>NC_071467.1:116398341-118898341 GCF_028500815.1 Rissa tridactyla
TCATTGCCCTCAGCAAGCAGCAGAAGCAGGAGCAGAAAGCATCTGCTCAACGCCATCTGCGTCGTGTCTTCCATTTCGTCTCTTTATGCATGAAGTGGAAAAGGAAGGCCTGCTCCAAAGCTGAGCCTGTTGCAATGGAAGGAGAGGAATTTTTATCAGAGATCTTCAAAAAAGCAGATATTGACCAAACCCAGTGTGACCTCTGTGGAGTCAGATTTATCCAGAGCTCTGAGAACTATTTCAGCCGGTCAGAAAGCATGGAGGCAGACACATCTGAAGCTGTGACGCCAACAGAGATCAGTGGGGAAGAAAAGTTGCATGCAGAAGGAAATGCAGTTTCTGCAGCCAGTGAGGCTTACGTAGAGCATAGAAACACAGATGAACACAGAAATAATAATGCTGCCTACAAACACTACGCCGACTTTTTCAGAAGAAAGATAGATCCAGTAATATATGATGGACTGGAAGCAGTGGAGGCTATTACAGAAAAGACTTGCACCCGAGACCATTTAGCATATAAAGAAGGTTACAACTTATGCCAGAGAAAAATCAAAGAGAATATTAAGAAGATTTCAGATGCAGTAGAGGAAATCTATGAGAGAAAAGCCTGGGCTAAAGGTAGAACCTTTCCAGTTTTCTTTCAAACAATTTAATATGTCATTTGTGGCCAAACTTCTAGACCTGACAAAGCTCCATTTGAAAATCTTAATGTGGTCAAGAGAAGGGTATTGCCAGGTATTTCAGGTGGCTGAGGAAAAGAAGTGAGACCGTTGAAAATAATTCACCTCTTCCAAACACAAAGTAATGCATCAGATAGTAGAGGTAAAGTGAATAGTCGTGAGTTTTAACTACATGATCAGATGTGCTGTGTCTTACAGCCACCTGTTACATTAGACCAGATAATCTTTACTAGTTTTTCTACTGTTTCCTGCTTATTTAGTTCTGCCAGCCATAGTAATTTGGATATGCAGGGGTAGCATGCTAGGTGTACTTGGAGACTTTGGTTAAGGATATCTCTGACTAGTTTGCCCTTGAACTTGTAATTTTGCTAGGGCTGGACAAAAGTGGATACTTAACTACAAATCCGTGGGGTGTCAGGCACTCAAAGGCAACCCTGGTATTATAAAGTCCAGTGAATTATGGTACTTAAGAGATACATATTTTGATATTTGATTTTTTTTCCTCCCTTGTATGCTTAAAGCATCATTCTATGCTGATTTTTGCAAGCAAAATTGAATCACTGAATGAGTGGCCTAGGAGCAAAATTGTTTGGGGTACTTGCTGTGGGAAAGCGACATCTTAAATCAAAACATTGTTACTGGCTCTAGCTGTAGAAATCCACCAACCCTGTCAAGTTGTCACTTTGCCTGTGATGTCTGACAGTAATGAAAAACTGTAATATTTGATACGTTCATCAGCTCTGATCAGTGAAATACGTTAAATTTGTAACTAAATGTTAGGTTGTGGTCTTCATGTGTAAGCTATATCTTTATTCCTAGTGGAAAGCTTTTACATATGGATGAAGTCTGTGAAGTTTTGCTTATTTGTTTAGTTGGCTTTCTGCTCAATGAACCATGATAGTGATGAACATGATAGATGTGGTAGGCTTAATTAGGTAATAGTTGAGTTTGTTATGACAATTGCTTGATGGATGTTACCTTATTCTTCCACTCAGTGAAAATATATTTACAGAAATTACTTGTCTTTGAGATTACTTTTCCCTCACTTTGTAGCACGCGTTTTTCAAGTCTTTAACGGTGCAGTTAAGCAAGGGTTGCAACATCTCAAGTCCATGTTTTACTTTGACTTGTATAATTTCAGAAGGATGATGAAAGCCAGGAACTTTAATACCCAAAAGATAGATAAACCAGAGTATTTTCAGGAGTTTCAGGTATACCTTAAAAGGGACAGCACAAGGATGGGGAGCTTCTCCTCTCATAGTGCTAGTAACATTGATTGGAATGGGGAGTAATACATACAGCATCTTCATCTCCAACAGTGAATTTGACTGCACGTGAGGTCATTGGTGACTGAGACCTCTGGCTTCGCAGCATCATCATACAACTCTGTGTAACTTTTGTTTTGTGCTTGGCTTTTAGCTGCTGCCCATCCCTCAGCTAGTGTTCTTACAGAATGTTAATTGTGCTCCATTTCAGCTGAAGAAATAATAACCAAACATGCCAGCAAACTGGTTACCACCATTGGTGAGGCTCACGAGTGGCTGAAGAAAATGGAGTCTCATAGGATAAAAGAAGGTACGTTTTTAAATTACACAGGTTTCTGTGCCCCCTGGAGGACACTGTTCTGTAACGGTCTCTTAGCATCCATTTAGTTTCCAAGTCAGCAGTGTTGTGGATTATTCACTTACCCTCAAGGCAACAAGTTAGGAGCACTCTGGAAAGCAGGAGTTAACCAGTCTTTCCTCAGTGGCTCTTTAAAACAGAGTGTGAGCCTCGCAGCTAGTTACAGGGTGGCCAGAATAGAGCACTGCTTCTCCCCAGGCCCTCAGTGGATCCCAGCCTGCATAAAATCTGCACACGCAGGTGCACATGTAGCTATGGTTCAAGTACAGTCTTCAGGATAGAAACTTGGGCAGGGGGGAGGGAAGAGAAGCTATTCTCATCTTCACCAATAAGATAGTGTTGTTTCTTAGCTCTGCTGCAGCAGTGTGTTTATGAGCAGTGTGGATCCACGTTCTTGGGAACCAGCTTCCTAACAAAACTAATCCTTAGCTTGCTTTTAAGTGTTCTGCGGAAAAATGTTATATGCGGTTGGTTTTCTTTTGTTTTCACTTCCATTTCACTTGGTTTCACACCAAAAGTAACGTATATTGATGCAGTCTATTGCATCACAGACCTCTGAGGACACGTTTAAGACTTCGTTGTGCCTACCTGTATCGTTAGGTTTAAGCACATATTTAGGTGGTGGGATTGCAACAATTGCATAAAAAGGCAGCAATGAAGTGATCAGGCTTGCAAATTGCACTGTATGTAAAGCATTAAAGTAGCTCTATTTTAGAATATTTGATTGTGGTAACCGTTTGTGTTACACCTTCCTATTCCAAGAAAGATAGAGTTAATAAGACTGCCTGGGGACATCTTTGAAGTCAATAAGCAAATGTGTTGTCTGCTGAAACTGAACCTTGAGAAAGGAGAGACATACTTCTTGAAGTCCAAAGCGGTAACAACAGAAACAGATTTTCAGTGTAAAAATTAATTACTAGTGCAGCAAGTGGCTTAGCAGTCTCTGCTTCTTAGCAGAGCTCTTAAGCACATTGTCATATTAAGCCCAATACTTACTAAACATGATTATACACATATGAAGGTATATCGCTGACAAATAAAATAGCAGTGACATAGCTTGTCATACTGCTAAGAGGAAAAGGTTTTGGGGTTTTCCATTCTGCATTAATTTCTTGTTTTTAATATAGGCTTTGTGCACGATAGAGACTTGGAAAATGAAGTGGAAGATGCAAGCATGGCTTTTGAAGAACTTTTCTATAAAAAACTCTCAAGAAAAAAAGGAAGATACGGGAAATAGTAATTAGAAAAAATATACAGGTGGCTATTCTATCCTCTTAACAACCTAATTTTAGAATTAAAAAAATGGTTAAAAAGAAAAAATAGAGGGATGGGGTCAGAAATGGGAAGAATCTGAAGAAAAAGAGCAACTTACGCTATTGGGTTTTTATCACTTGTATTGTGTCAGAATAATTTCCTGTCTGGTGATGATGTAACTGTGAAAACCTACGACAGGACAAATTTCCTTTCAAACTGATGTGGTAGCTTGAAAGTAACAAAAAAGCCAAAGAAACAAGCAAGTGGGGAAAAAATAATAATGTTTCTGCCTTATCTCAGGGGTATTTTTCCACTCAGTCTTCTTTTTCTGCTTCCCTGTTAATTTACATCATCATTCTTCTGAGCTGGAATACTCGAAAAATAGAAGGATATTTTCTCTCATTTTACAATGTTTTAATCGATGTTTTTAGATTACCATTGTAAACCTGCTGTGTTCTGAGTCTTGCTATGTTTGGAAATTTTTGAGCCTTCAGGTGAGGTACTTACGTTATCTCTCTTTTCTATTTTTATAGACAAGAACAGTAATTTCTAAACACATTCATATTTTTGACAGTGTACGTACTTCTAATTAGATAGGTGTGGAAGTTATGAATTGTCTTCTATTTGATCAAGTTTTGATATAAACTGTTACCTGTACATATGGAAATATAGATAATCTTTCTTTCAAAGAATATTACACATTTTAACTGTTTTGTAAGTTTTAATTGATAAAAGACTTTTTGTAATGTATAGTAATGTTTTTATAAAACCTGTAAGATGTTTTAAATCACTTGATCGTGTCTTATATTTTAAATGCTTTCTGAAAGCTGTGTGTGACTGACCGCATGAGTGAGATTTACAAGTTGGGTCCAGAACATCAGTTCATACTGATGCTGTTTTGCTTCTGGGATTTCAATCTCTCCAACATACTGTAGTCTCCTTTAGAAACATTTTAAATTAGTGTATGTGCACGTTAAGCATAATTAGTTAGAGTATTATTTAGTCGTTGAAATATTTTGTCTTGAAAAGGGACACACTTTGTATACATAACAAATAGCTTCAATAATTACCTTTTGCCAAAAACTTAGTACTCAATGCTCAATGTCATGGAAGTGGGAGATTTTACACGGGTAAAAATGAAATACCACTGTAGAATGGGGCAACGTGGGCAGCAGTAATAGTTACCTATGGCATTGTAATTGCTCTTGTCTGCCGGAAGACTCTTTACCAAGTGGTGCTTCTTAAAGAAGCCTTGTTGCTTAAGCAAGCACCTAGAAGAGAGTTTAAAAACATAACATTGATGAAATGTAATGCTAGTCACTTGTACTGTATTGAAATCAAGAATTAAGAAAGATGGATCATTAATATAACTTCTTTGGCTTTGTTTTCTATAATCATATGTATTTTGCATTTGAGATTACTCCAAGAAACTTTCCTGATTAGTTTCTCAGCTTAAATATTTACATTTGTGGCAGTGAATGCTACCCAAACTTTTTAAGGGCAATTACAGTTTGCCCTGTATCTGGGGCAAATAAAAAAATCCTAGCTGCCCACAGTTTAAAGATCTGGTGATCATACTCTTTTCTTTCTCTTCATGGGAAAAATGAAGCTTTGAAAACGTTATTGCAAAACACCAAGCAAGGAGAAAACAAAGAAGGAGAAGTAATAGCAGAAGTTGTATCGCATCAAGAACTTCATCTTGGGCACATTTCTGAGGTGCAGGGGCCTGTCATCTTTGGTATGGTTCAGTACAAACCACTGGTCATTCTCTGACTTCAAATCAGTGCTCCCAGGTAGAACTTACTTCAACAGTATGCGAAATACTGACTGCTAGCCAAAATTAATGGTGATTCAAATTTCAGAGCTCATGGTTTCAGAGCTCTGTTGGGTCAAGGTTTCAGTAACGTTCAAGTGGAGCTGGTAACTCTAGTTGGATCTCCAGTCCAATATTGGTGCTTAAAGGGTTTTTGCCCCTATGGTGGCATGCATAAATAAACACAGACCTTTCTTTTCCATGGCAGTCTCTTCAGATAATAATGATCCATGTGCATTAATCCTATTTCAACATTTAATTAGCAAAAAAGGGGTTGTCCAGATATACCCTTGGGGTTTGTTTTTTTTTGTTTTGTTGTTTATTTAAAAATCTTTCTCCCTGCTGGTGGAAGCTCCAGTGTTCTGGCACCGGCTAATGCCTTTGACTCAAAGGGCTTAAGAGCTGTGACAGGTGCCTTGGTACGCGCGAGATGCATATTGCACTGAAACCTTGGAAGTGAGTGGTGGATGCAGGCTGTCACGCTTATCCACCCACTTCTGCCTGTCTAAGCCATGTTGCGTTGCAAAGAATTTAGAAAAGGCTTCAGAAGCACAGCAACTGGTGACTTAGAAATCTCTCTCCCTGGTGATACAAAAATGACATCTACATGAAAAAGAAGAACCAACTATTTACTGTAGTTGGAAGACGGCGGTGTGGTCTAAAAGATGGCAATTCTCCAAATTTCAGACTGCTCAAGAAAAAAATCTCTTGCTTGAACCTCATATGAATACAAAGGACTGTGTGCGGTGAGTGATGGGTACTTTCGACCTTTTTCCTTTATTCCTCTTAAAAGCATAATTTCATAATATTGCCCACAGTTTTATTCCAAAACACTTTCCTTAGCTGTTACAAACTCTGTCGCAGCAAAACATTTAAATACTGGGGTTTTTTTTAAGCATTTGCTTTCATTCCTAAAGGGAGGCCTTTTGCCTTTACACACACTGAAAGCGTAGGAGGGAAGGAATTGTTTTGTCTCAGTGTAAATAAAATAAAAGGATTTCCTGCCAGCAATCCCCATGACATTATTTTCTGAAAACCGATTACAAAGCACCCTTCCTTATATGAAAGGGGACCATAGCCGTTGCCGCTGAGCTTCTGCCTTTGCTGTTGGAGCATTCAGTTTTCATGAGAGCCTTCACACCTCCACTTACTGAAGTGTCTCTGGGTCTCGCTGCGACTTAGATTTATGGCACCATCTATCATTTAGGCTTTCAGTTAGTGCGCAACTCGGAAATGCATTAGCAAAGTTCCAGGCAACGCCCACACTCTTCACTTCTGTATCTTGCTGCAGTAGATGTCAGAAATTCTGAGTGTCTTCCCTAATGGCCATTTATAAGAGCTGGCGTGGCAGGGAGTGGAAGAGTTTACATATTTTATTTTGTAGCTTCCGTGACTACATTCGTACACCAAGATTCCTGACCACATATACTCAAATACAGTCAATGTGAAGCGCTTAAGAGTCAGATACTTAAACACCAAAGCAGCTGAATTTTCAGATTAGTAGCCATTACAAACAAATACTCTGTGGGAATTGGAGCATTTATTTCAGTTTTCTGACGTGGACTTCTGATACTACTTTCAGCCTTTGGTCTGAGCATGGTATGTGTACGTGCAGAGGTGGTGAGTATTCATATTGCCATCTTTGCTGTGTTGGTCCTGCCTTCTTGCAAGAGGATGGGTTGCAGTGTCTTTGAAGTCTGTTACGATCATTCTGTGCTGCTTGATCTGCGGAAATAGCGTTTGGAAAGAAGTTGGTAGAAGACTCTTACCTACATACAGCCCATCTTCCATTTAGTCTGCGCACGAAGTGTCATGGTTTAAATAAAGGTGCAATTGCTAGTGATTTACGTAATATCAATACTCCAGGTGCCTATGTGTTACTTTCATTGGGCTTCTGATCAACTGGTTTCTAAATTGACCTGGGTGTACCAGTGCTGAAATTTTAGCAAACAATTGGCAGAATTAGGTTTACCTCTAAGACATTCTGTAGGAAAATAAATAATAGTGATGCCAGAAAGTAGTTTTCATTAAATCCTGTAGAAGTCAATGCTTGCAATTCCCTTTTGTGAGGGGGAGAGTAGGTCTTCGCTGAAGCTATGTTACACCAGTTCAGTGCTATGTGCTTCTCTGGGAAGTGTTCATTGTAATGTTTGCTTGTCCTGTGCTAGATGTGCTTTATGACATCATGAGATGAGGTTTTTACCTTCGAACAATCAGGGATGGAACATTCAAGCTGTTTAAAAGTTGGCTGCTTCCCGAGAAATAGACAGGTTAGAGCGAAACACTACCAGGAGATCTGCTGCTGGCTTGCCTTGTCAGCTTAGGTATGCTGAGCTTTGAGTTACTCCAGTATGAGCGATGGCCCAGTCAAAGTCAGTGTCTGTGTAGTTTGTAGCACTCTACGTGCATCCAGTACCTAAAGGGGGCTTACAGGAAAGCTGGGGAAGGACTCTTTATTAGCAAGCGTAGTGATAGGACAAGGGGTAACAGTTTCAAACTGAAAGAGGGTAGATTTAGATTGGATATTAGGAAGACATTCTTTACTGTGAGGATGGTGAGACACTGGAACAGGTTACCCAGGGAGGTTGTGGATGCCCCATCCCTGGAAGTGTTCAAGGCCAGGCTGGATGGGGCTTTGAGCAGCCTGGTCTAGTGGGAGGTGTCCCTGCCCACAGCAGGTGGGGTGGAACTGGATGATCTTTAAGGTCCTTCCAACGCTAACCATTCTGTGATTCTATGATGATACAGCCTTTCTTTTGGGAAGTTTACATTTCTAGTAGTCTTGAACAGGGTCCCCAAAAAGAGAAGAGCCCTTGAACATGGATCTGCCTAAAAGGACCCTGAAGCTGAAGTGGGTGAGGTGCCTATTCCCTATGGAGAAAGGTGGGTACCTCAGTGTGGTATATGGAGAAAAGCGCACTGAGCTGAGGGGTACTGGTGATCTGAAATGGTGTTTCAGATGTCAAAAAACATGCAGAAAGGAAAACGCTGAATACGGGTGAATTTCAGACCCTCTGTGTCATTGGAGCTTTGACTGCGGGAGTCTGGGAGTAGGAGAGTGAAGTGTGCAGTAGGGAAACCTTCAGTAGTCTCTGTCAAAAGAACAGATCGCAGTTCTTTATTTTCACCAGTAAGACAGCCAGGAAAAACTTTACTTGGAGGAGGATGTGGTGATGAGTACTTGTGTAACAGCTGGGTGCCTGGAGTACTTCTCGAGGCTGCTGAGATGGACAGGTTTCAAACAAGATCCTCCCAGGAAGATGCTCTGAGCCATGTGCTGATTTGCCTTGGGGAGCATTCACTGCCGCTGCTGCTGAAGGTGACTTAATTCAGGATTTTTGGGGGCCAGAGAGAGGGTGGAAGAGGGACGGACTCATTCAGGAAGGGAAGATAGGCATTGCAGTTGCAGGTGTCACCACTAGTAGTCCTACATGTGAAAAAACAACCAGCCCTTGGAAGGAGACCTGTTGCTCCAGTGTTAATGGTGCTTAGTCACGAGGGCAAGGTTGAACCCCATTTCTCTGCTGCTGACTGCTGAATTCATTGCACCCTGAAACAGCTTCAGCAGAAGAGGTGGAAACGTCAGCAGCCTGATAGCCAGGCTCATCCTCTGCTAAGCTCTAGGTGATGTGGACTTAAACCTGGATCTCCTGTTCCTTGGGAGAATGGTCTGATTCAGAGGCTAGTCAATTGTGACGATTCTATGTTTTATGTGGATGCCCATGGTGTGCAAGAACCTTGGGGAGTACTTTACTGGATGAAGGTAGAAGATAGAAATATTTTCTGGATTCTGGTTGGACTCACAGGTAGGTAACATGCTGAGCTGCTCAACCTTGTCAAAATACAGCAGTTCTGGGTGTATAGTGGAGGTACTGGGTCAGACTAAGGGTGGTGCAGCCTGGTACCTTGGTTTTGGTATTGGCCGATTGCTAATCCCACCCATTTTCTTCTGAAGCCCTTTCCCTTCCCCCAGCCAGTCTGCTGTTCTACAGCATCAAGTTCAAAGTGACGTTACCTTCAAGGTCTGTTTCACAGGCCACCCCCATGGTGGTGAGGCTACTCCTGCCCTTATGTCCGTTAAATGGACAATACTAGTATTGCTTACATAACTCCATCAATTTTTAGAGTTGGGAGATTGTAGGACAACTGGCGCTTTGCCATCTTATATTCACTGAGAAGTGCTGGAGTAAGATAGCAGTGCTGTTGTATTTATTTGAGCCATAATTACTGGGCAGATAACTGAAATACTTTTAAATCGGGCAGTATTTAAATACTTTGTTTTAACAAATCATGCAGAACCATGTTTTCCACTGTTCCCAGAAAAAACATGGTGAGGTTCCTTAAAGATGCACTTTGAGCAGTTAAGAAGGAGCTCTTGGCTGGAGACCTACATAAAGAACAGAGGGATCAAGCTGAAGTGAGTAAGTAATGAAAAAAACTGTCAGCTTTCCAAGTTGCTCTGCTTGTCTCTGTAAATAATATGCGTGGGCAACTCTCACTTTTTCTTGACCCCGTCACTTCGAATGTGTCTGCTATTCAATCCGATGCTGTTCAGACAAGATTAAACACCAGGAGGGCATTTCCCAATGTTACATTCACAGTTTCTCACCACTCTTTACTTTGGCTGGAGGAATCATTGATGTTTAAAAAAATGGAATAAACTTGAAGTACAATGAACTGTAATTGTGAGATGGGGTATTTCTGGCTCCGTGTTCTGCAGCGGTCTTGTTGTTGTGGGGAAGAAAAGACTTTGGTGGTTGTGTGGGATATTTTTTTTCATTGGGAATTAAAACTAGATTGCTGTTTGTTGCTGAACTGTGAATATGGGTGTGGAGAGAGGAGAATTTTGCCTTTTCCCACCACCAGCCCTAAGGACTTAAGTCCTTCTTCATCTCTTCACCTTGCCCATTTTGTGTTGTCTAGTTCAGAAATAGCTATCTCTGCCTATTTTTGCCGGAGGCTCTTTTTCAGGCGCTTGTGGCTTGTGGGTCATCAAGATAAAGATGCCAAATCGTCAGCAGGTAGTGTTTTGGGGACCTAGGTTAGACAACTCCCTGTGGCCAGGAGGACCTATAACTCTCTTGAGCAACTGTCAGGATTGACTGAAGCTTGTCCAAGGCTGGAGCCACCACTTGGGACTTATTCCCCTACTGTAATGAGTTTCTAATATGAACCGTAATCACCTGGTAATACAGCGTGGGCCTTTAATTGGCATTAGTGATACATCTGCTTTTCTGGTTGAAGCCTTTTCATAGGAATTGCTAGAGCACAATCTGAAGTTGTGTCCTTATAGAAGAAAGGACACAATATTTCCTATTTCAAGGCCGTAGTATGGACCTCCATCTCTGTATTCCTGCTAACCAAAATGGGGGTGAGAGAGAAGAGAAAATGTCACTTCTTGTCTGGTGCTCATCTTCCAGCCATCCCCATTTTGTACTCATTCTGCAAAGATTACTAAAAAAATAGTTAAAAATGTGGGATAAAATTATCTATCTACCTAGATCGATTGCTAGATAGACCACTTGTGTAGACCATACTTGGGAAAGATACTTCATTTGACCAAACAAGCTCAAAAAAGTCCCAAACTGTACAAACTTTTTTCTTTATGAAAGCTGCAATATTCAGAATAAGAATGAAGTTGGGAGGTTTTACCTCAATGATAGATGAGGCAGTATCTCCCTTTTTCATCTAATTACTCTTGTGCCTTCTCTTTAAACAGTATCTTGAGCCGAGTCCTTGAGATATGGACTGGAATACTGTCTGAACACGGGTTTTTATATTCCCTTTAGTTACACGTGGTGGACAATCTTGTATTCATGGCCACAAACTTTCCCCACTCCTCATAATGCCAGTTCCACAGATCTAGAAGCGTTGCACACTGGCTTAAACCCAAAGGATTATATTGTGTGTTTAATGAATTTTGATGCTTTCTATATATCTTTGTTTCCTGAATCTTTCAGAGTGCCTTCAGCCAAACCTACTTTTCCTCCCCAGACAAGGGTGCTCACTTACTGCTTTCTTTCAAAGAAATAGAAAATATATCTATTTTCTATCAGAAAATAGAACTTCCTTCCAGGAGTCAGGTATTAAAGAGAAATACCAATTGGTCATGAGTCTCAGGACCAAACCTTAAAATTTGCAAATAGCGAGGCATATGACTGAATTGGACTGTTTGTGACAGGGAAAAGAGACAGAAAAATAGTCTTTATTGTTGCATATCCTCTGCTCCTTTCTGTGTCTAAAAGAGAGGGTGGAGATGATCAGCAGTGAACACCACGCGGGATTTTATAGCAGCTTTTTAGTCAGCACCTAATAAAATGCGCTGTAGAAGCCTCTTCTTACACAGGGTGTTAGCTAAGAAGCGATGTCATATTTTAAAATGAAGCACTTGGGCAGTGGGTGTGTGTGGAGGAGAGAGTGGGATCATGCTGTAAAAAGTGCTCACATTTTTAGCCAGACAGCGCTTCTGCAGCAAATAAAATCTCTCTCTCCGACAGATGGAGGAGAGGTGAGTGGGAGGGAAGTTTGGAAGCGCACTTTGTCATTTCTGTTCGCTCACTGCTTCGGCTGCAAGGGAGGGTGCATGAAATACCAGTCGATAAAAGGGTGGATTAAAAAGTGCGGCAGCATCAAGGAAGTAGAGGCAGCTCTCTATAATTATGGAGCAGCTTCCATCTGGGCCTGTCAAAATGCTTTACAAACATTAGGCGGCTGAGCTTGATGATATCCCGGTGGATGTGTATCGATCATTCCTATTTAGAGATGGAAAAATTTGGGAATAGACAGTATGTGACAAGCTTTAGGTGCACAAGAATATTGATTTGTAGGGCTGGACCTCGTGCTGCCAGCATCTTCTACTCCCAGTCCCTAGACGTGGTGTTCAGACTCAGACTAGCTTCCTGGCATTGACATGGACAGTTCTGTACGTGCCTGACCCAGCCTTCCCCTGGAATACACTGTCAATTACTTCCCTTGATCAGGCTTAATTCGCCTGTCACTTTCGTTAGAACTGATGACTTTAAAGCTCTCCTGGAAAATGAATTTTCTCATCTGAGAATGGCAGGGAGAGAATCACTAAGTGAGAGTATCTGTACTGTTTCCACACGCAAAATCTTAGGTTTTCCCTTTCAACAGTTGTTTTAAGTGGGGAAAAAAAGCATCTCTGGTAATTTGTTGCGATATAAATTAATTAGCAGTGTTCAAGGCCAGGCTGGATGGGGCTTTGAGCAACCTGGTCTAGTGGGAGGTGTCCCTGCCCATGGCAGGGGTGTTGGAACTAGATGATCTTTAAGGTCCCTTCCAACCCAAACCGTTCTATGATTCTATGATTTCCTCAAAAAAGGACTGCTGTTTTAAAGCAAGTTCAAAACCATGGTTATATGAAGATATGTATTTGGGTGAAACGTTTAAATATGAACTTGGAGAGATCTGCAAGTTCTGCTGTCCATGCACTGCAAGTAACTATGCGAGTATACCTGCACCCAGCATAAGCCCTTCCAGACACATTTTAATCTTATTTATATTTGTGGGAAAATGGAGTAAATTGGTAAAAATCAGATGAGTTTTACCAGTGTAAAAGGAAAACAAGCAAAACCGGAATCACATTCTTCAAGTCTTAGTGCAGGGCAGTCAGGTCTCAATATACAAGCTGAGATGGACCTTCTGAACCACTCTGACCTGTTCATCCAGTCAGAAATCAAAAAAAGGGATTGGCAGTTCTGCTGAACGTCGATAGTATTGAACCCCTGGTGAAGGCTACAGGGCAATGAACCTCTTGCTTCCTTTCTCAGGTGCTAGAAAATGTTTATTTCTGTGTCTAGGAGAGCGTGTCTCTGTGCATATGAGGACTTCTTAAGTTAAGCTTCTGAAGCGTTAGTCTTCTCGGCTGTTTTCCTTGAGGTGCTTCTGTCACGCAAGGGCCTGATGTTCTGGCTGCTTGATTAAGCATCCAAAACATGGACTCAGCTCCTGAGTTTACGCGTTTTAACTGTGATATCTCAGACCAATCAGTCCTGTTTATTCCTGCCTTGCTAAACTGGGGTAGCAAAATACATCCTGCAAATGCCTGACGTTCATCATCTTACTATTTTTATAGTCGCAAACAATTTGTGCCTTTGGTGCTGACTCATAAAGCAAGGTATTTCACTGAAGCTGAAAGAGAAACGACCCTGCATCTTTTCCAACTTTATTTGTCATCTCAATTTTTTGTCCCTCTTTGGGGATCTCTGTCCTACTTTCTGTCACACATATTAGTCTTGGCTGATTGATATGAAGAGATAGCGAGCCTTGAGCAAAACCAGTTTTATAAACAAAGATAGAGAATCCTTTTGCTTCATTTACAAGAAAAATACCTTAAGCAGAATGAAATACCATTGACTGACCCATTTCCAGACTGATTTAGGATTAGATTAAGAAAGAAACTAAAATGTAAGTTTGAGGGTTTATTTTTCTGCCTTGGTGTGAAAAGACAGAATAAAACAATGGTGTCTTCAAAAAAGACAGGCAACTTGGCCCGTTGTCATGCATATATTCTACTAAAATATACTTACACCTTATGACCTGAATATTGCCATAAAAATGTATATTGCAGATGAGATTTATTTGTTAAATTCTTGTAAATTACACCTGGAAAGAAGACTATATTTGTTGTCAGTCACAAAAGTCCAGTCAATGAAAGAGGTGAAATCACCTCCAGTGATTTTGTGCATAGAATTTGCTGAAGTAATAAATTATATGTAGATACTCTTACTTTTTGCTGCATGAAAAAATAAACTCAACGCAAGGACCATTAGGACTTGAGAAGGTAATTGTGAGTTGAAACCTGGATAAAGAAAATTAACAATCTAATGACAAAACCTAGTAGAGGAGGAGTTAACCTCCTCTGCTTCTAGATATCTTGGAGGACAGATGGCCAGGAATAATTCCTTATTCAGATAGTTTTAACTTCAAATATAATTCAATAAATGTTTTGTTATTATTCACAGTATTCCATCTAATTATATTTAATTGATTTAAGCACCTCAAGTTTTTGCCTTTTATATGTAATTGAAATTTCCATCCCAATTATCTTAACTCACATTATGAATAAAAAGGAATCCCCTTAGAACAGAAGCATTATCTGCCTTTTTCTAATAGAATACAGTCTAAAAATTGTTACCTAATTGTACATTCTTTTAGTTACCAAAGAAAAAGTACCAGATTTAGTAAAAACGCCTCACTTACTTGCAAAACAGCATGTCTTAATAATTCCTAAAAGTAAGGATCAATCTTCAGAAAAATAACTAAATATAACAAACGTGAGATAAGAATAAAGCCACGTTTTGAATCAGGATGTGTTCCTTGCTGAACTAAATAATGTTAAAATTAGCTTTTTCAGCCTTACCCATATGTTACCTTTCTGTTTGAGCTCTTGTAGGCTTTGTGTGTGTTTGATGATAGCTGCGTTTTTGAGCATTTTTTGTTGTTGTTTTCTTTCTGGTATCAGCTGAGTAATGAACAATTAATAGATGACCTGAAATGATGTGGTGACCTCAAACGTGCATCTTTCTCTCCCTCTTTTCTATTTAGTGAAAGCACACTAAAGCCATTGTGTCCAGTGAATATGTTAGGCACTCAAATACTAGGTGCTTGGTTCTACAATGAAATCCCAAATCCTCTGCTCAGAAATATACACAGTTCACGTAGATGATAAGACCCTTCAGGATGCAATCCAGTGCAGCCATTACACTGATTTGTGAGATCAGCTAAAACATATAGCTGCCTCAAGTGAGACATGTGGGAATCATAACAGAGAGAAGGATGAACCTCCCCTGAGGTCTGAGGTCCCCTGGTGTCTACATGGGATCCATCTCCCTAAAGTGTCTCCTGAAGCCCCATCCTGAAGACAACACTGAAATGGTGGGAGCATTTGGACACAACAGGGGAGCACAGTCAGCCTCTCCCTCACCCAGGATATTCAGACCAGCATCTCCCACCTTCGAGACCATGACACGAAGCCAAGCTGGAGGCAAGGTTCTCTCTTGGACCTGTCCCTTTCATGCAAACAGACATCAAGAGACTTACTGGGTGAGAAAGGGAGGGGGTACAGGGACAAAGACCTTGCAGCCTAGCACCGGGATCACACAGTTATGAAGCCTGCACACCTCTCAATAGCTCTGCATTTTATAGTAAACAGCTTCTGGATAAAATTAAGGTGCTGACAGCATTTAGATGTGGCTAAGGGGAAGGGGAGATGCTCAAGAATGTGGTTTTGGTTTGGTGAACTTCAGTCTCACTTCTGCCACTTTCAGTTCTTTCTTAAATCTAGCTCTTGGTCACTCCTCTGAGAGTCTAGGAGTAAAAGAACTGGCACTGCTTTGTTTCTTAGTGCATGGAGACTAATTGTTTCCCTTTGGATTTATGCCATCTCATTTAAAAAAATATGCAGTGAACAAACAAAGCTGTAAGTCATGTGCAATCATCTTCAACCTACTGGAGTTATTAACAGCACCCACACATTGACTTTATAACAGAGGGATTCAGCTTTCCTCTAAAACCTCACCTCAAAAAGTGGCCATAAAACAACTCAGACTCTATTCTGAATGAATTCTTACTGAAAAGTTTCAGTATTTACCACTGTGATTCCTCCAAAGTGTCCTCCTTTGGACCACTCACTGAACACTCAAAACTGATAAGCTGGTAATCTTGCCTCCATATTTTTTCTATGCCCTTGCAATATAGTTGCAGGTATTATTATAACACAGAAATTTGATTAAAACATTTATTTTTTAAAATGTCTAAAATAAATGAATTCCTGCCTTAATAAAACCCCAGAAGTTTAAAACATAAAGCAAGAATTTTTTCAGATGGTGCTGCTCTTTGCCTTATCAACTTGCTGGAGAGGCAATTTTTTGTTACAGTCTTGATTTGCAAGTGCAGTTCATGCTCACCACAGGGCACGAAGCACTGAGTAGAGTGAAATAATGGGGGCAGCCTCCTTAAATCTACCAGTGAAAAGGGCAGAAGAACAGCTAGCCTGCATTCTTTTCAGAGCATAATGTTAAAGACAATTCTGCACAGACTGAATTAATTTCCTCGACTCTGATTCTTGGGAATTTGTCACGCATCGTACAGTATTGACGTTGACCAATGCATGTGTTGGCACATGTATGACCTACATATTTCATACATTCATATTTAAAAATGTCTGAAACTCCAGATAGTCTCAGTCAATTAATTAAAGTGGGTAGAATTTATACAGGGAATACCAGTTTTCTCTTTAAAGAGTGTAGTCTCTAGGTTTGTCCCTAAAATGAGCAAAGTTATCCATAAAAGCATCTCATTTGGTTGGTTCCAGCAAACAGTCTAAGAGTTTTTACATCTTTAGTTAAGGCTGACTCGTTCTTTTATTCATCTTTGATGGCAAAAGACAACAGATAATTCTAATTACTCCCTGATACAAAGACTTTTTTTTTAATCACATCTTCAGTTTCACACAAAGGTCTAAGGTATGCCCCTTATCAGCACCAGCTTCACATAAGGGAAATGCATCCTTGGAATGCTTTTGAGTGTCTTATGGTGAACTTCAGCACAGGCCCGGGAGGATAAAGCACTGGCTAAAAAACTCTGATCAAGTTTTCATTGTAAACTTCGTTCTTTTCTTTACAAAAGCCATCAGACAGGTGCTGTATTTGTATGTTGTTACAGCAATAAAAGACATAGCTGGTGAGATGCAGGGTTTTTCATTCAGATTAGTTTGCAGATACTACCCCCAGGGCTTTACTGATGATGTGAGTAAGTTGCCTGGGTAGCAAAATATCATCCCCAGGCTCCCAGGCTGCAAGCAAATACTCTGTCACAGGCCTATTCCTAACAAGTGTAGAGGGATTAGAAAAGGTTTGCTTGCTTTGAACTGTTTTACTCCTGCTTCTTTATTTGAGAGAGATTTATGGATCATTTGAGGGAGGGAAAAGTGGTGTTTGTGGGGGACATTTTTGAAGTGAACTTAGATTTTTGGGTGACATGTTTTCCAGGCAAACTACTGCTTGACTAGATGAAGTGACACAGCTGGCCCCCACTGCTTGGTGATGCCTTTGCGTGAAGTGAAATGCCGCATGGGGTTTTGTGAAGTGATTTGCAGTGTATTTAAGGTGGCTTTGAAGAGACTGTCTGAATTTTCTCAGAGGGAAGGAAATTGCCACCTGATTTTCTTTTGTCACCTTTTCACCACTGAAATGTCAAGTCTAGTTTTCCTTGGTTTAGACGGAGACAGTAAGGAGTGCTGGGGAATGAGAAAAGTATAAATAAAAGGCTGTAGACGTCTGTAGCCGTAACAATAAATAACATTGTCTGCAAATTTAATACTTCATCCATGTCTTCTGCCTGAGGAGGCTGAAAAAGCATTCATGTCACTATTCCTTTTTATTCAGCACGTACAGAAAAATTTCATCCCTTTCAGCAGGAGCAAAATTCACCTAGTCTCAGGTCTCTTAGTTCAAAGCAGTTTAAAATCCTAGGCTAGCTGTTTAGGAATGAAATTTGAGTGGAGGCCTGGTAGAAGAGTATTCTTCATCTCTCTCAGAACAGTTAATTTAACCCTGTAACAGATCATCTCTGCGACAGAGCACCTACATTAACCATTTGAGGTTGAGCCTCCTGTGAAAACAAGACCTTATAAATAGCATTGGATAGAGCACTAGAAAATAAGCTAGGACCACAAATCTGGTCCAGGGAAGAAGGGACAGAAAACTTCTTATCTGGAATATCTTATGCCAAGTTCTGTTCCAACAAGGTGACTCTGAGATAGGGGCAGCTCTGATCTGACTGAGCTGGGCGGCGGGATGCAGGATTGTGCCTATGTGTAATGTATGTGGGCAGGAGCAGGGGAAGGAAATTGTTTCCCTCTGCCTCTCAAGGAGCTTATTACTGTGTCTGAAGGACACATGGCAGAAGAAAGGCTATACTAGGCACAGTCCTCTTGACTGGTTTGGGAGGCCCCTCAAGTTTTTCTTCACTTTCTTTCACTGCACCATGAGGCAAAACCAGAAAATAATTGGCTTGCTGCCACGTGGCTGTGTGCTAAAACACCATCTCCATCAAAACACTAATACAGCACTTAACTGCCTGCTCTTGCCTTTTACATCTTTCCCCTTTACTTGGGTATGGGTAGATTGGCAGCTATGTAGAAGCACTTTCAGTACTTCAGGTTCCCCTGCGTTCTCTGGGGTTGAGCAAAGTTCATTAGGGCCAGTGGAAAACCACACACTTTCTCATGATTTTTCACCTCATCCAGTAATGTGCATCTTTTGCACTCTTGTTTTGCAGGGCTAAGTCAGGAAAGCGATGAAATTAATGAATAAAGAGCTCAAAAGCTTGTAAATAATGTAGTACTGCATATTGGCACAGGAAGCAAAGGAAAGTCCTATCAAAAAAAGGTGGCAAGACTTTTAAAGCACTTCTCTGAGGGGACAGAATTAATGCCATGTGCTCATTTTACTGTGGTGTTCTAAAATTGACAGTGTCTGTGCTGTGGCTCTTATCTTAAAATCAGTGAAATTTAAGCAAGTCGTTCTGTGAGCAGTGGGACTAAGCAATCCTGATTTCCTATGAATTGTCCTTTGCCTCCAGTCTTTTATTTCCTGCCTCCCCGCCTTATGCTTTCCTCCAATTTGAATAATGTCAGCTCTCCGTCACGTGCTGTTGATGCAGCAGCTGTCAATGCTCGCCCTGAGAAACAGGGCTAATGCGAAGCTACCCACGGATGATGACCCACCTCCGAGTGCCAGCTGGTTGTCAGCAGTTGCATATAGGAAGAGCGGCTACATCCTAGTTGCTTTGCCCTCGTGAGGGAAAATAATTTGCCTTGTTGTGTGCTAGCCAGCTTTAAGTTTTCACAAAATGTATACCAGACAGCTATATTTCAAATGTCTACTCCCTTGTCAATTTTGGTAGAAATTAGCCAGTGGTTTCAAAGTTATTGGGTGAGGAAAAGGGAAGTGCTAAATAAGGCAGGTGGAGAAAATTACAGCCTCAAAAATCTTCCTTGGGAAGTCAGGCTTGAAACAGGTAATGCCAGTATTGTATATTTGTCTGCTCCTTCAACATTTTCAAGATAATCAGGAGGGCTGAGCATTTTTTACGGTAATGCAAATTCTCATATAACTGGAGCTGAGGCTTCAAAAATCATTGTTATGTTGTGAGATTAATTAAAAAAAATAAAAATTTGCCAGAACCGGTTCTCCTGCTTTGGTTTTCTTGCTGATTTGGTGTCCTGTCCATCAAAGTCCAGTATAAATAGCTAATTCTATCCAGGGCTCCCAAAAGTTATGTGGTGGCACCACTTGTCCTATCAAGGGCTCCCAAAAATTACGGGGTGGCACCAGTTGTCCTAAGCATGCAGAAAAGGAACAGCTGGTGACTGTTTTTACACACCATCTTCCTCTAAATGTTAGAGGGTGCTTTGCAATGTAATATTATTGTTTATACTTCAGTAATACCAAGAGGTCCTAGCTGAAAGTAGAGCCCGAAGGTACTATTTTTTGTATCTACATGCTGTAGGAGATAATCCTGTCCCCAGTTCCCCTCTATGCCTTTCCCCCAAAATATCATAGCTAATTAGGCAAAGAGTGGAAAAGGAAAGGCAGGCGCCACAAAATGAGGTGACTTGTGCCTGGCTCCGGAGCCGATCAGTGTCTGAGCTGAGAATAGAGCTCAGTGTCCTGCCTCCCCATTAGGATCTCTTCCCTGGACTCTCCTGCTGCATTGCAAGGTCCCAAATAAAATGTTGCATTTTTAATATGGTGTTATGAAACTCAAAGTTTTAAGGAAACATTATAAATACTTAATAAATATATACAACTGTGCAAAACACTTGAAATACACTGTGTCTTGGGATAAGGCTAAGCAATGTTCATTCATTTCTATGTGACGTTGTTAAAAACTTTATTGAGACAAGGGAAAAAAAGGGGGAGAAAAAAGTAATTTATTTCAAGGATCCTGCTTCATCACAGGCTTTTCAGACACTCATGAATTGTCATGCTGCTGTGAACTCACCTGAGAATTCCCCTGAGAATTATATTCTTATTAAAGATATTTGTTTACATTGTCTTTAGCATAAATGCGTGAACACTCCATGCATTTGCCATGCACAGGCTTGTCTTGTCTCTTGGCCTTGTCAAAGTGATACAATTTTTTTGCCCAACACATTATTTTCTTTAATATATTTTTCTCTCTTGTAGGACTTTTCTTTCTTTGTTACTGACTTGGATCACAAATGGTCTTCATTTCCCTGTTCTTCTGAACTAAATAGCTAAATTCAGGTTCCTGTGGATATGAAAGGGGTTATGAGTCATACAAACAAAAATATGTTAACTTCTCCTTGTGTGGGTTGTAATCCATTAGAAACATTCTTATTCCATGTGGTTCCACCTTGTTCTTATTTTCCTATTATAACTGACAAACCATGATTAATTAAAGGGTAATTTTAGACCCAGTTCATCAGACTGTCAGACCTGTTTGTCACAATGCATTTGCATAATTCCAGGTGCAAAGATACACCACTTTACATCATCGCCTCTCAGTATTGTTGTACTATGATGATAATGGATTAAATAACTGGGATTGCAAGGCAATCTTTTGGGGGTTAGGGTAGTACAAGTGAAGATAAGTTACACACTATGAATTCTTCCCATTGAGTACAAAGCAACAGATTACCTCCTCTTGCAGGGGCTTTATATTTCTGTATAGAGGTCTGGCACTTTTCAGCTCTCATGAAGATACAGTAAGAGCAGGCTGGTCCCACAGCCTGTCCTCCCAGATGGTTTGACCTGCCTAATGTGATTGCCGAGGAGTCCCACTGAGCTCTGTGTCCATAAGATCACCGCCTGTGTAGGCTTACCCCACGAATTCTCCTTGGGGTGGGGTGGCGAAATGCTGAATCTCTGTGTGCTTGAGTTCCCTCCATGTCACACGTGCTTCTTACGGAGAGACAACTCCGCCATGGTTGGCACTGCAAAAGCATCAGGAAGCAACAAATTCTGTCCTGGGGAAGAAATGGAAACGTGATATCGCAAGCAAGCAGAAAGCAACGGTGATAGTGCCCTGTTTGCTGTCTGAATTTTGACTGCAGTATTCAAGAGTGAGGAGGAAAATATGGATTCCTTATTCATCTTTCCTAAGAATCATAAGTTTTATTAGTTAGACTGGACTTTATCCAAGAGACAGTTTTCAAGTGTTCCTAATGAAGGCACAGAAGATGGGATATTTCTTATGATGATGCAAAAACATGCATTTTGTAGCATTTGTGAGATTTCTCAGATCAAATCTGCAGTTTTTCTTGCTTTTCCCACCAACAATAAGCCAGGGCATTGCTTATGTCACAAGTCCTTATTTCAAAAGATAAGCTTTAATTTAAGTGAGAATTAATTTAAGAAAGATCTGCAGCCATATTACACAGAAGACTGACTGCAATATCTCAGTAAGTCCCTCGCTTTTGCTTGTATTAACGCCAACAGGCTGTGGCCACATTTCCCAAAGATGCACAGAGGCTGGGCAATTTGAATCACGGAATCACAGAATCTTCAGAGTTGGAAGGGACCTCTAGAGATCATCTAGTCCAACTCCCCTGCTAAAGCAGGATTGCCTAGAGCACATTACTCAGGACCGCATCCAGGCGGGTCTTGAAAGTCTCCAGAGAAGGGGACTCCACAACCTCCCTGGGCAGCCTGTTCCAGTGCTCTGTCACCCTCACTGTAAAGAAGTTTTTTCTCATATTTGATCGGAACTTCTTGTGTTCCAGCTTGTGCCCGTTACCCCTCGTCCTGTTACTGGGAACCACTGAGAAGAGTCTGGCTCCACCCTCCTTAAACCCACCCTTTAGATACTTGTAAACGTTAATAAGGTCTCCCCTCAGCCTTCTCTTCTCCAGGCTAAAGAGTCCCAGCTCTCTCAGCCTTTCCTCATAAGGGAGGTGCTCCAATCCCTCAATCATCTTTGTTGCCCTACGCTGGACTCTCTCCAGTAGTTCCCTGTCTCTCTTGAACTGCGGAGCCCAGAACTGGACACAGTATTCCAGTTGCGGCCTCACCAGTGCAGAGTAGAGGGGGAGAATGAGTCCAGTCCATCTAATCCTGGAAACTGAAATACTTTCCCTGTTCCAGCCTTTTCATTCAATATGGCAGTGAGGAATTGAATTTACTCATCGAGCCCAGCTACTGAACACGGGGAGAGAAACATATATTGCCCATCACGTTACCTGAAGAGGTGTCCAGAAAATCAGTGATGCCTCCCTTACCTTGTCAGAAGCAGCTGCTTTCTTCTGGTGGCACACAGAAGTCAGACACGTTCATCAATACTGACCTGTGTTAAGTAAAAGACGGTGTCAGACTGGCAATGTTATTTCTGGTTTACCCATCCATCTGTTTTTCCCATTCATCTTTATTTTTCTGGTAGTATTCCATTTCTACAATAAGAATATAGACATTACTAGTAAGTAGAACCTGGCTGCTTCCAAACACTATGAATTGTGTCATTTGAAATGTATCTGTACAAACACTGTCTCACGCTGTTTGCAGCTAAATTCTCTGTTGCCTGAGCTGTTAGTGGAGATGAAAATTGTGTCTCCCATAAGCTAAGGTTCCTCTTCACTTTACACGAGGGCATGAAATAAGCTGATACGTAGCAAGTAGAGGTATTCACAGCAGGGAAAATGTTCAAAGGTTCTAAGCAAGGAAAGGATCATATTTTTAAAGCTATGCTGTCAAACAGGGAATTCAGTTTCTTAAAAATCCACAACGAGCTTATATGTGTACGTAGGTGTCTACCTACCTAAGGTACTTCCAAGAAATGCATCCAGCATCAAATATTGTAATAATAATGGTAAATATTGAGGCTCAGAAAGGCAGGCAGTTTGGGTTCTGTTTCTATTTCTATTTCTATGACTTGCTATGTGACCCTCATTGAGTCTTTTTGTGCCTCAATCTTCTCACTTCTAATATTCATTTAAGATAATGAAATAAAGTTTATGCACCTTAACCATTTTTTCTCCAGCTCTAGGTTTTGGTCAGGTCACTTGTTAATGAAGATCCTAGGTGCCTTACATCATTGTGTGAGATTTCACTGAATGTTGATGAGCTTTGAGATACTTGAATGAAAGGCATTATTAGTATATGTCTCCCTTGAGAAGTGTCTTCGTGATGAACATGCCTTTCTCTGAGTCCTGCAAGAAGGCAAGAGTCACATTCCTGTGTGCATTAGTTTAGCACAGGTAAAGCACAAATCCGGAGTGTCAGTGGATGTCAGGTGGTCGCAATTTCTACTCATTTGATACCAATGAGTCTCTCAAAGTAATACATTAACAGTTTCTAAAACAAGTCATTGAGAATTATCCCACATCATCAAAATGTTGCCATTTATAATACACCTATTATCAATGCCCTTTTCCATTGCAGCTTCTAATTATCTGAATTTGACACTGATTAAGTATATTCATGACTTAGAAACTGAAATAAGGCAGTATGTTAGAGGAAGATAACACAAGTTACTTTAGTGAAACTACAGCGTTTTGGTTTTTTTCTAAGTGCGCCCTTTAAACAAAAAGTTAATTCTGGAAAGAAGTACAGAATTATGTTCATTATCATTACCCTTCGTTAGGTAATAGGAAGTTGCCAAAGTCTGGTTTTTGCTTGGAGTGTCTGCTGGTTGGCTGACTGAGGATGAGGAAGTTTTGGATCCTGACCTTTTTTCTTGATTGTGTGGATTTGTTCAGTGCTGTTGTTGTGTAAACGACTGTAATATCACTGTTCTGGAAAAACGATACATTGTCTTGGTTCCACTCAGGTATTAGGACTTGGTCTCTATAGGGAGGTATTTTCTTCATTACATTTAGCATACATCTAAGGAGTAACATGGATGTAAGTTCTTTGATTTTTCTTTTTTAATTTATTTTTGAGGGTGGAGGGTAAAACCTATATTGTTCACATATAGTCTGGCATTTGTGGTTTGAATAATGCCTGTCATTTTTGTTATTTTACTGATGGCTTTTGATTTCTTATTTAGGACGTCTGAAAACTTCGCTTCTCGAGTTCTAATAGCAGCTGACTGTTAGCTACTGTCATCTTTATTCAGATTAATTCCTTCATCTTTTGCCTTGTATTTCATATACTCAAGCCATAGAACATGAAATAGAAATGTGGTTTGGAGAGAACTCAGTCTTATTTTTAGTCCTCTGTAAAGGTCATGCTTTTTGTCTTTATTTTTATATTAAATGCATTGGGTTTCTTTTTTTAAAGGGAGTCATATTTACTGCTGTCTTACTTACAATATATTTTTGCAAATATGAAATCATCCCTGTTAGTTCTGCCGGTAGCAGCAGTGTCAGGATGCCTGTCCCACGTGTCTGTATTTCAAGCTCTGTGTCGGCCAGAGCTACTCTACCCCACATGATGTGACAAAGTTGAATGTGCCCAAAGCAGCCATCAGCTCCTGGGTGTTCAGAATATCCCAGTGCTGTTGGGTATTCAGATTCATCTGAAAAGGATATGCACACTTTTCTTTATAAGACTAAGGACAGATCACATTATAGTGCCGGGCTTTGAGACTTCAAACCCAATTTGCCTCCTCAAGGACTATTAGCTAGCTGGAAAACCAGTGTGTATGAATGACTTTCGCATACAAATGACAAGCTAACATTTTTATTATTGAAATCACATTATGAAACTTCTACTTTTATGCTGATTTCTTCAATATTCTAGATTAGATTTCTGGACATTAGGAAGACAGTTCTCATCAGACTTTGTGAATAAACTGATTAAGCTTAAAGTAGTTGTATTTTTCTTGTCAGCAGGCACTCGTAATGTCTTTTAACTTACCTAAAAAAAATATAGGTACATAAATATATATAGTTCATTTGTTCCTTGCTACTTTTTCCTCACTTGATATGGTAAGTGTGTACAGGTGATTTATCATTATCAAAACAACGTGTTATGATACCGGAAAGGATGATCATGTCTGTGGTACAACTTAATAGATCCGCCATGAAAAAATGTGGATTGTATTTTAATTATATTTTCTTAAGAATTTAACAAGAAACACACAAAATGCAATCTCTGAGTATGATCATCTAGAGAGAATAATTCCTCAAGAGGAGCAGTAGGATCTTTTGTTTTACAGATCTCCTTTAATTTCAGTACAGCCCTTGAAACAGAACAGGTGCCAGCAGAATCCTGGGTCTCAAGGGAGGAGAAAAGGGAGAGAAAGAGCAGGTGATTTCTAAGGCAGAAAGAAACGATCGAGTTTAGGACAAGGTCAAAATAAAGACAAATTTCTTCCTAAAAGAGACTGAACATCCATTTACAAGAGTGTACCAGCATACCTCTTGTCAGCCATAGGCATAAGTAGGTACTATGTATGACCTGGGCGTGCAACACAGGGAGATGTGTATTTGACAACTTTCTGCTTATTAGTCATTAGCCTGCAATTTCAGTCTGTGAAATGAAGCGTTCTTACAGGCTAAAAGGTTATTGTTGAGAAGCAAACCTTGTGGTTCTTGTTTGTGATTATTAAGAAACAGTAGGGAAGTTGCAGATGGTTTAGTAGAGGAATGGGATGGTTGAGATCACCAGCCGGTTAAAAAGTGGATTAAAGGGAAATCGGCTTCACTGCCTGATGAAGAGACAGGTGACAAATTTCCAGAGGCAAGTAGGAATGAGGTGTCTTCAGAAGTCTGTGTTCACTCTTTATCTGTTTTTCATTCTACAGTAAGCAATGTGAGTACTACTGATGTAGTGTTCACTTTTGAGTCATGTTACATTCTCATTTCAGAAACCTACTGCAGGGAGTAATACCAGATAATTAGGATTTATACTTAGCTCTTCTAAGGATTTTGCATCTGTAGACAGCAAATCCTTTTAACTGGTGTCATTACCCACATTTTACAGGTGGAAAAGGTCACACACAGAAATATGGAATAACCTGACGGAGGAGTCCCAGAGCCAGGAACCACACACAGTCCCTGAATTCTTAGTACAGTACTAAGTCATTGAGATGCCAAGAACTGCAGAAATTAGTTGTAGCATCGTTTAAAGAAGCATCTGAAAGATGGGGAGTAGCAAAGACACCTCCCATTGACTTTAGTGGAGCCAAGATTCCACATGGGCATTGAGTGTGATAGAAGAGGCAGCCTGTTATACCATATAAGCTGCATGTGTAAAAAAATGACTGAAAAGCAACACTCTAGCTATGCTCCTTCAGGCAGTTCTATTCCTGAAAGCCTATTATTTTAAAATAACTTTGATACTCAGGGCAAATAGATGATGACTGTAGGATTAACAAGCTCTAGACAATGGGGTAAGGCAAAATTAAGAAAATAAACATGGAGTTAAAGAGTTTTTGAGATTTTAAATGAACTGGAAGATTGCAAACAAAAGTGAAATTATGCTAAATTTTTAGATAGCAACTTGCTAACTTGGTATTATAATGTGTTGCAGGTTTTGACAACCTGGGTTTTGACTCGTTTACAAGACAGTTTCTGTCTATGCTTTTATTTTACATTGTTTCATTTACCAGATAGTTTAGCAAAATATAAATGCTGTGTGTCAAAGAGCCAGAAAAGACATTTGAGCTTTCTAGCCATGTCTACACTCAACTCTTAAAGAGCACAGTGAAATAAATTTTAGGATAATTATTGATCAAGATCTACATTTACCTAGGCGTGTCAGACTGTGTTGCCTCAAAACTGATGAAATACTTCAGAAGTAAAATCATACAATACAAGTTAGTTAAACACTGCAGCCAGACAAAACTTTCAGTAAATGACAGAAATCAGAATATAAGGGATGTGTTTAGCATGTTCTGCTCATACAGTTTAAAGCCAGAATGATGGAACACTAAGTCTTTTAGTCTGACCTACTAGAAATCCCTGGCCACTAAATTTTATCCAATTATACCTCTGGTAAGTCCAACTACTCCTAGTGGGATACAGTATATTTTCCACAGACACATTTTGTTTTGTTTGGAGATTTCCAGAGAAGAAAACACACCTTCCCTCTGAAATTTGTAACAATGATTACTCACCCCCATTGATAACATTTCTGATTTGAATTTGTCTGACCTCAGCTTCCAGACGTCGATTCTCTGTTCTTCTCCTCTACAAGATTAAAGGGCCTTTTAATTCCTGGTATTTGCCCTTATGAAGGTATGTATGTGCTGCTATCAAATTGCATCTCCTTCTTAGTATGGTAAGCGGTCCGGCTTCTTTTTATGCAATCTTTAAATCAGCTTTGTTGCTCGTCACTTCACTCTCACAGATTTTCCAAATGTGCCTGTTTGACTACAAGTGCCAGCTACGTGATCAGCATCCCATGGGCAGCCTGGATGCTGATGAAATTAACTCCTTGCTCCTCCTCACCTTCTCATACTTTAGGAAAATGTTGGGCAACCAGTTGTTCACGCGCCCAATGTATGCTTGGTTTACATTGCTTTGTACCCTTTTATTTTTTTTTTTTAAATCCAAGGAAATCCAATGACTTGCCAAGTCTACTTGGCATGTAAGAGGGCTACAACAAAAATGTCTGCACTCACAAGTGGGCTTGCTGCTGCACCTGGCTATATCTGCCACCTGGGGAATGGCCCTGCCACATGGCCAAATCCGGGCATCCGGCTGATGGGGGAAACGGGGACTTCTCAGTGGCTGGGGACAAGCGCAACATCTACACCAGGAGCTGACAGGAGATGGGCCTGTGGGAAAGCGGCCCTGGGGAAGCCGCATCCAGAGTACTGTGTACAGTTCTGGGCTCCCCAGTTCAAGAAGGACAGGGAACTACTGGAGACAGTCCAGCGGAGGGCTACAAAGATGATCAAGGGACTGGAGCACCTCTCTTATGAGGAAAGGCTGAGAGACCTGGGTCTGTTCAGCCTGGAGAAGAGAAGATTGAGAGGGGATCTCATCAATGCTTATCAATATCTAAAGGGTGGGTGTCAAGAGGATGGGGTCAGGGTCTTCTCAGTGGTGCCCGGTGACAGGACAAGGGCCAACAGGCACAATCCGGAACACAGGGAATCCAATCTCAACACGAGGAGAAACTTCCTTACTTTGAGGGTGGCAGAGCACTGGAACAGGCTGCCCAGAGAGGTGGAGGAGTCTCCATGTCTGGAGACGCTCAAAACCCGCCTGGACGCGTTCCTGTGCAACCTGCTCTAGGTGACCCTGCTGTGGCGGGGGGGTTGGACTAGATGATCTCCAGAGGTCCCTTCCAACCCCTGTCGTTCTGTGATTCTGTGAAAGGCGGGGAGCACGCCCGGGGGCGAGCGGCCGCCTGAGGGAGATGGCGGCGGGGAGGCGCCGTCCGCTGGGGCAGTGCCGGCCGCTCCCCCCCGCCCCTCGCCCGCTCGCGCCGGTGTGACCGTTGGTGTGACCGTTACGCGGCGGCACCGCCTCCCCGCCGGGTCCCCTCCCTCCTCTCGCTGCCGGAAGGCGGCGCGGAGACACGGCGGTTGCGGGCAGCCCCCGGCCCAAGATCGAACCTAACCCAACCCAACCGAGTCGCCGCGCCATGCCGGCCGCCGCCCCGCCGCCCCTCCACCCCGCGGCGGGCTCCTGCTGCCCCTACGGCCACTGCGCCGGTGAGTGACCCCTTCTCTCGACCCCCGAGCCCCACCGCCGCCCCCCGTGCCCGGCAGGGTGGGCGGTTGCGGGGGACATTTTGGGAGGAGGGGGGGTCTCCGGCGGCGAAACTTCTTCCTCGGGTCTTTGGCGTGTCCGTGGGGTTGCGGTGAGCGGTGCGGGGAGGGGGGGAAGATGTCGGGGGCGTTTGGGCTTGAAATGGGGACTTGAGAGGCGACGGGGGAGGGAGCGGTTCCCGCTTGGCGGTGGGGTTGAGGTGACCGCAAGGAAGGCTTGTAAAAAACAGGGGGTCCCCGAAGGTGCGAAGTTGGGGCGGCTATTCCACTGTCCTCCTTCAAGTGTATTTTTGATTAAGGAAGACCCCCGACACCCCACTCCCCCACCCCCCGCCATGTTCCCCCCGCTTTGTATCACAGTGGAAACTAATGAAGTTACGGGGCTCTGAGCAACCTTGTCCAGCGGCAGGTGTCCCTGCCCAGGGCAGGGGGCTTGGAACTAGATGATCTTTAAGGTCCCTTCCAACTCTTAACCATTCTATGGTTCTGTGAAGTTGGATTCACTGCACAGGCTTTGGGAAGCAGAGCAAGAGGCTGCTGCCACACGGAGGGCAGGTCTGTGCTGCTTGCCGCAGGGGTGCTGGGGGTCAGGCTGCCTGTCCTCCCTTTTCCCAGGCTGAGGGACCACCTCAGCAGCCGTGCGAGGTACGGGAGCGAGCTTTGGAGTCCGAGTGTGAAGTCTGTGTTGACTGTTCCGAAAGGCGTGCACAGTGTCGCCTGTAAAAATCAAAGATGAGAAGTAACTTGCACTCTTGATTGTCGGTGTGAGTGTAGTTCACTTGGAACGCGTGCTCGTGGGCTGCTCAGAGAGCACCGATGCTCTGCAAAAAAAAGTAAACAGTACGCGATGTAAAGATTTTAAGCTCTTGTGCACAACTGTATGCTAAAAGACACTTAAGGATGGTGAATTTTCCTTCAGCTGGGGAATTGCTATGGCTGGAGCTACCCGGGTTCCAGGCAGAACCTCAGAAGGGTGGGGAGGGCTGTTTTGTCTGATGAGGATGCTGTGACATATGGGAGCCAAACCTCTCTGGGGAAGAATGCTGGTTGTGCCCTTGTTACCCCTGACTTCTGTAGTTATATTGGTTGTGTTTACTCCTATTTAATAACAGGACAGATATTTATAGGAAAACTATTCCATAACTTTTCACTGCGCAGTGTTATTTTCTGGCTTCCTCAGGGGACATTTAGTGCACAGCGTCAGCAGGTCTGGACGGGCCACTGCTTTGAGCTAAAGGAACAGTTTTCAGGTTATGAGACATTGTGTCTGGAAACAACCCCATAAACCAAAACTTTTGCTACAGCTGTGTACTGAAGTATTTCCTTTTTCAAATAAACAAACAACCCCTTTGCAACAAATATATTCTGGCTTCTTCCTCTGAGCATTTAGACTGCAAACGATATTGTGTGAGGGGATAATCTGAGTTTATCACCAAACCTGGCAGTTCATCACGTATGCTTTTGCTACGAGCTTTATATAGAACTGAAAATTTACATATATGCGTGTTTGCATGCCAGTTTGCCTTCCCACTTCCTTGTCTCCTTTTTCTTTCGTCCCCCTTTTTCCTTTTCATGCTTCTTGTGTTTTTTATATAGTCTATATGCAGTTTTGACTCTTTGAAATGTTAAGAACCAGCACAGAGTCCCCAAACAGTCAGCAAGTGAAGCCAAGCTTATGAAACATATTACAGCTACTTGAAGTAGTAGAAGTTTGTAGTTACTGTAGCAACTCTGTCATGCTCTTCTCAAAAGGTGGCTGCATTTTATATCTCAGGAAGCTGAACTGTGGCTCTCTGGATAAAATTGATCCTGCAGAGTTAGAGTATCTTTCTTACAGTGTAATGAGTGACGATCTCCTGAAATGGCATGACTCTTTCTATGAAAATTTTTGTAGGATGTTAGAACGCGTCAGCTGAGAGCTAGCTTTTGGTAAATCTCCATCTGTAGTTCATTAACCTGAATTGGTTAATTGGACTTAAAACTGTCAGCAAAGGTGAGATAACTTGAATTTAATTCAAGATATTGGCAGCTGTTCAAGCCTCTGAATTTGAGCTGTGCTAAAGTTATCTTGTCTTTATTGTTTTTTTTTATACTCAAGTTAATTACCTTGGGCACGACAACCTGAGTTTTGAATGTGTCTTTATCTGGTAGTGTCACTATATGCTTTGTATCTGTCTGCACTGCTGTTTTTTCTAGTCATGATCTGCAGAGCTTCACAATTTTGGCATATGCAGGACTTTCAGCATGTGGTGACTAAGGGAAGTTGTGTGGGATTCATTTCCCCATTTCTAAGATTACTTAGCTTAGTTTATTTTCTGCAGAAACATCTATAGTTTTGTAGAAATCGGGGAAGCTGGTGGTCCTTCTTTCTTTTCCAACAGCTCTAGGGCAAATTGACTTCGTTTCTGATACTGCTTTTCCTCTTTTCCTTTGACTTGATGATTCCTAAACATTTAACAACATTTGAAATCAGCGTTCTATAGATTTTCTTGTAAATATAATTAGCATCAGAACATTATGGTGACTTTAGCAGCCTCAGATCTGATCCAGATCTTACTGAACGTAATGCGAATCTTTTAATTAGCTTCAGTGCAACTTGGATCAGAGCTGAAAATGTAGTAGTTGAAAGAGGTGAATGTGACACTTCTCGTCTTAGCGGTATATTATTTTCCAGGTTTTTCTCATTTTCAGGGTATGGGGTCTGTCGTTTTTGAGTGTTCACCTGATACTGGAAACAGTGGAAAAAAAAAAAAAAAAAAGGAGAGGGAGCTACTGCCTCATTTGGTTCTAATGTAAATTTGGAGTTTTGGTCATTTCATCTTACCTAGCAGTAGTTTGCCTTCACTGCAAATGAAAGTCAGGCATGTTTACCATCTTCCCTTTGTTGCCAGTATAGTTTACTCAGTCTCATTATTGTAAGAATTCAAAACAATTATTTATGTCATGTATTCTTAGAAGAAGCTCTCAGTAATCATTCTGAAAACATCAGCTCTCACTTAATCAGCATTGCTAGCCTGTGCAAATACTCCAATTTTTTAGTTTTCTTGTCACCCCAAATAATATAGTTAGTGGAAATGCTGAGAAATGTCTGGTGCTTTGAAAATCCTGATCTTTCTGCTTGTCATCATGCTTTTAAGTCTAATTAGCACTGGCTTAGAGTTTTCCCTGAGAAACCCATTTTCTTTTATAAGTTCTGCAAAACAATTTATTTTGCAATGTTGACTTGAATATATGAGTCTCTTCTGAAAAAGTGGTCCTGTAATAATGGGGTTGGGAATTCTACATTTATATGTGAATTAACCTCTCTAAACCGCTAAATTTCCAAAGAAAACTTTTGGGTAATTGCCCCTTTTGCAAACCAGATGGAGAATTAGACTCTGGCTGGGACTTTCCTTTAGTTATGCAACAAAGTTATTGGTAGTAAAGGATCTGGAAGCCTAATTAAACCCTTGGTGATACCTCTGCAAGCTCTCTTACTTTCACTGGGTTTGTTCAGTTGCAACCTATTAGTCATCATGTTGAGATTTAGGAAGCAATGCAAATAAAATCTCCCACAAGAAGAATCAGAATCCTGCTCCTTTGACTTTGACTGAGGCAATGTTGGCTAACAGGAGTAAAAAGTGAAAGCTTACTTTGTGATGAGACATGAATAATTAATTTGAAATATATGGTAGTTCAGGAGTCAAGAGCATCAACATGAAGGTGAAACTCCCTGTACACTGATCCTTGAGAAACACACAGAGGGTTTTGCCAGATGGATCCTGGCAAATATCGCAGTTGTGTAAGATGTTTTTGTTTTCCTCTGTCAGTTCTGTCCCTTTCCTGAAAGATTCTTGATGGAAGGTCCTGGACTCCAGAGCTCACTTCCCTGGTTACTGGTACAGACCCTAAAGCTGTCAAAGTGCAGAAAGCAGCCATGGCTGTTCCCGATAAAATACACAGCCTGTCATCTTTGAAAGAAATGAAATAAATGAGCAGTTTCATAATATTCTTTTTTTGGTTTTATGCAGGGTAAGAACTTAAACTGAGCCTCACACCTCCAAAGGCACTGATTCATTTCACGTGCAGTCTTACGTTTCACTTAGTCTTTACAGATTATGCATTTGTATACTTCTTTAAAGGGCTTTCTTTATGCTTGCTTTTTAATTTGCCACCCTTAAAATGTCAAAAAGAAGATAATGAAAGTGGGGTTCTGCTCTTACAAAAAAAAAAAAAAAGTAAAAATGATGGCACTTGTGACTCATTATCAGACTACATGAAATTTTTACCTTCATCTGCTGCTCTGGGGGTGATTCAGCTCAGTTTAACACTAACACATGGCAATAGCCATCTGTGTTTGCTGTAAATATTTTAATTTTTAATTACAAATGGCTTGTTTTAGAAAGTCTTAAGCTGTACAGTGGGGTGGCTGTGGGCCTGCAGGGGAAAGAGGTGAGTGCCTGGGAAGGTAATTTTTGCCCAACCACTGTTGCCAGGTCAGAAAAGGGAGAGTAACACTGCCTTGCAGCAGTCTGGCACCTGCTGCTCCATCCTGGGGGAAGCCGGACAGGAGAGGGCCAGGGCAGGCTGCACAGGGGCTCTGAACATTTAGCAATGGAGGAGCGGGGGCAAAAAAAAAAAAAAAAAGAGTCAAGGAAAACCCTGAGTTTATCTTCTTTGAAGAGAAAGAAGGAAGGGTGGCTGCTAAATGCAATTTATCCCTCGTGGTTCTCATACAGTAAATACGGTCACATGTTGGTGCATGCTGAGCCTCCTACATGCATTTCACTGCAGGATGGCACCCACACTGGGGCTGGGGGTGACACAGAGGCACCAGCCATCCCCAGAATGGAAAAATCCAGAGCTCATCTATCCATTGAGAGTGATCCAATGTGGGCATCCCTCAGCTGAAGTCCAGCCAGCTGCAAGTTTTCCACCCAGGCTGTCCCTCCAGACAGTCCTTCCTACCTTAGGAATGCCTTTGCTACAACATCTGCATGCCTTTTAGCTGCTCTGGTACTCTTTGCCCTCTAGGATCTCCCATAAACTCAGAGGTCTGTGTCCCAAAACTGGCAGAGAAAAAGGAGTGAAAGAAATGGGTAGGGAGAAGGAAGTAGAAAAAAGGAACCTCCTTTTTTCTTTCTAGAGTGAAAAACTGGGGAAGAATGAGAGTGGGAGTTTATGTGACTGAAAGATTTGGAGATTTCTGTTTTCCATTTTGCATGGCACAATGGATGTTTATTTTATTCTTAAAATAAAAAAGGTTTTAATCTTAAAATAAAAGCAGGTATGTTGAAGATATGGTGTATGATGCAAAATTTTGAAGTCATCTTGCCTGCCCTTATGAGGGAGGGGTACAAAGGTGAGCATCTCCCATATTCTTACACTCTAGGAGTAGCCTCTAAGAACACTTTCTTTCCTCGCAACTGACACTTTGGCACTCACTTAATGGGACCAGACATATTTGGCCGGGAGAAACTTTAGTTCTGTTGGTGACGTGTGGGACAGAAGGAACCCAACTTGACACACAGCTGAGTTTGCAGGGCTGACAGTTAAAGGAAAAATAATATTGCATGTGAATATAAGCATGCTTGATGTGAAATTGTGAAATATAATGAACTTGGAATCCCATCATCCTAATTTTATAAGACCTTTTAGGGCTAAAACTGTATATTTATGAGATATAGATATTATTCTCTCTGTTTTTTTTTTTTTCTTTTTTGTAGATGAGCCCAAATTAGTTTTTCTTTGGTGGACTTAGAATACTGCCTGAGCTCCTGAGTGATTTTAGTTTTGTACAAATTGGGTTAGACTGGGTCAGTGATTGATGTCCATTACACTAGTACAAACTGGACACAGAAGTGCTGGCATGAGTATGACTGGAGATGCCATTAGGGTAGCAGAAATTAAACTGATTCCTTTTTTTTTTTTCCATAGTGACAGTATTAAAACTATTTTTGAAAGATTCCAGATGATAAATGGTATTTGTAATATTGAACATGGTTTTGTTTTCCTTCTGCACCAGTAGCAGGTAAGAATTTGTGCAAATACCGTGATGAGTTAATTTTTTTAATGTAATTTGAGTAAAATACACTTTGGTCTTCTGAAAATTCTTAGATTGTGCTTATTTTATTTGGTTTAGTTAACCATGGTTATAATGCCATATGATATTTTATTGCATGGTATATTTTATAACTGCCTTACCATCAAATGTATTCTGAACATGTACAATTTGTTCAGTGTATTTTACAAGGCCAGGTACTTCTAATCTAACATTATTCAGGTTACACAGTCAAGCCTTTATGACTATTGATTAGCAGTGCTGTCCCCTCAAACCCTGTTCCTGTGTGTTAAAATATAAACATTAGTTACACTATCAGATGCTGTGCTTTTTTTTCCCCAGGGTCTCTGGCTCCATCAGTGAGTATGATGGACAAAGCTTACCTAATGAGGATCTACTTACTGTTTACCCTGGTTGTTCATGCCTTTCACTGCATGCCTTCTGAACCCTGCTATTAATACAGGTTTATTAACTTGGGGGCTTTTCTGTCATGGTTATTGCTACAGCAACAAACATGGATTTAGCATCTCTGTGATACCTGTAAAGACGGGGAATGAACTGCATTCAGTGGGAGTCAAGGTGCAAAAAATAAAGTTAAAAGTACTTTAATTTGGGGAATAATGCAACTTGAGATGCCTAGGTCCTGAATTTTAGGATGATTTAGCATTGTCTGTGTTGTGTTATGTTACATTGTGTCTGAAGGACCTCTTCCAGTATATTATTTTGCAGGTGTGAGTACGGAACAGGTTTGTGGATCGGGTCTCAGGATATTGTTCTGGACACCAGAATGTAATCCTCTCTGAGAAATCTAGATTAAGTCGACTGCTTTGAAACGCTATGGAATTGGTTGAGAGAAAATCCAGTTTTTCAGGGCTTCACTGCTTTACACAGAGAAGCTATTCTTCCTGTATTCTTTCACTACACACTTTTCAGCTCTTCTAATTACAGAGGTTAAGGTCTCTATGGACAACAGATTTTTTTTTTATGGCACGGTCCTGATTCTGATTTATCTGTAAAAGAGGATCCACTGTATCATGGAGTAGACACAGGAAAAACTACCTTGTATGCAAGGAGGAAGTGAATTCAAGTCATGCTGACAACTTTAATTTTGTCCCATCTTAATGATGACCTTAGTAATGTTCTCTTAACATAGTCACATGTTTTTGTGCATGTAGTTTTTCCTGTTCTTTAAAAAAAAAAAAAATCAAGGTGAACTAATATGGTAAGTGACAACAAAAGCCAGGTAGAAGCTTTATGAAGAACTGCAAACAAGCAGACTGTGCGAGGACACTTCTGTTGCTGGCTGCCAATCCCATCCCTTTGCCTAAATTGATCATCCAACCTGACTTTCTGATTTGCTCTTATTCTCACCCCCACATTTTACTGCTTCCCTATTACATTCTCTGTCTGCTTTCACTGTGTCAGCAAAATTCATAGAAATTACTATCAGCCAGTATCAAAGTTCATAGGAATTGCTGTCAGACAGTATCTAACTATGGGCCCTATTTGCTTCATTCCCCAGTCTGTCCCAGTCCGTCTTATAACTTCTTTCCTCTTATCCTCCCAGTCCAATTCTTCACTAGGTTTCTTTTTACAGTGTCAGTGTCTGGCCCTGCTCTGCACTGGCTAGCTTCTGGACAGTGATACCAGGAGAGCAATGCCCCTTCCAGTTCCCTCTCCTATTGCCAGCCCTCCTCTTCTCTCCCTGCAAGTTCCAGCTACCTCTCCCTGCTCCTACTGTGTTGTGTCTGTCCTTGGCATTTCCCCAGTCAACATCCATTTTTAATCCCTTTGACATACCCTGTTTTATAAGAAATTTCTAATCCTGCCTCTTTGCTGGGCCAATTTGTCTTCTGTAACATGTGGGAGGACAGAGTGACCCCCTTCTCTCTAGTCCTGTTTGTCTCAGTACATGTTTGTCACAGGCTTAGTTTTCTTCGGTAGCAAAATCCCAGGGCTCCGTGTTTTTTCTTCCAGTCTCCCTTCTGACAAGCCATTTCCGGTCTCCTCTGTTCCCCTTATTGCCTCACAATCTCTGTGTGAGAAACCCAGCCACCTTCACTCAGTCTCAAACTTCTAATTCAACTGTTCAATGTCCACTTTTTCTTACTAATATTACTGTGTCTGCCTGATAGCTGGAGGGGTTTTTGAAAGCAGACAGACAGTGACATCCCACCAAAATGGCTTGCATGATACCTCTGAATGCCCCATTTTCAGATGTTCCTTTCCTTCGTGATCTGCTCTGTCTGCTTTTGTCTGAATTAAACAGCTTCAACCATGGGATTGCCTAGAGGACGGAGAGACAAACTCTTTTCAGTTCTGGTGCTTGACCCTCCTCTAGCAGTTATTAAAGTAGCTGTTACAGGGGAAAAGAGATTTCTGAAGCTTGGCTTGAAGCGTGCTGAGGTCCTCAAGGTCCACCATACCTCTCAGCCATGAGAACCTTTGGAGCTTGCTCAGGCTGGAACTAGCAGGGACTATCCTGCTGCTTTTGACACTGTCTCGATCCAGTCCTTGTGAAATTAGTCTTTCTTGTTCTACTCAGGATTTTAACTGGTCAAAACTGACACAGTGTGACTGCCTTTCGTTGTTGCTGAAATAACCACCAGTTCTGACTCAAACAAAATCTCTGCCCTAAAATGCTACAAAGCGTGGCAGGGGGGCAAGGATGAGCGGGAGGGAAGGAAAGAGAGGGTGCTACAGATAGAGCTTTTTAGAGAAAAATTCACCAGTAACATCTCCAACAGTAAGGCTGTAAATAATGCCCATGTAAAATTTACTTGCTGTAAAAGGATGCCTGTGATCATATTTTGTTTCCATGTAACTAATTTAGTACATTGAGGCTTGTCATACTACTGCCTTGGTCTTGGGCACTAACAGTGTGCACTAGCCCTGAAAATTGCAACATTTAATAATTTACAGCAAGGAGATCAAGATGGCATACTTCTAGAGGACTCGGATTGCATCCTGGAGTCGACTGCTGATGCACGCTGGTAACCTGTGTGTGAACTACTTACTGGGATGCTCTGAGTTAAAGGCCAGAGACATTCTACACCCTCAAGTGCCTTAAGATACTTGTCAATACTTAGACACGAATTGATGTTTTGGGTTCCAATTAAGATTAATGTTTTTCCCTATGGTCTTTGTTTTGCATGTCCTCAGCAGGAATTGTTGGGGCTTAAGGAAGAAACAGACATTTTTAATGCTGTTTTTTTTCCCTTCCCATTTGAAACAGTATTTTGTTTATGCTATATTGGGACCAATATAACAAAACGACTCCCAGAACCTCAGTTGCTGTCATGTGCAACTTTACTTGTGTGAAGAATGCTGCTAATGTTCTGGGGAGTTTTCAGGTTTGCTTTGGTTAAGTGGAGGCTTTCATACTGATCCAAGACCCTCTAAAGAAATTGCAGGGCTTAAATATCACCATCGTATTCACAGAAAGTAATGGCATAACTAGATCCTATTTCAGCATTGCCTTCTGTTTTAAATTGTGTTGTAATACTCGTTGTAAAAATTTAATTCCACTGCAACCTGTGACTTGATAGCAGAATTAGCTGCTGGGTAAACCATTCAGTTAATTACTGAAACTGTGATCTCAAGCAGGAGAGCCAAGAAGGAATGCAAGATGAGTGGAAATATTTTAATTAATGAACAAAATCTTAGAGACTAGTCAAGGGAAGCGACAAGTTTGAAGGACAAATGGCAGCAATAAATTTTTAATTGCAAGAATAGGTGGCCTCTGGCAAACCCCGTTACTCTGCTGTCGTAGGGAGTGTAGTCAGGCAATTCCTTAAAATGTAGATTGGTTGAAGCTCTGTATACACACCTTATTCAGAGCTTAAGTCTTCTGAATTCACTTTATTTTACTCCAGGTCCAGAGTATGAGCCAAAACCTACAAGGAGAGGTCTTCTAGAGGAATTTTTCTGTTTTCCCCCCTACGCCTTTCCTTTCCCCAGTGGAATTGACTGTGACTGTCGCAACTGGTTTGTGAATTGGCTTTTAAAAACGAACCACAGAAGCTGTGCTCCCTGCAGCAACCATTTTCTTTTTAGGGAGCACTTGTGCACTGGTCAGTAGGTGCTAAGCTTCTTCCTGCTACCTGTTGGAGCCCCCAAATCCCTGTTTGTTACACCCTCCCTGCTTCCTAGGGACTTGGTGTAATAGTTTACCCTACATAACCATCATGTCTTCATCATCTGGAGCTCTGTGTTGTTCTGCGAGTCCCAGTTTTCTTTACCCTGTGCCCACGTGTGCATTTTAGGTGGCACGTGTGGTGTCCGTGACCAGCCGTGCTGCCTTACCCCTGCCCTTCCACAGCAACAGTGCTCAGCAGTCTCCTTGGCATGCTGCTCCCCAGCAGTTTTCTGCCTTCCTCATCTTTTGCGTCATCCTATATATTGATACTTAGTGATATACAGGCATATATAGATGTGTATATGGATAAAAATAGACAGATGCATGCATGCATCCATCCGTATTAATGTTTATAAGAAAAATGTGTATTTGATAACCATTAGCTCTCAGTAAGACGGTAAAAGAAAAAAACACATTTTATTCTCTGACTCATTGAAGTGTGTTCCTGATCCCACCTCCCTCTTCCTTCATCTCCCACTTGTATATAAATATGGAAACAAGATTTTGAAGCAATGTAAATTGTAGCTATAGGATTTGTGTATGTGTGTGACCTTTGAAGGCTTTCTAGAAATGCTTGTTACCGCTTTTAAGTGCATGCACTTTCCTGACAGATTGAGGCTTGCTTCATGTATATCAGTTAAAATAAATATAGTATAACTGGAAAATAACTGAAATTATGACTGAAATAGTTGTAACAGGCAATTGAAATTAATTTTTTATTTTATGTAACATATAGTCATTGTGACCACCACTTGGACAAAATTTGACGCTTCCCATTTTCTCAGCGTTAGGAGATTACTTTAGGCATTGATTTAAGCATTCGTGTAACTTCCTTTATTGTCTTCTTGTTCGTAAAACGATTATATATTAACTTGTGGCTTGTGTCAAACTATTTTTGGCTAGAAATCAAGCTGGTTTAAAAATCACAAAAACACACTCCTGGATTGTTCTTAATAATTACATAAAACTGCTCTTATTCCATTAGTTATAGAATTAAAAAATATACTTGGTTTCTGTTTAATGCTTAGCCAATTTAGTGAAGAAAGAAACCATTATTGATGTTTGGGTAATTGAAACAATCAACAGTGCAGCCAGGCACTTAAAATGAATGGTTTGTAGAAAGGTGTGATAATAGCAGCATAGCTGGGAGAAACATAATCTGTGGGAAAAGTCATTATTAGTGCAGCATTATTTTTATGTTATACCAAGATTATAAGCAGTAAAAATGTCACACACTGTTCCCATAAGCAAGGTAATGCTTTGATGAGAGTGGGTATGCAAAAATCTGGAAATGTTGATTAAATTCAGAGCTTCGACAGTTCCTGGTAACCAACATGTTCTGGAGTTGATTTAGATTTCCGAGAACTATTATTATATCTGAATTTTTTTTTTTCTCCCATTAACAGTAGGCTTTATTCTGGGTGGAATGTAAATATCAGATTGCTGAATCTTTTGCTATCACTAGCACGTATGTAGTCATCTTTTGATAACAAGAGATCATCCTTAAAAAGCAGAATGAAGACAGAAATAACTTGTACAACCACCAAGCATTAGTCACACGTAGCTCTTATATAATGCTTATGTCTTCAATCAGCGTGCTGGCAGCTGGGCTTCTTTGTGATATTTATTTGGAAAAGAAGTATTTATCTCATTTGGCAGAGGAAGAAAATGAAGCCAAGAGTCAAGGGGTGTGCTGGGGTGCACACAGCACTCTAGCTGGTGAGAGTATTATAACTAAGAAGTGTCCGTCGTCCTACATCGAACAAAGACAACGGCAGAGTGGAGGTCTGTCGCTCTGTGTTTTCCCCACTCAACCCCTGGCCTTTTGGATACGCTGTTTTTGAGGCAGAGCGAGTGAATTCTGCAGCAATTGTTGTAGTTTTCCCTTTTGTTTGTTGTTCTAGGCGAGGAGGTGTATATCCTCTTCACTCTATTATGCCTTGATGAAGAGCACAAATAAAAACACATACTTTGAAATACTGAAAACAGCTTTTCATCAGTTGAAAATCAAAATGTAGTAGGCTTAAGCTTGCCAGAACTCTTGAAGGGATGTGTGTTAAGCCTAGCACCAAGAGGAACGCTCATACGTGCAGATTATCCTTTGTGGATTTGCCCACTGTGCTGTGGCTATGTAATCATAGTAATGTATGAAAATGGTGAGATTCTCTGGCAGATAAGCCATTTGTGTATGGGAATTTCCTTGTAATGTTTCGGTAATCGTTCTGGCTGCTTTCTTTCATCTTGGCCCTCTTAGTTCATACATATTGAATGTTTGTTCCCAACTGCACTGAACTATTAAGTGGAGTTGGAAGCACACTGTGATCTCATTCTGAAAGTTTATTTCTTGAGGTGGAAAAGAATTGCATTGTAATGAAATTTTTATCTTAGTTAAGTACAAGAAATTAGAGTACTTTAAGGGGACATTTTTATTCTTATCTTACTGTTGTGTTTACAGACAGCTTGGTCTGTCCATAACCACGTGTTATGTTTTCAGTTCTTTTCGGAATTACTCGTAACAAATGGTGCTGTTTTCTTTGGTTGGTGTTCTAAGATGAAATATTGGAGGGAAAATTGTTAATGCCCCTAGAGGATATTCAGGACTTTGTGTGATTTTACATAATTTTTAGAATAAAAAAGTCAAACTAAAATACCGGAAAACCAGGACTCCAATTACCAAACAAAACTAAGATGTCCTTTCTTTAAGGGAAAAAAATTAAATTACGTTACTATTAAATGTACCATAAAATTTCTGTAAAATTACAGCAAATGTAATGCTTTTTGAAAAGAAACTCATTTACTTAATTTGTTATAGAAGTCTAGAAACTAAATGAATGGTGCAGGGAAAGTGAAGAGGAGGTAATTATTTATAAGAATGTAAGGCTGCGCACGCATAGTCATCTGGTAGCAATTTTAAAGTAGATGTAATTAGTTTCTTTTATTTCATGCAGTGTAATTGTGGAACTTCTTGCCACAGGGTTTACAGAGGCCAAAATTGTAATTGGGGTCAGAAAGGAATTGAGTGTGGTCATGGTAGGTAGATTCATAAGAGAATGCTAAACAATCTGATGCACTTTTGGCACAAGTAACACCACTTTTTTTAGGATTTCTGGAAGATGGGAGGATTTAGGAGAAGGATCTATTTGTTTCCGATATTATTATGTTTTTAATAGCGTTTCTCTGTCACAAAGTGCATTTACATTTTCTCACAAACTTGAAAGTGTTTGTAGTTGCATGTATGTGGAGTTATTCCTTAGTGGCAGTTAAAGTTCTATGTAAGCAGTGAATGCACCTACCCTTACTCTCTGAGGTCACATACACTGATATGTAGAAAACTATCACTCAGAAAGATCTGACGATGCAAAATGAATAATATGCCTACTCTTTGTTTCCTTTAGGATGCCGAGGCTTGTTTGACCATTCATCACACAATGCAAGTTCAAAAGTAAAAGAGAGGAAATTACAAGGGACTTGTCCTCCTGTTGGTCGTGGAAACTATGGAAAACCATGTTTGAGTGAAAGCAGTCATAGGTCCCCATGTTTTAATCCCCGGAATGGTTTTCACACGATACATTCAGAGCACAGTCCTGTGAAGCCAAGGATTATTACAGTGGTGAAACCTGGCGGACGCACACTCAGAAGGATAACCTTGCTTCTCAACAGGAGATCGGTCCAGACCTTTGAACAGCTGATGGCTGACATTTCAGAAGCTCTGGGATTTCCACGCTGGAAGAATGACCGTGTGAGAAAGCTTTACAATCTGAGAGGCAGAGAAATACGAAGCGTTTCTGACTTCTTCAGGGAAGGCGATGCATTCATAGCTATGGGGAGGGAGCCCCTCACTTTGAAGAACCTGGAAGTGGTATTACAAGAACTTTATCCTGAAAATCCTTATGCTGCCAGTGCTGCCATTCAGCAGAATGAGGAACAGTCCCAAAAACTGAAGAGCAGACTGTATGACAAGGCTTCAAAAGTGGACAGTGGCTTTGATGAGACAGAAATTACCAAGAACTGTGGCGATGGCATGTCTCCCAAACTGGTAGCTGGACATGAAGGAAAAAGTCAAGCCAAGACAAAGCAAGAGGAAAAAATGAAAACCAAAAAAAAGTGGACTAGAGAGAGCTGGGGTGGAGAGCAAGGAGTGAAGCCTTCTAGAAAAACACGAGAAAGTGAGAGGTACCTTAACCACGAGAGGAGTACCGAGGAGGGATTAGAAGAGGCTTCAGAGGAGGTGGTGAGGTGTGAGAAGTGTGCACAGGAAAGGCAGGCCAGACAAAAATTACAAAGGGAGAGGCAGGCTGAGGCCTCATTTGAGAACAGAGACCTGAACACAGGCGCATGTCAGAGGTACCATGTAGAAAGAAATACAAAAATCAGGAATTGCCGAAAATCTTCAGAAACTTGTCTGGAAGGTGAAGAAGTTGGTTGGAAAGATAATGGCTGTAGGAGGACATGGAAGTCCCTACATAGGAATATTAATGAAGGGCTGGAGAAGCAAAAAAGGAACATTGAGAAGGAAAGGGATGTGGAGAAACATGAAAACCATGGGAAGGAAGTAGTGAAAATCAAGAAGAACGGTGTGGAAGGGCTGCAGCTAACTCATGAAGCAAAGGAAGAGAACGGAAGTAGCTGCATAATGAACCAAAGTGGTTGGCTAAAGAGAGACACTCCAAGGGATGCTGAGAAACCATCTAAAGTTTCCACCCATAGGGAGGGCAGAGAGGGACAAAGGGCTAAAGAGGAGGGTGCCAGAAGAGAGGGAAATATCACACATAGAGAGTGTGACATGACGCGGCGAGAAAGAACAGGGGAGCGCAGAGTGAATAAAGAAGAGAACAAGGCTCAGGGATTGGAAAACATAAGCCGGAGGCACACCATTAAAACCAGAACTGATGTGGAAAAACACTATGAGATTGGCAGAACTATTGGAGATGGGAACTTTGCAGTGGTGAAGGAATGTCGCCATTGTGACTCCAATCAGATCTATGCCATGAAAATTGTTGATAAATCGAAGCTGAAGGGGAAAGAGGACATGATGGAAAGTGAAATTCTAATCATTAGGAGTCTTTCTCACCCCAATATAGTAAGCTTAATTGAAGTCTATGAGACAGAAGCTGAGATCTACCTAATCCTAGAGTATGTCCCAGGAGGGGATTTATTTGATGCAATCATAGAAAGTGTAAAGTTCACGGAGCATGACGCTGCTGTCATGATCACTGACTTGTGTGAAGCGCTGGTTTATATTCACAGCAAGAATATTGTCCACAGGGACCTCAAACCGGAGAATCTTTTGGTAAGTATTGGCAAACACCTTGCATATGTGCAGGAGCTGAATTTTTTTTTTTCATTTTAGTTATGGATCTTGGAATATTTTTAAGCAAATACTGTGCGGAGATAACGTGTTGTGGCAGGACTGTATGGAGAAATGGATACGATTTTGGAGTGAAATTACCGTTAACAGTTTACTTCATGTAGATCTGCTGTGCATTGCAGAAAGCAGTGCTTGCAGATAGAAATTCAAATAAAAATTACCTGGCTTTCAGGGGTAGGGAGCATTTGTATTTTTCTGGAAATCACACCTGTTACTTAGCATCTGACTTACAGGTATACAAGGATCAATTTTATTTGCATGAAGCATACACTGAATCATAAGGCGTCTTCCTTGCAGACCAAAATTTATTAAAACTGCTAATTTAGTTTATTTATTTGGCGGACTTTTTGTCCACTGCAGTCACACATCCTGCACACTGCTGTGCTAGTCCTCTACTGTAGTGATTTCTATCTTGTGACAATTTATTTTCTTAGGAGCAGAAGTATGATGCAGTTGATTGAAATAATCTGACAGTAAAATGTGAGTGTTTTGATGAAATACAGCAGTAAAATCAGCTCAAATACTAACTTCATGCCAAAGAGAAAAGTTATTTTTTCCATCACATTTCTGAGGCTACATTCTTTGCATCCAGCACTGAAGTCAATACAGTTACTCACATGTGTGAATATGCACAGAAATGTTTGCAGTATTGACTCTTTTCAAGACACCCATTGTAGAACAGTAGCAGTGAGCAACTCTCCCTTGCTACTAGTATGTTAGACTCTTTACTAGGGTTTCAAATTTCCTGATAGATAAATACCAAATATTTGCCAGTCTCTAGCAAATTTGATCTGCTGGTGGAAGATCATAGTTAGCCAGAAAAAAGGTAATAGATGATTTAGTCCTACATGCCATTTGGTTCTTTAAGGGAATTAACATTGGGAAGAAATCAGTGTGGTTTTCTGGAGAACAGTAGCAGTGTAACCTGTAGGACATGCAGAGGTTGAACAAGGCTGGACCTGAATGAATGGTTTGCTCCCAAACCTTTTGACTAACCAGTAGCATCTATACTAGGTCTTGCTATGCATCCTGCTTCACCTGGTGAAAATCCTTAGTATGTGGTCTGTATGTACAAAAAAAAAAAAAAAAAAGAAAAAGGTGGTGAGTGCAAGTAGCTGGAAGAAATAGGCTTGCAGGCTCTGCCTTTATGCCTCATTTTGCCATTAGAACAAAAGTTCACTTAGAACTGCAGGGCTTTTTCCAGAAGCTGATTTTCCATTATGAACCAGGCTCTGCTCCTTCCTATTTGTTGAAAATAAGCTAGTGCATGTGGAACACCTGAGACCAGATCCTTCATTTCCCTCTGTAATATGTAAGCATTGCAGTGATGCAGGTAAGCAAAGAGAGGTAAGATACAGGTCTGTTCTGGTTGGTTTCACATTTAGTTCACAGCACTGCAAAACAGAGATTGCTGGGCAGCGGCAAGGTTGTGTAGCACTGAAATAATCACGTTGCCCTTTCTGACAGTCAGAAAATATTTTTCAAGAACAGACTGGCCCCCAGGCTGTAGGTATTTTGTCATATGAGAACAGTGTTACCCAAACACTATGGGAAGGAAAATTGTACCTGTTCCAGTTTCACCTTGGTGTTAATTGTCTGTGAACACCTGTATTAGGTATCATTTACATAAAGCATTCTTTTGAAAAGTTAGTCTGTTCAACAAGCCAAATGAGTTTATAAGCTCTTGATAGTGATAAATAGCTCAGGTTCTATCTAATTAGCATTCCTGTAAACACAGGCCACTTCACCAAGATTCTTGCTTTTCTGACTCTCTGATGTGCTGCCCCTTACTCCTCAGAGTGACTGGAGCAGTAGCAGCAGAGTAGGAAGGAGAGCTGCCACTAATCTTAACATCAGCCAGAGCTGAATGATAAGAAACAGTACTGAAGCAAATTTCATGGGTTCTGGAGAGGAAGCACAGTGCTGGAAATGCTGGTATCCTGCAGGGATGTCCTTGGTTGTGGGATACCTCTTGCTTCACTTCAGATTCCTACACTGCAGATGTTTGTCTGAGTTTGTCTCCTTAGACTTTCTTTGTACACAGAGGACAGAAATAGGTATGTACTTTTAGGCTCTTGATTTGTTTATCCTACATTGGGATGGTCTTCTGGTCAGGTGAATCTTGTCCTTCCGTGTTCTTGTCAACAGTTTTGTCCCTAACCCTTTCCAGCAAATGGAAAATGGAAGAGAAAAGATCCTTGGTCTGTTTTACTGAGGAAATGTGTTTGCCTACAGTAAACCTGCTTTCTGTGAGAATCTAACCCTGTTCCTAATGACTTTTGAACGTGCTGGCTAATTCCCATCAGAGCTGACAGAGAAGCAGCAAAGTGGGGAAAAATATATTTCCACAAGTTTCACAAAAATAAACAGCTGGGGAAAGAAGGAAAACTGATTCTGTCCCTATGGAGGAAAAGATGGAAATACACTTTGTGAGTGGTGAATTGTAAAATTATTGACACAGGAGAGAGCTGGAAACCTGGTTTAATTATTAGTTCACTGCAGTACTGTTCTTCTTATGGAACTGTTCTCTAGTTATAAACTTCTGTAACAGTCCACCATCATCCTTTTTTTGTTTCCTCCCCTCCCTCTTTCACTAATGTGCCTGCCCACAATGATCAGACTCCTTGCAGCATAGCTGTGAGGCAGAATGGTGGTGACTTGTGCTACAAAAGCAAAATCTGTTTGACAGCTGCTCTGACTCCCTCCTGTCTGCCAACAGAGTCACCTCATCTAGGACTAGGTGTTCAGCAAGAAAACCTTTGCTACTAAGGATGAGCAGTGTTGTGCGTTTGGTCCCACAAAAGAACTCAGTCACTTCTTTAATGCTACTTGGAAGAGCTGACAGGGTTTTTAGCTAAGGGACTGTTTAATTCTACAGGTGCTGGCATTTCTTGAGTTATGAGTGAGAAATTAATTTCAAAGCGTAGTGGTGTTTTTCCAGTTTATAGCTGTAAAAGACAAAAAGTCACCTCCTTGCCCCCTTTTAGGGGAAAGGGGGAGGGTTGTATTTGTGATTGTACACTTCCCAAACATGCTAACATGCTAATTATTTAATTCAACTTCATAAATAATTTCAGTGTTATAGCTTTTTATGCATTTGAGCTTTCCCCCACCACCACCTTTTTCTCTCTCTCAAGTTTTCATATATGTATGAGAACTACAAGTATAGCCTTTCCATCCTTTAACTTTGCTTTTGTGACACTGTTTGCATATACACAAAACATTGTCAGAGGTTTCCGAGTGCATTTGAGTTAAAATGCCATTTAACTGCATACCCATCAAGAGCTTTCAGTGTGATAAACCTACATAGGGAATTTTCTGTAAGGTTTTTCAGAGATTCTTCTAACTAGCACCAAGGGATGTCTGAAATTCAGATGTGTAAACAGTACATTTTCTTTAGCACTGTTTCTAATATACAAAACTTTCCATGGGCTAGCTTGCTTTCATGTTGTCTATGAGAAGAACCTGTGCTACCATATATATGTGTGTCTGTATGAGAAATATTAATGCTATAAATCATCATCTTAAACACCCTGATGGATTTCACAAGGTGAAAACAAAGAGGAGCATGAAGTACTGTGAATCATCAACAGACAGGAAAAAAGGAAAAGATCACCTTCTTTGAAGGTGAACTTGGCTTTGTATTACAGTATTATAATCTTCTGGATGTATGGCTGGGATGACTAGAAATTGTCAGACAATATTCTAATATCCTCCTGTGGCATCTGTGTTTGAGAGAATAGTGAGCAATTCTGACTGCCTTTAGTCCAAGACAACCAGATACTGGCTTCCCTTGCAGTTGAAGGACTAAGTAGTTGTATGGCCTAAATTGATTGTCCATAGAAAGTACACTGAATACTGGTTTTCGTTATCTTAATTAACTCTATGGGCAGGTAAGACAAGGCAACGCTTTTAAATAGACTTTTGGAACCATTCTTTGTAGTCTTGAATGCAGAAACAGTAACAGCCGTCTTTTAGGTGTCACAGTAAGGCTAATATGTTCATTTCATGTTACCATTTTTCCTTTGTTCTCACCATTTCAGAAAGCATATACTGTAGATGTCAGAGTCTAGATTTCTCTGGGGCATGTTGTACATTTCTGCGATACTGCTGTGAGTAAGTAGTCTGGCTTCAAGAAGAAATAAAAGCAACCTGAGAAGCTTTTGTTTCTACAGTGAAGCATATTTGCATGCTCAAGGTGATGCCAGGTGGTGGAAGGGTAGACTGGAGAGTATGAAGTTGGGGTTGAAGAGAATGCTCACTCTGTCCAAGCTGACTTTGAGTTGTTCTGAGCATAGTGTTAGTGAAGATGCTGAGGAGTTCTGGACGGAGGTTTTCAGGCATGCTGACAGGTTACACGCTGTCTTTGAAATGATTGTCACAAAGCTGTGAAAATATACCCACAGTGCATGCTGTTCTACCTGTTCGACTGTCAAGTGAAATGAAAGCTCACTGGCTTTTTCCTGGAAGAACAGATGGTGCAGTGTTGCCACCTTGTGCTGTGATGAGAGATTAGGAGTCTGGCATCCTGATAAAAGAAACAGTACAACAGTGTGTATTTTACAAAGCAAGACATTTCCTGCTGATTTTAAGATTGGGATTAAGACCAGTGTGTTCTCCTCTCCACCTCCCTGCTGGTTTCTAAAAATGTATATAAACATTTCGGTATTATTTGTACAGTAGCATGCAGGGCATTGGTTGAAATTTTCTTTTGTAATTTTTAAAGCTGTATTTATAAAATAGGAAAATGTATTCATGCTCGTATTTTCATAGTACATATAAAATTGAGCATTTCAATTGTGAATTTTTGTAGCATTCCACCACTATTGCCCCTATTGTTAGAATGTAAATCCTGTGGATAGACGCTGCTCTAGAAAGTGTTACCTTTGTAATTTATTTTTCATTTTTGCCAGCTGTTGTGTGCACAGTGTATCATGTCAAAAAATCATCATGAAGTTGACTAATGTAATAGAGAAAATGGCTACAGCAGTTTAGCTTCCTGCTGCAGAAGTTTGGACGGCATGGGTGTAGTAAACTTTATTTTCAGTTTCATACTAAAAATATTTTATCTTAGAAAAACATAAAAAACCCAAAATGTTTTGCTTATTCAAAACTGAAAGAGTGTTTATATTTTCTATAAAAAAGAAAAAAAGAGATTAGTAGGCTATAACGTATGGTTTTGTAATACAGTATTTTTTCTTAAAAAAAAAAAAAACCAAAAACCAAACCTTTTTGCTTAACCAAAATTGGATGAGTGCTTACAGTTTCTACAAAGATGATGAACAGAGATTAGTCAGCTGTAACGTAGGAGAGCAAATTTTGTCCCATTAGTTGTCTTGTAATAGAGACCATCTTGAATTTTTGGCTTTCTTAAGCACTGCCTGATAGCAAAGTATGAGGTGTTAAAGCGTGGAGTGTACCTGTCGCATCATATTCCAGTTTATCCGTTCAAAACCTGACTCCACGTTTCTTTGCCTTTCTTGTAGACATTTTAACTGCTGATCTGTTCCCCATAATTGTAAAGACAGACAATTTTTAATTTAAAGGAAATTAATGACATTTTTTGCCTCTTAAACAATACTTGAATATCAGTCACCAGTATTAAGAATACTGATGTGTTTAATTGTACTGCTGCATTCTTCATGACTTGACCTTTGAATATTTTCTTAATAATGTTTCATTAACTGCATTACAAAATAATGCTAAAGACCCATGCATACAAAATTAGAATGGGAAGAAGTGCTTTGATTACTTTCCAGGTGAATGTAGGAGATGGGAACTGCTGAAAAGACCCATTTAGGAGAGTGTTCTGCATGGATCTATTTCTCCAACTACTCACATTGCTATGTGATGACTATGACTCATTTATTTTCAGGGCAAAAGGTAGAGTAGCAGAGTAATTTGCAAAGAAAATAAAGGTTATGTGTGTTTATTGTGGTTTTTTTTTTTTTTTGTTAGACTGGTATGATGGTCCTATGCTTTTTAAGTGACACTGTAAAGTCAGTAGCTTACCTGGGAATATCACATTTAAGCATAAAGATGCCCACAGCATTCTTCATTACTTTCCCAGGGGAAAAGAGGAATTTACTTCCCTAAGAGGAAATAGTAACATTTAATTGACTCTCGGTTATTTTTTGTCTTCCTCCTTTTCATTTCTTGGAAATTATAGTGCGCCAGAGTTTGTAGAGCAGAGTTTTCTGTTTCCATTATTGGTGTTCTCTTAAATATGTGCAGCATCTTAGTATACAGGGGGGGAAAAAACCAACAACTTTCTGAATACTGTTTATCAAAATACTGTTTCCATTTCATGTTGCTTTACTTGAAGGCACTATTATTAGAACTTCTTCCTGTTATTATTACTTCCTTCCTTTATCTTTTGCTCTCTTAAAATGCATGTGGACTAAATATATGTATTTTTCGTTGAGTATAGGTTCAGCATAATTCAGATAAATCTACTACACTGAAACTGGCAGATTTTGGCCTTGCAAAGCAGGTTACGAAACCCATATTTACTGTCTGTGGAACACCAACGTATGTTGCCCCCGAAATACTTGCTGAGAAGGGTGAGTGTATATATTTATAATCTGTGGTAAATCATACAATTATTCTGAACTTTCTAATTGTGAAAATATTCCAGAATGTTTCAACCTACTGATATGTCTTTGCAGGGTAGGAGCTTGGCTACCAGTGTAATCTGTGAAAGGAAAGGAAACCTTTAACTTTTGACAAACACAAGTGTGGCATCAGTCATGCTTGCGTTATTAATGTCTATGGTAATATAACACTGATTTACAAGGAGCCAAGCCATAAAATATCATAGATGGTAATTGCTGAAGTGGGGAAATGAGCAAAAGTTCGTGTTTCAACCTGAGGGTAGTCAACCCCATTTCATGACTGTAACCCAAACAACTTTCCAAGGCCCCTAATGATGCAAAAATATTGTGAACATGTATGTTAAACTTATGTAACGAGCTAAAACATATTTCACATCAGAAGAAATTTTGGAGATTTCATATCCAAAAAGATTCAGTCCTGGAAAGGAGTCAGTTTTGTTTATGACTCAAGCAAAGCTATTTCTGGTTTTTGTTCTGTGGAGCTGGGTCGCACATCTCCACTTATATCCAATTTCAGTGGAAACTTGGCACTCTCCTAATGCTTTTTCGAAGGGAATCTGAGGAGGATTATTTTAGAAATATATGCTCTGTTTTCTCAATTAGTCTCCAATTGACACTGGCCTTGTGAGACAGTGTTTGTGAAACACGGTGAAGAAGAGAGGCACTTTGTGAGAGCTGTAGTTATTAACAGGCAGAGCAGCTCAGTGTATAAGCGTGCTGTACCAGCCACTTATTCTTCTGCTGAATTAATCTTTTTAAGAAACTGAGCAGAGCTTCTGTGTTTCTTGGAAAATACAGTTCCCTACCAGTTGTGAGTTTTCTCTCTAAAACAGGACTTTTGGTTTGTCTTTTTTTCCTTAGGCTATGGACTTGAAGTAGATATGTGGGCAGCTGGTGTGATCCTTTACATTCTGCTCTGTGGTTTCCCCCCTTTTCGCAGTCAGGATCGTGATCAAGAAGAGCTGTTTCAGATCATACAGCTGGGTCACTATGAGTTCCTTTCCCCATACTGGGACAATATTTCTGCAGGTAAGATTCAGCACGTATAGCAGATCTGAGAAGTGAAGAACTTCCGTTTTGTTCAGGACAGTGAGCTCAATGAACTTGGGGGTGTCTTACAGGTCTCTTTTTTGTGATTCCGTGTTTGCTTTAAATGTGAATTTAGTCCTCTGGTGGTATCAATGGCTGTGAATCAGAATATTAGGTCTGATTGATTTAATGGATTGCTCCCTTTCTGAGGCAAGAGCAAGGATTTTCCTCACCTTGCTTACATGAATTATCCCTGTAGAAAAATGTAACAAAATAATCTCCAGGGTTATGTTAGATTGTAAAGATGTACGCAAAAACCTCAAAAGCTGAGAATGAAATCCTTGCTCTGCAGAACATAACATAGTGTGGATTTTCTATTGAGATCAATGGGGTCTGCACATAGTAGTTTTTACCTTCTTGCAGGCTAGTACAAGTGTCTTTTGTGCACTCTTCAGAATTAGAAACTCTAAAACCCCTCTCTCCCTATACAGTCTTTCAAAGAACATGCTAAAGAGCATTCCACGACTTTTTATGCTACTTGAGGTATGAGATACCCAATGCTAATTCCCGTGAATCTGAACACCTAGACTGGTGCCTTCAGCGTGCTTTCAAGATTAAATTCCCTTCACTTTCTCTTCTCTTTCTGAATGGGAGAATGATACCAGTAAAAAATATGCTGGAGATTTAACATCTCCTGTTACTAGTTCTAAACTCAGTTGTTAGAATATCTTCTGGGGATAGTCACAAAAGTCATTATGGTACAACTAATAAGAAAAAATAAGAAGGACGTTTCATGTAGGAATAACTGTCAGCAACATCACGTCACTGTTCTTTTCCCCTCTTTCCTTTTCGTTCTTTCACAATAGCAGCAAAAGACCTCATAACCAGGCTGTTGATAGTGGATCCCCAGAAGCGCTACACAGCACGACAAGTCCTTCAGCACCCTTGGATCAGAACAGCTGGAAAAACTAACAGCAGAAATTTGCAGAGGGAAGTGACAATAAATATTGAGCGTCATTTCCGGGCCCAGCGCCGAAAGGAAGTTGCAGATGAGGACACATGAAATCCCTTCAAGCTCATTTAGTCTTCTTTTTATTGATTAGCAAATTGTTTAAGTTTTCTTTTCTAAATGATTGGGACTTTAGTGTATAGCTGTTGCTGGCCATTGCCATGCTTTTTTTTTTTATAATTTTTTTTATTCTGAGATTCTGAAGAAAGACAGAGATCAAATTTGCATCCATCTCCCTCTCATGTTACTTGGGAGTCTGTCTGTTTACAGCAGAGGGGACTAGATATTTCCTGGAAGGTATCTATTATTTTTGTTTAAATACCAATTTGGGCTATTACAATACAAAACGTGTATCTTTTAGGTGACAGATGTTTGCTTCTGTGGCTGACATGAGTGACGACTGTGAAATGCTTTCTCTTGTCTTTTTTTGTATGATACCTTCCAGGAGTTTTGTGTTTATAATATTTTCAAAATTACTGTCTGCGTACACATCCTGCACTAATTCTCTAAACTGTCTTTTCACCAATTCTTGCTAGCAATGGAGAAGGTGAAGGAATAAAAAAAAAAAAAGTAAATATATTCTTTAGCTGTAGGATATGTTAAATAAGAAGCAAGATACTATTTATTAAGTTGTGAGGGAAGAAAAATTCTTATAGACTAAATCAGATATTTTATGATATCTCCCTTGGCAACATCTTTCATGGGATGCTCTCATGGACAGGGCAATAGACTGTACAATGTTTAACTATGGTAGTGCTGTGTAGTATAGTTCTTCTGGGAAGTAGGAAGCTAAGCAATTCTAAGGGAACTTTGGTTCTTTTCCCAAAGGTGCACTTACGGAATGATAACCCAAGTGTTTTTTCATTCTAATTTTTTTCTTAGGAGCCATCCACATGCATCTGTGACTCTTCAGTGCTCATGGAGAAGAGAGGGCTGGGAAGCTGCTTTTGTGACTTAAGTTAACCCTTACCTTCATGGTCCCCCTTTCATCATCTTCACAGCTGAATTGCTTTTATGCACTTTTTCAGTGTAGTTTAACAATTTTTTGGCTTGGTTTGGTTTTTTTGCCCTGTTCCCTTCCCTGGGGACTCTTTCTCCTTACTTCCATGAGAATGGCCAATGGGATAAAATTACATTAAAATTCAACTTGGGGGAAAAACAACAACTTGTTGGCTATGGAAAGGTCTCCCAGGGGAGGTGTCAGATGCTTCATTGCATATGTTTTTTATGATTTGATTGGATGCAGTTTTAAAGAAATCCTGGGGGGGAAAAATACAGGCCTGAGAAGGGCCGTGACCTAGAACAGCTTTTGAATCTCAGAATTTTTGGTTAACTAATCAAATCTAAAAAGCACTTGAGTTGTCTGTTTTATAATGTTTTGTCCATGACTTCCATGTGCTAGCAAATAATATTGATGTTAAAATATCAGTGGTATTAGCATTGAATTCATAGCTTGTAGAAATGAATTGAGGGTATTTTACAATTGCAGAGCGGCTGCTCTGCCTATGTATTTAATAATGAGAAACGTCTGAAGCATTTCAGAATCAGTAGAACATTTTCATAATTAAATGAACCAGAGTGTCCTTTTTGGTGAGTGCTAATATTTTGTGTGAACTTTCTGAATTACCAGAAAGTGTGGGGTACCGTCATCATGTTTCTGTTTCAATTTGTGACAGTTTTGCTGCAAGAATGATGTATGAAAGTAGAGACAACTTGGCTCTTAAAGGAGAATTGCACTTTCAATTGAACTGGCTTATTTTTACTACATATTGGAATAAGACTTGCTGTGGAGTTCAAGAATTTGTGAAACAAAGCAGTCAAATCTTTACTGTATGCCCAAGTAGTATTTGTATGATATGTCATACCTGTGCTTTAGGGGCCCTGAGTCAGGAAGACTTTCCCTATTCCTGAAAACAAGAATGGATTTAACTGCTTTCCTGAGTTAAGGCTATGTGTAACCTCATATTTTAAATGCATTACATGGTCTTTGAGTACTAGTAATAACTTCTCCTCTGTTAATTTAAGTCTATTTTGGATAGGAAACTGTGGAAAAATAGCTTCTGACTTGCAATATTATATTTTGTAATTATCTTATTTTTAATATAGTTGTTTAGGAATAAAGTTCGAAGTGACAAAAAGAATACTTTATCAACAGTGAACCTGATAGTTTGAAGACTGTGTTACGAGTTGCCTTTTTCACTTTTAAGAACCTGTCTACAGCCTTATCATAGTGCAGAAGATAGAGAATTTGCTTGTAATGAATATAAAAGTAATTATTTTTTCAAAGATTTTGTTTTTCTCTCAAGTTCTCTGGGTCCCATGGACTGTGCTGTGTGCTGTCACCGCATTGCATCTGTAAGTACAGACACTGCTGTGGCAGCACCAAGAGGCTGGTTTGTTGGTGTTGCTAATAGACATGTGGCATTAAGCCCTGCTTCTTCAGGTTGGAGGCTGAAAAAGCTTCCAGGTGCTTCTCAGGGTTTTTGCCTCCTTGTTTTTCTCTCCTACTTAGATATTCCTTCTCTCCTCCTATTCCTTCCAGTGTTCTTGCTCTGCCTCAGTGCTGCTCTAAGTAGTCCAGGTCCCCAGTCATTATGGTTTAAGTTGCTTGAAGCAATAAGAACACATATGATTTTGGTGAGCTCAGCCTCAAGCATTGCCTGCTGATGTTGAAAGTTAGTAAGATTAGAGAGGACTTGGACAAAAAAAACAGTGAAAATCCCTTACTGGTCTCGAAGATCTCCAGTATACCCTCATCTCCTACTGCCTTTTCTCAAGCTTTTCTCTTCCCACTGAATGATATTCCAACACAGACCTGATTTTTACACCCTGTAACACAGTTTCTAATATGTGAACCAAATTCATGTTGTAGCGGTGAGGATTTTTGCTGTTCTTCCTGTCCTGAGATTTTTCTAATGATTACTGTCTCCTTGGGTTCTGGAGTCATCTTCCCTTTCTTGCTTGCATTTCTTGATTGGCTCCTTTGTCTACAAGAAGTCTGAGGAAGCTCAAAGCTCGGAAGATTAAAGTTTGACAGAGAGCAAGTTCTTGCTGACTTGTTAGGAAGATGAAATATCCCTCCTTGCCCTTCATTTAAATCTTTGTGATTTGGACTGTCATACAGCCTTATAGTCCACTGAAAGTAAAACAAGTTACAGTGTCCTTAGCTCTTTAGATACAAACAATGAAGAAAGTCAGAACGCACCAAGAAAAACAAACAAAAAAACCCCCCAATGCTAAGTGCAAAGTATGAATTCATATTGCAGACCTCAATAAGAAAGATCTACTTAAAGAGGTCTAAGGCAACAGAAGAGAAGAACCTGTATTATTTCTTGCAAACTTTTCAAAACAGTTGAGTAGGAATCCCTTCATGCCTTTTAAAGGTGTTGGTTGGTTCCTATCTCACAACCAGAGATCCTGACTGAGTTCTAGTTCTTCCGGGGTTATTTCATGACTATCTGGTATTGACTATTCCAAAATATTTTTCTCTCTTTAGAAACCAGAGACCCTGACTCTCTGTCATATTTAACCAGAGGCTTGGCTATTCTCTAGTTGGTTGCAGTTTTTAAGCATGCTCTCATATTTTTATGCCCTAAATGTTAAGACTTCTCAGACTTTTGAGGCACCAAGATCTAAACATATAGAATTCGGTCATCAATATTTCATTTCCTAGTGACACACATGCTTCAGAGTCAGAGTTACTTTTTTTTTTAATTTATTTTATTTATTACTGGGTCAGCAGTTAACATCACAGTCAAGGCTTTCAGCTACAGTAGTGGTCATTGCAGGATGGCTGGGGTAAACAGAAGGATGTGCTACTCCTAGAGATCATCCAAAGAGTCCTATGAAGGATTTTGAACATCCTTGAACGCCAGTGTTGCTAGCTTTGTGCATCATAAATTTTCCTTGACTGTGTTGGGAGTTTCCAAACATTAAGTTCGGGCTTTTAGTGACTGCCTCTGCCTGTTGCTGACAAACTAAGTAGTAACGCTCTCCAGTGGTACACTTTCCACTGTCTAAAGATGAAGTCGTCCCTAAATATCCCCCCCCGTTTGTCTGCCAAGGTCAACTTCTTCACTTTCACGTATGCTATTACATTTCATTGGTCCTGGACCTCACCTACCTATTTTCTATAACCTGTCATCTGCCTACTGTCATCTACCTCTCTTTTCCCCTTGGATGACTCTCGTTACTGAAAGATGGTGAAATCATCACATATTAATATGTGTTTCTTCAGGACTTACTGGCCTTAGGAATGGGGCCAGTGCAGGAAACGAGCAAAAATTTTTGAAAATTACTTAGGCATCTGAAAGTGTGCAAAAGCTACTAGGATTTCACATTGCATAGTGCTTAACTGCCTTAAAATGAACAATGGGAATTTGGTCCTTGCTCGTATCTTTAGTCTCCTAATACTTAGAAATGTGTGCCCAAGAGACTTGTGATTGAAACTTGGCAGTACAGCAGAGACTGTTTCCTCTGAGACACAGCCACTCTAACTTCTTTTATTCAGGGGGCCCTCTTCTTCATCTAAGATTTATTTAGCTGCTCTGTGGAATAGCTGAACTCAAGGCCTGTTAAATCTGTCACCTCTGTTCTGATTGGCATTTTAGGTGGATTTCCCATCTCTCTGTTACTGCAATTTTTGGCTGTATGGTAAAAGAAACATAGTGGGCTGTTATCCTCTGGGCTTGGGCTTTTTGGGTTATGGCCCTATTGTGAAAGTGAAATTTCTGGAGTTGACTGCTTGCTTTTCCACAAGCATCCAGTTTTGGGGCGGTATTCAGTCTGCTTGAGAATATAGTAAATTTGCTGTGCTTATAAACTGATCTTCCTAAAGGCAAGTAGGTGTCAGTCTGAAATCTTCCTCCTATCATTTCTTCTGTCATTTAGATTTCTCTTAATTTAAGCAATGTATGGAAAAGGCTTTTTATGTTGCTGGGCATGCATTATTTTGTCCTCTCTGAGTCCACCAGTGCAATTCTTTACTGTTGAGATTCTTGTTCCTGAAAGGAGTATGGGCACTTTAACTGGGATGACAGTGTACGTTGGCACTGTTTGTTCTGCAATATGCTTTATTTGCAACTAGGCTGAAGGTGTAATTTTCTAAATTAAAATACATTATAGACTTCAGCAGAAAAGTGGTTGTTCCTCGCCCCCACCCTGATAAAGGCAGACTATATAGTGGATGTTATATTCCAATATTCTTTCCAATAAATTGGGAAACGTTTTTGTGGCCAAGTATTTTGAGATTTTTTTTTTTCTTCTGACAATTTATCTATTTGGGAAATGCTTGATTTAAAAGGTTTGCAATTTCATTAAGTATTGTGTGTACCTTTGTTTATGCTTAAAGGACCCATTCTAATGCTGCAGTCCTTTGAATGCTTACAGTTGTGTTTTTCTTTGCTGCTGTATGTAATCCCATTAAAATCAACACAATTCTTTGCAAAACTGGAGCTGAGATTCATTCTAATGCCATTTTTTGTCTCTGTACTGCATTAATCACGTCTGCTGTGATGTTAGAGCAATCATAACAAGCAGAGCTAGTTTCACGGAAGCTTAATGCACACAGAACTGAATTCTCCCATCATTGATTCTTATTCTGTAAAATACAAGTTTGTTTAGAAAAAGATTTGCTTTGCTTGGGGAAACAGGCATTCTAGTTGAAATTGAGTTGATTGCCAAAGTGGCTTTTTCAAAGGACACAGTTTCTTAGTAGCGTGTGTATATTTCAGTTCTCTTATTAAAAATGGTATTTTCCTGCAGGCCTGCAGTATCAGCTGAAGCAGTGGAAATAAAAATGTATCTAACATATTGATGGTGTTTTCGAAGAAGCTACCTTCTCTGTATGTGAGCATGTTGTGATAAAAGTGTCTGCCAGTGAGATTCAGTACAGACTCTCATTTATTACAGGTTGGTACTTAAAAGACACCACAGCCTCCCCACTACTCTTAGAGTATCGGTAGGCTGTTAGGAATGACTGACTTTTATGATAATCACACAAATTTATTGCAGTGCATTTTCTAACAGTATGCATGGGCAGCTAATTAAAACTGATTTAGTGCTTTGCTGTTAGGAGGGGAATTCAGCTGTTTCCCATGTTACTAGTAGTTGAAGTAAGAGTCCGGCAATATGTTGGGGATTTTTTTGTTGGTTTTTTTTTTTTTTTTTAATGGGCTCTTTAAAGTTGTCACTGCTATGTGCTGTTTCTTTAGAAAAGGTGACCCTTTGTATCATTCAGGTTGCTGATTCACTCAATTGCCTTGTGTTACAAACAGAGGTATTCCTGCAGAATTTTACCTTTTGAAATTAGAGCTGTTTTGATAATGTAGCAATTGGAAAACCAGAAAAAGTAAAGCTGATAAACTGTCACTGGAAATATATTTTGCTTTCTGAATTCAGAAGCTGAAAGGAGAAGCTAGAACCTTCTAAAAATTTAGAGAAACGCCAGATTATTCCTGTAGTAAGTGTTTCAGCAATTCAAGATTTAGGAATGTTCAGTGAGAACGTGGAGCCATGCAGTACATCGCTTAGGGATAAGTAGGTGCTACAGCAGTCAACTTCTGAAAGCGTTTGAGACTTCTGCATTGGAAACGGGGTGCAGGACTGAATAAGGGGTGCTCCTTCTCATCACTGGAAAAATGCGATGCATCATAAACAAAAGGTTATTCCCGCATCGTTGTTGCTGTGTCAGTTGGTAAAGCTTCGAGGTTTCAGTGACAGCCACTGTGTTGTAAGAAGGCATTTCTCATGAAGAATTTCAGCGTAAAACATTTCAGATAATGTTTAATGTCAAGGACTTCGGCAACGAAGAGTTTTTCTAGGAAATGGAAGTATATGATGGTTAACTGCTATGATAAGTAGTTGAGCAAACCTTATTGCTGGGTTTTCAAAAAGTGCAATTTTGTGATCCTGAGCATTTGCAACTACCCAGCTTGCAATGTGGACAGCTTTAATGATGTTGTAATGCTTCAGCATACAAAATTATTATTTTGCAGGCTCAGAAGAAACCTGTGTGCCTAGTGTAAGGATGGAAATAAATAGGTCAAATACATTTTATTCATTTCAGCTTTGCTGGAAACATACTGGCCAAAAAAATGTTCACGTGGTGACTGATGGGTAAAAGATGTATTATTGACCAGTATTTCAAATGGAAGTGTAAGGTTGTGTCCTTACAGCATGTTGGCTGTTTGGGTAAAGACAAGCACATATTCCAGTAGGGTATTATTTCTATGTACTTAGAGATACCATGTAAAGTAGCCCGTCACCATTAGAAGACAAGATTATGAAAGAAAAATGTGGGGGGAAAAAACCCCAAACCAATACCCAACAAAACAAAAAACATCAGGAGGAAAAGCTGAAGAAAAACTTAACTTTTTCCAAAATGTTTTATTTTCTTCAGTAAATCAATGCTGTGGACAAGTCTAAGAAAGCTTTATGAGTGAAATAAAAAAAAGCCTTTTCCTTTGCTGGTGTGTAACATACCCATCATGCTTCCCCAGTTATTTCTGTGTGTCTGGGGATAACTGATTCCAAGCAGATACTATAGCAACCGCTAGCATTATCCCACCTGGACTGTAACTCCCGAACAACGGGACAGGAGGAGAATCCCTTAAAAGAAATAAAAGCAAAACTGTTTCACCATGTAAATAACTCCGAGCAATTATCAGCCACACAAGAATTTTATGGAAGTTCATTTTTAAATGCTTTCATAACTCACACAGTTAATGTTCAAGGGACAAATAGTCAGAGCTGGATGTTAGAATGTGACAGTAATAAACCCCTCCTGACAGATGAAGCCTCACATAAATTAATGGCAAATGACTGGTAAGGCTGTAAAGTCTGAATATTTTAAAACCCGTGTTTAGGTACGCAGTTCACCTGGGGAAAGGTTGCGGGAAATATGAGGAAAACTTGAACAAAGATATGCAGACAAGACCCTTAATGACCAGGAAAATGAAGCAGTTCTATAATTGCCAAAACAGACTACTGAATGTGATGTTCACTGAAAATGATCCTTTATGATGAAATATTTATTTTATTTATTTTAAGCTCTGAGGGTGAGATCTTAAAAGCCACTAACAAGGGTATTAGATTATCACTCTCTGTGAAATAATGGTATCATTTATGCTTTTGCAGTAATTAGTTTTGAAAATCCCACCCTCCATTTAAAATATTTTCTGCTGGTTGTTAATCCAGTTTTCAGAGGAACCAGAAACTAATTCCTATGACATTAAACTTGTCTCCTATGTACTTGCCATCAGCAAAGATTCCTTCATGAACATCTTCCAAAATGTGTATTTTGAAATTAAAAGATCTGCTTGTGTTTCCGAGGGCATTCCTATGTGTTTCAATGGATTTGAGCTAGCGTGTGCTGATGGAGACTTTTGCCCCTTGGTTGCACCTAACTATTGCTTGAGGCTTTTCAGGTTAGCAGCTTCTGTGGGGGGTGCACGTGTGTTTTAATGATATAAATGCTGTGTTCTCTGCTGGCTCTTCTGTAGTGTTAGTTCTTGGAGCTATCTGCCAGCGTTACTACTTTTCCAGGCGGCAGAAAAAAAGAATGTATCATTCAAAGCATGCTATCAAAAATAGTGTCATCAGAGCATTGTTTTAATGAATCGGTGATGAGACTGCTGTGAATTGTACCAACAACTAAACAGCCTTTGCCAGGAGGATATTTTGGACAAATTCTGTAGGAAGTATTCTGGAAAGAGACTAGACAAAGAATTCAGCAGCTTAGTTCTGGCAAGGCTGAATCACCAGAAAACCAGATTTGCTGTCATTCAATTTGTTTTCAATGTCAAATGGACTGGTAGAGGAAGGGCAAGGATGAGACACTTTTGTTTTTTCCAGTGGAAGCCTCCTTTGTGGCAGGTTACAATGGTCTGGATTCTGGGGAATTTATTTTTTTTATGCCAGTCCAAACTATATTTTGTGAGTCCCAGGCTAGGAGTTTTTCAGGTCATTTATGCACATTCACTTGCAAATTTGAATACGGCAGTTCTGTATGGGCTGAATAAAGCATTCTTCGTTTTCATTGGTATATTAGCTATGGTACTTAGTAACATTGCTAGGTTTTAGGCGTGGTCTTTTCTTGGTGAAAAACAACTTGCAAAGCAGGATTTATATTTAACTCCATATACATTCACAGAAATTGAGCTTTGCAAGGTGACACATTTTGTACATGCCTCTTTGTTTGGGGAGAGATCCTTTGCATTGTTGAGGTGTATGGAGATTTTTTGCTAACGTGAAGCTTTCCTACACCTGTGTTAGCTGGTAATAACAACAGTGATACTTCTGGGGATCCTCAGAGGTGCTGGCCCCTCAATGCCTCCATGAATTGCTTTGCAATAGGCTTTCTATAAAAGCACAGCAATCTGAATTCTTTCCCGGTAGAAAAGCTGGAGCATGGGGTGCAGGACAGCCAGGATTCAGGATTCACTGGACCAAGTTGGTCCTGGGCTGGCTCCGGTGTGGGGAAAAGGGCTGGTGTGATGGTCTGGAGGTAGGGGCTGCTGACATCCCGCTGAGGAACAAGAGAGGCTTCGTGAGCACAGAATGGCAGCGACATTTAGTCAGAGTAAAGCCCTGCCTGACATCGGTCTGTCCTCTCACTCCTGCAGCTGTGGTCCCCAGTGGCCTTGGGACCAGGGTCACCTTCTGGCCTTGAAATCCTTCCACCTTTGCTGTGTCCAACTTTGAAGCCTCCAGTACTAGGCACGGTGAAAACAGCACTTAGTGCTTGTACAGCACTTGACGTGCTCAAAGCTCTTCACAAACATTAACTAATTAAGGCTCACCAAGTTCTTATGAGGCAGGTATTTATTCCAGCTGAGTGTTTGCATTCACAATTAAGAATATGCTAGACAGAATCCTGCTGTCAATCAGCCTAATTGGCTTAAGTGTCTAATTGGGTAGATTCCCCCAAGTAAGTTTCAAAAAGGTTAGCCTGGAGAGGGGAATTATGCAGTGGAGAAAAACAGAGTGCAAGAGGAAATCCTCAGTCAGGGAAAGGCAAGGGAGGCTCTCAGCGGTGGTTTTAAACGTTGCCAGGGAGATGGGAGCTATTCTGTCATTGCTGCAAAGTATCTTCAAAGAGGCTTGAATTAACCTGCAATTAAAAAGTCAGTCTTTGTAACTGGGTTTGTTTCAACAGGAGGAATGCAAAGAGGAAACCCCTGGAAGTAGCGAGGAGGAGGAGTAGTGAGGAGAGCAGCAAGGCACTGAGGGAGGCTGCTCTGTGCCTGAGCACGGGTTCAGACTCTCTCATCTGGGCTTTTGTTTCACTAGAGAACGACGGCTTCCCTTCACGTCTTGCAGGAAGCCAGCATGTAAACTGCTTGAGGCTAACATGCACCAACACAAACATTTCTTACTGTGGCGTTGAGTGGTCGTATCTAAAGTGCCAATAGATGGTCCTTAAAAGATGAAACATCTTCTGCCTGAGACACATGAGTTTAAGGGCAGTTGGAGACTGAATGACAAGTGGCAATTTTTAGTTATAACCACATGTACAAATGCACGTTATAAGCGAATAGATACAATTATTACTTAGATTTCCTAGCCAGCCAGGTACAGCGGTGAGCTCAGGTCAGAAGACTGCTGAACAGATCCACCAGACTTTGTACAGTGAGTCTGGAACTCGTGTTCCCAGCTTCCTCCTTCATGCTTCCCGCAGCCCGGGCCGTACACACCAGCTGCACGCTGGCTGCACCGCACACTTGTGCGATGCAGAGCCATGAGCCCATGTGCCACGTGCAGGTCCAGGCTGTCTGCCATGGGGGTGTGGAGAAGGGGAAAAAAGTCACAAATGGGATACCTCAGGTGGCAAGCGTTGCCAAGGGAAACCCCAGGCTCAGAGGGGTTACCTAAGAGCTTGCTTATCTGCCATAGCCTCCCCTGAACATTTTTGGTGATTTTCCAGGGAACTGGAAGGCATTTCAGGAGGTCACCACTTCATCTTCTTCCAAGGTAAGATGCCTGTGGCATTCCTGACGGACAGTGGCTAGCCTGTTCTTTAAAAGCTTGAAGAAAAAGATCCCGTATGCTTTTCAGGCAATTTGTAATAGTATTTTGTTGTTCTTACTGTCAGAAAATGTTTCCTAGTTTTTCTCTTGCCAAGTGAGCCTCTCTTGCCAAAACCTTAGCTCATTGCTTCTGCTCACACCCAGAATGGGTTTGGAGAACAGGTTATTCCCTTTCCCTTTCTGCACCTGGAGGTTCTTCCCACCACAGTCACCTCTGTAGAGATGTGATAGGCCTGGCTCATGCCTTTGGCTAGAAAATATTTGGGAGATGGGTAAAAGTTTTGTCACCCTCAGTCCTGTTCTCCAGTAGGTTTGCTGTCCTTTTCTCAGGTATTAACAACAGCACGAGCTGATCAAGCCTACAGGGGGATCGATAGCTGTGCTTAAGCACGTATTTCATCTTGCTTTGCTGCCTATGCCTCTTTTCAGTGCTGTGTGTAAGCTACAAGCACTTTCCAGGCTGGGTCTTGCCTCCCCCTTTGCACCAGTCTCATGCCTTTACGTGTGGCTGTAACACATGTAAACCTTGATAGCTTGGGACATCGCTGTTGGAAAAATACTTTCAAGTATCCTTATATGAAGATTTTAAGTACTTAGATCAGTACTGTGAGATTTAAGGAAAAGGAGGTCTATGAAGACCTCACTATCATTACTATTTAAAGTACCTGCTGTGGGGCAGAGACCCTCCAGGGTGCGCTTTTGTCATGCTAGGGGAGGTAGGGCGTGAACAACTTACAAACTAAAATAAATCCAATGCCTTTCATCAAAATTTCACTACTGAAAGCAATCCTTGTGGAAATTCACAGAGAAAGTGAGCAGCAAGTAATATTTTTTTGCAGTTGCTGCAGAGAAACCATCTTCTTGCCTGCATCCTTTGCTAGAATCTGCAAACTTGGCTTTAAAAAATAGATGTGGCTGCAGATTCAAGCTGACAAGTGTTACAGCATGAAACGCGTTTCAGAAGGGGAAAGAATGACAATATGAAAAAGTATGTTTAGGAAATAATACGGCTTAGAAAACTGTATTAACCTGTTGAAAATGTTGCTTTACATATTGTGACATCAAGAACATTTATGTCAAAGTAAAATCCAATAACGTTACTGTGTTCAAAAGCAAATGCTGCTTTTGTGATCACCCATTTCTTAGGAACAAAGGAATTGTAGTTTAAAAGAAAAACATCTGAATAAATTCCCAGAGAGCTTTAAGCACGAGATGAATAATTTTGGGTTCTTCCTTTTTTTTTTTTTTTTTTTTTGGTGTATTCTGCTGAAATGTCTATGATGATGTTCATCAAATACCTGTTTACACCTGGAAAAGCATTTACTCAGGTAACATTAGTCTAAGTTTTGAATTAGTGTGGACTTACCTTTTCAGTGTCTATAAAATTAGGCCCTTGCAATTTTAGGAAACTAAAGCTTGACACTACATTTTGTTACACAACACATACGTGCACGAGCATGTTGACTCTAATGATTGTACGTGTTTGTACTTACCTCATTTTTTCCAGTGGTATTGACTTGTCCCAGAAACCATACTTTTCACAGTACAAAACACTCGAGAGGATTTTTCTATTAACTAAAATGATAAAGGTTTACAGCGCTGCAGTGTCTCGAAGTGTCTCTTGAAGTGAAGAGCCTTTTAGGTAATTCTAGCTTTACTAAAGCACTTTTGATATTTTAGCAAAAAACACCCGCCTCTCATGATGTGGCTGCATTTAGGCGAAGTGACATCCAGAAGATAAACAGGACAAGTACCTGCTGGACGTATTTATCACACGTTTGTAGTATTTGTCACAGCTAGGGCTGCGTGACCTGCCAGCTGGACTGTTTACAGATGATAGAAACTCATAAGGAAAATGAAAGTAGAAAGGACAGGAAAGAGAAAGAGGGGAAAAAAGAGAGGTGAAGGATTGCAAAAGCCGACCGAATGCTATTGCCATGGTTCCCATGACCTGGTGAGATAGAGGTGTCCCAAACCTCCTGCATCAGGTGACCCAAACTTGCACGTCAGCTGGTGCTGTGCTGCCAGGGTCTTTGGTGTAGGCTCCTCGCTCCCCAGTTAGCCCTGCCTGACCCTTTCCTCCTTCATGCTCACACTGTTGTGAGGTCTTTTTATTTATTACTACTTCAGGTAACTGGTGAGGTCACTTGCCTTCTTGATAAGGTCTCCCATGCCAGGCAGAGCTTGACTTTCTTGCACCCATTTCAGTTTTCTCTTGGATCCATTCAGCTCTTATAACAACTCCTCAGAGCAGTATACTAAAAGCAACGGAGCTTTCTCATCCTTTGCGCCGTGGTCTTGTGGCACGGCTACAGGAAACTATTTGTTAGACGGACACGCTCCTTTTTCATCTTAATAGAAGTGTGCATTTTCTTTTTCTTCCTGAAGATTACCATTAACAGCCAATAAAACTTGTATAAATTGTTTCCCACAGGGCTGTCTCCCTTGCCAGGGCTGAATTATTCAATGTATGCCTGCTTCCTGGGCAGCTTGATGGATACATGCAGAAACCCCACTGCGCTCGGGAAAGTCTTCTCTGGTGAGCCTGCCCCAGGGAACCCAATGAATGCACAAGTCCAACTGAAGCATGGGAGCTGTATGCGAATAACAACTGACGAGTACGTGTTAAATGCTCAGTTTTAGGCCTCAAGATCTCCAAAGCTTCAGAAAAACATGCCATAACCCTGTGAAACACCCAGCGTAGAAGTGAACTGATACTGGAGGAATGGTAGATACGGAGAGGTGGGTGTCCGTCACTGCCCAGGCCAGCGGTACCAGATCTGCCTTGTCTTGCCGATGGCCCGGGAGCTGCTCATGGAGCAGGGACACTCTGCTGCGTGACGCAGCACCTTTGGGATGGTGGCACTTGCCTCTCACGAGCAGCAGCACTACTCTCCTCCTGGGAGGTGAGGTGCCAGAGGAGGAGGTAAGTGCCTGCTGTGAGTAGGACCAGAGCTTGCTCTCTCAAAACCTCTGCAGCCCTGCACATTCAGCCGGTCCCAGCAAAATCCACTCTGTGACCATTCCCTCTTCCACAAGGCGTCTATAGCACAGGATTTTGTTCCTTGCTCATTTACTACCTGAGTTTCACACAATAAACACACAGGGGTTTTACCTACCTTATCCATACAGCTCTTTGCACAACCCCAAGCTTCTGATTCAAATAACCCCTTCAAATATTTTAGCTTTTTTACGGTTTCTGAGGGAGAGAGACGTGGCCAGGGAGGCCACCGGGTGGTGCTCTTGGCATAGAAATGGAGGCGGGGGCGGACTCGGGCACTGCAAGGTGCTGCTGTCTGCATGGCAGTTAGCATCAAAAAACGGTTTTGGTTTGGCTGCAGCATTAATTTGCAAATGAACTTTGACACGAACACCTGTTTTCCTCCAGGACGTGCAAAAGTCCCCTGACTTTGAAATGAGTCCAGAAAAAGTGGTTTAAATATAGCCATCTTCTTCCAGTGCCTCCAGAGGGGGGAAAAAAAGACCAGTTAAAGATGGGAATCTTCTTGACGCCCCCTTGGCAGGGAGAGTAGCCCAGAGGATGGGTCTGATGATACCCCTACTTCTGCATGAGAGGGGACTGGGTGACAAGGCTGTCTGGCATAGTTTTTGGGACACATGCCACAGCTGCCATGGGCAGTGGGTGTGGAAATTTGTTATTTTTGTTCTGAACCTCATGGGGGAAAATGTGGAGGAGACATCTTCCCTCCGCCTGCTTTCCTGGGAAGCCTCTCTTGAGTTGCTGATTCCACGGGGCTGCCCTGGGGGAGGTCACCCAGCGCCTGTCCCAGTGGGGAGGTGCCAGCAGGGATGTCCCAGCCATCCCAGAAGCGCGTGTGTCCTGGTTTGGGGGGTACAGGACAGCCAACTTTCTGTTCAGCGAGAGGCTCTTGCTCACCCTTGTTGCTGTGGCAGCCAGGGTCCCTGACTGGGCTGTTTACCCCATGGAGGGGCTGCACCTGTGGGGAGGAGTGGGCAGGTCAGGGGACCCCAACTGACCAATCGGGTGTTCCATCCCATCTGCCACGCTCAGTGTAACAGCTGAGGGAGCAGAGGCGTTCTCCAGTGGGTTCTTCTCTGAGGGCTGTTCTTCAACAGACTGCTTCTACAGTGGCTCTGTTTCTTCAATGACTGATGCCTAAGGAGGACCCCGTCGGCTCATCTGCCTTTTGATCCCGGTCAGTGTGTTCAGTTCCCATTTGTCACTGAGTCCAGTCTGGAACTTTCCCAGTGCCTGCCAGTGACATCTTCCTGAGAACTTGATATGGTTTTGTATATATTTGTATATATTGTATCTATCTCATTATTTCCTTTTTTATTTTACTATTAATATTTCATTAAAGTAGTTTATTTTTTTCTAAACTCATAACTCTCTTTATGTCTCTTCTTCCTCTCCTTGGAGTGAGAGGTGGGGGAGAGCATCTGTCATCTTGTCATTGGCCAACCCGGCCCAAACCGTGACAATGTGTCAGCTCCCAGTTTAGACCCCTGGCTGCCTCTGTGGGAACAGGGCTGACACCTTACATGTGGTTGCAAAGGCAGTCTTCTCTCCTCCTCCCACTGATATCCCTCAAGGGTTTCCCTGTCGGGAAACCTTACACCTTGTTTTTTCTTGGCACGGTTCCACTGGTGCGAACCATGCCTGTAGCAAAGATGCTTCACTAGAGAATGGCACCTTCTGTTTTTTACAATTCGAAGGCTTGAATGTTTTGGCCACTGTTTTGCCCTCACCTCCCGTTCGGCATGTCTGTTTTGGAGATAAACACCAAGATTCGTGCCTGTTGCAGAGACGAGCAGAAGAGTCGTCAGCAAGATGCCATTTGGTGCCATCAGATACCAAGGAGGATACAGACAGAAGTGAACAGGGGACAGTCTTGTAAGTCGTGTCCCTGAGTGATGAATAGATTGAGGGTGAATGGAGATGCTGGAGATAAAATGTGTTATTTTGTTCTGTGTCTTACTAAGCTCTGTGGGCTGTTTTCTTTCCACTGAGTCAGAGCCCTGAGGAGCTTTGTCCCTGTGCTGTGCTAAGGCTGACCTGTGCTGCTGGAGCTTGGACGCTTTGGTCCTGGACTAGCCTTTTCCAAGCAGCTGAAACTGCTGAGGTAGGCAGGAGGCAGCTAAAAATGGGGGGTTATCGCCAGGCAGGGTGTCAGAGGAGGACTTGGAATCTCAGCAACCTCCCTTTCCCCAGCTTTTTTTTCTGATGTCTTCCTTCTGCTAGAAGCAAATACTCCGTTTTTATTGCGCTTTGCCTCTTCAAGTTCCTGCACTCAGCTTCCCCGCTAGCCTCCAGCATCGTCACGAGAAGACGAGGCACCTGGCAGAGAAAAGGCCTTTGAGGTGCTGGTGAGCAATTCTCTCCCCGCTGCAGGAGATGGCAGCCCGGTGTGTGGTCACTAGCTTTCATTTCGGGCACGGCTCAGGTGCTGTGATGGCACTGGCCTTTCCAAACTACTGCCTGGGAGCAGCTGTTCCAATATAGAAAACATTGACCACTGATGCTACTGTTGTAGTGAGTTATGACAAAAATGAAGAGACACCAGAACAAACCACTTGAGTGTCTGTGTGCAGAGTCGTCCTTTAATGGCTCATCACTGCTCTTAACTGATGAACAGCCAGTGTCTGACAGCAAACTTATTTCTTTCTTTATTTTCAGGCTGTACTTGGGGACCCTTAGCTCGAGTGCACCCTCGGCAAGTTTGCAGACAGCACCAAGCTGAGTGGTGCCGTTGACGTGCCTGAGGGAAGGGATGCCATCCAGAGGGACGTGGACAGGCTTGAGAAGTGGGCCCATGTGAACCTCATGAGATTCAACAAGGCCAAATGCAAGGTCCCGCATGTGGGTTGGGGCAACCCCCCGGTATCAATACAGGCTGGGGGAAAGAGGGATTAAGAGCAGCCCCACCGAGAAGGACTTGGGGGTACTGGTGGATGAAAAGCTGGACATGAGCTGACAATGTGCACTTGCAGACGAGGTGGCCAACTGTATCCTGGGCTGCATCAAAAGACGCGCGGCCAGCAGGTCAAGGGAGGTGATTCTGCCCCTCTACTGTGCTCTGGTGAGACCCCACCTGGAGTACTGCATCCAGCTCTGGGGCCCTCAGCACAAGAAGGACACGGACCTGTTGGAATGCGTCCAGAGGAGGGCCATGAAGATGATCAGAGGGCTGGAGCACCTCTCCTATGAGGACAGGCTAAGAGTTTGGGTTGTTCAGCCTGGAGAAGAGAAAGCTACAGGGAGACCTTATTGTGGCCTGTCAGTATTTAAAGAGTGCCTATAGGAAAGATGGGGACAAATTTTTTAACAGGGCCTGTTGCAATAGGACAAGGGGCAATGGCTTTAAACTAAAAGAGGGAAGATTTAGAGTAGATATAAGGAAGATATTTTTTATGATGAGGTTGGTGAAACACTGGAACAGGTTGCCCAGAAAGGTGGTAGATGCCCCATCCCTGGAAACGTTCAAAGTCAGGTTGGATGGGGTTCTGAGGAACCTGATCTAGTTGAAGATGTCCCTGGTCATTGCAGGGGAGGTTGGACTAGATGACCTTTAAAGGTCCCTTCCAACCCAAACTATTCTACGATTCTATTTATATTTCCCTTGCAATGGCCAGTAAAACAATTGCAGGCACCTCTGCTTCCTGATTCTTCGGGCTATGCCAGGTATTCTGCTGGGTTTTTTTTTTTTTTTTTAGGCCAAGTTTTGAAACTCGATCTCTCAGGTCATGGATTTAAGCCATCCCGCTGCTGCTGCCATCCACGGCTGCAGTGAGGCACCGCTGAGGCACTGACTGCAGCTCCCTGTCCCACGCTGACTGTTGGGGGGTGCGCACTGAAGCTGAAGTTTGAGCCTGTGGAAGAAAGGGCCATCACCGAGCTCGGTGGAGTGCATATGTTTTGCAAGGCTTGTTGAACTAGCCTTGCGCTGTATAAAAAGCTTTCTGGTGAGGAAGGCTGTGATGACAATGAAGCTGTTCTCAGAGTTGAGTCAGGGCACCTGAGCTCCTTGGGCACCAGTACGCAGACAACTCTTCTGATGCTGTCGTAGCAGCCTGTTTGCTGAGGGGGTGTGTGTAGAGATCCCTCACGGAACCTAGATTTACATATACACTTGCACTCTGTGCCAAACACTTTTACTGTTACTGTGTAATACACCCAGCTCTGCAACCAACCAAATGGCACTGAAGCTCCATAAGATGCAGAAACCTTTCACATTAGGCTTTTTTTGATGTCTGTTGCTTGTCACAATAGTTTTGCTTTTCTCCACTGGCTCTGACTTGCTTATATTCTTACATTCTTCATGCTTTAAGAGCCAAAAAACATAAAAGATAAATTTTCAGGTGCTTGAGCACAAAATTAATTTATGGTAGAAGCCATTGTTCGGGGTTATAACCCTTCTGGGTCTCCGAAAGATGCAGAGGGTTTGTGCATCCCTGTTGGCTGCGGGACATGGATGTATTCTTCCCACCACAGTGCTGGTGGTTGAGATGAAATCGATGGGGAAGAGGACACGGGTATGTTCACTAAAGAGCCCATTAGTATGGAGAGAGGGAAAAGAGGGGAAGCTACGAAGAAGGTGGTGTGGTACGTGTGCTTGCAGTACATTGATCTTTCACAAGAGGGCTCTCTGTCTTCTTCCAAAGCTCGCGTGAGCTGAATTTGGTAATAAAAAGTCCAGCTATGAGGGAGCCCCTCCGCAGTTTTGGGTATTTAAAATGGTGCCAGAGTGAGACAGGATATGTTTTGTACATCCCCCTAATCTTTTTTTTTCATAGACAATCCCTTTTAGCAACATATAACAGTAGAATTTTTATATTTGAAAATCAAATGGAATTAAAGTGATCATACTTGGAAAGGATCCCCTCCTTCTTCTTGTTGATCAAGGGTTTCCAGTTCTTGAGATTGAACGTACTGTTCAGTTGCAAGTGAAAAATTTAATTTTAAATATTTGTCTTATTCCCAGAAACTTAAATTGCCAAAATGACAGTACTGCTGGCTCCGTGGCAGCGGAAACTAGCTTGGGTTGTAAACAGTTCTGCGTATACTGCTTGCTCTTTCCATGCGTCTCTGCCTCGTGCTTTGCTACTAGTTGTAGCACGTGCCCAAAAGTGGGACCCAAGACTCTGAACCATCAACATTTCTGACGGAGACCCTGCACTGGGCTGTTGGGGGAGCAATGAGGTCAGAGGCAGGGTTTTGTGACCTGAGGTGGACCGTGAGCTATAAGGCTTGATGAACTCACAGGTAGTCCTTGTTCTTGAGAAAATGCTTGTCACAAAAATAAGATGTAAGCAAGAGGAGATAAAATAGCTGTAGGTGGAAGTTGAAGGCCTTGTTGTGTTGGCAGTGCCTGAAGGATTGAGTCGTCTGACACAGGGAGGGCTCACGCCCCAGCTTCCCCCTCATTGAGCTGGCAGGGGGGTTCCTCTGGGCTAGTACCACTTTATCTTCCCTGGTGCGAGTCCTACAGCATCTTGTCTGTCTCCTTGGCGCAGCTGCCTGTTTGTTGGTAAAAGGCACAAGATTTAGGTCTTGGGGTTTCTAGACAGGGGTTTGGCTGAGAAATCCTGTGGTGGGCATTAAAAGCTGCCTCTGGAGGCGGGAGCGGGTGCACAGGTGAGGGATACATCAGTATAGTACTGGAATAAGTAAAAGGACATTCGGGTCCCGAAAAGAATCATAATTGCACTGATTTAGTGGCCTGGAAACTAAATGGGCTGATTTGAGTCATTGGTAAGTAGTTTGCTTTAAAAGAAATTTCCTCTCTAGAACGTACTTTTTAATGAGAAATGATGTTCTGCTGATGCTCTTGAAAGAATTACGGGAGCTGTTCACATGCATCGCTTAAGGAAAGAAAGCTACATATGAAATGTAATTTGCTTTGCACACCTTGAGGCGAAAGTGGCCAGAAATCTATGAAACCATGAAGAAAATACCAGTGTTTGTGCTACAGGCAGTTGCTACCTGGTCTGGATGTTCAGGCCAAGAGAATGATGAGGGGGGAATTTCCTAGACCTGCTGTGCAGACTTTATTTAAAAGTAGGTCACTGGTGGACCTGAAAGTTCGTTAGTAGCTGCCAGGGGTCAGGCACATCCCTGTGAGGGGGCTGACGTTGCAAGGACTAGAGGGGGGGCTTTGATTTTGTATAAAAAATGAGAATTGTGTGCATACATCATCTGTGAGCAGGTAGGTGGTCTGCTCCTTTTGTTGACCACGGAAAGGTGGATTTCATAGCCTGCTTTATAGACCCTGTGCAGCACTGAGTTGCTTACAAGGAATACGTTTTGGAGGGAAGCCCTTTGGAGAGAGACTTTTTTTAACGCAAGTGCATCCAAGACTGAGGATCTTTAGGGATTATACAGTTTTCCTTAGCCTAATAAAGAATCTTGGAAATAAACAAATTTTGCTGCAGCCCATTACTTGGAGCCCAGTTACATCCTTGGAGAACACAGAGAAGCTTCAGAAGACAAACCAGGGACTCCTCTGCTTCCTCAGCCTCTCTCCCTGGCCCTGTGCTTCAGGCACTGCTTTGAGCTAGGTTTCTCCTGCAGTTTATTTCCTGCATAGAAGAAAACCCACACAAATCTTTCTGACTCACATCATATTTCAAATCTTGGTTGATGCTCAGTTGATACACTAGCCTATGTGTACAAATTTCTGTCTTCCTGGGCTTTTTTTTAATGTTAGCTTTATAAATCCCCTGGGAAAAGAAAAAAAAAAAAAAAAGCAGTGGGTGTAAGAAACTTACTGAAGGAAAAAAATCTCAACACATAATTACGAGAGTTGAGATCAGCCATACTGACAAGTTCATAAGAATAAAAACTTGAGGATCGAGTCCTTTAATCTGTATATATAAAGCTGTTGTGTGGAAAAAAAAAAGGCTGTGAAGCAGTCTCTGTTAGAGAATTAGCTGATTGCACAAGTTCAGAAGATGCCTGGCTTATAGCAGTCTTTATTATCCAGGCATATTTGGGTTTGGGACTGCATCTGTCTTGCCTTGAATGGAGCATAAATGGCAATATGGTTCTGCTTGAAGCTACAGAAACCCGTAAGGTTTATGTAGGCTTTAAATGTTGAGCTCTGAGTTTATCTGTTCCCATTTGAAAAGGCACCTGAGTTTAAATATCTAATCTGACTTCTTTCGGCTCTTAAAAAAATAATAAAAAAAATGGGTTTGAAAGGGAATCAAATATAACATTTAAAAAAAAATCCTTTGGGTGGTTTCTGGTTTTGCTCTGTCTGATTTGCTGGATAAGCACTTGAGCTCTGCTGGAGTTGATTCATAAGATAAAGCTGTAATGTGTTATCCCATATATATCTCTGATTATCCTTTATGAGATGGAATGTCACACCTGCCAAAGTGTTAAACATAAAATATTTTTATATGACATCTTTTATCTCAAAGCACTCCGTGAAGCGCACTGAAATGGTGCTCTGAACTTCCAGATGATGGGGACCATTATTGCTGGGTGAGTCATGCTTTCAGAGATGAGTGAAGGATTTGGGATTTGGACCCGTAAGCCTGATCCTCCTCTTATGTGCTTTCCTGCAGGCAGGAAAACTCCTGGTGTGTCGCAGGGAAAAACTGCTTGACTCTCATGGTTTAAATCAAATCAGGATCAAAGCACTTCATTGACTCATTTTGGGCATCTAATAAACCGGCAATCAGTGAACTGTATATTCAGCATTGGTATTAGCAATACAACAGGTAAACCATGTGAGTAGATACTTACAAAATGTTAATTAATGCCTATAAATGCCTAAATTCCCTCTTATAACTAACCCTCCTAGCCTTCTGGCAGTGCTGGACTGGGGTTTGCCTGCTGCTGTTACCACGTTTCTCCCCACTGCTGCAAATTTTCATGTATCTTTCACGCTTGTTTCCAAACTGACACCTTTCCTCAAGTTTCTTGGGAATTCTCCACTTGTTTCTGTTTAATCCATCTGATCATTGTCTTAGGCAAACTTGGTCATCGTTAATTTCCTTCTGGCAAGGTGAATTTTGGGACGCAGATATCTCGGGTCTATTTGCAAACACTCTTGACTCCTGCATCCCTCTCACATCATCCCATGCTATCCAGGTGCAGGTACCCCCATGTTGCTGTAATTTCTGCTTCTTCCTAGAATTGGAAGTAAAAAAAATAACCTGTTGATGGAGTATTTTAAAGCACCTGAGTGTCTTAGACACACCGAATCATGTCACTTTATGAAACTGGGACTTGGCTTCCCAAAGTGCTATTGAAAAAGCTGCGCGCTGTGATTTTTCTAAGGACCCTTGCAGCAAAGTGCACCTTGAGTGACAAACACTGTGAGCTCTTCAGCGTACGGGCAGAGTGTGCTCTCTCAGGTTTTACAGTCTCAGCTGGAGGACCGTCTGTCCATACACATGGGATCCTAGAGCATCCTACAGCAGGCTGTCAAGAGGTGTGTTCCCCTTGGAAGACAAACAGCTCGGCCTGGCCAGAGCGCTGCCCCTGCTGCTGCTGGTTTGGGGTTAGCAGAGCGATGGATGTAGAGTCCATGCACGTTGTCCTATGGCTGGACCTGGGGAAGAAGCTGCCTTGCTGAAAGCAACAGCTCATGGAAATCGCTCTTTTTACGTGGCAGAACAACCGCCCAGGGACACAGGGGGCCTTGGCCCACATCTGAGCAGGGAACGATTCCTCGTGCTGGTGCCCAATTAGTGGGTTAACTGGCCTTGCATCGACTCTTGTGCAGCAAGGACCTGTGAGTTAGGTGGCTTCCTTACAAAACCACGTGCTCAGGCACACAGGTGTTATTGAACCTTGAGGAACAATAAGGTCCCCAGGCAGCAGCACTCTTCTCCCTACAGTTTCTCTCTCCTGGTGTATTTTTGAGAGAGAAGTTAGTGTTCACAGATTGCCTGTGCAGGTGTGCTTGTTTGCATTTTCATTTTTAAACAGAGTGCAGGAGGCTCTTCCTGCTCTGGGGTGAGGAAGCCCTGCCAGAAAAACCACTGAGCTTTTCAACTTCTTGGAATATGGAAGCAAACAAAATGAGGAGCATAAAAAATGAATTTCCTTTCAAATTCAAATGGCAGGGAATGAGTACATCTGATCTGTGTCAGCTTGCCACACAGAATTGTTTCCTGAGCATATCCGTGGGTCCTTGCGTGCAAGTTTAATGTTTCTGCTCTAGAGAAATCATAAAAGATACCCATTAAACAGGCCCACTATTGATAAAGCTATTTAGACACCAATTCAATAAATATCAGGCTGTTCTTAAGGGAGTATATATTCCATGAATAAATATGCCTCAAACTTTTAAATTTCTGTGGTACAGGTCAGGCCTTCTAAGTTATCTATTTTCCTTGGAGCTGCTTTGATTTTTGTGTGTCCTTGAGTGAATCTTTCACTGAATTCAATGCCTGAGATGATGATAAGCTTCCTTAATATCTTCACAAAGAAACCTAACTAAAATCATCCAGCTACTGTCGTCCAGAGAGCTGCATAGCAAGGATATTATTTATCCTGCAATGAACTGTTCTGGCACTACTCAGGGGTTACGTAGGTGTGATAAGGCCCTTCCTAATGATGATTTCTCATAATGTGTGTTCAGAGCTTGGAGGGAAGCTGCAGGGGATGAGAAACCTCCCCGGTCTCAATGTTTTGTCATCTTGCCTTGGACATGTGTCCTCTCCAGTGACGGGACCTCCTTGTGCTTTGTCCTCCACCATTTTTTTCCATAGCAGAGGGAAATGCACAGCCCCACTTTTTTCTTAGGTAAAATGACAGCTGAGATCCCAGTGAATGGCAAAGGGGCTGTTTTCCTCCAGCCCTGCCACTGCAGCTCTGCAGGGTCCTCCTCCATTCCCGCCTCTGACCCCCTGTCTTGCTCTCTTTCCACTGTGGTTCACGTTGTGCAGCCTTCTGGTTCGATCACACCGCTGCAGGCAGGGGCAGGCAGGGGTGTCACATACGGTTAACGATGCTTCTTGGGAAGTACAAATAACTTGCTGGCTTACTCTTTTTTTTTTTTTTTTTTTTCCCTCTAGCAAAACCCCAGGAAAAGCGTACATGGAATTGGAGAAGGAATACTGATACAGAATAAAGCCAAAAAAGCAGACAATCTGTTTTCTCTATGTTAAGTAGGTGAGAACCTGTATGTCTACCCAAAACCTGAACTGACCCAAACACCATGGTGTTTGGCAGAGTCACTGAGCAGTTCAGGTACTTGCCAGCCTTTTTGCTGCTAAGTTGCTTTGCAACCCCCAGCCTAAGCTAACAGTAATTAAGGGCCTAATCTAAAAGCCGATGGAAATCAATGAATATTTTCTGTGACTAACAGAGTGGTCCTTCCAGAAGACTGTATCTACTTTTTCACTTGTCGATAGGCCAGATGAAATAGGTTGGGTGTTTGCATGGGCTGCCGTGGGATGGAGACCTGATCTCTGAAGTGCCTGGTAACTTCCCTGACCACAGCAAAAGCCATCTCCGCCCATCTTTCTGCTTTCAGGATTTAAACAAGCTTGTCTTGTGACTTTAGCTCTTCAGTGAAGGCCAGGGCATTTTGCAGTGCTGATAACACGCTTTCCCTGTCGGCCCTGACTCAGGATATTCTTCTGGACCTCTTAGAGGATTTTAAGCTGACCTGCCTAGAAGGAAAGCGCTCTCATTATATCTGTGCTACAAGGCGAAAAGTGGGTCTGAGAGCAGGCTGGAGTAGATCATTTGCTGGCTTTAGTTCCTGTTTAAAGCATGCACTCTGTGAGTAGGAAGAGTCAGACAGGGGATTAGGCTGCTTTTGTATCTGGTGAGGTTTAGCCAGTTCTTTGACCAATTTTTCCCCTCATCGGAACTGTTTTGCAGGTGGGTAAAAGCAGTGCCATCCCCTTTTCTCATGAGGATAGAGGTGAGCAGAGCCCAAACTCCTCATTAAAGGGAGTGGCAGAGCCAGAGATAAAACCCAAGAGCTGGGCCTGCAGGACCAGGTAAGCATCCCTGCCATGGAAGGATCCCATAAATCTGCTCCATCTCTGTCCCCCAGGAAGTTCAGCCATCACTAACACATTGTGAGCGCTTCTGTCTACAGGGAGGCCAGTTTGATGTCCATTGACAGAGCAATTTAGCTATTAGGGAAATCTGTATTTGATGGGTAGCCTCTTTGATCTGTTAAAATCAGTGCTTGCAGCATATACAATAGCTTGAATTTTGACCTTGCTGTAAATTACAATTCATTACAATGTGTGTTGTGCTCGGGAGTATACCTGAGCTGGGAATGCTCCTTCAAGACCGCTTCTCCTGGGATACAGGGCTTTTTAACGTATTCTTTTCAGGGCAGTCGATACCCTATTAAGGTGATGACAAACCTTAGTGACTGTAATTTAGCACTGAGTCTGAAGTGAGGTAACCAGTTTGCTTACCTAATGATATAATCGATAGGCACAGAAATGGTGCAAGGGCAAGTCTGTGTTTTTCTGCTTGCTGCTGGCAAGGAAAGCAGCAACGCAGCTTAATGAATTACGTGAACTGCCTGTTGCGTGACTTGAGAGTCATTAAAGATTAAAAAAAATAAGTCACATCTCTTTTGGGAAAGTTGCCAAAGTGTTTTGGAGGGCAGAGCAATGTCTCTAATCAATTGTCATTGGCAAAATACTGTGTTGCATTTCTTATGATATTTTTGTAAGACATATATATATACACACACACACACACATATAAAATTTCTTTTTTTCCTACCAGTTTTGTTGTCAGTGAGAGACGTGTAGAAAACTCTTACTTGGGTTTCCCAATGTTGAGAATTTTCCCATCGTCATTTGGGAAGGCCTTGCTTACCTGAGCTACAAGTGTTAGTTCTGCCAGTGATGGTCTTTAGTCCCATCATTTTATAACTCATTTTATCAAACCAGTCTTGCCAATTAATTAGTGCCTCCGCTCTCCCTCGGTGCCCCATCTACCTGCCAAGCAGGTAAGCTTGGAGAAGCGACAATTCCCATGATAATCACACCATGATAGCGTTGTCCCTCAGACCCATGCAGGGTCATAGCCAACCTTTCACATTTGACTTCGTCCAAATTAAGTCAATGGAGAGGCAGATGAGCTTTGGAGGATACCCTTGGCACTGAGTTCCCCTCTCCCGCCACAAACAGCAGTGGTGTCTGGGAGCACAAGGCCCCAGTAGCCTTATTTTCTTTGTGACATGCCTGGGAGAGAGGTAAGATTGTGCATGGAGGATCCTTGCATGGAGGAGCTGGTTAATGGGCATGTGTCAAAAGCAGCTCTTAACTTCCCTTGTCATGCATCACTGCCATTTCCATCCACTTCCACCAGTGGAAAGCATCTGCGCACCGTCCTTGCTAGCCACAGTGACATTTGGTCATGCTCCTTTCTGGTGTCATGGCTCTACAAGCCAGGCTCACTCAGATGCCTGTGGTTTGGTACCTAATGGAGCATGCCGACTCAGGTGGACCAGGATGGACCCATGGGTCATCTCTGCAGCGTCTCAAGAGCGTGTGCAGGCTGAGCAAGAGAGCAGCTGCTCCTCCCCAGAAACGCTCTCCTCTTCCCACCAGCTTGGACTTCCTCTGAGGACACAGGTGTTCTGCCAAACTTACAGCATGTTTAGGTGTCCATTCAGAAGAGGACCCAAATCTATTCTGAAGCTGATGAAGCTTAAGCACAGTCTAACTTTAATGGTATGTTTATGGCACTTCTATATAACAAGCATGTGTTCCTGAAAGGTGCCATTTTCTGCTTTTATTTCATAGGGTATGATAATTTCAGGAGTATGGAATAGCAAAAAGGAAGCATTTTTAATCTGAAAAATTCTTGCTGTCGGTAAAGGGAGTGACTAGTGCAGTTTTTCACTTCTTTGGGCAGATTCTTCACTGTCCAACACAGGCGGCTTACAGCAATTATTTTGCTTTGCATTGCTATTCATCCAATTAGATGCGGATTGCTAAAACTTGGGACAGTTATTTGCAGACTCATCAGATCAAGTTCTAAAAAGTTCAAGTCTCCTTGGGGGGACAAAAAAAAAAAGAAAGATAAAAATGAATATCTGAGGAAAAAAAAAGAGTAGATGAGTCTACTGGGCTTTAACTCTGCAGTTGCCTCACTTCAGATTTGGGATAAATTAGGCTAAGAATATAAGTTCTTATATAGATTTGGGATAAATTAGGCTAAGAATGTATATTCCTAAGAGCCAATATTTTCATCCACAATCTTTCATAGTAAAGGTGTTATTGTTGAAGATTACGACATCAAATTTGCAAGACAGGAGGGTCTCATACCTTGCAAGGTTTGGATGAGGGATATAACTTCTATGTATTTTGAAATTGCACTGTGCGCCATTCAAGTGTCCTTCTACTTCTTGTTCTATGATGCCATTGTTTGTTTTTGCATTTGGTACTGATTTCTATTTGTTAATCTCATCTTAAATGTGTTTAGAGGTTTTTCATTAAGCATGTCTGTCTTTCACGTTTTTTTCTTAAACTTAATTTTGTGAAACTGCATACGTTTCAGTTTTTTTAATTTTTTTTTTCTTCAGAAGTCAGTCTCTAGCTTCTGGGGTGGGGCCTCTACCTTGCAGAAGGATGACAAACTACACAAGGTGTGAGTAAATCCAGGTGTGGGTGTCCACTGTGATCTACTTTTTAAAAATGTGGTGGTGCAAACTAGAAGTCGCTACGTGTCGGGGCAATTTAAGGCAAAAGATAGCTCCATCCCGTGAGTGCAGAGAGGTGGTAGATGCTTAACTGAGTTTCCCCATCCCTGTGGCTGCAGGGAGGTGAAGGCGCCTTGGCTACCCAGTGCGGCTGTGGACAGGAGGTTGCTATCTGGTTTTCGAGCACTTGGTGGTATCTCCTGAAGCAGCAGAGTAAGGCCGGCAGGTCGTACTGCCCGATGTACTGAATCCACCTTCCCTATGCGAGAAAGGTTCTGATGTGTTGGTGCAAAGCCAGGCTGTGCTGCAAAGACCTGCGCCAAGGGCTTGCACTGTTTTGAAACATCTGCTGAGCAAACTTAAATTAAACCAGCTTAAACAGGGGCAGCTGCTTATCCTGGGAGTTACAACAGTGCAATTAGCCTGACCTGAACTGGATTTTGGCACATCGATTCAGGCTCTCTGTGGCAGGTCCTGCCCGAGTTTCTCTGTCTGTTGTCTCAGTTCAAAGCAGAAACATGCTGGTGAAACACTGCTCTTGTTTATCTTCTCCAGGGTCATCACAAAATTTCAGTTAACTTTTTGGAGACATCAGTTACAATTGCCTTCATCTGATCAGAGTGGACGGTTGACTGTAGCATCAACCGTGCTGACACTCCTGTCCCCCTAAAGCCAGCAGGTGTCCAACCGGATGATCTTCCTGAGATAACAGCTAATGAGTTAGACTCTGTGTGAAAACTAACAGCAGGGGAAGAAAAATGTCAAAAATGTGTGATTATTATCCAGGAGAAGAAGTATTGCTTTAGTATCGGATCTTCGCAAAAGATGCAGTGAAAGTACTTGGAAAGATTCCTTGTTTTGCCTCTTCCAGACTAACCCGGAGGGCTTCATAATGAATGGAGCAAAATACTTGCCTGGGGGGCAAGCAGTCACCTGCAGTCTCCTTTGTGTCTCTTTCTAATCTCATTTGTCGTTCCCTGATGGTTATTGTGCTAGTCTTCACTCCCGTCTAAACTTGGTTGAGCCTGCAGCTATTTTTATAACACTCCCTTGAGGTACCCAGTCGGAAGCTGCCTGTTTGCCTCGTGTTAATGGAAGTCAGGCCCAATTATATGCATGTGGGGGATAAGTTGTTTCCTCTTACTCATAATGAATCCTGACCTTTCCCAGGATCTGGCTTGTCTGTTTATTCAATAACACGCTGCCCATCACACTAAGGAAAGAAATGGAAAAATCCCCAAACCTGCCCAACGGCAGCCATCTGTCTTCTGTTTGAGCAGCTAAGGATGATAAAGCACCATGTATGAAGCAAGCAGATATGACTGTCCAAGTCTGACCCTTTGGTAGAAGGAGCACTTCAGATGCAGTTTTTGATCATAGCGTGCAAGAGAGCTCCCACACTCTGCCTGAAGAAGGACCTCTGGGCACGGGGTGTAACAGTGCTTTTGTTCTGGTCACACTGGTTTATGTCTCTAGGGACCAGTCTCTGAGAAGACCCCAGCCTTCCAGGGAGCACGTCTAGGTGCAGGGGCACCAAGAGCCAGCCAAGACAGTATGGTTGTAGGTGGGGATGTGCCTTTGGCTTCGTGACTTGTGGCTGTGGCACCAGCAGGGGAACTGGATTTCTGCATAGTGGTTTTGCAATAGGACAAGCGTCATGGAAATTCAAAACTTGTGCTCTTGGGTAGGATGCGAGTGCATAAATCACACGGGGTATTTTGAAAATTTTACCCTCTAGCCTTTGGCCATGGAAGCTTTAAGCCCAATTTTTCTCTCGTTGTTTTAGTCCCCGTGTGTGTGTGCATGGAGATGAGGCAGCTGCCAGCTGCTAAATTACTAGAACAAAGGCAAGTTTTCTAAAGCATTTTATATAAGACTTGTTCCCTTTCATTTGATGAATGATTCATTAATGTCTCTGTTTGAGATAATTATTACGAAGGCTATAACCTTTTTCATTATTTGAACGAACACAAAACATCACAAAGAAAAACTCTGGAAGGACCTAATTCGTGCCCAGCAAAAGAGGTGCTGTTCTCAGCAAGTTGTCTACACGTGCGTTAAACAGCAAAATTGGATTTATCTCACGGGCGGTGGAGCAACAAAGTCTCCCTAAATGTTTGATTAAGAAGCCGATGTATTTCTATTGATGGTTAGAAAAAATGCCCAGTCATTGCTTCCTTCCTGGTGTTTGTCCAGCCCTGGATTTTCCTTGGCTGCTCCCGGCTCTGCTGGGCACAAATCTGAACAAACCAATGCAGGCAAACCACCGGGACAGGTCTGAGGGCTGGTTCAATGTGTGACCATCAGAGTCTGTGTTTAGTTCCTGTAGTTTATCCCTACCTTGCTCTCCAGCTTCAGGAGTGAAAGTTTGCTCTGTGGAAGGCAGTGAGGGTGCGTTACCCCAAAAGCCATGAGTGGGAGGGGGCTGGCGTAGCCTTGTGGTCTGTGGGGCCGAGTGAAAAGGGACTGACCATGCACAAAAGAGGCGTGAAGGTGGAAAAAAATAGGTCAAGCAGGAAGAGTAAAGTAGCTCTTATAACCGTGTGCTCTAGTCCTCTTTCACCATCCTTGGTGCAGCATGGCACATCCAAAAGTGCAAGATTGGTCCAGTGATGCTACCCATGGCCCAAAAGCAGCATGTACCTCTAAAGCAGAATGGTTCACTCTGCTGGTAATGTCTGAGCTCAGCAAGAAAATCATCTCTGCTCTGTTAAATCTGAGCTCAGCCCCTTTACTTTTACTCTTTGTTTTGCCTGATGGCTTCTGTGCCTTCACAGGAATTGCAGGGGGAGCACAGCCACTTGCTTCAAACACAATGTTCCCTCCGTTATCCTGGATATTTCCTGACGGTTCAGTTTTAATTTTACTGTGTGTATTAATGGTTAGAAATGTTTTGAAACATTAGTGGCCTAGCCAGTTGGAAAAATGTGAGATGACGGCATCACTGTTCAAAACCTTAATTGAGAATAGTGCTTTCTGATCTGCTGCACAATTTCATTCCTTTGCTTTCCAATGAGTTTCTTAGCTAGTATCAGTTCTGATTCGCAGATTAGAAGGACAGAAGGGCCATTAGATTGTCTAACCTAAACCAAATTTCCGTGAAATCTTCCTTGAAAATACTATTTTTGAGTACTGACGCCTCAGGATAGCAACATCATTTTCCCCAAAACAGAATTTTGTTTTCAACGCTTCTAAACTTTTATCGCTCATTTTGTGCAACTGAATTTTCCAGAATTCTCCCAGATAAATGTCCAATAGATTGTTGTCGTCACTTCATAGAGTGTCCTGTTCATAAAGTGTCAGTAAGTGATAATTCAATAAGAGTGTGTCACTTGGCATGGAAGTTAGAAAATCAATGTGTTGCTTGTAAACTTGCCTTACAACTGTGCAATATAATAGATAGATATGTTTATGTTACCAACATAACATTGCTTTAGAAGATCCGTCAGCAGTTTTAACAATTTGTAAATGAAAACTTGATTTTAAATGCAATCTCACTACATTCAGTGTTATGAAAACTATGGGGAACAGCATTGTCTTGTTTTAATGGGTGTGCTCTGCACTAGGAATGACCAGCGTTACCGCAGGCGGCTGGGAGATGGGTATCAGGACTCTGGGGTTTTAATGCCGGATTTTCCACTGATCTGTCATGTAAACAGCGAACGAGGTAATTGCACTCGTGGATCAGCGATGATTAAGTTTCACAGCATGCAGTTCTTTCTTAAATGGTGGCGAGTGGTACTCCCAAAGTAAAGCCCGCGGTCCCTGTGGATGGAGGCAGTGGGCTGCCTGGAGGGCAGAGCGGGACGGCGATACCTGCCCAGCCGCAATGAAAGAGGCACCTTCGCCGACCCACAAACTCCCTGGGTAACACTTCACGGGGGGTATTAGCGTTCCCATAATCCCCCTAGGGATGGGAGCACCCACGAGAGCACCCTGTGTTTTCTCAGGCACGGCAGTAGCTCTGAAGGGATCGGGCTCAGGAAAATACCTTCTTCTTTTCCTTTCTTAAGCATGATATCTTTGTCACTCCAACACCAGCAGCAATTGCAGTTTCCTGATGCAACGGGATGCAGTGGGGAGGAGGAAGGGCACGATCCGCTTTGTGAAAGGGCTCTGCAAGGCAGCCCTGCCCTGCCCTGCCACCTTTCTTTTTTTTGTTTTTTGTTAGAAGAGCAGGTGTTGGGAGTACATTATTAAAATTATTGATTTTTGCACCTGCTGGACTGAAGTGTTCCATGTATGTCATTCAGTACCTTTTATTTACCCAGACAATGGAGCAACTGGAAGTTAAAAATGATGCACATGCACTTTTTGTTTACAAACTGGAATGCGTCAGCCTAAACTCAAAGTATTCCTGGAACACGGCCCTTCTGCTACAATTAGAGCCATCATTGCTCCAAACTCCTCTCCAGCACCATGGTTATGCTCTGTCTCCCAAAGCTGCTGTGTGATTGCCATGATCTCAAGGCCCTCTAGACCAGCAAGAGATGCTGTACTGAACCATGGGAGCTGTAGCTTGATCCAGACAGCACAGGCTCTGGGAGAACATAAGGATGCTAGTCATGCAAAGTATAGCTTCTCCTAGGCATCATGTGGCATTTCAGTTGGTGGTTTTAAAAAACAAAACCAAACCCCACAAACTCCTCACAAACCTTAACATGAATACTTTTTTAACATTTTCTTATAGTGTAAACTTGCCCTTCCCGCACAACCGTACACTTCTCAAATCTCTGGTTTGGGGTTCCCCGTGTGGGAAGCTGGTAAAAGTCACAGCCATGTTGTTAAACAAAGATGCTTCATTGCCAGATGTGAGGAGCTCAGCTTGCAACCGGTGCTGTGAAGGGTTAAATGCCCACCTCCCCTGTGTCTGGCACTGGCATGAAATGAAGACAGGGCACGCTCTCTGGAGCAGTGAGGATTGCTGGGCAGGCGCTGCAGTTACAGCTGGTGCACCCGAAGTTTTCAGGAAATTGCGGATCCACAAGCAATAGCCAGACGCGGGTGGTTGACCGCCTCTGGTGTTTCACCCAGGGTTGGCTTAGGGATTGACACACGTGTAGATTACATACACGCCCTGCTTGCAGTTTAACCTTCTTGGGACTGTGAGGCCGTGGGAGGTTGTTGCCCATTGGGCTTTTTATTTCCCAGCAGGAGATGCAAACCTTGGAGCTGTGGCAGTCACTCGGACTTCCCAAACAGCTATCCCAGGTAGCTTCTGCCCTTGCAGAGGTTATTTATCTTGCAGCTGTACATTTGTCAGCCCTGCTAGCAGCCCTCACAGAGGTTATTTGTCTTGCAGCTGTATGTTTGTCAACACGTGTGCATCGCCAATCAGAACAACGTATCTTGAAGGTTTGGTTTGGCTGCTGCCTTTACCTTCTTTCCTTTCTGTGGGTTTGCAAGTGGAGGGTACCAAAGGGAGAGAGGAAGCTCCGAGATAAGGTGGAGGTGAAATGTATTCGATTAGAGGAACATTTAAAGGATTTGTCTCTAAGGAACGATTCATCCATAATTTATCTATAAGAAAAACTCTCAAGGTACTTACTGATGTGAGGTTTTTTGAAGGGTATGTATCCTTTGTGCATTTGTCCTATTTAATTAGGTAAAGGCATACTGTTGACTATTAAGTTCAACAATAGACAGAGACAATTAGTAACAGGTCCCAGAAGGTTGGGAACTGAAATCACACGTAAAAGCATAAATGCGTCTGGGTGTAAGTGGGGTAGCTGAATCTCTGATAGAAATTATAGTTTCCATAGTATTTTGCAATAGTGCCAGAATTGTGTGAGCTTTGAGATTGACAAAGTGTCATTTCTTAGAGCTTTCCACAGAGATGCAGATAATGCAATTTACTTGCTGTTTACATTTTGGGGGGCTTTTTTGTTTGGTTGTTCTTTTTTGTTTTGCCTTTTTTTGTTTTGTTTTGTGTGTTTTGGTTTTGTTGTTGTTTGGTTTTGTTTGGTTTGGGGTTTTTTTGGTGTAGTTAGTGGGGTTGTTATTTTATCCCAGCACTGTGAATGGGGTTTTATATGGAGGTACTAGTGGAGGACTACCTTGATTGAGTCATAAAAATATACATCCAGAACTTTGTGTTTGCCAAAGGATAAGAAAGATATCAGGCGAAAATGGGCTGTGAGTACCTTCCAGCCTGATTCGATATAATTTTCCTCTGGTGAAGCCTCCAGAAAGCTCTACAGGAGGAAGAACATCCCCACCCACCTGCCAAAAGGGGAGATTTGGAGTTATCTTCATGTTTTTGCAGTCTGTACTTTTTTGTATCTGACAGAACTGGATTTTTAATTGGAAAACTAATTATTCAATTACTTTGGGAGCAGGTAAACAAAGAAATAGATGCTTTTTATCTAATGAACCATGGATAAACATGATATATTTACAATTGTTCAAGTATAAAATGGAAGGAGAGCGCACATAAGATGTAAACTGCCAAGTGTAATTTTGATTCCTGCTTTCCACTGATGGCAAGTTCTGCCACTGCTAGTCCACAAGGCAGGATTAGAAATGGATGAACCACCATGCCTACACTGAGAACCAATGTAAATTGAGAATTATGAATTGAATTCTAAAGCTTTCAATTCTTTATATTAAAAAGATGTTTTGGTTTTTTTTTTTATTTTAACAGTTTTTATTCTCTTTTTTCCCCCTTCTGCTTGTATATGTAACATGTGCATGGATAGGTGCAAAATTAGGGAAATATAACAAATATCTTGGACCTAGAGAGTTTCTTGTCTCCACTGTTGTCAGAGCCTGGTCGAGCCTGAGGAACTGGAACTATATTCTTGAGTCTAGACAAAGCAATTTCTATCCTTCCTTCATCTTTTCATGTGAGATAAGTAGAAAGAAACAAAGGAATTTTCCAGCCTACTCCTTACATGCAGGGAAGGATTCATTTTGATCTGGTGTAATACAGGGTGATTAGCCATTTAGTGTACTCTGATTCAAAAATATTTCCATGTGGCCCAAGGGTGGGATTGAGAATTGGAATAGTCCAAGTTTGTTCTTAGCTCTTTCAGAACTGGAAATCAGGCAAACTCATTTGATGTTTTCATGCCTCTGCAAAATGAAGAAAGATACATTATTTAGGATGAATAAAGTTAATTTATTAATATTTGAAAAGCAATTTGATGTCTCTAAACACGAAGTATTGTAGGAATGTAAGAAATGTAGAAAAGAGACACTATTATACTTCAGGCAAATCTTTCTTTTCCACCACCAATCAACTTAGTTTGCTCTGAAATGCCAATGGAGTGTACAGTATTGTAATGGTTTTAAGCCCGAGTCGAATTTTTAACTGGGTGCCGTGGTTTAGCCTCAGACGGCAACAAAGAACCACGTGTCGCTTGCTCGTGCCTTCCAAACACAGGAAGAATCGTAAGAAAAGGCAAGACTCTTGGGTTGAGACAAAGGCAGTTTAATAGAACAGCAAAGGGAACAGGCAAACAACAACAACAACAACACGGATAGGGGAATATACAAACGCGATTACGGAACCGCCGCTCCCCCCGCCGCTCGCCGCTCGCCGGCCGGACCCGGGCCGCCCCAGCCCGCTTTTAAGCAGCAACTTCCTGCCCCCTCCCCCGGCAGCTCAGGGTGGGCGTGGCTCACATGGCATGGAATACCAGGAAAAGTTAACCCTATCCCCACCAGAACCAGGACATTATCCACCCCTTATTCCATACCATCTATGCCATGCCCAGCAGGTTCCAATGAATTGCCACCACTTTCCCCTGTTATATATATATATATATATACACACATATAATACCCTTAGTTTATGGGTCATCCCTCCAAAGTGTCCGTTGAGTTCTTTTAATCCACGGCTTTGGGCTCCATCTGTTAGAACAGTCTCTCAGGGCAGGTGAGATGCTGGGTGGTGCTGGTCTGTTGCATGCTGTATTTTTCGGAGCTTGTGACTGGTGCACCTGGTGTGGCTCATGCACGCAGTCTGTAGGCTGAAGATGTAGATCTTGAGGAAACTGCTAGGCGCCGGCTGCTGAGATCAGTTCTTATCCCATCACCCCTGTGCCTTACTTGTAGTACAACTGATAGCAATGAGGACATACAGTGACAGTGTTACTTAGCAATTAACAGCACACAATCTGATTCATTGGCTATTCTCGCCCAAAATCAGATCTCCATGAGGTACACATCGGACTTCCCCATCCTTCTGCATCACCCACCAAGTGCACCCAGGTCCTTGGGCAAAAGCAATCCCACGGATGGGTTTGCCTTTGCCTGAGGCAGGACTAACCCAGACTGTCTTCCCTAGCATATTCTTCATGTGCACTACGGGGACTTTATCCCCTTCTACAGTACGTGGAAGTTTTGATTGGGCAGGGCCAGCCCGATTGTTAGATCCCCTGGTGTTAACTAGCCAGGTAGCTTTTGCTAAATGCGTATCCCAGTGTTTGAAAGTCCCACCACCCATTGCTCTCAGTGTAGTTTTTAACAGTCCATTGTATCGTTCTATCTTCCCAGAGGCTGGGGCGTGATAGGGGATGTGATACACCCACTCGATACCATGCTCTTTGGCCCAGGTGTCTATGAGGCTGTTTCGGAAATGAGTCCCATTGTCCGACTCAATTCTCTCTGGGGTACCATGTCGCCACAGGACTTGCTTTTCAAGGCCCAGGATAGTGTTCCGGGCAGTGGCATGGGGCACAGGGTATGTTTCCAGCCATCCAGTGGTTGCTTCCACCATTGTGAGCACATAGCGCTTGCCTTGACGGGTTTGTGGCAGCGTGATATAATCAATCTGCCAGGCCTCCCCATATTTGTATTTCAGCCATCGCCCTCCATACCAAAGAGGCTTCAAACGCTTGGCTTGTTTGATCGCAGCGCATGTCTCACATTCATGGATGACCTGTGCAATAGTGTCCATGGTCAAGTCCACCCCTCGGTCACGAGCCCATCTATATGTCGCATCTCTCCCTTGATGGCCTGAGGAGTCATGGGCCCACCGAGCTATGAATAGTTCACCCTTATGTTGCCAGTCCAGATCCACCTGAGCCACTTCAATCCTAGCGGCCCGATCCACCTGCTGGTTGTTCTGATGTTCCTCCGTGGCCCGATTCTTTGGTACGTGGGCATCTACATGGCGTACTTTCACAACCAGATTCTCTATCCGGGCAGCAATATCTTGCCATAGGTCAGCAGCCCAGATGGGTTTGCCTCTGCGCTGCCAGTTGCCCTGCTTCCACTGCTGTAACCATCCCCACAGAGCATTTGCCACCATCCATGAGTCAGTGTAGAGATAAAGTACTGGCCATTTTTCTCGCTCAGCAATGTTCAAAGCCAGCTGAATAGCCTTCACCTCTGCAAACTGGCTCGATTCACCCTGTCCCTCACTGGCTTCTGCAACCCGTCGTGTAGGACTCCACACAGCAGCCTTCCACTTTCGATGCTTTCCCACAATACGGCAGGACCCATCAGTGAACAGGGCATATTTCTTCTCATTTTCTGGCAGTTTATTATATGGTGGGGCCTCTTCTGCACGCGTCACCTCCTCCTCTGGTGACATTCCGAAATCCTTGCCTTCTGGCCAGTCCATGATCACTTCCAGAATTCCCGGGCGACTGGGGTTTCCCATTCGAGTTCGCTGCGTGATCAGTGCAATCCACTTACTCCATGTAGCATCGGTTGCATGATGTGTGGTGGGGACCCTTTCTTTGAACATCCAACCCAGCACCGGCAGTCGAGGTGCTAAGAGGAGCTGTGCTTCTGTACCAACCACTTCCGAAGCAGCTCGAACCCCTTCATATGCTGCCAATATCTCTTTTTCTGTTGGAGTGTAGCGGGCTTCGGATCCTCTGTATCCACGACTCCAAAACCCTAGGGGTCGACCTCGAGTCTCCCCTGGTGCTTTCTGCCAGAGGCTCCAGGTAGGGCCGTTCTCCCCGGCTGCGGTGTAGAGCACATTTTTAACATCTTGTCCTGCCCGGACTGGCCCCAGGGCCACTGCATGGACTATTTCCTGTTTGATTTGTTCAAAAGCTTGTCGTTGCTCAGGACCCCATTTAAAATCATTCTTCTTCCGGGTTACTTGATACAGAGGGCTTACAATTTGACTGTAATCTGGGATATGCATTCTCCAAAAACCCACAATACCTAAGAAAGCCTGTGTTTCCTTTTTACTAGTTGGTGGAGACATAGCTGCTATTTTGTTGATCACATCCATTGGAATCTGACGGCGTCCATCTTGCCATTTTATTCCTAAAAACTGGATCTCCTGCGCAGGTCCCTTGACCTTACTTCGCTTTATAGCAAAACCAGCGTTCAGAAGGATTTGGACTATTTTACTCCCTTTCTCAAAAACTTCTTCTGCTGTGTTTCCCCATACAATGATGTCATCAATGTACTGCAGATGTTCTGGAGCTTCACCCTGTTCCAGTGCAGTCTGGATCAGTCCATGGCAAATGGTGGGGCTGTGTTTCCACCCCTGGGGCAGTCGATTCCAGGTGTATTGGATGCCCCTCCAAGTGAAGGCAAACTGTGGCCTGCACTCTGCTGCCAAAGGGATTGAGAAGAATGCATTCGCTATATCAATCGTGGCATACCACTTGGCTGCCTTGGACTCCAGTTCGTACTGGAGTTCTAGCATGTCCGGCACAGCAGCACTCAGCGGTGGCGTGACTTCATTCAGACCACGATAGTCTACAGTTAGCCTCCACTCTCCATTAGATTTTCGCACCGGCCATATGGGACTGTTAAAGGGTGAGCGAGTCTTGCTGATCACTCCTTGAACCTCTAGTTGACGAATCAGCTCATGGATGGGAATCAGAGAGTCTCGGTTAGTGCGATACTGCCGCCGATGCACCGTTGTGGTAGCAATCGGCACCTGTTGTTCTTTGACCCTCAACAACCCCACAACAGAAGAATCCTCCGAGAGACCAGGCAAGGCAGACAACTGTTTAACTTCCTCTGTCTCCAAAGCAGCTATGCCAAAGGCCCAGCGGTACCCTTTTGGGTCCTTAAAATACCCTCTCCTGAGGTAATCTATACCAAGGATGCATGGAGCCTCTGGGCCAGTCACAATGGGATGCTTTTGCCACTCATTCCCAGTTAGGCTCACTTCTGCCTCCAGTACAGTCAACTCTTGGGATCCCCCTGTCACCCCAGAAATACAAATGGGTTCTGCCCCTCTATAGCTTGATGGTATTAAAGTACACTGCGCACCCGTGTCCACTAGAGCCTTATACTCCTGTGGGTCTGATGTGCCAGGCCATCGAATCCACACCGTCCAATAAACCCGGTTATCCCTTTCCTCCACCTGGCCGGAGGCAGGGCCCCCCTAATACTGGTCATAGTATCCATTACTCACTTCTTGCATAAATGACTTGGAAGTTCCTTCAAGAGGATCAGAAGCAAGATCAAGCCTTCTGCTTTGTCTGGGGAACGGCCCACTGGAAACTGGGGCGGCACTTTTCCTGGAGGGATCCCCTTTTGTGGTTGTCCTTCCTTGCAACTCCTGTACCCGTGTCCGCAGGATCGAAGTAGGTTGTCCGTCCCACTTCCTCATGTCCTCTCCGTGGTCCCGCAGGTAGAACCACAGGGTGCCTCGTGGTGTGTACCCTCTGTACTCTCTCTCTTGAGTGGGGAAATGCCTGCTTCTAATAGCTGAGATGCTGGCCCGTGCAGGTGGGGAGTAGGACATATTCTCTTCAAGTTGCTGGACCTTCCGCGACAGTTTCTCCACAGCTGAGACAAGGGGGGAAGAGAGACTTTCTTCATATCGCCGGAGCCGGCCAGCTACCTCATCCACCGTTGGTCCCTCTTCACCTTTCCATTCCATTACTGCCAGGGAGTTGGCATATGACGATGGTGCGCTCCGTACAAACTTCCGCCACATGGGCCTTGTGCATCGCACCTCATCAGGGTCTGTGGGTAAGTCTGCATTGTCCAAGTCATAATAAATCATCTCCCGCACGGCTAATTCTCTCAGGTACTGGATACCTCTTTCCATGGTAGTCCACTTGCTTGGCTGACATACAACATCCTCGCTGAAGGGGTACCTCTCCCTCACGCCTAACAGGAGTCGTTTCCAGAGGCTGAGGGCTTGGGTCTTTTTCCCGATCGCCTTGTCAATGCCGCCTTCCCTAGACAGGGATCCCAGCTGCCTGGCCTCCCTACCCTCTAATTCCAGGCTACTGGCCCCATTATCCCAGCACCGGAGCAGCCAGGTGACAATGTGCTCGCCTGAAAGTCGGCTAAAATCTTTTCGCATATCCCGCAGCTCACTCAAGGATAGGGATCGAGTAATTATCTCTGGTTCTGCCTCTTCCTCCTGCTCTCGTGATGGCCCTGGTTCATCATCATCTCTTACTAAGCGAACTGATTTCTTTGTGTACTTCTTCTTCTGTATGGGGGCAACTGATACTGGCATGGGTTGGTTCCCTGGTTCAGTGGCAGTGGCTACCACGGGGGTTGCAGTAGCCGCAGTGTCTGTCGCAAGGATTGCAGTAGCCGCAGTGTCTGTCGCAAGGATTGCAGTAGCCGCAGGGGCCGCCGCAGGGGCTGCAGCAGCCGCAGGGGCCGCCGCAGCCACAGGGGCCGCCGCAGGGGCTGCAGCAGGGGCTGCAGCAGCCGCAGGGGCCGCCGCAGGGGCTGCAGCAGGGGCTGCAGCAGCCGCAGGGGCCGCCGCAGGTCTGGTTTCCATCTCTTCCCCTTGAGGGTGCTGCATAATTCTGAGCAGTGCCTGGTAGATACTGGCCAGGGCCCAGCACAGCGCGGTGAGTTGTGCCTCTCTAGAATAGCCACAGCATTTTCCCTTCAAATATTCTACCACTTTATCAGGGTCCTGTAATTGTTCAGGGGTGAAGTCCCAGACCATTGGAGGTGAGTAGTTCTCTAGGTACCTGCCCATGCTCTCCCACATGCCGTGCCACCCCTGACTATCCAGCCTCGGAGCAGATCTCCGGGTGGTAGTCTTAAATAGTCGCTTAACCCAAAACAAGACCTGGAACGTATTCAGGAGACATAGCACTACGAACACGCTAGTTTGAGTATCCCAAGGATATTCAAAATTCTCAAAAGCTGTCATACCTGACCCGAAGGAGAAAAGGGAGGCAAAAGGGCTGGGGAAATTATTAACAAATTCTGAGAGACGGTGTCCAATGTACGGACAGGACAGCAAAACCGCATAAACACCCCAAAATAGCCGTCTGAACAGTGATGTTATCATATCATAAACAGATATCGCACAGGACAGCAGAATGATAATCCTCATCCCTGTTCCAGACATGGTAAACAGCATCGCAGGGAGTACATAAGCCATATAGGAATTTATGTAACACAGCCATGAGAACAAACCAAGCAACATGATGACCAGTGATTACTTACCTAATAAAATAAATGCATACAAAAAAAAAAAAACCAAAACCGTTTTTTCCACGTTCTAGTTGGATTCTGTCGTTATCTCAACCCTTCGAGCCCCACGTTGGGCGCCAAAAGGACTGCCGTGGTTTAGCCTCAGACGGCAACAAAGAACCACGTGTCGCTTGCTCGTGCCTTCCAAACACAGGAAGAATCGTAAGAAAAGGCAAGACTCTTGGGTTGAGACAAAGGCAGTTTAATAGAACAGCAAAGGGAACAGGCAAACAACAACAACAACAACACGGATAGGGGAATATACAAACGCGATTACGGAACCGCCGCTCCCCCCGCCGCTCGCCGCTCGCCGGCCGGACCCGGGCCGCCCCAGCCCGCTTTTAAGCAGCAACTTCCTGCCCCCTCCCCCGGCAGCTCAGGGTGGGCGTGGCTCACATGGCATGGAATACCAGGAAAAGTTAACCCTATCCCCACCGGAACCAGGACACTGGGCTAAGTCACTCTTGCAACTAGCCTCTGCTCTTTGGAATAAAGAGCGGCCAGTGTGAGACAGTGATGTATGCTGTGGACGAATGTGTGGTTGGTGGCCCTGTGGAAAGGAAAGTGTTTTAGAATACTTTAAAAGTTTTCTGGCTCATTATTTCTTAGCTGGGAAAAATGGGAGTGACATGTTAGGTAGAGGACTAATACAGAGCGTTCCTGCACACTGTCAACCAAAAGCACTTCTGCTTCCTAGCGTTAGTCCTGGTCAGTTTTCACAGACTTTTTGCTAAGTACTAGAAGTTCCTGAGGAAGAGAGGGAAAGGAATGAAAACGTCACTTCTCTCACCTGCTCACCACGAACGCTGAATGCATCCTTCTGTGCCTTGCAGAAGGATGACAGATACGGCTCTCTGTAATGGCTCGGTTGGTCCTGCGCTGACAAGTGTAATGTGTGCGCGTTGGTCCTCTCTGCCAACAGCTTGGTAAATCATCCGTGGGAGCATCATCAGGGGGTCTGTGAACTGGGTCGCTGCTGCTGAAGCAGCACGCAGACGGTGCCCTGATTTACAAACGTCTCCTCTGTCTAGGCCAAGGACACCTCCATCTCTATGAGGAGCTGGTTTCTCTTCTGTCTGCTGTTTCTTGCCTGTAAAAGTCCCAGGCCTTAGTAGCTCTCGTTGTTCGGCTGCTGGCATTTGCTGTTGTCCCTGTGATGCAGCAAACCCTGTGCCCTTTTTCTACATACTCAGATCCTGAGCAAAGACAGGATGCACTGTCACCTCACCATGAATCTAGGTCTACATCTATACGTGCTCACAGTATTTTCTGTGATGACTCCTCAGACCAGATGTGTCCCAAAGCCAACAGGAGTCAATGTGAAGTTTTCCTTCAATGAAGGAAAACATTGTCTCAGTTTTCTCAGTCTTGTTTTATGCAGAAATGTATCAAATAGGCACACAAACCTGCAAAGTTATGATTTTAAAGGCGTACCCCTACTTGGAGTGGCAGGTCCAATGAAGGCATAAGGTTTACAAAAAAGTATCATTCTTGATGGCGCAAACCTTCCTGTCCGTTGCTACTTATGGCTTGCATGATACGCGATTATTTTCCCAATTGGAGGCCGGGATTCGCTTTGAATGACTCTCTTTTTTTTCATTTCCTCTAATAGGTGAGCCCATCTGAGGCACTGACACGCAGTGCACATCTTCACCTTTGAGCCTACATTTGCTCCAAACCAAGGTCCACTACAGGACCGCTGCATTTTTGAACGTTTACATCAGGACTGGTTTCCCATTTTCACGCTGCTTATTATGCTGAATGTATGGAGATCATGATACCGCCCTGTAGTCTGGTATATAGGTAGTATTTTTAATCTCTGCTTTGTGCCAGGACATGGAGATAGATACAATCCTATTCCATAACCAAGGACGTTTAGAAACACCTACGAACCATTTAACCCTACCTGAATTCGTAACTGCACTGAGGGTCTGGTGCAGGCTGCCTGTATAGACAATAAATTATACTGTTGCTGAATTAGATAGACAGAAAATCTGCACATGCTTTGATTAAAACTTCGCTAGTTTAATTCTGGTTACACAAAGGATATCTGGAGAGGTAAGATTGTACGCAGGGTAAAATGATGCTAGATGCTGGCTAGACAAATCAGAGAAATATCAAACTATGTCCTGGCTTGTTTTGTTTTTGTTTTTTGTTTTGTTTTTTTTTTTTTATGTCTCCTGGGGACACTGTTAGATTCAGGATATTATGTTAGCTATTCTTTTTGCCTGACCCAGTATCTTTGGTCTTTCGCTTTTAGTAGATTCAGCATAGTTGTTTGCACTTCGTGTTTGAACAAGACTTCTAGAGTGTGAGTTGTTGCAGGCAAACAAAATGTGTCTGTTGCTCAAGCGCACAGAGTCATCCTTTTGTTAAGGCACCTCAAACACTGTGAGTGAATTTTTTTCCTCCTTAAAGGGAGACACCTTTGAAGAACACTCTGGGATAAATATCTAAAACAGGTGACATGAACTGCTATATGGAGATGACTTTCTGTCAGCTATGGAGGGCGACCAGGCAACCGCTTTAACATAGGTGCCTACATTTTAGATTATAAAAGTTAGGAGAGATGACACCTTTTTTGTAGTGCCATTTATCAGCTACTATCTCTTAATGGCAGGGGAAGATCTAGCACTGGTCCGAGATGTAAGCTGTATCAATGCTATGGCTTACAATAAGTGAAGAGTATGCCGCTCAAATCCTGGTTATTCTGGGTGGATCTGGGAAGTTTTTCTGGTCAGATCTTGTATCATGTCAAGTATTGCTCTTGACCCAAGGTTGAAATTTGCTGAACCAAAATGATATGTCCTTGGGTACATCTCATCTGTGATGCCATCCAGTGAATGTCAGTGAGGGGGTCGATCTTTATTTATTATACTTTCGGAAATTGCTTGGACTAATTTATGTGGGGAGCTTCGCTAGATGGGTAAGCATGGCAATCCCATCAGTCTCAGTGCAGAGGGGAAGGATTAACAGACAGCTTCATCTGCCATGGCAGAACTTCTCTCTGACATCTGGGCCATTAAAGTAAATGACAGGTTTTACTGCAGTGTCCATCTCTTGGAGGGACGTTGACAATTTGCTGCTTAAAACCCAAGTCACAGCAGAGCACTCAGCTGACGACTGAGACCTTGGCATCAGCAGCCAATATTGATAATATACAGCACAAACACCACACGAAGGGTGGAAAACATCACTCAGACATGCCTTGTTGGAGTAGATCAACAAATAGTGCTTCCTTCTCTGTTACGCCTCAGGGAGAGAACCTTTTTCCTCAGTGTTTCGTAAAGGCAGAAGGTACCAGCTTTGATTCTGTTTTTATTTATTCCTGACAAACATGATTTATGAATTAGAACACTTGTTTCATTACTGAAAGGATCTATGCCCTGACACAATGATTTCCTTCTAAGATTTTCTGCCTGTGCATTTCCTAGCCCTATTTGTAGACTGTCTTGTCAGTTCCATAAATCATTACAGATAAGTAAATCCTTCTCTTAACCTTTTGGGGTGATAGCATCACTAATATTTTCTGAACATATTACTCCCAGTCCTTCTAGAAGAGAAGACACGTTGCTTGGTTGTGCACCACAATAAATACAAAAGCATCCTTGTTCACCTTTTTGGTCAAATTGGTGAAGTTTTAAACTCTTTGCATTGCTTGCACTCAAAGTCTTTTAAGTGAGAAGCGCTCCATCAAAGCTTTGAAACTACTTTTGAAGTTCATGTGCGCATCATCATATTTGAGTATTTTAGCCCTGAATACAGATATTGAACATTGCACAAAGCTTCTTAGCAATTTCATGAATTGTAAAAAAAAAAAAAAAAAAAGTCATCTGTATTTGTACAGCCTTTGAACTCCTCTCTCTCCTAGCAAAGTAATTTGGTGTACAGTAGCATGAGATTCAAATTGCTTTAGCTTTATCATAGTTCTTTTGCCGTATTGAAGAAGAGCCACAGGTCTGCAACGTGATTCAATTAATGTGACTTTGAATAAGAAAGTAAAGCCTGGAGCTTGATGGAGATTCTTTTGGAATAAAAATGGAAGCCAAAATGTACTGTAGAAAAATTGCAGCAGAGACGACAAATTTCTATATGGAAAAAAATCAAGAAAGAAATGTCAGATTGTCTAAATAACCTTTTCAGCATTTCTCCAAGAAAGAATATGTTTTCCCATTTAAAAGGATTTTTTTTTCTTATGAAATGTTTGGATGCACAAACAGCATCATGATAGAAGGGTTCTGATTCCTCATCTCACTGAAAAGTAGGAACAACTTTCCTCCTCCTCTGTCCAGAAAAGAGATAACTTTTTTAAATTTTATTCTTGTGACCATTTAGCAAAGATGCAAGAGAAATATTTCTTGCCCACCTTCATAGTTATGTCTCACCCCCTCACACATCCTTCAAAGTTTCATCTCCTTTGATGTCTGTGAATAGCCAGCTAACCAAGCCGTCTGTGACATGAATTTATTCATGGAGACAAAAACAAGTCAGGAATACAGACATTCCTGCATTTAAGCATTAGCAGAAAACCAGCCATGAGTGCATCCCTGACAGTAACATGAAGTAAGACCGTAAGTATGTTGATTATCTCTTTTGTTAGGGTTTTTTTTTTATAACTCTCTAGGCTCAGATAGGTCACGTATAGCCCACACAGAGATGTGCTGGTGCAGTGTTTTCCATTACAGCAGTAAGTCCTTTCTAGTGGAAATTTTGGGGGGCAGGATGGCTGCATAGCTAACTAGGGGCCAGATTCTGATATGCTTTGAAGGGGCGAGGACGTATGCTGAGTGATTTAATTCATTTCCCCGGCTTGCTCCAGTAACAAGGTACCACTCATTGTGAGCAGAGGTCACCCGTAACGAGAGCAGTTGCTATAATTAGCTGTCATCATTCTGAAATGGCAAGCACTGAAAAAAGCTTTCCAGGTTGTGAGTTTGGTTTTTTTTTTCCCCTCCCTTTTTTGGCCTCACCCTTTCAGGTTGAATAGGTCTTGCCTGAAATCTGTCAAAGGGCTGTCAAGCTAAGTTCCACGACGTAATGCAGCAGGTCTCTGATTGTGCTGGACTGTGCCCTCTTTCGTAGCAGTGAATCTTTCAAGCCAGTGCATTTTTTAAGACTGTGACACATCATCTTGTCTTTTCTCTTTCAAGGTACCCCATCCATATTTAACGTCCCCTGGAGCTTCATCTGTATCCAATTTCCCTCTGCATGTCTTGGTCTAAATAGTTGTCAGGTAGCTGTCGTTCACAGGAGTTTTATTCTGTTTCCAGTGTTGGGTGTAGTAATTCTTACCTCTAGGAGCAAAACTTACCCAGCAGTCTCCATAGAGGTTACAGATGGTTGATATACCCCTGCTCTATTAATCTAATCAGCTAGTGATGAGTGATGAAGGTAAAATATGCAATTTCGTATTTTCGAGGTAATTTGAAATGGAATACACTTCCAAAAAAAAAAAAAATAGGTGTCTAATGCCCCATTGCATAGGTGTCAGCCTGTTTCAGAGTTCATTGAAATCTGGGACATGGAGACTGGTAACATGTGAGAGCTGCTAAGGATTGTCGTCTGGCCAGAGGGAGACTATAAGCATTGGGTGTTCCAGGTATGTGAAAAGTCTTAGCCTAAAATTTGATGCTACGGCTACTGATTGTCAGACGTTGACTAGCTAGAGCAAAGGAGATGTTTGGCTCTATGACCTGTATCTTTGAACAGTAAGTGTGCATCTAATTTTCTGGTGACTGATGAGATGAACCTCCATTGGAGACACAGGTATTTGCTAATCTTAATGAAGTTGCAGTAGGCAGAAGTTTGAATGCAGTGTGAAAAGTGCTCTTTACAAGGAGTAGCAATCCATTCTACCCTTAATCATAGCAAGTTGTTGCTTGTATTTTGCCCTTTGAAAAGGGAAGATAAAGTGAATGACAACAGAATCTGATTTTGTAACCTCTAATGCATGAAGATGTCTGCGTGGGAGCCCTTGTGCTGCATTTTACTGAAAAAAACCCCTCCAAAATGTGATAAGGCAGAAGTTGATCTGGAGAAGCATTAAATCAATGTCATCCTATGAAGGTTACTCCCCACTACTTTAATTGCCTAAGGACAAATAAGAAATAGAGATCTGTTCTTCTGCACTGTATAGGGTGGTCAAAGATGCACACGTTCACAGTTGTGCCAGTCATCGTCCTGCAGATCACTTACCGGTGATGTAACAGAGGTGTCTGGCAGACTCCAGCAGAGCTAAAGAAGGGAGTAAAGTTGCTCTGTGGAGGTGGGTGCCAGGAGGTTAGGCAGTGAGACTTGGATTCCTCTTCATAGCTGAAAGAGGATGAAAGGAGGCTGAGGGGAGACTTTGTCGCTCTCTGCAACTACCTGAAAGGAGGTTGTAGAGAGGTGGACGTTGGTCTCTTCTCCCAAGTGACAAGCAACAGGACAAGAGGAAATGGCATCAAGTTGCACCAGGGGAGGTTTAAGATGGATATCAGGAAAAATTTCTTCACTGAAAAGGTTGTCAAGCATTGGAACAGTCTGCCAAGGGAAGTGGTGGAATTGCCACCCCTGGAAGTATTTAAAAGATGGGTAGACATGGTGCTTAGGGACATGGTTTAGAGGTGGTTTTGGTAGTGTTAGGTTAACAGTTGGACCTGATGATCTTAAAGGTCCCTTCCAACCTAGACGATTCTATGATTCTATAAACCAGACTTCCTGGTACACAGCGTAAGTGGCTGACACCTATAGGCCTGGGAATGTGGGCTATTTAACCGTCTGCTAGCCTCCCTCCACAGCCTTCCTCTGCATGCCAGGAGGTAAAGATTTGGTTCGCACTGTCAAAGACTTGAGTGAGAGAACTAGCCTGACTGGAGAATCTGATACTGGTACCAAGAAACAGAAAGTTAAAAACAAACACCATTTTAACTGACAGTTGTGGTTTTAGCTGGTATATTGTTTTGATGGTGGTATCCTAGATGTCTATCAAAAGGCAGGATAAATTGCTCTCTAGAAGTACCAAACTCCAAACTATCACATTTTCTGAATTGCGTCACTAGTAGCATTCTGGTTAATTACTAACATTACAATACCTGTCGTATAGCAGCTCATACATGCACTGTAATAACTATTATAATGTCTGCCACTGCAACTCTAGGCACACTATGCTTATATCAGAGCTTATTAATAAGGTTAAAGAAAATTCAAGTCATTCAGAGCAGACATTTTGTACTAGCTGCAGAGGAATTTCTAATGAACTGTTTCCTGATGAGACTTGAAGGCTTCTAACAAACAGAACATGACATTCACACTCTCTGACATAATTTTAAAACTCTCCGCTTCCCTTACTAAGTATCTCTTTTCTGTCATCTGGTCAACGGAGAGCACTGCTGTGGTAATGTTTGTATTCTTTACTCCTCTCCTAAGTGAATCTTCTGGTACTTGTATCTTCTTATTCTAGCTCTTCACTTTTTTTGATACGTGAATGGAGCAGTCCAGGAAAGCCCCGGACACGGATCTTCAATGAAGCACATGCTCTGACAATTTTGTCACCGTCAGCAGTAATGTGAACCACCTATCCTTTTCCACTAGTCCATCCTAATTCACTGCTTGACTGGCTTGAATTCCAGCTCTCCACTCTCTGTTGAGGTTGCCAGTAGGACTCTTCTTTAACAGTGGTTGGTTTTATTCTTATTCTTTGGCAAAGTCTTAAGTTTTACAAGATTCCCTTTTGTTTTGTAATGACAGCAAAAACCGCTTGGATGACTGGGTTGTTGAACCAGAAGATACGTGACAACGTGCAACAGTGCAGACAAGACATTGGTTGTTGCTCTAACAACATCTGAGCATCTGTTTCACCCTTTCAGCCTGTCTCTATGGCCTGACATAGCATTTCTGTTTCATTTATTCCTACCAGAGACCCAAAGGCAGATGTATTTTTCTCTTGCAAAGCATCTGAAACGTTTGGGAGACCAACTTGGGGGACTAATTAGGACAATGAACAAGGAACTTCTTAGAGCCATCCAAAGGAATCATTAGGCCAATGTGTTCAGAGCACTCCATGGAAGCCGAAATCCAGCAAAGATGTTGGAGAAGGAATGATAAAAGATTAGCAAGTCTCAATATTTCTCTTACTGGACCTAACTCAATGTCTTTCTACTTTCTGTTACCAAGTTCTGGGTTAAGACAAAAGAAGAAAGAGTAATGTGGTTGCAGAGAAAACTAAATTTCCTTCTGTTGCAGTGATTGAGTACTCAAGTCTGTTTAAGATGAGGTTGTTTCTACATCGCACTTATTATATAGTCCAGTAACGGAGCAAATATAGCTGCATTAGTGTGGTTATTTGCCTGGGTGAAATAGTGCTGTCAAGATTAACTCAGGATCATATAATTTTAATTCAGAGCACAGATGTACTGAACGTGGGATGAAGCTAGGAGATTACCTCCACACTGCTTTATCGCATTTTAAGGCCATTGTGTTGGGCTCTGGCTCCAAGCTGTAGCACCTTCAGGCTGTATTCTCTCTTCCTGCCCCTGCTTGACTAAAGCTTGTCCCTGATTTAAGCAAGGCAAGGCACTGTCGTTAATGTAGCTGCCTATTGATGCTGATGACGAGTAGTTTATTCAGTAGATGGTATTCAGAGTGGCACTGAGGCTTGGTCTGCTTTCAGCATCCCATCCATCAGCTGAGCACTGCATAAGAAATGCTCTGACACTTGCTAAATTTAGAGTTGTTGGGATTTTTTTAGACAACTTCATTTGTTTTGGTGGCTCCCAGAAGACATGTGCTTTCTCTCCTGCCAAGAAAACAACCACTCCATTTTTGTTTAGTTGCACCTCTATGGGAGGGGCAAAGGGCAGGACAGGATTGCATTCTTAGGCAGAAATACACAGTCACTGTGAGAAAGATAGAAACATGATTAGTGGACCCTGTAAACATTTGCCTGTCCTAAGGCCATAGGGTTGTGGGGTAACAATTTTAGAAGGTCTGAATACATCTGTCTCTTGCTGACTTGACTTCAAGATGATGGAGAAGTTTCTAAAAACTGCAGAATGGAAATATTTGAAACCTGGCTGTAGAGCTGTAGCTTGCTAAGCAAGGGAGAAAGGGAATCAGAGCATGAGAGCCTTTCCTGTGATTTGGGAAGGGTTGAACTGGGTCATCTGTCTTAGGATGAGGACACCCAGGTTTACTCAGTGGGTGCTTTGCACTATGGATGTTCTTCTTTCCCTGGCTCTTTCTTTCTTTGTGTGCCTTCCTTTTTTTTCCAGTCAGAGATGAACAGAAACACAGCGTGATGTCCCAAGCAAGCAAAACCTTTGCACAAATCTACGTGCAAGATGGTACCTGCACGTGAGCCTCCTGTGCCGCTCCTGGAGCCAGAGGCTGTGCCGGCTGCTCAGCCACCCTCTGACAGCCCGTCTCACTCCTCACGCCGGTCCTCCCTGCTGTTCAGTGGCCTCGCAGCTGTGCCGCGCCAGTCACAGTCTCACCACAAGTTCCCCAGCAGATGTTCCCTTCGCAGCTTGTTAGCCGGGGTTGGGAAAGGTCAATGGCACGGTAAAGCTGGGAGGGAGAGAAGTGTTGTCATCTCTGACAGCTCTCCACTGCCACCCTTCTGTGTAGGGTCTGGGCACTCAGGACAATGGGGAGAGCTGCACGCATGGGATCAGGCAGTGAATCTACCCGTCCTTTTTCTGCCTTGAGACGAATGTTAGTTAGTTAAGGTCTAGGAGGCAAAATTGCTGTTGGTGCAGGCACTGGGAGTGCTGTGGGAAAGGAGGGTTTGTGCCAAAGCAGACAACCGAATCGTTACCCATTCTGCCTTCTCAGCATTTTTCTGCCCCTTTATTACATGTTTTGTATGTTCCCCAAGTGGCTCACCCTCTTCAGGTACATAGCCTGATGGTGGGGCACCACGGTCTAGCTGTAAGTGTCTCCCATCTCAAGGGTTTGCCCTCTTCAGTTTGGTTCCCTGTGGAAAGGAGGCCATGCGATCGTACTCTCAGAGTACCTGTCCCCCTGCCTACAAACTCTTTGCCAACATCAGTCATATCTGACAGAGGTGTATCTGTCTCAAAGATCAAAATTTCCTCCAAGGTTTGTCAAAGTAAGTGTCTGGGTGGAGGAGAGCGGCACATCCACAGAGAAGAGGCAGTAAGCTTGGGCGGCACTAAGGGAAAGAGACTCTGGAAACCCTGTTCAGGGGAATTACTTTTAGAGGGGCATCATTCCCATTTAGGCAAGAGAGGGAATTTCCTAATGACATGCTTATTTTCTTCTGCATTTATTTATAATATTGATTACAGTAGTTACTTTTGTTTTGGTGTTGCGAAGTGGCAAGGAGGAAAGCACACATTTTCAGTGCTGTTCAAACGCGAACACTAAAAGCAAAGCAAGCATGGGCTAAAGTAACACAGCCCTCGCACAGCTCCCTGCAAAGGCGAGTTTGGTTTAAAGGAAGATCCAGGTTGTGTTTGGTGTCGTCTTATCTAAACACAGGAGCACGCTCCAAAGGAGCCCATGGACTAAGATGTGTGTATCGCTGGGATCAGCTTGAATTCAAAAGCTTGTTGATAGCACCTTCTTGCCTCTGTTATCTGACCATTCACCAAACAGCTGGTTTTACTTTTTCTTTAAAATATAAGGTGATTTACTGCATTGTGGTTTAGTATCTCTTTGACCTTTCAGGTCATCAAAGATCACTGCCGGCACCTTTGGATTATATAGATGAACCAGGGAGCGCACAAGGCTCCTGATGGCTGGTACTGCAGAGCAGCCAAGCATTAAATAAGAGATTAATGCCGGTTCCCATAATCTGGATCAACACGCAAGAATGTAAAGCTGGCTTTCTCTCTGAGTGCTTTGAACATTATGAGCTGTCATTAGTTTCTCCATCTGCCTGAAGCACCCTCGTGGGACCTGCAGCTCCCCGGCCCTCCTCCCTGCTGTTCCCTTGCTCTCTGGCCAAGCGATGATTCTCATGCTGTGCCGTGCAGGATCATGTCTACCATGAGTTACGAGGGCTCAGGTCCAGCACCAGGGTATGAAGGTGAGGACAGAGGAGGAGAGCCGGGCAGGAGGTTGTGTTTCACTCCTAGCACTAGTGGCAGGCTGCGCTGCGCCTCCGATGCCACGTTTTCTCCCTTGCCTCGCTGGGGAGATGTGAGGCAGCGGGTGCTGCATCAGGGGCATCTCTGGGAAGGCTGACATGGCTCCGGGGATGTCTGATCCAGCTGGGGCCCAGGACCCAAGGGGAAGGTGAGAGCAATGGGGAAATGAACGATGACTCCAGCAGCTCTCTGTAGCAGCTCAAAAGCAGTAGATTTTCACACAGCTGCAGACAAAACGTATGCCTTTTCTTTTGCAACTAGTAAAACAAACAGAAAAACAAACAAACATTGGAGATTTTACTGTTTCCCAGTTCAACAAAATCCCATTTTCCAGTGGAAGAATATGTAATTCCTAGAATTTTCAAACAGCTGTGCTGCTGCCTGCTATTTCCGATTTCCTTCCCATGATTCGGTGTGCACCAGTGGTGGACTCTGAAGATGTGCTTTCATCAGCTCCTTAATGTAGGTGAGTATATCTCACTGTAAATTACCCAGGCTTTTTGCAATTTGTCTTTTGGAAATGATCTGTAGTCTTTTTACATGTGGCCCTCAGCTGCAAAACCCTCTTAAATCTCTGTCAAAGAGGTAATAATGAAGAGAATACATTTTTATGCAGAATGGATCTTCTGACTGCAGCACACAGTAATCTCTTACCCTCCAATGTTCTTGCAGTACATTGAGCTGTCAATCATCAAATGACCTGAACAGAAAAGAGGAGACAAAAAAGCTGAAGAAAATTCTGGTACTTGAGTGAAAATAGCTGCATTTAGCCAATGGAGATCTAATAATGTTTCATATCCTAATAAAGATTACTGCAAAATGTGCTTAATGGCAAACTAAATTAGCAGTATATGCTCAATTTGGATCGGGTAAAGCTGATGTTTATGCAGAAGATACAACCCTGCATTGAAAAATTCACATGCAACAGACTCTCCCTTCTAAGCTGTCTATACAGGTGCACCCATACACCTATATCCTTATCTGCTGTACAGCCTTAGTGACCCCTTAGCCATTATGGCTGCCGTGGTACTGCCAGGATAACAGCTAGTGCGTGTGTGCTGTGCACGTCTGTACAGGTGTCTGGCCACTGAACCCATGCACCAGTGTTGCTTTTACCTGAAGATGTTGCAGGTGGAAGAGGCACCAAAGGGTGTGGGCAGAAGGGCGATGAGAATATTCGTTGGTGTTGACCAGCTGGTGGCTTCTGAGGACTGCAGCTGCCGAAATTGTGAGGGCTGCCACGTGCTGGTGGATACCGGGGCTTTGGCAAAAACACGAAGCAGCCAGAAGCCTACGATGAAATGATGAGAGTCTGCATGGATGTGCCTCTTTCTGACAGAGGGTAGATTTTTAGAGGTACTGTAACTGGACCGAATTTCCAAGCACCAATCTAAAGACAGTCTTCATCTCCCAGCTGTCCAAGAAGGGCTTCTGCAGCACCGATTTTGACCAGTGAGTGAGGCAAGAGTGGGGCGTTGAAACATCACTGAATAAAAGTTGTTGGTCTTGGCTCACGTAGCACTCAGGGTGCCCTACTGCTAGTATGAAGGGTTGTCCCACATCTTTCACGTCCTATTGGGAACTACATTGAAGGCGCCGTGTTTCTGTGAAGATGAGCTGACCACAGAGCACTACAGATCCCATCTGGTGATGGATGCGCCATTTCCTGAGCGTTTGCAGGAGCTAAAAAGCCTCTACATCCCATGCACAAGTCCTGTGTTGAAAGAAATTAGCCTCTGTCATCAAAAATCAGCCTGGTGTCCTCTTGGCAGCCTCTAGAGAAAACTTGCAAGTCATATTGCAGATGTGGTCAGTAAAAAGGAAGATTGACAGCCTCAGTCTCCAGGTCTGTCAGTACACCAATGAGACTTAATTTTTCTCTTCTCAAAGTGTAATATAAAATGTTTCTAACTCACATGCAGTATTTAATACATAACTCACTCTTGTTTGTGCATATGTCAGTAACCCTTTAGATTCCCCAAACTGAAATACATCTTGTTTTTCTGAAAATGTGTGCTGTTTTCAGTCACCATATTTTTGTATTGCAGGATGCCTCTGAAGGCTTAGGGCTGTGGAAAATCTGATTTCTCTGTTAAAATAAGAAATCACTGAAGCAAGTGACGTGAAAGTGCACACGTTATTAGCCGGGCATGGAAACAGGGAAGGAAAATATTAGCTCATATTTTGAGACTCGTAGAGCAGTCTGCCTGTAGTTTCCTTCTCTTTTCTTGTGTACCTGACTCATCTGTAAGTACAAAGTTAATTACTGTCTTTATATGGACAAGCCTCAGATCAATCTTTCTGTTCCAGACCCATCTGCTTGTGTCCAAATGAAATCTCAGCCTGTCTGTCTGGCATTTCCTCTTGATGTGTCATCCCCAGCTCCAGTTCAAGAAAGCTAAAACTCAGCTGTTCATCCTTCATCACAACTCTTAGCTGTTAATCAACAGTCTCTCCCTCTTTTTGGGCATCTCTGCTGTTCGGTAAGTTGCCCATTTCTTAGATTTTTCTGAATGCTTTGGGGCTGCTGCTAGTCCTTTTCTTCTTCACATGTAGGAGATAGTCCTTAAGCATCGAAAAATAAAATAATAATTAAAAAAAATCTCTAATCTTTTATTGAATCCCTCAATAGAACTCTCATTTGCTGGGAGACCAAAAAAAACCCTCCAAAAAATATAGCAAGCACCTCATGAATACCTAAAATATCAAGACTTTTTACTTGTACTTGATTTCCTAAGCTGAGGCTTAGCTCACTCAGAATTTTTCTGAAATTTGATTGTATTGCTATTTGAGCAAGAAGCTGGCACTTGTAAAAGCAGTGTGATTCGGAATGGAGAGCAGTCCCCCGAGTTTCACTGTAAATTCACCTACTGTTAGAATAACAATAGATGAAATTCTCCCTCCGAAGGGCTCCCATTGCAAGAGTGTAATGGCAACAAAAGCAAAAATTAGGGTGGACCAAACACCAGTCTCCCATCTGAAATCAGTCCTTCAGATCTCTGCATATGGCTGTGATTTGGCACCCTTCTCTGGCTGGGCAAAGGAGCTGCGCAGTTGTATTAGATCTGTGTCGCGTGCCTCTGAATTTGTATGTTTTTTTCCTTGTATGGGGCTTTGTGGCTACAGCTACAATTTTCAAAGATCAGTGTTTTCTAATTCATTAATTTGCTTGTTGCTGTTACCATGGTGCTTTTATTTGGCAGGCGGGGAGCACTCTTAACAAGTGCACTGAAGTCAAGCTGGAATTAATTTCTGCTTTCTCTCTGTCTTTTTTCCTTGCCCCTCCAGTTGGGAAGTGTGGAAAGAACCAGCCAGGAGTATTTTTTCCAGTGAGATGGGAAGTCACTGAAGCTGGAAAAGGGGCACATGCCCGTACACCTGCTCTCACCAAGACATCCTGTCCCCCATCCTGCAGCCAGCATCTCCTGGGGCAAGGAGGAGGATGAACCTTCCCACACTGACCCAATCCTTGTGAGCTGTGCTGACGGAGAGGGAAGGCACAGCAGAGGTGGCAAAAAATGTGTCGGTGAGGCATGGCAGAAAGGTGAGGGGCTGACCTGGAAAGCAGAGAGGTGCCCCAGTGAGTTCCAACCCAGCGTGGGAGGTAGACACAAGCCCCTGCCACCAGTCCATGTGGTTTTTGGGTCTGGGGTGGTTCCCTGTGAGTCTGTGAAAAGGTAATTAGACAATCTGGCTGAGAAACCTATTTCCTTGCCACTCCTGACGTCAGAGCATTTACCCTTTCCAAAGGTTATTTTACTAAAGGGTATACTAAAATGCTTTATTGCACATGAATCCTGATTTTTCTAATTATGGAACTAAATAAGATGTAATGCTGCCATACTAGCAGAGCTAAAATACCCACTGGTAAGCACGCTGCAACAGGTCTAAATCCTGCACCAGATGTTTGTGAATGGTGTATACTGTGCCCAGGAGCTGTGACTTTCAGGAGAGACAGCTGTTGTTGTTTCTTGAGTTTCAGCCTAATTAGAGCTACCACAGAGGAAATGTGGGTGGATCAGGTCGCCAGCGCTGGTCTGCTTATATGTGTATGAGCTGTATGTGCAGTTTCAATGCGTGGTCACAGTGGGCCTTGTGGTTGCCCTGGCTCCCACCAGCAGACAGGAATCCGAGTTGATTTCAACAGGGCCACGACAGATTCAAACTGTGCTGTGAACATTGGGGCCTGGGTCCCCAGAAGCACAATGGCAACTGGGAGGGCAAAACCAAGCCCTCTCTAAAGACCGGATTCAGGCAATGGGACAAATTCAGGAGGACCAGAGAAATCTTCTTCTTGACAGAGTCAGTGCTGCAGGGGGTAGCTCTGCTCGGGAGGATGTCAGGAGGTACCAGAGATGTTTGTCCTCCTTGCATTCTGGAAAATGTCACCCAACCTCTTCTCTGCAGCCTGGGGTGGATGTACATTGTAAACCCTCTTCTCCTTGGGAACATGTAAGAAGTGGGACCACTCTGCCCAGGGGTGACTTAGGGGTTTGATTCAGTGGGGCTGAAGTCAGTGCAAGGACGGCTTTTTGCATGCCTTCAGCTTCCTGCCTTCCTCAAACACTGGCTGCCGACCGCTGTTCTCAACGATCCTCACCCATGCTGGAAACGAGTCATTGGGCTCACTGGGTTGTCAGGCCCCAAAATGGCCATTCCCACCTTGCGCCCGCTGTAATCCTGTGTGGTGGGCAATTCACAATTCACATGCTTTCATCCTGACCAGTATACGTAGTTCCCATTAAGGAATATTTGGTCTGTTTCTTCATCGACCTTTTGTCCCTTCTTCTAAATCAGCAATTGCCATTCAATTTTTTTTAATCAATGTTCTAAATTCACTTCTGTGATACCTTGACACAGTATCCAAGCTCCCAAATCCTCAGGTCTGGGCAGAATCTGACCATACACTTCATCTCTCGGCTTTGTGTTGCTGCTTGCCGTCATCACCCTCAACTCATAGCTGGTTGATCAAATTTTTCTCCAGGTGACAGTGTTCACAGCCAGAGCAATTTGAACTAACTTTGACAGTAAGATTTTGTGATATGGTATTAGATGCTTTGCAAAATCGTTGCATATCGTAGTTGCTCTCTTGCCATCAACCATACAATTTATTTTTTTTATCTTGCCTTACATCTGCTCTTCTCAGTGTCCCATTTGCCTGGTATCTTCCTTCCTTTCCTTCCTTGCTTCCATTTTTCTGAGAACTGCCTTGTGGTTATTTGAAGTGTGGGATTCTCTCCCCCTCCCTTCTGCCTCCCTTGTTTGTTGTTAGACAGTGAAATAGTAGCAGTTATGATATGCCTCAACATATTGACTTGGTTAATAAATATGTTAATAGAAATTATTGAATACACAAAGCAAGTTGCTAAGTCAGCTCCACATCTTGTAGCACAACCCTTAATTATGTAAATAATCACCCCAGAAATAGTCCCATTGGATTTAACAGTGGTACACGGACAAGGGAGGATTTCTTATTAAGCATTCAAAATTGGGCCCAATGCACAACCTAATGAGCCTAGATTATGGTAATGATGTCTGCCAAGGTAAAACTAGGAGAGGTAAATGGTAGAGGGAAGAAAAATGCTGAATATTTGTCCCATTAGAAGTTTGAACCAGTTTGAGTCTTAAAATGAGGGCAGGGAGAGACAGCATTGTACATCCTTTTCCTTGGGGGATCAGCTTCAGGTTTTCTTGGTCATTAATTCAGCTAGCAGCAGTATCTCTGCTTCTATTATGGATAATGCCATGTGAATATTTACTGTACAGTTTCCAATTTTCAGTTTAGTTCCTATGATGAGATCTCTATTCCGAATCCACATATTTCTTGATATTAAAAAACCCAAATGAACAGTGTAGGTAACTGAAGCCTCCCATTAAGAAGCTAGCAGTACAGTCCTTTCTCTTGCAAATTTGATTTTATTGATAGCAATCTCCATTCTGCAGCCTATTTCTTTGGGGGGTGGAGATGGACCAGAGAATGACAAGTCTGAAAAGAGTTTTCACTTTAACATCTCATTGAAATGGGGATTATGAAGTTATGTGATCCTCAGCTAATTCTCTGAGTTCACCAGTGTCACTCTGCAAGTAACGTGGGCTGTCGTCTAGCCAAGGTAATTAGCCCGATGTGCAGGGAACGAATACAAAACTTTGAAATCCAAGCTCTAAGCAGAGTGCAGAATCAGTGTGAAAAGGAGCGGTGGGGATATTTTATTTCACTGGACTGTACTACTTCAAACAGCATTGAATAAATTAACCAATGGCGAGAAATACAAAACTTAAAATGGGGCAGCCTCGCAGTATCCAGTGCTCAGATGGGGCAAAGCAATTGTCTTGCCTTGTTTCCTTTCACGTCTTCTTGACCACTCAAATGCTTGGTTCTTCTTTCAGATGAAATTTGGTTATCCCTTTTTTAAGTGAGTCTTCTCCAACCCTGTGGTTATTGAAGGACTGCATTGCATTGTGCTGCAAAACAGGGAAGGTCTACTCTCTTCTGGTGTCTGCCCACCGTTCCCGAAGGCCACTTCTTCCCTTCCAGCAAGCCAAGTGACTGCACTGTAGCAGAAGATAACTCACAGCCCCAGGCAGAGAAAGTTTCCTTTTCCTATTGGACTTGCTTGGCTTCCTCTATAGAGTTTGCCCAAGGTCAAACTGAGGATGTACAATGCAGTGCAGTGGTTTAAATCCAACAGCCACGGTGCTTGAGAAGAGTCAATGTGAAAGCTTTACCAGGATTTTGTCTGAGCTGAAGAATGCGAAATTGAAAGGGAGGACAATTAATAGGTATTAGGATTATTACAATAATAATTAGAGTTATTAGAAGCCCCATGCAAAAGAAATGAATTCACACTGTACCAAATACTGCTTTTTAATCAAACTGGTTTTGAATAACAATGATCAAAAATGTATCATAAAGCAAAAGGTGTGAATCTGATCATTGTGTAAGTACCATAAATAACTTTCAGTTATTGGAAGCCCTCAAGTTTCCTTAAGATTCAAGTATTTCAGGTAAATAAAGGTTTTTATTTATTTTTTTATCCTTTACTCTGTAAGCTAGATTTTCTTCTCATTTGTGCAGGTGCAGGTCAACTGCAGTCAGAAAGACTGTGTTCCATTCAGAAGTATGTAATAAAATAGTTGTATTAAATGCACTTGATACTAAGCAAAAACTTTTGCCATGCCCAGTCTGTTTGCATTAGCTTACTCTCTCTTCTCTATGGTGAAATCATTCATTGACTGCACACAGATAGATTGTAAATATCTAATATATTCTGCACTAATTTATGTTTTCAGTGATCTCATTTGTTTCCAAAAGCACTTTAAGGAAAACAAGGACACAATTTGACCTACGGTTTGACTGTGATTGAATGATTTAAAGTGATCAAATTTTAAATTACCAAATGTTCGTGCAAGGGAGGCAGCCAATCAGCCCTAAATTGGTCCTTTCCTGAGATCTTGCTTGTCAAGATTAATCTTAGAGCAAATATTTATTTGTCCTTCATCATTTAAACCACATGTGCTTTCTCTGAAGGAGGAGAGGCCAATAATCTTGTGCCCCAAAGCAAGGAATGAAGTCTGGCTCCCTGGAAGGGTCTGGGAAACTGAAGACTTGGAAACTTCAAGGTGAGTAGCTGTTTTTGCATTTTTGTCAATGTCTTGGTCATTTGAGACATCACTTTATCTCCCTTGCTTTTTTAATTTCCTCTGGTCTCCCTCTCTTTCTCTTACATAAAAGCGAAGGAAAAGGGTCACAAAGGGACACAGCTCAGGTTTTCTATGAGGCAGGTTGGATTAACAGGAGAAATGAGAGAGCTCTGTGCCTTGTTCATCCCCTTCGTAAACAGGTGAAAATTAAATCACACATATCCTTGGTTTTCAAAAGCCAAACCTGAAATGATAGATTTCCATCATGCCTAGTTTGTTTACTGGTGCACAGGACACAACGTGTGGAGGTCGCGTTGGAAACATTTTCCTTGAAACAGATGCATATCACACACCCGCTACTTCCTCACAGCGGAGAGATGGAAAATCAGTGCTTGAATTTAACAATGCCTTGTATTTCATGTAACCCTACCCTGCAGAGAGATTCTTCTCTGTATTTCAACAGGCTGCAGGTCTGATTATCATTACTGGAGGCTGCCAAGACGGTTAAGTGCTCGTGGATGTGCGCCTGCTTGTCAGAATGAAAGAAGAGGACCGTGTTCAGCTTCCATTTTTTTTTTTAGCCCCGTGCTATGGCTCACAGTGACAGGGATGTGACTGTGATATTTGGAAGACTAAAGTCAGAGGTTATTAGCAACAGGCCACTGGGGATGGGAGACCATGCTGCCAAGAGGTCTTGTGAACAAATTGTAGAAATTGTTAAGATGAACAATTTCATGTGCGGCATGAACTGAGCACATAAAGAAGGATCATATGTTATAGTTAAGATCCTAAATTCAGTGTTTACCTACTACATGCCAGCGCGCAAAATGTTTATTTGTAATTTTTATGCAAAAATATGATAGAACACACCGGTGAAAGCTCATATGGTCGTGGTCCGATTGATGTTAGTCCATGGTCTCTAAGTCCTGTGAATAAAACAGGCTAGGTATAATTTCTCCTTAAGTTTTTTTGTTGTTGCCCTGTGAAATAGCCTCTAATAGCTCATTTGGGCTAATTTTTGCTATCTCCTACAATGGACAAAGAAATGTATTTATGGGTAGAAAAGCAATCATAGTCTGCCATTCCTTCCCTGGGGTCAGCATGGCTTCGTGGTCTGCAATGTTCATTCTTCTTTCCTTGCAGGAGTGAAGAACAAAGTCCTGGACAGTGGCTCCTTGCTGCTCAGGTCACAGTTCACAGCGCTGATGTCTGTAGACCAGCCACGCAATATTTTTGCCCGATTCTCACAAATGAAGATAAATCCCAACTACTAAGGAAAGGCAAGTTAATTCTGTATCTTCTTTTCATTGGTATTTAGAAACTTCTCTATGAATATAGACATCAGTGTAGGTATCGCAAACTGGGTTAGCGCGATAGAAGGTATGATAAGCGTGGTAACTCACAATCATCTTTTTTCTGTCGTGTTTCAAAGATTTCTGTCACTGTGAACGTGAAAGGAAACATCTACCGTTTCGAAGGCTTTGAATAAAGGTCTGGTCATGATGTCAGAAGTGTGTGGGTGTTTCAGGGATCCAACACAATTCAAAGGACAGACATTAAGACACATTTTTAACTATGTGAGACCTGCTTCCCCACTCCCATATGTTTAGTAGATCAATATTAGCTCCTCTACAGTCAATAGAGCTCGCTGATGTAAAACTGCTGTGTGCATGTTCTTAATGATTCATAGTTTTGAAGCCCGGCCAGTTCTATAATTCAACCCTCGCGAAAGGCAAACAACCTCCTGCCAATCTGCCCTTTCTTCTCTCATCCTGTTATTTGTTAGGCGTCTGTAGCCCATTAGCTGGCTTACTATGGTATTAATATGTGGTATAATTATTCATAGCCAGATCTGCTGATAAGAAATCAAATGCTCTGGTAAACAACTGACTGCTTTTTTTCCATGACATCAACAACAAAGTCAAATAGGGTACTGGAAAAAAGGATAATTCCCAGGATCATGTTAAAAGATTACATAGTTATGTAGAGGAGGGGAAAAGCTGTTTTCAAAGCACTAATCAGGAATGTTCTGTGTCATTTCCAGCAGACACACACCAGCATGTCTTCTGCTCACACCAGGGACATATAAACTCGTGCGGCTGATCATTACATGCCACGTCTGTCCACCTTTAAGAAACGTCTGGGACTTCATGGTGTAGTTCTCCAAAATTATTTTTTTCCAACCCTCCCCCCAAGATGGCAAACTTATCTCTGGAAGAATTAGGGTCATACTTCTTTGTGCCTGTCTGCTTAAGCTAAAAGATTAAGTCAGCGGTAGCTCCGTTAGCATAGATCAGCTTTTCCGTGTGGTCATTGATATTTGGGGTTGCAAAATGCAAAATACACTGGTACTATCTGGTCCCACTCACGCTTGGGTTATTCAGGGCACACATAGTAGCAGTGACAGAAACACGTGCGTGCACTTGACCCGTGGTGATTGCCGTTCCCCTTGTCCGCTGCTGCTGCAGGTCAACATCTGCCCAGGTCAGCAGCTGGGTCTCCAAAATGGTGGCTATGCCTCCGGGTGTGGTCACAGGGCTGGCCACCGAGGGAACCTGCCTAGGCCCACTGTCTTTTCCTCCGCAGAACCAGTGCTTCGGGGAACAGGAAAGCACAAGCGGCTATTGGATTAGTTTCTGGTACTTCACTTGCATGCTAATTTTGCAAGTACTCGCTGCCGCTCACCATGTAGGAGAGAGTTTTGGGAGAAGTTTTTTGCATATTACAGGACTCCCTCTGCACACGGGGCTGCTTCGCAGTGCTCTGCGCTCATGTGCCAGTCGCGTTGGCATGGGTGCAATCCCTCAGCAGAATATGCGTGCTTTACATTATATGTGTGTTTTAGATTATTGTGATACCTCTGGCTTTGTTGGGGTTGCTTTGCTTTGACACCTGTGTGACACTAAAACCTTCCCGTCCTCCCCTTCCCAGTGTCTGCCTGACTAATAACCGGTTTTGAGGTTGAGATTAACTGTGATTAGACAACTGAAAACTCTGACTAGTGCTGCAAACATTTGGGCAACACTTATTGAAAAAGTAAGTGCCGTTTTTTAAGGCTTAAAATAATTTCCACTCCTTGTTCCTGGATAGCGCAATTGCTCCTTTTTGTTTCTTTGAAGTACGCTCAATAACTTAGTGCAAGGATACTTGTAATGAAAGGCCTCTCAAAGGCTTTCATTGATTCATTGCCATTTTATATTTCAGGTTAATAACAGTGATTTTCAACAATGGTTCAGAGAGGTAAAGTTCAGACGTGACCCTTACCCTGTCTCCCACATTTCCCAGTTCTTCCCAGTCTTGCAGGGTTACAGCTGTCTTGAAGTTAGTAGCTTCCGTGCTGGGTGAAGATTATTTTCTAAGTAAATCATGTCTTTCTCAGACCAAAATTCTGCCATTCTTCTCGTATCTTGTCCAACCAGTCAGTTGCCCTTGCTCCTCAAAACATGGGCTTTATTTCTGGTCTGGATCTGTCTCATTCATCTTAGAATCCTTGGTGCTTTTTTATGTCTTTCTTGGACTAGAGAACTCGACATTGGCCTTAGCCTTGCTCTCTGAAAGCAATAACACCAGGTGAACAAATTACTCCGAAAACATCCTTTTGATGAGTTTCTGAATAACGACCTGACTAGAAGTCATTTTTGATGTGTCTGGCATCATTTTTGATGCCTTTTCCAGCATCAGGCTTTTCAGCACCTAAATTGTAACTAGTTGTGTAGCTGGTGTTCATCTTATCTGTGTCGCCTGCACAGGTAACACAGTCTCCCTTACAGTGGCCACATATTTTTTTTTTTAATGTATCCTAGGATCTTTTTTTTTTAAATCCCTACTTCTGCTGAAGCTTCATCTGTGCTGGGTGGGAAACCTGAACAGGTTACATACTTTTCCGGATGTGACTGTCCTGATCTGAAGGTCTGTGGTTTCTCTGCCTTAGGCCAAAAAATGTCTCTATTCATCTGAAGGGAGAGAACTTGCATCTGTGGGTGCCAGCACACGGCGTGTTTGAGTGGGTTGGCTTACGAGCAGATCACCTCCTTGTGGGTACATTTTGCCATGACTTTCCAAAAAGTTTGGAGCTGTGTTTGTCTAGCACTGAACTGGAACTTCAGCATCAACATTGGCAGTTCTTAATACATTTTCTATTGTACTGAGCATACTCTGAAAACTCCTTTCCCCCAGTCTTGACAGTCCTAGATCTTTCCCTGGTAACTTCAGCATAAACTCCAAGTTATAAACTCCAAATTTTATTTAATAATAAAAAAGAAAAATTAAAGACACTAAGCAAAAATCTAGAATCTATTTTTATGCATGGTAACTTGTTCCATATAAATTTCTATTGGTTTCTACGTTTCTTTCTTGATTTTAACATCAGCAATTACATCCTTTATCAGAGAACCAGGGAGAGCATTTAGCAAAAGATTGTTTTCACATCATTGCCCTAGTCTCTGTCCGGATGGTGTTTGATGGTGTCTTTGGGCTCGCATCCTTTTGCCCAGGACATCACCTCACACAGAAGTGACTTGGAAACTAATTTTCCTTTACTGACAGTCTGTACGGCATCACTTTCATCCTGGCTGTAGCATCTTCTTAGGTGGGCATATATGCACGTCACTGGATCCAGTATGTATTTCTTTAAGGAATACATATGTAGGCATTCAGCTTAAAACTTCAAATTGTTAATGATTATGTTTCATTCATTGTATCTTTCATTGTCTTGAAATTTTAAGTTCTCTCACAAATGTATCGGTCTCTGTCCCTTCCTTCTCTTCCTCCTCCACCTCGGGCTTTAAAAAATTTGTTCTTAATCCATCTTGTTTAACCTGCTCCTTAATTCTTTCCAACTCTAAAACACAGGCAGTAAGAGGTAGGATCATATTCTCCATGGGAGTCTTTCAGCTGACTTCATGGAAGCGGCATTAGGACCTGTTTAGTCTGACCTCCATCCCCTTGGCAGTTAAACATTTTTGCCCACACAAAACCCCTCCAGCATCAGTGGGGTTCGACTCGCTGCGGACGAAGGCCATCCTTTTAAAAGAGGGATGGAGCGTAGATATTTCGTTTACTCCTCTGGGATTCCAACAGAGGCTGTTGCGGATGTTATTTTCCTCCCAGTTGTTTCAAGGGTGATCAACGCTGAGGTTCTACATGCACTTGCAAAAAGGCAGGAGTTTTTCTGTTGGCTTTTCCGTGGTATTGATTTAACAAAAGACGTCTGTCAAGTGGGAGGTTGTGTGGGTGGGACAACACAAGGTGACTTTCCTGGGCACGTATAGCCCAGCATTTCTGGGAAGTGTTTCAGCAGCTCGCCTCTGACTATGGAAAGCGAGGCAGAACAAAAGGGCAGGTGGCATGCCCGGTGCAAGGCTAGTAAGGCTAAGAATAACAAACAATACATGAGTTGCATGGATTTAGTTCGCAATGTTGTGGCAATTTGAGTATGAAAGCATAACAGCCCTTACCATAACATCAGACTATTTTTTGCTGAAAGGACGCCTGTGTTCTGGAAAAGCCATTGTGAAGTTATTGTCTGCTTTTAATTTAATTTGAAATCATCCACCCTTTTATAACATCAGCCTCTGCATCTTACTACTGAGAAATACTAATTTTGGGAAAAAAAAGGCCCAATAATTAAGTTACATTTATGTGTTTATCTGCAGAGCCAGAACAGCAGCAAGAGATTTTAGAGGACTGTTTCTTCCTTCTGCTCTCTGATACCTCCCTGTCCCTTCTTTGTTCTCCCTCCAGTTGCCAGATCTGACATCTCTTCTGTTCCCAAAAGGAAGCAGATGAGATGTGTAAAGTGTGCTCTGCTCGGCTTGTGCACTATGCGCTGCATATGCATTTGTAGATAAGGAGGAGTATGAAATACTGGAGGCAACGCGTAGCCTTTCCCTTAAACTAAAGTTTGCAAAGAGTAGTTGCAAGCAGCACTTGAAATCAGCTAGTGCCATAAAAGGCACCACCTGACAAATATGAAATTCATAGGAAGAACTACAAGACAAATTTTCAAATTCAGGCTCCCCCCAAAAAAGAAAAAAAATCAGTAGGAGTGCAATACTTAACACTTGTATCACAAATGTCTCTACCGAGGGGGCAAAGCCAGGCTGCAGGTCTTTTCCCACGGGAAGGTGGGTGGCTGTGCCTGGACCCACCGTGCCCAGGGCAGAGCCGCACAAACCGAGTGGGAGGTTTCCTGCGTGGGAATGGGTCTCTGTGCTGAAACCTGCGTCACGGGAGAGCTGCTACAGGCGTCCCTCCTTGCAGGCTGCAGGTGGGCAGAGCGGGCTGGTGGCCCGTGGCTGTTTGTCAAAGGACTGAAAACAAGGGGACGCTGGAAAATACACAAGTCTCTGACCCTCAAGTACCAGCATACCTTGGTAGCAGGAGGCCTCATGGTTCACTTTTTCTAATTATCTCACACTTCCCTTGGGACGCTAAGAAAACAAAGCATGTCTACAGCCCATCACCAGGGGCTAGATGACAGGCCAAAACCTATTCTGAGACGTCTCATTTGTATGCTCCAGCCCTATCTGTCTATTGTATTATTTATTCCTGTGGCTTTTCCCCTTTAATCTCGGTTTTCAGAAGCTCAATTTTCTCTAGCTATCACTCTGTGTTGTGATGTACCATGAGTCATGCCCCATATACTGAGCAGTAATAGTGCCTGCAAAGGGAATTGTACCAGCCAGCATATCTGATGCAAACATCGTTTTTGGAAAGCTGTATCTGCCCTGTTGCAGCAGAGCTAGTTTCAAGTTCCCAGTCTTAATGAAGTTGCTAGCCGAATCTTTATTTTTTTGAGATTTATTCTCAATTTTTTCGAGATTTATTTTGAATACATGTGATTACAACAGCCTTGGTATCTTAAAAGACAGCAGAACAATTCTGCTCTGAAGCCAGCAGGACTGTAATTAGTATAATGTCCACTAAATGACAGCCCAGTGTGTGAACTTTAATCACAGCTGCTCTGGGTGTTATTGGTCTTTCAGGACTTAGACTGAGACAAGTCATGCAGAAATGGTGTTAATCTTGCATTGCAAATCTGACTGAGAGCTTATTATGAACTTCTCCAATTTCCTCAAGATTGATGCTTTATATCAACCTGCCTCTGTGTGCTCCAGCTAACGGCTGAACAGGATATTTATGCAAAAAAACCTAATAATTATTGCACCAAATATTGAACTTTGATTAGAAGATTTATTAAAGTTGACCTTTTATTCAGCAGGAGTCAAAAAGTCATAACTGGATGCTTCACACATGTGGCACAGGGATCAGTTGTCAGCTGCAGGATGCTTTTTAATTTTGCCAGCTATCACAACACGAACGGTACCCTTTCAAAGCTTGCTTTTTTTCTTTTTCGTAGGAAGGTGAAAATGAGAGTTATGACCAAGAGGCTGCTAATTTATCTGGAAACCACCACTCCAAGACAAAACTCTGCTCCAAGGGGTAAATTCCAAGAGGCCCTGACCTTTGGTGGTTGGATGTCAGGATTCATTAGGAAATGGACATTGTGGGCACAGAGAAGCTGAAAACTTAGTCTTGTTTGCCTCTGCCCCAATTTAAAGACCATGAGTTGTTCAGTAACAGCCAAGAGAGAAATTTTGACTTTTGAACACACAACTGTCTCTGAAATGCAATTTCAGTCCCGTTTCCTCCTTCCTTCTAGAGAGTAACAGTTTGTAGCCAGCTGATAAGGTCAGTGAATGGAATTAATTTTTCCTGCTGGAAACCTTTCCCTTCCTCAGGTTTCCTCTGAGATCAAAGCTTTTTTTTTTGACAGCTGCTCTAATGGCAAACTGGGATTTTGCCTACTCTCTGGTGTGTTTTCACCATGTCCCACCAGACCTCGGCTGAAAATCCAAACAGGCTCAACAGGGAAGCACGGCGAACCCTGCCAATAGACACCACAACACCCTGTGTAGCCCAGCTGCATCTTTGCAACATCTAAGTATATCAGAAGCAGCACCCATTGCCATGTTAAAATTTTTCTAATGCCCTTTTCTTATAGAAATGGCGACTTGTAGAAACTGAAGCATTTGATTCGAGATTTTACTTAGCTTGGTGAAGTTCCAACTGTGAATATGCCATCGGGAAATTTTTTGCATGGGTATGGGACAAAAAATTTCTTTATAGTAGAGAATGCATCGAGCTTAACAAAGAGGTAGAAGTAACCCATGTGGAAACTGATTGTCATTAAAAGATTGTATGTTGATCAAATCATATCTCTCAGAGACTTTTATGAACGCAGGCTTTTTACCGCCGAACACGGTAAAAAGCTTTTCATCCCCAGTTGTTCTGACACTAACACTTTTCAATCTTTTAGGTATTTTTAGGTTGCGGGTATTTATTGTGTTGTGTTGGCTCTTCAAAGCAGGCTATTTTGTCAGCTTTTGGCACCTTCTTCAGAAAGGAGATAAAAGCAGGAGGGGTTTTGGTGATACTGTCTGCCCCCGTAAAACAACCCTGAGAGTCTGCGGCAAATCTGGGAGAGGAGAGTGGTCAGCAGGACCTTCCCGGGGAGTCCTTCACACAGAGGAAGGCTTCTGTGGGGAGGAGGATGGTGGAATTGGTGAAGGTTGTGCCAAAAGCACCGGATGCATAAAACCAGCAAAAGATACAATGAGAGCTGGTGCAACTCAGCAGCTGCAGCATTATGCATCTGTGCGTGTCTGCTGAGTCTAACTGGGAGAGGAAACTTTGTCACAGAGAGGCATAACGCAATCGCTGTCTGAAGCATTCTTCTTCTGGAGCCTCAAAGGTGGCTGATGTTTGGCTCCCGCTCTTCTGTCTGCGTAGTACTGACATGGCTAACACAATTAGGAGGAAAGGCAGAGTCAGAGGTTTCCAGCTGAATATTTTAAAACAATAAATAAACTGGGATTCTCACTATAAACCTTTTTCTCCACTCATTTACTGCTTTTTCTTTTTACCTTATAACTCATTTTCTACTTTTCAGCTTTGTCAGCTAAGATTCCCCACTCAATTTTTCTTAATACCAGTCCAAATCTGTTGCCTATCACCTGCTACTTACTTTTGAATAAAGAGTCTGTCCCCATCTTATTCATTTCAATTAATTGCCATGCTTAAATGATCTTTTCCAATCCTCGCTAACCCCAAGGCAACTCTTATCTGCCATCTTGATAGGTGATTAATGACTTTCCATTCCTGGAACCAATGTGAAAGACAAAAGAGAAATAAGGCAACCCAGAAAAGACTCTCCTTCTAACCTTTCTTTCACCTCAATCATTTCAGGAAGGAAGACGAGAAGGGTAATAAATGTTTCACTCTTCTTCAAGGAACATCAGCTCACTGGTGCCCAGTGTCAATTACCTGAAAAATATTTAAATGAGGGAACACAACTTAAAAATAAATAGTCCTTTTCTCTTGTCAAGTTGGGCTGGTGGCAAGAATAGATTTCTTCCGTGCCTGCTGACACTCTTAACACCCTCTCCCTTTGAGTAAGATCTTATCTTGCTCCCCACAATCCATTCAGGTCTAAGAGCAAGAGCAACACATTTTGTGGGTGTGATTTTAGGCCTATCCACATGTGCCCTTGGAGTTAAACTAAGTCAGTCTACAGTGATTTACAGAGCAGCAGTTGCAGCCAGACGTCTGTGTGGTGGTAACACTTTGGGCTCCAGTGGTACAAGATTCTCAAAGCGTTTTACAGTCTTAACTCACTTACCTTGTTGCATGTTTAATGGATTTTTATCACCCTTGTCCGCTTTTTCTCAGCCCTCAGTAGCATGGATGAATCCAAGCATCACACGGCATACAGTTGTTATCATGCCATTGCACTCGGGCCACAGGAGTATAAATTGATCCACAGGGTCTTCCTGCTTCCCTTCATCTTCCCTAGGGCAAAACCAAGTTCCCAAACACATTGTGCCTATTTGAGTGATGATCTGTCATGTCGGGCCTTATCGCAAGTGCTTGACTGTGATTTGACATGCAACTGTGGTTTCTACATACCCCAGGTCTCCCTGTGCCGTTCCCACCGTGGCGGGAGCTGCCTCCATTCCTCAGCACTGCTTGAATCTGATCGGGAGAGGGTCAGCTGGGGAGACCTTCCTACAATAACCTCAAACCCGTGGTTAACTAGCTTATTTCTCAGCCTGCAGGTGAGTTGAGAGTCACCATTCCTCCGCAGCTCTGTGAAAAGCTGATGGTCCCATTTTGGGAAGAAGGGACTCATGATGTACAAGCTTGGAGACGGATTCTCCGGAAGCTGGAATGGCATATTTACTTCATTTAAGAGAAATTTATGGTTCAGTTTTCAATTCCTGCTGGGACTCCCACTGTTTAAGGGCAGCCTCGAGTATGGCTTTGATATCACCTAGAGTGTTTTGGTTTTACTTGGAACAGTTCATTTTACATTAGACTGTATCTGGTGTGGCTAGGGGGTCATCATGTAAACTGGTTAGCAGGTGTTGCTAATAAAGCAATGAACCCTGAAAGCAACATCTGTCTCATCCTACTCAGGCTCTCAGATGATAATTGCATCACCTGCTCTATATCTCATTAGCACTGACAGCTCTTCCTTCCCTTGCTCCCAAGACAGTGGGGAGAAGGTGCTTATCCCATCTGTGTTTGGATTTCCACTAAGCAGGCGCTGAATCTTCATTTTCCGCGGAGAGACTCGGGGGCTACAACGTTACATTAGATGCTGCTCCATCTATTTGTCGGGTCTTTCGTTGACTGGTCTGAGACCAAAGCCACAGTGATGCTGCTTAAAAGAGGGTGAAATCTTACTTACAAGAGGGCAGCCTCTTTGAAAGCTGGCTATGAAAAGTGGCATTACTCTGAAGGTCCAAGGAGTATCCCCCCCAGTTTTTAAGTTAAAACATGCAAAGACCTCTACCTGGCGATGCCTGCCTGAAAAAACGACTCTTTGAGGCTGAGGAAGACCTGTCTTAGTCTGGAGGTGGAACCACCCTACAGGAATGAGAGCAAAAATGGCCATTCCTATTAGCTCCACCACCCACAGTTGCACTGATCTGGCAGGCAGAGGAGTTCATGCACAAAAACGGCACTGCAGGCAAGAGGCTTTTTTGATGCCTCTGGCCTGCTGCAGATTGTTTCATTAATTGCTAGCATTAAATGTGACTAGTGAGCTAAATCTATGAACAGGTTAACTGGGGCACTGAAGCAAGAAGACTTCTTAAAGAGCTCTTAAAACTCAAGAAATTACGGAGCTTCCTTCTCAATTAGCAGTTTTTGTGTAACCGAAGTCTAAGGGGTGAGTACAGTGCTGTCAGATGAAGAAACACGTGTCTGCTCCAGCATCTGATCTCTCAGCTGATGCATTATGTTAATGGGGTTTGTGTATTTGGGAGTGGGAAGGGGGCATCATACAGCGAAGCAGACTGTATTTTTGCAACCATTAATAACTTCACACAAACCAACAGAAAGGCCACTGGAGTTTTGGAGAAACCAAGCTAGAGCATCGTCACCTGTGAGAACAATATGGTCAACACTGGGCAGACAGAGTGGTGGTTTCTGCACAGCTGCATTTACCCTCTGCACCAGCTGTGCTGCAGAGCAGCTCAGACCTAGCCTACAGCCAAGGCTTCATTACGTCTGCATGAAGCACATTGTGGATACAGATACGCCCAGCGTGCCACCCTTTTTTTTTTTTTTTTTACACAAAATGCCTATAAGTGTGCAGGATACAAAGATTCTCCCAGTTAACACTGTGTGCAGGCCTGCATGTCCCATTGCACCCCTGGTATTCAGAGGGAAGGCCAGCACGGGTTCTTTGTGGTGACTCTGGGGTCTTCAAAGAGCAAGGCCTTGCAAGTGATGTGGAGGATAGCAATGGTCTTGGTGCTGCAGTCTTCAAGAAGAAATCTGTCTCTTCCAGTCTGGGCACGTGGGACCTTTTGCCCTTCTAAGGAAGATTGTAAGAAATGTCTTATTGTCTAATGAAGATTTATATAGAGGAATTAAACTGATTTTCCATACAGCACCTGTGAGTTAGTTTCAGGATGTCAGTAAAGCAGATTTGCCTGCCATTTGTGCTAGCAATTCGTATTACAGTAGCCTCTAGAGGCCACAGGACTGTACACATCTCTACAGAAGAACTACAGCGGATGGTTTAAAAGCTGCATGTATAAGATGACGGGCAGGAGTAAGCTAATAATTTTGTCTTGGGCTATTTTTGTGTATTTACCACTTTATTTACATGGTAAAATGCTGCAAACTATACAAATACTGATAAAAACATATCTGTTCCGGTGTGGTTTTCTAGAATGTCCCACCAGAGTATTAACTTTCATTTTAGCACCAGTACCATTAGATGAATTACCTTGTCCATGGTTAAGCAAGAAACTGACCACATGGGATCTAGGATACTATTTTTATGGGGTAACCTTCTCTTTACACTATAACAGCCTGGGATTACTTCTTCCCTGTGCAGCTGATACCTCATTCCTGGCAGGACTGATCTTCAAATGGCTTAGTCAATTCAGCCAATACTTAGTAATGTGGATAGCTGTGCTTAGGTAATACATACCACATGTACTGTCAGCTTAGTCTCCCACAAGCGTACTGATGTAGGATGATGTACTTTAGGCCTGCCTGCAAGCATGAGAGACTTGCAAGTGAGCCTGCTGTGGGTGATTAGGAGCCTGATCACACCCAAGCCCGCTAATCAAAAAATTCACCTTCCCACTACCCATCCGGGGTCTAGTGACTTCTGGTTAAGTGGTCTCCTATGGTTTTAAAAAAAAACAAATGTGACCCTCTACTTCCTTGCGGCAGGAATAAATTGCAAACAAGATTGCTGTGCTGGCATCTTCAGACCTGACTGTGGTAGAGGTACCTCAGCAGGGCCGGGTGCTGCCCAGCTGGAGATTTTCCATTCAAGTCACTCCAGGCCCTGCTCAAAACACCAAAAACACCAATGGAGATAGTTGCTCTCCCTCCCTTCATTCTGCTTGGGTGTTGGTGTCCACAGCATGAACGAGGCCCCACCATCCTGCAGGGAGGAATTTCTCGCTGTAACTTGGATAATATCCACAGGAAACATCGCCTTTGGCAGGAGGAGAAAAGGCAGGGAAGGGAGACCTTTGTAAGACTGAACACAAAGACGCAAGGCAGCAGCTGATGAGGATGTGGAGTGAGTGAAAGGGCGAGCAGGAGAGATTTGCATTCGCTTTGCAGTTCTTGAGCCAAATGTGGAGGCACAGAGCAATAAGTAATGTAAATGGGCTGAAAACAGAAGGTTTTTCTCTTATGTTTGGTATGAGTCAAATTATACTTGGGCCTTAGAGACCCAGACTTCTTCTAAAGGATCAAAATAAGGTAGCGTGTTTTTCCCCTTCCATCCTTGATCCCATGGTAGTGGACCCTCTCCATCCCCAGTGCGGGTGGGGATGTGGCTCACAGCAGCCCCGTATCCCTTTGAATGAGGGTTTCCAACCAGTTCATAGAAGATGCCCATGTAGGAAGGCTGCTGAGCAAAGCCCATGCCAGCCTTTCCTTTTCTGGGGGCAACATGCTTGACAGCAAGCATTTAACAGAGCAGATGCACTGGATGGACCTGAAGCGTTTTTCCTGGCAGGACGGACAGTGAGACTCAGTGGGTGTAAAATGAGGGCAACTGGTGTGTTGGTGAGAAAGGTGCTGCGGCCTGCCCAGCCAGAGAGTCATATACTCATAGAATCATAAAATCACCGAATCGTAGAATGGTTCTGGTTGGAAGGGACCTTAAAGATCATCTAGTTCCAACCCCCCTGCCATGGGCAGGGACACCTCCCACCAGACCAGGCTGCTCAAAGCCCCATCCAGCCTGGCCTTGAACACTTCCAGGGATGGGGCATCCACAGCTTCTCCGGGCAACCTGTTCCAGTGCCTCACCACTCACACAATAAAGAATTTCTTCCTAATATCTAATCTAAATCTGCCCTCTTCCAGTTTAAAACCGTTACCCCTCATCCTACCACTACACTCCCTGCTCAAGAGTCCCTCCCCATCTTTCCTGTAGGCCCCCTTCAGGTACTGGAAGGCCGCTATAAGGTCTCCCCAGAGCCTTCTCTTCTCCAGGCTGAACAATCCCAACTCTCAGCCTGTCGAAGGACCACGAGCAGTGGAGGGGAGTGACACCTTGCAGGGAGGCACAAAGAATGACCATTTTCTGCAGTGCAGTTTGCAGCACCGCAGGGGTGTGCAGGAAGGCCAGACTCCAAGGTTTTAGGGACTGCTGCCACACTGGCTGCTTTCTTTGGCTTCTGTTTGCTTGGGATAATTTTGGTTATTTTCTCCTGCCAGACAGAAGGGCAGGCAGTGGCCAGCCAGCAACAAAACTGGCACGATCCCTGGAAGGAAGAGCAGCTGGAAAGGGGCTCTGCTGGCGTGGGCATGCCGGGAACAGCCAGAGGTCTGTTCTGTGACTGTGCCCACACACCTGCAGTGCTGCCCTCGGGCGAGAACATCGTGTGGGAGCTGCTGCCATGGCCACCCCGACCAGCTCCACCAGGGAGAGGGGGCTCCATGGAAAAGATATGACACGTTGAAGGGTTTGCTTTGCTACCAATACCACACTGCTTCCTTTAAAAACTGGATTTTACCCACAGCTACCTCTCATTTTTTCCTGTTTGTGATGCAAAGCTGAAACAACGCTCACAGTCTTTCAGTTGTGTGTTGTCAGCCTCTGACCCTATCAGCTGGCAAGCCACTGGTAGCATAGTAATTACTCAGATGTTGATTTACTTCATTCTACTGAAGGTAAATTTATATGCCCTGCTCATGGTGTGTTTGTGGGACTGACTAGCGTTTCTTTTAAAATCTTATTTTAAGCCCACAGGAATGCCGCCTGCCTTCCTCTCCTTCAGGCCTCCAAGGAGAAGTTATTCTTTATTTTCAATATCTCATTATTGTGAGGCAGTCAGGTCAGAGAGGTATGATTTACATGTTGTTCTGACAATGTTTTCAGGCTGACAATTTGTATGTGGCATGCAGTCCTAACTTTGCCTGACGAATGACATACATTTCAGAGCAGCGAGTATCCTGACTGTGCTCAATGTATTGCACATTTGCGGTTCAGCTGCCTGTAACTCTGGGTTTATATGTCATATGCTTTGTCTAACGCAGATAAAACTTGTCAAGGCTAGACTCCTCTGTCCATATAATCTGTCTCAGTACTTACCCCAGGCACAAATTACCATCCTAACTAGGTGCTGAGCACGTTAAGGTAAGGAAAAAAATCAGTCAGGACTGATTTTTAAGGCCATGTGCTCTTGCCATTGGGCTGATGTTAATGAATGTTAAGATATACATATATATCTATATATGTTTATGTGTTGCTTGTATGTACATGAATAAAATACACATTTAATTTAAGCTTATTTGATTGAATAAATTACATTAATTGAGGTAGGTGTTGTATAGGGTTCCTTGAGGCACTCAGGAGGTCGGCATACATGCTGACCTGAAGCAGTCCTACTATAGTTTTTCTGGGCCTCTTTTGTGGAGACCCTGCCAAGTGTTCATTCCCCAGGCACATCACAATTTTCTATATAAAGAATGGTTTTAAAAATAACTCTCATGTACCTCTTAGATTCAGATGTTCTTTTTAGCCATGGAAAACTCAACGTTATGATGACATACATTCCCATTGGGGAAAATATTTATTCTCCTTTCTTTACAAAATGTAGTGCGCACAATCCGGATGATAATTTGGGACTACGTTTTTTGTGAAATGTCTCAAATATGAAATTAAACACTTGTCTGACCCTATTTGTAGTAGAGCAGAGTACAGAAGGAGTATGCATGGGAATATCATTCACACTCCTCCCTCCTTCTATTTTAAACAGAACCTGATATACATGGTACTTGTTCACTTTCTTTTGTGCTTGTTTTCAGTGCTGTATGACCTGTTTGATGAACGTATCATGAGTGAGTAGAAAATACATATCTGCATTTTGGTTTTTGTTATGTATGAATGAGCACAGCAACACCCACCCTGGTCGGATTGCCCAGGACAATGCTATTCACTCTGATGGTTCGTAGCATCTCAGAATGTTGTCCAGCAGAAATGCTGTGAAATGTTAGCAGAAAATGAATGTCACATAAATCTAGCTCCCCAGGCATACGGTAAGTGCGTGCTACTGTTGCTGCCGGAACTTATGGACAGTCGGTATTCTTGCAGGCAGGGATAGGACCATGCTAATATTCTTCCTGTTCAGTATTTTGAATTAAAACGTCCTTAATAGGATCAGTTCTATATGATATTAAAGTTATGTTTGTATTTAAATGCAAAATGTTCTACTTAGGAAGCCACTCTTCTCCACTAGCCTGTCAAGGAAATTCTATAGAAAGAAAAAGGGGGAATAAAATGCACCTGTTTTCTCATTTCTAATAATATCCATGACCAGTAACTTCAGAGGCACTGAATAAAGTACAAGACATGTGGTAGTCAGGTGTATCTGTTAGAGAGATATGTGTGTTACACCTACACATCCAGAAATTAGGGCTAGGAATTCTTCTGCCCTGATACAGATGTTTAGTCTGCAGAGGTCCACATCTGACACAGCTATCCAATGCTCCCTTGGCTGTCGATGGATTGAAACAGGCACTTGTGAGGCACAACCTAAGTCATGCAAAAGCAGAAGCCTCCAGTCGGTCAGGTGAAACGTAGTACTGAAGTACACGTTACTTTCTTTTCTGGGGAAGGGGGAAAGCAAATTGATTTACTAGCTTAGTTGTAGACATTTGCAGTTAGATCAGACAAATTACATCATAGATTTTTGCGAGAACAGTAATGTTGACTAGCCTTTTCCAAGATCACAGCTGAACTCCAGTTCCTGTGGCATTCAAGGATTCTTTTTACCGTGGATTTAAATGGGACAAGACTGATATGGCTTGCTGCATTTATTCAATGTCCTTTAGGGAAAGAAAGATGTAGTTTGAGTGCTCAATAAATCAGACTTGTCTGCACATATTTAAAATAAATGAGTTGGGTTCATTTTCCAAAGACATCTGTCTAGTGCCATTTTAGACAACCTACGTGGTCTCCAGTAGCTTCTTTAGAAGGTCACAGCTCTTCCAAATCTCCAATGTCACTGCCTGCTGGTCTTGTGCAGGTTCCTCTGATGGCACCGGGTGCTATATTTAGTCAATTGAATCTCAACAAATAATTACAAAAAAAAGGCCTGTAAGCAATGCTAAAGATACACAATGTTTGTAGGAATAAGTGTCTTTTAATTTCCCTGGGGCAATGAGTTCACAGCTGCTGGTGCGATGCAGCTTCTGTCTCCAAAGGAAGCCGCTGAGTCAAAATGGCCAACGGTAGAGAAAGATGATAATAAACTGAGATACTGTGTTATTTATGGACAGGAGGAGGTCATGATTCAGGCATCTCATCCTCAACTCACGTTGATCAACTGTTCCTAGCACTTATGAAAGAAAATATTCTGTAGCCAGTTTTATGCTGTGGTGGGATGTTGAATGGCTTAAAATATGTTCTGATCTTCTGGAAACAAATGTTCAGGATGGCCTCACCACAAAACTTCACTCTGAGTCTACACATGCTGCATAAATTGCAGAAAAAGTACTTTAGCTAAAGTTTTGCTAAATGTGGCAAAAGCAAGTGCTGTAGATTTTAAATGGAAATGCTCCATAACATTTGTTGCTGATGGGTTTAGTGAATGTTCTTGAAGGTGGATAACCGAAAATGATACAGTCTGATGCAAAGAAGCCAAGAAACATACACTTCTATTCTCCTTCCAGCCATCGCATAGTCTTTATTAAGCAGAATATTAAATTAAATCTGAACAGCATTTATCTCCTAAAATTCAATTTTTCTGAGCATACGTCAGATAAAGTCCATTCCATCTTCTCTCTGACTTTTAACTGCTTGCTAATGCAGTATATATTGCAAACTGCATATGGTAGGAAAAGAAATGATGGGATACTCGTCTGGATTCAGAATAAGGCATCCAAAATAAATTTGAGGAAAATGACCTTAATTCAGCAAAGTGCTTCAGCTTTAAGCATGCAAATAGCCAATGAATCACATGCTTAAAGTAAGATTCATGTATGTGCTTCTTGCTAAATTAGGCATAAATTACGTCTACATATCAAACAGGAGCAAAAGCCCAGTAAAAAGACAAAACCAAAAAAAACCACAAAGAAAAGATAACCATGAAAGCTTTGGTTCAGAAGCAATGCTTTCTCAGATGTAATACAGTCCACATAAGGTCTGTTTTGTTTTTACTCAGTTACTTTATTAGTTATTGCTCAGTATCAAAAGGAATCAAACTGACATTGATTAAAGGCCATTGTGAGTTGTAGGTAATATTCATATAATTCTTTGACTAGTATGATGCACATTCTAGGGATAAATTGAAATCATAGAAGACTGAAATAGGAGGGAATCACAGTATGATGCAATCATGTAAACAACAGCACATATGTGTAGATTAATACAGATTTCCTTTGTCCACTTGACAGGCCTGATCAGAAGTGGCAAATATTTTAATTCTAATGAACACTTGAGTTTTTCCTTTGAATGGGTGAATACAAAAAAAATAATCTTATAAAGCAGAGTGGATTAATACGTCTCTGCTGCTTTTCCTCTTGATCTTTAAGGCCTAGCAGAATCCTCTGTCCTCCCACTGAGTTTATTGGCTATTTAGGAAAATGAGGTGAGCAAATGTTCGTTGTTTGAACAGAAAAAAAAATATTCTAAATTGCTGATATACCCACAGAAGATATGAAATCAGATACTTTTGATCAGCCAGGAGGATGTTAATAATTGGTATAGACCACTTATGTTACAAAGGACCACATTTCAGCAGTTGACCCTCCTGCAACTTCCTCCTCTGCAATTAAGTGATACGTAAGAGCTGCAAAACGTGTCTCTGAGAGGTTGAAGACTGATCTGTTGTGTGAACTTCTGTTCGGGTGTAGAGTTGCACTGGATTTCATAAGGCTTTGAGTAAGATCAGCTATTTAAATAGGGCAACCCAACTACCGAGACCTGGGCTTTGCAACACAGATTCAAACTGCCTCAGTCCATGGAAGCCGGACTGGTAGCTTGTTTTTAGAAACAGTGTCAGCTTTGCAAAGTTGACTATACTAGCTTGCCAGCATGTGAATTTCTTCTCGCAGTATCAGGATTTAGGACATTAATCGCAGTAAAGACTGACATTCAGTCTCAAGCTGGTCAAACAAGGCATGAATTCTGCAGGGGGCTTTGGGATAGGACTTAATCTCTACGTCATAATACATGCTAAGCTGTTTAAATGTATTTGGTGCAATTACATCCAATTAAATACTTGGAAATTAGATTCCTTGTCTTTAAACAACGTAAGGCCCCAGCTCTACAACAGGATTGGCACTGGCTGACTTGTATAATTTGGTCAAGATCCCCGGGTCCCACAGACTGCTCTCTGGGTACCTAAAGGTTCCTGTGCTGAAAACATGTTTGAAGATGGAGGCTTACATGGACAAAACAGAACTGTCTGCACAGTCTCACTAGCATGGAGAAGATTTATAGGATGCTCACGGTGGTTTATGCCAAGGAGGAATCCATGTCAATGTATTTACTGCTGAATCTGCAAAACTTCTATTTAGCACATGAGGAAATGCCTTTGGTGTGTGAACACAATGCTAAGACACTCAGTGCCTTTCTGTCACGAGTTCTGGATTTCGATAATTACAGACTTCGCTTCTATGTGCAGTCTGTCCTTTCCTAGCATTTTCAGTCTTCTGGGGGTTAGTTAACTGTTTTATTTTTTTATAAATAGGATTAATATATAAAATCTTTTAAGTGCAATAAACACAGAAAAATATAAAACGCTTCAAGCCTGTGGCTCTTTCCCCGCATTTCGCCCATTTTCTGTATCACCAGATAAAGGTGCAGGAAACACAGAGGGACGCTTCCAAGCAGGGTTACGAATCGGAGGACCGGCTATTTTTGTGAGCGATGAGAGCAGCCATCACACCCAACATATGCTGAGAGCTTTTGTTCGTATACAGAGAAAACAAAGGAAGGACACACAAGTTCGCTACTCTTTCATATGGGAAGATCGCACAGAAAGAGAAAGCTGCCGACTTCCAGGGCACAGTGCATTTCTCGAACTGACATTCACACGCCGTCTCCAAACTGCTTCGTTATGAGACTAAACACCAGGATTAAACGCTTAAACTGATCGGTTGAGACCGGGGACAAAACTGTAGAACCACAGCCACACTTTACTACAAGCATTGGACTGTAGTACGAGGACAGTTTGAATGGTATTTTCCCCCCTCCCCCCTAAATACACACTTCAAACAAGAAAGCAGTCCAACAGTTTTCTAAGACACAAGAACAGGACGCGAGTTTAGTCCTTCAGAACAAGCTGTCTGTCTCCATCAGGGTTGTAACAGCCATCTTGCACCAGAAATCAGCCCAGAATTCCTTACCTTATTCCTGTTAGTATCCAAGGACCTCTCATTTCCCTAGTGGTTTCTGACTATAATTTCTTTCAAACGGTCCACTTTTCCTATTTCTTAGTGTTGCTGTGGCAGTCTAAATGTCTTTTTCTTCTTGCAGTTGCAGTTTTCTCACTATTTCCCTGAACATCTGCAAGACAGCCCATCTGGGTTGACACAGTGTGAGATGAGGCAGACAGGCATCGCCGACAAAGGGCTCCTACTGCAGCAAGTGGGCTGTTGAAATCAGATGTTTTCTAAGACGTCTATGGGGACAAAGCCTTTCTTCTTCCCGCTGTATACTTTGATAAAGCCATCGTGTTCCTTTTCAGAAGTCACACAAATCTGAATGCAAAGAAAGTGGGAAAATATTAAACCCTTTGCCATGATCAAAGAGAGAAATTATTCCAGGCTATTTATCAGGTGGGTTAGACATCCTGCTAGTTACTTCTATAAGTAGAACAATCCCTTTTAGACTCTCACTGCTTTGATAAGAAACTCAAACTCATATATTTAGAGAGTTACCTTTCCCCTGCCTCCCTGAAGTACCACATATACATGAGAGACATTAAAGTCGTTAAGAACTTTGTGGTAGATCAAAGATTTTTGAAACTTGAATAATGACTTCAGCCTACTGTAATGATTGTGACTTAGTCGTCTGTGTATGAGAGGAATGGGTATTTCAGATCATGAGCTAGCTGGCTCCCTCAACGGTTGTTGGTGAAAAGTAATCATGACGCCAAGGTGGGTCACTTGTAGCAGCTGATCTGAATGCAAGCATATTCTCTTTTGCATGTTTAAGGAGCCCAGGTACTTCTCAAATGAGCAGTGGGTTATGTTATTTACTCAGCCCCTGCACCTACAGGTATGTGGTTTGGGTACCAAAGTATGTGATCTAAACCCAGCTCTTCAAGCATGTTTGCCTAACACCTACGCCAAATGGAGGCAGCTGTGGTGGAACCATATGTTTTTTACAATAGCACAAATATTACATCGCAGTAAAGGTTTGCATTTCCTGAAGACCGTTGTGATCTCAGGTATTTCCACTTTAGGGCCCTTCCTGAGACACTTCTGGTAACGGCCAAGTCATTTGAAAGCCTAGCGGCACGCGTACTTTAGGCTGGGCACTTGAGCACAGAGCCACACAAAAATAAAGAATTGTTTTCAAACATCTGGGCCAAAGAACTATATATTTCTTACTAATCAAACAAGGTTAAAAACTAGCCAGAAAACTGATGGTCCTGTTGAGACCAGCTCACTGATTTCTCATAATGTCAGTGCCAGGTCTTTAAAGCCCTCTGCCTGGACTAACACTCACAAAGGCTCAGTCTGATAGGCATTTACAGTATTTAATTACAATAATTCCAAGGGTATGAAATGAACAAAAATGGCTCTAAAGTGTTCCTGCCTAAATCCATTTCAGCATGACTGTTATGGATTGTATAGTGACACCTAAATACCACATCTGAATTCTGGGCCAGCTTGTCCTCCTGTTGTTACATACATAAAATTTACTAGCAACACTGATGCTGACAGAGGGAAATGAAAGGTCATACGAAGGAGGTGAAGCTGCTTCATATTGACCATCTCCAGTATTTGGAAATGGCCAGGTGCATCTCTGCACCTGCAAACAAAGGTTGGGAAAGCAAACGGACTCATTAATTTTTTTACTTAAGCTACCTACTTAACACTAACTGAATTGGATGCCTGGGGCAGAATGACTGAGCACACCAACAGAGCTGACATGCAATTAAAAAAAATTAATGTATTGTTGTCTGGGCTAAATCACATGGAAAACATGGCAGAGATATGGAATTGATGCCGTTTAGTTTAGCTGCTGTTGCAAAACAGCCAAGCTCATTTGTGTCATGAATTCCTAGCCCAGCAGCTGCTCCCTTTGCAGTCACATCACCATTCGAAGCAGGGAGCTGTAAAGCACACAAAGGTGTTTCTGACTAGTGCTAGATGTGGGCCTGTGCCTCTGAGAAGGATACGAAAACTTCAACGATGACAGAAAAAGCCTGCAAAGAAGCCCAAGACTAAGGACGGCCAAGCATGGCAGAGTTTCCAAGAGCACCTGGGTTGAAAGATACCCCTTTGCGGCTGATCCCTGCTGCTGTGTGGGAAAATGAGCCTTTGCAGCTTCTCCATAACTACCCCTGGCCGGTTAAAAGGAATGCCTGACTCCATCACTGTGCTTTACTCCTAACTAAAGATATACACAAGACCCCTAGCTTTTTGCATGGGCCAAAGAATTCCCCAAATGGTCAGATCTCCAGAAGGGACCTCCAGCAGGTCTGCACTGCTCGCTAGCCGTGCTGCGTTTCTTGCTTAACCGCTGTTGCTGTGCAGAACATATTGCGAGAACAGAGTGCTTTTCCCTGATGTCTTGTACTGTCAGCAGAACGATTTGTGGACAAAAGAAAAATACTGAGCTTTCTGAACACTGGCTTTCTTTATCTTTGCAGTGAAAAAGGATGGTAGATTTGGTCTCTTTTTAGAGGTTTTTTTGGTTCTGCTGCTAGTTTGAGTGCTCCTTGATATCAGTGGGAGTGCTCTGCTACAGCAATAACTTTAGATCTTCACTGGCCATGAGGAGTACAAGGCCTTTATGGAACAACTTGTCTCACTCTACATACTAATACATTGATGCGAATTCTCCCAAATTGCAGCTGAAATTCTCTCACACTGATACACTCAGCATTGCATGTGCCCGTTCCCAGATGGCAGAGTTTTTTCCCACTCCTTCCCAAGGAAGGGGATGTGTCCGGGGCAGAGCGAACTTGTCCACGATATGCCACACTTTCCTAATTCTGTGCAACTCAGGAGGTCTCCTGGGGCTGCAGCAGCTGCTGGAGCTTGGCAAAGCCCTGGAGCTGCTCCAAATTCCGCAGTTTCAGACAAGAGGGAACACACCATCTTTGGCCACTTTTGTCCTCATCCCCTTTTGTGAGCGCTGCCAAGGATTTCACCCACAAGTTGTAAACCTGGGGATTTGGCTCTTGACTTTCTTCGGAGGGTGTAAATCAGGAGTAACCCCAGATAAGTGCATGGTAGTACCCAGAGTTTTGGACTCCACCTGATGAACCAGCTGTTGCTGAGATCTATCCCTGGTGACAGACGGTAAACATGATGGTTGTGACGACACAAGGTGCCACTGCTACCATCAGGCGATCACCGTTTTCTGTATCAAATTAGAAACTGCTTAAAAAGGCAGCTACTCGGGCTGGCATGTTCTGAAGGGAAGACTGCTGGCCTGAAAAGGTAAGTGAGCGAGCCACTGAGCAGCCACCCTCCGGTGAATACGGTAGCAACACAAATGGAGATAAACGGTTGGGTTTTTTTCCCTGCACCTTGGCTCAAGAGGTTAGTAGTGGTGTAAGCCACAGGGTAAGGGACCACATCTCAGGCTATTTCTCAGTCATCCAGTGATCTTCAGAAATAGCTGAAAGTGGGATCCAATATTATAAAGTCACCTCCCCGTTCTTTCATCTCATTTTGTTTAAAAAAAACCCCACCCCAAAACACTAAAAACAAAACAAACAACTGTTTGGATCATGGCTGTTGTTTGAACTTGTCAACACCTGCCCTGAGGATGTTTTATCTGTCAGTCAGCCCCGAGCAGATGGGGGAGATGAGCAATTAGGAAATGATCCTTTAGCCTGCACGGTCATTAATACTCTCCTGTTCTTCTAAGTCCTGTGCTTTTAATTTGGGCTCAAGTGGCAAATTCTCTTTGTTCAGGAGTAACTTTGAACTTGCTTTAATTTTCTGCAGCTGTCTCTTGCTTATCTTCTCTTTACCATACATTTAACCAATCTGTCAGCCACAGACTGGTTCTGATGAAGCAGGAATTTGGTTGTGAGGACAGTACAGTTTCAAGAACTGTCCTGGAGCCTGCAGACAGTGCCAGGTCAAGAGGTCTGAATGCTCAAGTCTTCTGTTTGTCTGTAAGAATGACAGCACAGGGACACTGTGAGTTTCTACAACTGCTGCTGCCCATGCACTAAAGCTGTTGCCTACTTTGTGAGCTTTGTGGATGGAAATGATAAGTAGTTCACTTTTTATACCCATTCAGCCACAGTCCAAATGACGATGACAGGTTTTACATCAGCTGTTTCATTAGCTTTCGGACTGAGAACACCGGCTTGTTTTACCTGTGGCATTTATTTAGGATTTTAAAGATGACTTGGACTAATCTGGGTGCGTAACGGGCTGTGCCCATAGTTTGGACTCTTGCAAAACTTGTGTGCCACTCAGTAGTTGTGAATAAATGGGGACACCCATCCCTGTCCAGCAAGACTGACGTCAATGAAAATCAGAGATAGCTGGAAAAAAGACCCTTTTCACCTTAAGCCTAGCTGTGAAATGCAGCAGTTATATCTGGGGAGCACATGAAGAACTACAACATCACTTTCTGCGCTAGGTTTGTGTTTTAAGCGATTCAATCAGAATGCATAAGTCATCATGATGCAACTGACTTTCAAAGGCAGCTGAGTCATGCTCTTGGAAGTTGAGCTCCTTTCAGAGTATCCCAGGATGAAAAATGTGGTGGCATAAAGTAATTGCAAGGCAGTGAGGTGAAAGGCCAGGTAGCAACAAAACATCCAGACTGATCAGAAGAAAACCTGAGGAAGGTGGATCCCCCGGGGCTGGAGACCTGGGCTGCAATCCTGCCTTGTTTAGCCTTACCTCATGGATATATTTAAGCCCATTCTCAGGCTCTTCTGGAGTGGCTGGATCATATCTGCACATAGCTGCTAATGTACATGTGCCTAAAAGTCACTCTTTTTGAAATTTGTGTGACTGGATGTTGGGGTAGGAGGGAAGTTTGTCCCCTGAGCTGTGGCGCCAAGGGGACAGCAAGGCTGACAGCTCTGGTTCAGAGGCTGTGACCATCACAACAGCAGTGGCCTATTTGCAGTCGCTGCAGAAGTTGGCCGGGAGATGCTTTCAGTAACAGGGCTAGTTTACATCAGTGACATTTATAAAACACATCCATCGCAGAATGGATCTGTTGCACTGACCTTTATGTAAACTCACAGTCCACATCTGGATGAGGCAGAGAGTTTTTGATTGCCAGCCTTGTTACACATGTCGTGGTTTGGGGTCATTTCTGTTGCACAAGATCACTTGTGCAATTTAAAATCAATTGTGTTATTTAATCACAAAAAGCCCAACTCTAAAGTGATTTGTATTAGTGTGACTGTAGATGTCAGAGAGGCATCCAGTGAAGGATGTGAGTAGGGTGGTTTTTTTTAAAAGAGATTATTTCCTTTTTTTAAGTAGGATGTTATAAAAGGAGTGAAAACAGCCATTCAAACAATAGACTATTATGATTTCTTTAAAAATAACGATGACCAAAAATGTTAGAGACATTTTAAGAGATGCTTTTCCACACACTGATGATATATTAGGTATGGTGATTTTTTCTTTCGTGAAGAGAGGTCAAATCAGAGCCTGTAGTCATGCAAAGAAGCATTTGTATAATGTGTAGTAATGAATTCAGGTAGGCTGGAGCAGAAGTTGCAGGCTGGAAAAAACTTTGTATATACAAATGATAGTACAATCCATAGTCGGAAATTATGCAGACAGTATTGTTTGTGAGACAGCTTAAAAGAGCAGAAAGCCACAGAAATTGTCTGGTTTTGGTTTCCCTGTTAATAATCTTGCATTATTGATGTCAGGGGCTGTGTCTGCCTCCCTCCCACCAATTCCTGATTGAACCCTGTGGTGCCCAGTCACCTTCTGAATTGATTTCAGGACCCACAAATCTGTCAGTGAACCCTAAACTCCAAGAGGTTGATGTCTCTGAAGCAGCGTGCTTTTTCTCCCCTAGGCTGGGTTTGATATTTCATAATGAAATTTTCAAGGGATCCTTCATGAACACTACCTCATGCGTATTGCTCAAGATGTTGTGTTGCTTTTTCCTCAGTCCTCTCCTTGAGTATTGGTTTTGCCAGAGAGGTTTGCACGAAGCTGAAGCTCAAAATGTTATTCCCAGGGCATGAAACTGCCAAGCGATTCCAGAGAAAGCCTCACCCACAGTGCTTCAACCTTTGAAAATGCCTCTGCTTGTCTGAAATGGCTTTTCTTAAGGTAGTCGCGTGGCTTTGTTGATGTGAATATATTGCCTTTTGCCTTACAAGAATAGGCTCTCTCCCTGGGAGCATTCATATAAGGCACAAAGGGGATAGAGAACTGCAATATTAACCATGGATGGTATCAAGCAATATAATGCAAATTCACATTACTGTCACTGGATAAGTTTTTCTGTTGGCATATCATCCTTGCCTTTGTTGTCTGAATGGCTCTGGACCTGCAGAATTTGACCCAGTGAATTAACAGTATAAAACTGAGACAATTTGCCATACTATAGTCAGAAGAATTTATTACACCAGTTAATGAGTTTTTCTAGCTAAAGTGAGACTTGACAGGAATTGGGAGCAATGAATAATCTCCCCTTCTCGCTAATCTGGAACAAGCCAGTGCTTTGCACATGGTACATATATTGCACTCACAGCACTCTGGACACTATGCTCAGGGACAGCTAAAATGGCTGGTTACATCCCCCAGAAATCCCCAAATAGAACAACCCCCCCACACACACCCCCAACAACCAGAATTCTGCCAAACTTTTCCCAGATACCCCATTCAGATGACTTTTTTTCTTTTTATGTCTTCCCTATTGCACCCCTCTCTCTGCTTCACATGGAAAACAATAGGGGAAAAAAGGACAGAAAATAAGAGAAATGGCTGAAAAAAGAAGAAAGGAAATTTGATCTTGGAAATACAAAATAAATTTTTAAAGTGAAAAATTCCCAATAGAGATTAAAATGTTTTTCATAATAAGAGGTTTTCCACAGTGAAGATAAAGTTGTTCTGTTAAAAAACATGACAAAAAATAGAGCCATTCAGGCAGCGATCTCCATTGCGGGCACACGTCCCACAGGCTAGGTTTCGGGAGACTTGTGCTCCTGTCCCCATGCTGCTGCTACACAGTAGCCCTGTGCAGGCTGCCAGCTCTCACTAGGGGCTGTTATGGGGGCTCAAACCCTGTATGGAGGGGCAGTGGGAATCAGATGAGTGTCCATGGCCTCACTGTGACTGTCCCACCTGGAAATTACTTGAAGCTAGTTGAATGTCCCCTTTTTGCGTAATTTGTGTGAGGGTGAAGTGGGATCTGTTGGCTCCACTCCTTTCCTCTCATGTCTCTGCATTTGAGTGTGTGTTCAGTCTGATCTCTGCCCCATTTTACATCAAATATATTTATTTTTTTCTTCCTCTGAAGCCTCTCCCAATGGAATGAGGACCTGACAGCATTCACATTCAAGCATTTGTGTGTGTTTGATATAGAGATGAATAAGTTTACTAAAAAAGAGGAAGTAGTAGACAGACAGGATGGATTCATCCCTTTCTTTACCTCCTGCCCTACCAAAGACAATGACGCCCCCCTGACTGCGAGCTCCCCTGTGAGCCTGTTATGAAGCAGGGACAATAGGAAGTCCTTGCGTTCAGGTGAAGCTGCCAGACCTGCCCACTTGGAAACTGTGATTTTGTGAGAAATGAGACAAGAAACTGGGCCCTCACTGTTTTCAGCACCAGCGACACTGACAAGAAAGGATTCAGACCTTGACCATTCCCTCATGCTGGTGCACCGTATTCCCACACGACCCTTTCCCCAAGCTTTGCCCTTGGGTATTGCTTATTCTAGAGCACAAAGGGTGCAAAACCTCTCATTCTGCTTTGGTAATATTTTTTTCCTCTGTGTGCACATATATAAACAATAAGAAGAGGTGCTGGGTAAAAAAAATTAAAGCACTTTCTCTCTTTATAGCAAGTTCAGGGCTGCCCAATGTACTACGTGCACAGCCTGTAAAGAGGGCGTGTAAGTAGCAACACAAGCAATTAATGATTAAAATATTTTGCAACTGGTGAACAAGAGTTAAATTTAAGATTTACAGGTTTGTTTTGTGCTGCCTTAACTCTGCTCCCGCTGAAGCCAAAACAATGGGCTGTGTTTATATCTTTAGGTAAGTTAAGGTGTAGGGAGGGAGCCACTGTCTATTATTAGATTAGCTCTAATAGTGAGGAGAAAAACAGATAATTTTCCAGGCACACAAGGTCTGCCTCTAAGACCGTGTGTTCTTCAAGCTGTTCCTCTGAAGTCAGTAGGAGAGTGCATAACATGTGAAGTATCTTTATGAACACCTTTGAGACTGAAAATTTAGGCGATGTTAGGCAGGGAGTATGTGTTTGCACAAGCCCAACACTGCTCTTAACTGGCCACTAGACATTATTACTGTACAAATAATAAATCTGGTAGTAAAAGTGCAGTGAACAGCCTCTGCCTGTGCTCATCTTGCATGACTTTCCCTACAGTCATTGGTCAGACTGCTGGATGCTCAAGTCCAGTGAGGATCTGACACAGGGGAACTTACCTGGTTCTCTTTCAGAGTTATCTGTCCCTGTTCCTTGCAGCCAATGAATGTCCTGATACACCTGTAAATCTTCTCATCATGTTGCACTCTTTGAACGAAGTTAGCAGGAAAAAATCCAGTTCTGTCGTCAATTTTCCCCTGTGGAGAAAGCATGGTTAGAAGGAGACTGATAACTTTAATACTTGTAGCTTTAATACAAGTTCAGTATTGAAAATAACATTTATTTTTTTTCCCTTTAGAAAGAAAACAGGTATAAAATCATTAGCACATACCTTCCACCAGTCTTCATTGGAGTCTTCCAGAAGAGTGATCATATCCCCTGGCCTGTAATTAAAAGAGGAATAGTAGTTAAGATGACTCTTAACTGTTATGCTGCATCAGCTTCCACAATTACTTTCTAATAGGAAGGCGGTCCTTTCTTGGTCATTTTATCTGAGCATTTGCTGCAAGTAGACTCAATGAGGCAGCAAGGTTTTCTTCAACTGTACATGGTAATGTAGAAAGAGAGTCTCTGTATATTTGGGCTAGATCTTTATTTTGATACAACATCTGTGAATGAAATTTTTGCTTCCTGTTTAATATGAAACTGTTTAAAATAAAGTCCCTATTTGTTACAGGCATTATCTTGTTACTTCAAGACATTTCACATTGTTGGGACACACCACTTTATCATCTGTGTTTTCAAGCTGTGATTGCAGAAGGAAGGCAGCAGGAAAATACTTCTATTTAACTGACAAAGGCAATTAGTCAGCAGGGATATAATTCTGCCCAAGAATGTCTTTTTGATTTGAATGGGACATATTTACCTTTATAATGTGTGGTGCAGGGTAGTAATTGCTAAGTATCAGCATCCAGCTGACTAGTTCCAAAGCAGAGCTGGGAGAACAATTTGGCTGGAAATGCTAATAGCAAAATGTGCTGAGCTGATTTTGTGCAGGTAGTTGAACAGTTATTTGACCTCCTTCCCCCCATTGGTGGCACTTCATCAACATTATTATGTAATTATAATAGCACTGCATTGTAGAAAGTAAGTGGCAGCCCACTTCCAAACGGATTAACCTCAGAAAGCTCTGCCTGCTTGATAACAGGCATTTCTTTGATCTTAATAAAATTAATGGTTGACCCCTAATTATTCAGCTTTCCTTGCATTCCCTGTTAGGCTCACTGTATTGTTGAGGTATTAGCACAACAGCTTGCGAATGCATCTGGAGCATGTGATGGATAATGGGTCCAACGTAATGGGCTCTTTCAAAGCACACATAGAAGATGTGGACCTGTCCAGGATGGAGCTGGAGGTAGGGACGGTGGTGGGCCTCTTTGTTCCACTTTCCAAGTGCTTATCATTGCTGCTGAAAACTGGAGAAACAGGCATTTTGTCTTGTAACACTGCGTGTTCTGAACCAGTTTTCCAGCTTTCACAGAAAGGTGCTATCAGTAGGGCAACAGGGTAGGATTTTCCTGAAGCCCTCCTCAGGAAGACTCTTGCTTCCTAGACTAAAGCTGCTAATCCCTGAAAGGGGGCAACCTGCTCCGTGTTCACTACTGGTTGAAATCACTCTCAGGTCTCGCCTTTTTCTTCTGTAAATCACAACCCTGGATAAGTTGCCTGCTCTACATCAGCGCTGTAAATTTCAGTAGGTGGCAAGATAGGAGCTCATCAGCCACCACTGATGATCATTGTAGATCCCTTCCAACTATTCTATTCTATTCTATTCTATTCTATTCTATTCTATTCTATTCTATTCTATTCTATTCTATTCTATTCTATTCTATCCTATTTCATTGCAGTGTGTGAAACCTGGTGTTGCTTGCCTCCAGGATTCTCTACTTACTGTAATATAAGGCCTTCCTTTAGAATAAGCATATTACTGCAATGTCCTACTCTACTTATGCCAGAGCTTTGGCAAACCTGACTGGCTGCTCCTGCTGTTGAGGAAAAAGTCAATGTTGTGGGAAGTACTAATTGCTGCTGAAATCAGGGCTAACACCTCTCCACTGCAGTAATCTACTACCCATTGCATCCCCTCAGAGGTGAGCCGAGATCTCCAGAAATCTCCCCTAACTCTACTTCCCAGGTAAGCTCCTTCCACTGCTACTTGCCTTCATTATGTTAGGGTTGGTCAGTGTCTGGCAGGTCCCTGACTTAGGTTCCCAGGACAGTGCTTGTCAGTCTTGACAACACCGCTATCCTGAACCTATCTCCAGCAACTCAACTATGTTAAATGAAAATTCATGCAACTGAGCTGAATCCTGCCTGGCTCAGCAGTGACCAAACAACATTACTCGCTATTTGGCATCCCTTATGAAACAGTGTTAACCCATGCATTACTGAATTTCTGGCCATGGGACAAACAACACTGTTGTAGCTGAGTAACACTACACTAAAACCTGGCTGGTGTCTCTGGAAAGAGCTTGTTAGCCATGACAGTCCAGGTTGCAGACCACAGGTTGCTTTTTCCCCATGAGGGATAGGAGAATTTTGGAGAATGCTGTGTTTTCTGGATTGCTATGTCTTGAGGAGGGTGGTAATCCAGTGCAGGCTTGTCTGAGCAGTGTTCCTCTTCATAGAACAAAAGTGCAAGCTGGAATACACACCCCAGTTTGATAGAGGAAACGCAAAGTGGAATCCCTCAAGCAGAACAGCTAGCAAGTAGCACTAAAGGCCACCATACCCCGTAGTCGTTTCCGGAAGAGCTGACATTCCTAAAATAATGACCAGGAAATGCCAGCAAAGCAGAATGATAGGGAAGCTTGTAATTTCTGCCTTACATCCCACACATTAGTTCCAGAGTGATGAGAAGTTATAGCTGGGAACAGGAAAAAGGCTTTCAGTGAAGGACATGCTGATGAGAGGGGCATTTCTATGGCAATTACCTGAATTCTGGGCATATTTTGACATAGGGCGTGCCTTGAAGAGAGCTGACGCGTTTCATGACAAAAGCTCTAGCAAGACCGTGCAAAATGTGAGGAGCATAAGTCAAACTAATTGCGCTAAAAGATGTCCTTTCACTTCAGTGGGCTTGGATTAGACCTTGCAGTGCTAGCAGCTGATGCAGAACCAAGGAAGGAAGTGTTAAAAAATATAATTAACAAGGTTATTTTTCAAAGCTCAGAAGTCATCTTTCTTATGTGAAGACACTGTCATCCAGCAGCTGGACATCGTTCTCTTTTCTCAAACATAACCTGAATGTGAGGGACAATCAAACAGACAGGACTGGCAAAATGTTCGGCATTGGCATGAGAGTTAGTAAGGAATTCCTAGTTGAAAACACAAAGCAACCGAAAACTGAATATTTTCTAGCTGAAAGCCATCTTGCCCCTAAAGTCACGTAAGTGTTTTTGAAACTTTTTATCTATTGTGTCCTTGCCAAAAAAGTTGGTCGCCAGCTTTTCACCTAGGAGAATATCTTTGTATCTACAAGTGCATAGCTCTATAAAAAATGTTTAGTACAAATGTCAGAATGAACCTTCCCTCCCCCAAAGTCATATACAGCCATATGACCCCCAGTTCACATAGGTCAAATCAACTAACAAATATTTTGGGGCTTTACCTCATCTCCAAGTCTTCATTTTCTTGTGGTACAAATTTGTACAAGGCAACATAGGTGTTCATTTGTATCGTGCTTTTATAAAATGGTCCCTTTAAGAAAAAAGAGAAAGAGAAAATTTAAAAATCTGTCCTGTACAGGAATTTGGTTCACTTTGTTAGAGACTGGGGAACCATGGCCTGATCTTCCAAGGAATGAGCCGGAATCATCTCATTGCTTTCACACCTTAGAGGATTATGGGCCCAGATAGGTACATTGTGAGCCACTAAGGCAGTAACTATCTTCATTTAAAAATAAGATTCTTTGAACCCCAAGATCAAACTCCAGGCTTCCAAAGAACACAAGCAGAAATCTACACAAGTTGGTCTTTCCGGTGAGGTCTTAAATATAAGTCTACCTTTTGGTGTCTGTTAATGTATGACTCACGAGCCCAGTAGTGTACCAATGGCATTATATGAGGTGTCTATTATACAGTCCTTGTTATGGATGGCACTAGAGTTGTACAGTGCGCAGGTCCAAAAAACAGGGTGGGAAAATCACTTTCTTAAATAGAAAGCTGCTTGCACTGGGCTTCCCACAAAGAAGACTGGCTACTCTCTGTCCTCTTTTTCTCCACTGGTAATCTGGAGAAAAAAAAAAGTCCCTAAACCAAAACCCAAATAATTTTTCAAATCAAATCTGTGATTTTCATATTACTGCAGTTCTATTGTAATGACACGTCCTCCACACTGGATCTTTTTGTGTTCACAATATCAATTTGTAATAAACAGAAGAACATAAAAGGGACCATAACAGGTGAATCAAAGAGCCATCCTGTCCTGTATATTGCTTCCAACTGTGGCCAGTGGCCCAGAAATGGTATAAGAACATGACAGTCAAATATTGATGCTTCTCCAGAATAGTGCCTCAGCAGACCTACTCGAGGTCCTCGGCTATCCATAAAACCAAGACTTCTACATGACTTCCGATTCCCATTGCATTCTCACACAATTTATGCCCATACCGGGGAATGTATACTTTTTGGTTCGTCTCCAAAGTGTTCTGTGCCATTTTCGGAGTATGTAAACACTGAAATAAAGCAAACAGATGACATTTTAGCAGTACTTTAAGACTTTTTACCTCAACAGGATCAGCTTTATTTTGCTAATCTCTTCCCTTTCCCCCTTACTTTCTTTGATCCCTTGTGCTCTCCTCTGAACCCTTCTAGATCCCCCCCCCCCAAAACCCATATACCACAGGCACATGGCACAAAACAACCTCTGTCCTGAAAACTTTACAATTGTAACAAATAAACCATTTTGATCAGATGGGTATACACAAGTACAGCACTGGATATAGAACATAGGTCCCCTAATTGCATTACTATTTAAAGTCCAGCAGCCTTTTACTCACACCGAATGCTGTATTTTCATGTTTAGGATGAGCAGTATTTCCTTTTAAAAGCACCTGCAAAACCTGATGACCATATATGAGCAATATTGTGGGAAGTTTGTATGCAAAACCCCTTCTTTCCTCTTCAACCCTCTATCTCTAGATGTTTGATAGCCACCTTTGATCTCTCTCTGCAGTAGTCCCTGCCTGGGGGGCACTGGATACGCTGATTTTATAGGAGGTACCTGAATTGCTTTCAAATCAGTATGGGTTATCTGAGACGCAGGCCTGTATGTGTGAAAATTTGCTTCCAAGTTAATAAATCAGAAACTCACAGAATAAGACAACGGTCACAGCGCCTAACATACCTGATATCCAATCAGTTACCCTCTATGGTAACCGCTTCATGAGCTGACTGATGCCTGTCCTCTTTTATCTCCCTAGAAAAACTACAGCAGCTTTATTACATTGACTGAATTCCCCCTTCACAATTTAAGAATTGCCTGGTGTTTCTTGCTTCTGGATAAAGTCTGAAGATGATTTTAATAGCTGGAGTCTTTGAGTAGCCAGAACCATCAGCATCTTCTCCCACCATTTACCTCCGCAGGTGTTTTGAGCAGAAGCTGGATTTTGTAGTCTCTAACAATTTGGAAATCTCCAAAATGGTAATAACTAGCAGTCTGATTGTGTGCATTTTCTTTTTGTTTCTCTGTGATACACTTGCATGTGTCCAGAGGAGAGACGGTGCCAGGGAACGCTTAACTGCTGAATTTCTTTCCCCTCTTCTCTTTCACTTGCTCGCCCTTTCTTCAATTAACACATATTTCTGTGTCTATTCTACACTGTAAATGACAACCAAACATAGAGTCTTTGAAGAAGTTTTATGAGTGTAAGTAAGTATGAGTGTAAGTAAGGTCCCTTGATAGTAGAGAGTTGTACTTAGACATTGAGAAAATGTAGTGTTCTTGTAACAGAGGATAGCTAAAACAGCAGCCACAGAACACAGGAGAAAGATTTTGTACAAAGTGACACGCATCCACGAGCACGCACAAGCACGTGTTCTCTGATAAAATCTAAGACAATATTGTCGTCATAAAGTCCAACGTGTGAATGTGAAGACAGCACGTGAGCTGATACCTGCAGCCTTTAACCTGAAAATGCCCCAAGTCGTGTCCAGGTGGTCTGACTGCAGCCGACCTGGGGGCCTCATGTGCCCCTCACCAAGTCCTGTTGTAGAGGGACTCCGACCCTGCAAACTGTCACGACTACCAGAGGGACAACCTTAAAAATAAAGCTAATTTCCTGTACCTTCTAGTATAGGAGTATATGTATATCTGATATCTGTATAAAGGGGTGTAAAATGCTGCCGTTACAATCTGTCAGCATTTAATTCCTACTCAAATCACTATGTTTTGGCTTTTGTGTCCAGAGAAAAAGGCGTTAGGAAGGCAAATAGAAAAAGTTTTGGTGAATAACAAGTTGTGTAACCAGGGGCATTTTGGACTTGCAGAAAGTCAGTCACCAGATATTTCAGGATCACGTTTAGAGCAATTTCTGCTTGGTGACAGAAAATGAAGCTAAGTTACTAATGTACAGCCTCATGAGCTGCAGAGCTGACCCAGCAGGTGGGGTGGGAGCTGGACTGTATCCTTGTGTTTGTCAAGAAGTGCTCACCAAACCTGGGTTTGAAGGGAGAACATCCCATATTTGACTCGAGGGGAAAGGGCTCAAATCCCTGTTGATAACAGGCTCACACATGTCACTTAAAGTACATTTTAGCTTGCGGGACTTCTGTTACAGATGGCAATTCACAGCAGTGAAGGAGTATAACTGGCTTAGAGGAGGCTGAAGGGCTGGAAATTAGGTATGCCATCTTACAGTTGTAAACTAGGAAGCTTTGCTTCACAGTACTTATGCCAGGCCCTGAATGAAAGAATCTTTCCTTTAAGTTGTCACAGGAGTCTATAGGAATGATTACTTGGCCACACGTGTGCTGGGTCCTTTCACCCCTCTACAGGCTGTGTCTTTTCTGCTGTTTCCCTTTAAGCAAAGAGTCTCAAATGGACATTCTCCTAAAATCATATTTGCAGAAGCCAGTTTTTTAATGAAAAAGAAAAAAAAAAAGAACTGGAATGGACCTGATTCATCAAGGCATTAATGTGGAACTGCCTAAAGAGGCAGCGGACAACTGAGGAAAAAGGAGTGGTGAATCACCCTGTAACAACATTTTGAATTTACTTTGTTAAATTTTTAATCTCTGTTTAGCTCATGGTCTCTGGATATTACTAGGAGGCACTTGAATCTGAAGGCCACAGAGGTATGTAGTTCCTCTCTCCACACAAACAGAAATCCATCTATTTTCCTATTTGTTTGCCCTAGCAGTGACAGACAAAAAAAAAAAAAAAAAAAAAAAAGCAGGGATTTTTACAGTCTGAAAAGGATTTTACCATTTCCATAGCTTGTGCAAACAGTGCGGGCAGTTTATTAAAAACCTACCAAGGGGAAATTTTTGGAGTGACTGATGCATAATTTATAGCCTGAGCCTCTGAAGGATAGATTGTAAAAAAGCCAGTGCTGATCAAAGGAATTGTTAATGTGCTGCGGAAGTTATTTGGAGGTTTGACACACGCTGAGTTTTTAAACTAATCTCTTTGAGTAAGTTCCTTGAATGCCTCTCAGTGCATTCAGTGAATACAGATCTCGGAGAAAAAAGTTTCTTTGGGTTTCAGAAATGAAACTACTGATCGATAATGAAATATAAAGTTATCTGAAAACTCAAACAGGGCCAAATTAATCTCAGGTGGTCAGGATTAAACAATGTGAAATAGACGTAATTCTTTGTCTTTAACCAGGTCAGGTCAACTTGCATTTGCAAAACAGAAAACCTAAAAAACGTGTCGGGAGAAAGCAGATAACATAGAAGGGAATGACGGAACACAGTGAGGGGAAGTGATAGGACCAGGAGGGGAGGGAAGAAGTAAGGAGGTAGCATAAAATGGGAATGGACAGCTGAAGCTGGCATTTCACACACGTGAATTGCTAGGCATGTAAGGAGCACTGTGGGTGCTATGAAGAAGAAAGCTATGCTCACTGTGATTTGTTTTTGCAGTGTACATCTCACGTGAGATTCAGCAAAGCAGCCTTCAGGTGCTGCCAGAGAAGTTGTTCTGATGGTTTGGGCCTGAAGTTTTGCTTAGTGCTCAAAAACCCTTTGTACACATTGATTCCCTCACCGTGACTGAATTCAAGAACAGGGTCAGAAACATCACCCCTCAGTGGCTGAGATTTCATTACTAAGTTCTCAATTGGTACGATGATCTTGAAATCATACCAACGCCGTAAAAACATTACTCTTGTACTGCAAAGCAGACAAAGGAATTGGGCTATTAATATTGCTGGGCACATACTATAGTTATACTGAGAAGCTGCAATTATAATCAGGATTCATTGTGTTGGACATTTTACAGACATATGGATATTATATGATTCATTTCCTGTCCCAAAGACAGCATATAGAGACACGTAGACAAGTCAAACATATGGAAAAGAAAGTATTAGTTTTGTTCTACTTTGCCAATGTGGAACTGAAGCACGTTAAGTGATTAGTCTACAGTCATGTTCATGAAGCGCAGGAGATAGGGAGTGGACCTGAACCAGTGTCAGGTCTGGACACAACAAATTAAGATTACTGGTGGCTTGGATTTCATCTGAATGGCAAAAAGCATTCCCCAAATTCTTGCACCAACCACATGCCGCACTCACCTCCCGCTTTGAAAAACAGCATGCTGCTAAAAGATGGACATGCCATAAAAAAACCACCTGAAATAGGTTGTACACAGGCCTATACACGTGAAGATGGTATCCTGGCCTGGCAGCACTCACCGCTGTTGCTGCGTTTCCTGCTTATGTCAAGGGTGCCTGCAGAGCTATCGCCTTCCTCAGGAACTTCTGCCAGGTCAGCTGTCTGCAGGGACAGAAGGATCAAATGAGATGGGATAAGCCAGTAAAAGTGAGCAACGAGGTGAAATAAGAGCACAGAAGAGCCTTTGGGGAATGCAGTACTTGGGTGCTACCAGAGCGCAGCAAGTCAGCCTAATGGGATTGCAGAAAACATCGTATCTGGTGACGCACAACAAACACCTACTTCACAGGGAGCAGTGAAAGCCCAGAAAGAACTCCAGACCAAGTTTACAGTCTGGAGTACAAAAGATTTCTGCAGTACAAAGTAAAGTGAAAATTAAGGAACAAAGGATTATATTAAGCAATGCGTTTCTCTGTATAAAATAGAAGGGGCTTGGGGGAATTCGTAGATCCTGCAGGTACACAAAATAGCTATCTACCAAGGAGCCTGGACATTAATTGAAACTACTGACTATTAATTTATTAACTCTGCATATATTATTCAGTAAAATAGATGTAATGTAAGGGTGATTTTATTTCTGTTAACATGCTGTGAAAGAAGAAGCTGGAGCGGGATGGAGTTGGTGAAGTCAGTCTTTAAATATCTGCCCTCACTTTCTTATTAAACAGTCGCATGCCTGCCATGGTTAGGGAAAAATGAAACCCAAATGTTGTTGTTAGAATTACTATGATTTCTTATTTGTACCATATTAATGTCAATCATGATTACGGACCCATTGTTCTAGGGTGTAGGAAAATGTGGGATGACATAATCTCAAGCCTCAGAAGTATACTCTGCATAAGGCACCAGATTCCTTGGTTGGGTAGTCAGATTCTCCATGTACAGTGCATCAGGAACCAGGAGCTGCTCCAAACAACTCCATCCAATCTGGCCTTATGGAACTTTAGTTTCTGAACTTTCCACACTTGACTCCTTTTGGGTAAAGCAACCGATAAACCCCCCAAACATTGAACTTGAGTCAGGTGCTCTCCTAACCTGAAAAACCGTAAATCCTTACGTGCTCCTGAACTTTATTTATTTATTGTTAACAGGATTTCAAGGCACATGGAAGGATTTAACTTCATTATTCCATGACACTTCACAATTGTACTGTACACATAACTCCGTCCATTGCTTTGCAGACCTTTGCCTGCGTTACAGGAAGAAAAGCCAAATGAGGAATATTCACTGCTTTTGTTCAGGAGTACAAAATCTGAATTGCTTTATAGATTTTTGTATGTTTTTTTCCTTTTACTAGTGTTGACAACAACGCTTTTTTTAGAAACTACTTTGACAATTTATTTCCCCTATCTAGTACATTCCTAGCTACTTCTTCATCCAAGCATACTAATGAACAGAAAGGTTAAAAGTAGATTTATGCCACAAGTATCTTGTGGTTATCTTGTTTCCCTTGCTATTTTAAGAACCTTCTACTTTACTGCTCCGTTATGCCTTGTTTTTAGACTCAGCCTTTTGCAGCAGGACATGCTTGTCTTGCATCTTGCACAAATGGGTCACCCCTGGATGAGAAGGCACTGCAAGAGCAATGCTAACATGGAGTCAGTGTAGAGCATATCTAGAGATTTCTTGTTGCTGGGTGCAGAAAGGGAAAGACTGGCTTTGCTGAAATAGTAAGTCCCAGCTATTTTTCAGCTTATTGCTACAGCACGTTCCTCAGTCCTCATAGATAAGCTTCATAATTGCTGATTAGCTTCATATTTTGTTGGGTACTACTGCACATGGGATGTGCGGTGATTATCTCTTCAGTATATATACCTCACCCAAAACCTCCTGAAGTAACCTCAGTTACCTTTAATGATTTTTTAGTAAAGAGCTGTATAAAAAATGGTCTAATAGAAATGAGAGGTACAAAGTTGCTTGTAAGAGGAGGTGATCCATGAAAAGCTAACAAGAACTGGAATCACATTTATTTCACCTCAAGTGACTTTCTGTATAAGTGTAGGTTGCAGAAGCACATCTCTGAAGGAAGCAGTAGGTAGTAAATCTGGAGCATATGGCCACTTTCTTTTATGGGAAATGCAGACTCCAGGCTGAAAAATCACAGTGGGTACGTCCACACTGCTCAGCCATATTAAAAATACCTTGGCTAGTTCAGAGGAAGGCAGTTATCTCTACTTTGAGCAGAGATATGAACTGCTGGAAGCTTCATGGCTGTAGAGGCAAGGCACGGATCCTAGGCTAGTCGCCTTTGCTTTTGACTACCTTCAGCTCTGACCCAGAGCTAGCCTTTTGACAGCTTGGGCACCACCTACCAGATGAAGTAGGATCTTCGGTGTCACCACGTCCCTGGTGCCCCTGGTTTGGTGACATGGCAGAACCTTGAAGCACTCCCCAGGTCCCAGGGCTGGGGCACAGCCTTGCAGCAAAGCCCCTGTGCTGCTGTGAGCCTCACAGCTGCTTTGAGAGGAGCAGAGCAGCACAGAAGTGAGGACCACTGGGGAAAGATGTTAGCCCCTCTGCGTTATTAACTACACATGTGCTGCTAGCTCACATGCTCTGGCACATTTTTACCTGGGCCCTGAGGGCTCTGTGTCGTGTCCCTGCTCTGGTCACTGGTCAGTGCCTGCTCCTGGCACACACATCACAGTTGTAAAGCTCCATGGCCCCATCATTTGGATCAGGGATGTGCCTGCTGATGTTTTCATCCCTGTCCCAATCCACAGGCTCGCATTGGCAGAAGTTATGGTTTCACATGCCTGTTTATTCAGCTCTCTAATGTTTTCTGTTTTCTGTATGCTGACACGTGTTATATTCTTTCTCAGCCTCAATACCCTGGAGAAATTCCCATAACGAACTTGCGTTCCTCATTCTACACCCACACCCCACCTAGCTATGATCAGCTCCCTAGGGCAAGCTGACACAGCATTCGTGATTTCTATGCCTGAGTTGTCATTCATAATTCAACAGAATGCTTTATTGATTTAGAAAGCAATAATTACATTTGTAGAACTTCTGTTTCAAAGTAAATTAAATAATTGAAAGAAAGAACTGTAATCACAATGCGACAGGTGGTAGAGTCACTTTGTGTTTTAAAAAAAGAATGGAAATTACCAAATTCCTTTTAAGGCACAAACAAGGGTGGATAGAGGATGTGTCATTTAATAACTCCCTTGCAGCTTTCACTCAGTTCTTGTTTAAATTTGTCTGTCTTCTTTCCCATCTGACACAAATGGACATCTGCTTAGAGGCCAGGTTTACCACCTGAGGTTACAGTTCAGCCATGTGAGTGAGCATTTAAGTGCCAGGGAAACGTTGTACCAAACATAAACAGATATTAGCACAACTTTAAATTAAACATGTAAGTATTTGTTCTGAGGCCTGGAGATCCAGTCTCATTATGTCTCTGTGCCTAGTGGTTTTTATTCTGAGGAATAAAAGGAGAGATTTTCAGATAACGTGTGTCTGATTTTTAGACATGACAAACAGCTTTAGCCTCCAGTGTATTCAGGTGTTTGTTTGGTTGGGTTTTTTTTGCGGGGGGGGGAGAGAGTGGGGAGGATGTCTTGGAAAAAAAGAGAGCCTCAAGCATAGGCTTAAGTGCCTGTTTATGAGGTGAAAGGCTATGAAACGTTCTTTCAACACCATGAATGAGCTCCTGATCTCATGGGTCCCAGTACTGTTGAAACAACAATTTCTGTAAGCAAGAAATTGGCAATTGTTACTGTTGAACTAGGTATGGATTTAGCAAAGGCAAGGCTAAGGGAACTATCGTTTGCCTTGTCTATCTCCAGCTCTTCTGCCACTGTCCTGAAGAAAGTGACTTTTATGATCAGAGAGAGTGAATGACAAAGACTAACATGAGGTGAAAATCTCCCTGTCTGGATACAACAAGCTGAGCACACCTGCCTTTATTTGGGTTTTGGAGATCTGTGATGCCTCCCTTCTGAGTCTACACTGGGCAGGGGTGGAGGTACCAGTCCCTTGCCTTGTTGCAGTGTCGTTACCACTTGTATGAAGAATAAGTGCTCACCATCAACAACAGGCAGGATACGTCTGCTCCAGCATGGCAGTTAAATATCTCTGTTCCGCTTTTACGCAGATATGCAAAATCAAAAGAATTTCATTTACTTTCCCAATTGGATAAAAGATTATTAATTTAATTTGTATTTTTTTTTCTTTTCTTCAAGAATCATCTAAAATATACTTAAAACCTGAGTTTGCAAAAATAATGTGTTTTCTGGTCTCATTTTGTAAGCTGAGAGTGAGATTCTTTTTTTTTTGAGTTTGAAATACAAGTTTTGTGAACTCTGGTACAAACTCCTGTGAATGAATATCTGTTGTTCCTCCAGAAACAAAATGGAAGAAAGATGTGGGATACTTACTGAGTTTCTGTTGGGAGAGTCAGACCCACTTCCAGAACTGCCCTTTTTGGTTTTCTGGGCTAAGGAAGTCCCAAAGCGGAGAGTTTCATACACAGGGTCAACCTTATTTCCACAGGCTGCAAAAGAAGGAGCAAAACATGCATTAATCCCTTGAAGACCTTTCTGGTCATGTTCCTGCTCCACTTGGAGAAACACCTGCGTCTACTAACATGGGATGTAGGCTTAGACACGAGTTGAGAGACTACCCTGATAAAAAGTATTTGATGAACTCAGTGGAATTGGATTTTGCTAGCGATTTTCTGCTGCCTTTCTGCTCCCATAAAGATCGTACTCCCTTCATACAGGCTCTTCATGTCCCCACCTTGTCTCTCTTCACCTGCCATCCTCCTTCTCCAAACATCACTGATGCTGCCTACACTGAAGGTAAGGAAGACAAAGTACCAGGAGGCTTTAATCCATGTTTGCTGCCTGTTGCTCTCAACAGTAGATGCTTGAGGGAAAAACCCTGTGTTGTTTCTGAGCTTTCTTGTGATATGGGTGGGCCATCACCTTTATCCATCTACCCTCACAGTGCTCCTACTCAGTTCATGCGGATAAATAGGATGGCCTGGATCTTCCTTGAAAGGTACTGACATCCCTGCTGTGGGGCCATATGGGATCTGGAGGCAGGCGTGAGTAGGTACCTGCCGTTGGGAATGTGCTCCAGGTTGCTCAGCTCAGTCTAGGGGTAGACAGAAAGGCCACCACCCCTGCTGGCGTACGTCTGTTCAGTTTTCATTCCCAGTCTCCCTCATAGCTGGCCCCAAAAGTCATCTCCCATGGCAGAGAAAGGGATGTCTTCAATTGGCACGAGCAAATTCAGTTCAAATCCCCTTCTACATACTGCATTATTAGACCTCAGCCTCCCTTGAGGCACAGGGCAGTAGATATGTAGAATACAGTACATTTGTAGCACTGTGTAGAAGGAGGGAAATTTTGGCCAAAATACTGAGAAAATATATGGGATTTTGAATTTTTATGAGAGCAAAGCACACTTCATTTTTTAGCCAGAGTTTGTTAAAAATCTTTCTATCAATTCTCACAAAAAAATGATGGATTTTTTTAGAAAGAGAAACTTAGATGAAATCCATGTAATCTGCTTTGGTGTTTTGTTTTTTGTTTTTTGTTTTTTTTTAAACTGCTGAAAACAACTAAGTAAATGTCCTCAGACAAGTCATTTTCAATTGACTGCCTAGTTTTGGCTTTCATTTTTTGTACTGCCAGGCTTGCCTGGTAAGAGTACTGGTGCGGAGAAATATTTTCCAGAATCAACTCAACTTCTCCATTTCAAAATGTTTCTTTTCAGGAATTTGATATTACGGTGAGCAAAATCTGGTCTTGTAAATACTCGGACAATGTGTAGACATGGTCAATAAGGAAACGTATGAGGAAAGCAAGAAGTGTGGATGAAAAGGACAGCAACCTAGCAACACCACTCAAAAGCCAGACCAGTGGTTTGAATGACTCCTGCTGTTTTGATCTCTCTGTCTTTTATCTGGTTCTTCCCAGCTCAGATTTTCACCTCCATATTCTAGTGTTTCTTCCCTTTTAATTTCCTACCTTGATCTCAGGTAGCTATTATTAGAAACAGGGTAATTGCTAAGAGGTTTTATGTACGGGGTTTTGAGTGAAACGCACAATAAACACACCCTCTCCTCTTCCAGCTTTGTATCTTTGAAGTGGTTCCTTTCCTGAGATGGTAGGAGGACATCCAGTCACCGAAAGGAGCTGGAAGGCTGCTGAGGGTAAATACCACGGCTGGAAGTCTGCCGCTGCTGCTGCAGAGCACTGCCAAAAGGAGACTGAACGGAAAAGCAATCAAAACCTACCAATAGGCATCACTTCTTTGATGCAGCCAAACTGTTCATGAATGAGTAGTGGTGAGCTGTAGTACCGTCGAAATCCCTTTGGCTGGAGGGAGAGAAAGCAAAAACAAGTGAAGTGCACTGCTGCCATGACTGACATAGCAGAAATAACCTCAGCTCTTTGGCTAATGGTGTAATAGTGTGGCGAGGCTAGAAATTTGCCTCCTGTTGTTGAGTCACTGTGGGATTTAGAGATCAGGGAGTTATTTGATTTTTCTCCTGGAAAAAAACAATTTCCAGTATTTATGTGGAAGGAGGGGCTCATTTTCAGCTCCCCTTTTTCTTCTGTCGTACACAAAAGCAGCACTAATTAATTGCAGCAGAAGTGCTGAATCATTAGAGGTTCTGGGAAGTTTCCCTCTCCCTTTCTTCTTATGTAATGTGAATTTGCATTGTTTTGCATTTGTTAAACCACCCTTTCCCACCCTAACTCCAAATCCTCATGTTCCCACGTATGCACTTGTGAAACCCAAGGAATTTAGAGCCTTTCTATAGGTTTTTCTAAGATTTGTTGCTGACTGACTGCAGCTTCCACTGCTTTTTTGTCTTGTAAGGTCAAAAAAACTCCACAAGTTGTGACCAGACGTCCCCTCAATGTACATTTGTAGAGAAACGCACTGTAACAACTCAAGCTATACCATTAAAGAATACTACAATATAGCCAATAACAGTGCCCAATGCCATGCTAAAAACTATTCTTAGAAGGTTAAACATTTCCTGTTACCTCTCTATTTACTGTCTCAGCTAGCAAATAACTCAGGCAAAGGCTGAGTACCCAAAATGAAGGTACTAAGTCTTTGGAAATGCCCTTCAAGTTATTAGGGATCTACAGATGGTCTCTCAGATTTCTAATCTTTGTGAAAACTTCCAGCCGTATTGAGGAGTGGAAAAGCCTCATGGAGATGTGTGTATTTTCTATGTTCAGCATACATCAAAAAACCCATAGAAAACTAGTTCTTTTACTAATGAGCTGCAGTACAGATTGAGAAGGAACGAGGGGACTGACAAATTTGGTTTCTTACAGGAATAAATTCCAGACTCTCCAGCCTCTGTTTGCCCCCAAACTAGATTCAGACATAACACGAGCTAATAAAAATCCCATGACTTTGCTGGTGACTTCCTGCTGTGAAGTTGGCATCTATTTTTCTGCTTTTGTAAACTAGTTACCACAAGAGCTGAGGTTGCAATCAAGAAATGCGTGAAACAATTCACGTGATTTAGTATTTGTCTTGTCCAAGGCTCGCAATGAGATCATTCATCTCTTCACAGACCAGCTTCCTATACCAGAATGCCTCACACTAGGGCTACTATTATGGTTTAAATGCATAAAGTTTTGCCTCAGGTGTATAAACAACAATAGCTTTCACTGAATACTCTTGGAGAAAAAAGATCTTCCCTGTGAAAGGTGGGTTTTCTAGCTTGCAGTGCTTGCATTTTTTCATCATTGAACACAGTGAAACTGTTTTGTTTTAGCTCGTATTTGTCGCTGGTGCCTTCAGGTTGCAACAAATTTGAGAACATCTGAAACATGAATATGTGTCTTCAGTTTTCATATTGCAAATGGTCGTTTTTCCAAGTTCTTTTTCCAAGACTAACCAAAAGTACCGTATTCCCACAGAAGTCATCAAGTTGGGTTAGAATCCTTCCAAACACAGTGTCCTGCGTCTGCCAATAACGAGAGTTTGCTGCTCAGAAGGTGACCCTGGCGCTAAGGTGCTGTGTCCATATAGGGGCAGGTCTCCTCCCAGCCTCTCCTGCTGAGAGGTTGCTTCAAACTCTGTAGCGTCTCACTGTGAAACATCGTTTGGTTTTCTTTTTAAGATTAATCATGGTTTTTCTTCAAGCCGTAACAGTGGAAAAAAAGAACAAAATGTAATTTGAAGGGTTTTTCTTTTGTTAAACTCCATTGAAATATTTTGACTAATTTATAGCATTCCTTGAGAGATTTACACCACAGCAAGCACAGTTTAAATCAAGAGAACTAATTTTATTATTTAGCTAAATTTGGATTACATAGCTGCATTTTCGCATCCACAAAGCAGACCAGATTTGTGTTTCATTTTTGTTCAGGTTTTTGAGTAGTAGCAGCTGCCCAAATCGATAACAGGGCACCACCTGACTTTACTTTTTCCACCTCAGTAAAGTGACCTCGTGTCAGTTCTGTTAGTGCACCAGATAAATGCCAGCCAGGGGGTCAGGCACACAAAGTAAGTGGCTCCAGCACAGGCTGGTGCCTCCCACTGCACTTGCTGCCCTGAGCTGCTCACTTACCAGCTTGCCCATGCAACGCTGTTGTCCAATACTGTCTGCACACTTGTGGTGGATGCTCATCTTACAAGCCTTACAGCGCAGTCCGTGCTTAGCGTTTGTCCCTGTGAAATGCACGGAAATGATTTAATTAGACAAAATCAATAGTTTCCATACATTTAATGAATGACCTGAAAGAACTGATGGGGAGGTCAGTTGCAGTAAATATTGACAGCATTCTTCGCCTTGACTACTTTGTTTTCTATACATTTATATATGCATTTTCTTTACAGCCTCTCCATTTTAGGCATTTCTCCCCAGGCCCTTCCCTAGGCTATTGCTTCTTTTAGATATGTATTGGATTATTGTATGATACTCTTATCAGTGATGGCTCTGCCTCGTGAACATCAAGCAAAACGCCTTTGAGATTTTGAAAGAGCCTGGCATGAGAGCCATGCATGGCTGAGGGAGCCACTGAAGGAGCACCCAGATTCTGGAGCTGCCCTGGGGAGCCAGGCAACCAGTGGAGGGCCAGGTTTTGTGGGTGAGCTCCAGGGGTGCGTGAGAGGGCTAAGACAGCTCCCTTACAATTGCCCACCCATGCACCCAGGGACTGCTACTCTCACCTCCCTGGGTCGGTCCTCAGAGGTGCAGGAAGGGTTCCTTGCACGTCCCTGAGTGCGGCAGTGAGGATGCCATGGGTCTGACCTTGCTCTCCTTCACTGGCAGCGGAAAAGTTCAGCGCTGCAGGTAGGGGAGCTCCAGGAGAAATTTTGCTTTACAGAAATAGACTTCTCCCACTTGGGCAACAGTAGTTTTGCATTATCTTCAATGTGGACCTACTCTTAAATGACAGAGCCAAGTCTGTTTGCTTCCAGGCAGGAACAGTCGCTCTTATTCACACACCCATAAGACTTCCTAAACTACACAGAAGCAGTTAAGCTGTAGCAACTCTTTTATCCCTCCAGGACTGTATAAATGGAATGAGTAAACAACATGTCAGTTCATTATCATCTACTGTGAGAATGAGTAACACAAAAGGTAGTAAAAAAACCCCGAAAAACTCTTGACATTTTAACCAGCCCTCATTAGTCAGACATGATAGGAACATTAGTCACAAGGATCCTGCATCTGAAAGTACTCATGTAGCTCTTGTTTATTTGAGTAGTCAACACCATGTACGTGCCACTGACTTCATTCAGTGAAATGCTGGGTCTGAAAGAAGCACTTCAGGGAAGGGCTCATCAGGTTGGTGACAAAAGCCGAGCCTTGACAGGACCACTTTCAGGGGAAGAGGTCCCTGAAGTGGCCACTTTCAAGCCAGATAGATAGAGGCAGGCTGGAGGAGCTGGGGGGGCGGCTGCAGTAAGCCAAGCTCAGGCGTTTCGCTTGTGCGCTTCTTGTAGGACAGGGAACTGACCTCCTCCCCGCCTGCCTACTGAGACTGCTGGAGAGATGGGGAGTGAATGGGGATGAGTGTGGGGGGCACCTCAGGGACTCCCATGCAGTGGGGTCAGCACCTTCTCCCTGCTTGTTGCTTGCCCAGCCCCTGTCGGCTGAGCTGACGCATGGCACTTCGCTGCTCGGGTACGTGCAGACATCTAGCCTCATTCCTGGGGTCTTTTTTTCTAGTAAACACAGGATTTTCTAAAAGAACACGTCCCTGTTTGATGTTTGATTATTTTTTTTTTCTGCATGGTTGCACTTGGATTACTATGCTGTGAGGATTTTTTCAGTTATAGTTTCTTTCCAATAACACACGCTCAAACCAGTAGTGACTTCTGCGGCTTTGTGCTTTCATTACTGATGCTGAAATGCTGAATCACCCTTCCTGATGGTCAATGACTGACACGGCAAGAAAACAGGACTTCCTCCACGTTTTTATATTTTATAGGGCAGAATGAAAAAAAAGGAAACTGACATCATGCTTTGCCTATACAACACGTATTTATTGTCAGTGCTTACACTGGCTCTAATCCTCCTCTCAGGCTGGTCTGTACTGGCATAACTCTTACCTGCTTTGCCAAGTTACTCCTGAGACTCATCTGAAAAGGCAGTCACTCTTACAGTCCTTTCTGCTGTCTGTGTTACACTTTTACAGCCATTTTAGTGTTAACATCATAAGGTGGATATTGGTCCTTACATGTTATAACCACGTGATCACAGAAGATACACAGTTCTCGACACAACTGTGCACCCAAATGACAGGCAAAAGGAATGCAAAGTATCTGTGCTACTTTCAAAAATCAAACCCCAACTTCTTCAGAACAGAAAACTACGGTCATGTGAAAATGAATAAGACAATAAATTACAAAAGATCAACGCTATATTTCTATTGCTGAATGCCACTTGTTAACTGTGGGTAGGTAAGAAGCGGCTTCAAAGAGAGGAAAAGTATTTCAGCCACACACTACAAGAAGTCTTTGTAAACGAAAATGAAATTCCCTGTAACTACCAAGAGCTTCAGTCTTTAATTCATTGTCATTTCTAACTACTTGGTTTACTGTGGGACTAGGCAGCTTGGAAATAATTTGCATGTATCTCCCTGCCTCCCACTGAGGAATAACTAAAGGGCTTAAAGAAGCAGCATTTATTCTGTATTTACACTTAACTACCGTACCTCAAGCTCTGAAAATGGCATTTCTACAAGGCATATTTTCTTTTTTCCCCAGGATAGTTCTTTCTTCTTCAGTTTCTGATCTCCATTACAGTAAATCAAACCTCCTCAGGGAATCGTGGCTAAACTATTTCAAAACTGCATGCTAGAGATTAGACAACTACATATCGGCAATGTATCATCTGACCCAGAAGTTCCTGAGATCTAGAACTGAGGCACATCCACAGCTCACATTATGGAGAAGAACACATCCACACTCAATATAGGTGTAAATGAGACCAGAGTTTGACCCATTGCATCAGCTTTCGGTCTCCCGTGTAAGCAGGCTTGTTGACTTTGCAGCTGCCTGAACGTGGCTGGTTTTGGAAGGCATCCTGGTAGTTTGAAATGGGGAAAAAGCAGGCAGAACGTAGATCTTGCAAACAGGTTATGTAAGGCTGAGTGAGTACAGTGAGAGTCCTACAGTCATGCCAATATAAGAGAGGTTGGACAGGAATGCGTCCAGGTGGGTTTTAACTATCTCCAGAGAAGGAGACTCCACAACCTCTCTGGGCAGCCTATACTATATTATTATTACTACAATACTATACAATACTATAATAATAGTAATAATAACAACTCTGCAATGGGGCAGACTATTTGAGGGGAATTTGTATCATATCACTTATCTGTTTGAAGTTGAAAGCCCCTCTATGGTGTGCTTATTCACACGGGGTTAATCTCTCTGTAGATTGAATAAAATATGGGTTTGATGGACTCACAATTCAGTGGATAAAGAACTGGCTTGATGGCCACACCCAAAGAGTGGCTGTCAATGGGTCCATGTCCAAGTGGAGGCCAGTGACGAGTGGAGTCCCTCAAGGATCAGTACTAGGACTGGTCTTGTTTAACACCTTCATCAGCAACATGGACAGTGGCATAGAGTGCACCCTCAGCAAGTTTGCTGACAACACCAAGCTGTGTGGGGTGGCTGACACACTGGAGGGAAGGGATGCCACCCAGAGGGACCTCAACAGGCTGGAGAGGTAGGCCCATGCCAACCTCATGAAGTTCAACAAGACCAAGTGCAAGGTCCTCCATCTGGGTTGGGGCAATCCCAAGCACTGATATAGGCTGGGCAGTGACTGGCTTAAGAGCAGCCCCAAAGAAAAGGACTTGGCGGTGCTGGTGGACAAGAGGCTCAACATGAGCCGTCAGTGTGCACTAGCAGCCCAGAAAGCCAATCATATCCTGGGCTGCATCAGGAGAAGCATGGCCAGCAGGTCGAGCGAGGTGATTCTCCCCCTTTACTCCACTCTCGTGAGACCCCACCTGGAGTACTGCGTCCAATTCTGGAGCCCCTACTACAAGAGAGATATGGATGTGCTGGAACGTGTCCAGACAAGGGCCACGAGGATGATCAGAGGGCTGGAGCACCTCTCCTATGAGGACAGACTGAGAGAGTTGGGGTTGTTCAGTCTGGAGAAAAGAATGCTCCGAGGAGACCTTATAGTGGCCTACCAGTATCTTAAGGGGGCCTACAAGAAAGCTGGTGAGGGACTTTTTAGGATGTCGGGTAATGGTAAGACTAGAGGGAATGGATTAAAACTAGAGATGGGGCGATTCAGATTGGACATTAGGAAGAAGTTCTTTACCATGAGGGTGGTGAGACACAGGAACAGGTTGCCCAGAGAGCTGGTGGAAGCCCCATCCCTGGAATTTTTTAAGACCAGCTGGACGGGGCTCTGAGCAACCTGATCTAGTGGGAGGTGTCCCTGCCCACGGCAGGGGGGTTGGAACTAGGTGATCTTTAAGGTCCCTTCCAACTCTAACAGTTCCATGATTCTATGAAGCATGGGGAAGGGCAAGAGTAAGGAGAAAGTTCACATTTGAGATGGCCACAGCAGTGTCTGGAAGGTGCAGTATTCCTGCAGAAGTAGTGAAGCCTGGCATACTAAAACATTCTCCTCAGGGACTTCTGCTGAACATACTCTGATGACCTGCATGCCTGACCATCACTCTCTTGTTTGCTTCCTGCCCCCCTAAATAGCCGACAGCCTGATTGCAGCCTACCTTAGCAGATATTCCCCTATGCTAATCTTAAAGCACAGCCGGAAGCTACTGTTATAAAGTACTCACTCAAATGTCTTAGCCCATCTGGAATCATTTCAATTTGTGGTGGATCAGAAATAGAGGAACTAAAGACTTAGCAATTAAGCTAAACTTGGAGTACCGTAACTACTTTTTTTCTCTGGTTTTCATTCAAAGGGGGAGTAGACTAACAGCTTTGATGGACTTTTTGTTATTACCTTCAAAAATAATCATCCCTCTCACCATCTTCTCCAAAGACCCTTACTAAGGTTACTTAATCAAGTTGTTAAATGCTGAGCACGCCAGAACAAAGGTTCTGCTCAGTTACTTTTTGACTGCAATCTAGGGATGCATTTGTCACTATTTTTATTCAAGACACACTACTTCATTCACTGAACAGGGTGGACAGTGTTCAATGAATGGGCAGCTCTATCCAATACTTCATTTTTGACTTTCATTGATCAGTGTGTGTCCTGAAGCATCATCTCTTGAGTACCATACTAATCTAATTCCAAACACAAGGTGATTAATGGCCTCATGGGCGTTCCTATGGGATCACTATCTTTGTCTCTCTACACCTTGCAATATGAACACGTTTGCCAAAACCTGCATGGGATGGCTCCCATTTGAGGGACTAAGGGGTAAAACTGTCAGAGGTGTCACTAATATGGCACTATTTGGCCCAGATGCTGGCGTTTAAGTTGTAAAAATTGCAAGCTGCTAAAACCGGGGGTTTAGAATGGAAAGTACTGGACATATTTACCTGACTCATAGTGCCCATAAACATAACTGTCAATGTAGTCATGAAATTCATATAGGCAAAACCACACATATATTTGCACGTATGTTCCCTGCATCCTATTTATTAGTGTATCTATTAATTATCTCGTAGTCTGTAAAGGTTGGTATTCCTTTTCCAAATGAAAAAGCCAAAACTGACAAAAGAAACAGTGTTTCACTGGAAGAAAATGAGGAAATTTTGTGTCAGGATACCTGAGTAGCTCTTAAATAAACTTACAAATGAGGTTCTGCCACAGCCATTTTCTTCAAATACCAGCTAATGCATCCAGACACCCGGCACTGGAAGGACACGTTGTTTTGAGAAGCAGGTCATGTTTAATAACACCTTGCTAGAAATACTCTACGACTGTGTCAGCTCCCATTTGAATATCTAAACCAGTGGCTAGGCTTTCCAGAACGGCCATGGAAAATTGAATCTTAAACTATTCTGATAATCTGACCTGAAATACTACCAAAAGGACACACTGCATCACTTTTGTAAATCTAAGCCTTTTTTGGAGGAAGCCTAAATGGAAACAGAACACCTCAATATAGGTGAATGGAAAAGATTTGGAGGCAGAGAGAGACAGAAGAGACAAGGCGGAATTTGATTCCAAGTCTTTATGTCTGTCTTTCCTATAAAAGTAATTTAGTAACTACTGTGCATTTCAGGAAAGTGACATTTATCCTAAGGAATGCAAATGAGAATTATGTTTGTCACACACTTGTGAAAGGAACCTTTATCACCCTCTTGGCCAGCACAGCTATGGCCGCAGCGCTGTTGGCTGGTGCTTTTAGCCTGTTGTTTCAAGACTCAATATAAGATTAATAGCTAGAGAGGGAGAACGTGCCTTACAGCCTGGAGAAATTTGAAAGAAAACCCCAAATGTTGGTAACAACATGAAGTTTTGCTGACTGTATAAAGATAACTGTATTAAGCACTTATGCTAAAGTGAAAAAAAAAAAAAAAGAGACGATAAAGATTCAGGTCTATAAAAGAGAGAGAGAAGAATGGAAAGAGACACACAGAGACTGTCACCTCCAGCTAATTCAGCTATGACCCAACCACTATTTTTTATCATTCCAGCTGAGAGGAACGTGCCAGTAAGAAATTGTTTTGATTTAAAACTTTCATAAATACATACGTTTAAAATTACGTATTTTCCATAGAACTTCAACTTCTGCCACGGGAGGCTGATAAAAATAATGAGTCTCTTGCCCCTTTCTCCCCAAGCACTTTTGCAATTGTCACCAGAAAGCTGTCTCCGTGCCAGAATTTATGGGAAATAGAGAATTTTAAGCAAGCTGGGCCAGTATTTTAGCAGTGAAGGGTTTAGGCGGTCACCTTAGAAGGAGAAAGAAAAGCCCCTGAAATGGCACTGGTGCCCATGCAGTCATCTCTAAGCCATTCACAACCTCCTCTCCCATCCCCGTCTTCATAATTAATTGTCTTTGCGTAAAAGCTCTGACGCTAAAAGGGAGACTATTTTTAAAAATTCCTCTATGGCTATTTCCTGCCCCTGCAGCTGGATACTGCTGGACAAGCGCTCACCCTCCTCCTTCTGCTCTGCCTCAGTCAGGAGCTGTGAGTAGATCAGAGAATGGCATTTTCTATGCAGAACATCCATACCTTTAAAGTTAAAAATCTTGAGCCTAATTGCCCCAAATCATTGCAGTTTGAAGGATGAGCTGGGCATCCCTTTTTTTGCCTTTCCTTGGCCTTCAGCCTCCCCAGGTGCCACGCACCACCTCAGGAATTGCCCCCTTTCTCTGCGGTAATACCCTCCTGCTTCTTTTTCCTAACTGATGCTGGGACCCCTTCACCTGCCCCAGCTGACATTGTGGAGAGGACAGAGGTGCAGATCCTCAACCGGCCATCAGGTGAGCTATAGATCAAAGCCTGAACCCAGATTTCCCCAGCCACCCTAGATGGCCAACAGCTGGAAGTCATTCCTGTCTGATGCCTGACTGATAATTCAAGTTGATGGGTGCACAGTTGCCAGGTGCATTCACTGATACACCTCAGATAAAATTACCTGTACTATTACCAGTCCTCCCTTTGCACCTTCCTCTGCTAAATACACAACTGAATGGATTGTTCAAAAAAGTAATAAAAAGAGGACATAATGATTTTGTGGTCTGCTGCGTATTGTTCCTAATTGGCCTGCAGATAAACGTATTATGGCAGCCCTTGTCACTGTCATTTTGACGTTTCAAAAGGATCCATTATCCTTTTTCAAGGAGATGAAATTGCACTTTACGGATACCCTTCTCTTTTGACCGGACTAGATAGTCTACACTCATGTGAACACTGTGGCAAATGCATGAATAACAGATGTGTAGGATGAAAAAGTTCAACACACACAGAGAAAACTAGGCAAAAAACTTATTTAGGCAATTTTTCATTAATAACGGCAGCATGGGATTGACTTCAAAGATTTTACTCTTTAGTAAAGGGGTTTTGGGTGTTTTTTTTATTTTACAGTTAAATCTTTTGGTTCAAAATGTGCAGAGTTGTGGGTAGGTTAAATCAGTAGCTCCTTGGGACGGGGGTACATTGTACAGGGACATCCAATAACATGTGGGAGTTAGAGAAGGAACCCCTCCATCTGGGACCAAGCTGCCAGGTCTGGACCTGACACCTTGACTTACTGGAGTCCCCGTTCCCCTGAGTCTACCTTGTGTCAGTCAAAACCAAACGGGGTATGGGGAGAAGCTGGGACTTTTATACTTATGTTCTGTAGAATAGGACTTGATATTCAACCATGGTACCTGTCCTGCCAAATTAATACATTTTAGATTATATATCACTGAGAGGTATCTGTCTGTTTCAGTGCCTACCCCACCCAATTTCCCCATAACAATATCCGATGTTTAAATAGCAAGAAAAGTTGGCTTGCATGTAGGCAGGCTACAAAACAGTGCATAAAATTAGAACTGACTTCCTAGTGATATAGTTTTCTTTAGAAACAACATGCTGAGAAAAAACTGAGGCAGTAATAGGCAGGTTTTTCTTGAAGGCTGTTACAGAGAAAAATATCCCTGCTAAGATAAAGTCCTTTCTAACTTCATGGTTTTAAATCATACATATCAGCAAGAGGAAATGCCTTTATTCTTCTTGCAAATCAACTCTGTAACTCCTTGACAAAGAACTTCCAAACTGCCAGACCTTTTATTCTCTGGTTCAGGAACAATGAGACTTACTTAAAATGCAGATTGGCATTTCCTGTCTTTTGGTGCAAAAATGATTCTCATTCTGGTGAGTAGAAGAGAATGAAACTCACTGCCCTGTGCTGAAAAATTTGGACACAAGAGGTTTTTTTGCAACACACTTTTCACATATTCAGCAGCTTTGCTATAAATGTCTGTCCCTGAAAGGAACTATCCACCTCCATATTTCTTAAAATATCATCTTAGGTTTTTGATCATCTAAATGTTAATTAAGATGCTGGAATGCCATGATAAATAAACTAAGAGCTAAATATTGAAAGAAAAAGTCCCAGTCCTCTAAAAACCAAACACAATAAACCATATCTAACGTTCTTTGCTGTAAACAAACTGACACTGATATCACAATACCTACTTTTCTAGACAATTTTCTAGACTGCTTAGCCTATGCTTGTAGATCTTTGCACCAGGTTGCTTTGTTGAGAAGGAAAATAGCTCAAAGAAGATAGGCATAGACTTGCTTATGGTACATGAAGCTGAACTGCTCCAGAGATGATGATGGTGCCAGAGCTGAATGGGAATGGCAACATGGAGAAATTAAAGCTGGTGTGGTGTCCCAAAGGAGGACAAGCAGAGATCAATGACTGATCTTGCTCTCAGTAATATTAGTAAACATAGTGTGTTCAGTAACGTCAGACTTCAAACAAGATCTTCATGTTCACAGGCTCAGGTTATTTGTACCTCCATTCTTACACGTGTTGAAATGAAAAGCCATACAATTACAGCCTTTTTTTGTGTTTTGAGACACTTTGAAAAAGCAGTTGAATTTCGTAAGGCCACTTATATGTGCTGAAACAAGGGCCTTGTACCATTATGATAGAGGAGCTGAAAAACAGAAAAACAATAGCTGAACGTAAACTATGCTGTGAAATGAAGAGCAGGGTTCTGGGCTTGCTGAAAATGTGGGAAAAATGTTACAGAACAAAAGACCAGTCTCCCCTCAGTAAAGGGATTTAATATCCTCTCTGGTCTACTAATGGACTTTTAACATTGCCTGCTGCTTGCAAAGCTCCATCATCAATGGGTTTCAAATGAGAGACTGCTATGTGCCAGAAGATTAGGGCAATCAATTAGGACAATACAAAGTTTAGTTTGAAAAAAAACCCCTGATATGTAAATAGCCATTTGCTCTCTGGCCTTCTGCTGTTTCAAACTTACTGAGGTTTTTGGCTCCTTCCTCCTGTAGTAAAAACGTTCCCTCATCAGCACAATGTCTCGGTGTTGTTCCTGGTCTTTGTTAGCACGGACTGACTGGCAGCGCCTGCAGCGACGGGACTCGCACATGAAATGCTGACGTGTGACTTACCATGGCCACGAATCCTCTCCCTCCCTCTTTTGCCCATTTCACAGTAGCTAGTGGTGGAGCTGGGAAGTGGAGCAACAGAAGATAACTACACGTGTCTCCACCCAAAATCTAGTGTGTGGTCAGGATCTGGCCTCTCACAAGCTTCTGCTCCAAAGCTTTTTTTTTCCTTGGATCACATGTAGCTGAGGAGGACCTCATCAGAAGCTACAGGTGTAAGTGACAGCATGATTTGCTCAGACTACGGGTAATTCAGGGCACCACTATAAGTAACTATGCAGTTATACCAATTTGGTGGGATCAGAGAAGCCATGTTTACAGTTAGTCACAATGTGTTGCTTCTTTACAGAATTTTACAATCGCATTTTATAACAAAAAGCGTTTCAGTTTCTTTTCCGTAGCAGTTTTGAAAACAAAAAATGAAACGGTAAATGCGGAAAAACATTCAAATGAAACCTTTCAACCCAAGTGAAAGTTTTTTTAAATTTCTTTTTTCCAGAAATAGTTATTGATTTCAGTGAAATCACACAGGTTGGGCAGAAAAACACAGTTTACTGCTGTCATCTGCTCAAAGAGGCAATCTCAGCCTTCACTGTTACAACTTGAGAGAATTTAGTGCTTGACACATAGCAGTGCTGCCTAAAGCACACCTACAAGTACACTTCCACATGGCATCAATTATTGTTTAAATGAATACGAAAAACTTCTGTCAAACGATTTTACAGAAGTTTCTTCAGCTCAGCAATGCAAAAAGAGTATTAGTTGCCGGGCAGTCAATCTGGGGAGCAAAAAAATATGGACATTAAACTGAAATTTTCCTTTATTTCTAAATATTTAAATAATTAAACCAAAAATACCAAAAATTTGTTTTCTAAGATTTTGTCTCTCAACAGGAACAATTCAACGCATCACTCACAAACTGTCCATGGTTAGAGAGTATTTGCATTATCTGAATTCACCCTGGATTCAAATACGAACAAGCCAAGCCAACTCAAGCCATTGCTTTTCTCATCTACACATGTGGTTTGCACCAGCATGACTTTGTGGTTTGTTGTCCAAAAGCCTTAATTAACGTTGACCATAATTGTGTTACCACTATTACAGATAAGAAAATCCACAGAGGTAGCAATAGGTTTGGTAGCTACAACTGTCTGGCCTGTACAATGATACAACCTATAACAAAAGTCTAGCAAAATCCATCAGATAACCTTGCTCTTAGCAAAGTGATTTCCAGTGCAACAGGAGCTGTTGGTGGGAAGTCACTGGAGGCATGATTTGGAGAGGAAGGAAGAAAAAACAGCAGATCAGTGTGTCAGAAGGCACTGGCATGTAGCTGGAACTCCCTAAGAGAGAGCTGGGTCATTACATATATTTAGATTTAGGAGCTGTCATAGGCAAAAAATAGCTGAAATTGTGAACACGAACAGGCAGCAGATAACTGTGTGTATGTGCATGGGTGAATGTCTGAAATTGAACTCTTGACCCTCAGACAGCAGCCTGCTACTTGCAAGCTGCAACCAGCATGGGCTGCTTGGTAATTCTGATAAAACTTTGACTAAACAGAAGTGACGTATTCCAAATCCTCCAATTAATAAAGAGACAGGAGATTGACCCACTAGTTAAGAAGCTGATCATAGAATCATAGAACCACCTACGTTGGAAGCACTGTTCCTATGCACGTACGCTATTTAGACTGGAGGAACTTTGAGCTTGGTTTCCAGAAAGGGAATCTGGTGCCAAGAAATGAGTTCCTGAAAGGAAGAAGTGGTCTCGGAAAGAAGAAGGGGACCCAGAGAGAAGAAGCTGAAGATCCTGGCCTCGGGAGATGTCTGAGAAATAGGGGAAGATCCCGGAGATGAGGAAGCCATGGACATCAATGCCAGGGAATGCTCAGGGACCTTGACCAGTGGCACCTGAGATGGGTAAGTGCAAGCAGCATCACAGAAGGAACCAACATGACTTTCTGCCCAACCTTCCCAGGCCAGTAGTGACCTCGCTGCAGGGAAGGGGAGACCTAGGGAATGAAATTCTGGCAGAGGGTGAGTGTGAGAAAGACTAAGTAGGGTAAAAGCTGTAATGTCACTGATTCTTCAATAAAAAACCTGGTATCCAGATCCTTTCCACATTGGCATTTATGCTGTCTCACCCTTGACAAGAGCTCGGCCTCATTTTTGATTCTTTGGTTAAGGAACAGCATAGATTTCCAGATGGGGCATTTTGAAAGAGCATCTGTCAGAGATGCACCCAAACCCCATCAACATCTTAAGAGTTGGATTCTCTGTTGCTCTTCAGAAAAATCTCTAACAAAGAGTTTGTTGCCCTCGGAGAGCACCACTATGCAGTTCAGTCTGCCAGCACGTGTCATCAGCTTGTTATGGAAAACAACCGCTCATAAGAGGCTATTGCTCATCTGCTGCTCTCCAAGAGAAACTGTCCTGTGTCCTCCCTTCTGGTGACATTTGAGACCCATCATTCTCAGTGGCCGTTTATCCCATTGTGATGGTTTTGTCTGGGATACAGTTAATTTTCTTCATAGTAGCTGGTAAGGGGCTATGTTTTTGATTTGTGCTGAAACTAGTGTTGATAATACAGGGATGTTTTCATTATTGTTGAGTAGTGCTTACACAGAGTCAAGGCCTTTTCTACTCCTCGCACCACCCTGCGAGCTGGTAGACTGGGAGTGCACAAGAAGTTGGGAGGGCACACAGCAGGGACAGCTGACCCCAACTTGACCAAAAGGGTATTCCATACCGCATGACGTCACGCTCAGCAATACAACTAGAGGGAAGGTTGGGGGGGCGGTTGCTGCTCAGGGACTGGCTGGGCATTGGGAGGTTGGTTGTGAGAAGTTGTTTTTATTTCCATCATTTGTCTTTCTTGGGTTTTATTTCTCACTCTTTTTTATTTTCCTTTTCATTATAATTTTATTATTATTGTTATTATATTATATTTTATTTCCATTATTACACTGTTTTTATCTCAACCCACAAGTTTCCTCACTTTTACCCTTCCGATTCTCTCCCCCATCCTGCTGGGGAGGAGGGAGCGAGCGGCTTTGTGGTGCTTAGTTGCCAGCTCAGGTTAAACCGTGACACCCATCCAGAGGTTATTAATGGAAAATGGACTTCCATGCTCAGCTGTGTTGAGGGACTAGATTGAGAAAACCAGACCAAGCATCTTGGCGTAACCTCTCCATATTTGCTAGCTGTAAAAAACTGCAAGACAGACAACATCTCACCTTGCAGTGTAACAGATGTGCAGATGAACCCATGATGATGCCAATGTGCTGTGCCTGGGCTTACAGAGGACGGCAAAGAGGTGAAACAAAATGAGGCTGCATGTAGCAGCCTCTCATTTCAAGCCCGTTGATGATGGAGCTCTGTAAGCGACCAGCAATATTAAAAATTCATCCCCGTGCTTCACAAAAAAAGACCTGGGGCAACACAAAGTCTGTCTGGAGAGTTTCACGTGCCACAGATCTTGCGATATGAAAGACTGCTACGCTTCTGAGAGGTGCGGCTAGAAAAACAGGCAATATTAGCACTGCAAATACAAGTTCCCTCATCAATACATCCGCTCCTCATTTGGAGGGATCTTCCCGTGTGCTAAATCTATAGCCTTTCTTTTGTGATTGCGGAGGAAGACAACCAGTAACATACTGATTATGACGTTATAGCTCACGCTGGCTCAGGCATTATAGAAGCCATATGCCATTTTCTCTCTTGGCTGGGAAAATGGAATTGTTGTGGGGAGTGGGGGGAAGACATAGCCACCTTTTTTTTTTTTCTTTCTTTCTTTCTTGCTTCCAACCCTTCTATTAAGCAGGAAATAATCTAGTGGTCAAAACAAAATATTTCAAGATTTTCAAGATCACCACCTGCATGTTACAGAGGAAACTACAATGTAATCACAATTTTCAACTGCAGAGAGTCTCTTCAGAACTAGAAGTCAGGGAGAGGATCCGTGTGTGTGCAGCATCCTTCAGCAATTATAGATTGTGTATTCCCAGAAAACTAAAATTTAGGCAGTTTAGAGAAGATAATTGCTGAAGTTGCATTTACTTGCATTCAAATTACCAAAGCGGAAAGAGTATGCAATGTTCTGCGTAAGCCACAAGAGTCACTGCTCTCTGATACTTCCTTCTACATTAAGGACAGCAACAAGAATTTTACTCTACATGATGGCAATGCTCTATTTCTTGCAAAAACATTTCTGCCAATTGCCTCATTTTATGGCCTCTGCAACTCATAGTAAGGTGAAGCTCCTAATAATTTCCCTTCTAGACGATGCTTTTGTCAGCTATGTGGTAATGTAATTATCCACATAACGGTGATACTCTGGCAGACAAAGACGCTAAATGGAAAAATAATGTTTTTCCTAGAAGGTCAGCTTCAAAGAAGATGCATTTAAATTGCTTATCTGAAAACACCCGATGTCCCATATGAGCTCAGGAAAAGTACACAGCAGGACATAAAAAAAAGAAATCTTGTACTCTGCTTCACCCCTAGGTCTTTAACAAACCTTAAGCTTACCATTAAGTTCTTCACTAGGGCTGATCTCAGGAGCAATGGCCACTTCTGAGTAGGGTGTTTGGTGTTTTTCAATGTAGTTTTTGGATAAAAATCATCTTGGCTAACATCACGTTAAAATACTGATTGTAGATGTGCTGGAATTTTTTATTGTTTTCCATCTAATTAGGCAGCAAATGTTGGTCAACATCTTTAAAGTCTCGTTTCACTGAGCATTAACTGCAATGTCACATTAATAGAAACTTCCCCAAAATTACAGTAAGCTTAAAAATTATCTAGTAACAAATGTGAAACATACTTGATGTTGTTCAAGGACAAATTAGAATTTAAAATATATTTCCACCCTCTTTTCTCAGCTAAGCAGTTCATGATTATCCAATTTACTGATAACATTCTTGCCTCATCTCAGAGGAGGAAGCCCTCCCAGAGGATAAACAGACTAAATAGTTGCTTTTCAATATTTGCTTTAAAGTATGTTTAACTCTTTATTACCAAAGAAAAATATTAATTTAATGCAGGGATAATGTGTAGCTCTCTGTAGCTGCTTTACAAATGTGGGGCTGTATGAATTGGACACTTTTTGTCATGCTTATTAAAAATAGGAGATGTACTGATGGAGCACACCTATACTACGTATACCATATGTGTTTCTATCTCTTTCCATCTGTTCGTCTCCACTTTAAGTATTTTAATAGACAAACTATCCACTTTCTGGAAATTTTGCAGAGTCCAGATGACGTTATCTATACCTGACTACTCCATGACTAACGGTTAACTGCATATTGTACAGTTTGATTAATGTAGTACTTAACTTCGTATTTCCAGAAGGCTTTTGTTTAGCTCTTCCTACAGGGCTCCTCTCAAAAATGTGAAGGTCTACACTTATGGAGAGTTATTAACCCAAGAAAGAAATCATCAGAGAAGCCAGGTTCAATTTCAAGCTAATAGATATGTTGACATTAATATTTTCAATCAGTTTTTTGCAGGTGCGTGTTAAAAAATACAATGGTTTTGTTTGCCCTAAACCCTGGCATGGCAGGTCAGAGAGGACTGAAGTAATTCTCACTCACACCGATTCTCAAAAGTGCTAGAAGACTTAGGTGCCCAGAGTGATTCAGTATCAATTGGAGTGAGAACCTGTCTCCTAAATCCAGGAGTGGATTTACTGGAGGGAATGAGGAGGGAGAGACAAGGACTTTAGGCCATTTGATAACATATGGGATGGCACCTGGTACCAGTCCCTGACAAGGTTATACAACCGACCGTTTTCCTCACAATCAAAACCAAAGGAGGCTGGATTCAGCTGCTTTTGAAAACCTCTTTCTATAGGGAAACTCTTTGCCCTCTTGCATTAATAATAAACAACACTGACACACACACAGAGTATTTTATACTGTAATAGTCTATAATCTGGAAAATAGGGAAGGGGAGTCTATAATCTGGAAAATAGGATCTGGGAAGGCTCAGTAGTGACTGCACAAGCCCATTGGAGAGGTGGACGTGAAATGACCTCCACAAGTTGCTTCAGGGGCATCTCCTCCTCCCTGACAGCTCTTTACCCTTCTCTACAGGGGACAACTCCAATGCTGATGCAATGGCAACATGAATCTCTGCCCCCAAGGTCATCTGGGCTGGGAGATGCTATGGGAATAGTGGAGAGCAGGGTGAACACTAAATGACTAACATTATTTTTTCCTTTATTCTGCAAGTAAAAAATAAAGATTCCTCCTTTTTTTTTTTTTTTTTTCTAAGAGCTCTGGAGGAGTCCTTCACAATACCATAGCCTTGGAAACACAGCTTCAGTTACAGCCATGCTTCCCAGGAGTACTTCTACTTTGTCTAGCTGCCAAGTAGTGGTGATCAACCTGTGACCATTTATCACATCCTTGTCTACCTGGATAATGCTGAATAAAGGCAGGCTTGGCTCAAACCAGAATGCCTGCTTAATGGAGTACGGCAGCAAGCTTAAAAACAGTCAAGAATATTCTTTATGAGGGAGCTGATAAAACTGGAGGCAGAAAGCACTGTGTCATAGTTCCTGTGAAATTTTGCTATATTTAATAAACATACACATAAATTACAGTTATATAAACACTTCCTCAAACTATGGAGTTTTTCCATTACTTATTAGTCATAGTTACTGATAGTCTAAGAGAAGAGGTTCGGATGTAGTGACTATCAAAAATGTGGGACCATAGCTCCAACCCAGATCTCTTGCGTTCCTTCATTCCTGCATTTGAAAAGCTGGGCCAATTTATCTACTTTGAGCCTAGCTTTATGGAGGCTGTTGCAGTACAGCTTCGGGGATAAAAGTGGTTGAAAGTTCTAGTAGCCACAGCAGCACAGTGAAATAAAGAAATACAGGCTGCTTTTAAAAGATGATGTGGCCAGAAAGAATTATTCATGGCACTTTGTTGGTTGTTCGACCTGGATGACTGGCTAAGGCAGAACAGACAGTGGTAGGAATGAGCCAACACGGAAGGGACAGGACAATTTCATTGCTTAAGCACTGTTGATTAGTAGACTGGAAGTAAACTGTGCTAGGAGTTCATCATTGGTTTTATGAAACGTTGCTTGTTACTACAGGTTTCTCTCACTGGAACCTAGCTAGTTCCCTGAGAAGGCAGGTACTGACTTCTTTACCTCCAGAGCTGCAAAGGTCTGGACAATCTGCATCCAAACCAGAAACTCAATTGCCTGAGTCAAACTATAAATGTGTATATCTCAGGTACCTAAGCCAGCGATGGCATGATCCAGAAGGACCTGGTTTTGACTCTTATTGGAAATTGCAGACCAAAATTTCGTTTGGTCTTTCTGAAAGTTTGTGGCGCTCTAGCATGCCTTTCCAGGTAAAGATACCCCAACAGGTATGTCAACAAAACAGGCATCTGGTCAAAATTCTGTGTCAGAGTTAAGGTTAAGTGAAACTTAACCTTAATGAAACTTCTCAGTACATTTTTGAAACACAAAGAAACATACAACGATGTTATAAATGAGCAGCTATTTCTTTAAAACACAGCTTTAAAGGATTGACTTTAAAGTCAGCTATTTTTAAAAGCAAAGTGGTTTATTTTTTTTGTACGCTACTTATATTTGACTTAGATGGGAATACATTAATTGCATGTAATATGCTTGGAATGTGTGGAAAATAACATTTTTTCCATGTGAGTCAGCACAGGAAATGAACTGCAAATGAGTAAAATGTTGAGAAGTCTACAGATGGAGTTTTTTTAAAAATACACAATGTTTTTCAAGAGTAGAATACTGATATCATGTTTTCTTCAAGAGTAAAGTATCACAGAGATGAATGATCACACACCAGAGACTGAAGAAGAGCAAGAACTTGCTTCTGATCATCATAGTTTAAGACTCTAATCTGATGCAACATTAATTTAATAGTTTCTATTTTTGCTGGTGTCAGGTAGCTTTGCCTCCCCTTATTGGACATTGCCAAAGCTTCCCACGTTCTTGCTAAACACAGAAAATGGTAGATGGTATGAAGTAAACTCAGAGGTGTGCTGACTTAATTTTCTTTTCATAGTAATGTAAAATAAGCAAACCGGTGTCTTCTAAATAATGACCTTGTGATTCCACGAGGTACTTCAATTTTCAAATTTTTCCCTTTCCAGGGTTAGATATTAAAATAGTAATAAATACTACTAGTAAGAACAGCAAATGAATGGGTTCTAGGAGTCATACTATGAGACGATGTTCATGGATATATTTAGGAAAATATGTAACCCACCATGAAGCTGAATCCTCACTCCTAACCTAATTGACACTTGGAGCTCACAGTGGCAGCACACGGAGAAAGGAGCAGAGTCTGCTCCAACACACTATTGATTTGCTCTGAAATTACATGAATTATTACTTTTGACTTCAGTATTATAACTGACGATTGTATTGGAGTATTTGATGCTGTAAGAAGGCCCCATTAGTGTAAAATGGATCATCCCTGCACTCCTCAGAGCTCCCTTGAATCTAAAATTTTCTCCCTTATTTCATTTAGCAGAAAACTACTGCTTCTATATCAAATTCTCCTTCTGTTTACTGAGGTGCAACTACAGCCACAGTCCAGTCCAGTTAGTAGGAACACTTTGACTCCTGTCTTTATTGTGAGGTATGAAGCACACTATTAATACTGTTTTTTCTTTTTTGAACTCAAACCAATAAACAGAGTTTCTTTTGAATATGTTGCATTGCACTCTGGGATACATGAAAAGGATCTGAATGATTAAGTTTGCATTATACTGATCCTAGTAAACATCTTCCTCTGAATGCTGAAACCAATTACTGGTATTTGGCCTTTATCTTATGACTGTACTTCCGTCAAATGAACAAACAGGCACACGTGGTGCATCCCAAAGGCAACATTTGGCTCATAGTGCCTAACAATCAAAGAGAGATGATGCACATATTTTTTGTAGGAAGATAACGTTTCACGTTCCTTTGCTTTAATTTTGCTGTGAAAAGAGCAGCACGGGGAGCCTGCTGCCTCTGCTTCGAGTGTCCTGCTCGCTCTGAAGCTACAGACGGATTCTGCCACCCTAGTGAGACTGAAGCGCGTACTGCACATCCGTGCAATGCACAGTTCATCACGCTGCCCTGTACCAAACAGAGCTGCTTAGTTCATAGATCAGAGAGCCATTTAAGGTGAACCTGGAATGATTCTTGGTGGCAAAATTGAAACCATCTAAAGTCAAGCTGGGATTTTCCTGGACTCTTTCCCCTAGTCTTCAAAACATGTATCTGTCTTTGCCTTTACTCTCATCAATAAGGAATTTAAAGCCATAGACTCATTACTCGCAAATGTCACTACCCGTGAAAAATGCAAATAGAGAGAACAAATAGGCTCCATGTTGCAAGTGTAAATTTAGAGTCCCTGTACAGAAGCGATTTTTTTTCAGTCTGCCTTTGGGAGCATGCTTGACACAATTTCCTGAAAAGCTGCCTGTTTTTCTTCACCATCCCCATGACCAATAGTTACACAACTTATATGGATTAATTGAGCTGCAAACAGTAACATCCAGATCTCCTATGCTGCTTAAAATACAATACAGCGAAACTAGGCATGACTGCAGTAAGGATCAAAGAGAGAGGATTACAAGAATAGAGTAGATGTCTGTCTATGAGAATCAGGACATCTAGACACTAAGGCATTATAGGGCAAAACTCTTAACATCTTTTCTGTCACACCTCCAAGCAAAGATGAGCTGGAGGAGGTCAGAGCAATTCACCTGACTCAGCCTGCCGCCAGACAAAATAGGTCAGATTAGCTTCTTCAGCAATTATGAAACGCTTCTTTCTCTAATGAAGTGGCTAAAATACAGAACAGAAAAGCGAAACCCTCAGAGGATAGAAAAGAACAGAAAAGTTTCAGAAGGCAGCTGATGTTTTGAAGCTTATAGCCATGCTTCAGGACTTTCTTATCCCAGGCAGGACACAGATTGCCCAGCAAAGGAGAAGGGCACGGGTGTTTATGAACTGGAGTTACTCCCTGCGAATTTTGCTGCCAGTAATAATCCATCTTGAGCAGCAGTGTTTTGAAACAAGTATTGCTGAGTTCTGCAGATTTGTGATGATACTAATCTCCATACAACTTCATGAGAAGCTGCCAGAAATGCAAAGGACTTACATTTGCAGTATATGTTTGCAAAACTAAGCTTTGATAGAACGTCCATCCACAGTACAGAAGGAGACAAGTTCTGGGCCTGCTTCCACACGTAAAGTTATTTCAGCTGACTGCCTATCTTCCAGACTTCCTTTCAATCTCTGACCTATGAACTTCCCTGATGCTGATGCTTTGCTCCTTCTCCCTTTGACTTGTTATATCACTTAAAGTAGAAAAAACCTTAAAAGACTGGAAAACACCACCAAAAATCTGGCATCAAAACTCCTCTGTTTCCCTGGATTCAGTAGAGCTGTGGTGCAGAGAGGATGAAATCAGGCCTCATGTTTAATTCTTTAATTTATGGAAGCAGGATTGTCTTGGCATCAGGTTTAACGTTCTGCGGACAGCTACCTTTTCCAAAGAACATGAGTTCCGCACCCAAGTGGGGGACACTGAGCACCCCCATGTGGAAAAGGAGGTACCATTTTTTGAAAAAGGTTGAGTAATCCTATCAGCATCCTTCAAGAACTTACCATACTGTTATCCGAAAGGCACTGAATTCATGCCAAGGGACTTGAATTTCTTACAGTAAGCTAGACCAAATTACAGACAATAGGTGGTACCTAAAGACCTGCACTACTTCTACATGAAGCTAAACCAGTGTTTTACTCCTTGTCCTGCTCAAAAACCTGGAAATTATGTCACTCGCTTTCATACCGGTACACGATCATTGAATTTATTCCTAACCTACTGTGCTGGGAAGACCAGATGATAAGCAGCAAGAAGACCAAATCACGTGCGTAACAAGCTAGCCACAACAACGTGAATTTCTAGGACCAGATTTCTGAACAGCAACTCCTGCAGCTTCCCACAGTGGCGACCATGCGTGTTCTACACCTCCAGCCACCTGCCACTGCTTCTTTCCCGCCCTCACATTGCACAGCCCCATAGATAATCCGCATCATGAAGGCTTTTTAGGCCTTCCCCTGCGCACTGAAAATTACCTGACAAGCAGGGCTCAGTATGGAGTTGTTCTCTGCACACTGAAGAGAATAATAAATGATTAGGCTTGTCCTCTATGTCTGTCTGTCTGTCAGTCCCTGGCAGTAATTTATATGCTCATGGACAGTTTGAGAGAGAAGACAGGGCAATCTTTCAAAGCTATAAAGTTTGTGTCAGGTTTTGTGAGCAGCAGAGTTCAGGTAGAGAATCCCAAGAAAGTCTGCAGTGTGAATTCAGCTGTTATTTGTTCTGTTGACCTGGTCTCCCAAAACACGTGAACTAGACAGCCAACACGCACACACAAGCAGCCCGGAGCCTACCACCCAGTAGATGCTACTTCCTGCCCAATTGTCACTTAGGAGAGATGTGAGGCAGCTGGAGGAGGAAGGCATGGCCGCCACAGTGAATGGGAGCTGGGAGCATTGCAGGGTGTGGGCACAAGGTGCAAGAGAGTTAGAATTACTGCTGTAGAAGAGTAAGGAGAGCAGACACAAATTTGCAAGACAGATTTCTGCTGTTTCTAGTGTAACATACAACAGAGTTTGTACTTGGTGCTCAGTATAACCTGAATGAGAGAGGAATTTAACTGTAGCCGAAACCCTCGCCTGTGATTTGTGATAACAGTAGGTGTCTACAAGGCAAGAAATCTGTCAACAGCTATAGAACCTGTATTAGCCTGTGGCAGATGTGACACAAGTCCAGATCCTTTTGGCATGAATATTCTCAAGCAGACATCTGGTCTGACACAAGTTATGGAAAGGTCATACTGCACGTTCTAGCGTGGACGCCCACACAGATTTAAAAAATCGTTTCTTACCAACAATCATGTGGTTGCAGACATCGCAGAAGGTGGGTTTTTTGAAGATGTGCTCCTGGAAGATGTGAGCCTTGTTGTTTTCTGGCAGCTGCTGGGCTCTGGTGGGGGAGGACGCCTGGCTCTCTGAGCTGGGGAGCTGCCCGGTGCTTGTGCTCACCTCAGGCATCAAGTCTACTTGCAGTTTCACATCACTATTAGTCCTCTGGAAGAAATTGTCTGCACTTTTACTCCGCAAGCTTTTGGTCTTGAAGGAGAGTGATCGTTTCAGTTTCTGCAGCTGCAATAAATAAGCCAGTTACAATTACTGCCTTTTTCCTCTTCAACAGCAAGGCAAGGCTCCTGGTTTTGGGGTGTGCTGTGGAACCTTGGAGCCACTGGCAGACTTTGAACCACCTGAACAATAAAATTTACTTTAGAATTTAACCAGCAACTTCAGAGCAAAGAAAACAGATCCCAATCAGAAAATAAAGTACTCCACGTATGCTTTCTGACAGACAATAAACCCTATAGCCCTAATGAATGCTTCTATTGGTCTTTTCTTTCAGGTATGACAGCAAAGAGAGTTGTACGCATTGCAGAATATATCCTTTATATTCAAGCATGAGAAAACTTGTAAAATTATTATTATTCATCCTTGCGTGGTCCTTAGGAGCCCATAAAGCCATTTCCAGAACAGCTGTTAAATGGCAGTACAACAGGAGTGAATTCAGTAAATACATTTGATATATTTAAATTTCTTTAATCTGACAGAAACAGAGATTATATGCGGTTTTGACTGAGAAATTATTGTTGTTTTTTTCTAAAGGAACTAAGGCTAAGGAGCAGTAACAGTATAATTAACTAGCCAATTGATAGTTATTGCATTAATTAATACTAGCTAACACACATTCACGTATATTCTTGTATATTGTATGGTGTATTGATTGTCAGACTATTAAGCACCACAATAAGGCATTATTAACTTAAATTTGTTAACTCAAACTCTTTACCTATAAACTGTCTGGTACCTTATGAGAGCTCCTCTCATCCTTACCCACCGTATTTTATATAAAGCTGAGAAGGGCGCTAGGTGAGGCGCAGAAGCTATCAGGGTATCAACTACACAAATTTGCGAGCTTGTCAATTCCAGCAGCCCACAAGTAGAGCCTGGGTAAAAGGAAAGCCAGCTCTGTGTCCGCTTCATGTTCGCTGTCTCTGAAGTGTAATACCTCCATCTCACCTTTCACTCAGCATTATTCCAACCACTGCAAAATCATTTCAATCAATCACTGCTGCAATTCTCTGGATGAATGTGATGTAACAATTGAAATTTTCCATGCCGCTCAGGCTGCCTGTGGTTACCAGCAGGAACGGTTTACATTAGAAACTGTTTATGTTAGAAGTAATGATGATCGGGAATCATAATTCACACTAATATAAAGGGAAGGAGTCCACATACTTTCCCAAAAAAGCATGGCACTGGTCTGTCATACTGACTTAGTGGCTTCAGAGCACTCGTTCTCCCCAGCTTCTATTCCGGATCCATCCACTTACTTTATGATGCAGCTGAAAGCACGCTGTTGGAGAGAAGCCTCAAGGCGTCCCGGGGGGAAGCCTCTCTTCTACCTTCAGACCAGGCAGCTTGTTCTTGGAGAAGGGAGACACTCCAGCTCTCTTCCCCACATTTCACAACAAGCTCCCTCAGTCCAATAAACAAGTAAAGAGCTGCCACTGCCTCCAGTAAACAGCATTCGGGTTTGCTACGTGAGAGCAAACTGCATTCTGCTTCCTGAGCTGTTTGTCTGCAGCGGCTTTGGGAGCAGGGAGGGAGAAGAGCCGGGGCCCATCCCACATGCACCACTCTCACCCGTGTCTCTCTCTGGGTTCACAGGAGGAGCCCTGGATCCAAAGGAAGGAAATACCTGTTTGCAAGAAACTCTCAATCTCTGAGGAAATGTGTAAATAAGAGCAATTAAGGCACTAGATGCCAACTATGTAAGAGCAGTTTCTGGTTTCTGAAGCTGTTTCAGCTGAAGCCTATGTCTTGGACTAGCTGAGCCCAAAACTCACTGTACAACAGCACCAACGCAACGTAAGGTCTTCCTTCTTCTGCTCGAATGTTAAGTCACCGGCTCCTGAAATCACTGAGGTTACTCAGTACCGGGATTACTTCATCTCCCCAGTGACAGTGAGGAACTCTGCAATAATTCACACTCCCCTGCTCTTGAAATACTTCTCACTGAAGTGAGACCTAATTAGTGTAGCAAAACACAGAGAATTACAACACCACAAGGTGACTGAAATGGCATTCATTATTGATTTGCCATCCATTCCTACAGTGCCACATGAAGTTAATTAAATTTCAAAATGCTGCTTCTGCCACAGAAAGGAGACTAAGCTGAGCAAAAGAATATTTGTTTTATCATGAAACAACTGTCCTACTAGTTTGGACAATGCGTGCAGTATATTTTAAGGACGTCTGCATTTACTATCCTCGTCCTGCTCTCCTGTGCACAATCATTTGCCAGTCAAGGGATGTACCAGCAGCCTTTCCTTCCCCAGGCAGAAAAGTCAACAGGTTTCCAAAGAAGGTAGTCCAGCATTCAGGCTACGTACGTCCAAACATATGCATACACACTAAGGTGAGCATGCAACCATGTGGACTCCATGCATCTCCAGCCACAATGTTCAGGGCAGGACAGAAATTCAAGAATGAGTTAACCAGGTTACATTCACAGATTTGGTAGGCATCTCTGCACAAGCTAGTAGTCCTCTCTGAGATTCCCTGAGAACTGTCCTGTGTTAATGTGGTTAAATAATTTCCAGACAATGGGGGCATCCTTGTTACCCAAATGCATATTTCGTACTCATTTGCATTCAGGCTGGAAGACACCTACCAGGTTTGGCTTGCATTGCATACCTAAAACACCAACGAAAGTCTGCAGCTACTATATCCCAAATTGTGTACAGAAGTGACTACGCAAAAATGCAGAACATCTTGCACACACTTTGCACAGTACTTTTTAAAAGTACTTCTCAGATCAGAGTGTTTTACATGCATCTTGCATAAGTGCGAGCACACAGGGCAATAGAAGATTGGCATCAGGTTTTAAAACGTGATCCAACTTTCCTTTCTCATACTAGGCCCTCGAGAGAATTTGAAATAGTGTACTGGTATGTGATTGTTTATTCAGGAAAAGTTGGCCCAAGAAACGGCAAGTTGTTGTACAAATAGTAAAACCATAAAAGCTTAAGTGATTATTATGCTGCGGTCAAGTGAGTGTCACATCCCTTACTTAAATACCAGCTTCTCCTCATTTTGAAGTTTGCTGTGTTCTTTTATTGGAAGATTTCAAATGTGATTAAGTACAGGCAGGTAATATGTGTCTGATTTTGATCTGCCGTAAACTGATTTAATGCACTTGTGATGCCACTGGCTTCTAATAGAGTGGCTATAGCATTCACCTGAGGCAGGAATCTGCTCTATCAATAGAGAGGAAAGTATGCAAATTTTACTATTCATAATTTATTTCTGCAGAGTTAATGAGTCCAAAGTTAAATCTTAGGAAGAAACACTACCGACCTTTGGAAAAACCTGTGACTAGGGCTATTCTGCACTCGATACTTCAACACTTCAGTGAAAAATCATGTATTGGGACTGAAAGAAAACCCTAAACCAAGCACAAAAAGGCTTTAAGAAACATATTTGAGATAAATTTCCTAAGCCTTTCACATTTTCTCCTCTGCAAGGACAGTTACAAATTAGCTTTCATTTAAATAAAAATAAAAATTAAATTCCCACAAGCACAAGAGTTTTTCTAGACTCATGATAGCATCCTGAGACTTTGCAACATTGGCACTTCAGAAACGTGAACCCTTGATATCAAATCCAGGATGTTCCTGTGGTTTGAAATTAGAGTCAGGGAAAAAAGTTATTCTCTAGTTAAAAGCATTTTATCAGTCACACGGACTTTCAGTGACTGCACATACTAAGCCGCAGGCAAGGTAGAGATAAGTGCAACAGCTAAACCTCAGAGCATGATTAACCTTTTTTTTTCATTATCATCTAGCACAATCTCCATCTTCCTCAGAGTTACTGAACGTTCAAGCTGCAAGGGATCCCAAAGCTCTGATGAACCATTGCTTATCACCACCTCCTCTGTTCCTAATTCCCCTATACAACTCTTTAGTTGCTATAACCAGAAAAAAAAGAGGCAGCAAAAGGACAGCTATTGAGAGTCATTCTTAGTGTTAACTAGGGGCCGCTGCTTTTGATGTGAACGAGAATTGCACCTGCCCTCACTAAGGCTTTATTTGGCTTAAGCATTGGAATCACACAACTCTGTTCTACAATTTTGGTTTAAGAACTTCCCATGGAAGTTGGGAAGGTGTCAAGGATTTGAGCTGTTTTATAATCCCTGGCTTTGCAACTACAGAAGATAATCGTCCACCCTGCAAAGAATAATTTATTCAGGCTCCTAAATGCTCCTTGATATCTAGAAGCTCTTTTTCCCTTGCCTCTCCAGCTTGTCTACGTTAGCAGTCAGCATGGCTTAGTAGGAGCAGATGTGGAGAATGAAGCAGGGGCTGTTGAGGACCCAGCGTACACACTGTATGCATCCCAGGGCACAGAGTACTCTGAACCAGACCAGTCCATTAGTCCTGGTGTGCATTAGGTGCATTACTAGAAGGAAAAACTGTTTATTATGTTATATTATATTACATTACATTATATTAGTTTGCTTGGTCCACCAGCTTTGGCATTCAGAGCAACCCTCATGGAGTCTGCCCACATCAGCTTATTTCCCAACATGCTTGATCTTGTTCCCTCCTCAGCCACTGCTAACCATCCGTGCCAGCAGCAGGGGCTCCTGCGCAGCATGGGGCCAACAGTGAGATTATTTTTATACGTTTCCACTCTTAACTATCTTCCAGGAGAAATGAACCGGGCTTATCAACTGTACTTTACTAACAGACCATATAACCAAGCCCTCATTTTCAGACATCAGCTGTCTGCTGTATTGCTACCGTGCTAGCAATAAAAAAAGATATCTCTTGCTCTTCTCTATTCCTTTCTTTACACTACTGTTAACAATATCATTAGATGGATTACGAGTAATACAGGGTATTAACAGAGTTGTAATCATCCATCAAGCCCATTTGATTCCTGCAATTCTTATAAAATGTAGCTATTTTGTTTAGCTATGCAGACTAAAAACGCTCTGTCAGCAGATTTCACTCTGCTGTGAAATAAACATCCACCTTCTGTAAGGAACCCTTTCTTCTTCCTTTCAGCTTCCTACAGCAAGTTTCCAAATTATTTAACTCTCGCATCACTATAAAAGAAGGACTTAAACATACAGGGCCCAGATGATGTTGTGTAGATTCACTAGAGAGCGTCAGGTACATGGGATACTACCAAAAGGGACTCAGACCAAAAGCCTTTCAAATAAGGGAAAGAACCAAAGTCTTGATGAATGGCATCCATTCTACTGAGTACAGTCCATTTTCTGGGTCAAGGAGCATTCAGTTTGTATTAGCAACCCTCAGAACATACTTCAAATGTTAACTAGATTTGTTGAAGGACTGGATGTTACCAGGGTGTAAGCTAGCCTGGCAGCATTGCTGGGCTTCAGTTAGCTATGCTGATTAAAAGCAAACAAGGAACGAGCTCAAACAGAAGTGCTTACTTTTTGTGAGCATGAAGGCTAATGATTTTCTTCTTAAAATTGAGGGATACAAAAGTAAGTGATTTTTGAGCACAGAAAAGGGTGGGTTTTTTTCTGGATTTAATTTGAAAATGCACTGCCTTGGCATTTTAATGAGCAAAAATAAGATTATGACATGCCCAAAGCCAGTATGCAATTTCATAAATAATATGTGTGTTTGCCTGCTGATGAGAGAAGTACCATGTCTTATAGAATTAACAAGATAAAAGGCTTTTTCAAACACTTAAGGGGTTGGTGTTGCTTATTGGCAAAGCATCCGTTATAAAACTTGTGAGCAAAGCTGATTCCTTTTCTACCCCCTTCTTCCTAAATAATAAATAGTACAAATACTCTACTGGTACAAATTTAATTACCTAAACTGACTTCAATTGTAGCTGATTTATACAGTCTGAGAATCTGGCCCTATCATGCATTTGTGTCTGCCCTAGCCAGCTTTCTTGGAAGCTGTATCCTTTTAATCTGCTACAAAGAGGGAGTGTTCGTTATTGCAGAATCTGCTACGTATTATATTTGTGTATTTTCCTAAACAGATTGCATAGCTGACATTAGAACAAATACGTTTGTTATTGTTGTAAAAAAATAAATAAATGAAACTGATTGCTTGAATACTGTATTGGACTAGTCAAAGGGGAGACATTTTCCATAACACCTAACAATGACATTATTAGTGATTTTTTGGGTATCTGCAACTACTCTGGTTGGCTCTTGATGCTCTGATTGTCATCCTCAGATTCTCCTCCCTGCCCTATACTGTTTTTGAAACCCACTCACAGATCCTCAAACCTATTTAGGATATAAACCTTTTCAGGCAGGGCTCTTTCTGTGATTTTTTTTCACACGTACGGTCCTAAGTACAATAAAGTGCTCTGATTGGCATGTCAGTGTGTAACAGCAAAAGTCCCTGAAAGAGCCTCAGGTTTGAAAGCATGAAATCTGAAGGGATGCTCAGTTGTCACTGCTCTCACAAATGTCACTGTGAATCACATGTTCTCAGCCTTCTCCTGATGTACAACATCCTTGGCAGCTGTGCGTTTGCATCTCTAATTGGCAGACCTCTAAATTATGAAGAGGTACAGTCTGTATGTGTAGCCAAACAGTGGGTTTGCTTACCAGACCTGTTCATTCTGTAAGACTTTCTGGTTTGGTTTAAACCAAGCTGGACAATTCATCTAGTTCTCAACAATTGCTTGTGCAGTTGGTTTGAAATTATCCTAGTTTGGGGTACATCTTCTTCTAATATTGCAAGGAACCAGGATTAGCAAATATGTGAGACAAATGTGAAATAAGTACTGAAAGTTTCAAGACCTGAAAATACGGAAAAGTCTCCCTTGTCCTCCAAATTCCTTTATCTACCTTCAAAATTGAGCATAAGATGTGACAGGACAAAGTAATGCAGTCCAGGGAGAGGTAGATTTGAGGAAACACAAACAATTTATTAAATATAACAATTGCCATCAAATTTCAGGGAAATCCAGTTATGTCCAGAACTGTCTACTCAGTCTTAAAGCATAAGAGTAAACTCTGTATTAGATATTCTGCAGTTGTGACTTACCCTAAGCTCATATTACCTTCCCTACCAAATATATTTTATATTAACTTCAAAAGACTCACTGTCATTTAAATAGTTTAAAACAGCTTGTAAAAAGGAGGAAACGTGCAAAATAAATATAATGATACTTCTATGCATGTCAGATCCACAAAACTTTAAGGCATTTTAATCAAAAACTAAGTAAAATCCCCTCCTCTTTTATAAATCACTTATTTAGCCAAAACTCTCAAATTTTCTATCTGACAGAATTTTTGCTGTTGTGTTTGTGAACAGTGTATTCCTCTCTTTTCTTTTAATCAAGCGATATTAGAAAGAGTAATCCAGAAAGAAAAGAGTGCGTATTATATTTCTCTTCCTGAGAGATCTAGTCTCTATTAGTATTTCTTCAAACTTCCTAATGAGTTTGATTCAAGTTTAGTTTGGGGAAAATGCATGCAATATCACTCAGCCATGGTTAGTGTGCAGCCTGCTTCTAGCATAGAGGAAAAACAGTGAATCTTTCTCAAATTTGTAGCATTTCAAGCTAACAACTCACAAGATCTTTCAGAAACACTTTACTGTAGGTTTCCAAAGTTTATCATCTGATTCATGAAAATCAGATTAACTGTCCCAAAGTAAGATCTGCTGGGTTCGTTGTGTTGAGCTTAACAACCATCAAATCTTCCTCCTTTGTGAACATGTGCATAAATCAAAACACATTCGAAACCTAACTAAGCAACATTTCAGCCATGTCCAAAGCCTATTGTTTGTTTTATATCAGGGTTGGAAAATGTTTTGTCCCATTGATCTCCTCTCCTGCATCACCTAGCAAAAGAAGAGCTGCTCCTCTTAGGAGCACAGGGAAAGACTACAAATCTCAGATTTATGTCCAGGATTATATTCTCCCTGCCTCTAAACAGCTGTTCCAACATGGGTGGCACCAGCTGCAGGAGAGCTTTTAGAATGGAGGTTATGAAAGGTGGCTGGTGGAATAACCAGCTGCAAACCTCTGTGTGGCTCCTGTCTCTCTTTCATAGTCTGGCAATTGAATTGTCTCCAGTCTTTCCTCCAGAAACCAACAGGAAAGCCCACGAAGAAAGCAAGAGATGGTTAGGAATAGTCCTTCAATTTGTTTAAAATGCCCCTGTACTTTCAGTTTCAAGACAGGTATGTGTTTACAACATCTTGTTTTGTACTTTGGGTTTCACCTCAGGCATCTGGTTGCTAAGCAGCAGGTCATCTCCATACCTTGTCCTCATTAGGATGAGGCACATGTGGTTATCTCTTGCCTCTTGACATAGAAAGAATTTGGACTGTTATCTCTGAGGTCCCTTCTGGGAATCCCCCATTTTGCTGCCCTGTTTGAATATCTCTTTCCATTTCAGCTTCTAAATGGAACAGTGATTTCCCTTTGGTAAATCCTGGTTTAGTTATTTACTAATCTTTGCTGTGGTGGAAGTGGCACAACGAAATCTGGAGATTAAAAAGCTGGATTTCAGAGTAATGTAAATCCAGGCAGCCCTGCTGAGGTGAAGAAAACTACACTGGTATCTACCTGCTGAGAGTCTTCAATAATAACAACAATAGGGCCTGAGTTCTGCTTCTTTTCAGAAGAATGAGAATGAGAATTATTCTTCTCATGAAAAAACTGCAGTGAATGTGATTGTGAATGTAAGATTAATTATCCTTGATTGTATCTCGTGTCTGTCCATCTATGAAGTGTGCATCATTATTTTCCACTATTGATCTTGTGAGAAATTAAAGCTCAGTACAACTCCCTTAGACCTTTAAAAAACCCCCCAGTCTTCTGCTAAAAAATGCTGGTCTACCTATAGCAATAGTTTCCACTAATTTATTTTACTGTTTTACCGATTTGCTATTCCTTTTTTTTTTTTTTTTTTTTTTTTTAAACAGAGCTGTTTTATAATACTTTAAATGGTAGTATGTCTCTGGAAGCAAATATGGAAATACATCTGGCAGGGAGGCTGATACTAACTGAGGGCAAATTAACATCAGCTCCAGATCCCACATACTGTATAATCACATTTGTACTGTCTTAAAGCAAAAAGGAAGACTGAGATCTACTGGGAGCTGTTATAGTTAATATTCTGCCAGTGTTTCCACTCCTACTTCTGGGGTTCCAAACTTATGCTGTTAAAATTGCTTTGCAGTGAAAACACGTAAGTGCTCAGCTCTACAACAAAGTTATTGTCACTGGGCCAAATCCTAAGGACTTTGCTCACTGCTAACTCCTGCTGACTTCAGCGAGCGTGTTTCCTGAGTAAAGGCTTGGAGTTTGGCTGGGTTGTTGATTTTTTTGTTTTGAAACAAAACTTTTTTTTTTTTTTTTTTACTTTTTTTACACTGTGCATTAAAAGCAAAGGCTTTCTGCACGCCGTATGAAAAAACACCTGTCCACATTTGGAATCCTATTATCTGGCTGACTTTATTCAGCGCTTCTCAGTTCCCTTCTCTTTTTTTTTAAACCATCTTTATCAACCTGCTCCTCCACAACCAAATATAGACAAATACAGGGGGACACATATTGCTTCTCGCTTCTTTTCTCTTTCCCAGACACTTGTTTCAAATTCATAGTTTGTATGAATTAATGCTGCCCAAGTAGCTCGCTTAGCTACTGTGCTTTAACTCTGACATGATGTTACCTCATTTTCCGATCAAAGAAAGAACTAGAACCACAATGCCAGAATTTGGGTACTATATGGCCTATTGGCTTTTAAAAAGCCCTCAAATGTAGATATTTTGGCTTATTTGGCCTATTAAGGGGTTTCTGCACTCTATTCTTTGCTGCCTGTTCATAAACAGAGATTCAAATCCAAATTTTACAACTTGTTTCCATCTTTCCATTTCAAACTCTTCTCAGTGGGAAGATGGGGCACGAACTTAAGCCTTACAGAATATTAGCAGTGTTTGTTGGTTGACTTGCAATTTTTGTTTTTCATAGTTCCCTTCACCCTGTTTTTGCAATCCGGTAGCAAATTTGCTGCCTTCCATCTTCTTTTTATCCCTCCTGAAGACTGATGCTGTCCCATCCTGTGAATGCTGCCTCTTGCCAGCCATTCTGGAGGTCAGGGTGTGCGGCCACCCTGGCACTGCCTGTTCTGACACGACAAGTCCATCAGGACCCATATGGTCCTGGTGCCGATCCATGTGGCTTCCCTGGCACCACTCTGGACTGAAGTCCTGGATGTGGGAGAAAAGCTGGCAGCACAGGTCGAACAAAGCTCCTTAATTCCTCTGGACTTCTCCATGCTTCACCTGAGTACCCACCGTGTTTCCAGTTCTAAAGGCCTACAGCAGCTACCAGATACATGATGTGCCAATTAACATTTTTTCCTACCTCAATAACATCTTCCTTGTTGTTCATTCTGCATTCAGTTATCTTACTGTCCACCACGATAGAGATCTGTTTATTTGCAGACCCAGTTCAGATACAGCACATTTTTCATTAAAGCTCTTCTCAAAGTGCAACTTAGGGCGTGCATTCTTCCCTTTCAACACATCTACTCTAGCTGTATTCTCATTTTCAAAAAGTACTTCCAAACCATTTGGGGGAAAATTACGCTCGTAGTACCAGTTTCCAAGGAACCTGTTACTAGTACAGAAAGTTTCCATCTCAATCTGTCTTTTGTCTTCTTGTTATTACATGTTAGTCATGCCCAGAAAAAAATGCATTCAGTGTCCTACGTAAAGAATAGGCCAAGTCTCCACAGGAAAAATCTGTTTAACTTAATGATGATATTGTCATATATGAGACATACGGTTACTTGGCAGTTTATGGAGATGTTTGAAGGCCTAAACACTGCTTCAAGTGTTGACAATGTTAAATACATATATTTGGAGACGTTAATTGGCAAGAATTGTCATGTGTGAGATTTATCATACATCTTTGACTACTTTTGCCTCAGGCTAATCCATTTCTTTTGTATTTTTCCTAAACCTCCAAGCTGCTGAACATCTTTGGCCAGCTATTGTTTCAAGATCAACCTTGCAAAACAAAAACATTTCATTTTATTCTCACCAGCTGCACAACTTTCCTCCTCAAATTACCTCTATCAAAGTTTCAAGATTAAAATGACTGTCTGAACTGCAAAAATGTGTTTTTATACTGAGATAGCTAGCTTCATGTAAAATGCTACATACAGCATACTGCAAACAGAAAGGCAGAGAATTTAAGACTATAACTGTTTCTGAATGTTAAAATAGATTTTTTTAAGTCCCTCAGAATCCTCTAAAGTTAAACTGTTGCTAATGAAAGTCTGCACACAAATATCTAATATTAAAAAAAAAAGAAAAAAGAATCATAGAATCATAGAATCATAGAATTGTTGAGGTTGGAAGGGACCTTTAAGATCATCGAGTCCAACCTTTAGCCTACCCTGACAAGAGCCACTTCTAAACCATGTCCCTAACTGCCCCATCTACCCTTTTTTTAAACACCTCCAGGGATGGTGAATCCACCACCTCCCTGGGCAGCCTATTCCAATGTTTAATAACCCTTTCAGTGAAGAAATGTTTCCTAATATCTAATCTAAACCTCCCCTGACGTAACTTGAACCCGTTTCCCCTCGTCCTATCACTTGTCACCAGGGAGAAGAGGTCAGCCCCCATCTCTCTACAACCTCCTTTCAGGTAGTTGTAGAGGGTGATAAGGTCTCCCCTCAGCCTCCTCTTCTCCAGGCTAAACAACCCCAGCTCCCTCAGTCGTTCTTCATAAGGTTTGTCCTCCAGACCCCTCACCAGCTTTGTAGCCCTTCTCTGGACACGCTCCAACACCTCAATGTCCCTCTTGTAGCGAGGGGCCCAAAACTGAACGCAGTACTCGAGGTGGGGCCTCACCAGTGCCGAGTACAGGGGGATGATCACTTCCCTAGTCTGGCTCACCACACTATTCCTGATACAGGCTAGGATGCTGTTGGCCTTCTTGGCCACCTGGGCACACTGCTGGCACAAAGCTTGTAACACTGTCATGAGGTTGTGCTCACCTAATAAATGAAGACTATCCAAACTTCGTATTTTTGGTGTTGAGAGAGAAAAGAGATGTTGGTATTGACATAAGATAGCAACAGATTTAATAGGAGTTACCTATTTGATAGGAAAGTGAGGGATCTTGAACCAGTAAACACTGTGATGCCTTGTCTGACAAAAATAATAGCAGTGACTTCAAAAGGAGCAGCATATTGCACGGGGTTGCATGAGGGATTCAGGCAGGCAGGAGAGCAGGGAATAGAAGAAGGAAGAGGAAAGGAAAGTCAAGTTAGGACAGAGAGTTTTAAAGAAAATGAATATTAGTCCTGTGTAAGAGGGGGAATTTCCATGAGGTACTTCACTTTATTCTACTGTCAGAGCAGGTACAATTCTTGATATCAGCAGAGTAGTACTGACTTAAGAGTGTGACATATTACAGCAGAAATCAGAGCTACTGACCACTGCTGAATTGAAGAGCAAATGCAGTGGTAACTTCTAAGATTAACATCCATTTTCTCCTGTCAGCTGGCGGTTTTCTTTTTTAATATGCAGTAGTGGCTATGAGTACGACTGTGCTGGAGGGATGGTAACTCATGGAAAGGAGATTTTCTTCTGGAACTCAGCAGCTGGTAGTAAAGACCAAATGACGTTACCTCTATTGCTACTTCAGGAATATTGTATTTATTGCAGCATGTACCCTACAGTGCCAGAAAAAACAGGTTAGTTTTCTCATCTTGTTTCAAAAAGGTCTGACTTTTTTTTTACCAGACTGAGTGACTACTTCTTACGGCCAGCATTGAGTCATAGCTGAGTTCTCCTCAGAGGCAGATCACACTGTTCAGATTTTTGTTTTAAGGCTTGGCTATCATTTTCTGAACCTTTATGAAATGCTTTTAATTTATCTACAATGTAGCAGGATTCAAGTACATCTATTACAGTTGTTGGCATTCATTTTAGCTTTGATAATCTCTAAGGAATCATTTTTCCAGAGCATTTTTCTGCTAAAAAACCCAGTGCTGTCGAAGCACAGATTTGCAGTCCAGGGAAGTCTGTGGGAGCCTAAACTGCTGAGGAGGCAGGAGCTCAAAAGCCCTCCACTGGCAGTGCAGTTGAAAAGGGATCTCCTGAGTTGCATTGGTCTTCAACTACCTACCCTGAAAGGAGGAGACTGAGATGACAGGGGACATTAAGAAGAGGGCTTAATTTCTTCTGCATAAGGAATGTTTTCTATTACCTCATTGCCTAGGTTTTAAGTTTATGTATAAATATATAATGAAAACATGAGGTTACCTCAAGAGATAAATAGGCATCCACAAGCAAGGAACAGACCATGTAATACCAGGCAATGCAAGGAAACTAAAATGCAACTTAGGGCATTTCTTTGTGAATTAAGTAAGCAAGGCTTGGGTATAGGTGAAAGGGAAAGTGCAAACTATAGGGTTTGCTTTTTTCCAAGAATACTTATGGCTTGAGTGCCAGCATCTACACAGTGTTTATAAAAGGTTCCTCCCCCTAAGGGAAGAGCCACCATTCATTTTCTTAACAGGAATCTTTAAACTTGGCTAAGCTTGGAAACCTCTAGGTTTTTCCTGCAAAGACAGAGCTTGCACTGGCTTATTGTGTCAGAGAGCCTGGTCCTGGATTAAAGCATTTGGGTGAGAACAGGAACAGAGAGGAAAGAAAGAGAGAAACATTGAAAGGCGGAGAGCGAGTGGGTGAGCTAGCAAAAAGTTAACTGTTCGTCTGGATCTTTAACGGCCAGGAGGATGAAGTCCATTTGTCATTACGACTAACTACAGGAGATAGATCTAACTGCTGTGAACCTGCGAAAGACTCCTGTGTGCCCATACTTCATGAAACCGGTACATGATTCATCTTGTAGCTACAGTTTAATAGCAGCACTTCACATTTTGAAGTCTGGATAGGCTCACATTTTTCTCTCTTTTTGTCATAGGTGCATAACTTTCCATTACAGGGCTGGCTGGAAAGCAGCAGTTCCACTTAGCAAAAATTTTCAAAGTTTGAATGATTTTATTCCACGTTGACATGAAAAAACAACCGCAGCTTTTCAAAACGTCTTTGAGAGAGCTGTGGACAGAAGAGGGGAAAGTCAGACAGACCAACCTGCCAGGGGAACTGACGGCTGACCAGTTTTTGTAGGCAAGGTTCAAGACCTCACTCTGACAGATTCACAGTGGTGCTCACCCTACTTAAATTCAAGCTTTTAACTCAGCTGTGGCTGCCTACTATGGTCAATGGAAAAAGATTTCCCCTCAGAGAGGCTAATTCAGAGCACATAAGGCAGGCTTTTCCTCTAAATCACCTTTGGTAAAACAATTTCAGTCTGTGTTCCACTTATAACAATAGGGAGACTGAACTACTAACTTAACTGCCTGAAGGTGGTCTCTAATTACAGGTAGGGGTGTACGATTTAACCTAGGATGCATTTTTCTACTCTTTTGACTTGAAATTTCATCTGCAACCAGGGAAATCTTCCTGACAAAAGTTTACACTATCAGGAAAACGGAACACTTCCTCAAAACCAGAACTTTTTCAACTAAAAAAACCCCAACAAAACTGCATTTGACAAGCATGCGTTTCATTGGAATTTTCATTAACAGAAACATTTGGCAAATCATTACAAGTCACCTTATGTTTATTTGTAAACAAAAATCTTTGAAGAGAATGTGTGAACATATGGGAGAAATGAGATGGAGGTACTAATAGGTACAACAAAAACTGAATATACTTGGTCTTTGAGTTGATACTGGTTGATGAGTTAACAGCAGGTGCTATTTAAAAACGCATATGAACCTGAACATCTTAACAACTGGATCCTCAATTTAACTGTAGAAAAGTCAGTGGCACTATTCCAAGTTTACTATGTTGAAGTTTGCCTAGTGTATTTCGTTTACTTGCGAGGACAGAGATGCCCAGTCCAAGGCCATTTCTCACCCTGTGCATGCACAAAGGCAACTGAGGCTGGTTCAGAGTTTTCAGCCTCTCGGTTCAATCCCAAGAAATTTCGGGTTTGCAAATCGCTACCACAGCATTTAAATTGGCAGTGACAACACCGGCAAATCAATAATGAACAGTATGCTTATATATGTGATGTTTGAGGAGGTGACTTGCATGCATTATGCCAGAAATCTGACTCTCGGCCAACAAAAGCTGCTGCCTCCCTTTGCTATGCATAAGTAATTTTTGAAAAAAACAAGTTAAATATTGGGGTAATGGAGATGCAAGTCTGCCTCTAAGATCATATTCAACAGTATTTGCAGTAACAACCTGCTAGGTTGACTTTGCTCTCTAACCTGAGCTGTGCCTCCATAGCCTACATTTCTTTGTCTTACTTTGATGAATAAGCTAAGAAAAAAAAATTCTAAATGTTGATTTTAATAGCTTTGTGAATACCAGTTTATAGTATTTTGCTCCTTTCTGAATTAAACCTAATCATCAGTTACTACAGGTCAGCTGCATTCTGCTTTTCTATTCAGAACACTAGACTGCTAAAATGATCTTTATTAATAAAGTAGTGCATGTGTGGCATTTTAATAAAGCTTTTAAATGGCACTCAGAAATGGAACATATTAAGTCTACAGCAAAGAAAAGCATTCAAGTTGTCACTGTTACTTGCCTAAAGAGCCCTGTCTTCAATTCCATATCGAACTTGCAGTCTCCTGCAGCTGGGAAACACCTCTCTCACACAATTATTAATGCTACGGCATTTTTAAGTTTCACCACTGCAGCCCCTAAACTATAACAATTCCATTTGACAGTGCTTAGCAATCTACTCTCATCAGTTAAAAACGGGTCAGCTAAGAAATGCTGACCTGTCAATAGGAAAACTTCTATAAGTGCCTAGCACATTTATGCAAAAGTACAGACATAAGGCTCATTTTTAAATAAATAAGAAGATATGCAAGTCATTTGTCATATTTAACTGCTGATGTCAAAGACACAAGTTTGCTTTTCAGACATTCAGACATTGTAAATATGTTTTGCAGGGTTCCTGAGTTGTATTCCCTGACAAGGGGCATATATTGTATCAGTTGGTCTGCTGAATCAAGGGAGTTTCCTGGAGCAGAGGCGTATGTCAAAGGAAAACAAGGTCAAATTATTTCAGTCATTCACACACAGATTTCTCATTTTCACAGCTGGTCCTCTTTGCTAATGAACATGCAAAGTTTGCTTATGCTTCAGCTAGAATATAAACATTCACTTGCCTGGAAAAGGCAGTGCTCTTTTAGCACTGAATGACCATTTGCCTGTGCAAACGGAAGTTGTGTAGGGCTAAATACTGTGTTAAGAATATTCAACTCATTCTCACATCTGAACGATTAGTCCTCTGCCTGACAAACATTAGCACAAATTTGTCAAATCTTCCTCCTATCAAGAGTATACAGCAATGGCTCAGGTAGGCAATAGGAGAAATTCTCGTCATACAAGGAATTACAGTTTTCTATTAGATGGTTATGATTTACATTCACTTAAATTAAATAAAGTGTAAGGGAAAAATGCACTTCTAAACCAAGTTTTGGATTTCAAGAGGATAGCCTTTGAAGTCCTATGTCCCCTTGAAGAAATTCCAAGCCTTCAGCACTCTCAGCTCCCTAGAGATATATTTTAGACCACATCACATTTTGGAGTGTGACACAGAAGGACCCAAACTAGTGTGTCCGTCTGAAAGTATGAAGGTCTTAGAAGTGGTCTGGAAAGCAGCACAGCTGGGTAAGCAGGTCACTGCATCGGCTAACGGGTGCTGGCTCTCAGAAAGTACTGAGTGCTGATGAACCCACATGACCACAGGTTGTGGAACAGCCTTTGCTAGCCGTGAGGTATTAGGTTAGAGACATGATTCATTGATAAAGATGACTGATCAGAAAGGGTCAAATACTTGGATGGGCTTGAACGAGTAAGAAGTATAGAATTTCTTCAAAGCAAATCTGTTAATACTACCTGAAATATGACACAAACAAAAAAAAACCAAACCCCAACAACAAATACAAAACAACAAAAAAAAAGAAAAAAAAAAGAAAAGATTCTGTGATGAGTGCTTTTGGCAAACTGCATGAAAATAGTTACCTCAAAAAGGAAATACGGAATAAGCAAAGTGTCCACAAAGAATGGTAGGGAGGGGAAGAAAAATAGGAAAAAGAGAAAAAAGAAATGGTATGCAAATAAAACTTGAGTTTTCAAGCAGAGTTCCTTAGGCCTAAGCATGTTGTCAAGAAAAGCTGAGTGAGTCCTTGCAAAAGGTACTTAAGGAAATGTCAATGGATTGATTCAGGCTAGGGAAAGCTAAAGAAGAAACAGGCTGTGGTACAGTAAGGATGAGATAAAAGGCTGTCTCAGAATTTAAAAAAACACTTCATCTTACTTTCTTCCCAGAACAATGATCCTGGAGCAAAATAATAGGAATAATAGAAACGAGGTTGCAGAAATGGATGGATGGCATGACATTAAAAAGGCAGTTCAACGTGCCTGCTGAGGTGAAAGGGAAAAAAGAAACCATTTAATCTCCATTACAAAATTTACTTTGGAATTCAAGGAACAAGTTTTCTTAACAAGCTTTATCAAGCCAGAAACGATACAAAGTAAAATAGAAGTCTGTTTCAAGAAGCGGGAAAAGTGATCCCAACAAATACAGATTTGTAGATCTGACCTCCATAGTGCTTGACAAAAACTGGAAAAAAAAGAAAAGGTCAATCCTCCTAGACCAGTTGTCTTGGATAAGATGAACAATTTTCTAGAGAAAATGTTTTAAGTCAAAGGTAGATTCTGTATATATGGGTTTCATTAAAATTATTGACTATGCAACCAAAAGGGAATTTATTAGATTGAAAAGAAGGGAAGTAGTGAAGAAATTTAAAGTAAAGTTCAATGGAAGATGGTTACTGTTAAAAGGAGAAGTACTAGGCTGAAAGAAGGTTGTTGGTACAGTTCTTCAAAGAACAACGTTGGCCTAGTTTTAGGGTCATTCTTGCTCTCTGTATTTCTATTACTGAATTTGATGCAAAGATTAGGCATGTCATAAGGCCATTTCCCTCTGACATGAGGTTGGAGGCATTGTCAAAACTGAGGAGGTCTGGGGCTTGAGGGATGGAGTGATGGAAATGTGATGAAGTTCAGATGTGGAAATGTAAGCTTGTGCACCTGATCCAAACCACTTTAGATGAGGAAAGACAAATGTATCCTGGATCCACTGGAAATTACAGAGAAATAGAATGGCGACCTCTAGTTGACCTAAGGGGTGACTAGGGGACACAAACAGTATACAGTAGTGACCTTAACAGACATCAGAAGCATGGTTTCTGGGAAAGTCAGTGAAGCATTAGTGGGACTGTACAAGATCTCATGTAGAATACCATGCACAAGTTCAGTCACCCTTTTTCAAGAAAGAGTATTCAAAACTGAAACAGGTGCACAGGTCTGCTACTAGAAGGAGATGAAGAATGGAGAGTTTATCTTAACGTCAGCCTGGCTTGTTTAGTCTAGAAAATAAAAGGTTGGGAAGAGATAAAAAGTCTATTCTGACATGATGGAAACCTGCACTAAGAATGGAAAATAGATGTTTAAGCTAAAGCAACATTATCAAAATTACAATGCCACATGAGCTGGCCAGAAATAAACTTAGACTGGAATTAGAGGAGGGTGAGGGGCAGAGGGCATCCCTTAGCCATTAGAGCATCCAGGTGTTGGGAGAGCCTCTTAGAAATAGTGGTAAAACCTGAATTCAACAGGATTACTTCATCAAAAAAAGACAGCATAAGACACTGAGGCGGCAGGACTGCAGTGTCTTCCAGCTTTGAAAACAACTTGTTTTGTTTCAGTGAAAATTTACGCTTTTTAGTAAATCCTTTTTTTTTTACCACACCAGATTTCAGTCAAGTCATCATTAGTTGTTGAAAGGTAATAGACATTTTCTTCATTCTGGCAAGGCAGAAAGTGTGGATAGAAGAGAATGAACGGATCAGATTTCTATTTTGCCTTAGATATCTCAATGCACCTAGGAACTGATATGACATATATATCAAAGCGAAAACAATACCAGAGTGTTTTGATCAGAAAAAGAGTAAGAAAGAGAGGAAAGTCAAAATAAAGGTAAATACAAGAACAAGTCTGCTCAAGAAATTGATAGAATATTACTTTCTTGCTCTTAATGAAATCTTCCTGTACCTAATTTGTTCTAACACTTGATCAAAATAGATAAAAATACTTAAGATCATTTCTTTCACTTAGTCTTACCTTCACAGTATGTACTCACCATTTTATGCAGAGGCATGGAGGTAAGATTAAGAAAGAGAACCGCTTTTTTATTCCCCTTTCACAGGATTTTTAAAAGCTGTTTGGTATTCCTTTGAAGGCTACAGCAGTAGTTTACATACTGGATATTTCTCACTGGTGTGGAAGGTGAAACACTAACTGTACACCATACTCCCTGCCCTTTTAAAATATTAATTCATGAGTAACCATCTATGGAGCCTCATAAAGTATTAACTCTTTAAGTGGGGAAGATCTCTGCTTAACAACATAGCATCAATCCTACATGATTTAAATCCCATGCAATCCTATTAAAATCCAAAGAGTTTCAAGCTGTTTACGTTAGTTCAGTACCTAATATTAACACCTGGTTTTGAAACCTTATGTATGCATTATTGGTCTATCGGACCAGCAGGACAGGGGAAAGTAAGTTCAATCTTCTTGACTGATGTGGGAATATACGTAAATGAAGTCTACATCTTGAACTTCAACGCTTAATCCTTTTTATGGTTTGCTACTTTCCAGCAACTTCCATTTTATGTACTATATGTCAGGTTAAGCTAGTGTTTGAACAATCGCGCTACATCTCCTGAATCGCCATACTTGAATTTGAAGATAACGGTCTGTGTTTCCCTGAATGCTGGCCACTGGACAGTCAGTGTATGGAAGTGTCAGACTGAGGCAGGCTCATTTATTTTGTGGAATATTTGTTTGGAGGTCTAGTTTCTCTTCCCCCCCTCCCCCCCTGCCTTTTTCAGCTATTCAACTTACCTAACTGACCTGAGTGTAAGCAGTTTGTTAGGCCTGTGATTTTGTGATTCAGTGGAAAATTTTGAAGCTATCACACCAAAGATGCATGACTGCAGTACATAACAATTACATCTAGACTTCATAAAAAGTAGATGGAAATGGGCAAAGCCGTGAAAAAAACATTTGGCCTTCACAGATATTCACTGATATCTACAAATAACTAAGTTTTACACAACAGATTACCTGCAATAGCAGAAGCAGAGCTTGATACCCCTTCTGGGGTGTATGAGAGAGCCTGACACATGTTTAACATACTTGAAATGAAACACTAATAGCTTGAAGATCATCAGTGCTGACCAACCCCGCTGATACTAGCTCAAACATTATAGATGCTAAGCCCACCCCCAACTTAAAAATGGTAAGGGAATTTTCTAAGATATACTTTATTGTTTATGAATACCTCCAGCCTATATTCACAATAGAGCAATAATGACTTGACTCACACCTAAAGAAATTAGCAGATGGGCTCTTTCCTCTTCATATAGAAATGTCAGTTAAATATAAGAAGGATAAAGCTAACAGAGTTATGTGCCAACTATGCCAAAACATAAAGAAATATTGCCAGGTGTAGGATTTTTTTCTTCAGACACATGTTCCTTCAAATTTTAGTTTTCTTTACTAAATTCCAAGGTACCCTTACATAAGAGACATCAGAAATATGACCTCAGATTGTTGCTACTAGATTTCTGCTTATATTGCTAAGTTAGTGATTGTACAAGTGTGCAGTGTGTCTTTAATTGCTACCACCAGGAAGAAATTTTCCCTTAGGACTCATTAGCTAATGACTTCCTCCTTCACTGAGTTGTAAATCTACAAAAGCCTTTGGCAAACTGGTCATTTGCCTTCTTGGTAGCCAGATGTGAAGGACCCAAACAGGTGGGAGCCATAACTACAAACATATGAAGGTAACAGAATTAGAAATTACATGTATTTGTATGGTACCTTCATAAAGTTATTCTCCTAGTAAACTTTAAGTACCCACTCAAGTCATACTTAGGTGTGAAGTAAATGTCTTCAAGAGCCATTAAATTAATTTAATAAATTAATTATTAGTTTTGCAACATTCTAAACTGTTCAAGCTCTGGTGTTTTTAGCACAGTAGTAGTATATGTAGTGCTACAGGATGGCCCACTTACAGTGTCTTTCCTACACTTTGGACGCCTATTTGAAGTTACACTAATGAGACAATACACTGGAGGTGCGATGTGTAAAGTACTTGAGGACACATAATTCAAAAGACATATATACTATGCCATAAGGCAAACATGTACTTAGAACATACAAGTGGATTTGCTCTTAGGACCCAGGAAATGTGGTGTATTGAAAGCGTATTTGGATTTCCTCATTCTGAGCAGTTGTACTAAAGTCCAGGTGTTAAGGTGTTCATGATGAGGAGGACATGCACGAGAGTCTAGTCTTTAAGCTTTCCGCATCCAAGTGTGCTCACCTGCAAATATGCTCCTAATCCATAGGAAAAGGCAGTGGGAGGCTTTAGCATTTATCAAAGGGTGAGCTGCTTTCCTGTGACAGGGGTGTGTGACTAACACGAGAGTTATTCTTCCAAATCTCAGCTACTTGGTAGCAGCCTGAAGTTCTGCCTCTCAAACTCATGCTAGTCAGAAACTGCAATATCTCCTCTGTGTCATCTTCTGAGTACAGTCTGAACTGTGCTAGATAAAATTCTTTTTCTGGACTTTGGTACTACAAGTGGCTATGTGCCACAGTTGTCTACAATTACACCGGACCGGAAGCAAGCTTGCTACAGTAGTTCTGCATTAGTTTTTCAAAATTGTTTTTCCCCTGAAATGTTTTCAAATGCACTTTGAAGGTTGTTATTATCCATGTTGTTTCTGTTCCTATATTTGGAGTCATAATGGTGTTTTGCCACAGAAACAAGTCATTGTGGGGTAACTAGATATTGCACAAACTGTTCTGCAGTAACTGCAGCAGACATGAACTTGTTAACCTATGCAACAGAGAGGACCTGAAGAAAGCTGAGCCCTCTGTGAATGACAGGACAGCTCCCTCAGCAAGGGACACCGTCGGATAAAAGCTTGGACATAGTCCCTTGGCACACTCTGGCTTATGCCTTTGTTGAAGTCTTAAGCTTTTGAGGTACAAAAATTCTCTTAGAAAAAAAAAAAAAAAACGACAAAAAACATCTTTGTGAAATCACTGAGAATTTTTCCACCCTGCTGTTTACTAGGACCAAAAAAAAGAAAGCTTATCTCATTACCTCAGCGATCAGAAGGTTCTTTTGCCTCCATCTACTGAAACGACAATACAGCATGCTTTCTGATCATATTTGCAGTTCTAAAATATACGCAGATTACATGTTTACTAAAAATATCTGGCATTAACTGCATAGTCATAGCTTTTGCCTATTCCAGTGTATCACTTCAAACGCTCACAAGACTGGAAAAACTGATGATAGTAACATTTGATTATAAACCAGTTTGTAGTTTATTTGTTCTCTGGCCAGATGTGCCTAATTCCTGTTGTCACCCTTGCAAGTGCATAGATGCACAAACAGCAAGAAGGAACCCTACATGCTGCACTTCACTTTGTCTCAGTTTAAGATTCATGCTTGTCAGGTCGTCTTGGGCACAGCGCTCTGTGACCCAGCCGGAAAGTCCCTCAAGCACCACTGGAATAAAATGCCTGACCATATGAGCGGCACCTTGAGCTCTGTAACAACTTACCCGGGACTGAGGACCACAGCTGGGAGCTCAGAGCCCACCAGGCCCTGTGCACAGCCCAGCACATATGAGGAGATTCTGCTGGCAGTGTGGTGAAGGATCCAGTTACTTTTGGGACCTCACTGGGGGCCTGAGTGTCCCACTGGCCAAATAACAATTCAGCAATTCCAGAGAAGTGGTCTCAGGGGGAGATTTAGGTACGGATCAACTGGCTCCTTTTAGAGCCTGGGGTTAAACCAATAACCCGTTTACTTTTAATTTTCCATTAACCAGGAAGACTGCAGCAGTGTCCCAGTAGTGCTGAATGTGTATAGTGAATAGTGTGAATAGTGTATGCTATTGCTGCTGGGAGAGCTCTTTTCTTTTAAGGAGGCTGTTTTACATAGGGAATACCTTAGCTCTCCTCCTTGGAGTATAGCATCTAATAAAAAAATAAATCCCAAAGCCCACGTCAGAACTCTACCCACACAGACAGATAATTTCGACTCACTCTCCAGAAACCTAGCTATAACTGCGAATAACGTAGCAGTCTTCCTACGTTAGACCCAGGCAGCCACTGCCTTTAGACTTGGGCCACCACAAACCTTCCCTGTCGAGCAGCTGTTTTGCTCATACGGTACCTCCTAAGGCTCGACCCAGCCGTAAGCTCCTAGTGACAAGGACCTCCCTATTTTTACAGGTTTACCACAGCACATAGCGTCACGATGAAGTTCACAGGAAGATCTGTCAGGTGCTATCATGATATCAATCAAAAGTAAGTAATAGAGGATCAGTAAAAGCACATTATCCAGGTAAGCTCCAAAGAACATTCATTATGTAAGGTTACTACTTTTCTCCCTTTATGTCTCTATCTTTAAAGTAACATACTGCCCGGCAGAAAAACTTTTCATACGCAAGTCAATTAAAAATTCAGAGCCATGCCATTTGAGCCGGGAGTTGGTTTTCAGTAACGTAAATCGAACTACATTTAAAAATTAATAAATAAATCAGAGGCTGTGGAAAAAAAAAAATCCTTTTCTGGGTGGTGTACATAAGGATTATTGTGCCAAAACTGTCACTTATATCCTGTTTCAACTGCTGGCTCGTTAAACAGTGAAAGTTCACTGCTGGGTCTGCCAAAGAAGGTGAGGCAGGTGAAACACCCCAAGCCCCCAGGCAAAATTCTCTTCTCTGAACCCGTGAGAAAAATCAATCTTTCCAACCATGAACAAAATCCTTTAAGTGATCTGATGCTTGGTGTGAAAAGAGCTAACAACACCTATTGGCACCAATCCTCTCCCTGAGCCCCACTACTCCCCCAGGTCTTTACTGTAATAAGGAGGATAAAACACAAGCAGAAATCCCCAACCCCAACCATCTCAAAAGGCGGGTGTTTTCCCAGTTCAGGCTCCTGAGCTGCCCAGGTGACAGGGAGAATTCAGAAGTAGGAGTGTCAGAGCAGGCACCGCAGTCAAAGGTGGCTCAGAGCACTCTACTGCTGATCCTGGCACAGAGGCTCCAAATAAAAATCAAAGCAACACATCTCTCTTCAAAACAAAGAAAGAGAAAAAGGAAAAAAAAAAAAAAATCTCATTTTCTGAGTACCTTTGATTCCTGGCTGGTAGTTGATGCTGGAGAGGGGGGCTGCTCTGTGCTCTCCACTTCATTCTCTTTCTCCACACTATCCACGCTGACTTCAGCCGTGCTGCTTGGAGGAATCATTTTACCTCTAAACCACTGCTACTATCAGGAAAAAAGCTACAGACCTTTCTCGCTTTTTTTCATTTAACGTCCTCTTTCTTCTCTGCTCTTCTGGAGCAAATGAACTCCGACCGCTCAGTTTCACTACATTTGCAAGGCTAGAATTCTCTGGATTTTCTTTTTTTCCTTCTCCTCCTCCTCCCCCTCTTTCTTCTCTCCCTCCCTCCTCCCTCCCCTATGCAATTCTGCTGCGAGGGCAGTAAGTTATCGATGGCTCTGTAGGTCAGTTGTGTGCCTGCTTCTGTGTTTTCCCCGATCCTCCTCCCCTCCGCGTGAAGCCCGGAGGTGTGGAGCAGAGTCGTGACCGTCAGCCCCGCGATCAGAGGGGAGTGAGCCGAAGCAGAAAGCCCCAGCCACGCACACACACACGGGGCACTGGAGGGAGGAGTTGTATTTCTAATGCTGTGAATAGCTTCGGAGGAGCATGTGCTGTCATAGTAGTGAAAGAAAGTAATGCGCGCATGCACGCACACACACACACATGCACACAGAGAGGCAGGCAGTGTGTATGAGGTTTGGAAGCATTTTACCTTTTTACAGGCTGGAGAAGGCAGAGTTTGAAGGGCAGCTTTATATTCTTACAAGTCTTTTCCTGAAGAAGGACTCTAGAAACGGAGGAGAAAAATGAGTCTTCCCTTACTTTGTCCCAGAGAAGATTATTCAAAATCCTAGCTACCCAGTGTCTCTAAAGCTCCCACCTTGCCTTACATGCCAAACTTGCTAGTAAGTGACAGGACAGAGTCAGGGGAGAGTCACCTGTGGATCCGCATGTTCTTTGCTCCCCTCCCGGGCAGGGAAGCCCAGCTCTGAGCCATGCACACGCAATCAGGGTCAGCTGGAGCTCCCACTACCGTGCACATCCTATACCTGTAGGTTGTCATAGTGATAACATTCCATCGGGCAGCAACGGAGCAGATGCAGCCATCGGGAAGGGCCGGCTGGCTTCCCCCAGCGCTGTCATTCCCAAGGATGCGGCACCCGAAGTCACACTTGGGGCTGCAGTAGTACTGGCAGAAGGTCAGCACGACTTTGCTGGCTGGCTCAGATTGCTTTATATTGCTCGAGTTTTTGCCTCTGATTTAAATCTGCTGCAAAGGTGCCTGGCAGCTCTCTTCCCCGCTGAATTAAGGTCTGTATTGTGAAAGCCTGAATGGATGCGCTCCCCACCAGATATATGCACCAGCCGCTCCATACAGCTGGTGAAGATGCCTCTTTCATTTAAAGAAAACAGAAAAAAGCAACCCAAACATGTTTCCGACAAGCAGTACTTACATCCTGGAAAGTGAAAAGAAAAATTTTTGCTTAGTTGATCTGTACTGGAGGTCCAGGTGTTTGGAGGTGATTTGCTGAGGTTTGAGTCAGAGAGGAGCTTCAGTAACTGGTAGCTCTGGGAGAGGGTACCAGATTCTGTTCCAGCCCCATCCCTTAGAAACACAACTGCTACCTGGGGCTGCCTTGCAGAACCCCTCCACTTCAAATAATCCAAGCGTGAAAGTGAAGGCAACTTTTCAAGATAGTAGGGGTTATACGTCTGAAAGCCAGAGCAGAAATTGCCCTGCAGCCTCTGTATTCTTAATAACTATGCAGAAGCCAGGAAAAAAAAACAGCTTTTCTTTGAATCCCTGGTGAATTTTCAGGACTGGTAGTTAGATGGGGAAAAAAGCTTTATTTCTTTGAAATAGAGCATTTAAGATACTGAAATCTTTAGCAGACGATAAACATGAAATACTGCAATACTATTTGTACAGCTACTTCAGAGCAAAAGCGCATCTTAGGAGTCTGCCAGTAGAACCTATTATTTGGCCTGTAGTCACTAACACCGTTACAGAGATCAAAAAGAGAACACTGGTTGCTGTTGAGGCAGTGTCAGTGACAACCGAGATTGAAGCAAGGAAATATGGAGCTCAGAGAGGCAGATTTGGCAGGTAAGTAAAATAATTTATTTCCCAAGGTTTGATTTCTAAAATACAGCAGCATCTTAGACTGTTCTCTTCAGAGCCAGAGGAATTCTCCAGGTGCAAAGCTCATTTCTTCCACTCGGCAAGTGAGATTTGGGCTTTGCTGCAAAATCCACCTCTTAGCAATGAACGGGGACTGGCCAGAGTCAGAGTTTGGGAGAATTAGGGCAGCTGTGGGCAATGGAGATCTTGGCAGGGCAACAGCAGTTGAATGCTCCAGCTCTGGCAGCGGTATCCTTCCCTGATGGTCCAGCCAAGCACAGCCAAGTCAGGGCTGGGACATGGGGTCTGCCCCCTGCAAGGACTCTTCTGTGTGCCCAGCAATGTGACCAGTGAGAACCATGAAACTAATTTTTGTCCAGTTCCCCAGCAGGGTTGTGCACCAGTCTTTCCTGTTAAGAGGCTCAAAACCATCTTCTTGTTAACTTGTAGGTCACCTTTGAAATGGACCTGGAGTGGCTGGTTAATAGTTAATGCTCTAAGTGTTGTAAAATCCTGCACACATTTGGTATGAAAAGCTTGTAACGTCATGACTGTGTAAGTGACTATCATACCACTCTCTACTCTTTTTTTTTTTGTTGTTTTACCAAATTAGTACTGACACCTGCTGCACTCCCTCTCTTCTCCCAATTACTCACTTGTCAACCACGACTGATCTGTCAGTTTCTTGACAATTAGCCTGGGAAAGATGAGTCAAACCTAAAATCTTACCAAAAAAGCAAAAAGGAAAAGAAGCTGGATTTCTTATAATTTTATTTCCTTCCATGGGAGCTGGCTATAGAAAATCAAATATTCGGTATAACAAAACAGACTGATCAAATTAGATGAACCTACATCTTCCTCTCTCTCCCACGCATCATTCCTGAGAAGTTGGACTTGTGACTACCGCCGATCAGTCTCTAAGTGAAGGTACTCGGCGGAAATATGAGCACTGCAGCAGAGTGCTAAACAAGAGGAAATTGAACAGATTCTCTAGTGAAGAGATGAGTGTAGGTTTCTGGAGTGGGGAAAGGCAATTTGGATGAATAATACATGAGACCTGATTCTCAGCCCCCAGCTGAAGTTGTTGCACCGTGTAAAGGCGCTTGAATGTTGCCCGGAGTCACCGCCAAGCATTCCCCCTGCTGGGTGGTGCGAGGCTGCTGCATAGCTGCTACACCTTGTCCATCTTCCCTCCGTCCCGCTCTCTGGCTGCACACAGGAAGGTGTCAGGGTGTGATGCAGAGCACTCCTCTGCACCGGGGATCCTGCAGTTCTTCCTAAGCTCCGGCTGTGGCTGGCATGATAAGAGCATTCCAGAGGCTCCTGACACCAGGAATATACACATGCTGTTGTACTGCCAAGTCCTACCTGCTGTAGAGCTCCACGGTGGCAAGATTAAGCTGATGTAGGGGGTTTGGCCCATTCCATGTTCTTTTGCCTTCTTTTCCTCTACAGACATTCCCTCAAAATATTTGAGAACCTTTCTGCAGAAGAGGTATATGAGTAGAGCTGGATTTCACCAAAGGAAAGACATGAAATCAGTCCTTATCAAAAGACGTTATTCCTGTTTAGACCCCCATGTATTTATTAGAGAAAAATAAGAAGTAAAAAGGGATAGAGGGAGCTATAGATGTCATTATTCATTGCCTGGTGCATAAACCATCCCACACTCCTGAGCAAAGAGGGTATAAGGGAGCATATAGAGATGATACTACTGATAAATGGCATCGGTTTAAACCACTATGTACCTCTCTCTAGAAGCGTACAAAGCAGCAAGGAATTAGGCTGGTTGCCACCAAAGCAGAGCCCTCGAAGGAAAGAGGAATTAAGTCTACTGAGAGTCCAACTTCCAAGAGGATGCAGACTGAGCGCCACAGAAAATTATTAGACACAGAAAAAAGGTTGTAGTTCTGGCACTTGCAGTGAAACTTGATCAGCCTCTCCCAAAGTCCCTCAGTCCAATTTGTGAGTAATCCAGGTGACAAATAGTAGCTTCATCTCTTAGTCAATTCAATTTTGTCTTTGTGGAAACTGGCAACAGGATACCCCCCTAGAGCCATTTGTGATGGGAATTTTACTTTTGGCATGGTATGTTTGGGCAGATGTACTGGTGGATGTCTTCACTAAGCTCTCTTCTCAAATATCCACTATCGCCCACAGCTGGCTACTAGACTGCAAAGACCAGACCATTGCTCTAGTGGAGTATCTGCCTGTGTTTCCAAGTAACAGGCTTGTGGGCACTTCTCGCCAGCAAACATTGTACCCACAGAGAAAACAATATTAAAATAGTATCAGGTGGCTGGGTTTTTTTGTTTATAGTCACACACCCCTTGTTTGCTTTCAGTACAATCTTGGCAGTTCACCAAGCAGCTAATATAATAACAACCCTCCCTGGATTCTGCTTATCAAAATGCCATCTAAGGGCTACAATCACCCGCGCATCAAGCTGGAAGCACAAGCTGGTCAATGTTCTGAAAGCACTCCCAGTGCTAATGGGACACTGGTGGTTTGCATTTTGACTACATGATCTCGAAGTACTTTTTAAAGTATTAAGCCTCCCACTGCTCCAGGGAGTGATTATACTGTAGCAAACGAGTAACAGTGGAGGAAGCCAAGCCAACAGATTTGTGCTTGTACTTAAGCAGGGAGAAAAATGGAACCTCTGCCTGAGTACTAATTTCAAAACCCTCTTTCTCTCCATCCACAGCAATGCCACAGGGAGTGATGCAGAGATCACGCTGCATCTTGGGCAATTTGAATCTGTCTTTCAGAAAGATCACGATGAGATTGAAACACCACTACCCAGACATCTAGACCAGGAGAAAGAAGAATGCTGCATCTTCTTGTGACAGCAAGAAATGTTTGAGAAAGGGAGGAAGGGGATGTAATTATAAAAGATGGAATTTAGCCAAGATACAGCATGTAATATGTTCAGTCTTACAAAAAGCATTGCAATACCTTTAAATAACCAGCGACAGTCCTGACCTGATTTTACATCTCTGCTGGCAATATGATTCCTTCTCACTTTTTATAGGAATGCGATATAAAAAGAAAAGGCCCGTGGAATCAGTAGCACCATTTCCTGCAACTCACAGATGCTCCTAGAAATTCATGCCATTTAGTAACCATTTACTGACTCACTCCAATAGGACTGTAGCAGGAATGCTGTGAATCAGTTCAAGTGTTGCTGCAGGGGTGATTTAGCCATGTACTAAATCCTTGCTCCAAATCCATGGTATCTCCTGGTATCCATGCTCCAAATATTTAAAGAGATAACAAAGATATGATAGTTGACATCATCTCCTCCACTGTTTCTGGACTCAGCTTTAACCTCACTTCTGTTTCCTTGGATAGTTAAGACTGTTCCTGATGGCTCTCAGAACCACTCAGAAGGGTCTCGTCTAATCATACCATCTCAGCCAGCTCTACCTCTTTTCCTCCGCCTTTTCCAGAGTGGGATGGGAAGAATCCCCCACAGGGTCACCACTTTGGGTCTTGGGTGCATTTTTTTTCTGAAAGGCTTTTGGTAGGAGGGAGCTTTCAACCGCCTCTTTCTTTCCTAGACCTTCCTTAACCTGAATTGTTCCTTAAATTCCTTTGTCCAGTTGTTAGCCTTTCCAGGCGTGAGCTGGGCATTACAGCTCGCAGGGCTTTACTGGATTTGTCTCAGGTTTCCTGTTTTCACTCCGGTATTGAATACCGTCGTCATGAGCTATTTCTTAACTAATGTCAGTGAAAATGCATTGAGAGCAACATTTTGCTTAGACTGTAAATAGAATCCAAAATAAGATCTGGCAAACATTCTCAGCATAGCTGGTGGCGAACACAAGGATATGTATATGCATTTTTTTTTTCATACAGATATCTTATGGCTATGCACCAAATTTTAAAAGGCTGTGCATGCACAGTATTTCCTGTCTTAGGTAGTTACAGCATGCCTGTCACTGTAATATTTAGGCACAAACATGCATGCTGAATGCAAAATGAACCTCACTGTCAACTGCAAACCTGCAACAGTTGTGCTATCATATTTTGCTTTGGAAGAAAAAAGGATTTCTCAGTGTGCCAGTGACCTTTGTCAGGAAAGTGGGGCTCTTCTGCAGGGTGTGGTAGAACTCAGTGACGTGCAGCAAATCTTTTAAATGCCTTCGAACCCTGTAGGATGAAAAGCTTTGTAGAAATATCAGAAATTATCATTATCAAGATTAACATTCCACTCTATCAGATTAGTGCATGTGTCAACTGGAATAGAAGTGTGTATGATGAGGGTTGCCCACAATTATGTAACTTATTATAATGATCTATTACAGCTCTCAAACAAGAATAAAGAAAATAAATGTTCAGCCTGTTATAAATCTGACGGGAAAGTGCATATCTTACAGCCCAGATATATTGGTTTTGTTCCTTGAATCTTGATAAGAATCAAAATTTGAAAGATATTGATGGTAGCTGGGTTATCTCTCTACATAGTTACCAATTCAAAATAAAAATGGGAAGTAAAATTTGAATTAAGCAAAAAATAAAGGTAAACCTTAAAAACACTGCAGGTTATCTCTAATGATTTGTATTGTTTTATTTAAAACAATAAAGGGTCTTAGAGTCCAGTGCAAAATGATAATAGGAAGATAGGTTTGTCATCTTGGTAAAGACAAGGCTATCACTATCCTATGAGCCTATCAAATGTAATCAATTAAAAGGATTCAGGTCACTTTAAATAAAAAAAATCAGATCTCACTATTAAGTCTACAAGCAGTGATAAAACCACTAAGGACTGTAGTTGAGATCCTTTCCAACTAGATTTCTTCAAAGAAGATCCATTTTTTAAAGTGCTCCAGTGCATACAATAGTTATTTTTTTGCTTAAAGCAACGGGAAAGAATACGATGGCTTACTTCCATTTGAAATCTCAACACAGAGCATTCTGGAGTCACTGCTTCATTTGATAAGTACACGTCACTGCCTCTTATTATTCAAAGGAGTCAAGCTCAGCTGCAAGAGCAAACGATTTTACTAGCAAGGATAGTCAAGATTTTTGGAAGTACAAACGTCAGAAAAGAAGAAAAATAAAAGAAAAATTGGGGGAAAATTGTCCAAAGTATGAGTGCCTTTACCTTCCACATTCATAACTATTTCTATTCTTCATTGGATTTAAGAGAAAAATCACTTAACGTTTCCTTATGTTTGTTAGTGATACCACCTGCGGTAATACCACTGTATAATTGTCATTCTGATGCCTCAGTGTCTGAAGTGTTCAGGCAGAAAGGGACTGCACACAAGACCCAGTAAGAGCTGGACCTCTCCTGCTGTTTCCATGGAACGGGTTATCTCAAATTCAAACACCTAATGACCGAGCTCCGTGGTTTCAGACTTTGAGTAAACAGGGTACTGAAGTATGTTGTAGGTTTATCCATATAATTGGTCAAATTGATTTTGATAAGATAGCCGAGACACTTAAAGTTACACGAATGATGACTTAGCTAATAATCTCCATATGATTTTAAAATTCTATTTTCATTTTGTAGTCCCTAATACTTCTGTGTCTTATTAGTCTCTTCTACTGGAACATGAAGAAAGAAAAGACTACTGAGCAACGAGCACCAGGCTGGCTGAAATCTGGAGGAAAAGCAAGTTACTACAATTTCCTAGGGAGGGCTAGTATTTGAGATGCTTTAATTTAGCCAAAAGCAGAACTAAAAGAAGTGAGCACAGGTGGTTGACAGACACAAATTCAGGGAACCTACAATTAAAGAAAGTGGTTTACCGCAGAAGGGATAGCCATCATCTCATAACGTCAGGGATTATTTCAAACTGGGGCATTTTTCTGGGATCCCCATACAAGGAAATTCAGCAGACTTGGTAGTCCACATGATCAGAACATTCAAGAGATGCAGACATTAGGAAGGTATGAGTGCAGCTCTGGAGTCCTCAGCACAAGAAGGAGATGGACCTGTTGGAGCGGGTCCAGCGGAGGGCCACAAAGATGATCAGAGGGCTGGAGCATCTATGCTATAAGGACAGGCAGAGAGAGTTGGGGTTGTTTAGCCCGGAGAAGAGAAGGCTCCAGGGAGACCTTATAGCACCCTTCCAGTACATAAAGGGGACCTACAGGAAAGATGAGGAGGAACTCTTTATCAGGGAGTGTAGCGATAGGACGAGGGGTAACAGTTTTAAACTGAAAGAGGGGAGATTTAGATTAGATATTAGAAAGACTTTCTTTACTGTGAGGGTGGTGAGGCACTGGAACAGGTTGCCCAGGGAAGTTGTGGATGCCCCATCCCTGGAAGTGTTCAAGGCCAGGCTGGATGGGGCTTTGAGCAGCCTGGCCTAGTGGGAGGCGTCCCTGCCCATGGAAGGTGTTCCTGCCCATGGCAGGGGATTGGAACTAGATGATCTTTAAAGTCCCTTCTAACCCAAACCATTCTATGATTCTATATAACTTCAGTCAGAAAAAAACTTTGATTCATGAGAAAATATGAAAAGGAAAGTACTAGTAACCAAGCTGGAATACAACAGATGAGATTGTCTTTCCAAGGGAATGTGACCAGTACTCAGATATGAACTCCTGCAAACACATAAAGTTTATATCTAAATTGTGAGCTCTTCAGGCTAGGTATTGTCCTTCTGTTTTGAGTTTGTACAGCACCTAGCAGCTAGTGTTGCTTTCTGTCTGGACTTAGGTATTACAGTAAAACAAATAAATGATCATTTTAAAAAGTGGATATGTGTCTGCTCAATTCCACAGCACCGTAAACCTAACTTGTGCAGTATTTGGCTGTGTTTAAAGATTTTATCACCAAACTTTTCCCTTTGCTTTCCCCTCTACACCCTCCCTGACCCCCCCCTACATTTTTGTTATGATAAACAAAGTTCTGCTTTTCTGCACTGATGGAGGAAGAAATATAAAAACATTTTTTAAATTTAAATTAAAAAAAAACCACAACGGCATTTTCACGACTGAAAGCTTAAACAAAGACACTGAAGTAAAAAACTAGAAGCTAGACAGTAGTTTTATATATATATATATGCATACACATTCATATGCTGCACACTTAGCACAGTAATGGGCTTCATAGGTTGTAGACATGTTGAATGATAGACAGTAACAGGCAGTAATGCTCAGGAAAGATAGGGGAAAGATCAGTGCAGTAAGTACTCCATACATCAAAAGAAGTAGTGTAGAGAATGATCTGATTTAGAAAAAAAGTGTCTGCTGTGTATTTGTGTGACCCCCTAATGAGAGCTTTGTGTAGGAAATCTATTTTTGTCTTCCACATAGAAAAGCAAAGAATGTGCAGGGCTGTGAATGATAGACTTTAACTGCAGATAGTTGGTAAAGGTTTTGACTTCTTTGGGATATTTTTTCAATCCTATTGCACCCAGTGGAGTTAAAAGGCTGCTTGCAATATGTCTTAAAAGCCATTTCTCCATGAACTAAAATACGCTGTGCTTAAATCATCATGCGATTTTTCAAAAATGCTTCACGGACCTTTCTCTTCTTCCACAGATGTGAAAGCTGCCTTCCATTGACCTGGGCAGAAAAGCTGAACCATAATCAAACACTTAGCTGAAAATCCTAACACCCCTTTGGTCCAAAACAGTTTAGGTCTATTTTCCTTGTTATTATTATTTTTTATTATTATTAGGCACCTAAAAATTACTCAAGGATCCCACTCTCAAAAATAAAAGTAAGCTGGTGCTAGCTTCAGTCACATCATGACCATATTTTTTACTCCTTGAAAAGTCAGGATTGAAAACTTTATTCTACTGAACCAAAACTTTATCTGATCTAAGTACAAAAAATAAGTTTTAAGTAGCACAAAATACATGATAGCAAGCAGCTGCAACCAGTTTTTTTTGCAGTCCTTTATTGTTAGGTGTTGTTTGCTTAGCAGCTAGTAAATAGGCTATTAAAAAAGACTTGGTGACAATTTTCCAAGAGACATGAATGACATCAGAGTCCTGAACTATGGTTAACCAAAGACAGAGAAAGCTAATTTTTAGTTTAAAGAGAACACATCTCCCTCCCACCCAGAGAGGCACATTTTGAAAATTACAGTAAAAGCTTCTGTGCCAATTCTAAAAAACGTCTTTCCTGAGCAATACAGCTTTGCACATGAAGTTTCAATCCTATTATTCTATTGACAAGGGGGAGTCATTCATATTCAACGACCAAAAGAATAAATATTTTGAAAGAGGATTATCTTAAAGGGAAATTTTGAGGATGCATGCAAAGTCCTGCCACTGAAACCAGGAAAAGGTCCCAGGATTTCATCCCTGCAAACAAATCCAGGTGGCTCCAGTTAGGCACGTCTGCTGCTATCTGTGGGAATAAAATGATTCTGAAAAACCAGGCCGTAACAGTTATCTGGCCAACAGATCAGACAGTGCTATTACAGTCAGCATGCAAACCATTTTCCCTGTTAATTATATGCATCTAATGTCAGAGATCTAATTATCCAAGAAAAAATTAAAAATCCTAAAAGAGCACAGAACAGAAAAAATGGAATACGGCCAAACTTCCCTGAAGTTTTCACTCATGAAAATGTTAGCCTGAGAGACGAGCATCAATTTTGACCATGTTTTAACTGTGGGTTGTTTTTTTTTCAAGAGGCATGAAAACATGGAAAAAAAAAATCCTGGGGTATATTACTTTCAAACAAACACTTACCTCTTTCCAACGCTTCTTTTACCATCTGACTGTACCAAATTACCTTGGTTATTTTTCTCTTTCGGTCACTGTGAGAGAAGCATCCCTGGAAATGTATGAAATTACTTGGTGAAATACATTTTTACATGTGTTCATTTCACCTCTGAGAAGGCCACTCAGAAATTACTAGAGCCATGAATAATATCAATAACTGCTCTGTTAAATATTTAAGCTAATCAATTGTGATTGATACATAAAACAGAAATTAGAGTTTAGGTGAAATTCCTTCCTGAAAACATAAATTTTCTCTGGATAGGTGTTTACCTCATTTCACCTAAAACAAGAAATGAAATGGCTCAGTTAGGAGATCTGATGAAGTATTACTAAGCTCCTTTCCACCTTCCACATAGAGGTTCCCTGGACTGAGGACTAGCTATTTCTCCAGGCCTCTTGGGAAGCATTATACAAGTCAAGAGAAGGTTTGCATTTAGCAACTTTGTCCCAAGGCTTCCTGCTGAAAAACCTTGTCATTCTCACAAGTCAAGGTGCTATGGCACTGTGCTCTTCAGTTTTTTCCTTTAAAATTTAGCACTCAAAAAAAAAAGAAAAAAAAGGAAAGTGAAGATACAGGTGAATATAAGAAGGAAAATTCTGTGAAATGTCCAGGTATTGGATTGGCCTGATATTGGTTGGTAGTCAGCTGGGTTAAACAGCCATAGCACAACTGAATTTAGGGAGCTGTGCTAATTCACGTAATTGGGTTTAGAAGCACGAAGTAGCATTGGAAAGCAGGTGAGCCAGAACCTAACTTTCATCTGAAGATACGTGTGGAAGTTTCATTTTGATGGCTCTTATAATTTTTCTTTAGATCAAGCCTAAAGTCTCTGTTCTCAACTTTCAACTTCTCTACTACCAGAGGGTATAATATGAGCTGAGGGCAAATTTATAGAAGAATGCACCAAAAGGAGGAATAAGTATTAACTTGACATTACAGAAACTATATTAACTATATCACCTGGGACCACAGAAGAGACACAAATTAATGGAATCATCGCTCTCATTTTGTAAGAGTCTACCCATGAGGGAGCAACTTGACAAAATATCAGCTACTATTTTAAACAACAGAGCCGAACCAATTCGTCTTAGCTGTCAGACATTACTACTCAGACAGGACAATCTCTCTTTTTAGCACACGCGTTCCTATTTTCTGTATTTTTCTCTATATTCTGTCTCACAAAGAAGTGTAACTATTCCAATGCATTTCAGCACAGTTTAAAAGCCATGTCCCTGTTTCAGCCTCAGGGGTTCCTATTAATTCGCTTCAAATTTTACATGTTAGTTCAGGAAACAAGAATTTTCTGCTTTAATTAGCCATCTTAGTTATCAACTCATATTCCACTATCAGTCCTGGACATGTAAACGATTTATATATTCCCCATAAAGCTAGTTTTTATATCGGGGGCCTTATCTAACAAACAGTTTGTCAGGGCTCTCCAGCAAATTTATCGCACTATTTTTTTACTCAGAGAATACCACTACACTATAATCTCTAATGGTATTGATTGGCAGATATAGGGAAGCATGATTATCAGCTTATCATAACCAGCTGGATAGGTTTTCCCAATGTGGAGGAGGCAAATTGCTGCTCAATGAGAGCACTGCTGGTGTCTTGGCCTTTATTAAAGACTCATCACAGACCTGGTAGAGAGCCATCAACAGCAAGGCTTCTTGGGAGACAGGTTCTGGCTGTATGTGAGCATGCCACTTTCAGCTGTGGCCAGAGGATCTTCCCTTCTTCCCCAGGTGGGGAAGGAAAGAACATGGAGTTACGGAGTGGTTTGTCTACATGAAACCTGTGTGCCTGTGTTCACATCATGTGGATTCAGGCATGGACTGCGAGCAGGTTTCAGAATATGTTAAGGAGAAAGCTAGAGTTTGGTCACTGATTTAGCTGCCTCCTAGATGGAAGTGAAAGGAATAACTGCTTCCTGTTTATTAGAAATGAACACCTATCCACCACAGACTCATTGGCCGTGTAGGCTTAATGCTAGCATGAAGGTCTGTCATTCGAACTGAAGAGGAATAGGTGTTTTTTTACTCCTTGAAATTCTAAATCAACAATGTAAAGTATCCTATCAATGAATGTTGAGCCTTTCCTAAGCCCAGCTTTTCAGTTGTAATGCCTTAGCCGTGTTGGCATGAAGACTTTAGGCAATACACTGTGAAGGCTAATACCTATATCTATTTATTGCACCACCAAACATAACTCCTAATTCCCTCACTCTTAGACCAGTGCAAACTACTCTCTCCCACCCACGCTCTACCTCGGCCTTTGATTGGAATAGTTGTGCATAACTTATCTCATCTATTCAGACAAATCTCTCCAGTGTTCATCATTTGTGACATGGACAAAGCCTTTCAAACCTGTGAGTCATTAGAACTTGATCAAGCCATGTGAGCTCATGAAAGGACCGTGCTTGTGGAAATGCTTTGCTTTCTTATCTGTTGTGTGTCTGAAGTAAGCCTTTTTCTAGGCAACCGCTCATAAGCAATGGTCTTTCTATAAAAGGAGGGAATGCACTGGGTATACTGTGTTCAAATGAGCTTTTAATTCTGAATATAAAATTCTTCTTGGTTGTCAGCTGTACATACCAATGCATATTTGAAATGGAAAATGGATCAAACGTTGCACAGTGCTGCAGCTGTATCAGCTTCCTTGCCTTCCAAAATGGAACAATTTGATATTTTTTTTTTAATCCATTAGGAATAAATAAAGGTAAAAGAGCAGAATATTCAAGAACTTGGATCTTGACAAGGAATGTGGGGTTGGGTTTAGTTTTGCTGGGTCAGATACATAGATGATGGAATTCACTGCAGTGCTTTCAAAGCTAATGGCAGCACTCTAAATTTACACAGCAGAATATTGGATTATGAAACACTCACATGCAATCAAATGAAACTGCAAAATGTGTCTGTGATTTTGATGTAAATCTGTCAGGTGGTTCATCTGCTTTAGAGGAATGTGATTTCTGCATATTTTGATGCACTTGACATTAACTGAGACTCAACAGTAACATAACTTGAACCCAGCAGAGGACCTGGCAGTTTCAGGTTTCCAGACACTTAAAGCCATTTTCCTTGCAAGGGTCAGCAAAAAAGAACACTTGCCCATACTAAATTCACTGTTATCACAGCATTCCTGTGACTGCTTGTCAAAGTCAATGGATAATTTAAAGGCCGTAATGTACGAGCTACATTTTCTTTGTGAGTAGGGCAATCCTACGTTTAGGAAAGAGTTCAAAATCCAATTTTATATATATAAAATATATATATACACACACACATATGAATGCTACAAATGCTTTTCTGGGCATCGTGTGCTGTACCAGTTGTTTTGATTACAAGAATTACAGCTAGCAGAGAATTAGCTTCTACGGCCACCAGTATGGAGTGAATAAATGTCATGAATCTAAACATCTAAAAGTTTGGGATTTAAAAGACAAACCAACATCTGAATTTTGCTTCACACCACGCAGCCTCCTCCTCTCCTCTGTTTCTCTCTTGATTTTGCAGCCCAGGAGTCAGACAGCTCATTCCAGGCACAACCCTACCCCATCCTTCTCGTTGTTCTGGTGTAATTTATCAAGCATACCCTCCTCTTGCGTTTTCATATTGCTGCTACTACAAAAACCTATTTCTTATGCAACACTGGAAGCTGCATTTCTGAGGTCAATGGTCCTAAGCAAATGTCTCTGAAGGAGAGTTGAATGGAATCACTGAATTATGAAAGGGCTGCAAGAACTGAGGCCCAAAACCACGTCTGCTGTAGCCTCAGCCTCTGAAACAAGCACAGTCCTCTCAAGTCTTTTGTTTATATCTTCTAAAATGTAAAGCCACCTGGAATGGCCAAAATAGCTTTAAATGGAAAATGAGATTAATCAAGCTGCGCTGATCTCCATGTACAGATAACTGTTACGTGAAGGTCCTTCCAAATCCTTAATCTGTGAACCCCCCCAGTTGTTTTTTTCTCTTGACACAGCCACAACCTAAAACTAAGACCTCAGTGTATCTGTGGCATAGCTTACCCACAGCAGGACAGGTTTTACTTCTTCAGCATTACATTGGTCACGCATCTTTGCTTCTAGCTGGAAGAGTGGCTCAGCAAAGGTTCATTTAACACGAGGCAAATGCAGTTAGAAATAAGGACACTGAGCCAAGAACACCTCTCAATCAGGTTGGCTTGGCACTGTGAACCAATCAGCCTAATTAGACAGACGTGATGAGGAGCTACTGTCCTCTAGAAACACCCAACTGTGCATAGAGCTGGCAACAGTAATCAGCCTTTTATCAGAGACAAGAAGCAAAACGTTAGCACCCCAGTTACCACCGAATGACACTCAGGTGCTGAGCCTTGTGTATCTGTGTGTCTGGCACTGGGAAATTTTTAGATTGTCGTGAAACTGTGCTCCACTAGCTAAATTTACTGAGAAAGGAGAAAAAGAAGAATGAAGGATGGATGTAAGTTCTAGCAGAATTAATTGAAAACTGTCAAAACTGTGAGATGTTGAAAAAAATAAGCTCCAAAAAAGGCAATTATATTCCTGCAGTTTTATGAAGTTATTTCTGCTTTAATACAAAAAGAATTGAACCAAACTTCTTATTTTAAAATGTTGAAATGAGAGACAGAATTTCTTTTCATGTTGTCGTATCTGCACACTTTTTTGAATAATTATAGTTTCTAGTTGTTATGATTATGACTATAATTTAGAAAACATTAATTGGAACACTATACAGAGTAGAGGTGTCTGCAGTCACTGTCTGAAACAATAGCTTAGATAGATATGAATTGCTTCATCCACTTCAGCACGTATTAACTCTGAAGACTGATAATAACAATACTGTTACCATTTCAGTACTATTCATTTCATTTGAAATATCTAGCTAAAGCACATATCTCAAAAACTTATATTCTCTCTAAGCATAAAAAAACCAAACCCTGACTATATTTTGCATAATCAAATATGAAGAGAAATTTTCCTTCCAATCCTGTTGCTTTGTTGGAGTTTCTTTGGCAGAAACGTTTTCTTCTGGCAAACGGTTTCTTTCTGCTTCTCAAAAGGGTCCATTTCCAATGAAATATGAATGTTCAATAAAACTAAAACATTTTTCTGAAGCTAAAGTTGAGGAAGGTCTGAATTGGGAGAAGCAGTTCCTTTCATATTCGGCTTTGTAACATTGTGTATTGCATTTTCTTTGTGCCATGATGTTATCTCTCTCTATATACTTTGTCCAAGACTCCAAGGACCCAGAAAACTGAGGGTCATTTCTGCAAAACAGGCATAACCTTAACTAACATTTAAGCTTAGTCTCAAACAGTCTTTACGCTCCTTCAGGATCTGGTTAACCCAGTTACAAGCTGCACCACGTTAGACAGAAAACAGAAAAGCTGGAAAGCTTTTCCACCAATTTGTTCCTCCCCGCCCCCCCCCGCAATTGAAAGAAAGAACCAAAGTGAAAGACTTTGTTTTCTTCCAGTCTAATTCCTCTTACATTTCAGCGATGTTGGTTTTTTTCCCCTCACTTACATATTCTTTCAGATGCAGATCTGGAAAGTAGTTCCCTGTTTCTAAATCTGTGTCACAGGCACAATAAGCCGGTGGGAGATGAAGGCAGTGGAATTCCACAGGCCCCCCACTGACTCCAATTAAAATGAGGGCCAGAAAGCAATTACTCTGTGAAAGTATATATATCTGCAACCACCCGGGAGGGGTGGCATTAATAAAGAGTTTTAATGCTGTTGCCTAATTAGGAGGAGAGCTAAGGTTAGCAATTCTGCTTGTCACAGTGATTCAAAACATGACAAAGGGGAGTGAGAAATAGTACTTTTAAGGTAAGGGAAGCTTTACTTTCAAGCTCACGGTAACGACACTTTCATCTGATGACTGCATGACAGATGGAAGGAAAAAGAAACAGCCCTAAGAAGCCACAGCCTAAGAGAGTGTCACAGATTTTGGAAAGCTGTGTCTTCAAGAAAAATGAAACTCATCCCCATTGGTCCTATTAGGAAAAGAGCCATTTTAATTTACCTATTTCTTTTAAACCTCACTGCCATCCCATTACACCCTGCTTCCCTCTCTCCTCATGTCTCACTTTTGGGCAAATGCCAACTCAAAACTTGTGTCTCTTTAGGCTCTGGATGATCTCCAAATTTGCTGGTGTTTTTGTTCCTTTCATCATTAAGTAGCGAGAAGTTCAGGGGCTGAGACATCTCTGTTAATGTTGTCTGGAGCACTGTGAATTGATTTAAAACAGCTCATCACCGCCTCTTGATAATCAGGTGTCCCTCCTCGCACTCCCACGGTGAACTCTCCTGGTGGCCTGCCAGGCAGGTGGGCTCCAGTCTCTTGCTCCCCCTCTCAGTGACACCTATATAAAAAGCCAGATCCTCATCTCTTCTCAAGGGGGTTGGAGACCAACTCTTCAGCTAAATCCACCTGTACCACAGGGTTTGCTAGGAAACTTTTCCTAGGGGTGCTGCACTGCATCCTCTGCTGAATTAAACTGCTCTTTCCCATGTGACACGAGTAGGTCTGCTCCAGTTTACACAGGCAGTTATACCGCATCATGCTCAGTTTGACTGGAAAGAGAACTTGGGATGGGAATTAATACAATTATCCTCACTAGGGTGGATAGGAAACTCCACTATCATTGCAAGGCATATGAGACTACATTACGCCTGTTGCTCATCAGGGCCTTTGTTTTAAATGTTGTTATTCTGGCAGCATGTTCGGAGGCAGAGTATCCCCTACACCTACTTGGATCATTGGTGAATCTGAGGAAGAAGCACAACTATTAAATCATCTCTGCACCATTCCAGGTTTCCAGCCACTTAGCAACCACCCTTACCCAGATTATTAGAATTTATAAGGCCATGGCCCTATGGAGTATATGTGCTGTCTAGACAGACAGATGCAATAGGTTTATATTGGATGAACTGGCACTGTATGCTGTTTATTAACAAAATAACCTATTCTCATGTGCTAATTATTTACTTTTCTACTGGAAAAATGCCACAGTAATATCAACATAGAGCAGTCAGCACATTAACATTTACACTGAACTTTGAGTCATCTCAAGTACTGTTGTAACGCTTAAGAATGGGAATCTTAGAAACGACTACTACTTAGAGTATGACCAGAACAAGCTCAATTGCTTTCAAATGCTAGCATCTCCTTATACATGGTCAGGAGGGTTAAAGGTGGTAAAAGTAAGTGTTTATATGTACTTCTTCCTCCTTTGTCGCACAATTAAAACAAATTGTTTTCGTCTGCCAGGCAGTAAGAATGTATGTATACATTACAGAAAAACGATACAAGTCTTTCTCTCCAGGGATAACTGGTGATGATGTTTTTAAAGATCGTCCAGAAAGATACATGCTCAAGTTCTATTATGCCTCTATACTGCCAACCGAAAAGAGAAAAACAACCTCAGCTACCCTTCTGACATCTCTCAGTTGTAGACTTTTCCTCTCTGCAAGCAGTCAGTTGAGGGAGTCAGCCAACAAGAGCAATCACTATATTTTAGGTCATCCAGAAATCATTCCTTCACTCTTACTTTCATGAAGGGGAAGCGGGATGCTTAAGGAAGTCTGGAGAAGTGACAGGGCTTTCTTCCCTTTCCAACACTCGCACAACAGGTCCACACACAAGATGAGGAGAGCACTTCTAATGGAGAGAAAATGATTGCACTCCCACTGCCTGCAAGGAGCTAGACACGAGGGCTCTGGCTTAAAAGCCACCATCCAGCTCACAGGCTCCTAAGTGGAGCTGCACAAGCATGCCAGGATCCCTGCTGCTATGGAAAGCCTTCATTAATTTCAGCCAAAGCTCAGCATGTTTCACCCGCGCTGACCTGCTGGGCATTTTGGCCAAAATTCCTATAGCAATAGTTTTGGTTAAAAACAAATAGGGAAGAGAAAGAATGCAGCAGAATTAAAAAAAAAAAAAAAAAAAAAAAAAGTAAAATCCTGAAATCAGAAAGATAGTGAATATAGAAAACATGGGTATATATATTAAATTACGAAACTGTTTCTCCCAGGATAAAGTTAACCATGAGTCTGAATTTTCCCAGCATGACCTCTTGTCCCTTATACATTTTCTTCAAGAAGAGACAAGGCATTTAACTACTCCCCTGGCACTTCAAAATACACAGACTTCCCCTTGGAGCACTAAGTCTGAGCGGGCTACCCAAAATCCAGAGGTCTGGGCAGCCTTTTTACAGGCATCAGCCACGTGTACATTACATAAGTACAGAGCCTGGATGCTCTGGGTGGGCACAGACTTGCCCCAGGACAACTGTATATAGCCTAAATGTCCATCTAATAGACTAAATTACAGCCACAGATGGAAACACAGATGCATTCACTGAAGAATCAGCTTCCATATGAACAGTATGTCTGATAAATCCAGAATGCATTGGGTTCACTCTGAGTGACTTTATACGCCTGTGTACCTGGATGATACCTGGGGAGCCCCGGGCCAGTACACGGTGCTAATCCACCATGAGAGAGTAGAGAATGATAGTGCCTTTTTACATTACACAATGAAGTGTGGAAGATTTAATGATAAAATAGCAATGCTACATCTACTCAGCATGTATCTGCACCACGCGATTGCTTTAGTTCTAGTCTACCTGGCTTATTTTAGCTTGAGGCAAATGTTTCACTACAGCTTTGACTCCATTTTGAAATGCTTCCCTGCTGTGCGGTTCTTGCTGCTTGATAATTCTCTCCTGAGTAGCAGACTTCTTAGAGCATTTGTGTGAGGATGTCTCTACAGAAAGTTTCCTGAAAAATGGCTGTTAATACCAGCGATAAGAACCGAAGGCAAGGATCCTGAATGTGGCACAGGCTACAAAGAAACAGAACAAAGGGCAATGTGAGAAGAACTGATTCTTGTTAAGGGGAAAGAGGGAAAGCCAGAAAGGGGAGGGAGTGAGGGATTTCAAACTGCTCTCTTTAAAATATCGAAAAGGGACTAAAATGGTGCTCAATTCTGGTCTTATAGTCTTCTGATTCGATTTTCTACACTTCCTCCCCATTTCCTCTTTCCCCAGTCCTCATTTCTTCCCAGCTGCATACAGGACATTTTAGTGGCTTGATGGAGACTTTTTCTTAATGCTGCCACTTTGTGGAGACAATACAATTCCTCAATGCAAAACTGAAACCTTCCTCTTCTGTAAGTGGCGTTGAAGAGCCACTCTTCGTTTTTGTTTTAGGGTTGGCATCATACCCATGTAATGATGCATGAACAGTAGATGAGTCTATAAAGGCAACTGAGATCAAGGGGACTCTCAGGAAATCCTCCACAACAACATCAGACTGTGGTGCCTCTTGCTTGGAAAGTGAGTATTCATTTCCAGCCAGCATCAACACTTGCACAGCTTTTCCTTAACCTTGTAGCCCACTGCCAGCACCCTTCTGCCCTGTGATCCCCAATGCAAATTTAATCCCATACCTCGGGGATGGCGTGTGCTAAAGCCTTGCCCTCTCAGTGATGAATTAGAGATCCATCCTACCTTCTAGGCCAACCTCACTATTTTCGTGTTCACTGAGCACCGGCAACTCTCCGGCCCATGCAGCATATTTGGAGCGAGAAGGGAACTTTGAAGACAAAATAAAAAGACAGGAAGAGGAAGAGGGTGACTTTGCTACACAAAAGTATTGATTGTTGCTCATTATCAATAGTCACTGACTCCTTTATGAATGTGGTAGCTTTATAGTAGAACAACAAGGCCTGAAAAAAAGCTTGTATGATGGCTGTGCCTTTAAGTAATTACAAGTTAAAGACATCACAAACCACTGTAACCTCAAGGAATTGAAAACCCCATCAAACAAACAAAACCAGCCAGATACACTGCCCTCCACTTAAACTAGAAATGAAAATGCATTGACCTGAACATTTTTTTTTTGGATTTCAAAACAAGTTTGATTTAAATTCTGAAAAATAAAATATAGAAAACTTGGCAACAAAGGCATATAAACTTTCTCTGCTACCAGAATACACAGGAGACTTGCAATTCTCTATTCATGATAGGAAGAACTGGGTTTTCACCAAGTATATTATACAGTCAATCCAAGAGTATTTGCAGTACAGTTTCCAGGAATGAGTGTCTGCAAATATAGGAAGATTTTTCAAATTATCTCTTCCTTTACCAAGACAAAGAATTTATTTTTTGTTTGTGTGTTTGTTTTGAAAACTAGAGAACTCTCAACATCTTCCTGCAGTAGCATTTGTGGTAGGATTTTAAGGATCTACACAACCCAACTTCTTGAGCTCTTTTGAAAATTCAGCCTCTCTGCTGCATGCCTAAATGCTTACTATGAGTTAAATCAGTTTGGAAAATCTGGCCCAGAATGTGAGGACCACCTAACTTTTGTTAGGTGAGATTAGATTCCCAAAGACAAATGGTCTAAGAACCACTGACTGAAACAGACAAGAGATACAAACACTTTTAAAACTAATTAATATTTAATTAAACCAAAAAAAGGAGAAACAAAAAAAGTTGAGGTAGAAAATCAGCCTTCTAACAAATGTCTGTTTCCCTCCTTCTTGAGGGCATCTATAGGTATGACTCAATCCCCTCACTTGACTTTAGCCCCCATTAGGTTGAAGGAGATTTTCCTGAAACTGTTTACGAGGAAGGTGACAGAGCTGTAAGTTTGCCAGCAGAAGCCAGTAGCAGCTGAGAGAAGCGGAGCAAATGGGCATGGCCCAGTTTAGGCAAAGAGGGAGTGGTGTGTGTCAGGGAGGTCCATAATGGTTAAACTTTTCTGTAGTTCTTCGCCAGAAGCAAAACCGCTACCTGTTTGAAACAAGTAAGACTGTCTGGATTGGGGTCTGATGATGAGGATGAGAAGAGAGAGGGGCAAGGCTGAGATGGCAGCAGTCATGGCCATGCAAGGAAGCTGAATAGACCCAAGATAATATAAAGTACCTGAGCACATCTGCAAAAAGGCACAGGGGGATGGCCAATGCCACCCTGGGATCACACACTGAGATTTTGATCCCTGAGCAAACCTGGCCTCTGTGCAAAGGCAACCTGCATAGGAAAAAAGGCCTTCAGAGGTGCGCCAGTTGCCTTTGCAAGTGGTGAGTTCTTTAAGGCAGTTTGTCGCCCATGGGTGGTAGCTGCAGAGCAAGTTCAGGTGACACGTGCAGATGGGACATGTTTCTCCCGTGGTGAGGGCAGTAAGAAATGTGCCTGCAAAATGCATGGCTCTAGCAGAAAGCCTGGTGTTGCAACAGCCCTGTGGGTTGCCCAGTAAGGCAAAGGATGGTAAGGCTCAAGGTCTCTCAAGGGGCACGATCAGCACAGTGCTACAGGGGCGCACAGCCCTGGTAGGCAGGTCTAGCAGCCTTTTGAGCAAGTGTCAGCCATGCTGTTCACAGTGGCTCCTTTTGTCAGCACAACAGGGGCAAGGCGCACTTAAAATATCCTCTGTAGACTCCCAGCACGTCAGGTGATGTGCTTGCATGACAGTTCCCAGAATTTCACAGCAGGCAGACAGTTGAGGCATTTGGCCTTGAACGTGCTACTGGGGATGTCTTTACAGGACCACGTAGACACAGCCACTACCATAAAATGTCAAAATGCTTTTCACTTCGACAGATTCGCAGCCAGAAGGATAAACAGCAAGGTCCCAGATAAGCTCTTCTAGTGTTTTTGTTCTAGTGTTTTTGTATTATTTTGTGCTAGCATGAATGCATGTTGGGCTTTTATCCCTTTTTTCTTTTTTTTTCTTTTTTTTTTTTTTAAGCTGACAGCTAATTTCTAACTAGATTGACAAGGAAATTGTAGGATGAATTCTTGTTATCGATTTTTTCCTCACTCTTTATTAAGGTAGCCAAAACAGCGTATTTACTAGGACAAAAACGCAAAGAGAAGATTAAAGAAACAGAATTGCTATTATAGCAAATTTTATATCACTTCAGAATCAAGAACACTTTTCTAAAATGGCATTTCTTTTCATGAGGAATGTGATAAAACACATGGAAGAATTAATTTGAACTCCCAGCCAAAAAAACAAATGCTAACAATTTGTATTCTTCCCTATGGTTGATTCCTTTTGGGAGGGGTGGAGGGGAGGAGGTTATTTTTGCTTAAGTGAAAGAAGTTCATCAAAGGTAGGCAGAATCTCAAATGACGGGAAGGTCAGGAATCAGTTACAGCAGGATGAGGCCGTTTTAATACTTCTCTGAATGTCTTGCAGCTTTTTTTTTTTTTGCCAACTTTGACAAGTTCTCTGTGCCTAGTAAAATAGGTCATCTCATGAGTCTTAGAGTCATCCTTCTAGTCCCAGACATGAAAGCAAGATAGTCAGCTTTCCTTCAGCTATTTTACAAGCTCTGTGTGACGGCAAAAGTCCACAGCTGTAGGAATAATTAATGAAAGTCTCAAAACTTTTGAGCTATTTTTCAGCACAGCACTTGGAAAGATGGAACTGCAGAAATAATTGATTATTTGGGGTTAGTGACTGAAACCATAAACCAGCCAGCAACGAACAAAACCTAATTTGGATGAGGCGCTTTGAACTGTAATATTTCCTTCTCCATCTTCTCAAGATTAAGAAAAGCAAAAACATTTTTTAAAATTTAAAGCTGCACTTTTCTGTTGGCATTGGTTATCTCTTCCCTAAATTTTAATTTTGTTTATCATAATCTAAAATGTGGACTTGAAAAGAGAAAATGTTTTCACTTTGAAAATGCTGCATGAAACGTGAAAAGGAATGTTATAAGGTCCTCAATTTTCCCAAAGGAAATTTTCTTGTGAACTTAGTTCCCCACTGAGAGATTGTGTAGGTCATGCAGAAATTGATTTTTCAGCTAGTAAACAACATGGATGAAAACTTTTACCTAAATCAAACATTACATCCAATTTTGTCAAAACCAGTTCAGCTATCATAACCTCATTTCACAGGTTTCTTTCCAGATTTCTTAACATTTACTTAAAAACTAGCATCAGATATGTCATTCAATCAAGTAGTAATTGCACATTTAACTATATCATATGTATTTCAGTAACCACACATTTATATGAAGTGTATTGAAAGCTTTGGTCTTTTCTGATGGCACATTCCCAAGAGTTTACTAGCACCCTTTAACAGGCATTAACACACTGGGCCCTCAGCTCCTCTAAATGGAATACCATACCATATACAAAAAATGTGTAATCACGGAAGAAGAAACATTTCTCCACGCACAGTAATGTATTTATAAAATATGCTTACAGACAAATGCTCACACTTAACATTCTGTGCACTTTAAGAAAATGTGGAGGTGTCATTTAGGGGCACGTCTGACATGCATTTTAAGAAGGTCTACAGAATACCAGAAAAGAAAAAAAAAATCCATCCTTACAGAATTACAATGCTGAAAAGACCTCAAAACAACCTGTATGTAAGAATGTACAAAAATGTAGCTGGTTAATAAAAGAGTCAGGAACAGGGAAGCTCTTCCCACTATGGCTGGAAGAAGATAAAAATATTAGGAAGATAAAATGGATAATTAATGTGTAAGCATATTTTTTGTGATCTAAAGAAGAGGGGATAAAAAGTATTATAAACCCCTATGCTATACAACAAGTACATCATAACGTGTTCTTCCTCAGAAAAAACATACACATCTATAAACTGATAATCAATGAGGATGACGTTTCCCTGCCTTTACCTGCAATTCACTGATGAATCTGAAGAACAGTAGTGTGTAGCAGAAATTCAAATGGTCTGCCATGGCCTTGGGGCCTGTTGACCTTCTTTGGCGTCAATCATAGCAACTTCTGTAACCAAGAGAGCTATTTTATTGTATTTGTCCATTTGAAGATGTCAACAATCTCATTAAAACTGACACTACTAAGTTGCAGCTGATGTTACCAACTCATGGAGCTACTGCAAAATAATCTTCTTTTGGAGATGCAATTTCTCATTTGCCTTAATTAGAGCCATGCCAGACAATGCTAGCAGGTGATGTCACGTTAGACCATGCCTGAAATACACGTCCAAGCCACCGCAGTCAGTGTTGTTACTCGTTCCATCTGCAGGGAACTGAATAAGTTCTGGAAGATCTGAACACCTCCCAGGAGAGGTGAGTGTCCCATCTTTGCTCTGCTAAACAGTGGGTGGGAAAGGAGGCTGAAGACTCGCATCTACCAAGAGCAGCACAGGACAGCTTTACAGTTCAACACCCCAGACCACAGACAACAGCTTATGCAGCTTGACAAGAAGCTGCTCAGAGGCAGCTGTTGTACTTGCTGTCCATCTTGGATTTGGAGTATTTCACCAAATTAGAATCCTGTTTCTACGAGCCTTGGGGTTTATAGCTTTTTTAGTCATAAATTTAACTACAACTGATTGGGGCTATTGTTTTCCCCTGGTAGCACATCTCAGTGATTCAGAGTCTGAAATGACTCATTGAAAAACTCAGAGACATTCATAAGGGCTTATTTCTGGAAATGGCCAAAACATCCAACCATTGCAACAGCATCCTGAAGAGTCACTTATACAAAGTCAGAGGAGATAACTGGCTGAGGGATCATAAGCAGCTGAACTTACAGCTCTCCTGTTAGCCAGTGTGAGGAAATGTTCTTGTGTGTATGTCCACTTGGCTGCTAATAAGAAACCAGAAAAGATGATAAGCAAAGCAGTGCTATGACTCATTAGGGCCATCAAATTATTTTCTTCACAATCTCAACACTTCCCCTTTAGCTTTTCAGCATCTAGAGAACAGACATAGCTTTTTGGTTTGGAAGGATTTTTTAATGAGTTTCCCTCTAGGTAAATAATTCTCTCTAACTGTTTCCTAACTAGCAACTCACACCAAATTCACTAGCAATCCATGCTGTTGGATTTGGAAAAAAACCCTAGCTATAGAGAGGGAATAAAACTTTTATTTCAAAGGCATATGATTCAACAGTCCTCCCTGAGTGCAATGGATCAGTGCAGTGGGGTATATTCAATGCAACATCACCACCCCGTTAAGCCCCAGGCAGACAAATTCTGCATTTAATGGGAGTAACAAGAGCTTCTCGCCTGATTCCCCATAGTATGAACAAATGAATGGGGACAGCAATAACTGTAGGAGTAGTCCTGGTTTCTCTCTCTTGTCAACAGAGGAGAAATAGCTGTTGGCAGCATGAAAGGGAAGACCACTAGAGTGTGAAGTAACCACCCTGCCCCCAGACTGAAAGGGAGTTTCTCACACTCATCACTTCTGATTTTATGGCCATCTGTATAGTTTCCTCTGGGTGAGAAGTTGTGCAAAGTTACAGTACATCTACCTTCTTTACTGGCAACCAGGCAATCTCTGCAACTGAAAGGCCAATGCCTCCCCACAAAACTCTCTCAAGAAACCTACCCAAGCTTTACTACAACATTCAGCGTGAATCTATTAACATCTGAAGAGGTGAAGGAGGCAGCATAAAAGAAAAAAAACTTTGGGCAGGCTAATTCTTGCTCTGAAGCAGAGGAGGAGAAGAATAAGATGAATTTGCTCCATGCTTCCTGGTGTCAGCAGTGCATGTCAAGGAGAAAAGTCAGAGAACAAGTCTAAAAGACTCTGGAATACAATCTGGCTTTCTGTATAAAGACAATTTCAGAATGGAGTTGTGTTTGTTTACATTCAAGTTTCTGCAGCTAATCCTTTGAATCCCGAGTCCTCCAAAGGTTGCGTATTCTCATCATCTCTTTTTTGTACGTATCTTCCTTCTGTGTAGGAAATCCGTTCTCACATGACAGGACACATCCTTCTGCCTATGTTAGGAACTTCCATCAGTAAACAACAAGACTTTCTGAAAATGCTGGCTCCTTTCTTTCTGGCATGGGTCAGGACTCTTTTGATATTACATAAGCAGCAATTTTACGCTCATTGTAATTAGAATTCTCTCACATGGAGTTTAGGAGTTTGTGACTGTTATGCAGTCTGTCCACCCTCTATATTTAGATTCGTAAAACTAACATCCTTCACTCAGAAAATATCACGCGCTTTCACGCTCAGATCTGTCCTTTCATCCTCTGAGGATTTCACAACTCTGTGATAGTATAAATGAGACGGAAAGGCTTAGTTTTCCCCTATATTTAGTCATGGGACAATGTCATAGTCTGAGTTCTCTTCCTAAGAATTATGGCTTGCATTAAGCAACTCAACTGCTTTGCCCCTGATTCCACTGGAAACTTTGCTGCTGATTTCAGTACAGGAAAACAGTTCAACTTGTTATATTTAAATTTGATCTGATATGAATTGTCTTTAGGACACTACAATGATGTTCCCTCTATTATGTTTTTTCTACTGCTGGTCAGTAGGCTGATATAAAGAAAGGCAAAAAATATATATTATGGACAAAATATCTAAGGTACTAGACTTTTCTAAGCTACTAGACCTGAGACATTTCATGACATTGAATTTTGCCTAATGCAAATAAGCATACTTTTTATCAGCCTGGATGGAATACCAATAGTATACGCAACACTATTTTGCAGTGATGAGATTATATGTTCATTGTGTAAAAGAATTCAGTATTACTTGCTACTAATTGGTTCCTGGTGTGCATATGCACTTGCTAGAAGCTTGGTTCAAAATCCAATAGAATTATCAGATAGGGTTAAATGAGAGTACAGATAATTAGTTACAACATTGATTTTCCCATTTTTAAGTAACAGTTTGTTTGGTGATTGTATATTTTTCATCAGGCTGGCTGCTTAGCATATGACAAAACACAGAATACATTATCTGAAAACAGGATACACAGGTAATCACAAGAAGTGAAAGCCAGAGAATCTCACCTACAATATACCTAGAGATAGCTATTATACATTGTGCCTGGGAGAGAAAGCTTATCTAACAAAAAAGGTAAAGCACAGAGAAAGATAATAAAGCGAAAAAGAAATTTAACCTGGAAGATACCCAGTAAAATCAAGTATAGGATAATATCCAAGACACGGATTGCAAAAGCTATATGCAAAAGAGAGCGATATGTGTGCTGCATGAGGGATCTTTCTTAAACAAATGAGAAGGTTATTTATGGATGACTTCGGTGCATAATTTAAGTATATAATCTATTTTTACACACACACAGCTGGAAAAGTACCTGCAGAGAAACAAGCATAAGCTTTCTGCTCATCATGTACTTCACGTGACACAAGTGGTTCTTCCAAGTCTTATATTTAATGGGAACAGTACATGCTAGCCACTCAAGTCTGCACTCAAATAGTCTTCTATGACTTGGGAGAGGTATGGTAGAGCTCAGTGAATATTCACACATTGCAAATCTCAATGCCCAGAAGTAACAATACTCTAATTTCCTGTTTATGGCTCCATAGAGTAAGGTTACTATTTTAAACGGATAAGAGCTCACAAGAGAAAAGGCAAGGCTGGACAGCAGAGGTGAGATACTGAAGAGGAAAAGGTTTCTGAGAAAACTAACAGTAGCACATAAAAAGTTACAACATTGCAACCTTATCTCTACAAGAACTAAATTAAAACAATTTTCAATCTGTGCCCAGTTGTGATCTTTTAAATACCAAAGGGTAGCAATCCCACTGCACATCTGGAAGATGACCACATCCAGAGGGATATATTCAAATGGTTTTACCTTTGTCGGTGGAAAGAGCGGCATTTTCATTTGGTGCACTTACTGAGAATGTTCTGATCTACTGTTATTATACCAAAAAGAAACCCAAACCCCAGCACCTCTAGTAACTGAGTAATCACAAAACATGTGTTTTTAGCAATTGTTAAGTGGGCCTTAGCAGTTGGCAGCACAGAAAAATCACAAAGAAAAGAAATACGTTTAAGTTGATAACCCAGGCCTCATGAACGTAGCAGCAGGGAAACAAGAGTTACTAGAGAGGACCACTTTGAAAACAGTGAGCTGCATTCATTTGGTATTTTTCTTAGTGTTTGATCTGAAATATGGACACACGCAAAAAAGAGTTATAATAAAAGCAGCAAAACATAGACTGGTAATTCCTTTGTCAATACCTTACCTAACAAGATCCAATTTCCAGCAGATCTGAATCGGAAGCGTGAGAACCTGCATAGACCTGGCTAACACAGAGCAAGGTCACCTTCTCTCCCAGAGTGACACAAGCTTGGGTCTCCCTCTCCCACCCAGCTTGTTGTCACAAAAAGAAGTTCTATGCTTCTAGCGAGTTTGGTTAAGATTTACAAATAGTAATAGTGTTACCACAAGGAGATTGGTAGCCAGACTTTCTGATCGCCAACACTTTGTTGTCCGAGGAAATGCAGCAAAACCCCCTGAAAAACTGGTCTCCAATACCATTTAATGGGGAGAGCATTAATTTTAGCATTACTGAGTGTATGTTTGTCCTCTGGACCAAAGTGACAGGGAGAAGAGTCTGTTACACCTCCAAATAAGGATGAAATAGTATCACAAGCCATTAGAGATCTCGGTTCAGTTCCTGCTCACTTAGCCAACGTGGCAACTGTCACACTCATAAATTATACAAAAAGATATCTTAGAAACAGTTCTGGCAACTTCTTCTACTACTTCATTCTTAACTCTCTATTCGATAAGTGACAGTATCTGTCAAGTAAGTATTAGTTGGAAAAACAGGGCAGAAACTAGAGGACTATGCAAATGTAAATAAAAAAAAAGTGTGGTTTTGTCTTCAGAGAAGAATTAGGAAGAGGGCGTCTCAGAGAGTAACAACAGCACAGCTTAGTGTTTTGCAAGTAGTTATAAGACGTCACTATCAACTTTAATTAAAGTGCTTCTTCAAGACACTGTGTAATGCACTTTGACTGATCAGAAGAAACCAGACATAAGAAAAGAAGACATGTTTTTTCTGGAATACTGCAAATATGAGTGAGGAAAAAAAATCCTAACATTTAAAAATATTTTAATATCCCTGTCTCCATGCCCTTATAGGTGCTAACATAAGAAAATAGAAGAATTCAAACCCCAAGTGCCTAACCATACACCAGCACTATTGGAGCATTTCTGACTTCTTACAAAATTATTTTGTAAAACCTCAATTAAAATGCAGATCATTAAACTGTAATTATATAAATTTATTTCCATATTTTTCCTGTGCTTTCATGCAGGAAGCTGTAAACAAATATTTATAAAACATACTGTGGCTGTAATTAAAGAGATCACAGTTGTTGGTAGAGAGAGGGCTGAGTGGATTTACATCAAAGTCTTCCTCTCAGAGCCTCTATTAATTTAAGATGCTAAGCTGATCATCATTTTTTTCAAGTTTTTGAGCAAATCTGGAAGTTCTAGGAAATAAGAGAAAGGCTCTTTCTTCCCTCTAAGCCTAAAATGGTGTAAATACCAAAGATTTGATTAGCTCTGCTAACAATCAATATTAGTTGTGTTAACCATCAATATTTCCAGTCAATGCTTTAAGTGAAACTAGTCCTCATGCCTTTGTGCACTTTATCTTTGATACGGAGCTTGGGTTTGGTTCTTTGAGCGCTGTCCAAAATTTGAGAACTTATTTGCTGCTTAAGAGATGGAAAGGATGCCTAAGGAAACCTCCCCATTTTTGTGCTCAGGTAGAAAACTTCTAAAATGAAGTTTAATCTTGGTGAAAGAGAGAAGATTCTTGCAATGCAAAATGGTCATCCCTTCTTTACAATACGAAGGGCAAAAAGGATCAGCTGGACCCATGCTGCAATGGACCTATGCCAATCCCATATTTTCCTACAGAAAATGAAAGGTATAGCAAGGGGTTTCTTGCACGTTGTGTAGCAATCTTTAAATGCAGTAAAATTGTGCTCAATAACTGTATTGTCTACTTGAACGCAATAAATTAGACTAATCCTCTTGTTGGCTTCACTGACTAAATGTCCCATCTCAAGCTTCCTTGCCTTTGAAATCTGTAAGACAAAATGTCCCTAATTAAGAGGATGAATGAATGAAAAATTCATGCAATAGCATCACCCATGACAAAAGTGCCCACTTAAAATACCCACATGGACAGTGTTTTCAGCCTTGACCAACTGTGTTGCATGTTATGAAGTTGAGGAAGACTGCCTTATAATCCTCAGGGCGCATCCGCATACAAATCCACAGTGCACAGAGAGGATGCCAAGGGAAGCACTTGCCCCGTGTTTGTGTAGGAGACAACCAGAGGCTGGAAATTCGCAGGTAAACTGCAGGGGTCACTTCCCAGAGCTGAGAGCTCAACCTGGTGGCATTTTAACTCCAGGTTAGAGGAAGACCGTTTTCTGTCTTCCATCCCTTTGGTGTGCTTTCCATGGCAAGGGAGCTGGGCATGTGGATCACAGACAGACTGTAGAGCACCAGCCCTTCACTCGTCAAATATCCACACCACAGGCTAACCGCTAATTCTTCCCTTTCTGTATCACATTCACCACAAACCCCTGCCTTGATCTAGCTGAGCTACAGCTGCAGAAATGTGGTACGCAAGTGAAATGAGAAATTGCTTTAATATTCCCTTTTCATGGGGTCTTTTAAATACCGAGGTCTCATTTTCTCAGTTTCAGCAAATGTGCTGCTTTGCTTTTTGTTTTTGAGGCATAAGATTAGGTTGTGTCCACAAGTGAGAACACCACCGGTCCTCTATTCTTTGTTCTTATTTTCCTTAACGTGACACAAAAAAACCCTAACAAAACAAAACATTTTGAGTAACATACTTGTGGTTTGTTCTTTTCTGCCTGACATAAACAATGTTTGTTGTAATGAGTTCATTTTAGTTCATTCCCATTTTAGGGGTATTACGAGTTGTAGCACTGTCTCTGCACTTAAAATGGAGCACACTTTCTGGACCTGGCAAAGGCTCCACAAACATTAAAAACTTCATTTAATGTGTCCATTATATTATATATTTAAATTACTTAATTAGAAAGAGTGGGGAATTTTTTTATTGGAAGAACTTCTTTACAGAAATTATAGATTGTGGGTGTGTGCAAGGATGAAAAGTTTTTTAGTAAGAAAAAACTGATTCTACATGAAGAAAAGTAAATATTGTGGTTTATGCCTGTTCAACCCAGAATATTTCAATTTATCCAGTTCATCCAAAAGCATTAACTGCACATCAGTCTGATAAAACATTATACTGAAATGTCCCTCAGATCACAGCACAGACTTCAGAAAAATGAGTTCAGGGTCTGATTTTTTTCTGCATGTGTTGCATTCCCTAGAAATGTAGTTGTTTCAGGGTAAAATTATACAGTACTCTTCCTTCTATAGCAAAAACAATATAAGATGTTCCAGCACCTGCCTGTTCCTGCCCTCCACCTCCCGTGCCATCTGCCAGGAGACTGTGCTCTAACCTGGATCACTGTGCTGATCCAGCCTATGACAACAACTGTACTGGAAGCCTATTTTTAATCTGTTTTTACATTGTGGCCCCCAAAATCTGCATTGGCAAAGGGGAGTGGTAAAAGCAGCTGAGGACCAGAGCATCTGTCTGGCTTTAGCCCCAAGTGCAGCATACCTTCAAACTGTCCCTGTGTAATGCCCTCTGCAGCCATCCATCAAACTCTATTGATTCACTGTACCCAAGGGATGGGAGTATTATGGGAGATGCCTACCATGGGAGGGGTGCTCTGTCTGGATGGAGATCCAGGAGGACCTGCATTTCTAAACTTTTTTCTTTTTGAAAAATTCATGCTTATGAGAAAATGTACTGTATTAATTTACCTCAAAGTATTGTGTAATGTCAAAGGAATCAATCTTTGAGAATTTTAATTGGAACTGCTGAAACATTTCTACAATGGATGTCTTCTGAGAATTTTTACCTCACAGCTATTCCAATTTTTCCATTCCGTCAACTGACAAAATATCCTATAGTTTCATTTGAGATAGAAATCCTTTGGGTTTTTATTTCAATGTCATTAGAAATCATGTATCTTATCAACCTTTGTGTAGTGCTTTCAAGTTACTCGAGTATAATAAAATAAGCTGCAACAGAAATAAGTTAACAAAGCAATGTAACATATTCAAGGGATGAGCTTAGCACTTCAGTTCTGTTTTGGGTAACTTGACTTTTCCACCCTTTTATGGGGTACAGGAATTTCCCTAGTGTGCAAAGAAATTTAAAAAAATCCAAATCCCAGGTTTCATTGAAGAAAGTTTATTGTTTTCAACATGCTATTCTTAGACATATGAGGTATTATCAGTTTGGAAAATGTCACTGAAAGAAGAAGCATCAAACTAAATATTATAATCCTCTTTTGCTTTTCTAAGCAGTTCATCAAAATAAACTAATTTGAAAAACGAATTTCATCAAGACTACAATTTTTGTGTATATATTAAAAAAAAAAAAATCTAAAAAAATTGTTGCCCTTTTCTACCCCAGCTGCTATTTGGTGATCAGTGCACATGGCTGGTATATCCACTCCTGAGCACAGATGTTGATGATCAACCAGAAAAAATGGAAGATGGAAATGGAAAACACCTGCCATGCTCAGTGGCTGTGGGTAAATGTCTATGGCTCGTAGTATGGCAAGAGATTAACCTTATAACAGAAGAAGAACAAGTTGGGTTTCCTGCTGGGGATGTCAAAAAGATTGTTGTTCTAGTCCTTCCTTTCTTCACTATGTTGGATAGAACGGTGAGCTTGACTATAAATCATCTTTTGCATACATAAGCTTATAGCGCTCATCAGGTTTAGACGTAACGTGTCCCTAGCCATCTAAAGAAAATTTCAGAGAGGACTGACTATATTTCATTAGGAAAACTAATTACCAAAAGTACAATCTAATTAAGATAGGGCATTTAGGGGACAGGATCCCAAAGCTAGAATTACTAGGGGACTGTAAGTAAAACAGCGAACAGAGAGTTTCTAGTATATGGTATCATATCTCCTCTATACCCCACATTAAACCAATGCTGTTTTGCAACAATACTCTTGAGAAATCATTTGCCTGCATGCAGTCTTCTATGCTATGCAATTTCATTGTATAACATAATCACTCTAAAATATGTATATTAAGCATAATATATGGGTTTCCATTTCTACATCCTGAAGACCTGTGTCCTTTTATTAAAGGTAATATAAGCCAGACGTAAACATGGATGTAATACAAATAGTCTGTAGAAAGCCAGCCTAAGGATGTAAATAATGATACTTTGCAATTACTCTTTAATAGCCTCCACAGAACTACCTCAATGCATCTTGAGGAAAAAAAATTCAGAAATGAGCCATTTTACAAGCTTAATCTGCACCACTTCATACAAAGCTTGATCAATCAGCTTCTCCAAAACCAACTGCCCTCAACAGACTCCAGCTAGTCACCCAAGTCATCAGAAATCTTGCTCTTTTATAAATACCCATGCATCAAAATTGCACTTCAGATAAATGAAAGCAACAGGCAATTAAATCCCTCACTATTTTTTTTTCTAATTTTTTTTTTTTTAACCTGGAGGTGAGATAATGGTGAGAAGACATCAGATGACTTGTCCAAAATCTCAAAGAAAGTTTATGGAAAGTGGAGTTTGTGTCTGATTTCTAGACTATGCCTTTAGCCATGGGACTACCCCTTCCAATGGCCTCAATACAGAAAAGAACAGGATGCAATGCTTGTCACCAAGTTGTGGTCTCTCAATGACTAAGTGACTTAAAAAACTATCAGAAACTGATATATTTAATGGAAAAGGGTTAAGGGCATGTATTCTAGCATGTGCAAGAAGATACACTTTAATTAATATTATTTAATAAATTATTAAGAAATATGTTTTCTCTTAATAACTAAACCAAGGCATGACCCAAACACAGCAATTGTGGCTAGTCATTTAAAATGTAGATTAGAGTTTAAACTGAAAAAAAAAAAAGAAATGTGGCCAGAAATGCTGAAAGGAAAAAACCCAACAACAAAAAAAGAATGAAGTATTCATAAAGAAGTGACTGAACAAGGCACTGCCAGAAGAGTCATCCTGGTACTCACAAAGTTTGCTGGTTTGATTGTATAGGTCTTTTGGGATTGATTTACTGTACGTCTAGACTTGGAATACGTTGAATATAAACAGATGGGTGTGGCAGGAAGACAGTATCCATCCCCATCAAATGTTTTCAATACGAATTTTGAACAAACAATTTCAGAGAAGTCTTGAAGTCGGCCTATTCTGTGGCAAGGTCAGTCTCCAGCCAAGTAGAGAATCACAGAGCTGTCAACAATTCCTCTGTTGCTTTCATATTTGTTGACAGAGGAGATTTGGTCATGCCAGAGAAACTGGCTCAAACAGTTAAAAAAAAAAAGGGGGGGGGGGGCATGGGGAGAAACTAAAGAAATAAAGAAAAGGGCAAAAAATGTTTCTGGAGACTAGTTTTAATATTTAAACATGTCTATAGATTTAAACATCTATTATACATCAGATACTTAAGCTGTCAGACTGAAATACAAGTCAGACTGCAGAGGTTACTTAAATAATGGTGTACAATAATAGAAGACCAAAAATATTTCAGGCTCATTTCATCGATCTAGAATAAGCCATAACAGTCAACGAGAACACTCCAAATAGTCACTTTTTAAGGTAATTGTCCTAATGTAGCTGATACATTCCCCAAACCTAGTCCCAAGATACTCTTGTTCCCTAGGGTTACACGTAGTGCTTCATGTAACTACTTAATTGTCTTTCAAAATCTCACTGCTCACAGTTAAGTGCTATTCTTCAAAACTGCAGTTTATTCTTGCAGGTAAACATATTATAGGCACTGGAGGAATTACAGCAAACGAGCTCTGAATGTGTATCTGTATATTGGAAGTCAGTCATTATGCTTTCTGTGGAAATATGGAATATTAATGAAATTTTGCATGCTAATGAAAATTTGTTAAAGTTCTAAGTCTAGTGAGATATAAGACTTATTATCAAGATGACCTAGCACCTACCTAGTTTCCATGCCATTTTTATAAGCAGGCTGAACAGAAATTTTTATGTGAAGCAAGACAGTCTGTTTTTAGAAACTAACGAATTAAATTGAAAACAAAATTTTATAAGCAGGCTGAACTCAAATTTTTGTGTGTAAGCAACACAGTCTGTTTTTAGAAACTAACAAATTAAGTTGAGAACACAATTTTATTATAGGGTACAACTACACCTTTATTCTACCTCAAATTAAGCATACCTGGAGAAACAAGCTATTAGGAAATTAAACTCCTGCTGCCAGAACAAAGCTTCAAAAATCATGAACAGTTAAGTATGCAATTCAAATAGCCATATCTCTTGCCCAGAGAAGAACAGTCTTCATGTGCTCCTAGTGAGAATATCAAAAGAAAGACATTTTTTCTATCCTATTTATTTTATCATGTCACCTTGTCCTTGTATCCTTGTGATACTGCATACTTTATGGTTTGGTCTTGTAACAACTGGAAAACTTATTCCTCTTGTTTTCAGTCAGCTTCTTCCCAACTTACACCTGCCCAACCCTTCATCTCCAATTTCATACAAAGCAAGGAGGGATGTAACTTCTCATCCCTTATTGCTAGCCTTCACCGCTCCCCTGGTAAATATTAAAATAATCTTACTGTGTGCCTTCCCCCTATTCTACATCTGGAGGTTGGAAAGAGCAACCCATTAATAACAGCAGTATTACATTCTTATCCACCTCCACTGACTTCCCTAAAACTCTCACTCTCACAAAAAGGCACAAATTAATGCCCATTCCTCTTCTGTCTCCTACACATTCACAACTAAACATGAACATTAGGCCATAGATGTGCTAAACCCATTCATTATTATCCAAGCATTTCTTTGCATCTTCACTTGTCTTCATCTATCTTGCACTCCTATCCTAAACTCTGGGGAAAAGATATTTCTAGCTGTTTATACAGCATATAGTAAAAGGTGAGCCTAAACCGTACCTTGAGGTCCTACCTAGCCACATGAATTATAAGTATTATCCTTTAATCATGAAATCTCTTCCTACACTTAAAGTACCACCAACTACAGCAACCTCTTTTACACGGTACTTAAAGCACTTGAAATCTATACAGCAGCATCCTCTATAATGAAAAAAAAGGTAAAAGAGAAAGCAAAATAAGTATTCCTGCCGCAGTAACAGTTACAGAGAAGTGTGAGATTATACTAATAGGTGACTATTGGCAGCAACTTCCTGTTAACTCTTTTGGCTTACTCCCACACTAATATCTCCACACCTTTTGGAGATGCTGTTTGTGAAAAAAGGACAGCCATGTGTCTTCCCTCAGTTAGAGATTTCCAGTTCTCACTTCAATATTGAACTGAAGCGCACATAGATTTAACTATTTATCATACTTTACTAAATTGATCACCTAATTCTGAAAGATTTTAGCAGACGTAATTGAGGATTAATTTCTTCAAAGGTTTAGCATTCATTTAATTGCCAGAAAAAAATGTCAAGCTTTTAGAAGAGCTCGTCATGGTAGATACTGAATGAATCTAAAAATATTGTTTTATTCTTTTGAAAACCTTCCTGTGGACACTTGAAAACAATTTTTGTTTAAGATGTGCCCATGGGCAAGTTCTCAGACACTGATGCTTTGGTACAGTGCTACTTCAACTAACCCAGACCCCAGACTTCTGCTTCTCTGGATACAGAGTGACGAAAATACTAGCAGAACAGTGAAAAATCACCAAGTACAGAAGCAAGACATAAAAGCTGTTCTTTCTAAATGCTTGTTGCTATCTACAATAATGCTACAACGTTATTACAGCATCATTAAGGGATCAAGCACAAGACACAGTGAAACAGAGAAGCATACGTTTTCTTTAAAATAAGTATTTCCAGTAATTAGCAAAAGTGGATAAGAAAAAAAAAAAGAAAGAGGTAAAAATTAACTCTAAAATGATAAAACTCTATTTCTTATGAGCTGGAAAGTCTCCTTAAAGCTGCTGTAAGAATGCACTGAAATGATGAACCCATGAATAGGAACTTTTAAAAATTTCTGCCTCTATGGGGAACCAATTTGGAAGCAAAACTGGCCAAATCCTTTACTCATTATCTGTATTACTCCTGTTAGTTAAGGGGAGCATAGGAGCAACTAAAGGGAAGATTTGTTACTGACATTCATCTTCATAGACAAGTATAGCAACAGTGAAAGACTTAATGCTTTCACCACAGCTACAGTAAGATTTTTCTCATGGAGGTTGCTGGAGCAGCAGTGTCCTGTGAGAAGTATCCAAACAAGCAGAAAGGCCAGAGAAGATGAGATACAAGAGAAAGAACCACCTCTCTTACACCTGGAATGTAACTGAGGGAAAGAGATTTCAGAGTGGCTCAGCCCAGAGAAATATCCAAGGTAATATATGCCTTTGAAAGTTTCCAGAAAGCTGGTCTTGTACTCCTTTGGCGCCATGCAAGGACCAACTTGGTTATCAGCCATGGCTCTTCTGCTGTATTAATACTTGAGAATAAGCATTGCCACAGCTTCAAAATTAAAGGCTGCAGCATGTTCTAACTATACATATGGTAAAAAAATATTGGACAAGTTTCCTTGAAGGGTCCCACTTCTGACTTAAAAATAACCATGTTTCTTCATGTAAAGAAAGCAGCATGGTGGCCATCAAAACAAACTAGCAATTAACTCAGTATGTAACCAAAAGGCCTAAAAGGCATTGCAAAGTGCTAATTGTTTGTATACATTAAGTACCAGCAGGAAATGATCTAAAGACAGGATGCAATTTGAATTAGCAGACAGTGAATGAAAGTAGACATAAGCATTTTATGTTTCAAGTATTTGTCATGTCATTCATTATCCTAATTAATGTCTTCCACAGGGGATATTCCGGCCTCTTTCTGCAAAATTCCTTGGATTCATGAAAAGAAATAGCTCAGGACTAAGAACCACAGTAAATCACCAATTTATTGGGGATTCTTTTGTTTTTATTGTTGCAATCATCGCAACGAAAGCCTGTTAAAACACCTCCAATTTCCTCGCGGAAGATGGATGATAATTTTCCCCCAGCTCACATACACACACAGTTTCATGCAACATTTCACATCTCATCTCCAGAAAGAGGCCCTATATCTACCAGGATGTTTAAGGACAGCATTGCCCTGTTTGCAATATCCATTTGCATTTTGAAAACTTCAAGAAATTGTCTCTGTGGTCTAATTCATGTTTTAGCAACAAACAAACAAAGCCCCAGCTCACTGGATCAAATGGAACAAGGAGGAAACTATGGATACGTTCTTGAAATCATACCAAAATCAACAAATTTTATCCATCTATATGCTCTTAATCCTTTCTCCCAGTAAAGATGGACAAATATTCAAACACTTGACTGACCATCGTTCAATGTGTACGTTCAAAGAATCAAATTATCACTATTAACAAGAATCTTTTCAATCCTAGACCTTATTTTTCTCCTTACTTTCCAGTGGTTACTGCACATCGCACATTGTACCACAGCGTATTATAAGCAGAGGAAGCATCTTCCTGCATCTTCTATGAACAAGCTCATGCTTTGCAACAGGTGTTACCAAATCAAAAGTGAGGGTCCTTCACCACTCTGAACTACATTTGGTTTGATTTACTTCCTTTGATAAACAAACAAGCTGAAGACAAGATTTAGTGACTTGCTCCAAGTATCTGCAGAGTCAGAAGCAGAGATCAGGTCCAGTCCCTTATTGCAATGTAGTACCCAAGTGCACTGTAAACCTGGGTGAAATCACCATCAGCACAGACCTGCTTTGGGTTACAATGGCAAAGGAAGAAGTAGATAAGTATTAGCAGTTTGCTCAGTGGAGGGATGTAGTATCAAAGTCCATGCTCACCACTTTATGCTATCAGAACTTTTTAATTATCATATTGCACATTTCTTTAAAAATGCCTTTCATCACAAAGGAAGTAAAAACACTGTGAAAAGGAGACAGGAAGTACTCTAATAAAATGGTGACAAAACACATTCCTGAGTTAAAACTCTTGATACGGAAAACCAGCCTCTTGTGATTACAGTTGCTACCATTTCAGTCCTGCCAAAACATTTAAAAATTCTCCAGTAGAAGCCACAGTCACATAATTCCTTGCATCCAGTGCAGGTGCTGGCAGCTCAGCTCTACCAACACCCCTCCAGACGCAGGGGAGCCTTTGACTGGCAACATGACTGCGTAGGTTCCTCTCAAGTTATTTTCCATCTGTAACAGAGGTGACGCTTTTGCCTTTTATTAATTGTAAAGTGGCAAGAATCCTTAATGAGATAAATGCAGTGTTTCTCAGAGGGCAGAACACTTTAATCTTCATGAAATTACTCTAATTGCATGGCAGTACTTTATTAGGGCTGAGTTTTGTCACAAAGAGTCAGGAAATGGATTGCTGGAATGCCTAGCACAAAACTTAGGATGCTGTGGCATTCTTATTTAGATACTTTTTTTAAAAAAATATGCTTATTGCGTTTTTACTTTCATTTCTTTTCGCCATGAATTGATCGACTGGATACAGAGTAGTCTCAAAATTGAAAAAAGTGTTACCATTAAGGCCATTGCAAATGACTCAGGTTCTATAAACAAGCCCCTAAGTAAAACAGGGTCAGTTGGACCCTAGTTCTTAATTTCTTATCCTCCAATCAAACTGCAAAATATTTTCCAGTTTTCATCCTGAGTTCGAAGCATGGAGCTGAGGTAGGATACAGTTTTGGAAGAGTTCTGCGAGCATTATAGAAACAGCTGCAGGGGAAAACTCTAGAAGTACAGGGAAGCCGTGTCAGAGCCTCCCTCTGCTCTTCCCACTGGGGCCTGCATCAGGCTTAAGGGTGCAGAGGACGATTGTAGCGATAGGACAAGGGGCAATGGTTTTAAACAAGAGCAGGGTAGGGTTAGATTAGACATTAGGAAGAAGTTCTTTACAATGAGGGCGGTGAGACACTGGAACAGGTTGCCCAGAGAGGTGGTGGAGGCCCCATCCCTGGAGACATTCAAGGCCAGGCTGGATGAGGCTCTGAGCAACCTGATCTAGTTGAAGATGTCCCTGCTTACTGCAGGGGGGTTGGACCGAATGACCTTTAAAGGTCCCTTCCAACCCAACACATTCTATGATTCTATGATTCTATGAGGAATTCCTCACATCTATGGCAGCACCAAGATCAATTTGGACTATGTCTCTACAGCATGAATTAATACATCCTAGAAGCAGCTCTGACTCCTCTGGGAGCCAGGGCTGGCCTTGAGATTTGAAACCACTTTCCAGAACTTCCCTCTCTTACTCCTCTCCCCTAAGCCAGGGACGGAACAGCGATGGCATCCATGCAACCTCTTCCTGGGTTGCTCGTTTAATTCAGCAGTACCAAAGTTAAAGCTGCAAGGAGCAGGGGATACAAGACCTTCTGAATTGCAAAGCTGCACAATAAAAAGGAGCCATCAAAGTGCACAGGAGCCAGAACTCAGAGCTTTCTAAATCTAACTAGGGAGAGGAAAATAAAGTAAGTGACTAAGGTCTAAAGTTAGAGAGGCTACTACCTTGACCTGCAATAGAGTGATCTTTTCTATTTTTTCTTTGTCCTCCATTTAAAACTGGCACAAGAAGCCAGCAGTAAAATTATTAAGGGATTACTTCCGAATTTCAGACTTCAGAGGATTTTTTCTTAATAAATACCATGGGTGGTGGGAAAGAGTAATGGGAAGAGATTTTAACAATTAATAGAAACATTAGCAAGCACACACTATTTTCAGATCTCTGCTGGTATCACTCTGGATGCTTGTGCACAAACGCGATGTTTTGTCAAATAAGGTGCTATGTACTGCAGACTCAAGTTATCAAATAAAAATAGCAAAGATAATTTCAGCTCCATCCACAGCACTGGGAGTTGGGGAGGGGAGGAAAGTGGAGGTGGAAAGGAATATTTGTGGAGTGGAAAAAATTCTGAATTATTTGGGGGTGAGAAAAGAGGAGGAAAGATTTATATAAAAGCTCTGCAGAAAATGCTGAAAAGAACAGAAGACAGTGAATCCAGGCCTGGTCGGTACGCAGCTTTTGTGAGAGTCTATATATACAATGCTATGCATGTTGTGTAATGCATACCATCAATACAGTTCAGCTGTGAACATGCTTACTTTGAAACATTTGTACCATAGGCCTTTGCACATATACCGTCTTCAGTCAGTTAGCCTAGTTAGAATGAAGAATGTAATTAGTAGTTCTTAGCTTAGACTTTAAAGAGACTAGAAAGCAATTACATGGAAAGCTCAGCCAGCTGAACTATGAGGTTCATAACTAGCAGCTATGGATTCAGTCAGCAAAAATGATGCAAACAAATGGCACAACTTCCTAGATGGGGAAAAACATTTTAGACATTAGAGTTAGCCTGTGTTGGGATAGTCAGGAAAGTTAGTCTGGAATATTTTTTAATGTTGATTGGCCACCCAGCCTTAAAACCCATAGGAGAACTCTTACTCAGTATAAGAGTAGCCAGCACTCAGCTTCCCTTAAAAAGGGAATAAAATGAAACAAGCTTAACTTCAGCCATTTCATTCACCAAAGAAAAGTCCACAGAAAGGTACAATACAGTTCAGCTATAATAGAGTTATATCCTGTCTGAATTCTCTGTAATAGAAACAGGCAACCCAAAGAGATAAACCTAGAGGTAGCCAAAAAACTCGTACAAGAAGAGAAATTCTTTCTCAAACAGATATCCATATATATGGGCCCTCTGTGCTAACAGTTTAAGAGCAATTTCCTCTTTTCAAATTAAAATCTGTGACAAAATAACATATGCTGAATTATTACAAATTCTGAGCAAAGCAGATTTTCCTACACTTGATATTCATAAATTCGATGAGGCAAATCTTTGTATCACACAATCTGTGTTTTCAGCAGAATCATCTTCAAGGCAGCCAAACATGTCAATTTGTGGGGTTTAAAAAGTCTTGGCTATAAATAGCACATACATATTGCAGAGGATTTTATCCATTATCAAAAGATTTCTCACCTATCTTGAGCCACTAGTGCCCTGTTTGGGATGTTAACCTGAGAACTCAATATTTCCTTTAGCAGGGAGGTGAGACCTTCTGTGTCCATGGCCACCCCAGTGGCCACTCTAAGTCAATGTGGAATTTATCCAGAGATCTAGAGATTTTGGCTTGTGACAGCTGTTTGAATGCCACAGTCATTCTACCAAGTCAGTGAGGATGTCTCAGATGGGAGAAAAAGAATCAGGCAAAGTTCAGAGACTGAGAAACCATGGTCTTGTCTGTCCCTCTTAACAACCCATAGAATCTCCTAATTTCCTTAATAGAAAGCAGCAAAAACATCATCCTTTTGTCTGCTGAGGTTACATGTACACTTGTGCCCTCACATTTCCCCCTTGCTGCACATTTTGGGTACACCTGCAGGTGCCTCAGGGTCCCATGTATAAACATACACTTGGTCTCTTCCTCCACAGCCATCACCAGTCTCAGGCCCAAAGCCTCAGACATGACAACTGAAGTTCTGTGAAGCTGAAGTTAATGCTTTTAAGCATTTTATTTGCTGCAGGAGGAGACTGAGCCCGAACAACTGTCATGCCCAAGCACTACCTGCTTATGAGGAACACTGACTGCCCTAAATGCAAAGGAACAGAAAGTAGTCCCTGCCTACCATTACCTCCTAGATGTCTTTGTAATGTGTCTCCACAGAACCACTCTCGTCCAGTAGCAATTACTAAAAGGAAAGACAGGTGGCTCTGGCAAAGGGTTGTGCAATGAAAGCAATTTCAAGGCAAAGTGGGTTTAAACAGAGCATCACCCTACAACTTCATTTTTGTAATTCCTTTTCTGACTCTAGTCTCCGGTTACTCAACCATCTCAACCAGCTTCATAACAAAGCTGAACAATCCCTCTCTCTTAACTGATGCTTTTCTTCCACTCCCCAAACAAAGCCGTCCAAGACGGCTGCCCAGTCACTCTACAGAGACAGAGGTTTCCTGTGACGCTTCCCACAATGCGTTTTGTTCAAGGACTGTGTAACATTACTCTGCCTGCATTAAGGCTGCATGAACACAGCTGTCACTGGCTGAATTAAATGAAACAGTGACTCACACTACATCCTTGATATTGAAAAAGGTGTGGGTAGTATTTCATAGCTCTCAAGAAGCTATGATTTCATATTATGTTTAAATAAAGAACGGCAATGACTTTAGAACATATAAACCCTAGATGATAGATGATGTACCATATATTAAAAATTTTCGGCAATATTTTACACAGTTCCGTCATCATCCGTCAGCATAAGGATCACAAGCAGAAGAGAAGTTCAGATAAACTTTCAGAAGAAAACATATATGTTACAGGAAAAGAAAGTAAAGAATTAGAAACACAAAGCGCTCACTGGTCTATCCACTCCTCAGGTCAGATTTTCTTTGGTAGGGAGGAAGTAAAAGACCTGCACATGCAGAGGCTCTGGCTATATTTGTCTTCATCTAACACAGTCAGCCACCTTTGTACAAAGTGGATACTAAGTACCACTGTTCTTGCACAGTGGCATTCTCATGTTTGCCCTCTAAAATGAGAGCGCTAAGTCCTAGAAATGGAGTATTATAGGCAAGTAATGTACGGGATTAGAGACACACTAAAATTCTGCTTCTCCCCATTCCTCTCTTTTCTTCTGCTAGTTACCCCAGATGTGTACTTGTGAAAGTATTTTCTACTTAGACACCTACAAATAAAACTGATCTCAAAGCAAAAACAGCAGACACCAGAAGTACACTGTGCTGCTTATACAGCACAGCCCATGGCTGGAAATACCTTGCTTTCAATACGACGATACACTTTTCAAATTTACATCCTTCAAGACATGTGATTCCTTCACCCAGTATTAGATGCAAAAGCATGTGATGTAGATGTTTTGAAACCAAGATCTAACAAAAAGAAAAAATCTGTTTATGGGAAATATTGATGCCAGAAACGTTTTCCTCCTTAACTCCTGCAGGAAATAAAAGTGAGGAAGACAAATCACACTTTCTAAGAATACCATAAAATGTACACACTTAGGGTACATAGTGACCACTTTTCCTGTTGAGAAGCAAGGCAGAAGACACAGTGGTCAAGCTGGTAGTAATGGTAGACATTGGAAAGCCTGATGAACACTTTCCTTTTCAGATGCTTCAAACTGCAATCTGGCTGAGAATAATCTTAATTTTTAACACTGTTCCTTTGTTGTTGCTGTTGATTCCATATCGGCATTACTCATTTCAGAGAAGATGCCAATGTAGAGGCAGGCTGAGGTAATCTGGGAAGTGTTAGCCAGCTGATACCCTGGAGGTGTTTGGAGGACTGGATTCAAATATTGCTCAGCATGATTGTGAACACCCATAAAGTCCCACTTCTTCCTAGTAGCCAATAAAAGAGTGAGTCAACCAAGACAGGTTTATTTTATTACATGCACTTCGCACCCGCCTTTCTAACTTGCATAATATTATCTCAGTGATTCGCTGTCATTCTGTTTCAGTCCCCACCTATCTGCTTTGTTGTTTCTTCAAGTACTAATGTAAGCTTTAAGTTCTCTTGGATGCTATAACGTACTGAATAAATAATAAGCTTTCCCCCATATTTCCCCCATATTTCCTTTGTCTTCATGATGGCCCGTAAAATATAATCATATCCACCGGAACATCCCTCCAGCTACTCTCCATCTGTCAGAACAACTAATAGTACATTCTAGAGAAATGTGCTCAGAAGTCTGCTCGTAATTCAGGTCCCACACACTCCAAGATAGAGCCACAGGTTTACTTCTTCCTCTGACATGCATGTTGGTTCACAAAAAGGGTCAGGAAGAAGAAAACATAGCAGACTTGTAATCCAAGTTGCCTGTTTGCTTGCCTGACCCTTTGCACAGTATGGGAATTGCATGAGGAGATAGAATCAATGGCTATCATACATTTCAAAAAACAATATGCTTTCCCTAGAATCTTGTCCTCGACAAGATATAACACAACAATGCCAGACTTCAAGAGACGCTAAGCTCTGGACTTAGATTCTTTTCTAGATTCACATCTTGTGACACTTAGTCCTTGGAAAAACTCTGGGTATCCAAAATTCGAGGCTAAGCATGAATTTTTTGCAGTACCATAAAGCAAAAAGAACAATAAGAAAGTATCTACTTTCCACTACTAAAGAGGATTAAGACTAGGGGTTTGGAGTGGTTTTTTTTTCCGGTTTTTTGTTCGTTTGTTTTTAGAATAATTCAGGTTGAAAGGAACCCTTGGAGGTGATCTGGTCCAAACGCACTGCACAATCTGGGCCAATTTCAAAGTGACACTGGGTTGCACAGAGACTTATAATTCAAAATGGGAAATACCAAATGAGGAAAGGAAGAAATAGTATTCTGGTGCTGAGGGTATTTCTCCATGTTTTAAAATAAAGATAGCAGAGCAAGAGCTTCTCTTGCCTTTCATCTTACTATCTCAGGAAGAAAGTTACTGCTGACCATACAGCAAAGATCCAGCCAACTGAAGAGTGTAAAGCCATATGAAACCTGTCTTTCCAACTTACAGCTTCCACATTCCATGCTGAAGGGAGTTTGGAGACAGAAAGTGGCATTGCAAAGCAACTCTGTCAAAAAAACAGAAGTGGTTTGTAAAGAAGCTGCTTCATAGTCCCAAACCTTTTTCTATTCTCCTTTCCCTCCCCCAAACCTATAACGTTTTTAACACAATTCTAGGAAGATCCTCTTCTTGACACACAACCTACTAGCAGTGCAGCAGCTCTCTGCTCCTAGCAGCGTACCCGCAGCCCTTGGAGAGAGCTGTATCAGAGGCTACACTGCAATATAAATGAAAGTGATCTGAAGCACAGGGAAGAAGCTTGCTGCAGTCATGCTTGTAGTTAGACTTTTAGCACTCACTGCTTGGATTCACAGTGTATAAATGCCCTAAGCTAGCCAAGATACAAGCAAAGGGACTTAAGTAACTGTAAAACATGTCTCCATTTAATGCTATACCATCCCATCCTCAGGATCATGTTAACAAGGCCTTTGGCCTGAGGTGGATGTCACACATTGTGTATAAAATTGTTTTTCTTCTCCCTTATGACTTTCTCTCAGAATGTTAGGCAGATAGAAGTAACTCCTTTGGGCGAGGAGATGTGTGCAGCTTGCTTAGGAGTTGTCCTTCTGTGCCTGACGACAATATGGTTGTGTTCGAAGCTTCCACCTCACTTTCCAGTAAGGAAAGTGTGAGGTGAAAATGTTCCTAGGAAAATATCACATCCTGTTCTTTTTTAATAAAGATTAAGAGAAAAAGAAGAGGGAAGTTAGGAGGACGATAATGAACGTGCCCTGCAAATATGTTAATTGCTGCTCCCACAAGATCAACATGCTGACTGCAGAGAGAGTTGTCAGCACAAATTTATGATCATGGCCAAGATGCCAACAGTGACCAATTTATACCACGCCAGCAAAATTTACAACTTAATTTCATCCTGTACAAACTGGCTAATGCATGATCTCAAAGTATGGTGGCTAAAGACTCGTCCATCTGTGCTTCACCAATGCAAATTCTCTAATGAAGTGAAGGCGGCGTATTCTGACCCCATTTTGAGCGTGACGTTGGACTAGATTACCTTGTGAGGTCCCTTCCACCTGAATGATCCAAGGATTACTGAAATATATTTTGAACATGGTTTGCTTAAATTCACAACAACTAGAGAGGCTTACGACACCCATACAGAATGCAATTTTAGCTTATGAGTATCAGAATTCACCAGGAAAATGGGATGGGAGGAGGAAAAAGTAAATTATCCTAGCAAAAATGGAAGGTGAATATTAGAAAAATATTAGTGAGGAAAGTTAAAAGCAACAGAATAAAGTCACAAAGAAAACTGGAAAAATAAATGCAGTATCTACAGTTACTAAATTATTCAGCCCATGTTAGGCGATATGATACAGTGACTCTCTTTCTCTCTCCCCACCCTCTTCCCCCTCCTCCTACACCCCCTCCTTCCCCCCGCTCTTATTTCTCTTAAAAGTAAGAAAATACCTGGCTTGTAAAGGAACAGGAGCTCTCTCTAGAAAGAGAGCATTTGAATAGGAACAAAGAATTCATTACCAGTGGAGTTCCTCTGTACGCTCAAACTCTAGGAGACAACAGGACCAGAAACCAAAGGGGACAGCCAGAAATGTGTTCTATCACTTCCCTAACGCAATGATTGTGGATGCCGCTGCCCACTAATGAAGGAGCTATCCTACAGCTCCTGTTCGGGAGACAAAGCTCATCTATAAAGGGACAAGGATTCAGCACCCGATCCCCCCCCAGCCTGATGTTTTTCTTATGGAATCTCTTTTTTCTGATGCATTCTCAGTGACAACCGAGCAGACACGAGTCACTCTGATCAAATACCAGGATGCAGCTTCATTACCAACACAGTCAAAAGAGTAAGACTACGCAAAAAATGTTGGGATACATATGAATAAAGTTTTTGAAACATGAACAGTGAAGGAGAGAGACTTGTTTTGTACAGTGATCATCACTCAACGTGTGTCAGAACAACATTAGATAACAAACAGAGAGGATGATGTGAAAATTTAAGAAGGTGGTTATGGATTAGGGGAATCTAATCACCTTTCCTAATTAGCTTTCTTAAACAGCTACACCATTTACGATGAACATACTGCCTGATAAAAAAGAATTGTGACAGAGTGTGAAGTGATTACTATTTTTCTGAAGCTCAAGCTCTCAATCTTGGAGGTCACTGCAGGGACATGGGCAGAAGGAAGGCAGGAGAAGACTGCCACAGAGCGCTTCTAACTGAGATGGACATGAAGAGAAAGCATGAATGATCACCAAGTGTCCCCAGGAGCAGAAGCATTAACCAAAGCTAACAGGTGGCAGGCTCGAGACAAACAAAACCTAATTCTTCAGATCGTATGTATTAACTGAAACTTTTTGATGTGTGATATTGTAGGTGCTAAAAGCTGGCCTTTGAACCCATTGAACAAGTTCATGGAATTTAATCAATTTGGAGTAATTAAAAAGACATCTTCACTAAAAAAACAACTTTGTGGCAGAGTCCCAGGCTATCTGGAAGCTGAGAGAGTCTTTGAAAGAAGTAGCATTATATGCCTCCCCTATTCTTCCATACCTCCTCCTGAGAATCGGCTTCTGACCGCTGTCAAAGTTGTGTGCGGGGCTAGCTGGATCTTTGCTTCAGGGACTGCTCTCGTAGACATATTCTAGGAAAGTGTACTCTGACAGGAAACAAGAGACCAACAACCAATGTGACTGAAAAGGTGTATTTGGCAATTCTTATCAAAAACAAATACGCTTTGTCTTTCAGCTTTACATTGATGAAGAAGCCTGAATGGCACTTACTAATGACATTTTAGAGTACCGGAGAGTTAAGGGACAACTACCATCCTAATGCAAACTACATACTACACACATACATAGTATACATTTGTGTAAATCCCTAAGGCTCCCTAAAGCTCACCCACACCTGTGAAGAAGTTGGCCAGGTATCTCCAGTCTATGGAGCAGTCAGTGTAAAGGAGTGAAATTACAAAATTTCTAAGTCAACATTTTACTATGGATGTCACAGATGCTCTGGGAGAAAAGGCCACATTCTACCTACCCGATGCAATCATTCAGTAAATCCCACAATGGTAGAGGGGGAAAAAAGAGCAGAAGAAATCCAGGTTGCTAGTTCAAGTCTCCAGTTTAAAAAGAAAAGAAGATTGTTAGTCTTAGGGAAGAACCTATAGTTATCAATACTAAACTGCACAAAACAGCTGCGCGCTTCTACTGGCATGTCCTTAAGGACTGTGTGGCAAAAGGTAGGAGTGTGCTAAACAGGCATAAACAGTGGTTTGCACAGCACAAATCTCTAAGACAACAGTTATCTAAGATGACAAGCATGGCTTGCTGAATTGCAACGGAGAAAGACATGGCAGGCTAAAGACCGGCTGATAGGGCAACACTTCGCAGGTTTGGCTTCTGGTCATTATAGTACACAATGGAAACCGTTGCTATGGCACTAACCCTTTTATATCAGCACTGAAGAAAGACCTTTACGGTAGAGAAATCAAAATCATTTAAGAAATAAAGAAGCTTATAACTTTTTAAAAAGTATTTATCGACTTAAAGATGCAGATAATTACTTTTGAAAATGGTAGGAATATAATTTTGTACTTTGAATAGACCACTGTTCAGGTGTGCAATCCTTTAGGCATCAAGGCTCCACCCCACACCCACTGACAAATAGCCCATTTAAAGCCAAAGCATGGGCAGCCACACGTCCCCCACCTCACACGCCTTCATACACAATATATGGATTGCCACCAGGGAAGTATTACCTTAGTTTTCAGGTGAGTTCATCATAAAAGTGCGTTTCCCGACTGTGCTGTCCTTCTCTTTTTCATTCTGGGCCCATTACTGTGAATCAACAAAAGAATCAGGCTGACAGGATTTAGCCTGCAGACGTAGTCGGAAGGTAAAAATGGCTGTTTTAATTCTGTTCTGGGCTCAGAAAGAGGGACCAAAAGAACATCCAGCTGAAGGTATGTACAGTTAATTCCTCAGTATTGTTACTTTCTTAACCAGGACTGAAGAGTCCTGCTTGCACACTGAAAGTTTGAACTCAAAGAAGGACTGGTAAGTGTTTGAAAAAGTTGAATTGTGTTCTAGAGAAATAGGAATTTCCTCCTACCGATGCAGGACTAAACATGCTAGAAAACGTTAGACCTTACTGAAAAGAAAAAATTCTCTGAAGCTGAAACATGACCAAGAACTGCTGCAGAGAAAAAATTAGAATTGCATTGTAAAAAACAGATCATTCTCTCTTCTTACTACCAACCGGGATGCAATTTTACTGTTTTTTTTAAATACTTTCAAATCTTGTCCAGTTTCAGAAAGATTGGTGTTTTAGAGGTTTTTGCTATTAAGTTCACTTTTAATATATTCAATCATGAGAACAGGAACGAGGAAAGAACAAGAGAAACAGCAGATTGGAGAAGAGTCTTGCATAATTTTTGAAGATGGAAGTGTTTCATTTTGATTCCTGCAAAATAACTAAGTAAAAATGCATTTTAAATGTCATTACAAAACAGACGCGCTTTCCTTAATCATCTCTATAGTAGGAACTCTGAAAGCACTCAGATTGGTGCTCTTGTTCGTAACGTTCCACATGAAGATTATAGTTAATGAAATCATCCAGACTGATTGTAAGATGCTGGATTTCCTAATTGTGAGCAAATGTAATAGTGAGAAGTTGTTACTGCTATATTTCATCGATAGGTCTCAAAGCACCATACATTCATTAATTATGGACCAACACAATCTAATCTGCTTGAGAACCCACCCCGGAAAAAAAAAACAGAATAGCTTGCGTAAACTTAAACTCCAAGTGAATAACTTAATGTTTTATTTCAAAGACATTATCATAGCTTACAGACAGAGTCTTTTTGTGGTGTTGCTAATTTTAGCAGCTGCTCTAAGGAAAGAAGGCTTTAAACTGTTAATCAACTGAAATACATGATTTACACAGCAGCATTCACAGAACATGACTCAGAGTGCTTTCTGAAAAATGCAACGCAAATGCTTAAGTGCTTGAATACCAAAAACAAAGAGAAAATTCTGGAAGAAAAATCCACAAGGATAAATAAACATAGAAGATAGGAGTTCATTATATTATTTCCTGCTTAAGTTGGCCTGTGCATTGGGACAGCTTCAGTCTCAACACATGTTGGATATCTCCACATCACCAAATTTGTTAGCTTCACCAAAGCTCCCTACAGGCACCTGGGGTGGTCCCTACTGGACCCATCTGGCACGTACAATAGAAAGCATGCTGCAAACTGCAAAGCATGGTGTTAAGCTTCCTGGTTCACTGAAAAACAAAATAAGTCACCCAATGTCCTGGTTTGGGGTGGAGCAGAGCCAACTTTCTGTTCAGTGAGAGGCTCTTGCTCACCCTTGTTGCTGTGGCAGCCAGGGTCCCTGACTGGGCTGTTTACCCCATGGAGGGGCTGCACCTGTGGGGAGGAGTGGGCAGGTCAGGGGACCCCAACTGACTGATCGGGGGTTCCATCCCATCTGCCACGCTCAGTGTAACAGCTGAGGGAGCAAAGGGTAGGTGGTTCTTCTTCTCTTCCAGTAGATCTCTTTCTTTGATGACTGATGTCTGAGGAGGACCTTTTGATCCCAGTCAGTGTGTTCCAGTTCCCATTTGTCACTGACTCCAGTCTGGAGCTTCCCCAGTGCCTGCCGGTGATATTTCCCCTGGGAGCTTGATCTGGTTTTGTATATATTTATATATATTTTATCTATCTCATTATTTCCTTTTTTTATTTTATTATTAATATTTCATTAGTTTATTTTTTTTCTAAACTCATAACTCTCTTTATCTCTCTTCTTCCTCTCCTTGGAGTGAGAGGTGGGGGAGAGCATCTGTTGTCTTGTCATTGGCCAACCCGGCCCAAACCATGATACCCAACAATCCCTTTTTCAAGTTGCAATTAGAAGAGAGTTATCTGAGCAGACGATCGTTTCTTGTTTTTCCATGGATACCCAGTGCAAGAACCCTGGACGTGAGAAAAACAGAGATCACCTAGCAGATAATCTAGGCTGGTGTAATTGGTTGTGTAAAGTGATAAATCAAAATGGATGCAGCAGAATATGATTTTGAAGAAAAACTTAAAAACCTACTTAAAAAAAATATCAAGCCTTGCCTATATACCATATGGATCTAATTACATTTATCACTATACTATTCCTAGCATTACAAAAAGATTAGGACATAGGGTTACAAAATTTTTAGATGTGTACAACTACAAGCGTATCTGGAATTGTACCATCGATCAGTTAAAAAAAAAAAGGCAAAAAAAAGCGCAGCTGTTATAAACACAGGCATACTGATAGAAAGACCACAATTGGGTAATACATTGGAGTGTGTACTTGTGCTGCTAAGAATTTATTGAAACTCTGCTGAAAACTAACACCAAACTGTATGTATATGCCTAGGCCACTGAAATGCAGAGGAAGAGGTGTTTGCTTAACCAGCTCCTGAGGACAGCTTTTTGCAAATCCTACTACTAAGAGAAGAGCAGGGGTTTATCGGATCACACCCTAAGGGCCTTAAAATGCTGAATGGTTCCTCGCAAAAACTAGTATGAGATCCACAGCACAGTCTGTAGCAGAGCCCAAAGAGGAATTTAAAGTAGAAGCACTGAGAAGAATAAAATGGAAAATGACTCTGTCAACTCGAGTATAGTTTTCTAAGTGTCTCATAGCTAATTATGAATTACAAGTTTATATTTCTTCTGGGCCCTGGCAGAATACAAATTAACTGCTAGCTTGTACCTGCTGCTGTAATCCCAGGTACCTCAGTTTTCTAAGCAAGAAATGAAAGGAAGGAGGGAAAACAAACCCAAAACAATTCATGCACCTAATTATATTTTTATATATATAAAAAAATATAAAAATATATATATATAAAGGTAAAAAGAAGAAAAAGGCAGAGGTGGTTCCATGATGCAGAAAATTCATGCTAACTCCTCCCACATTATTATTAAACTATAACGTGTGATGTGTACTGTTACACACACACACAGCATTTTATTCTTTCAGGCTTTACAGGGGCTTACTGGGATGCAAGTCAAACGCTTTTAAGCACATTACTTCAGACAGAGTTTGGGTGCAGCTAGAAATAAGGAGGCAGAAAACCCTGTTTAGGTTCAGAGTAGCTTATCTCACTTGGTCCCATCAGACCCGCCATATCATTTAGCAAGAACTCAGAAGTGCCATCTTTGCCTTAGGAGGTTCTTTACTTGTGTTAAGAGGAAGACATGCTGGCTAAGGGACAACTCAACTTAATGCACTGATTTATTACCAAGTCAGTATTGCAGACAAAGAAGGTAGGGATATTGTAAAACACATTTTGCACAAATTATGCACTCTTCTGTCCATGAAGGAGTCAAATTCTTCAGCTTGTGAGAAAACCAAGGCAACAGTAGCTCACTAGCAGAGCCCAGAAGAACTCAAGAGAGATGATAAATTGTGTATGCAAACTAAGGATATTGTGCCTATAGCACCTCAAATACCAATTCATTTTTGGTCTTAGAGTAGTAGATCTGTGACAGTTACTGCCTTCTCCCAACAAATTAGGCCCACTTCAATTTGGGGCTAGCACATTTCAGACAATTCTGTTCATCATACTCATAAGCATTACTGAACCGGTACAAAGCTCACAGAGCAGCTTTGCCCATTTCTCTCACTGCATCACACTGCTGGGTAGTGTGTACTTAATTCCCTTCTGGACATGTCTGAGTTTGATCATTGGTTCAAGCCTAACTCCTTCAATCGTCTGTCTTGATGTCAAGATACATGATCAGCATCATGGAATAGTTTCTTGTCTGGGCAACCGCCCAAATTACCTTACCTCTTCAAATTAGAAAACCCACACACATTATTGTGGTTCATGTTTCTGACAAAGGTCATCTGTAAACTCAGAGATGTCAAACTGACTATCTGCTTATACCTATCCCCCCTTTTTTTTCCCCAGCATCACCAAGTCTACTCAATACTGTGTATTATGTTTCATCTTTTGGCAAATGTTTTTGTAGGATGGGGGGGAAAAGTATGCCTACAGTGGCATTCAAACTCCAAGGTGCAACAATATTTTAAGCTATGTTTTGGAAACATCTACTCAGAAAAGAGGCATCTAACACCACAGTTCAGTGACTTTCTTAACTCCGCATCATTTTTACTGACAGTTAACTTCTACCAGGTACAGCAGTAACTGTGAAAATTTTTCTGAGGGACAAGGATAGGGAAGACATGGATCACAACATGCACACACATGCAGAGAAAAGAAAAGTTGAATTCTCCTGTTACGAACTCAGAGGTTTCAGGGCATAAAATCATTTTAATGGACAATAAAACTGAGAAATTGTTGGTATGAGGCAAACTCTCCTCTCCAAGGTCTCTTTATAGCAATTGTATTAAAATTCAAAGTACTTCCATGAATCAGAGGCATTAAAGATTGTTAATGCTTATTTTCCTAGCGGCGTAAGAAACCCTTGAATGCTCCCCATGGCACTGCATCATGACTACAAGATAACATCCCTGCGCTGGTGGTCTGTAACAACTCTAATGAAAGTAAATACTGCCTTCACCCAGTATTTAAGGTTATGAGGAAACTACTGTTGTCTGCCTACTGAAGTTCTTACTGGCTTAACAAAGCTTTTAGCACATGCTGTCTGTAGGTGACCCTTGCTGTCATGCTCTGCTGCTCTATAAATGGTGGTATTTGTGTCTTTCTGCTTGACTTTATCCATTCGCAGTTATTTAGACTCAGCTTTCTATTCACTGTGACACACAGAAGTAAAGCAAACTGAACATTTGAGCTGAAAGTGCAGATATTTGTGCATCATCACCAATTCCCTATAACCAGCCCAAACTATTTATGTTTGCTGCAGCAACAAAAACTTAGTTTGCAATAAGTCTGCGTTATTTACAACTTGACAGCTCCATAAATGAGGGTTGGTAGTCACCATTCTGAGTGATGAGAGAAGTTGAAACAATCCAAAGTGTGTTTTTCAAGATTTTCATAAATAGCAATAAGAAAAAGATAAATTACAAAGAAAATTCCAGTGAGTGCGCAATGTGTGAGGATCACGTCTCCACCCAAGCCCTAAGAAAACACTGTGAAATTTAAATATTACACACCATCAAAGAAGAAATTAATATCTGAGGAATGGGAAGGAGTGGAAAAGCTGTTTCCTTCAGGTTTTGGTAGTTAAACAATCAGCCCACTATTCTTAAAAATCTTTTAGGGTGAACCTGTTACTCCTCTTCGAAACCAATTCGGTCCCATGAGAACTTCTGACTTCAATGCTCGTGCTGGTGAGTAGATACACTTTTGCCATAACTTTTCCAAGTAGTGATGAAACTTTATGAGAGATTTTACGCATGTCAAAATTTATGATCTAATCAAAAGAAAACACAAGGCATATAGCCAAAATAATATGTTATTTGAGACACTTATTCCTGAATAACTCTCTCTTGATGACCCAGTGGGGGAAATTCTTTATTTTAAATGAGTGTTTTGAAAGGAGTAGCGGGGGTGGAAAAAGCCACAGAAGGAATAATAGCTTTCCCTTGGCATGGACATTGGATCAAGATCAAGGTAGATAAAACCAAACAAACAATTTAAAAATCCAACCCCAAACATACACAAAAGCAGCAGTTATTACATTGTATCACACATGGACAAACACTCCTTAAGCTTGAAAAAATGGCAATGTTTAGGAAGGTAAAATATTCACCATTCTACCACAATCCAATGAGGTCTACCTTGTTCTGCTAATAAATAAATCATGTTTCTTTTGATGCAGCTTGGAAGCTGGAGTCCAGGGCAAGGTTTTCTAAGAGGTTTCATAAGCAGAAAAATGAGGCCAAGAGACACAGGAGCTTGATTCAATCAGGTGTGGTAAAGAGACAGAAAAAGGACACCCCACCCCCATGTTCCACACCAAACCCCTTCCCACCTCCCCCCCTTTTTTTTTTAATTTTGTACCAAATCAACAAATTTACATTATTCATCTAATAAAGTGTTTAGTTGCTGCTTCATCAATCCAGAAGTTTATTTGCCTACATTGTGCCATAATAGTCACGCAAACTGTCTACCAGCCTTCATAAACAACCCTCCTACTACCGTCAAGTATGTTTCTGTTTATCTCCTTCATGCGTTGTTTGAAAGAAAACATTCCCTACAACCTTTTTCCAAACTGAAATTTCTTAGGACACCAGTATCTGACTGCCTGCTCTTCAAATTTCTCCCATCAGACCACCACAGCAGGTAGTTTCTTCTGGTCTTCCTTTCCATGAATTTCAATTAGTAACAGAAAATAGCATTTAGGTGAAAGGTGGAATCTCCCAGTGTCTGCTAGGAAGAAGGGTGGCTGCTGGCAGAAGCCCCCACTCTTCCTGGAAAAGAGAACTTCTCTTTAACCTTATGCACTGTCTTTAAGTCCTCTCAACCCTTTGCTATCTCATCAGGTCTCCCAATTTTCTCTTAAGAAGGGAAGGAAAATAAAACCCAAACAAACCTTCCAATCTTTATTTGTCCTCTGCTTCCCTCACAAGCAGTCCTGGCCTTTGCTGTTCCTACCTTAACAGACCATCTAATAAAGCTGTAGCCCAGCCTCTTACCTGGAAAGTATTGGTAGGGCTAAGCACAGTACTGCTTAGAGGGCCAGCTCATCTTGAAACACACAACCATTGTAAGCAAATGTACTAATTTAAGCAGTATCAAGAGTCTTTGCAGCAGCAGCATTAAAAGTGCAATAACTATTCTATGAAAGTCACAGTCTGATCAGGGAACTTTTCTCATGGAGAGTTTAGGTTGGCCATCTAAAATTGATTTAAATTAAGAAAAGTACATTTGAAACTGGAGGATTTTTAGGGTGGATTTCTAAAGTACAGACAGGAATTAATTGTCTGTTACTGATACTCTAATTGCCTTTTAAGCTCACATTTAAAAAAATAATCTACTGCAGAGCTGGACTGATTCGATGCTAAAGTTTCTATAGCTAAAGAAAACCAAAGTATCTCATTAATATTGTATAGACTTTCTAAAGCACAGATATTTCAAATACATATTAGGTTGATGGTGACAAAAATAATGGGCTAACACAGAGATCTCAGTCAGGCAGAGTGTAAAAAGATGCTGGAAAAGCTTCCATGCCTTGAACCTGAGCATAGTGTACCACGAAAAAAAAATATGTTCCTAGTCTACAGCAGGCAACCCCATAGTGCATAACTATTGCATATCCAACTGAAATTAAAGGCTAAAACTAGGACAGATTAGGAGAATTACCTTTATTTTTAAATATATATATATATAATGCATAAATAAGTAAATACATATGCTGTAGCACTTCATCAGCCAATTCAAGTGCAGGTATTTCACCCCTAGAAGGAAAGTTTATAGCTGTTTTAACATGATAATCAAACCCAGTTAAAGCTGGACACTGGCAGTTCAGAGCCCAGTGCTATAATGCTGTGTATTTTGAGAAGTTCTTTGCGAGGGGTAGCATGGTGAGAAAACACTGGAGGAGGGCAGTATCTTGTGCCTATGATCTCAGCTTGATTAGGCTGGCTGGCTGCCCATCCACCCACCTGGTATCTATGACTAGTCCTTAGCTTTTCTATCATCTTGACACTACCTGTAAACATGCCTCTTGTAATAAAAGAAACAGCGGTGAGGGTACTATCTTTTGAACAGTGTAAACATTAAAGGAGAAAGGTGAAACTGTTACAGAATTATTGTTCAGAGTATTAAAGCCTGAGCTAGGGAAAGCAAATAAACAAGATTCAGATCCAAATTCTTGCAAAACATGTATCTGGGGTTTTGACATAAGCATCAATGCAATTATGACCCAGCCCAAATGTATTATGGAATAGTCTATGGTACTGAAGTGGCTCAGTTAAAACAGATCACAGTAAAGGTCACTGATATCTTTCTACACCATTACAGTTTAATTTGCGAGTCCCTCAACGGAATAGCATGTATGTGTGTGTACACGCGTCTCTCAGTTTAGCTGGGGAAAAATAACCATTTGCACAGGTAGATCAAATTTCAGAACCCAGATTAAGCTTCAGTCTAAATGTATTGAAGTTATATTAGATAGCCAATAAATTAGGTCGCGAAGAGCAAATATTAAAATACCAGTGCTTAGTAACAGATAGAAGAGAGAGAAATGCAAGAACTTATTGGAAAGAAGGTATTTGGCTGAAAGGTGATTAATGTTTACAAGTCTATGTGCAATTTGGCAACTTCCCCGCCTACAGGTGCAAGCTTTGGAGTTAGAATGACAGCTCTTGGCTAATGAGGTTTCCTAGTTAAGAAGCAGATTAACCTTTCAGAGAGAAGTTTCTTGGTGATGTCACCATCTGCCTCAATCATATTTGCATTGAAAGACATCATGAAGGTTATTTATGACAACTGAGCAAGTAATTTGCAACAAACAAACTATTTGGTGCTGGTAAGCCTAAGCAGTCAAAGAAGTGCCTATAATCTTATCTTCAGTTTTGAAAGCTCAGTTCTAAGTACTGAAGCTTTGTTTTTTAGAGGCATGCAGCATTTCAGCAAAAAACCAAAACAAACAAAAAAACGCATCCCACAACAGAGTGATCCAGGCAACAGTGTTCACAGGTTGAATAACTACTAACAGGCATCATCTCAAAGTCCAGAAAATATTAAGCAAAATAACCCCAAAACAAATTAATAAAAATCTGGCCTCTGTTTCTTTCTGCTCAGGTAACAGCCTGGACCAAGTGCACACCTAAATATATGAATTAATTACCAGATTATCCTTTTTCTTCCAAAAGTTTCCGTTCTTCCTGATTTACAAAATTCTTCCATAGTTGCAATTCTTTGCTTGATTCTGGTTTTTCAGCTAAGATGTATAATTTTTCATGCCCTTCCACAACCAGAACTCATGTATAAGCTCAAAGTCTGGTCTTGTGTGCATTCATTTATAGGATTTAAGCTAGAAATTTCAAGGGACAGCTACAAGTGACAGCTTCCTTAGTGAATTACCAATATCCTCACTTTTCTGTGTGCCTGGAGGGGGGAAATGGAAATGGGTATCCAAACCTGGCACGGCCAGGGAAACAGTACCTTCTGAAGGAGTCTAGTGGTCTGCACAGTGTTACTCCCACAGGGCTCACCTAGACAAGCTGATATGAGCATCCTCAGCACAGAGCAGTACCCACATGGCACAGGGTAGCCCAAAGTCGTTTGCTACAGCTTAAGAAAAGTGATCGGAATATTAATATTAATCCATATTTTAAGGAGAAGGAACACAGGACTCTGCTCACAATAAATTCAAAGCCATATTTGGACAGCAGTTGGGGCTGATGATGCATATTATCAATGCGCGTGCAGCACAACTTTATATATTTTCCAAGTAGCTTCTGGGTATTCGAACACTGCAACAGTGATACAGATGACTTCTCAGCAGGTGGTCTTCAGAAATCTTCAGAATACCTTAACATTTTGAATGATAACCAACACCATGATCTGTGCTTAAAAAAGTCAGTACTGTGCCTTGATAGCAATATCTTGCCTCCTTCATTTTCCCCCCTTCCTCCAGTGCCAAGCTTATGTTTAACCAATTTTCAATCTTCTTGCTCTGTTTCACAGCTTTCACACATCCAGCTCTTGTACTTATGGAGAGCTCTATTCCTACATTTATCAGGTTAATTATACATTTTTCCATGACAGAACAATTAGTAGTTAATGTGCATGTTTCTTGTTTTGTAATAGACAGGAGAGCCTTAATTGAAAATATGCTAATTTTGAGATGAAATGTTATTTTTAGAGTTGCAAATGCATTTAGACCAGCCACTTTATTACAACAAATTACATGAGTTCTCAGAGATAAGGTCTGCTGGCAAGTAAGGCAGGCTGACATCATCTCTATTGGCTTAATCTGGAACACAAGCTTTTGCTGCCTGGGGGTCATCTTACCTTTATCCTGCACAACTGGTAAAGTAGTGAATGTAATTATAGAACCACAGAATAGCTGAGGTTGAACAGGACCTCTGGAACCCCAACTCAAAGCAGCATCTGCTACAGCAGCTTGCCCAGGGCCTTGTCCACTTGGGTTTTTAAAGCCTCCATGGACAAGTCGCCACAGCCTCACTAGGCAACATCACCTTCTAACTCCTCCTCCCCCTCCTATTTAAAAAAAAAAAGAAAAAAAACAACCAAAAAACCCTCCCAAAAAACCAAAACCTAACCAAACAAAAAAAACCAAAACCAAAACAAATTGACAAACTTTATAGGGAAAACCATGAATATTTTAGCAGAAGTTCCCAGTTTCCATTAAACTTGGATCTTTGATAAGAAGAGGTTGTTCAGGGTTTACAGTAGGAGGATGTTCTAGTTCTACAATTGCTATATTAATAGCTAGTGAGGCAGATGAATTTATGTATTTGAAGAAACATTTATCTCACCCACTGTGCACTATCATACTTTGCATCCCTCTTCTTTTTTTATTCTTAATTTGGTACCTGTTCTTCAAGGAAAATCACCCTCCTTTAAGCTCCCAGTGTGCAATGAGAAAAAGAATTCCCTTTTGCCAGGCCCTAAACAGAGACCTGAAAATTAATGAAGTCACAACCCCAAAACAACAAAATACTAACTTGTGTCCACCAGTGGCTTTGTTTCCACATTGTTCTAAAGTCAGAAATTTGCAAAAGATCCAAATGTCAGTGACCTGGCACTGGTGGAGCCCACAGCACAGGGCTACTTGAGATGAAGGTGCTAGGAATGAAGCTCTTCCTCTCTGGGCAGTTAGCAACAGAGGAAGGACGAACTTGCTGTGCTCGCTTTCCTTCTCTCCTCTGATACAAAAAACTTTCTCCCTTTCAGTAGGGAAATAAGAGTTACACACTGAAAACCCTATTATTTTAAACTGCTGTTCATCAACAGTGAAGCACTCATCTGTAATTTAGAAGCAAGCAAGCACCTCACTCATCCTTTTCACACCAATGGTAAATATTACAAGTGCCTGCTAGAGAAAGCCCGGGGCATCCTAAACACTGCAGTTCTCTTTTGCTGTTTCCTGGATTGCATGATCCCCTTTAGCTAAATCCCAGTGGATACCTCTGTCTCCTCTCAAATAAATGCAAACACCTATTGGCTAGGAAAAAGAGAGAATTTAAGCAATTCATCTAGGGCTTTTCCACACATCTTGCATTTTTATTTTTATTTTTTTTTTTTAAATTCTGTGGAGTCTGCAGAAGAGCCAGGGCTCTCTTTTGTTTATTTAGAACCATCCCTCTTCTTTGCCTTGTTATCCAGAAAGGTTCCTCAGGGTCCTTAGAAGTCTTGGAGAGGAAGAGTGTCTTTAAATTTGCCATAGCATGTAAAAATCTCATCCTAAATTAAAATATATAGTCACTGCAGCTGTGTACATATGTTTAACTAGTTAGTTCTTCACCCTATTCTGCAACAGTTTCTCTGATGACAGCCTCCAGGTTTCCTTCTTCCCCTCAACACAGCTTCTGGCTATGCTTCCTCTGAGCTTTTAAGTGTTTATGGGTGGCTTTGTTTCAGTCCTGCTCATGAGCTGTGTAGTCTCAATCCACCAGCGACACCACAGAGAATTGAGGCTGGATTAGTCGTCCTGTCTACACCATGTTCCTGTGAGCCCAATTCAGGATTCAACACTGTCATGTTGAACAGGAAAATAGGAAACTGTTTTAATGCCCATTCAAATACAATAAATTGTGAACGTGGCTTAATGGTTTTCATGGTGCTATAACTCACCAGAGACAGCGTGCAACATTTGTCTGTTTTGTGATAACAAAGCCTAAGAAGGTGAAAGGTTAAAGTAATTAGTCTACTAGTTCTACCCACAGATTTATCATTTGATTTCGCCTAATGAATGTCAAAAGAAAAAGCAGAAACGCCAAGAGATTTTCAATAATTTTTGACTGGTGTGAGTAAAAGAACTAGTAAGGTCATTTTAACGTTGTACACTGGAAAAAGCAAGGATCAAAACATGCACTTCAGTTTATTTTTTCTGCAAAGAATTGGATCTCAGATTCTAAGCCCTGACATCAGCCATCTACTCACAAGTAGTTCTTTCAGGTCAAAGTGGAAAACAGAAGCAGAATAAGAGAAAGATTGACATTAGAAACAAAGCCAGAAATGTAAATACTTTCAGAGAAAGACAGTCTAAAGAAAAAATTAGTATAGATAATGTAAACTTCAAGACATTCTGCCCAAGAAAAAAAGCTTACTTTTATTACCCAACTGTAACTTCCAGTGAGTCCACTGCTGAGAAAGAATCTGCTGTGGTTGCACAGCAGTTTTGTATTAGAGAAGTAAGGCAACCATGGTAACATTTTAGCGATAGAACTGTTCTTGTGGCCCCTGCTCTCTTGCAGTCATTTCACACAGCAGAACTTAGAGGAACAATTTCCAATTGCAACTTTTAATTTAAATTTCATACAGCCTACGCTGGCTTAATTTTCCTTTGGTTTATGACCAACAAAGCTGTCTCTGGATATTTGAGTCACACTGCACTCAGAGAAGCTTCTGACTTGCACCTGGTGGTCAACAGAGTTCTGCCATGATTCATAACTCTATCACTGATGTTTCTTCCTAATGAAGATCTTAAATTCTCACCAGCTATTAAAATTAAGGAGTTAGTAATTTGTTTATAGTCACTTCCCCACTGTACTCATTATTTCCCTTGAAGGCTGAGAGTACCAGCAGGTTGTTTAAGCACTAGGACCTGCCTGGTTTTCCTGTTGGCTAAAGCAGGGTGCATACAAATTATGTGAAATGAAGGTTTTCAGTCTTTACATGTTAGCAACAGACATGGACAATATTAATTTGGTTATATTCAGCTTGCAGGTGAAGGGCAATGGAGCAAAAATATTTTCCTCGCTTAAACTGCACTAGCCATTTACTCCCTACTTAGCTCTTCTTTCCCCTTCTTATTATATGTATATTTGCTCAGGAACCAATTCAGAATGGGTGATGGAATGTATGAACTTTTCAATGATAGCTGTGATTTCAGTAGAAGATGGCTGACACAGAAATTTGTTTCACTAAACCTCTACTTTAAATAATAGGGAACAGAGAAGGAGGAAGGAAAGAAGCGAAGCATTCCTGGAACTAATAGGAGATTGCCATTATGACCGAGAAACTCAAGATGCAACAAGTTTATTAGACACACCATTACTACCAAATGGATATATTTTACTGATTCCCGTTCTAATTTATCATGAGCAAAAAGCAGCTGCACCATTAAGCATAGAGAAAAACCCAATGAGATGCAAATATGCAAGAGACTAATTACCCAGCAGGCAAAAGAGCTTCTATTTTGGGTCTGTTGAACAGGGGATTAATTTCTTGTAATGGAAGTGAAATCTGCCACATCAGGCTCCTATATAACCTACTGCCTTCGGATTCTCACTGAACCATCTTGCATGTCTGCACTGAGCACTCTGTGTCAGAGGCTTTTATCCACACACAGTAGTCCCCAGCACAGCCTCCTCTGGGGTCTGATTTTAAGAAAAGGCACATTTCTCAATGGCTGGCACTGAGTAGTCCCTTGATAGGTTGTTTGAACTAGACTGCACAGAGAAGAGAAAGGAAACACCTCTGAAGTGTGTATTTTCCTTGGATTAAAGGCAACCAATGCTCATTTAACTCATGTTCTTAATCTATTCAGTAATAATCACTTCATGTTAAAGGGATACACATCAATAGATCTGAGAAGGGGAACAAAAAGAATTGTTCACCTGCTCCTTTTTCAAAGACTTGGACCTTCATCAAAGAAGTATCTTCATTTCAGAGGAGTTTCATTGTAATTTTGCTGTCACACCAAATCGCTGATGGAGTACTAGGCTCTAATACACTAGATTTATGAAATTTTCTTAACTGTACTTACTACTAGACGTCTGAGCTATACTAGTTTTAATCCTCTCAAGTACTCTGGCTATTTAAGGGTACGTATAATCTTTTTATTGTTTTATTTTCTGCAAAGTCTATTAATTTGGAGAAATTAGCTAAGTAAAACGAGCAACATTGCAAACATTTCATTAGAATTCTGGTGTTTTAGGAAAGTCCAAAATATCATCGTGTTGAATTTGAACTGCTTTACCTGAAACCACTACAATGAAGATTTTGCTCAGTTTCCATGAAATCATTTGGGTTTGTGGATTTCTCTGTTCTTTCCCCACACCATCTGAGACCACTTGCTTACTCTAAGCAAGTAAGGGTCAGGCTACTGAAACTGCATGTTACCACATCCATTAGGCATTTCCCTGCCTTTCTGGCTGGATGCAACCTGCAGCACCTCTCAAGTTTATGTTAATATAAACATGAGACAGGAAATAACTATTATGCCTTTTATGTACTTCAGAAATTATTCTGTATTTTATCAGAGAGATTTGAAGCACAGAGGATACTTGGTGACATTGCAAAAGCACCCCAGAACAAAAAAATACAAGTCACAGTGCCACGTGTTCACTCAGTGGTGTGAACTGCTAGATTTTCTAGGTGAGACTTTAGAAAAAAACAACAAACCCAAACCACAGTGGCCAAGTCTCACCCTGAAATACTGTCCTACAGTCTTAACTGGATTACCCCCATTTCTGTCTGTTACTTTGCAATGTGTTATTGACTGTACAGAGGCACCTCTGACCCAAGTGTTGCAGTAATCACAGAATATGAAAGTCTCCATCCAGGAAAAGTGGATTTCAGTTCTACTGCACTGCAGTCTCTGCATATGCAAAAAGCGGCTCAAGAGAACACAAAGCACTTCATGCAACAGGACAGCATCAAACCCCATTCAGAGTAATAGCAGACCCGCTGTAGAAATGACAACCAAATTTTTTACTTTAATTCAGAAGCATACCTAACCACATGCTTGTCTCACACAAGCTGATGAAGCTTAAGCAACTCATTTCTGTGCTATGCCAAATTAATATCTCTATGTAGAGTATTATAGCTCAAAAATTTTAATGAGACAATTACAAGCAATTTCTTAGACTATCAGTCTTACACATGAAAACCTAAAGTATGTGATAAGAAATACCAGTTAAAACATATTCATAGTTTTTGAAACCATCTGGGTGTCATACCTTGGAATGGATTATTTTCTTGAATATTTTGAGTTGTCTATTTAAAGTACAGCTTTAGACAAAGTATACGGCATAGAGCATTTGAAAATAGTATTCTGCTTAAAACCATTAGAAATAGCATCAGATCCTTGAAAAATGATAAATTAAATCTTTCACCCTTTGACTGTATGGATTCTCTTGAGAAGCAGAATGGTACAGTATGAAATCTGTAATTCCCTGTCATTTTCCATAGAATTTTTTTTGCCTGATGTACATCTGCTTTTCTCTGATATTTAATCTTGTTTTGCATTACCTCCTCTTCTTTCTCATAAATGTTATCTGCAGATAAATGACTATCCTCATAATCTCAATGTCTGAGAAATTTTCTTCCTTTCAGTACTTAAATTAAAAACTTGATTTGGAAAACTAACTCAAAACTTGGAAAGTGGATATTAAACTAAGCTCAGACCAGATGTTTGCTTAGTTTATTTATTTTATTTTTGGTTTAGGTTTTGGCCCAATTCTTTGCCAAGGGAACCGATGGGACAAGGTAGTTTATAAACAAAATTTTTCAGGGCTCTAGTACAGAATAACAGGCTGGACTGTATCAGAGCTTTAAACCATTTGGAGGAATAACAAGGCAGTAAAGCTTGTGATCTGCACAGAGATATTCAACTGCATGTATGGATGACTCTTCTACAGAACAGCAAGCACCCAGAGCAAGACAGAAGACAAATTTCTGCTTTAAGAACTCAGAGTGAAACACAGGGAAAAGGCAATTTGTATTGCTCACATGCAATTCATCTGTAACCGCTCAAGGAGAAGGCTTGAGTATCACAGTGGGCAGTTAAACAAGACCATGTTGTCATCACAAAGTGGCAGCAAGAACAAAGCAAGATTTTCACCCATAAAAATGGAATTTAAAATTACACTGGGTATTAGCACTGATACTAGTCTTTCTTGCTAGTAAGAAGCCAGCACTCTGCCCCTGCCTGGATTAATGCATGTAATTTGCCAAGCCTATTTCAAAAAGATCAGCACAATATATAAAGATAAAGGAAAGAAACATGAGATTTCCAGCAAAGAGAAAAATCAAATGAATAGGCCTATTTAAGCCGGAAGCAGGGGGCAGGGAGTGGAGATTTTCAGTTATTTGTTGCTTTAAATGCCAAGTCAACCAGATATCATTACTTACTGCTGTCAGAATACAGAAAGGGAACACTGCATAAAATTAAAAAATTAATAATAACTAATATTTAGCCAAAGTATTTCATAAGACAAGTCATTCTTGAGAGGGGGAAAAAAAAAAGTAGGCAGGTTTATAAATATAAAGATCAAAACATTCTGAATTATGTCAAACTCCAATGTCTCCTGCCAAGAAAATTACTTCACTATTTTACATAGTAGAATTGAAACTTCTAAACATCTTCCTCTGAAGCATATTTTACTGTCTACTGTCTTGAGATACCAGTAGGACGAGATATTTCAGCTATTTTCCCTGATACACACATTTGCAGTCTTCTGTGCCAGACACAGAGTATTTATTTCCTGTGAGCACTGATTTGATGGCAACACTGACCGCTGTGTTAAAGGTGCATCTCTCAAATTCACAAAAGAGGAACTTCTAGGAATATATGTCCAAAGACTGAAACAACTTTGAGGAGTCCCTGACATGAACCTTTTCCCAATGAGCAGTGACTTAGGTTTTTCCAATAGCTTGATGACTTTCTTTCCATATCACAACAGCAATGACTAGCCTCAATGTTTTTTTTTGTTTGGTGTTTTAGGTTTGTTTTGTTTTTTTTTTAAACCACTTCCTTTTTCAGTTTCTTATGACCATTAACACTTCAACCCACAAAAAGAAACTGCAGCCCCAAAGAAATCAAATTCAATTAAATATTGCCAATATCAGGAATGATAACAACAGTGATAAGTCATCCTTAAAAATCTTGTGAGGAAAAAAAAGTTAGAATTTTTTTTGTTCATAAAACAGAGAAAACATTTTATTCCATGATGCTAAAAGCTAAGGCTGCACAGAAGACAGAGTATTTTATTAGCAGATGCCTCCCAAATGAGCCTGAACAAACACATTCTTATTAGAGAACGTATAATCAGGCAGCAATGCCACCTTACAGAGCAGTGAACTGTCTGCAGGGAATCTAACTGGCCTTTTCCTATGAGAGTTCTTGTAATTCCATCCCACAGCTATTCACTTGTTAACTTTTTGTTATCATCCATAGTCAAGCTATTCAAGGACTGCCTTGTATAACAGTGGATGCTACAGCATCTAGCTTGGAGGATGCTCTGTTTAGAGATAGTTGGATGTTGCGGGGTGGGGGGGGGGGGGGCGTGGGGAGGCGGGTTGTGTGCATTTGACACATAAACCACTATTTGTTTTGGAGAGCTGTGCTAGGAAGGACAAATGGGTCACTGAATGCAGTCCCTCCTGCTGTTGCAGCCAAACCACAGAAGCATCATTTACTTCAGAAGGGTTAACAGGGTGCCCCCTCATACCATTGTCCCCAAAATACCCTCATATTCTACCTTTCAGCCCTAGTAGAAAGCCAAAGTTTAAAAAATAGTCAATTAATAAAATGCCACACGCAGAATGCCAAAGACATCAAAGTTAGCATCTCAAGGCATTGCCATACCAGGAAATGTGTTAGGCAACATCTCCACTGACCCCAGAAAGTGAATCTTGTTCCTCTGTATCCTGCCCTCCATTGCAAAGCAAGGCAAAAAAATAATTAACCTGATATAAGACAGATTTGCTTCCTGACACTAAATCTTGGGTTTGTGGTAGGTAGGGAGTTATGTAATAATAATAAACATAATAATAATACTCTGCACACTACCTTCCTTCTTCAGCAAACCAAAAGCTGGACTGGAAGACTCTCATAACTTTATCATTTTGTTGTGTTGCATTTTACTGTATTGAGGATGTGGAAAGTGAATATTCTAGAAATCCTTCAGATTTTTGCTGAAATATATTGTTCTGCAATTACTGTTTATCAATGTGTTTTATGTCCTTAGAGACAACAATCTTTTGCGCTATTTACCATAATCAAGGCCCTTTTCTTATTGCTGTAGTAAATAATACACATTTTTCAGTTTGCTATTCTCCCTGGATGAGTTGACATGACTGACTTACGCAAAAGTCAGTGGTCAGCAGTCTCTTCTCACAGGTAATTAGCGATAGAACAAGAGGGAATGGCTTCAAGCTGCAACAGGGTAGGTTTAGACTGGACATCAGGAAAAAATTCTTCACAGAAAGAGTGGTCAGACACTGGAATAGGCTGCCCAGGGAGGTGGTGGAGTCACCATCCCTGAATGTGTTTAAGACTTGTTTAGATGTGGTGTTGGGGGATATGGTGTAGGGAAGAACTCTGTAGAATGGGACTGATGGTTGGACTCGATGATCCCAAGGGCCTTTTCCAACCTGAATGATTCTATGATTCTAAAAGTTAATCATGTCAAGGGTAAGTACTGAAATGCATACTCAAATCTTCAAGACTTTAGCAAAGCCACAGCAAGCTACTATTTCTGCATAATAGAGAGGCCGTGAAGCACAGGCAATACAAGTATGAGGAAAGCTAAAGTAACGCTTAAAACACAGGCATTTAACTAAGAACGTCCTTAGTTAAGGACACCAAATAGAGTAATTCACCAAAAAGGGAAGAAAAACTGAGGAAGAAAGATTTCTATGCAGGGGCTTTTATTCTCCTGAGATCTATTTTGATGTCTCTATTGATACTTGTCTTATCAGTCTGACTTTGCCTGAATTGAGGAATACGAATAGATTTCCTATCAGCGAGGCTGACTGACCTCATTTCCACAAAGGCATAGAGAATCTCTGATCCTCTGTGTTTTGACAGCAGAAATATTAAGCTAAAATATATCATCTTCAGAAAAAGAAGTCATGGATATGGGCAACTAAGAGTCTCCAGGATGAAAACTGTTTGTAGTTGGATACTGTGATATGTGGTGGTTTACACCATGCACTACTGGACGGTCAGGCACCCAACAAACCCAAACTCTTCCAGGCAGCTTGGCTCCAAGCGATTATTGAAGAATGCCAGAGACCTGGAGTCAAACAAACAGGAATATTCTTAGAGGATGGACAAATCAGTTAAGTGCCCCACCAGATACATGAAAGCACTGAGAGATTCAAGGGCATAGCAAAAAAAACCCCAACCCACTCTTGAGAGCAAAGGGATTGCATTTGCAGTTACAAACATATAATAGGAAAATGCAAAGCAAGGGAGTTTCAGTGATTACATGCACACTCTCCGGAGCATTCGACAAATGTCATCAATACACCTTCTGCTGCATTAAAAGAAACTAACAAACAAATTCCTCGTGTCAAAGAATACATGAATTACAACTGCTGGAGTCTCTACTGAGGAGCAGACTCTGAGGAACTTAATTCCGTCTGTAAGCATAGGGTGGTCAGGGAAGCAAATGCTGCAGCAGCATTATCAATTTAAAAAGCAGTTCTAGGGACTAGAGAGGATTTCGTTTAATGCCAAAGGAATGTTGACTCCTTAGATGTTACAGAGGAACATGTTATAAAGGATACAGAGGTTATTTATAGACCTAGGAAAAGGGCCAAACATATCTTATACAAGTCCTCAGATGAACAGATATATTAAGGAAACTGTTAAGGCTGTCACATATGACAAAAACAGAGACCAGGTCAAGCAAAAGTGTCCATTTCAGTACCACAGGAAAAATTTGCCCCAGAGAGTAAAAAAAATAAGAAAAAATAAATGCACAGGACCTTTTTGCAGAGGGCGCAAGCAAATCTATTCACTGTGTTCAGCTGTCGTTAATGATAGACAGTATGATCTAAGACAACACTGGATTTATTACTTATTCTCACTAGACACCATTTACCTAATGGGCCTCAGTTTGTCCAGCATGGGTTTAAGCAGCTATCAGGCATGTATGGGATTATTTATATGAATTTAGTATAGTTACCCAGTGAAGCACAGATGGTTACCTGCTGACAATCTCATTCAACAGAAAACAGAGGACAAAATGTATCAGTAAGTGAGGTCACAGGACCTCAGACCTCATAGTTTTATGAAGAGAGTGGAGAGACATAAAACTTTTATGGTTTTGGGGCCCAAGGTCTGCTGTTTCCTGACAATGAATTTTCACAATCAGAAGCAAGCAGCAGTAACATGGGAGACCCTGCCAGTAAAATGGATATTTCGAGGGGAAAAGGAGACATCTTTCAGAACTCCTTAAGAGAAGGAAGGCAAGAAGCAAGGACCTGGCTGCTGGGCTCTGGGACCACGTCAATTCTCCAAGGCAAAATACAACCAGAACACAAAGACTTATTTAACAGCCAAGCTGCGTAAAACTGCACAGAATAACTATGCAGAAAGGCTCAGAAAACTGCTAAGTAGCAGGTTGTTTGTATACTTTTAAAAGGCTTTATCACATGACTGTTGCTTTAGCAATAATTATTTATGTATTATAATTATGCCTTATTATTTTTATTACTAACATTTTTGACAGATGACGGAAGGGGGAACAATAACTTTTAGGCAGTCTCAACACAACTATTTGGAAATGGCTGTTGTGCTGTGCAGAGGCTATAGCTGCACAAAACCAGAGTTTAATGTGGATGTTAAACAAAGCTGATCTTTGCCAGAGGGTTTGAATGACTACCAAACAACAAAAAAATATAAATTTTAGCTTGCTCACCTGTGAAACTATGCTTTTTATTTTTCTTTAATTTCGTAGATTATATACAACTGCGCTGGAAAGGACCTGAACTTTCAAAATACTTACAACACTGGTGGTTTAGCAGGGGTGTCAGGAACGCCATGGGAAGAAGCACTCACACAACTCGACTGCTTCTCCTGCTGGATCCAAACTTTATAGTCTGAACTTTCAGGAATAAAAAGGAAACACTTACTGACAACATGAGAGAAGTTAAAAATACCCACCAGAAGGAAGAACAGGAGATGCAATAACGAGCACGCAGTTAAACAGTCACTTTGAACCAGCAGCTTTCTGCCTTGTGTAAATTTAAAGAGCCACCCACAAGAAGGCCAAGTGAGAAAGAGGACTTGCAAAAACAGAAAAAAAAACACTAAACCCCACCCAGCCCCTCTAAATGTGGGAGCACTAACAGCAATCAAAGCAGTCACAACAGGATCCTCTCCTGGGACTGCTTCTGTGTCCTGGATAGGAGAGCTTTGCATCAGCATACCTATAGTTAAGTAGCTGAAGCACATCCAAAGACCACAGTAAACTTCAGACTGATTTTGCAAATAAATAAATAAAGGTCAAGGTTGAAGTTTCAGCCACCACCTCTGGCTGCACATGGATCATGGATCACATAGAGACAAGAGATGAAGCAGGCACAGTGCTGTGACACACCTTCACAAATTGGCATGAGTAGGCAGTGTTTCCAAAATAGAGATGCAGACAGGAGTCCCATTACCAGAAGAACTATAAGGGAACAGTTTCAAAAGTGACTTCAGAAAGTAATTCTGTGTCATTTGGACTCCAAAATCACTTGGAAAATGTTACTCCACATCTGCTTGCTCCTGCAGGGGGGTCTGACAGCACCTCTTCCCAGTGCCAGCACTATCTGCTTTCAGAGAGAGAAAAAACATTCATAGTGCCAACTTTCTGGAGACTACTTCCCTGCATAAAGGGGCATGAGGCTTGTTCAGGTGCTCTCTGCATATGCCAGGGGTGTGTTGACCTTGCTATACTTCCCTCCTAGCTGATGTACTAAGCCATCCATGTCACAAAAGCAACGTCATGCAAGAGAAAGGGGATGGTGTGCACCCACATCTCAGCCCACTGTGGGTACAGGCATGGGTGAAGTCAGACACTTGAACCAGGGACCTGAGAAGTCCTCCCAAGTCTCCCTGTAAAAACACTATGCAGACAACTATGGTGTGCATGCCTTCCTCCTGCTCTTGTGCTAGGCCAGCTTGGTGGTCTGCCTGTCAGAGGTAGGGCTGTATCTTCACCCTGGTCCCATGGCCATTGGAAACCCCTTAGGCTTGCTTATGGAAGTAGGTAGAAAGGAGACATGGTACGGGGAAGAGTCTCTTGTCTGTCCATTGCCACAGGTTGGCTGTCTCACCAGGGGCTCTCTCTACAAAGCATGCTCGCAAGTGGTTATGCACTTCAGCCATCCATAGCATTGTGTGTGCTTTTACCACGGCTGTTGTGGCGTTACACAAAATAGCAGCAGCTATCTCCCAACTCACTTACGTGAGGTTCATGATCCTTTGACCAATATAATCAGGGATGAAGCCAAGGGAAAAACTTAAATTGCCACAGCTTCGGCTAAGGAACTCATCCTCACTTCTCTATTAACTTGGGGAGGGGAACGACCTGGGCCACTCTGTCACAGCACAAGAAGAGAAGTCTTGGGACTAGCCATCTTTACAGGCCTCTGGAGACCCCTTTTGTTGAGGATTTCAAGGGACTTGTTGCTCAGGCACAACCAGCCAAAGTTTCACTACCATTCTTTCCAGACTTGCAACACACCTATGATCTTGTTCTCCCCACACCTTATAAAACAAAAATGCAGGCTTAAATTCTCCCCTAAACACCAAAACAAGGATTAGAGCTTTTAAACATATTAGAACATTAAAGACCATTTTCACTGTGCAGAGAGTTTTGCAACACAGTCCTCATCCTTACACAAAAATGTTTCTGACAGATATTTCTGCAAAGTGGAACTCTTTCAGATAAAGCGGACTTATCTGAATTTTGAGACCAGGATCACCTAGGTGTTGAGGCATCTTACCTACATATGTATCAATTTAAAATAGGAATAAAAGACAGGGTCTTTATCTGAAGTAAGTCCAAACAGGGCAAGAATATGAACTTTCTCTTCTCCCATTCCAGGACATTCCCATTTCTATAATTGTATTATCGTCATCATTTCAGTTGCTATAAATCCATTACTGCAGTTTCTAAATTATTGCAGTCATTTGGAATTGAAATAACCAAGACCATGAAAGAAAAGGGAAGCGGCAAAGTAACTGTTTAGCATGGGACTCATGTAAAAGATTGCCAACTAATTAACAGTCGGAAGGATGGAAAGAAACAATTGCCTAGACTCTCAATTTGCATGTGTAATAACCCACTATATATGCTGTAACCCCACAGATACCATGAAGACACTTTACATTGCAAATAGTTGAATCAATTTACTTTCTTGTCCTTCTGTTTTACAAATGTATTTGTAAAGGAGATTTTTTAATTACATAATATTGCTTTCCAACAACTTTTAGTTACTCATTCATGAGTATATTATACCACGACATAGTAGCTGTAGAAGCAGCTTTCTGTTCATCCTTCAGAAACACAGCATGTGTTATTTCCATGTTGTGCATAGCAGTCAGGTAATACTACTGGCCAAAGCAGGCAGTAGAGAGAGCAGTACCAGAGTTGAGGCAGTCTGTGGTTTGCATGCCACAAAGACATAAAGAGGAAACCTAGGAGATTCCTCTCCCTCCTGCTTAAGGGCTCACAGATTGAAGGAATGCATCACTCGGGCACAGCTAATACTTCACGAGGCTTCATAGCTGAAGCAATGCACTGAGCAGCAACACGCCACTGGGTTTGCAACTGGTCATGTCAAGAGTGAAATTTGAAAGCAGGTTTCTGAGATTATTGAAAATCATGATACATTTCACATGGCTTGCCTGGATTTTACAGGAGCTACCAGGTTGTCGCTTCAATGACTACACATATTGACACTGTTCTCAAAAATCTCTCGGGATCAGTAGTGGTCTGAAAAAGATGTGGTCTCCGGCAGGCAAAACACAACAGTGAGTATCACAAGCTTGTCTCAGACAATTCCAAAGACACTTCTAAGCACCATTACCATCAGGAAGTGAACAGGATATCAAACACAAACCGCTAAAACTATTAAGGGCACCTCCCCAGAGGAAGAAAGAAATGGAGCTTTAAGCCCTCTTCATTATACATTAAAATCAGAGGGTTTTCAGCTGGAGAAAAGATTAAAGCAGGAACAGGCACCTGGCTTATTATTTAGTGATTTCCAAAGCATGTGCCAGCCATGCTAATAACCAAAAGACAAGAGCCTTGAACACTGCCATCGCAAATCTTAAAAATTAATGAGACAGTCTGTAACTACAAGATAAATATTGAGAAGTTGTTTCCCCGATCACTGCCAGTATACTCTGATTCCCAGTATGAAGAGCCACTGAAGTAATTTTGTGATTTAAATGTTAACTAATAGCATTGCAGGATTTTTCTTTTATTAATACCATTTTTTGATCTACATCATTGTTAATGGTGTAGGAGGAGTTGGTGTGTCTGTGTGTAGGGCAAAACCAAGCAATTTAACTATTAAGAGATTACAGGTCTATTTCATGACTAAATTTTAAAAAAGCAGTTAATATCTGATGAAATGCTTTCAGGTAATTTTTGTTACAAATATCCTCTGATCTTTCTCAATGATCTTAAAGGTCTTTTCCAATCGAAACGATCCTATAAACTCAGTTTGCCTCAATAGTTCCCACTGAAGGTAATAAGGTCCAGGAATAGTGCCTAAGACTCAGTCAAGAAAAATACTGTGGAGTATTTGTACCTAATTTGTGCTCCCACATTCCTCCCAGTGTTCAGGCTAGAGAAAAACAGACAAGCACACAAGTTAATTTCAAAAAGCAGCTAAAGGGAGGAGATTGGTCTCTGTTAAACAAGAGTGGCATTTACATCACTATTTGTTTATGGCAGCACCTATGGCCTGATACACGTGTCTTAGATCTCCAAGGTACAGGTTGACTTTGAGACAAAGAATGTCAAAGCACTTCTCAATTTCTCAACTAAATTACATAGCAGAAAACTTGAAGAAGAATGACTGAGTTTAATGCCACACAGCTTAAAATCACCTACCTCTTTAACAGACAAATGCCAATTTTCAGCTCTTTCTGTATGATGCACACTACAAAATAAAAAGAGTGTGGTTTTTATATGCACGAGAAATGGGATATAACAGAGGCTGTTCCTATCATTCAGAGATGAACTTTCCCAAACATATGTTTTCACCTCTCTTCCTCCTGTGATCTGGATATATCTTTCAAGGAATACGTGCTTGGGTCAAATTCTAAAAACACTCAAACCAGAACACCACTACAGTTATTTTTAGGGATGTTCTCCATACTCAGAAAGCCAGCACCTAGGCTGTATAATCACAATGACAATATGGTGGTAGTAAAAAGGATGTAATTTCAGGACAGAAGAATAGAAGCCATACATTTCTTCATTTCTTTTTTTTACTCTGTGAAAAAGCAATAAATATGTCTTGCATTTGCAACTTCTTGTTTGTACTCAGTTAAAGTGTCATGGGGCAAGTGTTTTATTTTTATTGTGCTCCGAAAATGTTCTTACATTTTCAAGTACATTAAACACATATTTATCACAACTCTTTAGCCCTGATCAGCACATCTGCACTCATATACATGTTTTGACGCTGCCTGGCGCACATCATAAAGTTGAACATAAAAGATGCGTTAGAACTCTGCTTAAGAGCTGTTTGCTGCTAGACATTAAAATTCACAAGCACAGACTATCAAAACTTCCCAATAGTCTTACTAATATTTCAACTTGTCATACTCCAGATTTTTACCACTTAGAAAAAAATCAACAACTTAATTTGCTTGCAAATTACAACAGACCTGACAAGCTATTAGTGAATGTTCTTTTAATCAAGTGAGCTAATTTTTTACACCTTTTTTTACAAAAAAACCAAACCCCAAACTATAAAAAGCAGCACACTGCGTGATGGTTACAGAGAGAGTGCTATTTCCAGAAACCTGCCACTCATTTTGTTTACATGTGAGCCATACCTATGGCTCGTGTGGAGAGACTTACAATTAACACACATTGACCAATTTCCATTATGCTTGCTCACAGTAGGTTGATGCATTAAAAAAAATAAAATGATGGCAGCAGTAAATGGCTTGAATCAAAGGACAAACGTAGAGCAAGAAGAAAGTGAACACATAAAACAGGAAGGTAAATACATACGAACTGCAGACACAATTGTGAATTCAGCCATCAGTCTTTCCTTTGTGGTAACATAAACCAGAGCTCCATCAGTAGGATCACACTCCCCTGTTCACTCTTAATCCATAAACTCTACCAATTTTGCTTTCAATTCACAAAATCCCTGTGGTTTGCCGCTTCCCATGGCTCGCTCACCTCTGACAGCTTGTGATCTACGACAGTTAGGGTCACTCTCAGCTCCCCACAGGAAATCCCTTTTAGAATCATAGAATGGTTTGAGTTGGAAGGGGCCTTCAAAGGCCATCTAGTCCAACCCCCTGCCATGAGCAGGGACATCTTCAACTAGATCAGGCTGCTCAAAGCCCTGTCCAACCTGGTCTGGAACGTTTCCAGGGATGGGCAACCTGGGCCATTGTCTCACCACCCTCATTGCAAAAAACTTCCTCCTAATATCTAGTCTGAATCTACCCTCTTAGTTTAAAGCCATTACCCCTCGTCCTATCATTGTGTACACCATCTTTTTACATTTTTTAACACGGGAAATGGAGCAGGTGCTGCTGACAAGATACAGTGTGACTTACACTATCCAAAAAAGCAAACAATTTGATTAAGGTGAGATCCCATCCATAAGCCCTGCCATCAGGAGCATGGTGCTGCCGCTCACTGCCAAGGCAACACCTACCCAAGGCGTGCTTGTGACTCTTCCTCGCAATACACTTATAGCTGAGAACTGGGGTTTTCATAGTTTTGTGCCCTCGGAGGTTATGTATTAAAAAGGCACTATCGGGCCAGGACAGCCTCGGACACGTGGGAGGACAAACCTCCATAAGCCAAACTTCAGCACGATGCTTTGGGTGTTTATCCTCCATCCTACAGAAAAGATTTCAGTTTTCCCTTCTAGATTCCTTAAATAGCTCCACCCTGCATGGATTTTTCAGGTGGCTGTTACCTGGCTAAGGCAGCACCAGGCAAACCTTCCTTTACTAACATGCCTCAGTGTTGTCTTCTCCCTGATGCTCACCTTTGAGCTTCCAGGGGGAGCCAGTCCCTACTCTGCAAGTCCCATGCACAGTCCTCTGCCCACTCAACCCATGTCTTGTGCCCACAGCTTTTTATCTTGCATCTGGGGGATGTGGTAAACATCAAGAGTCTGCTATCAATGTACCAGGCAAAGGCTTTCTATGATTTTTGCATGTATTTGAATGCCACTGCTGATAGCTCAGCTTCCTCTGTGCCACGGATGTGGCCATCGTAGTCCTAAGTGAAGTATTCCAGCGTGCCTAGCAATAATCTTCAACAATAATAGACACATCATCACGACATCAGGATGCAATACTTAAATTTTTGGTGTGCAGCCTGTTTCCAGCAGGATGCTGTACTAGGCAGGTCTAGAATATCTTGGTGAGCAAATCCTGGCTTCTCCAGACCCTTATTGTCCTAGGCAACAGCAGAAAATTCCTTAGTGAGGGAGACCTCCCATATGGGCTCCCCATTATTGCAAACCTCAAACTCCAAAGGCTCAGCTTTTGGGCTCCAAAGTCCTATTGAATAACTTGCGGTGGCAGTTTCCTAGAAGGCATGCTTTCTATTCAGTGGCAACAGTTCCTCATATATATGCAATATCAAAGACTGTACTACTGGACTCAAAGATAAACCAAACTCCAATAAGGCTCATCTCCTCAGTGCAGTCTGATGTCGGTACTACAAAGACACCATTTGATTTGCTCGGAATGGTACTGATCATCATCACAGTGTTTTCCCACGGTGCCAGGGAGACCCTCCCTCCAAGCACATGCAGGAAGAGCCTCAGCTGCTGCCTGTGTAATCAACAATGTCATCATGCAGCAAGCAAAGGCCACACATCACACTATGCCTGCGGCAAGTCTACCCTCAGTGTGTTCAAGGCAGAGCTGATCTGCCCAAAAATGTCCAACTTGCTATATGTGCTACTGAAGAAATTCTCAGCTTCACTCATCCCCACAGCTGAGTCAATTAACAAAGCTCTGTATACACGAGAACATTTGTGTCGCTAATCACATTGACACTCTAAACAGCAATGATCAAGGGAAGAAGTTCCTGACATCTTGCTCTTACTGAGTTCCTTCATGGGTTCAGATCAACACATTCAATTTTTGACTGTTTCTGATGTATACTTAGAACTTTCCGGGTCAGCTTTTTTTTTTTTTGTTTGGGTTTTCTGCGGGTTTTTTTTTGTTTTGTTTTGTTTTTTTTTTGGGGTGGGGGGTTGTTTGTTTTCTCCTTCAGAGTAATCCCCTTCTACCTAAATTCTTCCCTGCAGATCGTTACTGCCTCCAAGACAGCAGAGAACTCCAGAAGGAACACTGCTACATAAACCCTCACCATCTCTCCAAATCCTAGCTCCTCCTCAAACACATATCAGTGTCAATGCCTATATCCGTATCTTGCACCTGCTTCTTCTTCTGAAAGGAAACAGTCCACAAGCCCCACACTTATGTCCCACACTTCCTAAATCTTCCATGTTTGATACATTCCCCTCCCCACTGCTAAAAGAAAGAAAGAGAGAAAGGGAAAATAGGTATTGCATCCAGAGGTATAGGCAAATGCCTGCCAAATACAAAACATCCATTCTGGGTCCCACATGAAGAAATTAAGGTGGATCAAACATGTAATTTGTGGAAGAGGGGAAGTGGGGGGGGGAATAAATCTTGGATGCATTTGCTCTTCTAACCAAATCCTAACAATTCTCCAGTTTATTGTCACAAATACTTCCTCCATTGCCAAACAAGGTTTCCAGACAAATCAGTTATGGGTTTTTTGGCTAGTATTACTCCCAGCTATCAGGTCATCCAAAACAAAGCACAGAATTTACAGCACTGAGTCGTGCTCAATTTCCATAGGCAACACCCAAGGACATTTAAACACTTTCAGAAACAGGCACATCATCCTGATAAGGATTCGGTCATGCTCTAGAAGTGGAGTGGTTTAGCAGCTTTGCCCCAGATGTGCCTGTGCCTGGCCCCCAGAGCAGCCGGATGGGAGATGCTGATGCACATCCCCTCCGACAGGAAGAAACCAGCTCCAAACAAGTGCTCAGGCAGAGGACAACAACAACATTACCTGCTGCTCTGCTTCGCATAGGACAATGCGTGTAGGACAACGCGTGTACTCAGAAGGCACCCAGTCCATGCAGCTATGCAGGAGATGTAAGAGGAGAACGCAGATTGAAGCGTAACTGCCAGAGACATACCATCCTAGTGGCACAACTTTAACTACATTCCTTTGGAAGAATATGAGTTTTGGTACCTCCAGATTGAGCTTGAAACTAAGAGGGCACCCTCAGAATTTAGACTGAGGATTTAGGTAGTATTTGTGGAAGCAAAAACCAAAGCACCTGATGGTGGTTGCAAGAGCTTCAGTCATTTTGCATCACAAGAAGAACTAGAACTGGAACCAGTCTTTCAGGGAATTTAATGCAGATGTGCAGTTAGCCTTTAAAAATTTTGATATAAGATTAGTAACTTCTGAGCATCCTTGCTGCTTTTGGCAGAAGCAGTCCTCAAAGAAAGAGTCAACAGGACATTACCATCTCTTAAGAAAAGGCATCAGGTGAAAGATTTAACAAAATCAAGTACCTTCTTTCTTCTGTCCATTTTGACATGCACAACTTCAGGTGACCTGGATCTTATGGAGAAAGACTTTGCCACAATGGCAAGGCTTTTTAAATTGGCATTATTGAGAAAAGTCTTAGAGAATACATGCCAGCCTCAATTTCTAAAGACAGATTAGGAGATTAACGCTCATTGAAAAGACTTTTTTCCATTGCCACAGATCTCACAATGCATTTATCAAGGCTAATTTAATTTTGCAGTATTGTTTTGCCTATTTGTGTTTGCTGGAACAATAGCAGTAACATGATAATTAGTGTCTGAAAGAACTGTAATGCACATTTATGTTCTGAATAATAGAGTCTAGGTCACTTACTAGTCATTTCTGCAATGGAATTTTCATGCATTTCTGCCCCCCTCTTTTTTTTTTAAAAAAAACAACAAAACAACACAACACAAACCAAAACTCTAGCGAGTTGTGTACCTGCTCTAAGCATAGACCTTTTTAATCCGTACTGGAAGCTTCATGTACAGACTTAAGTTAGACCTGAATTCCTAATTAATTATTTGTAAGGCAACCCCTCTTATATCCCTGTCTTGCCTTTCTGAAGGGTCACAACCATATCTTCTGAAATAAACAGTGTTCAAACATGCCCTTTGATATTTTCTATTAAGCTTCAGCTTTTTAAAAATAGTTTTGTCAATATCTTGGTTCCCTGAAGAGACTAAAAGGCTAGTCTTGCTTCCCTGATAGACAATGAACTTCCTAGCATCTGTAAAAGAGTCTCTCTAACAGGCTTCCTTCCATAATTAACCAGCATAACCTACTGAGCAAACAAGCAAAACCAAACATTTTTTTTCAAATCTCACCCTTTCTGGTCCTAATACATTTTGAAACTAAACTGAAGGGGATTAAGCAATCTTCACCTGATATCACTGTCAGACTCAAACCTTTCTCTTCAAGAACTGCATTTTCAGACCTATCCCACTCCTGGCATATGGCTCAGTATGTTTTCCAGCTGTATGTCACAGTGAGGGATGATTTTTGACAATGCCATACCTTTACGGCTAACAAAGCAGGGCCAGCTGGTCCTCCAGGGTCTTAAAGGTTGCAGAAATTCTCCTGAAGAGGTCAGCTCAACCCTTCATGTTTGCAAAGAGGTAATTTGGTTTCTGTGCTGTTTATTTCCACTGAGGATCCTCAGTATGGCAGAGAGTTTTCTGAAAAAGAAAGCATTAACTTTTGCTGTTACTCTTCAAATTGCCTTGCCTTTTTGCTGAAGGTTGCAGCAGTCTCTGGCAACATGGACTGCGTGACAGCTCACTTCCCAGAGCTGTGCTTTTTGCCACTTGACACAAGAAGAGAGTTGCAAACTGGATGGTGACAAGAACCATGTACACATCACTGAGCAACATCCTCTATAAAGGAAGGGACCTTGGGAAAGGATGAGGATCTTGGGTTTTATCCCTTTGAGAGCACTGATTTCTCTACATTTTAAAGAGAAGCAAATGGAGCAAAGTGGGGGAATAATTAAGGGAAGGCAAATAGGAAGGAGAAAAACAAATACCACCCCCAAAAAAAAAATCTTATTACTACATGATAAAATTGGACAGTGTTTACATAGAACTTTAAAGAAAACACCCCTATGTTTCTTCCAAATACTTTCAAGTTGAATGCTTTTTGCTTCACAACAAACCTTATAGTCAGGCTGAAAATATTAATGATTATTAAAAAGAAATCACTGGGTTTGTTTTGCTGCCTTCTTTTAAAAAAAAAAAAAACAACCAAAAAACCAACAACCCCAAAATTGTATTGTTTCTAAATAAAGACTTTTGACATCTATTCTGGAAAACCAGAAACTAAGTGGTGGAATATTCCAGACTCCTCAGGACACTGCATTTCAGAACATTTTTGTGAAATAATTTAGGGCTCAGTTTAAGGTTTCATCCTAAAATGGGTTCAGTTCTAGAATCTGGCCAAAAAAAACATCTGGTCTCCTTTTGGCCTGTGTACCAAGCTCTTACAGAGGCTGGCTGGCAGGCTCCTGGTTCTGTTCTGATAGTAGGTCAGGGTGAGACAAGAGCAAGCTCCTGAACCCAGAAACTCAGTATTGCTTTCAGATCCACCAGTTCAGATATATTGTGTAATCTCAGAGGTAACTGGCTTGGATATTCATTAGCTAAATAGTACAAGGGGTTCAAGGCAGCAACTAGATACATGTGCATAACTACATCATTAACGTCTTTTATTCTAAGTCTTCCGGTGCAAGACAGATATCCTGTGCTATTTCTATACTATCAGGCATAATAGGTCTGAGTCCTGATTATATTTTTGGGCCTTTCCATTAATAATAATAAAATATAAGAGGAAATAAATAATAAATATTGAATTTACTTTATTGAATTTTTTTGCAGAATCACAGCTGAAGATTGTACATACATGAGATTTTAGCCCAGCAAGAAAAACAGAAGATGTTTTAAGGTCCTATTTTTATGACTTCGGAAATAAAATATTTTTCATTAAAAATGGCAAACTAATAGACTTTGTTGCTATGGGACATTCTCTTGTAATTTTTCTTCACTACGTTCATTCAGCCTGCAGTTTATACATCTAACAGTGATTTGGCAAAGTGCTTTTGAGCTCACATTATTGAGAATCAATTTTCCTTCAGCATCTAAGTAACTACAGCAACTGAAAATTCTCACTTCAATATCTGCTTAGACATAACTGTTGCCCTCAAAATTTGTAATCAGGGCAAATTTCAAACTTGGACTCTGAAAAATATTTTTCTGCTAAATAGCAGCTTTTCTTTTTCCTTTCTTAGTCCTTTATGCTTTCATTATCTTTCTATTCCCTTTCAACAAGCATTAGTACAAGATTGTTTTACTGTTTGCTGTAGCAGAGGAAATAGACAACACTCTTAGAGGTGTGAATATCTGGGGATGAAAAAGTGTAATTTCTACATTAAGGTGTCTTTGCAGAAACAGCACAGGACTCCCCAGATCCTTTCACAGCAGCCAGAACAGATAAAACTACTTACATCTTTTGGATGTAGGACAACAAAAGCAACATCCAACACTCTGTGTCAAGAGAAAGTTTAAACCAAAACTAGCTACTGATCCATTTCATTTTGCTTTAGTCTTTCATACGATTAATATTTTTTTGGGTTGAAGGAATGCTTCTGGCAAGGTCTGCATGCCCCAGAAAATCAAAACATGAACAAGTTCTAAGGTTTTCTAAGCCCTTTTTACCACTGGCTCTCCCTGAGGGATTACATGCTCCAGAATCTTCTTTCCAACTGCTAATTTCAAAAGATACACTCATTTGAAAACTGCACAGGAGCACCTCATGAGTTCTTTGGCCTACTGCTCAAAGTCTATATGATGAAGACTTTCAGTCATTTTTGCAGTTGACACTGAGAATTAATTTAAGTGACTGATAATTCGACTAAAAAAAAAAAAGCAAAGTGAAGTAAGTGGGAGGAAGCAATGCGTCTGTGAAAACCTCACTACCTACAGACCTTCTTTATCAGAACAAGGGACTTTCCATTATGAGATTTGTCTTCTTTGCATTAATTATTCTTATTCCTGTAAATGTGGTAAGACTGGTAGAGACTTCAGGTGTCCACAGCAAACAGTAATGAATACTTTTGCCTGGGTTCAGATACTGCAGAGCTCACACATGACTACAGTTGTTTCCCTAACTTCTATCTCTCAAAATTAAAAAGTCTACCAATAGGCTGGGCAGCCAACCCCTGTGCCTAAACTGGTCACTTCCCCTGGTGTCCTTCTGTAACATTTGCTACAACATGGTCTTTTACAGAACCAGCAAAATGGAAGAGATCAGCTGACCAAGAATATGACTGGATTCAGAGAGTACAAGTTTATATTTGAGCCTTCCCTAATTTTCCTGTGTGACCTTGTTTAAACAACTATTTGTTTCAATTTTCCATGAGTTAAAAAAAAGAAAAAGACAATAATATCCTTCTCTATGCACCCTCTGTGTATCTTGCCTGTACGATGTTCTAGTTTTAGGTGTGTTGACAGATAAGGTCTTGGTTATCATTAAGTTTTCTATGTGATACTGCAAACACACCACCCCCAAAAATCCAAAATAAAACTGTATCATATTAAAATCAAACTGTACACTGAAGCCAGAAGACATATACACCAACTTCTGCTTTGACTTCACTGTTCCACAAAGTTTGAGAGTCTACTTGCAGGAAAAAAAAAAAAAACCACCACCTCATAACAACTTGGCTGAAGCTTTATCTTTTTAAGAGAAGACTCATTAAAAACGGGTCTTCTCTAAATGACACTATTTTTGCAGGGCAGGGAAGCTCCCAGGGTTGGCTTCTACTCAGGCTACCTGGGCCACTGTACTGCTGCTGCCACCAAATGGGTTCTTTTAATGCTAACCCAGGGGTAGTGGGTACAAAAGCACAGTACTAATTATTCTCAGGTGTTTTTATTTTCCTTAAATGAAATCTTCACAACTGAAAGAAAGATCCTTGAGATAAAGACTTCACTTGAAATTAGTATGACCCTCAAGCTTTCAAGAATTTATGTTGAATATGCCATACCAACACACAGTTCAACACAGATAGCTTGGGCACAGAGCACTGTTTCCGTGATGAGGCTGTTTATTATTTCCCCTTTTAATCCTCCAGGCAGTTAAAATGTTTCTTTCATCAAGGTAAGAGAAAACCCACACAATTTTAAAATACCAGCTCAATTAATCTTGAATCAGATGAAGAATTCTGCAAAATATGATATTCAGACAGCCTTAATGGGTTCTGAAAAAAAAATCAGGGGAAAAACCCCAAACTTATTTCAGTCCTTGTTTTTCCAGTGGAGCAGTCAGTTGCTCACTGCAGAGACCCAAAAAATTAGGGGACAGTTTCTAAGGAGACATCCAGGGATTTAGCAATGCCATTTTGTCAAGGCTAAGTCTCTCAGAACCTCCTGCTTAGTGAGGGCATCAGCTAATGTATGCCATAATTTTATACAGACAGCCCCGGAGTCTCTTGCTGCTGAATTATTTATTAGTGAGACTAGTTGTTTGTCAAGGCGGATAATGGGGGAAATGTTCCCTGGGAAAAGAAAGATAATAGTCATGCTTTTTGTCTAAAAAAGAATCTCCCTTTATATATTCAGTGATATTTTTACTCTTTGAAGTTGAAAACATTTAATAGCTGGTCTTAATAGGTTAAAGAACACTTAAAAGTCTGAAAGATCTCAAAAGATGTATTTAAACTGAGGAATATTCTGTTTTAGTAAAGAATTACGTGCTTTTGCAAATGTATCTAAGCACACCATTTTACTAAAGAACTCATGACTTTTGATGAATAAATGTAATATATCCTCATGCCAAAATTTTCAGCTTTTGTTATTGATAGCAATAAAAAGGAAAAAAAGGACATGGGGCCGTTCAGTTGAACTTGGTGGCCTCAAAATATAAGGAAAAAACTCTAGTAAGAAGTTCTGCTGTTCATGGCCATGGACCTCTGAAGCAACATACCTTTCCCAGCAATTCCCTCGACAAGGTCTCACCACTTGCCCCAAATAAAGCCCCAGAGGGACAGTGAAACCCAGTGTTGCTTTAGATACATGCCTTTCACTGTACCACGGAGGGCATCCTCATACTACTGAGGGCAGGTTGCCAAATTGCAAACCCTGCCTAGGCAGAAATTTGTATGTGTATTGATCAACGCCTGTGGTAACTCCCAGCTTATGAATGTAATTTATCATTTGTTCTCTAGTGGCCTGATCTGGTTTTGGATGAAGCCAGTGGAAAATCTCCTGCCAACTTCATTGGCAGCTAAATCAGGTCATAGATGGAAAGATACAGAATTTCTAACAAATTTCAAAAGCACGGGGAAACAAGTAGACAAAGACAAGATTATTTCTTGAAATATTAGGTGGTGGTTCCTGCTATGGGGACACAGCAGACCTTGGTAGGGATAAGGATCTCTGGTCCTCCTAGGCAGCAGGAAGGGCAACCTCAGCTCCCTCTAGATACCCCTTCTACTTCCCCTCCTACTCGTACCCCACGCTATTGAGAGGCTGCAGCCACCTCTGATGTATCCTTTACCCGGTGGCTAATAACTGCCATTTTCAACGGGAAAAAAGTCCAAATACGTGATGATCTTTAGACTGAGCAGCAGCCTTTGAAAATACACTCATACAATACCTAGAGTATAATAACTGGAGACAAAGTGTAGCTGTTTAAAAAGGCTATAACAGAACACCCAATTTAGTTATTAATCTATTTTTGGAAATAGAGAAGTACCATCATAGCTTATGCTTTCCAGATGACTGCTCTAATCAGACCCTGTAAGTCAGGAAGAACTTGATTTTTCCCTGTGATCTTTATATTCTTCATTAAGCTGACAATCACCATGAATTAAGCAAGCTTTAATCTGTTCATTCTAGGAGAAAAAATATTTCATATAAAAGATTTTCTGTTTTCTCTAGTGTCTCTAATTTGTCCATACTAGGCCTTGAGAGATGGGGGAGCCGCACACAAAGCTCTCTTCTCCCACTCGTGCGAATCCTTCCCTAACCTGACAGCCACCTGCTGTGCCATATACAGCCAAGTTCAGCAAGGTCCTCAGTATATGCTTCACTTCAAGCCTATAAACTGTCTCATTAAAGTCAGTGCTTCACCGTAATCTCAGAACTGAGAGAATCCCAGCTTGGCTTTTTTCTCATCACCCAGAAATTATAACATCCTGATTTCGGCAAGGAAGTCCCTGACCACAGCCAGGAGAGAGGATACTCAGGGAGGAGGGAAAGAAATAGGGCAGGTGTAGAGCGCTTCCCTCCCTCATGTGATCTCCGAGCCTCCGGCAATCAGGAATTTGGGGGGTTCTGAAAACAGAGGCTGCACCCAGACCACCATGTTTAATAGCAACTGATAAAGATGTGAACAACTCTACAAGTCCCCTCTTGCACAGATCACAATAAGTTATAATAAACACTACATTCTCTAGTTCAGTATGCCACTTCTAGTATTAACTATATAATTTGATATTTTTGGGGCTGAGTTTTCTCCCTTTTGACTGCATTAGCAAAGCCTGCAACCATCTGAAAGCAGCAGCCATTTGGATCTGGAAGCGTCTACATGCTTTCCCTAATATCTGGAACTGAGACTTTGGCAATCATAAAAAGTATTATGACCACAGATGTTCCTTCATCTGTGCCCAAAACAGCAACGCCAATGGTATTGCAACTCACAAGACTTGCAGAGAAACCTTAAAAACTTTGTGGAGCCTACTAGAGTGTGCTCAATGGGGCTGCAAAATTCAGAGCATTTTTCTAAAACTTTCAGGGACTTGCATTGTATGATAAACATGTAACGCATTTGCAGAAGAGCACTGTGAATACCAGCACATACATCAAATTCCTCCCTTCCTACAGCTCGACACCGTTTGTGTTCAGATGATGGCATTAGCGCGCTCTCACCTCCAAAATAAACTCAAGGAATTTAAGAAGTGAAGTGTGGATTAAGAGATAAATTGTTTCCAATTATGTTTTCTGTTTTGACAATAAAGCCAGCTTTTCTTCTCGGGCAAAAATCTAAGGTGTAGTTAATGAGCAGGTGGACGGCCTGCGTTTCCCTCAGACTTATAGCCTACCATGCATATGTTGGGTGAATAGTGTTCAGCTTGCACAGGCTGCTTTCATTAACCCAGTGTTCCACTTTATTATCTGCCTAAAAATAGCCATGTGATGTAATTGTCATATTTTTCAAAAGAAAAACACAGAGCAATTCTCATAATTGAGCTGGCTATTTTTCTTGCATTTACCTTTCAGAGGTATTGGCTGCCTCTGAGACCAGCTTCTATGAACATTTTTATGAATCAATTTTATAAGGAAACAACCTGAGCATTATAAGTGGCTCTTCTATAGGTTTTAGGGGAGTTGACATTTCAGTCACTAGCAACCCTGCACGCAAAGCATCTTTAAATCACTGAATGTGTGATCACATCTTTCTACAGGCCTTCCTCTAATGGGAAATCAGTGTTCCTTGTACAGCAGAACGGCTGAAATGGTCTAAAATTTAAAGAGCTATCATGATTTGCCCTACAATCACACAAATAAAACACAAGATCTAGTTTCCAGCACCTTCCTGACCTACAGTGCTAACATAACCAAAAATTACCCATCGGGCAAATTAGAAGAGAAGGTGCCTTCCCAAGATCTTCTGAAGATATATGTGAAAAATAAAAGTAATTTTCAGCAAGAACCAGATTGTAACAGGCTCGTGGGCAAGCAAACAAGCATGTGCATGGGTGGGTGGTGTGCAAGGAAGGAGGAGGTAGGGAGCGAGTATCGAAACTCTACCACTTGTCCTTTGCCTTGTACAGCCTGCATAAGGACCTTTTGTAATTCTACTTCCAGTACACGTGTGGAGGAGTACAGAGGAAGAAGAAAGGAAAGGAAGAAATGTATATGTTTGTTACTCTTGAATATTACTACATTTAGGATTTTGCATATGAAGGAACAAGTACCATCTATACCCCACTTCTTAGAACTTGAAGTAAAACCCAGGCAGAAAGATCTTTTTTTCAGAACAGAAGCGCTTAAATTTTCAAGGACAGCCACTGACCATTTAAAATTATTTCACAAAGATACCTTGTGAGCAAGCAGGTAACACAGCTACCCTCAGGCTGGCAGATTCTTCCACAGAAAGGGTCAGACACGCTGCTGTTAAGAGGGAGAAAAGGAGGGCTAAGGCACCTCCTTCCTGCCATTTCATTCTTTCCATCAAGGCCACCACCAGCTGTGCTGTATTGTTTAGTTTGTCAGACTTTAATTTGTTTTTTCTCTGTCCTCATTTACACCCACACCCACCCCCCAGATGGATTCAACTTTCACTTTTTGCTTGGGGCTAAACTGAAGTAGTTATGCTGAAACAGAGGACAATAAACTCCCACAGCATTTCTCTTTTTTTGCTATTTTGATAGCCAAGTTAATTAGGTAGAAATATGAGCTACGAAAAAAAAACCCCAAACTATGTATGCAGGTAAGTAGGCTCCTTATTCTTCCCCTGTATGTTTGGATTTTACTTCCTTTAGCCTTGCCTGAAGCTAGGGTTGCACTATCAGCTGTTTCCTTCACACTCGGAGACCATTTTCCCTTTTAGCCAACTGGCCTCATTCAGAGCTCGTACCATTTTTCGCTTTCAGACTAAAATTCCCTGATTACTATCACTAGAAAGCTGTCAGTGTACCTACTTTTTAAAAAGAGAAGATACCACCAATTTTTATTTTTTTTTCCCCTTACTGTTTTTACAGGAGTTGAGTAGGGTAGTGGGGAATGATTAGCTACAGATGGTTTTCAACAAGGGGCTGATAATGGGGGAGCGTCTCTAGGCTGGGGAGAAATACAGATTTGATGTATTAACTGTTACAGCTGAAGCCTAGGTCCATAACACAACAGTTGCGTTTGCTTGTGCAGGGGAATATTAGATTGCCAGTGATGGGATGATGGTTTAGGCAGATGAGGTGCTGTTAACAAGCACGTGAACGTCCGCAGTTCCCAGTGAAACTGGGCTTCACCTTGAAGTAAACCCCTCACCAGAACGACCTACTGTTAAATGGACCAACTCTTTTCAGAGTTTGTATTTGCTTGGGAAGGAAATAAATGCATGTTTTCTAGTAAGGAACTGCTGCCTTGAACAGCCTCAGGGATTTCTGAGAGATTTTATTTCTGATGGCTTATGTTAGATCTATTTCTCATGTAGCAACGGATTGAACTTGAGTAAAATCTATCAGCCTTATTCTCCACCATCATGCACCAGCTCTATGCTAATGCAGCACAGCAATTTCACACCCAGCCCAGAAACTGGGAATTAGGTCCTCTCCATTGAACTCAGCTGAAGCTTATGATTTTTACTATTATACAGGCTTGTAACTCTGGTGATCCCATTTAGGTGAAAAGCTTTTCTCTCAAAAAACAATTTAATCTATATTCTCATACTCAGAAACATACACAACAATTGCTGCCTAGTGCAGAGTCTCCCACCTTTTTATACGTCTAAATAGTTCCCAGTGTAGGTATAAGAATGTATTATACTTCTATTTCCCTTAATCACCTGGTACGCTTTTGTTTTCCCAGCTTTACATGTAGCTTAAAGACTGTAATACTGCTAGAAACCCGAGGAAAGTGCTTAAACATAAGAGATTTGCCAAATCAACTTTGATGGAATTAAATATTAAAGCACCACAGTGAACATACACCTAAGAGCCACCTATACTTCTGTATAGACCAGCACTACGGCTACAGAATGTGCTTTTCATCTGTCTTTCACCGTGGGAGGTACAGTTGTGTTACAAATCTGAGATTTGAAATCTCAAAAGCAAAAAGTCAATGGGAGAAATCAAGATCTGAAAGCAAAAAATGGTTATTTAACACACAGTTCACAAAAGTCACTTCAGCAAAATAGTAGAGAGAAAATACTCAGACAGACAACCATTAAAATTATTTTGTAAAAACATCCTTATTGGGTTCATGGAAAGACTAGATTACTTTTGACGAAAATTACCTATATGTCTCACATAGAATTTTATTCTTACAAATATCTGTTCTAGGTTAATGAAGAGGAGAAAGAAACATCAGAATGATAATTGGATGACACCGACTCCCCTCTCCCTTATAACTATTGAAGCAAAGTTCTCATGTCGTGGACATGTTTCACAGAATGTATAGTGCAGCCTGTTGAAGTGATGATCAACATGAGGAAAGACTTGAACAGGGACATAAAAAATAGTAATCTTGATTTATTGTCCTGGTTTTGGCAGGAATAGAGTTAATTTTCTTTCTAGTAGCTAGCATAGTGCTGTGTTTTGGTTTCAGGATGAGGATGATGTTGATAACACACTGTTTTAGTTGTTGCTGAGCAATGCTTACAGTGTCAAGGACTTTTCAGCTTCTCATACTGCCCTGCTAGCAAGGAGGCTGGGGGTGCACAAGAAGCTGGGAGGGGACACAGCCAGGAGAGCTGACCCCAACTGACCAAAGGAATATTCTATACCATATGACGTCATGCTGAACAAAAAAACTGGGGGAGTTGGCCAGGGGGTGTCTGGGCATCAGTCAGTGGGTGGTGAGCAATTGCATTGTGCATCACTTGTTTTGTATGTTCTTTTACCATTGTTATTATTATTTTCCCTTCCTTTTCTGTCCTATTAAACTGTCTTTATCTCAACCCACAAGTTTTACCTTTTTTTCCGATTCTCTCCCCCATCCCACTGAGTGGGGGTGAGTGAATGTCTGTGTGGTGTTTAGCTGCCTGCCAGGTTAAACCACAACACTTGTATTGAAGAACTAAATGCTTTGGAATAGCCTCATTATTACTGTTTGGTCTCCTCTTGCTGCTACAGGCCACTAGGCTATGACAAATATGAAAAGCAGCTGTGACATTTGCCAAATCATGGGATTGTTTGGAACCAGCAAACTCAGGAGAGATGTCAAATTATGCAGATGATGAAAACTTTAAACAAAGTGATTTATTTCAGTTGACTCTGTTTCCAGGAAATTCAAATAAAGAAATTTATTTCCAGGAAATAGAAATAAATTTAATGGCTCAGCTTTGTTTTAAACTATGTGCATCTCTCCTCCCAGCCTTCAGAGAGTATTGCATGAGTCTCACTGGTCTCTGAACTAACCCACAACCCACACACCATAAAGAAATAAAAACCCAAGTTAATTATGTAGCCCAAAGACATCTCTTTTTCACAGACCCTTGGCTTCTCAATAAGCTATCAATTTTTTTCTCCAGATGGTGTTGCCTCCCTTCAGTTGTTCCATTGTTTCCTTCGTTATGCAAGTGGTTTCTTGATTAAAATTTGTCAACTGCCCTTCCCCTAAGCATTTTCCAAATTCAAGTAATATTTGGAGTTGTTAAATGTAAAAAAACCCCTCAAACACAAAATACCCTCCAGACAAAGTCACTCGTTAAAAATATTAAATGGAGAATGGAAACATGCATTTTGTCTCTATGTTGTCCCAGAAGACAGATGTAGAAGAGTTATCAGTAATATGCCAAAGGCCAGATGCTTACCTGGAGCAATATGGTTTCACTGTTCCCTGGGTCACTGTCCCCTCTATCTATCTTTCTACACCTGCCTGATCTCTGTTGTTAGCATAATAGATAACAGAGCTATCTTTATTTTCCAGCTTTTACACATATGTATCCATTTTAAGTCCTTGGGTATCCCTGAAACAAGCTATTTTCAAAGGAAACATTACAATTTGCATTGCTCCCCTAGTAACAGGGGAATATTTTCACTGTGTAACTCCGGGTAGTCCTCACAAAAGTGTATTGGTACACCAGAAAGAGGTGAACTGCAGAAGATTTATAGTTTTAAATATTAAAAATAAAACCCTTGAAATACAGAGGGTTCTCCAACTTGTATTCAGATTTTCTTCATCTAAAATGCTGGAATGAAATCCTCTCAATAGCAAATTTCTTAAGAAGTCTTTGAGAATGTTGTGGTTCTGCTTGTGGAAGAATTCTCAGGAGAACGGCTCTTACAATATCATGTCAGTACTGCCTCTAGTCTTGGCCAGACCGTACCAAGAACCACAGCCACGTAGAGACCAACAGCAGAGGAAAAAAACACATTTTGAACATTTTAAAATTCAAGAAGAGATGCAGTTGGATACTGGGAAAGAGCACACAATTTTTTTGTTTATCCACTTCAAATCCATCCGTTCCTCTCTATGTGCCTATTTTCACATTCCACTCTGAAGTGAAGAAGCCATGTTGCTATAACTTACCTATGAAATTGAGAGCTCGAGGAAAACTAAGAAAAAATTATGCAAATATTTGCTTCAAGATGCACTTCAGATACATTTCTTGACATCTGCATTTGTAAAACTGGATGAATGATTATTTTTTGCTGAGGTTTCCTGCTTGAAGTTAAAGGAATGGTAATCATTTCCTTTATGTTAGTCACTGGGCATAAAATAGTAATATGAAACTCTCTCAAGGTTTTATTATTACTCTACATATCAAGGAATTATAGTTTTTTAAGCAGACTTACTAAATTTACTCATCTTTTCCTGTCTATATGATATATATATGATGCTGCAAGACTGTTAGAAATAGAGCTTGGCAGGAAGGTAAAATATTTGACTTTTCAAATGACAGGCTTATGTTGTTGGTTTTTTTCAAAATGCAGCTCCCATAGTTTGAGGAACATTTTAGTGTGAAATTCCGAGTCTTTAAAATCAGCGGTAAAAGCCTGATTGACTTCTTTTGGTCAGAAGCTCTCTTTTCTCTTCAAGACATTCGTCAAACACTTTGCCTTCAATGTCTTATAAGTAGCCCTAAATTCACCAATTCAAAACCACTTGTTCAGTCAGGTAAGGTTTTCTCACATCCCAGCATTCACCCACGCAGCATGCATACAGGACTTTGATTTTCAAAGGTGACTACGGACTCAATTTTGACTTTTCAGCAAGGAATAACAAACCTTTTGTTCAGAAGTAGGGAAACAGAAGTGAAAGTCCTAAAATGGTTATGTACATTCAAAGTCTTAGTTCTGTTCTTCTCCATTGCCTGAAACTTGTGGAAAACACAACTGGACATTTTACAAATGCTTCGTTTTCAAACATATGGTATTATAACTATACTGATGCCATATGTTGATGTATCATCCGTGAACAGTGAGAAGACTGGAGGTCCCAGGAGCTCAGTGAACCTGAAGGGCATGATGTGCGCTATGTGTGCTACAGTACAGCTGGGAGCTTGTGTCTGGAGTCTGCTTCTTGGATTCTACTTCAGTTCAGAAAAAGAGACACAGACATTTATGTATTTCATCACAGTTCAGTCCTATTTCTAGAACTATAGGTCCTTTTTAAAAATGACCTTTTATGGTCTTCCCAGTTTTTTAGGGTGCCACTGTAATGTTAATCTTTTCCCAGAAAGTACCTATAATATCTGAGGGGCCTGAACTGGCTTCTTCAGAACATCTTGTGATTTGCTTTATACTAGCTAGCCTGAGTACCAGTAACAATCTGACAAGGGAAGCACACAGAACTTACCAAAAAGGCAAAGTAGATCAGGCTGCACTGAGCTCCAACCATGACACGGGAACTGGAAACCGAGCTGGCTCAAAGAAAGCTTAGAGGTGTATACCCAACTGCTATCATTGCAGTGAGTCTCTACCTTTAGCTCTGCTCTTTCAGAGGCTAAAAAAAATTTCACTTCTAAATCCAGATTTCAGGCTCACTCCCAGCTTGTGTTTTGTGTTAAGAGTAAGTGATGCAGTTTACGCTTCTGTTTCCTTCCCATGCATCCCTAAGCCATTTATTTCATAGCATACTAGACAGACCCAAAGACTGTGATGCTTGAAACAGCAGTTTATGCAACTGTTAGCCCTTTAAACAGGCAGAGGACTAAAAGCTTAAAAGCTTGCACAGACTGACTGCAGTCTGTGCCTTCGGTTTGCGCAATGGCTCTAATAAAGGAGATGAGAACATAGTAGGAAAACGAATCCTGAGAGGTCCTAACACGTTTCTTCCAGACAAATTTTCAAAAGCTCCTATGTGGGGATGTAGGATGGAAGATATGGTCTGAAATGTCTAATATTACAATTTGCAATATGAAATCACAGGAACTAGAACAGCATGCTGTAAAAGTCCAACCAGCATGGAAAGGATTAGCCATTTAAATGAAACAAACACAACCAGAACCATATTATTCCAAACTAAAAGTTCTGGCAGGATACACACTTGACAAAAATCTATCTAGTGAACCCTTATCTGCATTTTCAAAAGGAAGCACATCATCCAGTCCCAACAAATGGATTTCTTATTTTACTGTTTCTATGACAACTGTTTGCCTTTCAGAGCTACCAAATGAAATGAATGGTGAAAAACCACTTTGTATGGTAAATTGATTCCCAGTTCTTTATCCCCATCATACAGTGCTGCTTCACTCAAAGGTGCTTAGTGGTTTAAGCTGTATCATGTTTTTAAATAGATTTTTGTACTGTTTTCATATAGAACATTAATCCTAGACCATGAACATCTGAGGCCTTTGTAAAAATCTTTTTACATGTTTTACATTTGTATCTGTAACACAGTCTTAATTTTGATCTCATCATAAGACAAAAGTATCCTCTAGTCTTTGCAGACCATCATCAACAAATGACATGATTTTTTAAAGGTATTCTGATATTCTTGGTGGGGTCATATATTGTCCTTCTCTGATCAAAAGTTAAACTAATTATTCCATACAGTATTATACAAATGGAATTTTGCTGTGGTTGTCATGGTCTAAAAACACAGGCGAAACAAGTATTACAGACAATGCTTTTTTTTTTTTAAAAAAAAAAAACAACTTAGAAAAGCTGGAAGGTAGACAAACACTTCTTTATGTCTGAAACAGAGTCTGCAGATCCAAAAGCTAAACTGGGTTACAGAACTCATTTTTTCCTCCGAAGTGGATGCGATTCTTATTTATGCTTTCTGTGAGATCCTTTTTAAGTCACTTTGAGCTTCTTTTCTATTTGTATTGACCAGCTGTAGCTCCCACTGCATTGAAGGAGAGAGAAGCTGTCACATCACGCTACATAGAAATGCCCTCGAGGTGGTTATTCTTCTCTTTCTGTAGTTGTTCTTCAGGTGCTTCATGATCCTATTATTTTCTATGGGTTCGGCTTAACAGTTGGACTAAACTTCCCTGTCTCGTATGCTTGTCCCACTCTTATGGTGATAGGCCAAGTATATTTTAGGAGATCCTGGCAGGAACATTAAATGCAAGAAAGAGTCCAGCCAAGAAGCCTTAATAACAAACTGCCACATGAATAAACTGAGGGAACTGAATCACAGTTTCTGCAGGTTTCTCCTAAGAAAATAGCTAATTTGCAAGTTTTGAGGTATGGGATGTTTGAGGGAAGATGAACAACATAGCAAGCTTGTATGAAGAACAGCTCATGCTGGAACCTTCTTGCTCACCTGCATGTTGATAAACTGACACCTCATAATGCTATTTTGAAGACATTTTCCAATACTGAGTTAAATGTAAATAGGCAAGAATCCTTACATCAGAAACAAGCCTGTCGCTGAAGTTAGCTTACACGTTTTTATATGCGCCATAGGATCGTTAGTCAGGCCACAAGAACCCCTGCCTTGAATAGGTAAAAGATCTTAGGAGTTTCATGTCCAAGTCCTCAATCAATCAGAATGAACTTGAACTGAAATTTCCAGTATCCCAGGTCACTGCTCTGGCTATTGACCTTCATCTGGTATCATCTGGTCTGAAGAAACTTTCCCCTCCCTTCATAGAATAAGTGCAAAAACGAAAGCACATTCCTTCCTACAAGAGGTCTGAACTTTGAGAAACTACCCTTTTCCAAAGGGAATAAGTCATAGCTAACCTTAGAAAATCAGCCTATTTGGATTCTACAGACTTTCTTCTGTTACAATAAATAACACAGTACTTAGAATACAATGTGTATTTGCATCAACAGATTGACATACGTGATTTCTTATGGATATAAAAACCCAGATCCTTAATGTATCACCTAACTGGGAGAAAAAAGTGTGTGTGTTTCCGTATGTGTGTGTAGAGACCCTCTTTTTTTGCAAGGCCAAATAATAAAAGACTGCACTACTTTGCATATAAATACGTTATCACTATAGTTTATCTAGAATCTGTGCCTTCTCACTGAAATCTCACACAAAAACTACAGAAGTTTTAAATCTGGTACATATCTCAGGCTTGTAAACAGCAATAAGTATGGGGAGCTTGTTATGAACATTACCTGGTTCACTAAACAGAAATGAAGTCTTTTTTCATTGCTATTGCTATTGGCCACTCCTTTGCATTGTTTCCCAAAACACTGGTAGGATGTAGCCCTCTGGACGCTGCCCTGAAAAACAGTGCCTCAAACGCTCATACATCATCAGTGATTGCTGAATTAAGCCAGGCAATCGCCAATAATACCATTAATCAGAGAAAAGGCTGATTCCTAATGAAAAATAAGCTTCAGAGCTCTGCAGGGGAAAACACACTCCATGAATAACGAGGTATTGCAGGGCGGGCTGATAACGCACTGTAACCGCCCCATCTGCTGGTGCGGGCTAACACTGCACACAGCCGCTCTGGAAATTTCTAGTTAACGCAGAAACAGGTGTGTGTTTTGGCTCGTGTTTGTGTCACGTAACATCTGGTTTCATGCGTGGTTCAAGAACAGCCCTGTCCTGGTCAGGCCTGATCACCTGGCGAGAGCACAGTGGGCAAAACACTGCTGACTGCCTGGTTTGTTCCCAAACCCCTGGCGATAATATCTACTGCTTATTAGTAAGCGATTTCGTCTGTTTGTGTAAACAACTGTGGCATCTCCACCTTCTAAGAGATACGGCATTTGGTGAGCACGATGCAAGTAAATACCAGCAGTTGATCAGCTCCAGCCCACTGATATGCCAGCCAAGTCATTCATGATCTATTAGAGATGTGTCGTGACTACAGTTACTACTGCTAATGGCAATATAATTACAATACTATTAGAATTATTACAGCATTTGTTAATAACAATTGTGAAATAAATTTATATGGCAGATTATTATATGATAATTGTTATCAAGTATAGAGCTGAGGGGAGAGTAGTTAAAACTTAGCCACACACTACCTCAGGGGGAAATCATGGTGTTTGAGTGTTTGTGAATTTGATTGGCTTTTGTCAGGTAAAGTGAGAGGCAACGACCCACATAAGATCAGGCTCAAATTTCTCCTCTGCTTAATTCTCACCAAAATTCCCTGGCACAAAACCAGCTTTCATTTATCATGTTTCCCATGATGGAAGTCCCACAAAGGTAGTTCATGCACTGCTGAGTTATTAGCCAGTTCTAAAGTTTATGTTATGAATGTGTTCCTATTGCTTTGTAAAGACACGGCAGTATGGCACTAGTAGTGTGAAAGCATAGCATCATAGCCCTTAAAACTTGAAATTCTCATGTTGCAGAATTTCATTTTGTTCTGAATAAAAACAAAAAGCAAAGGCTTTTTGGGTTCTCTCCCCCCCCCCCCCCCCACCTGAATTTACCATGAAATTGAATTTGCTAAAATGTAATGCTGGACAACGCTCTCTTTGGAACGTTAAGACTGTGTCACCATTTCATTCTATTTTGTTTCAAGATACCAGGATCAGGTGAGCTTATTTTTCTCTAGAGCCATCACTAGTTAGAATATCTTGAGCTAAGCATCAAAGTACTGCTTTGCCGCTCAAATAGGAAACACCAAAATGTTTTAGGTAGTGACTGACATTCGTTACAACAAAAATACAATACAGAATATTGAAAAATACAAAACCTGATGGTCTATAACATGTCAAAATAAAAATTGCACCTATATGGTTAAGATTGCCTTTTCTGACAACAAAACTCTTGCTGGAAATTGCAGAACACCTCTCTTTAGACCTCCAGGTAAAAACAGGACATAATTATTTTCTTTTTTTTTTACTAGTTTTCCTTATTCTACTCTGCAACACTTTTCGTACATCAGAAAAAGGTCCTTTCAGCAGTGTAGCCTAACATGCAAATTTACTGCCTTGCTTGTAGCACTCCTTGTTAGTAAGCTATAAATATGTCTTCAGTCTATCCTCTGGGGCAATCATGTTAGAGGAGACAAAAGCGCTTACCCTGCTAAGTTTAAAAGAAATTCCTACCATTGAGATACCTTGGCAAGTATCGAAGTGCTTCTGCACTTCATATTAGTGAAATTACCCCTCCTGGAGTACTTACAGGACTCTTACAATTATGGCCATATTGACAGGACCACCTGGACAAAAAGGCTGTGATGAATCAAGTCTAACATTTTATGGCTTCCCCCCACCCTCAGAGACGAGCACTTTGGGTTTGCCCTTTCCTCTGATGGAGTTGCAGTTAACAGAGATGAATGAATGTACCTTGGACACCAGCTTCCCAGGCATCACCTCATCCACCACCTATGCTCAGTCTTACACCATCCACACCCAAGGCTTCAGATTCTTGTGGCCAGCGCCACAATCCCTGTTCTTCCCACACCCCTAAATATATGACTGCTCACTTAGGTTTCTCCCAGTTCACTCATGTTTTATGAGCATAACATGTGATGATACAGATTTTTCATCAGGATCAGCAGCCCAAAAGGTCCCAGCTTTGTAAATCTGACTGAGCTGCTGTTCACTGGAGAATGCACAAAGTTTCTAAGGCACCTTTGGAGACCAGCTCTTCAGGACACACAGAATCAGACAGGTGCCTGCAGAATGTACGAGGCTTACTGTGTACACCCTGAACAGTTGCTTGTCCTCTGGGATCATGAAGTGTTGCCTGGATTTGCCATTTCAGCATGGTATCAGCGGTACCACATGCCCCGAAACCACTGGATTGACTGTAGATCAGAGGTACGACACAGTGTGTTATATATTTCTCACTGGAAAATCCCACTCAAGATCACTGCTGCTGAAAAGGAGGAATATGTGAAGGTTAGAACCATCTTATTACTCATTCCTTCCTCTTGGACCAAAGACAGACAAGTGGAGAGGTGTCTTGCTATTGCATTGTCCACCTGCAGCACTTGTTCTTGATAAGACAGCAAAGTAGACCCATCAGACCAAATATCTGTGCTTCCTCCATTGCTGCTAGGAGCTGAGGACTGGTCACAGGGCCCCATGCATACTTTGCTGCACGGACCACCTCCAAGGGAGCAGGGAGCCAGGGCAGGTAAGTGCCCATTTGTTACAATTGACTTAAGGTCCCCCTTGCCCTTTGAGAAAGAAAAACCTTCTCTCCACCACCAGGTGTCCTGCCTTCCTAGATAGCCATAAGCTTATCGGGTCTAAAACGTGAACTTCTGAAGTTGGGTGGAGCTGATTTCAATGGTATTTGGAGCAGGACCACTGAAGGACAGGGAAAAACCTAAGCCAGAAAATCAAGGAGGTCATGTGCAGGCCAGCTGTGGCCCTTTTTGGTCCCTTTGGTCTTCCGGATGAACAAAGGATGGACAAGATGTATTAAAACTGTAACTTAACTTTGGATATTCTCTGAATTTTTCCTTCCTTTTCTTTTTTCTCTCATGGTATATTTTTGTTATTGTATATTCCCTTGATCCTCTAACTGCAACAAAAAAATATTTGAAACACCAACAAAAACAAAGAAGGAAAAAAAGAAATCACACACAGAGTGCATTAATACACACATTAAGTTGTACTTATGCATGAAGTTAGTCTGTGAAGAAGAATTCTGTGACCTTGTAAGAGTGAGAAAATACATTTTAAGATGTCCCTTTCTCACTCTCCAGATTTGTATTCTCTAGCTACACATGCAGAAAAGTTTAGAAGAAATGCCTACATTTGAAGACAGCTGGCTAAAGCTTCCAGAGATGAACATCTTACAAATGAGACCTATTTACATATGAAAAAAGCAATACTGACAAACAGTTACCACCCAGTACCAAATGCAAACTCTGAGTTCAGCACAACTTAAAGCCATTAGAAATTCTGTTTTGAGATACACCAAGGAATTATAAGCTTGATCGAAAGCACACTAAAATTGATAAGGCCTATGTTCACTTCAATGGGCTTTCAATTAGGTCCCGTTGGAATTTGATGCCAGAGAATGGATTTTTCTCTCCATGGTCCACTGCAGCTGCCTGTAGCAGCAGCTGTGCAACACTCTAGACTTTTCTTACAGAAATCTACACTAATCTCCATTTTAAATTTATCTTGTCCTCTGTTCCCACCCTGTATCCTAGATCACACTCAATGGATAACAAAGACCTTTCAGGACTTGTGAGTTTAGCAAAGCTGAACTCAACATAATGAAAATTTCAGTTTGGATTCCAGAAAAACATTCTCTAAAGTAGGCAATTCATTCTGTGTCCCCCTACATAAGGAAGCATATCAATTTTTTAATAGTAAATACCTGGCATATCACCAAGCTCATACACAGTGTTTCCTCTAAGAAAATTCTAGACTTCTCATGTTTATTGGGAATCTTCATCCCCCCCTAGAGCGACTAGTTTCACCTCAATTCAGGATGTTCAACTTGTGCTACCTCCAAATTTTCCCCTTCTCTCTGCAATAAATCCTCCCACCAAACCTCTTTCCCTGAGCTCCCACTGCAGTTTCTCTGCAAGCAGTCAAATGAGTTTATTCACATCTTAGCAGCCTTCCCCTTGGTTTGTGTATGTTAATGAAGAGCCTGCAGCAGCAGGTTGGCACGAACCCAGCTGAGCTCCTCTTCACCACTTCCAGCAACTGCTGCCAAGTTGAACAAGGGAAGTGGCAATGCTTGGGAGTTGTGCTAGCTAAAAGAGGAAATGGGAAGTCTTTGAGCAAATTTGATTTGGAGGTTAGCCTGAGGGGAGGGCAGTATGTTGATTTCTAAACAGTTGTAAGGTTCTGAGATTCAGTCTTCATGAGAAGAAAACCTGAGCCATCATATTTCCAAGTGAATAAGATCTACTCACACGAACATCAGGCCTCCCTGTAGCTGTGCAGCTCCCTCAGAGATGGTGCTTCAAGGCTCAGTCCTGCCCAAAGCAGGGAAGGCTAAGTGCAATCCTCCATCATGGACAGTAGATCGTAATCTTGCTTTATCTCTGGACTGATAAAACTTACTTGATTATATAATGTGCTTGACTAAAAATTTTGGGTTTAGGATTTTCAGGTGTAGTATAGGAGATTTAGATTCTTTGCTTTGTCTGATTCAGATAGAATCTCTCATATTTAAATTGTTTGAGAATTTCTGGGCCCTAAAGATTTCATTTTTTTGCTTAAATAAGAATGACCAGCCACATCGTTTTAGTCTCTTTAACTGGGTTGCTAACACTGAACAGGAATAAAGCAAGTAATCCTTGCGGAGAGAGCTCACACTTGGATAAATTCTGGTAAGCAAGACCACATATTCATGCAAACTGTCATTCCCAAAATATACATGCAAAATAAAATCGTTCACCCAAGCTACTACTAATAGGCAATGAAAAATAAATAGCGCACTGGTCAAGTATTGAATCTGAGCCTACGCGAAGTGGTCATTATCTGTCCTGGGATAAAGCTGATGGAGCTAGAGAGTAACTCTGAAAGAGAAGCCCCCCTTAGCACCCCATTTTGTAGTACTACCTCAGCTTCAGTTGTGACGTTATCCTCTAAAACCTAGCAGTAATCTGTAACCCGTGTAATTAAGTCTGCCTGAGAGCAAATGTATTTTCTCTTTTCCCGGTTCTGCTGCATGCTTCACTTGTTATAGCCCATTTTAACAAACCCATTCAGCTGCATTTAGTCTTTTGAGATGTCAGGTTGATTTTTATTCTGGCTACTAGACATTGCGCAAGATCATACATTATGGACAGTACCTCACTGTCATCTAAGCCACTGCTGTAGTGGTGGCTATTTTGTAATGTAAAAGCCCAGCTGTCTGCTGCTATGTGATAAGTACTAAAAATGGTACACTGCAATCCAAGCTACTGTAGCATTATAGCCAAAAGAGGATTACAAATGGGATGACTGCTGTAAGGAAAGGCTATATACAGTTGCACATATGCACTTCAGTGATTCTTATCATGGGAGGGAAGAACGGCATTTTCACTTTTAAGAAAAATTTCTCTCCAGGGTGTACTACTGCTACCTTGCTGCCAGTTACTGTTTCCTGGCAATGAACAGACCGTATGCTCATAGGCCATGACATTTGATTAACGACTCTAATACAGAGTCACCTGAGGAAGGAGCGGTGTCATTAACATGGGCAAAAAGGAATCAATAGCTGTAACATTGTCTCTCCACAATATTTTGTGGGAAAGCGAGGGAAGGAAGTGAAATAAAATAGAAAGGAATTAGAGCAGGAGAAGAATGATCATAGCTGTCTTTAGATAGCTCCCCAGACAGGAGGCAATTGACAGCTTTTGCTTGGATGGAGATGGGGATGCTCTTCCCTTCCCCCATGCAATAGCCTCCATCAGGTTACATATCACTGAAGTAGACTGAATCCCTGCAAAGAAGAAGAAGACATCCACAGGCAAGCCTATGGACATCTGCACGGAAACATTTGTAGCCTCACAACTTGAACCTCAGACAACTCAATAAATGCAATTCTACTCATGAGAGACATTGAGAACATCATGATTGTCTTGGAGGTGTTGGGGGCTGATGTACAGCCCTGCTGGTAGCTCATGACCTGATCTTTCTTGCAGTTTAACAACTCAGCTTTAACAACCCAACAAGCTGAAGCAGTATACAGGAGAATCATCAGCATCTTTTTGTAGCAGGCTCTTTCTGTAAGAAACGTGCAAGTGGAAATGTAGAAGTGTGATTTAGTAACTGAGTTTGACAAATACTGACCAGAAGGCATAATTTTACTAACGCATGTTCATCCAGCTTCCAATGAAGCCAAATGGGAGACAGACAAGAGGAAGTACCAAAGGCCAAAATGGGTCTGCAAAACTACAGAACTGCTAGCTTTTTTTGGGCCAGCATTCTCACATTCACTATGGAATACAGATTACACAGGTATTTGGATCAATGTAGCACACCTGAGTCGCTGCAGTATCTTATTTTCTGCAAGATACGAGAAGCTTGTGTGAGGTTTACAGCCTGAGACATGACAGATTCCCGAGGACCAAGTTTTTCTTTCTAAGATTTATTTATTTGTTGTTATAAATATTACAAGTCTTTGATTTAAATCCATACCTTCCACCTGAACATGCTGCGCTTTTGGCCCCAAATTGCTTATCATTTAGAAAGCAAATGACCAAAGAAGAGGAGGGAAGGTCACAGAATCATTGTTTATTCTCAGGTTTTTGCTCTCACAGTTCCATTCCATAGACAAACCATGGATAACAAATACGAGCTCAAGCTGAATATTTCATTCTTCCCAAATAGAAAAATGCCATATACAATCATTAAAGGGCACATAAAAGACTGAGGAGCCTTGCAAAAAGCCTGACTAACAGCAACAGAAAACATAACCAACGTCAAAGAGTGGAACCAAGAAAGAAAAATTCTTCAAAGGAGCATAACCCAGATACCGTAACAGAAATGAGCTCAGAACAAAACTCAAGGTTTGCATTTTTGCCCTCCTGGCTTGGATGGGAGGTTTGAAAAAGGCAGCCCTAAGGCAACCAGGATTTAGGACCAAACCTCACGAGAGCAACAATAAATCTTTCTCGTCCCTGAATACTGCCTGAGGACTTGCTCATCAAGACATTCATATAATCCCTTTCCTCCACATTCATGTCCCAATCATACCCAATTCTAGAGACTGGAAAAGAAAAAATTTGATGTCACAATTTGATTGTGACAATAGGATCTTCTTGGAAATACATGCAATAAAATCATCACAGATTACAAAACAAATGTCAGCTGGTTAGTGTGACACAAGGGCATTTAAGATGTAGCTCCAACTGCCAAACTCCTGTTATTGCCTTCCAAGTAAAAATTAACTGAAGAAAAAACAGGCAAGAAAGAATCATAAGGTCTGTAGTCTGGTTATGAAATGTATGTGGGGGCAAGATGAGTTTAAGGACAGGGTTGTAGCACTGACCTGAATTTGGGAGAAAATAAAGCAAGGGAGGCAAGGCAGCATTAAAAGCTCTCTTGGTGCAGCTCTTCAGAACAGAATCACTCGATGCCAAAAAGGAGAATTGACACAGGGAATTGAGGTGGGAACCCCTGTCAAGGTACTCACAGACCTCATTAATGGGAGGGGGATCAGCCACTGGGTGCACTATAATTTGGGGAATTGTAAAATATCCTTTATTTTGAAGATAAAAATGCTACAGATGGGTCTTTTAAATGAGGCAGTCACAAACACAAGCACAGAAAATATTCTAGGAGGATGTCAGCAGGGAGAACTCCAAAGTGGAAGGACCTGATCTGCCCCACTGCACCATCCCTTAAGTCTATGTTGAACAAGATCCTTGGGGCAGTATCTCTACGGCTGTGCAACCCCCATTAAACAGTACAAAAGAGAACAGTTTTACTCTTTTATAGATGCCCCCTTGCAGAAAAAAAATGTGTAACCAACTTGAACTGCAGGATCTTCTCATAAGCAGCATGATGCACATTTCACCTCACTTTACCGCAACCTTTCCCACAGATTTAACAGTGATGAGGGGATCTCAGAGACAGGCCATCTACCAGACTACCCTAATGATAGGAATTTTGTAAAATGTCACAGACTATCCAGAACAGCCAGGAAGGCAAAATATTTTTGCCTTGTTTTGTTCTATCAAGTGATGTGTTTATTTTCGAGAGCTATAGTGGCATAGCTGTCCATGTGTGCTAACAGCGAGGCAATTCTCTCAGGCATTCAGACAGCGCATGGAGATTTTAACTGTCAAGGAAAAATACTTCTCATGCTACATAATGCATCAAAGATGTGGTGCACTCTTGTTTATTTCACTCTAGGATGACATAATGGGATATTTTTTTTGAAGCAGACACAAGCACCGAGGTTAATGGTTGATCTGTAAATAGACCCTGTAAATATTCACAATATTTAGCCCTTTAAAATGAGATCCAGCTAATGATATGTTCAGAGGCATGAAGTTAATTGCTTTAACTAACCAGAAATGCAGAAACTGCCATTATTTCCTCCAAATGGCTTTTATACTCCAGATATCAAACTCAGTGTCAAATAGACTATGATTTATGTCAGACACACTGTACCTTCGCCTCAACACTCTCCTCCCGCAAAATAAAGTCCCCGGGCAGGAGGAGAAAGTAACTAGAATGGATGTGTACAGCTGCCTTCCTGCCCTTGACAGAGAGCCGTACAGGTAACAATCTTCACCAAAAAGTGATTACAGTTATGGGGTAATGGAAAAAAAATTGGCCAAAACTAAACTAATTTCTACAATTTTCCACAAACTTCAAAGCCAGTGGTTTTGTCTCATTTACCCTTTTTCCATTTTATCTGAGAGAAAATTCATGAGGCTCATGAGACTTTAATAGTAAGTTAATTAAGATGAAAAATAAGACTGAAAAGCTTTGCAGACTCACTACAGACTGTCTTTCTATCTTCAGTTTATCTAACCATCTTTGTCCAAGGAGCTGAACTAAAATTTTCCTGGGATCAATTATTTCACTGTTTGGGTCAAAAGACACAGCAATTACTGTTTTATTGTTTCCCTTATTCCCCCTCTATTTACTTAGGGCTCAATACAGACTTAGGACTCTGGAACAACAAAAATCAAAACAAAATCGATTCAATGTTTTTTTGAACCTGAAAGACTGAATTCTCAGGTAACTTCAGAGCTGATTCATGTTAAAGCAGGATAAAACCACAGCCCTCAAAGCTGGAGTAAAATACCAAACACAGTGAAGACTGAGCGTTTATAGAGTCAGATTTAGCAGGCTCGGCTTCCATAAAAGTCCCTGAACCTCCTATTTCTGTGAGGGCAGGTTGGAGGCCTTCAGTTCTAATGGAGGGTTTCTAGGCTGTGAGGTGACTGAGTTCTGATGTAAGTGAAAGAAAAAGATCATGAGTGGCAAAACAAAAACGAACATAAAACCCCCAAAGCACTGCTTTGTAAAACACTCAGAACTCATTAGCAGTGTGAAGAAAATAATGAGCTCTTCAATCCAAACTGGACATCAGAAATCTGGGCTCTGTTCAGACAAAGGACAAAAAACTTGAGCACAAAATTTTTTTCTTTAAAGGAATCCTACATCAATCCTGATTAAGAGATGGTGAACACCATTCCTAAGAGAGATCTCCAGTATTTAAAACCATGTGAAGTTGAATGTTTTGTGAAACTCAGTTATCACATTTCTCCCTCCTGCTCTTTACACTGACACCTTTCTCCTGGCCCTCCCTGCCTTCCTACGAGATACGTTTAAAGCCAGCGTGGATTATGGTCTGTAAGACATCTAACTTTATCCTAACCAGACAGCCCATCTCAGAATACATTTAAAATAATCTAATAACTAAATTACAGTAATAGTCATTTGGAAGTCACAACATGCCAACAGTCATTACACAGAAGGCCTTGATATTGTACAGTTTTCTCATTTAAAGAGACATAGGAAATAACTGGCTGTGTCTAGTGTGGGCTGAGATATGCTAGACAACTAGCGTCAACAACTTTACTTACGTTTCAGAGTTCATTAAATCCATAAGGTACCTATTATCTGACAATTCTTTCCTTTGGCATCTGTGAAGATCTGACTCCAACTTTATGCTGATAAATCTTTGCTAAAGTTTTATCAATATAAAGTTGGATTCAAGTCTTCACAGAACTTTTTTGTGCTACAGTAATAGAACTTGGATGTCTCCCACTCACTTCTGCTGTCATTTATACCAATGGGCATGAAATGCTAGACCTCGGGGGTACGAGAAAAGCCCATTATCAGTAGTGTTTCACTCCCACTGTACATAGCCTGCCTATTGTAACTAGTCAACAAATCTAACTCAATCTCCTGGCCTTGGCCGGGTGATCACTGCAGAACTGGATCAGACAGATTAAATTCAGATACCACTTTCTCACCCCATGCTCTTTTATTATCTTTCCCTTTGCTAAAGGTTGCCGTCCCTGTGTGGAAGGTAGATAATGTGAGCATGCATCATCAACCCCAATGCCAGGCTTGACTGAAACTACCACAGAGGCCTGTGTTTTCACACATTAAAGGAACATGGACCCTGAAAACAAAACAAAACGAAAAACCGCACCCGGAAACAAACAACCCTTTCTCAAAAAAACAATGACTTTGGATCACCCTATCCACATTTACTGTGTATTTGTTTTGAAAATATTCCAAAAGGGACATGGTTACTTTTGCCAACATTGCCAAATGCTTAATTACACAAATGCTTCCATCTGGAGGAAGAAAAGATTTAGAGGCTGGTTAGCCAAAACAAATTATATTTTGACTCTGAGATATGAATGCATGTGCCTGGGAGGTCTCAGCTGGAGAGTCCAATGAGCTTTTCAAATGTGGGAGTTCCCACAGCTTCTGAAGCTGACTGATGGGTTGACTGCAGGAGCAATTACCAGAAACAGTGGGCCAATCCTTCCCCAGTTCCTCTGAAATGTGGCTAGATTCCTGGCACAAGAGCTTCCACCCCCTTGTGTGGGGCTGCAATACTCTCCAAGGAGTTCTGGGCCCGCAAACAGAAAACATTTTCATCTTCCCAACTGGCCATTGACATGAGTGCATTATATTTTAGAGAACCTCTACTTATTTTAGACAGTATTGCACTCTACACAGCCCAAAAACATTTGCAGTAACATTCTGACATGTATTATGTAGACAGAATGCTTCTTGGTTTAGATATTTCTAGCACCAAGTTTAGGCAAAATGCTAAGCATTTCTTCTGAAATATTTCAAAACAAGTATGAGAGTTCACAGAACTAAAAAAAAATCTGCTGCAGAATGTTACAACATTTAGGCATCAGGCATATTGCAGCTAACTATATATATTTTTGATGCAAAGCAGACTTGAACGAGATAAAAAGATTGCCAACACTGTTCATCTTGAAATATCCTCCTCTCAAAACCAGTATACAATGGAGAAGCATTACACTTCCCTTTGTGCATGTAGGGAAGTCAAGGCACGAACACGTACGCAACAGAAAATACACAATATATGCCAGTAGCAGACTCAAAACCAGAATGCAGGTTCCTTGATAACCATTCCTATAATATTTAGTGTAAAAAAAAAAACCCCAAACCCCCAACACAGGAGTGTGCATCTGGTTAGAGATCAGACTAACTAATTCATAGTTGGTATAAATCAGTTTCCTTGAAATGAGCAATACCAGTTTGTCCAGCAGATACCTCATTTGGATTATACTGCTTTTTGGGACAGTACCAGAAGGATGACACCCAAGTTGATGTCTCCACCTAAGGATCTGACCAGGATATATGTTTAAGTAGTAAAGAAACAGAGCCAGAGGAAAGGAAAAGAGTCAGTGAATACAAATGCTATGGTAATATGGACTGCTATGAAGAGCATATTTTAGTGAATTTGAGATGAACACATAGCATCACTTTCACATTAGCCTGGGTCATTGCAAAGGAGCCACACAACCTTTAGACTTCAGCATCAGATATTGTGTCTCTGCCACTCATTTTTATTTTGTTTACAACTTGATGGGGTTTTTTCTTCTCCAGCTCATTCTGTCTTTTGAAGTCTTTGTTACTATGGAAACAATTACAGTGTTGGTCTACACATAGCCTAGTGATACCTCAGAGTGCAAAAAAAATAGGAAAGAGTTTTAGGCAAAAATTACTTAGATTTGAAAGTATAAAGCACTATAGGACAGTTTATTGCCTCCCCTTTAGCTCCCTAACTCACTGCTGATAAAATCAGAAAGGTTGGTTTACGTAGTTTAAATAGGTGTTTTTGTCTGAAGTGGATTAGGGGAGTACTTGCACAAACACTTAAATGCAAACACATAAAACAGGGTTGTGGCACCTCAGCAGTTGGAAATGACAAGCAGCTGGGCATGGCAGAACCTTCTGCTGGAGAAGGACCTTCATGGACTTTGATGCATGCTAGTATATATGCTACATACTAGCAAATTACATTTGCCTAGGATTGTTCTTTGGGATTCATGCCAATAAGCACGAAATGGCTCAGGTCCATGCTATAAATTTTTCTTAACCTTCAGAATACAGTAGCTACATACAGACTGCTTATTAAGCATGGTGTCCAAACCATGTGACCTCCAAAAAAAAATGCACTCAACTTTTTTTGAGAAATGCTAGCTGACCCAGCATGAAATCATACCAGGGCCATTCTAACAGTTCAACTAAAGGGAGTAGGTTGTATCTTGGAACACAGCGTTGTTTATTTTTTTTAGTATAGACTTAGCCATAGGGCCCAATTATCCTGATAAGTATCCTGCAAAGAGGGTCAAGGAGCACATTTAAGAACTAGCCCCTAATTGTCTGCGCTGCTTTACTGCTAGCTCACTCACTAACTCTGTCCTGAACAGACACCAGCCACCTCTCTCCAAAAGTAATGCGCTACTAGAAGAGCTAGCTTTAAATTCTGCAGATGTGATCCAGTGAATTCACACAATTTTTGTGGCCAGGGATTTATCTGTGGCCCTCCTTCCTTCATGGAAGTAGATACAGCCATGCCTTTAATATCACAGGAGCCATCAGAACAACTGTGTGTACAAGTATTTGGCTCTTCCCCACGGTACACAAAACCAGCTGCTTAGATCCTGAAGAATAGCAACATTGAAAAACCCGTCCACAGAAAGAAATTTAAACCCATTTCCTAAACGAGCCTGAGGTGCACTCTAGGGAGCCAAAGACTTAAAGAGAAAATTGGAAAGGTATTTGCAAGAGAAGCTGGTCTTGCCCAGTAGCAGGCAGACCCTGCTACAGCTACGGAGAATCATAGAATCAACAGAACAAAAGGGTAAGTTCAATGGATGGAACCCTGTGGTAATATTAAAGTACATCTACTATATAATTGTTTTACTTCAATTAGAAGTTATTACTAGATGCTAGATGGCTATCAAATCAGGTTCTTTTGAGAGGAACAGCAGTTATTCACTGTCAGTTGATTATTTCAGAGAGTTTTTTAGATATGCAGTCTGTACTTTTTTATTTGTCATATATGGAATGATGCTTAGGAAGACAAATGTATTAAATTCTGTTTTCCCTCCGTCCTAGTATTTTTTCTGCCGCTATAATTTCTTATGTTCCAGCATTAAAACAAAATTTTTTTCGAAGATGCTTTTCTGTGCTTTCTTATTGCATTTCAGCTCTGTCTGCTCAAGGGCAATGGATTTTAAGGTATATTTATTATCTTCCACTATATATGCCACTTTTCTTAAAGTTCTTCTTCACTGTTACTAATTTCTAGTCAGGAAGAAATCCCCTGAGCTTTCCTGCAATACTCTAATATACTGAATCTTATTAACTAGTGAAACTTTTTTCTCCCAGGAAAAGATCTGATTTATTAAATCCCCTTTGACTTCACTGTGAATTTGGACTGAAAAAGAAATATAGATACAAGTGTCAGATACTGATAACATCTGAAAACACTACAGAAGTCAATTCCCCTGTGGCTTTGAGATCAAAGTGAAATTCTCCATCAGAATGGAGTAACTCTTGGTTTAGTTGTTCATATTTGGTGTTTGACCATACTAATGTGGAAATCGTGCCTGGACAGTGGGCAGGAGCAATTCCAGCATACCTCTCAAAAGTGCAAATGTGCACTGAAGGAGATGGGTGCTCTTCACGTAATTCTTCTTTTGCAGTAAGAGAGGGAGGAACAACTCTGGAAAAAAGTTTAAGGAATCAGAGCTTGAGATATGACCCGAACTCCTCACTGCTCATAAGGATTCAGTCATAGTGCTCTTCAGAGGCTGTGTTTTATGATCCTCCATCACAGCCCCTGGTGTATTTATTGCCACACACGTCAACCATAGAGCCATATATACTTTCCTCATTGAAAAGCCACAGCAACAAATACTTGCTTTGGAAACAGTTCTAATAGTGACAGATCCTTCTTATTGAGGGTGGGATATCAGTGTCAGTACTTTAAAGAGAACATAACTCAGGAAGACCTAGAAAGCTCCATCAGTCCCTGTTCTGGTAGGGGAGCTGAGCCTCTTTCAGTATCAGATTCATACTTATCAAAGCAACTTTCTGTGATTAGATTCCATATAAAATTGGATGATCCTGATTTTATTTCACAGTGAATGGAAATGTAACAATTATGAAAAAAGTCAAATTTGCACATTTACATATTTCATGTAATCAGGAGAAGTGGAGGCATATACTGAAGCAGTGAGTGGGGTATCACAGACTGTGTATGACTTGTATTATTCTCGTATGACTTTTCAGTACACTTTCTCCGAATTAAGTTAAAAGCCATTAAATGAGTTCAATGAACTTCATACATAGGAAATACACATTTCTGTGTGGAAATGTATATTTTGCTTGAGAAGCAAAGCAAAGTAACACTTTGGATATAGGATAAGTCCGCTAGCAGCATCTCTCCCCTCCCCATAGGCTATAGCATGTGCCTGGATGGCCACATTAGCTTGGATACCTAGCTCTTAGTTGGCTAAAATTGAGATGAACCTCACTTAATAGGACTGTCTCAGAAGGCATCACAAATTTTAGGTTTCATTTAGGAGCCCAAAATTAGCAGGGAAGACCTGAGCAATAAGGTGAGTCTGAAAGCCTGAGTGGTTTTAAAAGCTGAAAGAAACCCTTCTTGAAAAGCAAACTGTTTTAGAAACTAAGTTATTGTGTGAAAATAAACAGAAACATCACTCCAGCCTTCTTAACAAATTACATTTTCTGGACACACACATTGACATGAGCAAGTTTGAAATCTAAGAACAAGGGGAAGCATGGAAAATAAGGCTGGAAGGGTCCTTAAGAGGACATCTAATTCATTTCTTGCTTCAGAAAAGGATCATATCCTGTCTTAATCCTAGGTCATGCTTGTTGCACACTAGTTCTGCTTTTAACACCTTCAGTACTGAAATTCCCATAGTCTCCCTAGGCAAGCTAACCCCATGCTTCACTCGTTATCTTGAATGCTAGGAAGATTTTCATACTTCAAATATGAATCTCGCTTACTGAAATTTACTTCTCATCTCTTTGATCATCTGAATACTGTATTCTCTTCTCTTTTGCAACAGCCTTGTACGTGTTTAAGGAGTGCTGTCGCATGTTTCTTTAATCATTCTTCCTTTGGAAGAAGCAATCCTAGTTCTGTCAATCAGTCCTTGATTGTCAGACTAGAAAACAGGGCTCTCCTCTTGGAGCTCTCCAGTAGATCTTGCAGTTTGCTTCAAATACGTGTTCTTCCAATTAAGGGAATTTCATCTGAACCAAATTGCTATTCAAATAACCTACTAAGATTATTTTGTGCTATCAACTCTGAAGTATTCACCACTGATTAAAGTGACCTTTTCCATGAAGAAGAATGGAAATGCAGAGTGCTTCAAAGTCAATGAAACAATAATAGGTCTCATTCATCTCTTACTTTGTCTGGCTTGAAATTCCAGTAACTTAGAAATACCAAGGAAGAAAACAGCTCAGCATGATCATATGGGGACATGGCCAAAAGGTGAAGGAGGCGAAAGCTCACATGATGACACAGTCATTTTGTTGACCAGATATAAACATTTGTCAACTCTTATTTGAAAATTTTAACAACTATGTAAAAGGGCAGTGATCTATCAAATTGTGAAAACAGAAATTATAATCACAGATTTTCAAAAGCCAGAGGGAAGTGGTTTTCAATTTCTAATTGTTAACGAAGAGAATACATCTGAAACAATTCTGACATCTCTGCTGACTTGGTTCATGCCACCAATGAGCATGAGGAAAACTAACTGTATCTTTAATCTAATTACATCTAGTATAAACTGAAGAAAAAGAAGAAATTAACTACTTGATTCAGATACATGACAAGAAAAAAAAAGTCATTTATTGAATCCATTTGAAATAGTAAAATACTTCTTAGGGTTTAAAATAAGAAAAAGAAGGGACATACCACACTTTAATGGAAAGAGAGGATTTCAAAACTTGTATAACCAAAGTTCAAAACATTGTGCTGAGTCACAGAAACTGGAAAAAAATGAAATCCAGAAATATGTCCAGTCTGGTTGAAAAAGAAGTATTTACAGTCATGAGTGATTCACCTTTTTCTCAAGAATCAAATCACGGGAGCTGTAAAGATTTGAATAAAGTGTTAAATAAATATTCTAAATAAATTTAGTAGCAATGAGATACTGATTTCCCCTAAGCAAGCAAGCAATAGGAGAAAGTATATCTGATTTCCCTGGGATCCTTAATAAGCTGTCCAAGTTAAATTTGTTTATCATGTAATGAATCACTGCATTTCCAAAATTAATTAAAGCAATTACAGCTAATTAATATGCATAACAGGCTTATTTGACTGTAAAAACTTGATACATAGATCCAACAAAAAAAACCTCACTGTAGTTAATAAAATTCCATAGTCATCGATTGTATTTTCTCCAAGTCTAGAACACGTTTCAGTTTTGTATCAGGGACAAATACTTTCCTCATTCCTTTCCCATAACATGTATTGAGATTTCAGAAATTCTTCTGCTTCATATTCCACCTATTCAGGGATCAAGTTCTAGGCCTTGCTTTAAAAGCTATCTTCCTCCCCAACACTGAGACCATCTCCTTAAATATCTCAATGAAACTGACATATTCTCAGAAGAAAAAGTTTCTTATTCTACAAATCAGCATCTCCGTATGAAAAAAAGTAACTTTTTTAGAAGAGTCTCTGTCAATATTGTCTCTACCAGGTGGAGACTGCAGACCTCCATTCTGCAATTGCAATCTCAGAGGCATCACTTTGAGGTCCTGTAGAGGTCCACATCAAGAAGGAAGTTTGTTACTTAAACACAGGATCAGAACCCCGGTTATTAGGAACAAAATGAAAATAAGTTAAACATTTTGACCAAACTTTTAATTAGCTTTGCAAGGCTTTGGATTTGTAACAGTGAAGATTTCCTTATATTGAGTCTGACCAGAAACATGAACACCTGACACAGAACAACAAACAAGTTGTTTGGAGAGGACTTCTGCTGACTATCTAGTGCAGCCTCCTGCTTTAAGCGTGACTACTGCCAACACTCAACCTGGTCAGCTGTGGCTTTTCCTAGCCAAGTGATGAAAACCTCCAAGGATGAAGATTTCACTATGTCTCAGTAACAGGTTCCGACATGGTGCCAAACTACTAGTGAGCTTTAACTAATACCCAGTCTGAACTTAACAAGCTTTAATTTGCAGCTATTGCCTCATGCTACACCATCTTACGCTGCTGTTCAGCTCTATCATTTTTTAGCTCCCCGTCAGCAGTTGTGGCTGCTATGAGACTGCTCCTTACCCTCCTCTTTGCCAGACTAAACCAGCCCAGCTCCCTCCCTCATTCTGACCCTCGATAAAAGTATCCTGGCAGCTCTCTGCTGGATCCACTCCAGTTTCTCAGCAGCCATCCTGAAATGGGGAGTCTCAAAACAGGACACAGTAATCCTGGGGTGGCTTCACCATCACTGAGAAGGTAGGGTTGATAATTCCTCTTGTTCTGATGCCCATGCTCCCCCTAATGCAGCCAAGCGTATGGTTTGCCTTATTCATGATAAGGGCACAGTGCTGTCTCCTGTCCAATTGGGCATCCACGGTAACACACAGGTTCTTTTCAGCAGGTTTTTTAGCCCATCAGTTCCTCGCCTGTACCCATGAGTGTTTTGGGGTTTTTTTCAAGACAAGCGTGTTAATTGGACCCTATAACAATCATCATCTGGACAATAAAACCCAAAAAACCCCCAAAAAACCAAAACACACCGAATTGCCAGTGTCTTTATGATCCATATAGAGTTAATGGAACAAGAGGATCAAGCGTATTACATCTCTGATATGCTGATATCTTACTTACACACACTGATTACGTTATACTGCTATTCTAAAGATACAGAATTCCCTCCCAGAGCACAAACATTATGAGATGAGACGGGACCCTGGAACCCTGATCCTGCAGTCCTTACTTAGTTTTCAGGCTACCAGTTGAGACATTATCGTTAGCTGGCAGGGATAAAAAGTTTAAATGTGTTTGCTTACAATGTATTCAGTGCAAGAGAGTAGAGAGGTTGAAATCCCATATATTCCAGATGATTCCCCGATTCCCACCTTTTTCTTTAAAGCTGTCCCGGGTAGCCTACACAATTAGCAGCTTTCCAATATTGCTCTAAGAAAGATCCTGGTTAAATGTCTCCCATTTCCTGTCTACCCTTGTCCCACCAGTCATTAAAATGGAGAAAAACATTTTTTTTCAGAATCCTGCTATCTCTGGGAAAAAGTAATTTCATATTCTTAGCAATAAAATATTTCAAATATTGACCTGTGTTCTTTTCTGCCCAGAGGGATAATGTAAAGTTTCTTAATCACATTCTGTGTGTCTGAAACCAAGCATTCCAAATCAACGAAACCTGTAGATAGCTAGCAGTGTTATTCCTTAATAAGCAGTAAAAGACCAGGATCAAACAAAGGGCCTATATCGATAAAAATCCGCTAAGACCTGTGTAAGTGATCAAGCTTTTAAAAAAGCAGTAGGAGAACTGTTCCAAATGGCTATATTTTTTTTAATTCATGTTATCAATTTCACTTTGGAAGAATGCAAGTTTCCTTCAACTATTTTGGTTATAAATAAAACCAAAATACTTGTGTGAAAAAAAAATTAAAATTTGTATTTTGTATAGGAAAGTAATCTATATTGCTTACATTGCAAAGAAAACAAAACGGAAGTTTTAAGATTTTCCAGTGAAAACAGCTTTGCATTTTCTATCAGCACTAATGAGAAATGAAATAAGAATTTATAAAATTATTTTTAAAATATTCAATAAGTTAGTGGATCAGGACCAGTAGGCTAGATAGGGGTCAACTTTTCTTTGGAATAATGGAATTATTGGAAGTTGGAGAAAAATTTTCTTGGAAACCGGAATATATATCAGTGCAGTGTTTGTTTTCCTAACGCTACAAGTCTCGTATATGACTAGACCAGAGAATAAAAGTATACTATAAAGAGCATTACAAAGACTTATGTAGCATTTCCATTCGGGAAAACATTTCATAGGTCTGGCAAGTACTTCTTTTTATCACAGAGTTTTGAGGAATATACCCATGCTTGTTAAAAGTGCACTGTATTATTGATTGTTGAGCATTCCACTATTCAGAAAGGATTCTTCACACCTCCCACAGAACCTAAATCTGGGTGCTGGAAAAAGGACACAGTAAGTAATACATCAAGCTAATAGGGACTCTGAAATTACCCCTGGTTGTAATAAAGGCCAGAACAAGATATAACTACTCCCTTGAAATTAGATTCTGGAACTTTTTTCAGGAAGGCAATGCCAGGAAGTGCATAGCATTGGTTGAAGAAGGACCTGTCTCTAACAAAGCATAAAACGAGTAGCTCAACACCAGCTCAAAAGCAGAGGAGCTGCTAATATGCGGGCATGGAAATACACCCTAAAACCTGAGGTCATTTCTGAGGCTTTGCTCGTGGCCTGGATAGACCAAGCTGGAGTGAATGGCAGGGTTTATAACTTCCACAGGACTTAATTTGATCTATCAGTGTATCCTGGAGAAGGCCATACTGTCCTCCATGTCCTGCCCAAGGGCAAAACACAAAATTGCACAGACCCCTTGCCCTAACTCATCAATATCTGGTATGCTGGTGCAGATATTTTATATATCAATGAACAGTAAATTCATCAGGAGCCAATTTTAACTGCAGAAAAGAGAGTTCTACAGAATCATAAAACTGAGTGTCAGAGTATTTACTTCCTTCCACCAATTAACTGGTTAATGAATAGAGATGCTTGAACTGAAAACAAAATTAGCATTTGTCAAGACATAAACAAATAACTAAAGCAAAACATTTCATTTTAAATTAATGATGGCACTGTCCTGGGTGGTAGTCAGAAGCAGTGGAAAGATGGCTTTCCAGTAAATAAAAAGCTCAGGAAGGGATTTAATGAAAAAAAAGAGCCTAAATTAATATTACCCCATCAGAACAGCTGAAGATTTGAAGACTAATGCTCATAGCAAGTGATGCCAGAGCATTCCAGCTGTATGCGGAGAGAACAGATTGTTGCAAGGCAAATTAATGCCATAGAGAGTTGAGTTGCTAGTAGTGAAAAATGATGAGTCATTAATGAATTTCAGGTAAAAATAAAAGACACGAAAGTATGAGTGATAGCAGGAAAAAACCAAGCGACTTAGAGGGCTCTTTTAATGAAAGAGAAAATTAAAAAATGCGGGTGAACAATACTTGAATCACAGTGAGGGTATTTTAGTGCATTAGAAAAATGGGAGAGAACACATCACAAATCCAGTAGAAGATGAAGATAATTACAGCAACCGAGTGTGAACAGCCCCATTGTGTTATATGAGCATAAGGAGAGGCAGAAACCTCAAGAGCCATAGGTACAAACGCTCATTTGGTAACCTCAGTCATGTCACATGATTGTTGCGAATCCCAGTCTCAAATTAATCACTACCCTTCAAAGTCAGCTACTACAGCTTTCTATAAATAATAGTCCTTCAAATTCCATTAATTATGGACTTCACGTGGTGGTAAAATCCAAACTGGACAGAAGATGATGTATTCCATGACAAATGCCCAGAAAACACATTACAAAAATAATTTAAAATTCATGTGTTTATCTGCTGGAAAACAGAGAAGTGTTTAGTTTAAGTAATCTAAAACCAAACTTAGTTTTCAGTTTTTCATCAAAAACACAGACTATTTCAGAACAAAGGGGAATTCCACAGAACCTTCTGTTTAGTTAAAGAGGCTATTTTCAGTGAAAACTATTCTCGTATGGAAAGATTTATTCATATGCAAAGTATACCCTTAGAAATATTCATACACAGTTTTGAAAAGACAAGGATAAGTAAGCAAAAGAGATTAAAAAGACCTCTAATACCAAATACTGTCATCCTGTATAGGCGCATAAAAATTTTTGACTAGTAGCTTCTTAACCTTTTTTTTGATAAGATAAGCAGCTCGAGCTCATGGGACCCTTCATGGTTACACAAGCAAAAAATAATTCTTACAGCTTCTCTATTTAATCCTTTCCATGTTTTTCTGTACGCTTTCGAGTGTAGAGGCACAAGGGCCAGTTGCTATCAGGAGCAGGTTGCCTGTTCAATATCAAAGCTCACATCCACTGCAGGAAAGTACAAGGACTGACACTAACCAACCTCCAAGGTGAAAATACTTAATCTCAATTAACATAACTCCCACTTCTCCAAGTTCATAACAGCATTTATCTTTGTCAACGTATAAGTTTTTATTACTGCTTGATAGTTTTTTAAGATTTCTTCCTTTCTGATGGTCTAGACCTTAGAATTACAAAACCTACAACAGCAAGAGTTTATTTCATGTTCTTGCCCTCTCAAGAAGTCCTGGTTGAGGATTAAAAAAAAAAAAGGTGGGGGGGAGGGGGGAGGAAAAAAGACCCCCTCAGCTTCTGACTGATGAAAATAGAAACAGCACTGGAGGAACAGCCTGCAAAGCTGGTCAGACCCTGGGAAATGAGACCCTTTTCAAAACGAGGTACCATCAAGTCTGCTGGTTGCACGGAGATACCATACGGGAGAATAGAAAGCAGAAGAGATGCTGTCTTGTGGCTATGAGTGCAAAAAGCTAGCTCTAAGGGAGCAAAAGCCCTGCTGCACACGTTTCTCAAAAATGTGGTGGAGGAAAGGAATGTAAAAATTAATGAGTGGAAAAGCAGCAAAAAAGGTTAAGAAAAGAAAGCAGTATTTCCTCCTGTGGCAAATCTCTCACACTTGTCTGACTTGACTTTATTCTATCATATTTAAAGGGGCGCGCATTACTACCTGGTTTTTAGTGTTCATCTGAGTAAATGTAACAACTAGCAAAGCTGCACAGAAACTGAAAGAGAAACGCATTACCTTTTTTCCACATACTGCAGAAAATATTAGAATAAGAGTTTGACAGACTGAAACCCCAGGGTTAGAACAAAAAAGGTATTTCCGTGAAATGTCAGGAGATTCTCCAAAGGCCTGCATGACCATAAAGAATTCTGATTGCATTAAAGTATAGTTGGGAGCTCTGCTCCCAGCTGTCGTTTGGATTTGGAACCTCCCATGTGATCACAAAGCTCTATTCAAATAGGCATGTACATATTTACTTCACAGTCTAAGTCCAAAGATACTCAGACTAACTCCCAAAGTAGCTCTGCAGCACACAAATTAACTAGCACACTCTGATGTTTAGAAAAACAGCCACAACAGACTGGAGCTGTTGCCATTATGCACAGGAGCAAATCCAGACACCACTGAACGATTAGTGGGAAAGAAGACGGAAAGTATACGTTTAGAGAACATGGAAGAAAAATGCATCTGTTGAGAAGCAAGCTGGGATTCAACTCCTGAAAAGTTATTCTCAGTTGAAAATACACATCTTGTGAGCTCCAGAACTGCCAAGTAAATGTGATTTACTCAAATACGCAGATTTTCCTCTAGTGTATCAGTAAGACTTTCTTTTAGACATTTCTGCGGTGACAACTGGACTTTAATCACCTGGTTAAAATTGGGGCGATGCATTCGGGTTATTGGCTTACAGATTTTTAAAAAGACAGAAAGAAATAGTTGTTCCAGACAAACCCCTGTAGAGCAGTGTCCAGCACTAACAAAAGCGCACAGACATCACCCCATCCTTTTGCCCCTGAAGATAATGCCCACCCTGGGTGCTAGCGACATCACCCCAACCTTTTGCTCCTGAAGATAATGCCCACCCTGGGCGCTAGCAGAAAACACTGGCAAAGAAGCAGAGGGAACCCTGCAGAGCAGGCTGGCATACCCTGTGCTGTCTGTATAACCTGTAAATAAACAGGGAACATTTTAGTCTCATATTTGTCAGTCTGGTCCACTGCAGGAGTGGTGCATTTATTTAACATTTAAAAATACAACATCCAGAGCAGCGTGATTTCCACCTTGAAATAAAATGTTAATGGAGAACATGTATGAGCATTATGAGGAAAAAAACGCAATAGGGTTTTCTTCTTTAGAAATACTTTATCACTTTTAAATTCTTATCAACATACTGAAAAAAGTAGATTATAAAAAGGGACAATAGTTCGTTTAAAAAAAAAAAGAATATGAAGCCCCCCATTTCAACCATTTATTCATTTCTCATCTCATAGCTCTCTCAGGTGATTTGTTCAGATAGTTTAACCCTATATATAAAACAATAGGCATCCATTAACATTTTAACAGGGTTGCTTTACGTATAAAGCAACAAGCATCAGTTTTTTAATGAATTTTTAAATTTACCTAAACCTAGTTACAATTCACAACAAAGAGCTTCAGAGTATCACTCATTCTATTTAGTTCTTCATAATATATGTTTTCCTCCTCAGTATTCCCTTTTTTATACAACATATTACACAGCTGAACTTGATCAGTATCTTAGTTTAAATCATTCCTGCTCTGTCAAATGGCCTTCACTTAGTAGATTGTCACGTTTGTTTGTGATGCTTTTTCTGACACACTTCCCCCCAGGTCTTATTACTCAGTGAAAATAAACATCCTTTAATACCTCTCTATCTTTTTATAAGCTAGGGTTATTATTAGGGTTGTTTTTTAAATTTCTTTTTTACTATTATTGCAAAATGGTAGAAGCATTCACAGGACCTTATCCAACAATCAGTTGCTGCTATGCATATGAACGCAGGGCAAGGTGATCACTGCAGGCTGCAGCAGAGCAGCAGATCCTCTACTCGGAAAGAAATTAGCCAGTTGAGCTGGTCAGCAGATCTGCTCCTCTCCCCTGAGCGCCCCCCCCCCCCACACCTATTTGCTACACCCCAGAACAGAAAACAGAAAGGATTAAGGACACCTGATTAAGGAAAATTCTAGAGATGTCGGTTGGGTTAGCTCAGGCTGCTGCTGGGCATCTGGTGAGGGCTGTGCTCCCAGTCCCTTCTGCTCCTGGCTAATGGGGAGCAGCAAGATCATGCAGAGGGGTCTGGACACCAGATCGATGAGCCGAGGCCAATGGTGCGAGGTTCAACAAGGCCAAGTGCTGGTTCCTGGACTTGGGTCACAACAACCCCATGAAGCGCTACAGGCTTGGGGAGGAGTGGCTGGAGAGTTGCCTGGCAGAAAAGGACCTGGGGGTGTTGGTCAACAGCCAGCTGAATATGAGCCAGCAGTGTGCCCGGGTGGCCAAGAAGGCCAACAGCATCCTGGACTGTATCAGGAACAGTGTGGGCAGCAGGACTGGGGAAGTGATCGTCCCCCTGTACTTGACACTGGTGAGGCCCCACCTCGAGTACTGTGTCAAGTTTTGGGCCCCTCACCACAACAAAGACATTGAGGTGCTGCAGCAGGTCCAGAGAAGGGCAACGAAGCTGGTGAGGGGTCTGCAGAATAAGTCTTCTGAGGAGCGGCTGAGGGAGCCGGGATTGTTTAGCCTGGAGAAAAGGAGGCTGCGGGGAGACCTTATAGCTCTCTACAACTACCTAAAAGGAGGCTGTAGTGAGGTGGAGGTCAGTGTCTTCTCCCAGGTAACAGGTGATATGACAAGAGGAAACGGCCTCAAGTTGCGCCAGGGGAGGTTTAGACTGGATATTAGGAAAAATTTTTACACTGAAAGGGTTATTAAGCATTGGAACAGGCTGCCCAGGGAAGTGGTTGAGGTACCATCCCTGGAGGTTTTTAAAAGATGAGTAGACATAGTGCTTAGAGATATAGTTTAGATTAGTGGTGGTTTTTGTCAGAGTTAGGTTGATGGTTGGACTAGATGATCTGAAAGGTCCTTTCCAACCTAGGCAATTCTATGTTTCTACGCAGGTGGCCTTGGTCACTACCATCCTGCAAGGGAGTATGCCTTTGCATGACAGCATCTCCAGTCCCAGCCAACAGCAAGTTGACCCAGCTGGTGCATCATAGCTATGTTTACACTGCAGCCTTCAGATAAAACCTGCCGACTGCCTACTTCTTGTTACCCAGCACAAGGTTTGAGGGAGGAATCGCCCAGCACTCCCCCAGAGGGAAGAGTGGGACAGCAGAGAGCCTTCTGATTCGGCCTATGCATGAAGAACTCCCCCGAAGTGCCCAGCTTAGCCACCCCATATTCCTACTGGCCTGGTAGTCCATGCTCATCAAACACGATAGTGGATGACCATTCCTGCAAGAAGGGCAGGCGAGATCTATGGGCAGCAAACAGAGGTGCACAGAGTGTAGATTTGGGAGCACTTCTGGGCCTCTGGGCATGACTGGACCACATTAACTAATGCATACTATTGATATAACCTATGAAGTTCCTGCTGATTTGTGTTATTTATTTATGCTAATTTATATTTTAATTTCTTTGTCCTTAGAGAAGAAATGCTGACTTGCTTTGTTACTTTTGCCTTTATTAAGTTTAAATCCTGGTAGGCCATCATTCTTTTCCTAGTAGCACAGGATATTAAAGAAACAGGACTTGCAAAGAAAAGTTGTCCAGATAAAGGGTAAGGCCTTGTTTTCCCTCAGGAGCTTTCCAAAGATCAGTATTTCATTTATCATAACCATGAAAAAAGCAGACAGGAGAAAGCAGCAGTAACAACAGCATGTGAAGGTGGAGAGGAGAGAGACCTCCCTACTGCCTTGAAACTCCCCAAAAGAGAGAAGGAAAAGCAAAGCCTTTCTGGCATTGAGCAGAGCAGAGGAGGCAGGTCCCCAAGCTACAAGAACCGCAGAATGCAAAGGGCTCCGAGCTTAAACACCATTGAAAGGGGAGATTCTGCTCACAGGGGACGCTGCTCATCCATAAAGGCTTTAAATACAAAATCTTGCTGAGAGGTCCTGGACTGAGCAGCCAGGCGCTATACTCTCAAGAGTTCTTACAGCCAGAGACATGTTGTCTGTCCCTCCAAGCAATGAAACACCCATGGGATCGTGCTCTAGACACACCTTAAAACTCAGATTCTTCATTTTTACCTCTTTAGGCAGAAGGTGCTGTGCTTGAAATTTACCTGTGTACAATTTTTAGACATTTAATCAAAATAAATGAAAATAAAGATGTGTTCCAGAACACATTCTCTGATCTGCAGTGTCACAGCAAACAGAAGTGATATGTGAAGTAGTCTGGGTCAGGCTATTCCAGGAGTCAAACCTTATTTCTGCCCAACATACTGATTTCCTTTCATTTCACAAATGTTCCTTCAGAACAGAATTAGATTTTGACTTGCTGTAAATGATTGCATACCAAAGCGCATATAGGTATCTCCTATTAATATCCCAAAGATCCATTATGCACTAATAACTATGCCCAGGTCAGGACTTGACATCAAGAGCCATTTCCGGAAAACACTTTGCCTTCCTTTATATCTCCATCTTGTTTCTCCTTGTTAAGAGAACTTACATGAGCACTGGAGTTTTAGGAGATACCTGTCATGCTGTTAAGAAGATAAAAGTTTATAGTATTCATGGATGAGAAGCTTTACTTCTGCACAAATCTCCAGTTTGTTTCTCTACTCACCCTGTCATTTCATTTAATGTTTCATTTGTAAGTAAACACAAAATTAATATTTAAGAAAAAAGAACACAACAACAAAACAAGCAATTTGATACAAATCCAGCTGAAACATTTTCCCAGAAACTATTGCATGGATTTACAAATTAATAAATAAGGAGCTGGCAACCAGGAATAATCAACTAATTCTCATTTCATTCTACCTTCAAGTCCTCCTAGAGTCAGACCCATGGAGGAACAGATGATTGCCTAGAGGGGAAAACCGATTTTTTCTTCTCTTGACCTTTCTTTATTACCAGATAGTTTGTTCAATATTAACTCTTTACTAAGAACACTGGAAAGCGCAGATTCTGTGGGACCAAATAAGCTATCTCAATCCTCTTTCTGTTACATTGAGAGATTTGGGGGGGAGAAAGAACGGAGGATTTGCCCCACTAAGATTCATATGCACAACATAGGAAAAAAAAGGACATCATTTTCCATTGCTAGGACTCTATCTCCAAGACACCAAGGAAGAGGGGAAGACTACACATTTCATTAGTGTAGTCTTGCATTCTTCATCACACTCCATTAAAAGACAAGGAATTAGCAGCTTCATAGCAAAATCAGCTGGCTATGGCCATCCGTTATTAGGGCCAGAAGGAACTTTTTCTTGAAGATAAATTTTCATGATCATTAAAGGATCACTTTGTTAAAAAGAAGACAAAAAAGGTTGGTTTTGAACTCTAGCAATGGCAGCCATCTCACTACTTCAAAGCAAAACTTTCAAAAGTATTTCTTTTTATAAGAAGATGAAGTTTACTAAGGGAAAACTGCGGGAGAACTATGCCAAAAAGTTGTCTGAAGTGATTTTAGGAAGGGAGATGGGGAGAGGGAGAACAGGAAAGGAACAGCTTAATGTTTCTAACCTTTCGGTAAGTATATAGTAGAAAGGGCTCTCTGGGTGAGTCACTGTGTGGGTGATTGGCAGAGTGCTGCTGAGTAGAAGAACAGCGGGGGCGGAGGGAGATTACGCGAACTCATTGATGACTACTTACAAAAGAGGAATTACTACGCAGCAACCGCTCTCTTAGTGGTACTACTGTCTTTCTAGAAAGTTGCACAAGGGTCAGCTCTGTACTACAAGCTTTTACTCCTTAAATTTGTCTGCCATTGGGGTACACTGGGTAAATGTCACACAGAGGTTTGATTGCTATTGGTAAATTTCTGAGTTAATGCAAGTCAAAACATAAACTCCCTCACATCATACCCCTTTTTCCCAGTTTCTTATATTTTGTGTAATGTCCATCAGTAGAAATGTTTTAGCAAAATATAGCCACTGTCCATATTACAGCCACCTTTCTAGTGACAATTTTGAAATGCGTTGCTTTCCAGTGATAAAAAGCCTTGTTCACTCTTCTTTTAAAACTCCATTGCATTTTGGAAATAATTCCCTTTTTGCAAACCTCTGTTCTCCATTAAGGCTTCCATAATAATTTTTTACCCCTGTAGATGAGAAAATCCAGGACTCTTTTTTGGCCAAAATCCCAGTAAATTAACATATGTCAATTTGCTTGTTCTTTTCATCCTTCCCCTTAAATCCCAGACGACTGTTTGGCAATTTGATTTGGACCTGGCAGTCACTCTTTATGGAGAGTTAAAGATATTTTTCAAGTTACCGGCCTTAGTAAAGGTTAGCAAAAATAGGAATAATAGTACTCCACTGTGTAGCTGTAAGAAGATGTTCCTTAGTGTATATTACAAAAAGCACATAATTAATTCCCAAGATACAGGATTATTAGAACATAAACCACAGATCTTTTCTTATTTTATGGATACAAACCACATTCTAATTCTTTTCAGGGTAAAACAGGGACTGAAGGATTTATCTCCATATACTCCAAGCTCAAAGCAAAATGCAGACCTAAACATACTAACATAATTTCTAAAACCACGAAAGTCTCTTCCTTCTTACCACACTTTTTTCTTGGTGAATTTATCCGTTGCTCATAGAAGAAGAAAACCATAAAACTAACAGAAAATTAAATATGCCACTAACTGTAGATACGCAGGCAAAATAGATTCGTAACATTTAAACAAAGTGCCACATTTAAACTTGTGGCAACCACATTCCAATTCTGGAAAATTGAACTATCCAGCACTACTCCTCTAGTTCTGACTGCTCAACTATTTCCTTGGCATTTGCAGCTTCCTGTAATGGGAGGTTCCAAGCACTGTGCCAAAAGCTGCCCACGAAGGCTGATCAAATGAAATGATGGCTCCTTCCTGTGTGCTGACGGAAGTTAAGGGAAGCTGAAGCAGTTCTCACAGAGAAATGCCAAAAATTATCTGAGTGAAAATCTTGGTGAAAGTAATTTGAAATTTTGAGCTCTAGAAAAATTCTTACTGAAGACCCAACAAATATTGAAACAAAGTTTCTAGAAAATCAGAACAGCATCTGCAGAAAGCCAGCGAAAGAAACAGGATAAATATCATTTCAAGAGCCTGTGGGATATGCAAAGCTGTTCTTGGTGCCAAAATCTCCAAGCTGCTCTGAACCTGCCATTGAAAGTCCCTGCCCAGTTCTCCCCAGACTCCACCACCTTCAACCACAAAGTCTTAAATTCCTCCACATTTCCTCTAATGTCTTTGGTCTTCCTGGAAGCACTTTGAAATCCTCCTCAGTGCAGTTTTGAGGAGCTGTACTAGGACACACAGGCAAACGACTCAGACAGCAGTACAAACGGTACAAGTCTACAATGAGTGAATGCAGTACAAACTTTGTGGGGAAAAAAAGGCCGCGTTTCATGTTAATGAGAAGTGCTCTCCCATGCACATATCTTTAAAAGGCAATGAATAAGGCATGGAGAGCTGGGCCCTGAATTGTATCATTAGCATTGTTCAACGATAAAGGTAATTAATTCTTAAACAGGCTTAATCCCACAATTCAAGCTACTAAAAAACTATTATCATTACTATGAAAGCTTCATTTTCAGTTAAGAGACTCTTTTTTTTTTAATTAAGTTGTACCATGTCATGTAAATATATCGGCTTCATATCTTCCTGATGTCCTTATGTTTATAACTCTCTAAAGGCCAGAAAGTAAGTCAAACAATCTTATTTCCATAACTGTTTAATTTGTAGATTTCAAAGCAATATCTACTGGCTCAAAAGCTTTATTATTCCTATTTTACATAGGAACAAGGTTAAACACTGAGAGTTTAAATGATCTGGCTCAAAATCACGCACTAAATTGAAATCACACACTAAATTGATAGCAGAGTCAGATTTCCTGATCCTTAGTTGACCAGGTTGTACCTCTTCTGAAAATAAGGCATTTAATAACATAACAGTCATTTATTAGCTATTACACACAAAATGTGAATGTCTGCTGTTCCAGGTGGCAGCCTTGCTAATCTGCTTAAACAGCTCAGGAAATAAAAATGCTTGCCAGTGCTCTGTATTCCATTACTTTAGTAACAAAAGCATAAAAATAAAGGCTTTTCTTCAACTAGAGAGACACCATCATAGCCACATTTCACAGAAGGCTAAGGTTGCAATATGTTGCATCCTCACCAAGTAGCATGGAAATGGGGGTCTATGAAGGACTGCTGGGTGTTTGCTGGTAACTTTTAAGGGAAAATAACTGACAAAACCAGGCATGTATCTGTTACACTGGTGCTTGAGTTGCCAATAGAAAAATATTAGGAATCTGAAAAATGAAGAAAACATTTTACCCAAGAAAAATTAAATACAACCCTCAAAAAACTAGAGACGTTCCAGGTTTGTTTATAACTTGTCTGAAAGAGGAAAAACATGTAAAAGCCTTGGAAAAGTTACAGAGGACCTGGTCCAATACATACAAACACTACATGCAGAAGTCAGTGTCCATGACACCTTACCACATAAAGTTTTTCTTGCTCTCTATGAAGACGACCTGACTCTCAAGGCTAGACACATTTAAACCGCAGCACTCTACTCCACAGCCTAGACTGAGCTGTGGGAGGGAATTGTCCTGTCTTTATTGTAGTTTATCCTGATGAGGGGAAGAGGTCTGTTGAAGGAATTGGCAGAAGAGAAAGCCCTGTGCCATCTGTGAGCAGCCTGTGTAAAACAAGTTAGTGCTACAACTAGCAGCAGTGCAGGAAGGAGATGAGTTTCATAGACCAAAGCAAGGTTTCGTAGCATCTGTCTTACTGCTGACCTATTCAGATGGGATCCAATGCTGGAGTTACAGATGCTACCCCCAGGATTTCCCCAAAGTTTTGTGCCTCAGGACATCTTTCCCCTCTCTGCCTCTGTGTTGTCAGGACCTTCCTTCAACTTGCTCGGCCTGTGAAGGGGTTTGTGCCTCCCTGGCCCTATGTGGGGATGAGGGCTACTCTGCTCTATGCCAAGGGAAGGCAATGCCTTGCCCTTCTCTCCCCTGCCAGAGTGGCAGCAGCAGAGCTTGGATTTACCCTGGGCATGAATCTTCCTTCAGAAACATAAGATTGCCCCTTATCAAAGGCCTTTGATAGCAGCCTTGGTACCTTTACCTGGTCTCTAAAATGTGTCCTTGCAAATACATCCTCAGAAGACAGGGATCAAATGAGCTGGTTTGATAAGGGTCCAGGCACTTAACAGGTTAGAGGCTCACCTGACAGCCTGCCCAGGTCTCTCTACAGAAAAGGAGCAACAGACCCAACTGGCCCATGGAGGTGCTGACCCTCCTACCAGAGAAGTTTCTCATTTGCCAGAATATGAAAATGCAGTCTCAGCTGGGCTCTTCACACCAACAGTCACGTCAGGTCCCTGGCACTTGGGCCAAACTACCCCCGTGGGCAGGCTGCCCGCCTTATCTTGTCCAAGCTCTATGAAAGAGGAGCCGTGTATCTTTAATCACATCTTTTGTCTATGTTATCAATTGAGCTTATTTTAAAAAACAACAAAACTTTGGGTCTCATATGCCTAAAAGCGCATAAACAAACAGAAGGAGGGAAAAATGTATCGGGAGAAAAAAGAAAGAGGTAAGACACAGAAAGACGAAAGACAAAAGAAACATCCCATTAGAAAGTGCCAAAACATTGTTTTCATTGTTTTTACAATTTAATTACCAAATATTTGGAAAGTTATTGGGAAAGAAAGATAATGAAAATTTTCAAAAGGAAAGGCCATTCATCTCCAATAAGTTTAGCAAATTTCAAACAGCTCTAAAAATAATTATAAATTTAACTTTCTAAGATGTCTCAAGAAAAGAGAAAGTAACCTTAGCATAATTTAAATCATACCTTAATGGGGTCACAGCATCAAACATGGTATATATGTTGACAGCCTCTTACTTCTTTCTAATAAACTGTCATTATTAAACTAAGCAATATTTAATTTTAGCTACAGGATATAAAATTTCTCTCATATGTGTTTGTTACTACAACAAGGAGTTTAAAGGTGTCACTTGAGCATTTAAAGTTGTTCCCATTGTCTCTTAGGTTTTTTTGTTCAATAACAATGTATACTCAACTGTGTGTTTTTATTTTTCAGTATTTACAGTATCCTCAATTTGAAGAGAGAGCACACAATAAAAATATAGACTAAGAGCATTCAGATCATTACTCACACATCAAACCAATACAATCCATTCTGTGGGACGCTACTGTCAAAATTGAATCACATAAGTAATTTATTTTAACCCCTCTTTCCAAGACTGGGAAAGGAAAATTACAGCTTAGTAAACAAGTGATTCCTAAGAGAAAACTAAAGAATGAGAAAAGCCTGTTATCAATCACAGGATGACTATGAGCCAGTGATTGGATTTACCATGGAAAAGACAAATATGATCCTTGATGTAACTAGAAAGGTATTTCTACCTGAAAGAGAGAAAGATTAGCCAGCATCCTGAGACAACAGGCATACTGAATGTAATTTGCACCGTTCGCATTCAAGGAAAAAAAGGGAATTTAGACTGGAGTAGTAGCAGAGGAAGGCAACCAGAAATTCAGAAAAATGACAAGTCTGTCTTCCAAGAGAAGACTGCAAATGCTCAATTTCATCACATGGGAATTCAGGTGAAATATTATTGCTTGCTCCGTATGTCTATGAAATTACCAGATAAAAGATAATAGATAGAATTGCCAGTCAGGTGCATAAATGGATGGCAAATTGCATTTAGGAAGTAACTATCAATGACTGACTTTCAGGCTAGTGGATTACATCAAGGGGATTCTGGTTTGCTCTGGACTCAAGGCTTGTCAGATTTACATCAATGATTTGGAGAGGATGAGCAGGATGTGCTCATTTAATCTGCAAATTCAGCAAGTTAGAGGGGCAGCAAGCATATTGCAGAAGAGGAAGAAAATTCAAAACTATCTTGAAAATGGAAGAATTGGTCTGGGATAAGAGGACTGTAATTCAGTAAGGGAAATACAAAGCTTTACACATAGTTAGGGGTAATCAGCTGTTCAAGGACCATATAGGGAATGGCTGGCATTGATACTGCAGTAAGAAACTAAGACATCATTGTCAATCACAAGCTAAACATGAGAATAAAATTTGTTTTAAAAGTCCATATGGGAATGTAGCAGGAGTATTGTCTGTGAAATGAAGCAGTTCTCCTTTATCAGTAAGGCCTCAGCTGGCATACAGTTAATATAATTCAGGAAGGATACAGTCCAATTAAAGGGAGTCTGAAAGACACTGAAAAGAACTTTTAGACACCTGGAAAAAATATCCTATAAGGAATAGTTGAAGAATTCAGGTTATTTAGTTTAAAGAAGGGACTATTTAGGAGAGATGTGATAATATTCCTCAATATTTGAAATGTAGCTTTACTCAGAAAAGGAAAAATATTTTTCCACATTCATTAAAGGCGGAAAAAGAAGTAGGGAATTTAAGAAGCAAAAATGGAGATTTAGCATAGGTATTGAGAAAAAGGCCTAGCATTAGATTAATGAATCATGGAGACAGTCAGCCAAAGGGAGTTTATGGTCACTGATTCTCTGTTACTGGACCATGAATTTGGGAACCATCTGTCAAGAACAATGTAGATAATATTCCCACCTCCAGGGAAGGGGATGAACTCCCAGTCCTTCCCCGCTGCATTCACCCAGTCCTCTCAGCAAACTGCAGCTCTGCGTCCTTCAGCATTGACTCATCACTGACCAAAGTCAGTCACTGTGGAGCAGAAACACGTGAAAGTCATTCATGGGTTTGCGAAAGGTTTGTATTAATTCTGCAGATTGCAAGTAGAGAGGAAAGATTTCCTTTGGACTCTTCAACACCATCCTTGTTATATTTGCTTTTTCCCTCATCTTCTGACATCTCAACCTCTGCCAGAACACTGGACTAAACAGCCCTTCTTGAGAACTCAGAGCCCAGGAGCACTGCTCCCCTAAGCATTAGCACTTCCTGCCCTCTCCATTTCTGTGCCGCTAATTTCCTGGGTGACCACCCTGCCACTGCCAACTGTGAGAGGCCATGAACCCAACTGTCAGGAGCTCTTCTGCAAGCACTGACAGGGCGTAGTGACACACGAAACACTTTTCTGAAACAGCATGGCTGGCTGGCACTCCAGAAACACCTCTGAAGTAATAGCGCCTGAGTGTACCGTACTTAGCCTTCCTTTTTCAAGATTTTCATTATGGCTGTAGGGACAAACTCTGATTCAGCCAGCAATAGGTTTTTTGGATTTTCTCCAGTTCTCGCTGTGATGGCTGGTTTAGCAGATCAGTGTCTTTTGATCTCTTTCTCTGGCAAAACAGTCCTGTCATCACTCTGGGGGAGCAGAATCCTCTCCTACAGCGATAAACCTGGCTATTAGAAGGGATTTGAGCAAGCATTTTGGTTTTCCTGTCCTCCTGCTAGAAACTCCCTTTCAATCTATCTCATTTGCACATAACCCTTTATAAAAACACCCACGCAGTGGCATGCCTCACAGTCATCCAAGCAATATTGATGTTTCCCAATTCTCCGCACACCCATTTTCTGATGTGATTGTGCCAACTACCGTGGAGCCAAAGGCACTTAACAGCAAGGATCAGAAGCAGCAAATTAGAAGCATTTTCCAGCTTCTTGCAATGAATATTTTATTTCTTCAACATCTTTGGTTTCAACATGCAGGGACAAATCCCCAGCTGGGAAAAACAGTGGTAGTGTATTGTCCTCAGAGGAACAATAGTGATTTATATCAACTGAGGACCCGCAGAATTTGACAGGACACTTTAAAAGAAGAAAGAGAGACAAATTCTAGTACGTCTGCACTAAACCTAGGCAGTTTCACACTGGCTAGTTACAACAGTACCAGAGACTTCTTTAGCTATCGATCCAGTCAACTGCTGTCCAGCCTGGATGGGCCATCTCCTGTCAGATGGGAGAACAGCTCAGGTGGGAGGAAATGCATCCTCAGCACATGGGTTAGCACTGCCCCTGGGCAGAAGAAACTTGAAACACATGAAGGCATCCTACAGGTCCCACCCTTTTTTTCCCAGGCATCTGTCAACAAATGCAGTTGCAGCTCTGCTAGCAAGCATAGACCCAGCCATGCCTCATAGCCCCTTTTGCACCCTCTATTCTTTCAGCCACGAGTGCTGAAAGAGCTTCTTTTAGATGCTCCACTATGACTCTCTATCCAACATTCAAAGAATTTCACCAGGAGACCCATAATGCATAGGAGATGTAGACAGAGACTTGGTTTAGAAGATAGGTTCCCTACCATGAAACAATTAAATGATCTACAAATCTCTGATTATCTCCAGATCATCATAAAGGCTGATACACCATTTAGGTCTTTTTCCTATGACTTCAGGATTCTGATTATTTTATGGTTTATAATTATTTGCAAAAGTATCTCATCTCCAAACTGAGCACTCACGACATTACAGTTTTGTGGCTAATGGCATCCACCTTCCAGAGCAAACAAGTTTATATTGACAAACCCTATATATCCTAAAGATGGATTCTTTGTCACTGTTGGACCTACCTTGAACTGCATTTACAAACCAGATTGTCATGCCAATCTCTGCTAAGAAAATTTTCTCCTGAATGTGAACTTTCTACCTATCCGGGTGGATTATCTTTTGTCTGAAGACAATACAGTCTTAGAGTAGCATGGAGTTCCTAGCAAATATTATAGTAGTTCACAGCCTTCCAGTAGAACTCCCAGTGTTTGAAATCCCTGATAGTAGCCTGGGGAAACACTTGCATGGCTAATATCTGAATATTTTTTGTCAGATAACTAAGCGCATCAGAAAGAACTCATCCAAACATCCCTGAAATGTAATGTTTTGGCTACATGCTACTACAATTTATCAATCTATCTGCTTAGCTGGTGTGAAAATGAACTGAGCTACTGAATGCCTTCTTTGCTTCAGTCTTCACTGCTAACGCTGTCCCTCATGAATCCCAGGCCCTGGAGGCAAGGGGGAAGGTCTGGAGAGAGGAAGAGTTTTCCCCAGTAGAGGAAGATCAGGTTAGAGACCACTTGGCCAAACTGGACATCCATAAGTCCATGGGCCCTGGTGAGATGCACCCGCGAGTGGTGAGAGAGCTGGCAGATGTTATTGCTTGGCCACTCTCCATCATCTTTGAAAGGTTATGGAGGACAGGAGAGGTGCCTGAGGACTGGAGGAAGACCAACACCACTCCAGTCTTCAAAAAGGGCAGGAAGGAGGACCCAGGGAACTACAGACCGGTTAGTCTCACCTCCCTCCCTGGGAAGGTACTGGAGCAACTCGTTCTGGATGTCATATCCAAGCATGTTCAAGTGCAGGAAGTTATTGGAAGCGGTCAACATGGATTTACCAAGGGTAAATCATGCTTGACCAATCTCATAGCCTTCTATGATGTTATACCTGGTTGGCTGGATGAGGGCAGAGCAGCAGATGTCATCTACCTTGACTTCAGCAAGGCTTTTGACACTGTCTCTCCTAACATCCTCCTTAGGAAACTGAGGAAGCGTGGACTAGACAAGGGGACAGTCAGGTGGATTGGGAGCTGTCTGTGTGACAGGACTCAGAGGGTTGTGATTAATGGAGCAGGGTTGAGTTGGAAGCCTGTAACCAGTGGTGTCCCCCAGGGGTCAATACTTGGACCAGTATTGTTTAACATATTCATCAACGACCTGGACGAGGGGAGAGAGCGTATGCTCAGCAAGTTCACTGATGATACCAAACTGGATGGGGTGGCTGACACCCCAGAGGGCTGTGCTGCTGTCCAGCATGACCTAAACAGGGTGGAGAGCTGGGCAGAGAAGAACCTAATGAGGCTGAACAAGGACAAGTGTAGGGTCCTGCACCTGGGGAGGAAGAATGTCAGGCACCAGTATAGGTTAGGGGTGGACCTGCTGGAAGACAGCTCTGAAGAAAAGGATCTGAGGGGTCTTGGTAGACAGTAAATTATCCATGAGCAAACAATGTGCCCTTGTCGCCAAGAAGGCCAATGGAATTCTGGGCTGCATAGGGAAGAGTGTGGCCAGCAGGTCAAGGGAGGTCATTCTCCCCCTCTACTCTGCACTGGTGAGGCCACAACAGGAATACTGTGTCCAGTTCTGGGCTCCCCAGTTCAAGAGAGACAGGGAACTACTGGAGAGACTCCAGCGTAGGGCAACAAAGATGATTGAGGGATTGGAGCATCTCCCTTATGAGGAAAGGCTGAGAGAGCCTGGAGAAGAGAAGGCTGAGGGGAGACCTTATTAATGTTTACAAGTATCTAAAGGGTGGGTTTAAGGAGGATGGAGCCAGACTCTTCTCAGTGGTTCCCAGTAACAGGACGAGGGGTAACGGGCACAAGGTGGCACATAGGAAGTTCCAAACAAATATGAGAAAAAAATTCTTTACGGTGAGGGTGACAGAGTACTGGAACAGGCTGCCCAGGGAGGTTGTGGAGTCCCCTTCTCTGGAGATTTTCAAGACTCGCCTGGATGCAGTCCTGAGTAATGTGCTCTAGGCAATCCTGCTTTAGCAGGGGAGTTGGACTAGATGATCTCTAGAGGTCCCTTCCAACTCTGAAAAATTCCGTGATTCCATGAACTTGACTGACATATATCACCCAAAAGAAACTGCTAGAAATAGAAAATGGGAGGTACTGCCACAGCAGGTGCTGGTGCTTTTAGCTGCAGTGAATGAGAACAAAACCTGTTGACATATGTAGATGAAAGCCTCAGTAAGAATTCAAGACTTATTGTGTAATTTGAGAGCAGAGAAAATAATGAATTAATGGAAAAGGCATTGTAGGATGTCCAAAAGAAATTGTAGGATGTCCAAAAGAACAAGAAGCAAAGTGGAGCATTTAGGCTGTCTAAATGTCTATTTAGTTACAGATCTAAGATTAACAACTAAAACTGCATCTTTAACTGCATGTAGCATGTTTAACTGCATGTAATGCATAAAGGCGGCTTTTATTCTGCAGGCTGATGGGGAGCTACAGCTTTTGCATCAAAAGTGTCAATTTTAGCTTGTCACCAAAAGATCCACCCTCCAATAAGATATTTAATCCCTTGGCAGTAAAAAAAAATTAACAAACAGTAGTCTTCTCCATTTGTCTGCCTCCTAGAGAAGAGAAAGTAACTACATCAGCTTAAGCAAAACCTTTTTTTCTTGAAGTGAGGGTAGACAAAGAGACCACTGGTCCCTTAATCTTTTGCTTTGGATGAATGTTGGGACGGTGCTTTCCATTGCTGCCATCCCTGTAGGCCTGCAGCATCTGGCTGGGGTTCAGGAAGAAAGGGTGGATATGACTCCCTGATGGGTGCTATAACAAGGGACAGTGTTGTGCAGTTAACAAGGAAGTGGGGCCATGGCTGAGGAACCTGAGGCAGACGTTCAGTTAAAGGCAAGAACTGCTGTTCAGGCTTGACACAGTCTTGACAAATTGCTTTGCTTGGTGGAAAACACAGAAATAATTGATTTGGAATGTGTAAAAGCAAGAAGCACCATGCAGTCAGGCAGTGATTAATACAATGCTCTGCAATGCTCTTGCATTTAGGTCTACACACCTGCGACCATTAGTGTTTTATCTAGTGATAGTTGTCCTTGTACTAACTCAAGCTAGAGGAAAAGGATTGGTCAAAAGGCAGATCTATTAGTGTAACAAATAACCTCCCCTGCGACATGTCTTCTCATTTCTGAGTCAAACTCCATTTGGTAGTACTTGGGAGTTTGAAATTTTTGAGACCTAAAAGCTGTATTCCTAGGCTTTTTCTTAGGCTTGCCGCACCTTACTCGTTCGAGCGATTCCTCCTGCCTCTCCTGTCCTTCATTCTGACTTTCTCACCTGCAGCCCCTGACCCTGGAGCAAAGCTCACTCTCTCCCCTTGTGCACAAATGGGCTCTTGATGGAGGCAGCTTTCTTACTACTGAAGGCACAGAGTTAGCTTGCAGGTTTTAAAGGCAAAATAGGACAAAACATTTTTACCTTGTACCTGTGAGACAGCCTTCTGCTATCTAATAATCAATTGTGCCCAGTCAGAAAAAGTTAGCTTGCTTTATAATAATTCCATTCTCTGGAAAAGAACCACCCAGCAAGCTATCCTGAAAGTCACTGTCCTGGTTTGAGGTAAAACAGAATCAATTTTCTGATTTGTAATTTTACTTTTTGGCTGGGCCTCTTCTAACTGACTAAAGTCTGAAATTAACAGCATATTGTTCAGAAATTGTTCACCCTCAGAGCGATAAGACCTGACTATGCCAAGGAATGGTATGCACAGAGGCTCTTGCTTGTGCTTATTGCTTTAACAACCAAGGTCAGATAACTTCGCTGTTTGCCCCGTTAGAGGGTCGGAAGCGGAGAAGCGTAGAGGGGTCACACCCCCAGGGAGGAGCAGACAGGACAGGTGACCCAAAACTGACCAACAGGGTATTCCATCCCATATGCATCACGCTCAGTATAAAAGCTGAGGGATCAAAGGGGCCAGGGCGCTCTGGCTTATTTTTTTTTCTTCAATGGCCGATGTCTGAGGAGGACCCTGTCTGTTCGTTTGCCTTTGATACCGATCTGAGCTCTCCTGACTCTAGTTCCAGAACTCAGCTCCTGTCTGTCACTGACTCCAGTCTGGGACTTTCCCTGTGTCTGCTGGTGACACGATCATCATCCTGGGAGCTGGATATGGTTTTGTATATATTGTATACCTTTTTTTTTCCTTTAATTTTTATTATTCTATTATTATTATCTATTTTCTTATTTATTGTTATTTTCATTAAAGTAGTTTAGTTCTTTTTCTAACCTCGTAAATCTCCTTATCTCTTCCTCTCCTTTCTGAGTAGAGAGTGGGGGGAGGGCCATCTGTCGTTCTGATCGGCCAATCTGGCCAAAACCACGACAGTCACCTAGCAGCAACTAATATCTTCTTATTAGGCTTATTCCATGTTAATCATCACCTTTAGCATTTTGCCACATATCTGCTTGCTGCATATGCATTTCATGTCTTTTTGCTTTCTTTTCCTGTACTCAAAGTATAGTCCTCAATTTCATTGACGAGGTTGCACTCAGGAAAACAATCATTTCCCTTCTTTGTTTCACCTCGCAATAGTGGTATTCAAATTGCAGCTGGGAAAAAGCAATATACAAAAATAGTTGTTACTGAAAAAGACAGTGGGATTACTGGGGGGTGGTACATTCTGCCAGTGCACTCGGCTTGCTCTAATACTAACTAGATAATGCATTGTTTTTGAAGAACAAAATAGCACAAGGGTCCAAAAAGGGTAGAGGGAGGTTTAGCAGCTCACTAGATTACAGGTGGTGTTTCACAAGGCTGAATTCTCAGTGTAAAACAGTGAACTGCCACAAAATCATTTGGACTATGCTGCTTTACACCAGCCTGCCCACATACAGAAAGATGTATTTGTTTTTAAGCAGGTGGGGAAGGGGGTGTTAGGCTAAGATCAACAAACTAGGGACTGAATACAGGTGCCACTTTTCCACTTTTATACTGTCAATCTCTGCAGATTTCTTTAATAACAACAATTAGCATTCAAGAAAAGATTAGGAATTGTCCACTCGGTAATCAAAACCAAACCAAACGTGAGCCAGACCTGTATTTCATCTACAGTATCCTCGACAGAGGTTTAATTTCTTATGAGATTCATGACCACAGGAAAACTCCAAGATAGAATACTTAGGATTTGCCCAAAAAGTAGAGATAGAAATGCTGCAGGAGAGAAAACACTGTGTAGTACAGAATGAGCCACTACACTCTGCAGAGGCTAGTTAGAGTCTTATCATTCCCTCAGTCTCAAGGTTAGGGTCATTAAGTTAACCTAATACCTAGTGTATGCTTCCATTTCAGAAATTCATGGTATTAGCATCTGAACAAACACATAAACAGATACTTAGTTTTAGAAATCATCTTTTTTTTTTTTTTTTTTTTTACTTAATGTGTCTGTCATTTGTAATCAGTTATTCATAACAATGAGTTTAAGGAAGAATAAACTGGCTGAATACTCATGCCACTGGACTCAGCTTTGGTCACATTTGGTATTAAGGTGACTTTCACCTCACAAGTGCTCATTTGTTTATTGCCAAGCTCCACTGACAGCAGCAGAGGTCCATATTACGTGTTCAATAAATGTTCATGACTTCGCCCAGTAGCTATCCTCCTGGCCTATACTATGAAGTAAGAGAAAAAAAAGCATCTCCATAGCCAACCCTCTCTCTCTCTCCATATGGCAGCTCACATGGCAACCAAGATATATATTTTTTTTAAGTAAATACTTTTCCATTTTCTTGTTTCTCTTCCCATATACCACCTGTCTATAAAATGAAATGATGAGTTCTTCCTTCATGATCTACTACATACACTTAAAGCTGGTTCCCTTGGTGGCTACTTGAGACAGACACACTGAAGAAATCCTGCATCTGTGAATTGCATGCAAGTTGCAGCTATTAGTATGGGCTTTTAAGAAGAGGCTCCACTCAGATTTGGGAAGCAAGGAAATCACTGCTGTCCTCAGCAAGAGAAGGCCCTTTTTCAGCCAATGACAGCACCTTGGAATTGAATTTCGTTGCTCCCCAGTGGGCAAAGAGCTTATTTTTCAGACCTTTGATCAAATTGCATGGTGTCCATTGGAATTAATTTCTGGATGTCGATAGCACATTCAAGTATCTATCAGCTTCCACTTAGGTGGGAAACTTAGGCAGACTTAACTGCCTTCTCAGCTAGCCATCAAGACCACACATCCCCCCCCTCCCTTCAGGGAGGACCCTCTTCCCATGTTACACCCAGGTTAGACCTGTTTGCTCTACAGGTCTGCACTGCTAAGGCGGCTGTGTCTGTCCAGGAATTGGTAAACACTGCACAAAAGAAAAGAGAAAACCCCAACATTTCATTGCCCTTTGTGTTTTCCTGTGATGTATAGCAAGGTACGCACCTGGCCAGTTGGGAATAGAGACCCATCTCTTCCCAGAACCTTTAGATGATCTGAGAAGAAAAACCTCACTTAAAGTGTTAAATACTCCATATGAGATTACCATCTATGCACAGTAACTGCACAGCCCAGCTAAAGAGTGACCTGAGCCAGAAAGCACCAATAATGAAAAGCAACATAGAGTTTGAATTCACTGACTGTTTGCCTGTATTCAGTTGGCATCCTGTGAGATCAAGGACTCTTCTCCATACCAAGTGCTAACATTCAAAAGTCACTTTAGAAGCTCTTGCTCTGTGACTCCATATAGCCAAAATTGCTGCTGGAGCCAACAGACCATCTAGTTTATTCCTTCATCCTAAACAAGAATAAATTCTATTTTCCTCCTGACAGATGTTTAAACAACTTGTTCTTAAAAATTCCCAGTGAAGGAGGGTCTTCTCAGATAAATTATTCCTGAGATTTATGGTTAGAAGGTTTTAATGACTACTGAACGTGAGGTCAGCTGGCTGAGACTTTTGAGCCTCCATGACCAAAAATTTCCAAGTATTTTTATCTTCAGCTTAGACAGAAAGTTGGGGGAAGAAATTAAATGCCTCACCTTGGCTTCATGGTTCTTTTTTCGCCAGTTACTCTATGGCATTATTCCCTTTCACATCCACACACCATAAACATAATTTTAGTGGAGTTATCTGCCATTGGGATCAAGAGTAGAGATGGGCACAGTTTTTAATTAATGTATTTAGACATTAGAAAATTATCTTTATTGCCACTCCCTACTGTTGCCATGGTTTCCAAACACACAACGGTATTATTAATGTTCAGTTTAACACTTCTAATGAGTACCTGCTGTTCCCTGTTGGTCAGTGTTTTCTGGATTTACTTTTTTCCCCTAACAAAAGCACAGATTGCAGTTAGCATTAATAACTATTTAAAACGACTGCCCACCTTTTACCCTTAATTTAATATTTAATTTCATTTTCAAGAAAAATCCATTAATGCTAGATAAGAATAAAAAAAAAATCCCTCAACCTACAGTTCTCAGTACACATACTTCTCATAAGGGAGATTAACGAGTAAGTGGGGAAAAAAAACAAATCGAAAAAACAAGTTAAAAACAAAACAGGCAGATTCATTATTTCATAACAATGAAGTGGGACAGACCTCTCTGACTATGAAGAAAAACATTCTTTTCCTGTGGGAACAATAGAAAGTGGAGAGGGACAGAATAAGGATATGAGAGCATTTTGACAATGCCTGCCTCAATGCATTTAAGACCACTAAATTTACAAACTTCTATCCTTCCTTCATGACAGCACTGCCAACTCAAAACAAGAAGTGTTTATGAAAAGAAGCTTGGACCACCCTTCTCAAAAACATTAGCTTCTTTTCCTGATGGAAAATATTATAAAGATCAAAACTGGACATCTTTGCTAATAAATTACTTTTTCTTTGGAAAATGCTGATTCAGCGTCACTGAACTGTGCTGAAGGAAGACATTTATTTAATTGACCATTTTGTGTAAGAACTAGTTGAAATGCTTCATTTAAACCATATCATTTCAGCTAACATAATGAAAACATATTTTTTTTCCTGTGCTAGAAAACTCAGATTTCTTTTGGGACCTCTCCCAGAATTTAACCACAATTTAACATTTTGTTTTCATTGGGGCCATACTTTCCAATAATCTAATAATTGGGTAGAATAATTGTGTCCAGTTCTGATCTTTGTAATAGCTTCAATTTTTAAGGCCGTCTTTAAAGGACGCTTTTGCCATGTTTACATAATGAAGAGCTTTGTTAAAAGCATTGCCACTAGTGGTAACAATTCTCAATTACCCTCACAGCTTCCACAGGGTATTACACATCCTGTGACATTACGCACAGCAAGCACAAACAAAAGCTGCTAACTCCTGGCTACAAAGCACTTATCCAGAAGACGATTTGGCTTATTTATTTATTTATTTATTATCTTCCTCTTCAGGATCTTTTCTTTTTACTTCACTTGTCTCTTCCTTGGATATCAACTTTTGAACCTACTGACAAAATTCAAGCAAATTGAACTAAGAATAACTCAGCCAAACTGAATTCTTCCATTTTTCATGGAAACAAAAAGGTAGATTGAAAAGGGATTATTTTAGTGCTGCAATCAAGGAAATTATTGGAGTGTGAGAGTGCACCTCATTAGTCAGTAAAGAATCTTTTGGGCACCCTTATATATATTTTAATCTTGGGAAAAAATTCAGTCTGCGCTTCTACCTTCTTGATTCACATTTCAAGTCAATAAGCATTGGGACACAGTCTGTAGGATGCTACTTCCATAATTCCACAGAATTTATAAAGTGAGCTAATAAACTCTTTGCTTGTAGTTACTGGAAAATAGTGCTGTAGCATAGTCCTTTCCCCCACAGGCTCTTCGTACATTGGAAAGCATTCTGCTTTGACAAATAGATAAATGGGGAAGGCAAAAACATAGCATAATGCTGATGTGAATAACTTCTGATGACTTTTAAAATCATAATGATGCCTCCTTTTTTGCCTCCCAGAAATAGAAAGAAATTGCTGCTTTATAGCTGCAGTAAATCAAGCAACAGATGAAGATGTGCTAGAAATGGTAACAAGCTGAGCTGTTCCTATGTGGGGACTGGGAAAGCAGATTCAGATTGCTGACGTGCATTCACAAAGTGTGTGTGGAGGGCCCTGGCATGCTCCTACCCATGAAACAAGCCCTAGCCACATCATCGGGACAGGAAGGAGCAGGTGCTGTAGCTGAGTCTTGCTCACAGATGCCAAAGCTGAGGAGATGGCACATTCTTTCTGCTGGCAGCAAAAGAAAAGAACGAGAGAGTAGGGTAAAGGAAAAAAAGGGGGGCGGGGTGGTTAATTTATTAGTCCACTGAAGAAATCTACCTCCCTATCAGATATGCTTACCCAGATGTCAGGATTCATATTATGGACTTCAGAACAGGACAGGCTGCTCAAGCCTAGTGACATTTTGTGAACTGCACTGACGTTTGCATACTGGTTTTCATTTTCTGAGATATATCTGTCTATATATTTAATATAAATATATACATATTTATAAAACACATGCATTATATATATTACATATATATGTATAAAATATATATACTTGTATACTTGTATATAAAAGAATATATAAAAAAATTGCTTTTATACTTGCCCCTGGAATAGTGCACTTTCAAAGCACAGGAACCTAACTGTCAGAAGGAAAAAAAATCATAGCTTCCTCTGGCCCAATACATTTTTCTAGTTAAATAAAACATCTTTGCATAGGCAAGCAGCCAGAGGGGTACAGGAGTTTCTATTAGAAGCCCTGTGATTCTATCAAATCTGTGAAATGGATTGTTGTGTTCACTGATTTGAGAACTGTCAGGAGTTAGACACCTGGATTATTTATGTGAGGTTTTTTGAAGTCCCTTTGAGAAAGCCAAATGTTTTCTTTCCCTTTCATATTTCTCAGTGGTAGAATACTTCCTAGAAGGTAAACTAAATCATCAGTTACAACCATGCAATCCTGTTGTAGTCTACTTATGTCCTGGACAGCATCAATCCTAGCACATTTTCTTCAAAATGATAAAAAAATAATAAATTAATTGAAATTTATTAAGTGCTTAGATGATAATTCATGACATAAAGTGGAATTCAGCGTAGTCTCTTGTCTGAACTGTTCCATAGAGCTGAACAAAGTAAAAATCAGTAAGCATTATTTTCATTACTAGAGCTGGCAGAGCTGACAATGCATTGTAAGAGCTTGTCTTTTCATCAACAATTTGCTATTTTTCCGAAGTCACTGTTTCCAGAAGGACTGTGATACAAAATATTACTCTTGCAGATTCAAGTACAAGTGAATAAACAAGGGTGCAAGGGTTAAGCTTTTTATAAACTTTTGCAGTTGCCTTTTTGTAAATAGTTGCAATATTCCAAGATTAAGCTGTACACTCTGACCATAATATCCCTCATTTAGCACGCACCTCCATTTGTCCTGATTAATGAAGTATGTAAATGTATGTTGATTACATTTCAGTGTGGAAGAGGATACAACTGTTACAAAAAAAAACCCCAAAACGTACAGGCTTTTTCAAAAAGAGATCATCTGCATCTAGCTTTCCTACACCCTATCATTAGGTTGCCCAGAGAAGTTGTGGATGCCCCTTCCCTGGAGGTGTTCAAGGCCAGGTTGGATGGGGCTTTGAGCAACCTGGGCTAGTGGGAGGTGACCCTGCCCATGGCAGGGGGGTTGGAACTAGGTGATCTTCAAGGTCCCTTTCAACCCAAACCAATCTATGATTCTGTTATCACTGAAAGTTAGTAAGACTGATGACTATAGCCCTCGTCCTGAGAAATGCTTAGCCACTCCGCCTCGACAAGGAGGGAGGCTACATCCCACAGAAGCTCATTGTTAGTCATTTTTGAACACTAAGAAGCCCATTCCCTCCTTGACAAGGTGGATTTTTTTCTCACTACTAAAGCTATATCCAACACAAGTATTTGTTGTTCCCTCTCTTACCATAAGAAAGGGGGTCATCTGAAGAGCACACACCTATGTTTGTCTATATGCACAGTTGAGAGACCTAGTGAAAACAGCTCTGCCTGCTTGTTCATGAGCATAAGGGAAAAATTTCTATATTTGAGCAGTCAAACACCAAATACAAGCAGATAAAACAGGAATTTTCTCCATTCTGACAGAGAATTTCAGTTAGATCTCAAAGTCACAGAAGAATCTTCTCCTTCAGTGTGTTCAGATTTTGCCTGTATCTTGTGCCTGACTTCGTATTTCTAACTTAGTACAAACCCTTACTCTCAGAGAAGTCAAATGTGATATGGTTATGCAAACTATGTCAGGATGAAGCTTATTCTGAGAAGAAAGGCAACATTTGCTAAGTAACATTCACTCTAGGAGCAATCTAAATTTATGTTGCTTCTATTACTGAATGAATGAGACATTCCAGTTAGCTTCTGAGGTACAAAGGAAGGTTTAGGGGATGTTCAAACTTGAAGGAATATAGTGAGAGTTTACAAACATGCTGAAAAATAATGGATATGGCTTAAAACCAATTGTTCTTGAAGAAACAGTTGAAAAGCGGTAAGAGAAGATACCAGTGCAACGCTGCATTTCCAGACAAATGATTACAAATTACATCGGAAAAAAAATACTAGAAGAGAAAAACCAATTTTGACAGAAAATAATACACGTAATTTGCTTAGTATCATTACTTATACTAGGAAAAAAAAATAACCACAAATCTGTAGTGTCTGTCTAAACAGTCAAGGAGCAACCAACCTCGACTTTCTGAAAGGCATTAATAAGCCGATAGTCACATGGTTTCTTTTCACTTCTCCAAATTACAACCTAATAGAATAATACGGAGGTAGAAAGCATTGTAGACCTTACAGTTGGCTCCCATGTTAAACATTCCTCCTTTAAGACCACATTTCCAGCCAAGGGCACACCAGAACCGTCCAAAGTCAAAGCCTGCTTGCAATAGTTTTATGACAGAGAGCTTTATACCTAGTTACCATGTGCAGTATTGTTAAACAATGGGGCTTAGGATGTTACTGTGACTTGAGAGAGAACTGAAATCTAGCTCTGCATGTTCAAAACACGAATATTGGTGAAGGATAAATGCACTTTTACTTCATGACTGTCCGTTTCCGGTGCACACCAGTGCAACTACTAAGGCAAGAGCAGCCATACTTAGGACTCATTAATGATGGAGGGAAGCAGAGAGAAAAGGTAGGGCCCTGCTGAGTGAACAGGGCTGAATGACACCTCCATACCTATAAAAATCCCGCCACACAATCTCAATACAACACCTTCAATGCTGTTCTTCACACTGGGCCAATACAATCAATTCTTATTCTAATCATCCACAACTAGTATCGATTGTGAGCAAAGGGGAAGTTCTGAAGAAGTTTTGTGTAAAAGAGAGCTGAGTCAATGCAGAGGTGTACCATCAGAGATGTAGTTGAGAAAAATGCATTTATTGATACAAAGAACAGGTTATGTACTGAGATACTGGGTTGTGGCTTATTTGCTGTTTTCTCACTTTTCTGCAGTCACTTGACAGAGAGCACGTATATAGCAGCAGCTCTAACTCCTTTTCAAACAAGTTTCTGTGTGTATTAAGACAACATTAGGCATGCATTGTTGCAGAGGGGAGATTTTAAGTAGGCATAAATCATCACAGCTTCACTAAAGCCAGCGGAATCTTTTTAAGAAAGGCTTAGATGCTGATCTAGATAAATTGATGTCATGGTAGTAAAATCAATGAGTTATGCTGAATGAGTTCATGCAGGTTTCTGCCAGTTGAGAAACTGTCCTCCTCCTCCCTCTCCTACTGCCTTCCTAAATTATCTATCACTTTCAAAGGCTAGTCAGGCACATCAGGATGGAATTGTGGGTCAGCATGTGCAGGCGCATAGAGCATGAAAAAGGTGCATGTTACACATACCTGAATGCCAACACCGATTCCAGCCATGCAGGGATCTGCTCCTCTGGGTCGACATCACTCATTTAAAATGAGTTCACTCCTCGTGCTCCTTTGTCGAGGACAGAGCATCAGCGCTGCACTAGAAGCAACATGGATTTGAAATCAGAGAGGGGAAAAGAATAAAGTTAGATATTATCAGAAATTCCTTATCAAAATCTTCCACTTCTACCCACAACCTCCAAAATTATCAGTAAATTCAAAATTTCTGGAAAACTAAACCAAAACTTCCATAGCATGTTCCTATAACGGAACATGATGAAAGGTCAAAATCCAAATAACACTTCATTCCAGTCAATCAAAGTGTGATAATTCCTCAGTATTATTTCAAGTAAAGTTTCCATGTGAAACTAATTTTTTATTTCCTTTTAAATTCTGAAATTAAATAAATTTCAGTACTTCTAGGAAACTAGAAATTAAGGAACATATGTTCTGTCCCTAGTCCATTATGACTGATGTCTAGCAGTCACTTCTGATATCTTCATGCTTCCAGCTGTAAAATTCAAGAAAGAAAATACCTAGTCTTTACCAAATTCTTTATGTGAAGCAGGAAATGATTGTCATACAGGCACTTTGCATAATTTTAAAATCAGAGAACACACGCGGTACAAACGCAATATGTCTGACAAAAATATTGTAACATTTTGTTGCAGCTATTTCTCTCGCAATATGATTTCTCACACATGGTGTTTTGGAGGAAACAGGAAGAAGTGTTTTTTCATTCTGCTTGCTGCTGCAATTCGGCAGCCCAGAACTTCTCTGGGATTACACTTGTGAGCAAGTGTGTGCAAAATGCCCTCAAAATAGAATTCTTCTCTTACATATTTTACGCCCAATTTTCAAAATTACAAATGACTGCACTGCTTACAGAGGAAAGGGGTAAATATAGGATGAATGAAATCTCTCATTCGATGAATGTAATCTCTCATTGGATGAATTCAGAGACCCTAGGCTTCATTAAAATTGTCTTGACTATAACCTTCTGCTGAACCAACAATAACTGCACTGACAGCTGTTGCCTGAATAAAATGGAGGTACAGAGAGCTCTACTTCCTTTTGAGAAATGGTAGAACTTAATGTGTCAAAAAACCTTCATATCGCTGAAGTCTGTAGTACAGTAATATGATTGTCGCTAAATGTTCAATATATGACCAATTGGTTGTCAACACATTTGCCAAGGTGTTTGCAATCATTGCTAAGCTAACTTGGATCCCATTCGTAGCTACAGTTATGTCCTAATAATATGCTGTGCTATAAGCACTTATTAGGAACCCTCCCTCAAAATGCAAAGAACAACTAATACTAAGTTTGCAAGTTCTCCACATTAAATCTGTTTTTTCATGTCATACTTAAGGAAAAGCATTTGAACCTCCTATTGAAGGTTGTATGAATGGGTTTCTTCTTTTGAATTGTCCAACAGCTATTATAACTGTAAAAGTAGCGTTTCATAATTACTGTTTAACATACACATATAATTTTAGACAATGCAACAGTATTTTAATTTCCCATGTTAAAGGAAGAGTCTGAGAAGAAAAAATAGAAGACCTGGTTTGCCAGTGAGATACTAAATGCCTAGATATTATTTTTCTAAAAAGCCGAAAGAAAATGACAACATATTTTACAATTGTAAACAAATTGACTGCTGTGAGGAAAATACTTAGGTAGCAGGCAAATCTACAAAAGTGAACATTTTTCAGTGGTTATTGGTTTCATCTTGCTGTGTTTAATAGATAAATGTTCTCAATCAAGATTTAAAGTTGTCTGTCTTACTGTTCAAATATATACTATTCTTAATTGCCTTGCTTGCCAAAATTAGTAAGAACATTGTCTTTAGTACACAGCAGAACAGCTAACATATATCACAGTCTGAAGGTTTTTTTAGTTTGCAGTTGAATGAAAACTGTGCAAGTGTTTTTATTACACCAGCATATTTTTTAGATGATTTTATAGTTGATTTAAATTAAATTATTTTTTTCTAAGACTATAACATAATTTAAGATACCTGATCCTGACAAGATCATGTCAGCTCCTTTGAAGATGGAAGAGGATACTTTGCTAGATTCCAATTAGAGGTTTGACTGACTGTAATAAGGTTCCCTAGTGAGATTTATACCCAATGGACAGCAAGGATTGATTATTCTGCAGTGTTAGCGTGGTGATTTAACTAATCAAGCACTGAAACCAATTTGCTTACTTTGTTGATTTTGACACAGATAGTATTTCACTATTAGTTATTACAAATTTTGCTAGTTCAGTTAAATAATGTGAAGTACTTAGTTTTAGTGACAAGTTTTCTTGTTTTAGTTAAGATTTATAACCTGGAAGTTACAAACGGAAGCTGATGTTTGCTCATTTTTGGAAGGCAACTTGCATCCACGTCTTCTGCCTACGAATACCCAGGACAGATAGCAGGTGGTTGGCCTGAAAGCCTGAGCTCTACTAACAAGTTTGTTTCTCACTCCACGCTGACAGGAAAGCATCCAGCACACTAATCACACTGTTTTTTTCAATAGTAGCTATTTTTCCACACTCCTGCCTCTGGCTTTGATTTGAGTGCTGCTGAAGGGAAAGAGGCAGGAAAGAAAAAGAACAAAGGACATTTCCTCCTCAAAAACCCCATCCAAGTTACTGTGAGGAGCAATGTTATTTTTGAAGGGAAAAAAGCCCCCCAAAACAAAACATGAGCTACAGCATGTGATAACACAGTTCCCCGTTATTTTTTTGTACCATAAATGTCACAGGACTGACCAATGATAGCACAAAATAAATTCAGTGGAAAGAGCAAAGGTAGTAACAGTTACCCCTAGGTGATTTCAACTGTCTTGAATACAGCCTTAACAATAATACTTGCATGTGTGTGTATGCACACATATGTATTTTAACTTCTCTGTAATAGTTGCAGCCCCTCCCTTAACACCCAGGTTACAATCCAGCTAAATGTTGTGTTTTCAAGGACTACCGCAAGTATTTGGGCTACACCAGTGAACCCTGGTAGAGTTGCCCTGTTGGGAGGGGAGTGAAGAAGTCAAACCTCTGAACAATAAAACTGCAACTTTGGAACTCTCTTTTTGATAAATATCACGCGTTGCGCAAGGCAATGGTAGACAGAGAACATTATTCTGCACATGAATGCTAGGTTTCATATGCTTATGGCACTTGTACACGCTCAAGCAATTCCACTATGCAAAATGTCTCCACTTACTGTCTGAAACATTGCGGGGGTGGGGGGTGGCTGTGCATTATTTTTATGTGAAATGTATAGTCGCAGTCAGACCCTCACCCTTATGCATCCAGATCTTTATGACCAGGATCTGGAGTATCCTGCTTCCCAGAACACCGTTAGCCTTCAGGCAGTCTGGGGATCAGGTTTGTTTCATGAACAGCTCCAAGAGAAAACATTAGCTGTCACTCCATAAGGATTACTGGTCAGGTGGAAACATGTTCTCTATAGCTGTAAGAAGATGACCAAAGAAATGAATTTAATCCCATACAGTTAGCAAAGGCACATCAGGAATCACAAAAGGAAATGAGCTGCTCTTAAAACCCCAATATATCATCTCCCACATGGTGCCCACAAGATGCAAATGTGTGATTATCATTGCCTACTTCAATTGTGAGGATGACAGCAGTGTAAGGAATACTCTGGGAACTTATTTTCAAATCTTTACTAATTGGCACTCTCAGTGTAACCTAATTAAGGATCTTTTTATAGAAAAAGCATTAAAATTTTCATTCAAGCCTTAAGAACATGGGAAAACACGGAAAGCAACACTAATATGGCCTTTTAACATAAATACGTACTAATTAGCTACTTAATGAGACAGCCAATCTGCTATTAGGATAATTCCAGTTAGAAAAATTGTGACAGAAAAATGTCTGGTGATAGTACAAGTTCTTTAAGACAGAACATGATTCAGTTGTATTCACTACCAAAGCAATTAGGATTTATTTCTTCACATGTAATTAGGGATACGCTGGGTCTTTATCATCAATAGCTCAATATAAGGAAATAAGGAAACATAACAATTTATAACCTGAAAGTGTTGCAAACTTGCTCTTCTACAGGACAAATCCTACAGTGTTTCCCTTTGTGTCTGCAGGTATAGCAAGACGAGCATGTAGTCAACTATGAGTCTGGCACTCTACTGGGGAACTGGATGGAGAGCAAAGCTGGAGTCTCTTCCCTCACCTACCACACAATGCACATTGCTACTTAAAAGGCTGACATTACAGTGTTTCACGTCCCAGATACTTATTGTGGTTACTAATCCCTAAAACTCTGACTTGTGTGGGAAAGAGGAAAGATCACTCAGCAGAATGTGAAGCCTGAGTAGTTTTCATTGGGCAGTGCAGCTCCTTCCTCTCCTGCGCGTCCATGTAGCTCTCTTCTGAACATGTCAGTCTGTCTGCTTTCATTACCAGTATCTTTCAAGAGCAAGAGAGCAAATTTTAAGAAATAAACGGGTGAGAAATGTGGTTTATCCTGACAGTTTTAACTAGCTCTGTGGTATGATCACTGTGTAGAAGTCTCAAGAATAAACTCCTACTGGTTTAATGAAAATAGGTGGTCCTTTGGAAGTCAGAGATCCCACTGGTGCATCCGCAGTGGGAAAGACCTGTACATATTCCCCCTCGCCACACACACTTATTAAACGTCAGAGAATCAACTCTAAGGGTTTTGCAGGAGGCTGCAGGGGAGACTGAAATTTGAAATATTGATCAAATACTGGCAATGGGAAAAAGGTAATTACAGAGTATTGTACTAATGAAGACAAATAATTTCAAATGCACTCACAGCTCAGGAATGCATCCTCTCGTATTTCGCTTCAACTAAACTGATTTTCTGCAGTGTGAGAGGAAAGCAACTGCTTATTTGGAAGCAAGCTCACCTCCCTAAAGGACATCCGTGCAAGGATGGTTTGCTGCAATAGTCAAATGACAGCCCCTACTAAGGAAAGGAAGAAGAGTTATACACCACATCCACACTGGAAGTGAAAACGTTAAAATTCAAAGCTGATTACTGTTAACTGGCTTTGACATGCTGATGTGTAATAGAAAATATCTGGCCAGTTGACTATAGCTCATTTCCTTTCTGGAGGCATATTGACTCAGTATCTGAAGAAATCTTTCAAATATCAGGTGGGTTCATCTTTTGCTCAACAGAAGACCTCCACAGACTCCCTCCTGACTCAGCTACCTCCAAATTAGACACTGAATCACCCTCATGTTCTGCAAAACCTCCCCTTCTCATTTCTCGACATATGCCAGGACAAAGGGCGCACATAGCCTTTTCTGCATCCTCCCAGAGTCTTTTTTTGGTGGACTTTCAACTTCCTTTAAGTCGCAGAGCCACAAAGCCTCTCCCTGTGAAAGCCAGATTAAATCATAGCACGAGGCAGTAAATCATCCTACAGTGAAAAGCCCTCTCAGGCTAGTCACAAGAACAAAACTCAGGCTTGAAAACGCTAGATAGTGTTTGTTTTTTTAACAGTACTAGATTTAGATGAGGAAATTATAGTGCTGAATTATATGAGAAGGCAGTGTGGATTTCCTGCAGCATTCATTTTCTGTGTGACTGACAGTTCTTATATAATTGGGGGGGAGAAAGGAAACCACCAACTAATGAAATATTTGTGGCTGTGACAGATAGCAGGAAAAGCCATGAAGATAGCTATCAGCCAGGGAACAGTGCTACCTATACTAACAGCTATTTTACTACCAAATGAGATAGTAATTATAAAACAGACATTATGAAAAATATGGGATGTAGGAACCCAGACATGATGATAAGCATAGAAGACAGTTCATCTGAAAAGGAGGGGAAGTTGGATTAATAAACAAAAGGAAGCATAGCTTAATTTAGTTTGTGAGTAGGTGGAAGTAGTACAGAAATCTGCTGAAGAAGTAGTTTGACTCAAGTGACAAAGACTTGGAAGATCTATGCCATATTTGAATATGGAGTTATTAATTGAAAACAAACAGTAGCCTCTTCCTTCACTGTGACGGTTCAGGAAAAAATAATCTGAAATGTTGTCTCAGAAGACATGAAAACAGATATTAGCTCAAGCTTATACACTGCTTGGCAGAACTAAATACTACTCTACTAGAGTGTCTAGCAAATACAGTGAAATAACAAAAAAAAACAGTATAATAAACTGAATTTGTTTGAAGCATGCAGTAAAAACCTCTGTTGATCTCTCTTCGAGGAAAGAAACATCAACTCACAGTAAATGTTTTCAAAATAAGGATTAAGTAACATGACATTTATTTTAAAAATCATAATCCACAGATCCAAAATAAAATACCACTGCCTATTATTGATATTTGAGTATGGAGGCAATAATAAACCTCATGCATGACCCCTAAGGGGCCACTAGGTAACATACTTGAACATTTTAAAGCTACCAATTTTGTTATTAAAAATGTAATTGGCATTTAAACCTGTTTGTTGCATTTGTTGTTCCTCCTCCTTTGCTGTATCTTTGCACTGACCTTTTTTTGAGGACACATTCATCCAGTGAATTTCATTTTCATATAGCTTGGTTTTTAAACAGAACATTTATCCCAAACAGTGTGATTCAAATATACAAACTGAAACCAAATACCATATTCTAATATCTTACTAAATCCCAAGCTCTCAAAAAAGGAAGTGCGTTGGCTTCTGTAAATAGCACTAGATTATTTTGGTTTGGTATTCACCCTGGAGAAGACCATAGAAATGTGAAAGAGAACAAGAGAGGACTGCAGAAGTACTACTTTGTTGATTAAGAAGCTTAATCTATTCAGTTTATCAAAGTGAAGACTGAGAAGTAATTTGATCACGGTGTGCCAGAGCTTTCACGTGGTGAAAATATTTAATGGCAGTGGACTTGGCAGTGCTATGTTAACGGTTGGAGTCGATGGTCTTAAAGGTCTTTTCCAAATGAAACAATTCTATGATTCTATGACTTGCTGACCTTGTTGAGGAGAAGGTAAGAAAATTTATTTTGCTGTATGCTAGAGCTAGGTACATTGAAGCTTGAAAGACCATGCAGTCCCCCAGCAGCCAGGGCAATTGAACATTTCAGTCAGGGAGGCAATCTCATGCATTTTGAGATCTGTTACAGAACTGCTGTGAACTTTTAATGTTTTAGTCCTATTTGGGTTCAAGACTTAAAAATATCAATTTGATTTCAGAAGTTACTCAAACTGATTTTCAGTTTGGGCTGTGGTTAGGTCACTAATTAAAGGCTATGTGTTTGGTATGGTGGCAGATTTACTATCACACTGAAAGACAAGTTTTCTGCTTTAAAGGGCAAGAAAACATACCAGAACCAAGCTTTTGTGGGAAACTAGGCTGAGAACTCAAGGCAAGGGAATCTGCATCATCTCACTCGTACTCTTGTGTCCACATTAAGACCATAACTCTAATAAAACATCAAGCTTCTGTCTTTAGCCAGACATCTCTAAAATCCAGGGAGAAAATTTACCTCAGGGAAGATAGGCAGCCTCTTGGAGAGCTATGATCTCTCTATTTTAGGCAGAGCCTGTTACTTCCTTAGCACAAGTGGTCTTCTATCATCAATCCCTATGTCATACAGTTCATCTGTCTCGAGAAATACAGTATTTGCCAAAACAAAAATCTCTGACCAAAAAGAGGATCCAGCTAAGAAAAAAAACAGATTAAGACAGAACAGCCCAAGTCTGACAGTTTCCACATCTTCCAGCTTCTGGGACTTCCTTCCCCAGCTACAAATAAAATCATCCTGGCGGCATTTTCTGTCTTCTGCTTCCAGAACACATGTGAACACCTGTCCCCTTCTCTTTCCTGTACCCATCATAGGAGTTCAGACTCTGTCTAATATATATGTGCTCTTACACAGTATTGTAGCAGCAGGAAAGAGCTCTGTTCTTATTCAGATATTTTCTTACATTTGCAGAGCAGGCAAGAAAGTTGGAGACCTTCACTCTTGGTAACATGGATGATCAACCCTTGTTGATTGCTGTTCTGGCTAGCTAAGATATTCTTTCCCCCTATAATCTGGAAATAGGAACAGGTGACCTCAAAATATCCTGAAAGTACATACTCTGTCTCTTACTGTATGATACCACTTTTGAGGATTTTTTGTGTCAGAGTATGTCAAAATACCTGGTGAATATTTCCAAAAAATAAGTGCATTTTGTCAGCATCTTTACTGATGGAAGCAAGGACTGAAAATACTTCTCTGGGAGAAAAATATGGCTTTTATTCTCTTTGCTGTTTGGTTTCATTACAGAATATCCAGTGAGTTCACAAGAAAACATGTATTCATCTTCTCTTCAAAAATTCTTCACAGTTAACTGAACTAACTCTAATAAATAATGCTGCAACTGTGCATGCTCTGCTACTCAAATAGATTTTGCGTGGCTTTCTTTTTTTAAATGACCCACATTTTGATGACTGCTTCCCACTTTAATGCCTTGTTAACTCAAGGCATAAAAAGCCCAACAAAACAATAACCCCCCAAACCCATGGTAAACACAAGATCCATAGCTGCGTAGATTTTGCACGCTACATTTAGTCCATCTGCAAGAAAATACAGCCTTAAAAGTGCCATGAATCTGGAGCTAGTAGTGATCTTGGGCAGTAAGCCTGCACCACACGCATCAGCTCGGACAAGTCCTGTCGCAGCCAGGCTGGCTGGGGCTCAGCACAAGCTCAGCACCAGGGAGCAGTGGGAGAAGTCCGGTCGGTGGAGGCAAAGATGGGTTGAGGGCCCCAGGTGATGGCGACAGAGGCAACGTCCCCACATTTGCATCAAAGGTGAGTGGGGAAGGAAGGAGCTGATCAGGTGCAACAGGTGAGGGTGGGTCATCAACCTGCGCACTGCCTGTTTGAACAGTGTAATTCCTGTAAGCAAGCACACTTTGTAGTAATTTGCCTGAAACATGTTAGCATTTACAGCTCTGAAACATGAGAGCAAGTAAGGCCAGGTCCTTTATAAAGCAGACAACTTAGAAACAGTCCTTCCGGAAGAAAATTTGCTATATAAGTATACAATGTAAGCAGGAGAGGAAATTAGTGAAAGGACCTCCCAAAATCTGATGGTGATTTGGACTACAACCCAAACCAAGATTTCTTCGATGTTTTTCCTGGACTATACTTTCCTTCTAGCTGTTCTTTGCATGTGCATTTTTTCCTAAATTCACAGTGGATTTTTATCTAAATTTATTTTAAATGGATATGAACCAGACATTTGGAAAGGTAGTTATTTGGGCTCAGGATAAAACAAACATTGGTCTAGCTATATTATGTCAGTATTTTAGAAGAAGCCTGCATAGTGCCAAACTCCATTTAAAAATATCCCAACTGTCCCCCCCACAAATTGAATACGAAAGAATCTAGTAATATTTGTAGACTGGTCTTTAATTTAATGACACTGAAGTTTATAGGATATGAAAAGACTGCTTCTTTTTACGCTAGATGAGATGTGAACTACTCTTGTTGCATTTGTCAAATGTCTGGAGCATTGTAGCCAGAATCAGTTAACAGCAGAAAATAGATTTGAGAATGGTGCTGAAGAGACACAACGGTGGGTCAGGCAGCCTGTGTGAAAGATCAAGGGCTGGGGCACAGCTCTGTGTTAATAGGCAAGGAGGAAAGACGCATCCAACATCCGTTGGAAACACAACTTTTCCTAACCTCATAGTTGAGCTAACCACAGGGAAAAAGCAAAAAAGAGCAGCCAAACAATGTATTTCACAATGGAAAAAAAGATTAATTATACTGAATTGCTGGATATTTTCTGCTTTCTATTCTACCACACACACATATGAAGTACACTAATATGTCCTTCTTTATCTCCTAGCTCTCCAGGGAGGGGAGGCAGGATTCTTCCTTGCCTAACAAGGCCAATCTTTCCTAGCAGATGGAGAAATCTGCCTACCTGAAGCATTTCCTTTGGCCATATCTCAAATTCCACAAACCTACAAGTCTCTCTATTACTGAGGAAAAGCATGCTCAGGACAGGCACCAGTATCACGCTATTTGCAGCACGACTTGTGATAGCAGTTATAATGACAGTAGTGATGCCAAGAGACATCTCCATGTATGAAGAGAAGAATGAGTACCCTGCAGTTGAGCATGACACTGAAAAAAAAGGAAAATAAACCCGGGCTAGACATTGCTGTTCTTTTGTTCATAGATCAGGTAGCCCCCTGGTGCTTTGGAGGAAAGAAGAGAGAGAACCTATGAAATCATTTCAGGGTTTGTGCGTCTGTTCCCAGGGATAAGAGAGATTGAATAGAATAGCTATATGTTAACAGATGCTCTTAATTCTTAGGCACTCCTGCTTCTAGGCAGTCAGGAAAAAATGTTTTCTCTTTATCCTATTCTGTTTCTATTTCCTGCCAGAACCAGGAAGTGGAGAGCATTATTTCTTTCTTTGGCACATCTTCCAAGCAAACATACAAAACAAAACCCCCCAAACTAACCATTGAGTCTGTTTCAGCTTTTTCTCCCAGAACAGCCTTATGACTCTTAGCATAAAAATAAAATACATTTATTTCATTTTTTTTTTAACACCCCTTCTGTGAAAATAAACAAACAAAAGGCATTCCAGGAACAGCAAAACCAATGAAGTCAGTATTCCAAGAGATTTGTATTTCAAAGTGGATTTTCTCATGTTTGGTAACAGATGAATGCTGACGATTTCCCCTCTATAAGAGTGTTAACGGGGTTTTTCCTCCATCACCCAGCTGTCAATTTCTGTACCATTTGCAGGAATGTAATTGTTTTTAAGACCTCTGACCCTCTGCCATATGCCACTAGAATTGACCCATGGTTCAAAAGTTAATTGCAATATTCTGGCAGACACACACACACACACGGAACATAACTCCAAAAGCCTCCTTTCCTCAGGAAATCAAACAAAGAAATCGTAACATTTAATTTAGATAACAGAGAATAAATACATGACCTCATGGAAGAGGAGACTAGAAACAAAACAGAAAAGGATTGCAAGAGTAATTCATGTTTTGCCTGGTGGCTGAAATGGACATGCAATCGTGAGCTTTACGAATAACCTTTCTTTCATCTCAAAACGAGCAGCTGTCACCTCTGAGAGCTGCTTACTCCAACGACATAAGCAAAGGATTGCTGGTTATTGATTCCATTAATCACGAACCTAGATTATGAATAAGATGTCATCCCAATATGCTGACAACTACTATTAGGCTTTAAAAAAAGAGCCTGTTTTCGGGAGTTGAGAGGGATTAGAATGGGAACGCAATCACAATAACGTAAGAACTGGATCAAGGACAGCATGCAACTATTGCTAGTGCTTAACTAAACTGCAAAATACATTTCATGCTAGGAAATAGCTCCATCTCCTGTTCTGCACACCGAAGTTCTCAAAATCCTCATAAAAAAAATAAAGAACAAAAGAAAACCACTCCACAGCTGCTGTTTTAGAGTCTCTGCAAAAAGAAAATAAAATTCAAGCTTATGTCTACAAAATTAAATCCTCTTATGTACACATTTAAATACCCCTTTTATCTTGCTGGGATAGAGCATTAAAAAAAAACATTCGAGTAGATGCGAAAAGAAAGATGTTCCTATTTGTCAAACCATCATCTGAAATGATGGTGCAGAATGTTCTCAGCTCCCCCCAAAAAAACTCCCATATAGTTGGAACATAAATCTGTCCTATGTCCTGTGCAGCAGGCTTTGCTCATCATTTCAGAGAGTGCTTTAAAGCTTTTGCTTCATAATACGGGCAATTTTGGGTGCTTTTCCAGTCTTTCCAGTGACACAGTTATCCCACTGAATACTTAGATGAAGTCAATAGGAGTTTTGCCACAAAATTTATGACAAACTTTTCCCTTGCAGCCAAGCAAAAAGAGTTAGGAAACTAGGGTGCAACACTTACTCTTCCCAACAGAAAGACATATTCTCATTCCATCTTCTGCTGCACTCCGTGCCCTAGCACAACCTGAAAAAAAAAATGGGAGATATGTCTTTGAAAGGATGTACCTTCTGCAGAGAGACACTACACAACTTCTTGTGAATCATTATTTGGAAGACTGCAACCACCTGTGAGACTACCAAGGGGCAAAAGCAGGGTAAAATCAGCTGCAACACCTGATTTAATCAGATTGCAGGACACATCCTTTTAAACTAGCAAGCTCTGTTGCCCATCAAGCAGCCTGTGTTATATCAGTTAGCGACAAGACAGATAATAGAAGCCACGCAGGACAGCATTGTTTCATTCTTCTACCAATTCACCTGCATGAGAAGACTTGTCCTGTGCAGTGGAGAAGTCCTCCTTCTGGCCATTCAGGATGGCAGAAAGGAGCTTCTATGCACAGCTCTGGCAAAAAAGATCAAGTAAGCATTTGCAGCCAAGGCTAATGGATAGTCTACTTCCATGAGTAGGAAGGTGAGAGCTAAACCACATGCAGAATTCAAGACACTGCTAGGAAAGTGAGGTTGTGCTAAAGGAAAAAAGGGATTCAATGTGTATTACAGAATGGCACATCAACCGAGCAATGAAAGGAGGATTTAGGTAATCCCTTTCAAACCCATCAAAAAATTTTGAAGCTGCACACTTCCACCTGATCGGGACAGTTTGTTGGTCTGTAAGGCTGCACTGCAAATGCAAAGGGAGACGGAAAACTCCAGCTTCACCATGTTCCCATCTGTGCTGTGACACCATCAGAATTTTCATGCTTTATAACGCAGTGGCTTGCACAGAATTTTGACTCCTGTTCCCATTCAGTATGACTTCTGCACTCCTCTGATGCCTGTGAAACATCTGTACTCTCAGAGCATTAGATAACAACCGAGACCTATGTTTCAAATATTGACAGAAGTAAATTTATACAAATAGTTTTTTATTAAAGTCTATTCATAAAAAAAACCAGCTATTTTGTGTCTGTACCTCACCACTCTCTTGTCTGGTTATTGAACGAATGCAAGAGTAAATACAACTTCCTCTAAATGTGCAAGACCAAGCCTAAAGCTTCCTCCAGTTCACGCCTCCCCACGCAGGAGTACAAACCCCAGCAGATACTTGACTTGCAGGATCACAGTGAAAGGTTTCATAGCCGTTGAGCAGCTCCCTTTGCTGCTTAGGTACCAACCACCTTTATAACTTGCCTTTTACAGTCTACCTGGATACCTTTATATTGGTATTTAACCTATACAAGAATAACATCACCTATCATATTATTCACATAGAATATCACATATTCAAACAGAAGGCATCTGACTCATGAATGGGAGAAGTTGGAGTACTACAGAGGTTGGCAGAAAGAAAAAGGATTCTAAAGGCTTAATTTATTTGTCCATAAATTGCAATGGAGATGGAAGCATGCCAGTCATTCTATACCACTCCATCAGCCTGCTGGCAAAGGCAAGATAACTTATGCTAAGCATCTCAAGTCTTTCAATAGGAGCAAGTGGTGCACTACTTGCACTTGCATGCTGGAAACCAAGTACCACCCTGCTGGGAGATCATACCCTCTTGAGGAAGTGTATCTGCTTGCTGGACAAGAGACAGACTTCCCAACTGCTCCTGGGAGTAATGTGGGCTGAAATCCTGCTCATATCCTTACACAGCACTCCTACTAAAGTTCTGTATGTAGTGTAGGCTCATATATATATATTGGATGCAACATGAGCCTGTTCTGTACCTGCTTGTTACAACAACTGGAGTTCAGTGTGGTTGCCGGGCTATTATTTCACATTCGAGGAGTTAGCATGATAAAAATTCAGCTCTGCAGAGCCGGGAGGGTTTGTAATTCTGATATGTCACACAGTGCATTCAGACTTTGACACTGAAAATAGTTATGCTATTTATTTCATAGCCTGGGAAGGTAGAGAACAACTCTAATCTACTTTTAAATGCCCAGCAAACAGCATGAGGCTGGTGGATCTGTAGGGAGCATTTGTCAAGTAGGTCTCTGAAAATGTATGAAAACCCAGCAGTTTTGGCCATCCACTGTAAAACTGTAGTATCGGTTGATTGTATTCTGCTGCAGAAAGTAAGTTCACTCCTCTCTTTCTTTTCACTTTAAGTATTAGTGTCCTCAGCTAAGAGCTTCTCAGCAAAGAAATCAAAGCAGCACAACAGCAATTTGTGAGCAATTACCTATTCTTATAGGCCTGTGTAGAAGGACCTTGATATGTGTTGCCTACCTTCTCCTGTGCCATTTCAGATGTTACAGGGCTAGCAGGATGGCTTCACAATGGGAGCCAGTCTCAATCCAAATACCGCCGCCCAAGGTCTCTGGGAGCAAATCAGTTTCAAGGTCTGACTTTATAGTGGTTTAAAGAAGGAAAATGTTTTCGCAACTCCTGACAGCTTCCTCTAAGAATAAGTGCCACAATAAAACAAACAGCTGTATGAGAATTCCCTCAAAGCAAAACCCATTTCAGCACACAAAGCAAAACAATATATAAAATTAAGCCTGTTTACAATAGCCGTATGGCCTGTCTAGATACCTTTCTGTTGAGGCACTGGGTTTTCACACAATTTTGATGTCCCTCTTTGAAGATACAAAGCCATACAAAGGCCAGTCAGAGATGAATCCAGGGGAGTAGAAAAGAAAGGGTCTGTAGATGCACTGCTTGTTGGTGTTTCCCAGAGCAGCACATAGAGCTGCACTGCCAGCCTGTGTTCTGCAGGAGAAGGGGGTCTGTGTCCTGTGTGGTACAGCCTACGTCAAGGCAGAAGAGGCAGATGTCAAGCTGAGCCTCACTTTGACATCACTGCACTTGGGGTCAAGCTAGCTTTTATCTAGTGTCTCCAGAGCATGCTGGACCCGGGGTCTGGTCCCAGGGACTCACAGGACGTCTCCTGTGTTGATCGTACTGGAATGTATTTTGCTCTTCCCAGAGGAACGACGAGCTTTTTTCTGAGACACCGACCTAAGATTCAACAGCTTGAGCTATAATTCCTAGCTCACATACTCCCTGTGAGATTTTGGGTAGATCACTTTGTAGGTTTGGTTTAATCCTCTACTGCAATTATTGGCACTTCCTTTCTCTATACAGAAGCTGTCCAAGCAGCATGTAGACCTGACCTCCACGACTATTGCTGCCTCAGAGCATGCACAGCACCAAACTAACAGCCCACGGAACTCCCTCAAAGCAACTGCATGCTCCTTAGATCAATCCTGTAACAAGCCCGTATAATACCCTTGTTGATTATCTATGCCTCTATCTTGGTTGAAGATAGATCATTCAATTCCACCAGGTGAAACCTACAATATCTAAAGGTTATTTTTCTGCAGGTGAGATTTTGAAAGAGCTGCTATTAAGACAAGGTGTATGCAATGCAGCAAGAGAGCAGATCACTTTGAATGACAGACTGGAATACACATGAGTATAGCCCTCTCCTGAAAGTGTGGTAAAAATGTTCTCACCTACAGGAATAACAATTCTTGCACTTCAGGCTTTTAAATATATATAAAAAAATATCTTAGAACTAGAGTTGGTTAAGTAGTTCAAATAGCTAAACTCTCCAGTGTACAAGGCTATCATTTTAGATAATGAGACATTTCTCCATTTTCTAAAAGGTTAAAGACAGACTTTATAAATTGTGCATCTAGCAGCCCAGGGAGGCTTCTCCTAATAGCCCCAACAGCCACCATTTCATTGTCTGGGATGCATCAGGATCAGTTAATGCTGATGAAGTGCAAGGCTTTGTGTTCAGAATAAAAGCAAGAGCAGGTGAGGCTTCATGACTTGAAGTTGCAAAACAGCTTTCTGCAAATAAGCTGCAGGAGGGGGAAAGGAAAAGAAATTAACTGCCACCAACTACAATGAAACCAGTAAATAACTGCTACAAAACATTTGCTGAGAGAGGAATGTACAAGGTCATTATCATACTATACATTGTATAAAGGGTAATCTCTGCAAACCAGACCTTATGGGCCAACCTGTGTTTCACAGAGCAGGTGGCAATGCTGCCCTTTAGGTGCTGGCAAGCCAGAGGACGTGTGCCTCAGCCATCTGGAGCTCTGTCAGCACGCACTCATGCTGGAAATAAAATGCACAAAGATTTGCATGGCTAATTTTCTGCTTCATGCTTTGGCGAGGACAGCAGAGACAAGCAGCCTTGCCCTGCTGACCACTTGTGACAAGAATTTACTTGGCGACAGAGACCCTCAGGTTGCCAGATGAAACCGGCCATCTGTTAGCTGATGCAGCCAGCCACTGCATGAAAAGGTAAAAATTAAAACGGAAGAGAGGAGAAGAAGAAGAAGAAAAAAAAAAGGGAAAAAAGAAAATCAAAGAAAGGACAGAGAAAGAGCACTGTTAGCTGTGCTGCAGATTTTTTTCTTTCCTTCCCAACAATAGAGGGCGTCAATCACCCATTCTGTCCGCAGCCCTGGCCTGTTGCAAGCACACTATGACACCCCAGAGGTTCTCAGCTCTCCTCTCGGCAAGAGACAGCAATTTTATTTCTAGGGAGCAACACATTTTATGTATACTACTTTACCAGAAGCAAAAGAGGCAAGAGGACTAATAGTGGCTTCAGGCAGTTAAATAGACACCACTTCTCTTTGTTAAATGATGAAGATTTTTTTCAGCTTGAAACGCAGAACTGTTTTTACACTAGGCATGCATTCACAGAAGAGCCATTTAAAAAAAAATACACCAGCCCTCTAAGCAGAGTGAGCTCTGCTGGAGTAGCAATCTCCTACTGTGGGACACAGAGGCTCTTTCTTCTCCCCTCCTTCTGAGCTCTGAGCCCACTAAGAGGGCTCTGCATGCTACCTGGCCTGCAGTAAGGCAACTAACTGCTCAGAGCACGGGGCAGATTGTCATCTATGGACTTTCGTAACCCACATTGCTCTAGCTGACCAGCTCTATCTTGAAATTTTGGGATTCCATGGGGATCCCAAGCACTCGACTCCAAATTTCGTCAGGATAGAATCAGGAAAGAACACTCTGCATTCTGAAAGTCTTTAGGACTTACGAAGGAAAGAGGAGATCGGAATTGGCCATTCGCACCATAGTTGTTGACACATAAGCCCACCTCAAAGAAAGCCTCTCAAATAAAAGTCCTGGTCTGGAGACAAAACCAGCATCAGGTCACGTGTAAGAAGTTGTGTCTGGGTGGTGATGCAAAAAAACCAAAACAAAACAGAGGAAGAGGGATAATGCCAGGCAGTAGGTCTCCTGCAGCCTCTCTCTTTTGAGGCACTCTGACACCAACGTCGCTGTCTGTTGCACTGCAGATCAGGCTCTCAGCTGTAAGATGCACCTGGGGCCAGGGAGCAGGAGAGCACAACCCTACGAATGCAGGAGGGGAGCGTGCACTCACTCATCCACCATGTAAGGGTAAGCCAGAGTCAACCTACAAGTTCAGTGCACGAAAATGGGGGTATTGGACAGGCCCTATTTGAGAGGGATGATCTTTATCTTCATTACATAAAGGATCCCAGGGCTGTGGTGATGATCCCAGGCCACAAAGTAAGCCCAGGACAACACCAGAAACAAAACCTGTATCTCCAGAGTCCGCAGCACTAATGCCACAATGCCACATCCACAGGGACTCCGTCCAAAAGCTTCACCTGTGAATTCTGACAGGATAATCCAGCATTTCCTGCTCAAAGCATAGGCCATATTTCAGAGAATTTGTGTGGCCCAAGTCTCCATGTGGCAATTTCGGACCCAGAGACTGAATCTGAGTGGCAGATCCCTCAAAAAAATCTGTCACATTAGTTCATTTTAGCCTCCCAGCGCTAATGTTCAGGCAAACATTAAGTGACGCAGTCCGAGTTTCAGTAACATTAATGTTTTCCCTGTGAGCTCCAGAAAGTAGTCACAAATGCAGTCAAGCCCTGTCACTGTCAGGTGCTCAAATTCTAGCTCCAGGGAAACAGGTAAAACACATACTCCTTGGAAAAGAAGAAATTTTGATTCAAAGTGGCAGAGGGACTGAGGGTCACAGTAAGCTCAGAATAGGAAAACACAAGTCATGATCCCATTTTGCATAAAGAGATCAGTAGCTGCTACATATATAATTTATGCCGCTGAGTCAGACATGTTCCAAATTTGCAGTTTTATCCATTAATGCAAATTAAAAAAATAAAAAAAAGGCATGAAAACAAAGCACACATATCTAGAAACAATACTAGTAACTGAATAAACAGATTGTTTGGGTAAAGCTTTGAAGCGGTCAAAATTATTAGGTCCGGTCCTATTTTTCTACTGACAGGAATTGTATTTGAAATCAGCCAAAGCTTTGTTGAAATAACTGGTGTAGCTGTTTTCATTTTTCAGTTAGCATGCTAGCTATGAATAAATAATGAAGGTGCCATTTATTTAAAAACATATTCAGCATCTCTCCCTTGGAAGCCCCATAGGGTGAACACGCAGCTCTACTTGTCTGTTTGCCTCATACTAAAAAGCCTTGTGTCAAAGTACAAAGATTAGAGCAGGTGACGAAAGTACATCTATTCCCTCCCTGCCCCATCTTCCCCCTGCCAAAAGGTTACCATGCCAATAGAAATTATCATTTATTCATGTTTTCTTCAGAAGATTAAAAGCGTGCATGAAAACTTCCCATGTTGAAGCCAAGCATCTACACAGAAAGCATGATTCTCCCCCCCCAGTCAATTCTACACTTTCAGATTTTATTGAATCTACGTTTTCAATGAAAGCCCAAGAAATGTTTTTGTAAGGAAAGCGTATGCATTTTCTATGGAATTTTATTTTTATTGAACAAGCGTTTGAAGAAAAAAATTCTGACTGTCTCTGCCAGATGAAGGGTGCTCTCCGAGTACAACGTGTTCACATTTGCAGCTGGACAGTCCAGTTGCATAGTATGGCAGCCATTCCCAAACCGCTTCCTTTCTTGCTATTTCAAGACATTAGAAGAAACCTATCATTATGGTTGTTCATAACCAGTGGTTGATCGGAGCACTGTGTACTCAGTACATGGTGGGAGGCAAACAGATAGCAGGAGAGTACCAGTGGTTTTCCTGTAACCCATACAAGGGCCTATGCAAGCAGTCTGACATCTGCAGAATCAGATATGGGATTTTTTTTTCTGCTCCCTGTGTCAGCTGATGCAAAAGCCTAATTTGACCATTGTATCAATACAGAAACGCAAAATCTAGAGTCTTCATGTTCAACCTCCCTTTCTACCATGAGTTATCATCCCGCATTCATTACAACAGCAAAACACTATTGCCAAGAATTGTGCCCATGTTTAAAATAGACAGAAAAATATTTTTAAGGGAATGTATTCTCATCTAGAGGACATTAACAACTTGATAATTAAGGCTGAGATTTCCCCCTATAAACAGGGCTTAAAACCAGCTATTTGAAGATGTGGTACTGTTTAGTTCTGGCGACCGATGTCTGGCCCTCCTACTGCAAGTCCAGGGCAGTTTTTCAAGCTGGCTGCCTGCTTCTGTGCATTACACAAACCAGATCAGTTAGGACTACAGCATTCAGTTTCCACAAACCGCAGGGTTTGCGAGAGCTTGTTGTGGGAGTCTGGCAACACTAAACAGCAGCTCTGGATATATTCGGATCGGAAGGTAGACCGAGGCTGACTGAACACAACATTCAAATACAGGCCCAGCTCTTCTTATCAAGGGAAGATACGACTGTACTACAAAAGCAATAGCAGGTGCTATGAAAGGCCACCTAGTGAAGTCACCAGGATAGGAGGACTAAAAGCTTAACTAAGGGAAGTGCTATTATTACTATTACCACAATACCAAATTAATTTGTGGCCTTGTCACATAGTGACAAAAGTTGCAGGACAGAATAAATCCATGAGGGACAGGCCCATCCATGGCTTCTAAAATACAAGTGGTAGAAGCAAATGAAGGAAAAACCCACAGTGCATTAGTGGCAGGAAACCTCTGGCAGCAGAGGGATCACTGGAGTTTCCCTGTGTACAATGCACAGTTACTGCTGTCAGAAGCTGGGGGCTGGGAGGAGGCAGCCACAGTCCTGACACCAGACAGCAGCATTAAGGGTCTCATGCTCCACGTTATCATACACAGGGAGTGCTCAGGCTGCGGCTGAGGTCTTTGTGCTGGATGCCAACTCTGACCTTTTCACAACCACCATTCCCGCAGCACTTGTTCACTGAGGATCTGCAATGGAGGAGACAGCTGTTAGCCAGGGACTCAGCAAAGCCATGCCCTGCCAGTGTGCCTATTAACTTGTGGGGACAGAGAGAGATGACCAAAAGCCTTGATCCATCCAAATTATGAGAAATGTCCATTCTTCTAGCCAAACAGCTGTGTAAAGAAGATCAAGTCTCTTAAAAAAGGATTGAAAAGATGAACCATATTTCATTCCAGGATACAATACCAAACATATCTTTACACACTGACATCTTTGGTTCCACAGGATTTTTCTGTGTCTTTTCATTTATTTATTTTAAATTTGAGACAGATTTTGTTTCTTAAGGTCAAAAGCACTCAGTTTATACAGCTATTTTTAGCCATGTTGGACAGATTCATTGAATTATTCCATGAATTATTCATAGCACCGAGAAACAGCCTGGGCATTCCTGTGATATTTGAAGACAATGACAGCTTCTCACATTTTTGCTGTGCAACTGCAAAACCAGGCTCCAGCAAGAGTCTCACAGGTTTGTCAAGGGAGTCCAGAAATGAGCCTGTCTGTTTTCCTCTGGACAACATCTGTGCTCAAGTGCTGGAAACATGGCGAAATCAGTAAGGCCTATTACAGTGAAGAGAGAATATCTTGTTGCAGGGTTTTTCTTTATTTTATTATTATTTATTGTGTCACTCTTAGCTGACATAAAATTTTATATTTGTGTTTTCTGGGCTTAAAAAAAGCCATACCTACAAAAGCAGACAAAAAGGTCCTCAGAGCAGAGAAAGGAACAGCAGGGAGGAAATTGCTGCTGATTGTTCTGGAAATATCCTTCATCCAACTTACTAATTACACACTCCGTTGATCACCTATAATTATGATCTGAAAGGAAATTCTACACCCTAGCAATTTAGCTGGTGTTTCTTTTTTAAAGTCAACCATTTCCACTCTAATGAACCTCAGTATGAAGCAGCAAAACCTTGGAGGGAAAGGCTACAGACACGAAAATGAGTGCTTGCTGTCTCATTAACATTTTACTTGCTTGGCTAGGAGTCCTTTTGTTACAGGAAGCTAAGTGTTTTTATGGCCAACCCTCCTGAATCTGTAATAATATCCAATATGAATGTAAGTGATTTCTGCTTTTAAGCTACTGAGCCTCTAAATAATCTCCACTAAAGCTAATGTATCCACAGTCAATGTGCAGCACTAGCTAAAATACAAGTAATTGCTGCCTTGGCCAGCTCCACAGCACAACTCTAAACCTGACATTTGGCAGCTGTTAATATTTATAGCTGGATGGATCCAACCTGTCAGATATGGTCTTCCTAAAAGCAAGAATATGTCTGGAGCTAAAGTTTTCTTTTCAGTCAGTAAAAGTTAAGGCCAGGCTGAGATGCCCCAGCACGGAATTAAGCCCACAGAAACCACAGAAGAGAGTTTCCCTGCACAGGTAGAGCTGAACATACCCATGCCACATTGATATTCCTAGTCTTTTCCCGAAGAAACCTTCAGCCTAGGTTTAACTCAGCCTAGGGAACCACAACGAATACAAGGCAGTAAAACCTACACTTAAGACATTTCTGAGAAATTAACATAGCAGGTATTTAAGTGAAATTTAACAGTAAATAAATTACTGTTAAGACTCCTAATGCAGTGGGATCCTTCATGACTGTAACCAGCTGAAACAGCTGCCTCTTGGCTCCCAAAATAATTCATTATATAAAACCAGGTCAAATATGAGAATGAGAAGAGACCTATCTCTCAGTGAACAAATTTGTGTGAGAAATGTGCTTCTCCTGAGCCCTGCCCTCACCTTCTCAGTGGGCAATTAGTTGTAAACAAGAACCAACCAGATGAGGGTGAAGAGGGCTGAAGAGAAGGTGGGACTGCCAGTCCTCTTCCACAGGCAGGCATGTGGAGCAAAAATGGTACAGGCATTCCCCTTCCAGCCACCTTCCCACTGCGGTGATAAAGGCTGTAAAGGAGGTGGATGAAGAAAAGAGATCAGTAGCAAGGTCAAAAGGGAGACGAGTAAGGGGCAAAGACAAGCACAGAAGTTGAAGCTATAGAAGCCAGTAATTAACACTTCTAAATAGGATTGTTAGCTGTTCTCTCCATCCTTCCACAGAAACCAAGGCCATTTTAGATTTTAAAAGCTGTCTCAGACATGCATTATTTGAATTAAAAGACAAAAGCAACACGTGACAGGCCATGTGGTTCAAAAAGCCAGCAGCCTAACAGAGGTGAGGCATCGGTGCTTTTCAAACACTTAAGGACCAAGGAGAAAACCCTCCTCCACTCAAGAGAGTTTCTCTGCCCAGAAAGCTGCTCTCAGGGAAGCGTGCCTCCTGCTCAGGACTTCATTTAACCCATGTCTGCAATGGATGCCTTTGGGCCACCTCCTCAGAGGGCAGGGCCAGCCACACACAGAGCTCCTAACAGGGTCAGTGCTATCCACTACAAGAACCTCTTAAAAATTTTTCCTACTACTTTCAATGACGCTGGAAGTCAACTCTTCCTTAGAGGATTTAATTTCTGCAAGATGACTTATTCTAAGACATGAGAAAAAATGAATTGCAGTAGAGATTATTTTCTGCTCACACTAGTGTACGTTAGTTTCTCTCATTTTCACCATTTCTTATATTGCTATCCTTTTGAGAGCTTATCTCCTCTTCAGCTGTGTTTATACTGTGTGGTCTCAGGTCTCTTCTGTTTGAGAGCATGAAGTTTTGTGGAAAAACAACACAAGCTCAAATGAAACTTGTCTTAGGAGCTTTAGGGTGAAATGAATGTTGATAGGCTACTAGCACAAAAATATTGTCACTGTGAAAACTGGTTTTACTCAATAAGTCATTATCAAAGAACAGAGACCAAGTGCCAGCTTGGTCCCGTGTACCTTTCATATCAATCACACAGGCCAGGCATTTGAAACATTGAGTGACCTCGAGTGTGTTAGTTCCAACAACACCTGGAAAAACAAATAGTCTCACAGGAACCAAAGAAAAGTCTAACTAGTAGCCTGGGTTTTTTTCCAGCAGTGGCAAGTAACAGAGGCTGGAGAAAAGGTAAAAGGCTGGCATGGAGATTGGTGACAATCGGTGTCCCTCAAGGGTCCATATTGGGACCAATACTATTTAATATCTTCATCAATGACATAGACAGGGGGACTGAGTGCACCCTCAGCAGATTTGCAGATTACACCAAGCTGAAAGGTGCAGGGATGCCATCCAACAGGACCTGGACAAGCTCAAGAAGTGGGCCTGTGTGAACGTCATGAGGTTCAATAAGGTAAAATGCAAGGTCCCACACCTCGATTGTGGCAACCCCCAGTATCAATATAGGCTGGGGGATGAAGGGATCAAGAGCGGCCCTACCAAGAAGGACTTGGGGGTACTGGTGGATGAAAAGCTGGACATGAGCCCACAATGTACATTCACAGCCCAGAAAGCCGACTGTATACTGGGCTGCATCAGAAAAAGCGTGGCCAACAGGTTGAGGGACATGATTCTGCCCCTCTATTGTGCTCTGGTGAGACCCCACCTGGAATGCTGCATCCAGCTTTGGATCCCCCAAGATAAGAAGGACATGGACTTGTTGGAGCAGGTCTAGAGGAGGGCCACAAAAAAATTATCAGATGGATAGAACACATCTCCTATGAAGACAGGCTGAGAGAGTTGGGGTTGTTCAACCTGGAGAAGAGAAGGCTCTGGGGACACCTTATTGCGGCCTCTCAGTAGTTAAAGGAGGCCTACAGGAATGATGGGGAAAAATTTTTTAGCAAGGCACGTTGTGATAGGACAAGGGGCAATGGCTTTAAACAAAAAGAAGGAAGATTTAGACTAGATATAAGGAAGAATTTTTTTTACAATGAGAGGTGTGAAACACTGGCACGGGTTGCCCGGAGAGGTGGTAGATGCCCCATCCCTAGAAACATTCAAGGTCAGGTTGGACGGAGCTGTGAACAATTTGATCTAGTTGAAGATGTCCCTGCTCATTGCAGCAGGGTTGGACTAGATGACCTTTAAAGGTCCCTTCCAACCCAAACTATTCTATATTTCTTTCTCAAATTTGCTTCGTTTCGTCAATCCGTGGTAGGATTTCCTGAGCATGGGATTCTCAGAAGGGTTGAAAGATTTGGAATGGAAAGAAATTTAATTTTCACTGTTTGAAAATTGTGTGTCAGAGTAAGTTCATTAATTATCAAATTTTCACTTTACCTCACTTTATAAAAATAGAAAAAATTAATTAAAATAATTTTTCAAAGTGTGGATTTCAGACATGTATGGGATCTTCGGCATTGTGGACAAAGTCATGCTGAGTCAAAGCTAAAAGTTACTCAAATACCAGTTATGAACAGAAACTCTTCTTCTATGAATGTTAGTGTATCTTTTTTTCAGTCTTAAACAGAGCCAAACACATTTTTTCTTATCAAGATGGTTTTTTTAGAGTCTCTCCTGGTCTTCGAGAACAGCTGTTCTAGAGATATTCCTCCAAGGTAGACCGGGTCAGGTTCTGCTTCTGCATCTTGACCATCTCACTCTGTCCTGAGAATAGGGCAAGGGTCTATTATGCACACCTTCCATAGCTAGATTAGAGTTTTGAAACTTTTGCCAGATAATTCAGACCTTGTATTCTAATTCAGAGAAGTTTGAAGTCCTAAGAGAGTCCAGTGCTACAGAACGAGAATGAAAAACAGATTCAAAGAGTAAATTGTAGTCTTTGTTATTTGATTTCAGCTGTTTCTCTGACACAATAAGCAGCACCACGTGAATAGGACCTTACACAACACTGCATGAGAGTACAATTCTCATTCGCTCTGTCTACTGAGATCCAGAAAACCCAATTTCAAAAGCCTGACAGCATAAAGTTGTATAGAAACCAATAAATACATCCATATCAGTTCTGATATGAGGTTTTACCAGAGGCCAAGAACTTGTCACCCACAGCGTATCATTTTGGATAGATAGATCATCTAGGAAGACTCCCAATGCTGAATTTAAAGACCTTCTACCACAGAGATCCCACTAGAGCATCACAAATTGTTCCAGCAGTTACACGTTCTCACAGAAACTGTTGTGACATTACTTACTACTGTGAACTGACTAACTTCAGATTTCAGTCTTTAGCCTATCTTTCAGAAAACTGTCTTATTTAATCAGTGGGTCAAACCATAAAAAGGTTGCAAACTTGATCCTTCCCAGAGTGAAATCCGTAACTGGGAGTAAGAGGCATTAGTCTCCTTACACAATAGGTAGGGATAGACTCTTGTCCCAAAATAATACAAACTGCTGGTATGCAGTAGAAGGGTAGTCAGGAGGAAATATCTAGGACAGAGCAACGTCTGCATCTCTGATAGCTGGGAATTAGGTACCTCTGGCTTTTGAGGATCCATCATCCCAAACATATCAGGACAGAATCATCACCCCAAAGGTCAAGATCAGCATCTCTTCTGTGGAAAAGCTATGGAGGATTCAGTCTTCTTTCAAAATGTATGCAAGAGTGGTGGTGACTGCCTTTTAAATCAGCTCGTTGACAGAGCACTTGCATGGGAAACGGAAAACCCAAGTTTAAATCTATTCTCAGATCAGACAAAAGAGGAAGTTCACATTTTCTATTTCAAAAACTGTCCACCAACACTGGTATATAAGGCCGGTATTCCATTTTCTTTTCTCACTCCCTGTCCTCTCAATTCTTTCATGGTTTCCTGCAGAGTGGCACAGTTTTGGGAACTGCGTAAAGAGTGCTACCCACCACCAAAAACTTCTCAGGAGAGCCTTGTAGTTACGGCACTGTCCTAGGAGATGAGATCACAGGGAACTTCAGTCCTGCACTTCCCAGGCAGGCACACAACCTAGTTGCACATTACACTAACTTGAACTTCCCTGCATTTAACATGGAGTCCAATGCCAAGTACTTTCATCAGTTATTCTTAGGGCTCTCACTGATGACATCCCTGGGGCACAGATACAGGGGACATCAGACATTGAGGATGTTAGTCAGGGCAAGACAGAGGCTAGGCACTGTTCTTTTGCCAAGACAGAGACAATTCTCGTCTGCAGTCCTGTGAGGAGCTTTGAGGGAAAGTATTTGTGAATAGGGAACGTATTTGAGAAAGGCAGGCATTTCCAGGTACTACAGTTGCTGAGAGGAGGTTTTACCAGAAATGCGGGTTTAGATTTAGAGATCTGAATTCCACATTCATCCTGTATCAGGCATTTTAGTAGATGGAGACACTATAGGCTCCATGGTCAAGTCATTCCTTAACTTTCCTCCTGGGTTACATAAACAGGCTGACTTCAGGTTTAATCTTCTTTCCTGTGCCCCATTCTTGCAGCTGTCTTTGAAAATGTAAAATATATGGATTTACTGGGAAAAGACACACTACTGCCACTGTAAAATACATAGCAACAAAATCCTTAGTGGACACAGTAACATCCTCCAGCTTTTTTTTTTTTTTTGTATTAGAAATTCTGTTTATGATAGGATTTTCAGGAGGCTAGAAGAGGAGATTGCATGTATTTTTTGGTGATTTTTTGCTCCCTTCATAGCTGTCTTTTTTTGCCAGAAACAAAGAAACTCTGAAGGAATAGACATCACTTCCTCTAAAAGTGTGTTAATGGACATACCTGGAGTTTTGCAGCTATAAAAACCAAATGGGAGACCTTAAATAGTGGTAAGAAATTCATTAAGTGCATTATGTCCTCTGAAGTATTTTAGCATTAACTTTGGTAAGCTTTCTATTCCTATCTTTTTTGTGGCATATGCAAATAAAGTGTAATGATCCACAAGAGAAGCCAAGCCTACTTTTCTGCTAAGACAATCAACTTAATGAATAATTAGTGTAAGAATATTAGTAACATTAATGCTTAATGAGTTGAATGTTCTTTGCATCATATCCTTTAGTTTCCCCAGCTTGCTAAATAAAAGTTTATTTATTGTCTTAAATTAAAGGACATTTCTGAAATGAGATATAATAAAGTTGCAAAGAAAGAAAAGATAATCAAGATAATTAAAATGAAAAATTGTTAGAATAATTCACTTTCACCTGCAGTTGCAGTATAGTTGAACTAAGAGTTTCTAATTAAACGAGAAAGTATGTGAAGTGCAGTTCAGCTGATTTGCATTTATGGAACTGGAAGAAAATATTACCTTATTAAAGTGAGTTTCAGAGGAAATGTCATAGCACAGAGGTTGGCCTGACTTGACTTTCTAGTAGATTATGCAGTCATTTATAAATTTGACTGCTTCACAGAGCCAGCTCCTCTGCGGCTCTAAATCAGCATGGTCTCACTGAAGTTAATGAAGCCACATCAATTTATACCAGGTAAGCATCTGCCCACTAACCCTTTCAATGTATATAATGCTGCACAGAGCAAAATTCAGCTGCATCTGCCACTGTGCATACCTGAGAAAGATGCCAATAAGAGATGCTGTAATGCTGCTGTGCCCAGATAATCAATTTATCCAAATTCTGCTGCTTGGACAAGGGCTGTACCACACTGTCTGACTCTGGTGATTTATTCTTGCAGCTATGTACAAGAAAGTGAGCTAGGTTCTATTTGCTGGCTGGGTTTTTTGGTGAAGTCGAGCGCATGAATACCACTGTTCTCAGTGCTGTACACAGCACTGGTTAAAACTACCATATTTACCCCAATCCATGAAAACCCTGAATCTGAGTGGAGCTCATATGTTCACAGCTGTGAAGGAGAGGGGCTTTTGTGGGCACTACCTGGTGTGATGCACAGTCCCCTTCATGGTGGAATCTCTGCTTTCCTACCTGCAGTCCCAGCAGTGAGGTTACCACAACAACATGGTTGCAGTAAAAACAAGGGAACCAAGCCCTCTCTCACCAACAGGTCCCTTCTAACCTGAACCATTCTGTGATCCTATAACAGGAAGCAGCCTATTATTACTTTAGAATCATAGAATTGTTAGAGTTGGAAGGGATCTTAAAAATCATCTAGTTCCAACCCCTGCCATGGGCAGGGACACCTTCCACTAGACCAGGTTACTCAAAGCCCCATCCAACCTGGCTTTGAACACTTCCAGGGATGGAGCATCCACAACTTCCCTGGGCAATCTGTGCCAGTGCCTCACCACCCTCACTCACCCTTTATAAACATAGAATAGCCAGAGACTAATCCTGCATTGCCTTACTACCTGTGTACACATTCTTGATACAATAAAATTGTAAGGGTATTCAAGGTATTTCATTCTGATTAGGTTGATCTAAGACAATTCTTGGATTTTAAACCCCTGAGGCAGGAGGAAAGGATCTTCTGAGATACAAATAACATATTTCATCTCACAGATGGAGTCAAGCAGAACTCTAACTATGGGCATCTGCTGCAGCATCACAACTACTTCTAGACTATAAAAATGTAATACTTGATACTGGCAGAGTATTTACTATGTCTCTTTAAGAAACCAGGATTCAGTCTATTGAAGAAGAAAATGCTATTGCAGCTGTTTTACACTTATATTTTGTGCAAAAGAAAATGACCCTGTCTATCACGCCTTCGCTAGGAAAACCACAGCTGGTTTTGGGAGGCATTCTGTGGTCAAGGATTCAGCTGTCAAAGTTGTGTTACATCAGAGACAACAATGACCTGCTGGCAGAGATAACAAGACAAACCAACAGAAGAGAAGCTTCAGAGAGGTCTCATTTCCAGCCCTGCTTCATTCATTGCAGCTACAGGCCTAAATTAACCTTGCAAAACTGTCATGAAAACGTAACAGGCCAAGCATAAGATTTACTCTACAACTCTCTATCATAACGGTGATGACAAAAAATATTAATGACATCTGGTTCACCTGTCAAGTTGATTGCTCAGCCCAGATAAAAAGCAACAGTTTTGTGGAGCTGTTTCAGCTGACAAGCCCCCATCACAGCCATGTCATCCAGTGTAGCCACACTAATTAGGGGGCTGTTCAGCCTGGCCTTTTCCTCCCCAGCCAGGGGTGAGCAGATAGCAAAAGATAGCAGATAGACCAGCCCAGCCCAGCTGTTAAACACAGATGTGTCATTAGGTCAAATGACCTTTTGGCCCCATTTGATTTAAAAGCCCATTAGGCCAGCTTCTTTTTATTTATATTTTAAATACTTCCAGTTTAGTATGGAACAATTCCAGTTAACTATGGAATTGTACACATGCTTGGAAAAATCTGTTTTATAAAAAACTAAGTTGCCTTAATGCTGAGTATGCAAGAACCTATGTTTATGTTGATTTTCTATGCTACATGCCACAGGAAGTCTTCTACGTGCTTTCAGCAACCCTTAAGATTAAAAATAATATTCGATGCTACCAAACAGATGAATTACGAATAACCTACAGCCACTATCACAACTGTGATTTATTAAGTGAGGAAGGCAGAGAAACTCATGAGGCACATTACTTAAAAACCACCCCAATCCCCCTCTCCCCCCCCCCCCAAAAAAAAATAATGAGGAAGTGGTGCAGGTACTCCTCCTTTTGCTTTTATCTGGCCAGTTGTGATGCTGACATTCAGCAGCACTGCCAGAGTGTGGAAAGGAGAAGAAAAAAAAATAAAATAGATAAATAAGGAGAAGCGAAGAAAAGAGGGCAAGGAACAGACAGTTGCAGGCTTCTTACCTGGGCTGAGAACACCCATCTTGCTGATTATTTCCTTTAGCCTGTCATGGTGTTATACAGGTTGCAGCTGACACAGTGTGCCAGCACAAAGAAAATTGTGAAGGGAGGGGATCAGAAGAGGCCATTTTGTGAGTCCTGTACTGGGTGTCAGTGGCGAGGTGCCAGCACAGCGGGGGCTGCAGGGGGTCTCTGTGAGGGGAGGCCCAGGCCAGACAGGGCCGAATCCAGCCGGCTCCAATGGCCCCACCGCAGGGCACAGCTCATCCCCTCAGCCACCATGGCTGTGCCTCTGAGGAAGCATGTTTTTTAAAAAATAAAATAAATAAAATAAAAAAATATGGGTAAAACCCTGCCTGGCAGAGTGAGAGGGAGGAAAAAAAAGTGAGAGAAACAGCCCCGCAAGCCTGGAGGAGGTGCTCCAGGCCCAGAACTTGCTGGTGACTCGTCACCCAGCCAACATAGGCTTGAATATAGTGGGAATGCCAGAGGCACTCGACACAAGAAGTCTCCAAACACTGCAATGGGTGTCTGAAGGTGAAAGTCACAGAAAAGTTTTATAGTCTGGTCTGAGAAGAAGCTTTTAATCAATGGGCAGATTTTGTAAGTGTGTATGTTTTCACAGGTGGCCATTAAACCTGTGATGCCAGTACTTTGACAGCATCTTTACATTCATTTACATACAGCATCTGTCAATGCCAAATGGAATGACTGATACTACCATCTCTAAATAAAGAAAAAAACATCAAAACCCCCAGACTTCTCAAAGCTCCTAGTATCCGAGTTACTCAAACTTCTTGGTTCTCTTGAAAAACAGACACAATCTAAAAATTATTTGAAACCTAGAAAGCACACAGGAAGTTGCTATTACTATAAATGTGTATGCATACACCAAAATGAAACTGTAAGGACAGGAATATTTTGAAGGAAGAGGATGCCTACAAGGGTAAAAAAGGGGAAAAAAAAGAGGAAAAAAGCAAATCCTGCATACACAAAACCAGGCACAGCTAGAAAAAGGATGCCATGCTTTACCTGAGATTGAGGTCACCTTTTTAAGTAACAATGCATCATCCTTCTCTAGTCTCAAATCAGAGGCCCTTTCCAGCATGATTCTCTATAAGGCAAAGAGCCATTATCCAAAAATCCACATTATTTCAGATGCGTGTTCAGTCTGTGGGGCTGTTGGGAGGGTTAGTAGGCTTGCTTTGGGCGCAGTTTGTGTGTGGCCTTGGAGAGCAGGAAGGCATACAGAGAAGTTAAGATGGCCAAGTTCAGCCTGTACCATTTCACCACATAACCTTCCGTAGTTAACCTCCCTCTACCCTTTTCTTGTAATTAGGATGTTATAAACAGATTTCCAAGTTTGTCCCATGCCTTCCCTATATTATTTTTGGACATACAGGAGGATCCAGGCATTGCTTCAAGAAGTTTTGGCATCTTTCTATATCTGTAAGCCTGTGAACTCTGCAGGATAAGTAAACCTCCATGAGCTAGATCCCTCAAGGATACAAGACCTCCTGCTGACGACAGCAGCAATGTTAATGCTGAAGCCTCAGCTGACATATGGATTACTTAAGTGACAAATTCACAGAACCTTTAATTCAATAACCTTTGCTTTTATGTCTGGATGACGCACCATGTCCAATTTGAAGATATTAGTATTCAAAGTTATTTAACAACTTGTTTGTGTGAGCATATTCCAGCCTGTTAGGTGTTTCTGCTACTGCATTTGCAGTAAGATTTTCATGGTGAGCAAGAGGTCACATACTGATTCAATTTCATGATTATGGCACTCAAGACAACACGGCCAATGTATTATGGCTACTTCAATATAATCTCTCTTTTGCCTGGACAGTTATGATACTTTATCCATGAGCATTCCTAAGAATAAAATTCACCAGGGAGAAGTAGATACCAACTACATGGAGAGGAAAGTTGTAGACAGTACTTTTTCCACTAGTAAGTGGTCACAAACATTAGTCCTTGCAGAATTTCCTAGAAGTATTAATAGATTTGATACATAAGGAGAATATCTTTCATAAAATAGTTGGGTATGAAAACCTTAAAGCCACAAGTCAGAACTTCACACATGACCACATCAAATGAAGAGAATTTGGGGATAAGAGTGGGATTTAATGCTGAGACTTGGAGCAGAACAAAGACTAGATAGTCTCAAAGAGTTAATCAGAAGGGAAGGAGGGATTCAGAATCTCCTCCTCAAATCCAGCCTTTGGTTACAGAAGCACCAGTTAGAGGAAAAAGGATTTTTAACACTTTCATGTTCATAACAGTACATGTAATATATGTACTAGTGCAAACATACACACATATGTAATGTATAACTTATTCCAGCCATTTCCAGAATCCCTTTTGTAATTTGATTTTGCTGTTCCATTTCAGCACTGACCAGAACTCTTCTAGGTCCGTGGACATTCTTTTTTCCATTCACCTCCTTCACATCCACTCCCTGTGGTCTTCTCAAGTTCCTTTAAAAAAAATATTCTTTCCGGTTATCTTCCTTTCTTTGATGTCTTAAACATCCATCCACCCATTCATGTCACCCCCTCTAAATGCTTCTTTTCTCTCCCCACTCCTTCCCTTTCTCCACTTCATTGAGTGTAGCTCCCTGTGGTGAACAAGCCAACTTTCACAACTCACATATTTCCCTGCTGCTTTTTCTGCCTCCCATATTGCAATTTTTTGCCCTGCAGTTGTGTCTATCACTGCTCTAGGAACTGAACAGCCAAAGTGACGCAGGCAAGACATCCAGTTTCATCATCTGATTCACAGCATGACCCCAAAACCAGTGGTATCAACACAGCTGAGAGGGTAGAAAACTGCCATACAAGGGCTTGGACTTTGCAACTGACAACACTGCACAGCACCCTGAATTTTGACCTCTCTCCCTGACCCCTATCTTAATCTTACAGAGTCAGCCACCTTTACTCACGTATAAGACATCACTGCAGGCTCTCCTGCTGCTTTTAGTAGTAACAGAGTATGAAACCTTTTAAATAAAGGCTAGAAATGGCTAACCCTCTAGCTACCTCGATGATCCATCCAGACAGATCAGCGCAGCATTATCCCAGACAAGGCTTTAAAACCAGATTTTGATAACGTATTTGTATCTAGACATCCCATTATCATGATATTTTTTCAACCACCTCCCAATTTTACATCCACCTCTCTTTCCAGCAGGAAGCTGTTTCTGATATACACCCTAGAAGTTCTGCTAATAACATTTCCCTTGTGTACGTAATTAATCCACCCTCCTTGCTTTATCATTCCTTGTATTTGTAGATTTAAAGTCATGCTTGTTTCTTTTCCCTGCTGAAACTGACCCTGAACAGATAACACTCAAAAAAGAGCGGAGATACCACCCTGTCAACAAAACTTTTCCTTGACAGACAGGTGCATATAAGAGTACATTCAAAGGAATCGTACTGAAACTTCAGACACTGGAAGTAGAGTAAGGTATTTTTCATATTTGAATTCAAACTTTACTTACCTTCATTGCTATTGTGTTTAGAACACAGGACAGAAAAAGAAGTAAATCAAGGAAGCACATAACGCTGAACAACTAAAAAGGGATAGGAATTAGAAGGAACATCTGATGTCCCTGGAAAAAGATGATTCAGTGTACTCCATGCACATTTGGATACATTCCCTGAGAAACCAAAGCAGAGTCTGGCTAGGAGAAGAACAAAACAAAAGCACAACTAAGTGCAGTTATTTAAGTGCTGCAGTATTCTAATGATTTATGTAGTCCTTACACCAAGTAATTCACTGCAGATTTCCTTAATCTTACATTTAGGATTAAACTATGTAATAACCATTTCCAGTACAAAATTAGAAGCTCACTAAATCTGTTCTAGTGTACAGTTTGCTTGATGCTTTCAGAGAATTTAAAAAAAAAAAACATGAGCTCACAGCTGTGAACATAACTTCCATTTTAACATGATGGTATTTCAGTAGTAAGACTGTTTTACAGATTGCTATAATATATTGTGACCATCACAGATTACAGAAGCACACAAAAGGCCAAGGGGATAACATGTTTATGCCTCCTCCCTCGTCCACCTTCTCCATTTCACAGCAGCCTACATGGAAATGAAATATAAGTTTTAGAGAATCATGCTGCTGTTTGAAGCCAGTGTAACTTTCTCTCCTGAAAACCACTAGAGATGCAGCTAGAAAGATAAGTAGATATGGTCAAATTGTCAGAGCAGTACACCTTGTCAGGTAGTGACAAATGTTTTAATCATTGCACTAATGTACAGCTTGGGCATAAAGCACCAGGTTTCTGCTGCACTAGAACAAATAACTTCTTAAAGCCATTCATTTCACTTTCCACCTCCTTCAGCCTTTCAAGGGTTTCTTGGAAAGGAGAGCAATTCTCACTGAAGCCTAGGTAAAGCATATCTAGGTGAAGGGAAGATACATCACAAAGGGAGTAACATGTTCAAAGACAAACATCTACACACTGCTGTGTGTATTCCAGGTGCATCAGTTCCTTTCCTGAGGTAATTATAATCCTGTTGAAAATCTTCACAAATCATTTAGATCATACAATCATTTAAGAACATTCCCGTAACATATCCAGAAAGAAACCAACTGGCAAAGTAATCATAATCCGTTTATAAGGTCAATAAAACTATACTTTGCTGGATGAAAGCACTAGGAAGAGAATAAGTAAACAAATAAAGTGAGCTGTCCTGAAAAAGAAATAGGGAGTTCAGAAGGTTGCTGCTCTAAGTAGCCAGGGGTGCTAGATATTCAGTTAGTTTAGGGCTGAATTCTGGGAAGCATCGGACAGATGGTGGCTAAAAGAACGAAGAGAAGTCTTGCTTAACAGGTTAATTATTTCTTCAAGATCCCAAGGGAGAAAGTTAGGATACTGGCACAGCTGAGAATAACTACTGTTAACTATTGTCATAAAATATTAAGATGTCATAGAATATTAAGACTTTTTCTGTCTGGTTTTTTATATTGTTATTATTTCTTTCATAACTTTGTTTCCTGCTCTGTACTCAGGAGTGCATTAGCATTATTAAAAAGAACTTGCAGTGTTCTCAAGTACTACAGGAGTTTAGCTGAAACTGCCTGATAATTCCTCAGAGATAAGGAATCTGTTAAAAATAGCATGTGGGTACACTACTTCCACAAGTTCAAGGTGACTTTGAAAGTGCCAGGAATTAGGATATGCATCTTGATAAGCCACAGATTTGCAGGGAATTTTGATGCTGCAAATGCCAAGTTCCAAGGAAAAGCCCCTTCTAGACACCAGGCAGGAGGAACAGGCAGCTAAGAGGCAGTTCACAATTTATCTCCCAGATCCCTGCCCCAGTACCTAATACTACCAATATTTGCTTCGTTTGTGGGAAGAAATCTGCCACTTCAAGCTATACTGCAAACATCTAGAATAGAAGATCACCTGTTTTAAAAGTCAAACTTTATTACTAGTACACAGTCACGGATCACAGGTAGGCATGCATTTATGGAAGCTGGACAGTTGAGCTAGTAATTTACCTGGTTCACCTATTTAAATAAAAAATTTTGATAGGTTGAACAAGATCATTTACATTCACCTAAGGAAACCCCTTCTACATTGGCTGATACTCCATGTGACAGCAGAGCTACCTAAAATTAATACAAGCCTTATATGACCTCATAACCTAGTAAATTCTGTTGACTTCATCTCCCTCACCCAAGTTACTTTACTCATTCTGAAGTTTAGTACCTATTGAGGTGCTGTTATCAAATGAAATTGCAGGGAAACATAATGAGCCAGGCTTTTCGTGGCAGTGTTTTATTGCCCTTACAGATAGTGTTTCATTCTATTTATGACTACCAACACAACAAATCTTATGGGACTGCCCTATTTTGGTAATTGTCTGAGCACATTGATTTCCTACTAGCAATATTGCTTAAATGATACAGTTCTGAAGGACACTAAAAAACCAACAAAACAAATCAAGACAGTTATTACAGCAGCAGTGTGATTTGTTTACTATTCTCCCTACCCTGAGTAAAAATAACAGATTATTTTTGTTACAGACCAGTATGACTGCAGATGTTAAGTGGTTTTATATGCCCATGGATTAATTCCATTTCTTCATACCAATGTAAATACAGAAAAAAGGCCTTTTCTTATAAATACAGACCATGAACAGAATGTGGTTCACAGTATAAGAGGGGTGATGACGAAACATGCCAGATAACTGATGTTTAACTTAAGTTCCAGTTTACTGAACAAGCAAAAAGCTGTTATCATATTCCACAATAAACAGCAAGCAAAAGTACAGGGCTTCTAAATTGAAAAATAAGGTCACACTTGAGGTGAAAGAACTCAGTTAATTCTCAGGTTTTTAAATATCTAACTGATCCCCTAAGATCTTTCAATTGTATAATTCAATTTGCTTCATGGTGCCAACTCATACCCTTGCACGCCAACTCTAGTATATGTCTCCAAATATATCTAGTGAATAATTCCAAAAACCATTTCTGAGAATGAGTGCATTTCTTTATCACTTGAGTTGACGGAAATACATTAGGGAGGTCTGGACAGTGTCTTAAATGTTTCATAATCTGTATTTTTTGGAAAGAAAGAGTTCCTAGGCACTCACTCATGGACTTAAACCTTCCTTGATTTATATGGCTCATCTGATGGTACATTTTTAAGATCTAAAATCATGGAAATAAAATACAGTTCAAGCCATAAGAAGTGGCAGGACATCTTTCAAGTACCAATACATTGTGTCTTAATTGTACTGAAGGATGATACACATAATCATGCAGAAACAACTTAATTCATTAGCATCAATACACAGTAGTAGGTAATAAAATTATTCAGAGCTGCAGTGTCATTAATCTATGCCAAGCGACACAAATGAAACTGAACATCTGAAAACAATAATGCAAGAAAAAACTAAATGGAGAACATGTTGGAGAATCTGAGCTGCATGCAAAGCGCATTGTCGTTAGTCTCCTCAACCAAGTAGTCCTGTCATTTTAACCATGGCGTAACGTCAGTTTGCAGAGACAGTCTTATGCAAGACAGGCTATAATCCTGCTGCAGCTTCACGTCCTCCTACTTGAATTCCCTGAGAGGCAGGAAGACATAAGCGTGATCAGATGAGCAGGGAGCCAAAGGCCACATTTCTCAGGTACATGATTTGGAGCTGCAATGGGTCCTGGGCAAAATGTGCTGCTTTAGGGGTGTCTGCTGGTGGTCAGTATGGGACAAAAGATGGGTGGTGGGGTTGATTTTGCAATCAAAAGGTAGGACAATACAGAAATAGGGGCAGGTGTAAACAGGAAACATCAAAACAAGCTGGAAACAGGGAGGTGGCAAGATGAGGTGGATCCATAGCCATTTGCCATGTGAAAAAGATAGCAGGGGAACAAAGGTGGCAGGAAAAACAGCATAGAAAGAAAAAAAAATATAGTAAAGTTCAGCTTAAGGTACTCGGAGATGGAAAAAAGCAAGCAGAACCTACATTCCAGTTGTATAGTGTTGGGACCTGAAAGGGTGAATGAGCTTTTATTTCAACATATTGAAAACTAATCTCCTGGCAGCAGAAGAGATTAGCAACACAAAAGATAAATGTTACACTGTCATTAGACTTTCGGAACTCATTGCACACATTTCTGCTGTCATATTTCAGCATCCCATTAGAAATCACTGGTATTAAAGGCCATTTCAAAGTGGGACCTTCCTGAAAGTGTTTTAGAGCAGTACTGATCTCTCATGATGACAGGGGAAAAACCTCCCTTTGCTCATGAGACTGCTCCTGCTTCAGCTTCTAAATTAATCTGGGACCAAATGCCCAAAGACAGACTCACAGTGCTAATGACAAAAGCCTCTTGCTTGTAAGAAACAGCATTTTTTTCTAATTAAAAAGAAACCCAGCACATGATATAAGGGAGAGGCTGATTACCTAAGAGACCGGTTTGATAGCTGGAGTTGTTGTTGTAGCAGCCATGGGATTCCCAGAAGCGATGCTGCAAAGAACACCAGTTCAGCATTGATTACTGTATGCAGAAACACTGGATCCTACCGTCCATCCCAGAAATGGGAGCCTGCTTTCTTAGTGAAGGAGATCTCAGAACAATGATTATCATTCCTATTTTTAGTAAAAGGTGAAATACTGAACCCTAGTTCTCTTCAGCTGTCTTCAAAGATAGCATTTTGCTTTAGTAGAAGAAAAAAGGTGATTAAAGACTATTTTATGAGCTCAAAAGTGATAGTACAAAATTTGGGTGGTCTAGGCTATTCTTCAGTGTTTAAAAACTATAAATACACCACCATTGCTATGAAAACGAGAAGAGGTTTTTGCTCTGACACAGAGCATGATCCAGTGGCATGAAGAGTCAGACCATTTGGGTCTTCTGGGCCTGACCAGCCAAAGCTCCTGACTCTATAGTGACTGTAGATCTGCCTTTTGATGGTGTTTATCCCATAGCAGATGCAACATAAGGAAACATAGTAAAGGAGCCTCTATGCATATGAAGAATGCATAAATCCACAGCTGAACCTCAGTATACTTCCATGGAGATGCAGAAATACAGCAAGCATGGAGCCTGCCAGAGAAGAAACTGTAGTTTGATTCCATAGTTGTGTCCAGACATTAAAAACGTCTTCGGTTTTTGTGTTTTGGGTTTTTTTCCCCCCCCAGCGTGCTCCAAGTGGCAATACCCTTCAGAGTTTTTATAGTGGTGGGGTAATCCCAGTTTCGTCTTCTTCTAAGTCTTTCAACATAGGGAAGGGGAAAAAAATAAAATAGTAATAATAATAATAATCACTACTCTGGCTGCCTGGTTTCCCTAGATCCCCCACTGTCATGAGTGGAGACTGAGAGACTCCTCCAAGTGTTGATTCAGCCTAATTTAACTAAACTATGTGACTTACTTTGTTAGTTTTGTTGGATGTTATCCCATTAAACCTTTGATTTTATTTTATTTCCAAGAACGCTGTCATTGCTCACTCCCGCATGTTTTATATGCCTCCTTGGGCACTGTCACATTGTTCATGAAATTCCAGCCTGTGCATAGAGCCAGCACCCAGTCCATGCACAGTGAGAGTTTTACTTTATAGGCAACCAAGGAGATTTCCTTGCAGGAAGCCCTCTATACCTCCCAAGTTGAATTGTTCTCTTCTTCCTCTTCAGCAGCATGAGGCTGTTCCCAATTTTTTACATTCATTTTAACCTTTTAAGAGCTATTCATCGAGGCACTAGTGTGCTTTCTGCGAAAGCACACTGGCCTCAGTCCTACATGGAATGCTTTACTCAAGTATTTAACTACATAATCAGTCTTGCCTAATGAAAACTGACATATGAAATACTACTTCTGACGAAGCACACTACATTGATTCCCCTGGTGATTATTTGATTGTAATATCAATAAATCGGTCACCAGGTTAAAACACAAAAACAAACAAACCAGTTAATGTGGTCAAGTGTAGAAATCCTAACACAGGAAGGAAAGCAGCACATTAAAGGGCCTGGAAGGGAAGGTGTTGGGCCTTGTTTAGTGATGGTTGCATTCTTACCCTATTTGCTCACCAGCAACTAAGCAAGCCAGCCTCTGCCACCACCTCCTATATGGGAACGTGTATTCCCTCCCTGGGAATAACTGCAAGACAGAAGACACCAAAGAGTTTCAGCTGGTGTAAAATTGGAAGTGACATACACCACTTTGCAGATGATCACAGCCAAGAAAGAAGCAGCCCTTTCCCCCCTGTGTTAGTAACTTGCTGAGCTGCAGTCAGTATCTTGATGTATCAGGGTGAAGATAGATGATACCCAGTCTCTGAAAAGCAAACAAAAAGTCTATGAAGGATATTGCCCCTTTAAGCAGAAAACAGTTAACTATCTTTCATTTCACAGCAGAACAATGAAGTAACCAGACAACTCCAGGCTTTCTTCATAATAGTGAGTTACAAGAACAGCTTGGGCTTGTGGTCAGTATTGAGAGAAAGAACCCAGTTCTCCTGAGCTTGCAGCAGACTGCTCATTTTTTCTGGCGCGCAGTGGGAAATCCTAATGTTGTAACCATAGTCAATGCAAAACAAAAATGTTGATAGTAAGTTAAAGAAGAATTACTACTGCATCTTCCTAATGAGAAAAAAAAACAGACGTGATTAATCTACCCTGTTCACATGCTTCTTTGTGGCTACACATGGCTTGAAGAAAAAAAATATCAAAAAATCCAAAAGAAGGAAAAGGCTTTCACAGAACCCACTCTCATTTAGTTCCTCTTCAAATGGAGAGCTGAAGCTTTCAATTCAGAAATGATTTGCTATACATTTGATAAGATGCAAGAAAAGACTTTTCTTGCAGAATAACTTCAAAAAAATTATTTGGCACGCCAGCAGAGTCTGCTTCCCACCCACCAATGTTGCAGCACAGCACCTAAAGCACATGAAGAGACACCTGCACTACACTGGGCCACGTAGCCTTCTCTGCAAGGTCAAGCTTGAGCTGGGCACTCAAAGCTGGCAGTGAAAGACCGCACAAAGCCTTCCCTGTCATCACCTGTAAGCAGCTTTTCTGTGGTGGGCTACAGACATCAACCATGCTCACCAAGCACTGCCAGTGATCTTAAATCCCCTGCAAGGGAGCTGCTTCAGCTCTCTTTCTTCTGATCTAGCACCTCACATCTTCCCAGGGGTTTCCAGGTGGAAACGCCACCACAATGCTTCTCCACTGAGCTTGAAGCCCAACTGACATCACGTTACAGCATCTTCTACCCTGCCTTTTCATTGGTAGCATCATCTAATTCTTATACTACAGCTTAATGGCACTGTCAAATGGTCAGCCATTCAAGGGGATCTTCCCACAGCAGCCACCTTGTTACCCTGAGCCAAGTGGGACAATTGTCTGAGGCCCTACAGCACCATTTCCAAAAATATTTGCTATTTTCAGGTTGGTCAATAAAGATTAGTATGCATCCCCAGGGCTTAATAGTGATGATCTTAGTGCCCTTGAGATATTCCCTGGGAAGAAACCTGTAGCAGATGCCAGAGTGTGACTCACTCATTTGTTTAATGCTGTAGTTCTAGTTTCCCTTTTATGAGAAATTCTTGTTGTGTGGTTTCTCCTCTCAAACATATACAACCAAGCATATCCACTTTATCACTCCCATATCAACGGACCTTTCTCAGCTGGAGAAATTTCTTCAAGAAGCATCGTCTTACTAAACACTACCTAATAATCTTCTGCAGAAATATTGTCTTGACGTTGAGTTGACACCTCATCGTAAAAGGCAACTCCAGCACAGCCTCTACGATACCTTATCCACCCATTTCCTTTGCAATAAACAACAAGATGATGTTTTTGACCAAGGAAAATAATAATAAAAAAATAAGTCCCCTCTCTTATATGTCCATTTAAACATGGTGTATTTAACAGCATGTGGACTAGTCACTTAAAACACTTCAGTCACCTTCTATACATCTACAGAAGTGGCAATTACCATACTTTGCAGTGAAATTTGCAATCAGTTGGCCACCTTTCCTATGTCATCATGATTAATGTATTCACCAGTACTATATGTCAATAGCTTTCATTCTGCTGGGTACATCACTGAAACACGGGACTCATGGCAACATCCATTACACTTACAGCATGGAGCTAAGGTTCTGCTGCCTTGGTTCTGAACCCCTCCTGCAATAATGCGCTGCTGACCATTAAGAGCTTGTTTCCAAGGAAATATTGCAAGGACCACATGAGCCTAAGATGTATAGATCACGAGTAAACCCACAGCTTGAGAAGGTCTTGCTCAATCAGTACTCTTTATGCAGTCATCCTAAAGGAAGACATTTTAGCCATTTTAGCAAGCCACGGTGACAGATAGCAACTAAGTTTTACACCTATACATCAAATTTATGGGGAAGTAACTTCAGGTACAACCCCAAATCACAGCCATAATATTTCTTCAGATTTAACTTTTGTCCAGCAATTTATTCCTCTGATGGGGAGTTGGAACTGCCTTTACAGATATGTCTGTAACTTGCCACAAAAGCTTTCCAGGCTGGCTCTCACAAGTGTGACCACTGCTTTGCAGATGGTCATTTCAATCTCAGAAGCACAGTAGACTAGTTCTATGCCCTAGACAATTGACTGCCTGTTAGGGGCGTACTTATGTCAGTTTTGGTTTCAGATCCATCCCTACAAGAGCAAGAATCCCTGGACTGCTTTCCGTTGCATAAGCAGGCCCTGAAAAGGCTGGTCTTCAGGACTTCTTCCAGTCACAGACAGGATTTTTAATGACAAAGCCTGAATAATTGGCAAGATGGGGGCTAGAAATAAATATGCAGATAGGCCAACATTTTTTCTGAAGAAGTTTAACTTGCAAGAGGAAATTGAGACTAATGAAGTGTCAGGCTGGTTATAACCAAGTAATAACATCTTCACACTGTCAGTCCAGTCACTTGCACACATGACAAAAAAAATGGGCTGGCAGTTCATATGACTAGACTACAACAGCATTCCTGTTGCCCAGAATCTGAGCCCCTTTCTGTGCAAGGCCCCATGAGAGTGTCAACAGCAAACACAGAGCCTCATTTGACATGGAAATAGCATGCAGCAAAAGATTTGCCTGACCAAAATTCCTCGTGGAGGAAGAGCCTAAGAGCATATCTCAAACCTGGTAAGTCTGTTCTTCTTAGGAAGAGTTTGTATAATTACATAACTACATCCCTAAGTATGACATCAATGAACCTGTAAAAGCACGGTCAGGTAACAAGGTGCTCTAAGACCTGTGAGGAGGACAGGAAAGTCTCCAAACACATTTTCCATGTTTTACATTAAAAAGGGCCTGGATAATTCTTAAGAGGTGAAAAACCTGTTTCTTACCAAGACCTGATAAGCTACCATAGCACTATTAGTCCACAGGAGAAGGAAGGTAATACAGCTCAACTATATACTCTTCCTTTGTAAGTTAGGCAACAGCGAATTACCTCATATTTCACACAGAATTTCCTAGGGACCAGGAATGCATGTACAGAAAGTTGCAGCCCAGTTGTAACTCATGCTGTACTCATTGAATGTTGAGTCACAGACCAAGCATCATTTGGTATCTTGAGGTGTTACGGACAGTGTGAGGTGCCCCGTGAGCAGGGCCAGTCCCATGTCACCAAGGGGAGTCCTTCACTCCTTAGGACTTGCTCCATCTCCATGCAGTAAAAGTTAAAAAAAATAACTTTCTGTCTTCAGGAACAGATTTGGTGGCTTGCTCAGCGTTATAAGCCTTACCTAAATCCTTTGCAAGCAGAAAATGAAATTCTTAAGCCAGTTATGCAGATGCTATCAGAAATATTGGCCAGTAAGTACATCATCACAAGCTGGCTTAAACTGTAGCTGTGACATTTGGAAACATAAGCAGGTAGATGCATTACCAAGTATTTTTTACATTTGGATTTTGCATGGAAAAGAATGTTAGAATATTTCTAAATCTCAGAGTAAGAAGAAACAGTGCCATGTTTTTTTCAGTGCTTCTAAGGATGGGGGTGGGGGGGGGGGGGTGGGGTGTGGAAAGGCCTTTCTTCAATATTTTTTCTTACTTCGAGTCCTGTAAGGTTTTGTCTACGAATTAGATTTGGTTCTAAACTACATATAATTTTGTTTATGTAAGTGTGGAATAAGTAAGTATTTCTATCTTATGAACATTCAAGATAAACATATTATACCAATTCATCATGTCGTAGCATGTGTTCCATAAACTCCAGGAAATACCATAATCTTAAATGCATGTTTCATTCAGGATCCTGGCTCATTTCCAACATAGCAAAAAAAGACGAAATCATAAGAACTAATAACCAAAGACACTTTTATGGGTCTCAGTGCTCCTGACTCTCCAAGTTCTGTAACAACAACAGAAACTCACTTAGAGAATAATGATGTTCTCAATATTTTTTTTCCTGTTGCTGCCATTTATACAGTCCTAAGGGTGCTGTCTGGGAAAATAACAAGAGCTAATACAGAACAGCTTGTTGTCAGCATTGAACATCAGCCTAAGTGAAATAGAGATCAACATGAAGTGCACTTTACAAAGCCTATCTTCAGACCTCAGGTACACGCTTGATGGCAGGAATTCTTCAAACAGCTGGAGACATTGCCTCCTTCCTGCTCCCACACCACCCCCTGCTCTCTGCAAACTGAATTGAGGCAGCAACCTTTTAAGCAGGTGCTGCATCTGAACAGTTAACACTTTCTCTGCCTCTTCCTTTCTGCAATATGGAAGATCCAGAAGTAATTTTAGGGATAGGCCTGGAGGAACAAGTGGTAGTGTACCTCTTCCAACGGGCTTCCCAGGTGAATGGCAGATGATCATTGTTATCTTATGTCAGATGAGTCAGTCAACTTTAAGTTGAATGAAATTTCCACTGCATAGAAAGTTATTTTGTTGGGCATGTCATGAAATATCCACCATGTGACACATGCCGTTAGCGGCATTGGCTTGCTACTGCTCTTATTCAGATAAATCAGTTAAGTTTATGCAGATAGTAAAATTGCACCACTGTAAAACTGATATAGCTAGGAGGAGACAGACTCACTGTACGCTGCCATTGACCTGTTAACCACATATAGTTAACAGCTACTGTCTCACGTGTGGTGTGGTTTTTCTTCCATTTTCACTGAATGACACATTTCCGTGTAATGAGTAACGCTCCTCAGGTTTCAGATCTATGGCTCTTTGGAGAATAGGTGAGAGAAGCTGCCTGCTACCAGCAGGCGTACATTTTGAAGCACAAGCTATTCCGTTATTCAGGAAGTGCTGGATAAACAAAGAAGTCTTTCCACTGAGTCCTACCCCACAGCCCTCTCTGCACAGGGGCAGTAAGTTGTTGCATCTACCACAGTCACTCTGATACTGCCCTCTCTCCTACATTGCCCTGGCACTTTCAGAAGCTCTACATTAACCTTCAGGGGTCAGTTCACTTAACGAGTTGGATAAACTGTTTCATCAATTTGCTTTCAATTGATGAAATTACAAAAATAATCTTTTTGAATTCATGAGTCGTTTTGTGTTCCTCCTTATAAGCTGTAAAATAGATAATTTATGCTGCACTTAAAAGTTAAATAATTGTTTAGGTGTTGAATTGCTAAAACCCTAAGAAGGGGCCAATAAGTATGGAAGAGCAGATGTGAGTTTATGGACATAAAAGATGCAGCATTTTCCAGGTCATCTTTCACTATCTGATAAAACACTGCAGTAACCCACGTACCAGCATTATTTTCATTTGCAGCTCCACATAGAAAAGCAATCGATCCAAGCAAAGTTATGCACACCAACCACTGAATACTGACTTCAAAGCCCTTTAATTTGAAGACAAGATAATTTCTAGTCAGTATGAAATTCCAGGCTTCCCCATACACTGCACCCCTCATTGTCATGCGTCTCACTGCTGACTGGGCTGCTTTCCTTGCCTCTCTGCTCCATGAGATGGACGCCTTCCCCGCACGGCTGTGTATTAAACTCCGATGCGGCCATCTTGTACCACATAGCATTTACACAGTTAGAATATGAGCAGTATGAGACCTAAATGGTCCAGCCAAAGTTTAGACAGCACATCATTTCTGGCAAATAGTCGTGTTAAAAGGGTCACAGACATATGATTTTCAGATAGTGCATTTTCCTCATAAAGATCAAGACAGACTAAAAAGACATCATCTCTGAAGGGCAATACAGATAACTCCTACTGATTTTGTCTCCAGGGGAACCAATATCGCTATTGACTGCAATGTTTCCTCCTAAAATTTGTGATTTCACTTTTCATCATCCAAGTGTTAGATGTTTCCTCAGAGCTGTAAACAATTCTGTTTGCATCTCATCTCTTCAATTCTGTCTTAAACTCTTCTTGTTTCTAGTTTAACACCACATCACTTTGAAGTGCTCTGCTTCTGTGCTAAATGTACCCACAGGCATCAGATCAACTAAAATGTTGAATATACATATTAAAAAAAATCCATTTCTTTGGCATTTCCGCTTGGCCAGAGCTAGTCCACTTAGTCTTTCCTCCAGTACTCAATTATGATGAAGAAGTTCCCAGACAATTCTTCTCCTTTACCATTAGTACAGCATAAATTCAGATAAAACTATCTACCTTTCCTCCACGTCGCTGTACTTAACTATCTCAAATAAACTGAATAAATTTCACTTTACTCCCAGTATGTGTGTCTCATGCTTTTCTCAGAAAATTGGAATGAAAAATACATGCATAAAAATGTAACCCTGGACCTCACTTAAAGTATGTATGAAGATGATCTTAAGAAAAGAACTGCAACTGCTGCATCTCTAAAAATCACCCTCCCAAGGAATTTTCCCATGCAGAACTTGTCATCTCAAAGCTGTTGGACCAAAATCATACATATCCTCTATTAAGAGGGAGGAACATGGAGCGTGCACTGGTCTCATCTATTTATCTGTATAAAACAGTGTTTACTGCCAAGTTACCGCCCAGCCAGTCATAAGGCTGCATTAACGCTCAGTAAAGAGTTTCATTGATTGCCTGACCAGAAGATGGCCCTATGCAGCTGTGTCCAGAGGCCAACGGCATTTTTCATCTTTCAAAATTAAGCAGGGACAATAAGCACACCTAGGGACAAAAAGTGCAAGAAACAAGAAGTTCCCTCACTTGCCTCCTCCTGATGCCTTAATTAAATATTGTCTTCATGAATTACAAACTCTGAAAGCTGAAGGCCTCTCCAAGGAGAAAACAACAGAGACTTCTCCCCAAACCTGGTTGATGAAAACAGTATCAAAAAAAAAAATATCTGAAGTTTTGCAAGAGACATGGATCCCAGCCACAGAACTTTTTGGATGGGTGAAACTAAAGATAACTTACAGAATACGTTGCTTTAAGCCTGCTTTTGTCCTACTCATTTCTTCCTGTAGACTTAAAGTTTTGCCTTACATTAAATTAAATTTATTCTTTTCTAGAACCACAATATTGATCTGTTAAAATGTTTTTTCAAATGGGCTGGTACCAACCACAGGATCTGGAGGTCCCCGCTCTCAGGAAGGGCAGTCCGTACAGAGACTGAAGTCACAGTTCACAGATGTTTCAGAGGCATCAAGGGCACCCTATGGCTCATTCACTGCTCAGTTGCTGACCACTTAGCATTAATTTCTGCACTGAGCTGTCTGGAAATTGGTATGGGAGGGTGGTATTAGCCAGGCCATTATGGGTAGCTGCAGATTATGACAGTCCTTTAAGCAACTTCATTGAATTCGGGACCATTTGAAAATCTGCCTTCGGAAGTGGACTCTGCAAAGTCAGGAAGAATTAAGAGAAGCACATCTGTAACAAGATTTGGCTAGCAGATCTGGCTAGTTGTGGGTTTTTTTGTTGTTGTTTTTCTGAAAGCATGTCAGTTGCCATTACAAACATACAAAGTATTTCGGTGGCGCAAAGCTCAAAGCCAGGGCACAGGTGCTACACAACACCTAGGTGGACTAATTCACTGATTCAGTACAACCTTGAGGTAGTTCCTTCCTTTTGGCTTTCTTAGGCAGCTGTGGCCCAAACACAAACTTTCTTCTCCCCACTTCATTGCCATTTCGGGTTGATGCATTTTGTGTACAGCCTCATTCCTGACATGCTTCCCGGGAGAAATGAATGATAAGAAGTATTGTACTCTCATGGTTCTCAAACAGAAAGACAACCCACATACACACCCCATGGTCTGTACAGGGTGAAATAAGTCATTTCGTTAACACATTCACATTTTGGCAAAGCACATAAAACAGGGAGGGCATTGCCAGCAGCCTTTGGGCCAAGTGTTTTTAGCATCCTTGCCCAAATTCCTCTATGGACAGCAGTTTCTTTAGTTCTTCCCAGCTGTAAGGAAAGCTGGGAAATTGGACTGTGATCCATTTTGCAATGCACACAGATTAATCCATCTCCATTAGGTAAGGCGCACAAGACCAGATGAAGTAACATCAGTTTTCCAGGGTAAGCTTGAGTGCTTTGTTAAATCAAACCCTAAATATTGGTTACCGTGAAGAAAATTAATTCACATTGGGGAGGTTATGATCAGCACTAGCTTTGTTTGTAAGCTTTGCTGCCAAGGAGAATGAGCATGTAAAGCATGTAGCTGAGCAGAGACTGGCAGACAGTTCTTGAAAAAGAGGAGGAACCTAGCAAGAACCAGAAGGCCCTCAGTCCAAAGTTCACGAGCACATTTGAAAGCTTTCACTGATTCCCTAAAGTACTAAGTTGAAATTAGCTTGTCAGAAAATGTGGAAGATTTGGGGAAAGGCAGGTTTGAACATGAGACTATTGCCATGCCTGATTATTCTGTATTCCCTTGTGTCAGAGTGGCTTAACATTAGGATGGTCACTAGCAGTTCATGGGGGAAAAAAAAAAAAAAAAAAAAAGGCTTACCTTGTGGAAAGTCATGCCTTTGTTATATAAAAACACAATAATACTGATGGAACTACAGTCACCAATGGGTTCCTAAAATCTACATTTGCTACATCCACATGAATGCACCATGTCTAGAAGCATTCTAATTTCCACTTCTATCGTTTTCCTATTCTTCACAAGCTGCTAGAAACCACACTTTTCAAACTTTTAAAGGCAACATTGCTTATAACAGCCAGAAAGAGATAGGAGGCAGGAGAGCTCATATATGTTTCTCAAAAGATCATAACATGAGGGAATAAAAAAATCCTTCAGCTACATTAAATATCTAGCATATAAAAAATTAGCCAAGTTGCAAATGTCTGCCAATTACATGGCCAAATTAAATACACAGATAATTGGTACAAGATAATTGCTACTAAGTTAAACTCCCATCTAAAGGGTTGTGAAATCACAGATGGGTGAAGTGAAATGAGGAGGAGGTGCAAAGTTAGCCCTGATTATGTCTTGTTTGACTTGACCATTTGAACAGCTAATCCTTTGCTAACACATCTGTTTTCAGAGATATTTTGTTTTTATAAGGCTGAATCAGTTTTTGCCTAACTTTGGTTTGGGGGGTAGTGGTGGCAGGTTGTTTTACTCTGTTTCAGATTAATGAATCTTTAATCACATTGATGGGGAAAAGTTAATAGAAAAATTAATGAAAACACAACATCAGTGGCTGTGATGTGTAATGAATAATAATAAGGACAACAACAGATGCAGTCTGTTTGATGGCCCAATTTAAAATACTTCATGCCCAATTACAGACACTCATTTTCTATAAGGCAGACAGTTGGATAAGAAATAGATTATAATTTTCTGCTTTATGACTACTATATAGAATATCTAAGGTCATAACATGGAAGATTTACAGAAAACAATAGTTCTCATAGGACAGATGTATGACAAGGAGGCCCAGCTCTCACCAGCCATGTAAAGGTACAACCAGGAAGACCCTGGGTAGCCTTGTGAAGGAAAAACACCAAAGGTGAGTCTTGTTTTACAAAAATCACCACAACCAGAAGAGTTTGTCCTTGAATTGCATCACCCAGATGCCTATTTCCTGGTTGAGAAAGGAGGTTGGGGTACAATCATGTCCTGCACAGCTATGTACTCCCCCTCTTTTCCACTCTTTCTTTCCCCGCTTCACCTTCACAGCTTCTCTTGCACAAGGGAAACTTCCTCCTAGAGAAGAGCCAGCTGAAGGACCTTCATTTTGGTGACATCCTCTTTTGCATGTTCTAGATAGCTATCCCTCTTACCCAGGCAGAAATACAGTTCTACTTTACACAAGGAACTCCAGGATCTCCATAGCATGTCTGTTCCACAACCCCCTCCAATTCAAAGTATAAAAAAAAAAAAAAAAAAGAAAAAAGCCCAACACAAGTAGCAAAACCAAAAAAGCCATAAACTGAGGAATGACCAAAAAAACAACCGCCCTCTCATAGAAGGTCCAGACCAAACTATTCAGTTCAAAATAGCAAAGTACAACATTGTGATTTCAACTTCCTCTATTATAACCCACAATTTGAAAACCCTAGACCAAATGTTTCTGAAGACAAACTCAAAGTGTGTTCTTTACTCCCCTGTTTTCACAGGGCTCTGTTCAGGCTTGGGGGGTGGGGCACAGGGTTTGTTTTGAGGGTTTTTATTGGTTTTATTTTTTTCAAACTAGAACTTAGTTCAACCTCTGATGAATTGGTACTTTTGGATGAGAGAACAGTCTGTTGGGAAATCTCTGACTGGATATACCTCAGGCCCTCACACAGAAGTTCAATATTACTTTAGATAACCTGACATAAACCACTTTCTGAGTGCTTTAAAATAAGTCTGCAAAATGACAAAGTTCCTGCATATTAGTTTCATCCAGTACAAATTTGTAGAAAGATGACTCCTCAGATTGCTACTGGTATCTATGATAAAAGTCTTTGAACCCAACATTAACTGCATCTGCCTGTTGTCTGCACAGGGGCAAAACACCTCAGAGAAACAACTGCTTGAATTATTAAACCCTCCTGAATAGCACTGAAGCGTAAGGTCACCGTTTTAACAGGATCTTGTTTAGAGACTCTCCCTCTTATTGATTTGGGTAGAACACAAGGGCTAGGAGTGAAGTTGAAAAAAAGCAATATGATTTAAACTAAATTACTTTTGTTTGCTACCCAGGGCAAAAATACAATGAGGTCTGAAATAGGTCAAGTCCTATTTTATCAGCTGCCACTTTAATCAGTCTGTATGTGTGAAGCTATTAACCATCCATATGGCTATTTTATCTAAACAAGATATTCAGTATTATTGGGAGAATCATTTTCATATTCATGAACTTGTAAATAATCATTTTTGAAAGGTCCTAGTCAGAAATGGGGTTTCATATATTTCTCACTAGGTCCCCTACAGGCACAGAAGACAACATTAATAAAGTCTTAAAATTATACATTAGCAAAAAGGACTGTGTATCAAGATTCATATCACATTATCTCACCTAGAATAAAGATCTTACTGACAGTTAAACAATAACCTGGTACCTGCAGAGACCAAAGGAGAAAACAGGCTGTATTGAATCAGAGCAAAGTCAATCCAGCACTTAATTCTATCTCTGACTGAGCCTGACAGGAAACACTTTGAGAAGAGTATAAGACTGGGAAAACATATCCTGTTCTTTCCCCACGACACTATTCCAGCCTCTCAGGATCTAAGGCTCAGGGGACTTTTCAAACCAGAGACAATGCATTTGTCTAAATATTATCAAATTTTTCTTCCAGAAGTTTGTCTATAAATTGTGGTTAGCAGCAGCAGCATGCAGCAAAGAATCACACAGTTTCACTTCATTTAATTTAAAAAAGGCCTGCTGGACTAAAGCAGAAATAAACAAAGAAGGATCGTCCAAAATTATTCCTACACAGGAAACTGTATACTGCATATTATCAACCTCACACTAGAGCTACAGAATTTTCCAATATGTAAAGAAATTACTAACTGCAACATTAGAAAGAAAAGACAATATTAACGGAAAATTTGCCACAGTACCTCGTATTGGTTCTTGATAGTTCATGTTGCCTGTAATATATAGTGAAACATGCAGGACTTGCATAATCCATAAATACATGGCAGCAGAATGTACAAGCCCATGCGACAACAGTACACGTGCAAGAAATAAGTGAATATAGATTTGCCATCTCAATTCTGCAGTCATTCACGCAACCTAATGTACACAGAAAGTGGCCAGTTGTCTCAAGCAACACTATTTCTGCTGTGAATTGTCATCCTTGACCTGTACTGAAGCAGTGCAAAGCTAATAAGTTTTTACCTATCAGAAAAAGCTGAGATTCTCCAACAGCAAAGGCACATGAGCTAGCAGGGGCAGGGCATAGGTGACAGGATGGTACTCAGTACACCAAAAAGAATAATTACTGCAAGGTCTTTATCAGTGCCAAGATGGGGCTGATGAAGAAGGTCCTACTTCACAATGGAGGCAAAATGATTGGTCATGGACAACACTGAAGAGAGAAAACAAACCCACAAGGCTTACTTGACCCTGACAATCAGGGTCAGACCATCACGTGCAGGTTGTACTACTTGCATAAAGCCACTGTGGCACTCACAAAGCATGGGAAGCACCAGCACATCCTGTAGTTACCTCAGCACTCTTCAGGGCAACACCTTCCTAGCCATCCCTAGCAACAGAGCAAAAGCACCACAGCAATACTTTCCTACACTTCCAGAAAAGTACTGCTTCTTTCCCGTGCTGCTCTGAAGGGAAGCAATGCAACTTCTCAGAAATCTCATGCCCACTTTTTCTTTTCTAGAAAGGAAGCGAGCTGTAATATTACCACCTTCTACCCTCGCCTCCAACATGTGTCAATTAACTCTAGTCATCCTGAACTATGGGACTTACCACTCTATTTTGATGTGTTAATTAGGCACCCACTAGTGCTTGTATGATATGGGAACAGGATACTGCACCTTCCTAAATCCAAAAAAAGAAGCAAGTTTGGAAAATACTGTCTCAGTCTGATAACCCCGAGGACAGTTCTGCTACTAGGTGGTGGCATTTTTGAGCCCCTTCTGTTCTCAGTACTGTCTGACACATCCTAATGAAGAACAAAAGTCATGCAACTTTGGCAGAGCATACTCATATCTACTGTTATGGGTTTGAAAAAAAAAAAAGCCAGCTTTAAAGTTCTTTTTGTATCCTTTGCTGATCTCTCTGCTAGCAGCAAGTCAAAAATCACAGGAAGAATCAAAATTATATGTGCTTAGAAGTGAAAGCTCCGCTTCTACTTTGGTCATTCCCAGTAGTGAAAAGCTTAGGATACCCAACATTCAGAAGGTTTTAAAAAAAAAAAAAAAAAAAAAAAAAAGAAGAGAGAAGCAAAAAAAGAAACACAAATGCCATGTAGCTCTGTGGGGAGCCAGCAAGCAGGAAGGAACTTCCAAGCACCGCTAGTAAGCATGACCTGTTTTTTTACTGATCACTATTGCGAGAACCTTTCTAGAAATGGCAATGTGCATATTCACATTAAGGGTGTATATTGCCAATGCAGTGGTGGGTCTTATTTAGCGCCCATCCTACAGAAATACCTGCACAGACACTTCAGTGTGGCCAAGCCCACCAATCCATCACAGCTGCAGTGTATTTACCATTTTACACCAGTAACCCTCAGCAGCTGGTTGTTCTGCCCAGCAGCTAGACTTAGGCAAAATAAAGGGGAGCAAACAGGTAGGGTCTGTATGAAGTAGGAACTTCAGTGTGTAATAGCACAAGGACTAAGGAAATGGGGTTGACCTGGTAGTCGGGCTACACGGTAGCAGGATTTGAGCAATACTCTGTATTTGGAGTTTCTAAGAGCAGTAATAGGAGGACTGGGGGGCTAGGAGAAAAAGGCAGGGACCCAGCTTTGGGGAGATGCAGGGAAGTTTTGTAATACACAGAACTTTGTACCAGTGCTCACAGTTTGATCTCCCCAGTGTGCATGTTATCCCCTCCAAAATATTTCACAATATTAACCAACTGATTGATAACAGTATCCCTGCCCACTACAGCAGGAAAAGTTTATCTGCATTGCGTCAACATGGAAACCAATTCAAAACAATCACAACATCTCAGATACCAAAATTACAAGATAGAGTAGCAACTAGAATTAGTACTCACCAGGACTGACTTCTAGCACTCTGCTCAGCCCACCATTTTCTTCCTTCCAGAGGAAGGACTACAGACCATGAGGAAGGTCAATTATACACAGCTGCCCCATCACCACCACCAATGGCTGTAAGTAATCCACAGCTGCTGCCCAACAAAGCTAAGACTTAATCAGAGAGTATGAAGCCCAAATCCCCTTGAAATAACAGCAAAACTCTTAAGGATGTTTGTGGAATACAGACTTTGTCTGTGATGCTTAGATTTCATCTGGGAGGTATATCTGATCAAAAGCATGATAATAGAGTAAGATGTTTGTCTCTTTCTGATCTTGGAGCATTCCTGTAAGACTGGAGCAGCAGTGTGAAGGGTCACTGACACATTTGCTGCTAGTTAAATCTTTGTTCCCTTCCTCAGCCCCTTGTAGAAGTGCTTGTGGAGCAGGGACCACTCAGGAAACAACAGGGTGCTGCATGCAGGTCAATCCTCAGCTTGGGAAAGTGACTGTGGACAAAAAAAAATGCATGACATGGGTACAGCCTCCTGACATAGCTTTTCAAGCCTCAACTCCCCAACTCAGTTACTTAAAATGGTGTCCTTGAGGTAGCTGAACAGTAACTGTGAAACACAGTCAGGAAAACAGAGATTTGGATCAACCCCTGCGACCACAGAGGCCCCACCATTCCTGTTTAAAACCAGCTCAAATCTCTCTGTGCTAGATGTTTGGAAATCAGGAGGTCTCAAAGCACTGGATGGGCATGGCTCCAAACCATGCACATGGGGGAAGGGGGACAAAATGCCTATATGGTTTTATAGTCATCCATGGATGAAATCAAGAGGATGACACAGTGCCTTGGACAGGATTCCTTGACACAGGAGGTCCCTTTCATTTCTCTGTTTTCATGCTTAGGTTTGTATTCACACAAAACACCACTGACCTTCATGACGCTTTTATTTCTGCTTAGCTATTCCATGTGCTTAAAATGTGCCCGCAAAGGCACTGACTTTGGTCCTGGGCCCCACAGTGACCACTGATGTATGTGTTCATGTGGGAGCACCCTCAAAAGGTGAGATGAATGAGCTATCAGAGTGTGACATTACCGTAGGGGAAATCCCAATGAGCCCACTCTTATGTTTTCAAACTACAGCAAACTGAGGACACAATTTTCAAATACAGCCTCCCCAGGAGACTTCATGTGCTTTGTGTTCTTCAAACTTTGTCTTGTTGGGGAAATTTAATTTCACAGTAGGCCTGCTGAGACGGTGGTGGGGAGGGAACCTAACATTTTTCAGACCTTCTTCAGGACCGTGCATTAACACCACAGCTTTGTTGGTCCTTCCTTTCCAGAGGACCTAGGAGTCCAGTACCTCTGAGCTTACATGGCACAGCCTTATTTTGCTCTGTCATCCAGTTTTATGTGGTACGCTTATTAAAATCTCAGCATGCAGGATAGCATAGGTAAAGCATGAAGCCATAGCTCATTTTCCATCCTGTACGTGATCGTCTGCTTTTTCTACACCACCAGCGTAGAAAAACAGGTTGCTGTTACTGAGATGAACACTGGGGCACGAAGAAAAAAAGTTATTGCATGATACACATGGCTGGCTCCACCAGCACTTCTCCCCCCATTCCCCAGCTGCAATACAAGGGGCAGAAATCCCGGCTTTGGAAATCTGTCTCAGCCCTTTGCCTTCTCTTGTCTACATTCAACATTTTCCTTTAGCAGATGAACTCTGGATCAACCCTCACTTCCATCCCACATTTTGACATACTCTGTGAGGGAGCTTGCAGCAGATCCTGAGCAAAGTTTAGCATTTGGGTAGATGGGACAGCTGCACTGGTTTCAAATGGAGCTGCGTGCCCACCTAGGCCACATTAGCTCCCCTGCCAGCACCAGTACCTCTTGCGTCTTTGCCCAGGATATCTCCCGTGGTCTAACCATAACTGCCCAAAATTCCCAGTCCTGCAACTCAAAAAATTGCCACCAGCTGACATATAATATAGTTACATTTCCTTACAGGGACATATCTTTCTCTTGCTCTCTTCTGTTTTATGTGGAGGAAAAAGATAGGAAATAAGCCCACAACTTGCATCATGCTGCATTTAAGCAGAAACCTAAGTACAAACCCTCAGGAGGAGAGTCTCTTTCCAACTAAAGGCACTTCCATTTTGCTTCCTACATGCTGTGTCTCAATTTACCTGTAAAGCCATGTGCACCTCAAACGTATGTCAGAATTGGGCATGATTTCACGGGAGTCAGGAGACCTGAAATCTGTTCCTATCCCTGCTACTGAACTGTGGCCTTAGCTGGGTCATTTCCCTTCTCTTTCTTCTCCTCCTTCCACTTTTTCAGATTAAAATTCATTCAATGACTTGCTCTTTCAGGGGATAATTTTACAGATGAGCTCTGCTGCTGAATGGAGCCATCATTCCTGCTGCCTTACCCATAAAATCTGCATAGCTGACAGCGCACCATGGCATTGACCCTGGTTAAAACAATGTGGGGTTGGTTTTTTTTTTTCTGTTTTGGGACTGCTAAGGGCCTGTGCTGGGGGAAGGACGAGGGCAGGGGGCAAAGGCAGAAAGCTTGTCCTGCCCCTTGTCTGACAGGAGTTTATGGAAAGATGGCTCGCACACATGGTCTGCAGCAAGAAGCAACCTCCTAACCTGCCTGCTCTGAGCTGCTCTTAGACTGGAGCTCACAGCCAACGGGTCTGGACTCTGTCTGGTTCTGAGTTTCCTGCTTTATACTGCTATGCCTCCGTGATGCACCCTTGGAAAAAAATCATGAGCCACATCTGGGTTCAGATAACCATGTTCCTGCACCCTGAAAACATACCCAGACCCAATACTTTGTGGTGACTTACAAAATACAGTCAGCACCTGGAGAAGGCGCTATTGAGGTGTGTCACCCCCCTCCCGATCCCCTCTGTTCACTGAAGCACTGTTGAAGAGGGAAGAAAAAGAACAAGCACAGGGGAAACAAGCTTGAAATTGGACAAATCCAAGATGTACTTCAAAGGCTTCACAGTACCAGACAGAAACAGTACAGTTCAGATGTATTTAACATCATGTTAATACTCAGCCTCATGCTAATGAGAAGCAGTGTGACATTATTTATTCATTCTAAAATAATTTACTTTCTGTGATGGTGAGACTGAACTATGGCTCCAGCAGAATCTTATTTTTCTTACCAGCTGTAATGAAGTTGGTTTCACAGGAGCACTCTCCCAGTTGTAATGAGCTGCCTGTCTCCTGCCACTACAATCCAGTGAGAGAAATAAGACCAGCTGAGAAATACTTTATACTTTGATCTGTCTCAACAAATCAGTTCAAGAGCTCTAAAACAGAAACCCCAGGGAGAGGGAAGGGGAAGAGGAGAAGTTCAAGCCGGGAAGTTTTAAAGCTGTATTTGATTTGTTTCACTAGATCTGTGGTAGTTAAAAAAAAATAAAATCACATCTGTCCATCTTTTTTGAGCTTTCTCAGCTCTCTCAGGTCCTGCTACACTCCAAACTTTGGACAACTTTATTTCAGTGACAACCAAAAGAACAAGTATATATGTTTTTATATATATATATATATATATATATAAAAAAAAAAAACCCTGACATCTTGAAAAGTCATGTTCTATAAGCTGGCTGAGTTGGATTTCTCCTGTTGCCACTATATCAACCACCCTGTTATCCACTTCTTAAGAGAAAAAATTAGTTGATCAAGAAAATACAGAGAGAGAAGGCAGGGGTGGACCCACACATGTTTTGCTCCTTTCCTTTGAAGTTAAGCTGCTCTGAATGAGCAAGGCATGAATCCTACCTCTGGGATTCATCCTACACCCTCCTTTGCAACACTGGGGACAAAGAATTCATTACAGCCTTGAGCATTACCATGCTGATGTCTCCTAGTTTTAACATCAGCTGCATGGAGGAACTTGGTATTTCTCTTGCACTCTTGCACTTTTTTTGTTTTCTGGTTTTGTGTTGCCTGCTAACTCCCTGCATGATCTTGGTCAAACCCCTTCACCCAAGTGGCTCCATCTGCTAGGAGATGATGAGGCTTTGCTCCTTACACAGGGAGTATACAATGAAACATCTGGGGAAAATTATTATCAAGAGTTTGGTGCTATTGAAGAGGGTTTCCTATACGATCAGCAGTTCCCCTGAAAGAGGGTAGAAATTTTAAGACTTGTAGTAAAACAGAACAGGAATTAGCAGGGAAAAGCAGATATACATCATGAAGCCCTGCGTTATCAACAGACAAAACTATCCTCATTTTCCTGCATGTCAATGCCACTACTGTTATTTCTAGATACCAGCACACACTAGTAGTTGAATCTCTACACGAAGATGGCCATAGCTGTGCAAACCATTGATGCCTTAATGCAAGTTCACGGCTCTAGCTCACACTGGTATTACATTGTGTAAAACCAGGAATTGCAAGGACTTTGTAAATCTAATCCTTGAGATGGCAGTTCTCCTGCCCGTCTATGTTTTGTAATGGACGGCTCTACGGCACACATTCAACCAGAATGCTCTTTCACAGAGACGTACCAATTAAAGCCACATTTAGTATCTTGGGTATTTTAGCCAAAAAGCATATTAGCTAGCCTGAGTGCCAACAGCATGTAAGATACCTTATGTTAGGGGGAAAATATATTTTCCAGTGTCTTGGCTGTTTTTATACTTTCAATGCCACATTCCGTTTGCAAGAGCATTTTGTAGCTATGAAAATCGTTTTAAAGAAAAAAAAAAACCCCAAACATTTTAAGCTTAGGAAATTGTGAATTTAAAATCTACAAAATGCCGGGAGAAATTCAGAGATGGTGACTGTGCTTGAAAAATAACTATTCCCTTCTCTAATTGATGTTCAATGGTTAATGGCATTTTTACAAAAATGTACAGCTGAGAAAGCACACATAAGAAGAAGGAAATAAAAATGAGAAAATAAATAAAAAGCATTCAAGTACAACACTAAATTAGCTAATTATTTACACTTGTCCATGTTGGTTTTGGTGTTTGCCACTATCTTACACGCACTGATAGCAATACGTAACAAAACTGGAACACAACACAATTTTAATTAGCAAGGTTTGCAGAAGGACTTAATGTCAGTGTAAAACAACTCTATACATGTCCTACCTCTTTCTAGAGCACCATGATGAACACGAATAGATCAAAAAAAGGCTGCTACCATATATAGTAGCATCCAATGCATTAAACGCAAGTGCGTCCCAGTGCCGCTCTCACCCTGCCCCGCAGCTTGCAGTCTAACATTTCTGAGGGGAGCTAAAGTTAGTGCTTTCTGAACAGTGGAGCGAGCTTAGGTTTAAAAGCAGAGAGAGGCGTGACCAGAGCCCGGCAGCATGCCTGTGCAGGAGCCCCTCAGGCCTGCCTTGCCACCACTCCACTGGCTGAGCTGGACCCATCAAGACACGGCTCTGGTTTGCAGCTTTGGGGAGAACGTGTCTACTCTGACTCAGACTGGAAAAGCAGCACTGGCAAAGTCGTTCTGTCCATTCCCTGGAGGGCTCTGCTTCTTCTAAAAGCCAAGCGTGTGCAATATTTACACTGGTCGTATCAGCTTACTTCTGCACTGGGCTTTGCCAAGCAGTTTTCGGGGCTGGCTGGGAGGAGGCAACGCCGCCTGCTGAAGCTCAGCTCCGGATTCCAGCGCCACAGGCATGGGGGGCTCTTAATGCCTGGCTCGGCTGCGGTAAGTAAGCAAGAAACAAATGCAGGATTAAGTGTCGCAGCAGATTACTGAGCAGGACGCCTGCTTTATCGTGACGCTGAGCTTCACAGATGCCAGGATGGCTCAGTCCACACAAGTGACCAGAAGGTCACATAACTGCATGTCTAGGGCCATCGGCATTAGGCGCTCTTTGCAAGCTAAGTGTGGATGTGGACCAAAGCTGACTGACAGGAATGTGCATCTGTCGAGGCAGTTGGGCCTGCAGATGACATTCGTTGCTCTCTGAAAGCCACCAACAACGTGGGTCTCTGCTGTCAGGGTCTTAACTCCTGCGTAGGCTGGAGTGGGACCCAGATTCTCTTACAAGCTGCCAGCCACCATTTCACTCTGAAACGGACCATCTGAGAAGCCAGACACAGATGAATGACTGTTGAGAAGAAATACGGTGGGTAATAGGCTGAAAAACAGAACGGTTGTGACCCTTGGTTTTCTGGGATTCCCAGCCACAGCGCACTGAATTGAAAGCCCTTGCTCCATTATCTGTCAGCGGCAAAGATCACATCCCAGCACTTCCCCTTGGTCTTCCCACAGCTCAAGATTTTACTAATTCCGAAGAAATGTCATTCTGTGAGAGCGCATCCCAGACCTTCAGGCCTTCTCTCCAACTACTACCCGTGAGACACGCTGCACTGATTCATTTTAAAAAAAGCCTGTGCTCCACTTTGGTAAAATATTGGGGGGTGGGGTGTATGTGTGTCTGTGTGTTTTAACGATAGTCGGCACAGGGCGTTGGCAATCCAGTAGTTATCATTGGTCTACCTGGCATGATTTCTGTGCCCTAGGTATCATTTATGCCACTTCTTGGTGTCTAGAAGTTAGACGTCAAGCTGCACTAATTATCTCGGCTCCCCTATTGAGAGAGGCGCGGGGACCTACACAGAGTGATTCATTCCACCCTAGAATATGGCATCCTCACAGATCTCTGTTAAAGGGTATGTCTTTCTCATGAAAAACTGAGGATAATAGCTCGTCTTCTAATGAAAGCAGCAGCAGCAAAGGGAAATATTCTTTGTCGGTAGCGCCGGTTGAGAATCTCTAACGGTGCCTTTTCTGCCTGTGTTTCTGTGTGAGCTCAAAGGATCGGTCCTCTCCCACAGAACCAGTCCCATAGTGTGGTTATTAGCATCTCTTTCATCTCCCTTCTGGATCTCAAGGGTGCCAGAGCGTTAGGCATCCTTTTTTCTACTGATCTTATACATATTGCTGATATTAGAAATGCCCTCCCTGGCACCTTGTGTATGGCCACAGCTGGCTTTTTCATGCTTCTGCTGTACAAAGACCACTACAGCGCGGCCCATAATAGGCACGGAGAACAGGCAGGCAGGGTGGGACTTCATTTGCGAGCCTCGTTGGTATCAGGTCGCACACGTCTCTCACGCTGGTGCTGGCGTGCCTTCACAAGCAGGCACAAGCCGGGGCTCCTCACTTCAGCCAGCAGCTTCAGAGACTTGGGCACGCTGATCTCCAGGGGCTCGGCACACATGCCCGAAGCGTACAGCGGCGTGTTATCTGCTCTGAACCTCCTTGCGTGCTCCCAAAAACTAGCCGCCATCACACCTCTCTCGCTTGGATCTGCAAACCGTTTGTTTCCTGTGTACGACATTTCAGAGCCCCTCCGACCCCAGCTCCCAGCAGCACGGGCTTATTTACGTGGAACAAAATGGGGCAGCACAAAGAGGAAGGGAAAAGGAAAAAAGAAATGCAGTAAAATTTCTCTTTTAGCCACTCGTAGCTGTCTCACAACACCCACAGAGCTCATCGTAGCAGAGCTGAGTAAAAAGGCTTTGCCACTGCAGCTGGCTTTCAGGTATTTCTGCCGCTTTTCAATGCAGAAAGAAATTTTCAGTTCTCACAAAAAAGACGTAGTTCTTTGCACAAAAAATGTTTTAAAAGAGCCACCGGTACCTTTGTAGTTAAACCTTACCCGCTGTTTTTTTTTTTAAAAAAAACATGCTTTATTGATGAGAAGAATGGTCATAAATTACAGTTACACCAGAAGCGTCCTGCGCTGGATGAGTGGTTTGAGAAAAAATTGCAGCTTCCCTTTACACACTCGTATTTGGACAATGTTAGTTACTGTCACTAACAGACATTTTTGCTAAACAGATACATACATCTGTTCAGACAATTAGCCTTCCCACTCAAGAAAAAATTCGATCCAAAACCCAATTATTTCTTAAGCAAAGAGGGGCAACGCTTCTAGTTCTGTACCACAGAACATCTGCTGTAGAACAAGGCAGCTTTCTAAAAAATACATCCCCAGTCCAGGAGAGCAGAGAAGTGCATGAATAAATAAAACAATTCTCAGATCAAAATTTTTCCTAGGCAGTATGAATGCTTCATGTCCAGAGCTCACTCCATTGCTGTGTGTGTGACAGCTCTGATGTCTGCAACATCTTTATTCGCACATCAGCAGTAACTCCTTCCACCACATGCCAACTACATATAATCTTCAAGTCCCAGTGGACTGGGATGATAAAATCTGTTCAAGAAATATTTAAAGCAGATCTTTTTTCCCCCTTCTCCATCCCCAGGACAGCAGGAAGGATCCAGATTTATCCAAGCATCCAGATTTACCCGAGTGTCTTCCATATAATTTGGACCCCTTTGTAGTTTCTGAAACTCTCTGGCAATTTCAGCCTAGTGGAAGATGGCAGGGAGCCCCATGACATGTGGTTTTCTGATATCCATGCCAATAAAAGAAGCATCAAGCTGTGCATAACCCATAGCCATGGGAATTATGTTGCCCAACAGGCTTATGCACCCAGTGGGAAGCGGGACTGTGGATGCCTGAAGCAGTTCCGAATTACAGCACGCTGTATGTCTCAGTGTTTCATCTGCACAGATGAAACAAAATGAAAGAGTGGCCATTAATGTGCGCCGGAGCTTGGTTCAAGTGCCACATGTCAGCTTCATACAAATGCATTCCTGCTTGCTCTGCAGGAGAGAAACCTCACCTCAAGCTTCAGCGTACTCAAGATTTGACCCTCACTGAAAATTTGGGTCAGGGAGATTCTGGATGCTGGTTGGCCTCCATTTTACTTACTGTTAATGCAATTAACTGAGAGCGTACGTGTGAATTGCTCTGAACTGTTATTTATAGGAATCCTACAAATAATCCGGCATTTTGCTTTAAGTTCTGATCTCCCAGCCTTTATAATGGGTGGCACAGTCTGAGGTGTTGAAAGTAATTTCTTTTTTTTTTTTTTTCCCCTGTGGACGTATTCTCTAATGTATTTGATAAGTCTTTATCTCTACAGTAAAATTTGTCCAGATTTACCATTTAAGGTTTGATCTCAATGTCAATTTTTTCCTTCTTCGGTTCTTAGATAAGATCATCTGTTTTGCAAATAACTGCATTAAGTTTTGCACATCAAAGGATTGTACTGTGCCCACCCACCTCCTGACATCATGTCCCATGACTAAATCATGCCCTCAATGAATCAGCAACACTTCGCTTGGAAAACACGAGCATGATTCATGAGAAATTTTGTAAAACCTTTTCTTTTAATTGAAAGGCTTTAGAAAAAAACCAAACAATTCTTTTTTTCTCTGTCAAAAAAATTTGTACTGACATGCACACACATGCAGAGAGCCCTTTTCCCCAACAAGCTCCTCCTGTCATAAGATTTGATCCTGGTGAGGTCAAAATTAATCTAATCTAAGCAGAAAATTTTCAGTCTTGTCTACCATCAATTCACTTAGTCTTCCTATCACGCTCAGTGGCCCAGTGGACACTACCTAAAAAAAAAAATAAAAAAAAATTACCAAAGGATTTCATGTTTTCCATGCAGATAAAAGCAGTTTTCCATGATGGTGGAGATGATCTGACATAGATTTGCAAGCAAAACCTGGATATGGGAAGAGCCTAGATTCACCCTTAGGGTTTAAAAAAACCCATGTAGCCTTGGGAACTGTGAAGTCTGCTTTTCATCTCAAGATACACAGCATGCTTTGAGGGGACCTTTTTAAAGCATTTCTCTAGGGATATATTTAGTAGACTTCAATGGAGATAATTTCTGTACTGGGGAGCATATATCTTTCCTATAACATTATCTTCTCCTTACGTTTCCTCTTTACAACTGTCTTTTGTAAAACTGCATCCACAACATAAAAGGCAAAGTTTCTTTGACTTATTTTCCTAAATCTGCAGCCTCCAAAATTATTCTTTAAAAACACAAGAATGAACTGAGATGTAGTGCTTCATTAAGCACGTGTACGTTCGCAGCTGATCTCTCCAAATGAAAATCAGGGAAGAACTGAATACTGCTTTTCAACAAGCCATCCATAATTTTACCCAGAACACCCGTTATTCTTCAGTTTGAAAGCTAGTCTCAGGTGCTTTCTTGCACTTTATTCCTGAAATTCCTACATCAATTAACCTCTTTTAAATCGGCAACAAATTACTATAAAAACCACTCTTAGTAGCAACTATACCTGAAAAGAATAGGGTTTATTGGTTTGTATTTTTTTCAGGAAAGCCAGGACTTTTGGACATGAAACAACAGACTATACACCGAAAGACACCTGAAAAATAATAAAATAATTATTATCAACTAAAGCAAATAACTCGGCACAAAAGCACTGCCTGCGCATAATTAACCTTTACAACAATAATGAACAATTATATGCTACAAAGAAGAAATTAAAGACGATGAAAAGATCATGAGGCACTTCCCACTGGAAGGTTTGTTTCATCCTCAACATGGCATTACATCCTACTCTGAAGAGCAGAAGAAGCAGCTGCGTAAGGCCAGTCGTAGTTACTCATGCAGGCAGGGGCATTTGACACTAAACGAACTGATAAAAATTAAGCCCAGGTTAGCCTCACCTCCTCCTTCTGACCCTTACAGGTTTTGTCACAGGATGGGCTCTGTCAGGTGATACCAATTTTTATTTTATTTGCTTATTAAGTATTGGGTAACAAATATTGCTTTACGGAACTGCCATATTTGGCCAGGTCAGGGGTTGATCCCCAGCACAATGCTCATCTCGCGTAGTGTCTGGGGAAAGGTTTAAGAATGGGGCAACGATATGGAGATATTTCTTCAGGCTGTTTCTGAAACCACAGCTGATGTCCTGCAGCAAGACATGCCACAGGTTGTCTATATGCTTCTATATGGGGAAAAAAGAGCTCTTATCCTGTTTTCTTTGTTTGGAAACTGCTGTTCTAATAAGCAATTTATTTTTTTCTCTCATGTCTGCTTTTCCCTTTATCAGGAGAGGTAATGAGGAGTTGGTTATATATTGTAAAAAGAGCCAGAAGAGTGGGGTTTGATTCTCCCTCTGACGTGCACTGGAAAGCAGTATTTTATTTTTTTTTAGCAGCATTCCACCCAAAGCCTAACTCTGCAAAACATATAGCAGTATAGCAATACTTAATGGCATTCATCGAATGCTGGGCCAACTGTCCTCAGGATCACTGTGTGGCATTAATTATTTAACCATCAATCCACTGCCTCAAAGGCTCATTATAGTCACTTTTCTGAAGAATTAAAGGAACCAGCAGGGAAGAGAGTATATTCTTACAGCAAACCAGGGGCATGAATTCAATTAGAAATGAGGATCTTTGCCCTGTTTTGGCAGCAGGGATGCCCGAAACTGCTGCATCACCTGTACTACGCTGGGCACAGGTGATGCGGTGAGGCTTCTTCCCCTCCAAAACATTCAAGGCATTTCTATTGCCTGCCACACAGCTTTGAATAGCGCTTGAGGCTCGTAGGATTGCTGTCGAAGCACTAGTCAGAGCTTGGCTCAATGTTTGCCCTAAGCTGGCCGCTGCCTAAGGCTAAAAGGTGATGTCCCTCGCCAGAAATGTAGTTTCAGATGACATGAGCTAAGCAGGTTTTGAAGCTGTGAGCATTTCTAAAGCATAGTCTGTGGGCTTAAGCATGAGTAGCATACTCTTGAAGATTAAGGGAATCCTTAATCCTCCCTATTCCTTTCCAGTCAAGAGATGAGCCCTGGGAGACAGCAAGTCAAAGCTCTCAGCCCTGGGCGGGCACCTCCCTCCACCAGAGAACCTCCACGGAGTGTTAAGGGAGAAAACTCCCCAGTTATCCCAAAGGTGCCACAGCTCAACAACCTTGTGAAGGGGAGGGCTGAAAGGACACTGACCGGTGGCACATTTTGTATCGCTTTTGGGAATGCCAGTGAAACCATGTCATTGAAGCCCTCAATGGCCATGCCAGGGCAGGTCACCAGGCTACAGAGCAGCTAACAGGGCAGAGAGTGAGATGCTCTGGGCACGCTACGGCCTCCCCTCGCGTTTCCATTCCTTGCTGCTGGGGTGATTTATGCAGTCTTCCTTCAGTACGGGAAGCTGTTCACGCGGAGTTAAACAGAAACATAAGGGAATACAGTTTTAGAAGGAAATCGTTGACTTCTCGAGCAGCACAAAGGGCGAAACAATAGCAAATGGCATCTGGCTTCCGTTAGGACATACAGCCTCTGCAAATTACAGCCCACATGAATTAGACCCATCCAAAAGGCTGATCAGTGTCATCTGATGCAGTCAGCTTAATCCAGGATATGCCTTTTTGGTTTCTCAGTAGAATACAAATTAAAAAAACAGTGGCAAATTAGATATGCATGGGGCCCTTGGGAGCACTTTCCATCAGCTTCAGAATACAAAAAAAAAAAAGAGAAAGCGATAAACAACTACCAAAGCAAGTATACAGCAGGTAAAGGGAAAAATGCAACAAACAGACCCTAGCACCCCAACAGGGCTGCGGCAGAGCAGCTGCCTGGGCCTGACAAATTCCAAGGGAAGACCAGAGCAAAACAAGCCCAGTGTGACAGAGCAACCCCACAGGAGAGGAGCACGGCCTGTAAATCATTTCACTATTAGGAGCTGGGCTCTGAATTCAAGGTGACCAATTGCTGAGTTGCTTGAACTAAATTTGGCCAAGTGAGTCTAACAGCACTCCTCTTATGGAGATTGCCCACAAAATATTTCAAAGGACTGAGAAAAAAAAGCACTGAGTTTCACCTAGCCATTTTTGTTACGTGTATTTGCAGGTCACTTCTTTTTTTCCTCCTCCTCACCTTCTGACAATGCTGAAACATCTCTGTTTTAATAGCAGAAGGCTGCTAAACAATCCAGCTCAAAATATTTTTATTTTTATTAATGAACAAAAAGTTTAGGAGAAAGACTTTAAAATATTGTATGATTGATTAAAAAAACAAATTTTGAGAATTTTTTTTTCCTTCACTTGATCTAGAAACGGAATTGTCTGTCTTCAAATGTAAATGCTTCCAGCATAAAGCAAATATGTGCACCACCACGTGAGATGTCTCCCCGGTGTATGTGATACCTTAATAATTAGGGCATTCCCCATAGCTGAGGGAGATCAATTCAGTTTCCTCTTATGCCTAAGGAGATTCAAACTCTTTGGAGAGTGAGACAATCAGAGGATGTAGGCCATTTTGGAGTGGGTGGCTGTGACCTCCTCCTGAAACTGCTCAATTTTCCATAGTCTTATTTCAGCAGGAAGGCGCTTGAATGCGCAGGTAGGAGCTTCTGCCACCAGGCTGAGAGAAGTCAGTCGGTGGGATCCCTGCTGCCGCGGCTATTTGCATGTTTTACGCGAGCTGGTCATTGAACGGGCAGAGACAGGTAAATCATGGGAATTCACGGCCATGGCCAATCATGGGATTTGCTGTTTGCCAAGGGGATGTGACAAACGGTGTCACAAGGACATGAGGAAACTGTATCTTTACAGAAGCAAGATTCCTAGGCTTTGTCTTTTGACTCCCTTCCCCATCACTACTGAGAGTGTCTACAGCCCAGCTGACCATCGATAGATGATGCTGAGGGCAGATTTATTTTTTTTTTAACCAGGCAATTCATTCATAGTTCTCTGGTGAGAAGGAAGTTCAATAAGGTAACAGGAGCGGTTCAGAGAAGAGAAAAAATGGGACTAAATATAGTGATCACCAAAGGGTCTCTTCAGTCCAGACACTGCATGCACAGAGATTTGTCCCCCCCAGGCTCGTTCAGCCTGGCTACACACAACTGTCCTGCATAAGGTCACCTGCACGTCCTCTCCTGCCGGACTCTGGAGCCTTGACAGAGAAGGATACCCATTCATTCAGCAGCAGCAAACCCAATTATGTGTAATTATAGTAATGGTAGGAGAGAAGGCCATACAATGCAAGGCATCAGAAATGAGAGCTCGGGGTTCCAGGCAAAATTCAAATGCAGTATCTCGATTTAAAAAAGGAAAAAAAAAATCAATCAGGAGGCTCTCCCAAGGCATTTCACCTCTAATTGAAGAGTGCATTGTGTTTACTTACCTGCTCATTTCTTGACTGTCTCTCAGCAAATGAATCATGATTACACTACATAAAATTTAGTGTTTGGCTTTCTTATGATCCCATAGGACTGTATTCCACACTTTAAGACACATGTAAAAAAAGACTGAACTCAGAAAGATATCTGTTCATTGTATAGAAAAGAAAAATGTTTTAAATATGGGTTGTTGCCCTCCCAGTTCCTGCTTCCACAGCTGAAGTGTGTAAAGGAAAGGCCACCTGTCTTAAAGGTAAAATAAAAGCTGTTTCACATTCAGATTAACAATGGTCAAGGGCCTTCCGGGCTGCTGTCATATTGGGTGTACCTAAAATCGTACTATGACACATACAGATTTTACACACAGAAGGATCTCAGGCTTTTTCATGATGCATATCCATAATTCTGCAGTGCTCAACTCCTACCTATTTTAAAGGTGTTCAAAACTCATCAAAAATGCAGCTTAAGTGAAAAACAACACAGGCTTTTGTCTGGTAAACACATTTGTGACTCAAATACTGTCATCATCGAAGCAGAATGAGGAACTCCATGCAGAATTTATGAATGAAGAATAATTTATCAGAACAAGCTGGGAATTTGAGTGAACATGGACATAAAAATGAGAAATGCCACAGGAATTTAAAAGAAGTTCTAAAAATTTCTCGCAAACCCCTGTGCGGCATGTTTTAAGAGCCAAACCCCCAAATGTATTGTTCATCCCCACTACTTGAACATGATGGAGCAGATTCTTGGGTTGTTGTCTTTTTGTTGCAAAACAGCTTTATAAGTGGAGTACCAATAATTGGGTAGAGTATCTCTACGTAGCAGAAGAATTGCTGGGTACTCTGGTTGGGACAGCAGTACCAACTGATCTTCAAGCAAGTGGATGGGGTATCATGGGACATCTGTGTCTTCCTACCTACAACTGTTGTACAGCCTCTTGAAGAGGTATGACTTAGTGGAAGCTCGTAGCAGCAGTGAATTGCGTTTGTGACATTTCTGGTCCAAGGGATAGGAAAAGCACAAACCTAGTTTAAGATGATCCAGTACATCAGTCATTGAACACTTTCTGGGTGTCTATGCTACAATTTCTAAGTGGTCTTAGCTGTTACGGTACTGCATGCTAAGACACACGTATGTTGCCTTCTCACCAAACTCCCATGAGCCCGTTAAGCATCATTCCCCCATTAGGTTCACCTGAAACAAGACCATGTAGAACCAAAGGGAAGTTCACTCATTCCAAAACAGAGAGGAGACCAAGCAGGTGGTAGAAACATGACCTTTCTCCATGAGGTCAAATAACTTTATTGTGATTAAGCACTACAATACAGTATATATCCATAAAAAACTCTATAGTGTATATAAATTATTCCTTCCATTCAGTAATTCTTTTTTTGTTCTCATTTTTTTCATTTCCATTACAGCTTTGGTACAATGTGATTTTATTATATTTTTAAATACTTTTAGCTTCACAAACTCAACACAAAGTACAAAACTAATCCGAATCAGGGATATTACAATCTACACAGTGGTGTTCCGTGGTAGGAAAAAATCTTACCTCAATGAATTCATGTCACTAGCTAAGCTATAAAGGCATACCTAGCAGACATGACAAAAATATGCACCATTAACCAGCAAACATTTTTTTTTTTCAAAATTTTATTTTATTTTTTTTTACAGATTTTTCCAGCAGCAAATCACTTGAGCATAGTCAGTACTTATGTCCTCAACTGATTATCCTGTTGTGTTCCTCTTCATTTGAAGGCCATGAGTTATTTGTCAAATAATGCACCGCTATCCTCGTATATCCACACTAAGCCACAGTGTCAGTACTTCACCTGCCACCCTGCATTGTTAATGCTCGCACAGTTTGTCCTGCAGCTGGCAGAAATAACTGGAACGTTATTGGAGGGGCAGTGTGGGGCAATCAACCGTAGGTTGTTCTGTGGGGCAGGAGGTATGACATTACAGTAGACAGGCATTCCAGTGGCTGTAAGTGTTCCTTGACCTGATTGATTAGGTAGCATGATTGGTTGTTGATACGATTGTTGCGGCAATCCTTGAGAACCCTGGGTCATTGGCACCTAGGTAGGAATACGGAAAGACGTAAGAAAAAACAATAGTGAGTACTAAACAAATTAAAGTAGGTCTAGATCCCAAGTGTCCCTATCTTCCTTCTAGCTGAATTTGAATATACAACATGTTCTGCCAAAATGCGTCATTTTCTGCAGCTCAGAACTGTTCTCATCCCTGAGGGTTTTCTTTGTTAGAGAAGGGTTAAAGAGAAATCCTTCTGCTCCCAGGTCCAGTAAGTGGCTCTGTCGTGATCTAGCTGAATACGAATTTCTGGGATCAGTGCAAACAGTATATATAGGCCATTTATAAAGGTCTAAACCTTTAACTTAATCATTAACCTTTAAAACACATTTTCAATATAGTAATTCTGAAGATGTAAGGGGAAAATTTTACTCATAAGCAATTCCCCCATTTCACCTGGGTTGCTGTAACGTTTTCAGAGAAGCCGAGGGAAAAGGCAAATGGCTGCTCAATCAGTGCAATCTATTAAAATGAATCAGATGTCATTTAGTTTCTTAACTTTCCAGAGGGAGTAGCAGGAAACGCAAGCACAGGCCACTTCTCACAGGCTCTCGCCATATCTCACAGAAACCAGGTATGGAGTTGGGGAAGTAAGTCTGGGTAACTTGCAGACTTGCTAATAATTAAGCCACTGCCTTCGCTCTCCCCAAAACCCAATAAACAAAAATCTATCTGGTTACAGCTTGTTATGGAAGACACGGTGGGATCCTTGGCAGGAGTCTCCACAGATGAGTAATTTTTAACTGCTTCAGGCAAAGCCCTCAACTTCATTACAGGAAACAACACTGCACTGGCAAAAAAAACCCCAACAAAACCAAAAAACCCCAATGTTCTGTCTTTTGTTTTTTAAATTCATTTTCTTCACAGGAAGAAGTATAATTCATTCTTCATTTGTGACATTTTACCCGCACTGCAGGCTGTAATAAATAGTTCATTTGAAGTATTCCCAATTCAGAATGAAAATCTGGAGTACTAATACGTAAACAGGAAGCAAAGAAACCACTTTGACTTAGAAGCGTATTTATCAGGAGGCCTCCTGCCACACGCTGTCCTAATGAAATAATAAAGACCATTCTGCAATACGAAAATTTAATTCAATTAAGCACTCTCCAAGAACAGCAGTCTTTCTTTAGGGTTCCCAAGTACCTGATAAGACGACATGGCTGGATACTGCACCATCATGCCTTGCACCTGATTTCCCTGTTGATTATTCATCAGGTTCTGGCTTTGGGGCGGCTGCTGCATTCCCATAAGACCCTGGAACCCCTGCTGCTGGTTCGGCAGGACAGCCTGGTAACCTGGAAGAAAAAAAAGACGTCTTCAACTACCCTGTCATTTGTAGGGGCAAAATTAACGCTGATCTCAGGAACAGCAAATGATCCCATCATTTCACCCTGCGTTCGTCAAAACGTTGCTCTATTTCTAGAGCAGCATTACTGGAAGTGAAAAATTGAAGGGGAATAAACAAAATGCTGTGAGTTGACAGCCCCGGCAGACTAACGTGAGTGGGCAGCACGCTTTCCTCATGCTCCTCAACCCTGCGGCAGAGACCACCTTGAGGGATGCAGCGCAGGATTGTAACGCCCTGGACAGACACAGGGTGCTACTGGCTTCTGGCTACTCCCTCAGAGGCAAAGCTCCCACCGGCTTCAAGGACACCAGTATTTGGCCTTCACAGTATAATCTGTTAGTTTTCTTTCAGGTCACGTTTCTTATCTGACCCTCTTACCTTTCTTGTAATGCAGCTCCCTAGCACGATGTAAACAGGCAAGGCTTTATTTAATCAAGAAGAACATCTGAATACACACTGGCAAGGCTTTTTATGCGATTGGGCCATATTAAGGGTCATGTTCCACCCTACTAGTTTTGTGTTCAGCAAAAGAGGAAAATCATGCATTAGGGAGCGTCTGGTCCTCCCCGTTGCTGGGTGGGAACACTGCTGACACACAAGTGACTACAATGGGATGAGACGCTGATGCTTCCGTTTCAGCCTGTGATTGGCTCTGTGTTCGAAGGCACAACAACACCGCAGGTTTTCTGCTGGGACGGCTCCTCTAGGACTAACCGAGGCATGGGAATAATCTGGATGATCAGGCGGGCAAAGCTGCTAATGGGGCGGGGGCGTGGATGGGAAGCGAAGTGCGAGCGGTACGCTGCTTGGCAGCAACATGACCCAGCCTGAGACCGAGCCTGGATAGATGGCAGTGGGCCGGCTGGGTGAGGCTCCTGTTTAGAGATGAAGGATTTTGCTGAAAAAGCGCAAAAGGAAAGGCAGATGCAGAAAGTTCCTGTCCTTGAAAAACGCAGCCAGCCACAGTCATTATAAATCTATGAATAATTTCTCCTTAAGACATTCTATGCCCTTTAGCACTCATATTTTTTAACATGCAGTTATGCAGTGCACTATTAACTCTGTAGTGATGTTCTCAGAATAAGCATATTTCGGGCAAAGAAGAATTATCAGAAGGAACAACGCTGTGTTATTTTTATAGAAAAATGTGTGTCACGTCTGCTTAATTTATATTCATGAATACAGTACACGGTTCAATATACTTCACGAATTGGAAATCATCACCTGGGTATTTCTTCATTATGTAAGAAAAATAAAGTAACGAATGTTTCTGTTTCTGCTGGTCTATTCTCAACTGATAGCTCTGCTTCAAAATCTTTTCTGATGCCAGAGAAATGTCAGGTATCTCTGATCAATTTTTTGGCATTAAAGATGCCTTTTCACAGATATGAGATTAACGTCTCCAGTGAACTGAGCAAAATAAAAAAAAAAATTAATTCCGTGAGTGATTAACTTGGCTGGGATATAGCATCAAACATCTCCCAAATGCACCAGATTATTATACATTCAAATTTGCTCTTTTACTGTGCACAAACACAGCGTCAGCATATTTTTCAGTCACAAAAATTACCAACATCAGAAGTACTGTAACTGAGTTTACAGAAGGCTTATACAGCAATCATAAAATTGCAAGTCCTCTTCTGCTCCTGTATATCAATTGGCGGGTGGGGGGGGGTAGTTGGGGAGAGAAAGGACAGAAATAAAAAATTTAGCACTACTATTCTGGTATTTGCGAGACTGGAAGTTTAAGCAGAGAAGAGTCAACTGACAGCGGAAGCAGCACTAGATAATTCATCTCATGTCATTTGCGGTTGTCAAAGTAAGTCCCAGGTGTTGTAATAAACGAAAGATTGATGGTGGGCCAGGGATCAAGTGACACTAAGCTGGGGAATGCCATCAAACATTGGATCTGGGATCGCAGAGTTAGAGCATGACGCAGTGGCACAGGGTGGTGGTCTCGTGCTTCATGGAGACAGATGCCACTGGGGTCAAGTAGAGAGAAGGCCTCCTGTTATCTCTAGTAAATACAATTGCATTACCATGACTTTTAGTCAGACTACTGCTGATACTCTGCTCTATGTTGGAACATACAGCGGTCTCTTCACCTCAGCTTTGTGTTCCATATTCTCCAAATACAACAAATTTATTGCCCAATACATGGCTATCAAACTGAAACAAAAAGTTACGGAAATGGCTAAGTATCTACCTCTATGCTGAACATGGAGGCATCATCTCGTGAAGGTATTACAATAACATGTAACTCTGCCCTGAAAATCTCCTCTGTGTTAGCAAACGCTACTTAGTACATGGCACAACCACTCCCAGTTTTAGGTGTAGGAATACAAAAAGGGGACGGGTTAAGAGCTGAGGCCCACCAGACTATGGATTATTATTTTAACAATCTTATTACTCTTCAAGGGCTTCAGCCATTTCTCCTAACGACAGGGCATGTGCACCCTTCACCCCTGTCCCAACATGCAGAGTCCTGCTCACACCCCCGAGAGTCAGAAGACCTCTTTGCTACTCCCTCTGTGAACCCTTTACAACACTCTGACCACACAATACAAACAGAAAAATACTTCACATGCACTCTAACACACTTCCAATGTGATTACATAGGAGGAAAGAGGTATTAACGTAAGAATCTGACCGCAGTCTCTCCTGAACCTTCTTTGCTGTTAAGGGAATTGAAGTCACTTCTTTGGCGCAAAAGGAGGTACTGTGGTCTCTTGACCATTTGCTCCCTTGACTTGTAGGTGGAAACAGGGATGTTTAAGAAGGTACTGGCCTGCTTGTGTCCTCGCAAAGATGCTGGCTGTCATCTTCCCCTCACTTAGTATTCACGGACTTCTTTTTTATGATTGGTACCCTTTGGAATACCGTGAAGTTACGGATGTCAGACCTTGCCGCAGAACCCCAGTACAGCATTTGGTCAAACACCAGCATCCTCTTCAAGGCTCTGCAGCTCAAGTGAAGCCACTTCACTTTACCTGACAGCGAAGCCTGACCCTTTACTATGTTAAATATATGAAGAAAGATGCAGGTTCATCTATTCCATTGAACATAAAAACCTGACAAGGTGCAAAAATATACTCCAACAGTGCAGACGGAGTACAGAGCATTAAAAGGTGAATGAATTTCTTTATCTACAACAAGCTCTATAAGTAAGAGGAAAATGCTGTGAAAAAACAAAGAAGCCCAAGTCCGTTCTGCTAGACGGCTTCTGTTTCAGCACAAATGCAAGGGTAAGAAAGTGGCACTCCACTTGAACGAGAAGTTGCTGGTATCAGAAACCAGCTGCTCTGAATTTCCTACCTCTGCAGGCCAAATTCTGCAACTCTGCCTCTGCATGCCACGTAACATTTGAAATGGATCCTTCAGTGTTTACCGTACGTTGATGTCTTCATATGTTTTTGCGCACTGGCCAGGAAAAGAATGGAGATGGGAGAATTGCGACTTGGCATAACTGATAGTCTTAATATATCGACCTTTCAGCAATGTTTGTGAAACTGTATCACTCCAGCAAATCTTTTTTTTTTTTTTTGAGGGCACAGACTATCAGAGATCGTTATTCCCCCAACATTATTTATTTTGTACACGCACAGCAGTTTCAATCCTTGACTCAGCCCTACCACGCTTTTGACATGCCATTTATTTTTCAATGAAATGAAAATAATACAGTGTCCTCCAAGTCTTGGGAACCAACCGCCGCACATAAAAAGCCATGCATTGCTGGGCAGGGGTGGATGTTTTGGAGCTACACAGGCGTCAGGAAATAGTGAGAACAGGAAGAGGCACCGTGCTTTCTGCGGCAATAGTTTTCTTCATGCTTGCTCTTTCGCTCATTAGCTTTCATACTACATAAAGTGTAATCCTTAAAAGCCTCTTTACTGTCCCCTGAGAACATACATACGTGGGTTATTTTTAATGGCAGTACACATCAGATGAACCATCCTATTACTGCAAGCTCCAGGGCCTCTTTACTGCAATTATATCATCCTGCTCTATGTTATCTCTGCTACAAAGGAGGATTTTTTTAAATCAGGGCAAACATGAGAGACATTGTTAAACAACCAGAGGAACAAATCGTGCACAGAATTTCAATGAATGCCTCAGAGGAAAAATGAGCCTTGGATTGCAGCTGAAATGGAAGAGGCCGTCATACCATCAAGGTAATTCTCTGAACCTTGGCAGCCTACACCACCATGCTGACAGTCAGCTAACTTAAACATCCCAGGGGGAGAAAGACTGTGTGAAAGAACCACAAACGTTTTAATTTCTTAATGAGGCTACAGAGCTCAAAAGACAAAATGCAGTGGTCTTACACCTCCGCCAGTAATGTCACCCAGAGCTGTAACGAAAGCATGTTTGGTGCTCTGCTGGCCTCAGCATACATCCCTTCATGAACAGCACATCCACGTTTGGAGGGACTTTCATTGCTCATTTTAGATTGGAAGCAGGTATTAGCAAGATAGCTTTTTAATATGTGTATCAGCACTCCGGGTAAAGAGTGATCAGCACTTCAGCTGATGAGTGCGACAGTCTGGCACAAGTCTGCAAATCTTATTGTACTCTTACCACGTGAACAGACTCCTTGCACCTAAGCCCCTCCGATGCAAATGCAGAAATACACAGTGGTTTTGGTGTGAAGTGCTTTGAGAGCTCACCTGCTCCCTTCCCGCTTCGCCCAGTGTAGTGCTGGGAGAAGCTGATCCGTTGCCACCAGCAAACCCAAAATGCAGGTACCTTGGCAACACACTGCAGCGGCTTAGACAAGAAAAGGCCCCAAAAAATTCAAAAGGGAAACCTCAGCATGGCTAACTGGGCTAAGTGCAATCCCACACACATCTGGTCATGCTCCTGCCCCCTCTGCAACTACTGCAGTGCTTTTCTGGTGCCCCCCCCGTATAGACCAGCTCAGACTCTGCTGCAACTGCCACCAGGAGCACCGGGAAGAGACTGAGTTTGAGCTCCCGCGGAAGAGCCAAGGGGAGCGAGCACCACCTCTGGGCACGAACACAAGGGAAGACCCTGTGATGTACTGAAAACAGTGTAACAGCAGATTCTGCACCCAAGTGGTGTGTGCTCGCTGCGGGGGGTTACATTTGCAGAAGACTCCCCCAAAACTGATAGGGGCTGAGAACTACAAAAATGAACTGAGGTCAGAAAGTGCACCTTTTCCTGGGAGACCTAACGAGCTCACTCTGCTCAATTTATTCAAAAGACAAAGAGGTATCTGCTGGTAGATAGTTCTTAAACAGAATAGAAAATGGTATAATAAAATGACACGGTTGCAAGACAAATCTAGAACTTTTCAAGATTAGAAATAAAATTTAAAGTTTCAGCAGACCTTATAATTAACAAGGGCGCTGTTTACCCAGAGAGGAAGCACATTTGCTATCACCTGAAACCTCTAAAACTAGGATGGACAGCTTGCTAGAAAATATTCATCAGTTTGAGAAGTTGTTCTGGGAATAAAGATATGATTAGAGTGTGCTCTGTGACCAGGATTAGTCGGAGCATTAAATTGCACGTTCCAGACTTGAAATATTTAGGAAAATGTTAGGCAGTTAGCTCTTAACACTCTTCCTATCTTCCAAGGAAAAGGACTAATCTTTTGCATGTGAGACAGGACCCTCTTCCCGGTCTCTCCTCCCTTTGATCACATACTGGCAACGCCACCCAATTCACTCCACAAGCAGAGCTCACCTGTGTACGGTGGATATTGGAAAAGGCTATTTCTGGCCTACTTTCGTTTACCTTGCCCTCTCTGGAGTAGCGCTGACTAGGTTTTGTAGGCTGAGGAATATGATTGGGCTCTATTCCCACAATTTTGCCAGGCTATGTTTTCCTTTTTAAAATAAGCTATGGGTAAAGTATTAAAGTGGCTGGATGTAGCTTTTACTCTACAATCATAGAAAGTTACAATGCCCCCAATAAGTTACTAATCAGAGAAGAAGGAATGTCATTGTAAACCCACGATTCAGTCATGCACACATCAGTACATTTGGCAATTCACTTATTTGCCAAGACCTCTGGGCTGGTCCATCCCAAAACTGGAAGGAAGGAAAAAAATAAAGCAAGCAGTTCAGCAAGATCAAACACTGTGTCTCGACACAAAGAACCTTTGATTCTCAAACAGACCCTAAATGTTATCTGTAAAATATGAGGAAAGGAAGCCAGGTTGGGGAACCATTTGCGTTTATGACAGTTGGCCAAGCTGTGGGAGGTGCACACTGAAATCCCTTCCCAGCACAAGGGAGAGCAGGAATTTGAGGCAAGGGGTTTCCAGCAGCCAGAACAAAGCCCTCCCTGCTACAGGGGTCTGTCCGTCCCTCAAGCTGATGCTCCTTACCTCGCATGGGATACCCAGGCGCTGGATTGCAACCAGATGTTTCACCTCCTACATGAACATCGTAATTGCCAGCTACAAAATCTCCCCATATACTGCTCGCTCTAGAGGAGATCTGCTCCAAGGCGTTGTGCTCAGACTGGCTTCTTGTGTCCCACCTTTATGCGTTAGATTTGGGTGGCTGATGAGGAAATTGGTGGGTTTGGGTTTTTTTAATGCAGTTGGTCATTACCTGGCCAGCTTCACCGCAAATGAAGGACTAAAAGTCTCATGAAAAATACAAAATTAAGCTATAAATTTAAGCTGATTTTGATTTTAGTCTCACCCCAAACTGTCTGCAGTTTGGAAGAATCCCACAGAAGACACACTAATTAATGTCTCCCCGCTGGTGTGTCATTTTCTGTGTGAGTCTGAAGATTTAAACTGCAACTTGTGCAGCTGGAATACAAAACACTTTGTAAACAATTTTGTAGTTTAAGCTTGGATTTAAAATCCAAGGCATGCTGCAAACCAAATCTGCTGCAGTTGATCAATCCGCTCCTACTGTGTCTGCTTTCTCTCTGCAATACTCATAAAAATGTCTTGACCTAGGAAGATATTGGGGCTTTGTTTTCCACTTGCAGGCATCACAGATAATTTATGGGTGTGAACTGGATACCATGTGAGCTAGAAGGACAAACACATACTAGCTTAATGCTAAAAATCTATCTCTTTCCCCTCAAAATATAAGACCATGCAATTATGTTATTTACTTTTCACACACATACAAAGGAAAAAAACCAATACCTACGCCTGAAATAAAGGAGTTTTAAGAAGCAACCGGTAAATTGGAGGTATGAGGTGACTTCTAACACACATGTGCCAGTAACCACAGGTTACTGTGCACATGTGCCAGTAAGCACAGCAGCACACAGAGTCCTCTCCCCACGGCACTCCACAGGCTCAGACCCTCAAAAACAAGAGAAGCCTTTTCATGTAAGTGACTTATGGTTTGGCTTCTTTCATTTCAGGTAAAAGCACATCCCACCCCAGCAGTACAGCTTGCAGGGGAACCCATGGGGTATTACACTAGTGTGGTTTTCAAAATTCAAAACTAATGACATCAATTCTTTCAAATTGTGCGAGATCAAAATGATTTTTAGCTATTTTAGCTAATGGCACTCCAGTTACATTCAGTGAAAACACGTAACACCGTAAATATATTCCTAAACTGATTACAATGACAGTGACTCGAATAATTCTCTGCAGAGCTGGGGTTATAAAACCACAGGTTTTTGAACTTAAGAGTCTCAACACATAATTGCTGCCAGAATCGGAGCTCCCTGGTCCCTAAATTGGCCGTAGCTTTGCTAAGAGCATATTCATGCTTCCCGAACCTGGTAACAGATCAACAGCCACATTTGCTGGCAGACCCACAGAGAAGGAGCCATATTCAACTGCATTAAGGAGCTCAGCAAGATGTATATCCATCAGAGATACGAGACAGCAAGATTTATTATCACAAGAGAAAGACAAAAAATACTGGTTAGAGGACAGCTTGTCTGTCCTCCCCTCCTCCTTTCTCTCTCTGGTTTACAAAGCTACCAATGCCACTAAATCAATAGTGCAAAAACATCTTCGTCCAGCTTCAGAAGAAGAAGAAATCAAATTTGTAAATCTGCTGCAATTTTGCATTATTTCAGAGTGACTTATTTGTCGGATTTGGTAAAAACTGCTGATGAAGATACTCCGATACACAAGAATTTTTTTTTCTGGCTAACAGCTCTGAAATCCCCCATCTGGCTAGCTTTGTCCAACTGCGAGAGCAGGATCTGTCTTTATCTATGCCCCTCCTTGTCCTCTTCATTTATTCTTCCTCAAAAAGCTATATGGAATCATAGTTTTACTTGTCTCCTAACCCTGGGGGCTGGAAGAAACCCAAAGCACAGAGTACACAACACTGCCAAGCGGGGGCGCTTCTTGGCTGCTAACAAAACAGGAAAAAAAAAATAAATAGGGGATTAACACAACTCCCCTAGTGATGCAAACCCTCCCAGTTCAAAAGATGTGCAGGGTCAGGGCCTGACAAATGTATTTTTTAAGTCTGCTTGTCCTATGTAAACCGGAATAAGGTACGCGTTTACAAATGCTAAGAGATGGTGCTTTGCGCAGGGGCTTTTCCTCAAGAGTAGTCGCTGCTTAAAACTAATGGCCTCATCTGGGTGGTAGAAAGCCTCCCGTCATGGTGGTTTAGATTATGCTGATGAGAAACGATGAAAATAACGCTGCATATCACACGCGAGATTTAGAGATTTGGTACTGACTTCTTACACATCAGTACCAAAGAAACACCCATTACATTTTCTTTCACCTTTTCTCTATGATGCCAAGTTCCAACTGCTGGAGACAAAGAAATCTTTTAGAAACCATCTATATGCATGCTCACTGTCCCGTGGGGCGAAACTGTTTCCGCGAAGAGCACCGAACTGTTATTTAGAGCCTTCTACTTCATCATCCTAGCAACTACCTTTAGGGCAAACATGCAAAATCATGGATACAATGAATTTAAGAATCACTTATGGATGCACACCCACCCCTCGCTTACTTTTCCACACCTTAAAAGAGTTGTTTTAAAACTCAGTGACCTCGCTACCAAGTAAGAAGGCCCAGACAAATAAGCGGTATGATTAAATACTTTCATTATACACCTAATGAAATCACATACTGTAACATCTTCTGAGACTAAAATTTTAATTAAGGCAGGCTGACATTTTGGCTCGCCCCCCCCCCCGCCCCCGCCCTCCTCCCCGTCTTCCAGGGGAACAGCAGGTAAGGTCAAACAAAAAGCTTATGTGATAAAATTGCGTGAGAGCGCTCCTGGGAGACCTGGCATTATTAACAAGAACATGAGGAAGGGCACAGTTGAACAGTTCAAAGATAAATGATTGCATTCAGTTTACTATCAACAGGCGAACCTGAGAAAGCTGTTATTTGACAAGAAATGTATATAAATAGGCACCAAAGAGAGCTTGAATAGATACAAGTATAGGAGCTTCAAGGTTGGGGGATCATTTTTCTTCAGTTTAAAATCTATCTATTCTTTTACCTGTCTACACAAAGGATTTCCAAATTATAGGGACAGCTTTAAAAACAACTTGCTACTGGTAAGTGGCTCGATACTGAAAATAAACCTGTTCTTGCTGAGAACCTAAAACCAGGTTATTACATGACACTTTAATCATTTATTATCTTTTCAATATACTTTTATTTTATGTTTTGAGACCATTTAGCACTGTTCCCGTTCTTCAAAAACTATGACAAAACTTATTGGCTTTTCTCCTTGTAGATAAATCTGAAGATAAACCGAGGGGCACCTCTTACAGACACGGTATGTAACTCAAAGCTTCTGTAAGAGTCAGAAAAGAAAATTCTATTTTTAAGACAAAATCCTTTTATCTCACTTCAGTAAAAATATAGAGGGAACAGCCAGCTGCAAGCCAAAATAATTGCAACACAATAATGCAGGGCTCCGTTACAGCGGCATAATTCCGGTAAAGCAGCTGATCTGGGATCTTGGCACTTACCCAGACCCTGGAGCCTGACTTAAATGCGTTAACACAGACAAAGCATGTGCAGCTGTTTTGGTAATCTGAAGCTTCTGCATTTTATTGGAGACCGAAAAAAAAAAAAAAAAAAGTAACTCAGCCAGCAAATAACACAGGTGATACAGAGAGAGGAGGAAAGTATTTTATGCTTTTGAACTAAGTTAATCCATGGAGTCACGTGAACAGGCTCGACAGTTTTGGGGAGATGGGCTTTGGAAAGCATTTCCCTTTGGCCAGGACGATGAGCCGGGGTTCCCACTGGAGCGGTGTAGATGCCCAAAGCCAGCCGAGGTGCCTGCAGGGAGGGTACTGCAGGACCTGGAAAACATTATTCTGAGAGGGGTGAAGCCTTCTCATCCCCGCAGAGCTAAGCCACCGAAAGCACGTGTTGCAAGCTGGTGTGCGGTTCTCGAGACGTCAGGGAGGTCCCAAATAGCGCCAGGGAAAAACCAAGTACAAGCCGCCTGCTCTCAGCTCCTGCCCACCAGTCCCGCTGACATTAACGGGAGTTAACACAGAACCATGGGCAGGCCAACAGATTGTTCTGGAGAATTTGTGGGTTGCTTTACTGCTTAAAGACCAAAACACGCAAATCTAGTCATAGCCCTTACTATGGCCATAGACTGTTATACTGCTGTAGTCTGCTGCGGTTCCTCTTTACAGGATTTTTGAATGGCTATTATACAACTAAAACACTGATGTAAAAACTCATTAGCTGTTGATGGTAAGATTCCTTTGGTATATGACCTGCTGTAGGTCTTGCCTCACATTTCAAAGTGGCTTCCTAAGAGAAGCCCTTGCCAACAAAACATTATAGAGGGTCTTCATTTAGAATGAGTACATAACATTACATTCAGGATTCTGCTGAATTTAGAGACAAAGTGTCCGTACGTTCTTGCAGAAAAAAATGAATTTTCTTTAAAGCTAAGATTTACAGTCAACTGTGCAGCAATGAAGCATACGATTAACTATTTTATTACTATTACTTTCAGGAAAAAAAACCCAAACACCATTTTTGGCTGAAGACTGCAAGAACAAACTGCTCTTCTCTCATCTCTCTACCCAGAAAACTGTACTTTGCAGAATTGCAAGATGTAACCTTTGTTACAAATGTATTCGTTTTCACATGGGAATATTTTTAATGCGAAATGGTAGCTTCCTGTACTTCAGGGCAGGAATATCAATACTGTAGTTAGCGCAAACTTAAACTTGGTATAAATTCAAACCCTTATTAAAAATAATTGGCACTGACTTAACTCTTTGCCTGCATAAACACACACACGTATCTGTATCACTGAAAACAAATATCGGATAAAATGCAGAGCTAAAAAAGTTAAATAGCAGCCCGTTCGTTGCAACCACTGAGTTCTAACCTAACCACCAGCTTTAACGGCGGGATGCACGTGATAACTCCAGATTGCGTGATGCAGCGGTCCAACACAAGGCTGCCCAGGAGAGTTCGTATAAATAATGAAAACAGTCAAGTAACATCAACTCAAGACGGTCCACTAGAGAGATTTCTCTTTGCGATTGCATCGGAATGATTTCTTCACCCGAGTCAGGTGGCAATATGATCATTTTCCTCACTGAGTGCAACAAGCCTGGCCTTCCCAAGGGCAGCAGACTTACAGCTGGTATTTCCAGCCAAAAGTACCTGCAGACATGAGTGACAGGGCTCGAGATATGGGAAAATAACAATAAATGCCCAAGTTACTGATCATCAGTTAGGCTATGCAAATTGACTGCACAACTGCTCTGTGCTGAATCCAAAGCAAAGCAAAGCAGGAGGTGGGTGAAGCCTTCGCTGGAAGCACATATGGTGAAGTCAATGTAGTTCATCAGATGAACAGCACCCTGTCTAATACTCCCCTATATGTACCCGTGTCTGTGTTTGCATGGTTATACAAAGCAGTTCCTGGCCACAGCGTAACGATTATTTGCAACATCCATCGTTTTTGTTAGAAAATCCATCAGAACTGTGTGCAACGGGACAGCTAGCCACCCAAGCAAAATTAAGTGCGATCCCCAAAACGAACAAATACAAAACCAGCAGGATCAGATTTTCGACGCAAGCTGTGAACCCACGGAGTCACTGCATTTTAGCAGGTTCATCTCTACATTACACTATTTGGATTTTCTAGATTGCCCCCAAATAAGTAACAGCGGGTCTGAGCAAACAAAGTGTTAACCCCCCACGTATTGATCTATAACTTTGCTCTTGGTATGGCTGAAATATCTGCAAGCACCAGCCCAGGGTGAACCTCCCCCATGCCAGCCACCGTGCAAACTTCAAATAGCTGCAGTCCCTGCACTGAAGATGGCATGTTCTTCAACAGACAAGACAGCTGGAGACAGAAAAATAAGCACCCAGGAGAAATAACTTGCCCAGAGAAAAACAGCAGATCTGCACAAAACTTTCATGGAAAATACACCAACATCTCCGCGCACTGCCTCAGAGAGGACTAGTGCTTAGAGACCCATCCTGAGCAGGGAGCGCTCGGGCGGGCTGCCGCTCACCAGCACAGTCACAGAGATGATGGTCCACGTGCTCTCACTGCTTCTGCCACACCGTTTGCTTCCACGCAGCTTCAGGCACAGGCTCCTGCCCACATCCCATGTATTGGAGGAAGCGTGCTGGTGATACACAGTTCACCATACTGTGTTGCATTTTACTGAGGGCAGCAGAATGCAGTAAATTACCGCTAGCAGCATACGTTCTCACTAATGATCTACGCTTTTCACCCTCACAAGCTGGGCTTTGTTTTGTGGCTCAGCCTCAAGGAGAGTTTTCATAAACGCAACACCAATTGTAAATACCATCTGCAACAAAGGCACGGACACTGCCTGACGGCACTCTTCCTCCTCGCTGCTTCTGCATACATCTATAGGTTAATATATCAAATTACTAAGCAAAAAGACTTACGCTTATTTATTTACCTATAACATAAGGGCACAGCAAGTTACGGTCTACATCCTCCAGCTAGATGCGAACAGACGCAAGGATGATACTGAAGCCAACAGGACTTTGATGGAGCATATGTCTGCCCATATGGGTCCAACTGCAAAAATCTCATCTTTTCCAAGTGCGCCCATGCAGAACGTAATCCAAAGACTATTGGGGTTAGCAATCAACTTTAACCGGCTTTACACCGTATTAGAAGCACTCGCCTGCAACACAGCGATTACTCTGGCCCCAATACAGCGGAGCCCTTAAGCATTTGCTTAACTTTTAAGCATATCAGGCAATTTCTTGATTTCAGAGCAATGATTTACAGGCTTGAATACACTCCTGGACTGAGGCCAGGGAACTCAGCCCCTTGAAGGAAGGGATCTCCAATGGCAGGGATACCGACACATTTACTCTTAGCATCCCTTAAAAGCTTTCTGAGAAACCTGACCAGGAAAAAGAGGCTCCATTCCAATAAAATTCATTTCTACAATATACGAAATCGAATAATTTCTCAACTCTCCTTTTGCGCAGCCACTGTGCTTGATCAACAAGCTGGAAAGTGGGGCAAGATGGGGCTGTGCCTGCATCCACGCATGGCCCAATGCACATATATGTACACATATGAAAGTGCCATGAGACTAAGCATTGGCTGCGTACCAAGCGATACTGGCAAATAATAAACCAAATGGCAACAAGGGATGAATTTAACCTACTTCACCTCTGTGGCACAGGCAGAGTGCTCCCAGTCATGTTTACCTTGCAATTAAACTCTTCTAGTTTACTAGTGGACCCTAGTTTACTTCTCTTGTCTTTCTTAATTAAAAAGAGCTGTTAAGGAAATTGGGTTAGGCCTTTTCTGCTACTAAAGCAATTGTTATCATTAAGACCCTCCATCCCCATTACCCCTTGAAGTACAAGGCAAAAGACATGTAAAGCACCTACACATACTTTGTATCAGTCTCTGTTCTAGGCATCCACTCTGTTCTGTATCACTGCAAACGTCGATTGCAATTCTGCCATAGGTACAAAAGCAATACATCAGATTACTGCACTAAAACTGGGCTGTATCTTCCAACTAAACCTTTTTCTTGGAAGGAGGTGAACAGCAAAATCTACAGAGGTGGTTGCTCCAGTGCCTGGTTAGCTCCACCTGCGGCCAAATTATTCATCCTACAAAGGAGGGAATAAGAGAGTAAAAGCCAAAGATGTCTGAAAAAGTAAAAACATTCCCTTTTGACATTCCAAACAGAACACTAACAATCTCTAAGACTTGAAAAATTTTGTTCGATTTAAGTTTAGAAGGTATTTTAAATGAAATGAAACAGTTTAATTGTCCATAGTCAATTTAAAGCTTTTATTTCATCTTTTGGCTTGCCTTGAGGGGGGAGAAGGATCATCTCCTTTCAAAGGAATTTGAGGATTTTTTTGTTTTAATTGGCCAGGGAATCTGCAAAATAACTCATTCATACAGTTTTGATAAATTTGCATTCATACTCTTTTGATAAATCAGGCAGCTAAATTTGCAAAGCACGCTTATCTCTGTATCACAGGCAAAGATATTTTCAACTCTTGCATTGGGTGGGCAAAATAATATGAACTACATTTTTTATGAAAAGAAATTTCTTTTAAGAAAAGAAAAAGGGGGAATGCACGGTGGATGTAAACTTTCACCTTTGCCTTTTCTAAAAAAGGGCTAAGTGGTACTTTTGAAAACAAGAGCACTAAACACGTGGAGACACAAGTTCCTTGTGTATTCACAAAATAAATGAACAGATACGACACTGTCAGCAGCAAGTGACAAGCTTTTCTGCACAGCTGCGCCAAGAAACCTCGGCCCAAAGAGAGCGGGAGAAAGAGAAAGGGGAGAGGGAGGATGGAGGTGGCTTCAGAAGAGGCTCCTTGGTTTCTACATTGATTGCCAAGTCTCTGACAAGTTGGCCAACAGGCTGACAGCGGTGCTTGGGACACGGACAGATGTCACTCTGCCAGTCCTTGCCTCCCTCACGCTAGTGGCGGTTTTTCCGTGGGCTCGAGCAAACCTGGAATCAGGCCTGTGGTCAGCAGATGTCAAAATGTTCAGCCAGAGCATGGTTTAATTCAGCTGTGTGGAAATAAACCTCTCCTTGCCCTTGCTCATCTCCAGCTTTCACTGCAGAGCACATTAGTCAGTTGGACAAAATCCTGCTATGGCTGGTCCGGTGTTATCATTGCCCAGGGTATTTGGCTAACCCAACCAGCGCAACGGCCCCAAAGGGCTGATCTGTCAAGCAAGAGCACTGCATGCAGACTTGCACTGTGAAACCCATAGGATCAGTCCTGATCCCCTTATCTCCCTTCTCAAGGTATTTGCAACCCCGCAACTGTAAATGATGCAAAATTTACTTCCATTAGCAAAAAAAAAAAAAAAAAAAAAAAAAAAAGGAAGCATAGCACCAATTTAAACCTAGGAAAGTCTCCTGAATGTTTGTGCTTTGTCTGCTCTGGGTCTCCCCAGGGCCATGCCCGCTCTCGGAAATCACTGGGGCAGAGCTGCCATGGAGCATTTGCTGCCACGGCAAATGGCTAAAACGGCACCCTTTTAATAGTTTGCAACCCCAGCAAAGCTGTATTTACAGTCTTCACGGCCGAAGGTATTTGCAAAGTCTGAACTCGTGAGCAATGCTAGCTAAGCATTCAGAGCTATGGAAAATGCACAATAAAGACCATAAACATATGGAGTCTTCTACTCAGCATAAATACTGAAGATCAGCCTGGGTGCGTGGTCAAGGTAGATTTGAGAGCCAGCAGCAGAACTTTTTCCTTGCAAGCACCATAAATATTGATAGCTTTTTGCTTGCCTGGGACAAAGTACACCCTGAGTGCATTACCTCTCCTTTCTGCATATTAGTTTTCTCATCTGTTAAATAAGGTTTTGAGGGGTGACTTCTTCATGAGACATTTTGAAATCCAGCAGTGCTGAGAAGTGCTAGACACGCAGTTGATAAAGTCAATGGAAAAACAACTGATCTCCAACACAATATATAACATGAAGAGGCCTCCAAGTGCTGAATTTGCTAACTTACATACAGAGCATTGAAAAATTTTCAGTTGGATGAAGAACTCTACTCTGATTCAAAAAAGATGGTTCTTTGTTCTGTCAGCACCTGCAAGGGTAGGGCTGAATTCCCAGAGCCCAAAGTCTGCCAATACTGGCAGGAAGGTGAGGAAGAGGGCATAGTCGAAGTCATTTGCCAGAGCACAAGTCTTAACCACAGGTCTCTGCAAATCAGAGCTTTGCCAGCAAACCAATACGAACGGGAACTTGGAAATTCACCTGGAAGGGTTTGCAAAGGCTTTGCCATGCTTGCTAAAAAGCAACTGACAGCTCCCCAGGCTCAGCTGAGGTGGGACAGATGTCTTCCGTGGGAAAAGCAGGTTTCTTGGTGTTTTTTTCCACAGAAACAGAAGTATCCTCCAACCCTAGCTCCTCTGATCCTGTGAAATGATCTATGCGCGTGGGCAGGGGTATGTATGCATTCCTATACATGCCACCACTGAATTTAATGCAGCACCATCATCCAAGTCAACCTTAAGCTAAAATACTTGTTTCTTGCTTACGTGGTCTGGATGGGGTAACTGATTTCATGTACTACTTCTGGGGCTGCTCAAAGTCAAACTGCAAAGCAGCTGCCAGAAATGTCTCTCCATGTAAAATTTACAACATGCATTTCTGAAGTGGTAGCTGATGTGCCTAGCCAATCTGCTGAAAATGTCTGTGTAGCTAAAATCTTTGAAAAGAGAAAATCACAGGATCTGCAAACACATCTGCAAAATGTTCTTTAGCAACTACTGCTTGTTCTGAGTGCAAACCTTGAGAATAAACACTAACTTCTGTAACTGAAAAAGGACAAATGTAAGTCACACCTTTAGACTACTCCTCACGACAAGGAACTCGATCTACACCTATAAATTTTCCCTTACAATAGAGCCATTGTTTAATTTTAAACAATTAGCATAACTTCTTCAAACTAAAAACCAGATGAATACAATCTTCACATTTTAGCAAATATATCTGCTGCAAATAAATAATTTTCTAATTATAAAAACTGACTACTTTATAGACCTTATTCTCATATTCTGGAATGAGCTATTGCATCAATTAAAAGAAAAGCACTTTTTTTCCCCATCATAGAAGAAGCCATGGCAAATTGGTTCATAAATATTCACTGGTATTTTAGGCATGGCCATAAAAAGGAGACGTTTTACTGGCTGTCCTGGAAACAGTGCATTTAACATCAGAGCATCCCTGAGAAAGGAGAGCTGAGGAGAGGCTCCTGTTGCAAAGAGCTTCCCAAGTAACAGCAAGGTCTGGAAGCATGTCCACAGGTCACACTCAAACAGATCTACCACCGTGGCAGGAGAAGAAAAATATGATGGATGAGCTTGTGTCTGTCTAGAGCTTAGAGTGACCTTACCAGGAACCTGCCTCTGGTGGGGCACCTGGGACGGGGCGAGAGCAAGCAGACGGCACGAGCACGGTTGGTCCTTGTCCAGGAGAGCAGGTCTGGCTGCCGAGACACAACTTTCCCTCTCCCCAGCCCACGCCTGAGCCTGGGCTCCACATCACAGCTCCGAGCATCCTCATGCTCCCAGCTGTTTTCTATGATTCAGGGGAAGGACCCCCAGATGAAGGAATTAATTATGCCTTAGGCACAATTAACTACTTGTGACTTCCCTGTTAAGCTACCCTGCAGGTCTCAGGTAGGAAGGCTTGTCTGCAACTCCTTTCCGGATTTGAGGAGTTTTTTTATTTATTTTAAATCTACACAGTTGATTACTTTGGCGAATATTCTGCACAGACAGCAAATAAAAATAAAAAAAAAAAATAATGAGGCAGGGAGGCTCCTGCATCTCCCCACTGTTCTACTCATTGCAGAGCCTCCATGGCCCTGGATGGCTGCGTAGCTGCTCCTCCTGTTGCAAAGCAGAGCAGGAGAGGAAACGAGCTACAAAACGAAGCTACCCCAGCCGCATGAGCTGCTTAAAAAGAATGAAAATTAACAAATTGAAAACAAACTGCAAATGTTCTTAGAGTTAATTAATAATAATAATAAAAAAAATAATTACTACCATAAAACGCATCCCATAAAAGTGCTGTCCTCTTTACAGATCAAGGCAAAGTTTCCTTTTTTTTTTTTTAAAAAAAAAAATGTAAAAAATCAGGGCTGTTCAAATTCATTTGATAAAATAAGTTATGATGCATTACAATTTACACAACTAAAAGTCCAGAATAGTATCAAGACTATAAAGCATGAAGATAACATATTGTTCTGGCAAGTGATAAAACTGCTCACAGTGACAGCAGTGATTTATTGAAGCAATTCAAATACACTTTGAAAGTATATTAGCTTCGCCTCTGCCCACAAAGGGCGCATTTTAGCAGGGTAGGCCACGCCAGTGATAAATTACATACCAGCAAGAACTGAAGGCAATTGGCAACATCAGATGCCCGAAGGCCCTGAATTACTGTGATAATGTGGTTTTCATGATAATACCTCACATGCAACAGCATCTGAGCACCTAGAGAAACACATCAAAGCTGTATTTTCATTGGCTTTTTGGAAGATAACGTTACAATGGTGAGAGTGACTGGGACTTCCCAGCCGAAGTTGACATACAAAGCGTTTACAAATTGGCTCTGGAACAAAGTTTGGCACAGAAGGTCACAGTTTAGATCCTACCTTTTAGGTGGAACCTGGAAAATAACTGCCTCTTGCTTCCAGGTCGTAGGCACTGAAGCAAATTAAGGGCTGCAGACCTACAGGCTGTCCACCTTCAACAGGACTGGTAAAGTGACCCAAGTGTTGCCATGTTTAGCTGTGCTAATATCCAAAATGAGACGGAGACTTGGCCATATGGTGGTCACCAGGGCCATGCCGACACCTGTATCATCACTTCTGCAAGGGAAGCAAATTACTGGGCATACTTGTTCACTGGTCACACCAGTTCAAACCTGCAGTAAGAGCCAGGCTCTTCCCATGGCTCAGAGCAGCACTGGAAAAGGAGCACAGAAAAAGCATGAGGCCAAAGTCTCTCCCACAGCAACATTTTACTACTGTAAAAACACTGAAAATTTGTTTTAAGACACTTGGGGCTAAATTCTACCCTCTGACATACTAGCATAGACCAAAACTGACTTCACAGTCAACCTGGACTTCAGAGGGTGTCCTCTGAAGAGAACGTGTCCCTTGCTACTGCCATGGAGAGCCATGCAGCAGACTCTTCTCGTACTAACAGGGAAAGTTTAACAAATTGTATCTGCCTCCAATTATGACAATCCTCCCATTTTTACACACTAGGAAGCACATCTTTGTATCTTTACAGCTCGTAAATTAAGAGTAACAAAGAGAAATTAATGACTTGGCCAAAGCAGTTACATCTTGCTGTGCATCGAAAGAAGTTTATCAGCAATTATACTGTAATCGGCTCATATCCAAAAGATAAAGCACATGTAACAAAGAATTTGTTTCTGCTGGGCATTTTTAACTTCTGTTTAATCCAAAACACTCCCTTGGGAAGTGATAATGAATATCTATCTGTTTCTATGATACCCATTACCATATAACCTGAGGACCTCAGACATACTGCATACTTATAGAATGAGTTCGTGTAACTTTTTAGAGGAAGTTGGCCATTTCTTGAGTTTATGCCAGTAAATGCCTGAGGATCATGTTTCTGTATTTGCAGTCTCTGCATGAAAAATGCCCCAGTGACATTGTAACTGAAATGGTATAAAACACATATATACAGATTGAGACTTTAAAAGTAGGCTAGCTAAACACTTTCTCTACAGATGAAGAAAGACTTGGAGCAAATGCAAAAGTGGCAAAACTTAGTAGTTATTTTCCTAATTTCTCTGAAGCATATGGGAAAGAAGAGCTTTGCACCTTTTTAAACCCGTCCCTTTATCTATTTTTGTAGCTTTAATCTAATGATTAGAAGAACAAACATTTTTTCCTTGAATGGAAATTCTCAGTAGTACAGATATTACAGCACAGGACAGGCTATCGCTGCCATTTATTTACGGCTCTGCAGCACCATTCTTCTTTAGAGACATTTGCAGGAATTGAATTGATTGTATGTTAAGTGTTGTTCTTAATAGTTTTTTCATTGCTAGCTAATGGAAATATGGATTCAACATTATTTTAAGCTCAATGCAGTGTAAAAGAATTAGTTTAGTACACTGTAATTATGTGGGGTTTTTTTTACAGCACTTAATAAAAGTACAAGGCAGAAATAGATTTCTTCAAGCAAGGGAGAAGAATGGGAACATTTTTGTTTTTTCAATAACAACTTGAACATTAAAGCTGTAACAAGGAAGTCACTCCTCCCCTGTCATCTTCTTGTCTATACCCTTCAGATTTACATTTGTTACTTAAATAATGGAGTGTGTTTGCAGCATCCCTCAAATTCTACCTTACCAAAAGACTAGAAATATTCTGATAAACTTGACCTCTGAGCAGGGGAAGGATTCTCCCTTCTCTACTGCAAACTGGGCAGGAGGCATTAGGATTAATCGCCATAGCCCCTGATTTGTTTTCAATGACAGAAGAAATAAGAATACCCTTCCCGACCCCATCACCTGCCCACGTTTGTCATCCCAAAGCAATGAAATAACCCTCACAGCATCCCAGCAATCAGGGCAGTAAAACTGACCAGAAAATGTTTATTTCTATTCCTCCCACACCACCTAACCCAGAAAACATTCACTTTTTGCCCTATTCCCTGGAAAATTTCACTCTTAATTAGGTTCCAAATCTCCTTCCTTCCCAAACACCCATTTCTATGTTGCAGTCTTCAGAATGTCTTCCGGGACATTTCCCTTGGAAGGCCAACTTCTCCGTGTGGGCACGAATGCCACTTTGTCTGAACAGCCCAATTTACTGGAAAACTATTGCTCCATCTCCCCTGACAGCTTCCCGGGTTCCGCGTGCTGCACAGGCTCTCCGGCCACAGCAGCCAGCCTAGCTGCTGCGGCGGCAGTTCATTTTTCTTCCAAAGGGAGAACAAGAATGGTCTCCTGGGCCTCCGAGATCTCATTACAGAACAAAAACCAGCACCTTGTAGCACAGCGAGTGTGAAGGACTTACGATTTCATGACTCTCTCTGCAAGAAAAACACTAAACAGAGAGCACCGTCGAAAGGAAAGGAGGTAAGGCGGTCTCTGCTCTTGCCATCTGCTGCTCCTTGCTGTCTCCCTTTCCCCATTTTCTCCATACTGCTCGGAAACTTGCTGAAGCACACAGTCCCCCTCAGCCCCGCTCCTTTTTGCTAGGTGTTCGATCATATCTAGCCATGGCTCAACTCCAGGGCTCCTTAACTATGGCAACACAAACAACAAGTTAACATGAAAACTGGAAATGCTCCATATACGTCAGGCTCCTTAGGTCTCCGAGGAAAATTGCAGCAGGATTCCCAGGCCTAAGACAGTGGTTCTGGAAAACTGCCATAAAAGGTAAATACTGTATAAAAGCTGAGAGTATTTTACCACCTGCTTTTATAGCCTAGTAACTGTAAAGCGTTTTTTTGCAACGTTGCCCGTCAAATGAAAGGAAAATTCCCCCCTATGTTATGTTCAAATTTTCAGTTTCTGTTATGTCAATATAACAATCTTTTGTAACAAGAAGACAAAAGCTTCTCCATCTTCTTGGGATCAATATTATTGCTTAAGCGAGGACAACCAGTATCTCTTTGTTAAGGCTCTATATTCTTGTACTGCCAAAACATAAATAAATTCTAGCTCAGTAGATAATAATCTGTTTTTTCAGACCAAAGGCTGAAGCGGTCAGGATGGAAAACCTAAATACCCTTTAGTCATGCAGCACTGTTCTCTCCCAAGTCCTGCATACAAATAAAAAAAAAATCTGATGGTGCAGGATGGTCTGTGTAGATGCAACTCTACCAAATGTCAGCTCATGCCAGCAGGTCAAGGTCTAAAGTAAAGAGAAGTACCACACCGCCCCAAGGCTCTTTTCACACCAGCCCCCCTCTTCCACAGTGCGATCACAGCAGATTCACTACTGAAGGACCCTTCAACAGGGAGCTGCAGTTATTCCTAAAGCTAGGGAGGCATGACCTGTAAGAAAAAACTTGAGAAATAAATCTGGAGCAAACCACACAAAGACACCTATACAGAGTCAAGCAGGCCCCCAAAATGAATTGCAAGCACTGAAAACCGTGAGAAGTCTGTCATTGCATGGCTACAGCTGCATTGCCTTAAGGGGTCACACATTCCAGGTTTTTAAAAATGAAACACAAATCAACGCATTTGTGTCCGTATAGCCTCTGAAAGAACCAGGGTGGCACAGTTAATATTCAGAAATCAGGAAAAGGCAATGCAAAAGTAGCCCCTACAACCTTAATTCCAGCGACTTAGGCATGTATGAATGAGATGTAGTACTTAATTACATAATAATAAATTGCTGAAGTGCCTCCCAGCAGAATTTCTCATCTTCACGTTTCCACGTGAACCACAGCAGGACTTCAAAATGGTTTTGAGCTTGACAGTTTATTATAAAGACTTCACCTCAGCCCTTACACAGATGTAGATGTTTTTGAGTTGTGGGAAAAATCCCGTGAGAAGTACGCTGAGTAGGCAAAGTGAATTTCAAAAGATCAGGCCTTGATGAAACCTGCACCTGCTTTTGCTGGGACACCTCAAAAGGGTGTTCTTCTTGTCAAATGTTAACCTCCTGCCCTGAGGAGAGATGGTGCTTGAAGCCGTAAGTTTTCTTTCCTCCTTGTTTAATCATATGAGGAAGAATGTACCTGCCTATGCACGTTCTCCTCATGCTCAGAAATCACACCTGGAGGACTTTTGTTAATCATATCAAGGATGTTCATCTTTGGAAAGAAACAGACTGACAAAAAGCACACTGAAAAATAAACAGGAAAAAAAGCTCCACACAAACTTATCTGGTCTTGAGGTATCCCAAAGCACGGGTGTTGAAGATGTTAAGAAATCAACTGCTGGTCAATTGGGATCAGAACAGAATCCGCTCTCCCTTAGGAAGCAGCAATGCTCAGTTCTGCTCATGCTTTTGCCTCAGATAAGGAAAAGAAATAATCCTTATAACAGGAAAGCATTTTAAACACGTAAGCAAGTCCTACCGAGCAAGATGGGATTCATATCCCTGAAATGATTACCTGAATAGAAATGGATGTAAGCATGCGCTTCAGCGGCCCACTGCTCCACTGCAGGGGGAAAAAAAGGACAAGCCAAAGGGAACAGCTGGGCTTCACATGAAAATTGGGGGAACTATTTCAATAAGCCTTCACTATTTCACCTTTCCTTCTATCATATAGTGACTGCTCTTAACCTCACAAAATTGTTTCCAAGAAAAAAAAAAAATCTTAATTACTTTTTAAACAAGATTGAGTTGCTGGTATGAGGAAGTCCCCAACGTTCATGCAACAAGGGGCAGCTCTCGGGGCCAACACAATTCCTCCCAAGGATGCCAGTAGCCCACAGGCCGTGTTTCTAGTATGATATATACAGTGAGTTGTAGAAATTGCAGGTGTTTAGAGAAATAAGGTTTTAAAAAGGACAGACTCAGTATCTTCCTCTTAGTTCTGTCCTTCTTTAGACACTAGAAATCAATAGATAATGCTTATGCAGCCGCTTTTTAAGCAAAGGTAAAAATTCATTTGATGCACTGCATCTTGAAATTGAGTGCTTTTAGTACCTTCACTGTGCAGCAATGAGGCAGTTTCTTAAGCGACTCATGAGCATTCTTGGAAATGAATGGTTTTAGAAGCACCAGAAAGACATGACACATGACCTTAACCTAAGGAACTGAACAACAATTTGGAACATTATGGCTTTTGCTCGTTTACAGCACATCCAAAACTATGAAATTATACGCACAAGCCCATCTAACTGTTGGGCTTCTGGGTTTCATTCCAACAAGCTGGTTCTTAATATTTTTCAAGAGAAGTCAACTCGCACAAATTAAGCAGGTGGTGTTCTCAGGGCTGATTCCTGCGATGGATACCCAAACATTCTCCTCTTTTCCACATCCAGGAAGCCCCGTCTTCCTTGCAAATATCCTTCTCTAACCAGCAACCTGTACGGACCTTGCACTAAACAATGGGAGTCCTCTGACTTTCAGGTATTAAAAAATGAATCTCATTCCCAAATTGCTGAACAAGAACATACATTAGATATTCTTGAATCTATTAAAGCAGCGTCCGAAATCAACCACCTGCACAGCAGATCTACCAATATCCACCACTGTTCCATCACCAGCGTAGCATGCACAGTGAAGTCCTACCTCCTACATGCAAAAAACAAGCTAGATCACGCTTCTGATGATCAAAACGTACTGACATTTTCAAACGACTACATGTATTCTAAAAACTGGGTTATCACTTGTTTCACCTCCCGATTAAACCTCTCCCGACTTAAACATCACTTGTTTTACCATCTCCCGATGAAATATCTCCAGCACTGTAACAGTGCTGCTGTAAAATGCATATTCAACACAAGTTTTTGACATTCACTTTTGTGCTTAGTGAGCTCAGCGTGATTAGAGCTATTACAGTAACTACAAATGCACCTGCACAACACAACATAATGAAAAGATGAGAGAGAATGTGTGAGACCACTTAAGGAGGTACCAGAGAAACATTTTGGTTTACCAGCCCATTTTTTGTGTCATCGTTCTTCCTGACTCTCCTCAGCCTCCTTCTTGGGACACAGTAGCCACTGCAAGTGTATTAAAACTTTAACAAACCTACCAGAAATGAGAAATTCAGGATTTCTTTTCAAAGCCAATGTTGGGATTACTCAGCAGAGCGCCCTGCTGGGGTTGCTTCACGGCAATACAACCACTTTGCTCGCTGGAGACTCAGGCTATTTCCCCTCTCATTTTCTCAGTTTCTACTTGATGGATGTGCTGAGTCTGTTCATTTACAGGAGGAAACTCAGGAAAAGAGTTCTTGCTGATTAATTATAGCCTACTTGGAAACAGCATTTTACTAGTCAATTAGAAACAACTCTCTAAGGCAAACTGTATTTCCATGTGCCCACACCCGTTCCTCCAATAAATCATATCATTCTGTATTTACACAATGGGACATATTATAGCACAAATGAGCTGCCTAATGCATTTCAAATAACACTATAAACTCATATAACATACTAATCAGAACGGAGTAGAATGAGAAGACAGAAACTGAAGTAACTGTGCTCTCCTCCAGGCTCCAGTCAGAAAATTGGTTTGTTTGAGTACTTGAAAGACTGGGTCCTACCACTCACCTGACTACAACTCTTAAGAAACATGATTAGCTCTGTATGTCCACTTTCTTCCTTATAATGTAACAAATACAACAAAGGGGGGGGAAAGGGGGGAAAAAAAAAGTACAAGCTACACTTCCTTTTATTAACTTCTGTCAAATTGAAGCATATTGTGTCAGCTTTTGTAGCCTTTTGGTCAGTCTCAAATTTGCACAGAAGAAAAAAGCAGTGCGTGGGCAATTACACATTACATTTCTTTTTTACATTTTATAAAACAAAGAAATCTCCTCCGTTTAGTCTGGAAACACTCCATAGCTCACTACTGACACATGGACAGAACGGACAAAAGTTGAAGAGTCTTTACCACTGCGAAGCTTCCACCATGGAAGTGTAAATATGGTTCACTGCAGACATATGGTATCTCCCCGAAATTAGCGGGATCGGTGTTCAGGACTCAACATGACTTTGGACAATGCCCTACAAACCCACTGCTACTGCTAGCTACGTCTCCTAGCAACAAGTTTCTTGCTCCTTCTATTGCAAGGCCGTATTTCTGGGAGACACAGATGAGCGACTCAAAGAAAAGCGGAATAATATTTATATTATTTTACTTAGGAAAGTTTTCTTCCTTAACACAACCCGGACATAACAAACTACGGCTTCCCATTTTTACAGAGCTAGCCAGGGGCTTGAATGGCTCCTGCCTGTTGCTCCAGTGGGCCGGTATATTGAAGCAGACTTCCAGAGCAGAAAAACACAGCTCTCTCCCTTCCCCCTGCATATATTTTTCCACATCCTTTGCCTCTCCTTATCAGAGCATCCAGCACACAGCTCCACGATATGAACTGATGACCCATATCCTATATGCTTCATTGATCCTTTCACCGACCAGCTTCCACTGACTTGGCCGAAAAGCCCCAAGGTGAAGCAAGGTTACGCTGCTTTGGGATCGACGAGGCATGCGTGGGAGCCGTAAGGAACAGCAGTGTGGCACAGAGGGAAAAGGAAGCCCCTGAAGCTGCATGGGCAGGAGAGAGAGGCTCTGGGTAAAGCAGCTCTGACTTGTGTCTTTAGTCTCCTCAGCAGCTCACCGCAACTGAGCAGAAACTTTATATGATGTGGTACCACTGAACAATTCGTGGAAGGCAGCACTGATGATACGGTGCCCTGAGTGAAGAGCAAGAAAGTACTCAAAAGATGTTAATACATCCACGCACCTTGGACATCACCTTCTCCCTCCATAAAACAAGTCCTATCATCAGAGGCTCTATGTGAGTTATAGCTGAAAGAGCGCAGGAGCATTTGCCTATGCCAGCACTGCAATCCAAATAATTTGGTGATAGCTGGGGTGTAAAAAGGTGCTTTGTAAAACCTGGCTCCACTCTTCTACACACAAATCACTGGCAAATTCATACTTCCCTGGTACAAAGAACATCAGGAAACCTAATTCAGATTTCTAATTCCTGCATTATATGATAATTCTATTTCACCAAATTACTTTCGCCTTGCGATGTAGCTGCATTTATAATTATTTATTGCCCAGCTCAAGGTTAAGTGAAGGAACAGCCTCACTGAGATCCTGTTTAAGCCCTTATTTTTCACAATGTGCTACAAAAGATTAATTACTTTCTATTTTCTCCAATAGAGCCAGAATTAAAATTGCCATTTGATACAAACTATTAACACAGCAATCATTTTGAAGTAGCACATTGCTTCTTATAATTTAATACATTTCCCCTCTTTTGCTTATTCTATAAAGTGGTACTTGGCAACGTTAAAAATTTTCATTTGTGGAGGTTCCTTTGTAGGACCTGTAAAAAATCCAGTCTTTCGCACTCCTGCAGACTCGGTACCTGATGAAAGGTAGCTCTCAACAAAGAGCAAACTGGAAACACACCATTGTTGAGCAGATGCTATTGAAGATGTTCTGTTTAATCAGCATGCTACTTGGAAGCCCCAAGGACAGTGCTGAAGCATATAATAAATTGTTTTGATAACACAGGCTGACAGAAAGACCAAGGATACATATATATCGCCTAAATATTTGCTTACTCAGAAATGGATTTCTTTTTTTTCCTTGTTTTTTTTTTAAGTAATGCCACAGGGCTAAGGTCTTTTGGAGAGAAGTGATTAGCAACACGCAAAAGACTGCTCTTACTTACAGGCAAAGACCACTCACTTCTCATTATGGTTCTGGGTTTTTATTGCATAAGCAAACAGAAGGAACACGAAGACTGAAGATGATGAGAAATTCAAACACTTTCAAAAACATGAATTATTCCAAACAGTAATATTTAGGCAAGCACACGCGAAGATCCTACGTAAATGATTCCAAAAGCTACTTACCATTTTCAGCACTCAGTGGGAACTCTGGGTGCCCAACATTTACAGGTAACGAATGAATCAACAGCTGCCACAGTAAAAGCTGCTTCTTTGTTTTTCGTATTTACCTAAGCTAAGGAACTTACAGACAGACAATAGCCCTGAACTGGATGGCCACTAAGGTGCCTACGTTAATATTTCCTTTAACCCTGGATGCAAGCTCTTTGCTGCATCTCAGGGAAGGAAAAGAAAATCCCTTCACATTTATATATAAAGTCCTTAGCACAGAGGGCTCTCAAGGCTAGCTGTAGCTCCTTGGCATGACTACGGTACAAGAATCGTTATCGCACAGATTGGACTGTCTCCCTTTCCTTGTTAAGAGCTTGTAAGACGGTAGTCAAGAGACTGTATTTCTTGCCAAGAGATTATCCCGAGCATTGCACTGAAAATAAAAATTAAATTAAATTAAATCCATAAAAATACAGAAGGAAAATCTGTGGTAAAGTACTTTTAATCTCATCTCCTTTCAGGTATACTGGGGTAAAAGATTATCTAACTTCCCATTATTCAGGTATGGTTGGCTTAGGGATTCAAACTTCTACATCACGGACATCTCTAGGTTTGAAAGAGCATTTTTTTAAAAATGAATTTAAGTTTGGCATACTGAGTAGTATGCTTATTTTTCTCTTCATCCTGAAAATAACATCCCTGATGAGGATATAGTCACGTCTTGCCACCAGCACGTAAACAGAAGCGGCAACAGCAGCTCTAAATGGTATTAACCAACCTCTATTTGTCAGTTCTGGAGTGAATTAACGTAAAATGACTCGCATTTACAGCTAGGTCTTTAGACTGGCAGCAAAGGCTGAGTAAAAGATCACCTCTTTCCCTTCTCAATCTACATCTGTCAGCCATGGGGGAACCCTTACCAGAGTCTGTAGCAAGAAAACCTGCATTTATCCTTATCGTTCATAATGATAAACGCCAGTGATACCCACTGGAACTTCAGCAGGGACTATGCATCACTAGTCATAACAGAAATAATCAAGCTGTTGTTAGAACTAGACATTCAGACAGCAAATTAATTTTTTTTTTTAATTTTATTTTTCTGTCCAATACCAGTGACAGCTACCAGCCCTCACGCATTACAATTAGCTCATGCTGCAGGAATGCTATCTGCTCTGGTGCATAATGAATGAGCTGCAACAGAGAGCAGGACCCGGGGAAGAGGTAAAGAACTATTTGGGGAGGTATCACGTATCCTTGCCTGTTGCTAAGGAAAACAGCTCCTTTCTTTGAGAAGACTCAAGGGCTGCCTCCTTCGCACACCCACACTGTCAGCCTTATTTCATTTGCAAACAAACAAAAGAGAAATTAAGACAATTGCTCACTTGCTATATAAATGCATACATTCTATACATCCAGTGTTGGCGAGTCAAAATGAAAATGTCCTTGCAATTGCCAAGGGATGTTGTTCTTGAGGACGGTTTAGGCAAACAATAACTGATTGTAACAAAGGTTGAACACAATTCAGGTAAAGGCACTGGGACTTTTTTTACATACGAGGGCTGGTCAGCAGAATGGCACCTCAGTTACCGGGACACGGTTCTTGAGTTCCTCTGCCCTAACACTGAATGCACGCTGTGGCCCTTCTTCCCGGCAGCTCATACTCACACGCATTTCTTCTGCCGCATCCCAATCTAAATAAGTGTCCTGTTCTATTAAGTTTTAGAACTGCAAAGTGTGCTTCGGTTCTTAAATCCTCAATCAATAGCAACAGTAAGGCAAAAGCCCCCCCCCCCCAGGCAGCGCAGATCTCTGGTGTACATTCAACAGTATTTCTTCAATTACTAGCTTAGACCCAAAAGCCCTCCTGCACTTCTCCATCCCATTGCACGCTTTCATCTGTCGGAAAGTTACAGAAAATTGAGCCCCAAAGCCTACAGACCTACTGTGAGCAGCATGCCTGAAGCAGAGCTGGAGATGGCCTCTGCCCCTCCAGAGAGCCCTTCTAGCACCTCTGTCAACGGCAGGGCTCCGCTAGTTTTAGCAATGGCAGGATGGTATTGGAAAAGAAAAAATAGGAAAAATAATAAAAAAAAGAAAAGATGAAATCTGTCTGTGCTCTCAAGGACTACAATATAAACCTCTCAATTATTCAGTGCTGGAAATTTCCATCGCAAGAAGTGGGAGCACTGTGCATTGATCCAACACAGAATTAGCAATACAGATGATGTATGACTCTCTTTGGCAAAGAAAAGACAGAAATACAAAGATCCCTTGTAGACACCATTGAATACCTTAGAACATTCCCTACATCTTAGTGTGGCCTCTGCTATTTTTACAGTGGCTATTTTGAAGTCCTATCCAGTCCATAATGCTGTTAGACATCTTTTCTCTTTCTGCTTCCTCCTGTACATTAACTGACATGGGATTAACGCATACTAATTCTCTAAAAAGAAAAAAAATTTAAAAACCTGTATTTGAGTGTGAAACTGGAGGAACACTGTCAAAAAATGGCTTAGATTTTAATTAGTGCTACAGAAGTTGAACAAAACTTGAGAAGCCTTGAAAGAAAACCACAAATAAATGTCTGTCTTAAGACTTTTATGGCTGTCGAGCCTACCGGTGTTCTTTTCCTTCAATATTTGCTGTCTCTTGGTGTGAACGCTGAATAATTAAACAAGTCATTTGAGGAAGAACAAAGCTTTTTGACAAAAGTCATTTTGCCTTTTAATTTTCAGAATCAAGTACGCTGCAGGGAATGTGATAGTATTAATTCTGCTATTAATTTAAATTACAGATATTCTGTAAAGCTGAACGGTGGTTGAGTACTGGTGCAGCACTATTACTTAATGTCAGAAGGACAACAGGATTTAGTGTTTCTAAGACTAGAAATAGAAAAACTTTTAAGCTGTAGTCCTAGCTTTCCCAGCAAGCTTCTAAGAAGTCTTGAACGCAATATTCAGTCACAGAATCCTCCCCCAGCAGTAGAGGAATGAAATCCAAGGTGCAAAACTTGAGCAAGAAACTCCCTAAGGGTAGGTAATAGGAAACACTGAGGAGGAGGCTGGGTCTTGGAGCTAATCTTAATCACACACCATATACAATGGCGAAACAGTACAAAGGCAAAAAAAGAACATAAAATATATAATCAGAACTAAGCGAGTTTCTTGCTTTATGCCGTTCTTTTTCATGCATTTAATTCTCTGTTCCTTCACACCTTTAAAGAAAGAACTGCAAGAAAGATGTGGCCCATCCCTGAACAGCAGAGATCGCGGTGAGCGTTTCCCCCCGCAGTGCACAACATGGGTTAAAACCCTCTCAGGTCAAGGCATCCGGGTTTCTCATCCCATGGGAATGCATAAAGTTGGAACCAGATCATAAAATCAAATTTAAAAAAAAAAACCAAAACCGCAAGGGCTCTTTCTCCTGCAGATGTGATTTAAGAAAAAAATAAAAATCAACACCCAAACCCAAGCCTGAGGAGCAGTCCCCTAGGTTTGCTACAGGCACCTCCACAGCACACCTGTCAGAAGCAGCCTCTAAGGCAGCTGGCAGGAGGAGCGCTTAGCTCTGCCGCGCAGATGCTCTTGGTCTGAGACACTCAGCACCGTCAAAATGGAAGCGGTCGTAGGTGAAGATGCAAGTTTCTGGGCAACTTAAACATAAAATACTTGGGACGGAATCTAATAATATCGGTATGGATCACTCCAAGATCACAATTTTGAAGTCAGTCCTCCTCCTGCAATTGCTGCAAACTCCTTCTTGATCTGGCCCTACCGTTTCATAAACTGCTTTTAAATTTCAAAGCCTTACTTCGACGTTAGCGAACGCAGCACTACGCTTAAGTACCTGAAACAGCAGAGCTCTGTCCCTCCCTTTCCTGCCAAGCCCCTGTAAAAATGAGACACACACCCCCTGCAATGCTTTCCAGGAGATGCAGTATCTGCTGGAGAAAAATATAGCATTAAACGCAGATGGACACCTTCAGTACAAATCCGTTTCAACAGTGCAGTAAGCAATTACTGTTGGAGAAATAGTTTCTTCGGATAATTAGATACTTAAAAATGGAAGTTGTTTATGTTTATATAAGCACAGAAATTACAGATGGAATTATGCAAACAAATCTCTCGTGGACCATGAGCTCCTGTCAGGTTGTTAATGAAGGTAGAAAGCTGCAATCTTTCTTTATAAGGTTCTCTAACGACCATGATAACAAAACAATTTTTTTTTTAGTGCTGCACATTTCCCTTCCTGCTTTTTTTCCCCCTCTCAGTATCAGTTTATAGCGACAAATGCTTTCAGAAGACAAAGAGGATGAAAGAGACTTGACAATGACACTTCTTCAATTATGCTGACACCTAAATGATTAAATTAAGGAGAAATTTGGTATTTCACTGTCAATTTGACTCTGATTTCTACCTAAACACATTTATGGACTATGTTAAGGTACATTTTGTCTTTGCTTAAAATTTGTTTCAGGGATGCATTAAAGAGACAATTACCTCTTTTTTCTTACTGGAAGCTGTAAAGGCTAATAATACAGTACTCCACCAGAAATATTACCTTTCCCTCAAGAAAAACATTCGCTGTTTACAGAAGATCCATGGATACTTGTTAAGAAAGGACTCTACACCAAGGCAGTGTTCAGATATATACTTTCCTCATCTAACAGCTTCCTTTCGCCCGTGGTGCTACTGTACACAACCAACTATCCTGCTTTCAGGAAAAAGCAGAGATTTCCTATGCAATCTGAGCCTTCCCATGCTATCTGGGCACTGAAACAAGTTATAATGGCAACATTTGTTGATTCTCAAATGAGAAATCCTAAAAATCATTGCATTAATTGCAGGAATTAAAGACTACCCAATTATGCCAAATACCGTCTTATTTTCTCTGGAAATATTATAGCAGAAACTTCTGACTGGAAGGTTTTTTTAACCGAATACTGTAGGTCTAACTTTAATCTCCTCAAAAGACAATCTTCATTACCGATGCAAAACACACGCTACAGATTTTTACCTTGCAACTGTGTGGTCAACCAAGCTAACTGCCTTTTAGGACTATTGCCCAAACATGAATCTAAATATTATTTTATCCATAAAATTTCTGTTGCGTTATGAAATTATCTGGAAGACATACAACAATGAACCAAAGTTGGAAAAAATCATGCAATTTGTTGCAGCTTATCCGTTTGTGAACGGCAATAAGAACAGTTGCTTATCCCAAAGTAATACTCATGTACTTATCCAGCTCATGTTTATGAAGCACTTTAAAGATAAAAAATCCTCACAGTACACGGCACTTGCTATAATGAAAGAAAATACAGGGACACAAACAGAAAATAACACACTGCTGATTTCTTCTATCATGATAAAATAGAAATCGTTACTGATTTATCATCAATATATCTCCATTTTTCTATTCAAACACAACAGCTAGGAATAAAAGCTTTCGAAACTATCAATATAGAGATAATTACTGAAGAATAAAATGCTAAACATGCAATTTATAGAGTACTGCTAGAGGGAAATACAGAAACAATATTTTCTTCTGTGTGGTTACAGAACTGGGCATTTCACAGTATCTTAAGTATCATCTGTTACAGAGTGCAGAAATGACTAACAGCAACATAAACAAATAGTTTGAAAAATGAGCATACTGCTTTTCAGAAGAGCTGCCTGAACATGTCCTGGGAATCCACCTATGGTGTCCTACGCATGCCACAGTGTGGCAGACACCGCCTTGGACCCTGGCCCCACTCAACCGCAACACTTGGAAAACCTTTGCCTTCCGCAGGACCGGACACAAGAACGGTGCAGAAGCAGCATAATGAAGAAGAACAACGATGGTATGTATCTAAGTGAAATAAAAGTATTTCTGTTTACAGACCATGCTACCATGCCATCAGATACCACATTTTGGCTTGAACAGAAACTAACATAAATCAAATGGCAGAGGATTTTATAAAACCTTCATGGACAATTCTCAAATCAACATGGGTGATTCTCAAATCAACAAGAACAACTCTTGGCGGCTTCTCCTAGAAATGGGTCGCTTATGTTCTCACACAAGCCGGCACTTAAGGAAAAAAAAGAACAATACAAAATGTAAATAAATACACACAAAAAGTTCTCCTCCTTCTCTCCAAATGATTTATGGCTGCCAGAGCTCTAATCTAATTTTAGGTGAGCTCATCTTTTTTTCTGCCCTGGAACCATTTTAACTTAATATTGCTCTCCTTCCAGAGCCACAAGAGAGTACAGGCTCCCTGAGCCACCACAGATGCTGTGCTGACATTTTACTTTAGCTGTTTGCTGTAAAAGTCATTGGTATCTCTCTGCTCCTGAAGAGACCTTTTCTAAGAAAAATGAAAACAAATTGCTGGCATTAGATCAAACTTTGACCTCTGCAGCCCGAAGCGGGCAAAGCAAGATCTGATCCTTGCTGCTGCTTTGAAAGCTTCCAAAGCTCCTCCAAGCAGGCAAACTTTTTTTTTTTTTTTATTTTAATAAAACATTTTCTGAGCTGCCAGGAGGAGGCTGGCCTGCTGTTCACGCTGCCGCAGGAGCCAGCCGGCAGGTACAGGCAGAGAGCCTGGGCTCCCGCGGGAGCTCCCAGCCTGCGCGGCAGCCGTCCTCGCCCCGAAGCAGCAGCAAGTGTTGCGAGGTCTTTGGAGAAGCCATTTCAGAAATTGTCTCTTCCTCTGCCTCCTTCCCATCTCTTCCCCCTTCCCTCCCTCAGCGTTCCCTGTTTCGCCAGCGCTACTCTCCATCACGTCTTCATTTTCCTGCCCCTTGTTGTCCCGGACAGGGATAACACAACCCTGCACAACCCGCTCGCCTGCTGATGTGAAGCAGTCTGCACGGGAAGGGAAAGTGCAGTCTGAAATGCTCACTTGTTGATTGCTATTCTCCAGTCACATACAAGTTGCTAGGAAGATTTAGAAGATTTTGTGCTCGTTTTGTGGTTGTTTTTTTTTTTTTTTTTTTAAACTGGTTTCTGAAGGAAAAATGAGTGTGATTGCTCTGCCAGTTTTCCCTTCAAATAACCCTCAGAGTAACTTTTTGAGCTCGCCATCTGATTTCTATCACATTTGACACAGAGATGGAAGTTTCATAAAAATCAGTGCCTTGAAAGAGGAGAGGCATGCCCCAGCCTACCTGCCCTACCATCAAAAGGCTGCGTTACGAGCTAGCAGTTATTTGCTCTGTTTAGGTGCCACCGGACAATCTGCTGCGGTGCCATAGCACTGCCTCCTGCCCAGCAGGCAGCTACGGGGCATCGAAGAGGAACCAGAAGAGATGAAGACTCTGCAGGTAGGCTGAGGCCACAGGGCACACGAGGAGCGAAATGTATGTGTGTGGGCAGGCTCACGGGAAGAAAAGCAGACGCAGCGACACTGGGCATGAAACCATCTGAGACCATCACTGAATCATTTGGGTTTTTGGTGTCTCGGTGCTTACAGTGAACTTCCTGCTAATATACTTGCCTACGCTTTAGTTTCTCTTTTATTTTAGTACAGGTTATGTGACATTTTGGAAAGTTAGTTATTTTCCAAACACCAAGGGATGCAGTGGAACATAAATCTGAATGATCTTTTCACCATCTCCAATAAAATATCTGTAGGAAGCTGCAAGCTGCTTCCTGGCATGCCTATCACAAGCTCGGACGACGACTATGGGAAAGGATGTAACTGAGCCCAAAGGGATGAACCAGCTTGAGGAATCTGTTCTCAGCCAAGTCTCAAGATCTGAGAATAGCTAAATGCTTAAAATCATCACCCACAGCAGGGAGTCTAAACTGTAGTCACAATGTTTTCGTTTTTAAACAAGAGATAAGAATAATGTTTCCAACTGAGCAGGCAGCTGAAAGAGCGAACTGCAGGAAAAGAGCGATGTGCTAGAGATTCTACACAAACTCCTTGACTCATGTTTTCCAAACATGTATGGAAAACAATGCAGTAAACACAGAAACAAAATTAGCATTTGCATCTCGGCGTTGTCTGTACTCAACTGTAACAGCTCCTGTGCTACAATATATTTTTAAAACTAGGATTTCCTCGAGATCAAGTGGCTGGGTATTCTACAGAACATCACTCAGGTCCTTCAGGTCATCTCTTGTGCACTTCATTTACCGTGATCTTCACTATGCTACGGAGGTAGCATTAAACTGACAAATATGGTTTTATAACAACACAGTAGACCCAGATAATGTCATCTAAGTTGATTTGCACTTAGGTTCAACGGCCCACTATATAGAAGTAATAAATATGGCACCAGACTGTTAGACAGGAGAAGTCAGAAGAGACAGATGACCTTTGAGCAATATCTCACCCTCTTCTCTCTCAGGAATGTATAAAGTTATGAAAGCAGATACTGTAAGCCACCCTGACACTGGCCAAACACTGATTTTATCAGAACACAGAATAGCTTAAAAAAAATAAGTAATCAATTGCTTAGTTATAGCTGCATTTGCTGTGTCTTTGTTTCCCTGAGCACTTGAGAGAGTGCGAACAAAATTGCCAGCAGTCGCATTACAGAGACAGGTTGACGGCTGGACGACCCCATAAGTCTTGTTCATGTCTCGCGTCTGGGCTCTTGACTTGCATCTTAAAAGACTTTTGTATCAATGCCTTAGCAGGGAACCTGCTTTGCCATTCAGAAGGGTTTCTGCCAAACCCAGACAGAAAGATGAATGCTTTGTCCTACGTGGCATGTCTGTAATTGCAAGCCCTACCGGGAAACAACATCCCCCCACACACCTTGGAGTTACTGTTTGAGACACCCTACGAGGGGAGGTGTGCACTAAAGAAAAACACAATCAATATAATTTGAAAAAAAGAAAAAATAACCTCCAAAGCCAGAAGAACTGTTTATTCCCTTGAAATGCGAGGACCCTTTCATGAGCACGACCCCTGCCCTCCCGCCAACATGCACCAGCCCAACTCTGCCTACGTCTCTCTCACTCTGGTGCCATCAGGAGTGGCATGACACAGCAGGAAAAGAGACCGGTTCACTGTGAGACCTGCTACTCACTCTCTTACAGTGTAACGGCCCCCCTTCCAGCTGCACGTCGCTGCGGGAAGCTGGTCCCAACTGGCACCAACCACACGGACCCACCTCACCGCTCCTCGGGCTCAGGGAGAGCAGAAAGTGGTGGAGCACCAACAGCCCCTTCTGCAACACTGCAAACCTGTCCGTCGTGTAGTCTTACAAACATTGGGGGAGTTTGTATGATGAAGGACAAATCTCAATGGTTGGCTTGAACACGCAATGTGACTGCTCACACCAGTTCCCTCCCACCTCTCCTTGTGCCCCGTCACGTGGAGCACGGACACTGAGGACGTGGCACTGCGTGCAGGACAGCAGTGGTGGAGAACGCAACCTCCGCTCTTCCATTGCTTGGTATCTCCAAGCAAAGTGTTTCTCAATTTGTAATTCACCATGTTTTCAAACATACCAGTGACCAGCTTCCTCCTCTGCCGTTCAAATTCAAAATCAAAACACGACCAATAGGTTTCACCAGCAAAGGCACGGCGAGCAGCTGAAGAAATGAGTAACAGATGCAAATACCTGCTTGCTGTGCAGTCTGTGGGATCTGTTGACTCCGCTGTGCGTTGTACTGAACTGAGGCAATGGGTCTGTACTGCTGAGTTGTTGAGGTAGGGTACTGACCAGATGGGTAATAATACACTGGCATCTGCAAAGAAAGAGAACAGCAACTAACTACGGACTCTAAAGCTCAAAGATTCACAAAATAAAACAAAACTGGAAGGGGAGCAAGAGTTCAAGTCAAGCATATTAACAGTAATCAAGAGGAGAGGTTTGCGTTGTGTCTCTTCAAGAACTGCTGCTTGCTTTCGGCTTTGCTAGGAAAAAGGCTATCAGTGCCCAAATTTCTTCTTAAATACTTTAAGAAACAGAAGAAAAAGAATTTTAGTTGAAAGATACAAAACCATACAGGATGCATAAAATGCTACATGCATATATCAAAGAAATCACAGTAAAATGTCAAATGCTGCAGAAAAATGCATGCAAACAACACCTTCCACATCAACATAATAAATATAAGACAGCATGTTGAACCATTAAGTGAACTCTGGAGAAAATGGTCAATTCGAAGCAAAGAATGGCCTGGAGTAAAAATATATAGAAGTGAGATAGCGGGAAAGCTGGAGTGTGTGTGCCCTTAACACTTGTAGGAAATGATTATTAAATTCATGCTTTCATTTAACAGCTACATCTTTCCTTACATGAACGTCTTCCCTGTAAAGCCTCTCTCACACTTGGTGTGAATACAATTACAGCTCAAAAAACAATCAATCATAGTTGTTCTTTTGCAGGAGCTGAGGGTAGGCACTGAGTCAGCGAGTTCTGCCAGGTGGGCTTCTTTTTCCTACTCTCCTCATTATAGAGCAACGTGACTACATCACCTTCTCATGGAGGCGAACATGGAAGTTAAAGGGTGACTGGAGCTAAAGGGTTTTTTTCCTACATATCATACACCACCATTACCGCGACACTCAAGCTAAACAGTTTTCAACTGACCCTTGGCAAGTTCCAAGCACTCAAAATTTTTTGTTTCCAGCTGTAGTGGGTTCTGCGGGTACGTGACAGTTTAGCAGCGTATGGTATCAACAAACTGCAGAGGGCAAGGGCTTGGGAGAACGTTGCTCCTTTTGTGACTTTTGCCACATCTGTCAGCATTTCTTTATAAATCATACAATTTTTTTTTTCCTTTGTGTGTAGCATTTATCCTTCTCAGATATATGCACAGAGTCATACCAAATGCTTTTGGGGTTTTTTTCGTACAAAAATGAAAACTATTTTTGTCACTTTTATTTGCATGGACGATATGCTCCTGACCAGCTTATTCAACTTGATTACCCATAAAATAAAGTATTAGCAGAGTAAAGGTAACTGCATCCTTTTGTATACTGGTAGGACATCATAAGAGAGATCAGAAACCTTCCTAGAGATGATGTCAAATGAGAAAGAACAGGCATAGATACAAAAGACTAGGCAAGAAGAGGGTACGGATGGCTAATTTGGCAAGTAGGAGACTACTGAATGGGTAACTGTGGTGGGAAAGTTGACCCAGACATTTCAGGTGCAAACATCACTCTTTAAACATCACAGCAGTATAAATAAGGGATCAGGCAAGTTTAATGTGATAAACTCATCTCGTGGAAACCTCTACAATAGGAGACTTGAAAGAAGTGATAAGACTCAGCCTAAGCAAAGTCGATGCAAATAGCTTATCCTGCCTTGGAGGAGGGGAACAGAGTAGACATCCTCTCAAATATTCTTTAATTTCTATTACCGTATTCTACAAATTAAAGAATATTAAACCCCTGTGGAAATACTCTCACTTCTCCTGGCTGCAGCTTAGTCGCACTTAAAGGATTTAAATTTATTTGATTTACCCTCAACTTCCTCATTTTCCTTGTGCAGACAAGCCCCTAAGATATTTGAAAATACACGAGCATATGAGAACAATGTGAATTATCCCCTGTGGAAAGATTCTGTAGGTATTAACTTTAAAACATAGCCTGAAGAGTATAGGTTTTGAAGTGAGGTTTATAGCTGAACATGCTTAGCACAAAAATATATCCATACACTGATGCATTCAGAGTAATTTGGAAATGTATTTATTTTTTACGACACAGATAACACCTCAGAGTTAGTCAAAAGTGTTCTCTCCCTTTCTCTCATTTTCTCAATTCATTGGAATACATTTGTTACATACCCATTTAGAAGCTTATCAGAGTGCAATCTATCACCCTGAAAAATGTTAGTAGTAGAAGCATTGGGTAAAAAAAAAAATAAAATAATTTCATTTAGAAAGATTAATGGATGAATTTGCTAGTAATCATGCACACATCACTTGCAAAGAAGAGGTTTGGGTTTGGTTTGGATTTTTTTGTTTTGGATTTTTTTTTTAAGAGATCAGACATTAAAAGAAAGGCTTGTCGTAAAATATAGACATGGATAAAATAGGTCTTTCGTGGTTGAGGGGTTTGGAAGGATACGTTTTCATTTATCTTGAGTACATCTCTGCGTCAGTAGTTGAAACACGTTATTTGTCCTTTCTGATATTACTTTGGTGAACAGTGGAATTAGAGGGATCAGAGATAACAAGTATCACTTACATCATCTACTCTGACCCTCTTGAATTTTTTAGTTTCTCATTACGTCAGTGTTACTAACACCTCTGCTTATGTGCTCTTCGACAAAAAACATTACATTTCTGCAGCAGCCTGCTGACGTGCCAGATTATACTTGAATTCCTTTCCCATGTGAACGCACAATCTAACCTTGAACCTTTCGCTTGTTTAACATATTACATTTACAGAACCAGGAAGTTTCCACTACACTGACAAGCGTGCCAACACAGCTGTATGGTTATCCTAAAAATAAATAAATAAAAAATTAAAAACTATGCCCTTCTAAGACCACAACCTAAATAAATGCTGTCTTTTTTAGTCTAAAAGCATAGCTTCTTGACCTTAATCCTTGACACTGTGAAAAACCTCTCCCTTTTAATAATTACCATGGAAACAGTTGACAGATGATCCTTAACGCCTTGGATATTCTTATTTTGAAGGTGAACACCCTCCTTGTTCGTTTGTAGGCTGACCATTCCAATGCATCTCTATTTTTTCTCTCTGTAACAGGACTAGGCACATCACTTCAGAGACACTCATGAAATGGCACTAACAGGCATGAATTTTTCCTCCTTCTAATGTGCTTTTTCTCTAGATGATGGACAGAGACTCAATACAGCATTGGCTTTCTGCTTTGTTCTGTCCATCTACAGTTCGAACCCTAGTACCAGACTGGGTTTCCCTTGGACCGCTCTCTAGCAGCATCCCTTAAAGTCACGGGTATGTTGTTTATTTCCTCATGGTAGGAACAGGATTCCATACATCCTTCAGGCTGATTTTACTTTCCTAATCTACCTCCCTGCTGACTTACGGCTTAATTCTGCCATCAGACAGGTGCTCCACCTTCTCTCAACATCGCTGACAACCAGTTAGATTTGGATTAACACTTTCATCCAGATAATTTGTGATGGTGACACTATTGCTAATGGTAGTTACAGTTGCATAAATGGGAGTGAAGACAAGACAAACCACAGTGATGTACGGACACATAGAGGTACTGTGTTTCCCAGTATGTATCTGACTGGGATTAGTCATTCTTTAAGGATTTTTCTCTTCCTCCTACCCTCCATCCCCCATAATAATTATGACAACAGTAACAAAAAATAGTGGCCTGTGTACAAATACAGGCATGTCCTCCAATATAATCTTCGGAGATCATCAAGGAAAGACCCACTCACTTATGGTCACTCCCCAGCCTTTTTCATACCAAGTTTTCTAGAGGAGACATGCTACGAATAAAGATTTTTGTCTTAGGGTAGCTATGGACTCTCTAGGAGGGGGCTTCTAGAAAGAGACAGATGGAATCAAGGATGACACAAAATTAATTCAGGTGAAAAATCCCTCAACATGTGTATTACTTCTCCCAGACTCTCCAAGAATTCATACCATTTCATTTTTCTACATCATTTTGCCAGTACACCTTCCACAAAGAGTGAGTCAAGAGGTGAAAAGAGCTTTAAAGGGAATGTATGCTTTCCCATTGGCATAGTGCTCGCAGTTTTCCCATTTCTTCATTTGCAGAGGCAGAGCAATGATAAGCACCAATGACAGAATGCTGTAAAAACTGAATGTGGACCCTTGCTGAAGTGCTCGGGCCCACAAGTGCTATAGAAGAACCATCAGAAAGAGAAGAAAATTGAAAATAGAAGGAAATAGAGAAAGTAAAGATGTATGTTTGCTGTATGTGACAGAGAAAGCAATCAGGAATTTGCTGCTAAAAGTCCCTTTCACCAAAACCAGAGTAATGGTTGGGGTTTGGTTTTGTGGTTTGTTTTTTTTTTCCCCAATTAGCCGAACAAAGACAGATGATTATTTTCAGGTTATTAAATCATGACTCAGTTGTCAAGCCGGGGAATGGCCGCAAAGAAAGAAGCAGCAAAAGAAATGCAAGGGGTCCTCTAATCAATTCTTAGGCATGTCATTTCACGCTCAATCTGCTTCTGCTTTGATACAGACTGGAAGAGATAATTTTGGAGAGCAGCTGTGGACCTACGTCTAACTGAACTTCAATACAAAAGCTAACAATTTAAATGCAGTACCTTTGGGTCTGTAGGCTTGAAGGGCCTTTCTTTCTCCTCCTTTCCCAAGGGAAATGATCATACTCACAGGACCCCCACCCAAGTTTTCCTTGCTCTGGTCTTTTCCAACAGCATAGAGGGTCCCACAGCCAACCCACTAAAACCTTATCAGCAATGCATTTACAGGAAGTAATTAGCCATTAGTCAAGACCTTCCTTTTACCAGTATAAATTCAATAGCAACATTTAAGATATAAAAGCGCTTTTACGTTGATAGCGTTGATTAATGTATCACATAATGTTTTGCATGCAATATCATTTTTATTGCCCTTCTTTTTCTTTTTTTTTAAAGCCTGCCTCAGACCACCTGCTTTGGCATCTGAGAGCAGCCATAGGATTGCATCTAAGCCCAAAAGAGCAACAAGTGATTCAGATTGCCAACAGCCGCTGCCACAAGGAAGTTTGCCCATGGGCAGGACAGGGAATTGGGGTCTAGCTGCCCTGCGCAGAAAGCTGAGCTGTTAGGGCAGAGGGACTACTATCTCCCAAGGCTTTGCGCATCTCTTTATAAGAGGGATCCCCTATTTGCCATACATGTGCTAGAAGCAGTATCCAAACCACCGTGCTACAATCTAAGGCTGAACAGAATAAATTAAAACTTGAAATGTCCATCAGAAGTTCCCATCTGTGCATGGGAACCCCATCTGCGCCGGTCCCTCCCAGAAGACGAAGGCCACTGTGCTTTCACGGCACAGGGACACGGGCAGCAGGGACTGACCCCACGCTCCATCCCCTCTTCCACACGGGCATCCGACAAGGATTTTTTGGAATAGCGACAAGCTGGAGATAGATGGTGCACGCAGTGCAACAGATGCAGAGGAATCTGGCAGTGCTGAATGTCTCACCTTTCTACACCCGCCGAGGACAAACCATTGCCCAGAGAAATAACTGAAATTGCTGCAAACCCAAAAGATATTTTTCTGTCCTTGGTAGCTTCCCACTTTGTTACAACGTAGGAGGAAAGAGCCCATATGTACCATATCCGGGGTGTGGACAGAGACACAGTGGCCATCAGACACATCAGTACGGTACTGGTACTGGCCCTACAGCAGCCTATATATGAAAAAGCACCTCCTCATCACTTGTCCTCTGAAGAAGTTCCTCTGCCTCTCCAGCAGCACCAGAGCAAGCATTAATGAGGAAAAACATCTTCATAAAGCAACGCTACGCCAGACTGAGGGGAAAACCCTGCACCCTGCTGCACGCGCAAGGGCGAAATCCAACATTTCCCACCCCAAGTGACGAAGGCTCAGTCACACGCGGGCAGGAGCTGCAGGCAAACCCGCGGAAGCAACCTGTGAAAAGTCAACTGATGAGGGGGTCCCCCGAGGAGGGGGAGGAGGTGGCGCAGGGCCCCCCGGCACGGCTGGCAGCACGATGCCGCAGCCCCCGCAGCAAACCCTGGCTGGCAGGGCTGGGAGACGCATCGCTTTGCCTGCTGCCGTGACAGCTTGTAAAATGGAGGTGCTCACGTTTATCTGGTTCACTAGAAGTGTCGTGAGGTTTGATTAAAACACTGAGGACACCGGGGGGCTTGCACACGAGGAGAGAAGCCTGGACAGCCTCTACTTACTCACTTAGGCAACGCGGTCTAGATGGGGAGACGGATTCATCAGGGAATTCTGCTGTTCAGGTCTTTTTTTCCCCGCCCAAAATTATTTAAAAAACGCTACATTTGGCAAATAGTGAAATCTTTTTTCTAGCCGTATTTTCAATTGAAAAAAAAAAAATTAAAAAATCACATTGTATTGAACTTCAGCTCCTTAAAAAAATATTTTTGCAAGCCTTCTCTCAGAAAAAATGGCCGCACAGTTTCTAACTATAGAAAACTGTGCATGTCTCAGTCCTCTAGGAGATGTCAGCATCCAGCAGTCTTCAGATTTCTTTTATTGTTAATTAGTGATCTAATTAACTAGACCTCTAGCCCACTTAAAACATTGTAACAATATAAATTCTTCATTACTGCGACAATACAGAATCCCATTAACAAACACAATTGGAGATTTTCAGTAAGAAGTGGCAAACAAAAAAAAAGAAAACAGTAGGGCTTACGCTGCTTTTACATTAAAGGAAATGGTGGGTTTTTATTTTACTTTTATATATTTTCTTCCAAAGGATAAAATGGAAACAGAAGAAATACTATTAATACCATTTTAAAGTAGAGTTTAAATGAAGTTATCTATAATTGGATAAAGAAATTTGGCTTTTTAAAGTGCATGCCTTGAAAATGGTCCAGAAAGTCATCTGTGCATTTTACTTCTTGACAGTAATCACTTTCAATATTCTGTAAAGGTACCCAGGAGACAAGTAGAGATGTTTGGTAGTGAACAGTAAAACATAATCAGTCTTCAGGAAGACAGGTAAAATTACTGATCTGTGACATCTCACATGTTCAAGTCAATTAAATATGATTAACGACTACCTGGGCTGATGTGCATGTTGCTCTTTTGGCGTATATACAGGGAAAAAGGACTATGGATATTTACTCACCCTCCCTCCTTCATATTCATGCGCAGATGTGTCCTGGAGTACAAACATATGTTCGGAAAAGGGTTTGAGGATAGGGAAGGAAGTGCTGAAACCCAGGAAACGATAGAGGCTTTGCGAGTTTCCTGCTGCCTAATCATCTGCTAAGCTTTCACCAGGAGGCAAAAAATAAAATAAAATCTGGGTAATTTTTTTTTATATATATATATATATTTTTTTTTTTTTTTATACACTCTTTCTGACGTGATCACAAGCACCGATGCCAGACCGGCCGCGAAGGTTTTGCCTACCTGAGCAGGTGGCGGTGGTGGTTGCACAAAACCCTGGGGCGGCGGCGGCGGCTGCAGCACTTGCTGGGATACTGGTGGACCTGAACCTGTAAAGCTTCCCGGGGGAAGCTGCTGACTTGGGGAAGCCATAATGTAACCTGTCTGCTGGGCAGGCTGCTGCAAGATAGGCGACGGGTAGACAGGACCAGAAGGCGATTCGGGGTTGTCTCCTGATGATTGACGACTTAAGCTCATCTGGTTAAACTGCGTTGTCATGTCATCTCGCTGCAGGGCAAAAAGGCGGTAGGAAAATGATGTAGACACGATGTCTGCAGTTGACACGCAAATTAGCAAACCCAAATAGGTTCAAAACAGAGCACTGGGGGGGGGGGGTGGGCAGGAAGGAATCACTCAGCTCAAATATGTGCCAAACTCTGCATGGGTAGCTACAAAAATGGAGGCAATTAAAATGAAAATCTCTACAAATGCTTTGACAAAGGCTTCCAAACTGCAAGGTGAATGGCATGGCTTGGCATAAAAGCCAATTATTTTGGCTTTTACCCTGCCCTCTCCCCCCCTCCTTTTATTCCAAAATGACAAGTGAACTTTACAATGTTCAAAAGAAGACATTTTAAATATAAAGGGCATGAAAATAATATTTTGAATACCTCTCCCCCCAAACACAGAATTCCTCAGCCAAACACATGCTGTTAATTTCATCTGTGTTTCAAAATGATCCCAAGAGGAATTCAGTACGATTCAGGTGCAGACCTTTTCCTTTTTGTACTGTTTTGAAAATCTAGGGTTGTAAACATAGAGAAGGCAAAGCAGCTAAGCCTTCAGTTGCTATTTCAAGGCTTTTTAGTCAGTGTTGGAATGAAACAATACTTTATTTGACTGGAGTGGGGAAAAAATAATAAATCTATGGTAGGATGAACGTACCAAATAAAGTCAGAGGAACCAAGTCTCATTACACGCTGGTAATGATACAGGGATTCTAGACAGTATCTGTTCAGTCTTGCAAAATGATCCATACCAATCAATGCTCTCAAGTTTATTCTGTGAAGGTCGAAAACTTACAAATGTGGTCCTATGCATTTTCATTTATGTCCATATCATAAGACTTTTAAATAATCAACATTAAAGCATACTCTATACAACAATAAATCCAGCATAAAATTCCATCATGTGCTAATATGCAGATTATCTTCCTTTCCTTATACCCCCTCACGGATAGGGAATTAGCACGATAAAAATGCTTTTCACTTAGAACATCCATGCTATTTTTAAAAGGAGCCTCTTTGATTTTGTTTGCATCCGCTTGGCGTTCGCTCCCCAAAACCCTCCTGCCTGTACAATGTATTTATTGGCTAGAAACTTCAGAAGAGGGGAGAAAAAAAAAAAAAAAAATGTTTCTTTGTGGAAAGCACTGCCAGAGATTGCACAGAGACTCACCCTCCCACTCTGAGAGCAGATACCATGGGCCAACATTTTAAACACTCCTGACAGATCTTCGGGTGGTGTAAGAAAGTAATGCTAGTAATTTTACCGTCATCTTACATCCATATTCAGGCACGTAAGTTGTATGTTTGAAGCTGTTTCTTTAAAAAGGTAGGACAGTCATTACCTGGATGGCGAATGACTGCAAACGTATTCTACAAGAAGCTTCACTGAGCCTGGAATGTCTCTAGATTTGCACAATAGAGACCAAGAGCTTCAAACCCCTATAGTTTATACATTATGCGTATAATGTAATGTACATTGAAGACACTAATTCAGGGGAAGTTTGACTATTACGTTAGCCACTAAAAATATCAGCCTTCCTATGACCACCATTAGAACAAGCTGAGATGCCTGCAAGACACTTTTCAAGAGAATTAGCACCAAGATATGCAACTTCTGTTCAGCACGGAACATTTTTTATTGTCCTTTAAATGGTACCGCTCATCTACCAGGCATTAATAACATTATTTTAGCTGCAAGGATCTGTTCAGCTTTGTTTCCATCTCTTACTATAACTACATGACATCTCTACCTTGGGAAAAAAAAACAGTCATAAACAAGATTACCAGAGCAAGAGAGCAAAATAACAGGAAAAAAAAGTCTTGTAGTGCCTCTTAAAATGTCAGCTTCATTTTACAACAGTATAATCTTAGCCCTGTAAGCACCAAGCCAGATTCAGACTCCAGAAGAGCACTCTATTTATTTTTATTATACATGTCCATTGGTGCTTTGTCATGATGCATAGCGTACAGCACCTTCTGCAGCTGGTCCACCGCTACTCTGTTTTCCAAGCGCTCTGGTATCATCGGGAATAAATCCAGGCAGTCGACTTAGTATATCGATAAAATGATATAAAATAAAAACCAATGATTTCTAGAGGTCTTTTCTCCAGTCTTTGTGGACATAAAAAGGGAATACCTCAAATCTGAAATGCTCCCTCGACATAAAGTGGGGAAACACAAGCTCCTATCACACGCACAACAAAACATTTTTCTAGAGGGTCTGCTAACCAGGTAGAGAGCCCTGCTTCTGACATCATCCTCCAGGTTAGATAAGCAGAATCAGTGGGAACGCTCTCACAAAAGGCTTGTCAGTACCAAAAGTGTTAAGGAAAAGGGATTTAGATGGGGTTCTCACTCGCAGTGCTCCCCAGTGGCTCTTGGGCATACTCATGTTCACACCCCCAACTTCAAGGGAAGAAAAAAAAAAAAAAAAAATCTTTAGTACCACAGAAAACTGCTGCGTTGGAGAGACTGGCAGGAGATGCTGGGGAGGATAAGAAACTGCTGGATATTGGACTGACTGAGAAGATGGCTGCATTGCCTGAACAGGCTGCAAAATAAACAGAGTGAAAGACAATAAATACAACCTACTTAGAGACAGATAACAACAACAACAAACTCTGTTACTGAGAACAAAGATCAGAAACACAGCTCTGAAAATGCAGGTGACTCATCACCAGCCCAAATACAAGAGGTCAGGTACTGTGATTTTAGTCTTCGTCTTAGCCTTACACCAAACAATTCTTTATTACAGATTCCTCTGCCTATTTTCATATATTTCATGGCTGTTAGATTAAATAAAGCCAAGCTATACCTTCTTATTACTGATGCGAGGCAAAGCCAAATTATGATTCTACATTTAATTTACAGAGATAAAATGGAAGAGCAGCACAGTGTAAGTGTATATTTGAATTTTGCTGATAATGACTGATTTAACTCCGAGTGTGTCATAGGCAAAGGAATAATTATTTTAAAGCTCCTTTGGCAGAACACAATAGCTAAAGAAAAATAAATTGACAAAGAACAGGCTGCAAATTAACAACAGAGACAGGCCTGTCAGCTTGGAGCAGATGTTTATCTAAGTGAAAGAACAATTTTCTACAGCACTATTACCTTTGAATAGCTTTACTGTTCCTTTCGGTTTAATCTCTCATTTAACTTGAGTCTTACACAGGTTTGGTGCTACCTATGTCTTCTAAGACCAAAATCGAGAAATGAGAGCCACAAACACACAAATCCAAGGAAAATCAAAGCAACTTCACTGAATTTAAACATTGCATTTCTGGGTAACCTGGGTATGAAACCATGCCAAATTATAAAGCCACACAAGAACCACAGCAGATCTTGGCCGCTCTGCCAGTAAGCAGGAGGTAGCGTTCTTGATTGAGTAGTTTCCTCTGCCTGCTCTGCTCTGGGAGATCAGGCACACAATCCACAAAATTAAATTTGAACCAGACCCAAACCCTGCTGTCCACACTCAGCATGTCTGGCGGCACGCCACGGCCAGCCCAGGGGCCAGAGAGCCGACATACCGTGGCACTGCGCCCAAACTACGCTGCTCTTCCCCTGTCCTGCTGTAGCTCCAGAGCTTCTAGCTCAGAGCAAGGTCGTGGTCAGAACATGGGGCACAGGCAGAAGACCCTCCATCTGGGGCAGGGGTGCTTGGAGAGTGGGCTACCCAAAGCTCAGGCCCGATGTAACCAGACATGGAAGAATTTGTAGAGCCCTGTGCTGCATTTGGTTCTTTGGCACAACCCCACTGCTGTTGAAAGGGACAGGGAAAGGTCCCCAGCTCTTTGCAGAGAATTACAGACTGCGCTAGTTTGAGAATGAATGCTTCAGCTTTCACTTATGGGCCATTTTTTGCAAAATAAATTTATGTAGACATGCAGCAACTTGCTTAACAGTCCTTTTCAAAATGAAACCATCTTTTAGATGGAACTGAACAAGGAATCTTCCTTCTCCATCAGTTTCATCCACATTGAAAATACAGATCATCAGCCTGAATTTGTTTCAAAAGGAAAGAACATCCTGATGTTCTGTCTAGCTGCATCCTTCCCTCCTACCCTTTAGGCCATCCTTCGTATCCCTGAGAGCTTCTTCTCTTTTTTCAACAGCCACCACACCTACCTGTGTGACAAGGTGACTTGCCATTTGCTGCTGTGGCTGTTGAACCTGTTGCGGCTGCTGGGATGAGGGCTGCTGCTGAGACTGTCCCACCATCTGGCTCCTCATCGTCTGCTGGCCACTGGGAGGATTGTATATTGCCGGTGTCCCATCAGGATTTACAAACGGTTGACCTGAAACAAAACACCCTGCCTTTGCTGAGCACTTTTAAGAATGTACTGTTTTCTGTATGAAATCCTAAGACCTTGCTTTAATTGATTGCTCTTCACCTGACCTGCTACAGCAGTCAAGTGCCCATCACTCTCAATGTCTCATTACAGTATCAGCCATCTGGGGGTTTTTTTGCAGGCAAGGCAGACAACAGATATTTGTTTTGGCAGTACGACTTTCCAAGGAATGTGTGGAAGGTTACCATGGCTGTAAGATGATTCAGATGCTATGATTACTTGAAGTCATTCAATGATGCATCAATCAGTAAGTACTAAAAGTGAACTCTGGAGCCAACATTGGAGGTAGAGAACATTCGTGTACATTTTATTGCCACACAACAGCACTCAGATGTACCCAACTACCCCGACACACTGTAGTTTGTACAGAATTACCATGTTACTAATTTATTTACACATTCTAATAACATAGTTCTTTATTTTTGAGACCTGTACCCTATGTAATTAGAGGAGGCGGCACTGGAAGTTATGAAGGAAGAAACACTTAAGATGTCTTTGAAAAATCTCTTATATACAGGAAAAATTCTGTCCAAAGTTCGATGAAGTTGCTGAACTCTTTTTGCTTCGGGAAGTAAGCTTGCTAAAGCAATGTTTATTTAAAAAAGAAAGAAGTTTACCCAAGTCATTGTCTTGCAAACAGAAAAGAAACAGTATTTCTCTGTAGGGAAAATGTTTTCCGTGACCTCAGTTCTCTTTTCAGTTCCATCGTAAATTCATAAATCAAAGGAATTAGAGACGTTTCTGTGAGAAAAAGCGATTTTAGCAACGGGAGTTATAACATTTAAAGCAGGTAACCAAAGTATGAATATCTGAGATAAAAAGGGAACTCTGGAGGAACGCAGTGACTGAGAGCAATAGTGAAATAATGAACTTCCGATTTGTATACCACAGGCGCCTCCACCTGTTCTATCTACTCCTCAGCCTTTCAGTTTCTCCCTCTTATTGATAATGGTCAGAAACGTATGAGGAGCACCAGATAAAGAAACCTTGCCCTAACTCTCCAAAGCACAAAGACTTTCGGGATGAAGTCACTGTATTATACCGCGCACGTCTCACACTCAGAGTGAGAAAGGTCATCATCAGAGCGAGTGGAAGAGAAGCACGGGGCAGTTCTGTCTGCTGTAAACACACTGGGTGACAATGGCATGGACTCCCCAGATTCGGGAGTCTCAGGCTCCAGAAGTACTTTAGGAGGCTGAGGAAGTCAGACCGGGTGAGCAGGATAACAGGCTCCCAAAGCCTGTGCCAGATGCTCAAGGGAAGCCGTAAAGAGCATCTCCCGTGGTTCAGTGAAGGATGACAGAACTGAAAGAGAAAAGGTCCATCAGTGCTTTTAAAGATGAAAAAACTAGACCTTTCATGAAGAAATCTCGAAATGAGAAATGAAAAGGAGAGATCAGATGGTAACAGAGAAGACATCTGTAAGTTATGAACTGTGGCCCTGACAGAAGGGCAAAGATTGCCATGTCATTTAAAGGAGTAAGAATGAAACGTAAATGCTCTTAAATTGTCAAAGGGGTTAAGTCAGAGAACGTGTCAAGAGGAATCCTCTAAAGGGTAAAACAGATTGGTGAAGTAGATGAAACAGAGTAAAACAGCATAGCCATATAAATGGTCTTTTCCCAAAGCAAGCACGAAGCTTCTCTATCTGGGGAAGGAGAAGGGTAAAGCATAGGAGAGGAAACTTCAGCTATGTAAAAGAAAGTGTGGATTGCCAACACCGGAGAAGGAGCGGAGAGGTATAAATTAGAGCAGGGAGATACTGACAGCATCTGTGGATGCCATTAGAGGCTTGAAGAGTCAGTGACTATGTAGTGTGAAAGGAAGAAAAGAGCTTTAAAGGACACGGTGTTATGATCAAAAGAGAGAAAAAGACTGGAAGTAGCCACTCTGCAAGAGGAGAAGAAAGCTAAAGAATCATGTTATGTGGGGAAAAAAAAAATCTATTCATTATAGGAAACAAAGCTCCTTTTTCCTTTTCTTTAAACTGTCTTCTCTTCATCTATATTTCTGACAGCATCCATCACTTTGATAGCCGATCACAGCATCCAGCAATCTAAGTCTCCTCCCTGTGGAGCTTCTTTTGTAACATTACCCTAATAAGATGCAAAGATTCTCAGCCCAAAGAGTGGCAAATTTTCAGCATGTATTTTGCTGCATGTTAAAAACACAGCAGATGCTACAATACAGCCTGACTTTCAGCCAGAGACAAGAATTTCAGTCTTTAGAAGAATCTGCTCCCTCCATTTTCTTTCTTATGTATGTATTTACAAGGGAGCTACAGAAACAAAACACGCAGTTTGAAGGAAACGCAAAATTGTGTGTACACACAACCACTTGCTCCCTGAATATTAAACATACTAACGCACACGGAGCTCTCGATTATGCCTCCTCAGACAATGAGGCACGCTAGGAGGGAAGACCAGGTACTCTGGTTCTAGTGACAATACTGAAAGGCATTATACCTATGGCAGACAAAGACTCCCTAGGTATCACGGAAAAATACAAGCTAGCTGCTGCAAACTGCTGAATTGATGTAGGAGATGCTCCTCTTAAACAGCTCTTCTGGCTTGCAAGTGTGGTGAGATGCAGCCCTCTGTCCTTGCCATGGCCAGGAACGAGCACAACCTCTCAGCTGTTGGTGGGCTTGAAGCAGCAGCGATTCCTTTCATTTGTTTCTCTCAGTCCTATCACCTCAATTATGGATGGACTTCTGCCTAGGCCTGCTGAGTTTTGTATGGGAGTGGGCCACACAGCACACAAAATGCCACCTTCTCTATTGACCGAGAAACTCCAGTGCTACAGACAGAACTATCAACTACCAGAACAACAGAAATGAGTCAATTAATAATAACAGGATTAGCTAATGCCCATCTCCCATTCTGTCCTCTCCCCGAGTCATTTTAAGAAATGACTAAAATCACCATTTATGTTGACAGTATGAGGCTCTCATGTCAACGATGTAATAGCTTGAAAAAAGTACGCACAAATAGTAGTCTTGAGTAACTTGCACAAACGTGTATTTTTCTAAGTTATCTCTCTAGAAAAAATTTATCGTGTTTGAATCTAAGAAAAGCAAGAACTCTTCCCTGATTTTATATACACTAATATAAATTGATCAGCCCCAGATACTACGCTCTAAATGTCTGTGGAAAGTGTGGTTTAGTAGTTTTGTCAAGGCTGTGTTTTTCTTAAATGCTGCAACTTTCAGAGTTGTTTTGACTGCATTCTGACTAAAAAATTATTTTTAGCAGCGAACTCACAAATAAGCTTTACGCATTCGCACCAAAATACTGGAACACAGGGGTGTAATATACATAAAATACTGATTCTAAATAAAAATCCCCAAACAAAAAGCTCCTAAATGCTTTGTTAAGGACTTTGAAAGCAGTATTTTGGAGTTCAACTCTCAGCTCCCAGTATAATGGAAAATACATTGCACTGTAGGCTTTGTTATTTTAAACCCAGCATAACTCAGCTAAGGTTGACGGCACGGCTAGTCATGGTCACTGAAATAGTCCCAATCAGTGAAGAAGCATCACAGTCTCAACCTCCCTGAACCTTTGCAATGCTTTCAGTACAATACTGTGGGGAGTAATAGCGTAACGTTATCTGGACTTCATCTGGACCAAGGAGGCAACAAATTGCCTTAAACTTTCAGCGAGCACTCCAGTTCAAGCTGAGTGGTTTCTGAAGTGTCCACAGTGCTCGGGTGGCTGCGAATACCTCGTTCAAGCCCCGCAGTGCTGCTGACTACCAGGGCCACAAAGCAGAATTGAAGAGATTACGACTCTCTCACATCACAAAACTTCCCATTTAAGTACAACTGCTAATCGCATAAGGAAATTAACTCTGGAGTGATGATTCAAATACAGCCTCTAAGCCTTTCGAAATTCTTCTGCTGTTAAGCACAATCTCTAAAATTTTGAGCATCACATTTCAGTTGCACCATATCTCAGCTCGATATGGAAGAGCATCTGTCCTTAGTGAAGCTCATGGCATCTTGGCGGATTCGCAGTCAGGGAGTGCCAGGACTTTACAAGATGAATATCCTGTCTGCGACCGCACGAGTGTGTTTTGCATGACTTCCCACCAGCTATGCCACAACGGCCTCAGAAAGCCAATCCAACTTTGCCTGCAGATTCAAAAAAACGACCTGCCAAAAGTAATTTCTACGGATATTTGCTGCTTGCTTCCTCGTAAAGTTCCTCAAAGAAAATATCTCTTGAAACATGAGATTTACCAGTTCCCCAGCCGACATCTGAAACGCTGAAGGGCAGCACCAGGCAGGAGAGCATCGTACTGACCTGTGTGTGGGTTGAGAAGGATGCTGCCAGGCGGTATCCCTGCAGCTTCAAGTGGAAGAATGATATAGCTGGTGTTGCTGGGGGCCACCTGGCCACTCATCCCGTTCTCAGGGTAGGACACGCTGCCTGAAGAGCTAGCCGTCACCCCGGGGACAAGAGGTGCACTTTGGAGAGGCTGATGTATTCGTGACAGTGATCCTGAGGAGCCAGCGCTGCTGGAAGACTCTGAGCCTAACAGAGAGACACAATCGCAGCAGGAGGGTTACAAGGGACCCCAGTCCCCATCAGACACGGCGCGTACGCGAGGACACCCTTCACAGACTGCAAAGGCAAGCACTAGCCCATGCCCAGCTGATAGGAGGGGAGTTTTCATTCCCTAATGAGCTCAGTATCCAGCGGTATTTCTACAATTCAAAGGACCACTTCCCTCCCGCAACATCTGCTCCCCCCCCGGCCAGTAAACAGCTTTACCAAACAGAACGCAAAATGCTCAGCACGTATTTATAATGCCAAAGTACTGGTTCATAAAGTATAAAAACTAAGCACAGGGTTTGTAAGTGAAAAAGAAACAAAAACCTCACACAACACAACAAACCACCAAACATTTTGTGCCGTAAAAAAAGACCCAGCAACTGAGCTGTCAGTCAAGTAACAACGTACCTGTGTCGTGTATGTACTAACTTAAAGCTACCTAAGACTTTTGCTACTGTTTTTTTCAGCACCTAGCCTATTAAAATTGATCAATCAAGATAAATCAAATGTGCTAAAACACATATGTGCCTGGAAGGATGAGGAGACGCATCATTTTAAAGCCCAAATATAATTTCCAAACTTCAGCGATTTTACTTGATTAGATTTCGGTTTGCTTCACATAAAAACGACAAGAATGACTGAGAGTGTAAGGTTCAGGTGATGGCTTCCTTAAAGCAGGATGTTAAGGCAAATACAAGGGAGGTGCAAAAGCAAACATCTGTACGGATGCATCCTCCCAAAAGCATATTGTAATTACAACTTCTTTTATTTCACTTCTGTGCACTGTCTACACATCTTACGTTAATTACGTGCCCTCCTGCAGGTACAGACTAAAAGAAAAGACAGAACTCAGACGTCAGTTTTAGCAAAGTTCTTTCCTAGAGGGCAAATTATGTCCCTTCCTATTTAGGATACTGCAGGAGGACCCTGAAGTAGACTGCTTAGAGTCTCGATTTGTTTTCAGTCAAATCCACATTGGAATTTGTTTATTTCCTTGTAGGTAGAGCAAAACAGGTTTCCTCTGAAGAAATCACACCAGCATCCTGTTACTTAACGGAGGGTCTTTCTACAGATTGCTGGGGATTGCTGTGTAAAACACATTTTTAACCATCTTCTTCAAACTTCATATTCACATGGCAGCTGCCACAGAGACAGTCCTCTTTATGAGCTGTGCACTATTTGCTATCAGCAGGACCCTAAACCTGCTTCTCCAGGATCTAATCAAGAAAGCAATATGAGATTTCAGAACAAATTTTTGATTTCCATAAATACGCTTCAAAGTTGTATTAAATGCTATATTTTTTCCCCTCCTTGTAGATTAAGGCTGGAAATTTAGAAAGATTATTCCTGCAGGGATAGTTTTATTTATCGGATCATTTCAGTGTCTAAAAAGCGCAGATATTCCTGGAGGTCATCCTCATCAAGCTGCAACCAGGATTTGGTATCTTCCTCGCAAAAATAAATGCAACTGCTGGAGCTTAATCTTCCTTCTACAGCAGTCACCAGCTCCTTTCCTGCATTTCCCTGGCTCTTCTACATGCGCTTCATGTTGCTTCTTTGAGTTCTTGCTTGACTTTCTCCTCTTTTTCATCACCTATTGAATTCAACAGGTTAGCAAGCTATCTGGAGGTGCGGGAGTGGTGATGAGATTTCATAAATCTCCCATTATTTCTAAGCGTGTAAGTAGTATCAAGCCTGAGTTCAGACTTTTCTCTCCGCATTTTGTGCTAGTCTGAAGAAATGCCATTAGCCTGAAAGACGACTGCAGCTCTGACGTTCAACTGTTGTTTTTTTTTTTCCTTTCCTCCCCCCTTTCAGCTGTTTTTATGGCAGAATCACAGACTGATCTTTACCAGCTTCTGAATGTTAAAAGCCAAAGGACTGCAATGAATTCAGATGCACTCATCAAATGGTAGGCAGAAGCAGTGGAAAAACCTCTGGAGCTATCACCCCACATTGGCCAAGGCGATAGCTTTGAAACGTCTGCTTTAAAAGATCAGAGATCTGCTCTCCTATATCAGTAAAATAAGTGGGTGATTTTGAAAGAACACAAGTAAAACACAAAACTATTTTAGCAATTTTTTTAATATTTAAAAAAAAAAGTCCCAGAAATTACTCCTTAACCAATTTTGCCCCCATTTATCCTGTATAAGAATGATCTTTTTTTTTTTTCCCAATACTACAACTTATTTCCTATCATTTTAAGTCTAGACATATTAAGCCAAGTAAATTCTAACACTAATGTTTGGAAATTAACACCAATTAATCTTGTCTTTGTAGCTCTGATGAGCTGTTTTCACGGTGTCTAAATTTGGAATAAGAAATCACCACATAATGAATTCAGTACTGTAGCAAATGGAAAAAAAAATGAACTATCTGACTTTATTCAGATTCACATTAAGAGATGTCTTGCTAAAGACTTCTGAAAGGAACTTTGACTAAATGAGATTTTTGCCCCCATTACACAACCCAACCTCTTTTTTCCAGTATGTAATGATGGCTGCTACTTCTAGATTCTTCTGTAATTTTCTTGCTGCTTCACAGTTGTCATAATAATAACCTTCATATTCTCATGACTTTCCATTAATATATTTTTAAAGTATTTTGAGAAATACAGCAGTTCAAAGAGTGGTAAAAGAAAGAGAGACAGAAAAATCACCACAAAGTCTTAATGGCTTAGAGGGTTTGTGCAGGGAGAGCATGGAGATACCACTAATTTTCCAATATTCTGAGCATTAGTCAGCAATGCAACATGTCTTGCTCTATTTGTTTTGGGTCAGCATTCAGTATCTGATGACTTTGAACATCTCTGTTCATCCCACATTCCAAGTCCGAGGTAAATTTTTCCTTTCTTATCAACTGGACTCTCAAGAGCTACCCATTACTTGCTCCAGGCAGTCTTTTTTTTTTTTTTTAGGAACAGTAGAAAGCTGATCATCTATGGAAGTATTTTTGTCTTGGACATAGTTTCTTGGTTTAGGAATATTTATTTGCTACTTTTGTAAGCCGCTTGCATTTCTGTATATTACAATGTATTTAGGGGTTTTTTTTTATGATAATGGTACGTGCTCACTTGAACATGATTATTTCTCTGCAAGATGCACTTCTAAAAATAAGACTGATGTTTCAGCACAGTTGGTTGGCGGGAAGAGTATGACTGGAAGCAGTTGGATCATGATTTATTACCCATACATCAACATTCCTACAGTTTCTCTTGGACTCACGAGATCCATCAGGCTAATGCCAGATTAAAGGAAATCATAAAGAAGCAGAAATCCAGTTCCAAAACTCAGAGAAAAAAAAAATTATAATTTTCAGGACACTTTATTTAAAAAAAAAAAAAGTTAATGCATTGAAATGCCTGCAGTATAATTGTCTTTCCCCAACAGGAGTAGCAATGAACACCTAAACAGGAGAGATTAGACTGTGGCTCCGATTACTTGGAGCCTCGCCAAGAAAGTTAACGATCCCTACAGATCTGTATCAACACAGCTGATACCCCAGTGCAGCCAGCGTTTTGTAAATGGGGGGAAGAAAGAATCACATTCCAACAGATGTGCATTCCACTGAATGGAAAGTGCATTAAGAGAAGCTAAAGATGCAACAGTTACATCTTTTAAGTCTTCCAACGATTATTTGAATAGATACGTAGATACACAGGGGACATTTCTTTGAAACGCATCTTGTCTTCCCTCCAAATAATGTATATAAAAACCTGTTGTAACATGCCAGTGAAAATAACATGGTAATTGACGAAATAGATTTTCTCTTCGTGGGTGTGTTAATGACTGAACAGGTGCATCTTTGATGCCTACAAGGACATTTATTTCACTTACCACTCTACAACCCTGGAAAGTCCACTATACTACTGGAAATCTAAACTAACCAAGATTTTGTATGATTTCCTGAGTTGTATGAATGCAATCTGATTGCAATTCGTTAAATTATTAACGCCCCGCTCAATACTGAATTATAACTTAACACATCTCTATATATCTACTAGGCTTCAGAATAACAGAGAAGAAAATTTTATTTGCAATATACAGTCTGTGCTTTTCATTGGCTTTCTACACAATCAACAGGTGCATGAAAATAACCATCAGAATCAGTAAGATAACCGTGTAATGGGTTTCAAACAGCCCCTTTTGTGAAGTTTGCAAGAATGAAGTAACATAATTCCTTTGCTAAGCTCCAATTCCTGTGCAGCTGAATGCAATTAAAGTCTAAGACTAATTGACACTACTGCACTCTACCACGGAAAACAGCACGTTCTATGATCTGTCTTTGCCTAAGGGGCGGCTAACATCTTTCTGTGCTTCAGTTTCTTCTTTCTGTGCTTCTTTCTGTTTGTCTGCTATGGACCATTAATTACTGATTTATCAGAAGTTAAGGTTAAGGGCAACAATATTAAAAACAATCCAGAAAGGCTACAATGCTGATATTGCATCACTGCATATCTTCTCAAAGGCAGCCGTGAGCCATCTGTGAAAATCCTGAAGGTTTTAATATTCCCATGATCAAGAAGAGCGTTTGACAATGCTTCTGGATGACTACCATATACGTAGAATAATTTTCACATTTAAAATGGTCACAAACATTTTCCATCATTTAGCCAATGAAGAACATTTTGACCAGCTAGTGACTTTAAAGTGATTTCATACATACTATGTGCAAGACAAAAATGCCTTAAATTTACTACTGTGAATCATAAGGCACTGCACAGAACAGACCAGTACTTTCTGCAGAGGAGAACCAGGACAGAATTGGTGCCTACCAGGCTCTGCCACACTGCCAAGGCAGCGTGCCTGATGTCTGTAGCTACTACACTGATTGAAACAGGATTACAGAGGTGTAAAGACAACAGAAAATAAACAAAATCCCCCCAAAATAAAAACACGATCAAGCTTTAAATGTGTACTGAGCTATGGAACACCCAGCACAGCCTATGACTAGAGTACAGATCTAATGCAAAACATGCCCAATGAAGAGTCGCTTGGTCCCTAATGTACCTTAGAAAACATATGCAAATGGCACACGGGGACTCTGACAGCTGTATGAATGCACTCAGCATTTTTTGGTGAAGGAAGAACACTTTATCAAGGCATATTTCTCCATATTTTTTTTTAACAGTCATTCTTTTCTGCTTCAATGCCATTCAATAATATTTTAGAGAGAAGGATAGAAATAGCGATACAGATAGATATTGTTCCCTGTGACTTTCCTCAGGCTGACTGACAGTTTTGACTTTCCGTCTTGGCTTTGAAAGTGTAAGTTTGTTTTGACATCCAGCCTTGCTCTTTTTCCCCCACCTCTTCCTTTGATTTTGTTTCTTTTTTCCCCCACTTTCTCCCTCACTTTTTTTTGACACTGCTCTGGCAGGGGGGTTGGACTAGATGATCTCCAGAGGTCCCTTCCAACCCTATGATTCCATGATTCTGTGCCTCAACTAGCTTTCCAATTTAAACACTTTGCTTAAAAAAAAGTCAAAGCACTTACAATATGTAATTGCTCTGCAAAGGACATGGAATTTTAATATCACCGATGTTTTAAAAATGTATTATAAGAGCTTTCATTTGAAAGCAATTTTGGGTTTGGTGCATACGGAGTGCAGATGCATTTACAAGTATTGGCATACTTCAGAGATCTCTCCTTTACTACTTTTTCTAACTGCACCCTCTAATAATGCTTCATTTTAACACTACAACAGCTACTTAAAAGTATTACTCTTTTGCAATTAGATGTCTCAACACTCCAAACTGGATTTCCCTGACACCGTTTTAAGTGTTCTGCACCTCTGCAATACAACGCTGCCATTTTACTGCATTCTATTGAAGGTGAATGATACAGAAAAGTATACCAGGAACCTGTGCCTCCTCCCTAATTCATGGATATCAAATTGAATTCTGATGCAACGGAAAGATTCATGTGAGGCAAAGAAATCTGGAGGTAAAGACACGGTCTATCGCATACTTCAGGCCCCACTGCATAGCTTATTCAGCCTTCATACAAATAAAAAATACAGGAGAGTGTAGTTTCGAAACTACATACACGCTGGTTTTGCTACGTTGCGTATGCTCAGGAACAAGCCAGAGGTAACAACTATACTGTACTAATTTTCAAAGTCACATTATTCTTACCTTAATTCCACGGGATTTCACATACATAAGGATGGAGCAAAACTGAAGGACAGTCTTATCTTAGAGAAGGATCCTTATGGGTCCCTTCCAGCTTGAGATATTCTGTGATTCTATGAATCTTAGGATACTAAACCAAATATTTTTCAGGGTCTCAAAAGAAACATAAAATAGAAGCATTAAGAAGAAGAGGCAAGATATTCCAAAAGCTCACAGCAGCTTTATGACCAGAAGGGTTTGAAAGGGCGGCTTTCCAACAAGCCAGGTTCCTTTACAGCTGTAAAATATAACAGAATTTTAAACTACGTTCAAGATCTGGTGGTCCAGAACATAGTTACCAAGTTGAAGGTTTTCTTGATTTATTCTGACAACTCCATTCCTCATTATCCTGAATCACGGCAAAGGCTACCATACAATTTTGGGAACAGCAGTGAAATATGATCAACCCAGGTTTGATAAACTGGGTTTAAATTAAGTATTGTCCATAAAACACTCTCAAGCTGAAAGAGCACTAAGTGCTAAGTATTGATTACCACTTGTCCTGTACTATATTTATCAAATGAACCAAACTGATGGAATCATCTGATGGGCTCATTATTTATTATACACTTTTACACAAAAATATAATAGAGTAGCTTAATGGCATGGCTTGAAATTACTTAGATCCAGACCCTGTGACTCACTCATATGTTAATGTATCCGTGAAGTTAATGCAAATAAATGCAGAACTCCCACGAGGTCCGTAGTCTCCTTAAATGGTGCTTTCATTTAATGGGAACTAAATGAGAAAATGGAGGGATTGTGGGACTTCTGTGAATCCAGCGCTTCAGCCTGCTTCCACCACAGCACACTGCCTCATCTGCCAGCAGCAAGGGAGAGGCTGTACTCCAAGACACAGACGGTCTGCATTTCAGCAACAACAACAAAATGTTCTTGGATTTCTCATCAGCTATATGACATTTAAATCTTCACGATTCAAAAAGATTAAGACTAATAAAAAGGCAAAATTTGTGCTATGTCTGAAAGGAGTACCACCGTTTTCAGGCTACGAGAAGTGCAGACAGTCAAACAGGACGTGCACGTACTCTACTCCAGGAAAAGCCTACTTCACCCGTGATTTGCAAACCTCAGGCACCGTGTTTTCTTCTTAATTCCTAAAAACTCAACACCAGGTACCCAGATACTCACATACATAGATGGACATACAGACACGCACCGGAAATATGACTGTTGATGTAACTCACGATCATGTCCAACCATGGGGGTTGGACTAGATGATCTCTGAAGGTCCCTTCCAACCCAAACCATTCTGTGATATACCATACTCAGGCAAGTACCGGTACAGCCATTTATCACCACACAACAAGAAGTAACTGTGAACCCAATACAGTACTAGCTACCTGTTTTAGACAGTTTGCCGGTACTTCTGTTGCTTGATGAGCTATCTCCTCTTGTCAGGACGGTTATCCCACCAAAACTGGCTGTCTTTGTTATGGCTGGCTTCAAATTTCGATTTGAGCTGTCTGAGTCTGTGCTGCTCCATGGCCTCTGGTGGTCTGTCCACTTCAGTTCGTTCTCCGTACTGCTCTGTCGACTGCCAGATGCCTTTCCCGTGCTGTCTCTGTTGCCCCTACGGACATCAGGAAACAAAGATTTATACACAGACAAAACCATGTCAGGGCAGAGTCTATCTTTGTGCACCCTGCAGCAAGCCTAATAAAGAAAAAGGAAATACTCTGCATTTACGAAAGCATGCCTGAAACAGAGGATTTGACCCCCATACTCATCTGCCTCCAGCAAATAAACCCTGCTCTACCCTTTTTACATGCACAGCACTTACCGCTGCTCCCCATCCGCATATATCCTAAGAGCACTTCACCGGACGGGGCAATATTACGTAGCACTGATGTAGTATTTCTGTTGCCTGTTGACCGGTCTCTTCCCTCAGCAGACCCATCGCTACTTCTCCCTTTGCTGTCCGTCACCTGTAATGTTTTTCTCACTAACTTTACCTTTGTCTTTGTATCCACCCTCCTTATTTCTATTGCACCTTGTCCCCACTCATCATCTGCTCTGTGAAGCCATCCAAAGCCCTCCCCTAAACATGTGTCCTCCCAGTGTGACCCCAAACTCTTCAATGCTAACGCTCCACTTAGAGACCCACCAGTTAGGGTGGGTTTTTTTCCCCCCCCTTTGCATACAGTAATTGCAAAAAATTCTGGGTAGAGACTGTCTGTCCTTGAACAGCTGCAGAGCACCCAGGGTACTGGGAGTAACAACACAGTAAACCGTGAGCAGAATTTGGAGGAGAATTCAGCTTATTTATGGTGAACAACTTACAATGTGCTGCTGAAATGACAAACCAGCATGCCTACCACACCTTAGTGCACCACAACCATTACCCCAATAACACTGGCTTTTGGAAGGCTTTTAGAAGACATTTTCCACCCCTCCGTCTTATTTTAAAGTATAATACCTTGCAGGCTCAAAGCTCTTTCTACAAATCAAAAAGGTGGGACTGTATCTATTATTTTTTTTTTTGGCCCCTTTCCCCTTGTGAACATGGCTCCTGCTCTTTATTTGGAGAACCCGCCGAGCTGCGTGACTCGGGACGTGAAGGAGCAGCGTGTCAAAGACAGGATCAGGCTGGTGCGTTCCTTGACTGTGATCAGGGCCACTCACAGATGTGATCAGCAGTATTAACCTGTTGACTTTCGCTAGACCCAGACAGTGGGAAAGCATGAAGAGAAACAGCACGGAAGCAACAACAGACAAAAGGAAAAAGATTTTAAAAAGAAAATGTCCTTAAGATTTAATTGGAAAGCAAAAAACCAAAGTATATTATTTACAGATTCTTCTGCATTCTTGTGCTTAGAAATTAACAATTTTCTTATATTTATATCCTAGTGGAAAAGAGGAAGAGAAACAGAATGCTTTTGTATCCCAGTTATCTATGGTTTGGGGTTACAGAAATTCCTTTTTGTTCCCCAAACCTGAACAGGTATTAGTTATTAAGAGCATCTGTGTGTAAGATGCTTCCTTACTCCTGCATGGCCAATCCAAGACTCTCAGGTCATCACGGCTCGCCCAAAGCATGGAGAAAAGTTTTTCTGCCTGCTGCCTGTGGCCATGGGATGCAGCTCCATTACTTCTGCCCGCTCTGCTTAGGATTTGTGGCAGCTGATTGACTTTAAAAGCAGCTTGGCATGCTCAGCTCTAGTTGGTTTGAACTGAACCTATGGGAGCTCAGGGTGCGGGCACAGAGCCTTTCTAAGCCTCTCAGAGGAACACTGTCACCACCAGGTTGGGTCTTCCACTGATCCAGTGGGTCAAAAAGTTCTCCATGAAAACATGGACTGACTCCTACTGATTTCCTGTGGCTTGGGATGCGATCTGGGATATGGGATACATCTGAATGTTCTCTGGGCAGAAGGAACTGGAGTTTGGAAGACAAAATTTACAGAGAAAAAAGGTTTCAAAACATTGCTACTTTAGATAAGGGAACTTCAATCAGTTTCACCTCACCGTACTTTTACTTCAGCTTTTAATAAAAGAACAAAAGGAAAAAAGGTCAGTCTGGGCATTAGTCTGTGAAACATGCCTGTAGTATGTATTAGAGCAAAATCAACTTCCACCTGTCACAGTCACCCCCAAATTGTGGCAGTCCAAGCAGCTGGGCAGCTGAAAATCTCATATGGTTCCTGAGCCGATGATCCATAAAACCGAAGGAAAGAGTCCCATTGTGACCTCCCCATTCAGAGCATGGGATGAGCGGTGTAAGAACTCTGTTCTCTGTGCTCCTTTCCAACCAGAAAAATGACATACCCCGACCTGTCAAGGTCTCCCTCGGCGAGGACACAGATACAATCACGAGTGAGAGTTACTGGGAAACAAATATTAAATAAAGTCATACAAACCTAAACAGCTGTCTTTTCTTATGGGTGTCATTGCATATACTACTGTCTTCCAACAGCCTACTGGAAAACGAAAAGAAAGATTATGGTAACAGACATGGCAATTCAGATTTATCTCATCTGTAAAGCTATGTTTAATTTCTAGCAACATCTTCCAACTTGCGCTAGATTCGTAGTTTAAAAAAAAAAAACAAACCAAGGCTAAAATTTCCCCCGCTCCCTCTCCCATAACTGTGCACAGTCAACTGAACGTAAGACATGTCAGCCAGGGAGGCTGAAGGCCATTTAACGTTTCCTGTTACCAAGCAAGGTAATTCTCAGAAGCCAAGGAACTATACATCTACATCCAAAAGAAAATTCATAAAAATGTCACCTAATCAGAACATAAAAAATGCAAGCCAGCAAGATACTGCATATATAATTTTAAGCACTTGCTAAGTCGCTTGGAAATCTCTGCAGCTCAGAGAAACACTCAGGTTCTCCGATGAAAAGGAAAGGCAAAGCACTTAAACACATACCTAATTTCCAACACAGCAAATCAACAAGATCGTTTACGTGCACAGAGCTAAGTACGAGTTGAAGTGCTTCACCTGATCAAAGGCTGTAAGGCATGCAGCAAGAAAAAGCAGTGTTCCGAGGAAGGCAGCTGAAGTCTTCCTCCTGACAACAACGGCGCAGGCAGGAACGGAAGCCCAACTTCCAACCTGGCCTTTTCCTGGTCTCCCCTCGGGTATGCGTCCTCACACCAGGAAAGCTGGTCAGCCAGCTCACGGGCTGGAGCAAAGCGAACCAAGCGCAAACATCAGAACAGGCCGCGTCCTCCTGCGCGCAGGCGTGGGACTGAATGCATAAACCAATGGAGGCCTGGCTGTGAAGTTCGCGTGTTATCCCACAAAGGTCCCCATCCTACCCTCAGCAAGGCAGCGTCTGAGCACTTTCCATACTGACTTGGGAACAGGAACAACTATATCATGTTTATTGTCCCAGTCCATCCAGAGAGGGAAAAGTAGGTTTATGGGAGTATCTGCTTTTTGGGTTCCTCTGTTGAAATTTTGATTTATTTTGATAAAATGTATCTCCATAGTCACGATACAGAAGCAGCAGCTGAGGAAATGTCCTTAGCTCTCAGAATACGAGGTGGTTAGATGACAGTGCCCATTACCTCCTGAGGGCCCTTCCCTCATTCCACTTACAGGACTGTCCATCGGAAAAGCTGGTTTATACCATTAATGTGGGGTCATTTTCTATGGGAACAGCCTTACCCATAAATGCATCTGACAGATGTAAAGATGGACAGAGATAGAAATACCGTGAAAGATAACCTCCCCTTCTTCAAGGGGATGCTAAACAGTTTTAAAACCTGCACAGGACAGACTTGGGATAGCACTGCTCAAACACTCACCAGTGAAATTCCCAGCATTTTGGTTAAAATCCTTATATGCTGTAAAGATGCACAGTTTCCCCAATTTTCAACACAGTTAAGCTATTTTATGGCTGCTATGGAGCCATATTTTGTAACGCTTCATATTTTCTAGACCTTAAACACAGTTTCTTCTTCTCTTTGCTTTGAGTGGATTTATTATAATAAAAAGAACATCCACAGGAACTATCACACAGTAATGCAAAGTTACAGTTAGCTCAGATATCACCATTTCGTTACTACAATGCAGCAGTGAGGCCGGTCTGGTCTGGGGGACGTGTGAGCCTTCACAAGCAACAAGCGAAGTCAGGGCTGCCGCTCAGCCCCGCAGGAGAGCAGGTTAAACAACAGAAACACAAGCGCGGTCTTTCATAAATACCATCATCCAGCCACTGCTAGAGTGCTTTTTAAAGATCGATAAGTTAAATTCCAAAGGCACTCCAGAGACGGATGGGTCATTTGAAATGAAACCTTAGGTGGGCTCCCCCTCCCTCCCACAATCTGCTTTTTAAAACTGAAATGCAACGTCTTGGGGAAGCAGCAGTAACGCCTTATCTGCTCATATACAATACTGCAAGGCAATCTCTTCCCCCCCCACACCTTAAAGCACAAAAACACTGCGGATAATATGGATTACAAATTTGCTCAACAGTCTTTGCATTAGGATAAACAACTACAGAACTATGATAGACAAAATAGTAAGAGAAACAGCTAAGTTTAACACAAAAAAAAAGCTATTTTTTACCTGTTTTCCACAAAAAGGTTTTCCTGGGAGCAAACTGACTGAAAAATAAAAAAGGCATTGTATCAGACGTTCTAGATATGCTCTGCTGTTCCAATTCCTTCCTCGATTTTAAAATTATCTCCCCTGTTCAGGCTTAAGGGGGTTTCAATTCATGCATCATTTGCATTTGCAGAAGACAAGAGGGGAAAAAAGGTCAAGAATAAGGTCAGGCCAGTAAAATAAATTCCATGCATTATAACACATTGCCAACAAGGGGTCTCAGTTTGGAAACAAACTGAAACTTCTCAGTCCTGAAATCAGAAGGCGGCGGTATGTGCAAAATACTGGCAATCTGAAGGGGAAAAACGTTTTTCCTACGTAATATAAGGTTCCACTGGTCTGCCCTACCACCTCAAAATAAGATTGCAGAAGAGCACAGAGCTGCAGGTAGGAAGGACAAACAGGAGGAAAGCATGCAGAACTGACAAAGTTCTTCAAAGGGAGGGAAGATACTGCAGTACTTAGAAATACTGTGTGATTTCACATTTTACAGTTGGAGAGGAAACAGTCATACCCACATTGAGATATAGTGATGATAATCATCTTAATAATAATATTAACAACAATAATCGTCTATTGCAAAAAGGTTCTCTGCTGGAGGACTTAGATCCCAAGAAAGGTGAAGGGCTCAGAAGAAATAAATCCTATGGGCAACTGTATAATTCTTTCAGCATTGCTTAATTTTTTATGCAGAGAAATGAAGCTGTGCTCAATTTCCCATGAATAATTCTTCCTCTTTGATTTTTTCATTTCCCTCCTATTTCATGTTCACTACACAAAGTGCCTCGTAGCTGTCATTGGACTATATCTCCATGAGGTACAGAAGAAAGGACAGTCAGTACTTGCACTGAGTTTAAACAAAAGGCAGGCAAAGTGAGGAGGGCACCAGAGATCAGGCCCATCACTTCTGCAACAACAGGACTCAGCTCAAAGAATAACGCAATGCCATCATTAGCCCTGTCAGATTTTAATGGTATGGGATATGCATGGATTTGGGATGTTTCTGTTTTGAAAAGGGTGAGCTAATGACCTACTCAAAGAGCCCTGGACAACACCAGAAGCAACACCCTGCGCATTCCCAGTGCTCCAGCAGATGCCTGGGCAAACTCTCCCCTTAGCACCACAGCCATCGCCATCCCATCAGTTTACAGAGGGAAGGAATTTAGCCCTGAGAGGGCCATGTGCTTTCTCGTTAAAGCTGTAATTTGCCCACCCAGCACCCGCATCAGGGAACACCTGACAGCTCTGTGGGCTTCCCAGGTGAGCTCCCACCCTGCACTCCAGTTAAACATGCAAGGCTCTGGGCTGCATCGGTGGCAAAGGCATCTCTCCTTAGCACAAAGCCTCAGGACATCAGGAGAAAGTTCTCCGATGCCAGGGACCAAATTCCCACCAGCCACAGCAGACCTAGGGTTTCACCCCGGGCCAAGACCAAAGGGACACAAACTGTTCCTCCTAAAACCACTGGGATCCTTTGTACAGCTACGACACTGCCTCTTCTGTCATTTTATGTACCTTACTCACAAGGTTTCATTAACAAATGCGGCTGTGCAGGCTTCAGCATAATCTAACTACCTATGAGCACAGTGCAGTCACCCCGTGGGCCTGTACAACCTCAACCGTGGGGCTGTATCTTCAGTTTGAGGTTCAGGATAGGCATCTGTACATTGACTTCACTGCAGCCACATTTCCAAAGCAGCGTTATAGCTACTCTTCCAGAACAAGCAAGTAAAAACCTTTGCTCAGACCAGAGTACTGGTCTGCATCCCCCACAAAGTTACAGAAGCAAAGGGGCACGCACCTATTTGGAATTTCTTTTTAATTTTGTTTTTTCAAGTTTTTAAAGAGACCGGGGCATAAAGCAGAATAAATATCTGGGATTTATATTTTATCAAACAAGTGGAGAGGTCTGCTCCCTTTTCAGTGTCTTGACGGGAACCGCTATCAACTGCATTATAAACTCAAAGACAGAGTCTGTAAGAGTCCATTTGTCTTCCCGGTTGATGATGCTGGCACAGGGCCACACAATCCCTGGGAATTATTTTTTCAGTACAGGTGTGAGGCTGAGAGGCAGAGAAGACAGACAGCTTTTTATTATGCTGTTCTTACTGTTAAAAATCAGATGGCTAAGCAGCTCTGGATAGTAATTCAGCTACTACAAGGTGAGGACTCACTTTCCTGATCTATGGCATCAATAATGCTCAATTTAAAGCACCAGGAAAGCTTCAGTCACAGCACAGCTGTTGTCAAAAACATTCGTAAAACACTTGGCTCCTGTGTACTCAAAGACAGTGACAACAAACCTACAAAATGAAAAAAGTTATGTAAGATGATTACCTACAAATTTGCCTCCTCAGAGACCTCTGCATGCAAGATTTCCATTAGGGTGCTCTGTATGACCAACTGACGTTTACAAAACGAGTATATCACTCTTCCAATTTCACAGAGCCTTTTAAAGTCTCAACTGGAAAACGTTCATCAGCTCTGCCAGTGCACTAGGTATGCTATGGGCTGCTGCTCTTGTTTTTAATTACATCAGCCAACATAGATAACTATTAACATGCAGCAATATCCTGCAGTGGATACCATCAGGTAATCATTTTCACATCAGTTAAACAAGACATGATAGATCTCAGGCTTCCAACTAATGCTTATTGCTTGATCTGCAGCCACAAACAAAGGCTCTGTACAGCAGTAGGGAAGTTTTAGTACCTATGGGTTTACGGTAGCCAACACGAGGCGTGCCTTTGGTTTGTTTTTATTAAATTTAAACCCTAGTCTTCCTAATCTCATCCTAATGGAAGGATAGGACAGGCTGAAGCCAGTCTTTCAAATATTTATTTCATGACTCTCTTCATTCAGAGTGTTAAAGATCCTCAGTGGTTTCTTAAATAGAAGAATCATGATTTATGTTATCTAAAGGATCTGGCTCTTCAGAATATATTAAGTCAAAAAATAGCCGTTACAATTAACGACAGAAAATAAAAATCATGGTGTATTTCCTTTAATAAGTTCCATGTGTATCACGGGCAATTCTAGCATTTGTGTAAGTAATAAAGCATCTACATTTTTTGGTGAATACACAATGATTACTAGAGAATACACTTATGAACAATAGATGGTCCTTATGTGATTTTGGCTCATGAGGTTATACATTGCGTTAACCTTGAAGAATGAAATTTCCCCCACGTAATTTGATTGCTAGTCTTTAGAATCAATTTTCTGCATGCTTAAAAGCCAAACGTAGTGTACCATTTACGCACACATTTGGGATTCTCAGTTAAATCCACAGTTTGAATTAATGCACGGGGAAGAACAGCATACACTTTTTTTTTTTTCTGTTATTCTTTTAGATTGTTCTTTGTCTTTCTTGGACAATTCCTTTTCAACCTGCTAAAAGCAACTAAAGCAGTTCAGACAAGAAACAGCTTCTTTGCAAGACCCAGATATTCCAGATCCTCTGCTCCAGTGCACTTGGTTGAAAAATTCACAAATTGTTGCAAAACTAAGGTTCAAAAAAACCCATGTTTTTAAAAAGGAAGGTTGTAGGCTTTGCAATTAAAAAATAACCTTGAAAATAGCTTTGAGCATAACAGTGCTCAAGCAGCACTGTTTTACTGTTAGCAGCCTTAAAAGTTTAAGTTCTTATTTCAGTGAGCTGGAACAATCACATTTATTCATTATTTATTTCTTCATCAATCCTTTTATTAAGATATCACATTAACGTGCTTCTCAATCCCTGCCACTTGCTATGACTGTACACGACTGGAGTCATTAAAACCTCCAGCTCCCCTTGTCAAAATTTATGATAGCCACCACAGCAGATAGGAAAACTTGCCAGAAAGTATAATTTAAACTGACTAATATCAGACTAATCATCATAAGGACTATCGTAATGATGGCATTATTCATGAACTTTTTTTTTTTTTTTTTTTAAAACCTTCCCACTTGGAAATGAAGATATGTGGCACACTAAAGTGCGGCAAAATAAAAGGAAGGACAAGCAATCTTTCTGTTGGCTGGTACGTGAGGTCCAGGTTAAGACATCTTCCACAGCACTTGAAACATGCACAGGATTTTTTGCCCCTGTCATCAGACTGCCTTTTCCTCCTAAATTTTGTTCACAGTTCTGACTCTTGGGCTGATCTGTTATCCAAAGAGTTCTGGGTACCTCAAAGTTGTTTAGAGAAGGGGTGCTGGATGCCACAAGTTACGGCAGTACTCTTGACCTTCATGACTGCCCTTTGGAGACCTCTCATGCAAGCTTTCTTCATGCATACTCTAATTAGAAGTGAAGAATCTATAATCCATTTGCTAAGGTTCATAAGCAAGGCACTGATAAAGGCTTGACTACAGCAGTGTAAACAGTATAGAGATAATAAAAATACCACGATTAATCCCTCCCTGTCTCTCTTTCTACATCTATAATTTGCAAGATGACAAGGCTTAGGTACCTACCTCAGAGAAACCTGGGGAGAATTGGATTAATTAATGACTGCAGAGGGCTTTAAAACTATAAAGTCTTACATGCAGGAAGTGGCTACCTGTAATAGGAAGCCGTTGCTCTCTTTCCTAAAATTGAAAAGAATGACATTGTCCACCATCACAACCACTGACATCATCCTAACGACACCTTGTATCTGTGAGGAGCGCTCCACTCGAGAAAGCTCAGCTAAGACATACGTTCCTGTTAATATTATTAGTACAGCCTGCGGAAATTCACTGCACCACAATGCTCACGAACACCTGCAATAGCAGGGAGAGAGAGCAAATGAGTGGATATGAGAGAGAGAGGGAGAGATATCTAACATTACTGATCTCTAAAAATGCTCACTCCCAATCCATTTAAAACGCCTGCCATAAACCACGCTGTCCCTTAGCATCTCCAAGCGGCAAGACCTAACCCAACGGACCACAACAACCTCCTGCTGTGGGCAATTAAAACGCTCACTGCTTGCCTGTCTTTAAAACGCAAGTATCTAAAGATAAAAACAGCAGCGCATTGTGGAGCAAATTTCAGGACGCTTTTCCAGCCACCTCCATTTCCCAGCCTGGCATTTCTAACCGCTGCCTGTGATAGAAACTGCATTACTTTGGCAACAGCTTTCCATATAGTACTTTTAAACAACATTTTGTCTCATTTGAAGTCTGCTTCAAAACCCAAAGATTTTTTGGTTCTGCACAAGCTCCTCTATAATAAGCCAGAAACAGCAACTTTCACATAGGGAACAGGTTGCAAAGAGGCTTTTGCAGCCCTTGAACAACTCGGTAACTCTACCATATATACCGTGACAGTATTTACATCAGACCCACATGCCAAAAGCAAAACATAAACCAAATGGCCTCCGCTTTCACTGGAATTATCTCAGTAAAAAAAGAAAAAGCGAGGCTAAAAACGTTTAGATGTGGCAAGGTACTTACTAAAAAGCAAAATTACTTAATCACAAGTGAGACAACACACACCTTAAAACTATACAATGTATTCTGCTACAAAAAAATAACTTGGATGTGTTCAACTCCAAAACCAGAGCAAAATAACAGGATACCTATACTATTAGCCCTGCAACATATGAACAGTTTTAATTTAAAAGGACACTGCCAAATATGACTTTCAGTAACAGTTTTAATTGGGTTTATTCCCATATTCCTCTTACTGGCAGAGCTCCCACCAAGATGTAAGATAAAACAATAAGACATTGACTTTTTTTTCTTTTTTTCCTTTTAGGACACCGTCATTACAGTATTATAGCAAATAACAATTTTCTTCCTTTTTCAGGAACATGAGGTATTGCTCACAGATGTTTCATATTTAAATGTTTTCCTCTAGCAACATAGCTTGTTGCCCAAGTTCTGATTTTTTGTTAAAGGCAGGGATTATAATGCCTATTTCGTTTTATTCCTTTCAGAATAAAATCCTCAACAACATGACCGACTCCTTCTGATGGCAGAAGGACAGTTCCTTAATCAGTCATTTCCAAGAACCCATGCAACTCCACGTTTAACCTCCGGCTTTCCTTTGTTCGCAGTGCCTTAGTGCTACAGCACCGGTCCAAAGAAACAAAACTATGAGGAGGCTCTGCAGGAGGACACTTACAAAATTTAATGCAGCTCGAAACAAACGTGAAATAATGCAGCTATTTGAAATTATTGAGAGTGTCCATTTAAATCACTGCTCTTTAGTTGGCAAGAGAGAAGGGAAAAAAGAAGGAAACCTAGACCACACGAACATGAACAAAGACACGGGATAAGCACTCCCCAGACAACGTGCTGGGCCTGATCTCTCCTCTACCCTTCCGCCTGCAACTCTCATCACCTCTTTCTCCAGAAACCGACCTCCACACCTCTCGAGCTCCTCTTGGACCCTCTGCGCCAGTCGCCCTTCCCTGTCGCCTCCAGCTCCACAGGGCAAGTTCCAGCTGCGGTGTTCATGTCGGAGGGGGGCAAGACTGTCTGACTACCGGCGAAGGTAGGGCACTAAAGAGGCAATTAAAACAACTACTCACATCTTGTGCAAATATTCTCTCCCTCACTCTCTGATACTCCTCTTCTCTCTCTTCAATTGATTTACTTCGTCTGTCATCTCTAAATGGAAGAATTCTGTTTTGCTGAGCAGAAAGAAAACCAGGAGGGTTATATAAGTTGAGCTGTTAAAAACTGCCATTAAGTAACTGTCAGCTGAGAATAATAAATGTTCACTTAAACAAATGAAGCATGAAAACGATAGCTGTTGTTCCTACACAAAGCGCCCTGCGGGGCTGGGCACCCGGAGGGTTTCCCGGTAGATACTCCACACGGGTTCATAGAGCGAGTGGCCAAAACGAGGCTTTCTGCACGGATTTTGTAGACCCGCCATCCCAAAATTGGGTGTTCTCACCCCAAGCCTAAGTGCTGTTGCTCTTGACTGCTAAGATTTCTTGACTCTCCTACCGGCTGCGAGGAGCAGGAGGGCAGGCAGCGCTGCGCCACCTACGGAATCGAGGAAGAAAAGAAGGAAGCTAGGTGGTAAGAGCTAAGCTGCAAACCCTAGAAGAAACCCACCAAAGTCTATGTGTACGAGGAGGAGAAGTCCCAAATATTCGGCACGACAGTTTTAACCATTTCCACACCATAAAGGAACCCTCCACTTCAGTTTTGCTGGGAAGAGAACGGCCATTTGTGCCTCTTGGTAAACCACAGTGCGGGAAATGGCTGTGCCATGGGTGGGAGGCAAGGAGAAGAGGAATGCCAGCAGGAAATGCTTCACTGGCAATTGGGTTTCAAGCACTGCTCTTTCTTCCCCTGCGCCCCAGCACCTGGTAAGATAGGGCATGCTGTCTTCCTTTGGCTGATCCCCATGCTCATCACACCCTGAAAATGCTGGGGGTTTGCTTTCCAAGCCAACTGCAGCATAACTGGCAAGGCTGCTATAGATGATTCCAAGTGAAAGAAAAAGGGGAAAAAAAGAAACAAAAAAAAAAAAGAAAAAGAGACAGGAAAAATCGGTCTCTTACTGAAAACATGAAGGAGAGTGGCAATGAGAGACTCACTGGCACGTCCCTCCACAAATATAACCTAAGCAAAGAAAGCACACGCTGTCTTCTTACCTGTGAGAATTTTGTCATACAAGCAATTCACGTCAGAACCCATTTTGATTTTTTTGTTTGTTTGTTGTTTGTTAATATATTCCACATACACAGTTTGCACTGGATTGAAACAGCACAACACCTGCTTTCAAAGGCAGCACAAAACACACACATTTCCCTGGCGCTCCCCCTACTCATCGGGCTCACCTAAGGTAAGGTGGTGTTACGGCACAGGCAACACAGAGGGGGAACGTCTGCCACAGTACATGCACGACAAGCAAGTAAGTTACACAGACAGTAAAAGGTGGTGAGGGACCAAGAGGAGGGAGGGAACTAAAAGATGAAATTGATTTATTTTTGGTCAAAATTTAATTTAGGGTGGTTTAAAAAAAAAAAATTTAAAAAAAAAAAAACAAACAACCTGGCCTCACCATCATGTTTGTTTGGGGCATTTTATTTTTTTTTTTTTCCTCTCTCCTTTTTGGGCTACATCACTGTATCACCAGTCCCTGCTGAAATCCAACTCTGCATGGGTACAACGGAAGGAGGAAGCTGTAGGGAGCGGAACAACTGCCATAATTAGGCGAGACATTGAGAAATGCGACTGACACAGCCTTCCACGCAGCCCGGAGCCGCCGGCATTCCCCCTCCCCGTGGGCATGCAGCAAGTCCTGCGCCAAGCAAACCACCCATGCAAACCCACACACTGCCACGGCTGAAGCGGCCACGCCGGGGCTGGATGCGACCCACGGTGGTACGTACGCCAGAGGAGGTGGGGAGGGGGCAGGAGGGCAGGGGAGGAGGAGGAGGAGGAAGAGGAGAAGGAGAGCAACAACAAAAGAACAACAATAACATCAGTCAGCCCACCTTCAAAAACAGAACAAATTTCAGCAACTCTCGAACCGAGAACCAACCTGATTGTCTTCTTTATCAATACTAGAGTTATCTCGCTTCAAGATAAATCGCTTCTGGGATTCTTCACCTTTTTCATCTTTTAAATGTTCAGAAAACCTTTGCTCTGGTCTGCCAGCAAAGTAAAACATAGCAATAAAAAAAGCTTTCTTTGGGTTTTGCTTTGATCTTTATTTCTCAGTGCTCTTTGTTTTCACAGAGGCATTCAGTGCAAAAGCAGTTAACATTTGTGGTCATGGTGAGACGCTGCCTATAGCTGTCTGAGGCTGCTGTATCGCTGCTAACTGTTATTGCTATAAATAGCTTTTGTTGTTGTTGTTGTTGTTGTGTAGCAAGGAGCGGGAATCCAAAGGCTCAGTCACTGAAATATTTAGACCCTCCTCACTGTGACTGAAGGACAGGGAAAACAAATTAACACACTGTATGTTAATTTGCTTCTTTCAGTAGCTGTGACCTCCGGCAACACCGCCGCTTAGCAAAGCCTATCCACCTTCAAAAGTAAGGAAAAATGGACAGAAATCTTAAAAACCAGAGTTTCCTCACTCCTAATTAAAAAAAACCCAAACAGTAATTTGAGGGACTGATGGTGTTTTGTTTAAACAAAGTATTATCTCATCACCATGAAGTGGGGAAAACACTCTGCAACAATCATAGAGTACCAATCAGTTCACCGATTTAAACCCACCCAGACATCTATTTATTCAGTTTTAAAAGCCAAACCTCACTGCTTAAAAGCTCAACATTTTCAGGTCCATAAGAGCTGGGAGGACGCTGTTCCACGTTCTCACCTTGCGCAAAAAGCAAGTTTTAAGAAGTATCTCATGTCACCGAGCTGGTTGCTGCCAACGCCTTGTAGCTGTCAATAAACAACCCTCCAGCCTGCACCACTCCTGAACCCAAACCCGTGATGTTTTAAGCCCCCCTGATGTCAACCGGGCAACCAGTGGCCTGGAGAACTGAGATGGGATTCACACGCTGCTGTCACCCAACTGAGGCATTGCTAACGCACAAGCTGGTTTATAAAAGCAGTAATACGCTGTGTCACGCTGTGAGGTTGCCACCAGGGAACATAAACCTTGGGCTGTGTGCTGAGCTCCTGCCAGCAGTAGCGGTAGGAGATGCTCCTGCCTACATAGCGGACCTACCTAAACGAGACACGAAGCTTCTGCTGACAGTAATGGACCAATTGTCAAGAAGTCTAAAGGTAGAATTTACAGAAGTCAGTGACTTCATAAATAGTTTTTAAAAGTCCACTGTAACCTCCAAAATAAAAATCTCAGCTTCATCTTATCTCAGAATGGAAAATTAAACCAGATGCGTAAATCAGCCACCATTTTCTTGTTCCAGCGTTCAGATTTGCACTTAACTAATTAGCAATGGATTTCAAATCAAAATATAGCACATATTCATGCCATAATTACAGACCATTACAACTCATTGTCAGATGTGCAGGAAACATTTGTAATTAACTGTTAGAAATACAATATTAAGAGACAGCAGCCCTCCTGCCTCGCTTTCTGTATGAATTTGAAGGACTCGCGCTTCTGCTCGCAATATGCATTTTTGCAACAAAGCAACGAGACATACCAGCCTGATTTCCACAGCTTTTGAGAATTCAAGAAACCTTTGTCCATCAGCTGTAAGTGCTAGCGCTAACGGATGTAAGGCCCGACAGATGAAAGTCAGCAGACTCTCTGGATGCCCTACTAGCCTTCTTTTTGACAGTCCAGAGGAGCACGGCTCTCTGCATAGTCTTCTAACCTCATGGGTCATTAGTGATGTTTCCTCACAAACAGAAAGGCTACGAAGCCACGAAGCCCCGTTAATGGGTTGCTAGGTGGGCTGTTCTGCCTTTGCTCCCATTAACAAGCGCTGTGCCTGCACAGCCAGAAAGGAAGATTCGTTCCCTCAAATACTCTTGCTTTGACAGCACCAGCTGAGGAACGTTCTTTTTTCTGGTTTTGCATCCTAACACACCAAAGCTTCTGTAATTGTACTATCAGTGTAAAATGTATAGTTGTAAACTATCTGCTGAGCATCTAATAAACTATGTATCAAGCATAATAAATAACTGGGATTTTAAAATGCAGAGGGGGGAAAAATGTAATCAAAAATTAGAGAAAAAAATGGAAAAAGCAATTTGGTTAAATGTCTCAGCCAACTACTAACTTACTTAAACAACAACATGGTTTTCACACTTCATAGCATTATTTTCATTTTTTAATCCCATTTTCACTTCATTTACTATTTATAAAATGTTTCCCCTTGCCAGAAGAGAATAGAAGCAGCACGAAATCAAGCCATGAGCCTAAACTAATGATCCGCTATGTGCCTGTTAATAAAATTAATCTACAAGCCCAGTAGGTGATTAATCTCCACAGTCGTGAAAAAGAAGTTTGCCTGGGTGAACATGCAGAGCATTAGGGAGCCCCACAGTACTACGAGCGCCCTGGGAAGAGCCGTCCCTGCCAGTTGTCACTGCAACTCCAGGTCACTGTTACCAGTGAGGCTGCCAACCGCACGACCAGCTCCGTTAGTAAGGGGGTGCAAAGCTTGAGGGAGGACTTTCAAGTGAGAAACGGGATACCACAGCAACAAATGTCTTCAGGCACGCCAGCCCACAGGCCTCCCTCAGTAAGTGCTCAAGTGTTCAAAATCAGGAAAGGACATTCAGTTGAGAGAAATGGAAATGAAGGACTAATTTAAAGATGGTATCACAATCCAGCAATATTTGCGTATAGGGTTTGGGCATTTTTTTTGTCAATACTGTTTACTACGTTCTCTTTTTTAGCATCTATTGCAAAGAATATATTATTAGTAGGACAGATGGCAAACTATGCTTAAAACCGGTAAGTGGAACCAAATGCTCTAATCATTTGGGTAGAGGAGAGGTTGGTTCTGCAAAGATTTGGGTCTGGTCCTCTGATGGAAGTCAGTGCCAGTTCCGTGTTCACAGCTTTGAAGTCCCCTGTAATTGTATAATGCCTTTGCTAAAAGAAAGCAGAACCACTGTGGTTATTCTGGGGAGATCCGTTGCATTAGTTTATGAATTTCCGGGTGATACAACTGCTTGAAAATGGAAGAAAATATGTAATTTTGAGCAAGATGCAGTACACGATCAATATGCTAACAGAGTATATAATTACAGTAATACAGCAGATACAGTGAATTCATCTCATGTGAGTCCTACATGAATCACAATCACATTTACTTTTCTTCTAAGCTTCTTTAGCCATGATTCTGTCAGTAGTGGAGTCTGCATAACATAGCAAATTGTGTTCGTGCATGTAAGGAATTTATCAACCTTATTTTCAGTACTAGCATAAATTAAGATCTTACTCAAGTCAAAGCATGGTTTACAGTTACTATCACAAACCCGTGGCAAATCAGGAACTTATTTACTATTACCACACTGGTTACCTAATTTACACCTCCAAACCCTAACCGCACCTCAGTTTAATTTTAAGTGGTAAAAATGGGATTTACATAGCCTTTTTGAAGAGGCGTTGAGTACTTCTAAAGAGCTTATTGCTAACTCGAGTACTCTTAACTATTTAGGGATCTTCTTCAAAGAAACCCAAACAAAACAATATACAATACCTACCCTATCATTGGTGGGCACACAGTACACCCACCTACATGCTAACAACAGCCTCCAAGAAAAGACATGCAAATGCAAGGCTTACAAGGAGTGCTGCCCACAGGTATGATATTCATTATTTCACTTAGCCCCCATAACTGGAATCAGCAGATCACTTGAGAGCCTCAAGCCCCGCTGCTCCAAAAACACTTAAGGAGGAAATACCAATTCCCTTTTAAGTCAATAGGATTTTTGCAGTTTGAGGACTGTGTTGAGAAAACCGGAAAGTATGACCCAATTATACCTTAAAGGTACAGAAGTCAAGACACAGGGAGCGGGAAAATCACACAGGCTAAAAAAAAAAAAAAAAAAAAAAAAAGAAAAAAGCTTGTTTGTTTGTTTTGGTTTTTTTAAATATAACCTTTTGATCATCCAAACTGTTCTTGCTTGACAGTATGGGTGGAAGGAAAACATCTGTGCCCTAAAAATGCAACTTCACAAAAATGCAATTGCATATGAAATCATTTTGTATTTCCTAAAAGTCGTCTGGTAGCTCAGTCACCTTTCCCTATTCAGGCAAAATTTCAGGGCAGTACTGCTTTCCCATTTCTAGTGGCTGTGCTCCTTCTCATGTGTGCGATATCATTTCAACTCTTTCAGCCCCATTTTTGTGTTGGGAGATCATTGTAGACAGTCATGTCAAGATACGGGTGAAGTTTCTTTCTTCTGCGCCTAGAATATTTTCACTGTAAGGGTGACTGAGCACTGGCACAGGTTGTCCAGGGAAGTGGTGGAGTCTCCATCCTTAGAGATATTCAAAAGCCATCTGGGCACTGTCCTGGGCAATTGACTCTCCATGGCCCTGCTTGAGCAGGGGATCAGACAAGGTGACCTCCAGAAATCCCTTCCAACCTCAATCATGCTATCATTTTGTGAAACACAAAGTCAGATATATAGTAACAAATCTACAGCAGAACAAAGCTCTGTCATTACCTCTTTCAGATGTTTTTTGTGCCTGCATTTTGTTTTGCAAGTTGGTCATTATCATTTACTATTCTCATTTTACAGTTACTTATACCTTACTTAAGCAAGGGCTCAACAAAAGACACTTTTCTGGACTCATGCCTTACAATGAAGCCTATATTTTAGAAATGATAAAGCTGGAATAAGCAGCAAAACACTTCTGCGTGTTAGAAAAGGAAAAAAAAAAGTTAAGATTTTGATAGCAACATCCATTACAGGATTTTTTTTTCTACTATCATTATGGCAATTTTAATGTGAGCTACTTCCATTCACTTCAGTAGAGTTCCTCTCAATTTATCTCAGTATGACAGAAAAAAGAGTTTGTCCCTCAGGCGTAATTTTTTACATGGACTCTTTAAGAAGAATTCCCCCTTACGTGATCATTTCATGCCTTTCATTCCAAGTCAACCACCGTAAGTAGTAATGACAAAAAACCCCCAAGCCCTAAGTACCTTAACCAGGTATTCACTATTTAATCAAATTACTGATTTAAAAAACATATTGCAGAGTGGTAATAGCTATCAGGATACATGGACTAAGGAAGTCACAGGGCATTTCCTTGCGTCTGCCATGTTTAGGAGAAAACTAATGCTGTTTTATAGGCCTCTATTTGCATGGGAGATAAGAAATTAAATACTGGGGGGGGAAAAATCTGCAGTCATTTAAAATAAGTTAATTAGCTCTGAAATAGCTGGCTGAGAAACAGGAAACACAGATACCACACCAAAAGGACAAATGGAGAGAGACAAGCACGGGCTTTGAACGTTACGGTTCTGAAGACTTAGTCACTGTATTAAGTAGAGCACACAAAGAGTCTGGGATTGTCAGGGCTCACTTACATACAGCACATAAATCTTTATTATGAGGCATATGTTTCTGACAGCACCACAGCGCACAGGCTGTTGCAAGATGCCTTTCAAAAGGAGCAACAACCTCACCACGTGTGGAAAAGATGGTTTTGCCAGTACAGCGCCTGAAATTGCTAAAAATCTAGCAAGTGCCGTAGCGTACATCATCTGCAAAAGCCCCACAGGTAACAGCCACGCAGCTGTCGGTAGGAATGCAATATAGGAAAGCAAGGGCAAAAGTGGAGATCGCTGTGCTCTGCCAGAGTCTAAAAAAACAACAAAAATAACCAACCTGAATTTTGCATTTGCAATACAATGTTCACTTAACGTACATAACGGGACAGCATGTTAATGTTCCTCTTCTGAACGGCAACACAAAGTGAAAGGCAGGTAGGGCAACGGGGCAAGAACAGGAAAAACACCACCCCTGGGGACCCACAGAATCATCATATGGCAAACAAAACGAATAACCGACAAAACGTTCTTCCACAAGGATGCCATCAGGACAGCAATGGGATGGTGAGAGCAGGGGAGAAGCGCCGCTGCCGGCGGGATTCAGAGGAGTTGTGAAGATTTAGGACACTCTTATACAGGTGTTCTGATGGTCTAATGGTGTTTCTTCTTCTTTGCGCTTATCTTTAATTAAACCAACTGCTGAGTCCAACATCACGTTGCCCTCCATTTTGAGGGGACGCTGTGACACAGTATGGTGGCCTTTCTTGCTTTGCCAGTTTGTGAATATCTACTACATCTGCCTGCTGTGCTTTTTTTGGTTTTCTGCTGGAGGCTCTCCTAGGGCTCTGCATTACCACCACAGTAAAACTACGTTAAGCATTACTGTTTCTTTGCTTTACCTTGCAGGTCAAAACTGTTATCTGCAGTACAAATGACTGTTTTGATCATGAAGACGTGGGAATATATTCTGAGAGTTCAAGAATTTACAGAACTTGGAAGCAAATATCATCATAGTCAAGAGGCCCCAACTTAACAACGAAAGGCAGAATTCCAGCCCTACAGGTTAAATTGTTTGATTAAATTCTCTCAGAACAACATTTTTCAAGAATGAGGGCCCAGAATTACAGCCTTCAAATAGCCCTCCTGTATTTAGGGGCTGATGGATGCTAACCCAGAGTTTCAAAAAGTCAGACAGTATTTAAATACAGATAATTGTTAAAGTACAGTGCAGTTATATTATCACAACTTAAAACCACTCAGATGGCATTTCAAACATTTAAAGGTAAATGCCTTATTAACAGATTGCTGCTTTTACCATATGAGTCACTAACGGCTCCTGTTATGATGATAAAAGCGCACTGAAAGCCATAAAAAAAAAAATAAAAAAAAATCAACCCTGTACAAGACAGCTCCTTCAAGATGCTGCCTTCTCTGTAGCACAGGGAAAAAAAAAAAACCTCAAATACCAAATGCTACATTTTTCCTGGTTAAAGACCCTGTATTCTTTAACTTCCCCCCCGCCAGAACAGCATCTGGACTCTAAACGTGTTCTGTATTTATTACTAAACAACAAGGATGTGAAAAGTCACAAGTTATTTTGACAGGCACTCTCCCCTCTAACTGGGGTTGCAGATACGTCTGGCAGGACTGAAAGGAAGAGGCAGTACCAGCACATGGAAACGACATCCCCCTGGGCTTTTCGTTCAGAGCGAGTGAGGTTCACTCTGTCACTCCTGCCCACCCTTCAAGATGCTCAGTCCCAGTACCCCAGCAGCACGATTTCAGTAGCGTTTCCCATTATGAAAAGGATGGTGAAGCTGAGGGCTGCAGGATGGACTGAGACGATGTACACCAATTCTCTTCCATGCCAAGTTATTTTGTGTGAGGACCAAGCAGAAAGCCAGATCCTAAAGGCTTTCAGAACGTATGGTATTTAAAAGAACCTGATCTCATGATGAGATATCATAGCACAACTCATGACCCTCACAAGCTTTCCTAAAGCTTAATTCCAGAAAGTCATCCTGGTTTAATCTATAAATGCAAAACCACAGTACATCTTGACTCCCTGAGAGTCTGCCTAAGTACAGGCTTCAAAATTTGGCCCAGTATTTTGGGGCCAGAACACAGGAATCTAGCTCTAAACTCAGGGGATAAGTCATCAGGGCAAGGGCACACCGAAATACCAGCTCTTTCTGCTCAAGTGCAAAGCCCTGTCTCAGAGAGGGGCCATTTTTGGAGCTTCAAAATGTCTTCCTGTGATCACACTAAGGTTATTTCTGTACCCAAGGGACCTGCTTCTCCTGCTCCCACTCCCCTGCACTGGGATTTAGTTCTTATATTCAGGATGTCTATTGAGAATGAACATTTTGCACAGCGCCAATTTATTTTCAGCTAGTAGAGGCTTGTAAGTGGTAGCATAGTTTATTACAGAATTCATTAATATTTGATTTTAAGGATGTGGCATACTCTGTAAGTGGCTGAAAATCACAGCATTGCATAACTGCTACGATCTATTTAAAACTACGTTTTTCTATCGTAGAAGTTCAAAAATTAACAAGGAAGAAAGACAGCAAAATGAAGCAAACTCAAGATTTGAACGCTACCAATGAAGGCAAGATGGCTCCCCAAAAGCCAACCGTGTAATGAATAAATGATTAGTCCTCTTGAAATGCCCCATGCATACCAACTAACACCACAATAAATTCTTGCGCTTACTTCTACTTCAGGCCAGGAACATTTTTCCCCTCTCCAGCAGGAAGACTCATGGATCAGAGGTCACCCCATGAAAAATCACTGGCCTGAAGAAGAGCACCGATTTTTAATAACCTGTCAGAGACGGCCTTGCGAGGCTACCTTGGAAACAGCAAACAGAAGCAACTGACTTTGCTTACAAAACCAACAAATTTCTCAAAATTCACAATACTTTTTCATTTCTAGTGATCATGTCATATTTCCTACATTAAACACGAGGCAGGCCAAAGAAGCGTAAAAGGCAATTACTAAAAATAATTTGGAACACCTCTAAAATTCACTTGCTCATGTTTATCAACACCTCATTTCTGAAATGCCCAGATTTAAAGACATTATTTCACCTACTACTGACATACAGTTACCTCTAAGGAAAGCACAGGGACTATTTCAGATTTCCAGATCTGTCTCCAGTAATTTGAAACCATAAATGACCAGAACAGCAGCTTGATTACCAGGCACTTCCCTGCTACAGCTCAGACGAGCACGTAAAGACATTGGTTAATTACTCATGCAAGGAAGAGCTTCCCTCAACCAAATTACCTACTTGTTATTCCATAGCCCCCTCTGCCTGGGTAACCTCCCACCTCCCCACGTGGACCAGCTGATATTAACCTTCTGCGTTTATCAAAACTTACGCTATTCAGTGGTGTGATTGCAAGAATTAAAAAAAAAAAAAAAAAAAAAGAAAAGAAAAGAAAAAGAGAAATACCATAGATGTCCTCCGATTAATGCTTAACTAATATCCCATTAGAGTATAGAACAGCTGTAAAGTACATGTTCACCTTAATTATAAACAATTTAGTTTTGATAAATTACATTAGATGAAAATTTAATATTGGAGCTATTAGAACTGGTTCATTAACCCTAACATCTCATTTACAAAGTAAGTCATTTCCATGGGTCCAGTATATGCCTTACACTGATCGAAGTAAGAACAAAGCCAGTATTTAAGGGTCATACACAGCCCAACCTCAAGTGTACAGGTTTTTTGGGGTTTTTTTTATTCTGTATCTTTCATGCAGAATAGGTATGTGACTAAAATGGGAGAATGCCTGCTCAGAAAAAAGGCTGTCCTAATTCAAGTATCATTAAAATAAAGAAAAGAAAAATTAAAAACAAACAAACAAAAAAAACAAGAACCACCCGCACCCACCCCCCAAAAAAACAACCTACAAACCCAAACCACAAACGGCCACAACTGTGAGGAAAAAAGCTCAATCTCTTCCAGATGAGCATCAATCAGTGAAATGATGAATGTTCACAACCTCAAATAATGCGTTTAGCGGAACAGTGACAACCTCATGTCCGAAACAACTGCCTGTAGCATAATATTAAGATATTGCTAAAATGCCTAGCACTTATTAACATACTTACGCCCCGAATTACTTCTCCAATCGCCACGTGACTGGATAAAAGAGCCGAAATTCCTCCACATGAGGTGAGAGCACATACAGGCTCTCGCCTGTAATAAAAAGCCGAGGCATTGCGGTGCATGAGGAAGCTCGGGCACTGCCGGAGGCAAACATATCCTGAACCTCAAAGCGAATGGTCTAACTCCCCTTAATGTTTTCCTGAAGCGTTTTTCGGGAAGTTCTCCATTCCTTCTCAGATGTGAAAGCCTTCCCCTGCTAGGCATGCAGGGGTGCGCTGCCCGGCTCTGGGCTGCAGCGGGAAAGGCCAGAAAGGAGGCAAAGGCTAAAACCTAAACCATCACAGCAATGACTGCCGGCGCTCTGGGCTCTGGCATCCTAAACGTGATTACTATTGCACTGACAAAAGTTTTTTCTAATCATGTTCCTCATTTAATCCCAGATTGAAATAAACAGATTATTTTTGTATGAAAATCTCAAGAAATAAAATCCGTGAAAACCAAAATAACTTGCTACTTCAAAGCTATGTGTTACTATGTAGCTAAATCAGCTCTTAGTTATTATTATACATTATTGCTTTATTATGTTCCTACTAAATCCTTAGTTGCATAATGTATTAGTTCAGCTTAAACTGGAACAAAATGTCATGTCTCAGACAATTACAATGTTATTTCCCAGTTACACATTTTTTTTCCATTTTAGTTGCATACATCTACTACGCACCCTTGTATTTCTCCACGCATTTGTAACATATGACACGTATACTGATTGGGCAACAGCAATTGTAAGCCAGAGGGAAAGTATAGATATCCCCAGTTTCCACTTATTTCTTAGTGGTCAAGGGGCAACTATTCTGTAGTGAAGATGGGAAAGAGGCAACTACAATAGGAAACGGAGAAATGGAGTGGACTCCATAGTCCCTTTAAGAAAAGTAATGCAAGACTCCAAGGAAAAAAAAATAAAAGCAGAAATAATGGTGTTCACATATGTTTTCCTGCACCATGTGGCTCATAAAAGCCATTCTACTCTCACGAGATCTTTACTTTGTGTACATATATGATAATCAAGGATAGCATAAGGTGCTTAAATGCAGATGCAATACCATACAGCAAACCATTTGCCAGATAACTATTCCATATTACAATGGGGGGGGGGGGGGGGGACGACACCAAACTGTGCTTCAAACTCTCTTGCAAACATTGAATTGCTTTGATTGAGATTTTACAAAAAATAAGATATATGCATTCAGGTACACAGTTGTAACTACTACCATGTACTTGACTAAAAAAAGTGTCGTTACTAATTGCACGTGCAAAATGTCCCATCTCTCCCATCAGCAAACAACTGCTTAAAGAAATTAAAGTCATTACACTGAATACTTTATTCAGCCAAGGGGAAAGGCATACTTTTCTGCATGCTCAAAAAGCTGTAACATTTGGCATCTCAAGGAAATCTTCTTGACATTTCTGCCTAGGGTAAAAAAAAAATAAATTCTAGAAACTATTCCTCATCAAAACTGCCAATGTTCAGTGGATGCCATTTTATTGACACGTCCGTAGGATCCCGTACCAAAGTTCAGATTCTCATCTTAAGATAGTGAAATTGGCACAGCCCACCTCTGCTAGCACAGATGTTATCTCCAACAAGATCACTGAGCGTATACACAATAGAAACCTGATGAGAACTTCTCTGCTTGTGATCCAAACCACCCTTGCACAGAGGAGACAGAATAACATAGACTGTATGTCATAACTACAAAGGTCTTGTAGGTTATTCAAAGTACATACTGTACATTATGTCTCCTTCTGCTGATCCAGTTCAACCCTGGATTGTAAGGAACCCCTGTAACACACGCAAAATCTTAGTATTGCCCAAAGTTTTTCATGCATCTCAAAGGCACCAAAAAACCTTCTGACTGGGCCAATATTATATTAATGTTTAAATATTAACAGAGTAAGAAGAAAACCAAATATTACAAGGATCATAACTCATGATGCTCTTGGAAAAAAAAATTAGTCATGACTGAAGATTTGAGTATTGGTATAAAGTTTGTAATAGGTATGTTACACCCTCAGAATATACAAAAATGTCTAAATACAACCATTATATATTCTAAGCACTCCGCCTTCTCAACTCTGATGAGCCCTGCCACTCATGCTTATATAAAAATGTACATGAATGCATGTGTGGGCTGTGGTACAGACATACTTGTCACACGGGTGATGAGCTCAAGCAAATGAAAACCCTTTTCCTTTACTAAGCACACCGAACACACTTCCCCTACGTTTCTCCACCTACCTACAGATAACCAAATGAATGAAACTGATTGAACTGGTATGTGTAATAATATGAACAGCCTGCAAAACGCCCTGAAGTACTGCCAGTCATTTGATAGGAATTACGAGGAATACATGGAATATAAGGTGGCACATACACCTTTTTTTTTTTTTTTTGCTCCAATTTGGGATGCCCTGTCTAACATATTGCCTCAATTCCTAACTTCTGTTTGTATCATATTTCACTGTCTTAAGTTGCCCATACATTTCAGTATATCTTTAGATAGATGACAGGCAGACACAGATGACACACAAATATAAATTACAATGGTGACACAAGCGCACTTTCATACTGAACAAAGAAGACTTCCCATTTTAAGTAGTACTTGAACTTTTTGGCTATAAAAACCAAAACAACATCAAAAAACCCCCTCTCATTTTCTGATCAACTTTTCTCATGTATACTGCTGAGAATAAGATTTTTAGACTTTGGACAATTTAGTTTGGCAGGACTTCAAGATATGAGACTATGAAAAATGACATTTATTTTTTTAATGTGTTCTTTTTTAACCTAGTCTTAATTTCAAAAATCCTCCAGAAAGGTATTTGTTTTTAAAATCCACTATTCTGTAATGAGAGCTAGAGTACAAAGACTTAATTTTATGAAGGTTAACAACCATTTGTGTAGTTGAAGTCACCTCTCTGTGTTTTAAAATTTCGTTTCATAAAAAAGTTTCAAAAACCAGTATGACTTGTTCACATTCCAATAAAATAAAATAAATTAAAAAAAAAAAAGATACCTTAGATTAAGCTCTTCATCATAAATAGTCTGCAGACTGCAAAGATGTCCTTATGGTCTGACTGTATTTTTAAGAGAGACTTCACTGAGAGTTCACTAAAGCTCCAGGACTGCAATCACGGAGAGATTCAAGACCTAGCGCATTTTTACCATCTTCTTCACTTCTCTGTAAAGCAGCATGGTTGACCAGGCAAGCCAAGGCCCTCCCTCCAGCTGTGCAACCTCTTCAACAAGCACCTCCTCAAGTCCCAAGCCCTCGAAAAATGGGTCATTTCTATAGGCATAGGTACACAGAAGTGGATATATGTTGACCTAAGATGGCCAACTGATTAAAGAAATTAAATGCCTTCACCCACTCCATTCATACCCTAGTCCCCTGTTTGACAGACCCTACTCGGTACCGCAGCACCTCTAAGGTACGGTTGTTACCAGCTCTTCCCAACCAGCCCATTCATCTCAAACCCGTTAACCTCCTGACACTTGTGCCTCCAAGCACCTGCGGGCAGCGAGCGCAGCAGGTCTCTGCTGAACCGCATAAATGCAACTCACTGCCCGGAGCCAGGGAACAAGTCATCTCCTGCAAGTGTGACCAGAGATGCAACATGAACCCCCACAGAGAAGTAAGCCACACGGTGCTTATTCAAGCCCACACAGCGACTCTGCAGTCATATGCTCTTCCCGAACAGGTACACACAGACAGAAGGCACAGCCAGTGCAGAATTTATGAATTCTTGAGAATGTTCTTCCCTCTCCACAGTACGCAGCTAAAGTACTTTGGAAACCGTGTGCCATACAGAGACGATTTATTGTCAAAATGCAGATCTTCAGAATATCTGTCTACGGGGCCTCTCCATAAATTCGCATAAAACTATCAAGGCTGAGGCTTACAGCACGGTATAACCATGTTGAACAGCGTTTCAGCTGCTCTCCAGATTCTCCGGTATTCTGGATACTTTCCAAGTAGTAATTAATAGAGTCAACACATTCCTGGTGTTTGGTGTTGATTCTGAACCGCACAAAATTGTCTCCTCTGAGAGTACTGAAATGCAGAACACATGAAATCACATTGGATGCTTTCAGATGTGGAACTTACACAGTATTTGCTGCGGATAATAAAATCTCATCAGCCCTTATTCATGCTGGATAATAACAATCTGTTTTCTGTCAGAGCCAGGGACATATAAAAAAAACCAAAAACCAAAACAACTTGCCATCTCCAGCTATGAAAAGAAAGAGCTACTTCTACAAGGCTTTATTTTACAGCAGTATCAAAATAATGTAAACAACATACTGGAAGCATCATGATGCAACACAAGCTTCATACAATCCAGTTACCCACCACCAAATCATGGCAGAAGGAAAAAAAAAAAAAAAAAAAGAAATCTGCAGTTTGTGTGCTGCTTACAAAACAGCTGTAACTCCCAGCCAACAGAGGGGAAAAGCCCTGTGTTTATTTCTGGGAGATCTGCACAGGAATGATGTCAGAACCAATTTGTCTGGCTCCATGCCTCACCTCCAGCTTGCAAGACCACAGCTGAAAGGGTCATTTGATCCATTATACCCCTGCAACGTTCTGCCCGCTGAGCTCACCCACAAGGATGCCAGTTCATGCTGGTAAACAGCCTTGCTTGCTCATTCCCACCACGCAAGAAGCCACAGCTTCACCAGACCGCTCGGATGAAGTCTTGATTTTTGAAGAAGACCTCAGTGTCCTCTCTAGAAGCGCTGTGCAAGCATTTCCAACAGCGCTTCCAGCGCTACTCATCTCTGCGATGCACAGCCACACAACTGAGCAAGGATTATCAGATATTAATGTGATATTATCACATTATCAAGTCAACCAGGTGAAGGCAACGCTGTGAGGAAAGATCTCTTGGTGCACTTGGTGCACTACAGAGGTGACACAGACATGAAGGGAAAAGGGAGAGCTGTAAAGAGTGAGGAATGCCTAAAAAGCATTCAAATATGATTGGTTGTGTTTTAAGAGGAAATTAATTTTTTTTTCTGATTTACAGCTCAAAAATGAACACCGGTTTGCTGCGTACTCAACTTTTTCTTATTCATACCCAAACGCAGCCCTTGCACAGGACAGGTATTACCAGACCCCGACGCTGAGCCTTCGCAGCCTGAGTGTTAGTTTTATTGAGCTACTGTAATTCTCTTCACTTCCGAAAATCAAACTGTTAGTGCACCCTTTATTCAAACCTTTAAAACCATTAATGTCTAAGTGTTGTTTTACAGATGTCCGAGTATCTCAGGAATAGCCCATGAAAAGGATCTAAAATAAATTGTCCATGATCTTAAGTTTACTGCACACACAGAAGATTTTTAGGGCTCAGTGAAATAACAAATATCGATGTGTTTGGCTCAGATTTTGGTCTTACAAAATTAGGTAGTCCCTCTAGTCTTCTACAGGAGAAGCTAATAACATTAAAAAAAAAAAATACTCTCTGCAACTGCATCTAAGTAAATCACCTAACTACTGCATATGTAAACGAAATAGATGTTTTTATTTCTCCTACTAATTGAATACAGGAAGTACACAATTTTCAAATAGGGCTCTCCTGTTCCAATACCAGACACGAAAACTTCATTACCAGTTGTAATTACTTCCTCTTCATTATGTGGTTTATAGGTAAAGAAGGAGAGGAAGGCTACGGGTTCCATGATGGTTAATACACGTGTGGCACTCGGCAGAACAAGTGATGCTGAGTAGGCAAGGACACATGACTGAATTAGCCAGGGAACTTATATCGAGCCTTTGCCAGCTTCACACAGGTTCATGGAGGAGAGCATAAAGCACGCCAGCACACGTTTAACCTGCCAGGAACTTTGCGATGCATTTGAACCATCAGAAGGAATTTATATCCCACAAAAGCTCTGTGGTCAAACGATGAGATTTGAAGAGAAAATAAAGCAAAACCAGGAGGGGAAAAGAGGAGGAAAAGGGAACGAATTGTGGCAGGTGGTGCAGGGGAACTAAATCCTAAATAATCAGGTTGGTCAGAAAACGACTCTTGAAGCAGGGAGAGCCAGAACAAGGGAAGAGGCAATCTTCCAAATATGTTGGGGTTATTCAGGAATATAGCCATATGGTATCAGATAACACGTAAAGCAACAAGCTCATTTCTGTAGCACAGTGGTGGCACTAAGGAGTCAGGGAAACCAACATTCCAACATACCGTGTTAAGTTTCTTGCAAGAGACAAACTGGGCTGATTTCTCCTTACGTATCTTTATATGCTTACATAACCTCACAGTGCTAGCCCTGTCCTCCCCTCCCACCCTAGAAAGCGATAAACAGCACTCACTCTTGCTACCAAAAAAAATAATTAAAAAAATAAATATATATAAAAATAAAAAATACGGCACGCAGTCATGGTACAGACCAGCTTTTGTGAAAGGGAACAAGGAAAAACACAACAGTGTTGCTACTTACATTCTTGTATTGCTGGTCTTGTTGATAATTACAGATTTTCCAGTCTGATCCACATTGTGATCCATTCCAAAGTAAGCTGCCACTCTGTGCACTAACATCCTCTGATATGACGACATCTGAGGGAACTTTTTATAGTGATTACTGGAAAGAGGAAAACAAAAACACATCGATAATTACATTTCCCTCTGAGCTATAATTAAATGAAAATAGCAATACATTTGATAGTTCATTGGACAGAAGTCTAACTGAAAACTTCTCCTTTGTGCATTTGCATATAAATGTCTGCTACAAAAAGGCACACAAGAGAAAAGAATTATATTGTGAGTTTCTAATAAGCTTATTTCCATGCTGCGCTACATTGGGACAAACAAAGCTCATGCTTCGTGGTATCGTCTGAGTATTCTGTTTATTGGGAAGAACTTGTTCCCCAACGCCACACACACGCTTAGGCTCCCTGCGCAAACCACCCTGCAGATTTGCTGAGACACTGGCAACAGCTTTCTGCCTTTCTCCCAAAGGTCAGACGCAGGGCGACGCTGGAAGGATCTAGGTTGGTAAATACTCCTTTTTTCTCTCTTACCAATAAATATATTTATTTCCTCTGCTCCTATTCTGACCCTCTATTTTTTAAGGCTGCAGAAACATTTTATTACAAAGAGCATGTGGTAGCAACAATCCCTCCCACCCAAGGTCAGTTTTATTTTCCAAGGCATTAGAATAATGTAGCATCCAGGGAAACCCGCGAGGTAGCATATTTGATTGTCCTCTGCACTGAAAGCTTTACTTATATTTTTGGACCTAACTGAGTAGAGCCAGTGGAAGCCACTGAAAAATTACAATGTAATGAAAAGCCAAAGGTTTTCCTTTACGTCTAACCGTATTTTAAGCAGTACCACCACGTGTCGGGAAATAAAAGCCTGATCTTGCAGCGTGCCAGTAACAGCGCTCGGGAGCACTGTGGTCCATATGAGCGTATCCACCGCGCAGCCCCCATTGCTTACACGCACACGTGATTTAGTAACCAAGTGGGGAACGCGACTTACTTGTTGTCACTAATAAAATCAATAATTTCCTGTTCCATTTTCAAGAGTATCATTCTGTCCCTGTCAAAAAGAAACGCAAGGATTTGTAGCGTCAACTACCAATAGACATTTTAGATGAAAAAACGAATATATCAATGTTTGTAAGGCAATTTTGCAAGTGTTATCAGCCATCTCGACTGAAAATGAAACATGCTTTGCGCCCTGGCACATCTGGAGAAGACTGCAGCCTGCTTTGCTGCACCTTCGCTGACATATGTGACAGATTTAGCTCTTCCTTGAGCTCAAGGAAGGGGCTTCCAGCCACACCAGGCTGTGATCAACGCCTCGCACAGAAAGACTCTGACTGCTATGGATAGCTTTGGTCTCTTTTCACCCCCTTTTTTTTTTTTTGACAAAAAATGAGATTTCCAGCTAAGCTCGCTCTTTCATGAGGAGACCTGATACCAGGGAAATTTTCAACATTTTGTCTGAGGCACATCTTCCACGAGGCATTGATCTGCAGGCGAGAAGACTGGGCGCACCTCACCTAGTTAGAGAGAGCACAATGGAGAACAATGCCTTTGAACTATGGCTCCCAGGAGGCAATGCCGCAGCATTTCTCAGTCAAAATGCTCTGTTTTCAACTGGAAAGTCTGAGATGTTCTCTCCCCCCACCCAAAAACATTCAAAAATTTCCCCAGCACATTCCCACACCTACATTTCTGTAAGCTTGACAGACTCCATCACTCCTTAGCTCTTTTGAACTTTCTCATTTTGTGCAGATAAAACAATTCAAGGACCTTATGTCATCTATACAAAAGATTATGCAAGCTGTTAGGTACCCTATCATTCCTAGTTGTCCTATAATTGCAGAATAACACGGTACCTATTTAATGGATTCAATTGAAATGAATGTTGAAAAGCACAACGTATAAAAATGTTACAGACCCCTCCTTAGGCACTCGGAGGCAAATTTAATGTTAAAACGAGCTCGCTGCTCCAAATGAAAACTTTGGCAATATCAAAAGCAGAATTTGGCACTGCGCACAGGATTTTAATTGTGTACAACATTGCCAAAAGAAAGCTACTTTATATTCATATACAAATCTCCAACTGCAATAGTTATAATATATTACTGCTAAAATCATGTAGAGCTATCTGCAGGAAGGTAAGGACAAAGACCAGATGTCACTGAAAATTAAATCAAGCAATGGGTGACTGGACAGGTGGGTAGAAGTCGATGACTTTTTATAGCTTTTTGCTCAGTTAACAGCCTACCTCCTTTACATTTTCCCTCATAACCGTCTCCAGAACTAATAAAACACAGCGTACAGTTACAGGAATTCAGAGACCGGCAGCTATAATTTCAGGAGTGCCATCTCTAATGCAGAAAATACGTACCTGGGGTTATTCTTTAATGTGTTAATGAGAAACTCATGCAAATCTATGCCTGTTGAGTCTGTATACTCTTGACTGCAATCTGAAAGATAAAAACAAACACACGCCCCCCTCATTTATTTCATTTGAACAGTTACGATTAAGCTACGCTGTAAATCAAAATAAATTTTCCAGCAACAATCTGAAAGCATATGCTCTGAAAGAAAATGTTCATTCGGAGTTCGGCCAACAAAGACCTACGCTCAGAAGCATCGGGTGGACATTCGTGGTTCCTCTGTACTATTCTACTGAGAGTCCAGCACCAAAACTAAACACCGACAGAAAGTGCTGGTCACTTGAAAATTGTGGGAAGCCTTCAATGCCCCTCAAAACCCTGCCAATTTCTTCCTTTAAAATACTAAATAAAATTAAAAAAAAAAATTAAGAAAAAAAAAGGTTTTATTCATCAATGTCTCTTTGCATCACTTAATAAATTCTGTACACACGGAAAATGAGGCATCGTGCCGGTGGGAATACTATTTGCATTAACAGACTGAAATCCAGTGACGCCTTGAGAGTGGGCAGGTGACAGGGATGCGTGACATTAGTCAGAATTAATTGTTCAGCATTGCTATACTGCCTCACTGAGAAGTACACACAGATCCTCAGGCTGGCGTGAACTGTGAGAGCTCCATTGAAGCCAACTGACAATTCACACCAGCTGCGGATCCACACCCAGGTAGGCAATGATTATTTTTAAGAGATTACACTGCAACTCTGTACCATGGATTAATAAAAAGATTTTTTTAAAAAAATACTATACTTAGATACAAAAATATTTTCTGAAGAAGGTCTCAGTAGGTGCTAATAGTTGATTGCAATGCAGCTTAAAGGTCACGGATGGATTTCCTTACAGCATTTAAAGAGAAATTCTCCATGAGAGAAGAGCAATAGTGAAGAGGATTACTCTCTACTGCCTACATTGCACAAATGACACGCCAATATATTATCACTAATGGGGAAAAGCGTATTAGAGTCTTACACTTATTATATAATCACACATATATTTACATATATGTGTGTTTATACCAACGGGTACGTGAAGAAGAATGATTTCACATTAAAGAAAGTTAATAACCTCCAATATCGAACCTCAGCGTGGAAGGTTTCTTCACTTTCGAAGCCCGAATTTATATGAAAAAGACAACCACCAAAAAAACCCACAAAAAACCACCCAATGTCATGCATACACATTTCAGATTCTGAATTTTCTCAATGTATAAAAACACTTCTACTGTGTGTTTATATACAAATAAGGAAATGCATGCTTATAAGAATACACAATCCTTTTTATAACAGTAATTATAGCAATTTAAATATTTTTAAGTTCACCTTTCGATAACATTCTGATCTTGGTTTTTTCACTGTTTTTATCTTTATTTTTATCCTTCTCTTTTTCTTTCTCGGAGTCATCTTTACTAGATTTATCTTCTTCTTGCAAGCTAGGAAAACTTGAAAGCTGTAGTTGGATTGATTCCTGTGGGGGAAAAAAAAAAGACAGACCACTTTAGGGCCAGATTCAGTAAGCTTCCCATGGCTTCCAACCTGCAGAGATTTGCGTTAAACTACGCGTAGCTAGAAAAGCTGAAGCCAGATACATTTCTTTCCTATTTGATTTTTCTTTTTTCCCCAGGAGAATAATGGCATCCTAGACACCAAATTCTAGTGGTAAGTGTATTGCTTCCCTAATATTTGAATGCTATAAACTTTCAGTCTACCTGTATTAAAGGCACTGTATTATTCTACACTTTAGTAATTCTCACTTAAGACTCATTAGAACTGTGAAATACATTTTATGTGGGCTTTCTTAAGTAATTCTATAATTTAATCAATACTACACATGGTAAATGATCACTGATGGACAGATGTCTGAAAAACATAACTTTTTCCCCTCACTATAAAAATCCTGCAGGTTCATATGAAGTGTTTTGCATATGTAAGCACAGTATCAGCCACACTGAGCTTTCAGACTTTGACAGAAGAAGAGTGCCAGCAAGTTATAAACTCGGTTGTATACAAATGGGCTTACTAACTTATCGGGTACTTACTATTTACAGACATATGCAAATATGCCTTCAGCAAAAGGGGGGGAAATGTGCACTGCAACTTTCAAACAAGTTGTGGCAAGTGAACTTCTCCAAAGCATCACAAGTTTCATCCTCAAAAATTCAGTATTTCAGAGACTATGAGTCCCTTTGAAAGCATGCTTCAGCTTTAAAAACTTAATTAAAACCGAGAATTCCAGCTGGTTTGCAATTTCCGATTTGCTTTAAAGAACTTGTTATTTCCCACTTACAACATTACTTCACGTTGGCTTTGTTGTAACAAAACACAAATTGTTTTCTTTTGAAGTTACCATGGCATAATTTATATTTTTCAAGAAATACCAAGCTGGTTGGACAAAACTGAATGAAGCATACTTCTGTGTTCATATTCTTTTGAAGAAAAAAATGGCCAAAATAATACTATACGCTTAAGTAGTGTAAAAATGCACATTGGCATTAAGCTGTCACAAAACTCCCTGGTAATGCAGTTTTCTTTAATAGAAGAGAGTCCTGAATGCCTGATTATTTGGCATCATGGTAATGAAAAACAAATTCACCAATACTGGAGAAAATCTGAGTTTCTTGAATGATAGTGAATTCCCTTCCTTCTCAATTTTTCAAATACTGGCATACCAAAAGACCATTACAAAACTTTAAAGTAAGGGGTGGTTTTTATTTTTAAGCAACGAGACCGTTATGAATTCAAAAGATGCTTTCAATAGTTATTACAAATTTTAGGTTTCTGAATTTTTTTTGAAGAACTACAAATCAACCACCACGACACATGTAAGACAAGATCCTAACAGAACAAGATATCAGCATAAACATGCCACAGTAAGACAGAAATTCGGTAATTTCTCAGCTTAATCAGTATCGACTTTTTGTGAAGTTTGAATGTGGCACAAAAGACTTGAGATGAAAAGCACTGTAAAAGAGAAACAGAGCCCTGGAGCCAAAATTTAACCTGAACTGCTGTCCTTAATCCCTACTCCTGCTAGTTTTGGCGAAAAACTGAGCATACAGAGGGAAAGAGTGGGAACTCCTGGTCGTTTGAGATAAGGATACATAGGAAAATGTTTGCTAACCTGCTCCGTTGCACTCAAGAGGCCTAACGTTATGCCTGCTTTCTTTCACTTCAAATGGCAATTCGATTTCTCATTCAAACAACAAACTTTGGATCAACCACTGCCAAAAGACCCTGAAGGATAACTCTGATTCCCTGCGCTGCCCGGAGCAGAGCGACTATGCCGCTGGCTTTTCAGAACAGGAGAAAAATGTAACTGGCCATGCTATTCCCAGGACATTAATCCTAACCTTCACGGTGGTTAAAATGCACTTATGAAAAGAAAAACAAGAGACTTTACACATAAGCACACATATGAACATACAGGAGATACCGTCTTACATGTAACATAATACTTATATATTTGCACTAGAAGAAAAACACAAAAGGGCTGTAGAGTCGTGAAAGCAAGCTACTGTATATTTTCTTAGATTTTTATTGATTTTTCTCAATAATAAAATACAATGTTAATAAATACATTGATACAAGGTAAGTATAGTGAACAACAAAATAAATGTTCAAATTGCAATAATACACTTCTTGGTCAATAGTATAACATTAAAGGCAACATTCCTTTTAAGTAAGGACATAGTGAACCATCAGGTAAGCGTTCAAGATCAAGTAATACAGGTAAACAAGTTTTTTCCCTATACAGGAAAATGAAGGCAAGTATTCAAATATAAATACAAACATCAAGTCTGCAGTACAATCCATACTCAGTAGTTCTGGCAATGTACTGTACATTCTCTGGTAATTAATTCCCTGTGCTTTGTAAACCATTAAGATAAAATAATAATTTTTAAAAATAAAATAAAATCCAAACCGAAAATAAGCTTTTTCTCCTCTAAAGTGAAAGCAAAGCAATTCGGTTGGCACAAAACTTCCTGTGTCCTTCAGCCAGTCCAAGGAGGAGCCTGCAGGTCCAGCTTCCCATGGCAAAGCTGAGCCGCACTCATTAGTAAAATGTCTGCGACAGCAGAAGCGCAATTCCTATCTAATTAATTACACCAAGCCAATTGTGTCTTTAGGAAATGAATGCTGGGGTCCAGGGAGGAGTTTTATCTCCCATAATTGTTTTGATATGGTCAAAGAAATCTTTGCCGTGGCTGGGCAAAGTCCGGTAAGACCAGAGGCTGCGTGGAACGGGACCCCCTCCTCTGCCTGGCGTCGGGGTGCAATCCGGACAGGGATTTTTACCTCAAAACCTGCCAGTTTCTCTGACGTTTAATACAGGTCCTGTGCAGTACATTATCAACTACCATGCGGTGCTTAATACAATCTCTTTATATTATTCTCCTTCTCATTCTCCATTAAACAATAGAAAATACAAATGAAAGCAGAACAAAAGCCACGCATCTTGAGTAACGCAAGTTAAGCAGAAAGCGTATACCTACAACAGAACAACTGATCAAATAACCTGCCCGTCTACTGCATAAGCATCATTGTAGAGCAGTAGAACATGCAGACGTTCCCCTGCTAAACAACCTGGGTTTTGGTCTTTCAAAAAAAAAAAATTAAAAAAAATAGAAAAACCTCTCCATACTTCTGAGCTAAGAGGAGAGTTGGATTTGTTTCGTTTCAAGTCAATAGAGGAAACAGTGAGAAAGTACACTTAAATGTGATTTTTTTGTTTTTGTGCTAAGCTCACAAGAAGTCACTTGCTCAAGCTCTCTCGATGGCTGATCTCATTTGCACATAAATATCTCATAAATTATAGGCAGCGCTCGTGATATTTTGGTTTTGTTTTTTTGTTAAGCCTTGCTCTTACCAGGCAAGCAAAGAAGAGCATTTGAGGTTTTTACTTTTGCTTTTTGGGGCATTTTTTGAAGTTAGCCTACAAAGACTGCCACCAGTGTTACTGTCCGAGGTGAGGGGTGCAGGGGACAGAACTCTACCAGCTGCTGGGAATACAACACTACCAGTACAGATAAACTCAAATACACGCTTTTCAATAGCAGAAAATCTACACCAAGAGTTTAGAAAATGAATGCCACTCAGTTGGAGGCATCCTTGGCTCTACCAAGGTATTTTAGAGAGCAAAAGATCTGTGTGTTTTATTTGAAGGGGGACACTTGATATGAACTGGAGTCTCAGAGGAACCAGAAACCAGAGCATATTCATAACAGTATCTGGTGCAGCCTCGAAAGAGAGCGCCTTAGAGAAAAGAGCATATATTAATATTCTTTTTGATTGTTACTATCTTTTTAATTTTTAAAATCTGAATTCTTTTGAATTCTTTTCCATTTGCTGAAATTTTCAGGGGGTCTGGAAAAAAAAGCAAACAACACCCTGTGATATAGTATAAAACTAGTATTTCAAAATAAAGTTCACGCTAAACCAGATAACTTCACAAAAACGTGTTCACTGCCGGATGTAATTTTTCCCCCAAGAAAGACGTTGTTAAATGCCCAATTAAGTAACACAATCATGCAACTGAACATGGAGGTCAACCATGCACCTAACGGCAATGATTGCAAGTGTACCTGATTATCATGAATATTCTCCGCTCCCGGGCGAGGGGATGATTCTTCACACACAGCAAGACTCCGCACAAGTTTTCCCTTAGCTCCTGACTGAATAAGAGAGAGAAAACAAAACAGAGAACACTACTACTGACCCCAAGTCACATAAGCTGCTCACATCATCGGTCCCTAAATATCCCAAGTAACTACTACCCACCCAGCCGGCAAAACTGTATCTGCCTTCGATGCGGACAGAAGAGGATTCTAAGCAACACGACATTTGCCACACAGGGGAGGCAGTAGCTTTCTTTTTGGTTTTACTCACTTCTGCCACAGTTCACTCACTTCCACCAAAAAAGGTCACACTAACGAATAGATAATCCAGCACTGAAGGTAATTTAACATAAAGTTAAACTCAAATGTTCCTTCCGGCATTTGGTTTTGAGTTTTTTGCTTGTTTGTTTTGTGGGGTTTTCCCCCCCCCCCCCCTTCTTCTAACAGTATTATATCTAAGGAACACAGACAATAAAAGGTGCAAGTTTTTTGAATCTGCACTTGGAAAATTAAAAGAAGGTTTTGGGGATTTTTTGGTGTTCCTAGAAGGCTCCTTCCCCCTGCCCCCCTCCTTAGGGAGCTAGTCAGTCTCTGCTTCTTTATGTCAAGATTAGTCCGTTAAAATAAAATTCAAACAAGAACATTAATTACTAAAGCAAAAGGAATGAGCTTTTCCCTTCCCCAGTGGCTCACAGAAGCACACATCCTGTCTAACACAAGCACACAGGGAGCCCAGCAGCGTAAACGATGGATAAATAAAGGGGAGCTTGACACATTTTACCTAGAGGAAGTCCTCTGGCCTTTGTGAAACAAGATTATGGGGTAACGGGGAGGAAAAAAAAAAAACCACCCACCACCACAAACAAACCAACCCCAACCACCACACAAGTGATGAAGGCCATCATTTCAACTGCTGACAAATATTTATTGAAATTCTTTATCTTTCCATGGCACGCAATTCCAAACAGAGATGGACCCTTACCTTAGATCTCTTTTTCTGCTGGTTCTGATTTGCACCTCGTTTCTGGTTACAGCAAAAAAAGAGAAGCAGTTATCACTTCAGTGGAGAACGTGCATGACAAAAGAGCATTACCAATGAACAGAGAGACTAAATCACTCATAAATGATATTTTAAACAGTCATTGACTGCAAAAACAACTTCCCCAATCCCAGTCTGGAAAGCAGGGAAAAAACAAGAATCATCTCTGCTCGGCTTTATTCGTTTTAAGAACAGGTATAAAAAAAACGACAAAAACACACTGCACAGTTTTCCGTAATCTTGAATACAATAAAAATGTAAGAAAAGGCATACTTAAGTAAACGCTCCCCCTCTCCAAATTCCTCTTAAATTGTAGTCTCCCCCTTTATTTTTATATTCGATTGAGCAAAAAGGATTAAAACCCCCTCATCCGATAAAGTCTTCTTATCAAATTACCTTCTTAGGCTTTGCATAACAACTTTTTGTTGGCAGTAACACCTACAAACCAAACCACACATTAAGTAATTATTCATTAGTATTACCTGTAAATTCATGAGATCAAGGTAGTTTTCTAAATCCCCAAAGAGGGAAAACAGTCAAGTATTTCACCAAGCTTTAACACAGACATCTAGGAATTAACTTCTCAGAAAATTTAATAACATGGACAGCAGCCTAAAGAGCTTGAAAGGTATAACAAATAAAAGCGTTTATTTTATAGAGAGATAAAAGGACCCAAAAAAAAAGAATTAAAAAAAAAAAAGAGACAGAGTTTCAAAATTATGAAAATTAAGAGAGGAAAAATGGGGGAAGCATAGGCAATGAAAGAGATCATAGAAATGGAAAGGCAATGGCAACACATTGATATTTAACGCACCCATTCACCATTCCAGTCTTACCTGCACCTCTGTCTTGGCATCGCTCAGCTTCTCCTCCTTCTCCTCTACTTCCGAGCTTTCAGATTTATTAAGGATACAGTTGTCCGTGTTCCCTTCGGAGATGACAGTCTCCTGCTCTTTCGCAGCTTCCTCTGCTGTCTCCTGGTTTGATTTACCTTGCTCAGACATTCTTCCAGACAGAAATTAAAATAACAAGATTTGGTGACCTGAAAGGTCAAGATATCACAACACAAACACACAAAAAAACACTAGGGGTGAATTTTGTTGTTATGGTTTTTTTTTTTCTTTTTTTTTTTTTTTTAAATTCTCAAGCCAGTCATTTAATTTCCTTTGTTAAACGAACCAAAATACGCAGCTCGGGAGCGGAAGGCTATGTAAGTCCCAGCTGAAGAGAGGTACTGAATCGACAATACTGGATAACAGCAGAATAGTGTCAGGTTAAACAGGCAGAGAGCTCCAATCTAAGCAGTCTTGGAGAGGAGATTTAAGGTAAGGTGCTGAGACTCCCCAGCCCCATCTCTCCCACTTCAGCCCTGGGACTGCAGAGGTGCAGGCAGGGACGGTGAGGGACTCTCTGCTACAGAGCTCAGCGGTACCAGGCAGGAAGGACCCAGTCAGAATTCCAGGTCTCTGGCATCTCAGCGCTCCCCTCCTCTTGATTTCCCCCCTACTCCCTTTTTCTTTTTTTTAAATAAAAAAAGAATAGCCAAACAAACACACAGAAATAAAAAAAATGTGAAGAACAACACTGGTTTTAGCACTCAACCATGGGTTTTGTACATAGCAGAAGCCTATGGTGCTCACTACCATTTTAAATATCTATAGATTTGAAGAGGTCATAATTCAATGTAAATATGAAATCTAAATTTATCAATAAAGCTCTCAGGGTCAACGTTTTCAGGCATCAAACTGACAGCTCCATTATTAAAATCCTAAGCCTCTTCCCAAACCCCATGTCACCCTCCAGCACTATGAAAATCCTACAGGAAGCCCTTGGCAGGTATTTCTAATGAAGATATCTTAACTGAACTGCATTTAGTCTCAGCTCACAATGGGTTGTTGTACAGAAGCTTTAAAGGCTTTTCAAAGTTAAAGCCTATTATTATTTTCTCTCTCATTTCTCTCTCTCTCTCTCCCCCCCCTCAGCTCCCTCCTGAAGCCTCCCCCACTGATCAATTGTCAAATGAGACTCATGAATAATTTAACTTTTCTTTCCCCATCCATTTGGCTTAAGAAGCATCTTCAGGAAAAACAACTGCGGTTGAGAAAGGGAGTTAGTTCAGAAAGGGTCTTTTGCAACACCTTTCCACTTCTCAACAACGCAACGCTGCCTACTAAGCAAAACCACACTTTGCCATGTTTCTTTTTACAGCTTGTAATTAACATTCAACAGATCTGGTATCACCTACCTTTACCTTTTTTTAAGTTATGTTTTAAGTGAAAAAAATAAGATCTACTGAGTTTTAAAAACTTACTTCTTCCAATTTTTGCTTTCGTTTTGACACTGTAAGCAAATAAAATAATAAACCCTTTCCTACGTAATCTTCCCATTTAAGGGGGACTGTGGATTTCACAAGAAACGAAGCTACATGCTTCCTAAATCAACCAACTGGAATAAGCAGCTCAGAAATTCACTCACAGTAAGTCAACTCAAGCTTCAAGCTGTTCTCCTTCCTCCCACTGCCCTCCCCAGGAAGTCCCACGGTATTGGCCGTTCTGCAGTTACAACTGAAAGTTGAAGCGCTTTGCTAAAAATTCAAACCACGACGAATGGCAAGACCTGAAACTGGTCTGTTTAACAACCCTCAATTTGTTAAGGATTTACATCAGGAAATGCACGTGCATGCACAAGTTCTTCATGGGCATATTACCCCCCGCGTCTCACCTACACGCTTACACAGTGTTCACAAAAACAATGACACTCATCGTTCACCAGCTGCACCAAAGAAGCCATTTACCTGAAAAACTGCTATAATTCCCACCGTCTTTCTAGCGTCTTCTGTTGCTCTTCGCTGGCAAAGTCCACACAAATGATCAACGACAACGTGAGTCCCATGTCCCCATTAACAGTTCAGAGCGCCAATCTCCATGTGGTCCTTCAGAGAGTTTGACGGATCATAGTCAACCTGGAAAAAGACGAAAAGTAAGTAACAACGGTCACGATCATGGTACAAGGTAAGGATGCAACAGATAGGACCAGATTTCTAACACTAATGACCAGCTTCAAGCAAATCACTTTCACAGCTTGATCCAGCTCCACCTGTCTCAAAACTGCCTGCTTCTTCTCTAATGAAGGCTAGAGCCGGCTGTTCAAGTCATAACAGCTCCTACGCAAGGAGCTAAAATTAACAATTGCATTATGCACTGAAGATTACTCATTTCAATTTTAACCTTTTTTAGTGAATTCCAGCACTTTTCATTAAAAAAAGCATATATACATATTTATATAGAAGCTCATCTGTTTGCTTCAACAGAAATCAATGAGGGTATGAGGAAAAAGGACTTGCCTGCTTTGTAACTACGGCTTCTGCTCCAATTAAAATTTCAATAGTCAAACACTATTGAAAAAAGAAGCTGGGTGGGTGCTTTTAGAAAGTGACCTGCTTTGCCAGGGTAGTGAATCTAGATGTTCATTCAATAAACTGAATAAAAGTTGAAATGCTCAAGAACGGGAGGAGGAGAAAGAAGAAATCCTATTCACCGAACAACAGCCACCGGGAAAACTTTCTTTTGAGGCACTGTATGAGGAGGAAAAAGGAGATCTCCAGGTTACAGTTTGGAAGATAAACCTGAAGAACGAGTTGCCTCAGCAATGCAATTTATGCTCTTCACGAAGATCGCATTTGCCAGCTGAATAGCTGATCTGACAGAAAAGGAGCATTTTGGGATGAGTCGGACTGATTTACAAAGCCATGGCCCTGTGCCGACTGTCTTGATACAGCAGGCACCTCTTCTCAAGGCTTGCATGTGAATCACAGTTGAAGCAATTAGTGCAAATACACAAAAACAGCAAACGGGAGGAAACATGCATCATTCTACTTGGAGAAAAAAAAAAACAAAACCAAACCACAGCAAAACTGAAAATCATCTCGCTCTAATATGAGACTCCTTGTTTCTGAGGCACATTTTAAACTGCACATGTTTGCAATTGCTGTACAGTATGTGGCAGCGCACTAGAACTCAGCACGTCAAAAGAGCTGAATTTCATGCGCCAAAAATGGAATTTAGCCTTTCACAAAAATCAAGTCCTGCTCTCTCTGGGAGCTCAAGTGCACAGAGGAGACCAGCAGGCAGCTATATAAACTACCACTATCAGCCTGCAAATTTATACACATAAAAATATTTCTTTTCCTCAAACCACTTAATAATTTGTACAGAGGAATACAAAGTAAGTCTTCCACTCGCTTTTAAGTGTTTCTTGTAGGACGTTTTCAGAAATTGCATCTCATTGACAAGCACAGGATCATGATGGGAGTGGTGAAGGAACAATATGGAAAATTATGCCCAAGCACTCAAGCACATGCAAATGTATTTCATGGAGCCAATACTTAGAGAGAAGAAAGTTAATAAACCACAGACTTAAAAACTTTTAACCCTTCCATTAACGCTTTCCCTCACGCCTCCAAAAGAGAGACAGGAGAAGAAAAATAAGAAGTATCAACCAAAACCAACCACAAAGCAAAAAACCCAAGGAAATACAGTGCATTACAGTTTCACCTGGAAAACAGCCAGCCAGGATATAGATTGCTGCAAATCGTAACCCTCCAAAACTAACTAAAAAACAGATAGCTGTATCAAAATCAGGACACACAAAAAAATAATTTCAAGATTCTTCAGTATTACCATGTGTCACGGATTAACTATTCTTAAGACAAACAGAGCAAAACAAAAACCAGACAATAAACCAACCAAAGAAAGGGTATCGTATCCAGCAAGCGAAGAGATCTGCCAAGACTCCAATAAACAGCATTTCTGGTCTTGTGCCACAGATGCTCAACATAATCTTATCACGCTTTACCAAAGACATATTTCTTCATAAACTGAGTTCCCTATATTGTTACATTTAAGATCGGATGCCAACATCATTTTTCATTGGCAATATACAAGACGACCATAGAATCTTAAATTAAAACAACAAAAAAACCCCCATAAATTTCCCCAAGAAAACATAAGCAAGTGGAAAATAAGCTTACAGTGTGCAGCTACCATTTTTCAAACCCACAATGACAACGTTTCTTGGGATGGTTCTTTTTAAAAATGCTTCATAATTATCTTCTGAGGGAAAAAAAAAATGGCAGGAAGAACTGAGACATATAGCAGTCACAACCGAGTGCTTCACCTTCCTCAATATAAATTTCCTCCTCCTCCATTAGGCAATTTACAAGTCATGACTAATCATTTACATACTACAATACGTAAAATACACTTCTGGTTGTTTGGGTGGGTTTTCAAAAGGACTCAGATTTCTATAAAATGCTTCAGGGGGAGTATAAATAGCAAAGAGGAATCAGTCAGAAAATAGCCATTAAGAGTAAGACGTTCTGACTGAAAATACGTCTCGGTTTCTCGCACGTTTCCAGGATATCTGGTTATTCAGTGATGAATTCACTTTTTACTATTCTCAGTCCTGCAGTGACAGCACTGCTATGGAAAAACATACTGGATTGTTCTCTTTCTCGCACATCAACAGAAATGTCAGCGATGATTTGACTGTCAAAACCTTCAGTACCGAAGTGACGCAAAAGGCTGAACAAATGCACTTGTGTTTTTGATCCTCAGGTAGAAACTGCAAAGCTTGTTGCTAGGCAAAAGCCACCTTCTTTATTTGCAAGTGAGCAAAATTTCATAGGGGTGTGGGATCTTAGAAGTGGTCTACAAGAGCTTGCGGAAAAATGTCACACTAATTCCTTAACGCAACTCAAGTATTGCACACTGCAATGCAACAGAAAATACAGGTGCCCACCAAGCCATTTGTAGAACCATTTTAATGGAAATATAATCTGTACAGAATTTATAAGCACCAGGTGATCAGTATACAGTATGGGATGTAAATGCTGTGGTTTTTTCTTAAACTGCTTTCTTTATTCACAGGATTTTAACTTTAGAAGCCAAGGGTACTACTGAGCTTAAGCAGCTACTGCCAGTGCTCAAAGAGAAAGGGATGGAAGGTGCGAATGGTCACATACGTTCGTATAACACATACCACGCAGATTCTAAGAAAAGTCTGTGGGAAGGAATACACTTAATTTAATGCAAGAGTTTAAAAACTATCCCCAGAAGAAGAGCTGTCAAAAAAAGCACAGAACAGAAAAACGAGCAAAGACATCAGAAAGTCCTCCTCAATGAACACCTGATAGCTGACCATCAACTGAAATTAAACAGAGAGACATCTGACAAAACCCTAAGAGCCCACCACAGAAGAGTAAGCCCTTTACGTATTATGCATCAGGAAATGTTTTGACGGTCTCAAAGGTATCACATACTGAAGCAGGAATTTTGAGATCCTTATGCTCCAGTGAGTATCAACATGTCCTCTCTCAGAAGAGAAGATAAGCAGCCAAACAGCATACTCTTAACCGAGAGCAGGCAGCAGCAGTCAGGACTAAACCCTGCCAGGGTAAATCCCAAGGTGTTTTTTTCCAAATAAAGCTGCTAAGCATAGAGGTAAAATCATTTGAGTCTGAACAGCTCCTGTAACTAAAAATTGGCTGATTGTCAACATCAGGATCCTTCTCATCCCATAGTGATGAATGGCTTGCAGGTACAAGCCCGCGAGCTGAAAGCAGAGATGTCAGTCATGACTTCCACTACGTGATATATACCTTACCGCTTTGACTCATTATTGCTAACTAACTCATCAGATTCCTGGAAACCACTAGAAACAGTCTGTGGCATTATGTTAAGATTATCAGTACATACAGCCCTCAGTGTTGCCAAACTCTTATGGCTTAAAGCACGTGCTTCCTGTTATTTAACATTTACTTAAAAATTCCCATTCCTACCATCAAGCAAATCTATGAAAATCTCAGGTTACACACTGAAAACCACGAACTTCAGCTCCCTGTGGTGGCTTCGAAGAAAATCTTCTTGATATGAAACCTATTATACCCAAAAAAAGCCCCCCAAAACTACCAAACCTCAAAAAACTACCGCCCCACCACCAAACCCCAAAAAGGCAAGTAAATCCTAAAAGTTTTAGTTTGAAGACACTGCTACTCGGTTGTCAGCCCTAGTCACCAGGACCTACATCATTAGGCTGGGTACTCTGTGCTCCTTCTCACTGTTTTCACACCTTACCCACAGAAATACACACAGGCAGCTGGATGTCCAGTTTGCTGCTGCATATTATCATAGCAGGATAATAATCCACGCCAGCTCTCACACCAAAATGCTTTAGTATGAAAAATAAATTTAAAAATAACATAAAAATCAAGGCTGTGAAATATGTAGAATCCTACAAGTTCACTGGTTGTTAAAAGACTGAAGACTAACCCTCAAAAAGCAAGGGCAAATAATACTTTTAAAGGAAACATTTGAAGCCTGATTTTATCTCCAGCCTCCTCTTGTGTTCGCTTTGTCCCCTCTTCATCATTGCTACAGAAACAGATAGAGTGATTGCCTACATTTTCTGCTCCTACGTGCCACAGACCTCTTCAGGTAAAAGGTTATTTAGACTCATTTACTGTTGGCACTTTAATAAAGACTGTCAGCAAATGCAATTTTTTTTCCCCAGGAGTTACAGAAACATGGGCATCTGTGTACAAGCAAGAATGCAGAGGCCACTGACCCACCTTACGCAGACCAGCAAACAACCGTCAGTGGGAACGGTGGGCAAATTTGATGAAAACAGAGCAGATTGACATATATTGGATCAGGCTTCAGATCCTACGCAATGACCAGTTGCCTTTTAAAAGAGGCAACTAGATGATACGAGGAGCAGCATCCCAGCTAAAGCCTCTATCTTGGAATTGCACTGGCTTTCCTCCCAACCTGCATGTGAAATCCAGTATTTATAAATTACAGCAAGGACAAAAACAGTCTAACAACAACAACAAAAAAAGCCCTCCAACAAACAACTAGAAACAAAGCAATTCTTTGTGTTTTACACTTGATTCCTCTTTTTCAAAAGGATCCTCTTGCTCCTAACAGATTGCCACCAATATTTTCCACTTTAATCCCCTGTCAGAAGACCTCATGTCAATGTCATCATCTTCAGCCAAGTAATAATGATGATGTTCCCTCTAGCTTGTTATATTTCTGCAAAGCTAGAAGCTTTACCCGGGAAAATAAACATAGATGGCCCATAGGGAGAGCCTGTTTTGTTTTAATACTTAAGAAAAGGCTCAAAAAAAAATGCTCTTTTATCTGTCACAATGACCATTTGAAGTCTTCCAGGATCAGCATGAAAAGATATGAGGCTTTGAGTGATCTGGCTAATAAATGTCAATCACGCAAGTTTACCAGGAACAGAGTAACACCCAAACTTTTAACAAGCTAATCCGATGTACAAATCGGCACCCTTGGAATGAGTTGCTTGCTTTCGCCCAGCCTTCAAAACAGCCTTGCGCATTTCAAACACCTAATGCCGATTTGTATCTCATTCCCAGACACAAGCCTGACAAATTTCCCTAAAATCAAAGTCATTAAAATCAGTGGTTTGACTGTTAGGTGGTGCAAAACAGCACAGCTCCTGTGAGTCCAAACAGAGACACAGTGGTTCCCAGCCATCCTTTCAATGCACACAAATCTCCTCGCAATACACAGAAGTCGTTTTCCTCAAATCCTGTAATGAAAACAATAGCCAACACAGGAAAATACACAATTCAAAGGGAAACGGGGACTGAAACTCATTTTCCCAGATAATCAGGCCTATTTCTCAGCTATCAAAAATAACCGTATCATGAAGTCCTCTTTAGAGACTGATAGCTTTACTTTAAGATTAGAGGGGGTCTGGGGAGGATGCTCTAGTAATCTTACTGTAAGGACATTCAAGAACCTCACTGCCTTGCCACGACACCTTCTCCATTACCCCACTGTATACGTCAAATACTTTGTACATTTTTCTTCTTGTGCCAATAGTTTTTCTTTATTTTAAATAGCTTTCCCAATTTCTCAATATTCTCCCCGTGGGAAAATAACTGCATGCCATTTCATTATTTCCTGTTAGTTTTAAAGAAGCCGACTCCCTTTAATCGCTGGCTAAACAGGTGTACGCTATTTCCATTACTACCTACATCTAGTCTAATTTTTATCAATTGATGGTCTGCTTCAACATTTCCTTACATCTCTCTCATGCTCTTCCTCCACCAGGACTGCACTCTGTGCCTACAGACGTTCTCCCACCCATTGATGCCCAGCGGTCAACTCATCATGGATTTACATCATGGTAAATGCATGGAGCTCTGTTTTCGCAACCACTAAAACCAGTTTAAAGACAGCGAAATATCGTAAGGATATCCCAGAAGGAATACTGTCATTTCAGCATGGAACACTGATCAACAACACTGCATAAATGAGCCTGGGCTGCCCACTGAGGGGTCTCCACTGCGCTGAGGGCGGCCAGAGCTACTGCAGAGCCTGGGAGCCGTCACAGACTGAAGTGGTGGGACTGCAGGCATCCAGCACAGTCTAGGTGAGAAAGTTCAAGCCATTTGTGGTACGCCATGATACGCTGTTATACATAACGAAATGTGAAATAATATATAGTTTCCATTCATTTTAATTTGAACTATATAAATATTAGTTTAATGCAGGAGTTCTTGAAACATTTTTTGTTTCTCTAAGTCAAGCTATCCCCTCTCTTCCTTCCTTCAGTGCCTTCTCATTGACATTTCTATCCTCTCAGGTAACACGGATTAAGTCCATTTTGCTTTACGCACAGGAACTATAAGCCCAATTTAACCTATTTCTTTACTCAGTTCCTCCTACAGCTTAAGGACTTTACTAGAAAACCCGAGCACCACAAGGCTACATTTTGAAGGATACACCCCTTTGAAGAATTGGGTCTATGCAGACTGCAGGTAATAAACGAGTGCCCAGCCGAGCCATCGTGCCTCATCCGTTAATAACCAACTGTGCCAAACACAAACCAGTTGAGTTCAAGGAGGAAAAAAAAAACAACCCAAACCTAAACTAAACAAAGAAAACAGTTTTGTACACTACTAACAAGTCTTTGCACAAAACATTCTGGGCAGCTTCTCCCAAAGGAAAAGTTTTATTAATTTTTTTTTTTTTTAAATGCACAATGCTCAGGACATGGATGACCCATAACTTACGACCAATTGCTTTACACTTCTTCCAACATCACCAGTGGATGGAGGCATAACCACAACCAAAATACAGCAGGAATGGACCAAGTATCACCGAGTCTCACATATGCTTTTCCTGATTTTTCCCTTTCCTAATGTATATAATGGCCCCTATATTTCATCCCGCCATTTATTGACAAATTAGGTGCATTTTCAATAGCACTAGCTTAATTGGCAAACCCAGAAAGAAAATAATTGCTAACAGCAAAGCAGCATTATGCTGATGAAACAGACCTGCGCTTAACCACTAGAATTGCCTTAGCGGACAAACACCGACTGCAAAACAGCAAAAAGCTTCCACACCAGAACTGAAAGAAAAAAACAAAACAAAACAAAACATTATTTCCCCAAAAAAGTCTCTTTTGATTACTGGAATTAAACATAGTAGGAAAAATTCCTATTTTTCCCAATATCATTTTCTGAAACAAAAATAGCCTGCAGCTGAAGAAAAAATTTTCTTTCTGGAACAAAAAAAACCAAAACAAAACACAAACCAATGCAATCCATAAATCTGTATAAGGTTTAAAAAAAACCAAACCAACAAAATGAACCCCACCATACATTATATTTCCCCACCCATTTAAATTTGCTGCTTGGAAACTATGCAAATGTACTCTCCATATTCAAAGACAATTGCTATCAAGCTTGTTTTAATCCAGAGTAAATTTTCCAAGCTCATATTCCAACCAATTTGTAGTTACAGCTCAAGTCCTTTCTATCAAAGGCAACAAAGACTAGACCCTTTGAGAGTTCCCAATACAAGATTATTATTTGAATATATTATTTTATTTATTTATCTTTATCTGTGCTTATCAGAAAATATGTTGGAATACAAAAGCTTAGCCGATGGCTTCTTTTGGATATTAATAGACTTAGGAGAGCAACATCCAGTGAGAACATAGACAAAGGCTCATCAGTTAAGCTTGTTTTGCTAGACGCCACAATTCTGCCTAAAATCTTGCAAGAGGTACAGGTAAGATTTTGGCAATTTTCAACCAAATCTGGAGATGCTCCTTGTTTTTAACTTTGAATCTCCTGAGAATGACTGCTTTTTCTTGTTAGATGCACATCCCCCTGTTTTCTCATTGTTTGAGGCACTTCTGAACAAAATTAAGGCAGAGGCATTATCTTACTGGCCTAATATTACGAACACACATAATAGATATAAATATTTATATATACATATATATATAAATTGTACATTTTATGTATTTAATTTATATATCTCTACATTTTAATATATGCATATTTGTATTTTAGGTAAACACATTAATCCCATTTCGTTGGTCGCATTTTGGCTGGTCTCAGGCAATGCAGTTAAGTAGTAAATACCGCACATTACAAAAAGAAGCCTTAAGCATGCTATACATTGTATTCAGCACTCCATATTGCCATGGTTTCAAAGGAGAGTAAAGAAAAATGCCAATTCTATGCGTAAATTAGAAGTTGAAGTGCCTAATGATTAAATACATGTTATAAAAGCCAATGAAACCATTACACATTTCTGTGCAATACTCCAAGCACTTAAGTGCCAGGTATCCTCAGCTTATGCTCACTTGTAGAAATAACAAAGAAGTCAACATTTACATCTTTTGTCAATTCCCTTGCCGTCTCTAAAAAGAGAGATTCTGCTCCTATGTCAAAACCCGTTTTAAGATACGTACTGATACACATCACATTTCCTCATTAGCAGCATCAGTACTAGAAATTGCAATCAACTCCTGAAGAAAGGAACAAAAAGAAAAATCCAACTATATAACACCAATCAGGTATTTCATACTGTCACCCTAACGGCCAGCGAGAGGAAGAAATCCTCTTCAAAAGCAGTTACAATAGTCAAGAAAGAAAAGGCAGAAACCCAGGTTTACAGAACTGGCAGTGCCAGCTCACAGATTTGTAGCTTTGGCTTCTGAAAATACCTTGCCAGAAACCCTGTGGTTTCTGCATTATGTTGGCCTTTTCCAGTGGGTAATTCCAGGCTCCATGTGACACTGTGAACAAAAGAAAAAGGCAGAAAAAGTGTTTCTATGTCTGTTTGTGTTTTTCAGGAAAGAAATTATGACACACGTATCAGAGCGAGCTAAGCAGTTTCGTTAGAAATGTAATTGGCCACTCCACATATGCCTAGCCAGAAAGCTCCATGACACATGAACTAATAAAAGAGAGAAATGAAGACACAGCAGAAATCAAATATTCTAGCCATTGTCTCCAAGGAATATGTCCTATTAAATTTAAACTAGAAAAAAAAAATATATATTTAATCGAAAGGGATATTCAAAAAGCAATCAGAAAAACAGTGCGGGGTTTTTTGAGTATTTTAAATCTTGTTATACAGATTGAAGTCTCCACAAGTTCAAATATGATTTTAAGAAAACTTCTGTAATATCCAAAATTGTGTTTACCTGCTGTGAAACAATCTGTCTTACTTGGCACTGGAAACCACTAACTACATCAATGATCTAAAAATACTGAGTTTTAAATTACAGGAGAGAAATGCGGGACTTAAGTTCTATAGCCTATAATATATTTGATTTCCATTGCAGAATGGTCATATCATCACATTTTTTCATTGCTGTGCTCAGTAGCAGAGAGTAAACAAAAACACGATTATAAAGCACAACACTGAAACGGCAGAGGAGAATATATTTTATGAAATCTGAAGAAGAAAAATGGAGGTGGTGGGACTTCACTGACTATGACAAATTGATATATATCAAGGACAGCTCTATGCTACAAATCCTTTAAAGCGCAGATGTATTTCCAGGCTCGGGTCCCAGCCTGGACGTTAAACAAGACCCATTAAGTGTAATAGTCTTTGGAAAAACAAAAGGCTTTCACATAAAAATTCAAGAAGGTACCTCTAAGACTTCAGCATTTAATGAGTACTTTGGAACTTCACTTGCCCTAAATTCCTTAACTGAACTTTCATATTGACTAGTTATGAGCATCTTGGTGGTATTCAACCACATAATACAGTGATATTTATTTTCTTTCGTCTAAACATTTTTAAAAGCCCACCTGTGAATGAAGTATTTTTTACCTATTTAACCATATTTTGAGTCTAGGCTGACCTTCCCCTTGCAAGAATTGAAACCATCACCTTGTGTAAAACACAAAATCCGTTTGGTCATTACTTCTTAATATGTAACGCTGTGCTATTTGAGCCTCAGGATTTATTTTGATTCCTTCAAGAATTTTCAAAGGCTGATGAAACACGATGTAACTATGAGAAAGGGCGAATTAATAACCACTCCTGTCACTGTTAAGTCCAGTTCTGAGGAACTGCGACCCTTCTTGCAAATCACCCTTTCTAAGAAAAAAGACCTTAGCCTTCGCATGTTTTATTGTAACACGTCAAAGTGCAATGGCAAGAATTTATGCCCTTGTCTTTTCTTCTGACATTAAAAATTATCTGCCTGAGAACCTTCTGCAAAAGACAAGAAAAGAAGTGACACCAGCTTATTGTATATGTTTTGCTTAATTTATGACATATTCTATAGCAAAACAAATCTTCTGACTGAATATTGCTTAAAAACCTGTACCTACTGTACAATTTGAAACAGGAAGAGGGAAAGAGGAGAGAACTGCGGTTTCACACAGAAGAACAAAGCAAAGGAACTGTTCCACAAACGATATTGTAAGTGTTACAATATCACAAAAAACCACACAAAACAATTATGAAATCTGGGTTATAAGCATTAATTAAAAAACAAACCAACCGACCACAAAATCCTAGTAATTACGCTCCATTTCAAAATGTGGTTAAAACACCCAGGGACCTGTTATCTATAGGTGTCAACTATAAGCAAGCTTACAGATATTCCAAGTTTTAGCAGATATCAGCAGGAGCAAGTGTAAACAGCCACACACTAGCGACTGTGCTGGAGAGTCACGGGACTTTCAATAATGCGTGACTCCAAACAAATTCGTAGGGTCGAGCGAAATCTTTCACCTCATTATAGAAATGAAAAAAACCCAGTCTAAAATAACAAAACTTCTCTTACCGTAAGAAATTTATCTTTGTAACTAAATGAGTAATCACCTCACAGCATTACAGTTATGGTAATATCTTAAAACACACTTAAGGGAGGACTCGAAAAAATAATTTTATAACGAAATATATTGGAAATTAGCTTCAGCTGTCTTAGAGAGTGTACGTGTTTCCCAAAATACTTCAAGTAAAAAAGAGTTGTATCTCTGAGGAATGTCTATTCTCCTTAAAATTCAGAAATCATACTGACATTCTGGGAAGCCTTTTTGCTCAACAGGACTGACCGGGCTGCAGGTTTTGGTTTTTTTTTCCCTTTTGCCCCTGCCCAGGTTTCTGTGTTGCATAGGTCATTTGTGACAGGTCTTACAGATGAGCATTGGCTTTTACAGACATGTACAATATACACACACCAACCTGACAAGTTTCCTTTTCTTCCCCTAAAGGTGCAAAACAAAAAAATTCATAAAACTATTGCACACCTCAAAATATAAAGTATCTAGCAGTAAGTTCAGTGCTGTAACTTACTTTTAAGTAGGTCCACAGCTGCCGTGAGCCAGAGAAGTTGTGGGCAGAGTATAGGTTGCCCTCTAAATATCTAAGTAACTTATCTTAAGGAAATTTCCGCAATTGGGAAAGGATCAAGAACAGGCCCATCAGAAGCTCAGGTAACAGCACCACATAGTCTCCTGCATTAATGGCTCAACTAAATACCACCAGCAAAACTAGGTTTTTTTTGAGTTGAGAATCATGCCAGAAAAGCCCTGATCCTCAGAAACTCCTAAATACGTGGAGATCCGAACCCACCTCATGCCTATGATCTCAGCAAGTGTTGTTACATGTAAGGGATGCTTTTTGCATCAGAGAACAACTAAATAGACAAAACCCCAAGAAGAGTAGTTAGTATTTCTCTCTTCTTTCTGCTCCTCTTCTGAATCGTGGTTCTCCTGGTGGGAGCTATTGAGTTAGACAGCCAGCTCATGGAAAACAAACATACAAGTTTGGATCTCCCTGCTAGCATATGACCACAAAAATATTTGGTTTTATTAACAGTCAATCTCATCTTGACCCATAAGCAAGGAGTCTTGAAGTTGTGGCTGTCAGAGCTACTGTTTCACAGTACATCTTCCAAAACCAATGCAAGATTATCAGCAGCTGCAAAGATAACACCTCTGCAACCAGGAAAAGCTGTAGTGGCTTTTCAAATATTTCAGATAATGCCATGATTTTTAAGTCTAATTTGTCATTTTAACTAGAATTAGAAAATGAAATGGACTGCATCCCATTTGATGTGGGAAAAACTTTTTAGTCTGTGTTTATCCAGCATCCTCTGCATTAAATTTTGACAGGAGCAGCTTGGAGCTACCATAATACAGGAAATAAGTCCACCAGCCAATATGAGCAAGAATCTGGTATGTATGTTTAGGGACAAAACCAAATCTCTGTTAAAACTGTAAAAGTCCTATCAGTGTTCTGTTAATCAATGTTAAACTGCGGTTTCTCAAAATGTAGGACAATAAAGACTTTTAAACATTCATTAACCTCCAAGGAAAGTTGGACACCAAAACATCGCAGACCCTTATGAAAATTCCAGCTTCTTATCATAATAAGATACAACTAAACAGGATTTCTGCACTCCAACTCCAATTACGTAAATTAAACAAAATCATTGTAAATGCAACACCCTGCTGTTGATTACAAACTACCCTGCTGCTCCATAGAAACTCTGCTTGATTTCAATGGGAGTCATAAGAGGAGGATGATGGTAGAAAGCCTGAAGCACGACAGTAAGGCTGACACTGAAAACGGAGCTGTCTTCTTCAACGGAGCAGAAACAATCAGACCCTTGCACGACCAGTTTCAGGTCAATCTTCCTGGCTCTGCAAGTTTCATACGAAAGCCTTCATTTTGTTGACAGCTAAAACGTTCAAACATCAGAACCAAATCAAACAGGATAAAGGACAGATGAGACTGGAAGTAGGCTAGAGGGAGATGACAACAGCCCGCAAGTCCCACCACTGAGACAGAGGACAGACCAATGCTTGCTATGCTGCCACGGCAGCTTGGTGATGTTACCTTCAGCTATCACTGTGAGTTTACATCCTCCCAGTTTTCAGGGTTTTAGTAACCCTCTAACATCTACAGGGTGTAGCCTTGGCATAGGAACCAAAGGCTGGCTAGATTCCAAAATGATACGACACTTACCAGTCAGCAGAATAGAAACGTAATTAAAGTATCCCTTTACGTGTATCTGTAAGCCAAGAAAGTAGTATTTCAATCTGTTTTCCTAAAAACATTTATCAGAGATCATTTGGAACTTACTGAGACGTAAAGTGGCCGTAATGGGAGCTCACTGTTTTACACTTGTCATTTCACTGCATGCTGTTATTTATTTCTTCTTGTACCAGTTTTCACTGCAAAAGCATCACATGAAGGAGAAGGACCGGTTGCTATGCAGAGTTCACAGAGATGCCAAGATGGCATTCATGACCTGATTTTTATCACCAGTGGGCAAAGAAAAAAATTTACATGCAAAAGGAAAAAATACATTAATGTTACATTTCAAAAGAGATTTTAAAAACACAGAAGTCAAGATTTTCAAAGTGATGGCTCCCACAGCATGCATAATGTGTTATAAGGAATATTCTGTATTGCTATATTCTATGTTTTATGACTTAATACATATGTGCAATTTAGCCTAGTTATGATTGTCGTGGGAACCACAAGCAGCCATCCTGACAATTTCATTCTCAACTGCAATGTAGTACTAATGGAGTTTTAGTACTTAATCTCCTTGTTTATTTCAAAAACGAGTGAGGAAAAGAAATGAAAAGATACAGAGAAATAGGACAAGAAAAAGGAGGTGGAATATTGCCATTTCTGTGTGTTCCGATTATTTTAGTCCACAGTGAACTTGGTATTTAAAAAGAGCTGAGAGCACCAAGTATTAGGAAAACCAGTACTCACACTAATACACCTTTAAAACACCACGCAGGCAAATCCTCTATCCATTTTATACATTACTTTCCAATGGCACATTAACACCAACCCAGTCAGATCCCCTGTATCATGTTCCCAGTTACAATGCAGCCAGCCAAGAAAAGACCTATGTCTCTCAGTCAAGTTAAAGACCTTACATTTCCCACTAAGAGGTGATAGTAAGATCTTCTCTGGCCGAAGGGAAATTCTTCAGTCTACAATAATATGATAGCAAAATTAATACTAAGCGACAACGAGTTCCGAAGATGGACAAATTCAATCTAAAAGGAAGCAATGTTCCCTCTTTCCTTATCCCCAGGAGACAGACACAAGGTCTATGGCCTAACCCATCTTCATGAGTCATATGAAAAGACGTTATCTTGTAATTCTTACGACATTTGCTGCCATACCTTGTGTATTCAGTCTGCATGTTTATTACTTTCACATCTGCTTTTCATCTTCTCAGTATAGACAAAGCCTGTGAGACTGCACAATAGTTAAATCAGTGGGACCCGACCAACCCTTTAAGTACTGCTACTACAATTCTGAATACTAATTGTTACCATTTCTAGCCTTAGAGATCTTTCTCAAAAAAAAAAAACAACAAACAAACCACCAAAACACTACCATCTCTTGCTCAAACACCTTTGCCTTTATATTTAGTTTTTGCAGCTTGTCCCCCGACGCTGAGTTTTCCACCCACATACACACGCAGCAATTATTAAAGAGAGGAAAGTTCTAGCCACTGGAAGTTTTCCCTTGTCTGTCTTCTACAAAAAAAAACCCCATACTATTGTCCTCTGAAACCTCAAATTTCAAAGCCACAAAAGGCTAAGAAAGACCTCATTTTCTTTCAGAAGTGTCTTTGAAGAACAAGGAATAGAGAGGGAGTTTACTGCTCTTTTTCATTTTCTTTCTTCATCGGACTTTTCCCCATCCTTATCTGCATCGTTACCATCTTCAATGCAGACAAGTTTCAGCCTGCCTCCAGTCTAACTGGAGATCTAAGAACAAAAGGTCTGAAGCTCTTCATGTTTGCATATGACTTTAGCCAAAGACAGGTGCAAAGGCTGCCAAACATAACTGCTGGCATGTTAATTTGTGCCTGATGTTGCATTTTTCATTATTCAACCAAAGGTTAGAATCTGACAGATTAACGGTCTCCTAAAAGATATCTGATAGAACTGCCCAAATTTCAACTGTCAGGTTCAACAAAGGGTCTTTCTCCTTTCTTGGAAACCTTCATTCTGGGAAACATTTAGACCTCATGAAATCAAAATACCAAGGCACGGACAGAGTAGAAGAATACTCAGACAGACTAACCAGCCTCCAGCATCCCTACCGGTTGCTTGACTGAGAATGAAACGAGAAGGCAGGACTCAGAGTGCTAAGTAAATGAAACCTGTTCTAGTCATACTAGTTTACCGAAACCAATGTTTCTCAAACATTCTTGCTTTGACCCATAAAACTTCTACTTTTAGAAAACCAACATGTCCCAAAATATTTACCTACCTATCCACAAACAACTATGGAATCAAGCTTCTTTCACGGCAAGTGTCTTGCCACCAGTTTCATAAAAATCAAAGGACTGCCATAGCAGAAGAAAGGCAATGCTGGATCTTTTCAATGATGTTTTTAAAACCAACAGCGAAGGAGAAGCCCAACACTTGTAAATACTCTGTCTACCCTGTGTAATTCTGATCCATGCTGCTAAAAGCTGATAAAACCAGAGTGCCATGATGAGATGTTTTCGTGCTTATCAGGATTGGCACAATTCTTGGCTATCTTGTCTTGTACTCAAAAATCTTGCATCTCTCCCGTTCTGGCTACAATCAGAGCATCGCAAGAATGTTATTGTTCTGGAGGCTCTGACATATAGTAATTTTCATACTTAGGACAGCCTAAGAAGTGAAGTACCTGGCCTTTCAGAACATTGCACATGCGTAAGTGGGACACGTTAGTTTTCAATTTACATGGCTGCCTACAAATACTCTTGTCATCTTACTATATATAGAACTAACATTATTGACAAGAATATTGGGCAGTATTAAAAAACAAACCAGGGAAGTAAAACCAAAGTAAAACAAGATTTTCAAATGTGGTGTTAGTCCTGTAACTTTCCACAAATTAATTAACTAAGTTTAGGTTCATCAATATCATAATAAAGGTAGGAATTTGAAGATATACATTCATTGGGAAATGATTTCTCGCTCACTGTTAAGGAAGAACGGGACTTACCTTCATGAAAAAAACCCTGATGCTACAAACGCATCTGCCTCCCATGCTCTGTTTGGCTGCATGAACATGGAGCTCTGCCTCTATTTCTCCATCTGCCTCGCACCTATGCCTGTTCAATGCAAAGGACCCTTTTTTCAATATGTGGAACTAAAAAGGGAAGAGTTTAATAAGGCTTGTATCTTGACTGTAAACTCTGGACACAACTGCAAAATATAACTCTTACAGATATTCAATTAGGGAGGCCAGAATCAGTCTTTTAAAACAATTTGTAAGACTTTTCTCCTCCTCACAGGGCTTCTCAGTACAAAAAATTCTGAAACAGGAAGTCTCAAGACAGGAATAATTAAGAGGCGTTTCCCATATTTTTGGTGGGTACCACCACTGGCATCGTAACAACTAATAGGCTGCTCCCTGGAGAAGGACAAAACATATGGCTGTCCAAGTATCGTTCATAGAGCATTGTAAAATGGCTTGCATACCGCTGTAGTGCACACACTACTAGAAGAACTCCTCTAGAGGATATTCTTTCCCTTTCCTTCATTATCAGATACCTTATTATTATCCTCCATACTGGAAAAAAAAAATATAAAGAGCTCTCAAGCGTTTAACTTCTGGACAGTCACTTTATTTGGGTTGCCAAGGGTTCGAATGCAACAGGAGAAACCTGTTTCAATTTCAGTGGAAGTAATTTTCTCAATATGCGAACATTTAATATCTCGTAACAATGGATTCAAGTATCAGACTGCACTGACTCCTTGCCACAGCAGAATTAGCAGTATTTCAGCTGAAGTTGTGATTGGCAAAGCTACTGTTCCAGCCCTCCCACACCACAGTCCTGTGTGGCTGCTGGCTGTAATTCCACCCACGTATTATATACACCCTATTAGGGGCCTTGAGATCACCTTACCTTCTTCTATACTGAAAATACTCTGCCGCCTTCTACTGAAATCAAAGCTCTTCTCATTTAAGTCCAAACATTAAACCTGACAAAACTAACCAAAATATAACACAGCGTTTGAACAACTTTTTCAAATTCTCTGAAAGTAAAAATGTCTGCATAATTTCCTTTTACATCCACTTTTCCGTTTTTATAAACCCTTACGAAAAAGGCTTGTTGACTTAGTAGGTTAAATATTTATATCAATCCAAGTATGTGAATCAGTACTGTACAAAAACAAATTTCATGTACCTAGTTGGAATCTCTGGCAATTCAGACGGGGGGAAAATAGAGAGAAAACAACAAAAGAAAAGAATTGCATAGTAATATAGAGCCCGAGGTCTGAAGGGATAATTTAAGTACATTAAATTTATTTCTGTTTCAAGAGACACAACATAAAACTTCTTTCAATGGTCTTTAGTTCCTCTGCCAAGCACTTCTCTGAGTATGTTCCAAACTCAAAATTACCTCCCAGGAGAGTATCTCAGGTTGGAGCTTTCTTTCCTTGTTTCTGGGTTTGCTCCTATATTATAGATTATTGGTTCCAGATGTGAACTGGGGATGGTAAAAAGCCTTACAACTACCACATTTTTGTTTTCTTGGTCCTTTAGGAGATTCTATAGGAATTGAAGGGAGTCAATTTGCTTTTCATCTATGGACTGTCTCTTGAGAAAGTACCATAAAACTTACAGACCTCTTTCCCTCCCGCAACAAATCCTTGTGGACACTTCTTACTGCCCCAGTTTGGTGAAATCACCAAATATTTATGTGATACTTCACAGCCTTTGACTATCTTCAGAAAATAAAGAAACAAAAGAACATGATTAGCCCCTCCCCCCCCCCTTTTTTTTTTTTTTAAATGAAGTGATATTACAATTGTTTTCTTTTTTTGGCAATGACCATATTACACATGAATGTAATTGATGTGTACATGTGATTTTTAAGAAGCAGAAATGCCATTAGTTAACTTGATTAAATTGAACCTAATCATTTTTGTTCCTTCCTTCTATCTCAGCTCCATTTTACTGCTCATGACCACAGTGAATGCAAAACTTGAGTCACAGTGAAGTACAGCTGAGCACTGTCTATACATATGCGTGTATATATACAAGGAATCTGGGCACAAGCAAAACATGTCACTGAACAACGACTGCGGTCATATCTATTGTCACATGGTTCTGTGGAAGCTAATGTCAGCTGAGCGTCATCCTACTGGGGACAAATGGGTAGTGGCGTCCTGTAACCACTGACACACACGTAGTTTAACACTGAAACATTCACAACTGTTTTAGCAGATCAGACCCAAGGTTTTGGCAGCATTAAATCCTGAAGAAATACACATGCAGACTAAACAGTGACATACATGAAAGACAATTTATGCTTCTGACTCACTCTATGTATAAATTTACTGAATGCAAGGGTACTTTTAATTGCTGAGACAATGGATATATGTTCTTATCAGAAAACCAACACAACAGTCTGTAACTCAATCTGTACTTCCCCACAGTACGAAAACATTGTCTTTCAGCTCTACTGGCTGATATAAAAGGTTTTATCAGGCAATCTTACCTTTCAAATAGCAAATTAATGCTAAATACATTAATGTTTTACTGCTGCTGCTAGGCTTATTTTATTACCGAGTCTGGCTTTGGGCTTTATGCCTCCAGCCATCTGGTTTTTGCAAAACTTAAAATGCATTACATATTTTTGACAACATAAGAAACTACTAAAGAAGCAAACAAAGAACTCTGTACAAAGAGGGAAGCTGCTCTTGCACAGACAGGGAAGACAGAACAGACGTAAGGGTGCTCACAGAGGTGTGCAAAATGGGTAATCTAATGATATCAGAAATACCAGAAAATTGAAAGGAACTCTAGGTTAGAGAAACAGTCTGTTGCAAATAACAAAAGAGAAAAACTGGCTGGAGCTAGCTGCAGCAAGCAGAAAACTGTAAAATTTCCAGTAGTAAGAGAAAACTTGGAGACCAGGAGAGGCACAAAGCTCCAGGGCAGCTGGAAAAGAAAAAGAATAACTCCTGTTTTAAATTAAACCCTTCTTTTATGTTGAGAACAAAACTGGAAAAGCAATTAACATACTTGTCCCAGCCACTCATCTATGGCTGGTACCTCCTTGGATAAGCAGGGAACCAGGCGATGCACAGAGGAGGGCACCTACTGCACAGCAGTCAAAATTAATCCTTAAAACGAGCCTACAACAGCACTGAAAGGACTGTAAAAAAGCCTAAAATTAATGGCATGGACCAGTACGCGCTTTAACAAGAAGAAAGCAAAATTATACTTTTATCCAAAACCCACTGATTTAAGCAGCACCTATGTGTACAAGCCAGTGACGCAGAGAACCGGTTGTCTCAGTACACAAACTTCAGTGATGTCGAGGCCACATCCAAGAGTGAAACCGTGATGCCACAGAAGTCAGTGGACGCATTAAATGTAAAAGCCAGGACCTCTCAAACATACATAACCCAGCAAACCAGACAACGTCTGGTTTTAAGTCACTTTTGTATGCCAGCCTCCAGAAAAACCAAGTCAAGTGAGAAATAACAGATTCTAATGCAAACTAAGAGTCTCAAGACAAAAGTTAAAGTCCAAATAGAGATGTGAAAGGTGATTAAATTCTTATGTAACCTACACAATTATTATAATATCATACATTTTCATGATAACACTTAAAAAGCTGTTTAGAAAAATATTTACATTCTAACAATAAAAAAATATGAACGAAGCATTCATTTAAAATAGTAATTATTTTATAGAATCACAGCTGTATGAGGAAAACTAGTCTTTTTGAAAAATTGAATGGAACTTATCACAGGAAATTATAAATAATTACTGTTTATTAAAGAGGGATGACCTTTATAAACACTACACAAAGTGAAGATAAAGGTACAAGAGGGGAATTCACATGCCTGTAACAAAACAGGTCAAGACTACTTTGCAACTTTTTCAAAAGCTTCCCCCTTAAAATGTTTTTTTCTATTCAACTTTGACCTGCAAACTAAAAATCTACCTACTTAAGTGCAAGCTGTGTGCAACACTTGCATCTGGCACTTATGGATGCCTTTCTTTTTACTTGTACACATCATCGGGTTTAAAAAAAAAAAAAACAAACCAACCAACATTGCTTGAAAAGCTATCCTGGCAAGGGCTACCCCTGAATACGTCCTATACATAAGCACGTATTTCTAGACTTAGAATATAAAATAAACCAGCTGAAAGAAACCTATCAACTCTTTCATGCTTTGCCTCAGGTACTAAAACTTTTAAATTTTAACATGGTTGTGTTTTTTTTTTTTTTTTAAAAACATGCAGTGACTTCATTTTTCAAATTCTGTTTATCTTGTACCTGTTCAAATTCTTCAACATTATCACCTGCTAAAACTACCAGAAACATGTTATTGCATGATTTGTCTGGAAAAGAATCACTAAATGAAGTAACACGCAACACTGACAGCAGAGAGTAACAGCAGCAACAGGAAAGCGAGTGTCTTCATACATGCCGTGGATTGAAAGACTACACACAAATAATAACTGTGATTGAGCTAACTTGTGAAGGTACCATAACTTGATTGTATCTGCCAATATTAGCACAACAGAGGCAAAGTGTACACTCCTATAGTGCCTCTCTATTATAAAACATTCGAAAATACTACAATCTCTGATTAAGGAGAAAAAAAAAAAAACACAAAACACATTCAGGACATATAAATAGGAAAAAAAAAAAAATAGTCTTTCCTTCCAGGTGAGGACACTGAGGAATACAGAGGTTAAATGACAAATGAAGTTGGTCAAAACAAGAGCTAGAAGGGTAGCCAACAACCCCTTCCCCAGGTACGTGGGCCATCTTTCTCTAGTATCTTCCACTCTCCAGTGCCCCCTGTAAATCCAGACACTTTTGTGGCAGGTAGAAATGTGCACATATGAAAAGGAGCCACTAACAAAACTGTAAGCATATTTTAAAATATTTTTTTGTCTATATATGAAGATATGGGACACATGACAAAAAATCTAGAAGTTCTGCATTTTTAACAATAGTAATTAATAATCAGGAAAAACTTTCCATGCTTCTTTTGTATAACCTCCTGAAGCACATTACAATTAACTGTGGCCTCTGGATCAAACTGATCTGAGAACTACTATTACAAGACAGTAGGCAGGAAAGTGAAAGAGCGAGAAAAATGCTTTTATTTATGCAAAATTCTGTCTACGGGATCCATTTTGTTATAAATCTAATTAGACTGAAATAGCACTTACAAGTAATTTATAATAATGGCTCAGATTCATTTCCTAAGAGAGATGCACAAACAAATAAGCAGCGTGCAAGCCTGCATCATAACACTGACAATAAACATGGGGAAAAACATAAAGTCGTATCAGCATCTAAATACTAAAGTGATGCCACTTTAGTTATTTACAACAAACGCAGTATTGAATGCGGACTGCTATTCTTCATATTCCTTCTACCAGCCTGATTAGCAGTGCCTACACTTCTCAAATCATCTTTTCATCTTTCACTTACACAGGAGGAGTATTTCTCTGGGGTATCTTGAGGCTTGAGTACATCACCTGCACACCCATTAAAGCACGCCACGGAGCATCAACGCAAACTGAACAAGGCAATCGGTGAGGACAATCAGCTCAATTTCACTTCAAGTCTGCTTTCATTACCCGAGTTCGAATTCGCTCCCGGCGCCTTTCGAAGCCTTGCTGGGAATATTTATTTATACCACAGGTTTTATCCTCACTGTGTACCATGTACCGTACAGACGTACTTCAGATCACCACAGTTTGTGGCTGGACAGCTTACTTTTCATTGGGGAGTGCAAACGATGCCGAACGTGCATTTTTTTTGTTTAAAAACAATTCCTTTTGTTTTGTTTTTTTCCTCTATCCACTCCCCAAATGAATCTTTGTTAAAAAGTTTCACACTGATGAGAGATGGCTGGCTGCCTGTTCTCCTTCCCCGGGGACATCCATGCTTCTTAAAGCTGAGCATGAGGAAGGGAAATTCAGTGCTGGAGAATGTTAGGAAGAAGAAAAAATAGAAAACTGAACAATAGGGATTTCTATTGCTTGAATATCATTCTCCGAGTTACCGTCTCATGGTAGACCATTCCCCTCCTGAAGCTGTTTCATGTTACTCACTCATAACACACCCATTTATCTCTCTTTGCTTTTTGGAAAATGCATTTTTTGGGAAAGCTTTTTTTTTTTGTGAGGATATTGGTACAGCATACAGCTTGCCAACTAATACTATCTGTAGCATTCAAATTTGTAGCTATTCCCACTGTCAGAAAGGCCCCTTTTTAAGACATAAATAATTTTTATAGCCTTCGCTGGAAAAGAATAACCCAAAATCATCCAAATAATCTCAGACAGGCATTTGGAAGTACTGAAAATCTGACCCCTTCCTGAAAAAAAACCAAAACCTGTCATGATATTTCACTGTCTGTACCACAAAATACTCTTTAAGAGGCAGTAGCCCTGTTTTTCTGCTAGTGACTCAGCAAACGCATCCTCTCTCTTGGCAGACTAGTTAGCCAATTTATAAAAGGGTCTCCTTTTGTTTCCTGAAGTAAACAGGCATTTTATGACTATCACACCAATCGCCTATAGCCTGTGCAGGGTAGAGGGGAACAGGTCTCCACTGGCCCATGACTACTGCCGGCCTTTTTCCTCATACACACACTTCACAGCTAGGCATCAGTGGAAAAAGCTCTCCTACAGAGCCATGTGCTCTCAGGCGCAGCAACAGCATTAGCCCAGCGTCATCCTTCTCATCTTAAGCTTGGGGTATTTCTGGTTGGATTCCCCCCTCCCCCATCTTGTCTTTACTGCAATGCCAGCAAAAAAAATAATAAACTGTTTTCAACAATAAAGTTTATTTTTATTTAGCTGACATTAGTGGGCACGGGAATGGGGATTGTACTTTTTGTATCTAGTGTTATTCTGGTGGGCCGAAGAACACAAGGCAACGTTACTTTTATAACGGCTTCCCTCATCACATAACAGTTTACCTGTTCCAATGTATGAATTCAGCAGAAAGCTGAAAACAAGTGTTTTGCCTGTCTGTCTTCCAAATGCAATCTAGTTGTTCTCCTATCCACTGCATCGGAAAGGCAGTTTAGCAGCAGACTGGTAATACAGTCATTTGGGAAACATCTCAACTTAGTTTTACTCAGAAATACAAACGTTTTATCTTAAGAGACCACAAAATATGTGGGTGCACATTTTGGAAGGATCTTCTACTCATACCAGCTTCCTGCTACAGAAACACAGTCCAGTTACACCGCTCTCCAAGTTGTGGCAATATGGTTATATGGACTAACGTTTTCATGCCTTTATTTGCAAGGATTAAGAATAGAGAATTAAGTCAATAAAAGCAAGAGCTCTCCTTCAGTCAACTTAAACCTAGGCTATGTAAAAAACCAAGCCCATCTCACCACATTCCAAGTCTGTGCTACTACACACATTTACACACGTGCTTTTAAAAATCAGAGATCATCTCCTTAGCAAACAACTGAACTCGAGAATTTGATTATCACTAAATCCACTGAGAGTATTGGCACCATAATTTGTGGAATAAATGACTTGTTAGTATGACATCCCTCTAAAACATGGAATAACTCCACACAACACAGAATTTTGTCTTTAACTGGTGAGAGATTTCTTCAATCCAATGCTGCTTGAGAAATAACTGAGCTGACTGTCCATCAGTCTGGACATTAACCCATTAAAAAAATCAAATCAGTTCATAACTATATACATCATCTGTTCAGATTGCTGCCATCATTTCTTTATTAGCTTTTGGAATACTCTGAATGTTACTTTCATAATAAACTGACAAAATACAGCAGGCAATTAGTGAACTAGGCACTAATGGCAATCAGATTACTGAAAAACAAATAACTGAATTAAATCCGTAACTGGCAGATGAATACAGGCACTTCTCCTGCTGTATCTCAGCAACACTGAACAGAGAGGTAAAAAAAAAATACAAAATGTAGGAAAAAAAAAAAAGATTAGATTAGATTGCCAGGAAAAATAAATTTCAACTTTCAGATGATGGCAGCAAACCATGCTCCTTCAAACACATCAGTCTTCCACTTCAGTGAGAAGGTTCAGTCCAGAGTTCCTTTACTTCCCTGTCTTTAAAAGGAGCTTCTACATATGCATTTCACAAAAATGGATTACGTATTTAGTATAGGTCTTCAAATGTAGATAGCTGGATGTCTTAGTCAGTATATAATCAATCAGTCTCCTCCACTTCTGACCAGGTGCTGCGGCTACGCAATCATTATAATCAAAGTTATGAGAAGAATACATAACCTTCAGCTTTTGGTGCAGTTTCCAAGCTTATTCAACAAGCGTACAGACATGAAATATGCAATAATTCTCGATAAAACAACTCCATCCATTTTTTCCTCTTTTCATCGCACAACCCAGTAACACAGCAAACTGCATTTCAGGTAATGCGTTAGAAGTTAAGCCAGCTGTTGGAATCTCCTGCTCACACCACCGAGAGCAGCCCATCTGAAACGTCAGAGAGCCAACATGTAAAAAGCCTTTGACAACAAACACACTGTCAAAGGCATTTAATTTTGGGTCATCTCCCTTATGCCTGAGTTTCTAAGAACAGACATGAAATCTATTGAAAATATTATTAATCTAAGAAAAAAACATAATCTACATAAGTAGAAAATTCGGGACACAACATTTTCAAGGAGCAAACGTGCACCTGATGCTCCTGAATTCGAATGGAGGCCCCAAAGGGACCCAGGTACACTGATATGATCTGCATACATTAAAAAGTCCAAAAGCACAAGGTCTTGTAGATTCCACCACAAAACCTTTTGTTTCACAGATGCAGTCAGAGCTGTTTTGGTACTCCCTCCTTAAGAGATACCAAAACAAAGTCCAAGAGATCTATGAACTGGTGTATTTCTAATAATGACAGCATGCTTTATATAACATGTTTTAATATAAGCAGACTGTCCAAATATCTACAGAATGAAGTTATTGTTAGAAGTGCAGAACTATATGATGAATAAATCAAAGTTTTCAGCCATTTCAAACAGGAGCAAGCAATTGATGTAGACAGAAGCAAGAAACAAAAGCTGGGAAGTGTGAGCAAATGATGAAAACCCAAGAAAAGTCAGAAGGGTCAGTTTAACAAAGGGAAGTTCACACCAGGGGCACAATTTGCAAAAGGACAGGCCCAGTATGAAGAATGGTCAGATGATGCAAGGAGCAGAACAGAGACAATTGATGCATGCATGGAAACAGCCAGGAAAGAGGCAGTGACATCAATGCTACAGACTGACTGAAACACATACATCAAGAAACAAAACAAGAGAAGAGTTTGTATTCGGACTGCAGTGAATTCCTCTAATATTTAACTTGCTGCACTTGCAACAACCATTAGGTCAGGGCTACAAACTGGTTTTAGGAAAGATCCCTTGTTTGTATGCTACACCTAAGGATGCAGTAGGTCTCCTAACCTCAGCGTGCTTTGCTTCACACACTCTGCTCTTGCCAGAAAAATGTAACATTAACTCCCTGCCATATTTTTTTCTCTGCTGAGGCCGTAAGGCTACTTGAAATTATCTCCATTTTCCAATCGTACAATGCTTAATAACAACAGCACTTCAAGTTACTGTCCCCAAAATAAACCATCAGAGATCAAAAACCAAGCCTCCGTATTCCTTTTATTAAAATCATCTGTCTGGCAGCAACTAGACATTAAAACTGCTTGTACATGCAGCTGATGTTCTGAGGAGCATTGGTATGTTACACCATCATCTGCCAGCCCCAATCCAACTACCGAGTATAGGTAATAAATGATACATTCCAGGGGAACATTTAACTATGCACCAGGAGTACTTGGGTCATGTATGCTCCTCCTTTGTTATGATCTCAAATCAATGCAAATCTAGCAGGCATATTCCCATGCCATAGAATTCGCTCTAATACACAACCGAATTGCTCAGTCGGCTGTCATTTTTTAGGCAAGTCAAAGAATCATGTATTACTTACTCTCAAAGTACTGAAGTAATCAGAACTGACTTCATTTTTCCACATATTGAAATGGTGCTGTTTAATCAATAGAATGTTTTGTTAAGAAGCGTCGATATTTTACTGCCTTGTTTTCTGACACGCTCTTATACTGAAGCGGTTTTATTACAGATGGCTTTGAAGTGCTTGACAACATTAATAAAGACGTGACACAAATGTATGTTATTAAATAAACACAAACAGGAATAGGTGCCAAAAGAATCTACAATTTGACTTTCATTGCCTGGACATTGAACATAACCGCAACGTAGAAAAGAGTCAGCAGCAATTCTTTGAACATACGGCTCTCTAAGAAACGATCTGTAGAGGAAGAATTATAATTAGCCTTCATGAGTACAAATTATGTTCTCTGTTCTCCTTCCTGAAAAAAAAAAAAAAACCCCGAGGAGTGACAAACACATCAAAGAAGTATGTGGGCTTTGAAAGAGGTAGGTGCTTGCCGCATCTTCCTTCCGCATTGCGGAAACGATCAGGACGAAAGAACGAGTGGACAGGGTATCTGCAGAAACCACGGCCCCACGACTATGGCTATATGGTTACCGGTAGCATAACCACAGGCAGCCAAAACACTGCATCAAGATTTGTGTCTCATAAGCTGCTCTTTTCCACCAATCCTTCTCCATTAATACAAAGCCCTTTACAGAAAGGTGTGAGTTTATGTAGTCACCGGGCACGTTATGCTATTTCAGTAAATACCTGACTAATTTATGAGGTTACTGGCATGCCCAGACAAGAGCTATTAAGATAGAAACCAATTTATTCTCGCGAAAGAACTGGCGACAGACTAGATAGTCCATGATCTTGCATGCCTCCCCAGGACTCGCCCACCAGCTTCATGCGCTGACATTAAGCCAGGCTAAGAAGCATCATCCGAGTGTGTGCTGCCGTGTAGCTGCCCTCAGACCTTGGCCACAATTCTGTCATCTTCCTTTCTGGTCTGCCAGGTAGGTGGCAGAGAGGAGCAATTCACCAACAGCAAAATTCAGAAGTAGCAGCTCATTTACAATTCCTATAGTCTCAGATTTGAGGAGATCAAGTGCGATTGCAGTGGAGTACTTACTTTGTCCTGATCCTCCAAGCAAAGACACATCGCATGTATAAGGATTTTTTTTATTTTTTTTTTTTAAATCAGAAAAACAAATGATACTGAAAAGAAGCTACACATCTATTTATTTTTTTTCTGGGTGGTCCAAAACTCCAATTACTTCATGTTCAGGGAACATCACCTGAAAGTTCTCCTTTGCTTTGCTGTCCTTCTAATTCTGATGCCCATAACCTGATTTCACATTACAAGCAGCACCACTGCCGCTAATCCTCCATTACACCCCTTAGCCCACCACTCCTCAGCCTCTGATTTTGAGATGGTTACTTCAAGAAGCAGGTCATTCAAGGACTTCTTTTAAATGATGTCATTTTCATCAGTACACAGATTAAACAAAAGTTACATTATCCATCAGTAATAATTCATTGTCTTCAGTAGCTAAACAGAATTCTTAACGCTGCTCGCCACAGTTCTTGTCACTAGAGACCCCTCCATTTTGCTGCTCAGATGCAGAACAGATCGCTGTACCATAGTGGAAAAGCATATTGAGATACATGATGCTGCTAAATACAATGCATTTTCCAATTCAGTTAGACTTGTTTTCTACAAATTAAAGCTTCCCCAAAAATCATACCTGAATCAAAAAATGGATTTGTTATCATTTTCTTCATGGTAGTATGTGTTATGAAATACAGCACTTTAAAATGCCCTAAGTTACTTATTATGCTTTCCTTTTAGATCTATGTTCACAATTTTCCTTTTTTTTTTTTTTTTGCTGGGAGCAGAAAGCTCTGATTTTTTCTTAAAGGAACAAAAACCAAAAGCATGAAAGTCAGACCTCCTCACTTCAGATTTCATGGCTTATAAAGTACACAAATTATAAAGCTATCAGACATTTCCCGGGCTTACATTAAACTCTGTAGTGAGCCTTTAGAATGGACCAATTTATTTGATGTGTTTCTCCTAAAGCTTTTATGACACCATAAACATTTCTGACTCCATGACAAATACTTTATAATACATTAAGCGAGCTCATTCAAATGATTCTAAATGTTATGCCAATGGCAATGTATTTAGAAATGGAACTGTCACTTGAAAATGGAAAAATCTTAAAGTTTAGTTTGAACCACAGCAATTTACTATTTACTTTTGTGCAACTGAAGGCGAAGCACTTCAAATTAAGTTCAATGGCACAAGCACCCAAAAAGCACAAAGTAGGCATACTCTCCAGAAGTGCACCATTACGCACCTTTTTCACATGAGAGCATCGACACCAAAGTCTGCTCCCCAGTAAAACTTCCCATTGAATTCAATATTAATTAGTATGGAGCGTTTAACTATACAACAGCTTAACTGTACTTATAACATGCTTCTAATCACTGCAGTTTATCTGCATTAGCTTCATTCAGCCGAAAAGCCTTGCCATCCCTCTTTACTCAGGAACCAACTGTGGTAACTTTCTTCACAGTAAATAAAGCATTACACCATTGGAAGCTCCGCAAGTCACCAAACCCAAGATGCATGCACTCCCTGTGAAGAAAAGCACCACAATCTGACTCTCATATTTAATGATGTAATGAAAATTTACAAAATCCTTTCTGTATTGAAGGCACAGGGAGACTTCAACTCACGAGGCAAGAAACATATAAATACTGCAACAGGATTAATTAATGACAAAATTATTAGTTGTTCAGGCATGCTTTTGATAACAGAATTCAACTCCTAGAATATAAAAATGGCTCTGGTGATTTTATGAATCCAGTAAAAAATCACTGCTGTTGTGACCATAAAAACTGGGATGAAACAGAAGCCTGAAAGTAGTTGATTCTTACGTATTTGATGTTTATGTTTTAGCATAGATTGCAAACAGAAGACAAAAACTCTGAGAAATAAAAAACAGAGTATTTACCAGTGGGGGAAGGGGTGTGGGAGTTTTTGTCTTTTTTTTTTTTTGCCTAATCACTGATTATTTTTTAACTTTGTCCTGCTGACCATTTAAGCTTTCCTTTGACTCCAGAGATTAAAGTCATCCAGTTTAAGAAAAAGAGAGTTTTATCATTTGGAAGATGTTACTAAGGCTCTATAATTTTAACACAGGCGCTGTATAAACAGCTCATAAATAAAACATAGCATTGCCTAAGACTAAATGAGAAATATACTAGAAAGCATTAAATTACAAGAATACTTTTCATAGGACTTCGCTTTCTCATGGTACTCTTCTTGTTAACTGTGACTTTTGGCCTGAAAAGATCAAGAGCAGACATCTGATTTGGAGAAAGAAGCATAAAAGCGTCCCAGTTTCTCTGTGAAAAACATCTTCTTTCACTTATGAAAATGCACTTCTCACCTTACATACTTCAACATATGCTATGTGAACATGCCTGCCCTGAGAGCAGTCTTACGTGGTTACTGCCTCCATATATTGCCAGCGACTATAAAAAAAATACTCTAAACCCTCTGCTTCAGAAAGTCATTGGATATCCAAGTCATAAATTTCAAATTCCCAGCTGTCACTGCCTAACTACGCCTTCTGCATTTCAGCTAAGTCATGCTGTATGACATTATCACTCTCTCACACTTCATAGCTTCTTCAACATTAACAGAAAAACCTGTGGACTGTGTAGTATTTTTCACCATGTTTATCACAGTAGCAATTACTTCATCTAAATAGCTCTTATGAACTCACTCCTGTAAAATATGTTCTTTTGTTTACTCGTTTCTCTGTATTTCCTCTCAGCAAAAGGGAACGGGGCGGGGTACACCAGTGATGTAACGTTTTCAAATACCAGCTTATTACTTATTTAGGAATCTGGAATGATCTAACATGGTTTAAAGATCTCGCCATGCGATTAAAACCCGATGCATTTGAATGAAAGGAGGCCTTTTCCACGACTCCTGGAACCTTAGGAACCATAAAGAAGTGTACTGATGATGGATGACCTGAAAGCCTGGAAACCACAACACTGAAAAAGGAAGCGGTAGTAAAAACTGGCAATGTTACTAACAGGTGGAAGAGCGCAATTGCGGTTGGACAGTATGAAAGCGTTTGTTCGGGTTTTTCTTCTCCTAAAGGTGACAGAGAGCTTCAATACTCTTCCCCCAGAATTAATGCTGGATTGCACACGCCACACATGAAGTATTAATATAGATCATTTATGTATTCTTAGGAAGGAAGATAAGCTACCGAAGAACACAGGAGACCTCTAAATAGTAATCACTCTTAAATAGGGTCACTGGCAACACATCATCAAGTTTATCTACTGTAAAACCACCACATGAGATAATGCAGAGTCTAAAACTAGGGTTCCTTCAGACATCTAAGAAAATGATGTGCAGTTTACCTCTTACATCCTATAACTAAATGGTTTGAACCTTCACTGACAAATGAGGACCTACTTGGAAAGAACCCATCACAGATGTCATTTATCAAGAAATGAGTCTTAATTAAAACAAGTAGTATTGTATTTTTATGGTGTAATGTCTTTTTTTATTTTTCTAATAAATTGTATGCGCGCGCACTGGTATACTCACGCAAACCATAGTGGCTGTTATTATGATTTAAGTCTCCTTAAACAAGAACCCAAGAAAAACATATCCTGTCCACAAACAGTAACCACTATGTCTACCCGAATTTTTAGGCATGTTTAATATACTTCCAGAAGAAACCAGGACCAGACATGAGTTATTCCTTGCACTCTTTCTGAAGGTATTTCCTTGCTAGAAGCATTTATCATTAAATTATTATGTAAAAATGAAATATTTGTAATAAACAAACATGTAATTTATTTACATCTACATGTTTCTGGAAGTCACCATTTCATCTACGAAGTGGAAAAATTAGAAAACAAAACAAAAACCAGCAATTAATCAGGGAGCCTTATCATCCATCAGCGACACGCAAAAGACGGGAGACTGGAACAGGTCTCATTTGATGGCTGTCAAAAGCCAGATGTGTGACCTCACATGGTTTGCATAATTTATCTGCAATTCAATTTACCCAGTCTCGAAATGGGGAAAATCCTACTTACCTGCACTGCAGTTTGTCATCAAAACAGAACGCGCCCTAGAAACACATGTTATCACACAGATACAAAGACATTCATACACAGTACTTTCAAGTCTTCAGAATCAAAAGTTCTCCACTGGAACGTAACAAGTCTTTGCCATGTATTACTTGTTTGATGAATGTTTCAATCTTCTAGAAGAAAAAGGGACCCATTTGCTTGACTTACTACCTGCTGAGAACATTAATACAGAACTTCATAATCTAATAAATGAATGAACAGGGGACAAACAGATTTTGCAAGTTTATTGCGCGGTAGTTACATTGCTTCTCAACTGGCCAATCTTTAATGGTATTTTGGAAAACAGATTACTTAACACAAATAACATTTTCTTTAAATAATCCTGTAAGTTACAAATTACCTTTACAACTGAGCAAATAAATTGAGCTGAGAGCACTCACTGGATCAAGCCATTCATTTGTGAGAAGTCCCTATAAACAAGGATTTGCCAATCTGCCAAAATCATTTTCCTACTCTGAAATTAATGCCATCAAAATTGATAATACCACTCAATGCAAGTTACAGATCCTGTATGTTACAAGCAGAGGGGCATATCATCAGCTGGTGTAAATCTATACTGTTCTTAAAACCAATGGAACTACATCAATTTGCAGCTGCTGAGGATTTGTCCCTGCGTCTGTCTTTACCGCTGATAAAACCATCGAACCAAACCCTGGATGCACTTCCAAATTTAAAGCTCCCATTGACAGTACTGAGAGTGATGCCTACAGGAAGAAAGGAAAACTCTAAGCAAACCATCCTAGAATTAGCGCACTTCCCCCCCCTCACATTGATTCAAAATTTAAAGTTAGTTGTTAAAATCATAACCTGGGAGGAAGCCAAGAGTACTGCAGATTTTAAAACTTAGTTTTCTTTTATGTGTTCCCAGAAATTCTGTTTAGTAACAGTGATTTATCAGGCCAAGACCAGTTTACTGTAATCATGCAAATAACCCCAGTAAAGCCCAGAGGAAATACAGCATCATCAGAAACATGATTTGGCCCACAGTTTTACTCCGCAGGATAAAGTTTCAAAAAGTGACTGTTGCACTGTTCTTATCTCTTTCCAAGATCTATCATTACACCTGTATTAAAAATCTCACTGTGTTTCCTCTATCATCATCCTTATACATTCCTTATGTAATTTTTCCTCCAAGGATACAATGCAGTGCAACACTCGTGTAAGCAACCCTCACTTGTACACTTAGCCCTGGGGCAGTGAAAAGGACTAGCATACAGCAGAAACAAACGATTGCCTGAAAAAGGATTTTGCAGGAGGGGTACTCAGCCACTTCTTAGACCACCATCCTGTAAAACTGTAGGCAACAGAGAGAGAAAATACAGTTGTTTTATAGAGGACATCTTTAATCAAGGGGAGTTTCTCTACGTGACTCGGAGTGCGCAGATTGTTGCAAATAGCTAATAAGTGTATTTCTGACTACAGATACATGGAACTGAAGGAGGTAGTTCTTCCAAAGTATCGACATGCATCTTGCACAATGACATATGCTGTAGTTATCTATAGGCATTTTCCTTTACACATACATCGCAAGAGGTTTACAGCTGCTTTTCATTCTGCAAGCATTGCATGCAACAAGGATTTTTAGTATCAACTGAATTAACTTTTAACCACAAGGAATAAAACCTCAAAACTCCTGCTTCAGGAGGCTACCAATAAGAACATAAATAATTCATCATTAAAACTGGTTAGCACAAGAAAAAAAAATATTTTTAAGATGTTCCTCAGCGCTACTCCACTGTAAGGCATTTCAACATTAAAAAAAGAATTAGACTGGAATATTCTTCTTCAACTTAAGCATATCCACAAACAGTCAGATTGATCAACTGCACAAAATCACTTCCTATCTAGTTTGTTTCACACAACTTTTTGAAAAGATTTTTTTAAAAATCATCTTAGACACCACAAAACAGCTCAACTTAAAACCAGCTAACTGATCACCTTTCTGCACAGCTGCATTTTCTTTCATTAACCTAATAGAAATATTTGAGGGATTTCCCCTTTTTACCTTCGCATTTTTCCTTTTCCAGTATCCATAACCAATCATTGCTCTGTTCTTCCATTATGCTTCGTATATTGCAGAGTGAGAAGCATCTTCGTTAAATAGTATTAAAAATAGAACACACCCGATCTCCCCACCGGAGCATGCTCTGACAGTGCTGATACCACAGCTCTCAAGGTAACCATGCCCAGCTGGGAACCAAGAGGCAAAGTCAGTGTGCGAGATTAGCAATTTGCAAGCTTAATTGTGCACACAAACTTGCCTCGATCCGTGACGAAGACTGCTAAAACAAAAATCAGCGTGCAGTTAAATTATGCGACTGAAAAGTTGCAGGTCAGTTCACAGTATTTCTCTTTTCCCCTCCCCATCCCCCTCAGCTTCAATTGCTTTGTACTTGCCTAGAATTTACATATGCCATTTAGAAGAAGGCACACCGGGCATGCATCTAGCTCAGCGCAATGGTAGAGAAGTCAAACAGGTGAGCAAAAAAAAACCACTTGTGCTGCTCTTTAATGCCTTTGTTCCCCCTCTCGGCATATTTACAGCAATGTCACACACGGCAGCGGGATGAATTTAAGCAAAACCGCAGACACCTGGGAAGCGCAAAGACGGGAGGGAGGGCGAGCGGAGGCGCAAAGACACACCTAGCACAGCAAAACGCACCCGAAATTTGAGCGTGTTCCCCCCCGCTGGCCGAAACGGTAAATGAATGCAAAAAAAATAATAAATAAAATAACAGCAATTAAACAAGGCTGCGCAATGCTTGCACTGGACGAGCATGTCTCGGTAAGATCTACAAGAAATATCGTTGAAACGCACGCACAAGTAAAGCAGAATTACACTAAGCGGAGTAACATTAACTATTTTTTATGAAAAAAGACGGCTAGGATACCTAACGATATGACTGTAAGTCCTGGACTGTGATCCTCCTTCACTGCATGCAAAAAAAAAAAAAAAAAAAAGAGACATGCTAAGGAAGCATCAAGTAAAGCTGTTACCCTCAAATCGCCACCCTTAAGAACAATGCCAGTCAAAGAAGCCCAGGCTTTCCCTCCAGCAAAGCACGGCTTTTTAAAGCGTATCCTTCGATGTTGTTCACAAATCAGCGAGTGAAAGTTGGCGGGTTTTTTGGGGTTTTTTTTTTTACAGTTTGATACGTTTTAGCCTAAAACGACCGCTGGGAGGAGGGAGATCGCCTCCCGCAGCTCCCCTCCTCGGCGGCGCTCACCTCCCCAACCTCAGCCCGGTTCCCGGACCACCGGCTCCGGGGCGGGGGCTCCGCCGTTGTTTTTCCCCCTCAAACCGAGCTCTCCGGCCGCCTCACCTCCGCCTCCGAGCCCGACCCACCGGCCGCCCCTCCGCGCTCCCGACGGATCCGCCTCTGCTCGTTACCGGCGACAACTTTCCGCGGGGGCCGCCGGCCCCGCCGAGCCCACCCACCCCCCTCCCGCTTCCCTGCCTCCCCGCGCCGTACCTGGCTTTCACCACCTCTACCCTGCCGCTCCGAGATCCCGTGTGCGAGGCTCCGGCACTGAAATCATCCTGCCCCGCTACACTATGAATGATACCCTTTTTTTTTTTTTTTTCCTTTTTCTTTTTTCCCTCCCTCCCCCCCTCCCCCCGGTTAAATACCGCATCTTCGAGCCGGAATCCTGCAGTTGCTATAAATAAATGCACATATCGCGTGTAATAAACGCAAGCCCCAGCCTCCATGCACAGCTCTTATTTCCCTCTCCCGCCGCTTCTACATGCTCAAGCCGCCCTGACCTCAAAAATTAAAAGATCACGGGGGGGGGGGGGGGGGGGGGGGGAAGGAGGAGGAGGAATGGGGGCGAATGACTCCAACGACATGACAGAAGACACATGCTGGAACGGAAAATAAATAATAAATAAATCGCAACAACAAAGGACATCACGCCACACAAATGTCTACAGATTCTGCTTTGGCTTTTTTGGTTTTGGGTTTGGTTTTTTTTTTCTTTTTTTTTTTTTTTTTTTTTACCTTGCCTGAAAACGGGATCTGCCCCCAGCGTCTTGGTGGCTCGGGTTATTTTTGGTTTGTTTGTTTGTTTGTTGGGTATTTTTGGTTGGCGGGTTTGTTTATTTTGCGGCAGATAACGCGGCTGTTACAGTACAGTGCCCGTCTTCCCACAAGACATCGTCTCTTCCTCCGCCTCCGCCTCCTCCCCGGGAGGAGATCCGCCGCGCCGCGCTGGTGGCCGGGGCGCGGTGGCCGCGGCGGCGCCGCCGCCGCCGCCCGACCCGCCGGCCGCCTCCCGCCGCCTCGCCTCTCCCCGCTCCGCTCTCGCTTCGCCCCTGGTCCGCCGCCGGGCTGCCGTCGCCTGCCCCTGCCTGTAGCGCTGCCTGTCCGCTCTCCCTCGGTGCCTGACTGGATTCCCTCTCGCTCCTCTCTGCCTGTCTCTGTCCTTTATCTGCCGCGCTGCGCTGCACTGCCTGCCGCTCTCTCCCTCTCCCTTTCTTTCTCTCTCTCTCCCCGCCCACGCAGCGTGGGGCGCCTCGGACCGCAGGCAGCGGCGCGTCCCTTCCTCGCCGTGCTCCGCGCTCGCTCTGCGCTCAGCGCCGCCACTCCGGCGCGTGCGGGCTCGGCCGCCCCAACGGCCGCCTCGCAGGAGCCGTTGGCTCCGCCGCCATTTGCGCGCGCGCCCAACGGCCCCCTCCCTCCATTCCCCCCCCACACTCCCCCCCCCCCTCACCCCACCTCACACAGACACGCGCCGCCCGCTGACTGTCCGGCAGGGCGCTGACTCTCTCTCTCTATCTGTGGGGTGGGTCGGTCGGTCTGTCCGTCCGTCCGTCCGTGTGTGTGTGTGCGGCTTCCCGCACGCCGGCCCCTCCAGTCACGCTGCACCCCCCCACCCCACCCCCCAGCCCATCCCCAGCCCGGAGCGGAGACAAAGCACCCGAGCGGCGCTAATAAGGAGAAAGCTCGTTAATCTCCTCCGATTCCTTGTTATTTGCTTCCACCCACGCCCCATCGCCCCCACCTCCCCCCCCCCCCAAAAAAAAAAAAATAAAATAAAATGGGCCCTTGACTCCAGAGGACAGCTTCAGGGAAGCTACGGGGAGGGTGGTTTTAATTGTTATTATTTTTGCCGGTGAAACCCGACAGCATCCGCACGGATCAGCCGGGCCGCTCAAAGGGGTTCCAGAACCAGCCCGCAGCAGATTTTGGGTGGTGGCAGATGAGCCACTTAAAATGGGGCACATGATCCCCTTCCCCCTCCACTCCCCCTCTCCCAGCGTGTCTCCATGGAGGGTCTGGTGTGGTGGTGTTTCTCCAGGAGCCTCGCCGCACACCAGCAAGGCAGAGGGAAACACACGTTTCCCCAGCACATGCGTTTCCAACACATAAAACCTTTGCTATCCATTTAAAAACCGAGCCTTGTTTCACCCAGCTGAATACATCCAGGCGTTCACGCTGCACCCAGACGAGAAAAGGGCATTTACCTCTTTGCTAGGTGGCTATTAATATGCAGTAAAATTATAGCTGTACAACGCCAAATGTAATTGCCATAGATCATTTAGAGCAGATCCAGCAATTCAGCTGCTGGAAATGCATGCTCTGTGAATAACCATGCATCTGGTACAATGCCCTCTACTACAATAACCTGAAAGGAGACAGAAGCGTCTGGTACTCGCTGCAATTAGTAATCCTGTAGATGAAAAATAAACAGTCAATAAGTACAAAGCAGCAAGGTCCTATGAAATATAGCGCTCATTTCTGTCTACAGTGATACAAATAACCCAACTCCCACAGACAGACAATTCTTATTTAAAATATGCAGTTAAAAATGCACTCCTTTCATTATGCACTTTCAGAAAGTCCTCGTTACAAAAGACAGTTTGCCGCAATTAACGAATGTAGAAGAACTCGTGCACCAGTCAGACACAGATGAACATACAGAAGGCTGGGGCGAGGAGCGTGTGTGTGTGGGGGGGAGAACGTTTGCTTTAGCAGGTATTATCCTGGCACCCCTGGAATCCCTCTTTCCCCTCAGAAGCGAACACCTGCTTTTACCAGGGACCGCTGGCTGGAATTGGACTGGAAGAATACAGCGAGCAATGAACCACGACAGGGTGTGCATTAGCGGGCTCCTGGTGCACGCCTCAAGTCATCAGAGGCATTCAGCCGGGCACACCAAAACCCGTTCCGCTAATGCACCTCCCGGGGTGGCTTACTCCTATCCTGTGGCTCCATCAATTTCATTACTTAACTTATCCCTGCACCGTGTGCCACAAGTTGCATTTGAAAGCAAAAAGATTGGCAGAAAAGGCTATGAATGGCACTACGCTGAAGCGCGCTACGTCTGGCAACGGGGGAATCGCAGAATCATAGAATGGTTTGGATTGGAAGGGACCTTAAAGATCACCTAGTTCCACCCCCCGTGCCATGGGCAGGGACACCTCCCACTAGCCCAGGTTGCTCAAAGCCCCATCCAGCCTGGCCTTGAATACTTCCAGGGATGGGGCATCCATCCCTGGAAGGGACCTGGAAGGACTGTTTCTTTGGTTTTGAAGTGTTTCTTTCAGCCATCTCCACTGTGGACCCAAGTCTGTTTTCCAAAATGGCTATCAAAACCATTTTGAACGTGCACTGAAATGCCATGGACCTCACCTGGCTGCTGCACATCACCCCTTCCCTCCCAGGCAGGCGTCCCAGCTAAGGGAGAGGAGGCAGGCTGCGTCGGGACGTTAAAGCAGTACTCACTTGTGCCTTCACTTAGACCTGCCTGAGCAGGAAAGGGGGCGAGGGGAGTCAATGTTTCAAAACCTTACCCTAGTCACTAGGCACAATGAACATGTAAAACAGACACATGTCCACAGCGTGTCTCCCACCGTTGGGATACTGGAGTGACTTCAGAGTGGGAAGCGTCGAAGCTGTATGTCAGATTTGTAAGTAGATAAAAATTCATCCAAGCTGTATTACTGGCAGTTCAGTCCGTGGCAGGATGTGCTTGGGGCAAGCTACCAAATGCTAAAAGATGCCAGCTACGGCAACAACAAAGGAAATACTCAGAAAAAAAGAGTCCCAGTACCACTCCAGTATCATGCAAGCTAGTATTTCAGCTCAGAATGGTAAGCAGCTTCAAACACAGCATGTGCAGAGAGGTGAAATTGCCTCCCTTTGTTGAGAAGTCACCTCAGACCTTATCGGTCAGATGCGAATCTAACAGAATATGCATCCCACACTCCCTCTTCAGGACTTTTCTTTGCAGAAGGAAAAATCACAGTCATTGCACAATCACAATATCTAAGAGGTGGGGAACCACAGCCATGGTTTGCTGCTGCCTGTGCTGATTTGTAAACATGCACGGGGATAACTGTCCATTTAAGCCTCGTGGAAGTCAGCAGAAGCTGTGTGTTTAAACAGAGGCAGAATTTGATAAACTCTTCAGACCTCTGACACATTTTCCTGTCTGTTGCATAGACAGATTTGGGGATAATAAAAAAAAAAAAAAAAAGACACACAAGACCTAGTTCTCCAAATACTTCCTTGAATAAAGCACTTAATTGACCCAAAGCGCATGCTTTCTAGGGCTCTGGTCTTGCAAAATGCTCCTGTGCAACAGGACCACCCTACAGCAGTGAAGCTTACACGCGCTATAGGTACACAAAATTCCAATAGGCAGCACCAAACTCTTAAGCTCAAGGTATTTTTGAAGCATGACAACAGGTTACATTACTTCTTCACTGCGAGCACACAGTTATCTCTGTGTTATCTCGATTTAACTTGAAATCAAGGAAACCTTAGTGGGCTCTCAAAAAACCGACATCAGATTGCAAGTATGTGAAGTCAAACAGCCAGAGCTTCATGCAGTTCTGCAATCACGGGAGATTCCTGTAGTAGAAGGCAGGCAGTGGTACTTAATACATTAGTCAAAGCTTGCATGACTGGTTGCACATTTCTTCTGCCTCTAGTCATTTTTCAGTGAAAAAAAAATAGCATATAAAGTCTGTTGTGTTTTGGAGTCATGGAATGATTCAGGTTGCGGCACAACAGTATGATAAGCTAACTGTTGATGTGTTTTATCATAATCTTCTGTAAAAGAGATCAGTCTTAGGGTTTTTTTGTCGCTTTTTTTAAAAAACTTTTTTCCATTTGTACGTCCTACATGTTGCAAACAAATTAATCATGCATAATTTGCAGATGGACTTAAAAATACTGCACTTCTATTTAAAATGGCACTTTACATTATGTAAATATAGCCAAATTGCTCTAGTTTCAAACGCTTCTCAGGAAGAGCTAAAATATGTATCCCAGCCACAACATCACAAGTGAAGGAAAATTAACCAAGCAATTTGCGTACAGCTTGTACTGGTAGCCCAGATTTGCTAAAATATGAAGCTTTATACTATTCCTACCAAAGTCAGTGAGAATTTTGCAATGGACTTCATTAGGATTAATATCAGGTACCTAAATCTAAGACTCTCTCTTTGGAGGAAGATCAATGAATGACCCTTTAAAAGTATAATTGGTTGCTAGAGAGGCTGAGGAAGGTATTTTTTTCCCCCTAAAAGCAAAGCATCATTTCTTTGTGTTTGACATTTCAAATCCCCCCTTCTTTTAGAAATCCCAAAGTGTTTGATGTGCCATATCTGTGTATCTTGAAAAGGATATTCCAGCGTGAAGTTCCTCACCTCACCAAAAAAAAAAAAGTCATCTGATCCCCCCTCAGACCAGAAACTGCAGCTCCTGCTCAGCTGTGACTCTCAAAAGAAAAGGAGCAGGAATTTGAACTCTAGCTTTGACAGCTAGCGTTGGTGCAAATGGTCTCTCTTCTTGTAGCCTTTTCCTTAATTTATGTTTATAGGCAGGAGGACTGGGGGGCTTTCGGGTGACAGTGTTGGAAGGACAGCAGACTGTTTCATGGGCTAAAGGGTGTCTGGCAGCTCAAAAAGGATGACCCAAAGTAAGTCAAATGCCACACAGAGGGCTCATCCCAGTCCCCTTCTGACGCAGTCATGTTGCAGAGAACATTCAAAGAGCTGTGACAGGTTGAGAATTTCAGGTAGCTTTCCGTAGCTCTGGACAGAAGCACATCTCTGATATAGGAACTTGGCATTGTGGTTATTTTTTATAATGTATATGTGCAATGTGCATGTTAGGGCAAAGAGACAACACAAGCAGTGGTTAAGAGAAAGAGCAGTAAGAAGAGAGAGTCAGCAAGAATGTTGTGAGCTGTGGTGTTAGGATGGGCCAGAGAGAAAATGGTGAGAAAAAGAGGAGGAGGGAGAGTCCCAGGCACTGAATGCAATGAGTTGGTTATCTTGAGATCTGTGATTCACTGTGGGGAATGTGCACTACCTACACATTAGAGTACTGTAGGGAAGAAATCAGGCTGAGGAAATTCCAAAGTCTTTCAATAGGATTTATGAGCTTTAATAATCCAACGGCTCAGGGTCACCTAAGAGCTCAGGAACTGCTTGGCTCACAAGTATGAGTAGCTCTAAGGAGACATATGACAAACACAGCATCTGCAGGAGGGAAGTTACAGTCCTCGGCACAGGAGCCATAAGAATCACAAATAACTTCACTAACACAAAGCAGTTTCCCATCAAGATCTCACCAAGAAAAGCCTTTATTGCAGCTCTTTGTCTAAAGCAACGTACAAAAGCATAGATTTCCTCACAGCACACCTAGAGAGCAGGCAAGCTTTGGTGACAATTTTCAGCTTCCACAATAAGATGTGGGTAGTACAGGCTTTCAAAAATACATGGTGCGTCTCTCTCTGCTAAACCATGACTAGACCTACACCTGTCCTTAAGGTATCCTGGCAGAAGGGAAGCTGGAGGACTAGTCCACTTATTGAGTGAGCAAGTGGATCTAGGAAATGACAGGGAGGGGAAAAAAGAAAAAAACAATGTCAAGAGGAATCCCCATTTACCTTCTAGAAATCCTGCCATAGCAATATTAACAGTAAACCATTGTTATGGAGTTGTAGGCTATGTTTAACACTCAAACGCAACACCTGTATATTTTAGAGAAGACTATCATCCGAGCTTAAGTAGGCAGAGAACAATCATACGGACTGTGAGGTATTTCCATTCGGCTATTTATTTCACGTAGTGAAGAATCTGGGTCTTGGTAATAATGTTCAGCGCATCTCTGTTGCGTGTTTCGGTCAGGGCACATAGATGCAACCCAGTGCATTTCCTGGGTGCATAAGCAGTGCTATTTCTTATTTCCAGTGCATAAGCAGTCCTACTGTGTAGATCGGATACCATATGAAAACTTAGAGACTGAAGTTGGCAAATGATTTGGAGGTCAAGAAAAGAAAACTTGCCAGTCTGCCCCTGTAACCCAGAGTACTCACTAACTGCCAATTTCTCCCTTTGAAATTCCCTTGAACATGTTGCCCTCTTAACTTTTGCTTCTAGAAATATCTAGTCTTCTCCAAAATGCATGTTTTTAACGTAACGGATTAAGAGAAGGCTCCCATTGACATCAGGCCCAGATCTACCTTGCAGCTATTTTTCACAAATAACTTGATACCATACCAGTATGTTGATAGTCTTCAACCAGATTAATGTTTAACTTCTCCCATGAGAATCTCTAGAAGGGATCCTGGCCACAGCATCTGTGTCAGTTGGATGTGATGCTTTCCTGCAGCCCACCCTACCTCACTGTAGTATGCTCTGAGGTTTACACTGGCCAGGAAGCCACAGGACTGGCTTCCAATGAGCAGAATACAGACATATATTAACTGTGGGGCTTCAAGCTTTCCTGCCATCCACAATGCCTAAATGTTGACTTGCTTTTGAACTATAATACAAAGGAAGTCGATGGGGACCTCCCAGCGAGAGCGGCACTGTCCTTGACTTCTGCACAGCTGCTCCCACCTCACACCTCCTGTGGATGCAACTGCAAGGCAGGGTTGGTAACTCAGGACCATAAACATGGAGTGATGGAGTCCAGTACATTGCTATAAAGAGGCTCGGAAATGATTGCTCTTTTAGGATCCCCAATCCAAAGTCTTATCTGTAGAAGAAGGCTGGGCTTTATCTTGGCTAAGGTCACTCCCACTCAAGTTAATAGAGATACTGTCTGAGTCTAAACAGGGTAAAAACAGTATAATGGCTTCAAGATGTGGCTGCCAGTACTGTGGATAGTCACATCTTAAACACAGTTGTACTGAGAATAATTAAAAGAGAAGTCTACAAAAATATGCCTTGCCTAAACAGGGATGAACTTGCCAGATCACAAACTAATTCTCAAAATCTGTAATCTATACACAAATTGGTGTATAAAGGTTGGAATTGCACTAAAGGTAAAGAAAAGAAAGGCTAGTTCTTATTCTGTAAAATTGTGACCATCTGTGCTTACCCCGCTGCCAACCTCCAGCTTTATTAACCCATTCAGTTAGAGAAGCGGCAAACGAGAAACGTTGATCATGAACACTGCTCAAGAGGAGATGTGGAGACCTCCACAATAGAGGGTGCTAAGAGCGTGACATAATTTGCTGGCAGATCAGCTCCCCTCACAGTCCATGTGAGATGAAGTAGCTGCCCCCTTTAAGGCTATATCGTGTTTTATATGCAAATCAGTGTGCAGATATGCCAAAGAACAGGAGCAACCTGAATGAAAACAGAACAAAACAAAGCAAAACGCACAACCTGTGCTAAATCATGCTTTCCAAAACCAGCCCTTTACAAACTACTGCAGGCAATATATCTGACAGCCTCTTTTTACAGCTTATGTATCATCACATTAGTTTTGTTTACGCTCAGTAACGATGACCAGAAAAGGCACAGATGTAACCATAATTTAGCATAGTCACCGTGACTCTACTTTAGACTGTCCTACCCAAACCCCCCGACAGTAGCAGCAGCCCTACAGTGAGCAGAGAATAATTCCTGCTGTGTTTCATTTGAAAACCCTCTCAAGTTCTGTCAGTGGTGATAAAACTCGCAAAAATGTGGCCTTTGTCGTGCGATTGGGGAGTCTTAGAGGTTTTTCAAGGAGCTATGGGTTAAAATACTACTGAAGCAATAATTTGGTAAGGTGTGGGAATTGCTATGTTGCACTGGCCCAATGGGCTCTTTATTCCCATTACATTAGCCCATTACAACCTTAGCACATGTCCTGTAGCTGTGAGCTTTCCAGCACACCCTCACCTCACCAGTTTCGCTCTTTTGTGACCACTGCTCATTTCCTAAGACTCTTAGCAGAGTCTGAGTTTGATTAGCATCAATTTAGCAATTTGCAGTGTTTCTCTTGAACGCTTTGAAATCAACTTCTGTGTTGGCTAGTGGGCTGCAGAAAAGAGACAGTAGAGAATGAGTGACTGCTGATGTAAAAATTAGGTCGATTCAACACGAAGTGATGGGGGCAGTATGAAACCCCATAACGCTGTACTTCATGGACAGAACGCAAAGATACTTTGAGGTCTTGGACCTTTCAGGTCTTAGAGCCTTAAGGATAGTTATTTCTCAGTCACTGCCCTTAAAATAAATAATACAGTTCCCCCAAATTTTCTCCAGCTGCCACCTTTTTGTTTCGCCTTGCCTTATCCACTAGACATATTTAAATTTTCCTTTGTTTGGAATCTACATTTTTTCACGCCCTAAAATTATAGCCTTTGCAATGCGCAATACTGTAGAAAGTCCCTTCATTGAAAAGAAAGAGCAGAACATGGTACAATTTTAGCATCATATAATTTCCAGCATAATTGTTAAATCATTTTCTTCCTTTTCTCCCTCCCCCTCTCTTCTTTTTTTTTTTTTAAAAGGAAGGAAAGATTCAAAGTGCATATCCAGAGAGAGAGACAGACAGAAAACTTAACAGCCTCATAATACCGTGCTACACCACACCGCACCTTTATTGCAACAACGATCTTGCATCAATGACAAGACTTTCCCTGTCTCTTGCTTCGGTCACTCAGCATTGGGCTCTGTACTCTGCAAGGCACTATTGGTTCACAAATACAAACCTCCTTGTGTGTTTGTGACATTGTATTCCCAAATATCACATCATAAAAATATTAAAATAAAACTGTTCATAACATTTTCCTGTGCACCATCTGGGCCTTGCAAGAAAGCTGACATTATCTGTCAAACTAAAGATAACCACATTTTCTCTCTTTTGTATCGTTAATGTTTGTCATTGCAAATTTCACTTTAATGCTCCAATTGCATTATGACATTCTTACAAACTGAATGGCACTAATGACTTTCATTATTATTTACACACTTCCTTAATTATAAGGCTCTCCCTCTCATTCACAACATGTTCTCCCTCATAACACTCACTCTGATATAAAGCTAATGAATTTTAAACTTTCTATTACATAAAAGCTCATGATTAATTACCCAGCTTCCCAGTCTCTTTATGATACACAATACAGGGCTCTCCTGCAGTGATACAGCAAAGGGGGAGAAGTATGGAACTTTTATTCCCTCCTCAGTGAAAGCAAATAGAGAGATAAATAGAGTATCTTTCTCTTTAAAGCGGCATATGCAAATTTAATTGAAAACAAATATACATCAAACCATTCCTCAGGAGAAATCTAAATCTCTCTATATTAGCAGCATGTAGTAAACAGGATAATAATGCCTATTATTATCATCTTTAATTTTTCATGACAACAGTTTTTTAATCTAGTTTGAGCAAATGAGACAGTAGAAGTAAAAACACATGGCTTTTACATAAGTCATCTTAGTGTTGTATGCTGTATCACCAAGATCAACTATTCATGTGGTTTTAATTATTCAAAATACCGGACTCCTCCACTGAGAAAAAAGACAAGACAAAAAAGCCCAAGGTTGCACCACACCAGATGAAGGGCAGTCGTGACAAATATAAATTACTGCACTTCAGACTGACAAAGGTAATACAATAAACCCGAGCCTAGAATACTTTGAAAGACATTGTGGGGGCACTGAACAGCCTAGCAGTGAAATTCTGAGCTCAGTATTTAAGCACTGATACAGGCTGCAATCTGCACAAGCTGTACATGTCTCAATGCCTGTGCTGCCAACAGAAACTGGATTCTCGCAGCCAAATGTAAATTTACTGACAGCCATGGAGAAAAAAATGGGTTAATTAAAAAGTATGGCCACTCTTCCCCCATTTGCTGGCTAGTAAACTTGACCTTAAGATTACAGGGAACCTGTGCATATAAAAAAATTATTTCCTGCCATTCCAAGGGAAGTCCCCTTTTACGCCTCTCCCCTGTTAGTAAAGCAGGAGACAATATCTATGCAAATAGATACATAATCTAAAGAGGGATATAGTCCCAAATGGGACAAAAGCATATCCTGTCATGACTGAATCACTGGATAGCCAGCTACGAATGACATATTCACTTAAACCAAGCATGGGACACCCAGAACGATGAAGTTTCATTTGCCAGAGCCATTTACCTACGTGTTGCCTTTGTATTCACTCCTACTCCTGATCTGCTGGTGGAACAGATAAGAAAATCATCTTTGTTGTGAGAAAAGCCTTTTCTCTTTCAAATTTGGTTTCTTTTCTTTTTAATACTATACGCTTTAAATTTCTAATCTGTTTCCAGTGTCACGGAAAACCCCAGAGGCATATTAAATTAAATAATTCCCTGAAAGTTCAATACAACACAACGGTACAGTGTAGCTCCTGCCTTGTGAAAATCGTGAGACATGATAACTGTACTTTGGTCTGCTTTTGAACACCTCTCAATGAGTATGGCAACCATGCGGTCCTACAGAGCAAACAACTTAAGAAATTTTTTTCTTAGGGCTTGATCTAAGGCCCACAGAGTAAACTATATGATCATCCTACTATCTTCAGTTAAGGTCTCATTCCAAGGCTGCTACTGATCAGCATTTCAGTTATGTGACTTATGAAACTCCCTAACATCAGAGAGTGTTCTGTAGTTTTAGAAAAACAAAACTTGAAGGAATCGAAAAATTGGTCCTTCCCTTCTCTTTAATGCTGTCTTGCATGCTGCGTATCTTACAAAATGTTATTAGGAGTACATTATGAAGCAAAAAGTATAAAACACTTCTATTATTTCTTTAAATCTGTAGCTAGAAGCCAGGCTTTAGAGGGCAGCCAGGCTCTTGGCAGAAATTTAACGAATAGCAGAGATGGAAGAAAGAGACAGATGCAGAAAGAGAGTAAGTCTCAGAATAACATTACTTTTCTAATTCCAGTAAAGTTCCTTTGCTCAGCATTCAAAAAGACTGGCAACTTCTGTGCTATTCCAGCTTTAATCAACGTGTGATTCAGAGATTCGCCATTTGCCCTTAGATATTATATAACTGCTCTGTGTAAATAGATAGAGTGCTCCTGAAATTCGTTTTTCTCCAGATTCATCTGCTTTCTGTGGCTATTGAGGTTGTTCATCTTTTTTTGCTGACTCTAGGGTCAAGAGCACTGGACCAAGATATCTATAGGATATGTAAGTTTACATTCAAAGCGTCCTGACATCTTGGGCAGAGAGCGTTCAGGCTTTCACAGGGGGACAGATTATACTCCTCAGTCACATTTACATGCCCATCAAGAAATTTCAGAACAATCCTGTTGAGAGTCAGTTGAATGCACACATACAAAACATCCTTTGAGCAGCACAAGAGATGTCCTATATGCTCTTGAAAGATTGGACCATGACCCTAACCTCTGTTTTATTTGTTGATGATTTATGTTGCAGATAATCTTCCTTAAAATACAGTGAATAATGAACGACAGTAGCCATTAATCTTGATGATCGTTTCCACATAAAATAGTTTCTATGTTTAGACACATTCATGTGGAAAGCCTGTGCATTTTCCAATGTTTTCCAGAAATAATTGTACCCTGAAGAGAACGGTGTAGTCCTTGGACTTCTTCATGTACTTGACTATTAGTAATAGCAGTTACACAAAAGAAATGAGACATCACAGAGCGAGGCACAAACATAATAAAACAGTCGAGCTAATCTTTATACAAAGATACTAAAACAACTGGAGAAGGTTGATAGTAATGTCAGAACAGGTAAAATTAGTCGCAGTTTAGTAAGCAGCATGAGGGTTTGCAGTTACAATTTTATGGCCCGTTCCTAATGCAGCCCAAACTTTTGATAAGTTTACAGCCCACAGGATCAACTGATTAATATGGCAATTAAAAGATAGATGTATTTTAATGACATATGGCATTATCCATATGCTGCGTAGCTTTCAACACTATTTTTTTATTGTAATATTTATGTTACGAAATTCTTCTAAGATAATTAAATGTGTTTGTACCACCACATTCCCCCAAAAAGGAGTTAGACACAGGCCCTCTGAGATTCCTTATGAAGAAGAAAAGATTTATTAAACAATTTGAAAGTAAGATAAGCGTGGTGAACAGGAGCCTTATTTCAATCTGTAACTGTATTACACGGCCCTGTGATCCACTGCTTATGTGAGCACGTGAGTCATGAAGCCTTCTCTCTATCTTGCCTTTCTGTCAATATCAGGAGAGCTTCATGGCTCGCAGAAGTAAGTGATGGAGAGGGGAAGGGCTTCATAAGCATGGGGAGAGGGCAGAGAGAAAGGTGACATGCCACTATGAAAAGTAATTAGTGGCGGTGGGGAGTAATCTGATGAAGCTTGTTCTTACAGTTGATTTTGTTGTTACACACTATATGAGGTCTCCATAGCCCAAGAAAGATGAGCCACGCATCATCTGAGAAAGCTGCATGTGAAGCAACATCATTAAGCAGGAGCCAGGTCTTGACTTCAAATATCAGGGCTCTGATCATGATTCTACCTTTTATTTAATGGCGAACTTTGAGCAATTCAAGCCATCTCCCAGTGCCTTTGTTTATTCTTCACACCTGTTTCTTCTGATCTTTCTTGTGGCTATTGTAATTCTCGGGAAAGGACTATCCATCATTATGAGTTTACATAATGGCAATCTGTAAAAATGTAACATCCTACATCCCAGTCTGAAAATAGTCTCATTGAAGACGATGGGAATTTTACATTGATCTCAGCAGCAATCTCGTTTGCCAATAATATCATCTGTATGTATTCTTTTGAAATGTTTGGTATTGATTAACACAGTTTTTAAAAGCACAAACGATAAATTATTCATTTTGATTTATAAAGTAGTTATAGTAAGTGTTTATCACAGGCAGAGTATTTTCATACAAATCAGAATACTCTAGAAAATAAGCCAAAAAACCCCCAACAGATCAGCTTTCCCCTGTATTATAACTGTAATCACTTTCCTATAAACATAAACAAAACTGGGAACCTCTTTCCTGAAATGCCTAAGAAAAGAGAGGAGCCTTGCAGACCAAGAAAAGCAGTAAACCCCATAAAAGATAGTGCCTTCATGGAGAATATCTTACTAATAGCTCCCCTGCGTTAAAGGCACAAGTGCCTCTGACTGTTTATACTACATGTATATTGGACAAGTGGTTCTAAATCTGCAGGAGTAAAATTAGAAAGCCCACCAATTTGTGATAGAACTGTGCATCCCTTGAGGGCCTAGATGAATTTGATTCAGGATAAAGCAAGATAGACTCAGACATTTTGAAATACCACAAATAAGGTCCTTAAGTCATCATACCCTGCTTTGGAGAAAAATCACACATTACGGAGATGAATTTTGGGAAAAAAAAAAAAAAGTGCTGCAGTAAAGTCTTAGCTGGACAAGTTATTTTTTTCTTGTGTGACCACTCTTACTATTTGTACAATACTTGTATTTTCTGTGTCCTGCCTTTCTCCTACCAGGAGCTGGCAGCTTTTAAGACTGACTGCAGGGACGGGGCAGGCACCCAGCCCCGCATACCTGAGCATCACAGCCAAAAGTGGTGTGCTTATTTCCTAAACAGCAGCAGGGGAGTCATAGCATGGCCACCAGTAAAAGCATCACAACCCCCTAAATAGCAGAGCTCTTTCCTTTTAATTGCAGTGCCCAGCAATATTTTCAAGGGTGAGCATTTTTCCAGTGTCCCCTGTAGGCCTTTTGTCAGCTTCTGTGCACTCTTGGTTGTTTTGCTGACGCTCCTCAGCAAACATGATGATAGCTGCTAAAGCCCTACATATCCGCACATCCATTTGAGAAAATGGGCAGAATTAAAACAGACAATGTTTCAATGCCAGTCTTCTCCACAACTTTTATTGAACGCCTGTGGGAAAGGTGGCTGACAGCTGCCTCATGTCTAGAGCAAGAGGCCATACTAAGAGTGCAAGAAAAATTAGATTTTCCAGCGATATTGAACTTCACTCACAAAGTATGAGGGTAGCACACCTTGTTGATCCTCAGAAGTCATGATTTATGCTGTCTGCCTCTTGTCCATTTCCTCTATTACCCTTTACCTCTAAAAGAGAAGCTCTTTCTGACTTTCTTTGCCCTTCTTTTCCTCCATGTTCCTGTCCTGTGTCCCATGCACTCTCCTTTCTCCTTTTCCTTTTCCCTCTCTCCATATTCATGCCGGAGGGTATATCATGATGAGGTTCTCTAATCAATCGTCTGACTCATTGCCTTATGGCAGAATATTGCCATGGCTAATGACTAATATGACTGCAGGATTTCCAAATGTCATTTTATAAGATCTTACAGATTGCCTGTTAACCATTTTTTAGCCTTACCAGGATTAGCTGGGTAGCAAAGTAAAACAGTATGATTTAGCACAATAAACTCATTTCTTAGCAGCTGATTTCTATTTATAGGTGTAGCCTAAATAAAACGGTATAGGACAAAGTTTTTCCAAAGTGAGAAATGCTCCATTTGTGAACAGCTTTTCCTATGATACTCAAAGTGTTCATTTGCACAGTGAACGATAAAAAAATAGTGGTTGAAACTTTCTAATTCTTGAAAGATGGGAACTGATATTTACACTCATATTATGATTCATTATAAAAGAAGAAATGTGTGAAACTGCCAAGACAAATACTCTTAGATGCATTTCGTTTGTTGATTTTTATTTATGCATATGAAACACTTCTTCTTCCACATTACGGTTTTGTGATGAGCAAAGGAGTAGCACAGCACATTTTCTCTCTGCAGCTCCTGTGTCCCTGCAACTGAAGCTAATATTTGCCCTTTCGGTTAGATGCAGTTATTCTATGATAGCAACTAAGTTTTATTTTAGAGTGATGTGAAAGCAACATACTTAGTTTGAGTAAGAAGAACATTTCACGCTGATAAGGAATTATCACAAAGAGCAGTAAGAGTAATCACAAGAATTGTAGATGAATTTCAGGTCTGACAATATAGAGGGGATGCTTTGCTGCAATCTTAATGATGCCTAAACATGTCCAGTATTATTTACAGACCACGTACATTAGTTCTGTCATTCTTTTCTTGCATGCTCATGTACACAGCGTGGAATTGCAGACACTCTGACCCTTTTGCTTTTTCAAATTCTTGTGCTGGCACGAACAAAGAACTTGCTAATCACAGAATTTTGATACTTCCTCCGGGCAATCAACTGTTACACTCCCGCCGTTTGGCCATTCCTGAAAATACAATAGCATTCAACCAGTTCTCTTGCATAAAACGGATTTCAGCATTGACAAATTTCCCAGCTATTTGTTTATAAATACTTACCGATGCCTTCTTGATCAACTCATCTGGTCACCTTGCCACTCAGGATAAAACGACATTGATATCAAACATCCTGAGAGATACTGTGAGAAGGGTAAAGTGCCAGGGAGCGCTATTTTTTTGCTGCCGATTGTCAATGAATTAACAAGAACCATTATCTTGGGTTTAAAAGAACAGAGCCCATAGCTAGAGAAAGAGACACAACATCAAATTGGGAAGTGTACTGTAAAGATTAGCGTGTTAGAAAACTAATGAATAATGTCACAAGACCTTAAACTAGCTAATCTCATTGAGACAGCTTGTTAGATCATCAGATTCCCTAGCTGAGAAACCTGCTTCCATTACTGCTGTGTTTGTGGTGTCAAACCCAATTAGTGTTTCTCCAGATGAATTTTCATTCATTAGAGTTGGAAAGGCAAGTAGAAAAAAATGCAGCGGAACTGTGTTTGTTTCCCTTTCACTAGCAGAGTTTTCTCAGTACGTAGGTATCACAAATACAAGAAACACACACCAAGATCAGCTCTAGGAACTGTCACAGCTCTGTTCCTTCCCCACAGCCCCCCAAGCTTTAGTTTCTCTAACACCTAGCCTCCAGCACAGAAGCAGTAAGGAGCTCTACCATATTAACCTGAAAAATCCAACGCGGCAGGAAAATTTCCACCTCTTTACTCAACCAGCGCGAATTTGCTGTCAGCGCTCATCTCAGCCAAAACAGGGTATGCCCTCCTTCAGTCTGCCAGTGTTTCTAGATCATTCTCTGTACGTGGGTTTTTTTCCCCAAGCTGAATCCGCGAAGGTAACCACCGCTGACTCCATCCCGTGGTTCCACCTTAGCACGCTCACATCAGGTTACCCTCTCTTACAACCCAATAAAAGTCACTTCACTACCAATATTTCCTCATCTGGTCGAAGAAAGTAGAATTTTGGCAGCAGAATTTGGGGTGAAATCAAAGCCCTGCTGAGTTCATACCACTGATTTCACCTCAGCCTGATTTTTATCACCCATCTTTACAGGAGTGTTATACAACATTGGCTAAGTTTTAAAAATGGCTTATTTCCTGTTACGTAATGAAAAACCTCTATCTTAACCTCATGCAGTGCACCTAATAAACTGCCACAGAAAACTGCTGAAATATTAAGGCTATTAGGTTGTCTCAGTTTTTAAGAGTAAACACTGCAGTCATTTTTTATTTTTTTAACTCAAATGCAAAACTTTCCAGGTGTTGAGTTTGTAGTGACATTTTCAATGTTCCTGAAGCATTCTGAGGGGAACCTCTGAATTTTAAGTAGTGACAATCAATAAGGTTTGAGAAATATTATATTAAAACTTAAATCTCAAGCCCATGATCCTGACAGAGCTGACACTTAGTACGTACCCAGTCATCATCATTTTTATCACTTTTCCTACCCTGTGAAAACACTGCTGATCTTGTTTTGGCTGTCGACTATCCAAGCATACTATTAAACTCCTCATTTAATAAGATAAGCGATTTCTAGTGGGATTTAAAACTCTAGGTGCAATGCAGTCAACATCAAACACTGGCATAAATCTCTCGCACTAGAATTCATATTTGTCATCAGAAGCGGGGGAAAGGGGCTGTTTGTTTTTTAAAGCATCTGTAGCTCACCATAGCAAAGGTTCTATATTCAGGAACACGCTTTAAATTAACTTGGGGTGCTATTAAAGAAGCCTACTGCTTCCAGCTGAACTGAAATTAGGTTGATTTCTTCCAGTTTTTTAACAGCTAGATAATCTGAATGTTCGGTTTCGCATCTGTTATACAATTGCTTCTTTTTTCTGAGTCACTTGCTAACCTCTAAAAATAGTTCACTCTTCTTGAATTAGCAGCATAGTGTTATAGATCATGTAGACAGAAAAGCCTATCTCCTCGCTTCTGCATAGCCAATATGCTACAGGGCTCCAGTATCAGAAAAGTCATTGCAGTGTATCTTAACTCTAACAGATGTTACTGCTGGCCTCCTTGAGAGCTGGAAGGAAAAATAAAAGAAAGAAAAGCAATGGATTACAGGCCAAAACAATTGCTTGATTCCAACAGTAAAACACTATGTCCATGAAGGTGGACTGTGAGGGAAAAATGTTTGTTTATAGCAGCTTGCTTTGGAGGGACAATAACTATTTTTTTCAGGTCAGTACTCAACTGCTTTTATTACACCTGGAATAGAAGGTGATATTATTTTTGCAATAGAGGAACTATCTGCTTTGCAAAAAAAACAGTTTCTGGTGGAATCAGAAAGTTCAAGTTCCAGCTCTCCCAGTGATGTCCAGCACACAGGAGTCCCGGGAACAGAGGAATCCATTCATTTGTTGTTCTGGAGTACTACTAAGCTATTATTTGATACTCAGCAGTAGGTGTTCTTCTAGGATTATTCCCTCAGGTAAATTAGATTCTCTTTTGTTTTGCTTTTTAGCTATGTGATATGTCTCAAGAGAATTATTTTCCAGTAAAAACATTTGAAATAGCCTCAGCAAGCTGGTGAGAAGAGAAACGGCAGCTGGAAAAATTACAAAAGTCCAAGTGAAAGTATGTTTTAAAATATAATTTAATCAAAGGCAGACAAGATCAGTCATGAAGGTAGAAAGGACTTTCGGATGAATGACAAGTCACTGTTAACAATCCAAGCTTTGCTGAGAAAACAAGCCTATTTGAGAACAAAAAAGAACAATGTGCTGGAATGTCATGCATACAATATGTCCATGCAATCAATGCACCAGAGGAAAAAAAAAAGATTTTTTTTGTTGTTGCAGCTTGTGAGAAATCCTTGCATTTTCCATGCAATGCTGCAGAAAAAGAAACATTTAGTTCCTTCCCCTTTCTCGTATTCTAAGAGGGTCATAATATTCATGAGACACAATACAGACTGTAAATTTTCATTGAGAAGGCAAACAGGTTCATTTTCCTCGTGCATCTCAGGCCTTCCTGAAAGTGTTTGTTGTTATTATTTGTTATCAGTTGCCATAAGAAAGTTTTCCTCCATCTGTTCATTTTTGCAAAAGGCCTGCTATGAACTTTCATCTCCTTTTTGTTTCTCTCTATTGTTGTGTCCAAAGGGACGGCTGAAACAGAAAGAAACATACTCCATTTCTACCACCAAAACCAGGACAGCCTTCTCTGCTGGCCTGGAAGAAAGGATGGCTTTATCCTGGAGCGAATCAACTCCTTCCCTCTAGGGCAAAACTCAGCTATGGGTTCGCTTTATGGGATCTGTGTCGGAGCCTGTGCCTGCTCCAGATGAGCATGTGAACCTACACTGCACTGAATTTGAGTGGTGAAAAGCTCCAAAACTATCTCAGCAGTTCTTGTGTTCCACAGACTCATCGTACCATCATACCCCATGCCAAGGCACACTGCGCACACGCAGCATCAAGCCATAAAATCACCCTTCTGGTTAGCTCTGACTTTGCCATCTTGATTTTGGTCATTTCAGGTGATCCATTCTACCTCAAAAAAAAAAAAAAAAAGAAAAGGCCACAGAGGTGCCATAGAAGGTCTGTGAAGATTCAAACCAAGTTCTGTGTGCTATGTAGATGCACTCCCAAGGTCTATCAACTCAGGAGGATTAAAGTACTTCATAAGTGAAGTGATTTACACTGGTCTTCTTGTCCAGAGTCTTTTACAGCCAGCAAATAACTTCAGTCCCTATAGCATGCTATATGCTAACTTCAGGAAGAATTTCAACTGAGGAATTTCTTCTCCCTCTAGGCAGAAGCCTACAAAAATTAGGTGTCTCCTGGGGTCTACTGTGCTAGGGTTGGGGGGTGGGGCAGGGTTTTAATTGTTTTGGTTTTACTGCAGTTATATTTCCTGTAAAGGAAGGGGCATTTGTGAGATATGCACACATACACACACATAGAAGTCACCACGGTGGATCTGATCCTACCAGAATCCTACCTCTGATCCTGAAGTGAACTAAAAGAAACACTTAAATAACTCTTCCCAAGCTCTTTACTCGCACTAAACTTGAGATATTTTTCTTTATCCATATAAAAAACCAAGATTCAAGTGTATGAATTTTGCTAACAATACCCCGTAGAACTTTGATACCATGGCGAAAAGGATTTCTTTTCTAATGTTTAACATCCCTGGTTATAAATTCCACCACTGTTGCAATAGAGGATCCTCATCTACCTGTTTGCAACCATTCACTGCTTTATGTACTTCTGTCACCTCTGAGGCTTCTTATTTCTGAGGTAGTCAAGTTTTTCACTTCATATGAGAGCTTTCCTATGCCTTTATTCATTGCTGTCATTCTTTTCTGAAATAACCTTTAACCACACAGAATCCTCTCTGAGATAAAACGACCTGTTCTATACAGGTTACTCCAAGTGAAAATGTATTTATGAGTCACCTAACAACATGTCAACATTTATCTTTACTGTTCCCTATCACATTCTTAATGACTCCTAATTCATCACATTCCTAATTAATATCTTTAGCCACAAATGCACGTTGCCAATAAGCCTGCGTTTTGATGTCCGTTTTCCCATCTTACTACTGTTAATGCAAAAAATCCTGTAACGGCTGGCTAGCAAACAAGAGGCATTTTTTTGAAAGACTGCCAAGGTTTCAACATTCCACTTCAGAACAAGGCTCTCAAAATATTTCAAGGAAGAAACATGAGAGAAAGTGCGCACAAACCACACACAAAAGCTTGAATGCTCTCCTTAGGCTCTTCACGGTCTCCCAGTGACCGTCGAGCCACCAGTAGCTCAGCTGTAGAGGATCATAGCCTGAATCAAGCAAAGCCGTCCACCTTCCTTTCTCTCTCTTCTGTGATAACGACTAACAGATCATTGAGGTGCAATTTTCTTTTTCAAGAACAGTTGTTTAGATCCTTTCGCAGACCTCCTACTATTTTATTATGTGGCATATACTGTAATTTCAACCCAAATATTTGGAACAAATGTTTTCTTTGTCTATATACTTATGTATATACATTAATATTGAATAGAGGGAAGTTGATAATGCAGTAAGATTTGAGTTTAACCTTCCTACAAAACACAATTTTAAATGAAATATTCAAAATGGCCTTTTCTTAAAACAGCTTGTTTTGGATAATTAGAAATCAGTGACATTCTTAACATAAAGCCAATAATACCCTTTCCTATAATGTGACTGTATGCCAAGTGTTCACTTTGTAACTTTTTCACATTACAGTTTTGTCATTTTTCTGTGTTTTTCAATTTTTTGTTTCATTCCGTGAGGCAAAAGATGAAAGGAAAATGAACTCACAGCAAAGATTGAGCTCTAGTGAAGCAGTTGATTGTCTCCGGAGAGAGTTATTGAGAAAACTCTGCTAGCTTTCAGTTGTTTCATGAAAACTAATTATTGCTAAATGACATTTTAAAATCTTCTGTGTATAATCATGGTGTACGTATTAGGTAACCTTCATTTAAGGCTGGAGGAACCTGTGAAACAGCTTAGGAAAAAAACCTGGCGTGAATCTATACTCGTGTATTTTATCCTTTTTATGATTTACTGAAACATACTATTCACCAAAGGCAGTTAGTAATACGAGCAGCAACTCAGTGGAGTGCTTACTGGTATGTCTGAAGGCTGCAGCCTCCTAAAGAGATGTTCAGAGATCCAAAACAGGAGTATTTCAAACGACCTCATGATGGTTTAGGTAAAAGAATGCAGCTTTGTTTACTTTCTGATTTTCAAACCTTTTGGCACAGGAGTGCATTTAAAGGCTTATGTACGTGTGTGAATACGTACCCACAAACACAAGTTAGAAACTCCCCCTCCTTTTCTTGCTTAATCATATCATCCCAGGCATCATGCAAACTTTTGGCTGCACAGCAGAGCTGCCTCCCGACGTTATCTTTTCCATCCAAAGAGAAGCCCCAGTTCTGTGCATCCCTGGGCACAGTAAGCACAGAACCGACATTACTATTCACGGCTGGTGCTTCTCACACACGGCTGTGCAATGTCGTCTCCGAGACAAAAAACACGCAGTGCATAGCGGTGCTAACAGACAGGCAGCATCCTAAACTCTCCGTAAATCTTTGCTAACACTATCAGCTGGATGTCTTGCCATACGTGTCGCAAAAGTCTGGTCTCCTGTCTCCTGCTTTAAAAGTCTTATTTCCTCTTTCAACAGAAAGCGAGCTACAGGCTTATGCTGAGTAGCAAATGGTGATGTATCAGGCACAGAATGAGTTTTAGGGGCATGAGTCATGCTGTTGGGATGTATCGCTGGACCTGCTTTTTAAAAGCCACTTCTCTTATTATTTACCTTTTAAAGAAAAAATTCACCTTTTGCGAAAACTTTACAAGAGCTTTAGCTTTCATCAGTCTTAAATCCAACGCGTCATAAATGTTAAAGATAATTATAACAATTTTTATATATTTTAAATTACCTGCTTTGTCTTTAAACAGTCTTTGTCTTTAAACGTCTTGTACTTTTCAGAATTAAAATATATTCAGATTTTTCAATTCAAAATGTGCAAACTGACTTAAAACTTCTAATTTTTCATAATCTGTCCAACACAGAGATATATAATAGAAAGCTGATATATTATAGATAGCTGTATGCATACATTTTCAGTTACATTAAAAGTTTGCTGGTTTGGGGTTTTTTTTTTCAGAATTGTAAGAAGCTGGAAAATTCACTTTATACCCAAATCTGCCACAAAGAACAGCAGAGCCAAGAGCGTGAGCTGATGAGATTTTCTATCATTTAACTTCCTAACACGCTTCACTGGGATATTTCCTGAAAAATGCAGGAAAGCTATCTGGATCTGTGCATCTAGGTTGGGTTTTTCTCCTTTCGTTTTACTTCACAAGAGCAAGGCAATATAAAGAAGCTATATTCAAGGAGGCTGCTTAGTCAGCTGACTTCTATAACACATATGAATGTAAGGCTGAAGTACATCCAGCGTTGTATCGTAACGACTGATTGATGATTTCTTTAGCAAATCTGTAGATATCAGTACGCAGTAGGCCACAGAGATTCACAAAGAGCAGACTTCCACAAAAAGCCTGCTGCTGTGTTGTTCAATTTCTGTTATTGTCTGGTTTTAAAATTATATCAAATAAAGGCTTAATTATAAACAGAATATATAATCGGACACCTGTCCTAATCATCTCCATTATCTTACAAATAACATATTAAAAGGAGTAATTGCTGCTCATTAGGATTTCTCTTCAGGCATTTTATTTAGTACTTATTCTGTCCATCATTTAGTTTTATTATTTACCTAAGTCTCCTTGGAAAGTTAGCTTCTTTTTTTTCTCTTTCCAGCAAGACAAATTTCCTTCCTCGTGTTTACAATCCACTGCTTTCAATTGCTCATTGCTACTGATGTTTTCTTAGTCACAGCTTTTTTTCAGTTCATGCCAAATTCCCTTTATTTGCCTAAGTGGGATCATTATAATGGCCAGATGCTAAAATATCAACCTCCTCCATTAGGAACACCTACAAAATATTTATTATTTCGTAAATCACTATCCTGGCATAGTGAAACACAAGTTTAAGGCTCAAAAGCACACACTCACACACAAAAAATGCATGCAAACGAATGTGGCGAGATGGTAACCATACATTAAACGGTAATCAAGTATTTTAAAGATTTCATGGTATTTTTCCATCACAGACATACTTCTTCATCTATCCGCAACCTTTCCAGAAAGTAGATGTTGCATCTAGAAGAGACCTTTGAAGCAAGAACACCGGGAAGATGGAAGCAGTTGTGTGAACCTCGCTGTTACGTAGGTGCCACGTGTTGGGGGAGGCACTGGAAAGAGGAATCTCAGCACGGAGAGGTTGAGGTTGGCATCGGTGGCCATGCGGTTGGAATGCGAGGGAGCAATGCGTGAAGGAGACCAGCAATGAACAGGGCGATAACGATCTGCGGGAGGGAGGCTTCACTGAGAATCCTAAACTCATTGTGCTGAAGGAGGAGCCCCACCGTGGGCTTCAGCATTTGTATCTATGGAGCGAGGGGGAAAGGGCCAGGCAACTTTTCTTGGCGTCTCCATTGCATATGAAATGGAGGAGGGAGAGCTTCACTGCCAGAGGCATGGAGAGGCAATTAACAACAGAAGGAGAGAACTACATGTACGTGCACCACATCTTCTTCCTCCACTGTTTTAGCGCTGCACTTTTCTAACGTCATTTGCCAAAATACCCAAATTCCTCATTTGATAGTAAAAACATGCTTTTCACCTTTTTATTGTACTGCATAAGTAAAATCTTACTTTTCAGAAAATGACTGCTTTTTCATTTATTTCTGTCTTTCTGTGGTGAAATGACACTTCCCACGCACATACAGGCTCCTGCTATTTCGATATAGCATGTCCTAAAATGTTAATTAATACTGTAAAACTGGTTTGCCTCCCTGAGCAACTGAAAAGCATCTTAAGCTGTGATCCATCTTTTTACTTTCTTGTTTTCACTTTTAAGCATGTGTCTCTCCATTTCTGGCTAACTTAAGCTTGCAACTTTATTACATGATCCTTTCAGTTCCAATTAAACTCCTAATTGATGGGGTGGCCCTCAAGGCATGACACGCAGGAAAAATAAGTAACAAGAAAAACGGGAATGGTAGTAGTAGCGTACAACTGCAGCATTTCATTTCCAGCTTACCTAATAAGAATATCCACATATTTTAACTTCCCACCACGGCCTCTTAATTTCCAATGTGTTTTTTTTTAATTTACTGATTACTACTACGCACCATATTGTAGGACAATGACAACAAAAAATTGCACCTGCTACATGAATTATGTATGTTGTTTTCAAAACGCCAAAGAAAAAGACAGAAACCGCAAACGATGTGCCTTGAATGCTGATCTGAATGTCTTGCCAAGAGAGGTAAGCCCCAAGGGAAAGGAGTATTGATACCGGTGGACAGGAAGCCTTAGAGATGCTCTGGGACAGAACAACAGCCTCCCTGCATGCTGTTCCAGCAGAAAAGAAGAGGGGAAAAAAAGCCTGCTGCACATTAATTACACTGCCAAGTGACACAGGGTGTCCAATAAAGTTCCAGATTACCCGAATTGTGACAAAATAAAGGGTGAAAAGTGGTTTCAGATAAGTTCTGGATCTAAAATGGCCCCATGCATTGCAGAACACCACTGACTGCCTAAATACAACCTGCAATTTCCAAGGAAGCCCTACAGCAACTCATTGACAGATCCTAATTGCTCGCCCTGTCTCACACTACTAGGGAAGCCAAAGCTGTGTTGTAGATTTTCCAGTGGAGTCCCTACGTACTGCCATAGAGAAGTCTAATGTGGAGCTGACTGAAAAGAGTTGGTCAACTCCAAAAGAGCAGGAATGAGCCAAATTTTGTGTTCTGCTGTTGATAGCAATCTCTAGAGCTGTGAAGTCAGAGAAATGAGAGATCCTAGAGTATCCTGAGGTTATGGTAAAGACTCATTGCTAAAGGCCAGTTTTTTTTAAGATCTTTAACAGAAAACTCAGATGCTATTACATCCTTTGCGTTACATGATTCCCACTGTTAAACAGCACTGCTTCCATCATGTGTGGAGTCTCTCATAAAAAGGGTGAAAGACCATATTCGAACTAGGCTCGCCTACGGAAGTATACAACCCCTTGATGATAAATGCTGGATCCTGTTATGATGTTGAACAATTCAACTTAACTGAAATTAGGTCTTGCTGTCTAAATTGGTCAGAGATTTAACATAACAGAAAAATAACTGTGGTTTGGTTGGTTGGTTTTTTTTTACTTTACTAATCTTAATATCATTAAGATACAAAAATTTCCTAGAAAGAAATCAAGAAAGTTTAGTAAACTGGTCTTGTAAACTGGTCACTTCCAGTCTTTTGCATGCATTCTTCCTTAGTCCCAAGGTAAATGTGTACTACAGAGTTCAAGGAGCATCTGGACGACGCTCTTAGTCATATTGTTTAGTCTTAGATAGTCCTGCAAAAAGCCGCGAGTTGGACTTGGTGATCCTTATGGGTGCCTTCCAACTCGAGATATTCTATGATTCTATGATTACAGCGAACTCTTAACACATAATTAAAATGCAACCATATTAATGAACAATTGTACTGTGGGCAATACTAGACGACCAGAGGCACCTAAGCCTTCTACACTATCAGGTCTTATGCAAAGAAACAGTTTCTCAGAAGAGGTCCTAACTGAAAATAAAACAATTTAATAAAAAAATGACTTTTTTAATATATTCCTTGTGAGACCTTTTTTTCTCTTAAGTGTTTTCAGTTGTCAACAAATTTCACTGTAAAACCCTGACCCTGCTTTTCTTTGACTTGGCTTCTCAAACATTCTTCATATGACCAGAGATGGCTTTCTATATCATGAGAAAAGACGATTTTAGGGGGAAAAAACCCACCTAGAGGAAGCTTTGCCTTACCAATGATACCCATATAGTGCCTGCTCTTTCTTGTTGCCTTGTTTATTTTTCACTGTTATCCCAGTAGCAGAAAATACTCAGGTGATCCTGACTGGGAATTAAAACAAATTTATATCTCACCTGCAGGACAATATTACTCAAGGCTCTTCCACTGAAAGGGGTAGGCCATTATCACTCCTGGCACATCAGCCCCTGCTTCGCTTGTCTCCTTAGATCACAAACAAAATTGTAATGCTCCTAGCCTTTTTATTAAGTTCTGACACATTCCCCCAAAAGAAATTAGAGCTATGTAAAAGGAAGAGAGGACTCAGAAGCTCCAGAAAAAAAATGCAGAATAACTTTGCTGGTTTTATATTGTATTTGGATTACTCTTTCCTTGAAAAACCAAAACCTTTACATTACTCAATAAATTGACTAATCTGGACACATCTGGTTATAAGAACCCAACATTATGACTACCAATATGCTTTCTGTTGTTTAATAAAAATAGAAGGCCCTTCATAGTTCAAAGAAGCTAAACAAGATTTTTAGCTTAGGCTGGAAGGCAAGTTTAAGCACCTAATAAATTTATTAATCTTTTCTGCTGCGCTCCAGCCAGTGACAGACAATTCAAGACTGTCTCCTTAACTCTGACTTGATGCAGGAGGTAAGGGAGAACCTCCACTTTTGCACATCTGCTCCTTTTTATGCTTTCATTTGATGTCATGAGATTTTCTTTCCCCTCATGTACCTCACGTTCCTTTGTGTTACCCCACAAACTGAACTCCAAAATCACATGAACAAACCCACTTCCTGGATAAACTAGTTTGCTTTTTCAAATCTTAGCATGAGCTGCTCAGCACATACAGGTAACTAAATGCAAGTATATGATGTTTGCCAAAAGTGTGGTTCGGGGAAGGATAAAGTCAGGGAAAGAAAGAAGCAGAGGTATCAGTCATAGCTCACAATGCAGCCCGATTAGGCAATTTTATCATGAACAGCAAGACTACTTGTAATTAAAACAGTTTATTATAAAACAGCCTACAGCAGAGATGGAGCAGGTTCTAGTATTCATGCTTAGAATAAAGGATAAATTTGTACTATTTTTCTTTTCCAAATATAGCAGTGAATTTCATTTAGAAAAATTATTTTGAGTAATGCTGAGAAGAAGCACATGTTAAAAACTCTCCATAAAGAGTCACAATTAGCAAAAACCAATGAACAAGACAAATCACGGTCATTCTTACAAGGAAAGAAACTTGATCGTATGGAAATTTTTTCTGCAATTACAGATATGTCTGAATGTGCAGTGACGACAGCCATGTGATAAACTGCAGAGTATTATAAATAACATGCTTCCCTGCACCTTATTGATTACTTCACTCTCAAGGCTACTCCGAACCTCCTGCTCTCTTGAGCAGCTTCAAATGGCCTGTGCAACTTCAGTTTACTCCCTTTATGAGAATGCATGAGCAAAGAGTTTTTAATCACATGGTGACATACTACTGCTTTGCAGATCCCTTCTACCATACAGCACACTGGATGGATGGTACTCTGTGAGAAGCTGATCAGTGTTTCATTTCTCATCGGTGTTAATGGTTTGGCTTTGTACTTTACTCCTTGCTCTGAATCTAACAATTTACTTACAGACTTTTCTTGGGAACGTACCACTATAGCATTCAAGCAGTTTTGGAAATACTAATTTTTCTTTTCAAAAGTCTGTGGGATTAAGAGGTGGTACTAGCTCCATTTTAAATTACAGGAATTGAGGCTTAGATTTTAAAAACAGAGGCTAAAGAGGCATTCAACTTGCTTAGAGAGTTTAAATGTACTTAGCGTTCAATGGCATCTTTTATGTCTGAAGCACATCTCCCACTGATTTCATTTGATGCTGTGAGCCCTCAAATGCCCACAGAGATGAGCCCCTCGGGTTTCTGTTAAAATGAAGACCTTTCACTCCCAATTGAAAGACTGGTTTCAGCGAGGTGCTGCTGCACTTGAATTTGAAATTCTTTCTGATGTTACTGCCTCTCAACTCCCAGTTACTGCAGCTTACATGGAAGTTACTATGCCTTCAGCTGAGGAGGAGGAGGAGGTGACCACATGAGCACTATGGCTCCTATCCAGTGTAATGTAGAAAAAGCTCATTGGATCCAGTACTAGAAGCAGCCAGTGAAACAGTACTGCAGCTTTCACATGCTCAGTGAGTGAATCTCAGTTAAGGGGACAACATTTTCTGTTTTAAGGCAACTGTTTATGCAACTATTCCAATGGGACTTGTAAAAACTTCTCTGCCTTTGTCTTGTTTGAATAAATATTGCATTCAAACAACATGGCAGAAGCAAGACCAAAAAGCCTTCAGGAAAGCATCTCACTATGATAATTTTCTTTCTCCATTTTCAGCTCCTCTATACAATCCCTAATTTCTGCAACAGGTAAGGCAGGGGATCTGTAGATAAAAAAGCATCCTTTGCTGGACAGTATGTGTCTGTCGCTGTATCCAAGCTATTCTTTGCAATGAAAGAAGCATGAGTCCAGAGGGAAAAATTTAATCACGCAGTTAAAGTCTATTTTGCAAGAAGTAAATTATTTATGTGCAGAGCAGGGAGGGGCTAATTAAAGCGATACAGGCAAAACTAATTCTGCCATTTCCTAGTGGAGATCTCGTAGGTTAGTGTTGTTCAGATGCAACAATGCTAAAAGGGAATTAAACACATACTTTGCTGGGGTGAGGGGAACTTCACAGAAGTGTCGAAAAGCAAAGCTTGCATACAAGGTCTTTGAAGAACCACTTCAGGTTCTGGAAATAGTGCATTTGCATGGATTCAAGTGTGATGCTTTGTTGAAAGCTCCTGATTGTAACCTTGACTTGCTTATTGTCCAGCTGGACTCCTTATCCCATGGTCGTTCTCCCTGCATAGCTAATCACAGCTTTTCCTTTCTCTCCAGATCTCTTTTTCAGCTTTTCCTGCAGACTGATTTCTAGTAACTCAGACTGTACCCCCACTGGCTCCCCGTCTGTCGCTGCTAGTCATCCACAGAGTCCCACTCAGCTCCTGTAACACCTTTCCCAGTGGGATGGGGACTGAGACCTACCTTCCTCATCCTTTGAAATATGCCTGGAGGACAGAGCTCTAGTTAGGATAGAGGCCTGTATAAACCAAACTCAATTTTTCTGAGCCAAAAACAGAATCAAAATGGCTGTTTCTTTGTTAGAGGGATCAAAGCAAATTGGTCAAACAAAGTACCAACAGAAGTAAACACAGCTGTTCGGTTGTCAGTGACTTGACTGATCAACCATTTCAAGGAAATGAAGACCAACTGAAAATCTGTGCAGATAATTAAACATGTTATAGGCAGCAACACATGCTAAAGAGCTGATAAAACACACATATCATGTTCTTGAGAAAGCCATAACTTGTAAAAGACCCTCATGAGAAATGTGGCATATATGATCTGTGCGTGTCAGACAGTTTCAGATACTAACATTGTGAGCCAAAACCTCTGTGCCAGCATATTATGACCCAAAAAAGACTGAGAGGGGCAGAAAATCAATAGTCCATTGGAATTTCCTTAACAGATCCACAGCAGTGCCAAGACTCCTTCTTGGCTTAAGAGCCAAGACTGGCTGCTTAAACTCACTGTATAGCTGCAGCTTCAGACAGCTAAATTATTTAGAGGATTTAGTTTACAAAATGTTGTGAAAGCATGAGGAAAATTAGCTACTAGAATTAAAAGAAATCTCTACTGCGTGTGTCTGAGCAGTAGATACAAAACTTGTAATTTTAGTGGATGCTCATGGGAAGAGTAAAATGCACAACTCCAAAACAACTGCTATTTTCAAAGATCGGATTCGGGTCTTTGGGGACACGAAGCTTTTCAGGAAAGTCTGTCAGAGTGGTTCTTCTATTTGCTTGGGTTTAGTAAGGGAAAAACAGCCATCTTTTTGCCTAGCTTTGTTCTTAGAAACAGCTGGATGGCGCCGGATGAATTTTCTATGAAATTTAGCCCAAAGCATACACTTTGGAACATTTCTATCCAGAGAATGGCAGAGGGTTAGGCAGATCTAGCAGTAACTGAAATAAGAGAGGGTTTTATTTAGGTGGTGGTGTTTTTTAAAGGGCAGAATCTGGCTGTGCTACCTGCTCCACCTACAGCAGTGTCTGAGTGGATGACAGTGGCTGCACATCAACTTTCGGGGCTGTCTTCCCCATGGTACAGGAAATACAGTTTCTGAAGAAACGCTGTGACAGTGTTAGGCTCGTGTTTTGACGGTTGTACTAGAGAAGGTGTTGCAGATATTAAAAGTTTGATTTCTGCTTTTTTTTTTTCCTGATAGTCATCAGATAAAGACGATGCAAATATAAGCATATGCACCCTTTATATTCCATGAATATATGTATAGACAACAATCTGGTGTAGGGATCTAGAGGTCTTTCTACAAGCCTTGCTTCCATCCTGTCATATTCACGACCTGCATCTTTATATAGACCCATCTCAAGCACTGTCTAAAGATATATTTGTTTCAAAAAGCCAGTTAGGGCTAAAGCCTCATAATTCTGCAAATTTCCTGAATTTGCTAAACTAAGAAGTAATTGCTCCTTAATACTTAATATTATATTTAATACTTAATCCAGCCTTGCTCTTCAACCTTGAAGGTTGTAAGCAGGTGCTTCTAATCTTAGCAGAATGAAGAAACACCAGCAGCCTTTGTGCTACATGATCCTCCTTCCTCCCCAGGCTGGAAGATGATGCTGCTGGTCACTGCATCAGGGTGGCGTGCTGGCTCCAGTCAAATAACCGATTTTCTCACCAAAATAGTCACTGGAGCAAGATTTTTCCCTTGCAGCTTTGCTGTCTGACTGAAGTGCAGAACTGGGACCTAGCTCATTTGAGAATTTAGCCTGAACATCAAGCATTTTTGAAAAATTTGGCTTGCAGTGTATCAGCCCTGTAATATGTCAGCGCTGGATATTTATAGTGCTCTTAAATCCCTTATTTTTGTTCCTGTTTGAAGTAACGATAGTAAAGCATACAAGATCTGACCGTTACATATTAATGAATAACAACTGTACAATAACTGCAAAGACCTATCAGGAACTCCATTTAACTTCAGAAGCCGTAACAATGCCAGGTTAGCACTTTACCTTCAATGGTGCAGCGATAGCACAAAACCTTCCTAACCAGTTATCTAGAGTCAGCCTTAATGGTACCATAAAATTTCTTCAACATGAGGCAATTTTTGCTTCCTGAGAGCTATGTAAGTTTGCTGTAAGTGCATTTATACATCTGAGTATCTAATGAAAATAAATTAGCAAGAAGTGCATATTTGCCCAAATGTAATACAAAGTCTTAAATTACGTACCAGTCTGATAAAACCCTCTTATTTCAAAGAAACATTTTAGAATGGAGGAATGAATACATATAAAGCACCAGAACATCCATTTGTATATACTCTGCAGACATATATTTATAGGTATAGATTACATGTATGTCCCCTTGATAAGCTTGAACTGACTCTTGCAATTCAAGCTGGATTTAACTGCATTGCCGTGTATGAAGAACACTGCTCAGGCTCCTAATATTGATGCACTTACACTTTTAGAACATAATCGATATTTCCATGTGTTTACAAGTAAATTTGTTAATTAGTTTCTAAATTAAAATATAATTTCAAATGGATCCTTCAGTAAATTTAGCGTCTGACAATGGCCTGTTGCCTTGTCCCAAGCAATTTTGATACCGTAACAATGAATAGACTTTGTATTTCCTATATAATTAACACTCAGAGGCCTTCTGCTGTGTCTACCTGGCTAGAATGAAACGGTCATTTTCTTTCCGTTACTCTCCATTTCTAAAGGTTTATTTTTCACTATGAGACTACTAAAAATCAGACTAACAATAATTTCAGTCTCTCTACGATGACACAGAAAGCAATGGTCAATTTGTAATCGGTATCTTAAGAGAGGATAATGATTGCATGTTAGCTAAGGACAGTCTGATTAAAAACAATGGCAGAAAGATGCTGTTGTGAAGACAGGAGCTTCTCTCGAGCTTCCAGAGGGAAAAAAAAAAAAGCATCAGCCTCTGCAGAAAGACAGATATTCAGCTACATGTGAAAAAGATTATTATATATTTTATTCTTAATTCTTAATCTTCATTTAAAAATAAAACTACTGATGACAAGATTTAGTGTAGAAATTACGTACAAAGACACCATTGCACTGTACTGCAGCCTAGTGTCCATCAATATAGGAGTCTTTAATGTCTTACCTATCTCCTTTTCAGCATAGCCTTAAACGAACATGTCTTTTATCAAATGCACAGACGGTACAATGAGGCTGTGACTAGAGTTCTGCTTTGATACAGTTGCTGGCAGTCACCATTTAAAAACTAACTAGTGCATCAAGTGATCCTAAAATCTGTAAAAGCTCTTTTTCTCTCTGGGACAGTCGCCTTTGCTAGTTGCACGAAGAAAAGATCTCAGTAGGAAGAGCGGTAGGCTTTCACTTTTGAAAAAATACACTTAAGACCAGATTAAATGATCCCTCTGTCAGTTGTCTCCATAAACAAATGGACATTAAGAAGTTCATTACACCTTAATGGCTGAACACTGAAGAGACGAGAATGTCGTATGCTCTAAAAGGCAAGGGGTGCCTTCCCAACAGCAGGCAGCTTTTATTTCTGTCACCAAGACAGAGGTATTTCAGCCACCATATTTCTTTCTGAAGGTACTTCCTCACTCCAGTTTTCATAAAGCTGGAACACTGGGATGTAGCAAAAGCAGGAATTATTATTATTATTTTAGAAATCTATGGTCTTTGTATTTACATGGAGAACACTGGAGACGCTAACAAGGTCAAACCTGAAGGATTTCCTAGATATTCGACTACTTGACTGTTTCTTTCTTTTTTAAACAAGTTAGGAGAAATTAAATGTTAAATTCTTCCTTTTCTCCCTCCACTGAAAACAGAATGAATAAATTAAACACTAATTCCCATCGCTCATAATTCAGAAAAAGAGGGTTAAGAGGAAGAGAAGTAGAGTTACAAGCTTACATGAGCGGTTAGGACTCATGGGCTTTCCAGCTGACATATAATCCACCTAAATACCCCCAAATACTAAGCAGATCTGTTCAGGCTTCAGAGGAGTCAGGCTTGAGCTGAGAGCTCACAACATTTAAGCCACAAAGCCGTCTCTGGGACCACAGGTCCACTTGACTCTCTCCAGCACGCTGCAAATTCCATCAAATGAAGTTTCCAACTAGAATTTCTGAGGTTGGATTCAGATAATTCAGAGAGGCCAAGTTCACCATTCTGTGGATGCTCTTTGTAGCTCTAATCCCTCCAAACCAATGTGAGCTCATTTCCAATTTCATGGGTCCAACTGGCTCACGCAGCTGAGCTTTAGGAAAGTCTGTGAAGTTGAAAATTGCCATTCTGCTGAATGCCTGCAAGTATAATGATATATGTATATTTCTATCTTTCTGCAGAGAGACGTTACTCACACATATTCTTTGCATATCAGCCAACCTGTAAACCATAAACAATGAATTTTTTGTGCCAAGGAATTCATGCTACTGTTTTTAAAAAAATATCTATTTTAAATTTAGGTGTAACTCCAGCACTTACGCTCCACAATAAATAGAAGCCAACATTCAGTAAGCATAAAATCAAATATGAGGCTGAAAAGAAAACAATGCAATTAATTTTTTATTGCCTATTCATACTCCTCTATCCCTTAGTTACTACATCAGTAACTTTTCCTTATCGGTGATATGTCTCCAAAGAAAAGTTGAACATTTTTTTTTATTCTTATAAAAGCCCACTGTCTAGCAATGATACTTCCCTCTGCTTAGCATTTAGAGAGTGCTATAAATATTCTGTTATATATGACATTAAAAAGTTTTCTTTTAAAACTGAAGGCCAGTTTTATCTTTCAGTGTACTCTTGAGACCAATTTGATCATGCGATTGCATTGCCTGCACACTGCCTAGTGTCATTCCCTTTCTTCCCTCTGCTCCTCACCAAACTGAAAAATTCCTCCTGGCCACTGGGACAGAGCTCTCAAACTTTGAGGGTCCTACAAGTTTCATAGACAAGGGCGGGTAGGTCGAGCCCAAGCCACTGCTCGTATTGTGGAAAACAGAGGTGGAAGTCAGCTGTTGTCTGTTCTATCAGGTAGTGTCCAAGCATCCAAGCAGTGCATGCAATGCTCCCAGCTAGCCCCAAACACATCTCTTCCTTACCTGCTGGGAGCACCAGAGAGGACAGAGAGGGCACTTCGGGGATGAGGTGAGCAGAGAGAGGATGAAAGAAGAAATGCAGAGCAAGGCCATTCTGCTCTTCAGGGACTAATGAATTTGCGGCAATACCAACACTTCAGGCTCAGTCTTTCCATTTCTGAGTTAGCACAGGAAAGCATAGAGTACTTTTAAATTAAGAAAATACAGAAATTAGTTCATATTTTGCAAGGGTGGGACGTGATATAGTCTAACCCCAATCTCTTCTCGGGAAGGAGATGAGAGTACTGGCCCCAGGCACCTCTGGCTTTCCCCCACGCTATTCCACCATGTCTGCAGTCACCCATCACGGGTCTCAGCCCTGGCTCTAGACCACTTGGACATCTGTCAAGTACAGTCCACACCCCTCATGGCTTTTCTCTGCACGGATCCTCTAGGCTGCAGCAGACACTTCCTAGGTGTTTTCTGCACCTCATCTTGCTCGCATCCAGTCTCCAGAAACTGCCAGGCTGCAGGACTAAGGGTTTCTCAGGCTAATCTTCCCATGATGACATGTCAGAAAGCTACGGATCACAGGTTTAACAAAGAGTCCTTCAGTCACATCGCAGCCTCAAATTAACCGGACAGTTACAGATACCGGAAAAATACGCAATCTGTCTTTGAGTACACAACAGTCTTACTTCAGCGCCTCCTCCTGCCTTGCAACAGCCCAGGCAAGCCTATACTAGTTGCATCCAGTGACCACAGTCTCAGCCTACTCTCCAAACTACCAGTTCTTGACACACGCCTTCCACAAGCCTGCTAGGATTACTTTATTATTTATGAATGTGACATTCTTGGTTTTAATTTTCGAGTTAGTTTGCCTGCAGACAGGCAATAGACACTTCAGCACTAACAATTTGGATGCGATCTACATGTTTACTGCAGAGCAACTTATCCTGGGACATATTCTTTCTTCCTTTTTGTTTTTCTTGACAGGTCTCAAATTAAACTAAATATTCGGGAACCAGGTCAACATAGAATTCATGATCTAGGATACAACAACTCCAATTTGGTTAAAAAACAGGACCTTAACATTTAGTTGCAACCGAGTATCTTTAAAAATCAGTCTTATTACAAGCAAGGCAAAAAGTGCTCTCTGTTTTAAAAAAGGAAATAAAAGCCAACTAACAAAGACAACACATAGAAGTTAATTAATTTTAATATTCTTCTTGAATTTCAAAGAAAGGACTCCTCTCCAAATTAGGTCAGAACAGGAGAGAAGACTAATGCCATATAATTATATTTCTAATACTTTTAGTGGACCTTTATGACTTAGGCTATTAAAATTGTTTTTGAAAAAGAACCTTTTCACTCTGACAGCCAAGTTGTTGAAACTTGAAGGGAAGCCATCAACTTTGACATCAACTTCTTATCATAGGGATATTTCTCATATCACAATGTCAATATTATTATTTTATACGAAAAAAGAAGTGGAAGAAGAAGGTGTCATTAGAGAAGAATCTGAGTTCAAATATTAAAAGAATGAAATTCGAGTACCTGCAATAAGTTTGAATAGAGGAATGCTGAGAGGAATCTTCCATGTGCTGATAGGAAAATCAAACTTCCTAAGAGACAAGTAAAGCTTCTTTATAGTCATCACCTTTAAAGGTCCTGCTCCCAAAATCCGGTGGACTATTGTGCATTTTCAAGCTTATACCCAGTTCTCAGGCTTCCTGAACAGACCAGGTCAACACTCAGACTCTTTGGTTGATAAAAAATTCTCAGTATCTTTGTTTCAGTCTGCTCAAGAGAAAGAGTTTTATGTTAAAAGAAAATTCTAGAGAAAAGGAGCTTGTAAAATTTTCTTTTTCGAAAATCTGAATTTGTTACAAGTTCCCACAGTTTTATTCAGAAATAGATTCTAATTTCTGTGTTGTAACACTACATTGTGAGACGATAACTGAAATTTTCCTATTTTTATATCTTTACAGCCAGCCACCACTTAATGCAAATCGTAATACTTTATATTCTTTTTCTGTTTCAAAGTATTTTCTGTCTGTATAGTAATGAAGCATGTCAATGTAAGACAAGACAACCAACTTGGAACTGCAAAGTAAATGCCTGAAATCCTTAAAAACGACTTAATCATGCCATCAGATTTGGCCATATCAGTAATAAAAACATTATCACAATATAATGAAAAATAAAAATATAATCAAACTGTGGTTTAAATAACAGTATTATCATGGATAGAGTTCACTAGAAATCAAAACACTGTGGTATTAATCTACAAATTACCATAGTAGCTGCTGTCCCTGTATTTTGAAGACATGTTAGACAGTGATTTGTTTATTCTGGATTTACTGTCCACACCTCAGCAGTTTTCCTGTGAAAGCCCCAAGTTTGCTGCTTATGCGGAGGGATGTTAGGGACAGTATGTTGCAATCGGTATGGGCAAACCTGCCTGTATGGCGCAGCTGGTGGGACCAGAGGGGGCACCCAGCTCCGTGCCGGTGACTGCCGTGGGCTTGGGTGTACAGCCAGGCCACAGCCAAACACATCAAACAGCAACCGCACCACTGGAGCTTCCTGTATTTCACTGGACTGCCGCTTTGGGCTTGTTTCGGCGTGTTTGACATTTGACAAACGTTTTTCCTCTGCGACAATTTCCCTCGTTGCAAGGTAGAGGCAGGGCTGCTCTCTCCTAATTCACTGCTAGTGGTGGGAAGTTGAGGCGCTCCCCTCATAAACCACCCAGTGACGGTAATTCATTAACAGCTGACCAGATCTCCTCTTCCTGCACTCCACCTCTAAAACATGGACCCTCTTGATGGATTTTATTACATGCTGTAAACTTGCCCAATTTTCATTTTCCCCCTGTGTTCAGTGTTCTGCAGCATTTCACCTTTCCGGGGGAGAGGGGAAAGGGGAGCGCAGTATAATGCGGTTTGATTTAAATTATTACCCTGGTGCATGGTTTCTTTGAGATGCTATTTTCCCTGCCTGTTCTAACTGCTGAGCACAATCGCTACAGCTCAATTATTAAAGAGATTCTAAAAATAGTGCCATGCAAAGCTGTCTACAAAGAAAAATCATTCAAACACAGCAAGAAACATAGGCCGGGCAGTGAGCTTTCGCCGTTATTAGCTTCTTAATTCTTTCTTTTTTTTTTTTTTTCTTTCTATCTGTTGCTCTCTTCCCTCTACTGTTCCATTCTTCCCTTCAGCAGCAGTAAGTGAGAGGGACCTCCAGGACCTTCTCTCCTCTGCCCTAAAAATCTGCATAGGTTTACAGACACATTGACACAATAAAGCATTTCCTTTTTAGTAAATGCCAGCATTCACTAACTCTCATTTCGAGAGAATCATGAACCTGGCATGTACAAGAGTATAGCCAAAATAAAATAAATAAATAAATGCAAGCGCTAGTATTTCTAGCTGTGAGCCTTTTCATGCACTCTTCTGTGAAGCTCAAAACAAGGGCATGGTTAACCATCTGGAAGCCTCAGAACAAACGTTTCCCTGCCAGGGATTTTCAAGGCTGTGATTCACTTGATGATTCCTATTTGGGAAAGCATTTAAGGCTACAGTTAAATCTCTAATTAAGCACAGGTAAGCACTCCCCTCAAGGAAGGTCCCTCTTATTTTGAATCACTTGGTAGGAGGGGAGGTAGGAGGGAAGGTGACTAGGAGATCTAAGAAGGTTCAGCTTATAGTCGGTGTGGGCATCCTAAATCCTGGCTACTCTTTCAAAAGATATCTTTAAGGATAAATAAGGAAATTACGGCTGAGGCAAAACAGTGGTATGCTAACCTCTTTTTTGTTTTAAAAGTTTCCCAAATGATTTCAGAACAAACAACAGCAATAACATCCAGATGCAGAGTTGTGGGAGGGAGGAAAGGCAGAAGAGGAGGGGGAGAGAGGAGAAAAAAGCTAAAGGCTTTTTGGCCCCCACTGGGAAGCCTGGATGGATACAGAGTGCATGCGTGTGTGCCTCTCACTCCAAGGCAAAGGCCACATCACTGTTTCTGCCAGCCCTAGCAGGAGCCTTTTAAGCAGAAGACTGGTGGGATCACACCAATTTCACCTGGCTAGAGGCATCTCTGGTTGGAAAGAAAATATCTTCCTCCCCCTTCCCATCTATATCCGTTCCACATCCCATTAACATTCAGACTAAATCTGCAGCTACAACCTCTCCATCAGGCTACACTTTGCAGAAACGGCTCTACCACCAAAGCTGTGAGGACTGCAAAAGTGTCGAGGGACTTAGCCTGAAAATTAAAATCCAGGGGCCATCAGCTTAGAGGTTGCGCGGTGCGTGCAGGACATAACAGCACGGAACAAATATAAATCTTGTAGCGCTGACAGCTCTGAACTATTTTACTCTGCTTTTCACAGTGAGCTTAGGTGGCCATACACCTCTATCACATGCCCTGTCGTATACAGGAAGGGTGTTAACTGCTAATGCCAACAGTGCGAAGTGGTTCAGGAATTTTTCTGCCAGCTTTTGCAGCAAAGCAACCCATTTAAGGCGCATACAATCCTCAAGACTGTGTCTCCTGCTGTTTCTAAAGTACACACACATGGATGAAGGCACATCTTGTATGAAATTAATGTGCATGGTCATTTTGAGCTAGACACTAGCAATTGAATACATACGTCTCCAAAGCAGAATACAGAGAAACACAGGCTCTTTCAAAGTTGCTCAGGTATCATCACTAGGTCCTTACCAGGTTTTAATACCAATTTCAGCTCTCCAGCCTAATATAAAACCACATGAGGAACAACCATTTACCAGAACAAAATGTATTTCACGTTCAAAGTGGTCGTTTGGGATATACTACTTGCCAGCGTGAGGAATACCTGAGTTCATCTGTGTTACAAAACTAAATTGTAGGTGATTTTTTTATCAGAAAAGAAATAAAAAGAACAATTACACAGGAGATATTTTGGTCAGACTAATTATTGCCCAATGGGCTCTAAACACTCAGTTAATAGAAATGACCACTTACATGAGTAGAAATTGGATAGCAAACTAAGTTTCTATGTGCTTTAAGTTCAGCAGGTGACTTGCACCATAGAAGAAGCAAAGCATCGAACCTTAAAGAACAAGAACTGAAATTTACTGCTTTTCAGGAGCATCCAAAGTAACTTGTACAACACTGCCACAACCACCAATATGACCCGAACAGGGTCTCCCTCTCAGGCTGACTGTGTCTTAAAACCAATTATTCCACCTTGAAGTGGAAAAAATATGCAAAAGAGCATTACAAGTAACTGAAAATATAACATCTGTGAAGTACTGCTGATTAATAAAAATAATAAAAATAGGATATAAAATACAGCATCCCTTTGTTAATTACAGATTGCTCGCTTTAATTAAAACACCATAACTAATTATTGGCACTTCCTTTAAAAAGGCAGAGTTTGCCAGGGGCGCTATAAATACTAATAATTCATTTCTATTGAGGTTTTCATTTATGCTGTTTGTCGCACTGATACACAAAGAGCAAAACACATTTTCAGCCTGAACGGCTTCAGTGAGATGGGGGAAAAGGAAAGCGCTCAACATGTCTCCGCACAGAGGGAGCACAGTGAGCGGCACAACCTGCCGCAGCCGCCGCGAGTGGCTCCAGCACTGGCTGCCAACCTCCTTGGAGACGCGCTGAAGCTCCCTTACATTTCCAAAGGTGCAGGGCAGGCGGCAGAAGAATCAGGTTCACGACATCTCCTCTGTATTTACATAGCTAATACATCGCTGAATACCACCAGCTTCCCTCTCCTTGCCTGCCATTCAAGACCGGCCATTAAGCGCTGAATGAACTAGAGTAGCTAATCTGCAATACTTTTCACATGCCATAATTTAGTATGATTTGTTGAAAGTGGCCTCCTTTGACAGCCTCATTTACCGTGGAGATGTAATGCCTTTCAAATGTTTATTGTGAGCGATGTATCCGCGCAGTAGCATCAGCCTTTGCTGATTTTATTATTGCGCCGCCGGAGGAACACAGATGTATCCTTCAGGTTTTATGAAACTCACAACGTTCTTGTCAATTTAAGGATGAAAGACCTAAACCAGCGACACTCCACCTGGGTGTTTTATACATGATCTATTTCTCATACTTCCTTTGGAGACTAAGTTTGGAAATAAGAAAACAAAGCTGGGAATCGCTCTCAGAGGGAAAAGCTGTCCTGTCAAACCCATGCACATGACACGGAGCCTGATGTTCTGCCTCCCTCCCTGCCCACAAACATACCAAACTCCGCGCCAAATTCCCAGTCGTGGTTGGGGTGGGTTTTGGGGGGCATTTTCTTTTTTTCTTTTTTTCTTTTTTTTTTCTTTACAACCATCATTAAAGCTAAAAGAAAACAAGCTATGGCAAAAGGATAGCTTTTTTTTTTTTTTAAACTGTTATTATTTCTTTGGCATTGTTGCTGCAGCTGCTGCAAGTTGCTCTGGGGAAGGTGGAGCATGAGGAGCCAAACGCGGAGTTTGCCACCTGCACCTGGAAAGACTTTAGCTGCAAAGAGCTGGATTCTTGTTCTACTCCAGTGCGATACACCTGGATGGGACCCCCGACGGGGGAGCGGACAAAACGTTCCAGTAAGAAACTTCGGGCTGCTGGGAGCCGCGTTTCGCCTGCCAAATTTTTGCGAGAGTTGTGCCGGCTCTCCAGGCAGTGCGGAGGTGGGAGCATCATCCTCCAAGCCTGCACTCCATCTTCTCCTGCTCTCCACTGCGGTTCTTCGCTCGCAGGCTGCTTTCCATCCAGCCTGAGTAACGCTGCATTACTCCTTTAATAAGCTATATAGAGAAAGAGACCACAGAAAGATTTCTTTTTCCTGTAGCTCAGCTTCCAATTTACAGACACAGACCCCGTCCTCACAACATGGTTAGCAGGGGAATTTCACATTGCAGGATCACAGGCTTAGGAAGTACAGAAAAACCCGAAACAAACAGAAAAAAACCCAAACAACCCCAACCCAAAACTTGTCACCATTAGCTAATGGGTATGCTATTTTAGGCTGAATGAACTATGTTGGCTTCTCATGCGTACAATACCATAGAAAATACTTGACAACCACGAGGTCACTGAGGGCACTTTAGGCAAAAAGTAACCACAGCCTACAGTGCTTGGCACATCTAATGCAACCTCGCTGTTTGCCAGTCTTTGTCAAACCAGGGACTTAAAGATTTCTGTATAGACCTTGGAATAAATTCATCCCGGCTGCAACATCAAGGATGAATTACATCTGGATTTTGCACATACTTGGTAAACTGGCACTCCAAAGTCTCTACTTGCATTTAAAATAATGTGGATGTTTCCAATTTCCCAGGTTTTTTATTTTAAAAGGGAAAAATAAAATTTTAAAAGGAAAAATAAACTTTTAAAAGCATTCAGGCACCTTACAGTGTGAATTTTCCTCTGGTTTCCCCCTTTTCTTTTCTTTTCTTTTTTTTTTTTAATAGATAACATCTATTTTAAAATATCCAGGCCAGAACTATGATCAGCAAACACAATTAAACACTGACTCAGACAGAGGCTTGTGCCAAATGGCAAACTGCCCCATATAAAGGTACTTTCAGTCTCTTTCTATTTATCTCTCTCTGCCTTGAAGTGTTCAGTATTAAAGAGCAATGAGATTTTGGGACAGCTGGGTAGCATGCTGGGAAAAAGGAGCAAAAGAACCATTTTATTTTCTTGGCATATCCTAGCTACAAACAGGTTTCCTACAATAGAAGAACAAACGAGCAACTTCAGAACAAAATGGACAGCTAAAATCTTATATAAGGAACCATTTATGTCTGAAAAATTCAAACTGATGTAAAAACAGCATCTGAAATAAAAAATGTGAGGGAAATCTAAGACAGAAAATGATTTCCCAAACGTTAATACTTATCATGTCAGTCAGAGCAACTCGCTTTCTGGTGGTATTTTACTGCAATATTCCAAGCTATGGAAAAACTGAAGTTCCATTATAGTGATGATTGCCGATTCTTTTCTTTATAGCACTACACCTGCCAGTTGAGTGCTGGGTAGGCTCAGGTGAGGACTCCGAGCTTGCAAAATAAAATGAGCTTTTCACCAGATCTTTTTCCATGAGGTAGAGACTGCCTTACGCCTGCTGACTAGGGGGATGTGGGCAGTCTTAGAATCATAGAAAGCACTGGGTTGGAAGGGACCTTTAAAGGTCACCTAGTCCAACCCCCCTGCAGTGAGCAGGGACATGTTCAACTAGATCAGGTTGCTCAGAGCCTCATCAAGCCTGGCCTTGAATGTCTCCAGGGATGGGGCCTCCACCACCTCTCTCGGCAACCTGTTCCAGTGTCTCACCACCCTCATTGTAAAGAACATCTTCCTAATGTCTAATCTAAACCTACTCTGCTCTAGTTTAAAACCATTGCCCCTCGTCCTATCGCTACATGCCCTTGCAAACAGCCCCTCCCCAGCTTTCTTGTAGGCCCCCTTCAGGTACTGGAAGGCCGCTATAAGGTCTCCCTGGAGCTCCTCTCCAGGCTGAACAACCCCAACTCTCTCAGCCTGTCTTCATAGGCGAGGTGCTCCAGCCCTCCGATCATCTTCCTGGCCCTCCTCTGGACCCGCTCCAACAGGTCCATGTCCTTCTTGTGCTGAGGGCTTCAGAGTCTTCCCACCACTTACGTCCTTTCCTCCAAACTCCAGAGACTACCTCTTTCGTCAGTGGTTGTTGCTTGGTATCACACGTAGGTATGGTCTGACTTGCAGGGTCAGAGGTTACCGGAGCATTACTTGCCTTAGGGAAATGGGTTTTATCACCATCGGGTCATCTGATGCTTCCTTTTTATTGTAGCCCGCAGGACTTCTTGTGGGAGTCCTCCTCACCATACACGTTATCACTCATGCCCTCTTGAGTCAGGTCAACCAATGGACATTGCTGTAAATCTACAGTTGCTTTTGGTATCATATCCTTTGCTGTCCCTGAAACCATGGCTTCTCTAAACAACAGCTGCGATGGTTGCCTTTAACCAATGAGCTTTAGCGAATATGGTGACAGCTCATGACCAGAGCCCTGCCAGCTTCAGTGCCTCCTGCAGGGCTCCAAGTGTTACAGTCTCATAAACCACATACGTTTCTTTTTCTAACCACATTTTCATCGATGCATAGAAACGTCCCTGCATGATGCTAGGCTGAGAAGGATCCCAACAACTGATCTCTTTCCTCCTCTGTCGGAGAGATTTTGGGTTTTATGCTGTGTTTAGTCCCATTGCTACCCAGTAGTGAACAGTACTCTTGCCTTTCAACTGTGATAATCTCCAAATAATCCAAACTATCCTGTGGTTTTATCATCTGTCTGCATATGCCCATTTGCCTCTCAGTGATTTTCTTGCCCATTACATGTTTCTGGTAGCCCAGGCTCTTCCACGTTACTCAGTGCTGCTCCAGGCAGCATTCTGGTGGCCATCAGTCATGCATGGTCCCCCCCTTTCCTTGGGGTCTCCCCCACCAGTCCACAATACTATGCTTCATGTACCCGATGATGAATTACAACATGACTAGACTCAACGTCTCTAAAACTTTAGGGAGAAAAGGCTTTATAAGGTTTCTAAACTGCAGGTTACACTACATCAAGACAGTTTCCCAGAGCCTCCGTCAAACTCCGAGATCCTTTTACCGAGCTCTGCATACGCTATCCTCACCTCCCCAGCTGTAAATGTGGTTTTTGAGAATCTGTCATGCTCTTAACACTGTGCCAGTTTCCAGACTGACAGATGCCGATGCTCACAGATTAGCGCAAAAAGAGCAGAGACCCGGAGGCTGGAAGGTAGTTCTTGGGTTTCATCCTAACGTGCTGCGTACCTCTAATTGGGAAAATACGTCACAAGGATACGGCGAAAATGTATTCTTCCTTGCATAGCATATGCTACTTAAATAAAATAAATAGATAACAACCCCCATGTTGCATACCAACAACGCGCAGTATACGAACGTGACTCAGGCAGCCAAATGTTTAAAGCAAATATGCCAGTAAAGGAGAACATCAATCTGAGCTGAAGGGAAGCTGCTGGCTGGATGATAAAAGCAGGCACGGCCCTTTTCTTCAAACTCAGCATAGCCCTTGAATGTTGTGGTGAACTCTCGCCTTCACACGATGAAATCCTGAGCCTGGGTGGGCAGGGAGGGGGAAAGGAGCTGCTGGGGAGGGACGGGGAGGAACTGCAGTGCCTCTGAGTACTGCTAAAGTATAAAGACATTAAAGGGCCATCAGCAGCTCACCAGCGGAACCCTGCATTTATTACAGCATAGCAAATTTTCAGAGATGAGCTCCTTTCATTTAGGTCTGCAGCTGCTTCTGACATCTCCCAGCTGAAAAGGGCTGAGCCTTCTCGCAATATTAAAAACTCAGCTTCTTTTCCTCTTGAAACTGTAGAGAGGAAGAGCAATAAAAAAATGAAATAAAATAAATAGTCTGCTGTGTCCTGCCTGTTTACTTTCAGGCATAGGAGGACTGTATCAAATCTAACATGGTGGAAAAACTGGAGCCAAAAGATTTGTTTCTAGAATCTGTGCTCTCACTGAGCGTATGTAAGCCTGATAAAATTGAATGTGTGACTCTGATCTTTACGGTAATGCTGTGAGTCATCCGCTAATGGTCAGTCTCCCCCAGTTGGAACTCATTATGTGGCGAGACTCATTATAAATAAATCCTTTTATCAGAAGAATTTAAATTCCCCCTGCTTGTTCCAGGTGCCTAAACAGCCAGGGTCTAATTAACTAATGATGCTGGCCAAACTGCAAAACCTATTTGTTTACCGGGTGACGTTACCACACATATATGCAACATCCTCCGGCAGCAAACTGGGCAGTATATATATAAAAGAGCATGGCTTTAAAAGCTCATTTTCCATAGGCACAGGTCAGAGATGACACAGGCACCACATTTGTCATATAGCCAGCTAGTAAATGAGACTGCACTGTGCAGCAACCTGTACGTACACACCAAGTATATATTAATGGATCAAAAGATGACTCTTTTCTCTACATCATGTCCCTGCTTTCACTGGTGTGGGTTTGCCGTTTGGCTCTGCCAGCACCTCGTTCATCAACACTTGTTGCGTTTACAATTTTAATGCCACAGAAAGATGAAACTGAAGAAAAAACCAACACTTTATCACACAGAAACATTAATATCTCTTGACTGGAAACAAATTGCCCAAGGGATCTGCCTGATGCCTCCAAGCAGAGGAATGCTTTGAATGAAACTAGGCAAGGCGTGTGTCTAAAGAAATGTTTGATGCTGGATTATATGGTCTAACAGAATACTGCCATACAAATTAAAATAGAGAGCCTGCTTCATTTTTTTCTATAAATCCAAATGAATGGTATCTGAATAGATACCTATAGAAAATATTAAGCTAAGTGGAAACCACTTTCAGCGATAATGTAAAAAAGAAACTCTGTGATCTACAAGCAATGTTAAGATGTGCTAGTCAACACCAAGTAACAGCTGCTCTTAAGGTTTAAAAAAAGAATTGATTAAAATAAGTATTTCAGCTATTGCAAAAAAGACCAAATGAAAGACGAAAACCAGCGCTGTGTGCTATTGACATACCAGAGGAGAATACAGAAAAGAAATTCAGAACTGAAAAGCCAGTAAAATAGGACGTTAAGTGAATTTTTAGAATTCTGTGCCTTGAGAAAGTCAAGAGCATTTTTGTTCCCAGTTCAGAATGAAAACAACACTTCAGCTTTTTTCTCTGAAATAAATATGGAGCTTTCCCCCCCCTGCCCCGCCCCCCCAAATCTGCTATCTGTGTTAACAAAGGCGAAAAGACCAGAATGAACCTGAAGAACCAAATCCCCCTTTCTTCTCTCCTGGACCTACTGGAGGCAGAGTGGGGAAACCCAAAATGTTACGGTCCCTGCTCCATGTGACCTGTGCCCGGGTGACTCTGGACAGGCACCGTGTCCGCAGTCCTCCTGGGGATGGTGAGGGGACAGGGAGGAGGCTGGGAGAAAGCAGTGAAAATGAAAAATACGTTATGGAAACCACTGCAGCTGCACTCCCTTTCACAAATCTGTTTTCCTCTGCTCCAGCAGTGCACTCATTGTAAGGAGGTCTGTGGATGAAGAGAAAGAGCATCTTAGTCTTTGATGTTACCCTCTCCTTCCATGTGAGAACGGCACGGCATGTAGGTACCAGGCAGGACAGATCCTGACATGGGTGTCTTAAAAGTCACCCTCCTTCTGGAGGTCAATTCAAAATGCATTTTTTGTATATACGCACACAAAGGTTAGGAGGGAGGTACGACAAGAAGTGAAACGTGCCATAATCTTCCTCGCCCAGCTCTCACCAAAAGAAAGAGACTCCCGATTCAGAAGCGGGTGAACAGACGCATCCCTCTAAAGCTACACTGCAGATACAAGTGTTTTTGCAAAGAAGCAACAGAAGGTTTGGTTATTCTGGGCCACCTTCGTATACTGCTGTTTAGGAGTAGTTTAGATATTGTGAAGAAATGAAAGAGGGTTTTTTATTTTTTTTTTTTAATGAAGCTGTCAAACTTTGCAACTGCAGCTTCTCTCTCCCTCTCCTCCTTAGTTGATTATAAGAGAAAAACAGAAAAAAAGTCCAACACTTTTTTCCAGAATAAAATGAATTTTTTTTCACGTTTTTGTAAAAAAACCCCACACTGCTACACTGCTTGCCTTTTTTTTTTTTTTTTTTTTTTTTAATTTCCCATCCCCCAGTAGAGGAAACCTACATTCACCCATCTTTGCTGATATTTTAGCCCCTGGAATGACAGAAAAACATTTATGGTTAATTAGTCTAGCTTTCTTGTTTGTTAAAAACTCTTCATTACTGGCATATTATTCAATGTCTGAACTGTTAAAAAAAAAATACATAGATTTTCTTGTTAAAACAACAAATACATAATTATTTTTTTTTGCCAAAGTCTTTGGCCACTTAATGGCAGCATATTCCCAGATGCCATTTTTCCTGTTCTCCCACATAGTGATTTTCAACATCATTTATCATGTCAAGCAACTATCCTTAATATTTATGAATTATCTGACTGAAATGACACTTTTTCATGATAAGTGCTTTCTGTTTTAACACCAGAACTCTTACTGCTATAGAAAATGTCTATGTGCTGAGAAGAGCTGGCTAAAAGCACTTGCTGAAGCATTTTTTGAGAAGATTTGGCATTGGTTTTAGGTCATTTTCAGTGAACATCCCACATCATTTAAAATATCTCACTGAAATTCACTTTTAATTAGAAGCGTTCATTTTTCAAATCAAAACTACTTTTCATTTCAAAATGGATGCTAATGGACAGCAAAAAGAAGTTTTCCTGGAGTAAAATGAAAACAAAAAGAATCCCTGACTTGACCCTCAAGCAGGTTGTTTTTTTCCCCTAGTTTTCGTAGATTTTTGGTCCACAAAAATTTTCAAGTTATTCAACCTTTGTGAAAAATTATAGTGGAAACATTTGAATTATAAATCTCAGCATCCCCTTAATTAATTCATAATTCTTGTACATGTGAGAAGGAGTTCCCCTGCCTGCTCCACGAGGAGCTCTCCCGAGCAGAAGAGGATCTGCCCGGACATTTGGAAACGTCTTGCTTGTTTGCACCACCAAAGAGAATCAAAGCCCCAGTACTCCTACTTCTTTTTTAGTTTCAGAGGCAGATCAAAAACATTCAGATTTCCTAAACAGATGGCATCTTTTTAAATTGTGACCGCATTGTCCGCGTGTGTCCCGTACACTGTACAGATTATTCCTCACAAGCGCTTGCTGGTGGCAGACCCAGCGGCACGTTGTGCCTTTGTTCTGCTCCTTGGCGCTTCCATAAATGTCTCCCCTTTGGAGTAGCGTGGGCTTTCTGCTGCATCTATGTCACCGGCATGTGTGAAGCCCTGCCATATTTTAATGGTATAAATATTAAGGAAAGGCAAAGCAAATAGAATAATAAATAAGGACATGCTCTCCCCCTGTTGCTACTGCTAAGGTACTATTTATTTGAAGCTAGGAGTGCCTGCTAGAAAGGTGATCTGAGGGGCGGGGGGTATAAAATGATGAATTGTTATTTTTTTACAGCATCGCATACACCCAGCATCTGTTCTGCCAGGTTTGCCAAGCAGATGTGTGCGCACTGTGGGATCCCTGCCCACCCCCCGGACTATCCGGCTGGAGTTCACATCAAGGCACCACCGCAAAGCAGGCCCTCCACAGTGTCCGAGTGGGCACGGCCTCCAATAGATAAATTGAAGGGATGCAGTTTGTCCAAAATAATACTCTTGGTGTGTATTTTTTTGAGCTCTAAGCATGATTTGAGCTAATTGCAAATAGCAGCTTTGCTTTAACTGCAATCTGTTTTCTGTTTTTCCTTTGCTGAACGCTCATGCAAGTTAAGTACATTCTGGGGACTCTGTCCACTTAGCACGTGTCTCTGAATGAGGAAGGCTACTCGCCTGTAGGTAGGGGGCTGTCCTCCTTCCTTGGACGGGGTCTCTCTCTGCTTGTCAGGCGACAGTCATCAGGTGACAAGGACAACGCTGCATCCTGAGGAACCAAATATACCTACCTATTTTAAAACCCACTGACACAAAATGAAGACTGAACGCCTTATAAACCCCAAACTTTTTGGATGAGTATTTTGCGAGCAGAAAACACAAGGCAGAAATTGCCATATAAATTGTTTGAGTAGTTCAGCCGGCCCCTTTCCCTGGCTACGTAGCTCTCTTTGGAGGAAAACACTAAGTTATTGAGGGTAGATTACCATCAACTTTATCGACTGTCTCTGAGTCACATGATCACCCCCACAGTACTAAAGTAACTGAGGGCAATGAAATCAATGGAGGTGGACTGCTTCACACCAGCAGAGAAGAAGTCTTCCTATGCCTGCACCAATAATAGCTGTGAAAAAAACCTTAAGTGGGTTTACTCATGGGTCAGGGAATGGGGGTGGAAACAGTTTCTTGGTAAATCCAAAATCCTGGCCAAGGATCCAGAAGGAGATTAGTGTTACAGTGTCCCTCTTACTAGCTGGGCTGAGCTGAGCTTGTTAGAAAGGTGTTAAAGATTCCTCTGCCAAGAGCACTTTGCAATAATCAGTTTATGAAAAATTCAATTTGGCAGCAAACTCTTGGCAGTCTCAAATCAACTGTACCTATTATACCCCAGTCACAAGTGGATGGGCAAAGGTGGCTCAGCACATCAGTCTCTCCTCCCCCTCCTCTGTGGCCTTGAAATTTGCTCAGCGATGCTGGAGGAGGGAAAAAACAGCGTTGTGTAACTGGTCTCCAAAACCCAGACAGCCATTAAGAACACGAAGGAGGAAAAAGAAGTAGTCAGAAACAAAAGACAGCCAGCTGCAAAGCTTCTGGCAGGAGCTTCCAGGTAGAAAGTCTGTTTGTGCGGGCTTCCCAGGGCAAAGGAAACAGCCTGTACCCTGTCACGACAAAATATTCACCCTGACTGGGAAAAATGTAAATGATGCTGAAGTGATAATGAGCACTCAAGTGGATTTCTTCCTGAAATGAGTCACAGCTGCTGTCAAAGCTCCGTCAATTTGATTGCTGTAGCAGGGCGAGAAGAAAGCTCTCAGGAATACCACCTGAAAGCCCTTTCCCGTGGAAGAGTTCCACCAAGCCCAGGCAGGGACCCAGCAGCACAGGGCAGCGTGAACGTCTTCCCCATCCAGCCGGGAACATGGTTTCCACCTCCCTCCTCTGGGGAGAAAGCAGTCCCGCCACAAACACAAACCATTGCATTCTGGTGTATTGATATGTCGCGTTAGTAGCTTCACGACTGTTTTTGCACTAGAAGGCATTACTGGGACCAGGGAGAGTAGGCTGGAGAGGAGACAGATGGTATTTTCTCTCTAATTTTGGTGTTTGAGAACAGAATTTGCACAGTTTGTTCCTCAGTCAACCCTTACTTTCAGGATGAAAAAAACCTGTTACCTGCCAGAACATGAATGGTTTTGAAACATGAAATCAAAAAAAAAAAAAAAAACAAAAAAAAACCCAACACAAAATTTAAAAAAGCGTGCAGAGGGGGAGCTTTCATCTTAAAGAGCTATGAAATTTGCATTCCTGAGGTCTGATGCTATGGTTATTAATCAGATGCTTTGGAGATATTAAAGACTCTCTCTCACTAATATCAAATGCGAACATCCTTTCTTCCTCAAGATTTCCCAACAGATCTTTAAAGTCTTGGAGTTCCTTTCATTCTTAATATGCACCGTGATTATCTTGTATCTGCAGAGTTCTCCTTTACAGCCAGAGTTTAGTATCTTCCCCTCTCCAGCAGATCTCCTCTTCTTTTAGCTAGGGCTCCATTTCAGGTAACTGCTATTCTAAAACCTAATTTGCCCATTTATATTAATACGTTGCCCTCAGAAGAACAGAATTTGGAAGCTCAGCCTGACATCTGCTGTGCCCATGCTCCACCAACTTACACGCTGTTATCCTGTCACAGGAATCTGCAAGCCTAAGTAAAAACCCCAGCTGCAATTAAGTGAAATCTCCTGCTCCGTTTGATGTGGCCAAATGACTTTATGTTGCTCTTTCCCATCTTACTGGCTGTACTGAGAGGTGGGCAAGGAGCAGATGAGGTTTGTAAGGTGCATGGGCAACCCTTGTGCAGAATGAGACTCCTCTCCATTCCTTCCTGGGTAGGGCAAGCTGATTCCCATGTACGGGAGCCTTTTCAGGGATGAACACTGCAGAGAGAGGGCAAAGTAGTTTGCCGTCGAAATGACAGGAGAATGAATTCCCATAAAGCCTGAGAAAGCCATGGACAAACCTTTGGAAATAGTGGGCGAGAAGGTAAATGTTATTTTACATATGCAAAACACAGGCTCCGGGCAAATCGTGTTTGCTCAAGGAGCACCTGATGCTGCAGCTGAGCTGATGCAGGAACCCCTGGCCTGCTCGGGCCGTGTTCCTCTGACTCTCCCTCACAAGCACACCTGCACACTCATTCACGTACATCATCTTAATTAAAAGTCTCCAAAATCCAAATGCAAAGCATTCCCCCTTTTCCCACCACCCTTCCGCCAACCGCCACTCGCTCCGCTGAAGGTGTAAATAGGTCAGGTGTTTCCATGGCCACAGCGAACCAAATAAGCAGTTGGGGTTCAGCAAGCAACGTGGCTTTTTTTAATTGTTCCAGTGCCAGGTAGCACGAGGCGTGTGGCACCACACTGACAGTACCTAACTATCTCCTCTTGCTCATCAGCGACGTGATGGCTGGCACCATCCCCTTCCCCCCCGAAACCGTTATCTCCTGCAAGCTTCAACAGGCAGCTCCCCTCATGGGGTAGCGCTGATGAAAAGTACCTTTCACACGGAAAATGTCTCTTTGCATCGCCACTGCAAGTACTAATTGCCAGTTCCAGTGCGGCATTGAACCTATTTGCACAAGGTGTAATTAAGTTGTGACTCACAGACAGAGGATGCTGCACAGGCCAAAAAGTATAAAATAAGCCTAAAAGGGGACTAGACAAATTCACGAGGGACATATCTAACCAACAGGATGGTTGGGATGCCACACCATTCAGGAAGCCCCTCCTAAACCTCTCAATGCCTGAAGGTGAGGAGCTGTAGCGCGGAAGGGAGTTTTTTGTAATTATGTCCTATTTCTTTCCCAGCGTCCCTGCTGTTCCCCAGGATCCCAAGCTAGATGAACACATAGTCTTCCACCTCCGCACCTTGCATAACAAACAGAAAATTTGGGATGAACTGTGGAGCTGATGGCTCCAAATCTGAGCAGTGTAGAGATGCCTCTGACCCTAGTTGATTGCCTGGAGGGGAACACCCTGGACACCAATGGGATCAGCCCTGTGCTGCACATTTGACCAGTTGTCACAAGGCATTTTTCTGACTTCTGATTTTTTCTGTGTGGTGAATCATCAGGCTACTACAGCACAGATCAGTTTTCACTCAGTGAAAAGCACCAGATCTTTCACACATCACAGACTGAGTTATTTGTCAATAAAATTGCTCATTTAAGACTGATTTATCTCCCTTTCCAGGGGCCAGACAAGGGGATGTCTACTTTGGCTAGCATTGCTCATGAAAGCACTGGCTGGAAGACTTTGTCCCATAACCCGCCACCTAAAACCATCCCCATCTCAGCTGTGATGCTCATTGAAGCCTCCTTGCAATGCAGAAGAAGGTTTTACGAGGAGTCGTCAGAGCAAGACTTAAAGCAGGCTGCCTCGGTGACCAGCAGGAGCCCTCCCAGTTTCCCCATCCTGTAAAACAGACATACCAACCTCTTCTGCAAATTGTCAAGCATATGGACCCCCCGACAGAAATACTGCTACAGAAGTAAAAATAGTAACAGAAATACTAATAATCCAAATATGCTATATGATCCTGGGATTTCAGTTCAGGCTCTAATGGCACACGGTTGAAATGTTGCAATTTCTTGGGTCCTGTGTTTATCCCCCAGGTCAGCAAAGAGAAAGAGGGTCCACACCAAGACCTCCTCTCCTGTAACCAAACAGCTCAAACCTCCACAGAGGGAGCCTGAGTTTTCCTGACTGATTTCTTCTAGTACAAGCTTACACGCTTCTCTAAAAACCATCTCAGTTACACTTCCCATCTTTTGGCAGTCTGGCTTACCAAAGGAAACTGGGACTACAGTTGTATTGCCTGGGCCACGCTGAAGCCAACGATGGTGGTCTTCATGTCTGGTTCAGTCATCTCAGCAAACTGGGCCTTGAAACTTGGTGGTGTCTCCTGCCAACATCACCACCACAAATAACCAGTCCCAACCAAAGCAGACGCTCTTGCTCTTGCCCTTCCATAAGTCTTCTTGCACAACCAATGGGGCTTGACAAACAGTTCAGGGGTAACTACCAGCTCAGCTCCCTGCCCTTCCCCAGTTTATTGGCTTGACACCGCCCTCATGCCCCCAGTGTCTAGAAGTGTGAAAAGGCAAAGGATTTTAATTTCAAGGCAAAATTCCTCAAACTTAATTGTTATTTGAGGCTTTGTATTTAACCTCCAGCCTCTCTCAGAAATCTGATAAACATACGTTCCCAGTTTGAAAATATTGATTTTTTCCTCCTCAGTATTTTTTTTTCCTTAGTGAAATGAGAATCAGTAGAGATTTTCTTTTTTAACAGGATAAGATCTGGCATAATGTACAAGTATCACCTTGTCACGACAAATAAGCTTTACTTATTCATTGGCATTAGCAGTGTCCACGCAGCCCTGGGAACAGCGTGTTGTTGTTTCAGCTCATTACTGCGCTGTCAGCAAAAGGAGAGCAGTAGGGCCGAAATTCAACCCCCAGATACGTGTGGCACCACTTGGAGCCTGCAATGGGGAGCAGTGTTACGGGTGGCTGTGAAAATGTACTTTGGAAAGTCAAAGAGAACATAGCATGGGTGGCAGCAGACCTGGTGCTCCCCTCTAACTTCTTCTCTGATCTTCACAAAATTGGATCCCTCGTCTGTAAAGTGGGGATAACCATATTCACAACCACTCTGTAAAGCATAAAAAGAACAGTAGCAAACCAGATAACCCCACCGCTACCAGTTAGCTGTCTTCTAGGGAAACTTTATCTCTCCAACAGATTCTTATAATTAAGATAAATATGATGCTGGAACCAATATATGTTGCATATAATTATCTACTCCCCCCACCCATTTCCTCCACCCCCATTTTTTCTTCTATGTGAAACCTGGTAGTGTTGCTTACCAAATAGATTTAGCCCTATTCGGGTTTTCTGTAATAGAACAATTAGTTGATCATTAAAAATACAGGGTTTAGGGAACAACGGATTAATGAGGAGGGAAGGTAATGCAATACTACGGAAACTGTATTGCAGGATTCAATATTGTATACTCCCATGGTCAGAGTCCTGCATTATAATCCTGTGATGCCAGAGATGTACTGAACAGCAAGTAATCCTAAATCCAGTTAGCTTAGGCGTAGTGTACTGCAGGAGCACAGAAAATAGCAAGAATCTACCCCGTCACACTGAACTACCATAGTTATGGGATGTGATCAGGAAAAAATGCTTTGTTTTGTTTTGCAGACCTCACTTTCCAAGTGCTGGTACTCAGTAGGTCTATATAGCAACTGTTGGGCCATTGCCTAATATTGTAAGTCAAATCGTACGTCACTACATGCCTATTCCAAAATAATCCTCCCTCCCTGCCAAGTCCTAAGTCCCAGAAACCCTTATCATGGATAAGAAAACGGGAGATATGCAATCAGGTGCGCAAGAAGGCATTGAAATGACAAAGCTTCTAAAATTATAAGTATACTATACAATTTAACTTCACTGCTGATGTTATGAACAAACAGTAACTCCCTTGGACAGTCCCAGTAGTCCCACTGTAGACACCAGCACCCCATCTGGGAAGGGACATTAAATGCTCTTCTGGCCCCTCCCTTATTCACTAAACACCATCCATCTTAATTACCAGTGGCTCACAAAAAATCAAAGTTTTAGCACTGGAATCTTTGGAAACTAGAGCTTGATTGTATAAAAGATTTGGTTGTTTTTTTTTTTTTTTTTTCTTGCGGGGTGGTGGTGGGTTTTAGGGTTTTTTTTCTGGATAGTTGCCCTTTGAATGTGGACAGCTGGATAGCTTCCATTACACGGAGTGGGGTTCTCGAGGGGGAAGAAACACAAAGAAAAGAAATCCCACAGAAAGCATTCTGAAATGCATTGTACAAGACCTTAAACGTTGAGGCTAGGCAGATAATTTTAGTACTCTCATTCCCTGGCTGCCCACTAACCCTTAGACACATAGTGAAAAAAAGGTTTTCAGTATGGAATTTCTTATGCATTCCTTACGTGTTTATAAGGAAAGTAAAAGGAGGTGACACTGTTTCACTGATTTCGGGGGGTAAGGCTTCTGAAGCTACCTCAGAACGTTAAAAATATAGCCAGTGTATTCTCCCCACTCCTTTTTTGTTGTTTTTTTTTTTTAAAAACAAGAGATGCTAACCTGTTTCTGGAACAATCCCTTCCAGATTGCTAAATCAATTAATATATTTCTTAACCAAAGTCTTAATTAATTTTGTAACACTGCATTCAGGTAATACTTATCTACCCAGCAAAACTAGCATGGAGAGCTTACCAAGTTGACCACTGCAGCAGTAGCAATAGAGGTCTGTTTTCTGGTATTCAAATAAAAATGAGCAAGAGAGAAGAGAAAAATCCATACAAAAATGGGAGGGGGGGGGGAGTAAAATACTGTAAAAAATTATAAACAGGAACACTTGGAAACTCCAGGGCAGAAGTTGAGTCTATGGCCGTCTATGTATTAGCATGTATCATATATAATGAGTCAGTGCCTGGGGCAAACTGGCTGACTGTCCCCATCTTCATGGCAGCCCTGATAACAAGTGCAAGAAAAGACGGTGTTTTAACCATGGATACAACAGTGGGCCCTCAGCTCCAGACAGTGACATTAGACAAGCCGCAAGGGAAGATGTTTTGTAACCTTAGCTATGACAACTGAGAACCTACAGCTGCAGCAGTACTTGACTTGGATCTGGATCAGCCTTAGATTACAGCGACTGTATGCAGCAAACACAGTTTTATTCATGCCTGGCTATTACAAATAAGAGTCCCTGCCTCCCTACCTTTTTTCCTTAGAGAAAGAAAATCAGAAAGTATTTTTGCTCCAGCACTGCCTGGAGGATCTATAGCAACATGATCTTATTTATTACCCGTCACTTCTACGCAAACATTTCCTACTGTGTCAGACCAACCATTTATTATATCATTTCCCTCTGAGGCCTCAACATCATCCATCACGAGTAGTCACCTACCCTGCTCCTGCTCTGGGCCTTTGCACTGCACAAGGATCCACCAGTGCGGACACCAGGGGCCTGGGCTGCTGCTGTTTCCCATTTCCTCACTCTTCCATGACCACTTGGCCTGCCCGGAGCTGCCAACATGTTGCTAAGGGTTCAATGGGGCACCTTCTTTATGAGCCTTCCCTACCAACCACCCCTTAATATAGGAGATGCCAACCTGCCAGTTTTGTGAACACCTCACCTCCTTCCTTTTAGAAGAAATGGATGGAGGTTTCCATCCCTGTGAATAATCACGTTGCCTTCCCACCCTCCCCTCCCCACACACATATGGACACCTTTAGCCTGAAGACTGGGATACACAGATTTTTACCTAACCTTTCTTAATCACTGCAGGGAAGAGGTGGGAGCGTATGCAAAGGTGCAGTTGCCATTGTAGCAGCAAGGGACAGATGGCTGAACTTGCCAGGAAAGCAACAGGGGAAACCCAGCATTAAATAGATAGACCTAAGGCAGCTCTAAATTCAAGGCAAAGACATCTGAACATAATCACTTATAGTGAGAACGTGTTAACATTACCCTAGTTTGCCAGTGAAGTTTGTCAATAACAAGTGAGGCAGGAACAGAAGGCACCTGGACAGCAACAGACTCAGCTCCACGTGGGTACATCCGCCTCAAACCTCCCCAAAGGATGGGTCATGTAGCCCTCAAGTGCCTCTACAGCCTCTGGTAAGACTGTTCATGCATTCTTTTTCCGTGTTTCAAATAATTTCTCCCCCCTCTTTTGGTTTTGGGGAGGTGAGAGTTTGTAAACAATACACAACTGTAGCTATTAACAAACTTATCTGGAAATTGCCTTCGCTCTGGGGAGCATCTGGTAGAAAATCTGTCCCAGTCTCCTATTCCCAGTCTCTCTGCCAAACAGCCTTTCTCCCTTGCTCTTTGTTTCTAGACTTTGGTGAGGAGGGAGCAGGCCACCATCAGATTTTCTGTGCCAGAGAGGGAAAGAAGTGTTCTTTACGAATTCACAGAAGTGCAGGATTGTCAATAGACGACTGAGGGATACCTTGCTCGCATGCTTGGTTATCACCAGCTTCACCAGCAGCGGTGTCAGAATCCGAACCGGGTCGATTTTATGAGTAGCTAGCCCATGTTTTGTATGTTATAGAAATCATATTCTTAAATGCATACATGTATTTATAGTCCTAGGCCATAGGGAAAGGCAATATAAGTTGAAGAAGCAAAGGGGAGCAAAAGGTCTTTCTCACTAGCTAGATGCGTACATCATTAGAGTATATTCTTCTATTTCCTTAACACCAAATTAAAATCATTCTGACCAGGTAACATGTTTACAGTAACAGCGGGGATTCCCATTCTGCTTAGAAATGGAACTGGATTTTCTCATATGTTGCAGTGACATTACAAGCTAAATGCCTGAGAAATTACTAGAATGATGGAAGCTAAGTTATGAGTATGATGTGCTACATAATGTAATGCAGGAGCCCATAAACCCATAATGTCAGTTTCTTATGAAACTGATACATAATTTTAGCTTAAAAAAAAAAGAATTGTGCAGATACAGCAATGCCTGCGTGACCTGCTTGGTTACGAAAGGTCAATTGCAAAACTTATTTGGATACGCTCTCTAACTCCTATGCAAGATCAGTCATTTGTGTACAAACTCTGAGAAACATTTTATTCTTCTCAACCTTTTGTAATTCTAAACATTTCTCATAATGGTTAAATAAATAAACAAAGCTTTATATTAACATGCTATCCTGTCTCCAGCACTGCTGGAGATCCACACGCTCATTGATGCTTTCCTACCTGGACACAAGATCCTCCGCAAGGCGACAGACCTAGCTCTTCAGGGACACAAATCACTGCTTCTCTCCTGAGGGACTCTTAGCTGCTGAGTTCAGCGGCAGTGAAATCTACTTTCATCTTGTATTTAAAAACTGGCATCAAGTTTGCAAATGGCTTCTCTATGAGCTGCTTAGAGAGGCACTTTTTAAGTCACAAATAAATGACTTTAAAAGGGAGATGGTCATGCCTTTTCCCCGTGCCTCAGCACATCTCCCTTCAGTAAAACTCTGGGCCTTCAGCACTGGCCCGTCTCTGCATGGGAGCTCCTGCCTGGGCATTGCTGAAGCACTGGTTTGAGGTGCAGCAAATTCAGCTTCACATATCAAAATAAGAGGAATAGAAACCAGGGTGGGTGCATGGTGGGAAGTAGAGAAGGAGCTGAATAAAGGTTTGGCTGGAAGCATGAGTCAGGGCATTAAGAGATGTATGGGATTATCATAGTTTACATAGTGTCCTCATTGCCAATGAACCACGTCAAGTCCCCAGCGCAGTGCTGGCTGTGGAGAGGTTAGGAGCAGCAGGACAGTAATAGTATTACAGTAGCACAGTGTCCTCAGTCAGAGGTACCGGCCCGGAAAGGATTTCGCAACCCCCCCAGGATATTACGATTCCTGCAGCAAAGAGCCCCTGGTGCACTTTGAGGCACGACCACACATGCAATTGTCACATGTAGCACTGAGAAAAGGCATTTTCTATCTTTTTTGCCAAGACCATGTCCAAATATTAATGGCTTCAACCAAAAACCTCTTCCGGAAAAAATTTAGACCTAGACTGCTCCTGGAGACACCTGACACTTGTGAAATGGGACCTCCCTCATCAGTTCCATGTTGTATTGTTTGGCCCAGATAGCACTTATTTATTCCACAACTCCCCCAAAACTGTTTCACCGCTACCCATAGTTGGAAATAGTGAGGACAGCGCTGACCCACAGCCTACCACAGTCAAGGCAAGGATGCCCACTGATTTCAGTGCTCTTTGCATCAATCTGACTCTCCAGGAGCACTGCTGAGGCTGACCTTCTGCCCTTGGTAACAGAAAACACTGAATTACAGAGATGAGCCTCTTATTTTTTTTTTTAATTATTTTGGGGTTTTTTTTTTTCTTTGTTTTGGATGCAGCAGCAGTATCTGGCTTCCAGCACATGGCAGACTGTCACGCTGCAGACAGAGCCTGCTCGACTCCCTAAGCAAACCTGCCTCGCTCCACCCGTGAGCCTGCACATTGGCACCACGCAGGCACACGCGCACGCTGCTCAGCAGAAGTCACACTGCGGCACACGGGCCTCTGCTGATCTGCCTGACAGCCCTGCCTCTCCTCACACGCTCCACCGAGAGGGGGTCACATAGAGGGCACAGGACACTAGAAATGAACGTGTGAAGCATTAGGAGCCTTTCGGCTCCCTTTTCCTCTATGCTAAGTAAACACCACCTAGACATTTTGTTGTTTTTACCAAAAGCTATTACGGTTAAAAAAAAAAAAAAGAACAAAGATGGGAGACCGTAAGATATTACCCCTGAGCAGGCAGATCACATACTTTTAGAGCAGCGCAACCACGCTTCTCCCCTCCCCACAAGTGCAGTCAGCACATTTGATTTCTTTTTCTATATCTCTCCCATGTTTATTATTAAAACACGTCATCACCATCTAATCACCACTGGAATTGAAAGTAACTTTGCACAGGAGCATTCTAAAATTAAAGAACGCCGATTAAAATTAATGCAAACCCAAAGTGCTGTGCTGTAAAGAAAGCACGGCCAACAGATGAGCAAACACAACCCAGATCTGCTAATTTCACGGTGCTGATACTTGATTTTTAGTAATTGTTTGTGTGTGTTTCCCTCCTCTAAGAGTAGCGCCACAAAACCGTCAGCCCGGAGCTCTGCTGAGACCTTCTCCTTACCCCATCCACACAGCAGGAGTAGTCCCAATCCAGGAGCTTCCCGTTTTTCCGCTCCAGAGGAGTCACGGTTTGCTTCTCCCTGCAGCAGCCTCCCTGGGCACCCGCTGCCCCACTCCACGTCCTGCAGACAGCTGGGGCCAACCCCGGGGGGCCGGGACATCGCAGCGATGGGACACGGCCCTTCCTGATATAATGGGAACGCCGGTGCCAGCGCCGGCATCGGTCCGGGCGGGATTCCAGCGCGGCGTCCGTCCCGCACCTGTCGCAGGGCACCAACCGGGACAATCAGCTGCGCAGCTAATATTAACCACCCGCGCCGCCGGCACCAGGGAAGCGTGGCGGGGACGGGAGTGTGATCCAGTCACAGAGCAGCTTGTAGGGAAATAATTGTCCAGCTCGGCCTTTAGTTAAAAGGAAAACAAAAAAAGAGAGAATATTCCACCGGACACACAACCTGCAGAGAAATCCCTGAGCCACCCCGTGGTCCTTTCCCATTCATCACATTAGCCTGCTTTTCTCTCCAGGAATGGTTTTGGTCCTTCCAAAATTACTGGCCACAAATAGGACAGGATATATTCGTATTTACTCTCTCTGCTACCTCAGCACCGACAACCTCAGGTCCTCCAACAGGCAGAAGAGAAAGGCCAGGCTGAGCCTCAGCCATGCCGAGGGTGACAGTGGCACAATCACACGATTTAGTGGCGTGCTTTGATTTGTGGCTACTGGGAAAGCACTATGACAGCGCTGTTGCACGCAGCAAGAAGGGAAAATAAGCTAGTGCTATAAGTGACTCACAAAAACCAAAAGCAAGAAAACCTTCCCACCCAGCATAACCTGCAATGATAACATAGCATGTTAAAGTCCTGCTTAAAATAAAACACCCACAGAACTGAGCCACTTTTTTATTTCTTAAGGAATTTTTTCAGTGCTTGAATCCACCTGCTGCCTGGATATTGCAGGGGTCTCCAAGGCACCAGGGGATGCGATGAAGGCATGCACTGCAGAAGCAATAAGCACCAGAGGGCAGCTTAAATACGATCGTGAGCTCCAACTCCAAATTCTCTGACCGAGCAGTTTACAGCAGATCTTCCACAGTCCTGGCTGTAAGCTTCTTTGATGCATCCATTTTGTTTCCATAAAATGACTATGTTCAAGAGGAAAGGGATGGAAAGCAAGAGCGACAAGGCCCTGCTTTCTGCGAGACCTATCCGGAGGGGAATGGGACCCAATGGTGACAGTGTTTGTGGAGAAATATAGGTGGGGAAACTCTCATACTGGGTTGTGAAAGGTGTGAAGTCTCGCTGCTGGCTTCGTGCTGGCTGGATTGTTATTTTAAACCATGTCAGGGACCAGATGGTGCCTTTTAGAAAAATGTGATTATAAGCTAAAATTTAAAAATACCCCAGAAGCACTTGTGAAATTGTAGGAGAATTAAAGGGACAAACACCAAAAGTAAACATAGAGAGACCCTGGGTTCTGAAGAAGAAAGCTGCTGCAGCCTGAGAAAGATAAAATGAAACTAGATGTTTCCACTTCTGTAAAACGTGGGAGGCTCCCTAGACGGCTAAATTAGAGAGAAAATGTGACACAGCCGAATCCTTACATTCCCCTTGCTTCCTCTGAGTAACCTCTTTGATCTCAGGGGAAAAGAAACTTGATTAATTTCCACAGCCAAGTCTCTCTTTTGATAGTAATATATAGATCAGGCCAAGATCTGGGCAGGTTCTCTCCTTCCCTAGTAGCTGTATTGTTTGTTTACCCGACCAAATCAAGACGGACTTGCCAGACTGCAGTTGCCAAATATTCTCTACTCATTCCCTGACTAACCATTTGAGTCATTCTGTTAAAAAAAAAACAAACCAAAAAACCAACAACGTTTCAGTTTAGCCAGAACATCTATCTTTAAACTAAATCTTCAAAACAAATATTTAACATTTAAATCTTTCAAATAGCATTACTGGTAGATTTGGAAAATTCTCGTCGTATTTTACAGCCTTTCAGAGAAAAGATGTCAGGTGATGAAAGCTACGTAATCCAGCCCGCTAGAGAAAGAAACATTTCTCTTAAGGAATGTGGATTCAGATCCACTTCTTCCAACCCTTATAATATGTACCAAACTGGAATGTGGGAAGCCTGTTTTGTCCCGATGTGACACAATCTGTTAAGTGACCATGTGCAGCCACCTATATAAACAAATAACTTTAATTGTTCCTTGCTTTGTTCCGTGTCTGTCAAAGGCATTAGGCTTACTGTGGAAGAAAATTACAGGTTTCCTTAAAAGAGGAAAGCAGCAGACATCAGTTTAGTGAGGGCTGTTTGTGGCTGAGGCATGGGCTGCATATCCATTTCAGGAAATGTGTGTCCTTCGCTAGACATCTCATCGCAAATAATTCAAGATCAAGTGAAGACCAAATCTAGCTGCAAAGCTCGAGTGCAGGTAAGAGACTCACCTTGGAGCGTACTGGGATTTAGCTGTCTGCTTTAAGCTTGTATTATATACGGCACAATATGCCAGCATATACCAATAGAAGTTAAGTATATCACAACAAAAATTTGACATGCAAAGCCATATTCTCTAAGAGAGTTATAATAAACAACAGAGATGTTCAGGAAACTTTCTTTTTCAGTCTCAGCTTCCAGCGCTCTGCTTGTTGGTCTAGCAGCAAGCCAACTATTCCTGCAGGCATGGTGTGTCCCCTTATGGCCACCATCTAGCTGTAATTCAAGAACCTGAGCACAGCTGGTATCATCACTCAATATTGCGCAAGCACTTACAACATGAAACAAGCTGCTCAGATTCTGGCATGAGGCTAATGTCGGACCTGGATATGCCTGCATGCAATTCCCACAAGATTTTACCCTACTGTTGAGTTTTCTCACATATATGTTGGGGTTTTTTTATGGTATCACAGATCTTCTAGTGAGTGTATGGTCTCCCATGATGTCAACCTAGCTTGCTATGCACTTTCACAAGAATTAAAATTACAATAATGAGAAGAAAAGCATTTTTTTAGTCCAGCCCCTACAAGCCCTGTACTTTGAAACGTACACCCAAGGATACAAGAGGACAAAACCATATCTGATCAGATCCACAAGAGCTGGACACTCAAAAGCCACGCTTGGCTTCTGCCTTGTTGTGGAGGTGGCTCCAGTTTTCACTACAACCAATCCAAATATCAGTAACTGGGTGTACTCTGTTGGACTTCATCGCAGCAGTACTAAATAGCTGGGAATGTAGTTTATATTGAAGATTAAGGCTGAGCAAGGTCACAGTTTATGTCTCTTTTTTTTTCTTTTTTTTTTTTTTTCCCCAAAACACACGGTGGTTAGATCTGTGATGCAGTATATTATGAAAAAAAAATGTTAGGTTCTCTTTCCTGTCTAAAGGGAACTGAACCCAGCAAAAGACCCTACCGACCAAGTTACAGCTACAAAGCACTCTGAGGAAGATGTCTGCAATTTCAAACTGCTGCTATTTTAGCAGATAGGTAGAGTAAATTCTTATGAGTAGGACAAAAGCAATACGCAAGTTTCCAGCCAGTCTGTATATACAAGGGGATATTCACATATTTCCACAACAGGAATTTGACTTGGCAGAATGCCTTAATAGCTAGACTAGAGGTTTATTTTTGAACTGTCAGCCACCCTTTAATTACTCAAACAAAAATTTGAATGTTTTGATGCACACAGATTGGTTACTAATAATCATCAACTTTTTGTTCTGTTTCCATCTTTTAAATGTATCAGTCCATCTGAAAAATAGCAATACACGCAGTTCTCCATCCAGTGTGCAGAATGGTGCGTGTGATGTGCAGGGCTGTGTTGTGGGAGATAAGGCTGAGCAGTAGCTCCTCTGAACTGCTCGGGTCCTGAAGTGAGATTTCCAGAACGTCCTAGCTCCATTTCTACAGAAGTCTGTAATTATGCCGTCTCTACCACTCTGGGGAAGGCTGGATTGATCATTGGGTTAGCACAAAATTAATTCCAGGCCAAGCCTTATGTGACAGAGTGGCTTAATGGTTTCTAAAATAACTCCTCAGGACTTTGCTGCACCTACTGGCAGAGAAGCAGCCCCTCACTATATCAGAGAGCAGCGGGGACAGCAGTGATGAACACACAAAAGGGGGATCTGTCAGCATCCTCGTGCTCCCTTCATTAGGATTCGACATCTCCTACAACAGCAGAGGTCAAGGCAAGAACCTAATCACACAGTTACACGGGCCCGTTACTGAGATATCTTAAATAAATTTATATAGCATGAATTGAAGCAACAGACAGAGTCACGGAGGGAAGACAAACATATTCAAAACTACACAGTATATTGTACCGCAGATGAAAGCACATCTCCCAAACAGCACAGAGGTAAAAAGCTCCAATACTTTTTGCTTGCAATCCCAAATAGATAAGGCATCTCTGAGTCATACAAAAACATAGTGAGAAAATATTTTAAGTCAGAAAAGGAGTTTAGGAAAGTGTAAGGCATCTCATCAGAGGAAATTCATATTATGCTATGCAGAGTATATTCATATCCCAGACCAAGCACACAATAAACTTTTAATTTTTATATGTTTTCTGACAGGCCATCAATGCAGCATCAATGGCAGCAGCATTATTAGCAAAGGCAACTCCTGGGTCAGCCCTGTATTGGGTACTGCATTGGAGTGGCTCACGTATCTCCTGTGGTACACGTTATCACCTTTTGGGAATCCCTGTGCTTGACAAACCTCTCCCAGGCACAAGGTTATGCTGACCACAATGAAGTCTCCAAAATTTTCTAGCAATTAATATCACAGAATCATGATTAATATAATTGCTGATATGTGAAGGCAGGGAAACGAAGATATGCAGGCAGAGAATAGATCTCAAAACTGACATAAAATTTGGGGCACACAAGACGAGAAAGAGAATGGGTGTTGAGGCAGTAACACCAGGTTGCGACCCGGTTTGTAAATTGTGATGCAGCATGGGGGAAGAAATGATTCTGTGGCCTCACATCTCTGCTTTTCCAGACCGACACCGCTTCGCCGATTGCATCTCAGCCACCAGGGACTTGTGCAACTTCTGCTGTTTGACAAGAACCTAGCTGTGCCGATGAGCTGACAAATCCAAAAATGCCTCCCGCCCCCAGCCCCTGCTGTGTGCCAAATTGCTATGTGTGCGCTTGTGCACCACTTAGGATCCATCTTCGGTAGTTGCCAAGAATGCCCCCCCCCCCCCGCCATCTCTCCAGCAGAAAGATGCAAGCAGGGAGCGGGGCGGGGGGGGAAGATGGAGAGGCAGAAAGAGAGGGAGTATGCTGTGTACTTCGAAAGCCAACTTTTATTTTTAGAGACGTGAAGCAGTGCTCGAGCACAGCTTGTTTTCACCCCAAACAGAAAAGATTGCTCCCAAAAAATAAGAATGAAAAGAAAAATAAATTAAAAAAAAAAATCAGATGGCAGCTCAGCATGGTATTTAAAAATGCCCTTGAATGATGCAAGAGCCTAGATGAAGCAAGTGGGAGAATTAAGAAGTCCTAATGAGCAAAGATCAGGGTGCACATAGACCCCCTCACAGGTGTCTAAGGGGACGTTCCCATGTCCCCCCCGCAGCAGCCCGAGTGGTGCTCCCATCCAGCCTGCCTGCTGTGCACTGGCAGTCCTGCCAGGAGAAGGAAGAAATGTGTTGAACCGTGGGTTACAGTTTGAGAAAGCCCATAATAATTTATTGTCATTTAGACAACTATTCTATCACCCGATGACCCCTCCCCACCCAGAAAGGGGAACCGGGGAAAGCAAGGAAACACAAGGGTTGAAATATAAATAGATTTAATAGGATAAGACTAAATAATTAACAATAATACTAAAGAACCAGTATTAATCCCGATACTAAGATAAGATATACTGGCTGTTGGCCAGCCTGGGTCAAATGCCCAGGCCTTGGTCCTCCTCATCCCTGCATCTGGCAAGGCTTGAAAACACTGACATCTTGCATCCCGCATAGCGTAGCTGGCCATAAAGTAAACATTTTCACAAATTCAGACACTAGAATCTTCCAAAACTGGAGTTTTCCCCAGCATTAGAAGAGAAATTAGTCCTGTGTCGCTCAACCCGGGACACTGTGCCAGCTGAAGAAAAGAAGAGGCAGGAGAGATGAGCAGAGGGAGCAGGAAGCACAAGTGTGGCACAGGAGCTCAGTGGGAGCTGCTGGCCTCAACACTTGACAGATACAAGCTGCCACCAAAGCCAAAGGGCCAAAGGATGAGGCACTATTGATTAGAGATTAACAAGAAAAGGTACATCTGACATATGCCTGGTAGGAAACAGGATGGTGGCGTTGTTATACGAGTACGTTTTTTTGTGTGTTCTGGTTGCTTTTACATACAATTTTCTCTGCTTTATGCAAAGGAACACATGCAAAAAGAAGCTATTCTGAATGACTAAGGAAAAAAAGTACTTCAAGGCAAATCTAGTTCAATTCTGGTTAATTCTCAGTCTCTCAGAAAAACATGTTTGCATGGTTTCAAGGATGATTTGGGGGAACCCTGAGACTTTTTTCTCTCTCTTCGTAAAAGAACATGGACTTGAAAACAGCACTAAAAAAAGGAATACATATCTCTCCCATTGCTCTTCAGACATCCGTATACTGCAATAAACTCCTTCGTCATTCCTCTTTTGGTAACACAGAATGAGTTTCCGTAAGTCGATGAGGGGAGAGGTGACAATGAGGACTAGCAGGGTAGCAAGAAGTCAGTTCCTGTGCAGAGGTGGGCCCCTGTGCGGCATGACTGTTTGGCAGAACACACAGGTGAAGTGTTAATCATCAGAGGTCCAGCTTTGAAGGGCAACTTTCATTTCCAGTGCCTGTGTTGGGCGGCCGTCTGGCACAAATGAAGCAGAGCGTCAGGAACTTATTAAGGATGCTTGACTAGATGCATCATTATGGTTAGTGCTGCAATTCCTCTATTTATAAGCAAGATGTATTTTTCCTGAAATATACCACTTCCAATTTTATATTTTTTTTCTCCTCATTTCTAACCAGCAGAAAAGAAAGAGCTGCAATGCAATGAGCAAGTCCATCCTTGGATGGCAAGGCAAGCTGGGATAGACCTCTTCACTGTCAAGAACCTTAAAAACACTGCGGGTTCATGTTTGGAGGAATCCGTTGGAATTTTTAACCTCTCATTTGTATTATCAATGATACTACCCACAAGCTTATCACCGTCAGAAGCTATTAGCAAGTGCAAATATCTTCCAGATGAAGAGCCTTTACATTTTCTCTTTAAAAATGCTAGCGGTTTTATGTTCTTAGTGTTCACATTCGTGTGTTGGTTAGCAACAGCATTTCCAGCTGCATTGAAAATGTCTTCACAATACAGGGAGGAGAGGAACTTCAAGGCAGCGTTACCAGCCAGGCAAGCCATAATTATATTTCACTCACAGCTCCCCTTCCACCCCCAAATTATGTGTGAGGCTCATCCCGTGCTGCTGCCAGATCCACCCTTAGCATCACTTACCAAGGCTAACTCCCATTTTACCACTGAGTTTCCCTCTTAGAAAGCTTCCTACTTGCAAGCAAGAAACAGAGCAAACAAAGATTATTACTAACTCCAATTCCTGTTTCTGATCTATCACAATCGTCTCCCACGACTGCCTCCAGTTTTGGCTAGAACAAGACATCCTTGTCTCTGTAAAAAAAAAAAATAATCAGAGTTTTTCCAATTCATGGTGCTCATCCTGTCACATGTTTATTTATAGATTGATTTGTTATAGTGGATAACAAATCGTTACCCTGTCCCCATCTATAGCTGTCGCTTAGTCAGCTTAACTAGCAAGAATAACACTGAAGTGGACAAACACATATTAATCTCCTGATTAGTCTTCAGCCTGGAATACATCATTGCTGTCATTCTGGTATTCATATCTCATGGCCAGCGATTCCTTACATGGAATCACAGCATCTATTTAAATAGTCCTGTATTCTCCCGGAATTTGGCAACACAGATACAATACAGTTTATTGTCATCCTCCTGCTGAAGCTGGTTTTATTAGTGACTATTTCTGTGAAAGTGACTTCTGAAGGCTGTGATTTAACCACTGAAATAATAAGAAAAAGGAGAAACATAAAGAGTATCATGCTGCCCAACTGATCATGCTCTCTCTCAGATGTTATTAGTTTGTAGAGCAGCAGCACTGTATTACAGCTTTCTTTCTCAACAGCTCTGTATAATTTTTTGAGATTGGCACTGCACAAAAAGCATGGCACGAAAGATATCCTGGAAGCTTGGCTCAAGTATGTAGAAGCAGATTTTTTTTTCCCCTCCTTTTTTGCATTCTCAGGTTTGCATAACAAAATATTTATGCATAAATACTCACTGTCAAAAACATGGTTCTAAAGATTTTCAGAAGAGTGAGAAGGGGAGGAAGTTGACCAATACTGGACTACTTTCAATGACAGCAGTTTTGGTCTCCTTCCCCAGAGTTCCAAATATCAGACACAACAAATGTTGCATTATCTGCTCTCCACAGTAGAAACCCATCTGGCAAGTCAGTCCGGTTTGTTAAAACAAGATCATGGACCATATTGTGTCATTGCTTTTTAGGCAAACCACCCCCCTCCATCTAAATTTCAATGGCAATGGGAAGGGAGTTCAGGTCTAAAACCATTAACAGGATACGGTCTGTGGGGTTCTGCATAATGCCTGAAAGTCATCCAAAATGGGAAACATTCAAAGCTATGAAGAAGTTGGCAGCAGAGTTAATAAGTTTTTGTTTCCTAATGCATAACTAGACATTTTAGAAGCTGATAATGATTAAAAAAAAAACCAAACAAAAAACAACAAAAAACCAAAACAAAAAACAACCCCAAAAATTTGCCCTCCCCACTTTTAAGTCCCCTTTCCCTAGAAGCTGGCTCACGAGTGCATTTGCTGTGCCAGGGAAAGGGACTGTTTACGACAAACAGTGGACAGTCAACAGCAGGTTCTGGTCCCCTTCTTGTCTTTTTACACTTATTGAGACATGAATGAAAGATGCCAGTCAGAGTCAGTAAAAGTGAGGAAAGTTTTCTGACAGGGCTCTCTCCCTTTCAAGAAGTCTCTTAGTTGAACGGAAACACACCCTCACATTTTTTAATAAATGATGAAACTTCGGGTTAGCGTAAGCAATTGGGATTGTCCTTTTTACGTGCATGTGGCAGCCTGGAGTGGTGTGAGGAGCAGCTCCCCCAGGAGCTCACACTCGCCTCACAGCCCCAGCATAGGGAACAAGCTCTAGGGACGAGTGTGAACACATTTCTGTAGCTTAGACCCAATCCATGTACATTACATGACAGTGAAGCTGTGTTTAAGAAAGTAACTGCAGTGCAAAACAGGTTACGCTTGTTATAGCACCTCTGAAAATACAGCAAAGTGCCAGCCAAGGAGGGGTGGAATAGAGTGAGGCAGTCTGAAATGCCCTGATGAAAAACTGAGAGAGAACATGAACCCAAAAGCAAGATGGGACCGTCCAAGGATGACATCCTTGCCAGCCACCTCAACTGCCTGGCAGATACTGTGCCATGCATTTCTGTCTGAGCATTTAGGAAAGCGAGAGGGCCATACCTCATTACAATTCCTGCCTGCAATTGTTTAGTAAAACCACCAAGAAGACCTGGGATGGATGATATACTGACATTTTAGAAGTAAATAGCAAGCTCTTTATTAGAACACCTACTGTATAAGGGAAACAGAGGGCTAATAGATCATGGGCCACTATGGCGAGTGAAACCAGCACTCATCTTTTTAAATGAGAGACTATGAGTGATAATCACTCTTCCCCATATTATACTTCACTCTTCTTAGTCTTTAAATGACAGTAATAAAGCACTACCATCCAGTTAGTAGTCGTTTTTTTGGTTGCTGAGCATTATCAATGTATTGGTATGTATTTGTATCCTTTAATACTTTTTAAACACTACAGTATCAATTTATTTGACATCCTCTCATGGCAGAACCACAAATGGATGTACTTTTAGTTTAAAATGGATGATAATGGGGAAAGAGAACAGAATGCAGAACATGAGGCAATTGTGTAGCCTGACAATTTATAACACTACCTGCCTTCTGCTGCCTGGTTATTTATGGCTGGGTGGGGAGATAAAGGGAAGAAGGATAGTTGCAGGGAGGACAGCTTAATTTAAAACATTGTCACTTGCTCCTGCTAAAGTCAGGAGTCAGGTTCTCAATATATGTAACAGGTGCACTGCCTCTGAGCAGATCCACTAATAACAAAATCAATTTAAAATAAAGTGTTCCTAAAAGAAAGATGAATGAAGAAGGAACAAAAAATATCAGAATGCTCTTTAAGTGTGGACAGTGACATTTCAGCTGGGTACTGCTGGCCACCAAGACAGAAATTAAAAGTACCCGCGTGGCAGAGCAGGAGTTACACATCTGGGCTCTCCCAAGTATCCTCTCACAGCAAACATGTCTTCTAACTTCCTGTGTTAAAAGGCCGTGCCCAGCATATTCCATATTCCGTACTCCATATTCCATACTCAGACTCCAATCAAGGCCTCAGCCTGCTGGGCTGTTCTGCGACACAAGCGGAAACGGCCAGAGGCAGCAGGATGCCTCTAGGATCACCCAGCAGAATGGAATCACGGCCATATACAGACCACCTCTCCATCGGGTTTACAACACACCAAGCCAGAATGCCTCCAGTGACAGAAAGCAATTACATCTTAAACCTGGGTGTTAGTGAGAATAAAGTTGTTATCATTGCTTGGATCCAATTATGTGAAATAGAGATCGCACAGGTTTGCTTTATCTTTTTCTGTCCTTTCCCTCTCCGCACCCACTCACCGATTCTTACACTAGTTGGGTAGGCGTAGCTATGCCCTTGGCTACAATAGTTTGCGAAGTGTTTTAATGCTTTAGTAGGAATGTTTAAGTATTGTCCACCCCCAAATGCACACAAACAGATCATACTGACATTCATTATGAATCTAACATGGGTAAATATCACCACTTTCATTTCAGGGGAAAAAAAAAAAAAAAAAAGCAGTATCTTCCCTGGCTAGGTGCTCTCTTTATGGATGGTAAGAATTCATAAGATCTGCTTACGTTAACCACAAAAAAAAATAAGGATGTAAAAGAAATAAGTAACATCCACTGAACGAAGGCAGCTTTTCCTCAGTTCTTCATTGACATTAGTATTAGCCAAGCTCATCTAGCTGAAGTCAGCCGAGTTACACTAACAGAAAAAGAAAAGCAGTCCCATCGCTTTTAACTTGGGCCAGGTCGCACAGCCATCCCTCTATTGGAAAGAAAAAGGAGCCCGCACTCAGTCATGGCCCAGGCTGTTATAAAGGTAATAAAAGGGTTGCAAGCTCAAAACTAGAATTCATAAATCCACTCTGCATGTACATGTGGAGCCGCCAGTTTCACATCAGATCTCAACAAAAATGGAAAATGCCAGAGCATCGGTACTATTTGCCGTGAGAACAGAAAGCTTCTAAAACATTAAGTGTTCCTACCAAGCACATTGTCATGACGATGAGCAGTGACAGCACAGCAACAATCCACTGTCACCAAAAGCGTTCTCAAAATAAAGCATAGCAACAGATTAATTTGCAGGTCAAAGACTATCATGAGATCAGGTAATATTACTGCATGACTTTGTACTGATGACAAGGATTATAACCAGAACAGGCAATGATATGGATGATACCCACATGAACAGCATCAATAGCTGAAGAAAGAATTATTTCTGCAACTGATGAAAGCCAGTAAAGCGGCATTCTGCTGATTTATTAGTGCAGAGCAATAACAGGAATGTATCTTTATCCTGGGCTACCTTCCTTCTTATAGAAATAGTTCTTATGCTGACCAAGTAACATTTGGATAGGACATAACAACTTTCAACATACTAGGAATGTTGGGTTTCTGTTTTATTTTTCCAAAGAATCATCACACTCAAAAAAGGGAGAGAAAGCATAAATATAATTGAAATAATTTCACTTTTATCCTCTGTTTTTGGACTTTGTTTCCATTGCTTAAACACTTGCTTCCTACACTTTCTCTTGAATGTTATTAGGATTATTTTCCAAAGATCCCGCAGAGGAATACTGACTCTTCTACCTGCGACTGGAGTTACTAATACCCAGACCGCTGGCAATAACTCAGCCAGAGGAGCACAGCCCTTTTCAGAGGGCTATGGTGCTGATTCGTTTTGGTATCAGCTACCACCCCTGCCTTACTATGCACATGCATCCTAAGGAGGCTGCAGGCAAGCTGTATCTGCTATAGGACCCTGAAACTCTTTTCCTATACTGATTATGATTTTGAAATATGCAGAACTGCCTCTCTCTCCCTCTAAATCCAAGCCTTGTTTTACTTCTGCCATCCTCTCCTCCCTCTCTCTCCCCAACTCCTCTCTGTTTTTTCTGAGTAATTTTATTTCTCACTAAATGCCCCCTCCACCACTCCGTTCAACAGTATCACTCGCTGCATTTGTGGCACCTCACTACAATTTTACAACAGTACACTTCACAGGATAGTCCCAAATTATGTTGTTAGCTACTACTCCAAACACCTTGGAAACCTGGCTGATCCATCAGTCAGCGGAGAAGGGACTCAGGACCCAAAATACCCTTGATAACATTTAAGTATGAAAACCTCTATAGATATAGCATAATAGCATGTCAGGTGGGAGCCCAAGGGGTTAAAAGAAGAAAATCTCAACTATTTAAATACATCTTGCTATAAACTGCATGAACACCTTTTTTTTTTTTTTTGACACTTGTCTTTTTAAAAATATATTTCTGTTTTGACATCCTGGTTCTGAGCGTATTTCACTCCTGCCAACCCACTGTTTGTGTTTTGAATAACTCGGAACAGACGAAGCGCTGGTCCAGAGACAAGAAATCCTCCAAACATCTGTCAACCACTTCAGCCCCGAGAGCTGAAAGCAAACTCCACCAGTAGCTCTGCCCATCCTGCTGCACCCGGAGGCTGCGGGAGTTGTTAATATGCCTTCGCAGCCAGTCAGGCAGCAGAGGATGAGGGAAACAGCACAACTCGGAGCCGCAGCGGTATGGCGGTGGTCTGAGGCTCCCCGGGATGTGTGGAGTGGGGCAGGGAGAAGGTTATAGATAATAAAAAGTCCTGACAGTCCTACAGCAGCACCGAAAAGCAGAGCTGAGCATCCTGTATCACAGGCAGGGGCTGGGAAAGGAGAAAAGAAGGAAAATCTATCCTCACATAGAAAGCACGCGTGTTATTTAGCTGTGATTTTCATGACACCAAAGGCTTTACACACTGGCAATCTGCAGAGATCCTTTACCATCGGTCTCACTCCCCCCATACCAACCCCTAAGCCCTCCTGGGATAAGAAAAGGCTAGGGGAGAACGGACTGGAGAACTAATGAGGAAAGGGAAAGGGTCTAGAGTTGAAAAATGGATGGAGAGAGCCCACGTGAATGGTGGTGAGGAGAGCACCCTGGCATGTCCCATGCTGATCTACAGGGAGCTGGTGGACCCTGTCCAGTGTTGCTCTGCCTGGGGCATGGGGAGAGGAGGGAGGAAAAGCAAGGCTCAAGGTGCTTGGGGTCATGTTTAGGGAATTGAACATGGCACCACAACCTACCATACAATCCCCATTTAACAAGTTTTTGTAACCATCTCTGTAGCCTAAGATTCTCTACGGTCTTCAAGATTATACTCTGAAGACAAAACCCTGCTCCAGGGCTGACAGGGCAGATGTCCAGCCCTGCTGCGCCCTCCTTCCTAGATGTGCAAAATCACCAGTGATGTCTGGAGCACGTCACTTCCAAAAAGCATGCTGCTCATAGATGTCAAGAAACAGTGCTCAGGGTCAGCCTTTAGCTAGGACATGTCCAAGCTTTGCCACACTCTTCTTTTAAATCAGCAATGCCCTGTGCAGTGGCAAAGCTGTTTAGCATTTAAAACTCATGAGTACCAGTTTAAGAATCACAGCTAAGCTCAGTTTTTCTGGTTGACTCAACGGGTCCCACCACTGCTCACCTTCTTTCCCCACATGCCAAGACTTCTCAGTGACATGAGCAGGGGTCCATGTCCCTCTCCAATCCCATAGTCTTACACACACACGCTGACTCAGGATTCAAAAATTCACCCTTAAGTGTTAATGTAATGCGTATATATCAGTAGCCTTTTCGCATGTATACCTAATGCTGGGAAACCACATATAAAGACCAGGAGGTACTTGGACGTTCAGTGAAGGTGTAGGTTTCTGCAGCTGCGGTTACAGACACTGCCTTATGACTCCAGTGCTTGTGTCGGAGGGTTAGCGCAGCAGGCAGGGACCCTGACATGAACTCATCAAATGACTTTTCTTACTGAAAGAGAGAAGATAACAGCCCCCCTCCTTGCTCTTACGACAAAACGGGCTTTGCTTTCCACTCCAAGCATTGCATTTTGACATCAATTCTCCATCGGAAGTAAAGCCTCTAGAAGGTTTCCTGGCCTTTCAGGAGATGCTAAGCCCTTTACTGTTGCCTGTGAACGTGACAGATACAGTCAATATAATCACAAAGCGATGATAACAGAAAGAGAACCTTGGAAGACCATTTAGAGTTACAGCCTTGAAAACAATAGCATAAGGAGGATAGAAAACATTTTCCTGAGCCGCAAACTCATTCTCAAGTTCTTTAGCTACATTTGTTTGCTTGTTTGTTCTTCAGGAACAGCTAAGGTGTCTCACTGAGTGAAACACATCATGTCCCCGAGGATGGCGGCACTATCGGATTCCTGTTGCTGTCTCAAGAAGTGGGACAGCAGAGAGCAGCAGGAGACACGGATAAAATAATGACATTCAATATTTAAATTCACCGGCAATCTGAAATTAATGAGTAGTGCTGCAACCACATTAGGCTTGGAAAGAAGAGGCAGACTTCAACTTTTATCATCTGTAACTAACAATGTTTTATCTAGTCGCTTCTGCATCTTCGTTATGATGGAAATTTTTAAAAAATCTGCACAGAAATGAAGCAATGAAATGGCATTTCTCTGTGCAAAACAATTCAATTATTTAGGGAAATTAAAATAATATATTAAAATAACGTGAAAAGGAAGCAGCACAGCTTCATCAAGCAAAAGCCTAAACTTTAATAAAAGTAAATAGAATATTCTGCAGTGAAGTTAGACTAAGAAAAACATACACAATTGAAAATTAAAGGGAGATCCTGAGATTTAATGTCTATTTAAAAAGGTAATAATAGGTAGAAGGCTGTTTTGCTTGGTTTCTTAAATTATATAAGCATGTCTCAATCTTTGTGGAAGAAAAAACAAATTAAAATGTAACTGTTTCTTAGTTAAAATAATTCCACAACTAACAACAAATGGAAGAAACTGGGCCAGGGTGTACTTCTTCCCAAAATTGTATTTTGTGAAGTAATAATCCAGAGTGTAAAGCCTCATGATAAGGAAGGAGCTGAATTCTACTCTTGGCTCTATCGCAGACTCCTCCTGTCACCTTAAATAGGGCATATTTTTTGTGCCTCAGTTTCCTCAGCTGTACAGTAGGAAAGATAAAACTTTGATTCTGTAAAGTGCTCAGGCTTATGAATGTGTGTTTTAATGTTAAGTTCAGCACTTCCTAAACCCAAACAGCTTCTGCCTTCCAAAGTGGAAGCTGTTGGCATGTGGGAAGAGTAGCACAGGGCTCTGAAAGACTAGTGTCAGCTCACATTCAGTTTTCAAGCACCCTCTGCTCAGGTAACCAGGGTGCAAGCTACCTCCAACTTGTATTTCATAAACAGAGATTGCTCATATTTGTCAAATAATTTGGTTTTTCTCCTGACAAAGCCAGTAACTTTCTCTTATAGGAGCCAGCTCTTTGGTCCTCTTTTGCTTTGGAGATTTAACTTGACATGTGCGGTGCGAATTAGATGCAGTTTGCTCCTCTTAACCACAGCTTTGAAAACGGCGGTTCGACTACTGCAGCTTGTTGTGGAATCGAAATGCAGATCAGCCACGTGGCTTATCACAATTTGTAATGCTCTTTCTTCAACGTGCTACAACCATCTATAACACCTACTGCTCACATCTGTCAAGGCTTTCATGTTTATATGAATATATGTATGCATACGCAGACATATAAGCGTGTGTATCTACCACCATTCATATATTGTCTAAATTAGAATTCTTAATAGTGGTATTCTGCAAAGAGTGAATGGGTCACAGAGGTCTTCTAAAACATAGTTAAGTGGAACCTGTGATGAATCTCTCTATTCATGACTATCTATCTAAAAAACCGAGGACCGACTTGGCTGCCAGGTTCTGACAGACCAAGCCATCCATGGTAGAGCATGGGCAGCAATGAAAGGAATGATGGGCACCCGGCCCTCACAGAGCAGCCACTCCCCGACACAGGTTACAACAAACACATTCTGTCCTAAATACTGCCAGGCAAATTGCGCGGCCTGAAAGAGAAACCCAAATATCTTTTCTATTAAATACCTCCAGTATTTAAAGAGAAAACAAAAGGGCACAAGGAGCTGTTCAAAATGGTAGTTGAGAACACAGCCGAGTAACTCCAGTCATCCTTGCAGAGGTCATTAGATGTGTGACACTAGGCAGACATATACATGAGAGGAAGCTTAGTTGTCTATTTTTTAAGACCTGAGAGATGTTCAGTTCCTAAATTCAATGCCCCTCTCAGGCACAGATCTCAATTTTGCCCATAGGGCACATGGTGGACAAAAAGACTGTCTGCAAAGTATCTTCTCTCTTTACATTGAAAAGGAACCGATACTGAACAAGTGGTGAGCTCCTTGGATGGTGATGAGTAAGTCCTCACAAAAGAAAGACAGCCTTGGCATGAAATCTTTTAAGTCAGCAAAACCCATTGGCTTGAGCATGGGAAGCCATTTGATTCCCAGACCTCTGTTGCAAAAGAGACCGCGCGGCAATCTTCAGCACTCCAGAAACTCACTCTCGCTTGTTCATCCCTTCGCATCTCGCTGGTTCCTACTGACGTTGCACGGCAACTCACGTACGCAGGAATATTTATTATCCAAGTTCTTTCATTGTCACTGTTTTTTCTTCCTTGGTTACTACTTCGCTTTCACCAGCTGAGGCGTTCGGGACCTCACAGAGGCTCACTGCAGCACCTGTCAGCTCTCTAGCCTGTCATTTTATTTGACATATTCTAAGAGGGACTTTATGTGGGCATCTGGATAAATATAATTCTTTCCTCACCTCTGGGAAAGTGGCAGTCTTCCTTGGGCCATCTGTGGGAAATGAAGGGTGCATGGGATTTCAAGCAGAAGAGAAGCCTACGTGTAAAGAGCAGCGCTCTGGGAAATGGGCACGCTAGAAACTATTCATCCAGGGGTACTAGAGGTACACACATTTATGCATACAATCAGTTTGCAGGAACATTAAATCATTCACTATATTATTTCTCATGTGAAACTTCTCTGTTGCACATTATGCTCTATATTCCTGCAAGTACTTTATGATAGCACAAGCATTACTTCAGGCAGACATTCAGCAGGAAAAACAGAAAAAATACCATTGTTTCAGATCCCGATTATGCAGATTGGCTTCACTCGTAAGGAAATTAACTCTATGCCACAGCTGTGGGGACTAAAATTACAGAACAATCGATATTTTGAAAACTTTGAAAATCTGCCAAAGGAGAAAATTACATGATTGAACAACAGCTTTTATAGAATCAAAGTAAAATATTTCACTAATGAATTTGTTTAGTGTTTTGTTTAAAAATTTAATCGGTGAGTTTATTCTGAAATACCCAACAATTTGTCCAGCCACATATAGTTCAGAAATTCCTGTTGAACAAAGAACAAATGAAAAAAGTCATTGCTCATTTTCTAGGCCTAGAAACTTTTTACTGAATGTTTTAAAATGTTCCTTTAACTTTTTTCTGGTCATTTTGAGTTCTGTAATACATCTGATCTCGGAAACAAAACCCAACAAGACTCATCCCATACAGTGTTTTAGCCCAGACACGAGGAGGAAATGAAGGGAGCTTTAGGAAAAAATAGAATCAAAAGTGTAAAAACTACTTTGAATGTTTTTGAAGGATTTAGGATCCTTACAGATTCCATCTATTATAAAAATAACTGTTACTAATAATCCCAGGACTGTGCCTTAGTATGGTAAGAAGTTTCTGCTTCGATACTGTGAAAAGGATGGGAGCAAGATAGGACCATTGATGAAAGAGCAGCCAGACAAAAAGCGGTCCATAAGCCCATCCCCAGATGCCCTGGGGACTGAGCAATCACCAACAACCCAGAAGCTACAGAAATGCAACCCGATAAGAGTTTCAGTAAACTGGCTTCCAGATATCAAATCTGCTGACATGGGTATGATTCACATTCATTATACTTGAATTATTCTGAGCCCCTCCAGACAGCCACCTCGAATGTCACTTCCGTCAGCTCAGTCACTCATTTTTAGCATTATTCCTTCACTTCCTCCAAACGGAACGACACAATGAAATAAGCGTGCTGCACCCAGCGCATCCAGGTTACAAAAGTACCTGAAGCTAGCAAGCCTGGTCATATAAATTCACCGTGAGATTGCTTTGGAAGAGAGCTGTACTAAAGGATTCAATAGCTAGGTAATCGCCTTATCTCAGCATAGGGAAGAGACAAGGAGATAATTATATTCTTTCTTTTTCCATCACCACTTCTTCTCTCTTATTTGTGGAAGGAAGAGAGGAAGTTCTAGCTGCTCAGGAAAACAGAGAAATTAAGAAAAAATAGTGTCATCTTCTATAAAACTGAGCAGTTGTCAAGTTGTATCATTCAGTTATTCATTATCGCAGCTACCATTAACCAGCAGCCAGCACTTTACAATCTAGGACAGCCGTGTTTTCTTTGCTGCTTAATACTACAGGCAGCGCCTCATACCATAAACCTACCATTCATTATAGGGAACAACTGACAGCTTCTTCCCCTAAGGAGGCCAAGATTACTTAAGTCTAAAATGCCATACCCTGTCAACACAGGTGTAGGAAAGAAGCTCATTTACTGACAGGCTTGCTAGTACATAAAAATAGCCACCGTCCAAAGTTAATAATCAGGAAAAAAAATCCCATACAATTAAAACCAACCAAAAAGGTGTGATGCTCAGATGAGAAAAAGTTAATAATTATCCATTTGTTTCATTGGGGCTACACTATTTAAGACCTTCGGAAGATAAATTGCCTTGTGCACAGTTCGCAGACCATTTAGCGTGTTGGCTCCATAGCCGCAGAAAAGCATTTGCAGGACGCTCTTGCTGCATTGCTGCCAGTCTCTCCCCTCATATAGCCGTGACTGAAATACAACGCGTGGCACAGTGATGTAGGGATGTGAGAGGTCCAATGTACAGCAAGCATCTAAAATGACTGACTTCAGTTATACAAAGGTTTCACCTAGACCACTGAACTCAGTCTAATTATGTGCATTTATTCTTCATGCTAACCGATTCCTTTAGTATAGCCCCTTTCAAGTGCTGGTGTCAAGCACGTCATTCATAAGACAGAATTTGCTGAGAGAGAGGCAGATTTATTATATGATGCCACGCTGCATGAGGAAGAAGTGAGGCTGGAGCTGGAAATTCCTGCAGTACGGTATGCCGTGTTTTCTCCTGATTCAAGCTCTACTTACTCTTTTTTTTATCCCTCTTTTTTTCCCCCCACTTGTGGGAATATCAAAAGTTTACAAGACACCTGTTTAGTTACCCACACGTTGTCCATTTTAAGTCAGAGCAGGAAAACATTTGCTGACCCAGACGTATAAATTACATCATTACCTAATGACTTGTTGCAGCACTCATTTGAATGTAGCTGATTTTGAGAGAAGCGTGAATCTTCCAGTGATTTAGACAGGAGTAGTTCAGGGTAGACAATATTAATTTAGGGATGAGTCATTATGTTCAGTACCAGTCTGGGGCCTAATGATTTGATTCAAATTAATTTAAATCACTGGGGAGAAAAAAAAAATACTAAAATTACACATACGGCAGAATATCAAAACAATCTTTTCCAAGATCCAAAGCACTTAGGGGCTCCTCATTGCTAGGCTGAAATTTTCTTTTTTCACATTGCGCACAATCTTGCTCAAGTGCAAGGGTGCGGATTGCATCGGTTAAATTCACTGCAGCCCCACAATCGCTCTGAGGCAGAGAGGTCTGGGGTTCAGAAAGCTTTTATGCCAAATAGAGAAAGGTTTCTGCCACCCCTTGATACAGGTGCTATTTCAGAGTAGGCAAAAAGAGAAAAAGGACTGGCAGAGCGCGCCAAATTCTAGCTGGTACCTGATGCTAGAGAAGGGAAGATTGGGGGCAGTAAAGCAGACATCAGAATTATGTGTTTCTCTTCTTTGGCTAACGTGATGGAGAGCTTCTTTTAACACTTCACTGTGGAAAGAGGGTAGCCTTGGGCTGTCTCCACATACATCATGCCAAACAGACCCAAAGCCTCTGGGACCTGCTACTCAGATATATTTGCTCCATTTACGTGTTGTGGAGAACTCATGAAGAAGTCTTCAAGTGAGACAAACCTTTCTATGCTAGCAAGCTGAACCAAAGCCAGCAGATTATTTATTTGTAGAGGTGGCCCTGTGTTAGGTAAACAGAAACAAAGTGCTGTTTACTACTTCTTTGTAGTGTTTTATTGACTGCATCTCCTTCTATGTCTACCCTTGGGGCAAAGTCACCCACGTATTCAGGTCCAGCAAAACTGGGAGGGGAGCAGGATCAAGGTAGTGCGTTTGATTCATATAGCATTTTGGGCAAGGGTCAGTTTAACCCTTGAGAAACAACTACCATGAGCCATATCATGTGATACTCACCTGTAGTGTGTGTTCAGTAGTAGGGTCTTTTTTTGTTGTTTGCTCCATATGGCGTTCACGCCTGGCTGTCAGTATGACAACTTTTACAGCGGGGTTGAAGGGGAATATGAAGCAAGGGAAGAAACCCACAAAGCTGTTGAGGATAGAGCAGAGATACCTTCACAAATCTGCCTTCACCAGAAGTTGTTTGTCTCATGGATGCTTTGATCCTAAGCTGCTGAAGGATACTTTATTCTCCTCTCATTCAGAATACCTTGAGGGAGGATTACTTCTCTGTTTACCTTTTAAAAGATCATTGATAATAATTCAGATAGAGGTGCAACAGGGAAATTCTTTATGCTTCTGCTTTTGCAAATTATAAAGGAACCTTTTAATTAGGAGCTTGCTTGCTTGCATTTTAAGTACAGGATTAAATGCATACCAGCTGAGTGAACTGGTGCCTTTGCCCACTGAGCCACATGGCCTGCCACGCTCCGGAATCCTTGAGTTACTGGTGACCTGATGATACAGGAGATACAGCGTTTGTTCCCCAACCTGGACTCAAATCCCAAAATAACAAGATTAGGGGACTAAAATGAGCGGCAGCCATACAAACTGGATTGCAGAAAGCAATACATGATTGTGATCAACAGATTTGGGTTTGTTGCTGATTCTGTTAACAGGTTGGGGAGAGGGGAAAGGACTGTAATTCAGTCACTTTTCTGCATCTCAGTTTCCCTCTTTGTAAACTGGACATTAATCTCCTTTGAAAAGTATTGATAAGAAGTGCCATGTAAAGTCTTTTCTGACTATGTGTAAATAAGAGACACAATTTAAGATTAGCCCACATTCTGGCTGACTTGTGACCTAAGGTAGTGTTTTAAGAAACGTCTCCAGAGATAAACACTCACAAAAGAAATTTATGGCAACACACATTCCTCTACAAGAAGCTGACTTTGAAATGCTTGCTTGCACTTCACTGACTGCATTGGTTCCTTCGTTTGGCAAAAATCAAATTTCCCCACTAGCTCCAATGGATGATTTTCAACTCCTCAGGTTCCTCCTTTGCTCTAAAGCCGGTCAGTGCATCCAGCCTTGGCTTGTGCAACGTACAAAGCGTTTGCATGATTCACTGTATTCACTGAGGCCTCGCAGCTCTGATTGTGGCTCTCGTACAATTTCCCTTGGAAAGATGAATGACCTGAGCCTCAAACTCAGGGTCTGTCCACCTCCACACAAAAATGCTACTGTACAAACACTGTCAGCGGCTGCATGATCCACGGCGGTTAGTCCAAGAGATTTCATAACCATCTGACTTTTGTTTTCGGCAGCCTATATCCAATTCATTAGAAGCTGGTAAATGTCAGTTCTACAAACAGGACAAAAATGATTCAGTCCTCTCTATATAATCTGTCTAATAAATTCAATAGGTGTCACTTTTGTGGAAGGGTCTATATACCTCAGCAGTAATTTGTCACCAAGAAACAGTTTCGGGGCGTTTCACAGTTGTGTGTCAGTGTTTATTTCAGGCCTTATCTTCAATGAACATTTCTTGCTAAGAGAAATTAATTCCTTGCATCTGTCACTGTAGGAACAAAGCAAATGCACTTTATGTAGAAGGCCCATTATTCAGTACATTAGGCACTGATATGACAGTTCTCATCCCACAGTTGCACACTACAATAAGTAACCTCACTCATCACTAAGATTTGCAAAATTTAATATTATGGGGGTAGGTATTTTCTTTCTTTTTTTATTTTTGGTAGTACTTTCAAATATTTTAACCCTGACTAAAAAAACCCAACCTCAAAACAAAAAATCCCACCCCTCTAGTAAATGCTGCATCACCCTTTCCATTCAGCATGACAAATTTAGGCAATTTGAAACACAATGGTACGACAAAAAAAAAAAAAAAGCAGAGGGCTTATTAAGGGGATAAGACTTCTAAACTATACCAAAGTATATTGGAAATTACTTGAAATGAGCAGATGTGTACGCAGGATGACTTGTGCCCAACTCTGACCTTTCAGTCCTAGCCTGCCCTCAAATATAACGGCCTAAATAAATTCCAAATCAAGACAAGTTGTTGCGGACAACTTTCTAAAGGAAATAATTAGATATTAAACATTCAGTTATAACACCTCAGGACATCATTCAAAACAGGGGAAAGAAAGGAAATGCTAGAAATCCCAGGAAAGACAAGCAGACAGTGACTTGCTCATGTGATGTTTGCTGCAACAAGGAAGAACCAGGGATGTTCACACACAGGAGCTTTTCAATGAACAGAGGAAAATGAGGAACGGAGGAGGAAAAAAACCCACTATATTTATTCTTTGTGATCTTAGTTACTGGTTTCCTGAAACATGGCCATACTGTACAAACAGCTAGGTGATGAAATTAAACAAGCACAATAGCTACGTTACACACGCCAAATATTTGGCAAAAAATACACATGCACAGAACAGTCACTGGAATTAGGAAGGCAGTTCAGTGTAGCTGCATGTTGCTCTCGTTTTTCCTCAGTGATGCCAGCAAATATATTAATTCTGAAAAGCCGCTTGCTAATCATTTTAAGCAACACTGGAGAAAGGTCAATTGGGATGCATTTAAGCAGGCACCCCAGGAAGCTCATTCTGGGACAAGCTCCCAGGCAGTCAAAGAGTTATTTTCATCTGTTTTGAGAGACAAAAAAACATCACATGACACAAGTCCAGTCAGAGCTAACCCAACATAATATAGTATCATCACAGTGCAAAAGGCCTCCTTTGTAATAAAGATACCAGCTGCTAACACTAGAAATATGATGCAGAACAAATTATTCTGCACGCCTCAGAATTAAAGATGCCCGTTTTCTTAAGGGTTTGTGCCATACATTGGCATGTACTGCTGCCATACTTATTTTAGCAGCTGTAACTTCAGTGTCTCCTGCTCCTGGGCTATGCTGCCATTCCTCCTTCCCCTCCTCCATGTTCTCCAATCCCTCTGTTATTCCCCAGATCTCTCCTACATCCCTCAGCTATCAATTACGCTTCAATATATCATGTTATGACCAAATTTGGACTTTGCTTGTGGATGGCAGGCCTAATGGTTTGGGGTTGTTTCCTCCCTTCCCCCTCCACCTTTATTAGGCACTAAGACGACCTTTTCTCCTCCCTTGCCATCAAGTTTCACTGAATACATAGGAATCTGTGTTTTTGAGACATCCATGCCTTTATTAAAGTTAGGGAAAATTAGCAAACAGGTTCAGGAAAAGCCCAGTGGTGATATTGTAAAACCAGGCTAAAATGAGCTAGAAAACCATCAATGAGCTACACCTTAATTCTTGGGCCAAAAGAGGGAGTTACAGTCAATGAAAATTAATCTTGTATTTTTATTTCATCATTTATGTCATCTCCATGCCTGCAACTAGCCTGGACTTTGCAACATATATAGCTTAAACTGTTCCCCAGTTTTCCTGATTAAACTGGCTAGTTTTTCCTCTCCTGTGAGCTCTTGGAAGATCCCCAGAGTCATTCCTCCTCCTCTGCTCTTGACAACTACTTTAGGGCAGACTGAGATGAATACAGGTACCCCGTGCACCAGCCCCTCTCACCAGCTGTGCCCCGAGGCCGTACAGCCCTCACCTCAAGTGTTTAAATGCAACACAGTCTTCAAATACCTCCATTTACCCTCTTTAAACCAAAGAAATAGTGTAAAGCAGCCCTAATCCTCTTTGAGAAAAAAAAAATGCCTAAGAAACATTGGGTTTTGATCAGTAATATTCCACTCATCTAGTTGAAATCTAATAGTTAAATATAACTGTCTATTAGCTGCAATTACTTTTTTTTGTCACAACACTTTTCCAGTAATATATCTCTGCACTGAATTAGCAAAGGCCACTGAATGCTTTCTTAATGACTAGCATATAATCCCTGAAGCACTGTGCAGCTGTTTTTCTCCCTCCTATTTAAATTTCTAAAAAATACTTGAACCTCCAAATGAAGGAGGAATTGCTCTGGGGTTTGAAGAGTTTCCATTGTTTTTTAGCAGCCTTTATTTCTTTAGCTAACTCCCGAGTTGTTCAAGAAATATCGTAACAGTTCCTACATCAGGGGTCCTTTGGACCACAGTTGCAAAATAAGATGTTTTTCTATATCCAGATGAGTTTCATCCATTCCATGTTAAGGAACTGCTGTTATTTCCCCTTTGCCTTTATGCTTTCGCATACATTCATATGCGCTTCTCAGTCCCTTGCCTCTCCAGTCCCATCACTCCGCAAGCTCTTCAGCACAGTCAGCCGCTCCTCTTGGGCATGAGCCTTTTGCCTGATCACCAAGGAACCAACTTGGCTGGCATCTCAAGGTGTTGCTGCCACATCCACCACCCAAATATATGCAGCTGCAGAAGTGCAACCAGTCTCATTTAGAGGAGAACTTCTGAAGAGCACAGAGAATATGGTGGCACTTTAGCTACTTGCAAAGCAACATATTCCAGGCACTTGGAAACCAACTAGCCTTCCAGTACCTAAAGGGGGCCTACAGGAAAGATGGGGAGGGACTCTTCATCAGGGAGTGTAGTGATAGGACGAGGGGCAACAGTTTTAAACTGAGAGAGGCAAGATTTAAATTAGATATTAGGAAGAAATTCTTTACTGTGAGGGTGATGAGACAGTGGAAGATGTTGCCCAGAGAAGTTGTGGATGCCCCATCCCTGGGACTGTTCAAGGCCAGGCTGGTTGGGGCTTTGAGTACCTTAGACTAGTGGGAGGTGTCCCTGCCCATGGCAGGGATTGGAACTAGATGATCTTTAAAGTCCTTTCCAACTCTAACCATTCTATAATATTTTTAGCTTAATTGGATTATTATATATTTTTTTAATTAATATACTCGTTTCCAAGTGTCTTAAAGAAACAGGGTATTTTTCCAAGCTAGTCAGAATATTTCTATTCATCGCTTTAATTCATGTTTTCTTTGATGGGTTAATATTTTGCCATTCTTAAATGCTCTAGATTTTAAAATTCATTTTTCCCCCTCTCCAACTGCTGACAAGTTAGATTTCTGGTAGCTTAAAAATCCAGACACAGGCTGTTGGTTCAACAATATTTTACTACCTATTGTTTAAATGTGATTATTTAGTATCCCTGGAATAATGACAATGGATTTATACATATAGCAATAATTTTATATTTATCTCCTTAAACTTTGTTTTTTCATAATCGCTTTAGTGTTCAGTCACTGTCAAGCCATTATCCAGTCACAGGTTCATAATACATAATTTGATTAAATGTATTACAAAAATATTGAAAGGGGTTGGTTTTTTTCCATCACACTTTACCAGAACAATGAAGAGATGCCATACACAACAATTCCCTCCTCCACAACAATTCACACAGAATTGTTCTTTGTTTGCAAAGCTTCTTCGTCCTGTGATGCTTAATTAAGGATATAATGGAGAATATTATAGTCATTTTAGAGTAGTTTGGAAGTAATGATGCCTGAGGCAAAGCATGGAGTTCTGTTTAACTCAACGTACAAGTGTTGACAATGCCTTTAAAAATGGACCCTACTGCTATCACAATTTTCAGAAATAATTTGCAGTTCCCTTTCTTTCTTTCCCTAATAAATGTACGTTTTAATTTCTTGGGTGCCATGCCTCTCAGCAGCATAAAGCTGTGTTTTGTCAAAGCTTATCTTTCTCCCTTATTAAACAGCATGCCTTGAAATCATTTTATGTTGGTATTAAGTTTTCCTCCCAAAGGAATGTAACTGCTATTGCAGGTTGTATGCCACATCTATCAAGTTAAGTCATGTGGATCATAGAAGCATGATAGCCACTTATGCTAAATAAAGAAGATCTAGAGGTGAATTTCATCCAGGAATCAACCAGCTAATTTCCATGAAGGCTCACTGCAGTTTTGTGGGTTTTCAAGAGAAAGAGCTCTCACCACCTCAGTCTGGTGTTGAGGAGGACCAGGGTGGGGTTGTTACTCACAGCCACAAGGCATAACTGCGTCAGACCACGCTGTGATACGCAAAAACTGAAATAAGGATACGGCCACTATCAAGTTGCAGTCCCTGGCTGGCATCGGCATGGTTTGCAGGTTCTGGTGACAAGTTTGCCCGTGGGTGTTTTGTCCAAGCTTGTTCTCCTGTTATATAGTTCCTGCCTCCCCCTACTCCTCAGCCTCTACTGAGGCTAAAAAGGGAATTGGTTTAGATATGCACAGCCTTACTATAAAGGTTTCCAACATATATTTTCCATTTAAGCATACTTTCATAAAGGATATTTGGACTGTAGTAAAATAACGAGTATTCTACAGAGAAACTATACACCACGGTTGACGCGGGGGGAGATTAGTTACTTCTTCTAATAGAGATTTGAAATTTGTCTCAAACTCAATTTCATTGATGTTTTTAGCAATGTAAAGATCCAGAATAAAACCCTTAAATTCTCAATTAGAGCACCTTAAACATGCAAGTCTGCTCCCACAGGAGAAGGAGCCCCGGACTGAGGTGAGCCAGGCTACATACTGGAGCAATGAAAGGCTGTCCACACTCCAAAATATTTGCCTAAATCCAAGCGAGATCTCTCCAGTGTAATTCACACTCATTTAGCTTCTCTATTGGAACTGGTAAATACTGATGCATAAATCTGTGCACTGTGAACCAAATTGTGTCCTTTAAACTCCCATTCCCCAAGGTAAGACTGCCAGGCACAGGGCAGCTAGTTTCACTCTCTTCTGACTAAAGGCAGGTCACAGCTGCGAGTTTTCTACTCCAAGAATTAGGACCTCTTGAAATCCTTTGTTAGGGAAATAGTACTACCAATGGGCCCCATACGCCAAGGTAGAAAATGTCTCCAAATTCTTCTCCACAGATAAGGCACAATGTTAAAAATATTAGTGAGTCAACGAAATCATCAGAAAAAACAGAGGTTTTTCAGACGAGTCCTTAAAAAAAATAATTCCAAATTTGAGTGCTGTGCAAAAGCCAAAACGTAAAATTTAGTTGGCGATCCCAAACACAAGTGTCTAGATAAACATCTCCCAGCCATCTGGAGATGCCAGTTTGAGGAGAGCTTGTGCCCAGCACAGCTAAGGCTCAAGGTGCGTAATGCAAAAGGAACAAATTTGATCACAACTCTGGGTGCTACACATTTTTCTACCTGCCCTTATTGATCAGCTTTGAAGTGCTCCCCCTCAAAGCAGGGCCATGTATTCAGGTTTGGTTGGGGTTTTTTGTTGATGTTGTTGTTGTTTGTTTTGTTTTGTTTTGTTTTTTTTGTTTGTTTCTTTTTGGTTTTGGGTTTTTTTTTTCCCCTTTTTCTCTGGACTGGCATATTGCTTCTTAGGCTAAAGAAATAAAGTAAAATTATTTTTGGAGCCATGCACTCCAGGGCACTTCACATTAAATGGTAGACACTACAGGCAACTAGATAGCACTAATAGCACCTGAGGCAATTTCCTTTCCTATGTTTCTTCTCAGTTGCCAGCTGGAGTCTGGGCTAAAAATAGCCTTGCCATGACAGAATAATGAATCCCAGCGATAAGTGTATTTCACAGCAACGCAATGAGGTCATTATCTATGCGTTAATGGATGAATGGGGTGGTAAAGGGAGGGAAACTGTTATTGGATGGTACAATAAAAATGCAGAATGAATGAAAGAAATGTGAACAAATGTTATTCAAAAGGGTCTGAAAATCATAGCCTGCTTTCCTGTTTATGTTAGTGTAGGAATAATTTACATAACATTAAAAATTGAATATACTCATAAGAAATTCTTCTTAGCTTGCAATCCATCTGCATGAGCAATTACTGCTTTCTTGGCTCTGTGAAATTATTCTGTTTTATCTATACTATAGGATATTTCAATAATTGTGCCAGAGATCTGATAGTTAAGAGTACCACTAACAGTAAAGGAAACACATTCCAAAGCTAATCTACCAAAAAAACCCAAACAACGCAAAACAAAACACACAACAAAAATACCCAAAAACCCAAACTGAAAAATTCCACCCCAAACAAATCTCTAGAGGAAGTCACCCAAATCCAAGAGTTCTGAACTACTTGTTGCCCAAAGTAGCTTCCCCCTTCAAAAGTTCAAATAAAGAAAGAACAATATAACTGCATTCTCATTACCATGATCTGAGTTGAAACAGTATATCTGCACCTAGACACATCTGATTTAGAGAGGGGATAAATTTAATACTATTCATTAAAAAAAAAAAACCAAAACAAAAACACCACAAAAAACTAAACCAATCAACCACAAACAAAAAAAATCTTATTGCTGCTGTAATACCTAATATGAGTACACCCAAAAGAAATCAGTCTTTTTTCCCCTCCCAGCCTGTTGATTATCATCATTTGACATAATTTGCCTCTTTAGAGACCAGCTGATCATATCTTTCTTCATTGCCTTCGAACACTATTGTGGTTTGGGCCAGGTTGGCCAATGACAAGATGACAGATACTCTCCCCCGACCTCTCACTCCAAGGAAAGGAAGAAGAGACATAAAGAGAGTTATGAGTTTAGAAAAAAATAAACTACTTCAATTAAATATTAATATTTTTTTAAAAAGGAAATAATGAAATAGATACAATATATACCAATATACACAAAACCTCAAGCTCCCTGGGAGATGTCACTGGCAGGCACTGGGGAAGTTCCAGACTGGACTCAGTCCAAATGGGACCTGAACACACTGACCGGGATCAAAGAGGCAGATAAGTTGACGGGGTCCTCCTCAGATACCAGTCATTGAAGAAAGAGAGTCACTGAAGAAAGAGAGTCATGGGAGAGGAGCCAACCTGACCCCTCTGCTCCCTCAGCTGTTACACTGAGCGTGGCAGATGGGATGGAACACCCGATCGGTCAGTTGGGGTCCCCTGACCTGCCCACTCCTCCCCACAGGTGCAGCCCCTCCATGGGGTAAACAGCCCAGTCAGGGACCCTGGCTGCCACAGCAACAAGGGTGAGCAAGAGCCTCTCACTGAACAGAAAGTTGGCTCTGCTCCACCCCAAACCAGGACAAACACCAGGAACTAAGTCCAAAAAAGCACATTTTAGTACTCATATTTAAAGCTGACCCTCATTCCTCTTTATTGAGGAAAGAACAGAGAGGTTTCCACTAGGGGAAAAAATCCTTTTCCCACCTTGAAGATACTTTGCATGACAGCGTCCGAGTGAGGTAGGATGCCGTGTAGATAAAGAATATACGGCAAAGATCAAGAAAGCTGACAAGAGTAGTTAACAAATGATATAGTTAGCCCAGCAGGTATAGGAGGGGAACTTGCACTACAACACTTGCAGGGAGCCCTTGACCCGGGAAAACATGGAGCCTGCTAGGTTTGAATTGAGCCGCCTGCTTGGGCCCAGCAGCGAAACTTAATTGCTTATTGTGCAACACCATCAGTATGCGGATTTGCTTGGTTAGAGTATTTAATACAGCATGACTTTATGTCCAGAACTCCCATGCATTAGCAGAGAAAAGCACAGCAATTAGGTCTTGTATAGAAACACAATACGTAAAAAGCAGGAGAAAAACTTTTGAGGCAGACCAGTTATCAGTAACGAACAATGTAATGACAACGCTTCAGACTAAAGAACAGAGACGGCCCCTGATCCTGCAAGCATTTATTGTCCTGCACTTTCCTACCATGAGTAATCTCTCTGGGATTCAATGAGACTTTGCATAATAGTAAAATTAAACCATGTATCATCATTTCGAAGGCAGAGTTCTGAAACAAATACCATCTACAGTCTCCACTCTATTTGCTGAGCAGAGGAGAGAAAAGAAGGAAAAAAAATCATTAGATGACTTCTGACAAAGGTCTCACTTTTCTCTCCGTCTGAGGAGGAAGATGAGACATTATCACTAGATCAATTGCACAAATATTAACAGTCTAGTGATCAGGGTGTTTTCAAGTTGAATAGGTTGGCGTAGATTGACCTAACAGATCTGGTAGGCCTCGACTCATCCCATTTTTGTCTCAGTTCCCTTTCTTTGTCTGGAGAGAGGCCAGGACAATGTGCCTTCTTTACAGAATCCTGAAGTTAAACACCTAAAGTTAACCTGAATCCAGGTATTTGTGTACACACAACAGCCACCTGCAGCTTCTATAGTCTGGTTTTCAATGCAGCCAGTTAAGTCTGTGCATTCACATTTCTTTCTGCTTATATCCACTCCAAATCTGGATTTTTGAGAAAATTCCTACTGCAGAATTTTTGAAGCAAGGAATTTGCCCCAAGTGAATACAGAGGGCAGGCTGAATATAATCCCTCTGTACATGTACACTGTACGTCTGCTGGAGCTTCAGATGATATGACGCTTGGGCTCAGCTGGGAAGGCTGTGTCTTGACCCTGGGGGCTTGGCAAATCTATCTACAGTAGTCTGTGACCCAGCCAGCTTCTCAGAGAGGAGAAGACACATAGCGATGGCTACAGGAAGGGCCACAAAGTTCTGCCCCTGTGAAGGGTGATTCAGTTCACTATACCAGCTTAAACCCCCAGCAAAGATGGGTTTGGTCTGCAACACAAGACTGAATTGCAGTGGCTGAGGTGTAGTTTGTTCCCCTCCGCTGGCTCGGACATAGGTGTGCTCTCACTAAACAGCCAGGCAGTAAAGAAGTGGTAATATCTTACATGACTCCAGCTATTTGCTTATATGCACGTTAGGTAGAGAGACCTGACAGAAAAGAGGCATCATTCGATGGTTAGAACCTGTAGGTAACAGTTTCTTAGATGACGGCAGAGCATGAGCCCAGCTAAAGGAAACCTGAGAGGCTATGCAACTAGAGAGGCATGGGGCTGTGAAAAATTGGACTAAGATGAAGATCCATCATGTTACCTATTATCTTCTGCTTCCAACTTTGAAAGCCTGGCCTTGAATTTTGCTGTGAACTGTGACTGCAACTTTTACTAAGTATAGGTTTTGTCTCTGGTGAGTCTGGCAAACTTTGTACATGCTATTTTGATAGATACAGTGACTCTGAAAAGGGATGCACGGGTAGTGCCTCTCATAGCTCAACACTATAAAAGATGCCCAAGAAAGGAAGTTAGGTCTGAAATGGATTGACAACAGAGGTTTATGTTCTTAAATTCTGTGCATAGAACCAATTTCGGTAGATCCACAGCCAGACTTTTCTCTCCAATCTTCCCAGCCTTCCTGGCTCAGCCAAAATTTTAATGCTGCTTTTTCATAGGTGGTCTTGGGTTTTCATCTGTCACTGTTTGTTGTTTTTTTTTTTTTTTCCTCCTGCAGTCTTGGGTTACTGCAAATATTAATATAGTGAGGATGGAAGGACCAATGTTGAACAGGAACAATTACTAAAGCTTAATGGCTAAAGAATCTCACCTTATATGTAGGGCATGCTTTAAATAGTTGATACAGTTGTAGTAGGTGACCTACCCACATACTACAGTCACAATATCAAGAGGGATGATAAATCATTGGTGCACATTGTGAATAGACATTTATAAGACATTTACATGCTGTAAACAAGACCTGAGATGCAAACCTTTAACAGCAACAATTAAGTTTTCATGCATCTAAACATGAATTAATAATTTATTAACTTTTTTCAAATATTTGTTTAGCATAAAGAAGCATCTCCAAACTAGTACTGATTATTACATTTTTAAATAGGGTACTGGAATACAAATTCGAAGAATTTGCCAGAAAGCCAAATAAAGCCCCCCAAGGATATTAACACTCAAACGTTCTCGCTTCTTCAAAGATTTGCAAAAAAACCCCACCCAGATTTAATTTTAATATATTCTACGTAAATGGTTTAAGTAACAATGAAGCAGTTTTGAACTGGAGAATAGCTCCTGGAAAGAAGGAAAAAGTGTTGAATTTGTAAGAGCTGAGAAACGGCTAAGGAGAAATTTACTGAAACACAGTTGAATTGATGCTGTGCACAATGCAGCATGAAATAAGGGACAGAGAGGAATGAAGCATATTAAGGAATTAGGAGTTTCCATTACAGGCTGATACCAGCCCATATCAAGTATTTCTCTTCCTTCAGAACTTTTGCTTTCAAGCATATTCACACTGCTTATTATGAAAAAAAAAAACAACAACAAACCAATCAACAATAAACCTGCTCAAAAAATTCTTCACTTAATATGCTCTCTCTCCTCATATGTGTCTGATACAACACTGGATATGATCAAGTTACATATATCTAGTACAGCAAACATATTACATATAGAAATACCATGGCTCCCAAGTACCAAACAGAGACACAGAAACATACATTAGTATTATTAAATGGAAAAAAAGTTTTAATACTCCCTTTCATAACACTACTGGAGAATGCAGCTGCCACTTTCAAACTTTGTTTCCTACTGAGACTATATCTATGTATATCCACCACCCTCCCTTCATGTTTTAATACAGTTTCAGGGCTGGCTCTTGACAAAGACACAAGCCAGGCCATCTCTCTACCATCTCGTATAATAAATGATGGCTTCTTTATCTTAGTTTCTCCCACAACAACATAGGAAGAGAAAGAAGCAAGAGTACTCCCTGCACTGGGATAGGCAGCATTAATTATGGGGTACAACACTATCCGAAACAAAGTAAGCACATATCAGAGAGAACCCACATAAGCTTCGTAACTGGAATAAATGCAGCACATCTAAAAGCTGTTTGTTAACGGAGCCAGGTCTGAACACAAAAGTACATCCATTCAGCAGCATGCAATATCGCTTTCAATTTAAGGAATGCATCCCTGTTGATGAAATTTTCTAATTCAAGCCACTTGATTAAAATTCTGTGACTAATATATGCTTTAGATTAACAGCTCAGCTGCATGCAAAGGTATCCTCCAATACAGATTCAGATAGATTTATCCCATATTGCTTTACAGATGTTGCAGCCAGACACTATCAATAGCTCTCATTTTGAGCTTGTGCGTCAGTCAAGCGCTTATTAAAAGGTGAGACTGTTTGGGGAATTTTTCTTCAGTGACAACAAAACACTACACTTTCAATTTCTCTAAATAGGTTTATTTGTCCAGTTAAGCTGCCTGGCTTTATTGCTTCAGAAAATGTAATATTCTCCAGCGTCTCTACCTGAGATGCCGCATACCCCACCTTCTCCCACACATACTGAAGCTGGTGTACAGACCAACTCAAAAATGTCAGAAAAGCAAGCCAGACTGAAGAGACTTCATATCACAACCTCAGCTATTGCCCATACGGAAAAGGTGAGCTTATTCACGTGCAGTAATTCACGTGTCACAGACATGCTCTTTGGGATCCGCTTCTTGGCTGCTTGGGTAAACATTACTGCGCCAGAAAAATACTCTTCCCTGCAATACCAAATCCTAATGGCTGTATAAAGGTACAGGTCATACAGGTGTAGCAGAAGACTCAGATTTTTACCGTAAGGGTAGATGGACGAGAGGAAAACCTGTGTAAGTGGATTAATTCCCTGTGTGCTGCATCTACACACAATTCTTTCTTTCCTCTTAAAGCAGCACAAGCCACAAAAATTAGAACAACCCTGAAGACAGAAGAATTTCTAGCATGCAGCCTTACATAAAGGACACAAAGCAATCCCACATCGCTGTCAGACTCTCATCCAGTTTAGTTTACCATATATTTCTGACACTAGGTACATCACTAATCACTGAAAGAGTCAATTCAAAGGGGCATTCCCCCCACAGTCACTGTAGTTAGTGACGTAAATATCACAAAGGTTTATCCAATTTAAGTTGGGACAACTGCTCCAACAACCCTTTCAATACCACGAAGACAAAATCCTTTGAACCAAGAGCTTCAGACCAGGTCTGGAGATAGTGCCACCAAGCCCTCGTAAACCATAAAAGAGAGACTCAAAATAAGCCTGACTAAACTTTTGTCTAACATAGCTGGAGCTCAGGGTCAGCTACTGCAAACCCTCCCAGCCAGCAGACATGGTCTTTGGGATCCGCTTCTTGGCCGCTTGGATAAACCTTACTGTGACAGAAAAATACGTAGTGCATGGAAGAAGCTTTTGTTCTATGCTTGTAAGATTTAATTTATTTTTTAAAAGACAGAGAGAGAGAGAGTGTGTGATCCCTCGTAGCATCAGCTGAGCATTATGAATCCCCATCCGCTGTCATTTTTGAGAATATCTGATTAAAATCAAGAAGTCTATAATAGCAGCCATTACTTCAACATGGAAATTAGGGGTATTGTTAATTCTTTTCAACGTGTATCAGCTCCCTTCTAATTGGATCTATATTCATTACTGAAACTGAAATTAAAGAACAGCTATGAAAGGCTTTTGATGTCAGCTGTATATATCATGCCTTGAATTAAGTTACAAAAATGGTTAATGCATTATATGAATCTTTAAGTACCTATTTCAATCCATTTAGTTGCACGTGTCCCAAGCATTAGAGCGTTCACTGAGGTACTGCACTAATGCAGCAAACTTTTAGGATTAGTAAAGGAGCTCTTTCCATTCGAATTGCTGAAAAATGCATAGATCATGGCACCAAACCTCCCTGAAATCTGCTGGTTTAGAATTGATTCGTCTGCCAGGTGCAGGAGCTGCTTGGTGAACAAGGTGCGGGACAGGGAAGAAACAGACCCTTTGAGTTATTGCCCATCAGAAATGCCACAAGAATACAAAGTAAAAGCTGGCTGAACTTGGATGAGTACCCCAACCTCTGCAAACATTTTTTTTCCCCAAATAAACCAGGGAAGAAAAAAAAAAAAAAAAGGGGAGGGGAGGGGGGAGGAGAAGAAAGGAAAATCTTGTGCTCACTTTCAGAAGACATTTATCAGACAGAAAACTTTTATCAGAACATCCCCTCCTCCCCAGCTTAATTTGGTTTTTTTTTTGGTAGTGGGTCTAAAGGAAGAAGAAATAAGTCTATTGTACCAGCCTCTCAAACTGCTAAAATCTCCTTTCTCTCACTTTTTGCCAGAGAGCAGTAGTATATGATCATTTACTCTTATGCCTTCAAAACCTAAACCTCATAGCATCCTTCCTGCTTGTCCAGCGGGCACAAAGCCAGACAGGAAGATGGCTAAGTAGTTCCCCTTACCACAACTAATCCAGACAGGAGAAGCAGAGGAGGGAAGAAAAGGGTGCTCTGATACTTTGGTTTGCTTCCTTTTGAATTCAAGTTCCATTTTCCAGATACCAACAACCAACACTTCAACTAACTGCACAAAAGACAGGACCTCTTCTTGCCTCATGACGCTGGATAACACAAGGAAAGGGAAGACGGCTGTTACAGGAGGCAGGTTTGCTGCACCCTGAGCTACAATGGAGCAATTTCAGCAAGAGCTGGCAGGAAAACGGAGGGTGCAGTCCAGAAACCTGCCTCTGTGTGTGTTATAAACCAGTATTTCCCAGCAGAGAGAGACCAGAGATCTCTTACTTGAATGCTGCTTCTTTAGGCCAAGGGTCTTCATCTAGTGCTTACAGGCCCCTGAGAGGGGCTCTTAAGGCCTTTAATAAGGGTATCAAAGCATGCTGATGCATGCTACACTTTAATTTCTGTATGTGAAGTTACGGGAGAAGGCTATCCCTCTGGTAAGGGCTTTTAAGGTCCACAATCAAAAAATATCTGTTTTGTTCAGGTGCTTTCTCAGAAAAGCCTGGAACAGACCAGCCTTCACTGGACTTTCAAACAACTTTAAAATAGTAACATACTTCTTATAGAGGGTTCAAAAAAATCCCTATTCCCTCAGCAAACCTGAGCTGATCCACTACAAAACACGAGTATAATTTCCAACCCAAGCATCTTTTCCTTCTGGAAAACCAAGTTCCTTTTTTCTGTGGGAATATCCTGCCTGAATGTCCCCGCAGCCAGCTGAACATGATCAGCAGCAGCAATTGTTCCAGTCCCTGTTTTTACCTCCTCTGCCTGTCCTTATCTTGCCTGCTGCAGATTTACCCTTTCTGACTTCTCAAAGCAGCACATCTGACATTTGCTCAGCCTTTCAGAAAAGAGGTGGACAAGCCATCCAAATTTTATTTGATCAGAACAAAACCTTGAAGTAATTAATGTAAAGCAGAGTACAAGATACCTGGCTAAAGAAATGGTATATTCCATTTACGCCAATTATCCTCGTTATAGTTCACCAGTTCGCAGTGATAAAAAGCCATTAATGAGCTTTGTCACTGATAGCATTACTTTCTAATCTTAATTCTTTTAGGATTATTAGCTTTAAAGCCACTTGCATGAAGATAAGTTAATTTATATTAAAATTAAATTGAAAGGTAATGCTTAGATGCAGCAGTATCTACACAATAAAGCAGCACTACAAACATTCGCTTGAATGAAACCCCCTAATTCACTTGTTGTTATTCACAACCCCTGAAAATTTGTTTCCTAAACAATTTTTTTAAATAAATCACAGTGATACATATGGAAAAAGTTAAAAAAAAAGCCTTTAATCACACCCTCTAATTTTCAATTGACTTCAAAGTTTGCATGAACTCTCTTTGCTTTCTCCAACATGTTGAATATTTTCCCTCGTCTAGTCACTGTGCTTCTTACAGTGGTTGTTAGAAACCCCTCTTCCTAACACAGCAGCCCCTCCTTGGGTCAGGGACCCCATAGGGAAAAAAAACCCACCTTTTTTTCTCCAATAACCTCATGACAGAAATTGTTCTAATAGGGAAACTTGACTAGAGACAGAAACGAGATCATGAAGAAAGTTATCTCCTGGAGGCACCAGGGCAGGACACTTTAATCAGATTTTTTTTTTTGGCTGATGGATGAATATTTTTATTAAATGAGAAATTTCATCACTCTGAGCAATAGGTGCTTCTCTGGAGTATACCTGATGAACTTGAGTGATATGCTCCCCTTATTAGCAGCAGTACCTTAGTAGTAAAGGCTATATCCAAGAAAGGCATGCAGACTTGCCCACCGATCCCACAGTAAGTAATTTTAGACCTCTGAAGTAAAACCCAGAACAAATCTCCACAGTGGGATTCACGTGTCTAGACTTAAGCATCTACTATGATTTTTAGACATCCCTAGGCTTGTGGGGTATCCATACACAGTTAGTGGATATAATAGGTAACCTGTGTCAGGCAAGATACTTTAAGCAATAGTGTTATTTTAGATACCTTAAGGTAGTCCACAAGTCCACCTACATTTACACTCCTGACTTTCCCTCTCCCCCACCTCCTTGTTCAGTACACAGAGTGAATTAAATATCTAGGAATAAGATTCATAAACACATAAACTGCAAGGAGAGATACTAAGTAGTACCCCAAGAGAAAAACTGAGTACAGCACTGCACAGAAACATCACAAGTAGTTAAATCAGGCTTATAACCTCTACCTTTGTATATTAATAAGCTGCAGTGTAGCATCTTTGCTTGGGATTTACCCGGCTGCCGGACTCACAGAGTAGGTGCTTACATTCCTGTAGGGTTTCCTAGCTGTAAGTCAAGGAGAGAAACACAATGTCCTCCACCACCCTGCAATGTGGTTGCAGCCTCATAACTGCAGGGCTCATCCTTTCTCCTAAAGGATCAGCTGTGCACACATAGCTCCAGCTGTGCCATTGGACCGGCTTTAGCTGCCTCCCATATCAAGCCCTTTATGATCCTGCAGCCTGGCTGGACATCCCAAATCAATGCTTGGTCACAGCCGCAGCCTGGGAACGTTCACATTAAGCCTGAGGGACTTGGAGAGTTTGGGCACATCCAGGGTTACATGGGGCCATTGCCGACAAGATTGTGCTGTGAAAATGTCTTGCTAAATTAATGAGTGAAATGATTCCACCCAGTAAGATCTGCTTGGAAGCTTCTCTGCTGTAAGAAAAGTGAAGACTTGTAAAGCAAGTACAAAAAACAGTCCTTCTCTCACACACACACAAAAAGAAAAACGAGAGAGATGCAATAACACCACAGGTAATGCTGACCAATGCAGAATCCTCACTGGGCTGGCTGGGACAATTTCTTACTCACACAGCTGGAAGCACAGGTGCTGTGGATGGTGAGAGGAAAGAGGGAGAAGGGAATGGGTTGAACAGGCAGGTGGTTCCTTTTCTAGCACATCATCCGGAGTTCATGAACTCCAGCAAAAAACAGTAACTGGAAAGGACTATCTTCAGCTCCTTGTTCCATTGCAATAAATACACTCCTAGCTCATAGGTGGCCACTTAATTCATGATGTCTCAGAAGGTTTCACTGTCTACATCAGAAGAGCCCTGCTGGTCCCAGCCACCAATGCACAAGCACAGAGGCCTGCTAGGTGCAGTGTAGTAGGGTTTACCTAATAGAGAGGGATTGTAAATTCTACCCAAAAGAATCACTGTCAATCTTTTTCTGAAAGTCGTGTTTAATATCCTTGCAGAGAAAAGGAGATGTAGGTTTTGGAAGAATTTTCCTAAGCAAATGTCTTGAAGCTTTTTGCTTATTAATATTCTATACTGAAAGAGAATCAAGTATTAATAAGTGGGCTAAAGCGGAAATGGGTATCTTTGCTGCTCGTACGTCTTAATCAACAACCCATTTTATCCTTTACCTGACAATGAGAGCTACAGGGCCAATTCCTTTCTGCTTTACAGCGGCAGATTCCTGTGACCTCAGTGATATAAAACTGAAAAAAACCCAGTGTGAGTTAAGGCTTTAGTTCACGACTGGTGAAATATTCTGAACTTTATCCATAAGGGTTATTTTGCTATTATATATTTTCACAGCTTCTGGTCAGAAAACTTGCATTGCTTCCCTACACATATGGGTAGTACAGCGCTGATGATAAGGGATGGGGTTTTCAAGACTGTCCGGTTCAGCTGCAGCCTTTCCCACCAGCAACCCTTGTTAGTTGTGGGAGGGAGCAGAGCTGGGGCAGCACACAGCACTTCTGAGGTTTCCATCTGCTCAGGTGAAAGGTGGGGCAGGGGGGTAAGAAGAGATGGGATAATTTGCCCCTCTGTCAGGAAATAAAGAATTTAAGTCTCCAGGAATGTCAGATAGAAGGTCTACCAAATTTGGCCCTTAAAGACAATAGAAGCAAGGAAGGAAATAAAAGCTCCTTTAAAACTTCGCAGCTATATGTGGGATGATGCTAGATGCAAGGGAGCTGCCAGCTTTCTTAGTGTACATTACAAGTATGTAATTAAAAGCCCTTTAAAACCACCACTTCTTGAAAAAAACAAAAACAAAAACCCACAACACACAAAATAACGAAAAACAAAGCCCCAACTATAGAAATAGAAATAGTTGTTATTCTTTACTGTACTTCATAATTATGGGTAATGATTTGTTTTTCATATTTATGAGATTAAAATACTGCATCAAGCTGTTCAGATTTGCTTTTATCTTGCTCAGGCCACAGAATATATGGTTTGATCACAATCTTTGCACAAAATCTACAGGAAATATTGAAAATTATTTCTTTTCACTAATTTCTTGTCATAATTAAACACAAAGTGCAGCTCAAAAATAATTTTGGACAAGAAAATTACCAGTAATTAAATCTGTAATGTTAGTTTCCCCCTCCTCTTTTTTTTTTTGAAAGCCTGTTTTTTAAGGAACAAAAACTTCATGAAGCTCTGTCTGCTCATCAGTTCATTTTCTTCTTCTGAACCTTTGCACCTCTTAGCTAACTTGAAGCAAATTTGACAGAGTAGCAGAAATCTTAAAGATAATTATGTTCCTGAAAGTTTCATGCGAATTGATGGCTGGATGGATTGAGAAGAGAACCAAACAAGTTCTTCCAGGGAGGAAAAGGGCTGCAGCATGAATTTAACCTTCTTCTGTTGTGCTTGACCTGCCAACACCCACCCAGCAGTTTACCTACTCAGTGACTCGGCAGCATATGCATCTCTCAGCTCTGACCCCAGTACATACAACTTCTCACTCACCAGGCGGTCAGGGGACATGAGAGCGAACCAAGAGAGAGCAGGGCCATGAGAAGCCTGCAAGGAGCCCCTGCAGTGGGTAGGAGCACAGGGGTTAGTATACAGAAGCACAGAAAAGCTGGTGTCCTCAGTTTTGCTCCTCATGAACTAACCTTTGTTGTTTGGGGAAATTTCTTTTCCCCTGCTGTAAAAAGAAATTTCTCACCTATTTGGGGGTCTTATTACTCCCAAAATCAGTACTGCAGGTTTAGTCCACCATGGAGTTGGAGTACATCTTTGCCATTCAGTGGCTGTTCAGCACAGTGGGAGAAGCAAAATGAAGCTTCTGTGCATTGCCCAGTAGACCGTGTTGCTTACATCTACCCTACCGTCAGCAGCAACCAAAAATGTTCAAGCAGTATCAGTGTGAGAACCACACAGGATTTCAGTGGAGGGCACGCAACAACAGAGGTTAGTGGTCATTTCTCTGATTGCCTAAACAGACTATGGCTGCTCAAGCATGCTTACAACCAGCAAGCTCTCCTTTCAAATCACAGAATCATAGAACGGTTCAAGTTAGAAGGGACCTTAAAGATCATCTAGTCCTAACTCCTTAAATAGGGAAGGAGATCTGGGGAACAACATAGAATCATAGAATTGCCTAGGTTGGAAGGGACCTTTCAGATCATCTCGCCCAACCATCAACATCACTCTGACCATCACTAAACTATATCTCTAAACACTATGTCTACTCATCTTTTAAATACCTCCAGGGATGATGCCTCAATCACTTGTGCCAGAGCTGCCTTGGTTGCAGCTGTCCTACAGGTAAACAGAGAGATTTGTCCCTGGGACATCAACCTGGCAATTTCCACCACACTTTAGCTCAAAATAAATCTTTTTGGGTTGTAACTCAGCTAGAAAATGAAAACAAATGCACTCTGATTCAAAGCTGAACAGCCTCTTCAGTCAGCTACATCACAGCTTTTTGTTCTCTCTGGCCACAGAACAAACCAGAAACTCCACAAAGATTATGTCTTTTTCCTTGAGGGAAGAAGTATAAGATTAAGTAATAATCAATAGCAGACTGTAAATAAACCAATCTCTTAATGGATTGCAAAGGGACTTCAGAGGTCTTTGCACTGCACAGCAGCCACTTCCAAAAGAACAGGCAATCGTCTTTAAAGAGGGGAGACAAAGTGTCTGTGCCAAAGAAAGGTCACAATAAACATCAAGAGTACATGCTAAGTGTCAGAAAGCCTAAAAGAGACTGAGGTAGTACGATGGATCGTTCTCTCTAACTGGACAAGGCACCCTAAAGCATATTTCTGAAGTGACCGCTCTGCTGTACAAAAAACATTGCCGTTCCTAACAACAGACCTATAGAAAGTAAAAGACCTCAAAAATAAGACAGGGATCAATATGCAACAGCTTAACCTTTTTAAGAAGAACCTAGAGGATTCAGAAATAAACTTTCTCCAGGTAAAATGCAGTCTGAGGCAGCGCTGATGATTTGACACAATGCAGACTTGTCTGTATTTGCAGAATAGCCTCACTTGCTGTCACAGAAGCCAAGGATTAGGGACCAATCACATCAAAACCTGACTAATCACAAATATCTAATATTCATAAGCACTAAAACTGTTTCAATTGTACCCCAGTCAGCTCTGAATGTATGATTTGCTACCCCTTATATTCTCTTTTTACATTTTTGCTCCCTCCCAAGCTCTCTGTTACCACCCTCAACCCCTCCCTAATAAACAGCCAACCCCTCTTTACTCTTTCCCATGGGCCCAGTTTTGCTGATTTTGCACTCTTATACAGTATTTGTGATGTGGTAGTGTTATAGTAATTTCAGTCTTGGTCAGCAATTCTGTTAAGCCCTGTTTTGTTATAGATGTAACGTCTCTCTGCTGCTGCTTCTCATGTAGTTGTCTTGTCAGCGTAGTCACAGGTCATGGCTGGCCTTTTGTCAACGTAACTCAACAACTGCTGTGCCTTAATTCTTCATCTGTAATGTGGATGTGATCATAGTATCTTTTCTAATGTCATTTTTCTGCTTTGTCCATTTAGACAAATGGACAGTGGACATCCTTTGCTCTGTTCATTCAAAGCACCTGATTTCAGATGAAGGCATTTAAGTGATGCTGATGTAAAATAAGGCAAGCAGATAAATAACAGCAGAGCCGCGCATGCCCTCAAAACAGTGTGCTTACGCTTCCGCTACCTACCAAAACAGAGCTGGAACATAATGCTCCTGTTATGACCTATAGAGAGTAAAACCTCAAAATTAGTAAACCTTTCAGTGATGCTCTTCCTCTGCTTGATCCATCACCATCTTCTGCTTGGAAAGTCCCTACTTCTCACATTCCCAGGCTATTTAGGAAAAATAAGATGGGAAGAAGATAGATGAACTCCACAGGGAATGAAAAGTGTATTCCTATCCTCCAGATGGTTGTAACAGCTCTGCTGTTGTGGTTACAGGGAAAACAATCATGGGGCTCCTCTGGTTGCCTATGTTCAGATGACAACATTCAACAGCTGCTGTCCACCTATGCCAACATACCTAACCTAACTGTACCTTCCAGCTTCTATGAAATAAAAAAGAAACACATACAAGAGAAGGAGCAGTAGATCCCCATCTGTGATTCTGGACTGTAGAGTTGCAAGAATTTGCAATATTTTGGGTGCCAATAAACTATAAAGATATTTTTCTCTTTGGTTTTGGCTAAGTTTAATTTTCTCCTCGCTGTAGACTAACGGGAGCAAACAAACTGTTTTTCTTGATTAAACTAGAGTAGGTTGAGTTTTCATTGGTAAGTACCTATCTCATGCCCTAAATAGCCTATCGTTCAAGCCTGGGTATTTTAGCCTGATGAACCTAACTACAGATGTGAAAAATGGGAATTAACAGTCGGGAACTGCTTTCCTGTTATATCTTGTTGAATTGCGTTGATTGGTTGCTCAAAAGCACAATCCATTTAAGAAATAAATACAAAATAGCGCAAATGAAAGAATCTGAGGAGGGACAAGAGAAGTTTGAAATTCACAGTCTACCCATTCCACATACTTTGGATTCAAATGTTAGAAGAAATACAACCCACTTCTGGCTACAAGTGAAATATGACTGAGCTGTGCTCTAAATTAAAAGCTGGCAATACCTTTGGATTTGATAAACTGTATAATGATGTCATGAACATTTAGAAGAACTACCACTGTTCAGGGGGGAATGAAGTCTACATGATATCATACCCTTCAGCTCTCATGGTGTTAAACTGAAAAAAATCACTAATTGTAAAACTATTAATTGAGCTTAGAATAAAGCTGAAATCTCTAGCTCAGTTATTTGATTTTTGCTGATATTCTGCTCCGTTACATGGCTGAGAAGGTAGGAGATGGTTGTAAAAGATTCAGACAAATATCTAGCTAGGGAGAGAGCAAATACAGCTGGGTGATTTTATCTACTGTGCGGCTTCCAAGAATATGGAGAAACGCACTGAACTGGTCAAAAGAAGGAGCTGGAGGGTTGGAATAAGAGCAGGCATGGTGTTGAGCAGGCTCTATCTCAAAGCAACCTGGAGAAGTGTTGAAATTCTTCACATTATTCTGACTCCATTTATTTTCTATATTAAGTAGCAGGACAGTCCTTTCTTGACTATACTGGTGCCAATGGCTTTGGTTCTACATCCCGTTCAACAGAGCCTTAACACCAGTATGGGCTTTTTCAATTTTCATACAGACACCAAACTTTGTCACAGCAACTTACAGCTTTAGAACTTAATTTAAAATGTGAGGAATATATGGGAGGCTAAAAGTCGAAGGCTATAGTCTGACATAGCAATGTGTTGTACTAGGTATACTATTGCATAACACATTAGCTTGAAAACCAAAAGCATTTTATTTCTTTCCGTGTGAATCTTAAATCTGAGAAGGTTAAATCAGGCAAGTTACCAGTGGTGAAGGACTGACAGTAAAAGCTAACTGAAAGGTCTGATAGGGTAGTGGGAGGCTGAGTTTGCCTGACCTCCAGAAGCAGAGGAAGACACTGAGGAATCTGGGGGTCCCCCGCCAAATCCAGCGGATCCACTCACAAGCACTAGAATGTCAGGGCATGTTAAACTGGCAAAACAAAAAGCACAGCTGATGGATATATTAGGAAATGAAAACAAATCTGTATAGTAAAGAAAAGTGCTGGTTCCTAAAAGGCAAAGACAGCAGGGGTACTGCCATTTAGAAAGTAGGCAAGAAAGCCAGTATTAATTAAGGTCTGTTGGATAGGCATCAAGAATATGATGAGAGAGGTCAGGAGGCCATGGACAACTCTACCGAGCTAGTGGAGAGAAGACAGAGCAGAACTGTGAATCCGCTCTTCTGCAGGAGGGAGGGAGACTTTGTGAGGACAAAGTGGCTATGACCTCAGGTAACTGGAATCTTCCCTGGGGCTGCCATTCCCCTTGTGACTCATTTATGTTTATTTGTTTTACTAGTACTCTTCTTCTAGCTCTCCTGTTGATTTCTACCATACTGTTCTCATTTGTGCTTTGCTGATTTGAAACACTTGTGAGTTCTGGGAGGCAAAAGGAAGATGTACTGATGAGATCCTCTGCTGTAGAGAAGGAGGATACATACATGATAATGACTGCTCACTTATGTTGACCTAAAGCTTTGCAATCAGAACAGCTTTGGACTGGCCTGCATAGCTGCGGAAGATGGGCAAAGCCTCTGATCTCCTTCTGCTATCAGAGGCATAGGACATGAACATTAAGAGAGGCATCACGTAGAAGTCGTATTTTTTGAGATGATTGAGGAGCAGCTGCGAGAACAAAGAATATGACAAAAAAGTCTAAAACTACACAAGAAATCAACAGGAAGTAGCAGTCAGGCAAGCAATAAGCCATGACAAATGCAGGTATGAGAAATAAAATCATACGGGAGTGAGACAGACATCTGGTATGTATTGCAGCAAGGTTTTTTTTCGGAACAAACAGCAAAGAAACACAAATGAATAGCTTATTTGTGATCTAGTTTAACATATAAAAAGCATAATAACAATCAAATTTCCAGATGCCAATAACTTTATGTTTCTAGCAACTTAAGCCATGAAACTCACCTGCTCTGTATCTATGAGCAGCTTGTTTTATATGACTATGTTACTTTTAAAATATAATTCAACTGTTTTTCATGGGGACTGATTTAAGATACACTTTTCCCAAAAAGCAGCCATTAGCATTTTGTATTTAGATGGCACGAGTTTTGTTCTCCGAATGTGAAGGAAATAACGCAAGAGAAGGAACAGTTAAGATCCCTTGGCCTGTACTTTGTCTACACAGAAAGCAAAGGTGATCTATGCAGTTCAAGCTGAAAATCAGAAATCTGCACATCTTCTGCTGTTTCCTTTCTGGGTTGCTGGAACTGAACATTACTTCAGATGGCTATTGTTAAAATAATACATAAAACATATGAAAAGGTGGTTTTCACATCCATATTTTTTCCTTGGAAAGAGGAGCTCATAATTTTGGGGGCTTACCCTGCAGAGGTTTAAGTGCAGAAACAACAGTAACCATACAAGCCAGGGCGCGTGGTGACACCTCTGAACGTAAAGCCCTTGCTGTGAGCATGCAAAGGGACAGACCCAGCTCATTCAAGTAACACTGTGTCCATACTCCAATATCCTGTAGGATAAGCCTCGTAAAAAGTATGTTGTGTTTGCATCTGTAATCCTTAATGAAAATACCCCAAACACAACAGCTGCCAGAAGAACCCCAGAAGCAACGGAGAAGACGACCTGAAGATCCAAAAGCACAAATCACATTGGATTGCTCTAGGAGTGAGCAAGCTGCTCCCTGAGTGAGGTTCTCTGTTCCTATCGCCCCCAAAACGGGATTCCCTGTGGAACTGGCAGCTCTCCAGATTTTGTCACCTGTCTGGCTTAGTTTTTTCAAAGGGACTGCTGTACATGATGTTCGTTGTTGAATCTAAGCACTGTTTAACTTGCTGACACAAGCCTTAAGTTAAAAGGTCTTTCTCAAAGACTCTGAACAGCCCATGTAACATGCATGTGCTTTAGGAGGAGAATTTTCTGGAAGTAGTACCAGCGTTTGTTCTAAGCAGTGACGAGTGTCAAATACTGACATTTTGGAAGAGCTGAGGCTGAAGAACTGTGCAGAGACACAGACCTCCAGCCTGCCTGGCAGAGCCATGTCTGATAGGGATTGACTTCTCTGAAGTACATCCTGCTCTCTCCTTACTTACGGGAGTTGCCAAAGCAATAAGTATGTATCTTTTAATTTGGGTAATTATTTTGGCATGCATGAAATCTCTGTTGATATCATATTGTCAAGGTATGAAGAAAGGGTGGAAGCATTTTCATACAAAATAGAGTTCAACAATCAGTAACTAGGCAGAGACCGTTTTGTTTAATTTAAATATTGACAGAGACACATATTATTAGGTTTTGTATCCTATACGGCCTTATTCTTATGTCAGGATTACAGATTTTCCTAATGAAATTAATTGCATCCATATTGGAATGACGCATATGTTCTTTTTTTTTTTTTTTTTTTCCCCTGAAAGAAAGGATTTCCAAGAAATGGGAAGCCTGAGCAGTGGCAGGAACAGCAAAGTGAAAAGCACCCCCTGATAAGCTATTCGTTGATTTTAGATTTTGCCTTCAGGTGTGACAGCTGGACGAGTTTACTTTCTTGAAATTGAATATAGACTCCTGGTAGACAATTGGCAGCACCTTCTAAAACACGGAGGAGAAAAATCAGAGAAACTGAACAGACAAAATGAAAGTACAAATCTTTCTGAGTTTCTTTCAGAACTGTCCTGTTTGGAATATATTTAAAGAGACCAGCGCATAACTGATTTTGCCAGACATGTTGTATACCATAAAAAAACCAAACCCTGATTACTGCAGGCATATCTGGAAACCAATATTTCTTGATAATATTTAAATCTGGTTCTCCACCTGCAAAAAGTCAATTAAATCCATGTTTTTACCTACTTGCTTTTTTTCCTACTTTGTTGCAAAGTGGGGTTCATAGACTTTTTTTTTTTTCCTCGAAAACAACACTCACAGAAAGAAATAGAGTCATGCGGAGGAACTACACAGAAAGAAACCTTGTCAGGGTTGGGCAAGAAGAATATCATCTCCTGGTAATTTTCACTCCAACCAGCCTCCTCTTTTGCCTTCTAAAAAGACAGAGCCCTGTAAATTTTTTTCAGCAAGCCACCTATTCAACAGTGTTAGCCCTCCTTCCTGTTGGCAAATGATCCATGGACTCCTTTTGATTTTCATTAATTTGGTGGTTATTCAAATGTACTGAATGAATGGCTTATGCAAATGTGACTGTTGCTTTGAGTGTTTGCTCATTATTCATGCTGTGTGATTGATTGTCTAAGTCCCAGGGTATTGTTTCTGCTTCAGGAGTGGAGAAGCCCTATAACCAAAAGGAGCTTTCAAGATGGCCAAACACCATCAGGGCTACCCTTCACACAAACATCAGTTATTACCAGTGTCTAAAACATTTCCCCTTTGTGCGAAAGAAAAAGTGATGAAAAGAAAGCAAAGTCTTCTGATACACAAAGCAAGGGGAAAAGTGTGGGGGAATGAATCCGCTAGTTTTCCCCTGCAAAAATTTTCATGATTATGCAGCACTCACCCAGGAACAATCTTTGAAATTATTCGAATAGTCCTTTGCAAATACATAAAAATAATTTGTCATGCAAAAGATCTTCAAAGGAAATATTTTTGAGACTTGGTCAATGATTTTGCTGAGCTGATAAATTAAGCTCCCTTAAATTCATGTTCTTTCATAGATGATTTTCATCGTAAACAACTTGATAATATCACGTATTTTTTATGTTCACAAATCATCTGTTAATAGACTGAAAAATCACTTGAACATTTGTTCACCAGGCATTGACAGCTAGTCCCTGACAATGGCAGGCGCTGAAATCAGGAGCTCTTGAGAAAAGAGTGGCCAAAACAGCCAAGTATATCTTTTGTAAAGAAGTCTATTGTTTAAACTCAAGGTCATATATATGTGAACTGAAAGCTGAATGGAAAGTGCTTCAGCCTGTTCTTCCTCAGTCTGCCCTCTTGTTAACTTTTACAAAGTAGTTACGCTTGTGGTACTTTTTAGTTTAAAAAAAACCAACAAGCATCTAGTACATGTTTTGCCTGCTTTATCGTGCAGACTGATAGAAACTGGAAGAATATGCTTGGGAAGGGATTATTCTGTACATTAGTATGTATGGAGACAGAATTCTGGGTCAAAGAAACCCTTAGCATGTCCCCTAAAGTAATTCTTTTTGTTCACTCTGTATTTCTCCATGCCAGGGTGGTTTAGGGTACTTCCTTTCACTGAAAGCGTCCCTCCACTTCTACGTGTACTGTGATGCTTTCTTTAAATATTTCATGTGATTTTTTTTTTTCCTTTTTTTACAGGTCCCTTACATTATACCATAGCCAGTATGAGAGCACATGGGAACAGACTCACAGCAACACAGCTCCCAGAAATCTGGCATTTCCCCGTTCTCTAGCATTTAGCCTTATTTTTTTTTCCTCCAAATAATAGCAAGTGCTGGTATATACCGCTATAGACAAATGCACTGAAGGTCTTTTTAAAGTCATGCAGATACTCTGCTTCAACAGGCGATTTGCCCTTCCTGTTACCTCTATTCTGCCCCACTTTTGAGCTTTTTCTGCCCTTTTATCACACCCCTGAAGAGTCACCTTGTGACATCCTTCTGCAGTCCCTCTCTGCATCAGCTGACCTTTACTAATTTATCTTGAAGCTGCCTCTGCCCTTTGTTCTTTCTCCCTGCTTCAAAATCCATTTTCTGCCCTGCTGTCTTCATAGCAAAATGCATTGATTCCTATAGAAAATCCATCTTGTTACTTCCTTCCTCTGACCTCTGTTTACTGATTAGGTTTGGAGGCACGGGAACTTTGTACATCTGGAAAGCACCTGCAGCACTGGAGACATTCTCAACAAACAAAACAATAAAAACAAGAGACCCAAGTAGTGTTTGGAGAAAACATTCCAGTTTATGTGAGCCAGCACTGCACCGAGAACAGCTATTGCACTCCTGCCTTCAAAGAAAATCACTATCCTTATGTGTGAAATGTGTTTCCTCTTGTACACTGAATAAAATTGGCCTTTAATCTTTTATCTAGCTAGATCTCAAAATACTGTATCTGCAGCATCACAGTTCTTTACTTCACCTAATGACTGAACTTCCTGATCCCAGACATTTTATCTCTGTATGTAAGCATAGCAAACTGGCTTTGAAAATGGGGATTGCAAATCACATTCTCCAGAAAAGAAGCCAAAGTCTCGCTTTATATGAGCAACGTGATTCTTTGTTTTATCTGAAAGGACAGATAAAAAGCAACATCTAAATATCAAGCATCAATGAATATTGCCCTCTAATTTCCCAAAGGAAAATTAGTGCATGTAATTCTTCAATAGACTACCCAAAAAAGGTCAGATCATTACCTGGTATCTTCCAATACAACTCAGTTGAAGAGATTAAGGCCATGCTGGTTTACACCAGCTATGAATTTTGCCCCTGTGTTTACTAACACTGCTGTGGTATTATTGTTCTCTCTGTTGACTTTTTCATTAGTTAACTAATATGCGATTTATTTTGATGAATAGTACAACTGCCTTCAATTTGTTCTTGTAATTAAGGTACATGATCAACCACTTGTTATTCAAAAGCATGATGAACTATTAAGGTCTGTTTAAGAGAAAAAATGTGTTGCTTGTACAGCACCATGTGGAGGCATTTAAAAAGCTGCAGAAATGTAGAGAAAACAATTTTTAAGTCCATATAAACTAAGTACTTTGCACAGATACATTATTGAGCTCTTTTCCATTTCTTAATGAGAACCGTCAGTCTGCAACAGAAGTAAAAGCATAAAAGCATTAAAGTTTAGGTGGCCATGAAGTACACATTCGCTGCAGAAGTATTCTCAGCATTAATTAAAATGCACTGCAGTCCTGACAGGGGAAAAAAAAAATAATAACCCTATCCTAAGACAGGGAGAGAGAGAGGAACACTGAATTAAGTTAAATTAATGATTTAGTTATTTTACTGATATATTGCATTTAAACATTCCCACTGAATCCCACCGGTACAAATAACTGAAATCATCACACATCAGTGACAGGCTGGTTTTGTGGCATTTCTACCTAGGTCTGAAGCAGGAGCGACTACCTCATGAGGGAGCCTGTTTCCTAAGCAAACTGCAGGTAGATAAAATAATCTCAGGAGATTTATCTATGTATCTGAACTTCTCTGTGCTTAACTCCAGAAACATCCAAACTTCATCTGTCACCGCCCTAAGATTTTCCTGAAAAGATGAAAACTACTGTGTCGTTATATTACAGTAGCAGGAAAAGAATGGCCTTGAAATGTGTGTGATAAATATGCTTGGGTACAAGATAACTAAAGATAAAACAGGGCTTACCCTGCCCAAATACTTACAGGAAACAGTAAGCTGTTTAAAAGCCCAATGTAAATAACCGGAGAAAATGATTGCATTTTTATCTTGTGAACTAAAGTATTAAAAGAATTGCTTAGAGACGTATAGGAAGTGATTCTTGATCTGATGCTGCGTGCAAGCAGACCAGTATTTTATCCAGAGTTCAGTCATGACTTTAGTGTAAAGCTCAGCCCTTCCTTTCTCGTTCTTTTACTAGAAACACTTGAGAGAAGCTATTGGAAATATGGTAACAAACTTTCATAGAAAATCCCTTTCAAAATTACCAAGTAATGCATAGCAGTGATCTTCATTGTACTGTCACAATTTGCTAAAATTCTATTGAAAGTTAATGATTTAACAAGTGTTCTTCATTTGGAAAGGAACAAACAGAAGAAATTCTTTCATGGAGCAAAAAGATGGGAACAATTTGCAGCTTCCAAAACACGAGGTTCTGGCCAATGGAGAAGTACACACGAGACACACGTACAAAAGGCTTCTAGGACAATTATTTTTAGTAGAGGTGCTTACTGAGCAGCAGAAGCCACAGGAAAGCACAAACTAGAAATAAAGTGAAGGTAATGGAACTGAAAAAGGAGCGTAGCTCTGAAGAACACTAGAAAGAATGCCACTTGGGCAGAATTATGTCTAAAAGATGTTGGCAAAGAAATACGCCCTATTCCATTATTTGTATGCTTAGGGAAATGGGATTTTCTGCATTTTTAAAAATAAATATTTTTGCATCTTTTGTCTCACCAGCAGAACCCCAAATCTGACCTTTCTAAGAAGGGATAACAGTTCTTGTTTACCAGACAAGCATGGTTAATTTGTCTCAATTAACTCTTTAAAAAATAACTACTATAAAGTTTTTCATATGATTTTATACACCAAAAGTAAAGTCTGCAGACCTGGTAATAGATTTGGGCCTAAATTTTAAACAGCAGAAGACTAAAGTTCAGATCTTAGACACATATTAAAACATGTAAATAAACTGAGTGATTTAAGAATAAGCAATTTTAAACCAATAAATACAATGGGTGACTCAGCATTTCTAAGTCAAGATACCTTCAAAAGTTAGCACCGAGCTCCAGCCTTTAAAATGTCAACACTTTCTTCCTCATGAAAGAACCTCTTTTTTCTTAGTAGCTTTACATCTTTGCTAGCCTCACCCTTAGATTTGTGCCATAAGTTTTTTGAGGAAAAAGATCGCTGCCCTGTGTTGAAAGGAAGTCCATACACTGGGCTGTTTCAAACTGGCATTTAGAGCAGCTGAAGGTACAGCTGAAGTACAGAAAATACAAATGCCTTGAGATATTCTCCAAACCTGATCTTGCATATCTGAGTTGCTAACACTGGCTTGAAAAATTTCAACTAAATACCTTGATTTCAGCCTTCAAAGAATCTTTACAGCTTAATTCTGAGTCTAGGTAAGGCCTGGATCACTCAAGGTACACCTTTGAGGACATACAAATCTTCTCAAACTCAAAAACAATACTAATTTTGAATTTCATTCCCTTTATAGAATTTATTAAAGAAAGGCCAAACTGAGGCTGTAAACACTGACTCATTAGTGGCGCAGCAGGAGATGTGAATTCTCTCTACCAAAACAAAACACTAGGTTCTGGCCCCAGTCACAGTATATCTGTTTTCTACTTCAGATCAAACAATATCTCACAAGCCTATTTCCAAAATCTGACGTTGCCAGTTCTGAACCACCAAGATTTACCTATAGTTTATGACTCCTGAATAGTAATACAACTTTGCTGTCCAAAATATAGAATTTCTCTTCCTTTTTTTTTTTCGTTGCTCACTTTGAAGTTGTCAGCAAAACTCACCTAATGCCCATATGACAATGCTATGGACACAATCGCTCCCCAAATTAATTTACACATCCATCCAGTTCTCATTTTCTTCTTTTTCCTTTGCCATCATTCATATGCTTTCCCTCCCATCTTTCATTCATTCTTCTTTTCCATTTTTAATCTTTTTATTATTATTATTTTGTTCATTTCTCTTTGTTGCTGAATGGTTTACGTTTTTTCTATTTCCCCTCTAAATTTTTGTTTCTTAAGTTTTATCCTCAGTCTTTCAAAGTATTTCAGCCATCTTCCAAACTGTCTCTTATCCTCCTCCTGTCTCCTTTTTTCACTCTGTTCCTTTCAGTGCATTTTCTCCTGTTCTGTTATCCATTAGCTTTAGATTCCTTTTTAACAGCTCTGAATTTCTCAAAATGTTTCCCTGGAAATACCTCAGACATCCTCGCAATGTTTGAGCCAAGATGATGTCCGCTCCACAGGTGAAACAGTAACGTGAAAAAATGGATTGGACATCAAAGGCCCCAAAAGATAGAACCTCTGTTAAAGGCTCTTCTAAGTACACAGAGAAACTCCTAATTAAAATAAGAATTTCTTTTGCATCTATAAGGATGTAACATTCCAGTGCTGATTAAATAGCGGTATGTTGCATTAAAAAGACTTAGAGCTATTCCCTAATAATATATGTTATACTGTCTATGAGAAATGGAATGCCGCATTAGTAGTCCAGGAAAACACAATTTAAGGGACTGCCTGGTCTGATGTTCTACACAGATTTGAATACAAAATGCTACATGAACATCAAATTACAATCCTACTTTAAGAAAAAAAAAATGGATAGAACCAGCACTAATAATGTCTAAACTTCAAATTTCTTTGGCACAACCATACACAGAGAGATCAGTTTTACTGTGACAACAATAGTATATATGCTTGGTCTGGCTCTATTATGAAATATAGTATTTAATAGTCCAGGAGGCACAATGTACATGCTGTGCTAATTGCACTTTGAAGACACCCTCTTTGGTTTCTGCCAGGAGCACAGACATGGTTTAGGCCAGATCAGCCAATGACGAACAGCAGATGCTCTCCCCCCACCTCTCGCTCCAAGGAGAGGAGAAGGAGGGATAAAGAGATTTACAAGTTTAGAAGGAACAAAACTACTTTAATGAAATATTATTAATAAAATAAAAAGGAAATAATGAAAGAGACACAGTATATACAAAACCGTATCAAACTCCCAGGATGATGTCACCTGGGACTGGGGAAGTCACAGACTGGACTCAGTGATGGGTGGGAACAGGATTCCAGTTCTGGATTCAGGAACCCATAGATTGGGATCAAAGGCAGATGAACAGACAGGGTCCTTCTCGGATGTCAGCCATTGAAGAAAGAGGGCTGACCCTTTGATCCCTCAGCTTTTACACTGAGCATGGGACAGTTGGGATGGAATACTCTACTGTTCAGTTTTGGGTCACCTGTCCTGTCTGGTCCTCCCCACAGGTATGACCCCTCTACACTCTTCCATTTCCGACCCTCCAACGGGACAAATAACGAAGTTAGCTGACCTTGGTCGTTATAGCAGTAAGTATAAGCAAGAGTCTCTCTGCATACCATTCCTTGGGATTAACTATAAACATAGGTCTTATCACTCTGAGAATGAACAGCTTTCTGTACAATATGCTGTTAATTTCAGAGAGCTAGAAGAGGCTTAGCTAAGAGGTAAAATTACTGAACGGAAAGTAGATTCTGTTCTACCTCAAACCAGGACAAGAACACAGCTTGTGCATATTGTTTCCTACCTGATTAGTTCCATACATGTGCTTTTAAGGCAGAAGGTCTCTTATTCAACACTGGCAATCCTTACAGCTGCAAATCTGGGAGACGATATTGTCAATACTAGCTTAAAACCAACAGAAACTGACTTGCCTTTACAAGGCATTACAAGATGACTCTTCTCCATGCTAATCATTAACGTGCATGAGAGTGCTTCACTCTGGCTTAGCCTGGTTTGAAAACATAATTTACAAACAAAAATGTCATTCCAGCCTGGATATCTATAATAGGAAATTTCAGGTAGACACCCTCCTGACCCAGCAGCAGAGCTATAGCATAGCCATACTACATTGCCCAGGCATTTCCTTTCTCTTTTAACACATTCTTCACAAATTTTCTCCTTGACCCATTTCAGCAAAGCCCTTAAGCACTGGCTTACGTTTAGTTGCCTGAAAGATCCCTCTAGAGCTGGATGTGAAAGCCTACCTCCAACATCCCCACCTGAGGTCTCACTTCATCTCCTCACCTCATTCTGCTTTTTGCTGCTGTCTATCCTTTGCACAGTCACCTCAGCTTCTCCTTTTCAGACATGCAGAAACTCCAACAGGATGGCAGTGAGTGGCCAAAGCACAGGCAAAGTGCAGACTGACTGATTTCAGCTCCAGTTAGTGAGTGTTTCAGCACATGTTCAGCTTTGTCCTGATACGGCGACTTTCCTAGACAAGAGAAAAATGTGACCTCCTAACCCATTAGTCATTTCTACTGATTCTGATGGACTCATCATTAGGACCAGGTCCCTCTAGAAAAGAGCTCATACTGGGATTTTCCCAGTAAAATATTTGATTTGTTTATTATTCCCTTGTTAGACTACTAACGCTATGTCTCAAATGATCTGAGAACATCATTAGTGGAAATGGGTTAAGGCATGTGTTAAGGGTATCTAAGCTATTTAGAATTTCACTGGGTATCCCTTTTAACTGTTAATACGTACACGTGACTACATGCTCATGAGGTAGATATAATAAGCTAAACAAAAGTAAGTTTTTCTTAATGATGCGTAAGACCAGCACACACTATATGCAGCCAAGAGGAAAAAAAGTACAACCTAGAAAACTTGAAGTAGCCTCACATTTAGCAAAAAGAGAAATAATCAATCCATGTTTACAGTTCCAGTGATGAGCAATTCTGTGCTAGCAAACAATGGCATTTTCACCCCCTTTCTTCACACTGCTTCTGTTTTAGGAATAGCTAGCACATATTGATTATTATTAGAAGGCATTAAAGGAACACATGGCTAAAACAGCAACAGTGACAACAGGGAACACTTTCCTGTTATTTTTTCTCAAAGACCCTGAAAACAGTATATGAAGGGTCATTTGTGGTGTCTGTGGTTTTTTCTATCCAGGAGTATTTAGGAAGAGCCGTATGAGGATTGCAGACTTTGAGGCAGGAAGCAATCTGGCTCGCATCAGTGAGGCAGATCATGAAGGGGAAGAACATGCCCATGACTGAGGGATGCACGAGCAAGGTGCACGTGCCAATGCCACTGACAGCCACCAAACACATGTGCCACAAGGCAGGAACTGGCCCAGCCCAGGCCCCAGGCAGTGTACGGCTGGAGAGGTTCCCAGCCTGTTGCCAAGCCCCAGGGCGAAGCTACCACACTGCAGCGTGCTGTTGGCACCAAAGAAAGTGGTGGCAGAGAATAGCTAAGAAAAAACGACACACCACAGGTCGTCTCTGGTCTTTCCAAGGAGGAAAAAGGTGAGCCTTGTGGGGCCCAGGCTGATAAAGAAGGCTGTGGCTTTTGGCCTGACAAAGCCCAACACAAAGCTTTCTTCTTAAAGTACAATGTGCAGTACAGAAAGGTCCTTGGATATTTAAAGCACAGAGGCAAGGGGACTACAGGAGGTCGAGAGCGAGCAGCATTTGATTCACACTTCTGCTAGGTTAACTAAGGCAGCTCCTTTACTCATTTACATAAATATGCGTTAGTGCAGCTTTATTAACAATGGCAAGTCTCTACATGCTTTTTTCACTGTTGTTGTCTGTAGGCATTTTAGAAGACAGAGGAAAACAGTAGAATTACCGATTTTAAAATCTCTGGTTTTGAGAGCTGGAGAGTTCACAATTTTCTTTCCATTCATCCCTTTCTTTTCTCCTATCTATTCAGCAATAAATACCAGCCATACGCATTGTGATCCATCCTATGGCTGCAAGATGTGTCTGCTATTGATGGCAGATGTTCTGTTAATGTGTTTAATCTACACACTGTATCTCCACTGAGTGATGACATACTCATCGAAAGAGACCAAGTGGCTTCAAAAAAAATATGGAACTTGGGGCTGCTGGTGGCAGGTGAGCAAGGTATCTAAAAAGCACTGAAACCTGAAACCTTTAAAGCACTGATTACAACACAGATGTCAGCGGGAGAGAGCTGGAATATAATAGGTGGGGGTCTTTGTCTAGATCTGCAGTGTCAGGTAAAAATATGTCCCTATATATCCCTGTGTTAGCACCTAGAACCCTGCTGTGGCTGCGAACCGTGCAAAAACAGCAGTGGAAATGTTGCCATCCCCAAAAAGAGCCTAGCATTAAACTTAACCGTCTACAAGCAAATGTCAAACCGATGGTGAAAGCAGAAGGGAGCAATGAACAATGGAATGAGCAGTGGCCAGAAGACACTAGTGCCTAACTAGTACCGAAGTTTTTTGTTGACACCACAGCTGAGATGTTTTCAGAAGATACATATTTTTAAAAGATCTGCACAGAAGCCTTCTGAATTTTGCCCGTCCCATCTGTAGTGGAGAACGTGTGACACTGTTTATCCGCAAATTTGTCAAATGGGCAGCATCATGGTACCATGAGTATGAGTTAGCCTTGTACAGAAGCGTAGAAGCTGGCTGTCAGTTCCCAGACTGATGCGAAATACAATGTTCATCATGTGGAAAGGCTCCTCACAGGGACTTGTTCTTTGCTTCACCAGGCAGACAAGGCTGCTTTATCCCTTGGGTACTGCTTGTTAATAGCTTAGCTAAGCGCATGCTATCACTGCCTTTATTTGCCTTTAGCATTTCCAAATAAGGGAGGGGGCTTACCAATTGAGAAGGAGAAGGTTAGAAATAAGCACGTGTCCCCAGCTCAAACACCTCTCCCGTGAATACAGTAAAGGTTCTTAAGAACAAGATCCTTGACCAGGAGCTTGTAAACATCTAATGTTTGTCAGTTGAGTGTGGGATGAGATTTTAGAGTTCTTCTTAGAAAAAAAAAGTAATAAAAATTAACTCTTTGAATCTTTTGTGCCTTTATAAAACTCGATAACTTCAGAGCCTCTTTTACCCATTAAATAAATACATACTTCTACCAGCTTTTTCTTAATGTGATTTAAAGGTGGTTTCAAGATATCTAGCTAACAGCATGGACTTCAGCTTCTACAATAGGGTGGTCTATAAAACTAAGATGCTTAAGCTTTTTCCTGGTGCTCAGCATCCAAATACCTTTCTCAGATATAACCAGTGTAGATCAGTGCAAAAAACCACACACACAAAAGTGTGTTGCCTCCATTAAGCTGCACAAGCTGGTAAGGCACAAGCTATAGGCAAGTGTCTTATAGTAACTTTTGTTAGCGAGATAAGATTCATGGCTTGGTTAGGTTACGAAGAAGAGTGTGTGTTGAACCTGAAGGGTCATTGCTTGAGTTTGTGACAGCAATGCAGTCTGCTCGATTTATGCTGTTCATTGCCTCCTCACCAAAATCATATTCCACTTCTGAACTTACCCACAAAAGTTTTGGAAACATAAAGGAATTTCTTGTGATTCTTTATTTCAGATTAAGAAATTAGGTTGCAGAAAATATGAACAGTATCCTTTCACTTAAGCATGTGCCTTATTCAGAAGGCATAATTTGAACAATAAAGCTGTTTAGAAATGGATTTTGCTTGGTTCATCAAAGTAAATTTGAATGTTCGGCCTGGAAAATCAGCCATCATCAGTTTAGGACTTCATGGCACTGTCTGCTGAGGAGTAATGACTGCAAAGTTAGCTAAATTAGATATGATGAACCAGCCTGAAGCTTTCAGTGAGTTCATTAAAGCACACCACACAAAACCCTGCCTAGCCAGAAGAGCTGATGTGTCTGGAAATAAAAAGCATAGCTAGTTCAGCTCAACCAGAAAAGAAGTCTGTTGGGACAAGCTCTGCTTTGGACACATCTGGCAAGCTGGACCTTCCTGTCCATGTCCTGTAGCTGCACAGTTTGAGAAGCTGGAAGAAAACACAGAGCAACAAGAGCTTGAAGCCACTTTAAAGAATCAGAGGCAGCTTGGTGTTGAAAAAGCAGTTGAATCTGAACACATGAGGAAACTGCAATTGTGGGGACAGGAAAAAGCAGCTGGAACAGCAACAAAAAAAGAGAGCGCAGGAGGGAATGCCAAGCGAGGGCAGAAAACTGAGCTGCTGCAGAGGCAGCACCTAATATCCCAGGAGATGCTTGCCTACTGCACTGTCCACCTTTGAGAGCTGTGTGCTCACCTTCTCTAAGAGGGCTCCTTCCCTGTGGAGTCTCTCATGAGTTACATACTATCAGAGGTAGCAGAAAAAACACTAGATACCCGTTTTGATTTTTAAGCATGAATGAGGAGGACAAGAGGGAGGGTGCTAGTTATTCTCAGGACTGCAAGCCCAGATGTTGTGCCAGATGTTCGAAGAATCACTGTTGTTAAAATTTCAACAGATTTATCTGAAAGCAACCATCTTTGCAAAATATGCACTGAGAAGAGAGGGGATACAGAAGGGAAAACACAAGAAGAAAACTATTACCAAAATGAATGAGTAAATGGAAATGATTGGGAAATTTTCAACCATATGCTTTCTCTCTGATTCACTGATTCACAGAAATTAAACTTTTCACAGCATGACTATGACTAAGCATTTCTCAGGTAGAGGCCCTCAGGTACAGTGCAGACCTCCTGAGCAGACAGGAGAGAAACAACCAATCCCACAGCACTTTGTATTGCAGACATAAAAATTACCTAAATTCAGTCCATTCACTCTGGGCTTTTATTTGTCATTAAGCACCTTCACCAGCAGGCTATGCAGCAAGAATTTTACCTTCTTTTCTTACAAGGACACATGAAAACCCCAACAGACTATATAATCTTTTCCTCATATGGCATAGGAACATTCTTCTTAAATCTCAAAAAACTTCAGAGGCTAAGGAAAACCATTTTCTACCCAGCTCTACTAAGAAGTTAAATAAAACTAATAATCATATCTATTAAACACTAAACACCTATTTAGCTCTTCCAGTTAACTGGTCTGGAATATATCTAAATTAAAGCAGGCTAGTGCAAATATATTAATTCAATAACAGTAACATGAACATCCTTGTAAATCAGAGCTGATCAGGTGCCATGCAAGCTCGCAGATATTTTACAGCTTTCACCTTTGCTTTGCTCAAGTTAGGATGAAAAATAGAACTCATATCTTTGACCTCATGAAGCATCCTTCGTACGTAAATGTGAAGATTTCTAAGTAAAATAATTTTCACTAAGATAAATTTTCTACTGATGGTGTACAAAATATATCATATGGGTATTTCCTCAAGAGTGAAACATCTTTTAAGTATGCCTAAATGAAAGAAAAACCCTTGTAAATGTTTCTGTTTTGCATGGTATCTGGGATTTCTTCAACCAAATTAAAAAAGTATAATTGCATGAAAGGATGTAGAGAACTACATGTATTTTAACATACCCTTCTCACAAATGCCCCCAAAATCTTTTCAAAAGTAAGAGTCATATTTTCATGGCATTTTATAAGTGTATATTCTGAGACAAAACGACATCTTCCTGGTTTGCTTTTGCGTATTTAGAACAAAACCACAACAAAATCTCTGAAATACAAGAAGCATGAATAAGATCAACATCTTAACAGTGAAAAAGTAATTGTGTTTACAGAGAAATACCTTTTTCTACTTTGTATCTACTTTCCATCTTATATCTTCTTTGTATCTTTGTATTTTATGAAAGCTCACCGTTTTTTTCCATCCCATTCAACAACAAAATAAGGTAGCACATAGTGATTTAAGACATTTAATCCAGATTAGCAATTTATCTGCTATTTGTAATATTGCTAATGAGTAGCCTGTCAGGTAGCGGAAAAATATCTTTACAATTAGAGACTTGACTTCAACCTAATGTTCTTCTGCAGGATGTTGTATATCTGCCCCGAAATCAATGGCATTATGATGTAATAATTTAAAAGCGGGGTAAGAGAAAGTTTGAGTCAAATGTAGCCAGATCTTTTGAAGGAAGGAAAATATAATGGTAATAGAACAGTTGAGTTTTTAATAAGTCATTTTAATACTCACTTTGAGGAAAATGAAAGTCCTGGAAGGCTGTACGGTGACTGAAAATGAAGCATGAGAAAATTAATTTAGCACTGAAAGAATCTGGAAAGTTAATTCTTTGTCTACATTACAAATTCAACCATGTGGAGAGAAGCCTAGATGCAAACAGATGCATGTCCTGACACAAAGTCCATTTAGCCATCTTACCCTTGTTCAGAAAAGACTGAAGGCACTTAGATAAATATCCTCATGGTCGAGTTAAAACTAAAGGAGCCCTAAATCCTTTCATTTTCTTAACTGTGCCATATTTAGAGCTAGCTTAACATTTCCAAATTAGGCCTCACAAATATTTGCTTACATCCTGAAATCATACTTTGTTCATTTCCCGTTTTATTCATTGCTCATGAACATTCACACTTGCAATTTTTTGTTTGCACATATGTTTAGGGAACATCTGTTCATTGTTCCCATCTGATTGAGATTATCTATGTATCTATGCATGAAGAAGGCAACTGGTTGTCTGCTACTGTCACTTATTTTTATGTAACTTTACAAGCTCAAGTCAGAGGGAGCAGGGACCCTGCAGGAGCTGACTGTTTGCCTTGCAGAGCTGGTGAAATGCCTGACTTTCACATGATGCGTATCTTCAGCGAGTAGACATCAAGGCACTTTATTGAAGGAGGCCAGTATCGTTATCACTATCTTGGAGCCAGAAAAAAAGAGAAAAAAGACCACCTGACTTGGTCAAGATCAGTCACCAGATCAGTGGGAGAGCTTAACGTAAACATCAGTTCTCCTAGTTCACGTCTCTCCTTTGTTCTACACTATCTTCCTATAATAAAAGGCTAAAATACTTTATTTCAAATAACTAGTTTGAAACTAGTAAGAAAAGAATAAGGGAGTTACTGTGAAAGAATGAAGTGATCAATTATATTGGATACTTTTGGGGTAACAAATAATTTCATCAGCACATCTTGTCTGTGTATACAATTTCATTTGAATGATGATTGATAAAGGAACTTGAGCATCAATCAGCGTTCAGGACCCTGACACACTAATGTATTTTTTTTCCATCATTGAAGATGGCACTATTTCCTACAGTGTTTGTTTTTCAGAAATACAGGCAACAATAGGTTCTTTAAAACTTTGCAAGTTCTCACAGATGCCCACCATAAATGAACTAGAAGATACTTGATAATAACATATATTTGCTACAAGTCATGTTTGTGATTACCTCTCCTGTCAGGCATAGTGTAAGAATACATAAGATTTGATGGAGGCAGCCAGGTTTCTATAAAGAAGGGCTTTTTTCCTTCCCAGGTCCTGTTTTTAAAAGTGTCTGGTATTGTACAGCAGAAGCAATTGTGGCAGAATGAAAGTTCCTGCTTTTTATCCCCGTTTCTATTTACCTGCCTGCAAACCAATCTAAATTTTCACTGCAATTCTCCTTGACATTTCCTTTATCTATTTTCCTTTCTCATTAGTCTGCCTCATGAGAAAATATGGGTGCAGAATATTAAATCAACTTTATGGTCAACACATCTGGTGCATACTGACAGACAGATTGTCCACATACGTAAGTCTTGGGTTTGAGAATTTTTTTACCAGAAGCGTAAGAACATGTTCTTCTTGAACTGGAATATGTTCAAGAAAAACCTTTGCAAATAAAAGACTTATGCACCTAAAAGGAAGCAGGTGGCATCATTATAGCAAAGCAATGTAAACATACAAAAAGAAAAGAGAGAGAGGTATTTTCTATCTTTTCTCTGAATATCTGGTTACCTGGTTGGTTTGTTTTACCTTTTTGATTATATATATTAAGTCATTTTCATTAAGAGGCATCCCAGAAGGAACTGGTCTATGTCCAAGCACTTGCAATTTTTGTCATTTTGCCAAGGCAAAATACAGTATTGCCGGGGTCAAGACCAAGAGTCAGGATTTGTGGCTTCAGTTCCTAGGGACTGACTTCCTTGATGGATGTGTTCAATGGGATAGGACCCTGATCTCAGTTGCAGTTCACAGATGCTTCCATGATACAGATAAACAGAACATTAGTTTCAATTTGAGATGCTGTGTATCACTAAGTGTCTCATATTACGATCTTCATGACCCACCTATGGGGTAGAGAAGCTTACGCTCTTTATTTGTCACCTGAGGAACAGAAACCATATCACCTGTCTATAGTCACAGAGAAAGTAAAAAGTAAAGGATAGGACAGGTCTTTCCCTGATGAAGATAACTGCAGCGAGCCCTTGACCTCGACAAGAGTATCATTCACATCCAGATAGAAGATTCCACCAAAATCGGTGGTGCTCACAGTAAATGTTACTGCTTGCAGTTTTTTTCCAAGTGTGATGTGACGGACCACTTTGAAAAGTTCCTACTAGCTGCCAGCAAGAAGAGAAGATGCGTCCTAGGCCCTCAAGGTTTCACAATTCAGCTGTAAATAGGATATAATAAGAGAATTCAGAACAACAACAATAAAATAAATTGAAAAAAAGAAAGAAGCACAAAGGCAGAGCATCCTAGTTTTTCTAACATTATATGGTGATTTACTTTAGCATCTGCTAATTTCGCTCCAAAAACTTGCAAATACAAACATATCTGATATGAATAAGTGAATACGGATGTCTTAACTAGATCATGCTCTTTTCTCACTTGCAAAGTTGCAATACAATACAATGCAGTACAATGACTAACTACGGGCCAGTTAATCTCACCTCTGTGCCCAGCAAGATCATGGAGCAGATCCTCCTGGAAACTATACTAAGGCACATGGAAAATAAGGAGGTGATCGATGACAGCCAACATGGCTTCACGAAAGGCAAATCATATCTGACAAATTTGGTGGCCTTCTAAGACAGCATTACAGCATTGGTGGATAAGGGAAGGGCAACTGACATCATCTACCCAGACCTATGCAAGGTCTAGACCTCTAAATTGGGGAGACATGGATTTGACGGATGGACCACTCAGTGGATAAGGAATTGGCTGGACAGTCATACTCAAAGAGTTGCAGTCCAACAGCTCGATGTCCAAGTGGAGACTAGTGACAAGTAGTGTTCCTCAGGGGTCAGTATTGGGACCAGTACTGTTTAACATCTTTGTCAGCAACATGGACGGTGGGTTGAGTGCACCCTCAGCAAGTTTGACAATGGCAGCAAGCTGTGTGGTGCAGTCGACACACTGTAGGGAAGAGATGCCATCCAGAGGGACCTGGATAGGCTTGAAACGTGGGCCCATGTGAATCTCATGAAGTTTAACAAGGCCAAGTGCAAGGCCCTGCACCTGGGTCACAGCAATCACAAGCACAAATACAGGTTGGGCGGAGAATGGATTGAGAGCAGCTCTGAGGAGAAGGACTTGGGGGTTTTGGATGATGACAAGCTCAGTATGAGCCAGCAATGTGCGCTCACAGCCCAGAAAGACAACTGCATCCTGGGCTGCATCAAAAGAAGTGTGGCCAGAAGGCTGAGAGAGGTGATTCTGCTCCTCTACTCCACTCTGGTGAGACCCCACCTGGAGTACTGTGTCCAGCTCTGGAGTCCCCAACACATGAAGGACATAGACCTGCTGGAGGTCATCATAGACCAAGTTCAGAGGAGGGCCACCAAGGTGATCAGAGGGCTGGAGCACCTCTTCTATGCAGACAGGCTGAGCGAGTTGGGGCTGTTCAGCTTGGACAAGAGAAGGCTTCAGGGAGACCTCACAGCAGCCTTCCAGTACTTAAAGAAGGCCTACAGGAAAGATGGGGAGGGACTCTTCATCAGGGAGTGTAGTGATAGAAAGAGAGGTAATGGTTTTAAACTGAAAGAGGGGAGATTTAGATTAGATATTAGGAAGACATTCTTTACCCTGAGGGCAGTCAGACACTGTCACAGGTTGCCCAGAGAAACTGTATATGGCCCATCCCTGGAGGTGTTCAAGGCCATGTTGGATAGGGCTTTGAGTAACCTGGTCTAGTGGGAGGTGTCCCTGCCCATGGCAAGGGGCTTGGAACAACATGATCTTGAACGTCCCTTCCAACCCAAACCATTCTTTGGTTCTATGATTTGAAACCTACAGGAAATCCACATTCACAGAATCACAAAATTGTTGAGGTTGGAAAGGACCTCTGGAGGTCATCTTGTCCAACACTCTGCTTAAGCAGGGTCATCTAGAGCTTGTTGCTCAGAACCAACTCCAGAGAGGTGGCTTTCAAATATCAGATGGAGATATCCTCACAATAAAAAAGCGTTTCCTGATGTTCAGAGGGAACCTCCTGTGTCTCAGTCTGTGCCCATTGCCTCTGGTCCTGTCACTGGGTACGACTGAAAAGAGCCTGTCTTTGTCATCTTTGCACCCTTCCTTCAGGTCTTTACACACATTGATGAGATCCCTCTTCTCTTCTTCAGGCTAGAGAGTCCCAGCACTCAGCCTTTTCTCACAGGAGAGATGCTCCAGAACCTTAATCATCTTTGTGGCCCTTTGCTGGACTCTCTCTAGTGTTTCCATCTCTCTCTTGTACTGGGGAGCCCAAAACTGGACGCAGCGCTCCAGATGTGGCCTCACCAGTGCTGAACAGAGGAGAAGGATCACCTCCCTCAACCTGCTGGCAACACTCTTCCTAATGCGGGACAGGATATCATTTGCCTTCTTTTCTGCAATGCAACATTGCTGGTTCATGTTCAACTTGGTGCCCACCAAGAACACCAGGTCCTTTTCTGCAGAACTGCTTTCCAGCTGGTCAGCCCCAATACACCAATGTTTAGGGTTGTTCCTCCCCAGCTGCATGACTTTGCACTTCCCTTTTGTTGATCTAATGTTGAATCAAAAATGAGAAAGAAATTCTTGAAGTCATTGGAATCCATAATTATTCACTTTTTGCGTAAGTCCACCAAAATGCTGTTTATGAAGGCAAACTCTCTAATCACTTCTCTTCATAGAAAAAAAACAAATCGGTATTTCAAAATAACAGCAGAAAATCTAAGCTCAAATATAACTGCCACTTCAGAAACAAATATTGACTTCATTTGCCTGAAAACCATACAAAATTTAGATATCTATTTATTGTAATAAGCTTAAAGACTCTAGAGAGAGATTTATTATGCTACATTTTTTTCTGCAAAAATACCAATTTGTCACGATTCAAAGATGAAAAATATCACCTTATGTTTAATTTGACAGGACACAGATGAAATAGCTTGATTTCAGCATTAATGTGCACAATTTTCTGATTTTCAAGACCCAAAACTTCCTCAGTCATTTTCTGTAACTACCTAAGAAGCAGTATTTTTTTCGAAGACTGCTAAAACGATTTAATTTACCCAAGCAGCGGACAAAAGTTTCTGACCCTAAGACTTGCCTTCCATGATTTTAATCTGGCTATGACATTCCAATGTCCCTGCATCCCCTTTCCCACCCACAGAGTGAGACCCTTAGTCTCTTGACCCCCTTGTCCCCATGATGCTATCAACACCATTTCATAGCCTTGTTTCACTTCCAAATCCACCACAAAGCACCAGGAAGCACTCAAGGGCTCAGAAGCGAAGCTGTAGTTATCTGTCATCTTAGCGCACTCTTTCTCACTTTAAAATCATTCTTTGGTTGGATGTGACTCGTGTAATCAGCAGTCACAGCCTTCTTTCAGTGCTTATTGCTCATTGTTTACTCACCATAGAGCCAGATTGGGAAACTGAAGAAGTATGCCAGCAAAGTACGTTGTAAGAATGTAAAGCAGAAGTGGAGAAGAAAACATGCACCTCATTATTCAATACACACTTTTAGACTGAAGTCAAATGTATCCAAAAATCACGTGCCGTTTTCATTTCCTACAAATAGTACTCTGAAGTTCATAGACTTAATTTTTAAAACAAACAAATACAAAGCCACCTACAGATACATTATAATTTAAACGTTACAGATCTACTAGAGTTGACAAGCATGCCATTTCATACGCCTTACTATATACATATATTATATATATTATATATATTATATATACATACATACATTACATACATACCACCCTGATTAGGAGTGGAAGGAGGTTTTGGGTGACTGATTTCAGATATTCTGTGCCTCTTCTTCAACACCAATGGGATTTGATAATGCTCAGCACCTGGGAGGAGATGCTAAGCCCTTTGCAGGACTGAACCTATAATTAAAAGTAGACAGAAACATTGATAAGCCAGTGTTCAAAAATACGTCTGTCAGTGTGATTTGTATAGGTGTAGCTGCTCACAGAACACATCAGAACTGTACCTTAAAAACAGACCTCTCAGAGTTAATACAGTTATTCGGATATTGCAAATGGCAGTGGGTTTAGCATACAGGTATGCCTGTTCTCTGAGCAGCAGGACAAGAGGAGAGAGGAGAAGAATAGGAAGAGGGTGAGGATAAGGAAGAGGGGAAAAAGGAGAAAAGGGCAGAGAAAGGAAAGAGAGAAAGAATATTCCCATAAGCTCAAAGAGGAAAGATGAGAAAGATGCTAAGAACAAGTTAGAGCTGGAAAAAAACACAGTCATATAACGACAGCTTTGTAAGACCATGAAAATATATCAAAACAACAACACTGCAAACTCATATGCATCTCTTTTGAGTCAAATCTTGCAAATCTTACTCAGGCAAAAATATATTACAGTAAATGCTGAGTAGGATTTGCAGATTTCACCATTTACTAGCAGAATTTATAGCTATTATTCTCATCTGTTTTTCATTAACACCGAAATTCCATGTGAAATCCTAGCTTCATTGAAGTTAATGCCAATACTGTCTTTGACTGTAATGGGCTCAGAATTTCTGCATCATTAAGTACTACTACATGTATTAAGTAGCTTACAAGAGTATAACTTATTACATTAAAGACATATATTTCAATGCACCCAGTAAAAGAGCACAGGCTAAAAGGAAATGCAAGACTTACTGGATCTTTAATCATTGTCCTAGTTAGCAAAACTACAACCATATTTTCATGCACACTTTGAGATGGCATGAGTGCTGCTGCCAAAAGAAGTTAACCTAACCATTTTTGCTGGACGGTTTCTCATGTGAATTGGTTCTCTGATTCAACTTGCTGCATAAATGTGCTGGTGAAGGGAGGAAGAAACACAGAGTCGGGAGTGAATGTCTGCCTATGAGAGGAAAGTATGTCTTCCGTTAGTGGAAATGATGGTTTGTTCCAGCTTAAAAGTGTTTGCGAAACTGTGATGGCAAAGGGATCAGGTCCTGTATTTTTTCAAGTGGTCTTGCAGTGCAAGTACCAATAGACAACAGCATGTCGAAACAGTGGATGAGAAACTTCAGTACCTATTTACGATGCTCATGGCAGAAACAAGATAACTGAATTGTGCATCAGAAGAGCTCAGGCACTAGCCCTGATGCTGCTACTATCCTAAGGAATGGGTATCTTCAAGCCTTCCTGGTGTTCAGGTCCCCGCTGTGGAGGCAGGCATGAGCTTGCTCTGCCCAAGCAACTCCAAGCCCCTGACTGTAGACCATTTATGAAACAGAAGCATGAAGCTCCAGGCAGCCCTGCAAGCATCAACAGTCCATTGAAACAAAAATATATTGGCTTTTAGTCCACTCAGAGCACAGGCAGAGCATGCTTACGCCTGCCTGCAAAAGGCAATGCAAATGTAGCCTTCTGGCTTTTTCTTCTGTCACTCTTCACTGGTCGGGTTTATTTGCACTGGGAGATCTTCATCACAGCAACCCTATCACACTCCAGTTTCTGTTTGGACCCTTCAGTCCTGCACAGCACCAGCAACAATTCCCCACTGCTGTCTCTCGGGAAAGGGACGTTTTAATCTGATGTATCTGAGTAAACCTGCACTGCAAAGCTGCAGGCAGCAGATAATTCCCTCTCCATCACCAGATTTAATTCCCAGTTTCCAGGGAGTGGAAGCCGAGGGTGAAAGCTGCAGCAGGTAGGAAGGAGTGCTGCTAATTATGAGCCATGTGGGGGGCATGGATTTTTTGCACTCAGTACTAACAAACTACCATATTGCCAATGCAGCAGCTCCAAATGGCAAAGCACAGTGATGTCTCTGACAACTCCAATGGAGACAGGAGATCCCCAAGAACATTTCAGTAGAGCTCCATTGACTTCAATAGGCTACAGCAAAAACAGCAGAAACTCACCCACTGAGAAACTAATAGCAGATAGGGGTATTTTTTATTCCCCTTCCTTTTCTACCTGCTTTTGAAATAACTTAGCATCAAAAAAAAAAAAAAGGAAAATAAATAAGAAGTTGTGCATAAAAGAGGAACATAAAACGGGATTTAGAGAGGAAAAAAAAAATGCTGGAGGAGCTGGGAGAAAGGAAGTAGTTAGCAAATTAAATCTTGCCCTGATTATCTCATAGTTCTAATGATCTGAAAAGAGGGGGTGGAAAGAACAAGGAAGAGATCAAGCAGCTTAGAGTAATTAATTAATTCATTGTTTGGATTGTCTCCTATTCTTCAGCACAGAAAAAGAAATCAAGATTAAAAATAAAAATGAAAGTGAAAGTTATTAGAATAATTAACTCATAATTATACTGTTGTGCTGATTTGTTTTTGTTCTAACTAGAAAAAAAGAAGTCCAATAAATCCTGCTTCATCAAGTTATTTTTTTAACATTCTATTTTTCAAAGTAAAAGCTTTTGAAGTGAGCAATTAAACGCAGTTTGAAAAAGGAAGGAAGATTATTGCTTAAACCGACGAGATCAGCCCTAGCAAATATCCCCTATATCACGCTAAGAAGTTATGGATGTCCGCTCAATTCGGACTGGTCTATATTTACGAGGCATTGCACTCTAGGAGACACCTCTCTTTCCTCTGTGTAGCCCCTACAAGAAAGTACACTCCTAAACGTGTGCTTCTAATGCAAAACTGGAAACCTGGCATGCAACTGAATTTCACAAAGCCCGAAACAGTGCTTCGGAAGAGGTGAAATTCCCCACGTGTTTCAGTGGAGAGCCACTGCTCTGGGTGACCTCTGCCAGTGTAGCTCGTCAAGTGCCTGTTGTTGATAACAAGAGAGAAGTGTGTGTCTTGTGTGGCTCCAGCCCACCACAGCTCAATCACACATGACCTCTTCGGGCAATGCAGCAGCAGATCCGTTGAGCTGCTTTTTGCTGAGGGAGCAGAGGGGGAAAACAGCAGTGCCCCACACCATTGCCCCTGTTGGGTGGAGAAGCCCAGGCTACTTCTCATCCTGAGTGCCCTGCTGGGGGCAAAGGTGTCCGGGACTAAGGATGGAGATCGACTCAGGCGCTGATCCTGACAGAGAAACCACTCGTGTGTGAGCACAAATGGTTTTAAATCTGCTAGTGAATCTGAGAGAGGTTACCCCTGGGCCTTGCAATGATTTGACAGCATGTACCATATGCATAATATATGTGACTAGCATAGACACAGAGATGATGCAGTATACAAATGAGTACTGTAGTGGAAAAAGATATGCACCAGTTCGACTCGTCTAAATTAAAATCACACTGAAGCCACTGCCGAACACGCAATATACTGAGCTCCCTCAGCAGCAACTCAAGAGGTGCATGATCTAGGGCAACAGCTAGTGCCACTAACTTCTCTGAAATACAAGGTGAACAAACTTGTGAGGAAAAAAATATCATGGCCAGCCTTGCTAGCAAGACTGAAAGAGAACAGCAACACTATAGGATGAGGCTGGTGTCTGCTAATACAGTGATCGTCCCCCAGAAGTCCTATACTGGCTGCAGATAACACTAGCCTGAAATACACAGAATTTAGTTTACTACATCTGGTTATGTTACTTCTTTTATATATCTTGTTGTTTTTCTGGTTATGTTACTTTTGCTAGTATAAATTGTTAATTATTATTCTAATTATTACTACTATTATTACTACTGTAATCATTATCATCATCTTCATCATCATATACCTCTATAGCCCCTGCAAATATTGAAGTTGGCAAAATGCCTACTGTAAGAAACACTTTTAGGGAAAGCTGGTCATCTGAATAATTGTTAAGTTTTGCCTTTTTAATCTTCCTTATATGTAGCTTACAATATGGAAATTTTTTACCTCCAGTAATCCTCATCATTATTCCATATCATCTACAGGCTACTCACTCGCCTAGGCTGCATTTGCCAGCACTGTGTCAAATTTGACCTGATGTGAGGAGTTTAAGGAATTGGGAAAAGACGACTTGAAAGGAAACTGTTCAAGACACCAGTTGAATAGTATATGACAGATAGCCTTATGCATACAGTGGGCCAAGTTTTCAGATGATGTAAATAGCTGTAGTTTTGCTAAAGCTAGTAGACCTGTACTGGGAGGTATCAGAATGTCTTATTAGACCCAGAGATTCTAAGGGGAACTTTGATTTTCCAAATAACCTATCCTAGCTAACTTGTTTCAGGGATTTGAGAGCTGATCACTCCAGAAGAAAAAAAACCAAACAACAAAATAGATGCTGTATCCTGGGAGTTTATGATATCTTTAGTAGACATGGCACATTTTAAAAGTTGCTCCATAATGCAGTCATTTTTATTTCAGCTATTCCTCTGCACTCTTCAATTATTAAAGTTTAATGCACAGAATTCCTTGGGGACTTTCACATTTATTAACAAAGCATTTTATGTGCTAACAGAAAATCCCAAAATTAGGAGAAATCATTTACAAGGAAACAACAGCTGCTACAGCATTAAAACTTTAATTGGCACCCCCTAACAGATCATTGGGTATTTCAGTCATCCTCTTAAGGATGTGATAATCCTTATAATATTCAGAAAGAGGACAATTTGTAAGAACAGGATTGCATATTAGCATAGATTGAGTGTGTATGCAGAAGCAAATACGTATCTGTCCAAAATAGATGGTGCCCTGAGAAGACATTGAGTCAGAAACTTGAATTCTGTCAATTACTTGTGAGTTTAGATAAGGCATTTCTCTAATTTGCTTCCCTACCCACTTCTTGCCAGTATATCTTAAAAGTTCTTCAGAACCACGGTCATCTTTCACTACTCCTCCTATTAGACAGAGCCTTCAGCTACCTTGGTAATGACATTAATAAATATAATGGATATGATTTGTTAACACACAAGAATGTGAGAAGGTTATTCCTTGTATGCTATGCAAGTGGAAGAGAAAGATAATTTCTGCTGAATATCTAAGCACTCTGAATCAATACTAAAGCAACATAAATCAGCTCTGACAATGTATCCCTCATCCAAATTCTTCTATTCTAAAAACAAATTTTTGAAGAATTAGGTTAGTGACTGAGAGACAGAGAAGGCCACTGATGAAATTATTAATGGACTGGGTCAATGGCACATTTGGAAAAAATAATAAAACAAACAGCGTAATTGGTACAGCAAATTACGTCTGTATTTCAACATCCATTCATCTAAACCTTGCAGCACTGGAATGAAACGGAAGACTATTGGTGTGCTTCTCCTCAGGGATTTTTTCCATCTGTGAACAACATTGTCAACAAAGTTTTCTCTATTTTCCTTCATTCCCAAGCAGCCTAAATAAAACAGTAACGGAGAATCCCGGAGAAGGTGATTAAAAGTGGTATTTAAAAAATTGCCTTGGGATGGGATTTCATTTCATAAGCAGCTGCTTAAGTGTTTTGTTGATCTAGGGTCTTAGAGGAAGCTTTGCTCCAATGGTAGAAAATACATAATGGTTTCACAGCTTAGCCACACTAACAACAAAGTATATCAAATGCTTTCTTCATAGCATAATTAAGAAAATACTTCCTAATGTTGCTGAAGATTTGACTTTGAATATTATGTGGGAAACCAAAGGCTAAGCAATGATTATTTGCAGAACAGTAACCCAACTATTTTCAACTGTTTCAATTCACTTCAAATTTAAGAATGAAAAAAAGCCAACGAACTAATACTCAATTAAGACTTCAAGTGGTTGATTCTGAAAAAAATGAGCTAGTAAAGACGAAATGGAGATTAAAAAAAATATATATTTGCAAAGATTTATTCTTGTCTTGCTTTCACAGGCAACCCTCCTATTAACTTTGGTGGTGATGTATCATTATTGCATGTTTTTTTTTCCTCTGATCACAGGTAGTATCCAGCTTCTTGCCAAAGGCGGCACCCCGTTTCTGTTGCAAGCATAAATGTGAAGGGCCTGAAGTATAAATGCACAAACACAGGCCTAAATTTAGCTCTAAACACAGATCTACACCGAGGAACCTTTCACTCCACAGAGAGCTTGTAACAGGCTTCAGTGTACCTTTTGGGAGCCTAGTCTGAGTAAAGGAAAATCCTCCCTAAATTCCAGTCACCCCTTTCTGAGGCGTACACAGTTGCATGAAACACTCAGGTCAGGTTTTACAATATCCATCAATTTCTAAAAAATAAAATGTCTGCATTATGACAACTGATCCTTACAACCATCGTTATCTGAGTTCAGCAATTCATGTGCACCTTGATGCAAAAGGAGGTCTTTCATCCAAAGAACATAATTACAAATGACTGATACCTGTTGTTCTGCACTGTTAAGGAGATGCTGCAGAGAAATTCGTATTTAGTGTCACTCTCACAGCTACTACTCAGCTTTGCTTATCAGCAGCAGAACAAATCCATCAAGAATTGCTCAGAGGGGAAAGTTGACAAGAAAGGGAAAGGTACATCAAAACATGAGTGACAATCCTATTGACTCAGCCTCAATCACTCTTAAAATACTGTATTATATATACATGCATGCAATAGCGTTCGTACTTCGATACAATAAGAAAACCAGGCAGAACACATAAATTTTCAGTTTAGACACAGAACAAATGAAATTGTAAATGTCTGTATTGTATAAAAGCACGGTGCTCCAAAACTAGTATTCAGCACGCATGGGAATCAATACTATAGACCACAGATTATAACTCATGTTTTACAAGGTTTCTTCTACCTTTCTATATGCATCTATATACATAGTGTAGTCCATCCTCGGTATTATTTTAACAGTTTGGATAACATAACTATATTGTCTCACGTGAATGCCATAACCACAGGACTTGAACCTCATCTACCTGCATAATGTTGTTAATAAAATATGCTGCCTGCTTGAGGCAACACTTGGCAGACCCTCTCATACTTGTCTCTGCCAGGTCAAAGTAGGAAAGAGTAAGAAGCAAGGGCTCAGATGCATTGGGGTAGGACTGCAGCGTCGCTTCACATTTACTTGACGAGAAGCCAAGGAGATGGACAGTTGCATGCCAAAGCTTGCAGAGGTATTAATGAAAATAATGTGGATTTAACACATAAATTCACATAGTGGAAAGACTTACTTGCTGGATCCCCAATATGAATAAATGCCAGAGAAGTAGTAATCTAAATGGTTATTAGCATAATTTGAGTGCTGAGTGCTGTTCTGCTCCAGCTACAAATGTGATTGAGACATATGCTTGCTCTGATGGAGGAAATTAGCAGAGGATTACCTCTTTCCCTAAGAAGATTAAACTAAAAAGAAAAAATAATTTGCTTTCCATTGCACTGCTATACTATCTACCATTAAAAGAAAACAGACTACATTAAAAAGGACCATCAGTTTAATGGAAAGATTATTCTGACAGTTGCCAGCTTTACAGCCTGTTTAGTCACGTAAGTCAAGCCCGCGTAAGAAGCAACAGCAGAAGCTGTTGCTTTAGCCCAGACAACAGAAACGTAAAGAATTTATAATGAAATAACGAAATGAAATCAGGAGATCAGAAGGTTTTTCTAGATTCCTGCCGTTCCAGCATCGTAGCACTATTCTATCACCCCCTCCCAACAGAGGAGCCTACGCAAAACTGCTGGTTATGGGAACTGAGGACACGGACAAGAATGATCGCATTCCTCGTCACCCTAACTCTGCCCAAGCCTTCAAGATATGTTATAGAGTTCAATATCTATGTACTGTGATTGAGAGTTGAAGTACGAAGGAACAGCGATTTTAATACAGTCACTCCTGGTATCCTCAAATCCGTATTTCACGTGCCACACAATCACGTGCCAGTCATGGGAAAGCATACAGGCTGCATTGTCCAACTACACTGCTAATGATGCTGGAGGGGGTTGTATATGCAAAAGGTGGAAGGACGTGCAAGCATTAGCACAAATGGGCCATAATGCCTTTCCTCATTACCTGACAAAAGACGCCCTATCCACTCATGATTGTGTGGTATTCTGTTTCTACTGTAGACAGAGAAAATGTAAAAATTTTGCAGGTATTTTAACGGTGTCACTAGCAGCATCTATAGTTTTCCTCTTTTCTGCAATAGCCATAGCTGAATAAAGATACGTCTTGTTTCCAGATGCTTTTTATAACCACCTAGGTACTTTCTTGAATAGTAGGGGTTGGACTAGAAATACAACCAGAAAAAAAGCAAACCCAGAACCACAGGCAAGCTCCGAGAGGCCTACATCCTACTCATACCCTGTGCACAGCGTTTCCCACTGTCTCACTCAAGCTCTTCAATCTGCAGGACGTAATAAACACTTGGCACAGGAGCAAACCTGGAATTTTGCTCCGGTGACTCTAAGCCCACTTCCCAACTCTCCAAGGACAACAGTTTAGAGGCTATTGTGGCAAAGAATAGGTTTCATATGTACCATCTCCTTAAAGATGAGAGATTAGGATATGTCCAAATTATGATGGCCATTTATATTAATTCCTGCATCTCTGTTTGATTGAACCAGTCAGCTGCACTTAACCTCGGTCTACAGTATAAAGCAGTCATATCTAAATCAGATGTAATACTACTGCCATGCTAAGGAAAAAATCTCTTCCCCTCTCCTTACACAGCTCACTCATTTGTAAACCAGATAAAAGAAAGCGTTAGGAGGCGACTTGCACTACAGCTAGCGTCTGATTCTAGGCACAGCTCTGAAAAAGTGCTAGGAAAAAGACACCCTAAAACCCTGCACTAAAACGATGTTGGCAGAGCAGACCCGGGAGGCGTTGTGACTCAGACACACATGGCTGAGTCACCATTCCCCTGTGTTTCCTCATTGCTTTTGTCTGACAGTAATTTACTGAAGGTACAGGCTAGCCGGCAATTATTAGCCACCTCCCCTTGCCTACCCTGTACCAGACGAGCTGTGCTTCCAGCTGAGCGCAGAGAGAAGGAATGATATGAGCAGGTTGAACACCTCACTTTGGTATTTCTGGATTATGCACAGGGAATTTTCTTTCCCCCTCAGCCTGATTTTTGGATGTGCAACCGAAGATGCAATGTAGCCAGTTGGCACTTGATAGTGCAGAATCAAAAAAAGCAAATGAAAGGAAAGTCTTATCCCAGCTTCAGTAATGTAGAGATCTGGTCATGTTAGACACGTGTAAAACAAATGTTTGGGTTTACTTAATAAAATTTATCAAACAAATAGATGCTTTTGAGGGGAAATGGGGGAGATATCCTTCAGAAAAGGACATTTTCCTGCTGCGAAGGGTAAGAAGAGCTACCTACATTACATCCTCAACAGCAAGGCCTTGTTTACCCATTAAATACTTTGTCCCAGTTTCGGCCTTTGTACAATGAGTGTTCAGTACCTGTCTTACCAGTTATCTAAGTTTTCTCGTAAATGTTCCATTTTTTAATCTCTCAGTGTGCTGTCCATTGAATGCTGACTAGTTCCAGCACAGGGCAGGGCCTGGGGACGGGCCAAGGGGGATTGCCCTCTTGCCAAGGAAGCATTCATCATCTAAGTACAGAGCATAAGTAAAGACGCTCCCGAGAAAAGCAAACCATTTGCTAGAGGTGATGTTTAGCAGATAGTTCAGCCCCTAGTTTTGATTTTAACAGCCAGTTCTTCCAAACACAACCAAACTGTCCCCAGCAAAGCCCACGTTTTATTGCTAAATAAATGAAGTCTCCTCACCCAGATTGGAGATTCAGGCTCTGCAGGGATATGAGACAGCTGACACACTGAAGGAAGTGCAGGTGCTCAGGACTGCTTATTCGGACCCAGGAAAGGGACTGGCTATATAAATAGATAAAGGAGGGATAGATAGAGGAGGGATAGATAGATAGACAGAGGAGATATAGAGGAGGCTATATAAATAGATAAAGGAGGAATAGATAGATAGATAGATAGACAGACAGACAGACAGATAGAGTCCTGTCAAAGATGGGGAGAACAGCAAGGGCACAAAACTCTCCTGCACAGGTGGCCCTTCTGGATGTAGCACACTGTGCATTAGGACAAGACTGCATCGGGGAGTTGCCAGTGATTGTCCTAGGAAACTTTAATGTCCATGTCTATCAATCTGAAATCTTTCAGGAACAGAGAAAAAAAAAAATCATTTAAAAACTGAAGCTAAGCTACCTGGAACAGTTTTATAATTTTACACATTAAAAATAAATAATATGTAGTTAGCAATCTTATTCCCCAGACTCTTCCTGCCGTGAGTTTAAGCTGACTACATTTATTTGCTTCCTGATAACCTGTTCTCAGAATTGCATGGTATCAACTTTTCCATTGCCAAAACAGACTCTGACATAAGAAAAAATTGATTTTGCTTTCAGAAAGGCGTACTGTTAGATTTACTAGATTTATGCTACTTAACAGAGCAAAAGTTAACCCTTGGTGTCACCTTTACCCTAAACGGAGCTCAGAACAAGCAGTAGCTCTTTGCTTTTCTGATCAGATCAAATGAAACTAAAACAATTAAGAACTCATTTTTCACAACACAGAAAGTAGTTTTTACACTGCTTTCAGTTCTGCCAACTGAGATGTCACCCTGATCCCATGGTGACTTTATTCTTGATCTATCTGTTTTCTTCCTGATAATCCTCCCCACTCTTCCTTAAAACAATTCCACGATGGGACCTTCAAATGTCTCGGTCCATTCACCTCGCTATGGCAAGCGCTAAAGCACTCCCTTCAGGCTATCTGGCCACCCTGACTGTGGCTACTAGAGGATTTCAAGTTATTGTATATGGCATCTCCTCCAGCAGATGAAAAACCCCACCATTACTGATCTCAACCTTCGCAGCTCACAACCTATGAACCAGCTGATATTCTCAGTTCTTAACTCTCTGAGTAAAGACTTACGGGCAGAGAAACATTCAGCTCGTCCTTGCATCTTTAGCGACCCAAACGTCTGTAGCAAGAGCAATGAAAGAACAGTCATTCACTGTGTCAGCCCCATGCAGGACAGAACATCGTTCCATCATGCCCCGACAGCAGCTTATGAGAGATACGGGAAGCCATCATGCTGGATCTCAACCAGGAGTGCGACTCCCTCTCCTCTTTAAATCAGTAAGGATTTGACCATTGGCTGTGGTGGGAACAAGAATAAACCCTTGCTGTCGCTGGGCTTGCAGTAGCGCTCTCTGTGCCACCCGCTCTCTCTTTGCTTCCTCATTAACATCCTGTAATTGCAACGGCTTTTTCAGGCTGGTTTACACTGCCCAAGGCAAATCAGAAAATGCCCACCTTTCCACCACAGGGTCATCTGCATAAACAATTAATGAAGAGTTGCTGCCCTCAGCTGATGTCCTATCTGTCAGGTTGCTATAACCTAGGGCTAGTTAGGATCTTCTGAACAATGATCAGCTGCTGCTAATGCTCCAGTAGACTATTAAACTCCTGTTGGCAGGCTAAAGTATCAGACAAACATAGTGGGCTTCTTGATTAAAATATTGAAAAGCCTGCATCCTGCTGTCAATAATGGTTTTGATCTCCTAAAAGAAGAAAAATACCTTGTGGCAGAAATGTAATTACAAGAGAAACACTGTACTTTTCCGGTTTGGAGCAGATAGAGAAAAGGTCAGCTATCAATTAAGCTGTAGGATAAAATATTCTCATATATATAAGAAAAGAATCAATGAAAATGAACTCCTTTGCACAAGAATAGATGTGTTTTCTGTTTCAGTTATACTGCAAGGAGATGATCATGCGAATGCAGAAGAAAAGTAGTTCACTAGCTATCTTCTAAGAATGTTATCACAGCGTCTTAGGATTGAGGCAAAAATCACAGAAGTTCAATGGTGTGGGTATGGAATCACCTCTAAGCCCGTGCCGTGCCTAGCTCCAGTAGTGCAGAGAGTGGGTCATAGGCAGATGGCGCCCAAAAACAGAAGGATGGACATGTTAGATGAACTAGATACATTAAAATCACCATGTTAGATTTACACTTAGTCAAAATTGGGGTATAGCTTGGCTTACTAAACTAGGACAGGAAAAAGTCACCTACCATTAAATATATGCGGAAAAAATCTTCCCAAGTGAGCCACACAATTTTGATTTCATTCCACATAGTCTTCAAATCCTGAGACCTACCTTTAAGCAAAACCTGTCTTGGACATGTTTGCATTTTTTGTTTCTGTTCAGCACCATTTCAATTTAAAATAATGAGAGATTTTTCCTGGCAGAAATAATATTTTATTGAGATTTCATTGTTAACCCTGCCATTTTACACTTAAAGTTTGACGTTGTTAGCAGATAGAGCTGGGTCAAAAAGAAGGAAACTCCTTGTGATGAAGGTTAATTAGTGGAAAGAGTATGAATCCAGCTGAAGAATTCCAAAAGCACTATATATTTTAATAAAATTTCATTAAAATAAACAGTAGCTAGTTTAGTTAGGCTCCCATCAGCACAGTCTTTAAAAGTAATTTTTCCTGAACTAATTTTTTTGAGACATCACATTACAGAAGAGAAGGAAAGGTGTTAACTTTCTTTATTTTTTCTGTATATGTGGAGAGGTCCTGTCCTGAAGTTTTCATGATGAAATATGGCCTCTGCTTTAGACTATCCAAGTAATTTAGGAAATAACTAGAAATTACCATGGTAAAAGTATGTTTAATCTTTACTCGTTAATGAACTCTTCAAAGAAAAATCATTTTTATGTACTTCTGAAATACCCCTGAGAATACAAATTACATTTCCAAGTATTTTTAACAGGTGTGCTGGGCATCTTCTACATTATAAACACATATGTACAGCATGAGTCATGCAGAAATAAAAAATAATAAATAATCTTCTCCAGTGTTTACCAGCTCCCTTTTGTTGTTCATAGAAATTTATCCTTTTGAGACTCTTACTAAAATTATATTAAAAGTAATCACAACTAATCCCGTTTAAAGTTTAAGGAATTAATACCTCAGTTTATTACTGATGAATGATAGTTTAACCTAAAAAATTAAGATCATATGTTTACTTGAAGTGCCCATGAACTTGTCTCCAACTTCTGTCATATTTATTTCCTTCAATTCTCTCTCAATCTATTTCTCTCATGTGTCCAAACAATGGCTAAGACTCGGAAATATGCCAGTGCCAAGCACCAATGACCGGTATGCACAGACAGGGGCAAACTACTTTGTGTCATATAAGCTACAATATCTCCAATAGCAGAGGTTAAGTATAGGTATTTCACGAGGGGAAAAAAAAATGACGAGAACATGTCTACCCTTTGAGGACATTAATTTCTTTCCTATTTCTGATCGCTCTGTGAGGTAGATCTAATGCAGACCTTAACCTATAGCTGGGCTCTACTTGTTTAGAAAGAAAGCCTCTTTCTTTTCGCTGCTTTCAGCAGAATATGAATAGATATTAATTGTTGTCAAAACATCAGACTTGCAGAAGATCATTTTGCTGTTGCTGGTGCCGTGATTCAATAAGCTTGTAAGCTTTTGCTGATTTAATTTCACACATGCCAATCACTTTCAAAATTTTGACTCAAGAAGTTAAAAACCATAGTCCGTCAGTGCCTGCAAGCTGTTGAGGAGTCACCTTGCAGCTTCTGCATGGTACATTCAATACACAGCAGACTTCTGCTCACTCGAAATAAGCATTAATGGCCACATAGTGTACATCCCTGCAAAGGATTTGATGAAGTGACATATATGAAAAGATAAAAAAATGCTATTTCCATTTCCAAGAAAATTTTTAGTGTGAATAAGAGAATTTATTTTCTTTACTGCTAAAACCCGGAAGTTTAGTTTTGGACTCTTTCTTCCCAAATGTACCCCTCTCTACACTGTATAAAGGGCATCCAGCTTTAAAAATGGTGCTAAATACCAAAAGCTTTGACATACCATGCATTTCACTCTATCGTCTCCAACCACTGCTTAGTTCCTTCACAAAATAATAGTGAATTAGATCCAACACTTCCTTTCACACTACCTATTAAACTTTTAAAAAATGTTCACTGCTAAATCTATCAGTAAATCCATTTTCAAAGCTATCTCCTAGCTTCCATAAATTCAAGTTTAACACTTTGAGGCAAATCTGCACATAGAAAATTGAGCATATACTACATTATGGATGCCATTTATGTTAATACTGCACAGGTGACTAATAGGTTGACTTACTCCATGCGCTATATTTATACTGAATGTTTTTAAACGGTCATGTCAATTGCCCAGATACCAGGTCTCTAAATTGCAGTGCCATCAATGGAATCCTGAAAATACAGGACTCAGATAGCTCCAATTTTTAAATTACAGAACCAACATAACATAAAACGTAGAGCACTTTCCTCAGGGATGAAAAAGATGCTTACAATAGGAACAATAATATCTGAAACATTTTGTGGATCAATTTTTCCTGGCACAAATTAACAACATTTATTTGATATGATTCTACTGCTCATGATAAACCAGAGCAGTTTACAAAGCCGCATCTATCATTATTGTTTGGATCAGTTATTCTTTGATGACTTAAGTGCCTTGTTTTGTGTATGTTTCTGAGCAGATGGAGAGCGAATTCTGATTTTGGCAATTAGCAGATGGGTCATTGAACATAATTTTTAGTTAGTTAATATATTAGTTTTTGTAAAATAGAGGCTTAATGAACTATTTTACATATAATTATTAATAATGGTAACTATTACATTGCAAGTAGGCAAGCTGCATAACTCTTACGTACTTAGTAAAGGGGCACATTCAGCTCTGGTCATGCAAAGCTCTTGCTTTATTCAGAAAAGAAAGAATCTCATAAGAGTAGCAAATGCCAGATTGCTCCTTCTACAACAGCTTTGTATTTGAAGATGGAAAAATATTTTAAAGGAGGTCTTATTTCTGTCAATCTCAGATGAAAAAGTTGCACTTTAAATGGAGCAGAAGTTTGGCAAAGGTCAGACTGGGAATCGTTCTAAGAACAGCCAGCCCCTGTATTCCTGAGCTCAGCTGGCCTCCGTGCCCAGCAGCACAGGTCTCTCAAGCAACGCAACACGGCATCAAGCCATAATGAGAAACCTTCGGGGTCACAGGCTTGCATCAGTCCTGGCTTGCAACAATGACAGCTCAGACATGATAAGGGAGGAAGATACATCTTTCCACTTACCCATTTTTATTCCTTCCTCTACCTTTCCCTTCCTTCAACCCTACTTTGTCCAAGACAGACTGCTGCGCATTTTCCCCCCTGCATTAGACTCAACCTCTGGGGCGCAGGGGGGAGACACACCAAACCCAAAAACCAAACAAGGCGAAAGTCTACAAATAATCCATAACTTACCAAAGCAGCATTACACCTTCTTCCAGAGCTGGGGACTATATAGAACACGAGAAAGAATCAGCCATTCCCAAGTAACTATGTCATCATTTATTATCACATCCATTCCTCAATGGTTAATGCAGGTCAGGATAATTTAGACATCTTGAAGCTGCTCTAAATTACTCTTTGGACCTCGATCATTCTTTATAGCACCTAGGACTACAGCACAAGGTCACTTTTTTCCTCGCTTCCAGAAATGTACTATGGATCTGATGGCTGAGGATCTTGAAGCAAATCTCTAGGAAGGGTCAGGAACTCTCAGCATCACAGAGGAAAAGCAATTCAGAGGTGATCAGAGAGCACAGGAGTCTCTGAATCAGGGTGGTAGTTTTGCCTGTTATAAAGATGAATTTAGTCCCTGACAACCAGAAAATGTCCTTCAGTTTGGGTTATTTCTTGGGGTCTAATTAAATTATCCTGGGTGTCTTTCTTTCTGTAATGCTCATCAGGAGGCTGACAGATTTGGTTCCTGCATCTCAGGAAAAATTGCACGCATATGTCAGTGGAAAAATCACAGTCTTCAGTCATGGTTTTGAGAAACATCATATAAATAAATAAAATCACAGAACTGTTTTCCATGAGATCTCTCTCTCTGTTCTCCCTCTCACGCATACAGGCTCTTCACTGGGCACGAGGCCTATGCAAATGTGAAAAGTGACTTTAGGGATACAAAGTGCATCCTGCTTGCACTGAGGTTTTCAGACTGTCTTGAACAGATTATTCATGATGTATTGAAGCCAAGAGAACAATATGGAAAGCAGATTGGCTATGCACGTACAGCCCGATGCCAATTTGGCTCTCCATTTAGAGGCTGACATCATCTCTTGAAAGAGATGGAGCTACAAATTAGTTTAGCCCAAAAGGATGCTCTGCACAGCTCTGGGCAGGTCGAATGGCAGCACGCTCAGGCTTCAGAGTATAGGAAGTTATTAAATACTAATGATTTGCTCTGTGTGTGTGGGGAGGAGGTGGAGCAGGGGAGGAAGAGAACAGAGTTTACCTTCAAACTATTGATATTAGTTTGGCATCAAGTGTATTCTGTACTAGACAGTTGGTACTAACTCAAAGTCTATAGTACTTATATAGAGAAGACAGACAGGATATGGCAGACAAAATAACAGAGAAGGTTTCCCACATGGAGAATGCTTTTTAAAATCCAAAATACAGAGGTTTGGGGTCTCCATATTTTCATAGTATTTCCACAGATTCCTGTTTCCAAGGAAGCAAAAATGAAGTAAAAAACCTGGAGATTAATAGGAAGTATCCCTATGGTGAAACAGCTGACAACTGCTGAGCTGTATTTTAAGAAATGTTCACGTGCCATTCAGACACGATATAAGATTATCCCACTTATTTGCCTCTTACTATTAAAAAACAAAGAAAGAAAAAAAAAAGGGACAGAAAGGGAGAGCAAGTGAAGAAGAAAGCTGTGTGAGGGAGTGCTCTGAAGCAGCTGAGGATACAGTTACCAAGTATTAGGGGATCAGCCTGATGAAAGGATTCATTATGAGATCCCAGGACTTCAGGAGATCAGAGGAACCTTGGGGATGTTTTTAGATCTTGGATTCCAAGATGCCATTCCTACTGAAACCTGAGGATGACCTTGAATACTCATAGATAGACCCAGGGATAAGGTTGCTCCATAGCCTGTCTACAGTGATTTGTTAGTGAGAACCCATTAATGAGCAACTAGTTCACTTAACCAACGAACAACAATATATATTTAGTAATAACATGACTAAGACATTGACCTACTTGAGCAATCAACTATCTTACCCCAGGAGAAGCCAAAGAATCTTAAGCTCTTGGATTTCTCTTCTCATCCTATTTCATTCACCTGTCACGTGTAAGATGACTGGGCAAGCACTGGTCTGCCTCATGCTGAAGCCCTGCTCCTACTAAAGTCCATGACAAAACTCCTGTTGACTCATAGGACCACATCTTCTCCATCAAACTTAAACAACACATTTTGATTTACAGTCTCACTTATTGCACTGTCCTCCTCTTTCCTCTGAGGAGGGAAGAAGTCTTAAAAAAAAAAAAAGTCTTTTGTGTCTTATTAATCACAGCATCTGTACTACAACAAGTCTGAAGATAACGTTACTTTAAGTGCTACAAAACAAAAGGAGCTAATGTAGCCTGTGCGTTAGCTCTCTGAACTATTAAATTGTCTCCACTCTTTTCTCATGGGTTCAGCATCCAAGCTGGGACAGTCTAGGTTGACTGAGACGACTCTGCAATGCCATTCGTAGATGCTGCACTGACTTTTGGTGTGCTGCACTGACTTGTGTGCTAGGACCTTTGGGGCAGACATCGCAGAACGTAGTGCTGCAGTGACATGAGCTACCCTATGAGTCCTTTCCTAGCCTGTTGCAGGAGAAATTGGTTGCCTTGTTTGCACTAACGGGCAAACCTTGAACTAGCAGTTCATTTACACAAAACACTTCCAAGTGAGCACATTTCAGGTTTCCATCCTGTGCTTGTGTTTTGGTCGAAAGGTGCAGTTACAGTCCAGACCAATGAAGCAAACCAGTTATTAGCATAACTCCCAGAGGACGGGAGAGAAGGCAGATTCATGGTGACTATTTCTCCAGCAGCTGGCTAATACGAGAATAGAGAAACATCCTTTCCTACAGAGATCATACGTGCTGGCATGAAGAGATGCATGGGGAGAATATTTACAGAAGTGCTGATAGATTTGGTGATGATTTATTCTGAGACCACACAACAGAAGAGTAGCAAGACAACTCTATTAGGGGCCAACTACCAGCAAAGCCAGATCTTCTGCGTGACAAAGTTCATGTCTTGGAGGTCTGTGAGGAATATTGTGGTCCAGAGTCATCTCTACAGATCAGTGAGCCATCCAACCTCACCCCTGTCAAGCACTTCAAAGCACATGTAAGCAAGAAGTTTTAATAGCTTTCCATGTATCATGTATCTGTAATAATGAGGCTGAATCAAAATTATAGTAATCAACACCCGCAGACACACTAACAGAAAAGGCAAAACTGAGGAAAAGAGAATGCGCAGAGCACTAAGAACCACCTTTTGGTCCTTCTACATCTGCAATATGGGTATCCTCCAAAGGAGAGGCAGATGGGCTGTTTTGTAAAAACTGCAAATGAGAATTTCTATCTACCAGTCCAATCTGCATATATTAAAATGCACGTCAGGACTACAAAATCCCAAATACTTTAGTTTCTTTGTGTCTTTTTTTTTTTTTATATGGGACCTTTTTGAGAGTCATATCCAAATATCTGTAAATACAAATTATGTTTAACCACTGTCCCGATTTCTCAAAGATCTGAAAAGCTGAAGTACTAAAAAGGTATTTATATGGCAGAAAAAAAAAAGCAGTAAATGCCAGCTGATGCTTCCTTCAGCTGTAACTGGCAACAGAAACATGTATCATAAACGCACACATGCATGCACACACACACACACCCCTCAAGTTTGCACCTAAGACTATATTGCAGCTTCTGTGTCAGATGTAGCCTGGTGTAGCTTATAAATGGTTGTACTTCAGCAATGTATTTACAGCAAATTTTTTTCTTTCAACTAAAATGATCTAGCAATTTCCATGTCACCGTTAACACAAGAAAAGGAACAGGAACTAGTGTTGTCAATGTAAAGAAAAACACCTAAATATTTCTCAGGGAGTTGATATGCATCTCCCCAATAAAAAGCTGAGCAGATACATAGGAACCATGTTTCCTTTCAGGCTGGATACAAAACCCAAATCTACTTAAACATAATTTTGGGGTTTTTTTATTTTCATTTTTTTTTAATCTTGGCTTTAACAAAACAAAGCAAGCTTGCTTTGTTTTGTTAAAGCCAAGATTAAAAAAAAAAAGAATAAGAAATAAACAAGACACATGCACCTAGTTGGAGAATACGTGCCATCACATGCCCTAGTACAGAAAATCGATAATCATTCAAGAGGAAAATCACTGTAGACTCCACCAGTAAGGAAACTTAAACCATGAAGCTCTTCTTTTATACTTTTAAAGGGGATAAGCACATTGCAACACATACGTTACCATCTCGCGCTTTTGTAACTATGGGGAACTGAATTGCTTGGATTTCCTGTAAGTTCAAAAAGTTGTTGTGTAGCTTCAGATAAATAGAAGTTTGAATAAATACACTTCTGAGTCATCAATCAACCTCTCATTTACCCATTTAGTGGGAGGGTGAATGTCTTTTATGAGAGTCTGGTGGAGCACCACGGAGGTTAAGAACATGCTCAATCTGTTTGTTCGCTGCTCTGCGGTGCTCCCTGCTCCCCAGCCCAGCGAAGGGAGGAGGATTTCTGCCCGGAGCGAGGAGGGAGCCTGCCAGCTTCCTCACGTGGCTCCGCTAACGCAGCTCCGTTTGACCTACCGTATCCCCGCACTCGCAGCCTCCGAGCGGAGACTGCCAATCACACCCAATTGTGGAGTGGGTTTGCAGCAGTCCATAATATCGGCATATTTCAAATGGCAGGTGGAGAGATTTCTTTGTCAGAAAAGCGAGCTGTGCTGGTTCTGTTAAAAGCTGAAGTGATAGAACATGCCTCCCTATGAACTGCAACACACGGGAAGCAATCGAACACTCAGGGCCAGATTCTCATCTGCCTAAAATGAACCACTTTCCCAAAAATGAACGGACTTACTGAAGCTAGCAACATATTTTATGGATTACAGTGAGAGCAAGTGTATATCTGAGCATGCGAATCCTCCTTTGAATTTAGGAGTTTGTACTGACTTTGATTGCATGTAGGCAGAAGGCGGCTGCTTACCACTTACATTAGTTCCCAGTAGCTCAAATCCAGCAGTGCAAAACAAGTGCCATGACCATAATCTACTTCTTTTGAATGGGAATTTTCAGAAAAGATTAAGAGAAAAAAGAACACATCTGTCAAGTCTAGGCTTCTCTGTCTCTTGAAAGAGTTGAGAGAAGAAGTAAAATGATGAACTGAAAAGAAAAGAAAGCACAGAGAACAAGGTGAAGCCTTCTTTCGGTGCTGCTCGGCATAGCTCCTTTGAAATCAGAGCAGCAGTGCTGGTACACACCACTCGAAAGGGCCAGGCCATGACGAAAGGAAAAAAAGAAAAAAACCCAAACAGCGATGGTTAGATGGATATCCTGAGCTACTAGAGATGCTTCTGTGCCTTTTTCACTGACCAAAAGACTAGATTACAGTCTTAAACTGTAATAGTCTTAAAAGATACTGAAGATTGGAAATAACTACAACAAAATCTTTTCTTGTTATTACCTGCAATTCCAATGTTCTTTGACCAGTAGGGTGCCACAGAGTGTCTCTACAGCACTCAGATGCGTGAAGAATAGCTACAATAGCCATTATAGTGACAAACAAGTAGCTAAGCTTGAGCAACAGATACCTAAACCATTCAGCATCCATCTACTATACTCTACTGTATTGTACTGCATCCTTTTCTCTAGACGAAACTGATAGGAAAGTGCCAATAAGTTAGTAAATCACAATAAATAAATAAATAGAAAAGGACGAGAATACATAAGGAATCATTCTGTAATTCCAGTATATTCATTACTTGCAGTATCACCCAGCTCTGTAAAACATATTGCTCTGCAAAAGCAGGAAGTATAGAAATTAGGTGAAGCAAGGGGAAAATTAGATCTTCTCCATAAGCACTGTATCAGAGTCAGAATTCAACTTTTATGTCCAGAAAAGTTGTTTGAAATCTCTGCCTCAACCCCTGGCCTTGAAGTCCTTTGGAAAACCTTTTTAGAGCATAAGGCCACCGAGGAAGAAGCGTGGTACCGCCTAGCAGAACATAGCCTCAGATACAGGACTTCTATATACCACAATGACATAGAGATATAGTAAAATATCAACCAAAAAAAAGAGAAGTTATCAGACCCTCTTTTGAAGATCTTTTAAAACGTAATTTATTCCTAGTTTTGTATACTAAATAGGAAATATAAATATATTTAGCAATCACATTTATACTTTTTCCACTATAAAATGATTAATAATTTTTTTTTTTCAAAAAGCACAAACATATATGTGAAATGTTAATTGGGAAAATGTGTGAAAGTGAAGATCTTGGTTACTTTGAATTTCCTTAATGATCTCTAAAGGAAGTTTGGGGATCATCGAGTTCTTAAGGAAAGAATACCACTCCATTTTCTGAAACAGTTTTGTGATTTTTCAAGTAGGCAAGTAAAACGAGTATCTAGATCCCACTTAAAATATATCCTGACACCTTCTCTCAACTAACAGGTTTGATTTTTGAAAAGGATAATGGACTTCTAATACTATGTGGAGCCTATTCACTGATGTAACTCAGCCACATACGTGGAAGCTGTAAAAGTTACTTTCAATATATTTTTAAACAGATATTTTTGGCATCCTTTATTTCAAGTTGTATTATGAGGGAGAAACCTCTTCAAATGGATTTTCTCTGAATAGTAAGCTACCTGAAAAATTTTTCATCCAAAATTTTAAACTGCATTTAATTGACACGGAGAAAATTGAAAAAAAAAAAACCCGTGGTGAGCCTGTCTGGATAAAAATCTGGAGGACAAAAGAGTATAGTGCCTATCTAATATAGATTGCCCTGAGTTCCCTGAAGGTTTCAGAGAGTTTGACACATAACTGCTTTCCCACGCACACTAGAACGAATGCAATGCCAAATTGGTTCTGTCAAACAAATCTGACGTGACGTACTCAGAAGTGAGGTCACAGAGCTTCCTTGCTACAACATTTTAATTGAAATATCTGCTGTATTTAAGACAGTGCAGAACAACCAGCTGGATCATCATGGAAGATCCTACTGGAACATCTATCTTGCAAAAAGCACAAGGAGCTGTACCATGTGCAGAGCTGATGTTACCAATCTCAATGTCTGAAAACATGGAATAAAAAGAAAATGTTTAATTTGAATGGGATATATCATGCAAACTTATATAAGGGACATCAGGACTATAGGAAAAAAAAAATATTAGAATTGGATAGGTCTAAGTGATAATGAACAGGATATGTTTAGAAATAGTAACAACAATGGAAGAACTGAAACAAAGAGTAACAGGTCACCAGGCTTCAGAACTGAATTCTTGGCCCCAATGATGTCAATAGCAAAATTTTCATTAACTTTAGGAGAATCATGATTTCACCCAATATTAATGAAATTTAGATAGGAAAATAATATGATATAAGAGTTAATTTTTCAAATTTTTGTACAATAAATGAACATCACTTTCATTTTTATTCAGTTTCTGCCATCTATTAAAAGCTCTTCTTTGAGGTATTTTTAGCGTAACTTCCCCAGCCTTGAGGCTGGGGGTTAGGTGATCCTATGGGAGAAGCAAAAGGCGGGGCGGGAAATAGGTGAAGCAATACCTGTTTTGCTCAGTGGAATGTGTGATGTGACCTGTGAGTTGAAGGAGAAACTTCCATTCTTTGATGTCCCAGAGATCAGCAGAGAAATAACAAAGAGACCAGATGTGGAGACTGGGGCAGGTAATGAGCGCTCTGTCTGTGTGCTCAGCCTGGCCTTCTTACAGTTTCCTGCATTTACAGGAATTACTGCCTTTTTTTTTTTTTTTTTTCAAATCCTTAGCTTTTACCTACAAGCATCTGGAGTTAATACCGAACGCTTAGTTTTAGCTCCTCTAGTATTTTCTGTAGTCTACTTTAGCCTTTACCCACCACAATTTTAAACTCCAAAGATAGGTCTTCGTTGTTGAGTTAATTCACAAGAGTTAGCATAGATCAAGGCGAAGACAGACACATGTGACATAAATCTTGAGCAGCACAGGGTAACCAGATGATCACACAAAAAGCTCAGGCTTGTTTGGAGAGTATAAACATGTTAGGATCTGCTGAGCTTTCAGCCTAGGCTTGTGTTAAAAACTTCTCAGCATGCAAATGAAGAGATATTTGTGTGGATAGGTCTTTAATGAGTGACAGTGCTTGAATTATAATTTGAATTAGCTCTGGAGTAAAATAAGCTTTAAGACCACTGATCCCATGGATTATTTGCAAAGAAGCTATGATGACAGAAGGAAGGCAGGTGTGAGCTCTTCCTTCTGTGAGACTGGGGGCTAGAGGTACTCCTTTTCCTTCTGTCCCGCCTGGATCCAGCAGACACCTGCTTGTTCTGTTGCTTTCCATCTCGTGGCAGCCAAATATTTCTCTTTCAGTTGGATGTCATGAGCTCTAGTGCTCGTTTACAACCAAAATTTACGTTCCCTCATTATTGTAATTGTTCAGCTCAGTACTGTAATTTGAAATCTGCAGCTTCTGATAATAAAAGCACTGAAGTATGGAACTTACTGTTACATCTCTTACACTGTGGGATAGACGTGCTCCAGATCACATCAGGGATCTGGCTGTTGCCATGCCTTAGCTCTCTTCTGATTCATCTGTCTTAGTCGCCTCCCATGGAAACGGGGGAGCAAGAGCACCAGAGAAGAAAAATGGTTGTGTGCGCTGTGCTCAAGGTGCCATGCTAACACAAAATATTGACGCAGCTGGAGCACAAACATGAACCTGACAGCTGGATAATTCACCCAGCAGCTTTGAGAATCTCATGGAATCACAAAACTAGCCACAATTTAATTTTTTTTTAGCAGAAAATGCCAATTCGTAGCTAAATGTAGCACATAACTGTGCGGATATTGAGAATATTTTGTTTTGATGGTTTCTGGGAATGCATAGCTTTGATTATCCATTTTCAAACCAATTTTTCATCACAACTTCTTCTATTTTATTTGGTACATCACGTGAAAAAAATTAAAATCAGGGAAAAACATTGTGCTACATGCTCGCCTCCTGAAATTTCATTTCTTTAGCTTCTTACAACTTTTTGCATTCATTCCCTCCAGACATTTAAGGGGGGAAAAGACAAAAACAAGCTCAAAAAGATTGGATTCATATACATTTGGATATAAAGACAACCAGTTCCCACCCATCCCTTCTTAAAGTGAGATCGCAGAGATGCTATTGCGTGAAAGAGACCCTTGCATCATTCTGCAATTTTCTCTATACAGTTCCTCGTTTGGAACACATCACACATTTCCAAGCCTGGTGCCATGCGCCTGAGATTTGGCAGGTTTTGCAATCCCGTAGGTGTTTGACATCCTAGCAATCCTTGCTGATGATAACAGGAAAGGCCAGAGGGCCAGATGGGAATATGAAAAGCAGCTGGGATCACACTGGAGTAAGGAATCGGTGAAGGTTTGCCCAGGCTCACTGATTTTGGTTTCGTACTGTGGCCAGCCTTTGATCAAGTCATGGCTGTAATTTTCAATAGAACATATGCATTTTTACTCAGGCTTTTATTTTACTGTCAGATCTTTGGCATTTAAAGTCCTCTCTGCTCTTGGTCTCTGTTAAGGAGGGAACAGACCAAGAGAAAAGAAAGCTGACCTGCTTCACTAGATACATTGGTATGTTGCTGCAGATAGAGTGGCAGGACTGGTGCCACTGGCATAAGGAGCCGGCCTTATTTAGTATCCAATCTACCGTATCATTCAGACAGTAATTTGAGCTCCTTGGGTTTTTCTTCTTCGAAACACCTGCCTCTGGTCCTGCAGGACTCAAATGTCAGCAAGCGAGGACAGAGAATAAATGCCTTCCCAGTCTCTCTGTTTGGCGAGCTATTCTTCAACTCCCGTCTTGCTTTCCAGGTCATACAGGTACATTCTTTGAAGCCAGGGAGGGTTACAGACAAAGGAAAATACAGAATAAAAGCCTGCAAGTTGGAAGGGCGAGTATCATCAGGGGCCTGAATAAGGAAGCGTGCAGCAAACACTGAGGAAAAGCTAGAATGATGCTCACAGAACGCTGCAAACAAGAGGTGAGTCATGGGGAGTAAGTATACCATTAATATAGTCTGAACTGCTCCAAGAAATAACAGACAAAAAAAATCAAAAACCTTTTCCTGCACCTTGGATTTAGAGAGGCAACAGAGTGAAAGCATGAAGTAATGGAGCTGGCGGTGCTCAGTAAAAGGAAGTGCTTATTTGAAGGGGGTAGATGTTCTAAACATCAGTGAGAGGAAGATGAAGCTGAAGTCCTCTACAAAAGTAGAGCAAGTCTAGATCAGTCACCGTTAACCCCGCTGCGAGGAACAGCTCAGCAACACAGGGCAAGGAAGGCAGGATCTCAAACCTTGTGCAAAGGGGTGAGCACTTTTCCTATCCTTCTGTTCAAAAGAATTATAACCCTACTTAAAGCTGGTGAATAATTTCTGCTGATTCATAGAGAGACATTTGCTAATTCCACCAGCATGAAAGGAGAGCTACAGACAGAAATATTGCAAAGGAGGCTTACAATTACTCCAGGCTTTTAAACCTCTGTCAGCAGTCCCACAAGCAACAGATATTCTTACAACAGGTTCTTTAACAAGAAGCACATCTAAAATGTGCAAGGGAGCATTGCACAGATGTGTGGAAATCAGCTCAATATTGGAGTAGTGTGGATTTCCTCATGGGCTTATAGCTGAGACAGGCAGGAGCATCCAGTGAAACAGGGCAAACAATTTCACTCTGTCCAATGCAACAGGGTCTCATCGGAAGGGTAGACTTAAGCCACTATTCCCAGACTGCCTTTTCCAACAGCCTGAGAGCTAGTTTGCCTCTCTGGCATGAGGTGAAATTCTTCTGCAGGAGAGGAAATATGTAGTAGTCTCAGAAGGATATCATACCAGAATTAAAGGAAGTCCTGGATAAGAATTAGTATTCCTGCATAATATTATGGAAATTCTTTATAAAGAGGCTGTCTGAGGCATCAAACTCCTGCATAGCACGAAGCTGTGATGAAACTGGTCTCTCTGTGACTGCCCAATAAGAATAAAATGAAGAAATATCATCAGAAAATGAAACAGACCTCTTCCACAGGAAAACATTTTCTCTAGGTGGACTTTCAGTTGTGAAAATCCTACATGGTGTAATTTGGCATGAACACTAATGCTGTCCTGCTTGGAACGCCAAATAAGAATTTACTTACGTTTTTCTGCACCATTAGATCTGGAGAATTACCTGAACAAAATCTATTGGTTTGGATCAATATTCTACTTCGCATCCACGAGAGGTGCAGTTCCTGGCTTCATGTGCTCCTGTCAATTTACTTTCTTGCTAAACTACATCTCCCCCGATTCATTAATATTTTAGTAGATGTTTTGCTCCATACTCTGTGACTAGCTTTAGCATACAGACACATCCTACAGATTCAAGATGATCTCTGCCCTCCATCTCTCTACACTATAATGAAAGAGGTGGTATGGAAATTATTCAGTAAGCTCCCATATCCTTCCAAAATCCTACACATGGAATAAACTACTGCAGAGGAAAGGCACCACATATCCCAAGACTGTCTATAGCCTGACTCTATGAAAACACTTTTGAATAGCTCATTCCAGAAAATAGAAAACATACATTAAGACATCTTCTCGTCCCCAGCCATTGAGTGGGACAACCTGTTAGGGAGACTGACTTTCAATTAGGGTATTTTGTCTCTTTCTTTCTGTTGCCTGACCAGGAGGTTTGGTGTTCCTCTTTAGTTTCCTTTTTTTAGTGCTTCCTACACTAGAAATACATCTCTCGATGATGCTGGAGCCTTTCTCTATGTGGTCTTCATTCCAAGACCATTCTATTCTCCACTCGTTACTTCAGATGGTAGTTTCAATTCCAATTTCTTCCTAATCCAGATATTCATCCCTTACCTTTAAGAACAGCTATTCTTAGTTTCTTTCCAACTACCATTCTTGTCTGTGTTCCTTGCCTGGTGTGGACACCAACAAGCTCACTCACCAGATGATTTGTTTTTCCCATTAATTTTACCCTCTCTCAAACATAATCCATAGACAGACTAATTTTCTGTAGTTTGATAGCCATCTTTGGAGAGAAAGATACGGTTTCAGTTTATATTGTATTATTATATGAGCTACCAGTAATAGCAAGCAAAAAATCAAAGACTTTGACTTCTTTCCAGCTTATGTGGCCTTTGCTTAGAGGAGAGGTATACTTCAACACAGTGAGAGAAATTACCTAAGGCCATTACATAAACCTTAAACAGTAGAGTTTGTGTATAAGTGGTAAGGGTGACTAATAGTGGAAGCACTGTTAAATACAAGCAATCATGAATGTAAGAAAAAGTCCCTTGGCGGTCTTTTTGGGGGTAGCAATAAATACCGCAGATGTTAGCAGCTTTAAGTAGACTCAGATTTTCTGTCATAGCAGTAGACCGCTGGGTACAGAGTTTGAGTCTACAGACAGGCTTGCTTTTCTTTGTTCCCCTTTATCAATCATTTGGAAGTAATTGGCAGATGCCACCGGAGATCCACACTCACACCTTCAAAACCCCTCACTGATGCCTTTCTTTCCTGTCACACGTTAGGCACAGGTAAAGAAGAAACTCCAGATTTTTTCCTATAGGGAACTTGCCCATTTGTCTGACTGGCAAACTTCAGATGGCCTCCATCACATCCAGGTGAGTTCCTCTTTTCTTGCGGTGATTTGGAGAACAACTGTTGCAGTATAGCTGTAGCCCTGTATCTGGATGTGCCCATTCAGGAAATACCATAAATGGAAGGAAATATTCTAGACATAGGACAAAATAATCCCCATATCGTCCTTCCTAGGCAAGACACGTTTCAGGCAGCATCACCAACATCCTTCACATTGTCCATGTCATGTAGCAGCGGTCTCTGTAAACAGGATCCCATGTCTACGTTTCCATGAAAACGACATTGTTACTCCTTTCTGTTTGACCTGCAGAGCTCTCCATCCCCTCAGTTTATCCCATTGTTCTTTCACACCAGTCCTTGTGTTTAGGGCCTCTACTTCATTTGTGACATAGTTGCTTTACTTTCCTTCCTTCAGATCCATTTTTATGACACATTAGCTACAGAAAAAAACCTCTTTCTGTTAAGACCTCTAATATTCCAGTTGTCTATTCACTGCTTAGGCTGTAAGAATACCTGCTAAAACACATACCACATGAATATAACGCTGAGGAGCATCTTTGTAAGGCAGGCAATAAACTATTCACCCCCCACAGATCAGCACTTCTGATTCGGGCTGCACGCTCAGGGCAGCCGAACCCACATGAACGCAACGCATAATCCAGATGGTTTTAGAAATCTAATAATCATTATGTCAGCAGCCATCTCCTTTCTTATCTCGTGATTTTAACTGTGACTGGCTTGAAGTCATGTGATACTCTAATTAATTAAGCCTTCTGCATACACCACGTATCTGCACACAGATATAAGATCTCATCACCAACGTAAATGAAACTATAAATCAGTTCACCAAACATAACTGAAGAAATTCAGAGCAGAAAGTTGGAGACGCCTTTACAAGTGACTCATAACATTACACAGCTCCTCCGTAGTATTGGAGAGCTTATACACTAGAAATTTGCTCTTTCAGACTCCAGAAAAAGAGATGTTTTTTCTTGCACTAAGCAGTAGCAGCAGCAGGGAAGTGACTCATGGCAAAACAAACAAATGAAACAGAGGTAAGAAGTGAAAAACCAGTTCTGAAAATCAGGGCAAAGAAAGGAAATTTTTAAAAGGTTACACTGTTTATTAATTAGCACCATAATTTTACCTCACTCTCTTGTGTCTTACCACTTAGGAAATGGTTGGCCATGAATGGGTCAGCAGGCAATAGCACTCCCATTTCTGCTTGTGCAACTGTCACTTCCAGGTAAATGGAAGAGACAAACACCTGGCCACAGATGTTTGTGCTACTGGTGCTGCCAAAAGATTCACAAAAGCTGGTTACCAAGCAACAATTTATGACAAAAGTCTAAACAGCATCCTCTTGGTACTCAGATTTGAGAACAGAAGAGTCAGCCCCCACTGCTGTTGTCAGGTCACTCAGGAGACAGGGTGTCTCCCGCCACAAGTGTGACTGGTGTCATAAACGGTTTCCCATTAACCGCCCTTTACTTTTTGTGAAGTTGCCTGCTCTTAAGCTGTGAATTGTGTCTAGTAAGAAGGTAACTCTTAGAAAGCATGGATCACAGAGCACTAAATGACTAGGTGAACGTTTAAGTGGGCTTCTGGATCTCTTACCGTTACCTTGATGTTTATTTAATGGACTAGACACTCGCACACAATGGTGATAAGTGCCAATTATGGAGCTGAGAGAGAAAGAGTGCTCCAATTGGGCTGGTAAAAGCAAAAAAAGGGCAATCCTATAATGCTTCTGTGAGCAGCGCTCCTCATACCAGTGCTTTATTAAACACAAATTTCTTTTTCTTCTCCAGATAATTTTATAATAAACAGAACACTTCTATTTTTGAGCTTGTATTTTTTTCTTTTGTTAATTTCCAACACCAGGACACAATAAATATACATATACACGTCCAGTTACGTATACATACATTATATTTTAATATACAGGCTTCAGGTCATAGGGATATCACTGAGGGCAGAGTTCGGGCCACAGTCTGAAGGACGTTATATTGGCCTCTCCTGCTAACAACCAGCAGCAAAATTGCATTAATCCCACACTGCATGAATCCTCAGAGCATCCAGCTAAATGCGCCTTTCTAGGTCTTATTCATCTTCCGACTCTGCCACACGCTGGGTATTTGGCAACACATATGTGAGGAACATGGAGAGGAGATGGAGATGAAGGCTTCCCAGGTCTGCCACCACCACAGCTAGCAGGGACGGTCTGAAGAAACAGGTCCTGAACTGCCTTTTTTTTTTTATGGACACGAAATGAACTTAAAAGCTTTTTTACAAAGCTGATTAGACAGACAGTGTGGCTTCAGATGCTTTGCGAGAGCTTTTTTCACCCCCTCCTTCATTTCACCTTATTTAAAATTAACTTACATTCTCACCTATACTTAAGCAGAAACTGTTGCCATGGTAACCCTGGAGGTCTTCTAAATCCAGCACATGATGTAAGCAACACAAACAAATCCCTATAGAAAGGGATCCTGGCACCAGACACAGCCAGTTCTGCAAGGATTTCATCCAGGGGGAGTGGAGGTAAGAGCAGCCACTGCTGCTGCCGCCCCAGGAAGGTACCAAGGCTCTCAGTCAGGAGGCACCTCTCATCCTTCTCCCTTCTCAGATGTGCAAGGAGCTGAGAACTGAGAGCCTGAGGCTCAGTAATGAGCTGGGAGAAAGGTGCCCCCAGAGCTGACCCCAGCACTGCTGCATACGGAAATCTCAACAGAAGCACCAGATCAGTTAGCTTGGTGGCAGCCCATGGTGAAAGAAGGAGCATGGTTCACATTGATTTCCTCTATTGTTTTTGCATTTATTGCTTTTTTTTGCCCAGATGCCCTGTTTTTAGATGCCTGGCCCCATCATGTTACTCCCACAGCAGCAGCATCCCACTGCCAGCTTCCTGGCCTGCCGTGGGCAGTGGTACGTGACTCAAGGGGCAGGTGGCCAAGGCAGCACCATCCTGACTTGTACAGAGCTGGTCGCATCCAGGTCCAGAGACACCACCAGGCTGAAGCAGTCTTTGTCATCATCATCCATCATCCTATGATTTCGATGCTTGTTGGATGTACCAAATTGTCAGCCCTCTTGGATAAAATACCCCAGTTACCCACACAAGAGCTGTAGCTGTACATTCAATTTCTACAGTCCCTCTGACCCTGCCTGAACATCCTAGCACTGAAATGCAGCATGAAACGAGGTTCAGTCTCCACAATTCCCTCCAACATTTCCTCCGTCACTCAGCTCATTAGTGCTTTCATGTAATGAACAACTACTCATAAGACTGGAGTGAGACCACTAAGTCATTTCCCATGGACTGCTTAGCTGCTATCAGAATAGCAACAACTACTGATTTGGGCTGGAGTCGAACCAAAGAGCCCATTCCTTCAAACATTGCCCAATGCATCTGCTGAAAATTATTCCACATGGCATACACATAGACAGAAATCCTCTTTAAAAGACTTATTTCCATCCCATCTATGTGACTTGCCTATATATTCTCAGGCTTTCCAGGATTTTAATTCTCCTCCCTAACTATCTGAATTCCAGGTTTTGTGGCATTTCTGAGCACTGATAAATCCCTACAAAGCATTGATTTAACAATGGAAACAAGAGTAGATCAGGAAAAAAGGGAATTTAAAGAACAGGTACCATCCTACCATACAAGGCGAGGTTTTATAGACGATAAGGCCAAAATAAAGGCTGTATTTTTCTGTCCTTTTTCTGTTTTCTAAGAGAAATCTTACAGACTGCCGCATCAACAATCCCAGAATTTACAGCAGGGCTCTTTACAACGCGGGTGTCAGAATCTAGCACAGGAATTCAGGGAGGGCAGGAGCTATTTTTGTAAAACTATCATTTGATCTCCTTGGACTATCTTTATCACAGAGTATTGTGAGGATACATATGGCAACATATAGCCTTTCTTGCTAAGAGCTCCTCTGCTTCCTATGTGGAAAATTTGCTGGTGGTTTTGCCTAAGCAAAGACTAGAGGAACAGGGTAAATAAAGCTCTTTTAATTTTTTTTTTTGTTTACTTTTAAATAAATGAATAAAATAAACCAAGAGCAACAACAGCTACAAAAAACCCATGGGGTAATCGGTGAATTTGCCTACCAAAGTGCTGACTTTCCAGCTTCTGCAGCTCTCATTTCTACTTCAGTTGCCTCCTCCAGATATTTTAAAATCTATATAGACACACATATTGGACAGATATTCTCCTACTTTTGATCTCTGGAGATTTCAGCTCTGTGAAAGCTCAAAACACTTATTGGTTCTGCTCACCCTCTGTTAGCTTGGCACACTAAGTCACACCAGAACTATATTTATCACTTTTAATTTTCTAGTATTTTAACTTTTTTATCTTATTAAACAATTATCGACAATCTGCAAAAGTTAATGGTCTTTTTCTTAATTTCAAAGTTTATTCTTAATATTCCTCCCTCCCTATCCATATGTGAACCTCCAATTTGCAAAGCCGACTGCTGCTGCCTGAACTTTATCGGTGACTTTTAATTAGACACGGTGACTTTTGAAACTGTTCCTGCTCTGCATGGTACCAGGCAGTCACGGGCATTGTCAGACACATGGTTTCCAGTTCTTCACTGTCCCAAACCTTACATAATTTAATTAAAACCAGCAGAAATTAAATAAAAATTGTACCAAATCAGAATGCCACACCTTTCCAATTGCTTTCTCCTGGTGTGAGTGACTGCATAATATACCAGTCAAAATCAGGGAAATCAGCTTTACATTTTTACCATTTAAGAGGCTTAAGCAGTCCCCTGGGATCCAGTTAAAGTGGCCCACATAAGAGTAGGGAAGGAGAATGAAACTTTCTGCTTGTGATTCAGGGCTCACCAATAATGTCTTTTACTTTTTTCTTCAGCCATCTTCACTAACATGCTCTATCCAGAAACTTTAGAAGCCATCAGAAAAATTAAAGTATGGCTAGAGACAGTTCTGCTATCAGGAGAGAGCCAGGAGTAGAAGAGAAGGTCGTGGGATACTGCCAAGTACATTCAAGCTGTACTCAATAATCCTGTGACACTAACGTCATCCTGTGCCCTTGTCAAACAGCATTCCTACCTGCACAAACAGATGTGGGAGTTCTGCTCTTGGGATCTGCGCAATCATGCGTCCTAATCCCAAACGGGTGCCCAACGTGCCATCATCTCTCATCGTTCTACAGTCTTTAGAAGTGTCTCTATCAATTTAGTCTCCAGCATGTTTCTCTGGCAACAACATACCAAGGAATTAACTATTTTGGAATCTGACTTTCTCTTTAAGGACTAGGTAACTGCAAGAAGCTCAGTAGCTGAGGCAAGAAATAAGAACTTCTTATCCATAATGCCAAGCTCATACTCTAACCCCTTACAGCTCCAATGCCACACCTATTCAAAAAGCCCAAGAAGGATCCCTGCTTTGCTACTATGTCTTCTACAGATAGAAGTCAAAATTCCATATATCCATCAAATTCAGGAGAACTAAGCTTTTATTCACATACAGACAAAAGCAGTATGGAATACTAGTCAAGGGAGACCCAGAGAAGCACGCACAACAAATACAGTATTCCAGCCACTGACCCAGCACGCAATTCTTTCAGATGCCATGTTCACTTACCACTTTGTACACATACATATTTAAATTTATATATTTACGTGTGAATGTACATGTGCATATATGTGTACATACATATTAATATATTTCTTCCACTAGTCCAAAAGAAATAGCACGATATAAGAAGAAATAGTACCTGAAACTGGGAGAGAGCAGTTTTTCTGTGGAAGATAGAGGAGCCTGCAAGTGAATGAAAGTAGCTGAGCCCTTACTTACCAGCTGAGACACATAAACCACTATAATGAGTATGCTGTGAACCACACCAAGGGATAAGGCATTCTGCTTCACAGCTCAGGTGAAAAGCATATATGCAATCAGTTTACAAGACCAGTTTTCCTCTGCAACTGGTTCAGTAACTGAACATGCCCATTGACACACATCAGAGGAGAAGCAACACCTTGTGAAGCACAGGTCACCTTTGCCCTCCCATCCGCTCGTTATCAACCTGTATTCCTAAAATATCCAGCTACTAAACAAAATGGCTCATCAGATGCAACATTTAGCTTGCCTATTTACAGAACAAAGCCTGTCTCATTTAACTATTAGCCTTAGCAGGTATGTCAAATATGGTAAGACACGATGAATCACAGGTCTGGCAAAACCTGAAGGATATTGCTAGACAACAAGATGATTTTTTTACTGAAAAACTGAATAAGAACTGATAAAGCTAAAAATGGTCAAGGCTGGTTTTGCATTTTATCGGTACAGTACCTGGGGGGAGCGTTTTTCCAGGCACTTTGCTGAAGAAAGCTGTATGGAAAGCAAGATGGGGAATAAGATGGTGAGATAAGAGGGGTGTTGCATGCTGTGTAACAAGACTGAAAGACTGCGTGGTAAATTGCTGGGAGGTCCCTACTTACTGTCTCCGTGCAGGCTCAGTTGGAACACTAAAGCAGTGGTTGTTGTAGTAGATTTCCTGAAATCACCTACGGAACTGGTAAAAGAACGTGGGACTTACTTAATAAGCTATTAAATAAGGTATTGCATATTGATCTGACAAGGTGGCTTCAGTTACTGGGAGGACGCACACACAGGCTGCTAAAGTGAGTTTATCTGAGTCTAGTTATAGACTTTCTTTGCCATTTAGGTGGTATTTGAAGTAAGACAGGAATAAAAGCAGTTTCCAAGCTATTTGAAAGAGTATTTCTGACACCTCAGGTCAACTGTCATTTTATTTCCAGGGCAGATATATAACTACTCTATGTGGAACTTATTTAGTAAAAAGTGGACTGGAGCCCTGGACAGGGTGTCCGTGCCTAGTTTCTCATGTAGCCTCTGACAGAATAGCACTGCCATTTTCAAGCCACACAGATAATTTCGTACCTGTGGTCTGGCCTCAGCTGCATGAACTCCACCGAGATGACAAAAAGCAGGGAATAAATTAACTGCCAATTATTTTTGAAGCTAGCTACAGTCACTTTTAGGATGAATATATTTTTTCTTGGCCTAGACCACTTGAAATTAGCAGTTTTTCCTTTTCGTTTTATGGCACGGAAAAGCGAGGTCGTTCTTGAGGGAATGTTAAATATTCTTATGTATTCCAACAATGTCTCTGTGCTCCAAAGGTGCATGCAAAACCTGTGGCAAAACCTGGAGCTGAAACCCTATTCCTTGAAACTGCATAACAGTCTGCAACAACGAAACCCTACCAAATATCTTTAGGAATTATCATATATGGATCATATTCCTTTTTCTTCAGTGCTCATGGCTTTTTTTCCCAGGCCTTCACTGCGCAGTGACCATCAGCAAGCTTTGACGGAGAAGCACACAGCAAGAAGATATTCTTACTTATTTTTATACGTCTTGATCCAGTGTTTCAATCAGAGCATAAATTATTTCTCAGGAAGACCACCGTTTCAAATATTATTTACATCTCCATTGGCATACCTCCCTTTTTTGTTAGCATACTGAATGGAAGGAAAGACAGAAAATGTAGTATGAATATTAGAAGAAGCCCAGCTATCTATTACATTACAAAATAAATTCCCTAGGAGAGAATTACAGGTCTCTCACCGGAAACACCTAAAGTCTAGCAGGGAATGCATTAAAAGAGGTGCAGCAGAGAACTATGTTAATCTCACAGATGTGCCAGATGACCTAAAAAGGTTTTATCCTCTAATACATAGGATTCTACATTATATGTATTTCTCTCATCATTCGTCTTCTCTTTCTGATTGCAAATCCCATTCAAATGCACGCTTCTTCTCCTGCATAATGCAACGTATAAAATGGCACTAACCAATTATCTTAGCTATTTAATACCTACAGAGTCCGTCCTTTTGGAATGCTATAAGCCTGTTTTTTCCTGGGATATGTCATTAGAATGGAAGTGCCACTATGTTCCTGATGACTTGTATGAAAGAAGAAGACAGGACTGATTGTGAATGTGTTAATTATATTTTAACTTTGCAATGCATTTCAGAAAATATTAATAAGACTGAAATTTCAATTATTAATTACATAATGACTAACACAATGCAGTTTTGCAGTCTAATCCAGGCACATTCCTGAATAATTTAATTCTGAAAATGGTGTGGCACAAAGGGCCTGGATCACAGTACAATCAAGCAGTAGTGGGAATGTAATAATCTCAGGGCAAAGAAATCCAAATTATTTTCTTCCAAAAAAAACCCCTGAAATTCAAATGCTCTTCAGTGATAAAAATTAGATTAGGAAATGTAATCTCAGCACAATATCTAATCAAAGAATAGGGCACCAACCAGTCATTTCTTACATTAATATCAGTGTCAAAACCTGCACTCCAAAAATGTGCACTTCCAAGTGTTTGACTGATGATGTTTGTTTCCTGATTACTCATCACGGATTTTAGCTGCTCACCGATAGATCTTTCTCCGCAGTACCTATTGCGTAACTGGTCATATTTACTATTAGAGTATAGGACAGCTGGCAGGGAAACAATCTGAAAAAAGTTGTGGAATACAGAAAGCCTTCAGAATTTTTTTACTGCGATGCAGAGAAAAACAGACATCATGCAAAAATATTTGTTAAAAAAACAGAAATTGTTTCTCATTCCTCCTCCCTTCCACCCTTAGTCTAAATGCACATGAGCCTAGAATTTACTGAAAATCAGACAGACAAGGGATTCGAAGGAAGCACTCCCATGCCTGAAAAAAATCCTATGCTGGCTACTGCAAGGTGAAGGAATGTGATCTCCTGACACCAGCCCCTCTTGTCTCTCGCCCTTTTTTCTCCCTGCCTGCCCCCTCATCAGTCTCCTTTCACTGCCCTTTGCAGCTAAAAAACACCTTGCCAGCGAAGGGCTGAACTGCACTTCTGCAAAATATTTCATTTTTGGCAAGTTGGCATTTTCTGACAACAGCGAGTACCCACGTAGCTCTAGGTTTGACAGCCTGGCAGAGGCTGGGAGGATGCTAGAGGTGCAAGGGTGCAAGAAGCCTGTCCAGGGAACACTTTGGTCAGGCTTCTTATTTATTTTCAATGGACTGACACATCCTCACAAGCACGTCTCGGAGGGAAGGAGCTAGGATGGTGACCCTGGTGGCTACCCACATGTCAGAGAATAAAACAGAACGAAAAAGTGGTGACCACATTATTATTTTTTTAATCTACCCTGGATTCCCACTGCCATGAGAAGGAGCATAGATACAGGAGCCAGATGGAGCAAACGCTGGTGTCTTACAAATGCCACTACCGCAGGGAAAGGCGCGCAGGCACTCACACACACAAATAAAGTAAAGGGAGGGAGCACCAGCCTCAAGCGAGAAGAAATAAGGTTGCTGTGGGCAGGAGGGCTGGGGAAGGGAACAGATTGCTGCTCTGCTTCTTGCACCTGAGCGCCCTGCCAAATTGTCACTCAGGCCAGAAGTGGCAGCATAACTGCAGCCCGTTAATCCCTGCCAAGCCATCCGCAGCCAGCCTGAAGGGAGCCAACATGACCTCCCGCTCACCCCGCACGCCGGCCAGCTTCCAGGTAGCCAAAGTCATCAGGAAAGGGTTGCTTCTCTGCATGTGCTTTTGTCTTTCTGGCTGAAATATGCCCCTCCGTGTTTTGGTGACATGAGCCGAGCCATGGGGAAACAAACATTGGTACTGCGGGTTTTTCAGTCGTTATTGCTGCTGACTGCAAAAAATAAAACTCAGTCTTTTTAAAGCATAAGCCAGTTCTGAAATGCTGGCAGGGAACCTGCAATGCACGCTGAATGAATGCTGAAAACATGGGCAGTATTACTTCTTTAGCCAGATAACTGTGTTCTCCTCAGCTCTTTCCTACCTGCTTACTGCAGACTTCCATGCAACATGAAGAAATGCTCGTTCCCAAACTCTCACAGAGAAGAGGTGACGAGTCTGAGTGCACATACTGGCCCCCACGAGTAGCTGCTGACAAAGCCGTCATTGTGGAAGTGCGTTCTGGGTGTCAGCTACAGACGCAGAAATAATGCAATGTGGAGCCATCTAGTCATACACACCAAGTTGTTCATTATGGTTAATTTTACGGTTATGGGGTTTTTTTTATGCTAATTATCCTTAATTTAGGGAAAGCTGAAGTGCTTCACTGACTTAAACCCCAAGACGTGGAAGGCACTCACTGCATTTGAGATCACATTGTGTAAGACGAACATATCTTCTTACTTCCTTGTGAAACACCACTAAGTTAATGAACAAAAAACAGCAAGAGAAATTGCTATACCGAAAAATGGAAGTTTCCTGCCTAATAGCATTACTGAAAGCAGAATATACCCGTGTTTATGCTTGTGAAAAATAAACTCCATCGAAACAACTTGCACCTCCCCTGGCTCCGTTGCTACATGGCCTAAAAACCCTCCTTCTGCACCTCCTTCACTTCCCCTTCATTGTGCCCTGTAACTTGATGAAAGGAGCACTTATTAAGTTGATATTTCTTTGACACCATATGTGCAATTTGCACAAAAAAAAAAAAAGGTTTTGGCTAAAAACAGAGACATTTACTTCATGCTTCTTTCACAGTCACCAGAAGCACAGACTTAGATTTCTTAAAAAAAAAAAATCCAAAAACTATGTATCTCCCCTTCCCAGAATGCGTCTTAGAGATAAATCTATTTTTTAAAAAATCTTTAGCTTACACTACACTCTTTGTTAGTAATGCTGTATATAATGGCATTCTAAAACAAATGTTTTCTTCCTTCACAGTGCCTTTTAAAAAATGACAATTTGATGCACAGAGACAAAACAGGGGAGGGTAGGGGGAGAGATTCCTGGCTTAATTTTTATGGAGCTAGAAAAATTCCAACTTTGCCAAGCAAAAGAGCAAGAGGAGAGGATTCCTGCCAAGTGTAGAGAACTGTCTTCCAGAACCATGAGCACAGCTCTGGTGACTGCAGAGTAACCTGCATTGTTCTGGGGAAATGCATTAGACACAAAGGAAATTTACTCCTGACAGAGCAGCAGGGTTTCTTTTTCTTCCTCTCCCCAACCCTTTCTTTTATTTAAAGGGCCTTATTTTAAAATGTCATGAAGCACTAGGCAATGGCAGCTTTCTTTGGTCATCAGCCATTCAAATTAAAAGCTACTATGGCTGTATGAGTTTGCAGTCCCATACAGAAGTACCACAAGAGCTGTGTTATCAAGTGTTGTACAATGAACACATTTCTTCAAATCCACGTAATTAATCATGGGCCTGGCTGAGTAGAAATATACTTTTTTTTTTTATTTAAAAAAATGCTTTCAGCATAAGTTCGGCCAAGTAAACTTCATTAAGTTTATGACTGCTAACCTAACTAGCACTAAGATATTTCAAGTCCCTCAGGGGACCCCAGTACTGAGCTTTCTGGTGTTTATGTTGCAAGCAGTTTACCTGCAAGCATCCTTAGACTCAGCCCAGTCCAAGCAGATACTAGCATTTCTTTATGACATGGGGCACAAACTGCAGGTGTTGTCTTGGCTTACAAAGTTTAAGCAAAAGGATGTAGTGATTTTTCCGATGACAACATACTGCTTGCTGTTCATAGGGCAGGAGAGACATTCAGATTAAGAGAGGTTCCACAGAAAATGCTGCATTGGACTTAATTTTTATATAGGTACCAACTAAAAAACAAGCATTTCCCAACAATGATGTAATTATTTTCCATTCCAGGGTGTGCTATACCTATGCATTAACTAATTCTGTGATAGATTATTCCCAGCAAATGTTCAGTTTTGAAGACTGCGTCAGATTTCTTTTTGCAACATGATAAATTGTTACCCTCTGCAAGCATCCATCCTCCTTTCCTGACATGCAGAAACCAAACAGTTTGCTAGGAATCAGCTCAGAATAGCAGTTATTATGGCTATTATTCTGACAACAGTCACATATTTGTGCTTAAATAAGTGACTTTCAGGCAGGACAAGAAGCAACACCATGATGCGAGGACATAACCTTGTATTACCAAAGTTGATGAGAACTATGGAAGGGAGTGAAATTGTTCTTAAGTGGTCCGTGAACCTCTGAAAGACGGGAACCTGAATCCAATGTTTGAATGAGGAGCTGAACTGTTTTGCTTAACAGAGTGGGAGGAGTGTAGAGGAACGTTTTGTCCCTTCAGAGAAAAGGCTTTACTTAGTTAAGATCTCATTGAGTTTATAGGCATGTTGTATCATCATGCAAAAATATCTTTATTGCTGAAGTCTTCTTCCACACCTCAGTTAGTCCAATATGGTCGTCCCAGTATAACCCACTTCTCAGAAACTTCTCTCCCAACTCCTAGTTCTCACTTCCACCCACAAACATCCTGCAAATCTAGAGCTGGGCAAGAGCTGGAAACTATAGCTTAAGGGAAACCACTTATTTCCAAAAATATTGTAGTATCATTTGGAACTGCAATTCAGAAATGTAAGAGCTTGCACACAAGGGGAAAAATATATATATATTTTTTTTAAAGCTTAATTATTTTAGAAAAGAGGAAATTGAATCCTCCAAAACAATACTGTATATCTTCTGCCTCCCAGTTCTGCAAGTGACCTCAGGCCTGGTAACAAAACAGTGAGTTTTCCTCAGTACAATAAACACTCTCTGGAAACCTGATTAACATGTGCATTCCTTCATCAAAACCCTGACAGTTTTGAAATGGCAAATTATCAACAAGAATTAAACCTGCAGGAAAGGAAGACCTCAATTTCAATCCAGGACCGTATTTAATTCATCTGTCCATTTATAGCCATCTCATTCTCTACCGCATCCTCCTCCTGCGTAGTTAGAAAAACGGGACACTGACAGTTGTGTCAGCACCAGCATTTTGACTCTTATTAGGTTTACTGCTGAGTGCAAACAGCAGTTGTGTTTCCTTCATGATCACGTCCCTAGCTCACCTTGGCGTAGTTTAGCTTGCCAACATTAAGTCTGGCGGTAGCCGCAGCAAGGTAATTAATTTCACACTCACGATATGCTTTATACCACAGCTCTTACAGGCTAACGTTGTTCCGAAGTTGTGTGCTATATTATGTCCTTAGGTGTCCCTGAAAAGAGTGTGCGACACAAAAGAGCGATCTGAGGGCACGCACGTCGGTGTTTATTAACTCTGCTGCTGAGCAGCATACATACAAAATTAAGCATGTGCATGGTAGCGTGTGTACACACATGTCAAATGGCTGGCCAGAGAGAGAGAGATTCAATAATCACGCTGCCGTATAATTAGCCAGCTCAACTCTGTTATATATTGCATCTTTCTTTTATCTTTGACGGGCTATAAATCCATCTGCCTCGGGACTAATTCTCACTTCCCAACCCACACTTCCCAGGAGACCAAGACATGCTATGAAATAACTTCCTGAAGACACATTTTTCCTCCACCTCTGTGTAATTCCATATTCTGCTCCCACGAAGATACAAATCTAGTCATGCACCAGGCTGACATCTTACAAGCCCCAGGGCCGGACCCTCTGTTGAGGCAGAAAGGGGGCGGTTGCAGCTTCCCAATGGGAATCAAACAGTAGCTGTCGCATCTGCAGTTATTCAGAAATAAACTCATATTTGGTTGCATTTGAAAATCCTCAATGAGGGAGATGTTTATTCATGAGCAGCAGAAAAGAATGCAGGAAGCAGTATCAATAAGATTACATCTGTTTGCACACGCTACAGCTGCGGAAAACCCTTAGGCCCAGAGATTTTAAGGCTAGATGGGACTGTTGAGAACAACTTGTCTGACCTCTTGCATCATAGTGATTTTCACCCAGTAATTCCTGTAATCAAGCCCAATGCTTCACAGTTAAACTAGAATATAACATTAATAAAGGTCTGTAACTTTGATGAAACATTTCTAAAGCATGGAGAGTCTACTGCATTTCTTGGTAATCTATCCCACTGATTAATTACCTTTCCTGTCACATTTTTGTGCTTTACTTGCAATTACATTTTTGGTGCTCTCTCTGTAATAGGAAGAGACTGAAATTGGAGTTGCATTTTTTAACCTGGCATTGGATCGCAGGAGCAATTTCACAGATGCTATACAACAAATGGAACATCACCTCCATAGTCCCGCTCATGACTCCAATTCTCAGCAGTCAAAGGACTGTACTCACATTTTCTATGAAGACCATGAATATTTGGGGCCGGAGGCTGTGTTGCTAGCACTTATACAATCCGAGAGACGCTATCACAAAACAAATCATCGTTAAATCCAATCTTTCTGCCTATGGCGTTGCACTGTGCTTCATGTGCATCTCTTTGCCCATAATCAGAGGTACGCATTTCACAGATTTGGTTCAGTACATATGGTCTACGTTTGTTTGTTTCTAACTTTGTGGTCTTTCAGCTGGCTGCATTAAAAAACATAGTATTTGATTGGAACCACGTGGCTCAAGTGCTATCGATTTTTCTGTATGTCACATAGCTAAACCCTTCAAACCCTCCAGAACCAGCTTGTTGCAAGCCTAGACGTCATATTAGATTTGCCAGTTTTTGTAGGGTTTTTTTTTAGGAAATTGGAGTAATCTTGAGAAAAACTTCAATCAGCTCCTACTATACTTGTGCTCCTTGTGAAAATTCTGCGATGTTGGTGATTTTGCAAATTAATTGCTTTGAGACCTAGCAAAATATAATACCCAGAGTCTCATTTTTGCTTTAGAACTATTCAAAGATAGAGCTGCCTGAATGCATCGGTTTGGGTGAAATTCTTTCCTGTGATGCATTTTGAGGTTTAACGTGTTTAACAGTATAACTGAAAAGACGCAAGGACTGCAATATACAGCATTGCCTAAGAGCTGTGCAGCCACTCATGGGACCACAGAGCTCTGACAGCCATTTCGTGACATTTAGAAAAGGCATTTTGCCACGCACAGAGTCACTTTGGGAATGCCAGTACATTCAAAAAGATGAGGGCGTCCTTTGTATTTCACCTTTGTACTCATGCTCCTACAAATCTTAGTGCCATTGAACCTCACAGGTAAAAGCTGATGGGGAAAGTAAGTGCTCTTTAGGAGGTTGTCCCTTCTGCCATGGTTGTGAATTTGGATTATGTGTGCAAAAATACATCCTTGGAATATGTAAGAGGTCAAACTCCCTGGAGGCCCATGGGAAAAGCTCCCTCACCTATCACTGTTAAAGATGAGCTTCACTTGCATCATCCTGCTATATATAAAAAAACCCAACACAATTTCCTACAATCCTTGCCCTAAAGAATTAGAAAATATTTTAATTTCTCTTTGTGCTGCCTGTATACTCAAAAGAGTTTGTGGGCACCTGTCAGTCAAGTGGGTATTGTTCCCTGGCTATTCACTCTTTTGCTGATCTCATTAATCAGTTTGATTGACAAGAGAGTGTATTTCGGTTTTGTTTATTTTGGAGAATTTTAATTGCTAGTAAAATTCCAAAGACAAATAAGTTCATCTTTTTCCCTAGTGTCACGGAGACATTTAAACAATAGCAGTGATTAATTTAAACTGAAAAATAAGTTGTGGTTCCTTGTAAATCCAAACGCCCTTTCCTCCCGTTTAAAGTCATTAATTATCTTAGTCATTTGTAAATTCCTTGCTGAGCCTGGAATGTCATGATCAACCTGTTGCTATTCAGAGAAGCTGTCTGTTTCTCCAGCCATTTCCTTGTGTCAAATTCAGCTCACACTGGCTGCAGCATGCAACATGCCCTGTGGCCAAAGAAGAATTCCTTTCATTCTTCTGCAGTTAGCATATCCCACAGGTAAACAGATTTTCAAATCCTGCTGTATATAACTATTTACAAAACAGTCTTCACTACTATTCACTTCCCATGCATCAGGACCACTTATTTGCAGGTTCATGTCCCACTCACATATACTGACAGAGAGAGGCCTCTAGACGGATGAAATTTTATCCAGGGAGAAGGAAGTATGAGTTGTTCCAGCATCTCCTTGTGATTTCTGATACTACCTATTACGTTGATGACATCTGCGCATTGTTCAATACATCCATCTCTCAGAAGTAAAAATAATAATAAAAAAATCTCACCTGATTACAAGAACTATAAGAAAGAAATCCCATTAGAAATAGTGTTCAAATGGTGGTGGTGGTGGTCTGTGATACAAATTTCAAAAGCGATGCACATCATTCTAATATATTGAAAGGAAAGTAGTTTGCATAGTGCAGATTAGTCAAAGATAAGGAAACAACCAGTAAGAAAAGACACATGAAACAAAAGTTATTTTCAAATGGAGATCATATCATGCTTTTAGTTATCTTATATAAAAGAAAGACATTTATAGATACTGGAATTCTTATGGAGACTGGTAAAAAAAATCTTCTCCCCATGCTGGAGGAACTACAGTAACTTGGTTTGGAAGATTATATCACATGTTTATCTTAGTGATATTATCCTATCTCTGTCACCAGAGTTAAACCAAAGGACAGAAGTAGTAAGATCCTCTGGAAACAAACAACAAATAAACATAAACAGGAAAAGATAAAACAGCTTAGGTGAATGGCTTCAAAGAGTTTATCTTCAAAGGACTTGGCTGGGCCACCAGTTTGGAAAAAGCTGCCTATCTGGATATGAAAATGGTTTTCTATTATTAAGCACAGGATGAGAAGTTATTTAACTATTATAGAGCCTCAAGCCAGAGAAGAGAGTAAATTACCAACAAGAATGTCAATGACAGCGGTGAGTCATTCTGTAAGAGATGGGAAAAGAGAGAAAAAGAAGGTCCAGCAAGGAAGACTGATGAGCAGGCTATGTAATATACCAAGACTTTCAAGAAAAGAAGTAGTATACAGAAAGGCTTTTATTATTATAACTCCTTAATATAGATGCTTCCTAACTCCAGATAAATGAAAATATACTATGCTATTTATAGGAAGACTGTTTTGCAGCTATTCTCTCTACCTGCTAATCCCACCTTGCCCAGAGAGCAAGGATTTTCAGACTGAAAATGCATCTATAACTGCTGCAGGCAGACATCTTGGGGAATGAACATCACCATCTGCCTCACCCTCAAGAAATTCAGCCTAGTGTACGTGAACCTGGACCTTCACCAAGAATGAGGGAAAGAAATTCAGGACTATCCTCAAAGTGCATGTTCAGGAACAATTAAAAGGGGTGGAACATTGGTGATTTTCTTCGTAAATGTGACACCAAGATGGTACATGGTAAGGCAGAAAGTATGTTACATATTCCCTCTCAATACCCAGAGAGAGCTCTTTCCTTCCCACATCACAAGATTAAATCAATGAAAAATATGAGAAAAATGTGTGAGGCCACATCCAAATGCCTGAAACATGCTTGCAAGTCCTATTTGTCATATTTCGTGTATGCCTATGAGGTCAGTGTTTTGTAGGTGTCTACAACACGTCTCTTGTAGGCGTTTTCTTGTCGAATCAGATGGTCAACATAAGCAAGGCAAGCTGTCAGGCATGCGCTTGCCTATTTATTTTTTTTTTTGGTGCCAGTCTAATAAAAGTCATACCTCTACCCACGAGCCTTTTCTTACTTATTTGTCCTTAGATGGCATCGTTGGCCTTACTGCCAGCCTGCTTTGTCATGATGTCCTAAAGAAGCCGCACAAAGTTACTAGAATCAGGGAAAGTGCCCTCAAGAAAACTGGTTCCTCTTTCAGAGATAAGGGCCGCCATCAAAGCGAGACCATAAACCATTACAGAATGCCTATACCATATAAAAGGAGGAGGCTGTATAAAGTGCTGTGGGTAATAAACCTTTTGGCCCCTTAAAGTGCAGCAATGGACTAAATTCTGCTTACTAATATAAATAATATAAGATAGTGATATAAAAAATTTTCTTACAGAGATGAATGATGAAAACCAGCAAATTCCTTGCAGCTTGAGTCATTCATTACCAGCCACGCCATGTGAGTGCATATGTGCTGAAGGCATTAACATGCTTTCACACCTGTTCTGTGACGGTGCTTAAGACATTCTTCAGAGTGACTTTCGCTGTTACAGAAATACGCCGCAAAACCATGCAGCCCCAAACCTTTATATTGCCTTCCAAATTGTCACATTAGAGATTAAATGGGAATAAAGAGAAAGAAAAACTCTCAGTGTTTGCAGTGTCGACAGACCACGGATTCCCATGAGGGGAAGAACAAGCTCCTCTTTCATCCGTTTCAATAACTAGAGAGTAGCGCTGGTCACAACACCCGGATTAGAAGATGGTAACTATCAGGTTTCATCGCATTAGCCGGGCAGTCACTAAAACTAAGGGTGCTGTTCATATCTTTCAGCATCCTCACAAAAGTGTTTTGTTTACTCTGGTTATGTCAGCTCCCCATTCTGAATGAGCTACTGCTCTCTTAAATAGACAAATTATATGCACACCCTGTGACACAGGGAAAAAAAAATATTATACTGAAAGGGAAGCGATAAAAAGAATGTGTCAGAGATGACTTCAGCATGGATGTAGGAGTATAGCTGGCGGACAAAAGCCACACATGAGGTAAGCAAAATGCTGAGGGTTTGGGCCTGGAGCCAGGAAAAACCTTGGTGGATGGATCTTTTTTCAATAATGAACTCCCACCAGAGCCTACACTTTATGGGCCTGACACATCTAAATTACGTTCAGCAACATTTATATGTTGAAATAATAGGATAAATTCAAACCAATTAGAGAGCATATGGAATATTGCCTTCGTAATGGTATGCATAAGCATCTCCTGTCAGTTTTATCAGATTAAAGACCCCGAGTGCTGGCAGTGATCAGATCTGCAGTGATAAACGGGCACAGGGGTATGAGCGGAGTTGCATGTGATCTTTGAGGTAGGTCTAACACAGGAGAAGGAATCTGCATTGCAGTTGGAGGCTTCTCCCTTTGTTTCAAGGAAGCAGGGAAATTAGACCAAATTCTCAGCCCAATCAAAGACCAATGTTTTGCCAGGTCGATGCCTTGGAAGGAGCACATTTTTATTTTGTCATCTGGGCATCGCTGTCCCAAGATGAATGCCCCAAGGAACACCCCAATTAACCTTCAAGTGATGATGAAAGGCTTTCCTTCCATTCTTCCTGCACGAAATAAAAATAGTCAAAAAAATTTTCAGCTTTAAGCAGAAATAGGACCATTAAAACAGAAGGAAAAAAGGTACATAAAACTCGTCAAAATAACATAAAGCAGAAACAAAGCACCAGCAAAATTATCAAACCATCAGCCTGAGGCAGACACCCAGCATGAAAAATTTTTTCCCAAATTGCTGAAGTTTGGCAAAATTACAAGCAGCTGGAAAAAGGGATGTGTTGCCACCTTTGTGTTTGGTAATGATAGATTTTAAATAAATTTTCACAGCTGCAGAAGTCCTTCGCATACTTTGGTTTGTTCTCCAGGGATTTATTACTATTGTTTTGTTCATGTTAAATCAATCCAAGGCTTTTAAGACCCCTGAACATGAAGCGTGAGATTCTCAGTTTAGAGTTTCAGCCCCAAGGACTGCAGTGATGATAAACTGGAGTAGGTCAGCCTGTAGATAGAATCATAGAATAGTTTGGGTTGGAAGGAACCTTTAGAGGTCATCTAGTCTAACCTCTTCAACTAGATCAGGTTGCTCAGTGGCCCGTCCAACCTGACCTTGAATGTTTCCAGGGATGGGGTGTCTACCACTTCTCTGGGCAACCTGTGCCAGCGCCAGCATCATCTCAGCCTCAAAGCCCATCTGGTGAGAAGGTACACCCCAGGGAAAAGACCCTGTTCTCTGGAAATCCTTAGCTGCTGAAGTACCCTCTCTCAAGCACCAGTAAAATATTCTGGCCCATATTGGTCCTGGCCTGGGGGAGCTGCATACATAGCCCCCATCAGCACAGACTAGAAAAACATGTTTCAAGTCAAGCATGTAGATCTACCAAGAAAACATGCATCCTTTCCTCAACAGTGGCATTAGAAGAACAGCTTGAAATATCTAGGATCCTGGCACAGATATGACACAAGACTATTTAACCAGCCTACAAAACACTTAAAAGGCAGCCAGTAATAAGAATGCAATTCCCATGCTAATCCTTAGTTCTCTCTTTTACAATATACTTTCCACCTGTGTTTCTTCATCTCCAGCTCTCTCTTTACTTCTCATCACTTTTAGGAAGTACCTTCTCCAAAATGCAATTCAACTCCAAGGATTTAAGTAAATGCAGGCTGAAGACTCTTGGAATTTAGCTTTTTTCACTAGTCACACAATACTTAGCATTTTCTTTTTGCTCCTGGAGGCACCTGATTAAATGATCCATTCAGTTTTAATTTAAACATATTAACCTAACCAATTTTTGAAAATGTCATGATTGGCAGGAGTCTGGCTTTTCAACATCCGTGATTACCATTGTTCTCCACTATTACCTCTAGTCAAAATGAAAATTTAAGAGTACTTAATGAAACCTATTTTTCCTGCAGCCTATATGCTTGGAAAGTGTCGCTACATCTGTTTCATGTTCTGAGAAGTAACACTACAGTGTGATTCAATACTGGCCCATTTCGATCCCTGACTAACGAAAAATCCATCTTCTATTTACATATTTCACCTGGCTTCCTCACTTAGCCAAAGAATAAGTGTACAATCAGCCATGTAACTTTCCCTCATATTGTTTTGCCAATACCTCACCCTTGCATGCCAGGCACGTTTGTTTCCACTGCTTCCAAAGCCATGCTCCCACTTACAGCAATAGGGTCTAAGGCTGAGACAGAAAAGCTCTGCAGGAGGCAAAGCAGCTAGGTACCTAGAATACCACTGAAATAATGCCACCATGCCCTGCCTTTAAATACTCTTTTTCCTAATATTAGAAGGTGGTGATTAAACTCACTGATGACTAGTCACAACACAATGTAATGCAAATAATAAAGTACTTGCTGTTCATAACTTTAATTTCAATACCCAGCAAAAAGTTTTATATTGGCTGAGGCATCAGGAGACCCAACAAATAACAAGCAAAGCGTATGTCTCTTGATCAAATTGTAGTAGTGCTCTCATAAAAGGCTATGATGTTAGAGGTTTCAGGGTGACCCGTCTCTTCCTTCCTTGAGTCTTTACATGGATTCAAGATTTTGTCTCTTGCATTTATTTTATACTTTGGTTGGAGGAACAGTACAGGGATTTCCAACCTCAAAATATAGCTATCAGATGAACATAAGTTAAAAAGAAAACATCTTTTGCAGTAAAATGAGGAGTGGGGACAGATGAAAAATGTGCAGATTCACTTAAAAGAGCAAAATTAATAATTATCACACTATTTCCTTTAATCTCTCTATGTTGAAAAGCAAACAAAGCATGTTATTTTCACACATCAGAATTTGTTTTTACTGCAGCTACCAACAACAGTTGTTGACAGAAAAAGGGGCAAAATAAGGTGACTTTAAAAGAATTCCTTCTTAAAGAACTATGTAGAAGTTACCAGGGCATAAAACTGGAATAATGGCCTGCCATAAACTCTACCTTCAGACTTTTGATAGTAAAATTTGATGAGAGTAATACATCTACATCCTAAAGCAGTTGAGACCAGTCCCTCTGTCTTCACTCACTCAGAAGAAAAGAAAAGAAAACCTATAACCTAGCTGTGCTTGTACCTTCCGCCATGTGAAAGTGAAATTTCAGAAAATCAGGATGACTGTATAGCCACACAGGCACCAAAATCACTACTGCCCAAATACAAAGACAGTAAATGAAACTTTTACCCCTTCTTCCATTCATTCAAGTTTCACGGATGCTGAGCCGCACACTGTGGACCCTCAACAATCTCGATGGCATCCATAAGAGCTACTGCCATAGAAATATGGCGCAAGGACACACCTCCTCAGATATTCTGTTTTCCTCTGAGAGATGCCATTCTGGCAAAAGGCAAGCCCAATGAAAGTGTCGTGCTGGTGAGTGCCAAGCACCGACAGCACGGAGCACTGGACACAGAGCCAGCCCTGAAGACGCAGAGCAGCAGATCAGCAGCGACGGTGTGGCTGAATTGTTGACACCAACCCCCCACACATCCCCACACCCCCGAACCGCTCTCTTTGCTCTGGCATGTGCCAATCCTCCTTTAACCTTGCAGGAGGGAGGACGTGTGGATCTCCTGCATGCATCTCTTTTTTTCAATGCCTTATATTAGCCCAAAAAAACCCACACTGTTAGAAGTGGAGCAGCTAGAGGAAGCATAAATATAGGAAGCTGCAGAATTGTTATCCGGAAACAAAGCAGTCCAAAGAATCCCTCCAGACTCAGACTTCTGACCCCAGAAGACTGTAGCTGTGTATTTACTTTTGCAATACTCTGCTTTTCAAGCACTCTACTTTTCAGGGTGACTCTCCAGTGTGAAAGGTGTCAGCAGGGTGGCCGAGGTGCCACACAGCCTGTTAGGTGTCTGCTTCCCTGAATCCCTGTGACCAGCAAGGATTGCGCAGCACAAGCCTATGCACAAATTCTCTACCCAGAATTTGGGATGACCCTGCTTGACATTCGGCATGTGGGTGGGTGAGCTGAGGCATGCACCTCAGAGAAAACATGCAGGAGATCCTTTAAGAAAGCTGCAGCCCAGTGAATAAAGGAGATTTAATCACCCAGCTGCTCCCTGTTTGACTCTTCTCACTTCTAGCGGACTGCTACACAGCGCCCCAAGGCACTCCTCTCCTCCCTCCCATGCCAGCACCTGAGATCCGCACTTGCCAGGGAAAGAGGGCCCTGGAGACCTGACCCTTCCTGACACAGAAAGGAGCTGTGCCGCTGCGCAGGTCGCCTGCTCCACCTCCATGTGTGTGGAGGCAGGGACAGCATTTGCTCCGTTTTGCAAAGCTCTGCCACACTATGCTGTTACATTACAACGTGCAATCATCAAACAGTTTGTTCAATTCCTTCTTGATTAAATTCAGCTTCATTAAACCTAAGTAATGACTCTGTTTTGTTTTAATAGCAACCATATTTCCATTGTAAGTGTCTTTCTGAATATCTTCTTCCCTTTTTAGACCTTTCTGTGACCTCCGAGCATATTCATGTCCCATCCCATTTTTCATTTCCCCTCTCATTCTTTTTCTTTCCATGCAGGCAGCTTCCTCCCTATGAACTTTGTTGAAGCATCTCTCCGGTTCCTGCCTTTCAGTATCTCCAGGGGTCTGATTGTGCATGCAGCCCTTGAAGCTGAATCAAACAGGCACCTTTGTCCTGAGATGATGGAAAGTTAGCTGCTTTGATTCCTGTTGCTATTGCGTGCAGCGGATAAAAGTGGTAATGCTTAGACAAATCAGACATTTTCGTGGTGATTGTATAACTCTGCTCAGGTTCCATTTTTACACAAACATGATCTTTCTGCTCAGGCTACCTACATCACCAAATTATCATTCCTTCAGTACATTAATTTGCATTTAATATACAGTGTGCACACAAACAGGCTACAGTGTAAAAAAGGGGGAAGAAACATTGAAATAAAAACCTGTGGGTCCCTAAAAAAGGCAGAGGAACACAAGAGTAACAGCAGCTTCAGCTCTCCTCGCTGAGTCGACAGGCAGTAAGCACAAAGGTGAGCCAGCAATGGTACCCGCCTAATTGTCTCTCAGAGATTCCCACACCCTCCCCACGCACCTCGCTCCTGTAACCCGGGCGAACCTTCACAGATACCTCCTGTGAGAAATGGCTGCTTTTAAATGGCTGGAGGGTTTAGTAAGGAAACGCATTTTCAATGAGTAGATTGCTGCCAGAACAGGAGAGGATACTGAAGTAAATGAAAACCAAAGGCATGGCAGAGTCCGGCATGCTGGGTACACAGGTACGAATGGGGGGAAGCAGGGAAGCTCTGCCCTCCTTTTCACTCATCAGCACATCTTTCCTTTCTGTTTCACTTAGAGAACGTCCTTGAATTCTCATTCCATGTATGTTTATACCATGGGAGAACAGGGAAGCTTAAGTTAAAGCTATTTTAAAGGCTTTTTTTTTTTTTTTTAGTGACACTTCAAGCCAACAGGGGTCCGCTTTCTGTTTTGGATTGCATATATAATCTAAAAAGGATTAATGTGGTGCTGACTGCTAGGCTAAACTGGATGAAAAAATGTGAGAGCATAGTGTACCCTATCTAATGTTTAATAATAGCTGTAGTTTTAGAGTTATCATACTTCTGATGTTTCAGACTTTTTATTCATTTTAGTAGCAGAATATTCAGTCTGTGTTAGAATTGCTCCTATGTTACCTTGAATGACTTTTGGAAAAGCGGGAGCTTTTGTAACAGTATGTCAGGCTCCAAAGCAAGGAACTGTAAAGACTTGAAGCAAATTTTGACCAGAGCTGAGAGGGCTGCTACTCTGTATAATTTCCATACACTAGAGCAATTTTCTTGCTAGCATTGGGGGTTTTATTTGTAGGTGAAATAAAGAAAATCACTTTGTCTGCTGAACAGTTATTGAAGAATGAAATAATCTGCATAGAAACCAGAGGGAAGATTTATCTTCACAAAGGTGGATCATATAATGAGAAGGCTTACAGCACTGTTCTGCAAGCCTATATTAGGAAAGAGACAGGGAGAGCAATCTAGGGCTGAGAGGTATATCAACCAGTGTATCAACCAGTGAGTGTGTGGGTGGGAACTTCTTAAACTCAAATTGTTCTTGATGGAAAAATATCTTGCAGTTATCCCACAGGTGAGTATGACTGATGCAGCTGAGAAGCTAGGAAGTGCAAGTCGAAATGAGGGGGATTCTAAAAATTTTCTTTTAATCATGGCTGATCAGATGGTTTTAATCATTAGATTTCGGATTGACATGATAGCAGAGAGAACAGACCTCAAATCTGAAGAGCAAGTATTTACCATTGAAAAGTCAATTCCTCTGTCACTAGCTCTGGCAACAGTATCACTATAATTATGAGTTTAATATCTGAAATTCGTTGATTTCATATTTGCATGCATGTATGCTGACTAAAATTAATTAATTTTAATTGCATACACCAATTACAACATCAGGCTCATTTTCCAACATATTATTCCTTGCTGATTACATATCCTCTAAGATTGCTTTAATTTTTCATTTTGTGCTTTAAAGTCAAAGAATAATATGTATTTCTAATTAAGCTCACTTACATATCTCACTGCTGATTAAATCACTATTTAATATTTTATAACACAAGCCACCTTTAATTTCCCCCACTGAGAGCAAAAGCCTTGCAAACTCTTTTCTTTCTCCCCTCGGTTTCACCGACCTTGCCATTCCTGTGTCGCTACAGGCAGATTTCTTCCATCTTCACAGCAGAATGACAATGAACCACCTTGTTGACAGATATTCATCCTTGGGGGCGGGAAGGTGCGCACCTCACTGACCACAGGACCTGCTCTGAAGAGATCAGCAACCTGCCACCATTCACTAGGAGAAAAGAAACAGACATTCAGGAGAGATTTTTAGCAGTGTCTTAGGGGATTGCAGGTCTTGCTGAGAGTCTCTTGGAGCTGACATAGTTCGAACCTTTTAGGGGATCCTAGAAGTCTCCTGTTGGTGCCTACCAAAGGCCAAATGCTGAGAGATGAAAAGGAAAAGGGGATTCTCTTCTCTCTCCCAGCTGGCACAGCAGAGTGAAACTTGCCAGTCAGTCTTGAGCCAGGACTGCCTTAGTATGTCCAAAGTCTTAACAGAAATCAGTAGCAAATCTTAAGGAGAAGTCCCAAAATTGCTTCTACTTGCCCACGTGTATTGCACAACTTGGGCTGTACAAGCTAAACAGTGTCATTTCTACCACGTCATTCCTGGGGTAGCAGAAAAGAAAGTAAACCAAATTAAATCCTTAACAAATTTGACTTCTTAACAACCAAATGAAAAAATGAAGTCCCTGGTGCCTCAGAATTTGACCCAAACTTCAGTGAAATTAATGGGAAACTTCTGATCAAGTCCTTAGGAGCGTGATTAATCCCATACACAACAGATACACGTATTTGTTGTCAGTGGGATAGATTTAGGAAGACCAGTGCTGACTTGGGCTCTGAGTGAAACCAAAGCATTTCCAGTGTCTGTGCTTGCATGCGCAGCACTTCTTTTTTTTTTTTTTTTTTTTTTTGGGTCTAGTTATTAAAAAAGAGTTATTAAAAATTTTTACCTGGATTACTTGTTAAACTATACCTTTGCAGCAGGTAGCTCTTTGTTAGCATTTAATTAATTGGCTAGAGACTCATTGGCCCAGATTCATCACACCTAACTCTTGGCATGTCAGCAAAGTGCTGGATCCCTCCCATAGTCAAGAGAAGGCAAGAGACGTCTCCAGAGTGTGGTTCATCCCCTCTAAGTTCTAAATTGTACTCTGCACTGACTACCAATGCTTTAGCTGATACTTACTTACCATCTAAAACTAGTTAAGGGTGCCATTGTGATAATGTCAGGTCAGAGATGAGAAACAATCAAATTGGAGCGGGAGGCTACCACTGAAAAAGCTTCTCTCAAAATCACCAAGTAAACTGGGAGAAAAATGACAACCAGAATACTTTGCACACTATTTTTCTTACTGAATTAAACAAAAAAGTAGATATTGATGCACGTGTTTGGTGGTACCAAAACAGGAAGACACAATCAAAGGAAAAATATACTGTCTGAACCCTTAAAAACTGATGCTTGAGGGAAAATAAAAGACACAAGGATGAAAAATGGGGACAGAAATAAAGAAAAAGAGAGGGAAAACCCCAGAAAAGAAAAATATCAGAATATCCCTGTCTCCCATATCTCAGAAATAAAGAAGTCATTTATATTCACTTTTCTTCTCGAGACTGGATGATTATTCAGGCTTTGTTCGAGATGTAGGTAAATAGTGTTGCTGTGTCCAATAGGTTAGCGCAATCCTTCCAAGGAAAAAAATGCACACCATCTAAACTAAGAATGATGAACCAGCAGACTTTCTCAGACAATGCATAGAAAAAAAAAAAAAGGAGGAGGGGAAGGTATCTAGTATTTGAAGATATATTGTAGAAACTATCTCAAGTCCCTACTATAGGTCCCTCTGTAAGTTTATTCAATTTGTCACCATCTAAAGATACTGAAATTAGAAAGAGAGAGGAGCCTAAATTCAGGCATTAGTTGGTCTGTCACACTTTATCAGCCGTGAAATGGGGCTCATATTCCTTTACTTCCTTCGGAGTAATATCATCAGGATATATATTAAATATATGTGTCATCTCGGATACTATAGTAGAGGAGACAATATTGCATTTAAAATAGAGAAAAACAATAGAACCAATTGCTCAAATTTTCATTGGATTCATTTCCTTCTAGATATTAAGTTAGGAGATAGACAGATAGGAATTATATATATGTTTATCTTTACATGTCTGAGTGAATGCAATCCATACAGTTTGGCATACAGTTTTTGTGAGTCTATGGTTAAATTGTGATCTTTCTTGGTTTGCTTTACCATTAACTAAAATTTGCATGTTGCCTAGGTCAGTGTGTTATCTCAGAAGACAATATTCAGTAGGATTGGCTTAATGGCTCTTTAGTTTAAAAAGTAAGAACCTACACAGCGCTAGCTGATTAGACTGCTTCTGTTGTCAATGGAAACATCTTCAAGAGAACAATTTATTTTCAGTATCTTAGACAACTGCCTTCTCCATTGACTACAGTAAGCCTAGAAGCCATTGTTTGGCAAAACGCTTAAGGTTTAAATGCTAGAGTTAGGTAAAATGAATCCCATGCACCTGGGAAAAAATTATCAGATTATCCAGAGAGTAACCTTGAGGATATAAGAGAGGAGTATTTCTTAGAAGAGAGAGCATCCAAGCAGAATACAGAGACATCTGAAGGTGCTGATGACTGAGTATTTCCAAAGCAATGGCAATGCCCATGGCTGGATTTTTTTAATCTGAAGAATTAAATTCTTCCCAATGAACCAAAGAGAGACCCTGAAAATGGTCCATGTGATTTTATAGCATGAGATGGCAAACAGTTTGAGGGAGGCAGGAGATGGCTTCTGCTGTTTGTATTTCTGTTTCATGCCTAGAATCAATACCAGAGCTGGGAACAGCACAGCTGACCCTGTGATCGTACCCCACATGCACGGGAGGCTCACAGCAATAAAAGGATGTTAATAACCAATATTGATTCACCTTTCCCTAATGCATGGACAAAAATGTCATCAATAAACTGGTCAACAGCCTGAAGCAATGAGCCTTATAATAGTCTACTAAGACAAGAATAAAATAGCATTCATTTATTTATTCAAACGTCAAATCAGTTGCATGTAATATTCTGAGAGATGAATGGATTTAAAGCAACAGGGGTACAATTTACATGGCAACTTCTTTTGTGAGTCTCGTACCCATGTTGCTCCTCAACATGGTGTCGGCTTTAGACATTGCTAAGTTGGCTTCACCTGACTCTCCACCTCCACCCATCTTTGCTGTTCCGTTACCCTTTCAGTCCCAAGAGCTAGCATTTCAATTTTTTTTTTTCTATCTTTTACCGGGCTATTAAAAGCAAAGCAGTATATCACAGCAATTATGAAAGGTTTTTCATTTTTGCTGCATTGAGGGTGATACAAATGTGGAAAAGTATTTCAAGATAGAAACAATTTGCCCAAAAGCCTTTCCCACCGTGCTTATTTCTCTCCTTAAAATAAGCAATCGTCCAGAGGAACGGAATAGAGCTACCCACAAAAGCCTGTAGACCTCTCCTAGGTGAAAACTTTACTAACAGGGACTAGATAACATTTTGCAATTAAATGGTACATAAAGGCAAGGCAAGCAGAAAACACGAAAATCTTGTAATATCTCATTCCTAAAACTACATTCAAATGAATAATAACATGGCATAAGTATAATCCTACGAACCTTTCAATGTAATTGCTATTTGTTTAATTTATTAAAAAATCCAAATATACTACTCTGGGAGGTTGAAGGGCTTTGAGGAAGAGGTGAAACGCTTCTTTTCTGCATTTTAATCCCATTATAGGCTTTGCTTTCTGTCTATGTATTTACACAACATTCATTACCATAGTTTCCAAGCATGTGAGCATCACAAGAATGTGTTTATGATTAGCTGTCTTTTTTTTTTTTTCCTAGTGAAAAATTGATACTGGGTTCAAGCCAGGAAATTTAGATAGAGAGCAAGCCTCCAAATACTAAACCATTGTAAATGACAGAATTCAAGTTCCTCCCCATATGATAATTTGAGGATTTTGATGCAACTTGGATTTAGGGAAAGAAAAGCTTGCATTTTGAACTCCTCATGTCCATCTTTAATAAGGAGTTGTTTTTTAGAGCTAGCTTTTTTTTTTTTCCACAGAGATTCAGACATCAATGAAGGTGACAGAGAAATGTCCGTTTCATGGAATATGCATGGCTGTATAAATAATAAATAAAAGTACTCAGCAGCATGGCATACATGAGTCATACACACAAAGTAGCCTCACTAGCAAGTTAAAAATAACATTCTGGCAAAATTCTGTACAGAAATTTGACCAACAGGATTGTTTCACCCTTGCTCAGGTACACAGAGACAAAAGAAAAACCTTAAAATGATCTGAATATCCTTTTATATTTCCTTAGCTACCCTTTCCACTGCTCAGGGATCCAAAGAATTCTTCTAAGAAAAGCAGCCCAGTAAAAATGGCAACATGGAGTTCGGAAGTTGATGCATCAGAAATTTCAGATCAAATCTATTAGTTCTAGAGATGGGCTATTTGCTTCCTATTTCCTCTCCCAGTAGCCATTCTAAAAAAGTCACTGCGCATCTGAAGCCAGCCTAGATCCTCCCCCTCTGCTACATGACCATCAGTAAATAACATTTGTGCAGAACTAATTAGGTCTGTTATCATATCTTAGTAGTTCCGCTGTCTTCAATGTATATATTGAACTAGCACAACACCGCTGATTTGGATGCAGTCTCTTGAGGCTATCTGATGTATCCTTTTAATTAAAACTCAATAAACACTGCTCATGATAAAGATACACAGAAAGGAGCAGAATCGAGATCTCTTCATGGAGCATTGCCACTTCTGGAGGATGAACAAGAGTAAAACAAGCAGTAGGGACAAGTTTTTGCCACTGAAGTCAGCAGATAAAACTCTGAACACACATAAGGAGCAGATCTGATAAGTTAAAAGGTGACACTTTAGTATTGTCACTTCTCAGAATAGAACCAAACTTTCAAAGAATATGTCCTAAGTTTTTTTTAAGTGGAGTGGTTAACACATTAATTTCATACTAGAAATGTCTAGCAGGCACTGCAAAATAGACAGGATTACTTATGTGGTCTTACTAAAAATATTCTATGCCCATGGTTTACCACTTAAATAAGAAGGAGAAAAAAAGGAAATCATTACATTTTATACTCTTACAAATTTATGGAGTCAATCCCTTCTTTAGCAGTTTTGTACATTTTTGTCACAACTACCAAAGAGGTCAAACAAAAATGGCATCTATAAAGCTAAGTGCTCCAGTAGAAACCCACCGATACCAACTAACTGTGGAAGATCCTCAGAACAGCCTGAAAATTTGAGAATCCAAAGAGGTAAAGCGGTCCATTCTTTACTATTTAGTCTTAGAGTTTCTATCACTGGGATATTACAAAGCATATTATTTTCTTCCTTTCTGTTATGACAGAGCTGTCTATGTTAAAATAAAAATAATAAAAATTCAGGAGCATGTTTTGATTTTAACCAAAACTATAACATAAGAACAGCCATACTCATTCAGATGAAAGATCTGTCTTGACCATTCTCTGACATTGGCCAGTAATGCATGAGCAGGTGAAAGCACAGAAACCAAGACATTTATGGAATGACAATTGCCCAGCATAATCCCAAAATAATAACTTGTCTTTGGTCTCTTAAACTCTGGAGACAGGATCTGAAGGCAACATACACTACTATGGCAATAGTAGTGAACAAATTGAATAAGTTACTTGATTTTGTGTTGGGGTTGTTTTTTTTTTTCTGGATTTGGAAAATACAGAGGCTGTAATGACCTCAAGCATCCTCCAAAAATGCCAAAAGCTCCCTACCCTTGGCAAGACACCAAAGCTCTTTCCTTTTCTACCCTGTTTTCCTGCCAGATGTACAGAGATTTTTGTTAGCTGCCACCAGTAGGACTACTTAATTAGAAGCAAGGTTTAGTTCCCTTAACAAAAAAATAAAGATATAACCACCACAGCAGTTATTAAACAGAAGCTTTGGTGAAAATGCCCAGAGGAGGAATTGCAAAGATCAGAGGCAGCTAAGCCTTGTATTTAGTGATAGACAGTTTGATTAACTGAGTTTTCACGTCGTGTTGCTCCTTTTCATTATTCCAAGAGAGGACTATTTCAACGTTGCTCTCAAATGGCACTATCCTTTCTTTTCCAATAATACCTTTGCCCAGCATCCTTCATCCTGTCTGGTAACCCTCTGAGTCCCAGTGCATTACCGTTTGGCACATAACCTCTCATTTAGATTGCCATAAGCAAGCACATTTGGGTTTCTGAGTTACCACAACCTTAATTGTTTTCAGAGTTTGGGTACACAGTTATATACAGAGGTTATTTTCATCCCTTTTTCTCTCTTTGGGTTGAAAGCACCATATTTAACAGAGTTCACAAACAGGGGTATACTGATCTGTGCCCGAGACTCTAAAATGCAACTGTAAAAATACATAACATAATTATCACTCAGAAGAGAAAGAAAATTACTTAGATGGAGCTTTCCATAACATTCTTACTTTGAACACAGAAAAGTCCAAAGACTCTGATTAAGAGGAGTTGTTATTGGATTTTTGGTAAAGACCTATTTGCGTTAGACACATTTCTCCTAATTTGTTACTATAATAGTTTACCTATTGAACTAAATACAAATGCCGATGTATAACACATTTACCTTTAGACTGGATATTCTCAGTTGTGACATTCACTTCCTTAAGCATTTTCAAAGTCATTACCAATTCCTCCCACAAGAACCTTTTTAAAATACAAGGAGAAAGTCAGACAGATTTGACCTTGATGAAAACATTGCTTATTATTTTTCCAGGTATCTCCATATTGCAGCTTATTATTGTACACAGTGAGTTCTGTAGAAAGATATTTGTTCTATAAAATATAGTTTAGAGTTTCTAGTCTTTTTATCCCTTTCAAAGGACAAGTTTATTTCCTGGTATATTTTTGAAAACACTTATTAAGGGGAGCTCTGTGGGGCTCAGACAGGGGCTTTTCAAACTTCAAGCAGAGGAAAGACTTCTTTCCATCATTTTTATCCTTTTAACAATTTAAGAAAAAGAAGGAGAAAAGCTGAGGCTTCAGATTTACAATACATGGATCGAATAATTATGTCACATCAGGTTCTGTTACATCAGTGTTGGAGAGGGGGTCCTACCATAGCATTTGGCAGGAGTAACACAAGTCATATTAGAACTCAGTAATTATATCTTCTTTAAAATTACTGCTTCAGAAACAGCAAGGGACAACTGAAGTCTCTTAGACTTCTTTCGGATAAGTGAGAAAATCCAGTGTCTGTCAAGAAAAGGGACACCTGTCATTTGCTGGAAAAGTGGAACATGTGAAGCGTAGCCTCAAAATTTGCCCCCCCCCCCAACCCCACAAAATATCACACAATTAATCCCACAAGCTATATTTAATTGTAATACTGTAATACCTACCTAGTAGTCTCCCTTTTCCCAGAAATCAGTTTATCATGGTGGCTACCACGATAAGAATCCGTAAGAATCAACACAAACAAATGCTGTTGTATGAAAACTGATGAAGAGTGGTGAAACATAGGGGGTGTTTGTTTGTTTGTTTTAAAAGCTAAAAATGAGATATTGAGATATCTCTACTCATGAGAGAAGAAAAAAAAATATTCAAACTCTGCTGGAGTCTAAGTACCATTCTTCCCCATGGCCTTTGGATCAGGCTACATACAAACACCCAGAACTAGAATGGGGATCGAATTTAAATTCAGGTAGACACTTCCAAGCATGGAGTTCCTATCCACTTCCAGCTCGCTTCACAGCTGAGAGTTTCTCCATTCCCAGTCCTTCGTAACATCATTCCTGCACTACCTGCTTTTTCATCTGCCCACTGTGTCTCCCTCCTCTTTGTGCCTCCCAGCGTACTGGAGACTCAGCACCTCGTACCTCCTGTCCCACTGTGTTGCAGGAGAGCCTTGTCTGCAGAGACCTTCTAAAAGATGTGGCCTGATGGAGATGTTTGAATACTTTGCTGCATTGCCCAGGAAAAAGACGCCCAGCCAAAATGAAGAGAACTACCCAAGCAGCCTTTTCATCCTTTGCCTTTGTGCATGTAAGCACTGCCTTTTTCCGGACTGCTCACCGCTAGCACGATAAAATGGAAGGCAACACGATGAAATTTAATTTATTCTCAGAATTCATATCTAGCACTTTGCATGATACATGATACACAGCTCTGAAAAAATCCAGCACAGAGAGAAAGTCACAATAAAGGGCAAAAGACAGATTTTTAGAGGCACCAAACAGGAATGTCAAGTACAGATATGAAAATTATTTCTATTTCCTAGTTAGAGGCGGTCCACATAAAATTGCCTGACTAAATGTAGAAACCAAAATATTATAACAGACTGACGCGGAAACCTTATAAGACTTGGGGTTTGGATTTGTTTTGATATCAAATCATTCAATGTTAAGGTTTACTCTTTTTACTTCCAAGTGGGAAACTAGACTGGAAATCATATAAGGAAATCTTCCCAGTTTATGAGGCTTCTACTGCCAATCTCAACTGAAATGAGGAAAAGAAAGCTGAGGGAAAAATGCATGAGGAAAACATGTAAAAAAACCAATTTCACAATCTCAAAAGTATATGTTCCCAGCTTTTTCCTAAAAACAAAATTCAGGGATCATACAGGTAAGGTTTATCTTCCCAGCTCTAGTACTACAGAGACTCAGTTTAAAAACAGATCATATTTTACTTAGAAACCCCAAACAACTATGATGAATATTGTATAATACAATTAAAAAAGACAGCACATTCCTTCAAAAGGATACTATTGAGCCATATAAAATTCTGTTGGGAAAACTCAGATCCTTTGTAAATTCCTAAACTACCCACAAATAACAAAATACATGAATTTCTGATAAGTCAGCATCAGGCATTACAAGGATCAATATGCAGTTCCTTAACACAGAAAATACCACAGCTATGGCATGGAAATTATTGAAGAAATACTAGAATCTGCTTGAATGAGGGACAGGCGCTGCAGCCGGGCTGCAAGGCTATAAAGAGAAAATCTCACGAGCCTCCTTAGCCTATCAAAACCGTGTCTACTAAATGGTGCCCAACAAATACATGCAGCTGTTCAGTCCAGTTCGTTTCCTATCAGTGGGTGACTTTGCCTCCTGGACCTTGTGTTACCAGATTCATCTGAAGTAACAGGGGTCTGCTCAAGTGCCTCTGGTCCCAGAATCGACGTCGAAGTTGAAGCTGGCTCCCGGCAGCGAGAAAAGCAACACCAGAAGTCTAGGAAGCAATCCCCAAAGCTACTGAAAAGGGTCGGTACGCTGCCTCCACCTTCACAGACACCCTGTTTCAGACCAATGGAGCCCTGTGTCTGAAGGAATCGGTGAGTTTTGCTCAATTGCGGTTGAAGCAGGAAAAAATGAGAAGTGAGAGAGAGAGAACCTCAGCACTAATTCTCCACCTGCAAAATCCTTCAACTGAAGGGCATGGATTACTAAAAGCTAAGATGAATGAAATATCCTTTTTTTTTCTATTTTAGCATTTGAATGAGACCCCATTAGAGCAGGTGCTGAGTGAGCGGCACAAATTACCGTAACCTTGAAGAAAGACCTTATATTTGGTTCAGCATTTAGGAATGTAGGCCAGTCCTTAATATACAGATGAAGATCCCTCATGCTTAATAACAATTTACATGATGAATTCATCAACTTTAATGTTCACAGCATTGATGCTTTGAAGTGGTAAACTTTTACAACAATCACTTAAGCATGGTGGGAAACAAAATAGCATCCTGAAACAGCTCACTGTTCTAAAGGTAAAAACCGAAGTGTTTTAATAAATTCACACGAGGCCATGCTGCCTCTTGAGGGATATTTCGGTGCCTGGGCAGCTTCATGCCCTAGGCACCGTCTCAGGTGTTTGAGATGGCCTGGGGATGCAAAATCCAGGCTCTCCCATAGCCAATTCATAACTTTCTGAGGAGGGTGAGCAGCAGACTCATACGTATTTTACTGTGTGTTAGATTTAAATAGTGACACAGAAGACCCAGCCTGACTTTAAAAATTGCTCTGACACTAACGTGTCCTCTTAAGGGTTGAACAACGTGCAGTGCAGGGGTTAATACCACTCTGCCATCCTAAGTCTTGATTCATTTCTATGTAAAATGTTATTGTTATCAACAATCAGACTAAGCATCATGATCCAGAAGGTCTGTAAACTAAAATGATTTTGTATAAAGATTTTTTTTTAATGACCTAGTAAAATCAATTGAGTACCATACAGGTCAGCATTACATGATTTGGCAGAAATGTTAAGCCTGAGTAAAAAAATCCCATGGAAACAAGAATCAAAGTTGTTTTGCAAGCAATGCATTTTTCTTACTGCAGGCATAATAGCTACCCTTAGGGTTTAGAGATTTTAGTTGATTTAGAAAAGAAGAAGTAAAAAGAATAAAGAGAGAGAGAGAGAGTCACTTATGCTTTTGCCTTAAAGAACAAGATTAATGATGTGCAGTGAACAATGAAATGAAAACATTCAGTTTGGTCCAAAACGCTCCTTATTAGCTAGTAGAGTTAGGCAAAAGTGTGATAATTTTCAAGATTTCAAAGAGGATGGAGTGTGAAAATATCCAATATTTTTAATGGTGTTTTTCCTTTGTTTTGTATCAATTAAACCATTTCATTTTGCTATTTTCACATGTTTTCATTTGGACTTGTTGGTTTTTATTGTAACACAATTTTAAACATAAAAGTTTTTACAGACTCCTTCCTTTCTGCAGACCTGTCATCTTATTTTTAATTTTTAAAAGATCAGGTGGGACACTTCAGCAACCTAGAAATAACTTTTTTTGTTTTTAAAGTAAGAAGGAAATGTAGTTAGAACTGAGTTACTCTTTCATAGAGTTGCAGCTGCAAAAAAAAAGTTTTTTTTTAAAACACAAAGCCTATAGCTGAAGAATTTTTGAGGAAATTTGTAGTAGATCATGACAAAAATAAGAGACATGCCACTGCAACAGATTACGTTGCATTGACTACATAAAAACCTTCTAAATAGGACATTGAGAGTCCATTATACTTTATGGCTTAATGCCCACTTAAAAACAAATACTACCACTCATTTTTTGGATCTATTGAAGTCTTTTACAAATTCAGCTGTATTACACTAATTTTTACCTGCTCTCCCTGTTCCATAACATTCTTGTGAAGAGAAGAAAGCTCTTCTGACTTTATTTATATTTTCCATGCTTTCCATTTAGAGAGGACAAATATTTGAATCCCGTCAGTATAGCAAATATTCTCTTTGCTATTTGTGGATATACTGCCACCTACTAGCATACCTGGTGTTTTGTGACAGAGAGGAAGTACAGAATGATAAACTTCATAAAGTAACTTCACTAAGTTGAAAACCATTCATAAGAGGATTCATTCCTTCTGAAGAAGAACTCAAGACTAAAGAGAACTTTGTAACTATAATCTGTGTAGACACTTTCAAATCAAGAAAAAAGGGCATTCAGAATTTAGACTAACGATGGCTGTAGGGAACAGGTCAAGGATGCATCTTCATTCATGTTGCAACCAAAAAAAGATGCCCAAGAAAGACCATAAAGCACAGGGCACATGTAGATGAAACACCCCCTGAATACTCTTCCAGCTTTGAGTCATTTCAAGATCATAATTTCTATATTCTTCTGTTTATCTTTTTAACCTCTACCGACATAACCCCAAGATCTCGCTCTGATTTCTAAAGATCATCTCAGAACAAGTTATTTTATATGTAAGGCTAGGACTGTGTTTTCTCTATACATCACTTTACACTTCTATTGAATTTCATCTACCATTTTAACCTAGTCACAGTCTCATAAGGCCCTCCTGCAATTCTTCCCAGTAAGCTTTCTTTTTGCTGCCTTATATGCTTTAGTATAATTAGCAAAATTAATCATAACGTTGTTCAGTACCTTTTCTGGGTCATTTAGATATATGCTCAATAGCACGGTTTCCTGCAGAACCTCACTGGTAACTTCCCCACCACAAGCAGCAGTGATTTCCACCTAATCTGTTTCCTGTCTTTAAGCAGTTTATATAAAAGGAAAAACATTCCCTGTTATTTCACAGCTTATTAATTTCCACTTTTTTTTTCTTTTCTTTCCATGATGGACCTTGTTAACAGCCTTTTGGAAATCCAGATCATGTTCCAAGTGGAGTGCCTGGAGCTCCCTGTCCACATGGATGTTGATGTGAAAGTGTGAGAGACACATCTGTTTTTTAATTACTTGGATTTTAAGGAAAAGACAAGTTCACAGCTCCCAAATAAACTATAGATCTCCTAATTGTATTCATTATGACATTTCCTTTTGTTTTGCCTGGTATAGACATCACGTTTACCATCTTGTAGTTCCCATGATCTTTTCTGTAACCCATTAAAAGCCCTTAAAAACTCTTAAAGACTGGCATCACAGTTGCCACCCTTCAGGCCTCCGGTAGTTTTAGACAAGATCCTACATACTGCAAGCTCACAATTCTGCTATTTTACCCCTGATTTCCACTAGCACTTTTAGGTCACCACCTGGTCCTGGCTCCTTGTCACTTCTTATTTTGACAATTTGTTCCACAACCTCTTCTTATAGACATTTCAATTCCAGACAACAGCCCCTGATGCGTCCCTGACCAAGACGGGTTTGTTTCTGCACTCTCTGCCTCCTTGCACGCTGAAGGTGAATGCATTTTGCAGCTTCCTTATGCTTTTAAAAGACAGTTTTCTAGAGATCTCCGTAAACTGGAGAAGCTCCCACTGGAACCAGGGAATCCTTATATGAATCTGTATACCTACACACCAAAAGCCAGTTTGGCCTCCAGAATTCTGGGGTTTGCTGCTCACAAGATGTGACCATGTAGACCACACTGTGCCTCCCACAGCATCAATTCCATTTGTTGCAGGTGAAAATAGGACGTAAATTGAAGACAGGTGCAGGTAGAGCAGAGGGGCATGGAAAGGGAGAGGAGACAAAGAGGCAAAATCACCAATATTTTGAAACTGTGGGTATTTTTAGCTGCTATACAGATAATCAAATCCCTTTCGAAACTTTCTGAGCTCTTGACCTCCCTGACTTGCAGTGCCAATGAATTCCTCAGATCACTTCTTGAATGAAAATGTGACTGATAGCCAGAAGCATTACTAAGCAGCATACTTCCATCAGCATAATTCAATAGGTACAATCCTGCTGTTTAACCATTAACATCATCTCTATTTCTATTATACAGGTATGTGGCAGCAACATTTCTCTGAAGCAAGGCTAAAATACAAAGGACAGACTTTTGAACATGACTTCTTAGAATATTTAGCTGGAAATCCCTGGTTCCTTAGAGCGCCTGCAGATCTCAGAACTCCTTTTTACTTTCCTTTTTTTCTTTCCTAAATCTGACTTTGCCTTCCCACAGGTGATACATTTCATCCTAGTTTTATTCATTCTGCTTTTTTACAATCCATTAGCTTGCTTTCTGTCAATTATGAACTGACTTTTTACACCTCTTAGTGTACAAGTCAGTGCAGAGGAAATTTTACCAAAATTTCTAAAAAATGGACACATGTAACTGTAAAGGAATGAACATGGTCTCTAAGGGAAAGGAATATTTGAAGAATACTTTTGTAAAGACTAGAATTTGACCAAGTTGATACTATAATATAGATACAGATGCTATCTTGTGACTTTTAATACAGAAATGAGCACATGAATTAATTTACCTGATCATACTGGTTCAATCGAAGGATACCTGCAATAATTTACATAATTCCTATCTCTTCTCTTTCTGTAGGCAATTTAGGACAATGTGTAATGCTTTTAATCAGTCTTTTATTAGTATCCTAAAAATGAAATCTTCCAAAAACAGGTTGTGAAGCAATATAAACTCATGTACAATTAGCTCAGTTTAAAAATGTTTTCTCCTAATGGGATTATGTTCTGTAAATGATCTTGTTGCTATGGCAACTACCACAAAAACCGCACCATGTTTTCAGTTCAATAGCAACTATTGCACCTGTGTACCAGCCTTTCTTTCTGTGGTTTATGTTTTTGCTTTTCAGACATTAGTGTGGAAGCAAAAGCAAAAAACTGTGACCTAGAAAAGTTCAGGCATTGTTTCAGCTGTAGTATCAGCAATAGCCAGCAATGAACAATTCTGTGTGGCCATGTACCTACATTTAAAAAAAAAAAAAAAAATCAATTAAAAAGCCTCTCTCAATGTTCCCCTTTCCACTCAAGACAAGGAGGCATCAAAGAATATAGTATCATGTCCTTATTCTATATTATCTTGAGAGCCAATGCTGGAAAGACACAAGGGAATGAGGAACTATTTTTTTTTTATAGTATCCAAAGTAAGATGAGGTAAAAAATGGCTCCTTCTTACTTGTAAATGTGTTGCTGAATTGCATTTGGAGTCAGGTGTAGAGACTTAAGTGATGGAAGCGAATGTCAAGCTCAAGACGGAAACGTGGGTGAGCAGAAAACAGAAGTTACATGGTAAAAGTGGAATTTACCACTAGAGAAGACCATGTAGAGAACCCCAGAAACATGTAAGTTCATTTTCCCACACAACCTTTTCATTATACGCTCACTGAAAAGTAAAAAGCAACAACCAACTTCCATTCCCCCCGAAGGAAGAGAGGAAGCTGCTGAGGGGCAGTCAGACACAACAATGATGGATGCTGAGTTTGAACACAGGTAAGACTGGGTTCTGTTCCTCCAACACCCACTAACATTTCTGCCTTATCAAAAGCTTATCATTCACCTACTGTCTCAACAGGAAAATTATGTCCTTTGTTTTTGCCGAAAAGTAGACATAAATCAACATGCTGTTCGCAAACTGAAGACACTGAACGAGGTGTACAACAATTTCTTCAAAAAGCATCCTATGAAAAGCAAGGACAAAAACAGAGCCCAATGGAAGAGGAAGGCTTTTCTGGGCAAAGAAGAATGACTAGTCTTTTCAGAGAAGAATAGGGAAAAAGGCATTACCAGATGTTCCCCAGTGGAATACCGCATGATCCACTACGTCAAAGAGAACTGACAGATTCAATCCAGTTAAAAGAGAGAGTTTATCTATGGGTGGGTGTTGAGAGCCAGAAAGTAAAAGCCTGTTACCAATGTGACCTCTCAGTGCTAGTCACACCTGAACTTAATTTCTTCATACTCCTTTCTTCATACAAAACAGACTCTTTCCCCCATCTCCACAGCCACCACTGAAGCACCAGGAGCGTGGGGAAGGAGCCCTTTCAGACAGGCAGTCAGCAAAGCAGTGCAAGTCATCTGCATTTCACTATACATGTTACACACTTCTTTCCCTGAGCTGTATCACATAGTGAGGTGTTCTTCTTCTCAGTTTCTTCAGTGAATAGATCCGGAGGGCTGTAAAGGCTTGCTATGAAATAAATCTTTTGAAATATGGGCTATCAGGGATGCCTGAACTGCACAACAAACACTTTGGTATCAGTATTTCTTTATCAGGCTGTTATTATTTCAGTGTTGCTACCTTTCTATTCTTTTTAACGAGTGTTTAGAAAAGCTGCAACATCTTCAGTTTATGGATTTGGATTGAACAATGATGTCTAGTTCTCGACTCTACCTCGGATTTCCTTTGTCATTTGGAGGACTTCACCCACCTGTGTTGCTGTGACCTCTCCTGCCTGGGCTCCAAGCTTTTCTGGGTACCCGTGTTTCTATTTTGCATGGCATAATAAAATCCTAGGCACACATGGGATCTCCACATACTATTGATATAAATATTAACCAATATGTTTGGATTTTTAGGAAGTGTTCCCAGTCTCATAGGGCTAATTTGTTTTTCTGTGTGAAGAGATACAAGCACCATCCATCCTTCCATTTCTTTTATTTCATTCAGATTCTGCTGCTCTACTGCACAGAGCATATTCCCTTTGTCATGAAGATAAACAAACTGTTTTTACCACTTTTCTTCAAGCAGCAAGCAAGCCACAGGGCCAAAGTCCCTCAACTTGAAGGACCAAAAAGGAACAGGGATAAAAAGAAGAGATACATTAATAACTACTTTTGGTTCACTTCTATTCTTGCGAAGCTGATACAAAAGGTGTTTCCTGTTACCTAGAATATTATTACTTTTTTCTCACTATATGTGAGAAGTAAAACAAATAGTCCTAAACTATAATCTCAGACCTGAATAGCCTGAGCTCTCCATAGTTTTTCATCTGCTAACTGAGGACTGGTGTTAAATTGTTAAAAAATATATAATTATTATGAAATAACAGGTATAATATATGCAAGTAACCACCCACTTTAGCATACTAGTCAGACGCAGGCAAAATTATCAAGTGACATTATATGGAGCTGAACAGTTTTTCTCATGAAATATGAATCCTATTGATTACCCTGCACTTCTGTACACTAATATAGAATAATTGCATGAGACAGCAAAGTATTCAGGCACACAATCCACTGATAAATGAGCAATGGTCATTATCTCTATGGTGACATTCATTAAGACAGACAGAAAATGATTTGTTGCCAGGGATTATTGCTCAGTCGTTTCCAAGGTTTTTAGACAATGGCAAATGGGGGACTTTTTCTGACTGTCAACTTTTGCCGAAGAAATGAAAGAGAAAAAAAAAAGACAAAGAGCAGTTCAGGACGAAGTGAAACGCTACATGCTGGGGTCATTAAGTTTTCATTCTGTGCATTAAACATTAACGAATAAATGTAAACAGTGATGAATAGAAGAAAAATTGTTTTGTTTTGTTTTAGCAAATTTTGTTTAATTCTCGGGCGGGACATTTTGTTTCTGAAATATTTAATTTAGTGGTTCTTGATAGTCTCTGAAGTTATCAAATACCAAATGCTAATTGGATCATAAGACTTAACTAGCTGGACTGAAATGCCAAAAAAAATAAAGGTTATTTAATCTTCAAAGCAATAACAGTTCCACTCTGAAGAGAGCTCTTGTATGCTTTGCTCAAGCTAAATCAAACTGTAGTGATTCTTGAATACAAAACACTGCAGGATCAATATTCACAGTCATGCAAGTATCAGAAAACCTAGGCTTTACTCCAAGCATTTCCCAGGACATGCAAAAACCCTCAGCTCATTGCTCAGTCCTGACCTACTCCCAATTTTTGTACGTATTAAAGAACATAAATTGGACTTTAAATCTCTCCATAGAAGAGACGGTTGTCCAGTATTCCACAGACAGATTTGTCACCACTAGCTCCCAGCAACCTGTCTGCAGCCCACGTGTGACCGGGAACTGAAGATAGTCCCCTGCTCACACAGAAAGGATGTCCTTGGAAATAAATTACTTATGGCACAATGCAATTGAATCTATTTCTGAGGTTAATCCGTAACGACAGAAATGGCTGTTTTCGACTGTGAACTCACTGTGTTAAGCAAGTGCTGATCTTCCTGGGAGAGGTAAGCGAATCCTGCTGACTCACTGGTACAAGCCAGTCATTGAAAGGAAGATTGGGAATGACCCTGAAAAATATAAGTCTAGGCAGAACAGCCCTCAAGGATGCAAACTCAGGGACATATCCGGAGGCAGAATTTGGTTCATAATACTAATAAATTCTTTTGGAAGTGAAGACTCACTCCATAATATAAAATCAGTTCCGACAATCTGTAAAACACTTTGGCTGTATTGAGAGCAGCCTGAGAAAACTCCCAAGTAGTTGTCTATAAGCCAGTAGCATCTGTCTAGAAGATACTAATAATTCAAAATTAGCACAGAAATTAGAAATTCAGAATTAGCACAGAAAGTAATATCATCTTGGGGCTACAGGGAACTAGAGAAGATAGTGTAGAAGAGTGAGAAAAAGGCTTCAAAAAAAAAAATTTAGCATTAGTCTTACAAGTTCTGCATTGACCCCTTTTTGAGAAGCTCTTCATCCAGTTTGCTCTAAATTCAAACTATTTGTTCATTATTTTTAATTGAAGCTCTTTCAGAGAAAAGGCATTTTCATTTCCCAGTCATGCGAAAAAAAAACTAGTAAGATGTGCCAAGAAGACATGGTGGACCTCTGTGAAACTTTTCTTCTACAGGAAGGACATCATATGGAATTTGATCAGAAATCCAAGATCGTGATGTCACTGTGGACTGTTGTAATTGACCCCAACTGTATGTTCTCTTAATCTCATAAAAACAAGCAGAAAATGAACATAATGTTTCCACGTGTATCTTCATTTCAGAAGCACTAGAATGTAAGAAAATTATTGTCTAGAGACAGACCAACACATTGCCACTTTTCCTATGCTGTGACCTTTCTTTCTTATATCAGGATCAAATCTAAACTCCTCTTTCAAGACACCATTCATGAAAACCTGTAATTTTAAAAATTAGAAAAAATGTTCTCATAGTGCCTCCGAAAAAATCCTAAAAAACTTGTGCAGTTCGTCATGACAACCAGGGGCAAATGTGGGCATATGCCTGAGCACTGCTTTTCCAGTGTCCAACTGGAAGTCTGAACTTCAGAATCCATCATCAAAACCAAACCCCAGGCTGTTGACAATTCTGTGATTGATCTCTGTTAGTCTCTCTTGATGGAGCTCTTTTGACTCTGTAGAAAACATTGAATATTTATACCCAGTGGAACAGATTACTCCACAGACCAGTGCCGGTGTGCCTGTCCTGGAATGTAGGAAAGTGTTTCTAATCTCCTGTCCCAGTCACAGCATAGCTCCTTACACAAAGTAGAAAAGCATGCAGCCTATTCTGTATATGCCCATGACCCCTCCTTTCTTTCCCATCTATTCCCTTCAGTCACAACTTTCCCATCTCCTTACTCAGATCTGCAAGAAACTCCTTATGAGCAACTTTAAGGACATTCCTATACAGGGGAAAAAAAATAAAAATAAATTTAATGATCTGGTTTTCCACTGGGAGCCCATGTTGTCAGAAAAATCTTTACCATCTGTAAAAATGGTCCCCTGACACCTGGTTACAATCCCCCAGGGAGAGAATCAACAATATGAGCAAAATCTCAGCTCTGTCCAGCCCTGACTTCTGAGAAACGTGAAATCTGTGTCTTCACAAGTGATGCATAGTAAGCAGAGACAAACAACTGACAGGCACAAGTTCCCTCAAAAATAGAAAAGAAAAAAAAAAGTTTATTTGTCTTTCTGCATCCCTAAATCCTAATAGTGGTACCTGCGTGTGCTGCACACTGCCATTCTGCCACCTCTGCAATGTGTCATGGAGGACTTGAATCATCTCTGATGGATGTCAGCACACATCCTGTCGAGCATTTGGCAACGATCTGCTCATGATTGATGCTGACCACTTAGGAATCATTTTGTTCCAACAAACTGTTCTTAACAGTTTGTTTGAGGTACTTGATAGGAGATGGGAGGGGAAAAATAATAATTCAATAATACAGCATGTCAGACCTAACATCGTTTTTGTTAGGAAAATTTTACTTTTATCATATACATCACCGGATTAAAATAAACAACTAATGCTCGAGGCTTCAGCAATGTTTCAGTAACGGATGACGTGGTTCCAGTTGCATGGAGAGGCATAGCAGGAGCCAACACAAAGCCTTTTGCTGCCTTAGTCTGTTAAGAGCGACCCGTCCCTCTTAGCAGGTTGGTGCACTGACAAGCAGAGCAGTACCTCATGTGAGACAGCTGCTCTCAACACTGCCTGAAGTCCCACCAGGACAGTGAAGGAAGGCATTTTCCCTGTGGTAATTTCCCCACTGCTAACACACCACAGGAGTCAGGACCCACCTTGGGCAGAGGTTTTTTACATGACTGACGGAGATGTAGCGGTTAGTGCCACTCTCCTGTATGGCACGGCCTTTCTTCACTTGCTCTGACCTTCTCGGTGAAGGGAAGATGCCACCTGCTTGCCTTGGCATCTTGCTTGGCACACAAAGGAGCAAGGAACTGATGGAGGAGGTCACAGCCCACCACCTGAAGCAGGCCACCACCCTCTCAGCTGCTGCTGAGCTGCCCTCTTCTCTGCTAATCCTCCCACCACCCAAATGCTGCTGGTAACACCAGCTTTGGGACATTTTTTGCTACAGAAGCCCAGTAAGTGAGATATATTGTCTGCTTGCTCACATCCATCCTGCACAAAGAAAATACATGGTAAAATGCTACTTTGATAACTAATGTGCCATCATACATATGGGCATGAACTGAATGTAATAAAATACAGAGTTCACCTGCTTTCTACACCCTTCCCATCCAACGTCTCTCTCTGTAAGGTAAAAACAAAACCAAGTAACCCATAAAATGTTCCAGTTTTCCCATAGCATAGGCTTTTCTTTGTACAAAAACCGTGCACTGCTCTGAGTTAAAGACAGTAAATAGTATACCCTGTGTGTTGTTTTTTAAAAATCTCCAAACCTACAATTTTCCAGGAGTTATACTACATGGCAAAGGATGAAGATCTTGGATCTGAAGAGGTATTTCCTTCAGTCCCTTTCTGACAATTGCTGCTGGATTCTATTGAAGAAGCAGCAATTCTTCTAACATGTTGGAAAACACTGGGTTGCCACTTTCTCAACACTTTCTGCCAGGGCTGTAACTAATAAAACCATCCTGTTCAGCACCCAGAGAGGGTGGGGATCCATCAAGTTTTCCAAGGCAGCAGATTACTACTGTTACATAGATGCAAGAACAACTCATGGTTCTGAAAACCCCTAACTGTATGTTTTTTCTATTCCTTACCAAAATCTATATGGGTATCAGCTTATCTTTATTGATAAAGAAATTTAAAAATGGTGACATTTGTGATAAAAAAAGTGTGGAAGTATCTGTACTACTGTTTCAGGGAAACCAAAGGCGTTCTCTATAATAGCAAGGTACTAAACCATTTTTGGTGCAAGTTTGGGAGGTTCACTGTGACTCACACACACTTATACTTTTCTTTTTTTTTAACTGTAATACTTTCCGTCCCATTAGTCTCTCTGTCCATCTAGAAAAAGGAAATCGAAAACCAAACACGATCCAAATCGGAAGGGATCATCTGTAGCCCTCACTAATGAAAAGGTCTGAAATATTAACCACATCATCAGCATTTTCAAATGTTTTTAAAAAAAAAACAAACAAGAAGAACAATAATGCAGAGGGGTACACATGGCGTTAAAGTATTTGTGCCATTTGAAAGACATCAGGAGGGCTGAGATGGTGGACATCTGCATTTGATGGCACCTGTTCGACCCTCATAGCACAAATTCCACAAAAATGTAAAATATGAATTGATAGACTTATGAAAGCTCTCCAGTTAAGCATCTCTGTCATTATGTCTTGGGGAGGGGGAGGAACCAAAATGCAAATACTCAAGAACCCCTTGCCACATACCACTCAATTTTCCCAATGAACAAATAACAAGAACTAAGAAACCCTGACGACAGCTACAATTTCTCAGAGAAACTGTATTGTGGTTAAGATGCTGCTTTTCCTTAAGCTGACACAACGAAGTTAGTTTTGCCTATGCTGCAACATCACTGAGCCCACCATGGCCTGTAGAAACCCAGCAAAAGCTGGGCAAGTACATATGTGGTTATGTCTACACCATGCTCTGGACTGCTGCAGCTACAGTGCCATCAATACTATTGGTAGCATGTTTAAAGCTAGTTGTACCATGAATCACAGTCCCATCTTCATCTGCAGTATGCACAGACTCTCCACTAATCTCAAATTCTCCATTTTACTGTCTTTTCATATCTGGCTCAGTTTTAGCATTTGCTCTTTCCAAACCCCATTATCCTGGTTTGGGGGGATTTTTGTTTAGAGGAATTTCAATTTTTTTTTAGATATTCATTATTTCATGCACTTTACATGTTGTTTTACTTCCCTGGGTTGGTAAACATAGTGTAAGCAACACCCAGGAAAAGAAAGGTTTTCAGTTCAAGGTCCCCAGGCTGAGAGTGCCTTGGCTCCACCAGTCAAAGAAAGCTTCTTTTGCAAATGAAGCATTTAATGGCCCATTACCTGAAATGATTAAGCATCAACAGAAACACTGCCTTGTGTCCCCCTGGAACCAGTTTTAAAGTTATAATCTAGTAGCTTCAAGAACTGGAAGCTGGATAACGCAGTTGACAATTTATACAGCAAAAGAAACAATACGTGACAGGCAATTGTTAATTCTAACTCTGTAATTGCACTTAGGAGGCCTCACATGAGAATCAATCTCACATAGCTATTATTTAAAGCATCTTTTATTTTCTAAATGCTACTGAAGCAAGGCTTTTCATAATAGCAATAGTTCCAGGGTGATTTTTATTGTGGGGTAAAACAGGCTGACCTACATTAAACTCCAGTAAAAACAGGAAAATATGCAATTGTTTTGAGAGACAACACATTTAGGAATTCAGTGGCATGACATAAGATCAGTAAATGCCAAGATATCTGGGGTCTGGCTGTATCTGCTAGGATGCCTAGCTCAGCTATACATGTTCAGTCAGTCAGTTGAACCTACAACAGTTTTTCTGGCAATTTGAAGGAAGTTTCTTCCTAAATGAAACACTAGCTGTGGGAGATTAGATGCTAAACCACGACAGCTCGTCTTTTGTAGACATTTTCACAGTGACCATTTGTAGCTGCAGGTGATGTTTGTCCTTTTGTTTCATGTAAGTGTCTGTCTCTTCCACCTGTGTAGGCTTTTGCCTCATGACCAAATAATCGAGTTCTGCAGGGTCAACAGATGCCACATCTCTTTTTAGCACTTTTATGCTGAAATATCCTTTAATTTACTTTACTGCACCCTTCTTTCTGTACTATCGGAAAAAAGAAAAAAAAAAAAGTGCATGTTCCCATGGTATTCACAGGCTACAATTCATCTCCCGCAACCATCACAAAGCTAGGGAGCTACTTAGTCAGACAGGGTCCTCCTACTCCCTAAGGAGGAAACAGGTACACTTATAAGACCATTCCTTCCTCCTTAAGGTAACATAAAACATAACCAGGCTGAAGATACCTTTCCTGTCTATATTTTTCTGTCAAGAGAAAGCAAGTAAAGCTGAGTCTTTAGTATGCAAGAGGACTAATTTCAAGGTTCTCCTCACTTTGTACAATAAGTTGTTCTGATTTATCTCACTCCTGTAAGATCCTGCTGTTGTAATGCAAGCTGCCCTCCAGCTTTTTAATACATCACAGACCACACAGTGCTAAAAGCCAAGAAAAGCACTGCTTTCAACTACTCCCTACTAAATTATGCATTTATTCTAAGTGCTGACAACTTTTGGGAAACTTGAAAAAATATTGTGTGTTCTTCTACGTCATTGAGGCAAGGTTATATTTAACAATTATTATATCCAAAAAATAAAGTTTTCATGTTCCTGTGTGTCTATCAGACTCAAAATAAATGCTATCTCTTGGCAAATACAGCTGCTGGTACTTCATATATGCAGACATACTCAGAGAAGCACCTGAAAGAAATCCCTTCAGTGGCAATCTTCGTTTTGAGTGTGGAAAAGCCATCCCTCAAGAAAGTACTCCTGGACTCCCAGACTACTTATTTCACAGGAGACAAAAACCAAGAAGCCCTAATCCCTTCCACTCAACAGCACATTTGTATTACAAGCATCACTCTCGTGGCAAATAGCTTCTAACAAGAACAGTTACAACTTATCCCTAGGAGAAGGAGGATGAAATAGGACAAGACACTGAAGATCAACACAGTGCTCAAGAACTGGCAGTAGGGGAAAGATTTTGGATGTCCAATCCCTAGAAAGTATTCATAGGCACAGGACCCTTCTTGACAGATGGATAATTCCCTGAGTATACGGCGTATCTGACCTTTAGGAATCAAGCCTGTCATGACTGATGAGCGTTAGACTTAGAGGAGAGGTGACAAGAACAGAAGAGACTTGACTTGTAATCTTTATGGCTAGTTTAACTGCACAGAAAAGGAATGAGACAAACAAGGCTACAGCAATACAAGACTATCAGAAGGCAGGAAGAGGAATATTAAGGGAAATGAAAACCCTATAGGAGTGGAAATTGCCACAAACAACGTATTAGAAAATGCAGTTAAAATTGGACAGACCAGATAATTGCCAACCTAGAAATTACGAACCCAAGTTATAGATCCAGCAGCAAATATTTTATACCTCTCTAAGTTTGTTGTATTACATGGAAAACAGCAAATTAAGTTTTTTTTAGTTAATGAGGGAAAAGTTGTTTTGGTCCTATAGTCTGACTGCAAAAATAGAAGAGACTTTGAAATAAATTCTGAAGGTAAAAACAATTGAAAGATGTGCTAAATAAAAAAGGAAATGTAACGGTACCTGGGTGGTACCTGGGTGTATGCTGCATCAAACTGTTATTTTTTTGCTAACAAATACACAAACGGAATGCTATAGGTCTCACGTATTTGGAAGTTAATTAAAGCGTCTCACAGGGACACATGGGAAATTATTATGCTTGAGAAGATCGGTAGCAGTAAAAATATTAGAAGGCCTATAAAAGATTGCTTATAGAGAAGACAAGAATACCAGTAAGGATGGATGAGTCTTTGGCCAATCCTATTTCACATTTTCATTAACAACTTAGCCATAATAAGCAAGAACACACTAATGAAATCCAGTAATGATGTAATCCTGAGAAGCATCTCAAAACGGTAAGGAGTCTAGAGCATTGTCTTGGAAGAGCTGGATCACTGAGAAATAGATGTAAATGTGGGTTGAAAATGAATAATTTTAAGTGCAAAGTCATAGATTTAAGGACTAGCATCAATAATTTCAGCTGAGGCTTGGGAGTTCATCCTACAAAGATGAAAAGTACAAAGAAAGAAATGTAGCAGTTTATTTCAGGATGATCTACAAGCCACCAATGTACTGCTGTTGTGAGAAATGCAATCTTAAGGTACCTGACACAAGGCACTTCCTTGGGAGTTAAGGAAATAATAATGGTTCTACTGAAACACTATCTGAAATACAGCTCTGACTGAACATGATTAAGAAGTCAATTCAAACTGGAATGTGTGTGAGGAAGGATGACTAGGAAGGTCATCATAAGAATGAAAAATTTCTCTTATGAAAAGAAAGCAAAACAATTTGACTCATTCAGTGTACCATATCTCACACCGTGGTGGGGCAAGTACAGGAAACAGGGGGAGGAGAACAAGAATGCAAGTTAGATAAAGTTATCACAAGCACAGATGGGTAGCCCACAAGGCTGGCTACAAACTCTCTTATCAGACAGCATGGGGTCTGTCATATATTTGATTACCTTTGGATTCCCAGCACAGATTACCAGGGTTTGTAAGAAAGGAGACGCCTCTCTCAAAGCGAGGAAGAAGATCGTGCTACTGGAGCGACAATTTCCCGGTCTCCTACTAGGGCCCACCTAAGTGCAGAACTGCCTCAGCAGCAGTTTCATGATTTCTACATGGAAATCTACCCTCTCTCCCACCATCTCCCCTCTCGTCTTTTGTGTCTCACAGCTACTTGTAAATCCAGCAAGGATTTTTAAGAAGGCATCAAGATCAGAAATACATTTTTTGAATCCTTAAAGAGATTTAAAAACAACTGGTTAAACAAAAAAAAATTTCTGGGTTTTCCTACCTCAAGAAAGCTTGTTGGATTTTGTCCAGAAATGCGCTCAATATACTGTGAGAAGGCAGCACATTGCTAGGTTAATCCAACGAATGGCCTGAGAGGAATCAGCCCTATCATGAACATGAATGAGTTCATGTTGTACCCTTGCTTTACGATTTATAATCTTGCATTTCCTTAAATGACAGCTGTCAAAAAGAAACCAAAACAATCATATGCCTGTTCACAATAGGCAACTAAAAGCAAATACTCTGCTCTGTGTGGGATTACTGATGGTTAGACTCTACTAGAACATGTCACACAACTGCAAAACCTTGTAATTACTAATTACACAATCAAGAAGATGACTGAGAGTGCCATTCACCAACCCAGATTACCAGGAGATAGACACTGAAACAGAAATAAAAAGACACTTCTCTCCAGAAACTGTGCTTGTAGCCTAAGAACACAAATAAAGGAAAACACAGACTCTCAGAGAGCATCCTAGCACAACCCTAAGGCTCCTTGGAGCTACTCCTACAGACCCAAAGCTGCCCTTCAGGAATGCTGGTGGCAGCAATCAGAGGGACTGCAGCATATTTGGCCCCATTTGGTCCTCTGCTGCTGCTGCTTTTGTAGTGCAATGCCATTCGGTGCATTTGGCGGGGGGAAATAAAATAAAATTGGCCCACATTCTAGCAGACTACAGGGAAATTATGGAACTAATTTTGAATCACCATGTTTACAAACAGTGGCCAGGTTTACAGAAATCTTCAGGGAGCTGAACTTTTAACGACAGTTTTAAGTACAGTGAAATGGGTTTCAGAAGGAAAAGCAATAGTTGTCCAGGGACTGCATGGTGTGGGTGGGAGCAAATGGCAGTCCTATAAAGAATGGAGCAGCTGCTGCCAGTTTGGCATAGTTAGGCAGTATTTAGCATATATCACCCCTGAGGATGATTATCTTTCTGTCACAAGCATAAAAGACAGATAACTCATGAGCCAGTTGAATCTCTTTCTCATAAGTGGTAGGGAGGTAATGCACTGCTAACTCTTTGGAGGTTAAATGTATTTATTCTATGGGAACGAGCTTTTATTATCATGGTATTTGAAAGGGACAGATATCGTCTGAAATCCTGATTTTTCATTTCTCTGTCTGTTTCGGTTAAGCTTTTTATTATATCTGCATTATGCCTGCCACAGTAGAATACAAGAGTAATACAGAAGAGGCAGTGGAAAGCAACATTGCATAAGCGTACACATTTCTTTATTAGGCTTTACAGTGCAAGTACATGCACCTGTTTTCTTTGAGTTGCTATATGGATGAAAACCTGCCCAAAGAGGAGATCAGTAGCACAGACAATTTTTAAGAGACCTGTGTTTTGTTCTTGTGGTAAAATAGCAACAAGCAAGAAATTTTGAAGTGGAAGCCATGAAGTGGTACAGTTTCCCTAAATCCTTCAAAATTCCTTTCCCCCCCTCCTCCCCGCTATTTCACAGGAATGCAGATTTCTGAAAGGGGTGGCAGAGATAGTTTACACTGCCGTGAGACCCTGACCATCCCTTGTTGAGCGACACTAACTGCCCAGCAGGGCCACTTCTAGGGGAAATAATTCCTTCAGGACTTGATAATCTTAAAGACAGTTCATATATAACATTCATTAGGAGATATTTATGGGATTCTCAGAAGCACAGGCCCTAAGCGATTTGTTTTGTGAAATATGAGCAACTCCGCGTCAACCCTTCATTTATTAAGCTACAGCAACTTCTTTCAACAGGGGATGGGCAAGACGCATCGCCAGAGAAACAGCTTGTATCAAGGATGCTGGAGCCTGCATTTCAGACTCTTTGGTGTAATTGTGCTGTTAACTTTAAAACAAACTCCAAGAGCAGGACCTATATACAGCAACACCACAGCTGAGAGAGAGAGCTACAAGCACCAGTGGGACACTTTTCTTCTTATGCGTGATTCATTTCAAGGTTGGCTCCTAGTCTGAAGGGACCCTTCCCTTTTTCTTTAAAGAGAGCCCAGGGATTTTAGCTTCCTAAATTGGGCACCTGAATTGGATGGCAAAAGTTGAAAAGGAACAAGTGGAATTTAGCTGTAAGCTTCCTGTTCTGAAAGGTATGATCTTCGTGTCATCATAAGAAGGATCTATCCATTAATTATTCACTGTTCTCTGTTATCATCATATTAATCTGAAATTGCATTTTAAAAGAATAAAATAGCAACACACAGATTCTTCACCCATTGCACCTTACACAGCCTTCATAAGCTAGGCTAATTTGACCCTTAATATAAGCAACGTGTTGGAAAAAAACATTTAAAAAAATAAGCAACTACTTTGCACAGAAAATACCTGACAGCTGTTTTTGGGTAAAGGGCAAGGAGAGTACAGAGAGAGAAATTCTCCTTCACTTGCTTCGTTGTGCATTATATACTGCAGTGCACTAAAAATTAAAAAAGTAAATTGCTTGTATATTGAGCTGAAAAAAAAAGGCCTGCTTAAAATTCTGAAAGAGACTGATTATTCTAACTGCTGAACAGCTTTTTCAACTGCAAGGCTCCAAAAGATTTATCCATACAATGCACCACTGTCACTCAATCAAAGAAGTTTTATCATCCATTTTTGAAAGCAATAATTTCCTAAATTCTGTGAAAGGATCGATCTTTTTTCCTCTTAGAGTTTATAAATTATCCCTATTAGAGCACTTTTTTTTTTTTTTAATATTAAAAGACAGTTAATTATATTACTAGGAAAGCAGATCAAATGGTACCATAAAAGGAAAGTGAAACAAAGCAGTCTGAGAGATGTTCTGAACGCCTCGCTGCAGCAGGGGAGGTGGGGAAAAGCTTCTTCTCACTAGCCACAGCCAGGTAGAGCCTGGGAGGATGTTCTCCAGAAAAACAGGGTAACTGTTGTTATTTGGGACTCAGGTAGCTTTCCTGAGCAAGCATATCTGCCTTAAGAGCTCACATTTATATTCGATTTTTGACAGTTTGCATTCATAAGCAGATAAATAACAACTTCTCCAGAATAATTCTTTTTAAAAACATGAGACACAAATCATTTATTTTATCAGTGCCTTTCCCAAATTTTTCCATCCCTTGCAGCTTCTGTAACAGTTTTTTTAAGTGGTTCACTCCAGCTTTTCACTGTTTTGTGATGCCCAGTCTAGTACAGTTATGGCCGATAATAGACGACTTCTGTGTCTGGGAAACGAGGGTAGTAATCTTTCCTTTTTCTGCTTTTAGCCATGTTGTTTGATCACAAAACACTCAAAGAAAAAGGTGTTTCTTACTATTTACATACATTTGGGCATTTTTCTCCCTTATCTTAATATTCTGTGGGTTCCTGTCTCACATTTCACAGAGAGCTGTGACACCCAAAGCTGTGAAGCTGTGTGCTTTTTTTTATTTTTTTTTAAGTGAATTTGTCAAGGCTCTTGGTGAGATGACATTAATATTTATTTTTGCATAAAGCCGCCAAAATTAGAAAGAGCAAACCCAACCCCTCAACCCCCTCACCAAACTCTGCATTCAAACTCAGTTTAAAAAAAAAAAATCTATAGGAATTTACTTCTAGGCAGCGTTGCCTCCTCTTGTCAGTCATGGGACCCCACCAGCGTAACATCAGGAGCTGAGTAGGGCTACTTTAAAACACCGATCTAGAACAGGCATACGATGCTCGCAAGGACCATCAAGGCCCCAGCCAACGAAAAAGAGGTTGGATGACAGGGATAACAGTTACCCCTGCAACAGGGCAAGAAACAGTACTGAAAAGGGGAAATGTACAACAGCTTAAAGTTTCTACCTGTCTCAGGCGACAAGAAAATTGTGTAACTTCTAATGCAGCAGAGACATTTAAAGATATCTATCATGTTCGTGGTGCCACTCTTGGGAATCGTGAGGTTTTGCACACAGTTGACAACCTGATACAGAAAGGCATTTCTGTTCAAGCAGATACTTAAGCGTAAGCTTAGCTAGCCAGCAATTTCCTATGGAAAAAAAACCAAAACACTTTCTGCAAAATTTTTTCCCCTCATTTTCTCCAGGAAATTTTTTCTTTGGCTGAAATATGTAGATTTTAAGAATCAAATATTCAAATAGTAAAGCAAACTGACATGAGCTCTCCCAGAGCTTCAAGTCTCTTTCCTTATCTACAGTTCAGACTCACTGTTAGACCACTTTACTCTAGCCAAATAATGAAGTGCTTCACAAAAGGTCTTTAAGCAGAAGCACAGATAGGTAGATGTAGTCTAGCAATGGAGCTTCATTCCACAGATGGGAAACGGCATTCCCAGGAGGCAGCATAGTAACTCACCACACAAGGTTCAACATTAAATTAATTGTTAAACGTTAATATGCTAACTGAAGTATTTCTAAACATTTTGTGCAACATTTATTTTAGTACTGTTTTGGCTTTTAAAAAAAACTATTAAGAATGTAAACAAAATCCAAAGAGACAAACCTTCCCACAGAACAAAATTCTAATAAATACTGACCTTTCCAGCTAATAAAATTTCATTCCTCTGACTACTGAAGACTCAAATGTATACTTTGACACTACCTTAAGCCAGAAAGCCATCCTCTTAACTGTCCAGAAATCGTTTTCTAGTCCAGCCTCTGAGATACGAAAAGCATTATTGAATCCTATTCTATTTATTTACTTATAGCTGTACAGCTTTCCCACATTTTACTGTGCTGGATGAATTAGGATAACTGACACCAAAGAAAATATTGTACTTAACCTCTGAATTTTTGTACTTCTGGATATTTATTTTGCTCTTACTCAAACTATTTTGAACTTTCTTGTCTCATAAAACTGATAAAGAATTTACGAGAGGCTTTCGCAACTCCTACAGTTTCTTCAGATACTTGCCATTTATTTTGTTACAAGAATCATAAGTGAACCACTATTTCTGCTTAACCCAATTCCTCTTGTCACCATTGCAAATGTAGAGGTGGACAAATAAGTTGAGCCGTTTGGAAGACGTGAAAGACTCTTTCTTATTGATTCTGAAGAAATTCTTTCTAACAAAATAATGCTGATGAATCATAGAAAAATGGGATTATACCAAGGTAGAGTCAACAATACTTATGCCATTCCCGAAAAAAACATTTTTTAGTATGCTCAGAAAGTTCCAGTGATGAAGATTTCACAAACTCTTAAGCATCAAATCACCATTGTGCACATATTTACAAACGGAGTGCACTTGACATTCAGGGCTATTTACCCATCAAATTAGATTTCCAGCAAACTACCCATTTCATTCCTGCTTGTATTATCTGCTGCCACCTTCTGCATTCAGCCCTAGTTGGGAGGGATGAGTTTTTCTTTATAATATTATGCACTGGAAAGCATTGTGAGAACACGAGCAGTCTACCATGTTTGGTGGTCCAGACTAAAGGAACAAACTCAGCAATTGCCCGGCATACAAAGTTTTAGGCTTTGACCCGGAGTTAAATTCCTGAACTATAGTCTTCTTTGCTTTCAACCTCCAAAGCTGGCACCAATAAGAAAGCTTCAACCATAAGGCTATGAAATGGTAGTTAAATGATGCCGTAGTTCAACTGCAAAAATGCAATAGACTGGTCTCCATCCAGTTCTAGACAAGCTGATGTACCTCAGCAGTAGTACACGCACACACACATATGCACAAAGTGAAATAAAGACCACAGGCTGTCTTCACGGGGAGTGTACTGAATTACTGGTGCAAAACAGCTCCTCACATGAATACAAAATTATTTTAGATCAGAATAGTTTCTCCAACAAAACTGAATTAAGGCAGCTTGTATTCAAAAAGAAAAGGCCTTTCATGACTTTAATCTGGTTTAATTAATCAGATTTACATTAATTAGCCTGGATTGATTTCCCAGAGAAGACAAGCTCAAAACTCAGGTTTTGCTGAATCAACGATTGTAACTAGCACCATAAAAGTAGCTGATTTTATATACATAGACCATGATTGTAATCCTGCTAACATTCATTATTATGATTGCTCGCATACCTGAAGTTAGACAGAAGTTTAAGTGCCTACATAAAGCAAAAGCATGAGGGGAATAGAAAAGAATTTCTAAAATGGGTACTCTAAAGGAGCACAAAGCATAATTGCCATCAGACAAATGAAATATCAATAGTGCTTTGTAAAGCAAGTGTTTCTTTAGAGTGAGATGGACCAGTTCCATTAACACACGAATAGGTCTTCCTAACATTACACCACTTAAATGGAAACAGTCACACCAGTGAAACTTAATGTATGCACTCTCCTCTTTTAAAATTGACCCACATTGCTTCAGTTTGTGTCATCAATTAGTTCATGTGCAGATGTCCCCTTTCACACCCAAGCTGGCTGATCAGAGTAGTGCTTGCTCCAGTTGGAGGTTACCTTCTCCCAGATAGCATGGGAGTCCCTGACATCTGACAGAACTTGGTGTGCATCTGCTTTAAAGATCCTTAGCCTTCTTTAGGCAAATTCAGCCTTTAAGTGGGTTACCTGCAACATTTAAAACACGCAGTTTAGTCAGTGCAGGTGATTTTGCCCAAAATAGATTAGGGCACATTTCTATAAACCTCCTGCAAGGAAACAGAGACAAGAACCTTTGGGTAGAAACCCTACTACCAGCCCCATGGGACCCAGAAGAGCACACAGCCAGACAGGGCAAAACAAGGCATGAAATGAAAAATAGGTTGAGGCTTCTGAGGAAGTGTATGATAAAGGGCAAAACAGAAGAGACAAGAATGATGCTGACATTACTTTTGCTGTGTCCTGTCCTAGCTATGCTCAGATAAAGGAAGCACAGCTCCCTTCTGCTACTGGACTACCCTGGGTTATCACTGAGGTGTGTTAGAGAAGTGAAAATTTTGTGAGACCTACCAGTCCACGGCGTAATAGTCTTTTCCAGTCCAGGTCATCCTGACTGAATCAAATTACACCAGAAGAACTCAGCAGTCACTGGAGGTTAATCACTGGAGGCTGGAGGGAATAATGTCTTCACATGGCCAGCGACAGCTGGAACAGGACACCAGAACACAGCCTAGCCAAGAAAGGGGAAGGTAGAAATGGACATAAAATCACACAAAGAGTTGCACAAGTGTTTCTGGTTTGTCCAAGAAACATTAACAGAAAACACGTTATTATGAACAGACAAAAGTGCGCAACAGAAACCTATTTACAAAGGCGCACTGCAGATCTATGTACCCTTCAGTGAACCTAGCCAGACCTCCTTCTTACAACTGCTTCTCTCCTTCTGTCTTTTCTTCTCCTACAACGAGGGCAAGAGCTTCTGCCAGCTGTGACTCTCCACTGTTTCTCTGGTGCCCAAATCCATCTGCCTTTTTGTCCCCACACCATTTCACTCAGCCTGACTCCGAGGCAGATAGCACTACTACTAGGCAAACACTCGAAGGCCAGACATGCTTCCTTATGGGGCTTTGCTCCTGGTCTTCCTCACTGATATGATATTCAGCTGCATTCTGTACTTTTACATTTCGCAACCTTGTTTCTCTTCTCAGAAGTAGTCATGAGGTTTAATTTGCAAGCAAGGTAAGGTGGCTGTAGGCCGACAGCAAGTACTAAGCTTTAAAAGCTTTTTCAACAGTTATTAATGCAGTAGCTTTCAGCACACAGCGAAACAGTACCATGTCTTTGGGCAGGGTCCAGCTGTCTAAATGTAGATATCTAGAAAACCAGTTTGTCAGTGTCTTTTTGAGTACTGCGGAAGCCCCAAACTGGACACAGTGCTCCAGATACAGTCTCACAAGCACAAAATAGAGGTGAACAGTCACTTTAACCTGCTGGCTACAGCTATGCTGAGGCAATGCAGTAAGCTGTTAGCCCTCCTTGCTGCCAGCACGCACTGCCGGCTCTACATCTGGTCCATCAGGACCTCCAGGTCATTTGCAACAGAGCTGCTCTTCAGCCAGGTGATCGACCCCCAGCCTGGGCTGCTGCAGGGACTTATTCCATCCCCACTGCAGGACTCTGTGTTTACCTTTGTCACAGCCATCTTGCTGAGCTCCTTATTACTGTATGCCCCAAAACAGAACAATAACTAACTCCAGAAAAGGAGCAGTAGGAAACACAGTACTTCAAGCAAAAGGAAATGCTCTCTAGCTCACAATAATTGGTATGTCCTTTCTGTTAGTACAGCATATTGTTCCCCTTTAACCACAGGGCAAATACCAACCAGTGACAAAATGAGAGAAAGAGCAAGTTGGAGATGCTAAAGAGCCTGTGCATGGAGGAAAGTCAAGCTTCCTGAGAGCTGAGGACAGCAGTTCCAGCATGATTAATACATGCACAGTCTGGAATGTAAGCACTAATGGCATGCAATGAAATTGAGCTGTCTAGGGAAATCAAGCAGGACACACTTTGCACCATCACATTCTTCCTCTAGAGTTTAATTTTCCTGTTTATCACTAACAAAATCCTTTCCTTGGGTCTCAGCACTTTCCATTGGTTTTCTCCCATAGTTTCTCCTGTAACTCAGGTGAGACAGATCATTTTGAAATTCATCCCAGAGACTTGCTCAGTGCCTGTGGGTGTAGCTCTACAGAAACTCCACAGCTACTTCAGCTTTCGCAAACAGCACATGACAGAGGATGAGTTAGAAGCATCTTTTACTGGATTGCGAAGCCATTGTAAGTACTGGCTGTGCTTATTTCCTGCCTGATCTCTGCAGTTCAGTTCTTGGAAAGAACAGGCACTTCAGAAAAGCATCACAGTTTATGTAGCATTCCTTTACTACTCAAAATTCAGTATACCAACAAAATGACACTTTTGAACTGTGCTGATTAAAAATTGGTAGCAGCCTGTTATCTTAGCGATCAGTTGTTTGCATGTAGAAGCTTTAAGATTTTCCATATCTATTTATGAGGGGAAGGCTGTCATTCCAAAGACGCAAGGCCCCCTCCCCCCAAATAAATAAAAATTATATTGTCCTTTTTTTTATTTTATTTTGGTAGTAAGTGATAAAACCACCTAGCAGAACACTCACTTAAACCTCTTAAAGTATCACCATTTGCACACAGTTCCAAATTATTTCCTCCGTGAGCTAGTTTATGCTTAATAGAATTTGACACTCCTAAATGCTCTGCTGAAACACTATCAAGGTACAGGACTAATAAAGATAATTACCCTTGCAAAGTGGAAAGTACTTCTGAATGGACTCATTGAACCATCAGAGTATATCTGTTACAGAACACTTTTTCAAAACACAGTTAAAATTGTTACAGACTACAGGCTATTAGAAACAAATATGGTATGATCTCTTGTAATTTACGTCTTCCAAATCATAGTTTAGTCCAGGAGTTGAAAACACACTATTGAGTATATTTCAAATATTTACAACAGTTTAAATATAACAGCCCAGGTATCTCTTCAGAGGAAGAGAAAAAGGGGTAAAAAAAAGAGTATATCAACTTGCTTTCTAAACACCTCCAAATGAGAGAGAAGTGCATATCAGTGTCTTGCATGTTGTCCTTCCATACCAGAGAAAACTGCCATGGGCTGATTTGCAAGCTATTAACAATGACCTCTGTTAGTCACATAGTGCAAAGAGATGCCATCATCTGCCCACCGACTCCTGCCAGGGTTGAACCCATTCCCTCCTCCTACCTCTCTGGCAGGTTGTGTTTTTCTTACTTCTAATAGCAAACACTTAAACGGGAAGGACGTCCTCACCCTCCTTGCTTTGTCACTCGTTCTCTGCTTGAACTGAAGCTGCCACATGGGAGGAACAAACACAGCCCAATGAATGGCACATTTAATACATGGGGTGATCAAAAGATCTTCAGCTGGCATGAGCTGCCTTAACCTCACAAAGTTACTAGAACTAAAACATTTTTAATGCCAGCTGTCAAGTGACCCGCCTTCTCTGTAATTATTCAAAGAAGACAGGTCTGTAAAAAGAGGTAAACTATTTTACAGGACCAGCTGACTGAGGTGGAAAAGCTGAACAAGTTTTTAAGCTTCTTTCAGGTTTTATTCTGACCTTAGACTGTTGCCGCCGCTTGCTACTGTGTGGCTGTTTTGCTTGTCCTTGATGAATTCCAGCCCACCCAGCTGTATGTATAACTTGCACCTCAATTAGGAATAGCTTCTAGGTAAACAGACCAGATCATCTTCTGAACCTGAAAGCACATTTGCTGGAATTAGTAGATATAACTGGGGAAAAAAGTTTGTTCTTACAAACTTACAAACTGTCTCTCTTCCATCCTTTAGCAATCATGACGATTGCATGATTACCAGAAGAGAAGATTTCTGTTTATACTCTTACAACATTAATTAATTGATGCTGCAGGCTACAGATCCAACTTTGGCAAGGAAAGGAGGAGAATGACCCTGCATTTAACAATCTGGTGTTTCTCTGAAATATGAGATGTATTGTGAAATTAAAATTAATCTCTAAAAAAAACCCCTAAACACCTCCAAAAAGTTGTTTACGTTTAACAACTTGTGATTTTTAACTGCACCGATCTATATCAGTATCAGAATTGACTTTGCTAGTCCTCATGGATGAGATTTAGATCACTTACCTTAATGTACATAACTTGCATCTGCACCAAACAGAATCACTTCCCCCAGACCTGTTGGCTGCACTCTAATAAATGCAGCCAGACATATGTCTGGCCTTCTTGGCTGGAAGGGTGCACTGCTGGCTCTGGCTCAGCTCACCCACCAGAACCCCCTTTTTCCTTCAAATCTACTTCCTATGCAGCTGGCTGTTGGCCTCTGCTGTGGCATGGGATTATTTTGTCCCAGGTACAAGACTTTGGATTTTCCTCTGTTGAACTTCATGTCACCTCCTTTCTCCAACCTGTCCAGTTCCCTCTGAATGGCAGCTCTCCCTGCCAAAATATTGACCACTCCCATCCATCCCACCGATTTGGTATTGCCCACAAACTTGATGAGAGTCCACTAAGTAATACTGGTCCCTGTTCTGATCCTCGAGGGACTCCACTGACAACCAGCTGCCAGCTTAGACTTTATGCTGCTGATCACCACCCTTTGAGCCTAATAGTTTACCCACCTTGTTATCTTCTTATCCACTCTATATGTCACCAGTTTGCCTATTTGGAGATTAGCAGACCATGTTAAAAGGCCTTCTCCACTCAAGGTATACAGCATCCATGGCTCTCATCTTATCTACAGAGGCATTCACCTCACCATAGAAGGCTGTCAGGTTGGCCAGGCAACATTTGGACTTGTAAATGCGTGTGGCCAGAAGAGGCTTCCTATAAGGATTTGCTCCATTAACACCCCAGGACTAAGGTAAGGCCAACTGGCCATTAGTTCCCTGCATCATGCCCTTCTGGAAGATGCCTTTTTTTTAGGTTTTACTTTTTTTTTTTTTAACCTTCCCCAGTTGCCATCACCTTTCCAAGGTACTAGAGAGTGGCCTCACGATGACATTGGTCAGGTCCCCAAGATGCATTTTATCTGATCCCATGGACTTGTTTATGCTCAGTTAGTGTAAGCACTCCTTACTTTACCTTCCTGTAATGTGGATAATGCTTTACTCCCTCAGGCCTTGCTAATAAACCCAGGAAACTTAAAGGCCAGAGGGCAGACCTTACCAGTAAAAAATCAAGCCAAGGATGGAGTACCTTGACCTTTTCCCTGTCATTTGTAATTATGTGTCCTGGTCCACTGAGTAGCAGCCCCACATTTTCTTCCTTAGCCTTTCTTTCAGTACTGATGTACCGGCGAATTTCTTGTCACCCTCCACAACCCTTGCTGGTTTCATCTCCAGATAATCTTATTCCATCAGAGTACAGTGGGTTTTTTTCATATTTTGAGATTAAAGGATGCATGAGTGTGCACATGTGTTTAAATCAGTGTGCCAGTTCTATTAGTTCAAGAAAGGAAAGGTTTTCTTTGTTTTGCTCTCCCCCACGATGCCCACTCAGATAAGAGCTTCTTGGTTCCTTCCATCGTTCTTCAACTTGGCCAGCCTAATAGTAAGGTGAAAATGGAAAGACATAAACTCCCTCAAGAGATTGTAAAAAGTGTAACTGCCTCCAGACTATATATATCACCATTGTGCACAATAGGGAATCAAATTACTACCACTTATTTCTTCATTTAAATGGTCTGTTCACTCATCTTAATATTGATTTTTTTTCTTTTGCAGCAGGAAAAATCTGAAGAAAGATGATAATGCAATCTGCCCATAATTCCCTGCTATACATACACAATCTCCACACTGATGCTTGCAGGCCTGTATTATCCAGAGCTATTAAGTAGAAGCCTGAAACTGTAGTCAGTCTTGCATAAAGAGTTAGAAATGCTGTACTGTCTTTAAAATCAATTTACCACTGTGCTCACCATGGTCTCTGGAGAGAGACATTAGGCCAGACTCAGAAAAGGTTACTGAATCGTTGTTTCTCCAACAATGGTTTTCAATTATAAACAAAGCAAGGGCTCCATTCTGCAAATCCTTACTTGTGGCCTGTACACACATGCACTACTACACACAGAAAGTGAATGGAAAGGATTAACAAATAATGTATGAGGTCCTGGTGACTTCAGCAGAGTCAGGGGCTTGACTTAACTTCCAGGTTTCCAGGCTATGACCTTCAGCAAGGAGAGCCACAATTCCCTTTCTTCACAGAAGGAAAGAGCTAAAATTGGATCAATATGATTAAAATAAAGCAATAAATGAATCAAAGTGGATTGTAGTCTTAAGCATGTTTGGGAAAGAATGCTTCACACCGTACACTGGATTTTCTTAGAAGAGTTGTTTAGCTGCCTTTTTCAAAATGAAGAGGAACCACATGGTTAGCTGGGAGTAAAAGGCCTGTTTAACAGCCAAAGCGTAGTCTCATGTTCATTAATATTGTGTCATATTCTTCTAGTGCCTTTACAAAGAAGTGAAAGCAATGCCGGGTGATGCAGAGGGTCTAAATTAAACTCTCCACAACAATGACGAAAGCAAGAAAGTGTGATTTTGGCATCTAGGAAGGATTTTAAAAAAAAGTATTATCTTTCTCCGAATGCTATTTGGGTAGGTTTGTTTGTCTGAGAAAGCGGTAAAGGGGAATAAACAGTCCCTCATCTGTTTGTAAGGGATACATGTATAAGAAATAGGCAAGGAACTGTCTGTGCAAAAAGGATTTGGAGGACAAGAGGAGATCCATGATAAATAATACGTAGGAGCAGGGACAAAGCACATAAGCCCTTTGATGAAGCATTCATACATAAGGAGAAAAACCAAAGCAGAAACTACCAGCAAGGGAGTAGGACTACTGAAGCATCAGGGCTGGAGAGCAGGGGAGACACTAAGGGCCTGGTAACAGCAGCAAAGGATGCTGGGCACAAGATGTAAAACCTTCATGACCTTATCTCTACCAGAATTTATGGTATTAGTAAAGGTTTGTTAGGACGACTCTGTTCTAGACAAAAAAGGGCTGTACAGCACAGGGACACTGATCCCGTGACAGCAGCAGAGGCAACAACCAGGGAGGCTGATCTGGGGGACTCCTGCTGTCTTCAACACAAATGATGAAGTATATCAGCTAAAAGATGACAGGTATGTAGCACTATTCCCTTTTTGAGTACTCGGCAGGTATTGAAAACAAGCTTAAGAGGGGAGCGTAACACTGAAGGTCATCCCACAGAGGTGAACTTTTGTTACTTCAAAAGGCAGAGACAACTATAGCACAGATTAAACAGTGAGTCTGTCACAAAGCAAATCCCCTCAAACAAAATATCCCACACAAATGTGGTGTTTTCAGTCTCACTGCAAAGGCAGATGTGCAAAAAGGAGGATGAGAAAGGACAATGACCAGGGAACATGGTGGCTCTTTGTGGTATTTGGCCTAAGCAGGGAAGTGCAAAAAAGTATGGAACTTCATGACCACATGGCCATGAATATGTTACAAGAAGGGGGACACTTTTATTACAGGAAATTATTAAAATCAAGAGCTTTCTTTAGAGACTGATTAGATGGCAGAAAAAAAAAAAAAATCAAACATCTAGATGTAGCACTTCAGGACATGGTTTAGTGGCGGACTTCGCAGCGTTAGGTTAACAGTTGGACTGAATGATCTTAAAGGTCCTTTCCAGCCTAACTGATTCTATGATTCTATAGTTTAATAAACAAACTAATAGTGAAATAATATTGTTCTATCACTCCATGGACCATATTAATGTCAAGCCCATAACAGAGACAAGTGGAAGGTTCACTTCTACATCACACCAGTCTTCTAAAGTAACAAAACCAGTCCAAAAATTCCCCTGGTAATTAAAAGAGAGGAGAGAAAAAAAAAAACCAAACAACATACAAAACAGTCGGAGGGCAGAGATTCTTGAAAGTCTAAGATGTTAAATAAATAGATGTATCTTACACGCCGTTAGGATTCCACTAGATGTTGTCTGTATGGTTTAATTAACAATAACTATCCACCCCCTGTTTTGCTGCTAATGTAATCTCAAAAGCACTACACTAATTCCACTTGCAGATTTTATGGTAACATTTTAAATTAAAATACTCTGAGTACACTTAACTACACATTCAATGTGGATTTAATAAGGTGATTATAGGTTCATTAAGTGGCAATTGATTATTAACTCTTTGCTGGCCTACAAATGTGAATATTTGGTAAAGAATGGTATATTCCAGAAAAGACAATCTGCCTAATAAGCTTCTTAGCTTACTCCTCAACACATCAGGCTAAACCGCTTTGTCTATTCAACAGGGAACATAGGATTAATTCTGCCGCAAAATGCCCATCATCTTCACTATGAGCAAAACATTTTGGAATGTGACTGTTTTGTAATGAATAACGGCAAGTGGCTTTTATCTTCACTGGGAAAAGCTTGCTATATTAAAATATATTAAGAGTAATAACATTAAGATTTTCTTCCATTTTATCGATCTTGTGAACATAGCTGGAAAGGCCCTCTCTAATCTGCATGCTTCAATAGCGATTCAGGAAGCCGAAGTCTGCTGGAAAGCCAAGAGGACATGTCTAATAACACAGCTCAGTGCCCAGCAGACAGAAGCAGTGCTCTGCCTGCACTCATCCACACAGCTCCCGGTAGGTTTCTTGTTTAGTGACAAATGACAGGGGAAGCACTTGTTCAAGGTAGTGATTTTATTGTGGTGCACTCAGAAGTGGGACCCATTACCCAAAGTGCATCATTGCCAATCACCTTCTCATGTCGTCTGTAATTCAAAAACAAAAAAATGGTTCACTTGCTGCTCCGTTCTTAATACTCCTACTTTGCTGTCTTTGGACTCCTCTACCATTATCATTCAATGGAGAAGCACCATTTAAAATGTCTTGTTTTCAAAATTTTTCATGAAGAGGTTTTGGAGACTTCCAATTCCATCATTCAGACCCAACACTTCAGGTAACTTCTTCACAGTTGTGTGATATTAATGCTTACCAGGGTCCAAGACTGATTCATCTCTGTCACTGATTAAATCAGTTTAAAGATTAAATGGCAACATTTTAAGAGCATTCCCCAGATCAAAAAGGCAGGCACTGGTAACCTGACTATTTAGCAAGTGTTATCAAACAAGATATTTACATAGCAAGTAGCTGGTACTCTTAACATTTCACCTTACAGGTAACATTATTTGCTTGAAAGCAGCTTATTACCAGTGTCCACTGTGTCCTTCAACTGTATAGATAAAACTAATTTTTGCATCTTCAAGAACTGAGTAACTAAGAAGAAAACAAACAAAAGCCAGTTGCACTGAAAAGAACATGCAATAACATCCCAAAACCTGGTATGTATTCCCAAGGCCTGATGCGTTCAGAGAGAGCTGAGGAGCATGTAGAGTTTCTACCAACTAATTGAACAGCTGTCCTGTAAATTTCCGAAGACCAAACACTATTGATTAATGTTTTAGCTTGTGCAGCACTCATTTATTTTGTCCTGTCTCAAAAAAAAAAAAGAAAACGAAAGAAAAGCCTTCCTCTTCACCCAGGTGAAGAGATGCATACGATGGGAGCTTCACAGCTCCATCCTCATAACCTGGTTGTTCCAGTCCACAGATCTGAACTCAGGCTGTATCGTGCTACTAATGGAATAATCAGGCCCCTCACACCTAATAAAGTACAACTTTATTAACTTAATTCAAGTAATTCCCTGGTGCATGTGCAATTCCAGAGCTCAGTTATAATGACTTTAATGAGGAAAGCAAATCTTTTGCTAGTTAAGTGACAAACGTGCTTTTTCTTTAAAGTTTTTCTTCTACTTTCATTAACAAGCTCCCTTTCCACAACAGCTGTGTGCACGTCAACAGTGAACTCAGATCAGCATACCCAATTAACCAACCTCATACAATCACAGCATGCCATGAGATCAGCAGTTCAGACATGTATTTTCAGATTACTGGTATAATGCCTAGTTTCTTTCCCTGAAATGGAAAAAAATATCATTTTCCATTCCAGATAAGTTAACTCATTGCCAGAATATCCTTCTTAAATGTCCCATTGACAACAAGCAGGACAGTCATCCTAACGTGCTAAAACACTGTGCAAAAATATAGCTCATTCTTTGCATTTTACTAGCTGGGCTTGATAAACTGTAGAACACATGTTATTTTATAAATGTTAATTAGAGTAAAAGCACTGGATGTGACTATAAAATTTGGTATCCAGATCCAGATCTAAATTTCATGACTAGCCCCAGTTAAAGTTGTGGATCAAACTAAAAGTCTAGTTCCTTTCTTCCAGACTCAGTAGGTTTTTCTGCATCCCAATGAAATCAAATATAAAAAAAGTATTCTTTGTTTTCTTTCTAAAAGAAAAAAACAAGCAAACAAAAGAACAACAAAGAAAAATAAATAACCAGACACCATTTTAAATATATTTCATCCAAATGGATGTCCTGAATTTAAACACACTTGAAAAAAGAAGCCATTAGGGCTTTTAGTATCCTTTCTTCTTGGAAAAGACTCTCTGTTTTCCCGCTGCTCTGACAAACAAAGAGGACTGAAAACAGCCTTACTTTGTTTCTGACTTTGTTTCGTGCATTGTGGATGTATGGTAACAGCCCAAAAACCTTCTTTGTGTGTCACACTTCAATAAACTTGACATCTGTAATAAAGCTCAGGTTATACTTTACTTCTATTAAAACATCTTTCTGCTCTCAGGATCGCATCAGCCAAACTCATAGACTGGTATTGCCAATATGTCTGCTCTGCTATATACAGGAAGTGGAATCAATAAACACTCACCTGTCATCTTATCACATTTCTGCTAAAGTCAAGACACGCAGTGCCTACTGAGTCTCTCAAGGAAAAGGACTTAAGACACATAGCGAAACCTTTTCTTAATTAGCTAGAACCTTCCTTTAGGCATCAGCTTAACTAAAAATCCAGCAGAAAACACTTTTGGGCCCGATATTCTGCAATACCTCCTCCGAACGCAAGAAGCCACATCCTCAGCTCGTAGAAATCACCACCATTTCACTGACATCAGCTGAGCTAAAACAACATGCAGCAGTTGAGGAGCTTACCCCAGGGGGCTGCTGTGCTGTCAATTAGGGTGTGTAATAACAATGTAAAATGAGAATGGGAGGGCTTAACTTTTCTCCATGCTTGTCTCAATGTTTAAAGGGCCCCTTCTAGATTTGGTGGATGCGCAGATTCGACTTCTTTTACCACTTGGTGCCTTTGACCAGTACAAACCAGCTTCCATTTAAAATGAGTGAATAAATAAGCAAAGACAAATCCACAAAAACCACAGCCTTCCCTTTTGACCAAAATGAACATTTTTTCCCTCTCCACACAAGACGCCTTCCCTTATCTACCATCATCAGGTTTAGAGTCAGGTCTTCTACATCCCTGCCACTGTGAAACTGAGGTCTTAGTACCAAAGTGTTTCAGTGGGACAGACAAAATGAGTGACATACATCAGAGAGGGGTAGTTAAGAGGTACAGTGGTGAGCGTTAAAGACCTCATTGACATTCATTTGGGTGAGCTGCATAATTTTGTAAATAGGCTCATCAATCATGAGTATACCTCAGCCTACATTACCTTATGCAATGCTTAAAGGAGTATGTTGTGTCTGCAAAACACAACATGCAAAACCACTGGAGTTAATTTAGCTCCCTGGTGTGCACGTGCTGTCACACAGCTTGTATTTACACAGTCTCCCCCCACCTGGAAATCTTCACTCAGAGTGCATGATCGGGAAATCTTTAAGGCAACAAAACATGTCAGTGACAGGGTCCCTAACTTGTTTTATTCAGAAGCTGGACATGCCTAGAGCCACCATTCTGCACCACAACTTCATGTGCAGTAGGAACAGTTTTGGTGATAATTTGTAGTACGAAAGTAATACAAATACTATTTGCTTTGTTTTAAGGAAATAGATGAAATGTGATCATGAGAGAGCTTCCCAACAGAAACGGCGAACATCACTGCACAGGCAACTAATGAAACTTGGTCTGAAATACTGCATACTGCCTTGATCACCCATGCTCAGAAAGATTAATCTATTGCCAGAACAGGTGCAGTGAAAGGCTTCTAGCAGAGGAATGAGGCACCCTTTTTTACAAGAGGAAACCAAAAAACTTGGCTAGCCTAGCCTAGCCAGAGGAAGGCTAAGGGAGATATGATTGCTGTCTATAAGTATATCAGGGAGTGAGAGAAAGGACAGTAGGGAATGAAAAGAATTAATAAAAAGAACTACGCTGGTACAAGAACTAATAGGTATAAACTTGCCAAAATAGGTTTAGACTGGAGATTAGAAGAATGTGTCCAATCCCCAGAGCTATGAGATTTTTAAATAGTAATGAAGGCAAAATAACTAACCACTTTTTAAAATGGAGCTTTAGAGGTTTCTGTACAGCATTAGATCACAGGGCAGCCTGTGAGGCTCTGAAAACCGCAGCTTAGGCACCTAAATGGTACGGAGGGTATTGTTTCAAGCAATATATTTCAAGTCACAGAAGATGTCGGTGGGGTAGCTGAAAAGTCAACTTCTTTTCCCTGTTCACCTTTGAGATCTCTTCCTGTTTTACTCTCAGATTGCTTTATGTTCTTATCTTGCAACAAATGGGAGAAGTTACATATTAGTGGCACATCTGTATTTATGTGTCCTTGAACTGAAAACAACACAAGAACAGGTGAAGGAAGAAGCAAATACAGTAGACAGTCAGAAATCACAGACAAAGAAAGCTCGCTGACACTGCAACATTCAGAATTCAAGAATGGATCAAGGCCATCAGCCCCTGAAAGATAACCATACAGCTTGCATCCCCATTCAATCAGAAAATGGAATCATTGTCAAGTCAATTTGTCAAGTTTGTTTAATAAGAAAAATAATAAGGACTCACATTCCTGAACAAGGGAAATCGTACCTAAAGAAATATAATCTTCTCTGCTGCGGGGAAAAAACAAAGACTTACTTCCTTACAAAGACTTTACGTGTCTTCTGACCTTAAAAGCAACATTTTCTGCAGGTGAGATGAGCAGATGGAATCAGGCTTTCCATAGCAACGCGTGCTACCAAGAAAACAGTGGGCAGCACACTACGGTGAAGCCCTCTGCAAGCATGAAGCAACACCTCTCCTCTTGGGACAAGGCACTCTAAGACTCTTCTTTAGCAAGGCTTAGTTGGTGCATTGCTCCATAAGTGCAACAGCCACTTCTCTTAAGTTATTTGAATTAAAAGTATGCTATGTAAGAATGAGGGTGCCACAAGCAACACTGGTAACAGGGCAGAGGGGAGCCCTGTGCCACGCAGTTAACCTGGATGCACAGCCACTCACTTTTGACAAATTTAGAGGAAAACAGATATAGAAAGGTCAAAATAGAGCAGTGGGAGACACTCCCTTGATGGCTCTTTCTCTTTCTTTGCAAGGCCAGGCTCGATGAGGCTCTGAGCAATCTGATCTAGTTAAAGATGTCCCTGCTTACTGCAGGGGGGTTGGACTAGATGACGTTTCAAGGTCATTCCAAGCCAACACATTCTATGATTCTATGAAAAGCCCAATTCATACTTGCATGCACAATTCTGCACATGTTGTAGTACACACCTCCCTCTCTTCCCTTGCACTGTGTATTTCCGACTGAGGATTCAAGTGAACCTAAAGCCTGAAACTTAAGTGCTCCCACTCCTAATAAATATTAGAGCTAAAGAGTAAGCATATGTGCCTCCCAACCTACTGCCTACTGAGCTGGCGCTGCTGATGTTAAAATGTTTATTAACATGCTCTGCCAGGATATCCAGGAGGTATCTTCTCTATTCCTGAGGTCACATTCTTTGTGACTGTGCTGCCAGACAGCAAGATTAGCCGAAAGCCTGTAAGTGTCATGTCTGAATTCAGAGGCTCAAATATCTTGCAGACGAGGATTTCAAGAGCAGGTGGTCAGCTCATTAAATCCTGATTCACGTCAGCAGGCCTTCTCCTTCCTTGAAATGTTCCTGCCTCTTCCCTCCTCCCCAGCTCTCAGGGTTGGGGATGAGTGTGCCTAGCCCTTTGAAAGCATACCAAATGCACTCTTCAATGCTTTCGGTCCAGCCTCTCAGCAACAAAAATCTGCAGCTGTTCCAGAGATGATTAGGTAGGCTTAGAGCAGGGACTAGCTAGATCTGGAACCGTTGTCTTGATTTACAAGACCATCATCATCATCTACATGCAAACCACGGTGGAAGACTGCAGTTGGAAGGGGAAAAAGAAAAAGGGAGAAGCAGCATGAAAAAACCCACATTATTTTCTCCCTCTTTTTTTTTTTTTTTTTAAAAAGCGTTCAGGATTTGCCAAGGTGACTGGTGATGACCTATGAATGAGACCATAGTGAAGTTACAATGATTGGCAATTTCACATAGCAATTAACAGCAAATGGTCATTACACAGCCCTCTGTGACAGAATTTTGTGTCAACGGCCAAAACCACAGGCACACGGGATGGCACACACAGAAAACAACTAGATGCACAAGGAAACTGGAGACATTACCGAATGCCCAGTTTATCTGTATTCACAGGACTCCTAGGATGGCTGTACACACACAGATATAAAGACTTTTATTTCGTTACAGTTTTTAGCTTTCAACCGTTCCAAGAAGAGCTAACTGAAGGGGAGCATTCACTGGGGGACAGAAACAAACCACAAAAGCTTCCTCACTTTTTTTCACTCCCCACAAAAAGTTTAACAGCCAACAATTACAATTCCCCCATTGAGTGCAAGTACTTTGACATTGTTTCCTTCCCTTCTATATGCTACCTAGCCTGTTGTTTTCAGAAAGCTGATCACAAACTAGCCAAGATGCATTACATAGAGCTCCACAGCTATTAGATGATAGTGTTATGACATTAAAAATATGAACCGGTAGAAAAAAAAACGCCCCAGGTTCTTAAATTTTGTGTAGGATTTTTTCCTTTTTTTTTTTTCAATAAGGGTGGCTTTTTATTTATGGGGACAGACTTCAAAATTTTTTAACACTGTCTGCTTTACATTCAAGCCTGAAAGTAACACGCAACTCTGTTTCTTTTCTAAGTCTGCAAACCCTCCATCTCTCACCTCTGCTCCAGTTCCTGAGGGAGACAAAAGTAGCACAGAGCACGTTTGCTTCCTTCCTGATCACCCTGTAAGGTCACACAGAGCTTGCCAACAGGTTTATTGTTAACAAGCCTTTGCTCCCTCTGCTGGCTATGCTGTCCCTTTGTAGCATCACAATTAAGAACATCTGTGACTCTGATAACAAAGTTTCAAAGAATCTCAACATAGCTAAATACAAAATCCACAGTCATCCTCTACACAGACTTCAAGCAAATCCACTTTCCACCTAAATTAACTGGCAGAATCACTTTATCCTCGTTAACTTTCCTGGATACGCCTTTATATCTGAAAAGACGTAGCGACAGTACTACTTCATACTTAAAATTGACTCCATTTGTTTGCTTTGCTTCTGGTATTTATGCCTGGAAACCAGTCCTGTGTGCGTACAGTTGCAACACCTGGGTATACTTGTTCAGAAGATGCGCTGAGCACAGATGGATGTGGCCTGTGGTAAGTGACAAGGACCCACCACAGGGACCAGCTTATCTTTCAACTGTTTCACAACAAAAAAAAAAGAAACCTGGAGGATTTTTTTCTGCTTATGGCAAGAACTATAGTTGCTCTATGAAGTAAAGTTTAAAGTGAGAATTTGGCTGGCTGTAATGAAGAGTGTTTGCAGAAAATACGACATTCTCTTGGCTTCCATGGGGTGTAAGGAAAAAGGATGACTGCATTCAAATTAAAAAGAAACAGTAATTGAAGTGGCATCCCATGGAAAAAATCATAAGAGCAAAATAGTTCATAAAGGGTCAGCTACAAGACCGAGATGTGTTGATTTTTTTTTTCCCCAGAACTGGATCAAACTCCTCTCTGTTTCATGATGCGTGCTGCTTTTGTTTTTATCCTGTTTTCAGACAGTTTCACTTGGCATCTCAAATTTCTGAACCCATTGGTTCTTTCCTTTATTCATTAAGATAATAGGAACCTGTAACCAGCAACAACATTTTTAGTCTGAAGACAGCGTGGCTTTGGAACCTGCTTACGTGTTCCCAAATAAATCCCCACCCCTCTAACCACAGAAGTTGCACCAGCGTAACTGTAATAAAGGTTTCCGGATGATACCAGTATGGGGTTAAGGCAGCAAGAAGAGAAGAGAGGCCGCACAGCAAATTGTTCTGTTGCTTTCCATAAGCAAATTTACCTGCTTAGGACTTAATACATCATAGATTAAGCCTTGCCAACTTTTTTTCGGGGGGAAAAACCCCTTTGTCTACTGGGACACAAAGTATTAATAGAGTTCTTGGTCTGACGATTGTTGCTAGAAGGAAGTGTCAGCACCAGTCCAACAGGACAGATTTATGGCTTTGAGTCTAGAATAATCATTGTTCAAGCACCACTACTCTTCCTTCCTCCTTAGTGTTTTCGTAAATGGATGGGTCAAAAATACACTTGGCTCTTGCGCAGACGTGTCTATTGTACTTGTAAAAGGTTCAAGTAGATACAAAAAGCAATAAGGTTTTACATAGATTTAGAAAAACCCAACTATCAACAAAGAACCAAAAAATGTGTGCTCATTTTGAAAAAAACAAAAAAGGCTCCAGCAGGATTTGCTCCAAGCTGCTGACAGGAGTTAAGTTCCTCCCCGCTGCCCATACATCATGCCAGAGTCACAGGATATTTCAGCAGAAGATGAAAAAAACACCAGTCGCATTTCCCAGTCTTCTCAAAGACTTCTCCCTTCGCAGTGGAGAGGCAAACTGGATCCCACAGCACAGTGCAGAACTTCTGCTGGAGCCACAGTGTGGGCATGCTCAAGCCCTATGCTGGTACAGAGGAAGAAAGGAAAAGAAAGAAGAAAAATAATTCAGGCTGATCTCTCCTGAACATCTTGTTCATTTGAATGTCTTGTGGTATGCTGCACTGCTGATAAATGGTGAAGTTAGTCCAATCACAGGACAATAAAGCTCACGTGTTATGCCACCTTGCAAACTGTATGGAGCACGTGCCTAACAACACAGCTGTATTTCAGGAGCTTTTAAACAAAGGATTTATTCATATGTATGTAAGTATAAGTCCTAGAAGGTATTAATTATGTATATTATGAAACCGGCTGCTCCTAAAAGTTGAGCAGGAAATTTTGAAATAAATCCCAGGAAAGGTAGAGTCAATAGTGAAAGATAAATGATGCGGTCACAGGACTGCAATAGATCTATTTCTTCTCAGGTCCACATTTCTCTTGTATCATACCCACATAGTAAACAATTTATACATGTCACACACATCATTGCTATACAACCTTATCGACGGCACAAGAAAATACAGCAACATAATGTGACAGACCGAAAACAAGCCTGAAAAATCCCATATGCAACTGAAACTGGATTTTCCCCATGAAACAGTAAGGAGAACCCAGAATAGCTTGAGAAATGCAATGACCCAGCTGGGATTTCTCCAGAACTGATGGTCTAACACAATTTCTACAGGGGGCTGACTGAAATCTTTACTGACTGCATGTCATCAGAACCCTACTTTTAAAATAACCTGAAGAAGTTTAGATCATGCTGTGTTTCAGCAAGATCTGCATTCCCATCATACCAATCATGTTAACAAGTCTTTAAGGTATTCCTGATATTTGTATGTCATACCGTATGAAAAGACATGCTAACCCACCTGCTATACATACATGTAATCACAACATCAACAACTCTTCCTCCCCTTACTTAATCTTAACATTTCTCATGACAAAGGCCGTTAGGTTCAGTCTGTTGACGATGATAAACAATTCTAACTTGTGGCTTTGCCACTGAACAGTTTCTGAAGGGTTGGGGTTTTTTGACACATCAGAAGCCAGGCATTGCTCTCTACCATGTGTCTGCACATAAACCCTGAACAATTTTGTTAGCAGATAAGCGTGTGAGGCTGCGGTATGTCAGCAACCATTAACAGATGCACTGGAAGAGTCGTACAAGGCCACGAAACGCCATCTCAGAGCAAGGAATACACATGCACAGATAAGAGTCTCCTCAGGAACCATAGAGAAAATACGTGTTTTGAAACACATCTTCCTCAAGACCGTAATAAAATATAAGTTAAATAAAATCGCAATCCATGCCTAGAAGTGAATGTGGGGGCTCAGAGACTGCCTCCCATGGATGTAAATGCATGATTACTTTCATTAGTAACACGATTTAAGCACAAGTCCAAGAAGTATTTCTGTATCAGGGTATTATCTATCTACTCGCTTGCCAAGTATGCTGCAGGGCTGTTCTCTGAAAGCATCCGTATCTGTATCTTAACTGCAGGTTTTAACTGAGCCAAGCCTGTGGGGTCAACATGCATAAACTGACATAATGCCAGCATTTTTTTGTGGAATTATGCTGATTCAGAGCAGATGGAGCCATGGTCCCTTGACTTTAAGTGGAGCTTATACTCACTCTTTAAGTTGAGTGGTTTGGTCATGTCTTTGGCTGAACTTGGGCCACACTGGTTTGTGTAGGCCAGTGGAGATGATGTTACGACTGCAATATTAGCTTCTGCACCTCCTGACTTGAGTTTTGGTGCTAACAGTGCAGCTAGCTTGTTGCATTTCTGACCTAATACATTATTGGGCTAAAAGTGAACACATCCTAAACTAGGCTTGCACAAAATCCACCAAAACTAGTTAAAATGCTAAAATTTATGTATTTTTCAAATGCCTTTTAAATAATTAGACAGAAGTCATCCTGATTTCCAACAATTAAATACCTGTGCTTGGCAGTGAGAAGTCACTACCAGCAGGCGGCCCACCCCTAAACAGGGAGTCAGATGCTTGCTAATACTGCATCGATCCATCGACAAACACTTGCTCAGTGAAGCAGACGTTTTGGTGGAAGTCAATATCTGCTTATTATTGCAGAGTTTGAGCCATGCCAGGACACGCATATGTATACATACAGGAAATCACTAGCAAATTTAAGGGCAATTTTCCAAAAGGCTGAAGAAATGGCTTCTGAACTCCCTTACCTCATCAGCAAGACTCTGACTCCTTATTACATCTGTATGGGCAAGGGCTGAGGTTAAGAGGCAGTGAGGTCAATATCTCATACTACTACAGAACACCTCCAGTTTCTTTCAGAAACCAGGATCTAACCAAGCTGGAGATGGCTGGATCAAATTTTGGAGCCAAAACCACCCCCCCAAAAATGTTCATAGAATCATAGAACGGTTAGAGTTGGAAGGGATCTTAAAAGGTCATCTAGTTCCAACCCCCCTGCCATGGGCAGGGACACCTCCCACTAGACCAGGCTGCTCAAAGCCCCATCCAGCCTGGCCTTGAACACTTCCAGAGATGGGGCATCCATGTTGTTATAGGAGAACTAAAATGCTAATGTTTCAGTTCATGCCAGAAAAAAAACCTGAAAATCTCTCTCCAGTCAGAAAACTTTCTTCTAATTTTAATTCAAACTTAACTTTCAGGCTTAAAATAATGTCTACATTTAACTCAAATATTGCTTACATTTCCTTACAATTTATTTGAAGATAAATTTTGAATTTGAAAGAAAAATGCTTTATAATTAATTCAACCCAAATTTACTTTTTTGCTTTTTTAATGGAATAAAATATCTTGGAGAGGAAAGTTGTTCATTTTACACCCCACCTCCCCCAAATTTTTTTTAGTTCTTAGAATGACTGCAAACTGAAAAATTAATTATTTCCACAAAGTTTGGACTAAGCGTCATAAGAAATCATAGAAAAAAAATCAGTTCCTGCCTTGAAGAGCTTGTAATAAATTACACAACAGGTGGAAGAAAAGAAACACTATTCTCTTGGCATTACAGCTGACCGGAACTAAGCTCAGAATGATTTACTGAGTTGACCAAAGTCACACTGGAAATCAGTGTTACAGAAAAGAACTGAAACCACATTTGCTTTGTTCCAGAAAAAAAAAAAATTACGACACAATCTTTATAACTATCAAGACACATAGGTTCCAAATTTAGAAATATAGGAAATATTCTGCATTTTGCACCTCAACAGCAAAGAAACAAATTTAAAAAAAAAAAAAAAAAAGCTTGCAGCTGGTCATGGCTTAGATCTCATTTTTTTCTGAGACAGATTTTCTGATTAAGTATAATGTCCTATAATATTAAGCAACTGCAGCAAGGTAAGTGCCACTCCTGTAGAAAGCAGCCTTAGCTCTGGATGAAGTTGATTAGAAATGGAGAAGAGTTGAAGGGGATACTTTATATTCAGTGGTTCCACAGTTTCTGACAAACATTTGTGTTTCCATGGAAAAATTACCAACCAGGAAATTTCAAAGAAAGAATGAAATTTATTCCTACTTAGTGAAGAATGAGTGACAAAAAGAAACATATGGCACAAGGGGTGAGATTTCTATGAACCTTCCTGCACAGCTATCACTGCAAGAAATAGGAGCAGTTCAGTATTAACTAAAGCTGTACAAATACCATTGTTTTCCCCTTGGTGGTTGGGTCTGGTTTCAGGTTACCCAAAAGGAAAAAATGTGTGGTATTCTTGTGAAAATGAGAACATTGCTAAACAAACATTTGAGGTTGCGTCAAAATTTTCAATCATCCTATTTTGTTTCTGAGTTAGGGAAGCATTGCTTTTTTCAAAACAAAAGAACTATATTTAAAAACATAACAGAAATTTAAGGTTGTTTTTTTTGTTTTGTTTTCTGGTTTTAGTTGTTTTTTTTAAATTAAGCATTCCAGCTATTTAAATTATTTTTCAGGGTGTACACTGGATTTGGGAGGCAAGGTATAAGTGAGTTCATAAACAGTTTCGGTTAGCTCAGATCGGTGCCTTTCAATAAATAAAACATTTAACAATAAAATGTGCCCCATTTCCTGTATATTTCTCATTCCAGTATTTTCCCTTTTGTGAAACACATACTAGAAAGGGGAGCAATATGACAAATCCTCTCCCTTGAAGCCCACAACACAGCCAAAAGTATAAATTTATCCATTCAAGGATGACTAAATTTAAATGTACTTTGAATGTAAATGCTTCAAGATATAAATCTGGGACTGGATCCATCAGCTGGAAGCTTTAAGGAAATTAAAATCTGGTGATTCTGGTAACTGGTGAATGCCTACCATTTGCTACAGCAATACAGCTGTGAAAAAATTAATGTGGTTTTAGGATATTTTTATAAAGCAAGATATTTTTAAGGACAGAAGTAACACTGTATGAAATTGTACATTGACTTCTTTGGGGACATTAGCTATGGTCAGCTACAGTTACAAAAGCACATTTACACTGGAACAGGTAAAGAAAATGCCTAACACCTGGTTGTGGGAACAGCCATCAAACAAAACATCTGATATGAAATTACATGAGCCGACTGTCAAATTTAGCCAAAGGTTGAAATATTATACAATAATTCCTTACTAACATACTGGGGTAAATACGAAGATGGCAGCACAGCATGAGCTGAAGTATAACAAGACTATGCTAGAGGTAAATGCATACAGGAAACTTCTAATCACCTGGGGAACGATGAAACGACTAAGAGTCATCAGGAGAAAGGATCTATGCCATTTGAAGATGTGAGATTACTAAATTTACAGAAGGAACTGTTTGACAAATCCAAGCAATGAGAAATTAAACTTCTAATTCGAGTCTTTGGTACCTTACGTGCAGATAACTTGAGTGCCTTTGAGAGAAGACTCAATCATCTTTTGTTTGCATCATTTTTGCAGGCAATTATGTTTGAACCTTCTACCAATTGCCTGGAAAATCCCCCTTCCACAAATGGTCTCTGCTCTTTTTATTTCACTTCCCACTGTGGCACTGAGTGTGCCACAGCTAGAGAGAAAACATTGGGCTGCATAAGCTGGTGTATCAGGTATACTAAATTCCTTTAGGCAAACAGTGCCACAGGAATTAGGTAAAAATCCACTTAGGTAGGAATTTCCACAGATTACTTGGATCAATAAGGCTCATTTTCACACCTATTGGGGTACCCTCAGTCTCCTAAGATCATCTGAAGATTTTACCCAGTGGGCTTCCCTTTCAGATTCAGGCCCTGGATCATGACCATGATCTCTTCTGCAGCATATTACACTTGCGGCATTAGTTTGAGAGCTTGGAAGTGTTTTCCACCAGTGGTGACTACTGGGTATGGAATGAATCTTCCGAAGTTCCTCTGCAAGCTTTGTTTTGCCTGTCCCACGTTCCCTCCACCCTGCATCTCACCCTTTATTATCCTGAGCTGGAGGCAAAGCAGTATATAAGTGAAAGCATTTCTACCTAACTCACCCAATTCAACTTTATATACATACACTATATGTCATCATTTAGGTGTGGACATTTTTCATAACTATGATAATATGTTTTCTAGTTGTCCTAACACTGTAAAAAATGACAAAATCACTTCCTGAGTATTTTTTTTCCCTTTGGTGAGAAACCTTCTGGCAACAAAAACTTATATGAGGGCCATTTTACTCCTCCGCTTGCAGAAATGTTGCTAAATTCGCAGTTCTGTAACTTAGAATATATTTTTCACTCCAATGACAGGTGGCTCCACATAAGCAGGTGTGCTGGGGATTCTGAAGCAGGCTTTCAGCCTGTCAGCTGGTGCAGTTGTCCCACTGATGGCCTGCCAGGTCTCCTTTGTTATCCTGGAAACCAATCTTTTTTTTTTTTTTTTTTCTTTTTTCCCCCTATTTTTTGATTTTGAGGAATTTTGCTCCTACTGTGAACAAAGATGTTGAAAGTAAGTTTCATTCTTAATTTTTCATCAAGTCTGTATGGATGCTCTGGTGTACCTGAAAATATGCACCTCTCCTCATTAAATCCCCAAACAACTCCTGCCTGAACATATATGATGCACTACACATGTTCAAAATCCCACTGACCTCTTGGCTTGCTTAGTGAAATGAATTTTCTCATTGCAGGTCCGGTTGATAAAGTTTGTTCATTTCTCTGGAATTTTAAAGCCATTACAATAAAGACCACACCCTGCTTCTCCAAAGGGAAATCACAAGAAAAAAAGAAGAAAACTCTAAAGACGGAGAAACAACCATGTATGTTTTTGTTTTGTGCTGCTCCGGGAAGATACTCTTTGGCTACTAGGATTGCATGCAGAAAATGTGCACAGGCAAGTTCAGTATCACCTTAGCATGGCTTATTTTCACTTGCTGCAACCAATTCGGTGACTTGATAAAAATAAACACTATTCCAGGGCAGCATAAAAAATCAGGCCTGAGTTGCTGATTAGCAGCATAGCATGAAGGCAGAGATATGCCCCCAGCTGAGTCCCTGGGCCAGAATTCCTAAAATCATTTACTGTTTAAACATTGAAACAGCCAAGCTATGATTATTCTAAAAATTATTCTAACCACTAACTGAGCTTGTTTATCTTTTGCCCCTCTGACACAGTAAGATTTAAGTTACTCCCACAGTATGGTTTATAAGACAACTTCATGACATTAGTTTGTCAATCAATAGTTCTGTTAGAGTTAACCCAGTGCTCCAGTATCACTGCAAGAAAAAAAGAAAAAAAACAACCAGCAAGTGCTCAGAGCAAAAAACCAAAGCCGATTAGCTCCATGGAGACTTGTTTCTGCATCAGACTGCATGGCTTATTGCTTCTGAAAAAGACTGCAGTGTCAGGCACGCCAGGCTGGTGACACTGAAATTACACACACACACACACAAATCAAACCTTGGGCAAAACCGGCTGAAGACTGAGCGCAAAATCTGCCCAAAGGGAAGCAGAGGGGAAGTTATTCACATTGCTGTGTAATCAACTTGCTCTTGGGCCTTCAGAATGTGGACAGGATTGGACACTTTTTTGGTACCTGTATCTCTGATTACTGTATTCGAACACCTCCCTCTTAAGGTCCTGACTTGGTAATCTTTCCCTATTCAGCAGACACTTAAACATCTCTTCCAACCTGTTTAAGTGGCACATAAGCAGGTGCTTAAGTGCTTTGCTAAATAGGATGGTTCAAAGCATGTGCTTAAATGTTTTGCTAAATAATTAAAAATTGGCTTGAGAGCCTGCATAAAGACACTCACTGAAAATTATCAAGCTTTATGAAAATAAAATGAAGCAATTAAGTTTATCTTTCCTATCTCTACTTCCAGAAATGCCTCCTAAGTCCAGCACACAAGCCCTGGTTGTTGAAAGTGACAGGATCAGTAGGTCTAGGGCTACTTAAAACAACATCGCCTTTCCACAGAAAGACCTTGATACAGACAAGGTGCTTTGTATATCTCTTACCCCAAGGTAAAACCTGAAGGAAGGATTTTGAGAAACAGCCTAACAACATAAAATAAAAAATATTTATGCCTTCATCTTCCTTAGGATTATATCTTGCAATAGGTGACTATAACTGCATAAATCATGGCCTCTTTTCTTGTGGAGGCAAAGCTGACATCCCTACTTCCATTGCACCCCTTCCCTTTTGCACTAGTTCTTCAAAGTCTCTGAGAATTTTATTTTGCCTGAGCCTTCCTATACTTCAGTTAAGCCCCAAACTGTAATTTTTCTAAACCTCAACACAACTGATTTATCTACATAGGGCTTGTTATTCAGACAGCAAAGCTAAAACCAAAACCAGACATATAGGCAAAGTCCACAGGGACAGGAGACGATTCTGTTCTCCATGCAAGGGCTTGCTAGATGTTACATTGCTTAAAAAGATCTGCAGAAACATTTGAATTCCAGAAAAAAAAAAAAATGCCAACTGAACTGAAAGTTTAGTTTAACTTGCAAAAAGCTGAGTTCATCTTGTGAATACTATTTATTTCAACCTGTTTTGCTCAGTTGTCCTATACCATCAAAAATATCAGGACTAAGCCCCAGACAAGTTCCTGCTTCCCTTGTGTAAAACCACATCAAAATCACATGGTAAGAGAGTCCTTCAAACTGAAAAATGCATACCATACTCGGGACAAAGAGAGAGAAAGGTATTAGGAAATTTTTATGCTACCCCTCCAAGTAAATTAAAAACACATTTGTGCTTAAATATAAAGGAAAAACAAAATGAACAATGCATTGGTTAGAGTCCTACCGCACTACGCTACGCAGTTCTAGATGGAGTCTGCAAAGATGTGTCACAAGCTGATTCCTTATATACTCTTGCATCAGCAACAATCCCCAGAGCAGCTGCATGGGGCACCTTTGCCCAGCTCTGGGTCCATCCCCCAGCCCAGCTCTGCTGCCCAAAGGTAGCCCCTGGGCGCTCCCAATTGAAGGATGGCTACAAGACAATGCTGTGACTGTATTTTCTCTCATCACCAAGGGAAACATCACTCCCTTGCAAGGAGTCTGTTCTGTCTCTGGCCTTCCTACCAGAATGCCATCCCATAAGTTGGGACACACAAATTAAAAAGGATGTTAAGGTACCTGAATGCATCCAGAGGAGAGCAACAAAGCTGGGGAATGGTCTGGAAGGCATGTCCTCTGAGGAGCAGCTGAGGACACGGAGTTGTGTAGTTTGGAGAAAAGGAGGCTGAGGGGCGACCTCACTGCTCCCTGCAGCTTCCCGAGGGAGGGGAGAGGGGAATTTTCAAAAGCATGACACATATCAATGACAAAGATACTTTTTGCCTTTCAAAACTTGCTCCACTGTACTTCTTGGCCAGTGATGCATGAAAGGCACTCTTGTGCCTGCCTTGCACTTCTATTGCACGCAGGAAGAGCTGAAAGGTGGCAGCTCCTGATGGTTCATCAAGCCTGGAGCCTTTCCAAGCACAGGCTGTTTTGCACTAGCAAGAACCCCTGGGGAAATGGAGCCAAGGGAAGAGCAGAGCTCACTCCTGCTACAAGCTTGCAATGGGCAAGAGAGCCCAACAGGGCCAGGGCACAAGTGGTGCCTTGGAGGTGCAAAAGCAGCAGGCAAGAATGAAGCTGAAAAGGTCCCGAGGAGCCCTGACAAGGGGCTGTGCTCAATGCTACAGAGGACAAGAAGCAACCCCTGGGGGCCACCCTGCGAGTCTAGAAAGCTTTCTCTCCCCAGATGCGGGCCACAAGGGCCACCTTCGTGGAGCAGAAACAGCAGGTTCCTGGCCAAAATGTCCCAAAGGAGCCCTGGCAAGGGCCCCTGCTCAATGCTGCAGAAGAAGGCAAAAAAAACCCAGGTTTTTTTCACTAGGTCCCTGGGAGAGAAAAAAAAGCTTTCCTCCCCCCAGCTTCAGGACATGAGAGGCCATCTTTGTGGTGCATGAGCAGCAGGCAGTAAGCTAGCCAGAAGGGACTGGGGGAGCCCTGACAAGTGATCACGCTCAATGCTGCAGAGGAAGGCAAAAAACCCCTGGGGAGCAGTGCCAATCTGCCCCAGGGGAAAATTCCTTCCTGACCCCAACGCTGGCGATCGGCTGTTCCCTGAGCATGTGAGCAAGACCTGCCTCCTCGTCCCACAGGTTGGTCACGCCTCCCAGGAGATATCCCAGCCATATTCTCCCTCAACCTGGAGCCATCTCAGGGGCATCCAAGAGTGGCCACATGCCCCTGGCCTGATCGACCTTGCAGGCAAGAATCCTTCCCACACCTGGAGTGGGTGCTCCAAAGCACTAGGACCTCTTGCAACATCGCTGCATCCCATTTCTTATGGCTGCTGCCCCTGGCTCTGCAGGGGATGAGGATGGCAAGCTCTGCAGCGCTCCTCCATGAGGCATTCCTTTGTTCTTGTCACTGCTGTGCAGCTGAAAAGACCTGATAGCCTCCCGGTATTGAGGTACCTCCAGGGGTTGGTGGTTCTTCTCATCTCCTGAGGGCCTTGCATCTGTTCCCCAAAGGCTAAAGCAGGATTTCCATCCATCGGATGGGCTTTGAACATGGCCCCGCCGGGAGCTGGACTTGCAGCGAAGAACCTCCAGCAGCCTCATCTATCTTCCAGTCTTCCTCCCTAAGCCCCCACTAAGTAATCCCAATGGCTCCTCAAGGACTTCCCCTTGGATGTCTTCGGGCTGCCCCCAGGCCAGCTATGGCAGTAGGACACAGGAGGATGCCCCTTTATCCTGCCCCAGGGCATTGTGACTGCTGCATTGCCGGCAGTGTCACTGTGACATGGGAGTGACAGGGACCCCCTGTGCAGCCCTGCCTGTCACCCCTCTGCCCAGCATCCTTCAGAGGAAGGCCTTTGAGGTGCTGGCCCCGAGGCCATCCCTGTGCCCAGGAGGCCAGGGGGTTGTCCCTGCCCTTGGTGGCCATGCACTGGGCACAGCTGCTGGGCATCCCTGATGCCTCCTCTGCCACTCAGCTCCCAATGACAAGCCTCATGCTCTTACTCTTCTCTCAGGCCATGGCAGAAACCAACCCTGCAGCCCATTAGTTGTGCAACCCCTATTAGTTGTGCCCTCTCTGCAACAGAGCTAACCTCCATGAGGCCACGCAGTGAGGAGGACCAGGGACACAAAGCCTTTTCCAGGGGGTAACAGTGGATGGTTTCAGCAGCTGCAGCCTGGAGAAAAGCCGAAGTGTAACCAGAGCCATAAGCTGGGATGGATGGTGCCAACAGACCACCGTGGAAATAAGACAGGCTTTGAAAAACCAGTGAGCAGTGACGACACTGGTGCGGTCAAATGGTTGGTCATTTTCAGACCTAGAACATATGGATCCATCGCCAAAGCACAGCCCAGCAACCAGGATTCTTCCTAACAGCAAAAATAGCCCACTGCTGCTATCGCACATCCCCTTTTCCCACTGGCTACAACACAATGCTGAGGCTGTTTCTTATCTCATCACCAAAGGAAATGTTCCTCCCTTGCAAGGAGTGTGTTCTGTCTGTGGCATTCCTGCTTCGAGCTAGTTTAACCCCTTCTCGTAGCTGGGCTTCTTGCCCTCTGTGCCACATCATTCCTCAGTCACGAATTACCAATGCTGAGCAGCTACAATTAGAATTTCCCCTTTGCTGGAAAACAGATGCCAGCAGATTTGCCCAAAATTGTACACCCAGTCAGAAGCAAAACTAGTAATAATACCAAGATGTCCTCACTCCTAGAATCTCATCTGTCATCTGCTAGACTGAGCACTAATGACTGTAGGACAGCTCTGTACTTGGAAACTATATGCACCTTGTTAAGATTGTTATTCATTGCACAACTATTTAAAGAAGAGGGAGAAAAAGAGCATGCAGCATTACAGAGGAATGGAAGGTGTGAACAGAGCAGCATAGAAAAGTCAGGAAAACTTTCTATCATTGTACAAGAAGAGACATGAAAGCAGAGGTTAAAATAAAGGCTAGAATATGCTGGCCTAAGTTCTCGCAAACACATTTAGAGTGAATTTAATGCTCTGAAGTCTATGGAGGTAGAATGTCATTTCCTATGCAGTTGAGGTTTAAAAAATTAGTCTCTTCAAAGTGAGAGAGTATAGATAAGCCTTCAAATGACTGCTGCTCAGCTCCACCTAAAACCCTCTTGACCTGCCTGGAGTCAGATCTCCAATTGCTGTTGACAACAGGGAGTCTGGCCTATTGAAGCAAATCACTTCCATATCTGACACCAACATCCATGAGGCAATGTACTAAATCCCCACAAACCTTTTTCTTTCTCTATCTCTTTTTTTTTTTTAATTATTTTTAACAAAATGCTCCTGTGAACAATAAATATTTAATTTTTAGAATTAAAAAAGGGCATTGGGTTTAGTAGATGGCCTCAGTCTGGTTAGTATCAGCAGTTTTTCCCCCCTAGGGAGTAATTAAGGGAAAGCTCCCACCACAATGCTAAACTGTGATAATGACAGAATTTAAAATCATTTTCATACCACATGGTGCATTGCAGTTCATTTCCATATGTTCTGCCTCCAACGAAGGTGTCAAGCTTACAAAGTCTCCTGGGCAAAAGGATGTCCAAAGTCCCAATGCCTGGAAGGAGGCTCAGGGGAAAGACACACATTGTCACACTGTATGTGATAAGGTCTCCACTTTATGAAGTTGGCAGGAGGGAAGCAAGAAGGCTCTGGAGATTTTGACTATATTTGTCTCTGCAGCACAGCTAGCACCTGAGATTTGGGATGTTTTGTTGGTGATTCACCCGTGCTATAAATTATTTGCTAATACTGGACATTCAGTACATATCTAATGCACTCACCCTAAAAATAGACGGTGATGAAGCACCAATAAGAAATCTTCATGGTCCACACTTTGCAACACACTGTAGCAGAGCACAGGGCAAGGATCCTGTACTATGGGGACTACGCATTCACTGCAATGCTATATGGAGAAAAAGCAGCAGTATAGCCACATTACCTAATAGGTCACTGTTAACTTGGGTGCAGCATTATTCTGACAGTTATGTTGACTCTAATTCCAGCTCTGGCTTCTTCAGCACAAATGAAAAGACCCTTAGGGAAAGGTCATTTGCCAGACATCCCATCTGGGCTTGGAAATAAAACTATTGACAAGACAAGTGGTGACACTGAGAGCAGCCTCCACATAAAAATTACATCTGAGAATGATACAGCTGAAGAAATACCCTGAAAAAAACAAAAAAAAAACCAAACCCCCCAAACCAATAAAAATTACAATCAGCATTTTAGTAGCAGCAAATAGACATCTTTGGATAATAATTCATTCAAGTTTTGTCTCATACTTTGATCACCTCCAAATTCACTAAAATCAGACCTAACCATCTAAGGTGGTAAAAGAATAAATATTTATCACACACAGAACTGGTTATCATACCTGAGAGGTCTCCCTAGAGGAGGTAATTGAATGAGAGCAGGGAAGGAGGTTGACAAGAGAAATGGGAATCGGAAACATGATTAGTGTGATCAGTGGAAGTAGCAAGGAAGGGATACATCTTACAAGAAGGAAGAGTGGAGGGAACTGGGAGTGGGAACTTCGTGAAGGCAATAGGGAACAACACATGGGTGCTCAGAAGAGAAACCTTCAGACTTGTAGGACAAAGGCAAGAACTGGAAAGAAAGGTATTAAGCAGTGAAAACCGTCCACTGAAGAGCTGAAAATGGGTCCCCTGCATATAGGTTGGCACAAGAACAAAAAACTCTCAGACAACCTAAAAGCACAGGAGACAGCGGAGATATAATCTGGAGAAAATGAGCAGAATGGCAAGTGGCATGTTCCTCCTGGGCTTGGATCAGAAACAAAGAGCCCTGAGGCTCACCACCCGCAGCCATCAGCAGATCTCCACTCCACGGAGACTGCTTCACCCCCTCTTTGGGTATTTGTTCATACAGGGAACAATGATATGACACTGTGCCCCTTTGTTCTGGTACCAGGCTTTGGAGTGGTCAGTATGAAGAGCCCATCTCTGTTGACGGTTTTATGGCTGTCAGTATGATGTCATAGGATGAGAAGAAAATGATAGAGGAGAATTGATATGCTGCTGTAAGAAGCTTAAAGTTGGAAGGAAACTACTAGAATAGCATAATTGAGGTTAAAAAGTCAGTCCTCATAAATTAGGAAATCCTTAATTTTGGTAACTTCCAATTTTGAAAGTTGTTTCAATGTATCAACCTTAACGTACCCTTGTGGTAGTGTTAGCTGTGTATGTGCCTGTGCACGCTCTTCCTGTGAAATCATATCTCATGCTACCTTACACCTGCTAGGGCTGGAAGAAATGGGAAAAAAGCCAAGAGCAAAATGTTGAAGAATAATGCTGATGTATATTGTTGCTCTATCCCAAAAGCAGAAAGTTTTGAACATACCCATTTAAACTGTAAAATTTGTCATTCAGTTGTGCAGACTCAAAATGTTTCCTTCCAGGACAAACCTAGAAAGATACCTGAACTTTTTCACCTTGATACAAACTTATGATATCTCACTAATTCTTTGAGGTTCCTCCATTTCATCTCAAATCATTCATTTCTAAACAGAGCAAACACAGCAAAACCTGTCACAAAGGCCTGAAAACTTATTTCCTTTGGGTTTTTGTTTGCTTAACATGGTCTGTCAAGGAATCAATACCTATTCTCATATGCACACAAAGACAGGTAATCTTAAGCATGCATATGAATAAAAGGCAAGCAATAGATTTTATGCAACTGGGACACTGCATAATCTAAGTTTGTAAACCCCTTTAAAGATCTTTACAGAGCTAATTAAAAAGGTAGAAAAAGATCTATCTCAATTAGGACCATACTTGCTTATACAATGTTTTTGCACAAATATGATGACAAGGTAAATTTTAAACTCTGTGTGCAACCAATATATCAGAAAGGAGACAAAATATTCTAGCTGCAATGCTTCAGGAAAGGTCTGGCCACTCAGGACTGAGAAACTGGCTGACAATTTTTTCAAAACCTCTAGTCTTTCTGTCATTCATAAGGACAGATTAAAATCCTCAGTAGCATTCCTAAGGTATCTCATTGATTACGTGGATTCTGCTGATACAGTCAGGAAGTAGAAACAACAGTGTATTATTTGTTGCTAGCCCTAACTACAGATCAGATTTCAATAACTACCTTTCAAATACTTAAAATCAGAAACACAGCAAAAGACTTTACAAACATAAAAAAAAAATAAAATTAAAGAAGTTGCAATCTTCCTCCAAAAACGAGCACTTCCATGAGTGTAAAGGTTACATATTGCGCGTATTTTTCCATGCTATTATTCACCAAGACCTACCCTATTTAGTAGAAATGATCCATTTGTATCTTCTTTATAAATTTTGCATTGAAGTCCAAGTTCATGCACATTATGATAACTAATATCCTCCTTCTACTTATGGAAGAGAGACCCCATAATTATACCATTAGCACACTGAGTATAGTTCCATTTTTCTCCAAGAGCAATGCTGCATACATAAAAGCAAAGCCTGGCTTTACTTCAAGAATCTCAAAGTGTCTCTGGACACAAATTACTTATCATTACACAAATGTGAGAGAGGTAAAGATTATACACAAATGGCACGAGCTACATTAGTGTTAGGTTAAATGATTTCCTGCCAGCAGAATAGACAGAAAGACAGGAATGAATGGGGAGAATTTTCATCAATAGACTGCATCAGCTTAACAGGATTTAGATGTTCTATACATATACATTACATCCACATGTTCATGGTGTGTATTATCAGTCAACAATTGCATGAACAGTCCCAAAATTACAGAAGCTAGGGGCTTCTGCGTGTCTTGCACATTCAAATCTGAAGCTCGTGAAATGCTTTAATAACAAATCAAGCAAATGAAGAACAACTTTTCTCTGAGGAACTAGGAGAAAATCAACTGTTTCATTTTGATCTTAACACAGAGGGATGACCCATATGAATCGACTCAAGGAAAAAGTTTGCATGAACCGGAGAACCAAGAAGTGCTGCATTTTGCACAAGTTTTATAAATTATCTTGTTTTCTGTGCTCTGTTCCTTGATAACAAACTGTGATCGGGGGACTCAGCTTCTGCAGTGGATCAGAGGTTTTGACTGTGAATTACTCTGGTGACCCACAGGTCAGTAAGAAGACCTTGTTCTTTGCTAGGAATGTTCTACTGAGCCATGCAGCACATTTCCAGCAGTAAGTAGACAGATCCTATAATTCAACTCCCTTCACTTTTAGATCACGAAGAGCCATTGACCAGGATAAAAGGTATCAGACTGGCATTTTATGTTGTGCCCAGATGCGGACAGCCTCTGAAGCAACACACACCTGAACCAGATGCCACGTAGGCAGCACACAGTGGTACACCACAATTATTAATTGAGGAGGGGACAGAGGGCTAGAGACAATAATGAAAAGAGAGAAGTGCACTTATACATCACTGGCAGAATGAAAGGGGAGTGCAGCAGCCAGCTCCTTCTGAATTCCCATTAGTTTCATCACTTTACTAGGAAGCAGTGGATACTCTTGCCAGGGGTTTGATCCATCCTATTTGCTTGTTCAAAAGAGTGGGAAAGTTATGCTAAGCTTATTGTAGCATAGCACAGAATACTAATCCATGGGAAAAGGCCTCAGCAACTGCCTTCAATCAATGATTTGAATATGGCTAAATGTATTTTCCTCATCAAGGGTGAGTCCCAGAGCCTGCGTGAGTATTTCTGTTTGGCAAATTCTTCATTTAGCAATGACAATATTAAAGCATGTCCTTTTTATTATTCCCCTGGCTCTCTGATCTCTCTTTGCCAATAACTTATTTTTTACAAAATCTAAGCCACCAACACATTTCCACACAAAATTTTCCAAGAGTCCAAACTCTGAATGAAGGTCATCTTTCACGTTTGCAAGTTTCAAAAAGAATGTGTAATCTATACAGTTCTTTTATACCAGAACAACTTACACTCAGTGAAGCCTAGGTCATGTAACATCTTGCTGTCAATATTGCATATGTCTTTCAGGTACAAACACAGCAGTCAAACCAGAAACTTATGGTCTGAACCTTGTTGCTGCTTGTGCCAGGTGAAGTTCTGTAGCCTATGTCCTGCTGCAACTCAGCCTCCTAGCCCCTTAAATCCTCAAAACTATCACCAATAACTGGAAATACAGCTTGAAAGGCCTATTTTAATTGAACTAATCATCTGAAATGAAGCTGCAAAACTCTTCATTAAAAGGCTCATTATTTGCAAACAGCTCTACAGGGTCTACAAGATCACAGATATATAAGTACCATTATAATCTAATGACATTTAGAGAAACTGCTTTCCTTTCAAACCATAGTTTGAAACTTTGCTGTTTGAAACCCATGGTCATTCCTTCTAACTTTTGGTATTTAGGAAATATAAACAAAAAACAGTGCAAGCCAATGCAAGTGACAAGCCTACCAAATTTTTTAAGCATTATGCATAGCTTTATATGATAAGGCCACCCACTCACCAGCTGCAGCTGAACAAACCATGTGCTAGCAGAGCACAAACAGATATACAATAAGATACAAGTACATAATCAAATGATGAGTAAATACACCAAAATCTTAAAACAAAAGGTTTTATAAGTTTTAAAATGAAGTTGGGATGGCAAATTATTTTACCCATCTTCTTCTTAGGATAGTGGAGTCACACCGAGCCGTGCTCTTACCTATGCAGAGACATTGCCCTTTAAACAGAGAGCTGTTTGTCAGCTTCAGCTTCATAGTGTTAGTAACTAGTGTTTGGCACATCAGTGGTACACTGACAACTGAGGCTTCAGAGGCACTGGGAAGTGGTAAGAATACTGATTCTGGCACAACTGCATATGGAAAGAGAATAAGAAACATAGCACGCAATTTTCATGGAAGCTCTATTCTGCTGGACCAACCTTCTGCCAACCTTCTATTAATGATGTAGCCACAGGGGCTCATTAGGCACCTGCAAACTATGAGGATTTTATATATAGCCAAACAACAGGTAACTGTAAATTATAACATTTTCCTTTTTATCAAGGAGTTGGAGTTAATTCGACCAGTCATTGAAAACTCCAGCTGCCAACATGTTCTTTGACCTTTGTTCCTTTGACCACAGACAGGAATAAGCCTTGCCTCTTTCTCTGGCAACTTCCCATTCAGCATAAGTGCCATTCATTACATGAACCTAAAATTCAGTATCACAACCAAGAACTGAGGCTTTTAGATTTTGACCATAGTTTGCAATATGTAACAAAATCAATTTATTTTCTTGCAGTAACGGTGTAATTGTCATTGCTACATTTAAGCTCATCTATAAATCAGCTGAATAAGGTAATAACTAACCAAACAATAATAACATGATGGAATGTTACTGGCAATGGAAGATAGACCATTTCATAGTGGGACATAATGGAAAAATTATTCTGTATGTGAATTCTAAATTTAGGAGGCATGTCCCATTAAGGGATGCATGATTTCTTTAAAATTTTGATCATCTTCTACCCTATGACTTCTGTCTTGTCATATCAAGCGCACTGTCTGATAACAGGGAGGCATCAGAAGAGTTAATTGAACAGCCAGGTGGTAAGGACTAATAAATCCCTGGATTTCCACCCGGTGAGTATATTTTAATAGGTAAGGGGAAGTAAGGAAAAGTCAGGCAGGGTGACTCATCAGTTCTACCAATGTAAGAAAATTAGATTTTAAGTGGAAAAAGATGTTTCCTAGGAAACTGCATGATCTGCTTGTGGAACATCAAACAAGAGCAATTTCCTAACAACAGCCATGGCTAAATTGATCTACTGCACCTCAGACAGCTTTATCAGTAAGAGAAAGATTGGGTCCCTTTTATATTTTCTTAGTTACCATCATCAATTTGTCTATTATTTGACTCCTTCAGCTGTTACCTTCTGACCTTCCACAAGTACAAGTATGATATTTGCCATTATCTAATTGGAAAGTATGTTTCCCTTTCCCTCATTTTTTTTCTCTCTCTCTCTCTTTTTTGCAGCAAGCTCCAGATTCCACTATTGCTGCTGCCACTGAGCCAGAAAGATGAGAGCATGTACCATGGCATGCAGCAGGCACAAGCCCAAGTGAGGGACCTGTTTGAAACCCTCCACTTTGCAGCAATGAAAAGTGAGCTGCAACATAAGCAATCTACCAGGCTCCCTGCTCCGAGATGTTCAACCTACAGTATATTTGGCCCACCTATACAATTTACACTGGACCAAAATCAGTGTCTTTCCCTTTACAGTATGCTGTCTACATTTTCATTCCAATAAATCAAAACTCTCAAATTTCTGCTATTACATATGATACTTTACATTATGCATGAAAGATATCAAGTATTGTAGATGCCAAGGAGAACATTCATTTTCCTTGATCACTTCCAATGCAGATTGTTCAATATATGTAAGCCATAGCTGACATAATACAGAGACTGTCTTCAGAACATTACCATGGATTTCTGAGCATAAATCCGTGCACATTACGTGCAGTCAGCCAGGGAATTCTAGTACCAGGCAGTTCCTCAGCACTCGTGCTGTACGCACGGTCTTGCACATGTCCTGTGACGCTGAGTAGCAAATGCACATCTGTTCAGCAAAGATGGTCTGAAAGTAGTTGGCTTCCTGGACATGCCTCTCCACACTTAATCTGCATGTGCATACTGAATCCCATGTACCATAAAGCAAGTGGATTTACTTTGGGTGCACATATAGAGATGCATCCTATCCTAATGGCAAGGCATTCAAATTCCTCCTAGGCAAAATTTCCTGGCAGAAAAATAAGGTATGTCTGAGGAAACCCAAATGCCTGGTAGCTCTAATCCTGGCCACTCTCGAGCTACCACAATGGATAAAGACGACTGCCAAAATTAAAAGCCAAAATTTAAGTAGTCTGCCAAAAGCATTACTGAAACATTTTCAAGCATACTGATTGCACAGAGATTTGCAAATGGAGACAAATACGTAAGACCAAACCCATTCATGCTTGCAAACTTGTCTACTATACAACTTCTGAAGAAACCAGAAACAAAGACTTTATAGGTCTCTTCCACAACAGTGTCGCTCTCACCAAAATGAACTGAACAAACAGTATTCTTCTACCTAGTATAAGACCACGTAACTGCAGTTTTATTATTACTACTACTATTAATTTGGAGATTCAAATGCAGACAGAAATTATGACATCCCAAATTCAGAAAGTCTGTTCAAGCACTTATTTAAATTTGCTGGCTAAAATATACTTACACTTACTGGCAAAAATATATTGCAGGAAAGTTGGGTTCTACTTTGTCTGAATTCAGTGGCCAATGGAATCTGTCCCTCAACATGATTCTCTCTTTAAACTTTCCAGAAATATCCACTACTGACTATGCATCAGCAAGTCACACATGGAACGGAATCCCATGTGAAAGCCAGAAACAGTGAGAGAAGAGACTTTGTGTTCTGGATTTGTGGCTTCAGAGTACAGTAAAGAGATGGCATGGGGAGAGTTTAGCCCACTGTAACCAGTCCTTTGGATTCGCAGCAATGATTTTATTGTCACCAAAACAAAATTGGAAAGTCTTTATCTCTTTTTAAGCCCAGAACAAAATTCCCCAAATCTTGGTAAAGCCAATGGCAAATTGTTCAATATGAAGAACACCACCTCCTACCACCACCACCACTCCCAGAAACCTCAACAAAACTTTTATTCCTGCAGTGTTTTATCCAACCTGCACTGTTAAAATGGAAAAAAAAAAATTCTTTTCCTTCTTCTTGCAGTTTACAGCTTCGTTCTTAGCTTAAGACATATTTAGGATTAATCCTTTTATTTTAAAGGAGCAAGATTAAGTATTTTTAGCCCCTGTGAAACAAGATGATGTATGCTGCAATTGTCAAGTTCCTCTTAAATTGCATGTAGCACATTCTGTAGCTCATAAATATTTAAGATGACTAAATAATTATCCCAGGCTCCTCAACCTGCCTTTCTTTATTAGTTCCATGGGGAGCCAGGAAAGCATTTGTTCTTCTTCAGCCATACAGACAATTATTATATTGCCAAATATCCTCTTTCTGTTGTTGTCGGTGCTGCTACATGATTCTCTCCCATTGTGGTGTGATGGAATTAGCCTCTTGCAGAGGACCGAAGAGTCCCCGTTTCCACACCAGATCAATCCAGCAAGCTTGGCAACTTTTCCAAAACATGTCCATCAAAGCAAATCCCATCTCTACTTAATTCCACCCTTAAGCCTCCTACTCCCAGTAGCAGGGGTGGGGGAATAAAAAAGTACAACTGGGCCTTTATCCGAGCACCCTGAATTATACAGGACTTCAGAGTGTCAAGCAGAGAAGTGTCTCTCTGCTTCGAGCAGCTCAGTGGGGAAAACGATAGAGGCTGAATGGATGCAGGTGGGTCTATTTAAACCCATAACTGTAATGACTTAGGGGAAGAGGAGGATGAGCCAGCAGCCCTCTCACCATGGAATAGCACTGAACAGAATTTTTACGGTTGCTTTACAGCTTATTCTCCTCTCTGCCTCTTTTTAATGCAGCCATATGGTAGCAAGCAGATACTCGCAACCTAATAGCAGATGAAGAGCCTGCACACTCTTGCAGGCAGCAGACCATGCCCTAGCAGTCGGAGTGGCAACACCCACCAGCAAAGCCAAGGAAAAGGAGCTGCCTCCCAGATGGCCAGGACGTGGAGCTTTGTCTCAAAGCTTAAGCTTCTTGCTTCTGCACCTGTCAAATCTGTCACCATGGTTCAGTACCCACTGCCACTACTCCCACCTCCTTCCACTCGGGTACACCGCAGAGAAGCAGAGTAGGAGCACAATCCACACCCCCAGCGAGCGCCGCCTTTTGAGTGCTGTTGTCACGTTATCCTGAGATTAACTTGCCTTGGAATGCTATTGTAAAAGAGGGTGCACGGCATCAAGTCAAAATAACCTATGGAGATGCCGTAATGTGCGTCTGTGCTGAGCAGAAATCTGCCTTTGTATAGAGAAAGCGTGATGGCAGTGATCTGCTGCTGCTGTGTTAAGAGTTCAGCTTAGACACAGTGCCTAGACACTGGGGATGATGAGATACGGTAAGAGCTGCAAACTTTTCAAGCACTTCACTAGCTGCATTTGCATTTTGCAAGTTCCCCCTTTATTATTAAATTCAAAATAATAAAAACAATAACATAGCTGGGACAGATCTACATGGGGGACCACTGAGAAGTTACAAGTTTAAAGGCGTGAAATTAGCGTGCAGAAGCTAAAGCATGTTACATACCTATGGGAACACTCTCATTCAGAAGTAAATTGGCTTAAAGTTCACTGTGGCTTAATACTCCCTGCAAGATCATTATTTCCAGTGACTGGGAAAACCAACATGTAAATCAGTATATTTTAGGGTTCAGTTTGACAAGACTGCAAAGCCTGTTTAGTTTTATTGCTACCTCAAGCAGGTGTGGGAGCAGGCAGCTCCCTCTCTTTCTCCCCTGTCACACTTTGCTTTGCTTCCCTTTCTTTTGCTCTGGCTCTAACAACTTCTCTGACCCCTCAGTGGGCCTGTTCAATTAGCTAATCCAGCAAAAAACTAACAAGCAAAAAATGTGATTAGATGCAATAACCTGAAAGTAATTTTGTAGTCAACATGGGGAGTTTTATACCACGTCCTTATTATAAACTTTTGCTAGGATAGGTTTATGAGCTATAAGCCTGCAGGGAAAAAAACAAACAAGAGAAAAACAAAACCAAAAAAAAATAACAACGCCCACATCCCCACCAGCAAAGCAATACCTGCAAAACGTTAGGATTTAGTTTAGGCTACATCAGTCAGAGATGGCATATAGATGTGCTAGAAAACAGTCTGCTTCCCTTTGCCTGGGTGGTAGATTTGCAAGGAGGATTCCGCCAATGTGGTTACAATGGTGGCAGCAGTTAGAGACAAGACTTTGCCAGCCTGTCTCACTGCTAATTCACCACGGGGTAAAAAACAGTTCTTCCCATTCCATTCAAAGGGCCTAGAACTGAGGAAAAACAAGTTCAAAAGAGTGTGTAAAATTAATCCAATAAAAACCACTCCCTTTACAGCTGTTGCTAAAAGGTGGGAGGAAAGCAGCAACAGAAACAAGGAAATCATTTGACAATGAATCAGGATTTACGGTGACAGTATTCAGATATATTTTGATGAAAGGGAGTGTAATTACTGGTGCAACTACCATATATGGGGGAAGTATTTCATACTCTCCTCATCAATATTGCTGTCCCTGCGCTCAGATTAAACAAGCCACGACAGATCAATAGGCAAAGTTTGAGACTGCAGTAAGTAGTGCAAAGAGTTGCAGGGAGGGAAGAATTTTGACAATGCCTACTTTGGAAACGTCAAACTTCTGCATCCTACCTTTTGTTCCGATCAGTCTAGCAAAGACTGAAGCAAAATGAGCAAAGATTAATCCAGATAAATATGAGACTGTGCATTTAAATCAAGCAATAGCACGAATAGTTTATATACAAAGATACTACCTCTGCTTAAGAAAGCTCTTGAGGCCATAAACCATCACGGAATCACGGAATCTTCAGAGTTGGAAGGGACCTCTAGAGATCATCTAGTCCAACTCCCCTGCTAGAGCAGGGTTGCCTAAAGCACATCCCTCAGGGCTGCATCCAGGCGGGTCTTGAAAATCTCCAGAGAAGGGGACTCCACAACCTCCCTGGGCAGCCTGTTCCAGTGCTCTGTCACCCTCACTGTAAAGAAGTTTTTCCGTGTATTTGAACGGAACTTCCTATGTTCTAGCTTGTGCCCATTGCCCCTTGTCCTGTCGCTGGGAACCATTGAAAAGAGCCTGGCTCCGTCCTCCTTAAACCCACCCTTTAGATACTTGTAAACATTAATCAGGTCCCCCCTCAACCTTCTCTTCTCCAGGCTAAAGAGTCCCAGCTCTTTCAGCCTTTCCTCATAAGGGAGGTGCTCCAGTCCCACAATCATCTTGGTTGCCCTTCGCTGGACTCGCTCCAGTAGTTCCCTGTCCCTCTTGAACTGGGGAGCCCAGAACTGGACACAGTACTCCAGTTGTGGCCTCACCAGTGCAGAGTAGAGGGGGAGAATGACCTCCCTCGACCTACTGGCCACAGTCTTCCCTATGCAGCCCAGGATGCCATTGGCCTTCTTGGCGACAAGGGCACACTGCTGGCTCATGGATAATTTGCTGTCTACCAGGACCCCCAGGTCCTTCTCCTCAGAGCTGCTTCCCAGCATGTCCGCCCCTAACCTATACTGGTGTTTGGCATTCTTCCTTCCCAGGTGCAGGACCCTACACTTGCTTTTGTTGAACCTCATTAGGTTCTTCTCTGCCCAGCTCTCCAGCCTGTCCAGGTCACGCTGGATGGCAGCACGGCCCTCTGGAGTGTCGGCCACCCCTCCCAGCTTGGTATCATCAGCAAACTTGCTGAGGATACACTCTGTCCCCTCATCTAGGTCATTAATGAATATATTGAACAAAATTGGTCCAAGTATTGACCCCTGAGGGACACCACTCGTTACAGGCCTCCAACTGGACTCTGTGCCGCTGATCACAACCCTCTGGGTTCTGTCACTCAGCCAGCTCTCGATCCACCTCACTGTCACCTCGTCTAGCCCATACTTCCTCAGCTTCCTAATGAGGATGTTATGGGAGACAGTGTCAAAAGCCTTGCTAAGGTCAAGGTAGATGACATCTACGGCTCTCCCCTCATCCAGCCAACCCGTTATAACATCATAGAAAGCTATCAGATTGGTCAGGCATGATTTGCCCTTGGTAAATCCATGCTGACCACTTCCAATAACTTCCTGTTCCTCTATGTGTTTGGAGATGACATCCAGAATGAGTCGCTCCATTACCTTCCCAGGGACAGAGGTGAGACTAACCGGCCTGTAGTTCCCTGGGTCCTCCTTCTTGCCTTTTTTGAAGATTGGAGTGACGTTAGCCTTCCTCCAGTCCTCAGGCACCTCTCCTGTTCCCCATGACTTTTCAAAGACGATGGAGAGTGGTCTAGCGATAACATCTGCCAGCTCTCTCAGCACTCGCGGGTGCATCCCGTCAGGGCCCATGGATTTATGAATGTCCAGCTTGGCCAAGTGGTCTCTGACCCGGTCCTCCTCAACTAAGGGAAAATCTTCCTCTCTCCAGACCTTCCCCCTTGCCTCCAGGGTATGGGATGTGTGAGGGACGGCTTTATCAGTGAAGACCGAAGAAAAGAAGGCATTCAGTAACTCTGCCTTCTCTGTGTCTTCCACCACTAGGGCACCCGTCTCATTCATCAGTGGACCTATATTTTCCCTAGTTTTCCTTTTTCTGTTGATATACTGGAAAAATCTCTTCTTGTTATCTTTAACTGCAGTGGCCAAGCTGAGTTCTGATTGAGCTTTGGCCCTTCTAATCTTCCCCCTGCATAGCTTTGTTATATCTTGATAATCCTCATAAGTTGCTAAGCCCCTTTTCCAGAGAATGTAAGCCTTCCTTTTTTTTCTGAGGTCCAGCCAAAGCTCTCTATTTAGCCAGGCCGGCCTTCTTCCCTGTCGGCTCGTCTTTCGGGACATGGGGATGGCCTTCACCTGTGCTTCTAAGAGCACCTGCTTGAAGTATGACCAGCTTTCCTGGGCACCTTTGCTCTTCAAAACTGCCTCCCAAGGGACACTCTCAACCATGCTCCTAAACAGGCTAAAGTCTGCCCTTCAGAAATCCAAGGTGGCAGTTTTGCTGGCTCCCCGCCTCCCTTCACCAAGAATTGAAAACTCTATCATTTCATGGTCACTCTGCCCAAGATGACCTCCAACCTTTACATCCCCCACAAGACCTTCTCTGTTAACAAACAGTAGGTCCAGTAGGGCACTTCCCCTAGTAGGTTCCTTCACCAGCTGTGTTAGGAAGTTGTCTTCCACACACTCCAGGAACCTCCGGGACTGTTCCCTCTCTGCTGTGTAGTATTCCCAGCGGACATCCGGGAAGTTGAAATCCCCCACAAGAACAAGGGCAGATGATCGCGAGACCTCTGCCAGCCGCTTATAGAATACTTCATCGGTTTCTACATCCTGATTAGGGGGTCTATAACATCAGAAGCTGATAGATTACCTAGGGAAAAGAGGTGAGGAGGAACAACCACTACTGTATGCTGGCTTTGTTCTTGTGCTTTTACCAAGGCACTGACCACCCATGAACTGCTGTTCTTACGTTCTTCATGTTGCAACTGCCTCCATCATAAAGCGCGGAAAACAGAAGTGGCGGAATTCTCTTTAGAATGTGGGATAGGAAAAGCATTTGAATAAGCCAAATCCCAACTTTACATAAATACGTGGAAAACATAAACCCTTGAGGAACATCTAGGCTGGCTCATTGTCTTCAGACTGCCAGTGACGCTTTTTCAAAACAAACAAACCATTGATGATGGAGATTCTGATCGAGTCATTCTGTTTGACTATAAAATGTACCTTCATACAGAACACTGTTGAAAGATTGCACCTGGTGTCATAGATGACATAAACTGAAGATTTGCTGCTGCCAGCTTGAAATTGTTTATGCTACAGAGCATTTATGGTTGGTAATAAAGGGCCAAAATTAAAACACAGATTATTTGTCATCAGTTCTTTGCCAAGCTGGGAGACCATTTCGGCTCAGACCTTGCAGAAGCCCAGTTCTATTAATTATTTTCATCAAGAAGTTAGGTCAGGGAGTAGAGAACACACACAAAAGATACAGATGACACCAAGAAAGACTGGCTTGCCAAAGAGCGAAAAAGTAACCCAATGTCATCAAGGGGAAAAAAAAATATCCAAAAAGACAAATGCAAAGTACTGCATTTATTAAGGCTAAATCAAGTGCAAAAATGAGAAACCAGAGTAGGCAACTGTTCTGAAGAAAAGAATTTGAAGCGTTAGAGGATCACAGACCATTGACTCATTTCTAGGATGATACATAAAGGCAGATATCACTTCGAGATGTATTAATAGAAACACCCTATTGAAGATAAGGATGGTAATTATTTATTCTGTTCAGTACTGTTGAGATTTCAGTTGCAATGCTGTGTTCAGATTGGAGACGGATGAAGCCAAATAAGAGAGCAGAGGGGAGCTACATGAAACACAAGATCTGTGAGGAAAGAAAAGAAAACTAAAGAGGATCACTGGAGAAGAGATACAACAACAGAATGCAAAGGGTTGCTTTGAAGAGAAAGGTAATCAGTTATTCCCATGTCTAGTAGGGAGACAGGACAATAAAAGATTAGCTAAATTTTGAGCAGATAAGGTTTAGGTTAGCTACTGGGAAAAGCTTTTTAACTGCAGGGATTACAAAGGATTAAAAAAGATACTCAGGGCTCTATGTATTTTTACCCATAGGGATTTTGGGAATAGGTTTAACAAACCTTTGCCGAGAGGGTGTCAATTCTAAACACACTTAGTACTTCCAGAATTTAAGCGTTGGGCTGTATAATCTCATGAAATCTCACATGGCTAGAAATCTCTAAATACCATTTTTTCCCTGTTGAGGGTAATGGAAAAGTCTGTATTTAGACATTTGGGATTTTTAAGTAGAAATGAACTAATAAAGCAAGCTTCAAATATACACAGAAAAAATGTCACTCATTCACAAGAACAATCTCAAATAAGACGCTGAGAAATAAACATAAATATGAAGCACATTATTTATGACAATCTAATTTGGTCTCCCATGGATGATATGATGTCTGAGTCATCTGAGTGGGCTTGGGGAGTAATTTTAGGTAAACTCACAGCAATTTATTCTGGAAAATAATGTTCATCAATATAATATTTACAGCTAGGTGAAAAGACAGAAGTCTTGCTCTTTCATTTCTGATACTGGATATCTATAGAAACAGAACTATGCTTTAAATACCAAGCATACAAAGATATTTGGTATTAACACCATACAAGAAAAGTCAAAGCTTGCTAGTGGCTGACAACACAGGCCACAGTGAGCGTTTCCTTTCTTTAGTCAGTAGTCAAGGCAATTCTGCTCAACCAAATACCAAATTCCCTTTCCAAAATTCAAATTTAGCCAGACAATGGGAAGGGAAGGTTCCCATTCAGCATTTGTCATAAAATGGATATGACTCTTAGCTTGCCTGCCCTCCCTTTCAGGAGGGTCTGCTTGCACATAGGATTGGTTTTTAATACCAGAAGGTTAGAAAGAATCATGGAACCTACAGTGAACTCAGCCCCAGGTACACATCTCCTTTTTCTAGGAACCCCAGAACATAGGGGTAATGCAAAGTGAGAACTGTATTTCTATAGTACAGAAGTCAAACCAAGTTGTCAAATAAACCTATATATTGTTTTGACATATATTGACACATTACTAGATATTGACACATTACTAATTACTAGGAAAGACAGACACAGGGAGAGGGGAATGCTCATTACCACAGCCTCTAGATTAATGACCAGATAGCTTCAGCTATGTCTGAAGCAAATGGAGAAATGTCAATCCATTTTCAAGAAGGCTGAAGTAAAGTTCTTTAAAAAAAAAAATCATAATGATCTCTTCAGCACGGGTATATACATGAGTAATCTGAAGTCAGTGATGACGCTCAGGTGAGCAAAGTATTTTCCCCGAGGACTTAGATCTTCATCTGCAAACAAGAAAGCTCCCCAAAAGAAAAAAAAAAACCAACAAAAACAAAACCAAAAAATACCAGCGCATTTTTCTCTCTTCTTGTCAAAGTTTCCTCAGTGACAGCCTGCATAGTTTTGAGATTGTCCCAAGATGTTTCAAGAGAATCATTTAAATTAAGAAGGGTTAGAAATGTGCATATTCAAAAATAACCACGAGCTGTATATTTGTTTAGAACTATGTCCCCCTTGTGGATGAGTCTGGGGAATACAGACATGGATCAAAGGCAAAAAAAGCTTTCTTTTAAATATCATGTAAAGGCTAGTTCCTACCAAATATAAATCCCTCTGCAATTTCATAGCAAATTGTGTAGTGGGAAATTCTAGCTCAAATTCTACTTTGAAAGAAGAGTTGAGGTCTCAAAATTGGGTTTTCCTTTAGGATGGAAAGAAATTATACTTCTTAAAATAAAAATAATGATAATCAATAATAATAAAGGCAAGGTACACTCGCACCAGGGATTCTGCCTGTCAGAAATAACACAATTTGAGATGGGGTCACCAACAGCCACAGACCAACAGAATCACTTCCTTCTCTTAATATTAGGCTTTAATGACCAGGATTTAACCCCACGCTAACCGCTTCGGTTCTATTGCCACTTTCAGAAATATGACCCTATCCTACAACTCCAGTTCTTTCTGTAGGACATCAGACAGCTCAAAGTGCCATACTGAATTTCCCTTTATTAATACACAGCAAATCTAAAACAAGTAGAGTCCGCATGACTAGAATACACGCAAGACATGCTCACAGACTAGGAAAAGGAAAAAAGTTAATACACCCTTTAAACATACAATCCACCTGGCCATGGATAACCTCCTCTCCAGTAAGAGTGCGTTAATGGAGATAAACAGCAGCAGATTTGTCCAATGCCATCTCAATGCACCCTCAGGAAAATCCTCTGCTCGCACCATTACCCATCACCTGGTACAGCCAAGTTACTTCTACCAAGTCACGTTCCTGTCCATAGCAGAGAGGGAAATTTGGCTCTGTAAAAAGTACCTTATAAACAACCTGATTTACCCAGATGCATATTGCATGAAGCCAGATAATAACCCAGTATTTATATAGTACTACTACTAGCAGAGAACTCAGCTCAAGTTACTACCTTTGCTACAGCACTTCAGAACAGTAGCAAAATAATATTCTGCATCTGAAAGGCTTAGGTTTTATAATTCTTGTATTTAATTTTTAAAATTGGATAGTGCCACATAAGCAAGAGCACTCTTATCTTGATCACAGTTGTTATGAAAGTAATTTTGCACTTTTGGAATGATTTCTCCCAACTAGATATTGATCATTGGACATATTCCCTGCTATGATATTCAATTTGAAAGGGTATGGCAGTATTTGTGCCTCCAAAAGTACTAGATTAGAAAACCTCATAAAAACTTGGTGCCTGGTTAACTACTTCTTGAATGAAAATTAATAAGAATAATGGATTTCATAACTACAGTTATCTATTGCAAATAATTTCACTGTATATGTCACAAAAACATTGTAGAGATTTTATGGACTTTTCCCTCTGTTTTTCTTTTTATACATTCTCCTCTACATTGTGTGTTGATTTAACAGAAATCTGTACAAACTGTAGCACATCTAGAACAGAAATTCTAGTGAGGGACAGATTGCTGTGAAGTTGTTACCTACATTTAGATCCCTATGAAAAGGCTCAAAGAAGGCATACTTCCATGGTGACAGGTCCACCTTTCCAACATTTATTAAGACACTCTGTGGAGCACGAACTTACAAGCCCAGTTTTTCCTTGTGAAATGGCGCAGGAAGCCTCCCCTGCCCAGCTATGGTGATATATCATTATAAATACAGAGGGGATTGGCAGAGGCTCCTAGACCAAGATCAGACGTTGGGATGCAGACAAATGGCAACTACATGCACTTACAGCAAGTGTACAAGCATCCGGGGGTGTTGGGGGTGTGCGTGTTCCCTTGGAGTATTCCTATAGAAGCCAAGAAGCAAACCGAGTGGGTCAGCAGCCATGAGCAGACAGCAAACATGGCCAAATGTCCCCTCTCCCTGGGGCCACTTCTGAGCAGCTGCACACATGCGACCATGCCTGTTCAGTGCAGTTTGAAGCCCATGACACCACATGGTCAATACGTGCAGGGCACGAGCCATACTATTGGTTGGGTGCTGGTTGACAGCCGGCTGAATATGAGCCAGCAGTGTGCCCAGGTGGCCAAGAAGGCCAACAGCATCCTAGCCTGTATCAGGAATAGTGTGGTGAGCCGGACTAGGGAAGTGATCATCCCCCTGTACTCGGCACTGGTGAGGCCCCACCTCGAGTACTGCGTTCAGTTTTGGGCCCCTCGCTACAAGAGGGACATTGAGGTGTTGGAGCGTGTCCAGAGAAGGGCTACAAAGCTGGTGAGGGGTCTGGAGGACAAACCTTATGAAGAACGACTGAGGGAGCTGGGGTTGTTTAGCCTGGAGAAGAGGAGGCTGAGGGGAGACCTTATCACCCTCTACAATTACCTGAAAGGAGGTTGTAGAGAGATGGGGGCTGACCTCTTCTCCCTGGTGACAAGTGATAGGACAAGAGGAAATGGGTTCAAGTTACGTCAGGGGAGGTTTAGATTGGATATTAGGAAACATTTTTTCACTGAAAGGGTTATTAAACATTGGAATAGGCTGCCCAAGGAGGTGGTGGATTCACCATCCCTGGAGGTGTTTAAAAAAAGGGTAGATGGGGCAGTTAGGGACATGGTTTAGAGGTAGCTTTTGTCAGGGTAGGTTAAAGGTTGGACTCGATGATCTTAAAGGTCCCTTCCAACCTCAGCAATTCTATGGTTCTATGATTCTATTTCTAAAGGTACAAAGGTGAAAAGCCTCTACCCTGTCATGCTGCATCGCTCAAACACTTTATTTCTACACAACCAGCTATTTTACTTAATATTTGCTAAAACTGTTCCAAGCTTAAAAAAACAGAGCTTTTCGTGAAAGTGACACTGCTGTCAATCAGATTGCTGCTCCTCTTCACGCAGCAGTATGATGCGAACTTCAACTACCTCATCTTACTTCTTGGAAAAATACACCAGCATTTCTAATATGCTATCAGAACTGCTTTCCTCACCAACAAAGCAATTTGAGAAGTCCTGTTCAAGCAGAAAGTTCTGCTTGGAATACCACCTTCCTTGTTTTATGCTATTTCTGTATAAATACATAATACCATCTTACCATGTATGTACTCACGTAGACAGAAATGTCTGAATATAGAGCAAGATATGGAGAACCAGCAAACATCATTTGGCCATTAGTACATAACATTTTTATATTATGTAGCTATATAGGCATGGGTTAAATGAAACTGTTAAAACCAGATGTATACATGGCAGAAAACCATGCTCTGAATCCTTATCAGTGGCTCAGCCTTAAACTAGAAAGTACAGCAAGATGAAACTCTGCAAGAGACAAGTCTTGGTCCCATACTACTGACGATTATCATTAATCAAATTTGTATAATGCAATAAGAAGTACGCTCATTAAACATGCAAATGACATCAGTGTAGAGGAGACTTAAGCATGTTTGAAGCATGGTTGTTGTTCAAAAATATGGGCAAGCTGGATAAGTTATTTAAAAAGCCAAGATACTAATCAATAAAGACAACTGTTTATAAAAATAATCAAACTATGCAAATACAGGAAAAGGAAAGTGGTTCAGTAACTGTTTTGCAGAAGGGATAGAGACGATATCTGACTATGGATTGCAAACCAGCATAAGGCAAGAATATTGTGCTTTTAAGAAAAAGCCAAACACTATCTTGAGATGCATAAATAAGAGTATTGCTGGCAAGACATACACAGTAATCATCTTGCTTATTGTGAAGCTGGTAACATCTCAGCTGACTATTACACGTTCCAGTTGGACAAAGTCCAGAAGAGACTGATGAGAAAGTGAGAGGTCTGCAAATACGGAAAAGGGAAAGGAACAGTAGTTATTTAATCTAGACAAGAGAAGGCTGAAGAGAGGCATAATATAATAAGCACAGCTGAGAGGAATGAGAATTGGTCGTCTTGTCCTAACTGCAGTTAGGGTAAGGGAAGAATTTAAATTACAGTGAAAGGGTGGGGGAAGGAAAAAACTTTGTAGCAGTAGGAATGGTTACATATTGTAGAGGTTGCCTAAGACTTCATGGACTCTCTAGCTGGAGAGGTTTGTGTCTTAAAAAAAAGATGAGATAAACATCATTCAGAAATTATTTTAAATTGTCTTGATCCTCTTTGGGGACAAAGGCATGGATTAGATGACATCTCAAGCTTCTTTCTGTCCTTTGATTCCTTACATTATCGTTGTGTTGCTTTTTGAAATTTAACGTGATTCGCAACTGGCAATTTCCTACACCGCAGTTAAAAGTAAGGCTAAATATTGCAGTGGGTAAGCACTCGAATTTTCAGCACTTTTTATATACACAAATAGGGAAATGGTGCCTCTTGAACTTTTGGCTGCCTTCAAGGACACCTCTTTACACTTGCATTAGCTCATCGTATCTTCCCAGAAAGAGTCAATCTGATTTACGCTGCTATATACCATCATGATCTGTTTACTCTTTATAATTCCTAGTTAATTGACATCAGTTGCACATCACTTGAAGTTTTCTTTCACTTTGCCCTTGAAGTGTTACTTCGGCTTTCCTCAAATGCATGCTTTGTCCTTCAGTTTATCATACAAGAGCTTCTTTATCATTCAGGTATTTTCCATTCAGCATACATGACTGGCCCAAATAAATTAATAACTACAAAGTTTTGCATCCTAGCAGAGTAGAAAGGAGGCGACTGGGCTTTTCTTATGAACTCATTCCAGAGAAGAGAGGGAGTTCTCAGGTATGTGATGCTAACCCTCTGTCCTGGTTACCACAGATAACACAGTCAACGCATAAGTTACTAGCAGCTGGAGCAATTTATATGAAATGTGTTATTAGCAGCACACGCTTAAAAATGGATTTTAAATTTGAGAAGCTAAAGATGCATATCCATATTTTCTTCTCAATAGGAGATCAACAATCCATCCTATACTTATGATTGTTTCCAGTTCATCAGGTTTGTTTGCAGAATCTGACTTCCCTCTAGTGATTTGCACATGGCAAAAATGGGAGCACTTGTGATGCGTGCAAGACAATGTGACTTGATACTGAAGAATGGATGATTCCACTAGTAGACATTTAAGATGTTAAGAAGGAGCTTGAACAAAAACAGTGTAAAGTTGTCTCCAAGAGTATGTAAAAAACTATTTCCACATTCATTCCCATACCCAGTCACTTAGCAGTGATGCAAAATCTGGTGTAAATGCATTTTTTAGAATGACAGTAGGAGGCCTACAGTATGTCACGACTAATTCTGACAATCACATCCTACCCATGGTTGTCATAGAAGTTAATGATGGATTGTTGGAAACCACTTCAGCCTCAGGCAAAGCCCTGGGAAGTTAACTGCTAGGACAATCTCTAATAAGCAGCAAAACCCAATTTATTGACTATTTTAGGGACAAAATTTACTTTTGCTAATCAAGAGAAACTTTACTAAGCCATCACCCAGTTTCAAAATCAGTCTCAGATAGTAGCATAGAGACCAGATCAGAGATTAGGGCATTTCCATCCGACACATAATTATGATAGATAGCTAGAACACATCAGAAACACATTACAATTCACATCTATGGTTATTTTGAATTTATTTTAAGAGCTAGAAATAGCAGGTGATTTTGTCAGCAGATTTTGGTGAAGGTCATATGCAAATATCACTTCACCTCACTAGACTAGGATTTCTTACTGAAAACCAGCTCTGCGCTAATGATATTTAACATCATTATCTCTTATTGAAGACAATAATTCTGCCTCTAATCACTAAACAGAGTAGTCTGGTTTAAGTCATGATGGTCCCGGTCCAACTTCAAGAGATGTCAGTCACTCATGACAGTAAAAATTCAGTTCACATTTTTTAGTTTGCCTAAGCTATTAAATTCTTTATTGTTGTTACATGTTTAATATTTACACTGTAAAAATGCCTTTGGTCCACAATGAAGACAAGTGGCCAATTGTGCGTATGCTGTAGAATAATCTCTAAATGCACAATATCTTTATGAGGGAGTACCGCTCAGCAACTTGTAGACTAACGCAGAGATTCCCTAAATCATACAGGGCTGACTCCAAAGTCAGTCATCAACGTTGTTAACCTCAGTTGAGACAGAAGTCAACCAACAGTGAATGTCCAAAAGCCCATGTTTCTCAGAGTTGTCAGCGCTGGGCTGCCATGCATGTTCATTTTCTTATTTGAAAATGGGCCCAACTCTACAAAGCCATTTGTTTATAATTAACTCCTGTTTTTTCTCATCTCCAACAAATTCTGCAACTGAACCTTGCAGAACGAGTAACTGTCCTGGTTCTAGCTGGGACTGAGTTAATTTTCTTTCTAGTGCTTGCTAGGTTTCAGATTTGGTATGAAAGGAATGTCAATAATGCATATTGGTTTAGTTGCTGCCAGGTGATGTTTATATTTTTTCAAGGACTTTTTTCATGTTCCCATAGAAGCTGAGAAAGAGCCTAGACAGAACGATGCAGTGGCAAATGGAATATTCCATACCATAGACGTCATGCTCTGTATATAAATGGGTTTAGCTGGAGGGGGGAGGATACTCAGGATCACTGCTCAGGACAGTGCCAATTTACCAGGTGGTGAGAGTGACTTTTGCCATTATTATTATTATTGTTATTTTCCTTTTATGTTATTGTTTCTATTAAACAGTCTTTATCTCAACCAATGAGGTTTTTTCCTTTTCCCTTTCCCCTCCTTTTCTCCCTCTTTTCCCTGCCCTTCTGGAGGAGGGGGGGGAACTGCGCAAATGACAGCGTGGTCCTAGCTGCCAGCTGGGATTAAACCATGACAGTAACCTTAAGGAAAAAGGCCTTAGACCTACTAGTAAATCAAGATGTCAAGAAGTTAGTCAGTGGAACTCCAGGGGCAGCTTACACACTTGGAGACACTCAGGTGCTGTTGACTAATGAGGTAGGATGCTTGCTTCTGATACAAATAAAAGGAAAATAAAAAGCAAAAAACCTAGAAAAGGTGCCTCCCTATGCTTTTTCAGGGTTTTGTTTTGTTTTTATTGGGAAAATCTTACTACTCTTATAAAAGCCTAAGAGCAGCTTAATGCCAACATGAAAGTAATTTAAAGCATTCACAGAAGCAGGAAGACTATCTCAGTAGATACAGCACTAAATTGGCATTCTGCAGACTTGGGCTAACTTCCAAATTCAGCCTTAGTTGTTGGGTATGGAACCAGGAAGACCCATTCCAGTTGAACGTTCAATCTAATCACTGTTTGTAAAAAACTCTCATGTAAACTGAAGTGCAGTTAATAACTGTTTAGTGGGGTGGAAAAAAAATAATCTAGGTCTTAGAAGAAATTACTTTTGAAGAGCTCAAAAGCAGTGCACCATAAGCTACCTTCAGTTCTTTGTCCTACTGCTTTATTGAACAAATATTGTAAGAAACCAAGAGGGTTATCTTGGACTAATGGTTGATAGAATTGAGAGAAGAATTTAATTCTTTGTTAACATTCTCTTCAAATACTAATAGGGTTTAATCTTATTAAGTAAGATTATCCATATTTTTGAAGATCAGGAAACATATACAAAACTGAATTATGCCAGAAGTTCATAATTGAGCTAAAAATTGAAGCTGTCCTAGTTGCATACTCCATAACAATGAAAAGATTCTTTCTGTTTATTTGCTCATCTGTTTCCTCTTCATTCAGGTTTCACACTAAGTCTGCACTGTTATGAACTTCAAAGTTGAGTGGAAAAAAATAGAAACAATCCTAAGTTATATAAATCTTTGATTTCTGTTTTATGATCGGTATATCTGCCAAGAGAAAATAAAAGGGAAAAAATGTGAAGGTCCTTCCTTTTTCAAGAGGATATATTTCCAAGAATCATAGAATCATTTAGGTTGAAAAAGACCTTTAAGATCAGCGTCTCCAACCATAAACCTAACACTGCCAAGTTCACTATGTCCATAAGTGACACATCAATACATCTTTTATCATAATTTACAGAAAGACTTGGTGAGACAGATTTATTTTTGGTTGGGAGATTAACATAACCAACATTTGGACAGATTTTGCCACTAGCATCACTATGCACTTATGAAGATCGTACCAATTAAAGTAGTAAAAATATCTTTGAGATGTATCTATGCAGTAAAACACATTTAGGAAATTACCAGCACAAGATTCACATCATTACTCTGCAGTGGCATACTTAAATTTGGGGTTATGAGGCATCTCCAGTTGCAACACTGAAGCCCAATAATGAAAAACCAACTGTGAAAAGAAGATGAATAATTTTTATATCATACCAGCCTTTTATCCAGGGCATTTATACTGTATGCTGTTTTAAGCATAAATTCTTCACAAAGAAACAAAAGTGGAAAATCATGCACTGACAAGACTGGAGTCCATCAGAATTGCCCATGGGTGGAATTGGTCTACCCACCTGATACAATTCTCCTTACACAATTACAAACTTAGTAGCAGATCCTTAAAAATGACTTCACTTACAGGGATGGTTTATGAAAACTAATTTCAAGGGAGCTATTAAGGCCTTTCACTTTTTCTCTGCAAGAAAATAAGTTTATCACAAAACGAACAGTGCTTTGAGAAACAAAGTAGACTGGGAGTCCACAAAGTGGAATAACTCTCCAATAAGTTGTTGTTCATTTTCTAGCTAAGCCAATGCTCAAGTACGCTATTTGACGATTACACAGTTGAATCCCTTCCAACAAAAAAAAAAAAGGAAGAAGAAAGGTAGAGATGTAGCTATCATTTTAAGTCTGCTGTTTAATGTGCAAGAATAGCAGGAGTTTCTAACGTGTCTTTTGGGATATCTCAAAACCAAATTAAAATATGGCTACAAATGCAAAAGCTGCTATTTTGCAGTGCAGAAGTTCACAGCAAATAAGAAATTAACATCTACCGAACTGACTTTCAAGAAATAATTTTAAAATTTGCCTTATTCAATCCAATCCCTCCGTCACTAAGGACAATGTACTATATGAATTTCCTAGTATAGATTGTTTAATCTATTAATAATCAGTTCGGCTGTCACTTCTTACTACTGTTTAACTGCTAAGTTAAGAAATATTTTGCAATAAATACTTCATTGGACAAATAATAACATAGCCTTTTCCAGAACATCTAAGAGCAGATGTCTATTTCTGTAAGCATATTCGTTATTCAAAGTGTTAAACATGGTGTGGCCATTAAAAAAATATAAATCATGATTAGATTGGAAACAGTAGTCTACATGCATTTACTTCTTGGGATATGCCAGTTCTTGGTGACCAGTTGAAAGCTTCCCTGAATGGACACGTGCACCTGCATTTCCTGTGTAAACAGGGACTCAGACGAATAAGGCATTCTCTTTTAACGGTTGTTCAGACAGCAAACTTTAGATGCAATGTTCAGACACAAAACTTCACGACAGTCTGTTCGTTTAAAGGCTAGAGCATATTCTTACAGTGTACTTGCATACATTCTTTGAGTGTTTGTGTATAGATACATACCTTTTAATATCTGCATTATCGAAGTGCATGTATGTAAGATAAAGCATGCGTTTTTGTGTCTGACCGACCTATTTTGAACCCATATAGGGAAGACATGAAAAATAAAAATCTGTAGTCCAGAAATTTGCTGTAAAGCTATTTCTTCCTTAACAGTGCTTTTCTTCAGCATTCTGTCTCCTTTGCAATTCCCTGTGGTTTAATCCTTTTTTATTTCCTTCCTCTTCCAAAAATACCTTCCCATGTTACCAACAGTTGCCAAAGGCCAATTGTGCTGAAAATATAGGCTATTACTCTCAGAGGAAAAAGCGAAAGGAGTTGCTTTATCTAACATTGCTAAATTAGCCACGTTTTTCCAAACAACTGTTTGACAGATTTCATTCTTAGCACATAACACTGTACTTCACTCACAAAGTCTCCGATAGGGTAAAAATAACAGCCAAGAGTAAGTTCATGCCCCTTGGGGTCTTATTTCGTTCAAGTTATGGAAGAGCCTAGGTGAATTTAATAGAATGAAACAAATAAGGTTCCAGGAATTTACTCCAGAAACAAGCTAAAATTGGAGAATAATAACTTTTAATTGGAGAACAACTAGAAGCAACTTTCTGGTAGCATTTTAAAAGTGTTTTAGCATTTTACAAAATTCTACATTAAATTTTATGAAGCTTTTCCGTAACAAACTAATGACCATAGCCAAAAACTACATTTTCCTTTACACAAGAATGGAGGCTTCTCTGTCCTTCAGAGCTTGCACACTGAAGACTGAGACTGCTGCAGTTTACTTTTCAAGTCAGTATTGAATACTGAACCACCTATCCATGCCTGTTAGTACTTCCAATATTGAGGAGAAACATTTTGACTACAGAAAACTCTGAGTACAGTGTTAACACTTGCTAGATAAGTTCACAATCAAGGCAAGGTATGATAAAGTCAAAAATCTCACTGAGATGTGGCTTTCAGAGTCAGAGAGGCATCTCCTAATGCCAAATGATATACTCCACTAATAGCCAGTTCCATTTCCATATCTGAAAATCTCTCTTCTAAAAGCTCTGATAACTACTTTGCAAAAGGCAGATAGCCACAAACTTGCAAACTCCCTGTTATAAAACAGTTTCCTCTCAGAGCCATACCCGTTGTACACATCAGTCCTTTCCTTGCAAATAGCTCCTGCATCCAGTGACAGATTTCAGGGTGGATAAACTGAAGTAATAGCAATCCCCGTTTGTGACCACGTCTACCATTTACAATTAAAAAAACAATAAAAAGCACAACAGTCCTTGCCCTAGAACTCCTTCAGTTCCAAATTCTTAATCCTTAGCACCACAGCATCCATTCATTTCACAGCTATCAGAATGCTTACACTAGACAATGAATAGGACTTCATAAATCAAACATCCACTAAAGCTACTGTTAAGTTTTTCTGACTTTAATGCTGGAAAAACAGGGCACCTTAAAACCAAAACGAAAACAAACCTCTGTTACTTAGCAGAACAAATAAAGAGTGCAGCATTGCTCTTATCTCCTGTAGCTATTACAGAAAAGAATGCCTTACAAAAATAACATAAGATCCCTTTGGTACCAATTCTATATTTAATGTGGATCCAAAAGTCCCACGCAAGTCAGTGGCAGCTTTATGCAAAACATCAGCAGAATTGCCTCCAGAGAGCTTAGTCTGAGGGTAGGATTCAACGTGATATAAATGAATATATAACCTATTATATCATAAGATTTTCTACAAAGGCAGCACCAGAGCCATGGGTTGGGAACAGCAGCATTTACCAAGAGGGCCTTCACTGAACCAAGACTTTGTGGGTTTCAACAGAAGATGCTCTCCATTAAAATTTCCTTATGGGGCTCTTAGATACTGCAACAATCCAGCACAAAGCAAAAATATTCATTGGTATATTGCCTCAACTGATATTCCTGGATTTGGTATCTTTAAGTGTTACCTTTTAGTTCTTAAGAAGATTTTCTGAGCGCTGAACAAAAGCAACTTTATATACACATATGAAACGCACCCCTTATTTACTTCTTGAAGACTCCTCTACAGGCTTCAGCAAACCTGTCCTTAGGCCAATTGCCAGTAAGAGCTCGGAGTTCATACAGCAGTGGTGTGGCTGAAATATGAGTCAAGGTGGTTAAAAAAAACTATTAAAGAAACATTTTGATTTCAGGACAAGACGTCAGTCCAGGAACAATTAAATTCTATTCACAATTTCCATGCACAGAGAAGCTGCTGAACACTCCCTGCTACTTGATTATACATTACTTTAATGCTCCCACTGATTAGGTGACTTTTTCAAACAAGTAAAAATGTCCATTTTCAACTGTACTTTTCTGCACTTGATCATTTTCTGTACTCTGATGATTTTTTTTTTTTTTAATTGAAGAGGCAGGTTGTTAAAATTCTGGGAAAGTATTTAGGCTATATGAATCTTTAACAATGGTCAGTGATTAGCAAGGCTTTTTACATATTTAATGATGCAGTTACTGATAACGATAAGTTGTTCGCCATGCACATTGAATGCTGAAGTGATTACCTGCCTCTAATATTGTTTTCCTGGTGAATACAGAGAGATAAGTGTAGTGGATGGGCATGACAAAACTCAACAATCAGGCTTTTTTGGTGATTATCAGAAGTACTATACTGAGATGACTCAGAGAATCACAGAATAATTTTAGGTTGAAGGAAACACCTGGAGACATCCAATTCAACCTTCTGCTTGAAGCAAAGCCAGCTTCAATGTTAGACTGGGTTGCTCAGGACATTGTCTAGTAAAGTTTTGTCAAAACTCCAAGTATGAATATTTCAAAATCTCTCTGGCCCCTGTTCTAGTACTTAACACCAGACTCATGGTGGATTTTGTTTTTTTTAACCTTAGATCCAGTCACAGTTTCCCGTACTGCAACTTGTGATTGTTGTATCTTGCTTGGACTTACATCACGCATTGCTGAGAAGAGTCTACCTCCACCTCCTCTACAATTTAACTTTAGATAGTTGTAGAGAGCAGTAAGGTCTCCCCTTAGTCTTCTCTCCTGGCTGAACAATTTGAACTCACTCAGCATTTCTTCATACATTCCAGTCCTAGTCACCCGGGTGATCCTCTACTGAACTTGCACCAGTTTGTGAGCATCTGTCTTGTACTGGAGGGGCCTGGGAAGAACCGGACAGAGTTCTCCAGATTCTGTTTTGTGAGTGGCAAAGAGGGAAACAATCACTTTCATCAATCCAGACTAGCATGCAGTTAGCTTTCACCTCGCAAAGGAGCGCTGTGGATTCACGTCCATCATGACTCCCAGGTCCTTTCCTGCAATGCTCCTTGTCAGCCATCTGGTCCCCAGCCTGTGCTACTGCAGGGCGTTATCCCATCCCACATGCAGGAATGCATTTGCCTTTGCTGAACTTCACAAGGTTCCTGTTCACCTGTTTCTACTGCCTGTCTGTCAAGGTCCTCTGAAGGGCAGCCCTGCCTGTGTTTACATTGACCGCTCTCCACGTTTTGGAGTCACCTGTGAACTTGCTGAAATGTGTTCTAGCTCATTGTCCAGGCGGCTGCTGAAAACATTAAACCACGTTCCAGCATCAACCCTTCAGGAATACTACTCATAACTGACTACCAGTTAGGCTTTGAACAACTACCGTTCAGCTCCACTTTGTGGCTGACAAGCCAGCCAGTTTCTCGGCCATCTTGTAGTTCACACTTACAGCCCACACTTCGTCAGTTTGACTGCAAGAAAACTATGAGAAACCACAACAGAAGTCTTCTTAACGTCAAGGTATGCAGCATTCATTGTTCTTGCCTTGTTTGCAGAGCAAGTCATCCCACCACAGAAAGCAGTCTTGTTGGTCAGGTACAATTTGCCCTTGGTAAATCCATGCTAGCTGTACCCAGTCACTTGATCCATTATGTACCTGGAGGTGGCTTCTCCAAGGACTTCCTCCATAACATTTCGTGGCACAGAGGTGAGGCCAATTGTCCTGCAGTCATTCTTTTCTTTTCTGAAGATAGGAGGAACCTTCACCTTTTTCCAGTCATAATGTCCTCTGTTTTGACTTGGAATGCTTTTTATCTCCCAGCTCTGAAGAATTTGAAGACAGGTTTCTTCCCCCTCATTGTGCACTCTCTCCATTTGTAAATTGTTGCTTTAAGCAAAGTGGTGCTTCCTTTCCACCTCAACCTTGTAATTTTTGTCCTTTGTATTCTCTATTTTCTATGACCTATTTATGTCTTTACATCTGCAAAGATGATCTTGCCCTCCCACTAGCTAATTGCCTTCTACAGTCCATATTTATCAGGAACAAAGCTGTAGAGTAGTGTTCTCTGCATGGTATAAGACCAAATTCAGCAAATACTTGGGATCTTTGGACAGGACAGCCTCTCACTGCACTGGAAATCTGCTAAGAGTCATGGTAATCTTGCTGAACTCATTGCTCTCTATTAAGCCTGATGAATGCCTAACACACAATGCACATAAAATATCACACATAACCTAAAATAAAAATGATAATACAAAGCAGCACAATGTCCATCAATGCTATTTCTGTGCCCAAATTATTCAGAAAAATAAAAGAAAATCAAATAAATCCACAGATAATTTTGTAATGATGAAGTAGTAAAATACTTGGCATATTATGTATTTAAATCAAGTACAAAAGTATAGCACTCTGGTGGCTTGTTTCTGTGGCAGCCCCTAGAAAAGAATGAAACATGATCATTTTCACCAGAAAGTCAGTACTTTGGGGAAAGCAGAATTACAAGTGTCATGTCCTGATAAATGACTTCTCTCCAGCTGAATACTTTCCTTTAATTTTATCAGACTTGCATAGAAGCCCCTCTCACTTATTATAAAACCTTGGAGGAAGCTCTCTGTTTTCACAGACAGCTTTTATACATGAATCACATCTGCCTTCCTTGCTAAAATGCTGTCACCTATTCAAGGAGTCTTACTTTTTTTTTTTTCCAATCTTAAAAAATGTTATGCTTTTATAAAGACTAGATTTTTTATTTTAATAAAAAAAGATTCATGTTGCAATAATGTCCTATGTGAAAAAGTAACATTTGAAATACATAATTCAAACATATTGAAAGTTGTCTCCTGCGGTTCCTACTGAAATGGCTGACTGACTTTCTGTCCCTGATATCCAATAATCCTTTCAATGGTCAGCAGCTAAACATATTTATTATGTGCCATTGAAATAAAGTCTGTAATTACAACTGAAGTTTTTCTGCTGGATTCAAAATAAGCAAACAAGGAAAGACATTTCTTGGTGCATCATTTCTAAGGAAAGAAAAATTCAAATAAATCTCTTACTATACAATCTTAAGCTATATTAATTAGATGCTCACCTGGTATAACCTATGAAAACATAACTCGGGAAAGAACACAAGTCTATTGCCAAGACTGTTATGAGGAAAGAATGTTGAAGGAATACTTGGCACACAGGGAAATGATAAGGTTCATTAATTGAGAAAGAGGATTAGGCTTTCTTGGACAGTACAGACGTAGAGGGGACTTAATTATTTAAAAGGTTATAAAAAGAACTCAATCTCTGTTATATCCAATTTGCCTCCCTTTAAATTTGCCAGAAGGTATGACAAGGAAAAGACGTTGAAACTTACAGAAAGAAAGGTCCTAACCCATGAGGAAGAGACTGTTCATCACATTCGGAAGAGAAAGGACCAAGAGTAACAGTGAAATAATGTGTATGCATCTAGGGAAAAGTTCTCTCCCCGAATCCTTCAAAAAGTAGAAATCTTGCCATTTTATTATCAATAGACAGTATCAACAATATGAGGAACAAAGTAAAATTAAAAATATAGGAATCAGGAACTTCATCAAAATCTATCACATATGCACGTATCCCAAACACCTCCTTGTTTTTAGTAACAACAATCTGTAGTAACTGTGAGTGCGAATATGGCATCCTATCCTTAGATAACTTCTCTGAATTTCTTACATGAAATCTGGTCAGGACTTTTATAAATCTGTTCTTTATTCCTATTTCTGATATTGACGCAACTCCCTTTCTTTAAACCGTCATGGAAAGCAGAATTTACTGTGCTGCCTTTGTGGACCATTTCATTTTTTCCTCATATTTTTCTAATTTCAGATTTAATTATATACTTTGCTATGTTTGTCTTCACTGCAACAGCTCCATCTGTCTCCACATAACACCTGTCCTGTACTTGCACAGCATCTTCTACAATGTCCTGTCACACTTCATGCAGTCCTGAGCGCAGGTACCACGTGGAGTTCCTGAAACTTTCCAATTCCCTCCCTCCTACCTCCAGATAAATACTTCTTATGTTTATATTCTACTATACAGTTATCACTAACTTAAGACTCCACATCTCATGAGAAACAATGAGATTCATCACCCTATGCATCTAATAAAAGTCACATTGAAAAATGAGACTTGAGCTCTCCGAAAGTGTTTTAAGCGTGCAGGCTAATCACGCTACTGCAAGCAGTGTAACACTTATCTTTCATAATTAGTAAGAGCTGTGGAGCACGGTATCGAATAATACAGACTTCCTGAACATCTTCTGTAGCTGTAAGAAGAAAAAACACTAGCTGCTTTTTAAAGCCTTTTGTTGAAAAAAGAAGTAAATTAGTGCATCTTTTTGAGCTAAGTACTGTTGCACACAAAAGGATAACCTTATAAACACCTAACAGTAGCACTGAAGAGCCGATATTTCTAATATCCATACGGAGACAGAAAACCAAATCTAAACTCCCAGGAGCTTTTATCAACTAATACAGCAAGTCCTTGTATATGTGCTCATACATGAATATGTACCAATATGCACTTACATAAATCCTTCCTTAGTGAAGAGGGAGAGCGTCTAAAATTTTCCTTCTGTTTTTCTCTGCCAGCTGGCTGGGTGAGCTGAGGACAGCAGGGAACACGCAAGGATTTTAATATTTTAGAGACCTGTCATTTCGAGGATAAACTTTTTATTGCAGTAGTCCGAGAACCAAAAATGAGATCAGCCCTCATGCACCCAGCAGTCACAGCAACAGCACCGCAGCAGAAGAGCCTGATCCCTGGGCTGTCCCTTAGTTCCACAGCCACATCCTGATTCTTAGAAGGGACTAGAAAAATTTTCCCATGCATTCATTTGCATGCAGAGTTGTGGGTAGTTCTAGATTCAAGTGGGAGAAGTTTATGAGAAATCAGGGTTTAAGTTTATCACCATTCCTTTTAAAGTATAATTAGGGGAGGTAGTCCATAGGATTGCTGTGAACAGAAGGTTTTATCCAGATCATAAAGAGTACACTTAAACTGCAAAGTGAGATTGTAGCACAGACACTGGACTTAGTTCAGACCACTCTAGTTCCTAAAACAACGCAACCATATCATTGTGGTGCCGTGATCCAAGCAAAGAAGCGCTGCTGAAAGGTGCCAACGTGAAAACGCACCTATACCTATTTCAGGACCATTTTGGAATTTGGAAGATCACTGCACAGATCCACAGGGACTTTGCTGCTTCAGCTCAATCCATCTCAGGTACTTCTGCATGACCCTCACTTGCATAGTGCAGGCATGCTGAGAAAATGCTGGTATGTAGGACACTGAAAGAATTAGAGATAAACCTCTTAAATGAAGCAGAAGGGAAAGTCAGCACATGACTTACAGAGAACGGAGCTGACTGCTAGGTGCAGATTTCAAGGCTAACAGGATTCCAGCTGGTTAGTCCAAGACCGTTTCTTAGAAAGGCATCCGCCTTTTGGAAAAGAGTTGGTGGCAGCAGAAAGAGACAGGCTGTGACTAGAAGTCAGAAGGTCAATGGTCTGAATGAGACTGGCTGTCAAATGAGGTCAAGCTCTAGGCTGTTTGTTGAATTAATTTTAAATTGTTCTAAAGGTCCTCCTTTCTCATTTAATCAGATGGTTTTCAAATAGCTTTCACAGAATCTTTCAGAGAGAAAACTCATATCCACTGGTAAAGCAATCCATTTGCAATATTCATTAAAGATCTACTTATTTCCCCTTGTGCTGAGCAAAGTTACCAATTCCAATTAAAAAGCCCTTTACTTTTTAGGGACATGGCACAATGTAGTCTCAGCATTACAGCTTCTAACCTTCCAGCAGAAACTTGAAGGCAAGTCCTAACCTCAGATTATGCAACGCATGAGAGACCAGCCTGTCTCAAAAAGATTGCCGCACAGGAATATTTGAACCAGCTTTAGGTCAATGTAAGAAACAGAAGGGTTACATCCATGGAGCACTCTGACTTGCTTAGTTAAAGTCTGCTTCTGGTATTTGAGATTGGTTTGAGTTTGTTTTGAAGCAGTAGTATCCTTAGATGAAACAATTTTGTTTTGAAGGGTTTGGATTCAGAGCTTGCTTATGCAAATCCATTTAAAGCAGTTACTATGACATGCTCTTGAGAAGGAGGCATCTTAGAAGTTAGCCTACACTTAGACTCCAAAACCCTGGAAAAGGTCATCAGGAACCTGGTGCGGGCGTCTCCAAGCCAGCAGGCATCTGAGAAACCAGGTCTCCCACATTCTGGGCGTGTGCTGTAACCACGGAACTATGGTATAGAAAAGTACAAATCCTCCCTTCAGGAACTTTTAACATTAAGTTGCTCAATCCTGTCAGTATATTTTTAGGTCCTGCAATGAGCATATCTCCCAGGTAAAGCACATAGGAAGGTGAATATATAATTTGAGAAGCCCAGCTGTTTACCCTTCCCAGCTGATCCACAGTTAAGGCAGAGGAAAAAAAAAAAATGAAGTGACTTCTTCCAAGTACCCAAGTTCTATGATAAAGGAAAGTTAATTGATCCACTGCATTCACCATCTCCTATATGAGACATACTTTGTGGCTCTTGCTTCACAGCGCCCTGCATTCAAACTTGGAAAGTTTGAAACACCCATTCATCGTTCTATACAGCATAGAACCAAACAGGTACCACCGGCAATACCAGCCTAGCGCTTGATAAAACTTCAGAATATGTTGTTATTTCCAGAGTATGCATTCTCAGTGAACAGAATCATTGGGCAAAAAGAATATATTATTCTGTTACGTTAACTCAGCTGTGTTAGTTAAACACGGTTGAAAATATCCATTAAAATCCAGCTAGAAACATGTTGTTAGCCTCCTGGTAGTCCATCCCAAGAAAGCAAAGGTTGCATAGGGTTGGCCTCAGAAAGCTACAGTGGGATGACAATATCTATCTTATTTCTGTAAAAATTTCTATCAGGTTTGGGGTTTGTTTGCTTGTTTTTGCATAGAAGACAATCACTTAATGCTAAAAAGATTCAGGATTTTGCTAAAGACCAAACTTAAGTGCAGTGAATGAGGACAATACAGGTCAGGCCCATAACCTCTCAGTCACTCCACTTCCATTGTAAACTAAAATGTGAGGCAGTGCAGGAATGGGATTTCTCTCTACTGCACACCTGAGCCTTAAAAAGAGTCAAATTCTTCATATTGTGTGCACCTATACGTATACGCATACGCACACATACATAGGAAGAATCTCTGGGAAAAAAAATATAAATAAGTAAATGCTTACTTATTTATTGTCTATTTGTTTATTTTCCCAGAGATTCATTCCTTCGGGCTAAGATGCACAGGTAGTTCTGGAAGTCCTGGGATCAATACTGTCACACATCAAGAAAAACACATTAAATTCCCGTGTCTCTACATATCTGAAAATGTATGCACAGTTGCACAAACACCTCTCAACCATATATCAAGCATTTATTTTTGAAAACCTTGTTTATAAAATTAAAAGACCGGAATTCAGCAAGTTAGAAAAAGGCATGGTGGGTTGTAGCGGGGAGGGAACCCCTTGATACTGCTGAGCAACTGCTAATAACACAAAGGATTAGCAACAAAGTCAGGCATTTCATTGCTTATTCCCTTTACACAGGCACTTGTTACTTACAGGAAATTAAAAGAAAATCTTACACACTGCAGAGTTTGTTCAATATACCTGCGAACATCTAACATCAGACACACTGCTCCTATCCATGGTGGTAAAATAAATCTCTTTCAAAAGTCAAGAGCAGGCTGGTGACAGAGAGCTGATGTTCCCTGGTTCTGTGAAAGGATTTTGAGAGATTATATACATTTGTAGGTTTTGAAATTGGGTGGGATCTACAGATGGGAGCTTTCACATGACAGCGTATCTAGGCAGAGATCACACCATAACACATTGTTCAGGAAAACAGAGAACAGCCGAGATAAATACATTTCCTTAAAATATGCTTTTAAAAATACTTCCAAAAGCACAGCTTTCCTATAAAGCCTCTATTGCTTTGTTCATTTTTGTCTGCTCTCTGATTATTACATTAATTTGCAGGGTCTAGCCATTGCTGCCTTCTCCCAGTCCATAGTACAGAAGATTACCTGGCTTCTGTTTTTATCTTCCGTGGTTTTGCAATATAATGAAAGCAGAGACGTTTTGTTTCATCAGCATCAACTATTTGTGTTGCACTAAGTGTCCCTCAGGATAAGTATTCAGACTCCCAAACCTCCTGAAGCCAGGCAGATCAAAAGATGGAATAGGAAGAGGGGAGGAAGTAAGAGGAGAGTAAGTAATTTCATTCAAATTTAGGAAAAATTAAAAAAAAAAAAAAAAAATCAAAAAAGTGTCAGATGATACATCTTTTACTTTGCAACTACTACATTAATTGGAAGAGTTATTTTCTGAGCAAGACTGTTTCGAGATTTCTGGAGTGTTTTTACAATGGATAGTGTGGAAAAAAAATATAAAAAACTCTTCCAGTTTGCATGTAGGAAATATCATTAGTATATGGTAACTTAAAAACAGAGTAAGAGTTCTTCTTTCAATAAAAAAGCAATAACATACACTTCCCGTTAAGACATCAAGTTTAATTCTTTTCAACCAGCTTAAAAACAGGAACACCAAAGAATATATCCGTTATAAAACTGATATCAGAGACAAAATTCCAGCCCAGAAAAATGAAATCCTATAGAGAATTTAATATCCTCGAGAAAAGATGTTCATATAGTACATTTCCACTTGTTTCCCCTTTCCTTGTGCTCTGAGTAGCACCTCCACGCTCAGTAGATAGTTAAACCTCAACTACATACCTATCAATGGTACAAAGAATCAGCTAGAATAATTTGAGGACAAAAATGTCAATGTACTATGCTTTCATCTCTCCCCAGGGTTGCTAACTGTTCACAGGTTTCTTTAGTAACTGTCTTAGCCCCACAGTAACAAAATTAATAACTAGCTTCTAAGTCCCAAAGTCCAGTTTCTTTTTATTGCAGCAGGTTAATTTTCATTGTCGATTAATAAAAAACAAATAAAATTGTTGTTGGTTTTGTTTGGGTTTTTTTATTGGGGGGTGGGGGTGTGCTGTTTGTTTCTTGGAGAAGCTGTTTACAATTCCTAAATATGAAGTTTCTAAGCAGTCAGCCTAAGGTCTCTTATGAGGAGTATTTTTGTTGTTGTTTGGTTAAGATCTAATGCAGAAAACTTAAAAATCTGAAATTCATTAGCCAGAGACAACCTTTTCTGGTTTTCAGTTTGTCAACGAGGTAGACTATTAAAAATTATTCTTTCCCTTCCATTTGAGTGGTCCTCTTTCTGGTAGAAAGTTAAAGAACAAGGGTACGTGAACCTGTTAAGCCACGGTCTGCATTGGCAGATCTAGAGAGCAGAGAACTGCTCTTGAAATGCATACAACGTATGGACGAATGCAACTAGACATCTCAGCTACTCCTCCTCAATTGAACATAGCCAATAACCCAACATCCCCCCATCTGACCTGCAAGCCTTCTCACCCTACCCAGTTAGAGCAGCTATTTCTGTAGCACAACTCCTGGAGATCCATGCTGCAATACTAAAAATTCAGAGCTCAAGTTCATCTTCTGAAGGAAAATTTCAAGGAGATGGCAGTGATTAAGCAGTGAAAAAGGCAAAAAAAAGTGCATGATGTTCTAACTCCAGTAGACTTAAATTATATACAAAAGTTTAAGTTAAAATAATATTGCAGCTGTAAAATCAAGAGTAAACAAATAGGAAGTGCCCATACTAAACCTTTCCCCCCTTTGTGCACACCTCTTATGACCTGCTCTGTAATTCCATGATCACATGTGATTTTCCCATCACAGGGACACGTACAAAATTCCTGTTTGGTCTCCAACCATAAATCTGCTATTTTGTAATTTTCAGGTACTTAATTTCATAACCTAGATAATGCTTCTTTATCATGCTGCTTACTTACAATCACATTTATATTACCAGGCTGGTGGTACATTAGTGATAGCAGTTTAGCACACCTACATAAAGAAAGCAGACTTACGTATAGTGCTCCTTGGAGCAGCCATATGTGACTCAATGTGTTTGATTTTAAATGCATGAAATATTGACATGCTTTGCTCTTCCAGCACCTGCTGCTGACTGAGCTACGTACAGCAGGGCCATAGGAGTTATCCTCTCAACAGTAAGTAATGTCTGATGACAACTCTGTAGTCACCAGCCAAAGAAGGGAGTGAGGTGAACAAGGGGACTAAGAAGGACAATTACTTCAGCAAGAAAAATAAGCAGAGCAAGAAAAAGGAAAGAAATAAATTCAAAACTCCTTTTTCGGACCCTACCCCCAAAAGCTTTGTACAAGTACTCTAATACCCTTTTTGTGAGCTCTCAGGATTAAACTTGCAGAATTCGTAGACAAGACTGGGGGCGGGCAGGGGACAACATGGACAGACAGCACACACGACACTGTGCTCACCTATTCTCAATAGCACAGACCCACAGAGCACAGAACTGGCCTGAACAAATTCCTGCCTGAATTCATTTTGGTACATTTTGCGATAAGGAATTTCGGAACCCATGCCATTCCTGTTTTTTCTAGCTGATGTTGGTTCTCTTCCTCTAATTTATATACCAGCTACTGATGCATTAAAGGAACAGCTGATTAAAAATTAAAAGAATACAAAGGTTGAGTATTGAAAACATACAAATAAACAAAATAGTTCATACAGATACAGCATCTATTTTCAGATATTTTTCACCTTTTCAGGGTACCCTATCTCAATTCCTTGTCTAGTAACAAAGACATTTATTCTTTTTAAAATCATATATATTTACTGTGAATTATAAGTAATATATTTTCCACAAGGTTTTGAAAGTAACATTTGCTTTTCATTCCCATGGCTCACACTTGATTGTACTGGCAGGAAGTCAAGACTCACAAAGCAGCCTCCTGTCTAATCAAAATTAATATACAGTAATAATTGGAAGGGCACTGGAACAAAACACTGAATGGTGCCAATAAGAAGCAAATATCACACTGAGCGCAATGTGTATGTTTTAGAAAGGGCTGGGGAAAGCAGCTTTATTCTCTGTGTCACAGAACCAGGCTTCTTTTCTGAACAGGAGCAAGAAAAATGGCTGTAACGCCCGTCCTTCCCTCCCAGACTGCTGACTCACATGAGAGGGTGTCAGTGAGGCAGGCAGCAAACGCATATGGGGAGCCTGGGGCAGTGAGAAAATGCAAAACTCTGCGTGCATGTGCGCGTGCATGTGTAATGGAGCAAAACTAGAATAGCTTTCTACTGCTTTAAGGATTGCTCTGAACTATTTTTTCTGTGTGTACAAAGCATGCCAGAATGACAGCTCCCGATACTGAGCAACTCTGTCTTTCCACAGAGGGAGGGCAGGCTCCAACTGAGGAGGCGGTCCACGTCTCAGGGTGGGCTGCCTGGGGACAGGAGAGGTGTAACCAAAGCCAGCAACACCACCAGGGTGCATCAGCCTTGATTTTGAGGGACTTCTACCTACAGCTAATTAAAGAATTAGCAACCTCCACTCAATAAGGAAAATATTCTTGCTGAAAAGATGGGAAAGTGCCTCCACGTTTCCAGCAGGCTACATCTCAAATGACTTAAAGAGTTTAACATTGACCAAACTTTGTAAGAAAGCTTATGAAAGTATCCCGATCCTTCTCCCTTTTCAAGGCTGCATTTCCTGTTCAGATGCTAAGTGTAACACAGTTTTGTTGAAAGTGAGAGAGCTAATGCAGCAGTAACTGCTGCACAGATGGGACCAGGGCATCCCTCCATGGAAAATACAAACAAACAAAAAAACTCAAGAGGGAGACTATTAATAAACACAGCACACTCTACAAAGGTGCCAAAGTTGTTTTTTTTGAGACAAGTTAAATAAGCTATTAATTTCTGGATGGAGACTTAACAGATATTTCAAAAGTTGGCTAATCGAACAGATCAGTCAATTCTATGGCCTGTATAATAACTCACCACAGCAAACCTTGCAAAGTGACCGAGAGATTTGCACTGAGCACAAGCCTGTCACGCACAGCTGTGGGTTTTCGAGTAGGATGGATGAAGGAATGGAATTTGACGACAAAGAAATAGAGAAAGCAATGTGCATGAAGCACAGTTGTCCATTATTCCTACATGTGTTGCCTTACTAGTGTTAAAGTATTCTTAGAGGTCTCTCCAGTTAAAAAAAAAAAAATAAAAAAAAAAATCAAGCAGCATGTACTGCAAAAGCTGCCATGACAGGATTTCACTGGGTTGCTGTAAGACAATACTTTTATTCCAAAACTCTTGCAAATCACTATTAAATGGTTTATTCATTAAAAACACACTTTATTTATTTCAAATGCCCAAAACCAAAAGGAGACTTCTACTGGGACCTTGCAGCCCCTATTAGGAAAAAATTAGTTCATCCCTTACTAAGCCACATCATCCACCTGTACTGGAACTCAAGAGCAATGAATCTAACAACACAGAACGTTAATATGGTAGTTGAAGGAAGAGCTGTATTAGCTCTTACTACCAATGTAACTCTGAGGCTTTTAGTATGCCTTTAAGGAAACACAGCTCACGTAATCATGTGACATATGTACATATATGCACTGCCTCTTCCCTCCCTTCGTCACCGATTTTTGAACCCCTGACCCTTTATTTTTATTAAAGCAGTAATTTTCTCCAAGATATTGAGTTTCTTCACCTTTTTGGAAAACAAGCAAGCAGATAAATGAGAAGCATTATTACTGCCTTTGCCCAAGGAAAGACTGAAGAGTGAGCTCAACTTATTTGCCACCAGAGAATTCATACAAGAGAGATTACGAGTCACCTAGCCGCAGGAAAGCCACAAGTTCACTTTCTGTTAGACTACAGAGACTCCAACCACAACCTAAAAAAGAAATCCAGAAGAAATTTGACTTTGTTAATTCAATTTCTTAGAGAACGGTTTATTTCCAGGTAGCACAGCCCTTGAAGGCGCAAGATCTTCATAACTGTGAAGGAGCTTTTCAACATACCCACATTTCCACCCACCCACCAAAATCCCTCAGCTCTCATACAGAGAAAATCCAAAACTCAGGCTTCTGAATTTCCAACCAATATCTACATACTGATCATCTTTAAAAAAAAATTAAAACCACAACACAAAAACAACACACACCCACACAAACTGTCCCCTTTTGCAATTAGTAGCCACACGATACTCCCAAACAGCAAAAAGCCATCAAAAACATCCTTTTACCTGAGTGAAAGCAGGAACGCGTCTATAGCAGCCCATGAAGTCAAGAAAGTAAACTGGTCTCTCTCAATATTATCCACAACAAAATTAACAACTTATTTCAGTCATAATCAACCTTCATCAATTAAAGCTGCTGCATTTGTTACCAAGGAGATTTCACTATACTGATGGTATAAAGAGTGAAAACAAACCTTTTTGACCTCATGTGAAACAAAAAGCTTAAAATCCAAAACTGAAAGGGCGTTGTTTTGGTTTTTTTTAATTTAAATTTAATTTTACTTTAAAGTATATTCCTAGACCAATTCAATGTAGTTTCTCAAACTTTGCAGAAATGTTTTCCACTGATTAATTTTGTTCTCCAAACCAAGCTTTTTGGATCCCTTAAAATAATGGTTTTTTACATTATGGAATCTGGATGCAATTTAAGCTATAGAAGGGCTAGTTTAATAATATTATTATCCTAATTAGTTTGTAACCTTTAGCTAATTGCTTTCAGTTCCCCATTAATTCAAGCTCTGATTATCTAACAGATGTTCCACTGCAACAGAAATTATTATTAGTTCTTATGTGTTCAAATGTTAAATGCAAAATCCGAGTCAAGCTGCATCTATTTGCAAACCTGACTTCAATAAAAATTGTATTTTTATTACCCATTCCACTTTCTCTCTCAGAACATTCAAGTCAACTTAGTAATGGTAAAACTCTCCAAGATACTACAGCTAATGTGTTTAATAAGATCACAGCTGATATTTAGAGTGCATGATGACATGATGAGCTGAATGTCAGAAAAAGCACGTAAAGTGACTGAAAGACAAAAAAGGTGTCTCCTTGCTTTAGCACTGGTTTTGCACAGGTTAATCAGGACCAAAGATCCAATGTGGCAGAGAAGGACTGGAGATTACAAGGAAGACTCCATCTCACAGTCATCTCTGATGATCATTCATTTGCGTTATTATGTAATCTAGCCAGACCGAAACAAATAAGCTTTATGCAATAGCTGTGGCTCCTCTTTAAGTTATCTTAATTTAATAATAAATAAATAAATGAATGAGGGGTGGTAGAAGATGCAGGGCAAGAAGTAATTACAGCAGCTACAAATAGGTTTAGGCACTGCAACTGCAAGACAAAGCATACATACTCGGTTCTCAATTACCATTCTAATTAAAACAATATAAGTGAATACAACTGGACAACGCACTAATTAAATCACTCGCATGCTACATTGACCTCAAGCACATACACTAGCATTGTTCGTGAATAATTGGGATTTAATAATATATTGAAGGATTATTAAGACTTTTAGATGAGCCTCATTATGCTTAATGAGAGCACTGTGTAAGGGACGGCAGGATCGCCACAAAAATACATATGCTCTATCTGCATTGTCATGCAGACAGTGCCAACATAGCTGCCTCCCCCTTTTTTGGCATAATCTGCTGTGAAAGCCAAGGTATCTCCCTCCTTAGAACACCTATCCATTCCCAAGGTTGTATAGTCCAAAAACAGGTCAAATTTTTAATGGCCTAAAAATAATTCTGCTCAAGAGGTCAGCAAACACAAGTGAGGTGTACCTGGCTTCGGTATGATGATGTAAGGCTGCTCTTGGCTGCATCAGCGGCAACATGGTACACATTTACAGAGAAGACTCTGCTAGTGAGCCATGTGGACATACAGGCAGGGAACAGGGACTGTATTTCAAAAGTATCACGTACTGGATAGAGTTTTTATACAGGCATAAAAGAAACTAGAAACTTTGGTCAATTTTCAAGTTATGTTCACCATTCTTGTTCTTCAAATCTCTTTCACAATCATTTGAGAGTTGTACCTACAGCTGTTGAATAATCTGCCTGCCGATATCCGTTCTGCCTAATTGAGTATTTTTCCATAGGAAAGTGTCAATTCTGGAAACGTGCGCACCCCCAACCAAAATATGCCTTCGTACAAGAAACATTTTAAAGTAAAAAATTTAGTCCTCTATCACAGCATGTATAATTTTGTTTCCAGTTTTGTAAGCCAGAGAGGCACTGTTAGTATTTAGGCATTTTCAGTTAAAACTGAAACTTTATTCATTGTTAAAATAAGGATACAAAAGAATAAATAATAATTTCAGGTTAACTCAAGACCTACTAGAGCGAAAAATCATATTTTTCACCCGTTTAATAATTTAACAACTCTTTCTACTTTGAATTTCTCAGAGAAATATTCAATTTTCCTTTCAGACTGTTTCAATTAGTACTCAAAAGTTCCCCCGGCTCAACATAAGTCAATTTGAATGTCATAAGCCAGTATATAAACATGCCTACTAGAACAAAAAGCAAACTTCAGAACATAGTTATAACATCAGAGCCCAAAGATTAACTTTAAATAGGTATTTTATGTAGAAGTTGGCTTCTTCATTTGTTTGTAGGAAATACTCTTATATGAGATCAAATAAAAGGTTTGAATCACATATGAGCAACACCTACAGCTCCAGTAAGGGCAGCATTTTGGAATCAACATTTTATCTCTCTTTCAAATCCCATATCCTGGGAGGTTGATGAACCTTGAGGCTGATGAACCTCTGCACCTGCTGGGAAATGGTAACATTTTCACAGGGGCCTTCAAATGCAATCTCAACAGCTATAAGAGCACTGGAAACTTTGGTGAGGAAACAGAAGTTTCACGGTGCACAGTTCTTCAGTGTGGCCTTTCCTTCCCCTAGTATATCTTGTCTGTAGTTTTCAGGATTTCAGAATTATAGAATCATAGAATAGTTTGAGTTGGAAGGGACCTTTAAAGATCATCTAGTCCAATGCCCCTGCAATGAGCAGGGACATCTTCAACTAGACCAGGTTGCTCAGAACCACATCCAATCTGACCTCAAATGTTTCCAGGGATGGGGCATCTGCCACCTCTCTGGGCAAACTGTTCCAGTGTTTCACCACCTTCACTGTAAAGAATTTCTTCCTAATATCTAGTCTAAATCATCCCTCTTTTAGTTTAAAGCCATTGCCCCTTGTCCTAGTGCAACAGGCCCTGCTAAAAAGTTTGTCCCCATCTTTCCTGTAGGCCCCCTTTAAGTACTGAAATGCCACAAATAAGGTCTCCCCAGGGCCTTTTCTTCTCCAAGCTGAACACCCCAACTCTCTCAGCCTGTCCTCATGGCAGAGGTGCTCCATCCATCTGACCATTTTTGTGGCCCTCCTCTGGACCCACTCCAACAGGTCCATCTTTTTCATGTGCTGAGGGCTCCAGAGTTGCATGCAGTACTCCAAGTGGGTCTCACAAGAGCAGAGTAAAGGGGCAGAATCACCTCCCTTGACCTGCTGGCCATGCTTCTTTTGATGTAGCCCAGGATACAGTTGGCCATCTGGGCTGCGGGCACACATTATCACCTCATGTCCAGCTTTTCATCCACCAGTACCCTCAAGTCCTTCTCTGCAGAGCTGCTCTCAATCCCTTCTTCCCACAGCCTCTGTTGATACCAGGGGTTTCCCTGACCCAGGTGCAGGACCCTGCACTTGGCCTTCTTGAGCCTCATGATATTTGCATTGGCCCACTTATCAGGTTTGTCCAGGTCCCTCTGGATGTCATCACATCCCTCAGGTGTGTCAACTGCACCACTCAGCTTGGTGTCATCTGCAAACCTGCTAAGGGCGCAAGAAGAGGAGGAGGAGGTGAGAAAGGCTTCAAAGAGCCACGCTTCGTCTCTTGTGCTGCCCTCCCATGGTTCTGTCCACTGGCCAGGTGCTAAGATGAACCTGTTCAATATATAAAGCTGACATTTTGGGTAAATGCTGCACAAACCTCTCTCTCCAGACCTTCCCAGAAGTGAAAATTCAGGTCATTACTTTGCCTCATTAATTCTGCTCCTGGTTGTGGCTATGCAAGAACTATCTCTTCCAAGTTTCTAATGTCATATATGCAGGAAAGCATTTACAATTGAGACAAGCTCAGGAGGATAGCTAGAACAGTTCATCCAGGTCAAATATGAAGATACTAAATCCAATGGTATTTTTATTTCATGCTAAAATATCATATTGGAGTAGGCTTCTATTTAGAAAAAAAATACTTGCATAGTGACATACATATGTGCATAAAATTCATTGCACTGCATGACTCTTAGAACACAAGCAGTTTCTCCCTGTCCCTAGAAATTTGAAACCTAAAGTAGGCAACATAAATTTACATTCAAAATAAACAGAATAAGAAGATAAGGATCTCTGATAAGAGCAGGATGCTGTTTTATCATTTAAATCATGAGTCATTTTACAGAGGCTTAACAAACACCCCAAAGCTTTCAGGAAAACAGGTTTTAAGACTGATTCCAGACTCTGGTTATTTAAGGGGGAAAAAAAAAACCAACAACAAAAAAAACGCCCAAAACAGCTCAGATATTCCAACTGCATCTTCATCCTGCCCTCCCAGAACCAAAACACAACACGTTCACAGGTTCTCCTGGGGAGCTGTAATTCCTTTAATGGTGCAGGAGGCTGGGAGAAAAACACAAGCTGAATTATTCCCGGAACTTGAGCAATAAAAAGAAATCTTCCAGTAGAAAGACAGGTGATATTGGGGGGTTCTCATAATCAAGAAAGAATTCAAGATGAGATTCAGGAAGGGTAACCACAATCCAAATCCACATCCTAAATTTTCAAGGCAATTAATGATTAACGTGCCTAACAGAATAAATGAAATACAGTTAATTTAAAGAACAAAGTTATCAGAAAAACTGAGAATGTTTAAAATATGCCACGGTGGGCATCAAAAAAGATAAGTAGCCCAAATTTACTTTCTCATGAGAAAGTTTAATCTCTCATGAGATATTTGATCACCAGGAAAGAATTACAATACATAGCGAAGACAATACATAGCAAAGAAGATAGGGAAAACTAGGGAGCACAAACCAAAGGTACTTTTACTACGCTGTCACAGAACTTCCAAAACGACATTAGAAAGACCAAGCAAGGGGAACAAAGCAATTCTGAGAAACCAGATATAGGTTCTCTTCTGTAAACAGAGGGTGATGACAGAAGACAATATGCATCTATTGCAGGTAATTATTGAAAGGCTAGGGAGCAGGTCAGACAAAGACCTGCAGGACAAAGTATACCGTCAAACCAAAACCAACTCGGACATTCTGCAACTCATTATGGTTCCCCCCCCATTTGCATTCTTAACTACATTTACATGTTTGCTGTTAAATTATACTGCCAGATTCAAAAATATTACGGAAGATAGACTGGTTTCTATCCTGAACTGTCATGAAAACAATAATGCCCCCAAAATAATAGATATATTTATAGTTGCTGTTATTCAAGCATGGCCCGTGCAGGTGTGACTCTTAAAGTATACTGAAATATGTCCCATATATGATGCAGGGAAGGCTCCCCACCCACCTATAGAGCTTCATGAAGGTCTGTCCAATTAACATTAGAAGACAAAATGCTAGTAATCAGAAAGGTTCTCAACTGTCTACCAGGACATACTGATTTGTAAGCTAAATCTGTCCCAGTATTATGGAAATGTCCTTTTATTTCTTTCTTCATGAAAGAGGAAATGAAATGGTATATAGCAAAACTAGCCAAAGAAAGTCCAATTAATTTTGAATGCTGTGTTCAAAAAGTTTACAGAAAAAAACCCAAACAAAAAAAGAAAACAAACCCTCTCAAATCTCTTGATCCCTTCCTGTACTCCCTCCTCATCTGCACTTATTTGACAATTTGTTCCCATGGGGTTGATCATCTCCCTCATAGTCTGAAAGGGCAAATCAAATGACATTTTTCACATTGCAAAAGAATAGTAATCTCAGTTTTATATTTGCATGTAGTCTTCTTCATCATTACTAATGCATTTAGTAAGTTCAAGAAAGTCAGATATATTGTGACAACTTTTTTGATTTATTATTACGTCTCCATTTATGAAAGAACTTTATTATTCAGGAAATTAAAGCCAACCTCAATTAAGGCAAACTACAGCAAGTCACAGCAGCTACAATTAGAGGGCAAATGACAATCACAATGACAGCTACGTGTTATGAACTGTAGCAATTCACACAGCAAAAAAGCGTACCAAGTCCATCCCTACTCATCTGTCAAATTGCCCAGGTGGTGTCTCCAGAGACAGGCTCATTGAAAACACCTTCTTTCCTCCCAGACACCTAGTTGGTCCCTTTCTTGATCTTTACAAGGCATTGAGTTTTCTCGACTCCAAAGTGAAGAAAATTCAGGAAAAGCCTTGCTTATCATCCCAGCCAAAGTACCAAACAAACATATGGGGACCTGAAAAGTCTAAGCTATGAAGAAGAGAAACACTTCCTCTCCTGCTGCAGCTACAACCTTAGGTTATGTCATGCTGCTTATGCTTAAGTACTACAATCCCAGCATTGTTGATCTCTTGAGGAATTGTCCTCTCCAGAGCTGTTCTCTCAGGTTGCCTTATCAGGTAGCCAAAAAGCTGCATGACTTAATCTGTGAAAAATCAGTTTGAGCCTTTTTATTGCTCTCACCAGAAGTACCAAATTACGTTTAAAAATTAATTTTAAAAATTAATTTTAAAAATTAATCTGAACCTACTAGGGTGCTCCAACGAAGTAGTTCTCGTAACTACTTTTTACCCTTACACAATTAGCACAAGGTAGATTCTCAAAAAGCCCATAAACCACAGTATTCAGCAAGGTGTGCAGATCACCATTCTCAATTCTGAAGCAGTCTAACTTCTAACTAACTTCTAGGGGAGACCGGGAACAGGGGACGGGGTGGCGGGGGGGTAGAGTAATAACTTTCAGCTGAAATCAGTTATGGATAGTCAAAACTTTAAAATAAAATCATGGATGAAATTAAGGAGCTATTAACAATAACTGCTTAAAGAACTAGTCTGAAACAGTGAGCATCATTATAGAAAACTGTAACAGGTGAGAAGCAGATCTTTAAACATCTAATGGTAGTTGGTGAATTAGTGCTCATTATCTTTTCTAGTATTAATGGATATGGTTCAACTTTAAAGAAAGTGAACAGTTATCAATATTCTCATCAACTCTCCTCCAAAACAGACTAATGTCACCAACTCAGAAATGACATGAAGTGACCTTTTCATAGATCTGGTCCGCTCCTTCAGACAAGAGCTCACTTAGTCTTTTTTGATATTTGAGAGCATCAAACCTCTTCTCTTGCCTTTGATACTCACTTTTGTAGCTTCTCATCTTAATTCTTAGTCTCAACACTTGATAAAAACAGAAGGACTGTTTTAAGATTCACATCTTCCAGTTCAATGATGCAGATCAAATGACTTCTAACAACGTTTGGACAGTATCCAAATGTTTGGTTACCAAACTGAGAAAGTTGGGGAGTTCACTTGGGTGACTGACCCACTGCAAATTTCTAGCAAGTACAGAGTGATCCTTTTTCTTTTCTTTGCTTAAATAATCGGTGAATTTTTATTTCTGATATAGCGCTTATTATGTTAGTAACAAATAGATGATCCATGTCCTATCCATATCACTCATAATGGCCTACATTCTTTGCTGACAATACTCCTGCAATTAATTTTGTCTATACAAATTTACGTCGGCAGAAGCTGGCCCAATATTGTAGATAGGCGTTAGTCAGAATCACAGATTCAAGCACCCTGTAACTTTGGGGAGGGCAAAAATCAATGCAACATTTACACCTAAAATTAATCTCTAGAATTTATACAGATTGGGATGTGTGAAGTTCTCTGTAATCGGTGCAGAATAACATTACCTTTTCCCCAATATATCGCCATTGTTGTTTCAAAAACAAAAATATTTTTCTTCTCTTAAAATTTATTTAATTTTTAAAGACTTAATCAATTTTTAAGGAGTTTTATAGCCTAAAGACAGAAAAGGAATAGAAAAGAGAAACCCATACAGCATTATTGAGCTCCTGCTTTGTTTACAATTCCTAATTTATTTTGATTGCAGCCAAGATGGATGGGAATGTCACAAGCTATCTGTAACAAGTATTTTAAGCCTTCTAAATAACAGCTGCCTTCAAACAGGATTTCAAAGGATATTCACTAAACTCCACTCAGTTGCAACAGGCTGATACCGCAGGCTACTGAATTACCTACTGATCTCTCTTAGGCCAATAAGAGCTGCAGGTGCCAAAAACATCTCAAGACCTGGACCAACAAAGAATCCTCAATATATGGATAAAAGACCACAGCCCGTACCGAGGGAAAACTTCAACTGGCATCGCAGTTTTGCTCAAACTAGAAAGAAGTTGTTTGTGTACCTCAAAGCTACGGATGATCAATAACAGAGAAACATAGTCCAGTCAATTCTTTGAAAATTTACCCAACTGCTAATTTGTTTTCAATTTTATTTCTTAAAAATACAACAGGGCACTATTTAGAAAGTTTTTAAAAATTAAAAGAAGTCAAAAGGAATTTTCCCTAAGTGAAAATTTAAGATTATCCCCATTCCCACAGGTACCTCTGCACTAAAGAAATCATGACAAGACAACAGGTACTGAAGCATGAAGCTGCAACTTTCAAAGCTGACTTCAAAAATCTCACCTGAATTAGGACTATCTGTAAACTGATATGGTCCAAATTCGGTTCAGACACATATCACATCCCTCCAAAAAAAAAATTGTATTTCTTTAAAGCTGCGATTGTCTGAAACATTTGAAATTTTTTTTTTCATCAGCTATGACTTCTATAGCAAATTTGCTAAAGACACGTATGTATTCATATTTGCAGAATGCTAGTCACAACATCTACAGAGATTTTTCTTATTTGTGTTGTGCATGTGAAATGATGTGAAGTTATCATTTTAAGTGTAGTTGCCCTAGTATGTCTTGCTTTTACAGGTTTTATGGGGAGATTATTTTAACAGTATGATATGTAGCATTTTGAACTGTAGAATTCAAGATCATTAGTGTCTCAGTTTTGCACAGAGATAAAAACAGCTATGATTTTTTAGGTGTATTTTTGTGGCAAGGGCTCAGGTAGAAGCAGTATTTTTTTCATGCATGCAAAGGAAGCTCATCACACCTTTCAAAAAAAAGATGAATTAGTATTAAAATAAATAGTAAAATAAACACTAATACCACAGTAACCTAGAAATCCTTGTGTATGTAACGTGTGTGTCTCATTGGGACATTAGTTCAGCACATAAACCATCAGTTACCCGTGCTCGTCTTCCTCTAAAGTTGAAGAGACTTCCTTTTGTCAATAAAACGGATTGCTGATTTCTTCTGCAGAAGGGAGCATTTTAACATGGGTAGCAGATCCCTCTGCAAAAGAGCACTGATACATCTCTGCTACCTGCAAGCAATAATTATTGAAGCTTAACTTTTAATATACTCTTACGATAAAAACTCAGCAAAGAAGCAATACCATGCTCGATAGGGTTGCCCTGTATTTTTCTTCACATAAATAATTCACACAAGGGCTTGGCAGCCAGTCCTTGCTACAAAGAAAATGAATAAGTAAAAACTTAGGTATCTGTAGTTCCCTGAAGTTAACTTGAATCCCATTTGTGCTTGGTTCACACATCATAGGATAGCCATTACCCGCAGGATCAGTATATTTAAGTCTAATAAAAAACAAAGAGAAGGAAGGCACCATTTCTGTTTTGGAGAGCCCCAGTTGAGCTGGTAAGAGGGGCTGCAATTGGAACCAAATCATAGGATCCTCTTTTCATCATCTCGGTTCTCAAAATAGAGCATCAGCTGCAGGGCTAGGATGTAGCAGAGAGAACAACATCCACTTTATATAGCACAATAAACAGTGGGAGTGAAGGGGACAGGGAAGGGAGAAAGAAAGAACAGAGGGTTTTGCTCATTGGGCAAACACTGATTTCACGCAGCATCATTTTCAGAGAGCTCCGCAGCAGCTGAGTAAGAGCTCTAAAACTCAAGGAAGCCCTTTCTTTTTCTTACTCATCCCTTCTTTCCCCCCTATAAAAAGGAAGGGCAGAAAGGCTTCTTCACCCTCCAGGTACACCCACGATCTCCTGGAATAGAACTCAGGGGCCCATACATATTTCCACAACTCCTTAATACCCTCACCCTTGGCTGCAGCTTGGAAGGGCCTGTGGCTGCCTGAAGTGTATTCCCTTGGGCTCCTGCACTTCCCCAAGCTGAGCGACATTGCTAGTTACATTAGTCATCCATCTACAACCACCTATAACCAGCAGGGAATCAGCAAGAAGGATAACTCCACTTTTCCATGTCCCAGGCCAGGCAGTGCAAAGAGAACAGACTGTATTACCCACGTCCACCACGAGACAGGCAAATCATATCCCACGCTCGACTACCTCACTAGTGTTAATAGGAAAAATGAAATTCAAGAAAGGCAATACTAGGAAAGGAAATCTAGGGAGGAACCAGATAGAAGCAGAAACAGCCAAAGCAGATTGGAGCTTTTCGAGTTTTTTTGGGGGGAGTGTTTTTTTGGGGGGGGGTGGCGTGGTTTGTTTGTGGTTTGTTTTTTTGCAAAAACACACCTATTACTTTTTGATCAGACTTTTCGCTGACAGTCATTTGTTCAGACTGCATGCCATGCAGTGTCTTCAATTCATTTCCATTTTAGATTTCACCGATTACTTGCTCGTTCTCTACTCCTCACTCCCATCTCCCTCATCCTTCAACTTCAACGCCTTTTGATCTTTTCCTCCAAAATGCATCCCCTCCTAATGAAAGCTGTTGTCACTATCTTCCTCAGAAAATCTTAACTTTCCTCCATTTAGCAACATGCTACAAGCTCTGCAGTGCACAGAATGTCTGCAACTTTGTCTTTTTAGTTGGTCAAGGGCAACTATTTCTTAGGCACCACTCTTAAACACCATAAAAACAAACGCCATCCACAGGACTCACTTAACAAACACTGTATTCAAATCAGCCTCTAACATACCAGTGCTTGGTAGACAATCTTTGCTGTAGAGTATCTCTGAGAAAACATCCCTATTTGCTTGCATCATACTTGACTAATGGAGACACTCTGGATGAAGAATGGCATTTTGAGTGATGGAGCCAAAAGTTCTAGGGAATTCAGTTATTTCTAAACATCTCTAAACAAATTGCTTAACTTGCCAGAAGCATTTACCTTCAATGTTTTTAACACTGAAAAAAATAAACATTTTGAAATGAAACTGCCTTGAAAAAAAGAGGTTATGACAAAATGGTTAAACAACCTCAGAATAAGATGCTTCACTTCATTAAGTGAAGGATTTCAACTCAATCCAAATTGGTGGGGGGGGGGGGTTGGGGGGGACGGGACAGAATGAGCAGAGTACTGCAGCAGTAGAAGAGAAAATGAGAGCATCATTTCATCAAAGAGAAATAAACCACACCTAGGAAAATGTTCCTTTAGATTAAACTTAATTTAAAAGAAAAAAAGAATCGTCATATCAATTCAATCAGCACACTGGAATGGCTGTTATTTATGTAGTGGATGTTATCAATACTTGACTGACTTGTTGACATTTCAGTCTGGCCACCTGGCCTAATGTTCACACATTTTTTCTTTGCTGACATCTTCTCTGGAGAGAATCCTGGATAACAGATTAGAGAGAACTGGCTTTGGCCCCGAAACAATTTAGGTCTCCATAAAACAAATCTTTTACATCAGTTAGATGCTGTCCTGGATATCCTGCTTATCTATTATCCTCTAAATACCAAAGGCTTTGGGAACGAGATGATGGAAGTTCACGGCTGGGGCTTACCTCTAAAGTCAGTTTCAGATGCCGGTTCAAGGTCTTGACTTTAATCTTCAAAGCAATTAACAGATGAGCCTCTGCTACACTGGAGAATAAATTGCTATCTATAAATTTCCTAAACAGTTGTGCTTCTTTGGGACAATGCTGATCACAAAGCCCAGACCAAGCTGCGTGAGAGCTGGGGCAAAGAATTTTCTGTCATAGGAATCTGGCTATGAAACAATTCTCCATAGGAGAATTCAGAGCTTCACTCTCTTTTGAACTGCTTTAAGCCTCCTCCTAAAGAAAAAAAAAGAAAAAGAAAAAAAAAAAAGGAAAGAAAAAGCCTCCCTCCTAAGGAGTGGCACAAGCACCAGCAGCCCTCCCCAATCACATCAAAATATTTTCCCTACCCTATCTCCAAATTAATTAGCAAAAAGACCACAGAAAGTGTTTTTGTTCAAAAGGGAGATGAGCAGAGAATTTCCAAGGTATTCAGGAGAGTTTTAGCTAATACTATTGTTATAAAAAAAGTTACAGGCAGCAATTCTAGCCAGTCAGAGTTGTACGTTATGCGCTAACATGAGCAATTGTCTTTGTGTTAGCCTTGCAAGCCGCAGTTTGGAAAACGCTGCGCCAATAACTAGATTCATGAAACAAACACACTGTAACTAAATTTTTTCTTCAAAACAGAGCCAGCCTACCTTGGCAGAAATAATACATGCTACACTGGCACTCTGTCTCCACCTCAAAAACATCTTCTGTCCTATGCAAAACCCACGTAATCAAAATTACTAAACATGAAAAAATATGCCTTTAAAACATGAGATTCTTTTCCTTTTGGTGCACAGTCCAAAGATGGACTCACACAGGAGGAGAGTTAGATACCTGCAGTCATTGCAAAAGCCAGCTACACATGAACAGGCAGCACGTAACTGTGTATGTGCATGGGTGAATGCTCAAAATTGAACTCCTGAACTCTCAAACAGGAGACTGCTACCTGCTAGCTGCAACCAGCATGGGCTGCTTGGAAACTTGATAAGCCCTGAATTAAACAGAAGTGACACATCTTGAATCCTCCAACTAATAAAGAGACATGAGATGGACCCAGCAATTAAGAGGCAGAACACCTGCTGTGCTTCTGCACATACACTGTTTAGACTGGAGAAACTGGGAGCTTGATTCCAGAAAAAAAGATCTGGTTCCAAGAGATGGGTCCCTGAAAGGAAGAAGTGGTCTCAGAAAGAAGAACCAGGACCAGGAAGAACAAGGTGAAGATCCTGGCACAGGGAGAGGTCTGGGGAAATAAGGGAAGATCCTGGAGACGAGGGAAACATGTGGAGACCACTGTCAGGGGACACCCATGGACCATGGCCAGTGATGCCTGAGATCAGTGACTGCAAGCAGCATCGCAGCAGGAACTAACACAACTCTCTGCCCAACTTTCCCAGGTAAGTAGTGACCTCCCTGCAGGGAAGGCAGACCTCAGGAATGAAACACTAGGGCTGTAACAGCCGCAGAAAATAAACACAGAATAAACAAAAAATTCCCACTGAAGATTTTGCAGAGGTGATATTTCCTACTTTCCCAAGGATTCTGGATAAACCTTAGAGGAAGAGCTATGGGATGGAGGAGGAAGCGGGGAGGGAGAAGTGCTGCTGTTAATTTGGCATTCATTTGAAGGAGCTGAATGGGAGCCAGAAGCAGTACAGATGGCATCTCAATTCCCCCTTCTTGAGAAGAAAATGTATTTTTAATACAGTAACTTTTTTGTTTCCATTAAGGCATTTTTAGCTGTGAATTAGGGACAGTTAAAAGCAGTAGTTAAAACCTCAGCTTTTAGATGACAGTTCTGAAAGCAGTCTATTTCACAAAGTGATGGCTAGCGATACACGCGTACAGTTTCTTCAATCCATAACAAGGTGCTGGGCAGTGAGGATGCAGGAGGTTGTTGACTGGCATCCTAGGGAGGAACAGTAAGCAACACAAGAGAGACCACACTGTTACCTTTGCACATGGCAGAGGGGAGCACAGAATTCATATTAAATTATATATTCTGCTTTGTTCTTTTCAATGAACACTAGCTCCCCTGCTACACAGCATTCCAGGCAGCTGCCTGGTTTTCAGACACCTGATAAGAAGTCTATCTGACAGCCATCAAGGCTGCAAATCTGGAATTTTGACTGCATTTCAAACACTGACTCATCTCATGTGACAAGTAGCACAAGAACCTGAAAGGGACACAGGTGGAAAAAAAATATGGTGGCAGTTTTGCAGTTTCTCACCTTGTGTAGTAATGCAGGCTGTGTATAAGAGTAAGATTTTGCTCTGACTAGGGAAGTCACTCAGCATCACAAGCAATGATTTGCAAGAAGGACTAGAAGGAGAGACTGGGTGAGAAACATTACCCAACACAAAATACCGCTCAAATATTGTCTCATTAAAAGGGTCAAATTCAGATAAGGTATGAAGAACCTCAAGGCATTTTAAAAAGCCACAATTTGAGTGCTTTTGAGTTCCTGCAGTAAGATACTTTTTCTAAAACCCCGGTCCTCAATTCCTTGTCAGATGGCCCTGCATTATGTTAACTTATTTTGGTTCCCAGTGGCTAAAATCCTGGGGCATCACAAGAGAAAGGAATGAAATGTCTTGTGGGGGAAGGTAAGGAAGGAAGGGAAGTAGCTCTCAAAACACAGCAGGCATTAATTTTCTAATCTCCAGACTACATAGCCGGGTTCAATGCATACTTATGACTGAACACGATTGACTGGTCTAGGCCAACAGGAGAGTAGCCCAGAGGGTTTAAAACCTTAAACTTTCTCAGAGCTGGGAAGAGGTAGAAACCCTACCAGAGCCTAGCAGGTCCTGAAGCACACACCACAGTCCCAAAAGACTGGTATCGGGAGTACTGCATCGCTTTATCATGACCTCATTTCTCTCAGTTTCCATGTTCAGTATTCCAAGCTACAGTACTTTGACTTGGGCCAGTTCCGTTTATTCCCAACTCCGCTGCAGTCTACAGCAGAGGCACCAACAGCAGCACGAACTGGTGGATCCCAAAGTTAAGAACACCAGCTTGATGGTATCTTCTAACACAACTGCATTAGTTCTATCTGCTAGCACAGAGATCTGAATTTCCAGCTGCCTCCTCCCTTTCTCCATGAGGAAGAAACCTCCAAGAAGAACTGACATCCTTACAAAGAAAACCGGAAAGGCTGAAACCACATCAAACACGTCACTTATTAGTTTGTTTTCTTGCATGCCTCATGTCCTTACACAGCTCATGTTGACACAGTTATCTATCGCCCAATGATTGTTAAAATAATGTACAAAAGAACCATCTCTTACCCTCCCATACCTGCAGTGGTGTGGCAGGAGTGCCAACAAAAATGCATATCCATCATCAATATAATTGACATGTTGGTAGATGACAAGATTAGTAACATAGTTTGGATAGTACTGTCTCATCACGAGATGTTCCAGATCCATTTGAGCTTTCTGACACTCAACAATTCCCCTCAGCACCTATTTATTTTTATGCCAAGTAGCACTTCCTAAACAAGGTGTGCAATACCACAAGTTGCCATTCCAGTTCATTATCAATATTATCAAGATCTCATATGACCAATCCATATGTGAAATGATTACAGTAGTTCTTGTTATGCTGGTTTTTGATACGTTTGGCTAATGGTTGGGCTACAGGTCCTTGGGCTTAGGGAGGGGAATATTTTTAAGTTCCACAATGGTTCCTTTTATTTGACTTGGTGTGCGTCATTGCAGCTGACTAGTAACAGTCAAGCCTACATATACACATTGAGCATTCAAGATATTTTATTTGGCCAAGCTTCCAGAGCTGCTGGCTTTGTAAATGCCTGTAGTTAAAAACCAGTCACAACATATGAGCTAGGAGAAATGGGTATGACACTGCCACTACACACAATGTGTAAAGTGGACAGCTGAAAACCATGAGGCCCGGGGGAGACGTGGCTTGTAATTTTCCTTGGTTCTCTGCAGGATTTAATAAATCCTTATCTTTATTTTATTATTTATTTATGCTCCAGGTGCAGTTCCTGAATTCTATCAGGCAGTCACACCCCAGTATCTCTCTGCTATTTTTAAACACGGTTGTGAAAAACCTGAGTCAGCCTAAATTCTAAAGACAAAAAAAAAAGTGAACGAACACCCTTCTATACAGTCAGAGAATTTCAGTGCTGGTTGGTAGCCGTATATACAGTCGGAATCCTTCAAATCCTTGATTGTATTACCTAGCCAGAAGTCTAATATTCCAAACACAAGAATATGCAAATTATTAACAGCTTTCCTGTTCTAGAAAAGGTTGTTTTAACAACCAGAGTATGAAAAGTGACCAAAATTCTGAATTTCTGGTTTGTGGGAAATTTCGAAACAAACAAAACCCAGTTTTCATTCCTGTGAATGCAGGAAAAGGCAGTTTTGAGCAGAAAACTGTGCTGAGCTTTCAGAAGTACTACATCAGAACCTCCAATTATTTCTTCTACATTTGTCAGAGATTTTCATTATTTCATGACATATAAGTAGTACTGTATAATTATGTATTACTATTATTGATGCCAGTATACGGATATTCCATTATTTTCAGTGTCCTCTAGGGCAATTTCTAATTAGTACTGTTTGGAGAATCTCATCTATTAAATGTTTTAACACAAAAGCACATAAAATAAAATTTTCCCATATCTGCAGCAGCAGAGATGACAATGTAGTAAAAACAAAAAATAAAAATGAGCGTGTTTCAGAAATTTGCCAATTTTTGTTTGGGAAGTTTCACTTCCCCCCCACCCCCCCACCCCCCAATTCCTTATTAACACAGGTAAAATTTTGTCAGAAAAATTAGTTCCAACAAAATAAACTTTGTATGACCACATTTGCTTAGACGAGGCTAATACATAAATAAATCTGACAGCTGTATACACCAGCCAGCAAGCAAAGCTGAAATGTAAGCATGCTGAACACAAGTGAGACTTCTCAGCAGACGCTAATCACCATTGAGCAGGAGGAATCATCAGACATTTCACAGCCAAGGAGCAGGATATCAGCTCCACACATGCCTGTGTGTTTCAAGACTTCCCCTCCTTCCAGCAACCGCTTGTGCGGCCACACTCTTCTCCAATATACCAGAAGAAGGAGACAGATTCCAAAATCACATGCCACTAAACACATTCCTAGTTATGCACAAGCTACAACCTACTAAACTTGTTTAAAAACACATTTACAGGACCAGCGTAGTACATAGGGCTGCATAAACGATCATTAGAGCTCAAGTATAGCCTCCGTTCTCATTAGAAGTTTAAGCAGCGAAGGGGAAAAAGCTCAGAGCGCGGTTAGATCTTCAGCCAAAGTCTCTGCTTGCTTTGTACAGCACTGTCTCAGCACAAACCAAAATCCCGCCTCTCCCTGGCCCCTGCTGTGCAAGTCCGGCACAAAAACCAGAGGTGGTTAATGAATATACTGCATTTTTTTTTCCTTAGAATCAGCACAATGTTGCTTGGCACAGATGCAGTTTAACAATGATGAATCGGGAAAGTTCACGTTGATTAATTACTCTCAGATTTTCACATTCACCATCTCACACAAAGAGAAGGTGGATCAAGCTGTTGGAAGTATTTTTTCCTTCACCTCCTTGAAATTTTGTGCTGCCTTTTTTTTTTTTTTTTTTTGAGGAAACAAACAAATAAACAATAAAACCCTGTTTCTCAGCCTCTATTTTTAGCTGTAACATTTTGGGGCTTAAAAGCAGAATTGGATTATCTTAAAACATAGCTTTAAGGAAGGCAAAGGATTTAGGAAAGCTTCTGAAAAAGTAAAGTAGTTGTTGAAAACAGCCACTTCCTTATCTATGGGGGATGTGCCACCCACCCATCTTCATAATATCTAGGCATTTTCTATCTGATAGATGCGATTATTGCCAACATCCTTAATATTCTTCAGAGAAGTAGAAACTTTCCAGGTTGCAGGCCAACAGTTTGAGGAGTGGGTGGTAGATATTCGAGTATAAATGCTTTATCAGAAGCAAAAGGCTTAAAAGGAGTCCTTAAAGGGCTCAGATTCAAGTGACCTCCACATCAGATCTGATCCTCCACCAGTTCCCCAGACCCATTTCCTACGGGATAGCAAGCAAGTTCAAAATTGTAACATGTTCTATCATAGTTTCCACAAAATAAGGCTTTCAGGACTTCAGCGAATAATTTTGAAACTGCTGTCAAAACTTAGACCTGCAAATCCACAGCCCACGTAACACAGGTGAGTCTAAAAATCAGACCTTTTGCTTCAACTGTTACTAAATTCAAAGTCACCTACATCCAGGTCTGAGGTGATGCTGTCATCTTCTAGATAAGAAACATTTCCCTCCTGCATGGAACAAAACACAGCAGTGATGACTCCTCAATTACCACCCTCAAGTTCAAAACAAACAATCCAGAGTAAGAAAAATGTGACTTTAAATATAAATAAAAACACAGATGAAAAGCACACTTACTTCCCTAACATTACAAGACTCAACTAAGTACCCTTAGTTAAATAAATTTGGTTTTTTGCATCCTTTGTGTCATTTAAGCCAACCAATAGCCACCAATTCAACCACAGGAAGCTAATGAATTTGACAATACCATTTTTATCAGCGAAGTTACTTAGCTACCAGTATCAGAGCATCCTTGTTGTTGTATCATACCAAGTCCAATTAGACATTTTGGAGGAAGATGTATTTTGATTTCACCGCCACCAACACCAAACGGGAAAGTGAGCTAGGCACAACTACATAATTTCACAAAATTGCAGGAAGGAAATGCGTAATATATATGAGAACACATAGACAGTATTGCCCAGACATACTGTATTCTTCACTCTAATTATCTTCTTTGGAGCAGATTGCTTTCAATAAGCTCAAGAAAATTGAGCTTGATTCACTAGAGACAATGTGGGTTCAGTTGTTAACCTTTTAGCCTTTAAACAAGGAAGCTTCTTTAAAACATCCAACATTAACAAGTGCAGTTGTCAATAGAAATCAGGGTAGCATCAAGATGTGAATTTTATTTATTTATTTTTAAGTACCAAAACAATTCAAAAGAGGAAAAGCGCTATGTATTTTGTCACCGATTAACAAAGTCAGTTAGAATCTACCTAAATAAGACTGGAGCAGAGATATCTGTGTGCTGCAACAGTTCCTGAATTTTGACAGAATCAAAAATACTATTAAACAAGTGCAGATTTATCCTTGGGCCCCAGGGATGTTGCTGGCCAGCACTTAGTGGGGGAGGGAGGTAAGAAAGACAGGCATCCCATCCCCATGCCAGCTGATGTGATTAGGGCTGGTCAGCCTGCCCATTCCTGCAGAGGCCGCATCTGTTCCTGAGAGCAGTTGCATTAACACATAGAGTCATATTCCTGCTTACCAACTCCAAGCTCCTTTCTAGTTGAGGTGAGCCAAGTCCTGATAATTCTCAGGCACCTCCTGTTGCCTCAAATGACACTAGAAATGTGGAAAATACGCCTGTCCCAGAGGTCAGAGGACTGAGATCATCAAGCAGAACCTATACCAATTTAATAAATTGTTCTAACAGTTTCAGAATTGTGTTTCTATTTTTGTTTTGAATCAACTTTTCCATTATAACACAGAACAAAAAAGGAAATGGGAAATCAAAAAGTTCTGCTGACTCAGACACAGTTAGGTGGTTTTAAATTTCCCTTTGGGGAACTCCGATCTTTTTCCTTAGTTCAAAATAAAGGTATCAAAAGAATCAAAAAATTTTCAAATTAAAATTTTAATCTTAATGCAGAGAACTATATGAAAGATACTTAAGCTACATCAAGAAAACAACTACCTGACACTGCTAAAATTGATTTTGTTCCATACTTTGTATTTCATCCAATATAATTACATTGAATTATATTTTTCTCTCCTATGCTCAAAGATCTTAGCCTTTTTAGTCTCCCAGGGTCCACACAGGGTATAATGGACTATTAAAATCAATGTTATGGTCATCTATTAGTCAGCTAATAACAGGCTCAAGCAATTATCCAAGGTAAGGTATGTAGCTCATAAAGGGGAAAGTAGAACCGTATCTCTGATTAGATGGTAACAAGCTGCAAAAATATTATTTTACAGAGGCTGGGGGGGGAAAAAGTGAGAGCGCTTTACTACAAAAAAATTACCAAGTACCTTAGTATTGCTTAGAGAAGAGAAGCCATTATCTGTGCCATTACACATACGGAGATGAAAGACATTTAGAAGGAGGATGCCTCCACTTCTTTTCCTATTGGACAATTATTCACAACTCTAATGTTTTTGTAACTGCGTGGTAAAAGAATTCACTTCATTAATCCAGCAGGAAACTAACCCAACAAATGCAAAAAACATCTTTCTTCTGGGGCAGTGAGTTCAATTAGTTTATGGCAAGGTCATAAAAGAGCTAGAGCTGATGCAAAGAGTACACCAGACCACACAGCCCAAATAAGTGGAAAGGTGGAAAAGGGGAAAGGAAGGAACAGTCTGTCCCCCACTTTAGTGGCCCCAACCCACTGCATCATCTCACTGCCTAACCACCCCTGCAATTTCATGCTCAGCAAGCACAGAGAAAGAGCAATGGTTTTATCTCCAAAACATTTAATGCCTAGGACAAATTGTGCAGTCCGCCAACCAGCTCAGGTACCGTAGGGACCAGAAAAGAATATTTGACAAAAGAATCATTGCTGAAGGTCCCATTGTGAAGACCAAGACAGCCCTGTAATTCCTGTCAATAGTTGTTGTCTGGATCTGATACAGTTGCATGCTAACTCAGGTGAAAAGAATTAAGGAGTTTTTTTAAACTTGGTAGATGAGCTGTTTGTCGAATGGAAATCCATACACATCCTATAATAAAGTTTCAACAGTTACTCACGTTAAGTGCCATGTTTTCCTCATACTTTGTGGGATTAAGTGAGGCCATTCTTTAGGCATAAGGAAATAGCTCACCTTGACATATGAGTAAGAAGGTACCACACAATAGTAGAAGCAAGAGAGAAAATGAAGGCAAGTAATTTACAAGTGATTTAAATGGATTAGGAGCACTAGACTACTACTCTCCTGTAATCACCGAAACAGACCTCTCAATCAAGAGCTGTGACACAAGTCACTTAATCAGCACATAATCTGAAAAGCAAGTAGAGGGGTTTGCAGCAAAACAGTCCTTCAAAGTAGCAGTGATCTAGCCAGCTCTGGAAAGGATGCAGATGCGCAGCTTCAAACAGGATGTAATTTGTCTGGTTTCTATACTGGAAATCTTTTCAATCCTTTCAGTACATTATCTTGATCATTTTTACAAATATACCGGTGAGGGGAAGGGGAAAGAAGGCTCCTCATAACTGATAGCTTGCTAACTGTAATGGGCAGTAACAGGTAGCAAAGATGAAAGATTCTTTAGGAAGGAGAAAGGAAGAGCATTCATGCCTTGTTTGTGAAGCAGCAGGGTGGAGTCAGGTGAGGTTGTTTTGGTGGGGGTTTTTTGTTTGTTTTTTGGTTTGTTTTTGTTTGTTTGCTTGGTTGGTGGGGGTGTCTTTTTGGTTTGGGTTTGTCGGTTTTTTTGTTTTTAGAAAGGTCTGGTTTTGGTGTTTTTGAGAATGCTTGCTTCCTTCGGACAGCAATTTGACTACTAAAAGCACCATCTCTGTATTCCAGTTTGATTTGTCAAGCAGAAAGCATCCGCATTTCAGTAGACAGAAGGCGGCAGATTCTTTAATAATCTCTCTAAAGCACAAATTAAGAAAAAGAGCCTTGAAGCCACTTTTAAAAGCAGAAAGTTTTAGCTACACAGAAATAAGGAAATAAAAATTAAGACCTCATTGACTCAATGTTTGACTGCTCTCTCTGGCATGTCTTGTGCATTCCTACATACAATAGTTGCTCCCTGAGTAATCTAGAAAAAATAGGTAAGTAGGTGAATTGATATTACAATGAGATAGTTTACTCTCTTCTACCGACTTCTACACGCCTGAAGTATGAAACTTTCATTCTGCGTTAATATGAGTTTAATATTGTATAAGTGTCCAAAAACACTGCTGTGAATGCAACACTATCACCTTGGAGTAGATGTCAAAGGCCTTGATCCAACCCTAGGCAGAGCACACTCTCAAGACAGGTGGAACTTTAAATACATGAAAAGCATTTAGGTCTTTGATACACACTTGTCTATGGCAGTGAAAGATCCTAGCAACAGTTAGCTATCACTGTAGGGAAAGGTTGCCACCCTGCCTGCATAGTCAGCAGGAAGGAACGTATTCTCACTTCTCCCACTTAAGTGCAAAATCTGACGGCTTGCTTTACACTTCTGATGGATTGGAGGAAGGCTGCCAGACTTGGTGTTGAACAGCCTGAGGCTCAGAGACACATTTTGTCTTGACTCTCCTCCCAGGAAGGATGGACACACCTTGGAGAGGTAACTTAACTGTTGCAGCTCATCTGTCAACACCTTGGTGGGAGACACGCACACTTATATTTTACCTTGAAATGGGGGTAGGTTAAGAGGATATGACTGCCACTTTGGTTGTGAAGCAAAGATTTTTTTTATATTATTAAATATTCAACTTGATCATTACCTAAACCAAAAATTACATTATATAAAACAATGTTCTACTTGGAGACAGAGTCAAGAATGATTTATCGTAGAAAAGTAGAGTTTTGAGTAGCTTACAACTAGACCACAGATTATAGAAAACATTCTGGGCAGAATTTAGCCCACCTTTAAAAAAAAAAAAACAAACCAAAACAAAAAAACACCACCACATTTATTTTCAAAAAACATCCTTCCAGAGTGAAATGATGTCATCATGTTAGGTCTGCAGGCAGCTTGAGAACAACAGTCACCCAAGTCTTCTCACCCCAAGGCACTGGTAAATTCTGAACCTTGACAAAAACTTCACTTAAAGTCTGGTCTACAATAGAAAGTCACATGGCCATCTATGTAGGCCAGCCAGTGTTTAACATCAGTTGGCATTCAGAGCATCACTGTATACCAATTGCAATGACTCCTAAAAAAATCCACCTAGAAGATGAACATGACATAAGTTTGAACACAAAGGAAGTGGAAATACACCTCTTTATCAAGCAGCAGAAAGCACATTACTAGAAATGCAAGCTTCCTTCTCCTCCTAAGGGAACAACTGTTTAGCAAACCCTCAGGATCCTTCTGCTTACTTCCAAAACCCATGATACCATTTTCCAGCACAGACTGACAGTTCGTAGCAGCCACAGTAATATGAAGTATAAATAATTTATATTGATTTATTTTTCATTTGCACAAAAGTTACATCTGCATGAACATTATGATGCTTTAGGCCACACTTAAATCCAGGAAAAACCCATCCCTGTAGGTAACTTCACTGAAACCAAAATGCTCATACTGCTTGTAGACTGCAGTATATTGGGTTAAACTTAAAATATCTTCTTAGAAGTTAACATAGGATTTTAAGCCATTCCTCCCACTCCCATAGTACTGTAGGAAGCAGAAGCAGGATTAGGTAGAAAACCTGTGGAATGAGGAATCCAGTGGGAGTCACCATGTGGCACTGTGACACAGGTTTACAAGAGCAACTGTCTAGCACCTGACCGCTGCTTTGTCAATAAAGCAGTGCTACTGCCCTGGTCCATGATATTATTTCTTCAGAGTGGTGTGGCAAGCAGAAGAAAGTCTCCTTCCCACTTCCTTCCCACTAGCGGGGATCAACTTTGCAGGAAAAGTTTTTCATTAAAATCCTGTGGCTCAGTTTCCTGCCGTATCTATGTATACTTCGACCTTATTTCCAAGAAGAGTGAAAACCTGGTTCAAGGCTTTTCTTATTCATTTAGACTCAAACACTAAATAAAACTAGCAAAAAGCATCATTTAGGATGAGTCTGAACAACTAAGTATTGATGAACTGCCTGGCTGCCATATGCAAGATTCAGGATTGATCCAGGAATGGAACAGGTTTCATTGAACCAAATGAAATTAAATATATTGTTAGATGATGTTCCCAGTTTTTCAAGAGCAGTTCATTGACCCACGCTAATGCTGTAGGCTTTGTTACCCAATCTATTAAGCAAGATCCAGAAACAAGCTCTTGATTATTTCTGACCCCGAAATTCCTGGCAGGCAGCAAGTGACAGAATATAAGATGATTAATTCCGGCGGACACAGAAAGAGGTAGGTTTCTGTAGGTAAAAGAAGTTTGAGATAAGAAAAAACTGTTAGCCCAAACACATGATCTTTCAAGATGGCATCCAAGAACCACCTAAGGACTAGAAAGCCTTTGTAAAGTGCCATAGATTGGATCATGCACAATACATTCAACTATGAACAAGCATCTCCTTCCAAATGCAAATACAATTCTTTCCTTTGAGGACAAATACCAACCAGAAAATAAGCATGTCCGCATGAGAGTTGGACTTGTCTTCCAAACTAACCCATTTGACTTCTGTCATATGAAATAACTTCCAGTTCTTTCAGTGGCAGCAATCAATACTGCCTGTTTCAATTAACTTGAAGCTAAATCAAATTGGAAACAGTGTCACTGGTGTGACCACTGACAACTGATGACTTTTGTATTCCTCTGATGCTCCACAGTGGAAACTAGATACAAAAAAGCAAAAGTTTCTGTTATTCTTGTGTGGGGTTTTTTTAACCTTTATTGTAGAGAAACTTTCTCAAAAATTAATTCTTTGAAACGGATTATATTCATTACCTAAGAATAATCATTTAAAAGTCATTCACAGGAACCAGAATAATGTCACATAGAACTAGACAAAATGAAAACATTATTTGAAATGCAAACACATCAGGAAAGTCATTAAAGGAAAAACATTTCCCAGCAAAATCTCGATTTTTATTAAAGGCATAAAAATAGAGAGGTACATGGCATCAAATATTGTATCTTCACCAGGTCATTTATCACATAGCACTTCAAATGAGAAGATAAATGACAAATGAGATTTAAGGAGCAATACCTTGAAGAAGCAGGTACGTCCTTAAAAGTATGTCCTGTCTTGTAGGAGTTTATCTCTAATGGGATTCAGGATGGTAGGAACAGAGGGTATCTCTGAAAATTTTTCAAAGCTGATGATTTTATGTGCATTTTTATATCAATATTTGTGTTCAAGCATACATCTATTTACTTTCTGACTTAACCCAAACAAAGAGTATTCATGCCATTCAGTTACATACAAATTTTTTTGGCTCTTACAAGATCAGCAATGAGCATCTTCTTCATTAACATATAAGACTTTCTAAAAAGAAAGAAACATCCCTAAAGAATAAGAATGACTTTATTATCATCCCACCTTATTACTATGGGTGCAGATCCATTTGAAGTTGAACAAAGCAAATTAAGGATGACAGTTTAAATTGATTTGGAATATCTGTAAAAAAGACATTTCAGTTAAGACAGTATTAATTTATCTTACTGTTAGCTAAATTTTTTGTGAAGTAAGGTAAATAGTTTATGCATGTTTGAGATGTGTGCTGTAGAATTTCTCTGCTTCTCAGACAAGGGATAAACAACAGCAGACAGGTGAAATCACACATCTGCAACTTGTCTTTTCTTTATTGCATTTTAAGGAATGGGTATAAACTAGATTGAAATAAGCCCTCCATATTAAAAAGGAATAGTCTTTTAGCTTTTCCCACCGATTTCTATCCCAAATATCACAGTAGCCAGGCAAGTAGTTGGATGCCTGGCATTGCAAGAAATAACCCTTGACCCAAGGACCTTTGTGATCACAAGACACAGTAATCAGCAATGGACTTAGAGAGTTCTTGCTTTGTTTTAAGGGACCCGAGACATTTTTCTGAACTAATGTCTGAAAGGCCTGAAAGCCTTCACTCATGTTGGCAAGTGCCTACACAATGAACAGTCCCTCCAAAGGGCAAGGAAAGACCTCTGCTGGGACAAGGTGCTGCTCAGTTGGAGCAGCAGCAGTGAAGCCCGATCCCGTGATAAGAGAGAAGAGGAATTCCTTCATGACAATCTCTCGGACTCAGGCTTTTTCTGGCACTGTATTAATTAGCCTTAAACTCATGTTCTTATATGCAAAAAGAAATACAAACCCTAGAAAGAGAGATATACTTTTCACTAAACCCCCTTTAGGAATGCCTGCTGTGTTCATTTTCCCTATTGCCCTCCTGCCTCTCAAACAGAAAAATTATTTATCATGACAGTGAATTTAATAAAAGAAAAATCCATCAGGAAAACTGAAGTGATGCGTTCCTGTCCACATGTTAGGGAAGCTGCCAATTTCTATCTCACAAGGGGCTTCCAGGCAGGTAGTCATAGGACTATGGCTGTCTTGAGGGCAGATACATGTATTCAACACCAACAGAGCACAGACAGCCAAGGCATTTAGCCTCCAAGACAACTGAGCCTCCATTTTTATCCTTGGTTTTGCCTGCTGGGAGGAAATATTGACAAGAGCATCCTCCAGACAGGCAGCCAACAGACCAAAACACTTCATTTAGGGTTCTTTTGAAACTGAGTTCATGAAGCATTCATTTTTTGTCACAAAAGATTCGAAGTTTTACTTGGAAATGCCATGGAAAAATTAAGGGAAGAGTCATGAAAATGATTAAAAAATGATTTGACCTATTGAAGAAAAAAAAAAAAGAAATCAGTCTAACTGAAAAGAGTAACTTAATGATGACTTCTGGCTGCCTGCAAGACAAGAGTGGGAGGATCTCAATCCAACAGACAAGTACATAGCAAGATCCAAAAGCCAGAAACAGAGCCAAAGCCATTTCAGACAAGGAATAAAGCACAAATGTAAAGTGAAGATCATTTGCCATTGGGACAATTTACTAAAGTTTATGAACACTTTAAACCAAACAATCATGGAAGTTTTTAAGCCACACATTGCTGCTAGCCTTAAAAAGCTCCCTCCAGTCCATCTGGTATATAATTCCTAGGCTTTGTAAGAACCACTCCTGATTATCTTATCCTTCTCTCTCGCCTGTAAAACTATGGGATGTAGTATGTAGACAGACAGACTTCAGGACATCTTGAAATTAGTAGAGGTTTTCTTTTATCATGATAAATAAAGTTACAATAAACAAAGCCCTAACTAAATAATAGTTGGATTATTGTACATGTATGTGTCTCTAATGAGTTTTATTTTTGAACAAATTATCTACTGTAAAAGGCTTTAACATTCCTACTAACTCTGACTGGAGATTTATGCCTGTGCACATCATCACAATCATTGACACAAGGGTCCAGCCACACATTTCAGATTACGATAGCAGGGCTTCTGGTTTTGTCTAAGCTCAACATGACTGTACTTCACTCCTTTTAGCACTGCGTTATTGTGTTTTGATTGTTGCGTATTTCTATACCCACTGCTGTCTGCTACTATCTTCCCCTCTCCCCCCTTCTGGTAAAGGGCCAAGACAATACACATCCACTGACAAAGAACTGAAAATTATCTGTCTTCAAAACAGTATTCATGACATTTTATCTGGCATATTGCAATGCCAAAGGAAAACACACTGTTCTGGTAAATACAGAAGGAAAGGATATTTTAACAGCTGCTTTTTTTTTTTTTTCCCCCCAGTTTTGAATTTTCACCTCAGGCAGTGCTCTGGTATTTGCATTTAGCATCAGGCACCAGCAATTAACCTGAATGAAGATACCTTCCCTCTGGTAGCAGAGAAGGCAAGAATAGCTTCATGTCAATGGAACCAAACATTTGGAGAACAGCTTTTAATCAAGATCGATACCTATAATGAGAAAAGGGCTTAAAAACTAGCAAAGCAATAATGCACATATTAGCTTTTTGATTGAACATGCTGATAACCTCAGAAAAAAACAATTACACCAGTCAACCTGTAACAAACATAATGGGACTGCCACCCTCACAGGGGGCTTCATTCAATCAGTGCCAAATCTTCAGAAAAGCAAACACCAAAATACTTGTGTACCCCCAGCTACCTCACTGCTCTTTTAACCAATGCATTTCAGCAGAGGCTTAGTCTCAATGACACTGCCGAAAATGTTTTCTCCTCCCATTTTAAGGTATAATTGACTTCTCTAAACAACATGCTGTTATGCTAACCATTTGTTTTTGTAGGCAAGAGAATAACTACTGTGTTTTCATTTTTAATGTATAAATGCAGCACAATAATCCTACTGGGAAGGTTTTTAATAAAACATGAAATTTCAGAGGAAGAGAAAGTAGTAGCATGAATGACCTATCCCTATTCCTACTACAGTACTTTTTTTCAGTATCTGAGGCAGGAGACATATAATGCCCTTTGGGTTTTATAATTTATTTTACAATTTCCTACTAATGAGTATCAAGGAATGTGGCTATGTCGAGATACAGTGCTAATTAACAAGGCTACTTAAACAGCCAAAGTTGGGCTGGATCTCAACTCAGTTCTCTCCCAAGATGTAATTCAGGTCTCAAACTCATGTCGTCTCTGTAGTTTTGCAGAAGACCCCAATTTTTCCCCTTGATTCCTTGGTCACATAAAATTTCTACAGTTTGAAATCTCTCCTGGCTCAAACTGGGGATAAAGGAAAGTGCACAAGTTTTCATGGCTCATCTATCCTTTTGAGTTTCATGCCATGGAAACATGCAAAGGGAAACAAGGTGTTCCAACAATCTGCTGCCAAAAGTTTTCCACGAAATAAATAGTTTCCCAGGAAATGTTTTCATTTTCTGAAGGGAAAACATTTAGCTGGAAAATATGCAGCTAGCTCTATTAAATACTATGAAAATCATTACAGTTTTGTTAATTTCTGTCTGCAGCAGTTTTCTAATCAGCACCAAAGAAACACACTCTGGGTGACTCAGCACTGACAGTGAACCACAAGAGTAAGACATCAGACATCCACATAGGGACTGAGGGATTTAAGATGGGGCTTAGATCACAACTGGGGGAGTAGATCACAATCCAAGCTCCACTTTCTTCTCAGCTATTCATGTGCCTCAACTCCTTCCCCTCCCACCCATACTTCACTTCCCATAGGCAGCATGGAGCTATACCAGTACTTCCATTTCTCAGTTTAAACTGGACTTTCTCCTCCACACACACACACTATAACTGAGCAGTTGCTTCTTAGAGCTGAACTATACCTCTGTTGGTAAGTCTGTCACATGAAGCACTGAGGCTAACATTTGCATGAGCAAAAGGCATGTACAGGGAAGCTTCACACACTAATGCAGTTAACTATCTAGATCAAAAGCTGTCTGTTTAGAATCAAGCAAGCAGTTTTCAAGGAGTAAATGTTTCACCCTGAGCAACAACCTTGTAATAATTGTCATTTTCACAAGAACTTTGGAATCTTAGTTAAGGAAGTTTAAGGATACAACAAGGACGGAGGAAAAATTCATCCGGGAAGACCAGCTCAGTTGAGCTCTATACAGGTAGCAGATGCCCCAACAGCTCCCACATTCTCAAACCCTCAAGAGAGGCAGCAGTAGCAGCTCTGTGTATTCAGATTTCATGGTGAGCAGGCATTAGAGGGATCCAACTCAGACTATTCAGTGCCAGAACAGAGACATGAAAGTCTGTCCTCAGCATCACACTGCAGCTCAGCACTGCTCAATTCAGTATTTGCATAGTGGTCAAGGGGTTTAAACTAGGTTTTGAACTACGAAAGGTCCCCTCTTCCTTCCACCTCAGTCGGCAGTATGACTGGATACTGAAGTCAATGACAAACAAAAGCAGTAGTTTCTCAGGTTCCTTCCACTGTTGCACAGTTTCTGCTCAGAAGCTGCAAAACAGATGAGTATAGCAGGAAGCATCATAGGAGATCAGTGATCTGAACAGATATCAGCATTTTCTTTTAATAATTTAGTTTTTAGAGAAGTACATGCTTGCACAGGATGCTTCATGACTGTCTACTGAACCAGCCATCTAAGGAACCTTATTAAAAGTCATATAATACAGCTTAATATGGAATTCAGCTGGTTAGTGGTATAGCAATACTACATTCAGTCTCACAAAAAATATCTGTCAAGTGTCAAAAATATCTAATATTCTCTAGGTCTTTAGAAGAAGTAGGGGAGTTCTGCTTACAGACAGAGCTCTAAACAGTTCATCAAGTTTATTACTATAAACTGTATAACAGCAGTTATATAACAAGTTTAGTTTTTCATCTTAAGGTCTATATGAATTTCACTGAAATGGGCAAAGAAATGGCACAAGTTCAAAAATAGAGATGAAGTTGGGTTCTGTTGACTTCTCCGTATTTATTGCATGAAGAGGTAAATATTGACAAAGCTTAAGACAGATTAGAAGTCAATACGTGCCTTGAAGGAAGGGAACACCTGATATTTATTAGAGTCAGGGTAAATTATCCAGAGAAGATTTTGCTTTGCTGTTTGTGAGGCAAAGAGAGTGCTGGCTTATGAAGGACCATTCGTTGCTATTAGCCCTTCATTTACCTTTCACTAGTGTTCTTCTATGCTTTGAAAAAAACCCAAATATTCTCCTTCTGGATACTTACAGAACAGCAGCTCCTACCTGCCTCTGAGCCAAACAGCATGTGTTCTTATGTCTGTGATAGCAACATTGCCAGTGAAAATACAAATACTAAGGAATTTCTCATAGTATTTAAGCACGTATTAAGGCCCGTCCATAACTAACAAAGCATTTTGGCATACATCTACATGCCAATAATATTTTCATTCTTTGCTGAAAGAGGATTTATTATTTATCATTCTAACCTGGGAGATAAATTAATAATGAAAAATTATGGTATTGTGGAAAAAAAACCCCCATGTTTCTCTCCATTTCCTTCAACCAAAGTCTTCCAAGTACGAGATTCACTTTCAGGCCTAAGTTTATTAGCAATATAAAGTCTTTAATTTGAAACCACTTTTTTCATCCTTTAACAATTAAAAGCTAGTATTATGAAGTCAGAACACTGTGAATTACCAGTAATGGCCAAAACCAGACCCAAACATACGGATTTCACATAAGTTTTGCATTTGGTTTCCAGCTTTAACACCACGCTGCAAACATGAGTAAGAACAAAAAAGCTGAATTTATGAACACTTGCATATTTGAAGAAAGTTTCTTTCTCTACTGTTTTAGTGATTTTTACATGTATTTGAGGTGAGTACAAATAAGGTGGCTAGTTACGTAGTGGATACTCAAAGATTTCAAGATATCTTATCATCAAGATACGGCTATATGAAGCAAAGATCTGTATGTATGATCCAAGCCATACTTAAAAATTATGTCCCTAGTGTTCAAATGGAAATCAAAGGAAAATAACACCGATGTTTGACCTACCTGTGGTTTGTGCTCAACATTGTCTATAGATTTTGGCCAAGAACAGCACCCATTATGGGGTGAGAGCAGCAGCTCCTAGACAGGATTCTTGAGCCATTCCTGAGGAACATCACAGTAATAAAAACATGCCGTAAAACGGACAGATGAGTTTCTAGTAAAGAAAAGGTTATAGCCTGAAGTTTAAACAGATTAGCTGTTGCTTAACAGTAAGCAAAGAGCAATAGCTATCTATTTAGAAATAATATAAGCAAAATATAACAACAAAGTCCTTCTCGAACTAGAAGTTTACCCACAAAAAAGTTTAAGGCTCCTTTTTAATTATTGTTTTTGCATTATCTCCAGAATAGACCCCACACAAGCATACATAATTCCAGCTTGTGTGGGCGAGATATAAGCAATCTTCCTGTACTGCGAAATGTCATTTGGGGCAGAAAAGTCAGCTCTGCTGCCCCAGAATGGAATGGCTAACTTCTTGTACCAGTGTTGGAGTTTTTTTTGTTTTGTCTTATAATATCATATTGTTAACGTGTCCTTTAGCTTCTAACCAGCTGTCTGCTTTTCTCTGGCTCTTCTCTTCAACTGACTGGTTTGGGCTAGGTTTCCCAACGACAGAGAACTGAAAACAAGAGTGCCCTCATCAAGCATCTGCTATACATAGATGGAATGATGTGACACCCCAAAGACACAAAAAAAAGCTAGTTAGCAATGTAAAATACAGTTTCTTGTAAATATGTAGTTGTATACAACCCTAAATTCTTTATTCCTTTAGGAATAACGTTTGAGCACATATTGATATGTCCAAAACAAAACGTCACACTTACCAGCCTCACAGTATATCTTTTAAAATTCTTTTCCCCAAGCTGTAAGGCCCAAGGAGGACTTCTAGTACAGCATTTGAAGTTTGCAATTCAAAAGTGATTTAACTACAGGTCAACAAATCCCTGTGTTCAGAGTAATATTACAAATTATCACAGACTGTGTCTGTATCTTAGATACTGTATTCTCAAAGTATCTTATAGTAACAATGTACTAGGTATGTTCTTATACCTGTGATGGTTACCTAACCAATTTCAATCTGCTTTAGATTTTCTCTGAAACTGTATTCATCCTGTGAAGTAACATGGCTCCTTACTGATAAGTACGTGGAAGAACCGTCACTTAAAATGGTTACTTGCTATTAAAAAAAAAAAAAAAAAAACTTTTTTCCGCAGTTAATCAAACTCCTAATTACGTTCTTGTAGTTGCCCACAAAATACTGCTTAAGAACAAAATTAAGAGCTCACGTTGAAGCATCCTAGATGAAAATTTCAGCATATGTTCCAAAAGCAGCAAATGAAGCAAGTGCTGCCTGAAGAAGCGTTTTCAGAAACACATATTCAGACTGCTCATTGAATCTGCTCTTACTGTGGTCACATCACATTTGAAGTTGTTAGAATAGCTCTACAAAAACCATCATGCGTGTTGAAACAAAACAAGAGGTCACTGAAGTTGCAGAAATTCAGCTAACAAGAGAGCGGGTATAAAACTTACAAGCTCTGCTGGAATCAGCAGAGGTCCATCTGTAATAACCCCTCCTTGTCCATCATCCCAGCAGTGATCTGCACTTCTTCCTTCCTTTATAGACACCACCGATCCATCCATGCCACCCCAACATGCTGCATACCCCATCTGATCCTCCATGCAGTCTTCCCTGCTTGTAGAGCCCTGCTTTGGCAGTCTTCCTACCTACCTCGGGCAACACAACTGCCAGTTCCCAGTTTCTCTGGTCTCAGTTCAACCACCAAACCACAGGCCAAGCTGTAAGGCTTGAGCTGCTTCCAATATATTTCCTTTTGCTTGTTGCTCTCTGCCTGAGCTCTGCGCATTGAAGAGGCAGCTAGCAGTTAGCCATCAGCAATCAGCTGTGCACCACCTGTTCCTCTAATCTCCCAACCATCTTCCCTGGATTAAGAAGAAATTCGATGCACCCATAACCAAGTCAGAGATGGAGATGCTGCTGGAGACATCACACAGGCATAAAACAGACCACCACAGTTCACTCACGCGAGCCACCAGGCCTGGTAAAACTGTCAAGTTTCCCCTTCAGATAACTGTCCACTCCATGCCAGAGACTCCCTGAAACTTCAAGCAAAATGTGCAGAATGAGCTGGGACTTCAGCATCCCAGGAGGTTGTAGATTTACCAGTCGAGTTCACAGTCTGCTAAAATAGGATACAGCCATATTCAGCAACAGGGTTTAATTCCGTTAAGTAATTATTTCACCTGTGGTCTAGGGTATTAATTCTGATAGAGTCTTATAAAACAAAGTCATTACTGATGCCTTAGAGGTGAATGTCTACAAAGTGAATGGCAGCTATAAATCCATCAGTATCTAATTGTTGCAGTCTATATGCCAATGTATTTTTTGCCCTGTCTCCTTCTGTCAGGTTTCCTTCTTTTCCTCAGTCAAAGATTTACTTTTCCCAATAATTAAATTAAATTAGATAAATTTGAGCCTAACTGAAACTAATTTTGTATAATATCCCAAACCATTTGCATAAGGCTTCTAAAAATCTCCAAGCTATTTCTCTAGGCAGTGGGGTAGCTAATTATCTACCTCTCCAAGCAGCCTTCAAGGCATCACAGATCATATGTTTAGAAGATGGAACAATTTCATTCCTTTGCAAAAAAAAAAAAAAAAAGTGCCCATTACAGTCCTAATGTGTCATGAAAATTCCATGTGTCCACAGAGATTAAATAATTCACCCTCCATGGAATACATTTGATCATATAATAACAGGCAGACATGATCATTATGCCCTGAATATCATCATTTAGGAAATCAATTCCTGAACTTTTGGGATATGCAAATCCAATTGATTCTTGAACTGTGGAGCTCTCAAAACAAACTGAGACTTTTGTTAGCATACAAATAGCCACCGTCCCTTTAGGCTGGGCTATGCCAGTTTATCTAGCATTCTCTGACACATACAACTGGTTCCATCTCAACCCACTAAGATACCTTTTTCCAGACCCATTTGGATTACAAAAGCTAAACTACATTACAGAAGTATTCTAATTGTGACCATTTTTCAGAAAGAACAAAGGATTAGAAAGAAAGAAGTTAAATACGAAATTGTTATTCCCACATAGTGTCTCTCTGCACATTCTTAGAATAGAGAGTTAGCTATTCAATATAAAGCAGTCCCTCAGCCACAGCCCCTCTACAACACAGCAAACGTCTAACTGGGGCTGTCTCACAACTGGTTGTTTCAGACTGGATGGGCCGAGATCTTGTCTGACTATTTATAAGCATCCCGGTAGAGCTCACCAAGATCCAAAACATCCTGATCTCTCACAACTCTTCCTCAGTGGTGAATTTCAACTCCACAATAAAGGAATTAAAGCAAGACAAAACACACACATAACAACAAGTACCATACACAGACTTTTTTTGTCAAGCATCCAAATATAAAGCTGTTCATACCCCAGTCTAACACTACAGTTCTTACTTCACTTGAAAATTAAGTTTTCTTTAACCTCCAGGTGATAATTTTGTTCCTGGAATCCACATTCAAGCAAACCTACTTTTAAAATTAATATAGTCTGAGTGTAATCAAAGAACTCTCATTCCAGATGTGGCCAAGGGTTGTGGGCTCAGGTCCATACCCCTTCAAAGTTTACCGACGCTTGGGGTAGGGGTCAGGCAGTGTAACAAGGAACAGACACAACTTGGCATCTGATGTAACGGAGAATGTTACACTTCAGAATACACCAGCTGATCGGGATTAACCTGAACACACCTGCTGACATGTTTTAAAATAACGCCCATTTTGAAAAGGAGACCATTCACTCCCAACATTAACACAAAGGAAGTTTCACAGAATAATTTTCATCAATGTTTTACCCTTCCCTTCAGTGCTGAAGACACCCCAAGACACAGAGCTCAGCAGAAACCTATTCATAACATGAGGGACATGAGGGATTCACATCATGAAGTCACGGTGCCAATTTCTGTCCCAGCCTACCTTTATGAAAAACTTAAACCACAAACAATTCACCAAGGAACATCTATCACATTACATCTACAACCAGAACAAAACCAGTTTCAGTTCCCTGGAGGGCTCAGTTATAAACCCTCAATTATGTTACAATCCAGTCTCATGTCCCACCTGTCTAAACGACTTACTGGGACTGGCACAAGTCAACAGAAAACTCTCTGGTGCTATACTGAACTCTTCTCCCTTGGTGTTCCATTAGCCATAGCATCTGAAGTACAAATCTGAAGAGTAACGGCTTCTAGAGACTCAAACATAGTCTACTGCAACGGGAAAGAACAGTACAAATTAATTTTCTGAAGTTTTGAAACCCTTGGGTGCCTTTGCACCCAAGTGCACCAAACTCTTTGCACCCTTGAGTGCACACACAGAGAAAGGAGTAACTGATGTTTTGGAATACATCTCATCCACTTTACTCCTAGAACCTAAAAGCTGTAATTTCATACAGAGAAAGAGGCATAGTTCTTGCTGTTGCTTTCAAGCAAATCTTTATTTTTAGATGATGAAGAAGTATGTGCTCCTGACACTTGAATGTTAGAGTCACAGGCTTCAGCTCTCTTCAACTGTCTCCATTACAATACTTTCCCTTCTATTACCTGCAGACCTACCGAGGCCGCAAGTAATCTGAAATACCAGGGATGAGACTCCCCTTCCCCATTCTGCATTTTCATGGAGCTGAAGAACTACACAGCCAGCAACAGCTCAAATAACACAGATCAGCTAAATCACATCATCAAGGTGCTGATACAGAGAGGACAGGATGCATTTAGGATGCAGAGAGTGAACAGAAAGCTGAGTCAGAGCATTAGCCTGGAACCTGGGAGACCTGTTCTGCCAAGGACCTCTGAGTCAGTCCTGGGTAAATCACAGCATTTCTCAGAAACAAGGTTCCCCAGCTGTCAGTTCCCCTAGTATCAATGGAAACAACTGTTGCTCTTTCCCACAGAGGGCTAATAGTGCAGATTATGTGATCTTGAAGTTCAGTGGTCCTAAGAGTTCTAATAAGTATCCGAGTCAAATCATGGATTATCAGTTGTTTGCATGCTACAAGTATTCTAAGATTAAAAACTGTTGTTCAAACTCACTGATGCCAATTGAAAAAAAAAAAAGCCTAATGACTGGAGCGGGCTTTGGAAAAAATACAATATTAATTAAAATATATATGCACATCTAGATTTCTTTGAACTACTTTGATCTGGAAAGTAGGTTGTATGGCTCTTATTGTCAAGCTTTTTAATGAGGTTTCTAATAGTTCATAAAAATAGCAGAAACTACAAATACAAAAAAATACTTGTAACTCTTAGTACATTCAGTACTAATATATTGCAATTTATATATAAGATACTGATTTAATGAACTTTAGAACAATGCAATACTTACTAGTCTGATAAAATGCCCAGGAATTATCTAGAATAAAAATAGCTCAAATGTCATAAATAAACAGATAATCACTACAGCAACATCCACACATGAAGAAAATCAAGTAAAAAGATAATACATGGAGAAAGTTGTACTGCTATTACGCACCTGTGTCTTTATGGGTATAATGAAACAATAGGCTGAAATACCAATTTGATTGACAGAGGAAAATTAGAATATGAGAGTGATCATAAAAGATACATCTTAGATCAGGAAATAAGGAAACGTCTAGAATATCAGATTTCAGGTAGGAAGTTGCCAAGTTGAAAGCTTATTTAGAAACAGCAGAATAAAGGTAGTAATTAAAATAACATTTGAAAGTATATTTTCTGAACTGTTGTAACAAAAAAATGCATAATTTACTTGCACTGAATATTTTTTGCAATGCAGATGTCAGATTCGTGCCACACTGAATTTATTCACTATCTTTTTTTAAACCTAGACTTATACATTTTCCATGAAGATAAGTTATTTAAATACCACCCCAAGATGCAAAGTTGGCTCTGTGACTGCAAAGATAGTGTGGTTTTTTTTTTAAGAGTGTGAAATAATTCATTAACATATTCATGAGGGAGTAAAATAACTGCAGCTTTCAGGTGAAACACTAGCATAAGTGTCACCAGAGCTAAGTTGTAACAAAAGGTGCTAAATCCCATGAATGTGATTGCTATAGCATCACTGAGACTTCTACCAAAAAAGGCAAGTGTTCATAAAAGCCCCCAGGAGCTTTACAACAAAGAAGAAATCTGTTTTTAGTAGGGACACTGGCCCAAAGAAGCTGCCATAAAGGCAAAGAACTGAGGAAACAAAAAAAAGCAAAGGGGGAATTTCCAGTCATCAGGGAGTAAAGTTCTGGCAAATGAGAGGAAAAAGTTCGTTTGCAAACTACATAGAGACTTCTTGATTTGCAGACATTTCCTCCACTCCTACCTTTTAAAATAGGCTACAAATTCATACACCACAGATACCTGTGACGGAGCATTGCAGATGCTAGCTGGAAAGACAGTGTTGGCTGTATGGCATTTTCCACAGTGGAAACATGGCATCCAGAATAATAGCGTGCAAAAGAACACTGGGAACAAACACTGCATTAGGGACCCTTCTGATGTATCCTTATTCCTTTAACTTTTTTTTCCCCCCACATTTATAGAACAATCATTGCAGCTGCAGTCTGTCAGTCTTGCTACTATCTAATGTCCTGGCTCTTGAGCAGGAAAGTCTTGGAGTATTACAATGTTGTTGGTTTGGAGCAGAGAATGGGATTAAGTGATTATTCTCTTTTCTTTGCAAGTACTTCCTCTCCTTTGATTTTGGTGTTATTGTTAACATCTCTCTCTATTCATGACTGTACATATACTTTGCCATACCAAGCCAAGATACCATGTCTTGTTGGTTTCCCGTGGTTTCTTTATCTTCTGTTAAAAAGATATTAGTCTGTTAGCTGAACTGCAATAGTATCAACTTTGGAACAGTAATACAGAACAATTAATACAGAAAATTTCCACTACAATTAAATAAGAAATATTTTTTTTTAAATAAACTGATTGCAGTTTTCCCAGGGAGCACAAACTAAGAGCAGCTATTTAAGAGGTGATTCTATCATCATCCTCAGGACTGTTTTGATTCAAGACAAGTGAATTTCCCTATTAGTTGTTTCTGGTTTGTATTTTAGGTTTGGTTTGGGCTTTTTTTGGGTTTTTTCTTTTTCTTAAACTACCTGCCTCAAAACCACGTATGCCCTGAATAAAACAGCAGCTCAGCACACACCTCATGCATCTCCCCTTCCCATGTGACATCTGTCTTGTACTCTGTCCATCTCAACATGGTGCAACTGAAGACGGACAGACCTATCGTAGATAATATCCTCCACATCACAAGAGTCAGACTTGCTTCCAGCTCTTACACATGAATTTGCAGATCATCTGACATTTACTCGTGTTTGTTCTCGTTGGTCCTTGTCTCCCTCTAGTGGCGGGAGGATCAGACCTCTCTGCACTTTAAACAAGACGCACAGCCACCCTCTTACTAAACTATACTGCTGAGCCTTCCTCAAATTTTTTGTTCCCCCAATGAATGAGGAATCGCAGGAATACTCATTATTTTTCCTCCAAGCATGTAACTGCACATGATTTTAATACTAATTCCTTTCCATCTCCAATTCATCACTATTCAATCAAGGTCAATCCTGTAGGATGGTCTCCTCTTACGTAGTTCCAACTTGAAGCATTAGCAAATTTCATTAGCACATTCTTGTTTTTATCCTACTTTTTGGTAATTAGTGAAAATAATAAATAAGATCAATGTCAAAACCAGTCCCTGAGGAACTCCACTAATAACCTCCTTCCAGCCTTACAGCTTCTTTCAGCAGTTTCTTGTTATCTCCTTCAGTCACTCCCAACAAAGCATTTGTACTAACCACCCTCTCCTCCAGCTTAGATAGTACTTTTCCCACGTAGCACCATATGGAGTGCTTTGCTGAGGTTGGGACAGACTCAATCTTTCCTTTGCTCACAAGGCAAGTGACATGGCTATGAAAAAGACAGAGGGCACATCGCAAGAGGTGTTGTCAGGGAGAAAATTAAAAAGCCATCACACCTGGCCCTGGTGGGACCTTAACTGGGAGGTTATGTACAGCTTTTCCATTTAACCAAAGAAAGCCCTGAAGGAGAACAATTAAAAAGCCACTCATGAAAACCAACTAGAAGGACTTGCTTTTATAGCTTAGCAAAATAAAGGCATCCCAACAGAAAATGCCAGAGCTTGGGGAGGGAGAAAACTGCTTAAGCAAAAGAACAGTGACGGGAAATGCCCATGGACACATTCTGTCTGGAATTCAAAAAAACTTCCGATCACAAGAGGAAAAACATTTGTGAAGACTTGTAGATAAGAGGAGGGAGTCTAGAAACATTTCAATTTAAAGTTTCATTTAAGGTGTACAACACAGTTGTTGGCACTATCTGAAAGTAGTAGGCACACAAACCCAGTAAGTCTTTCATTTTTTCTTTCCAAAGATCCTCAGTGCTGACTTCATTGTCTCCACTGCAAGTTAGGAGAATGAGACACGCACCTGCCCTCAACATTTTTCAAAACCATTGCTCTCCAAGTCAGGTCCTAAAGGATAACATGCAACTTCGTTCTCATTCAGGCCAACAAGAATTGAAGATACCAAGCGTTTTACCTGCATAAACATTCCTAGATCATTGCTGCCTGTAGCTCTTCACTCACATCTCTGTCTGTAGAGCTCCTCAGACCAGCTGCAGTCCTTCCATGTCCAACCAGGACATGCCTATAATAGCCTCAACAATGTACTAAAGCTCAGGTTGATCATGAGTGTAAATTGGTGCTGGGATAAAGAGTGCCAGAGATACTTTGGTCATTTTCTTATCTCTGTCTGCACACAAGTCTCAAAAGGCATTTTAGCCCACAAGGGATGGCAAGACATAATGGTTTAGTATTTCACTGCAGATAGGACAATGAAGGTGGGGAGAGAAGAGAGGGAGGAAGCTAAAGTGGAGTGTGAGGGATATTTTGGGATGTCAAAGTCTGTTATTTTGTCATTTGCTTGAATCAATATTTTATTTAAAGCTAAAAGATCTCATAACTACTGTGAACAACCAGCTGGTTTAAAATCAGTATTACCTCTGACATTTATGAGCACCCTTGATAGGTGCAGCACTCAGTTCGGGGGAATTTTTATTTCTTTTTTAAAATCATTTGGGGAAGATGGCTTTTTATGATATATCTCTTTACTACACCCCCAAACTTATCCTATTTAATAGACTACAGTATCAATTTAATCACTCAAAACTAACATTCTAAAATTATTTCTTTAACCCCACTGTAAATGTTCTGTTGTTATTGTTCTACTGATATTTACCCCCTTCTCTTTTTTTTTTTCCCCAATAATGACATACAAAAAAGGGAGAAAGGGTGAGCTTTAGTGTATGTCTGTATGCCCAGCTGTGACCCTGTTCTGTACTAACCACCAATATCTGTACTAACTCGCAGGTACAGCTATCATCACCACAAGGAATTCGGTCAGCCCTAGAATGGAAGTGTGCAGCACTTCAACAAGGATATTCCTACACACACTTCACAAGCACCCTCTGCTTGAATGAAAGTGAAACAACAAACAGATCTGAGAATAAAACAGGTTTTCCATAATGCATATAAAAAAAATCCATTACTCAGGATTCATATGAAATCAAGTCTATCAAAAAACAGGTTTGTGTCAAAACAAATAATGAAAAAAAAAAAAAAAAAAAACAAAAACAATCCAACAGCCTATTCCTCCTTTCGGAATAGATGAGTTGACCTGCTCACTGGTTAGCATGCTCACTCAGGATGTGGGCCAGCCATGCTGAAATCACTGCTTTCCATGACTGAGCAGAAGATCAGTGTTCAAGGAAGCATCCCAACTATCAGGCAACAGGCTGACAGGGAAAAACTCAGGGAATATTTAGTGCTTCACAGGAAGCGCAAAGCAGACCCACAACTGAACAGCCAACAAGCGCACTCATCTCAGTTGTGGGTGATAACAGTTCAAACTGGTGCCCTAGTGAAGGCTATAAGAGTATGTTAGATGACTAGGCTATTGACTACTCTGCCTCTTCCTCATTGTTACTTTGGCTGAAAAAAAATTTCCTGGCAAGAGTTTCATCAGGATACCTCTAAAGGTACCATTTTCCAATGGAAGTTACAATTCACACAATTTGTGGACCAAATCCATTAATCTATAGAAGAAAAAAACAGCTACAATGCTAAAGTAAAACTGCCCTTTAAATATTGGCAACAGACTGTTTTAATAGTACTGAGCACCTAAAACCATCTTGGAGATTGCAGAAATAAGATGGAGCACGTGGACATTATTCACAACACTTTTTAGTCTGCATATGACTAAAGACAAGAGACAGTTCTGCTTTAAATTGGGAGCCCAGCCTTGAACTTGATAGCATTACTCTAACAAATTTATCATGAACCACAAGAGAAAGTCCATCAGTAGCTAATTCACAGACATACAGACCTAAAATAAAGTAGCATTTGATAGGTCATCCTTGTTCAAGAAACCACTTAAGATTAACAGTACTTGTCAGAAAGTAGGGGACATGAAGAGTTTGGGAGTTACCTCTCAAATAACATAGGCTTTCCAACATAGCCTAATTTTTCCTCAAGCAGCAAAATGAATGCATCTAGGCAAAATATATATATATTTGCCATGGTATGAATGAACTTTCATAGGTAAACACCGACATCTGGGTTACTGTGCAAGAGTGGCTCCCTGCCTGAGAAGCACCGAAGCAACACCGGGGAAGCAACCAGAGAAGGGTAGGGGAATGGTTGGTCATGTGGCACAAAATTTATTTGCTTGAAGGCAGTAAGTGTAAGCTGTTTGATATGAGCAAGCAACAGCTCCTAGTAAAGAAAGCTTTATTTGCTTTCTCCTCACAAGCGGAGAATATCTGACCGCAAAACAACCAGTTATCTTCTCCATAGCCATATCAGAGATTGTCTAGAGAGATGGAGCTACGCAAATCTGAATACTTGTGTTTTCTTGAAATACACAAGATGACAAGCCAGGGGACTTCACTACACAGGAGGAACTGAGTCAGTTTAACTAGTCAATCTATTTTATATTAACACTTGTAAAACAGTTCCTTTCCTGTATTAGAAGCCTGAGTGAATCGTCAAGGATCACTATACGAAGCCCTGCCATTTGTTACGCTTATGAAACAATTAAGTACTCTACTGCTGTGTGGGAGCCAAGCAGTTCAAATACTTTTGCCCTCAATTTATGGCGCACTTGGAAGATTAGCAGTTTATTCCCCTCGTCTTCCTAGCACAGTTAATCAACCTTCCAAAAAATCAGGGTAGGGAAGAAAAGAGTACTTGCCCTGCCTTTTCCTTTCTCTGGAAAGGAATGATTGATTGGAAAGGGACACAAAACAGAAGTGCTACTGAAATGTCAGGTTCTAGTTTCTTAAAAATATTATTAAAAATGTTATTTTAGTCTATGCATTTGTCACTTGGTGCAACATGTTCATGAGCAAAGCTTACAAAACAAAGTAAGAAAAAACTTCCAACAACTTTCAAAAGAAATGGACCAATGAAGTTCTATTTGTTTCCTCTCTAAGACAAATTTCACTGTGTTGGTGTCACGAAATAAAAGTAAGGAAGCTCATGGCTGAAAAAAGCTTTCTGCTTGGGAGCAGGCTAGATGCTAGAGCAGATCTTGACTCAGTTCAAGGTCATTTCTCTTTCCACTTGTACACTTTCTGATGCATCATGCAGGAAATCAATTTTTTGGTACTGGGATGGCAATGCAAAAAAGCAAAGGCTTGTTGGGTCCCACGTGACACTGTTTCATATTCCCAGAGCTTATAAAATGAGGATAATTAAATACACAAATCTCCCAAGAGTATTGTGAATATTAATTAGCCAACAAATTTAGAGCACTTTGAGAATGAAAAGTACCCCGTGTCAGTATTTACTGCTATCTTTACACATATTGAAAAAAACCCTAAAGATTATTTTTTTAGATTTATAGGAGAAAATGCATTAAGATGTTGGAATCCAAAGCAGTAAGTGTTTTTGTAATGCAGCTTTTCAGAATTATTTCAAGAAACCAAAACTGTAGACTGTTAGTGCAGTCATAGAAGACGGCAACTCTTGAGCTCAAATGAATTATAAGAGCTGTTAAAAATAGAGAGAGAAGTCAAATTAAGTCTGTAATAATAATTGACAAACTTTTTTGGATCTATGCAGAAAAGCAAGTTTACTGGTTTTCTAATCAGTAGAGCACACATGATTCAAAAGAAATATAATTCAGCATATTCAATTCTGAAGTGAAAAAATTAAGCTATAATAACTACTGTTCACTGACTTAAGATCATCCTGTGTGCATGGAATGGCTATGAACAGATCAGTTCCTTCACCTATTTCACTATTTAAAACACAAAATCACAGAACAGTAAAGGTAGGAAGGGACCTCTGGAGAAAGTCTAGTCCAACCCCTCTGGCTTGGAAGGGTCAATGAGAGCAGACTGCTCAGGGATGTGCCTGGATTTTGAGTAACTCCAAGGACAGAGCTGCCACAGGCTCCCTTCCTGGGCAGTCTGTCCACCTCGTATCTTCTTTTCCTTTATGTGTTTAGCAATGGCTTCCAGGAGAATTTTCTCTCTCTCTCTTTCCCAGACATCAAGGTAAGGTTGACTGGCCTGCAGTTTGCTGGATCCTCCTGCTTGCCCTTCTTGAAGATAAGAGTCCACAGGAACTTAATCTCTAATTCCATGATCTTTCAAAGGCAATCAAGAGTAGCCTCATAATGACATGGTCCAGTTTCCTCCGCACTCATGGGTGCATTCCCATCAGGTCCCATCTACTTGTGTATGGCCAGTTTAAGTGTTCCCTAACCTGATCCTCCACCACCAAGGATAAGTCTTCCGTGCTCCAGGCTTTCCCAGGAGTCTCAGAGGGCTGGAACTCCTGAGGGCAGAACTTCCCAGTAAAGACCAAGGCAAAGAATGCATCAAGTACCTTGACTTTTCCATGTTGTTCTTCATCAAGACAACCCATTCAGTACCAGGCACACACTTTCCCTAGTTTTCATTTTGCTTCTGATATATTTGTAGAAGTCCTTTTCATTCCCTCTCACATCACTTGCCAGAACCAACTCCATGCAGGCTTTGGCTTTCCTCATTTCTGCGCACTCAGACAGTATTTTTTTATTCCTCCTGGGACAACTGGCTATATGTATCATAGTCTTACTTTTTATATTTGAGTTCTGTAAGAAGCTCCTTGTTCATCCATGCAGGTCTCCTGCCACCCTTGCTTGTTTTCCTAAAAATCAGAATGGATTGTTGTTGAGCTTGGAGCAGGTCATTCTTGAAAATAATCCAGGTCTCCTGGATACTTCTTCTCTCCAGGGCCATATCCCATGGGATTCTTTCAAATAGTTCCTGAACAGGCCAGTCATCTCTCCTAAATTCCAAGATTGTGATCCTGCTATTTGCCTTGATCCTTCCTCACAGGATCCTGAAGTACACCATCTCAAGGTCACTGCAGCCAAGGCCACTCCTGACCTTCACATTCCCAACAAGTTCTTCCTTGCTTGTAAGTCTCAGGTCCCACAGAGCATCTTCCTTTATTGGTTCCTCAATCACCTGTGTCAGGAAGTTATTATCAATGCACTCCAGAAAGAATTCTTCTGCATTGCTTGAGCCCTGCTGTGTTGCGCCTCCAGCACAGACAGGAGTGTTTAAAATCCCCCACATGGACCATAGCCTGTGAACATGAGGCTTCTTTCAGATGTCTGAAGGCCTTATCTACATCATTAGTCCTGATCAGACTCCCTTATTTGCGTGCATACACTTGAGATGGGCCTACTTCGTCCCTGTTTTGTTGATAAGGTCTCTCTTGTCCTCACTTGTTCATGGATTGACACGTCCCTATCTTGTAATTCCTAGTTTAAAGCTCTCCTTACTAGGTGAGCCAGCCTGTGGTCAAGTAGATCCCTTCTCTTTATAGCAGTCTTTGGTCTTCACAGGGGGTCCCATGGTTGGGAAAGTACATTATGCTAAAAGCATTCTTATGAAAGACGTGTCCCTCTGCAGTCAGCCATTCCACAACATATACACATTTCTTGGGGAAATAACAATTATCGGTTCGTCCTACAGAGGGAGAAAACCCTTTTGCAGAGACCCCTGTCTTCGAAAAATTGTATTTGGAGCATTGTCTTCAAATTTTGAAAATAGCTGATGATTTGACTTCATTCTGATTCATTCCATCTCTACCACAACCTGACCCTCAAGTTGAGAAACCTGAAGCTTCAAGTTTAATGGTTTCTTCAACATTTGTGGAAAGTAAATTCAAGAAATCCAGGTATGTAAACATAGAAAACTAATATATAAAATACAAGCAAAAGCTATAGATTTTCTTTAATACACTCTGCTTTTGGACTACTCATCCTCTGCCCACAAAGTACCTCAGAATAAATATTGTGATGTAATATTTCCAAAACCATCCCAGAGATCTATAGTTGTACTTTTTATTTTCAGAGATGAGGTATTCAGTCTTGTTGATTTTCAATAGAATTTAGCATCTTAAATAATTCTCACAAATGGGGCTAAAATAGTTTTGCAAGTTTTATCTGTCAATGCTACAAAGGGCCAAGGACTTGAGTCATTCAGCAGTAAGTCTAACTAAAAATATCTATTCAGACAGTTTCACAACAAGAAAGTTCAGACCTTCAAATTAACAGGTCAAAGCTGGACAGTGACCAAACAACCAACCTAGAATTACAGTTTAACAGTTACTTAATCCCACAGTTAAGAAATCCCCTAATTCTGTATTTCAGTGAATATCAGTGAATTTGACTCCTTTGTCTTCAGGACTCTTCCTATTTACATTTCTCTCTCATTATTATTGCACCTGCACACTAGGATCCATTTTTGCAAATGCCAAACCAATTCATTTCTTTTTCTATGATTGCCTTTCATAAATCAGGAGTCAATAGAATTATACACACAATAAAAGGAATGGGTGGAGGGAAATCCCTTAGCAAGCAATTTCCCAGCCAAAGATTTAATATCAGTTGAGTTGAACAGCCAATCCCAATTTAGAGACACTACACTCTTAAATTAAGCTGCTCAGCATTGAGTAAAATCGTATAAAATCTGAACCACTAACCAATTGTGCCACTACCAGCCATTCCTGTACAAACAGCCAGACTGCTAGGTGCCTTTTAAAAGAAATCACTTGACAAGAATTTTATGATTCATAACATTCAAGGCCTTATTAAGGTCCATAAATAGTGCAAGTAATTTTTAAAAAACCTTCCTCTGTTGCAGCAAGAAAAATATGTCATTGTGAACTTTAGTAATGTCAGCAACAGCATTGTGTGCTGAATAGGAGCCTGATTGGAGAATGTTCTAAGAAGAAAACCAGGTTGATTTAATCTTTCTATGCCAGGTGTTGGATTTTTTCAGCACAATATACACAGTGGGTAACTGACACAATGAAATCTCCAGCTTCAAGGAGTTCAATACATTTCAAGTTGTTTTTGTGTCAAAGGGCTGCATTTATACAAGCTGTGTTGGCTAGAAATTGTGAAGTCAGAATTGTATTTTGAGCCCACTGGAAATTTCTAAATGTATTTCTTTTTAATTGAATGACACTTCATTGCAATGGGATAGTCACAAAGCTTCATTAAGTAGCATGCTTTTTTCCTCTGCATCTGCTATAGCATGCTCCTATAAACAATATTTTAACCCGTGTATCTGTCTTAAGAACTCTAATTAGGTAGGGTTGTTTGTCTGGAAATTTTTATGCAGAATATGGAGCCCTCTAGCTCCTACCAGCACCAATCTCCGTTGTGCTAAGCACCATGCAAAGCACTCAGCCTCCATGTTGTACAGCTTAACATTTAGAGCCCACAGGAATAACCATCGGTGGGAAAGAGAAGCAAGACAATTTGGTTTTGTTTAGATGATCCACCAAGGTCAGAACCAAAGCAAAAACTTCATATTTCCTAGACAACATCCCTTCCTGTAGACCAGGGGAAAGACAATTCCCAAGGTCTATTTTTGCCTACCGCCCCCCCCGATCTCTCCTTCCCTTTTCTCCAAAAGGTATTTCACATATTGCCAGATTTATCTTGTGTGAAATTGCCACCGTAGCTCTGTCAGGTTATGTGGGTGAGAAAAAAAGCTTGACAGTTGGAAAAACAAAGCTGTACTGTCCAATCATGCCCAAGATAAAACCAGGAAGCCTTCTTTGCATAGGATTTCCTGAAAAGAAATAATCACACACACGCTGTTTAACATATGCGCAGCGCAGTATAATGCATTAAATGTAACAGAAATCCTGCGTATGCAAATACAGGCGATTTGCACATCTGGAAATCCACCACAGAATTCCATGATACTCAGATTCTATTATCCACTGCTTCCAGTTAGAAAAAGTTAGAATACACGGAGACAGGATAACCCCAAATAAGGTTATAGATTACAGTATTTTTCTTTGACAACTAGTCTTTAGTTTTATGGGATGAATTTGCTATGAAAAATTATGTCTGCAGCAGAAGTCTGTAGGGACTTCAATGTAGAGTAGACGGATACTATAAATTAATAGTTTATTAATACTAACAATATACTTTGGGGGTTTTCTTCATGTTTACGGCCTTGTAAAAAGATGTTTCTCAAACGACATTTGTTAAAATAGCAAAAAATACTGCACAAGGAACATATACTTCAAATTCTTACTTAACATGTAATTTCTGCTTAACAGTGCAGAAAAGCTCAACATAATTAGGTGACAATTAGACTGTACCTTGTCTGAAGTGGCTTCAGGACAGGCTATCCATTTGTTCCACAAAACACTATCAGAAAATTGTTATGACCAAAGGCCCACAAGCCAAGAGCTGGTTAAATCTCACACCCCAATCTCTTGTACGCTTCATGATGATTTGTTTTCAGCAATCTTTGTCTCTGGAACTGTTTCCTAACAGCTGTGAAACTTCTTCCAAATGAAAGCTGAGTTTTCAAGGACATGACAATGATGAAACAATGAAGGCAGGTATAAAAAGCAAAATTTGGGGTTTTCCATTTCTCACAGGAAGGAAAACAGGACATAGGTATGCCCATCAAAAATACCTGTCTCAAATAATTTTTTGAAGAAGTGGACTCCATTGTTTCATCCCCTCATTTTACAACTTGAAATTTAAGCAGCCTGGTGATTCTGACTGATTACTGACTATCTTCCAGAAAAACTTAATTTCAGATCCTGATGTGATATTTTACTTGCCCTCCTTTCCTCTTGTACAGAAAATGTTCTAGCACAGGTGGAGGATGGTACATTTTTAATAGAAAACTCTCAACTTTCTTAGAAAGGAAATGTCCATCTGCTTGCCTGAAAAATGCAAGCTTTTTTGTTGTTTTTGTCAGTACTGGATATGACAAATCTATGTGAAAGTGGATTAGGCCATTTTCTGGGTCATATAACAAAGCTACCAATTTGTTGATCAGCTGCTTGAGGGATCACTTCCATTGCTCCTCAAGACACTCGAGAGATCTCAGATGGACATTCAGATATTGACTTCAATAGATCAACATTTTAAAATGTTTGCAAAATCTGGGGGAAAGATACCAAGAACATGCTGGTTTGGGTTTTGTTTTGGGGTAGTTTGGGGGTGGGGAGTTGTTTGTTTTTCATATTCCCCTTTAAGTATACATCTGCAGCAATTCCTAAAGACTTTGTATCATGACAAAGAACAGAAGCCCAAGACAACTTCGGTTAAAATAACCATTTTTATAATACAAAAGAATACCCGGGGGACCTTGGGGCTATGAAAGCCTTGAACAGCTATGCAAAGGTACATAACTACTGACACAAAACAAAACATGTTGTTAGTTGAATGACTTACCGGAAACGTAGAGCTTTCATAGCAACCCAGCAGTCTTCTCACCAAAAATTAAGCTATTTATCAATTCCATACAAACTTTTTTTTTATTAAAAAGAAGAAGAAAAAAAGTATAGCATAAATGGTGATGATGGGAAGGGACTTCCATTCTTTCTTGCTGCTAGTCTCATTTTATTTTAAGGAGAATTTGCTACAGAGGAAACTCCAGTGGATTTTATTTTTGTTTCTAGGCCATTTATTGAAAACTGATTAAATAAGAAACTATTTTGTGTTCAAATAGAATTTAGGTATGCAGATGTAGATTAACAATGCTTTAAAGAGGCATATGAACAATGACATTTACTTTGAAATATTCCAGTTTTAAAGAAGTGAAATAAAAAGAGAATACTAAATTAAAAATTAAATTACAGCATTTTTAGCCTGTGGAAGCAGCACAGTTATGGTTACACCCATTCCCACGCATGCAGCAAGTTGCAAGCATCCACACTTGCTTGTGTGCGTGAATGTACTCAAACACTGCCGTACAGGGACAGGGTATCGCAGGTTAAGCCCAAGAGAGCTGTCATACCTTCACTGATTATGCCTTCCAAAGATCGCACGGTAAGCCACAAATAGAGACTTGTCGGCTTTCCAAGGCAGCAAGGAGCTACATGCCTGCGGTCAATATAGCATGAAACTCGAACTAATGAGGACTAATGAGTAAAAGGCCTGTTGCTATGGATTGCTTTCAGGCAGAGATAAATTTGTAGGGTTTGCCCGTCATCCAAAGAGCAGATTGTTCCTAAGTCAGATGCAAGGAAGATCAAAATCCAGATGCGACAAAGTTTCTAACTGATCTTTATTCTGTCATAAAACTGCAATTTGTCAAATGCTAACATTTCACAGAACCACTTTCTTCTGACAGAAGACATGCAGAGGCAGGGCTGGAAATCTGTCTGTTTTGTAGCTGTTTTATTTACCTGGCTCCTCAGCTATAAGGAGCTGGATGCAAGGATTCACAGGTTTCAGAGCCACCTGAGCTTCCAGCTGCCTGACTCCATCTTGTGACTCCCAGAACAGCCTCCCACTCAGCAGGAACCCTGGGAGCCCACAAAGCTTCTAAACAAAACCAATATAATCCTTTCAGTTTTACTATCAACCCCCACTGATAAACAGCAGCAAAACACCACCAACCCCTGTCAGCTTCACACAGCAGCAGTCAGGGATCCTGGGGAGCACACCGAGTTTCATAAGCAAAATATTGTGATATTTAAATTGCACGTTCTGGGGGAGGGGTACAGCTTTTTATCCCAGTTTAGAATTGTCACTGGTTTTGGATGAAAGCTGGTGAATAGAGATTTGGTTTTAAGACCAGCTCTGCCAGAGCCAAGTGAATCATTCCTATTTGGATACCTCGTGATTTCTGGCAAAACTACAGCGCTGTTTTCCTGTAGGTTACTAGTCTGAATCAAGAGACTTATGCCAGCATAGGGGTAAGCTATGATCCCTTCTCTCTGAATGTGTCCTTCCTACCAGGAAAGAGGAACTAGCTATGAGATATAAAACCCTACCCATATTCAGGGTTTCACCAATACAAACATTTCAACCAGAGGAGTAAAACTTTTCATAGAAACAGTGGTTAGATAAGATCTGATAAAGTCTAAAAAGTATTTATCAAACAGATAATTCAGTCCCTGTGCTGGATGAGCCTAGGGGATCCAGCTTTAGCTCACTAAAAATCATTCTCATACACTGTGGGAGAAAGCACGCTTTGTGGCAGCAGGACAACATCTTGCTGCATCTTTGCTCAACAGCTAACCTTACACAGCCTTGATCTTGACTGGATTTTCCAGTAAGAACAGATATCACAGTCTTAAGAAAGGCCCCAAGCCATAGTAATTCAGTAATCCAGATACTTGTGGGAGGAAAGTTTGCATCATTTTTATCAATTTAAGACTTCTTCAGAACTGAAAAAATACATTATGGAACCATTATGAGAGAAGAATTAAAATCTGATTTTTACCATAGACGTCTCTGTGTTTAATAACATCCTCTATGTGTTTCAAGAAACACAGCTTGATTTCAGACTGCTCTGAAGCAGTGTATTAACATTGTATGTTGGCCTATTCACTGGTACATTCAGTATCTGAATTAACCCAAGAGGGGGTATGTGGAAAAAACAGGCAAAAAAGAAAAGACTAAGACTAACTATCCTACAGTTAATACAGACATGGCAAAGGGGCTGTTGTTTTACACAGTGCCTAGACTTGACTGTCATGGACAAAGGCCTGGAGTGCTCTCGTATTTAACTGGGGACAAACACAGCAAGGTCTGTTCTCCCCAGCTGGAACAAATTGCAGCCTCAATTGAGTTAATCATGGATTAAAAGCTACTCCATCTCACACCAGCTGTGGCTCCTCTGTAAAGTAATCTCAAATATCTCAAGTCTCTAGGTCTTACTCCACCAGCTTCTTCACAAACCCTACAAACTCAGAGAGATCGTCTTCCAGAGACCTATGAGTTGCCCAGTATCACACTTCAAGTGCATGTAAGACAACCACCTTGTCTGACTTTTCTTTCCAAGGCGGTCAGGTTTCAGTTATAGAAGACATCAGCCTGAAGCCTCTAAGCATTAAATCTTTGCCAATTTTCTTTAAGCCAACTTAGAACATTATATGGAAGTTGTCCAGACAAAGGTACAATAGTTTCAGGGAATACGCATAAGGAGTTGCACATTTTGCTCCACAGAATTTTGTGGTGACACCAAAAAGCTGCTGCTTTCAAGGGTCCAAGCCACACCTGAACCTGTTTCAGAGCACTGTCCCCACCATGGTCTGGCAAAGCCCAGCAGCTACCACTAGCCCCAGCTCTGCGATAACATGATTTTCATCCATTTTCACAACATGGAGTCTCTGCAGGCATTGTCAATACTGAACACAGCATAGGCAACTTCCCCTCCCCCTCCCAAATTAACTGAAAACAAACTTAAATGTTTTGTGACAGCTGTCCTGGAAAGCTAGCTTAGCTGCTGTAAAGGTGAAGTTCTACCTTTCCACCTTCAAAATACTTTCCTCTGCAGAAAAAATCATGTTTCAATGCAGTGTCTCAGCAAGATAGCAAACAAAGGGTTTCCAGAAAGCTTCCAACAAAGAAAAATCATGTGACCCACAAAGAATTTTAATACTTTTGTTGATAACACTTATTAGTGTCCTTTCTTAAACACAGGATAAAATAGGTACTTTACCCACCTGTCCTTAAGGTTTAGGGCTGAGTGTGTTTCTTCCCCTCTCCCTTCCTCTTCCTTGTTTTATCTTAATTTTTTCAAAGTGAGAGAACACCAACTATATCTTTTTGCTGCACTAGCAAGTCTCACAATTTAACTAAAAAAGCGACGTCTATCTACGGCAAATTGCATCTTGTAACACATCTCACCACTCATGTTTAATAGGGTTTAACAAATGCAACTCAAATATCAAGTGGTTAAAGGGGAAATGATAAATAACTTGTAGCCTCCTTTCACTCTGAGCTACTTTTTCCTACCCTTTCAAGTGATGTATGGCACCCTGACAGCTCCTTAAAGGAATAAAAGCATCATGTTACCCTTTTCCTTCAGTCTACTGCAAGATAAACAAACCAGCACAACAGTTCTTATTGCTGAAGTTTCCAGAAAAGACAAAAGTCCTCACAAATAAACCAAGCACAACTTAAAAAAAAAATAATCCAACAAATGCTAAAGTTTCTAAGCTTTATCATTGGGGCAGAGGAGTGAGGAGATGACTGAAAGGCTTTCCCTTTTATAGATTATTTTTTTGATATTTTATCCCCCAAACTGAATGCCATTCAATCTATCATCTCTTTCACAGAAAAAATGTAAAGAATATGCTTTTTAATTACAGGACTGTTTCATTCCAAATTTCTCTGGAACATGGCCACTACCATGGAAGCCTGCTCTTAATATGGAATATTATATATTGTATATAACAATGATATATACAATAAGATATTATATATTAAAATATACACAAAACAACAATATATAACAACATCATATGTTGTTAAGACCTTAGAACACTGGACTGGAACCTTAGCTCTGCTGAGATCCCAGACCACTTCATACTATCAGAGTCTTCTAGTGTGCACAGTTACAGAACACTAACAAAACTAGATCTCCCAGGCTACATTCAAAGGGAATTAAGGACTGTTGATGACTTACCGAAAATAAAATATTGGAATGAGAAACCACCAAAATTTTCTTAGCCAACATTGAAATAACTAACAGATAAATCCAAAGAGATATAATTCTGTCCAAAACACTAAAAAATAGGTGCCTACTGATAAGCTTCTAGATTCATATTTAGGAACCTACTTAGTAGCGCCACTGTCAGAAAATATAAATGCTCTGCAATACAACTGAAATAAAATCTGTAGTGTTGCCGGCACTTCCCCCCAAATAAGCTCAGGCCAGACCGTTGAAAGATGCAGGTCTGGATTTAGTGGTATAATTTTAGGCTCCCAGAATTAAGAACAGAAGTTACAATCATCAAATGTTGCCAGCTGAAACTGCTTCATTTAGTGAGTCTTTCAATTAATATTGTAGTTTTCCTCACATATGAAAAAAAAATAAAAAACCCAGTCTAGTTCTTTCTCATAGATTGTACAATCAGCAGTATTCCAAATAAAATTTTAAAAAGTATGTTCTATATTTCTAGCAGCAATGAGCAATCTCCAAAAGGTTCAAACTTACTGTTTTCCAAATACTATTTGCTTCTGCTTGGATTGCAAAAACATGGAGAACAAACAAAACAAGATCAAAGACAGAGTCCACATTGCAGAAAATCTTGAAATAGCAACAGAAATCTCAGAAGCAAGAAACAAAAGTCAAACAATAGAAAGCAGCAAGGAGGTAACTTGGAACAAGTCTACAAATGAGGCTTTTTGTATATCAGCACAAACACCTTACTTCTGCTTTTTCCCCTTGGTAACATTATTACAGCCCATGCTGAAATGAACCTGGATTCAGAGCAGCTCACACCAGGTGTGTTGAAAAATCCAGAGGAGACAAAAAAAAAAGAAAATGGTTTTGATGGCATTATCATCAGGAGTCTTACAGCTATAAACATACCGCTTTGATCATTTTTATATCAGAAGTTAATTCAGTTGTTACCATTCAGAAGACGCTGTGAAATTAACTCCCTTCCCCTCTCCCTATCCCAGTTTACTAGCTATCTCTATGGGCCCACAGCAAGAACAGGTAGCTTTAGAAAGTTTTGCAGAGAATTAAGAGAACAGCTCAGTTACCATTCAGCCGGCAGGTTTCCAAAGGAGAGCCATAAAGCGAGAAGGTGCCTTACAGTGTCAGGGCTAAGTGTGGACAACCTCCGCCTATGCTGGGTGGTGGGAGCCCCTGCTCCCACAGACCTGACTGGCAGGTCACTGCACCCTGGCACTCCCCCACCTGCTTCAGGCAGCAGCTTACAACCAGCTGTTAGAATTCTAAATCAGGCCAATTAATTTAGACCCAGGTGAACAGGGGTTTACACCAGCCACAGCCCCGAGCATTAGAAACAGGGACTGGTGGGAGACAGGAAGTAACAAAGCAGCTTGAGGTCAATAAAATCCATCTATAGCCTTGTAAGTGTGGGGCAAACTTCTCACCCAGGGGAAAAAGGGCCAAAGTAGCTGTAAACACAGGGCTCAGAGAGAAGCCCTGGGCATATATTAGTCAGTAAAGTTAAGCTACAGGTGACTCCAGCAAAGCAATTCAAGATCTCTGCAGCACTCAGTGCTGGAACACACTCATTGCGCCCAAGCCCATTATAAGGTCCCCAGAAGGAAGGCTTTGCAGTCCAAACACTTCAGATCCCACAGCCCAGCATCAGAGGAGCTGGGCTGAACAAAAGAAGAGTGAGAGCACACAGATTTCATTTCAGCTATGAAAGAAAACAGTGGTAGTGACTCACGTAAATCCTCTTCCCTTTGAGTGAATACTGTAAAGAATAAGCAGCAGTTCCGAAGTTAGAGCCATGGGTCTGCTGATTAAGGTTGTTTTGTCAGTGCCCTGAAGCCCCATCAGCCCTTGATTGTGCTGATCAGCTTACAGGCAGAGAGTGCTGGGAACCTGTACTGCAGTTGTGTGGGAAATGCTTGGCAACAGAGCAGGCAAAGGGTTAAACACACAGGAAAAGTGAACAGAAATTGAAGTACTTTGTCCAGGAGGCTGACACACACACATGACCCCCCTAGAAACCTCCAGACTATTCTGCAGCCAAATATCAAATGGTCACCTTTGGTTTTGGTTTGTTTTTTTTTTAGTTAGAGATGGCAGACAATTGGCAGACACTTAAAGCGATATCTTCAAAGCTCTATTTAATTTTCTATGTCTGAACAGTTTCATGGCCCACTTTTTAATTGCTGCGCCTAATGGAGGTGGGAACGTAGATGAAAAATGCTAAGCCTTGAGACAGTGAAGTCTGTTCAGTTCCTATTGTTTTGCTGTTTATTTCCACAGTGGAAGACCATAATTTATGGCACTCCTCCCTGCCATGTGCATTCAGAATCATTTTCTTTAATATAGCACTCTTAAGAGAACAGGCTCATCTTGCATTTTAAAATACTTCATTCGCTGCTGTTTCATTAGGTACCCTCGGAAAGCTGAAAACCTGAAATCCAGCCACAGCTGGGGCCTAACCCTGCCCCACAGAACAATATGACAAATCCCTCAGACTCCACTGGAAATTGCTTGTCAGGGAGAACCCGGCCACTGATTTCTTGTGTGCTCTATTACAGAATACAGCTAATGATTTGATTTTGCAGGGGCCAATGCAAATTGGCCTGGATGGACTTTCAAGACATTACAAGCAGGAGAAAAAGGAGTGAAGAAATTAATATTTTTAAGAGAATGACTAACCATCGTCTTTCACAAAACAAAAAATGTAAATTTAGGTGCCTGAAAAGGATGTTTCAGGCACCTAAATTTCAGCAAGGTTCCCCAATACACAGGAATGATCTAGGAACACAAGTCCCACAACTCAGCTTTTACACTAATGTGTATAGTGATTGCCAACCAGGTAGACATGTTGAACTAGCTTTAAACTAGATACCTAGACACGCTTTGGGGACCATGTTATGGCAGCAATTTCAGTGGCTGCTTTTTCCACAGGTGATGACCACAGGCAGTATCTGCTGACTTGTGTTGTCCTATTTGACAGCAGAATAAATACGGGTCCTTCTCTTTCCCTTTTGTTCCCCCCGAGAGATGGGTATTGCCTCCAAGAGAGCTGGGTTCAGCTATGTGCAGAAAATTCTAGGTAAATCCCAGCATCCCAAACTGCTTTTTCACAGCCTCCAGGAATGGGGAAGAAATATTCTCGCCATTCAAAAGTCTGAAAATACAGCTTTTTGGTTTTTATATGTAAAACTACACACACATGCAAGTTTCTTATCAAATGTATATCATTCTAGTCTAGAAAAAATATCTGGGGCCAGGCTCAGAATAGGATTTATTGTTCTAAAGCAAGACTTAGGCGGAGAACAGATATGTTCTATCAAAAGTGCAACACTGGATAAACAAAGGACCCTGCTCAGCTCTCCCTTGATTACCTGCGCTATACCATGAAATGTCAAGCTTGCATTTTATACAAACTAATCATGAGATAAAACAGTTTGTCTTCTGAGGGAGCAGGATACAAGAATTTCCAGGCAAATATCCTATTGGGACATAGGGTACCTCCTCCCTTTGTTCTATTTGGTCTCATGGATCTCTTCCCATTGAAACACCTCCCTAAATAAAACCAAAAACAACAAGAGAAAAACCCAAAGGGCTGAAAGAACTAGAGAGTGCAATTCTCAGCAAGACAGGTAGATTCCAGCTTTTTCAGACAGGGAAGAAAACCAAATGAACATCTTCTACAATCTGACAGAATACCCAAATTCTCTGTGCAAGCAGCAATGACTAGCACTTGCCCCATATTTGTCACATTTTAAAAGAAAGAGGTACCTCCATACATGCATTTTCCTACTGTCGTCCCCTCAAGCAGCTCTTCGTCCAGCATACTGGTTTTATACAGGGGGGCTGCGTTGCGGTAATTTGAGTGCCATTCTGGCACACTGCAAAATAAGTCTACATGTGCCTCACAGTTGTGCATCCTCTGTGCCTATTATCTACACGGCAAATGCCTCTATAAGCAATAGCCCTTAACATCCTAATTTCCCTCTACTTTCTACAACCTTGCATTTTCAGTCAGAAAGGACCCACATTCCTGTATTGCTCTTCCAAAGGTTAACTGCAAGGTAAAACATAGCTGTAGTTCCACAGCACTGCAGGGGGGGAAACAACAGGAACAAATTAAAATAAGAGCTGGGAATAAGAGGAAATCCCTTAATCTAGTTTAGCTTCTTTCATCTTTTCTCCTGCTGCCCATGAAGAAAGCGATCACCTTGGGGGGAAAAAAATAATAGTTCAATAATCCCAGTTTATTCCTGGGACATAGAATGAGTCCCTAAGCTATTTCTTGTCAACTGGGTGCCATTAGACCACTGCCAGCCAACATGTGACTAATTTAAGGAAACGCAGGTGCAGCAATCATCAGCCAGCAAGCACCGAGGCAAGATGGGCTCACTGCTCTAGAAAAACCCTGCAGGAAAAAAAAAAAAAGTGTGTCATTGCAGGCAGCAAGATGGTGCAAAGAAACAGACTGCAAAAAGTTGACAGACACCTTTCTCATACCTGGCCAGGTCCTGATCTCTAGGACGACTATGCTCTCCGCTTCCTGTCACCTTTATTTCAAGAGTGTGAGTGTTTACTTGAACTAAAGTTATGACACAAAGACCATACTCTGGTCATTGAACTTAATCCCTGACCCTGGGGCTTGGGGAATTTGTGTGCATATGAATGTCACCTATTGAAAGCCAAGTTGAAAATAATGATTCTTAGAAGCACAAGAACCTCTCTTTCTACAAAAGAAAATTATGAAATCAATCCAAGTCTTCTTTCTTGAAATATTTAGACATATGTATACCAGCCGCTGAGATCTTGCTTTAGCACTAGTGAACTATTATGATAACATAGGGAAGACTCTACAGGTTTTAGGTAACAAGTTTCACCTACTGATGTTTGCAGTATAGTTTCTCCAGGACCTTTAACCATGTTGCTCTTCTCTTACATGAGAGATGTTGCTCACCTTGCCACAACCCCTTGCAAAATATCTATTGCTTTCACTGGATCAGCAGCATATCCCAGCAAATTATTTCCAGTGCTGATCCCAGTATTAGCATTAAGAACCATATTCTTCTACCACACAAAAATAGTATTCCTTTCATCCATCTCCTGATTCTTTAACTCATTGGTATTTGCACTATTGAAGTTCTTTCTATAGTTTTGAGAGTAGAATCTCTTTTGTCACTGTTATTAAAGCTGAGGTTGTCAGAATTATACATCTCCAGGGTCTGGGGTTTTAAGAAAAACATTATTGGGGTACTAAGAGACTCAGGATGAAAACCGTCTCCATCTTCTTTGTGTTTCCTCCAGTGCCACCAGTGTGGTTTTGGTATGTGTAGTTAACTTGCAGCCCTGGTCTTGGACTCTCCTTGCTAACCTGAAGCAAAACAACAAGAGGAAAAAGCCGCCCATGCAAGGCGGGTGGTCTGATTATCTTGACAATAATAAATTTAAGAAAGAACAAACTGTTATGATAATCGATACCTATTGTAATGATTTTACATTTAATTACAATATATTCTCTGGGCAGTGGTAGGGACCCCTCAGCATTATTTAAATGTCAATATTTTCACATTTCAACTGTTTGATTCCTCAAATACCTCTATGTGGAGAAAATACGCGTGTATAGAAAGCCATATATATATGTACACACACATCTACATTAGTTTATCAAACATGAATGTTATAAAACTTCTTAAAAGCACAGCAGAAGCCTGTCAGTCAAATAGCTGGAAAAGACAGATTTTGATATTTCCCCCTCACTAAATATGAATACATTACTTTGAGACAAAAATAATAATGCCTTTCTTGGTTCATGTTTTATGCAAAAATCAGTTTTGGTAGATGAGAGAGTTTTATCTAAGAAGTAGATTTAGTGAAATAACTAAATTCTCTTCCTAGCTTCTAGACTTAAATAACCTTGTGCAAATCACTTAACCTCTCTGTATCTCCCTTAAAATACCAGAAGAAAAAAAAAAACAATATCCACCTTCAGAAGATGTTCAGAAAGCCTCAGGTAGAAAGACTACATGTATATTTATTTGAGGTTCAGCTTGACGTAACTGATATTAACAGGGCATAGTCATGTGCGGACTTACTTTGGAAACAGCCAATGTGCCTATTTATCAGTTGGCTACTTCCATTACAGCTATGCCTCAGTAATTAATCACGTGATTGCTCCTCATATGCCATCCAGCAACGTTTTAAATCAAGCCAGAGGACTTTGCACTGAAGTGGACTAGGAGAGCCCATGTTACAGCAGCTCTGCTTCAGGGACAATAGCAAGTAGGCAACAATCACAACAGCTGTTACTCAAGTTCTCATGGGGTTATGCCCTTTGATCAGGTACAAAATACAATACACTGGCAAGCAAGCATTTTTCCTTTTTTCAGTGTCAGTGTTCATGAATACTTAATAGGAAAGACTGAATATCTCTTTTTACACCATTAAGCAAGGATTAATGTTTTTTACTCATACTCATTTCCACTGGGAGAAAAAAAAAAATCAAAAAATTCTCTTCCATTAACATGGGCTTTTTCAATATGTATTCACACCATTTGGTATTTTCTTTTTCCAAAAGCACTCTGACTTTATAGCTGGCTTGACTGAAATAAACTCTTGCTGTGAGTTTTTTTTAACATAAGAAGTTGAGTATTTCTGAATTCTTTCTCTCCTGTGCCCTTTACACCTACGTGTGAAGAAAACACAATCGCTAAAGTATGGCAGAATCCTTCCCCCTCACCCTGCTGTTGACCCCTGCATATATGACCAAGCTCCTCTGTTCATTAAAAAAGAAGCTGAACCTCTGCTGCCATTCCTCTTCCCCAGATGACTTCTTGTCAGACTGCTGATGGTACATGCTCAGGACCGAATGTGACTATTCACTTCCATGGGAGCTCAATCCAGCTCTCCATTTTGCTGAGTTACTAGAAGAAGAAAATGGTGCAGTATGCAAGTAATATAAATATTAAAATGTACCTGGAGCAGGGAACATCTTTTAGTTTTAAGACTGTATGGCATTTTGCAGAGTAGGGCTAGGAACACATAAAAGTGCACACTAGTAATATCTGAAACAAAGAAGCTTTACACGTAACAGTAAGACAAAGAATAAGCTTTCAGTGTCCTTTGCTTCTCCGTCAGAATATACAAGTTACAATAGATAACATCAGCCTGAACTTTTAAAAAGGATAACTGGTTTAATTACACTGATTTTTTTAATCTTTCTGAAAAACAATATACACAATTACTTTCATGACTACAAAATACAATATTACTTCTCTCCCCTACTATAATATATCAAAGTCAAGGACAGAATAAGACAAAAGTTCAACTTTCATTAACCCTCTTGTTTTAGAGCTTCTAAAACTTATCGTTAAAAGGTCCTGATGTTGACATTTTGGTATCAAAGGAACATACAGAAAAATCACATTGTAAAAATGTTCACTTTGGTACCCTGCTCATTTTTCTTTTTCGTGGTTTCCTGTTGGAGAATAAAAAGCAGTTGCTACGTCCTTCACAGAACAGGATGACTGTCGTGGGTTGGGCTCGACTGTCCACTGAACGAGTGACAGATCTCTCTTTTAACCTCTCTCCTTTACCTTTCTGTGTCAACTGCCATCCCTTCTCTTAATGTTTTACACTGTTAAGAGTAAAAAAAAAAAATAAAGCTCAACATGCTGGCACGTGGTAGTTCTCTGAGGCAAGTGCTGCATTGGCTCTGTACCTGATATACAACTCAAAGGCCAGCCTTTTCAGGCAGCTTTCAATGCCAGATGATTCTGGTTCTAAATAACTAGGATCCTGATTTGCCATCATGGCAAACAAGTGGAAATCTACCCACAATCAGTCACTGTAGGTGCTCACTGCCTCTGAAAAAATCAGATAATCTTCTGTCAAAGTCACACACAAGCCACAGTAGCAGAATTTAAAATGAGAGGTCATTCTCTTTACCATTAAAAAAAAAAAAAAAAACCAAAAACCAAACAACCTCCCCACTTTTACAAAAAGATTTCATCTTAAGCATTTTTTTTTTAAAGTACAGAGGCTTAAAATCTGTGTTCTCCTTCCCTCTACAGTCAGAAGAATAAAACCAGTATCTTCCATCCACCAAGATTCATCAAAACTGTTCACTAAACCTCCTTTCATGTTTGCCCTTACAGGAAAAAAAAAAAAAAACCAATAAAAGAGCTTGAGAGATTTAATGCAAGAGTTCTGAGTTTTCCTGCAGTGAAGGAAGAGGATGCAGTCCTGGTATTTGACGGAGTTTGTGTGTCCTGCTAGTTAACAGTGACAGAAGGTAGCACTGCCTGAGCCAATAACAGGCCACTACATCCTCCACAGGAGCAACAGCACAGTAGATGTCATGGAGTATGGCTGAGTGAGAACTGATTTGGCCAAATGGAAAGTGTGCAGAAAAAAATATTGATTCAGTTTTGATATCTATGATTTGTAGCAGTACTGTACTATAGGTCAGGGAAAAGGATATTGAGTGAAATGGAAGACATCCATTTGCAGTCAAAGTGAAAAGATACAATACATGTGAAAGGTTTGTTTTGTTCGGCAGTTATATGACTCCTTTGCTTATCGATTTTCTCCACCCTTTCCCTAGGTTAAGTTTTTTAAAAAGCTAAAAGCTATTTTGAAACAAAAAGTTTAACAGGACTTAAAAAACAAACACACACACACACACACAAAACTATCAGGGAAATGAAGTCATTCAGCTTTACAAAGTGAATCATTTGAACGTTTCTGATATGCGCATCTTTCCCCCTCACCAAAACTGTTTGCTCGTTTTGACCTGATTTCACAAGTGATGTTTGTATGTCTCCCTGCAATTCCAGTACTGAGTACATTTACCCTTTGTCACACGAATTTTTCTGGGTTTTACCTGGAGGTGAGGATGCCCACATACCCCAAGGACCTGTGTCTTAGCTTTGGAGGAAGAGCAGTTTCTATGGAAACAGAGGCAGGGTCCCAGCCCAGCTCATCTGAGCAGCACCACAGGTACCCAGCCCTACCCAAACTCCATTAGGTCCTAGTGCTGGCTGAGAAGATATGCTTTGCATGTTCCCAGGCAGCTTTCTTGGGCCAGGAGTATCTACAGCTAGGGACCTTTGTGAAGTTCAAAACGCAGACCGTGAATTCAAGGTCAAGTCTAAAATAAGCCACCGCCACACAGATGCATACCTTTATCTCAAACTCAAGAGCAGCAGCTGGAAAGTCTTAAAAGAATAGGCACATGAAGAGATGGCACAGAGCTCTCAGTCTGCACAGATATTCAACAGGTACCACTAAGCTTAGCAAAAGTGCTTTGCTTTGGGTTTTGTTGTTGTTTGAATTTTAGTGGATTTCTAGTTGTTGGATTTATTTTTGTTTTTTTTTCAAACTGCAGTGGCACTTCACCTGCTTTTCCTCCTCCATAGGAGCTAATGGAGTCCACTCTGGCACACAAGTGGGCTTTCTGTTTCAAAACAAAAGCTTTTCTTCTGACTCTGCCATGATTTTTTTCTCCATCATGCCATGGCCAATCTCTGTCCAGATCCTCTGATGTACCCTTGGCAAAGCGCTCAGCTCTGCAGGAGCCATGCCTGTACACGTGGCCTCTCCTGCACAGCAGCAGTTCTGCAAAGTAGCAGCTAGTTTGGCAAATGCACTAGATCCTCTTTGTTTCTGGTTTTGCCAAAGGTTGACAGAGCCAGTGGCAAGAAAGAGGCTGGATCAAAGTGGAAACAATGGAAGGCGCTATGCCAGGTGTATCTTAAGCAATAATGGTGTTAGAAAACAGCTTCAGCCATTTGCCTCAGACATGAAATACACCTCATCCCTAGTCTCTTTAGAGCTAAAAAACAGGGGTAAGAGGGAGAAGGGTCTATCTGTCTCATCAGACCCAATTACCCTCATGAAAAACCCAAGAGCATTTAAATTGGCCACTAAACCCACTGAACTGTGACAGTTTGCACCCATCAAAAAATTTGATCACAGATTGTTTCTGGTTTGCCATATCTCTGCCTGCAGAGAAGCCTCTGCTGCGGTATGTGTGATGAATGCATATCATCGCAGGATGGGCAGAAATCCAGTCACTCAGCACTGGACAAGGCAGGGAGAAAAAAGAACACTTTAATTTCTTTTATGCTTGTTGGCTTTGAAAATATTTGTATGGAAATAATTATTGTTTTATTTAATAACGCAGCTTCATAATTACATCTTTTAAAACAATGCATTTATTCTCCAGAGAATCAGAAAAATGTGCATGTGAATCAAACTACATTTATAGAATATCCAGACACATTTCTGAAAAGGCAAGCAGAGGGAGATATTTGTGGATTTTTTTTTTCTTAAATGTTTTGCACAGAGGCAAAAAAATCACTTATGTACTCTGTGTAACAATAATAATTAGCTCTTATGTAATCCACCACAGAAACCCTGCATGGATACTGGCACAGCAAATTAATCACAGGTTCTTCTGAGCTAGATGAGCTAAAGAAAGAGCCAATAATGCAAAGACTGTGGCCAGCTCAGAAATCCCTCTATAACTACACCTACAAAGTGGGACTCAGCTCCAGACGGGGGGCTGGTAGGAATGCCTGACCTTGTTCTGGTCATATACTAAGACAAAAGTCAAAAGGTTCATGTCATTCTCCTTCCTAGGATCTAGGAAGGAAATCCTGGTGTGTGAACCTGTGGATATCTCCTATGTCATTCATCATCCCCCGGAGGGGATGAAGCCTGCAGAAGACACCACACACCTTCTGCACAAGTTTGTGCCTGCTGTTAGAGGAAGACTGAGAAAGGTACAGCAGAAACACTTTACAGCAGGACTACTTGAAAGTCTAGATGCTAACCAGTTTTTGTCTGACAGTACAGACATCACAGGTATGCAAGGTCCCCCAAATTCCTTCCAGAAAAGTTATTTCTGACTTCACAGAGTGCTCTCTTGCGTTCAGCTGAGAATGATCACTTCTGAACAGTGCTATGCAATGCCCTTGCACAACACCCAGGACAAAGATGGGCCGAAGACCACAAGCCCCTCTCATACCACAGAGTCTGTGCTAATTAACCTTGTGGATACCACTCAGTCCCACACTGCTAGAGCTGCAGCAGGTCCATGAAAGACTTTGCTCACAGCAGCAAAAAATCCAGCAACATTTACAACCCAAAATGTTGTACATTCTGGGTACAGAACAAGTACCTTTGTACTTCAGTCCATATTTCTTTAGGGCCTATTTGACCTAATGCTGTAACAGATAGCAAATAGTAGTTTTCTTCCTCCAGCCCTATGCTGAAAACCAGGGGAACCAGGGAGCACCAGTCAGAGGTGCAGTCAAATTATCAGGGCCATCCTTGAAACAGAGCTAGCATACTTGGATTGTCTCAGATTTTTCTACTGCTTAGATTCTACTGCTTAGACTCCCAGTCCATTGTTATTCCAGATAACAGAGCATTGTCACCCTGTTCAAAGCCTTATATTAAGTTAAACTAGCCAAGCAATCGTTAGCCCCAGAACTGGACCCAGTTTGGAGCCCTATCAATGCTGAACGGTACAAAAGAACTCCTTCATGCACCTTACAGGTGATGCTCCCCTGTCCATTTCATCTTGTAACACAATTCTTTGCATGTTCGTTCTTCTTCTCCCAACCATGTTGTTTCCTGCTCATTAGTTGAAACCATTTTGTCTATATAACATCAGCAACATTCTTTGCTTTTGGAGAAAGTGTTAACTGATTTGGTGCTTGGTTGGTATGTCTACATAATCTTTATATCAAAATAATTGCTATTTTAAGATAGAAAAAAAATGATTCATATGCTAAAGACAATCCAGACAGATCCAGCTGAGCTCTCCTTTTGCCAGAGGAAAGAAAGAAGGGAACCACAGAATGCAGATTATTTTTTTCTTCTCTCCTCCTTTCTTTTCCCATTACATACCTATAGAGGTATTTCTCTCTTTTGCATCTCTCTTGTGCATCAGCAATGCTGATGCTGGAAGTAAAAGCACATATTAGTGCACCCCTGACTGCTCCCATCCTTCTCCTGGTCAAAAGGCAGAATTTACCAGAAAATTCATGAACTTTCAACAACATGCTCTCATTGAACTGGGGACTACTGGAACCCTCAGAGCATGGGGACTCGGGCTCACTGATTCAAAGTTAATCTTCTCACTTCATCATATCCCAGCTAGCTGAGCAGTTTTGGAGTGTTCAGACCAACCTGGCTCTCTCCAAGCGCATGGCAGAAAACAAAAGCCGCACTGCTCTACTTCTATCTCTGTATTAGTAGCAGACATCTTTTCTGCACGCCAATTTGTATTTTTGCGACTCCTTAGTTCAGCACCTGTGCCTATGCATCAGCCCAAAACTCAAAGGAAAAGTGTTGTCTGTCTGCCTGCGGTTGTTTAGTCTATGACTGAACACCAAACAACTGCTCACTTACTTTTGTGCATCATGACATGGTAAGCTTGCCATTTGAAAGCAATTTGGGTACTCCGTGAAGCACAATACACTCTCTGCCAGCTCATGCATAGCACAGGTAGTGTGTCAAATTACACATTACAACTACCCATGGTACCGCTCATTTATAACATCACATCACATTATGTCAGGTTACATTGTGTCAAGCCACATCATTTTCTCTAAAGGAAACTCATGTCAGACAGAATTGCAATGATAACTTCCATTCCTTTTTATTTAATATGAATGGCCCATCTGTAATAATACCAGTGACCTCCCCCTTCTTCTTCCATCTCTGAGGGCCTCTCAGAGATTTTTGTTTTCTTTATACAAATGCTAAATCAAATATGTAATTTCTCATTTCAAAGTGCATGCTGCCAGTTTAATAAGAGCCCTGTCATCCAGTCCCTCAGGAATACCTCCTGGAAGAGCAGGAATGCAAAAAGATACTTTATTACTTCAAATCAATAATATTAATATTTTCTGTTCTACAGTGCATCCACATCTTGTCCAAGTCAATTACAGCACTTTGCAAACATTAGCTTTTCAAGAGACCAGCCTGAAACAAAGGTTGGCTTGCAAATGTGTTGGGGCAACTCCCTACTTGCTTGTTCACTTGATTTGCTCTGGAGCAATGTGGAGTACACACATACTGCCTGAAGCCACTAGAAGCATGGGTTTGGTGGGAGATCTGAGAACTAGTTCACACCTCTCCTGCATACTGCAGTTTTCTATGTTTAGTTACCTGTTATTCTTTTCCCAACACTCTTCTTAGATTGTCAGGACATTGTGTAAGGGACCAGTTCTATACTGGGCACCTGGAATGACGAGGTGTAGTCTGGGTACCTGACACACCGTAATAAACTAATTTTGTATTGCTGGAGGTACCAGAGCATGAATGTGTGTGTATATATACGTATGTCTTGACTGAAACAGGCATCAGCCCCAAATTAAACATGCACGTGACCCGCTTTTTCCTCCGTCTTTGTTATAGATGGTTACACCTTCAGCCAGGCTGCAGCTATCCTTAAACTGAAGGCCTCATAGTCGTAAAGCAGGCTCCAATACAGTTTCTCCACAGGTTCTGACTCATCTTGAAATTCTGTGATGAACTTCTTTAAATGACGCAACTGCTGACTCCAGAAAGGTATGAGACCTGCACAAAAAGCAGTTGTCTTCCCCAGTGAAGGGGAACTCCAAAGGTGTAATGGGAGCTCAACAGCTAGCATCCCCTGTCCTCCATGTGGCACTCCAGTCATCCTAGCCTGAGCACCTGGGCATTGTGCTAGTGAGCGTGTGGGAGAAATCCATAAGAAAATGACAGTGGCTGCAATCAACTGTATTTAAGATAACAATCACTTTAATCTTCAATAAGGTCTTGCATTGAGTTCTGCTACATTAATTTCATACATAATTGCCAGAAGCCTCAGACTTTATGCTCAGCGTGCTTATTGTACTGACAACTCAATAAATTTCCTTGTAATATTTTTTGAGTAATGCATAAATTCTATCCCTTATGAAAACATACTGTGAAGAAGAGGTTACCACTGTTTTTATCTAACTGTAATAGGATGCAGCATTCAAGTGAAAAATACAGAGTTTATTACAGCTCAGATATTAAATAGTTTCAGTGTTCAAAAGGAATATATTTCCTGTACAAATTTAATTCTACAAAATTCATTCTTTAATTAAGGCCTTGTTGCTTGCTCATCCAGCCAATGTAATGATTTGATTTATCTTAGAATACTAAAAAAAAAAAAAAAAAAGTATTGGTATTGAATAACAGGAAAAAAGATAGCTAAAAAGCGACCAAGAAATATGCAAGTTTTGTTCAAGTAGTTCAATAAGGATGTATGCATGTGGTACCAGTTTTTACTACCTATCACTTGAGGGTACTAGATTAAATGCATTCTCTGTTCATAGAAATCACTTCTCATCTAAGAAAGAGTCCCAAAGCCAGAAGAGAAAAAAAAACAAAACTTACATTTTACAGCTCTAAGTAGTGAATATTTGGGCCCAAAAGTTACATTCATGTTTTACAAACAAAGGCTGAAATATACCTTCCATCACATATATATGCACAGGGATCCCACTGCAATCAAGAGCACAGGATATAAATCATTTGGAGAACTTCACCACAAAGTGCAAATTTGAAATTACAGTACACCAAAACAAGACCTATGCTTTTGGATGCATTTCAGAAAGATTAGATGTGAAAGATTAATGTGAAAACTAGAACTGCACATTTCTTTGTTCATCTAAATATTTTTTTTCCCTAGACAACCACAATAAGGACATGCTTATAAGCAGGATGCTTACAGAACAACAAGAGATGAACTGTTCCCCAACTTAAGAAGGCTTTAAGTAAATAAATAAGTAAGAGGACAACAACTTCGGACAAGACACTCTCAAAAGGAAACATGCACCCAACATTTGGGGGTACTTGCTACATCAAGTCTCAACAGCTGTCTTGTCAGGAAACCACAGACCTGTGAAAACTAAATTCAGCTATCCAGAGGACTAGACAACATTTACATCTGCTTTCACATGCCAAATCATGTCTGTGTGATGCTCAGCACGTTGCAAAAAAAGGTAGCTAGTGGTCAGTATTTGCATGAATACTGTATTCTGTGTACCTGTTTTAAGATGTACAGCACCAGATTTGCAAAACCCACGATCACCCAGGACTTCTATTACAATAATAATAAGCAGCTTGATACATTTCTATAAAGCACACTAACTAAAAACTAAGTTTGGAGTTTCAGGCTTGATATCCCATACTTAAAGAGACATAATACAACACTTTATATTTAAAAAAATTAGCACAGCCTCTGCTTCCAGGCCTCCGTTCTCTAACATTAGGCCAAAGGCAATCCTTCACAAGCACTAACCAATTAATACTCACAAGTGTTTAGACACAAGCCTGAAAACCCTTGACAGGCTCCCAGGGAGAAGCAGCCATTACACACTGGGAGCAGGGGTTGGGTGGGGTGCCCTGAACACGGGCCCACAGCTGCGTACGGGCCTGATTGAAAGGAAATATTGAAAAAGTCACTACAACACAAACAAGGTCTGTGGAAAAGGATTACTAGCCAAATGATTAATATTCACAGAGGCTGAGAATGGCACCTCGTAGCTCCTGAGGGCTTAACCTTGCAGGCATCATCTTAACACACACCGCCATTTCAGGAGGGGGTAAGGAAACATGGCGCCCGCTGTTGTGACCCACAGAGCCAAGAAGCCAAGGCACTGAGCCACATCATTCCAGGCTGGCAAGGGGCCCCAGGAACAGCAGGGGGGTGAGCCAGACCCCGGAGCAGGGGACAAGGCTGCAGGCAGAGACCAGATCCCCCAGCCCAAGGAAGGAAGCACCAGCCCCAGTTGAGCTGAAATGGAGCCCCTCAGCCATGCACAGGGGCGGGGAGGCCTCAGGTGGGGCCACTCAGGGCTGTTCAGGCTTATTTGTGCCACCGGGGATTTTGATTTTTTTTTTTTTTTTTTTTTTTTTTTTTTAAATCAAAGAGCTGGGGAGAAGGGGGGAGGCAGTTTAATTTTCTAACAGGGGCAAAACAATATGTTGCCTCCAAATTGCGTTCTGAGAAATGGCTGACTCACCTTCACCTGCAGCTTTCCTCACAAAAACATTAAGCCCGAGACAGAGAGCCAGCATGGAGAATTTCAGCCTGAAGGGTTAAAATCACAAGCAGCAGACAACAGAGTGTGAAAATAGGAAGTCTTTGGCCAAGAATCACAAACAGCTTCTCCTGTCGCATAAAAAAAAAAAAAAAAGGCAATAGATTCATTTCTGTGAGGAGAGTTATGCAAAATAGCATCTTTCATAGCATCGTACTGCTAAATGAACCTCGTTTCAATGCTGCTTACACCAGCGTGGCTTTGATGTAATGCCGCTGCTCCTGATTTATTCCAGTTCAAGGGAAAAATGAATCCGCCCGTGTGTGTTTGGGCCTTTTCGTTATTGAACTCTATCAGAAAATACATCAAAACATCAGGACCATATCAGCCTGTCAGCTTTACTTCCCAAAAGCCAGAGCGGTGCATAAACTTGCAAAACAGCTTACAGCTCAACAAAACTCTTTTTTTTTTCTTTTTTTTTTTTTCCCTTTCCTTCAGAGCTTGACTCTTTTCTGATCCCCTCATCAGTGCTTTGTGCACAGTTGCTGTTTGTACCAATAAAACAAGCCGTAAAACCAGAGTCCCCCGGCGCCGCGTTCAGAAGTCGCGGCAATGGAAACAGGCAGTGGAAATGCTTGTCTGCGGTTGTTCGCGTCTCCCTCCGCTGCCTCCCCCAGCCACTCCAACGGGAATGACGGTGGGACAACACTTGCACCATGAAGGCCTTCTGGCAAAAAAAAAAGCCAGATCATTTCTCACCCAGCCAGGTCGAAAGGCAAGGGATGCGTTTATCGCAAAAATAGCTCTGAAACAGCTACAGCCTTGCTGTTGAGCACCAGCAAACCTCCAGCACAGCTCCCTTCTTTGCAGAAAGGAGAAGGCCCAAATTTTTACTTTTTATAGCTTCCCGTGTAGGATTTAAATTGTAGTTTGAGCTGAGATGTCTGGAGAGGAAAAGCTAACAAGGAAAAATCTGGACTGTGTCTGGAACAGGGCAAAAACATTTTTATAAATATATGCCCAAGAGCTTGTAGCTGGATAGATTTTTCTTGTTGTTGTTTTTTGTAGTCCTCAGACACATTAACTTTTTATGATGTCTCTTGTAAAAGTGTAGTTAAAAATAAAATTGTAATAAAAAGAAATATAACTGTGTTATCTTCCTAATAATATATCGGATTTATTCTGCAATAACACCCCAAACACCATAGCATCTTTAAAGGTCATTTTGACTTTGATTCTTGGGAGGAAAAAAAAAAAAAAGAAAAAAGGTACTATTATCTACTAATGCTTTACTTCTGTCATCTTATATTTTAACCTTTCCTTGCTATGATCTATAAATGGACGCAGGTTTCTATATAATGACCTGGAATCTCAGCAAATTTAAAATAGGCATAGTCCACCAAGTTGAACTGAGCTGTGCCAATTTATACCTGCTGAAGTTCTGTCCCACCATTCAAAACTCTTTCAGTAATTTCTAACTAGCCTGATACGTTCTTTCTCTGTTAATCCCCATTTCTGTAATGAGCAGCATACCAGAAAGAGTTGAAACTCCATTCAACTGTACCACATATTTCCTAAAATTCTTAGCAACATGAAATAATAGCATGAACCCAGGACATCCTTACTTTACCTTAAAGTCTAATAGCCTGAGCTATGTGATTACTTATAATGTGGCACTTGTTGAAAGGCTACAGCCAACATCTGACACTATCTTTGACTTTCAGCCTGGTCACGCTATAAGAATTTGTACAACCTGGTGGGATATTTCATATATAATTGGCAGGCTCATGCTTTTGACTGGGAGATATAAGCTGGAGAATTACTTCAAAGTCTTTTCTCTAAAGAACTACTTTTATGTCACTAAAACCTGATGTTTTGATATGCTTATCTTCCTGACTTAGTATTTATACTTTGGCATGGACCAAACTATGTAATACCCATCCATCTCAGCCTAGACACGTGGTATCTTAAATACCATTCGAAACACAACAAGTTATCTCAGATCTGGATATAGTTGCCAGAGTTGATATATGCACTCATACTGTAGGTCAACATTCATAATAACAATTCTTATTATATTGCATATCTATTGTTATAAGATTATGATCTAGCAGTGCCTGAAGGACTCAGAAGAGGCTGGCTCATCATGCACATAGTGAGAGACAGTTTTATACTCCTAAAGAAACCATCCAAAATTAATTTGGGTTATTTAAGCAGCTGCAGTGTACCTTCTAATTTCAGCCTCTGGACTTGCACCAGACGTCATTTGGAGACACGGAGCATGAGATGGCAGAAGATCATTTCCCAACAGTGATATTAGCTCATGTTTCTAAAGCAATTCTTAGTGCCTCCCAGACTAAACATCTTTAATAGCTGTCCCAGGAAAATAAATGGACCATGAGCAGAAATAAGACAGGTTTCAACTGAACAAGGAAATTGTATGTGAGTTTGAAGTCATTTGAGACCCAGATGGAACTGAGGGTTTAGGAATATGTCTCTGATCCATGTTTGTAGTTGGGTAATTGAAACTGTAATTCTGCTGAGTTTCAGCACTCTGTCATCATCTACATTTAATTTCACCCTCCAGGGTGCTTACTATAGTGCAAAAAATCCATGCTAATAGGAGACTTTACAGACAATACACTATAGCTGAATGAGAGACCCCAGAGCTGAAACCACAGAGAACTTTTGGAAAAGGAAAGAGAACAATGGAAAACCTTGTGATATGGTTCAATCACTCACTGACTTCTGTGAAAGATGTGGTCTGCCTTAACTCTGCTTTTTTTTTTTTCCAGACTGAGTAGATGCTGCCCTGCTCTGCATATTTATTCCATGGATATTGCAGATGCATCTGTCAGAATCAGACACACAACTGTAGGAGACCAGTGTTTTAGTATGTATCTTTAACACTGCTAAACATTTGCAACAGCAACAAAAACATGAGACCCTTTCTCCTTTTGCCTCTGATGCTACAGCATAAAAACAGGCTAATATTAGGATTATATAGGGATTAGGATAATATGAGGATTATATATACATATGATAATTATATAAGGATAGGCTAATATTAGAGAATAATAATAGGCTAGCACATATTTCTGCATGGAAGGTTGTCCAGATATACCAGGCAACATTTTCATAGCATGCAACAGCTGCTGTTCCTGTTGCTTACCTACATAGTACCCACTAGTGTAAATGGCTTCTTGTCCCATCCTTTCTGCAAGAGTTCAGGGGCACAGACATGACCAAAAGCATGCCCCTTCTCTCCCTGACACTCAGCCTGTTTTTCTGCTCAGCCTTTGACCTCTGCTGACAGCCTCCTGCCTCATTTACTGGAAAGTATCCACAGCACAAGTAGCACACTGGCAAAAATAATGATCTGTCTGTGCACTCCATACTGCATATGAAAATATTTTTTCACTGCTGAAGGAATAGGCAGACCAGCCTGCAGAAAGCAACATGGGAGAAAGACAACCATCCACTGAAAAAAAATCCAGTGAGAGCGAATGAACTTCCTACAAAAAGTGGTTGCACTCAAAAAAGGTATTAGCGTGCTAAAAGAAAGTTTTGTGCTGGTGCAGCGGTGAATCTACTCAGATGATCTTTCGTACAGGGTCTTCCCATTAGCAATCTCTTGAGAGAAATCCCCAGAGGTGTTAGAAATCTGTAACATAAACCTGTACTTAAAATGAAAACTTTCATCATCTTGTGTAAGGCTTTCCTTAATTTCAGCCCCGGCAGAGAACAATACTACCTTCCACAGCTGCTGTTTCTCTCTAGACCCTTAACAAGACCTCAGTCAAATCTAATCCACATCTCACTTGCTCAAGGCACTCAAAACAGACATCCTTTGGAGTCACAAAAAAGCTCTGGCAATGATATTGCAGAGTTGAAAACAGATTGGTAGGTTCAGTAAGTGTAAGAAATGCACATGTGTCTCTGAAAGGTTTAAAAGAAAGCCAACAGATGCCAGACCTGTTCTTACAACCTAAGTATCTCACGTGCGGGTAGAAAACCAGCATCAGAACACAATTAGTCATTTTGCCCGTACAAGCTTTATATTTGCCCTGCTTCCTACTCAGTCATTCATATGCTCAGTGTGCACGCACATTTTAAGAGTCAGTCCTCACTCTAGTCTTAATTATGTCTTCTTTTGCATTTAAAAGCTTAAAAACATTTTACGGTCCATTCAGCGATTCCAGGAACTGTATACAGAAGGAGAAATTAAAGCCCTGCTGAAGCCAAAGGGAGTCTTGCCATGGACTCCTGTATCTCAGCCCGGGCACTCACTGCGAGATGAACTGAGGCTTTGGTTATTGCTCTGGCAATTTGTAACTACAGAAACGGAAGCTAGTAGCCAAAATGGAGCAGTAAGTGCCAAAAGCCACAATTTCAGTTGTTTCTCAACTATGTCATACCCCTGTCTAAATACCCTTCTAAGAGACACTGCATTACCAAAGTCATTAGCAAGTCATTTTATTTCCATTATATCCACATTTTCATCCAGAAATAGAGGAGAAAAGTAATCAGATCTCTCGCTCACCTACACACACTGCATGTTAATGCAGTTGGGTTCTTTTTTTTCCTTTGGTTGCTTTCTTAATGCTAGACAAAACACTCTCGCACTTATTAATAGCATACTAAACCCACATCAATTGTGCATACACAGAAATACAAACCTAACCCTGCCTTATACTAAACTTCCTCCTCTGCTTTCAAAAAGATATGGGGGAAATTAGAGTCGCACTACAGATCTCCCGATCAAGCGGCCTATTTGCCTGCTTATGCTGTGTTAAGAAGACACTCTTGGCATCCCAATGCTAGAACTGCTGGCCAAACTAGTTCGCAGTGATGAGAAATGAGGGCATTTTCCCAAAGCCAGCTTCCAACAGGAGAAAGTAGGTAAGTCGCATGGGTTGCTGAAGGAATTTGCTGTCCTGGAGCCAACACGGTCTGGTGTCATCTTGTTACAGTTTGCAGGGTCTGCCCAGCTGCAACTGAGACTTTAAATCAAAGTTCATTTTGCACATACCGATAAGTCAATATGACTCTTCAAACAGTATTTTCACATTGTTTCATTTTATTTATTTGTTTTGGCATAGGGCTTGACTTCAGCCCCATTAACATCCTCTTGGCTACATAATGTGGCTGGCACAGTTGAAACCGACCATCCCTTGGGGCAGAGGTATAAAGTGTCTGTTGCATGAATAATTCCCTGAAAGTACTCAGTGTCTGCTCAGTGCGTTATGAAACACCGAGTTCAAAACACAAACAAATCAGGGTGCAGCTACTCCAAGCACTGGTCACCTCAGGCATGTTTTTGCTCCTTGTCTTGATCAAACAGATTCAGACTATCACAGCTCAAACGCGGAGGTGGCTTAGCCTAATTAAAAACCTTACTGAGTATCACATGAATGCCAAATACAGCCTCAGACATAGCAAGGTAAAAGACATGTGATTAATTAATTCAATGCTTGATTGACTGGCACTACCACACCAACACAGAGTATCAGTCATACGAACACAAATAAAACGGATGTACAAGAGCACAAGGGTTAGTTAAATGAGTAACTTCATCTGCTGACAGAAACTAGATACTTGCTGCTTCTTTATACCTTTGCAAGTCCCCTTTTTAAGTCCCATACTAAGTAAATCCGTAGTATCTGTGAGGTATGGACACCCATGTGAAGAAAATTCCACCAGATAACTATGGAAAGCACCATTTATTGAACTTAGAACGGCTCACACTTCAGAACAGTTCTGAAAAAAAGGATTTGGGTAGGTATTTTTTAATGAGTAGAGTTTGCCCTCTGAGGGAACACACTGTTGCTGAAAAACAACACAACTGGAAACACAACAGTTTACAGGAGAAACAAGGTTCTCATCCCCAATTCCGGCATGGTCCCTTGTGGGACACAGAGCTCGGCACCTTATGCCCCCATCCTCCTCTGTGTGCCTCACCATGAAAAGGCATCTTACTAATGAAACATGTGCCTTACAAGCTCAGACGTTCTCCACGCATTTTATATAGCCTACACTTCCCTTTGAAGTGGTTTAAACTATTGCTTGAGGAATCAAGCTGCAACTGAGCTGTAGTCAAATAAAGGTTAGTGTGTTTCTCATAGGAAGGAATACCAATACAGAAGTATGAAACTTCTGTCATCACAAGTACAGAGATTTAAGTCTGATACTCTGACAGGGCTCCTTTCCCAGTAGGAATTTGAATGAGGAATATGTAGTAAATCAGGAAGTCACATAGGAAGTTGCCATAATCTACTAAATGGGTCTAACGGTGTCAGCACACAAGCTAGTTAACATGGAGCAAACCAAGCTATGCATTTTTAGTGCCAGCTAAAATAACTGCCCTATATGTGCATCTTTACAATCCACATAATGAAGTGCTGCAATAAGTGATGTTATCTACACTGTGGAGCCAAGTTTCTGGCCAGGTCCCAGCTTTAGAAATCTGCCAGGGTCATGTCCAGACTCCAGACTAAGATGAGACTGTCCCTCTTTCATGCCTACTTTCCATAAGGGGGAAGCTGGGCATATGGGTTGCTGCAAGTCCGGCATGCTCCACCTTGGCCTCCGAACTCCCTTGATTTGGAAACCAGCAGATCACTGTTTGATGTAGCCTGTAGAGCCAGAATCCGATACTCTTATTCTTTCCCCACTCATGTGCACTGAGTAAAGACACTGTGTTCAGACTTTCCTCCTGTGTAAGAGTCTTTTACTTTGTATAGTAAAACCTGTCTCAAGAGGTTGTGGTAGTATCCCAGGTCCCAATACAGCTGCAGAGGAGCTGTTTTGCGCTACATGATTTCATTAAAATTTCCAGCATCACAACACTAGAAATAAAAATAGACGTAAATGAACAAAGAGATTAACCTTTAACTATTTCTTTTACTGCTGCCTTTCATAGGAGGTTGGATAGATTGTGCTTACTAGATTTCCCAGTAGAAACCCACCAGGAACCAGAAGTAAGCAAGATGCTGCTCATCAGCTGATTTGCATTGTCTTGTGTCAGCGTAAGGTTGGGGATCCACAAATTCCCAACAGCCACCAAGTCTGTCCCCTGAAGAAAAGCCAGTTATTGTCGCCTCTCACAGACAACCGTCTACAGATTTTGTGGACTTAGTTCTCAGCACTTCACTGGTCTAGCTGATCGTCATTAAAAATCTGTCTGCTTTCTGCCACCTTCTGTGGATTGCTGACCCCACTGCAATGTACTTGTAGAGCGCTCTGGCTCACTGTATTAGTGAACACTAATATTCCATATTCCACCTGAAGTTTTTTACCCTTGCTGCCTTAGTCGTCATGGGATAGCACACGCATTTACTAACATAACCATGCAACAGGAGGTTGTTTAATAACACGTTCCCAAGGAGCCAGGAGCTACAAGGATGAAAATCATTGCAAGCTCTGTCTGAACCAGCTGGACACCCTGGATCTGAGTCACACTTAAAGTGGATACAAAACTTCTGGGACTGTTTTTGCTCTCAATCTGTCATTCTTTTAAGATTTTTTTTTTTTAACTGTTCAGTGCAGAATACTCAGGGGATGCTGAGTTCTAATTCATTACCAAGGCATCTAGAGTTCGACTGACAGTGATGCAGGCATACCTAAATGAAGGAGATACTTAGAAGAAGAAAAGCAGAAGACATTTTCCTTACTGCTTTTTCCACACTCCTCATGCAGACCTATTATGCTCAGCGGTACGGATAAAAGTAGGACAGTCACTGGTTAGACTTGCTGCAGCAGAAAAATGTTATAAGAAGTCTTTTGGGGTAACCAGACGCTGGAGTGGCCATTTCTAACTTGTTATTAATGATCACACCACCGATCCAAAAGACCACTACAGGCAATTGAAAGACTCTGACTGACTAATGGGATTTGGAACAGCCCTGAATGCACTCATCCACACAAAGATTTCTGTTGGGAAATCAGGGTGGGTGTAAATGGGAGTACACAGACAGCTCAGAGCCACTGTGATGAGCAAAGTCCCGTGGCTAAGGAGTTATTTTCACTTTTATTGAAGGACAAATCTTGAGGTAAAGATAAAATGCTAGATTCTTTTCATCCATCTTCTGGATGAGGAATGATTTTAAACATGTTCTAGGCTTTTTTCCCCCCACTGCTTTCTTTCTTTCCTATGCAATCTGAGATTCTTCTATCACAGCACCAAGAATTAGTGGAAAATAGCACATACCATAAGATTTATGGTAAAAGGTAAGACCTGACAGAAGTGCAGTCTTCACTGAGGAATCCTTATGGACATCCTTCACCTTCCTCATTTGCATGCAGCAGTAACCAATGTTGTAATATTCTTAACGTGTAAGACTTTACTGCATGTGATTCCTCTTGAATAACTAATTTGTCTCTTTCAGGCAGTGGGTATAACATAAATCTATGGAGTTCAAGATACTGCTCATTTGATTTCCTTATTTAGCAGCTGAGCCTCATGCCTCTGCCATTTCTCCTGGCACATCCTATTTTTGAAAAGAGTCCTAATGACTCTTAGTGGCTTAGTTTAACAGAATAGGGTGGACATCAAAGGTCCATACCTGAGTTACTTCTAACCCCTATCACTGTAATTCCCTGCTCAAGATTCTAATCTGAATTATGTAGATGTCTTCTAGAGCCCCAGTTCTGGTGGGCTTTTTTGGCAGAACAAAGAAGTGACTAAACAAGTGAATATTATATTTCAGTATCATATTCAGTGCATGGTGTTAAGCATAGCTCCTTTAAAAGCACTGGCAGTTGCAAATCTTTTGTGACACTTCACAACATTATTTCTCCCCAAATTACTTTAATTCTGAATTTACAGCTGCAGGCACAAAGATGGGAATGTTTTGTGATGATTTCTTCTGTCCTCAGTTAATTAGCATGTGGAAAAACTGTCATCCCTGGAGCATGGATGTCTGGTGTCTGGAAGGCAATCAGATTTTCTAAACAAGTCCAGCTGCAGATGGGCCAGATTAATTTTTCTTTGAGTTCAAATAGGGAAAAAAAATACATGAGTCATGGAGCTGCTGTATTTACAGATGGTCCAAATGTGAAAGTCCAAAGTGCTCCCAGTAAAGTTGATACAGAACATGCAGCTTATTCAGGGGTGACAGCATCTCAATGCCTTTGAACTGAGTTAATATCTACCAGCAGTACTATTGACAGGCATTCATCCATTAATTTTATGAAAATATTACCAGGCAAGAGCAGAGTGCAAATGTTACAGAATCGCTTTTCTAGATGGAGGCAAGTAATAATAATAGTGCCCAAGGAAGGTGCCTAATACCACCCCTGCTCTCAGGTTAGAAATTCCTATACTTCAGCACAAAACAGAAGGTAAGATATAGCATGGCAAATCTTTCTCCCCATGAATCTGAAAGGGAAGGAAAGTCTCCCTGGAAAAGGGCTATCCGATATGGGACTTATTGCTGGAAAACCTGTGCCTGTAGACCCAGACTTCTGTAGGCTACAGAGATAGATTTCAACTTGCCTGTGATCCATTTAAGGTTCCTGCAGCAGACTCCTATCCCTACTACTGCCATCCCATCAGCCTTAGCACTGGAGAGCCTAATCAGCTTACAGATGGGAAACTAATGCTGCTCAGAGAAACAAGTTCCATCTTGCTGTGTGTCATGCACCTCGTCACCCTCCGAGGCGAACGCTTACAATGCACAGTCAACACTGTGTCCCAGGGAGTATCACGCACTCCACGCTCCCCATGTTGGAGGCCAGGAATGAGCCTGAGTGAACATATTTGTAACCATGTGTGCATAATTGCATCTACAAACAACAAGGCCAGCCTTGGAATTTGAAGATCCCCAACACAGCTGTTCACAAGCACTACGGTATATACACCGGAATGAGCTTTTCCAGGCAAGGGTGAAGCCGCAGGACCCTGGCAGATATGTGATGTTCATTGTGCAGTCGTCTAAGCCTGCACTGGAAATTCTGTACACCACCAGGTCACACCCTTGCTGTGCCAGCATTGTGTCCAAGCCAACTCAATCTCCTGGTAGTAGGGCTGGACCTCGAGCGAGTCTCGTGTCCTGAACACCTCCATCAGGACATCTCGCTCTCAACTGACCACTGAGTTCCCCTCCTGGGCAAGCACTGGAAGCGGTTTGTTGCAGGAGGCGGGCAGAGATTTGTAGAGCCGTGGGTGCCCTGAGCAAGGGTCACATGCCATTACAAATACACATGCCTGGCATAAAAGAAGCTCAGTCTCATTTGTTTCTACTCCCTTGGCTCTGCCTTCCCACAAAGAGCACAGTGAGCCAAACTCTGAATAATTCAACACAACAGCAACAGACCACAGCTGGATGTCATAGTCATATGCTGTTTATTGGGATGCCCAGTTGGATCTTTGCCTACAAACTAGATCTGACAAATGCATATTGGTATGGGCAAACTGGCTAATAGAGCATTGCCTTCTTGTTACCTGCTGCACTGCCCTTATACTCGTAGGCATTGTCTAGTAAGACGGGAGCAGGAGGGACAGGAGATCTGCTTCTACCCTGCCTTTGATCTGCCTGTGACTCCAGACAAGTCACTTTGCTCAAATGCTTCTCGTTTCTCCTCTTACCTTTTTTTCCCACGTTCAGACATGAATCCTGCTGTGAAGGATATCTCTGTACTATGAATTTGAGCAGTACTCAAGTCCTACACCAAAGGCTTTAGCGGCAATTAACAAGAAATCCTAAAAACCTGTAACAGTCCACCCAGGATTTTGAACTTGGCCACAACAGACATGCTGTGGCTAGTTAAAAAATTATCAAAAAAAAAAAAGAAAGAGCCTCTAACACTGGCTTTCCTCCCATTTACACCAGTTCTACAATTCATTGAGTTCAGCAGTGCTGTTTCTGATTTACATCATTTAAGTGAAAAAGACTCAAACCCTGTGTCTCGAGAAGCAATCCAGCCATAGTACGGGATAATCGCCTGAAATTTCTATGGCAACGAGAAGGAAATTGTTCGGCCTACTGTCTGGGTATTTTCACTCTGTGTGTATGAGAGGGTGTTATGTCAGAGACAGGGAGAGAGAGAATATTTAACACATAATCAATTAAATTTCACCTTTGATCCAGTCAGTTGTTTAGAAATATTATCTTGGCATCAGTGAATGATTTTTCTCATGGGCTGACAAGGTGCCTGTTTATTTTCTGTAAGGAATGATTGAGTTAGACATCCCTATTCTTCCTGTGAATGAATGATGAAAAATGGATTCGGTATTGATTGGGCATTTAGTAACGCTCCTGGATCTCTGTGCCTCTGCTCTTCATGTAACCTTAGCCCTGGAGAGCATCATCCTTATGCCTGACCTAGCAAAATCTTTCTATCATCAGGCACAACACCACATTTTGCTTGGCTCCCGTGGGAACGCTTAAGGAAGGAGCAGTAGGAGGGGGCATAGAGGCTATCGCAACCTTTAACAGCTCTGAAGTGGGAAGAAACACACTCCCTACTCACCCTAATGCAGGGGCACCAGTTCTGTCTCATCTTGTCTCCCCTCAGCATCTCAGTAGAGTCAGCGAAAGATTACAGATAGGCAGCAGTTAAGTTCTTAGCCCAGATGCCACTTTTTGACACACAGTGAGGAAGCAGCAAACAAATTCCTCCAAGTGTAGTGTTACCGATTGCCCCTTCTGAGGTGACGCAGGCCTACGGCATGGTCAGACCTACGCCTTAGCCAGACCTGTGGCTTAGCTGGAAAGGTCAGTTAAGCAGAATGGATTCGTACCAAGACCACTGATGTGAATCTAAAAGCTTCCATTGACTTCTGTGGGGCTTGTACGAGGCTCACAATATTGATTAGGGATCTAACACATCATGAATTTAAAGGTTGATTGACACCAACGTGGGCTGCTGTGTGGCTCAAGATCCAATCTAAACCTAAGCGTATGCCGAATTTACATACAACATACAGAATTACATCCTCCTACTGGACAAATAGCGAGTTTCACAGTGCATGGACTTGAAATTAAGTCTTGTCTGTGCAGACAGAAAAAAGATTTGATAATATCCAGATCTCCTTTTTGCGGTTCACTAAATGGAACGATTCAAGCTCAAGCCCAGAATCTTGATGGCATGGTGACTTATTATTCCCTTTCTTTAAAAGGCAAACACTGTCTTATCATAAGAAGCAGTCAATGAATATGGTTAAATATGGCTGCGTTTGGCAATATCGTCTTTCAAAACTGCATACTGGTAAAAGCAAAGTCACTAGTTTACACATTGGTGCTTTACAAAACCATTTGTATGCAAACACAGCATGGTTTATGCAAAACATGAGATCCATCATTTTGTGGCATGTCACTTGCACCTTATTCTGCTGGATAGTATCACCTAGATTGTGCAGTATCAGACTAATTTTAAGGAGCAGTCTAGAATTCATAACCAGTCAGACTCAGCAACGTGTGTAACAAACTTCTCATTTTGTTGCTATGCAATCAAGTGACAGAAAATGCTCTAATCCCTCTAGAATAGCATTGCAATGTAATACAATCAAGTACTTAGCACTACTAGCATCTATCCTTCCGTATATGATTTTAGGCATCCTAATTATCTGATGTAAATTACCTCTGTGTAAACTTGCAGTGCTTTACAAAAGATTTTCAATAAATACTAATAATGCTGCTGAGAATATTGATAGCCTGCTGTTGAGACAGAGCAAACATCTCCTAGCCCTAGTTTTTACCCTAGTAACAATGCAGCAACATATAATTTCTCAATTATATATTACTGCCTGCTGAACGAGCTATGCTTATGTTAGCCCAGAATGTCCACTGGTCTAAATCAGAGGATCTACTGTTATGAAATGACACCTGCACTAGAGCTGTAGCAATTCACCCGTTTCCAGCCTCAGGATTTCTCCAAATTATAAATCTCCTGTCCACCAGCAATGCCCTGGAGTGGAAGGAGCTGCGAGATGATTACAGTGAATAAATAAAGTGAACAAGCCAACATACATTTCACTCTAAATAATAATCAGGCAGCAGGGTCTGATGGACTGAGCTGAATATATGCCTGGGAGTCAGAAATTCCTGTGGTCTAATTGCAGTCTGCTTGGACAGTTTCCTTTACCTCTCTTTGCCTTGGTTTTCAGTTTCTCATTTTTATTTACTTACTCTAGTTAGGTCCTTTTTTGTAAATTATTTTGAAGGTGTAACAACAATTCAAAACAGTACCATCACTCTTCTGGAAGCTCTGTAAAGCGTTGCCACGTATGTACATATTTAGTGATGGTGCAACTTCATCTGTATCTTCCCTCAACGTACACGTACGCTGTAGTAAAACCTACCTACACCAAGAGTGCTCTGCTTCATGGTATTATGGACTATGGCACCTGGATTATGCTGGTGCAGTCACTGTCAAGGATGAGGTTTTCACCGTGCGAGGCACTGCTGCAGTTATACAGGCAATCCATCGCTGAGGTCATGCGGTGGGGAAAGATAAGCAAGCTACAGTACAGGAAGGAGAGATCCCAGGTTACCGTTTGCTTAGCCATCACCAGTTGCTGGAATTGGTAAGCACTGGTGGGAATGCAATTGTTTTACAAGAAAGCAATAACTATGCCGAGTGTCAGCACCCGCAGAAGCATGGAAGCTGGTGCTGGCTGGTGAGGGAGGAGGCAGCTCAATGTTATCAGGGTTTTTTCTAGCTCATACAATGAAAACAGAGAAAGCGGAGTTCTGCTCTAAAATTCACAAATACCCTACTTGGACACCCCCTGAACAATACTAGCCAGGAATGCTGAGGGAAAGGAGGCTGCTTAGGGATTGCGGCTCTTTTCCTTACCTACTGTACAGCAATGATTAGATCTAAACAGGCTCCGATTGCAGGCTGTAGTTCAGTCACTTGGTTAACAGCCTTCGTGAAGAGAACTCGCTGACTGTGAAGCTGTAACACACACAAAATTTGGAGAAGATCTGGTGCTGAATGGGTGGCATACACGAAAGCGTTACACACAGTAACTACATTTTCTGGATTCATTCCAAGACAGATCTCAGGTCAAGATTTTCAAAATCACCTCCTGAAACAGAGTTCAGCACCTATTTGAGCAATTTCATTTTCAAAATTGTTAAGTATTCAGTACCTCTGACTGAGCCCAAGAAATAGGAAAGAAATATGGATGCCCAGTATCTCTGAAAGAATCATAATATTTACTATGGATTAGACAGAATGTGAGTTTAGATAACGATTTGCAAAATTCAAACATAATTTTGCAATATCACGAAAGCGAGCACGTTTAAGGCGCTTCTATTTCAGCTAGTTATTGCTACTACACATGAAATCAACAGCATGATCTTTAAATGCAAAGTGATATACATTTCCTCATCCATAAGACAAGAGGAAGATCTTTGAGCAATGTCATTATTATGCTGTACTTTGGATGCCTTTCTGAGCACCTGAGCTTAATAGGAGCTCACACATAAATGGGTATGAACAGGTAAACTTTGTCAGGCTTTGAAAAGCCTTCTCCCTTTATTTTAGTTGGCACAAGAACTGTACAGATTTATTAAAAGAAATGAAAGAGTGCGAGAGATCTCATCCCGTCACTTTTTTGTTGTTTAGCAGCTGAACAAATCCCATGCAAGTGAGCTTAGCATAGTCCGCATTGCTTGCACACGTCTGTCTCTCTGCTGACAATGTTCCAACTGTTTCACTCATGCGGTTACTTGGAATTTACTTGCATTTCAGATCGCTTCTGAACAAATAAGACCCTGGAGCAAGCAGAGATTCTCTGGTATATGGCTCCTCACTGACAGTTTGATACAACAAAAGACTTGAGTGTGCTGAGGCTGAGCCTGCAAAGCGCTTGACATAAAAAATGTGTTTTACTTAGCACGTCAGAGGAGCAAGCCCCATTCTCAGTCACCTTCTGCAGCAGTGATGAGCGCTAGCTCTTACCTACTCCGCAAGAGAGCATTTTCCACTGAAACCAATGCTCGTTCCACTTCCTCCACAGGTACCAGAATTGGGAGGTCAGGATCTATGAATAGCACATACAGCAGCATCCCCCTGAGGGCTGAGAATTTCAAATCAGCGGTAGCCGTAATATTTGCCTCTCGGTCTACAAGCGAAGAACCTGACCCCAGGAACATGATCACCCAAGCAGTCCTGTTCACTGTAAATGAGCTTCTCCCTAATTCAGTATCACAAAGGCAGCCCTAAACTGCCAGCACAAACACAATGGTGTCATATACCTTTTCTTTCCCACCTGTGGGAAAAATTATTACAGCACCTAGTACACACTTATGTGAAGGAAAGTTTATCCTCTACAGTACAGTACAGATTTTAATAAGTGCTGTGACTAATTTTTTATTATTTATTTTTTTAACATACTCATCATCAGACAAGCCTTGTTTTCTTTGTATTTGGATATATTTTCCTTTGGTTGGTAGCATTCTGTGGCTGTATACTGAGGGTCAGAACATGAAGTAACTCCTCCTAAAAAGAAAGGAGCTCACAATCTGCATTTTGAAGGAAATCAGTGCATTTATTCACCATGTGCCCTGCATACCAGTTTTCTAGAATAACTTCTCAATCCTATTGTCATAAGAAACCTGCAAAAGCTTTAATCCAGCTGCCCAGAATGAAACCGAAGTGACTGACTTTCAGTCCTGGTTTTTTTATGTGTGTAAAGCAAGATTCTTATGAGCCAATGCTAATATGCATTCATGCATTTGCATGGGTCAGAATTTCGTCATCAGTATTGCTATACTTCTTCACATCACAAAAAATGCTGACTACCCAAATTATAAAACATTCATTTATGTCCTGTCATTAATTTGCCGCTGCTACTGAGCAACGTAATTATCCAACATCAAAAACTGGTTTGCTTTCTTTGAAAACTGAGTGGGGTGAGAAGTCACTGGAAAAAAAAAAATCAGTAATTTAAGGCACACAATACAGGCAAAACAAGATTGTCTATTTGCAGCATAAACAATTATTTCATAGCTCTGGTAGTATACTTGGAAAGCATAAAATATCCCTGACCTGGCTTTTGCCTCTCACTGGTACAGCGGGTTACTGAAACATGAGATGTCTTGACACCTTCCTGTAAAGTGAAGCCTTTAACCTTTTAAGTGTTCTTTGTTATGTCTGTTCTTGACCTCAGCAGTAAACCAGAACTAAGTCAATCTCTATTCCTTCCAAAAATATTTCATAGAATTAAATGTATAGATATCTTATCACCCATCCACTTCAAGAATCAATGAACTCCGGCAGTTATTTATTTGTAGCTTTTACAATGTTTTAACAGAGCATGACTACAAAAGCCACAAATGGGAACAAACTTACCTGAGTAATAGATGAGATACAAGAAAGTTAGTGAGTTTCCTCTGCTTATTCAAAACAAAGAAGTCACGAAGAATTGAAAATGCATATAAGCTGTTCAAGTGCATGTTCATTATAGTCTATATTATTTATCTGAAGCTATAATTGGAGAAAGCATATTGGAGCAAATTGGAGTGCATATAAAAGGATGGAGAGGGACTTTTTACAAGGGCATGTAGTGATAGGATGAGGGGTAATGGGTTCAAACTGGAAGAGGATAGATTCAGGTTAGATACCAGGAAGGAATTTTTCGCTATAAGGGTGGTGAGGCACTGGAACAGGTTGCCCAGGGAAGTTGTGGATGCCGCATCCCTGGAAGTGTTCAAGGCCAGGCTGGATGGGGCTTTGAGCAGCCTGGTCTAGTGGGAGGTGTCCCTGCCCATGGCAGGGGGGCTGGAACTAGATGATCTTTAAGGTCCCTTCCAACCCAAACCATTCTATGATTCAATCTGTGATGAATTTAAAATGGAATACCTAATTTTCCTTCTTGTACAAACCGTTTTTACTCTTTTTTTCCGAAACATTTAGTTACATTATCATGAGCTCATGTTCAAGACAGGAGGGAGAATGGTATCTTCCTAGTGAGCCAAACTGAATGAGCACCTGCAACATAATTCCACAAGCCGTGGATTTTGCTACAGCTGCCACTAACCAATGCTTTAGCACCTGATACTGATGCCGTGGTCATGAACGTGGATGCTGCTGCTGCTGCTGCGAGCCCATGATGATGAGCCACTGCTCAAAAACATGCCTTTCCGCAAGACCCACTTCCTAACTCAAGCAGTCTACTTTGGCTGATTCCTCACCCAGCCTCCTCTCGGGGCTTTAAAACCTAGTGCAGTCGTCAACAGCTGGGCCCACCTGCCTGAAGCAATCAGACAAAAATCAAGGGAAAAAAAGAGTAAGGTGAACCAGACAGGGCCCTTGTGGGGAGCAGAAGAGGCAGCCCCAGCAGCCAACTTTTTGTTTGATTTTCATTAGTGCTTCATTTGCTGATCATATTTGCAGAGAAAAAGGCACTGAATTCACAGTCATCACGCTCAGTCTTTTGAGATGCACCCTTTGGCCCACTAAGAGAAACTCAGAGGATGAAATACACAGTTCAGGGAAAATTGTTGTGTCTTCTCAGGGAAAGGGAAGAGGGATACTTTTTAAACCAGAACTGCTTTTATAATTAATTTAGGAGAAATTTTTTTTCCCCCTTCCTCTTCTCCCCAACAGTAGTTAGTTGCTATTTTCACCACCTCCTAATTACTTAGTACTGGTTCGTGGGAGGATTCGGCTTCACACGGCATCCCACACAGGTTGTCATTTTGTCAAGAATTCCTTCATTAACAAGCTGTCAATACCCTGCCAACAGCCACCATTTGGTTTGTTAAGGGAATGGGGGCTCTGGAGTGAAGAGTTGGCTCTGTACCCTTTCCTTTTAAAAAAAAAAAGAAATAAATAAATAAGGCAAGAGGCAGATGTCTGCCAGTCTGTTCCTTTGTGACACATTGCAGCCTTTTCCTTTTCTTTTTTTTTTTTTTTCCTTACTGAAAGAGCAAGGCAGAAGAGGAGAGAGAGGCAAATCACATAGACTGCGTAGGTTGTAGCTCAAGTTACTCTCTCCCGGTGGCACTGCTTCCTCCTGAAGCCAGGTTGCCTGAGCTCTTTGCCCCACGCTACCTCCCAGCCCCACGTGCCCTCCGACATGCCCCAGCTTTAGCATAGCAGTAAGGGAAAGCTCTAAAGCAACACAGGCACTGTTTTGCCTGCAACCTTTAAAACAATCATCTTAATGAAATACAAAGAGAGCTTGCCCGTCACATAGGTGCTTCCAGAGGAGTTCGTCCTTTCCTGCTAATTAACTGGATTAACACAGACGCTGACAGGCTTTGCCAGGTCCTCCTTTCACTCCTCTGTTGAGATGCTGATGATTAAGGATGGCTTAATGCATCTCCCCTCTTGAAAGCCATACCATATTTGCACAGTCATCTTTTTTTCTCCTGTTAGCTCCCAAGATCAAATCCCAGCTTGATTTCACTGATTAGTTTTTGATTGCACTGTGCCTACCAGGTAGGGTTTCGAGGTTAGCACAGATGCTGAGAGAACTGGGGCATTTGTCCATCGTCTGGGGTAATTTTGAGAACCTGCTGTTGCAACCGAGTTTCAGCTATGTCAAGCAGAAATTTAGCTGGGTTGTCACCGACGACTGGAAACGAAAAGGCAGACAGAGGGACAGAGAGCAGAGAGGGACAGAAATCTATGCTGTATCCAGAAACTACAAAAACAAAGGATTGTTCAGATTGACAGGGGATGAAGTAAGTGATGTCTCTGAAGGTCTCTCTGGCATGTTTTTGGTTCTTACACACCAGTGAGGCTATCATTATGTCCACTCAAAGGAACTCAGGGGAATCAAAGAAATTTTTTTTTTCCTCTTTTTGTTCTCGTCGAATCATTATCACTTAAATGTCAGGTAGACATTTCCTTTCAGTTAGAAAATCGTGTATGTAGGGGTTGTATCTGAACACAGAATACTGGTAGTTATTTGCCAACAGTCTTACGTACACGCAGCTACCCACAAGCAGAGGTTTACAATGAACCCAGATGCACATTTCAGCTTACGTTAAAAATTCAGTTCCAGCCTTTATTCTGAAGAAGCACAAAGGTGTTTATGCTCCTGTAATTCTCAGATACAGACAAAAGGATCTCTGCTACATAATTATGAGAAGGTAATGCTATCTAATTTTTGCCATAGCACACAGACACCTTTTGCACAAGAGTGGCTGCCTGAATGATGAAGGAGGCAGCAAAGACCACTTGAGATTCCGGAATGAAAAGCAGGTTCCAGCTACATCAGATGCAGCTCTGAAGGTGCTTTAAAATATTCAAGTGCAATGTAAACACTTGTGTCTGGATGGAAAAACCTCTCCGCTTATCAGCTGCAAATACATCCCAAACCTAATTGTCCTGGAGCCCATATGAGTGGAGTCAAGGGATAAGTGGCAACAAGGAAAAATGGGCCGGATGCAGTATGTGCCAGTCATCCTCTCTGGTTATATGCTGTCTCTTTTCCTTTCCTCCTATCTTCTTGTCTTTCTCTTCTACTTTGCTTATTTAAAGCTCTTCCTGTTGGTTCATGCAACACTGGACAGTATAAAAGTAGGATAAGCAGAACCAGGAGGGAGATGTTTAGGTAGCCAGAGTGTATGCACCTTGCAAGAGACAAGTGTGTGTGTGTGTGTGTGTATATATACACACACATGTGTATATATATGGGTGTGCACCTTCACCTCTGTGAACTTTCCATCCTCTTTAGACTCCTTCAAGCTGCCACCACCACTGGATCACCCCAAAGCTGGGCAATGACTATCCCACTGCCCTCCCTGGCGACAGCAGCCAGCCAGGCTCAGCCAGGGCATTAAAATCTATGGTCCTCCGCATGGACGTTGCCCCAGAGGCCTCCCAGGACAGGTGTTGCAGGGGCCTCTCTATAGCTCTGCAAACCTGTAAGAAGTATTCACTACATATTTTAACTTATCGAAACCCTCCATTTTCCCTGGGAGCCTCTTTTGTGCTTGTTTCCACATTAGAGAAATTAGGCGCAGGAGTTTCTCCTGTCATAACCAGGTCTAAAGGGCCTTTGTCCTTGTCCCTCACATTAGCCTTTCTAAAAGCTGGTTAGCAATTCTGAAAGAAAAGCTTTAATAGCACATTGTAATCAGAGGAGCCAGAGGGAAACCAGGAGACTTGCATTTCAGAAGACTTCTCAGCATGCAAATGAGAAAAATTCCTCAGTTGGTAAACATTTACCTGCCTCAGCTCTTCAAGGGGAGCGTAAATGAATCCAAGACATCTAATAAATAATGTTAAGAACAGAGCCAGCCTACGTGTTTACGGTGCCCCAAATGGCACATTGTTAGAAGAACTTCTGCAGAAGACTTGTCCATACAGTCAGCAGTGGGAAAATTAAAGCGGTGGGAAGCAGGATGTGACCCAGAATCCAGCCTCCAGGATAACTCTTTATCTACAGCAATTTCCATGAGTTAAATGCAGAAAATAAAAACCTGAGACAGGTTCAAAAAGAGGGGCACTGAATAGCACTTTCAAAATCCTGTGCTCTGTTACAGGCAGAATCACCTACATTTTAAAGTGGTATGTGGGGATCTGGCCATATGGTTCCCATATACCTTAATGGGACTCAGACAGTCAAATCCCTTATGCAGCACTTCAACAATGTTTAAAAGTATGCCAGGCCCTATAGCCATCAACGTTATTTGCTGCAGAGCATTAAAAAATGTTCCTATTATAAAAATGTTTCCTTAAACAAAAGAGAAAAGAGGGACTGAAACAGAGAAGTTATTAGCAGGAGTGACACCCTGATAGACCACGATACTGCTGAACAGCAAGTATTACCATCACCATTACTTCAACATTAATGTTATTTAAGCATGGGCAGGACTGGAGATAACAAAGTAAACCCTGTTCTTAGCTTTCAGAATAGTAGTAAGAAAGAGAAATGAGTTGATCCTTTTGATCGTGGAAGAGGTAGCATTATTTCTTCTCTGTTTTAACCAGAAAAAAAAAAAAAAGAAATTATTTGTCATTACATCCTGGATTATTTCAGTGCCTCAAATATAATGATTTTCATATAGGATCTCTTGAGCTGGTTATTTGTGTCTCAGAACAGGCATGCTTCTAAAACGTCTGCGTGGACATTGAATGACAACATGTTAAAAACGTTTAGAATATCTCCCCAAAACAGTTTATTTGGACTGCCATCAGCATCCAGTGCCTGTGAGTGCCTCTGGGGTTTGGTGAAAAAAAAAATCACCAAGCATTAGCACGGACTCCTGAATTGGGAGACTGTTTACTTCTCTTGCAGGTAGGCACTCAGGTTTACCCAGACCCGAAACCCCCCGTTTTCTGACTAGGATGTTGACCATGTTGAATCACATTTTCAAAACTAGACAAGAGCAAGCTCTTCTACTAAGGCAAATCTGCCCCCATGAGCTTTAATAAAGCAATGCCAGTTTAAGTTGATAAGAGTCTTATTTCTTTCATATTTGTATTTGTAGAACATCTGTCTAAATAACAATACAACAAAATCCTTATAGCAAACTTAGCCCAGGACAAAGAAAATTCAGTTTCTTTTTCAGTTCAGTTTAAACATTTACTGCATTTAAAATGTTTTTAAAATAAGTGATAGATATGAAATGTTTCAAGAGTCAGCCTAGTTTCTGGGAAGAGCAGTTAAACAATGACTCTGATGAGATGTGAAGCCTACGTAATTAAGTTTTGCATACATGAGGCTGGAGTTAATTTTTTATGCATCATAATGTTTCTGTAGAGTGCTTCATTTTTTATGGGTTAGCTGTGGTGTTTTAGCTGCACTCTTTTCTTGTTCACACAATAACGAAATATACCGTATCTATGAAAAACAATCGACGTAAGGCCCTGTCGTGGCATTTGGTTCTGAAGCAGTTTTGCTTTCGCAGTACCAGTTGTCTTGCTCTCCAGACCTAGTCCATTTATACCACACTACTTGCTAACGTAGACATGGCCACAGTCAAAAGAGTACGTCTAAACTCAAGAAACCAAAATCTTTCCTGGGTGTCTCAAGTTAGACGTAGCTTGTGTTTCTCTGTAAACACTTGCCAAGTCACCCTCTTTCTAGGTTCCTATTGCAGATTTGAAGAACGCATTCAGGTGTTCTCACAGGGTTTATCCCACGGCATAAAAAACCCCACAGGGATCAACAATGAAATTACAGACAACAATTGCAGTGATATTGGCCTACGCTTGCACTTGCCTCTTTGGCAGTCTCAGAGTTCGCTATTCTGCCTGTTGTTATGTAGAAACACAGAAAAATCCATTATGTGTATGTGAAGCCAAGACAGTAAACATAAATCGATATTCCTAATGATAAAAGCACGTTCCAGAGGCTGTTCAAAAACCCAGGCAAACCAACCAATAACAACTGCAAAATGCTAGCGTCTCTGCCACGCAGCCTGAGATAAAAGTGTACCAATTTAAGAATTTAATGTGAGTAGATTCGTATTACATGTATGGTTATCAAAGTAAACATGGGCTGAGAGAAGCCATGAAGATAATTCTTGGATGTAGTTACACGTGTAGCATTTCTTAAACTAAAATGGCACATTGTTGAAAAGAACAGCTCAGGCTAAAAATACTGATTTTTACCTACATAATACTGCCAGTATATTTCCTCATGAGCTCTTGGAGCCCACAGAGTATTTATTATAGCATCTTATAGTATCTTAAAGATAAACCACAAGGGACAGAGGAAAGTATTTGTGCTCCCTCTAGTTTTTTAAAGACACCTTGAAAAGTTTTTTATTTACCGTTAACAAATATTTCCCTCCATTAGTGGTTTTAATATTCAGATGAAAATCTTGGGTAAAAGCCAAACCATCCACTGTATAAATCTTCAAAGGTATGTGGGCACTCACAGAGGGGTTTGGATTAGATATCAAAAATACACAAGCACTAAAATGCCTTAAGAGTCTGAGAGAGGTAATTGTAAGATCAGCTTCAGCCTGGGGAAGTGAGTCTTCCTCCATTCCCTCTGGAGGACAGAGGTAGGCTTCTTCGGGAGCAGGTCAGATCAGCTAAATCTCAGTGTCTCCCTCAGTTGCCTCAAGTCTTTTAGAGGTTTCAGTATCTGCAGCACTATCAAGTCTAAGTAGCTTAGGGACAATTTTAGATGCTTGTGTCCTCCAAAATATACAGATAAGTGCCTGAGAAGACTGATAAATGTCTCTGATCATGTTAGTGTCTCCCTGCCATTGATCCAAATGGTTTCAGTCCTCTCTTAGTCTGTACATGCAGCAGACTTTCTTTTCAGTCCTTTTCAGAGCAGAACCTTTATAGTATGACCTGGAAAAACAAATACCTTGAACTGCAAGTCAGATACCAGGTTTCTTTCTTACACTCAAAACAATTGAAAGTGAAGTAAGAGTTTAATTAAGTTATGAATTAGAATTAAGTTATGAATTACCTCTAGAACAAATCTCACTAATAGCAAATCTCTGTCTTGACTTACATAAATACTTTTAAATACTGTTCCTCATCCAAGAAAGAGCCTACAGCAAAAAAAAGACAGTGTGTGATACTTTGACTTCAGTATGTAGAAAGCATTACCCAAAGAGGGAATCGAGTCAGAGGGAAAACACTTTTTAGCCTGCCTATACAGACGTTTGCTGAATTGCTTGGGTTTTTCATACTGGTATTTCTGCTAGCATCTATTTCAACAGCTGTAGGAAATCTGAATGCTACAAATTCAGTACTCAAACAGTGCTTCAACAACTAAACTGAGGGGACAAGACCTGACATTCCAGATCATTTTTCCTTAGAACTAACAGAAAGAAAAGAAGACTTAAAAATGATCACGCTTATCTCCCTTCTTCCCTGCATTTGTATATTGTACCGAAGCATAGAGAATCCTAAAGCCTAGCACTGGGCTAGATCTTTCTCACTGCAAGTCAGTTCTAACAGTTTGGTCCCTACTTTGTCTATCATCTCCCTTAAACCGTGGAGGACACCCAAGCTACTCATCAGTGAAGGCTGCTCAGCCAGCTGCAGCGCTCCTCTCTTGAGCCAACACCATCACTGGTGCCACCACAGAATGATGCGAGGTTTGACGTATGGGAAACAGAGTGGAACCGCAGTATTTTTGGACCAGATTTTAGTATCTAGAGGTACAAACCAGTGCGTGGCAGGATTTTTACAAGCCTGTCGACATCAAACACCCATTGGTATTTCAGCATTTAGGGCGATTTTAAATCCCAGAAGAATTCCATCTGCTTCTTTAGGCACCTAGGTCTCATTGTGACGTCAGCCTGCTTTTGAAACAAGAATTTCAGAGAGGAATAGAGCTTAATCACCATTTCTTTTGGCTGCCTGGGCATTGGCATAAATACACATGATATTTTATGAGCACGCATACACATACACTTGTGTACACACACACATACACGTGCACCCAGAGGCTTGCAAGCCATCAGGTGGCATTTTCAATGGTGCCTAAGGCTACAGACACATAAGGGGAAGGGGAAAAGCAGATCACATGGTGGCAGCTACCCACACACCAACAGACTGCGCTGACAGGCTGGGAGAAGAGACGGCGGCAGCAGCACACAGGAGAGCAGGAATCTGGAACATGAGAAAATCAGCCCCAGTTCAGTCACAGGAAAGCTCCCAGATTTCAGTGCGGGGCCAGCGCGCTGGCAGAGGCTGCATCATTCATCTGCCACTTTCTGAAGCCAGGGCAGCTTGGCTTATCAAAGAAATCCGTGGCATGTGTCATTTAGATGCCCTTGGGCTCCTGAAGATGTTAATGTAATGTGTAAAGGTTCCCCTTACAGACACTTTTGAATTCCTGTGCTTTGTATTGGAAACCTAATCGTGACTGTGGGACTGTAAATCGCACTGAATTTATCTGCTACATGCTGAGTAAAAGTCTCTCCTCATAAGTCTACAGCTTACATGGCTTTCATCTCAAGGTTAGTTTTTCTTTCACAATGAAAACGTTACCCCAGCATTAGCAAAGAGATCCCATCCCCTCAGTTGCCAAATTGATAGTGCCTTCCCGTTTAGATACCATTATTGCAGATTAATTATTTAATCCAATCTGATTGTCATGCCCATTGACTGTTTACTAGCAAAGGCTGCTTTCATTTCTCTCTTTAGACGGTATAATACTGCCTGAGAAACTGCAGTTTGCAGATGCTGATATACGTATGTGGCAATACGTGATTTTGAAACAGAACAGACTCCCCTCAGCCCCCTGTTGAACATCATTAACTGTGATCACAATACTGCTGTGCGGTTGGACTGTCCACTTCTTGCACGTTGCATTGCTGTCACACAGATTTATAGTTAGGTAAACTCAGCAAAAATGTATGCAAATTGTTGATGAAACAGAATTTTGCAGCCATTTACACTCTCTGGCAGTATTTTCTACTTACCCTCCATATTTGCAAATGACTACAGGAGAGCTGAGAATCAAGATATTTATCATGATGATCGATGTCAATGAAAAAGAAGTTCTATTTTCGACATCTGCTAAAAAACTGTTCACTCTTGGTAAGTGGGTGAATATATTCTTGCAAGGCTACCCTGAGGAAAAGAACAATGGTTTAAAGCTTCACTGCTCCAATTGTTTTGTCATTCCTACAACTAGTAACTGTTGCGGTTGAAAACTGTCATCTGGAAAATTGTCCTATAAAAGATGAGATTGTGTCAAGAACAAGATTTGGCTAAGAAATGCTATTTTAGCTTCTTTTTTTTTTTTTTTTCAGATGGGGTATCTTATATAAAATTAAATAAGCATTCTGGTTTCAGTGGGTTTCAAGATTTTCAAGACTTTTTATTCTATTTTCTTCTTTTGTAACTATAAGCATGTGACTGAACAGAACTGATTTTTTTTCTCATCTTCTGAATCATCAGAGTTCAGTAAGACTGAAAAGACAGAGTAACAAAAGGAGAAAGACATTTTTAAAACTCAGCCAACAATCTAAGTTTTAAAAAGTTGAGTCCCATAGCTGAAAAGAGTAAACATTTCAAAAATAAAAAAGAGATAAAAAGTAAAAAACCTTAGATGATATTCTTATTGTTAGTCTCAGTGAAAGAAAAAGGGGGGAATTAATATAAAAATCTCCTGAACAATATACTCTAATCTAAAAAAAAAAAAGGAAGAAAGCATTCTATTTTAAAACCTGAAAATGAGAAACCTCCGAAGCATATAATATTTATTTAAATTTACTTTAGCTTTCCATCAACTCTTACATGTAACCACAGAATTAAAACTTGTCCATACCTACCTCATAGTCATATTGTTAAGGTATTCAGATTTATAACACTCCAATAAAATGAAGAATTATGGTTTCCTGTCTATTAACTGGGGAAACATGATGACAGTAACAGTTTTGTGTGAATTAGGACTGTGGAATATGCCTTAAAATTAGAAAAGGAATGTATTTTAACTTCGTTTTCAAAAGGATTGATTGTTAATGTTTCCTCCTTAGAGAACTATTTATGCCTAGGATTTCTTCAGACAATTTGGCATATCAACACAATTCTATCGATAGCTATTTTTTCATAAACAAGGATAGATAAACGCATGCTCAAGTACCTCATTATTTGCCTTGTATTCCCAACTCCTTTTACAAAGTGTGACTCACCATTTTACCTACAGTGATATTTTACGATTCTAGGTGAAGCAAATTCTATTTACTTCTCTGATTATAGTCTCCAGTTCTGATACGTATTGTCCCATATCAGACATTATCACCTTATTTCTGGCAATGTCAATGACATGAGGAAGTGGTTTTACGTGATGGAAATAGCTCTTTTCTGTAATCCTTTACGAAAACCATGCAATTCAACTACTGATTGTATGACTATATTGGCTAAATGTAATAGCAGGCTGTTGGAAAACATGCTATGGAAAACTCTCTCAGAGAATCTCCTGACGGTCTCATTGCATTTATCATGGACAGCTGGTCCCATCTAGGAAGCTAAAAGTTAAAGCGTAAGCTAAAACGTAAAAGTCTTGATAAAATTTGGTTAGATAAAGTTACCTTTATAAAGAGGAGAGTATCTGGGGTGGATTCAAGGAGAAAGTGCCTGATGGAGAGCAAGCAGGAAGACCTCGCTGAAGGGTTTGAAGAAGACAGTCTTTTCCTCTGCCTCTTTTACCAGAGTGAATGGTCTTGAGTGAGGAGGATCTATGTGAAGACCTTCTCTTGCCTTACAACCCTATTTTCTTACATGAAGGTTTGATAAGGTTTGCTTCACTTTAGCTAAGAAATCTGTCTTGTCACCATCAACAAGGAGAAACAGCTTCTGGGAAGGAGATGGGGTCAGTCCCCACTGGTCAGGCTGCGACTGAAGCCAGGGTGCACTAACTGGGCCCCAGCCTGATGCTGGGAGGATACAGGAGATGAGAAGAGACATGAGGTCTGCAGGAACAGGAAGGAAGGGAATAAACAAGAAAATAATAATACGGAGTAGGGATCACCCTGTCCTGCAGCCACATAGCCACAATAGCAGCCATTGCCTGAAACCAAGGGAGAAGGTTTTGCTCATCTGTGTTCTCATCAAAGCCAGAAATAAAACGAACAAAAAAAAAATCCTCCAGCCATCTCCTGTTAGGGCGTTGTTTTTTGGTTTTTTTTCCTAGCTGATTTAACAGATAACACTCAGCTAAAATTCATTTGGCACTCTGCTAAAACTTGACATAAATATGCTCTAAGATTGACGTGAGATATAAATGCGAGATTCGCTTTAACTGCCCTGAGAGAGACACGGGGTTTAGCCTCTCATGACCTGCAGCACTGTAAGTCTAGCTGCTGACCATTAGTACTGGTCACTTATCACCGCCTTTTCAGCAGGAATTACTGTAGATTTAAGGACAGTGAACTGTTTCTCCTTACCTTGAGGTTTTTTTCTATGTTAATGTTTCAAATCCATTTTTTCCCAAGAAATAAAAACTTCTAGCTGGAAAAGCTTGTATTAGACGTTGTTGGCAATGCCAAAAATAACAATAAGACTTTGAGATTAACAATATTATTCAAAGAGTGAATCAGATGAGTGATATCTTCATTTAATAACCTCTGTTAGTTACTTCTGCTTATGAGAGGACATAATTTCCCTGGCTCTCATTTTATTTTTGGGAAGTTTAGCAATGCAAGGATGCTCCCTTAGGATCACAAAGCAAACTTGGAAGCTAGAGACGCAGAAGGAGTATTTGTTAAAAAGTATATAATTGTAAGCGCCAGTTTTTCTATAAAAAGGAAGCTGAGAAGCATGCTATGAATGTTCATTTGCAAAGTCTCAAGCTGTGACTGCATAGCTGTGAATCTCATTCCGCTATTGTCAAAGCCGCGCATTGGTAATTGGCGAGAATGGATGGCTAGCCACATACAAAGTAACAAAAGTTACAAGATCAGCAGCAGCTAAATATACTTGCTGCTCCTACAAAGTGTATAATCTACTTTTATTCTTTTTCCTCCGAGAGCTGCGTGATGGGTGATGAAGTACAAAGTTGGGGAATAAAGTGGAAGCGCAATCCCCATAACTCAAAGCTGGAATCCAAGCCCTCTGCTTTGACCTTCTTTCTGCTCTTCAGCAGACCACAGCTCTGCAAGAGGGGCCAAAGCGGCAGCAGATTCCAGCCGGCGTTCACCAGTGTGTTACTCAGCAAGCCCTTCAGGGACCCCCAGGTGCTCGGATGTATTAAATCACACGGTTGTATCTGCAACCGATGCTCCCCGGGGGAAAAGCATCACCAACTGGGAGAGGGAGCCTGGAAGAAAGTTCTTAATAATATCATGTGGCGCGGTACGATGGATGTAACGTGACACGACACGCAACGTGATGGGCTGGAACTTGGTAGAATGGCAGCTATCTAGGGGGTAGGAATTTCACCTCAGCAGTGACCCAGATTGCAAAATGTCTGCTATAAATTGCTGTAATGTAGGGAAGATGCTGCGAGTAAAAAGATTGTACCTTTTTTTACAACAGCTGTGAATCATTTGACATTTAGGCAATAGTGCAATAAAAATAATAAATAATAATTTAGCCAGAGCCTGGTGGGTCCTTTAATAGATGCAACACTTGAGCTGCTGGTGTCTCTTGAGCATTTCTGAAATGTTACCAGAAAACACAGTTAAAAGAAGATCCCGTTGGTAGTTCTGAATGTCCTCTAATGATTCCCTATCCAGATAATTTGCTTAGACTTATCACCTTTACTATCATAAATCAAACCTTGATGTGATTTTAAGTCCCTCAGCTACCCACACAGAAAATATATTGTATTAGATTGTTTTCTGTTGCATTTTATTCCTTCCTGTTCCAAGAAGTTTGGTAGAAATCAAAGCAAGTTTTTAAATTCTAGGGAATTTGAAGGTGGGTCTTTTTTCAGACGTTGAAACAGCTCAGTCTTGTCCTTCATTTTGGTGGAGGGTCTGAAGGAAAATGTTTCCAATTAGAGGGGGGAGGGGGTCCTGTTTTTGCAGTGTCTGAAAACTGAGAGAGTTGGGTGGAGGCTTAAGATATACAAAGATGGTTTCTCTGTAACAAAATGAGGAAACTTGGAATTTAATTTCTGGTTGTTTTATAAAATTAACTTTCTAAGACATGGGTTTTGCCACTCCAGCTATGGTTCTGGAACAGTAAATTGGGCGTGGATTGAAAACGAGGAAACCACTAGTGGTAGCACCATGACTAGGTGAGAAGAAAGGCACCACAAAAAAGTGTGTAGAAGCCCATCTGGGAACCCTCTGACCTAAAAAGGATGCTTCAAGAAGAAGGAGGAAGCCGGAGTACTCAGATTATGAGAGAAGTTTCATTATGCAATGAAATGTGGCTATTTCAAACCTTGTTTCCTTTTGAACGACCAAAACTGGTTTAAGCCACCAGTGAACAAAAACTATGTATCAATGCCCCAAAACCCCTGATTTTGGCTCAAAACTGAAAGTCTGCATCATGATTTTAGCCCTTCTAAACTTTTTAATCTCACATAAAAGTGTACTGTAAAAACAAAACCCACTGTTTTTATCTGAGCATTTTCCTTTCTGATGGTCTCCTGAACTAGAATTCCAGTGCAAATGGCTCAGGTTGGAAAGTGTTCCTATTTTGACATCAGATCCACTTCTCCCATTGGATTATACTCATGCCCAAGACCTTGTGTGTATTGGTGTGGCAATAAGGAGGGCACTATGGAAGGAACAGGGACTCCTACTCAGGAAATGGCCCAAGAGGTGTTTTGAGAGGGATTGCAGGGAAGGAGAAGAGACAGAGAGCTGTGTAAAGGACTAAGGAGGCACTCGTGAAAAGGACTGTCACAGAGGAAAGACTAGAAATTGAAGTGATTGCTGTAGGCAGGCAGGGAGGGATGTGAAAGAGAAGTGGCAGATGGAAAAACCTGGGAAAGGTGCTGGATTTAAAGAACAGTGGTATGGCGTGATCCTGACAGGGGAGTATTCGCCACAAAGAGAAGTGTCAAGATCAAAACAATTAACTACTAAGGCGGTCATAAAATTCAATTTTCTTAAGCATAATGAATGTCAGATTATTTTGAAACACATTCATTCTCAAGGTGCATGATTCACCACTCTGCATTTTGTTTGTAAGGGGAGCAGATTAAACTCTTGCCTGAGGTTGAAAGACAAGGGGACCTATGGAAAAAAAGGGGGACATTTTCCTTCACTCATCTGATCTGGAGGCAAATGACCCATCTGGAGCCAAGCAAAGAAGGAACACTGAGCAATAGCAGCTTTTAAGAGAAAGTGGAAGCAGCATCCTCTTTTTTCGAACAGGGACTCCGCCAGAGCAGTCCTATGAGTATGGCAGCAGGTGAGGCAGAGATATGATGGATAAGGGGGAGTGAGAGAGACACTGATAAATGTTTTCCAGGTCTGAGAAAGAAAGCTTGAGCAGATGTGCTGCTCTCTGCCCGACAAGGACATTGCGGGCGCAGAGCCCCTAACCAAGAGGTGCACTATCCAGTTGACCAAGACATACTTTAACCAAGAAACGGCTGCCAGCTGTCTCCTCTCCCCGAGAAGAGTTAAGTCCTCATTTCAGAGCAGCTGTAGGCAGCTCTGCAAGGGCAGTCCAGGGGACAAGGAGGCAAGGGGGCCCAGGAGCAGGCTGTAGGCATGGTTGCTGCCCCAAAACCCCACCCCTGGGGGCAGAGAAAAGCCCAGCTGCACCTGAAATAACAGGAAGGTGTGAGTGCTTGTGAGTCTGCGCCTTGGAGTCGTGGTCTCTCCAGTCTCCAGACCAGGGAGCTGCTCTAAGTACAAAATGGGTCCTCTCTACCCCAAACACAGACGCATCCTCCTCGGGGTCAAGCAGGATGGAGACGGATGCAAACTTGTCCCTTACAACTGTGCACATCTGGGCATGCAGCTGGCCTATGCGGCATGATCCAGGCAGTTTGAAAGGCTCCCAACTAACCCTGCTTAAACGCAGGCTCATATATACCGTGTGGAGCAGCCATCCCTTGTTCGCCCTCTCCAAAAGTCTGTTTAAGCAGGTGATGACCTCCTGGCAGCACTGTCAGCCATGGCAGTGGCTTGGGAGGAGGCGGGTAGCACCTGAATAAAAAACTCGGTGTCTGGTTCATCACTGTCCTCTACTTTCCCCTCTCCTCTCCACCTTTTCTAAAGCCTTTCTGTTGCTTTCTCGTTTCGTTTTCCGATAATCCCCCCTTCCTTGTTGTAGTGAACTGATCTGTTCAGAGACAAAACCGCCAAAGAGTTAAACAGTAATTATTGAACAGGCAAAGGCACACGGACCTACACCTAAAGTAGCACAGTCGTAAAATACTTCTGTCGCAGATCCAGAAGCACTGCACAAGTCTATTTTGAATAGTCTCCTGATAATTTTGTGCATTTCAGAGGGCAAGGTAAGTTTAGGTAGGCCTTTTACAGATCACGGCACGTAGCAGCAGGTTAGCTGGCAGACTGAAAGGGCTGCATCTCTTCAGCATTAATGTCTGGACACTGCAGAACACGTCTCTTTTTCAAACCAGAAGTACTGTTAAGGGAACGTCTAGCAGCATTTGGAGGGATCAGGGGGACACATATTTGGGGATTTCACTGAAACTCTTTGCTTGTTATTCCTGTGCGTTTGTCTGTGCTAACTGCAGTTTGGAGCTCCATATTTGGGACTGCGTAAATGCACTCAGACAGCAAGGCAAGGCAGAGGAGCTGGCAAAATGGGCAAGCAGGCTGGCACACAAAGGGCAGCAGTAACGCACCCTTTGTACCAGCAGCTGGTCCCCCTGGACCAGCTACTTTTTCCAGCATAGCCCCGCAGGGATGCTTCATTGTGCACATGATACAGGCTAATCTGTTTGGGTTGGCCCCCCTCAGACACCCACCTCCACCAAAGCCCATGGCAAAACTGCCTCCCGTCTTCCTCTGTGTCACCCTGTCGGCGATATCAAAGCACAAGGAGGCCAATCCATTCCCTTAGCCCGATTTCCACTTCCTTTCCCTTTAGTAAGTATACGTGCATGCTGTTAATACGGTTTCCTTGGTCATCTTTCTGTTACTTCTCTTCGTATTTTTCTACCAGGACTTTGTCTTTGGTTGTTGTTTGGGGTTTTTTTCTTTAAGGCAAAAAAAAAAAAAGATACTATTTGAGCTTGTCTTATTTCACTTTCAGAAAAGTAGAACATACTGCAGAGAATATATGCAGTTGGACTTGTGTGGCTGTAACCCCCCCCTCCTCTCCCAGACCGTTTCTGCTGGGAACTGAAACACTTTTACCACGTGTTGGGTGACAAAACACATTAGTATATTCCTTATATAGAAACACCATATACTGGATACCACTGTGTTTTAAGCATAATTGGGAATGAACATTGTAATATGAGCTCTAAAAAGTTGGACTCGGACAAGTGAGCATTAATCGTTCCCAAGGAAAGGACTGAGATGAGATTTGGCTTCTGCATTATGTTCTAGCAGAGATAGCAGGCAGCTTGTATTTGCTTTGGGAAGTTTGGCATGTTCCATTCGATTGCAACTAATTTGGTAGAAATACACTTGTATCCTGCATAAACATCAAGGAAATCTGTAATGAAAGCAAGACGGCATGTGCACATACACAGAAAAGAAAGGATGATAAAAGAGGCAGAACTGCAGCCACGCTTACAACCAGGCAGCAGGTGAGCCCTGAGACAGATCATCTGCTCACCAGAAGACATCTTCACCCCCTAAATTCACATGTCTAGATCCCCTAACCTATTAGCATAAGATAAATGTTTCCTGTCTTACAGGGCAGTGGAGGCACATGCCACTTGACAAGCATATGCCTTGTGGTCCCACACATCCTCCATGTAACAACCACATTCTTTCACAGCTCAGAGATAGAAGGCTCGGAGGGAGACTTTCCTTGCTCTTTTTTTTTTTTTTTTTTTCTTTTTTCACCTTTGGATCAACTTTTGAAATAATAAAGAGCTTCCTTCCCAGTACCTCTAATTGGCAATGAAAAGCTAAGAACATTAGGCCCTTGGGCCCAATCCTGCAAATGGCTCTTAGAAAGCAGCCCACCTTATCTGCAGAGAGCTTTGGTTAAAATCAGGATAACAGTATTACCAGAATGGGGAGCTGGACTCCGAGCGGGTGAGTGGAGCCAGGAAATTACTTGTGCCAGGAACCTGGCATTTATAAAGCTTGACCCTGCACAGCAACCTGTGTGAAAGATGAGGCTTGTGAAGGCTGTTAAATCTGTCTTCAAGGAATAGCACTAATATCAGTCCTTCCAGCTTTGCAATAACCAGACGTGAAAGACTCAGTAGCTTAATAGCTTGTTTATGAGTCAGCCTGGGCTCCTCTGCCCCACATGCCTGGCCTCCAGCTACAGTCCTGCAAGGACAAAATACAGTCTTTCTTCAGTTTTCTTTTCCTACCCACCACAGGGGCTTCTGGAGAGGCTTGAAAAAGTACAGCAGCAGGAGCAACAAGCAGAACAATTTTCGGACTCGCCTTTCTAGAAATGCCTCTCCCGGCTGCCTGCGCTCGTGCTCTGACAGCAAAACTCCTCTAGAACCACTGATGTATTCTTGTCTTCCGTGAGGTGTCTGGGAGATCTGGGCATAAAATCCAGGGCATGGCTGTGCATTAAGCAGTACCATTTTCACCTCTCTCTAGCTCTCTGTGGTGCAGCAGCTTCTTTCTTCTTTGTTGCTTTAAGTGAAAGGAGAAAGTCCTTAGCTATTTCTCTTGACGTTTGGTTTTTAAAGATTTTTTTTAAACATCTATTGCTCCGTATGCTTCACTTTTCTGTTTTCTTCCCTTTCTCCCAATTATTTTGAAAAGAATTGCCATGGCCTCATTCACTTTATACTTCTGGTATTTTGGGATTCCAGACTTTAAAAGACAAGTCTCAAATACCAGCATGAGCTTCAGACAATGAAATCATTAGCTTGAAAGAAGGAGCTCAAGCTGTCCATCAGCAGTAATGTTTGCTACATGACAGAACGCAGAGAGATATGTATACAGGAAAGAAAATACTGGTTTGCAATGCAGGAAATCACCACAGTAATATTTATTAAAAAGTTAAGAAAAGGAGTAAGTAAAATGTACTTGTTGGAGCATTCTGAGGACAGTGATGAGCCAGTGAAATATTTTCAGTGCTCTGATCAAGAACAGTGTAATGTGGTCAGGGTGTAAAGGTATCCCAGCTCAGGGCATATTTGTCTAAGAAAGCATTTAGTTTGGAGATACTATTTCTGAATGACTGGTTGGTGTTATAATTGCTTCAAGCTTCTAATTATTTTATAGCTTAAGTGAAATTACTTCTTCAGAAGAAAATATTGGGGTTTTTTACATCTATACCATGCTGTAATTTAAGAACAGGTAAAACTGAGCTCCAGATAAAAATTTAACACAATTACTCCTTATTTTGCTAAATACGTTCTCATGAATTGAGTGTTTCCTGCAATGAACACTCATAGCTCTTGCCCTCTCAATGGGACTAGAGCACTTAGGGACAGTTCAGGTCTTTTTACAACAGAATTGGATTGAAACCACGTCTCCTCTCTTTTTCCTATTACACTTTAAGATCCTGAGCCACAGCAGCATTCAAACTTAACTTTGAATATCTGAGTAATTTCATTGTCTCCATTGGCAGCGCTGTTTAGACGGGGTTCTTCATGCTAACTACAGCCATACACTGCTATTCCACATCAAAACAGACAATATCATATTACGAAAAAGGAAAACGCTTTATTTTTATGCAAGTAAAATATATAAATGTGAAATAATAAAAATACTCCTGGCTTTTCTCTGGATATGAATCTACACACAACTGCTACAGCACACGAGAGCATCTCTATCCGTGTTGCTGCAGTAAAGCACTATAGGAGTAACGCTTGACTTTCTTGTCGAAGGTTAGAGACAGTTGTCATTACCTCATCCTCCTTCATTTCACCCACTGTTATAACTCTCCTTCAGGAGAAGAAGCAGGGAGGGCTGACATACCTGTTGCTCAGCACTGACAGATGTCTCTGCTATTATTACAAGCTTAATCATAATTCAGTTGCTCGCAGTATGTTACTATGTCTTATGCTGGATCTAATGAAGCTGCAGATACATCGAAAGAAAGAAGGAAAAAATATCAACTCTATTTTGCAGATCGTTTGGGGTCAATAAATACCCAGATTTTTTGGATATGTCTGAGCAAAATTAATTCATGTGTTTATAAATGCCAGAAGCAGAGGACATTCTGAGAGCAAACTACTCCAAGCTGGAAAAAAAGGCATCTGGTGACTTGGCTGTATGGCCAGTTTCCTCAAGCCGCTCATTATTAGCCTTGTGCTCCGTGTGACCTTTCCTGGCTCTCTCCTGAGCAGAGATGAGACTACAACGGGAGGTCGGATGCTTCCTCATCACTCTCACCCTCCACTTCCTTGCTCGTTTTCAGCTGCAGAGTGAGTCAATTTGGGAAGGTTGTTTCTTTATGTTAGAAAGCAATCATTAAGGAAAAATTAGGTAGGTTACACAGTTGTGTAGGGCATAATGATCTGGATGAATATAGTAAGGTCTGTTGGCAGCTGAGATGGTGAAGTTGCTTTTAAGGTTTGCCTGCTGCAGATTTAAAGCTGCACTTACAAAGTCTCTGATATGGGGGAGCAGCTGATGTCTCACAGGGAGCTAATTCTGTTTTGAGAAACGTGCTGAGGGGATGCAGCCCCCTTTAAAATACATTTTTCCAAAATATGGTCACACGTCATATGCCACAACCCCACTATTATGGGCATAACTCTGCAGGATAGAAAACTGTGCTTTTTAGTCATACACAGGGACATAGAAACAGGGTAGGTGGGCTATGGCTGGCTCAGAGCACTGCCCTCCTTCCTGAACAGTAATGTCTCTTACTGCCAGGTACAGCCGGCCCTGCCCACCGCTGCTCCCCGTGTCTGCAACGTGAAGCTCTTTGTGGAAAGGACTCTCTTTTTCTTGTTCTTCTGCATAGCAGCCAGCCCTTTGCTAGGATGCAAGGTGATGCAAAGCTTCTCCTTTTCCATATCTGATGGGAACGGATCCACAGCTGTGGTGCAACCACACGCAGGTCTGACGTGCTGAAATGGTGAACTATGGATGAATTATTTCAAGTGGAGAGGGGAAGACATTGCAGATCCCCTGGGAAAGGGCGTGACTGGGATGAAGCCACCAGATTTCTGAACTGCATAGGGTCCACAGGCTGGAGGTTATACCCTCCTGACACTAGGCATTCATGCAGAGAGCTTAAAAGCAACATAGTGAAAGCAGAGAATGACATAATCAAATAACTCTTAAGATTTATCTAGAGGACTTTGTCATTTTTAGAAGAAAAGAAGAGATTTGTGCATTAATAGCCAAAGTGGGTGAAACTATTGCTACAGTCCTCACCCTCCCTTTTTTTCCTGCATTCATCTTCTTATATCTTTGTCTTTTACTTAAGAAGTCCATGATCACCTCTTCTTGTTAAAATGGGAATAAATTAGCAATTACCAATTAACTTAGTGGCCACCTAGAAAGGACTTTGGAGCAAGAAGCAAGATTGGGATTTTGAAACAAGCTTAAAGAAATTTAGGCTGGTACATTACTCCAATTGCTTTCCACTGAGAAATGGTCACTTTCCCGTAGCCCTTCTTGTACCATTCAAGGCAATTCTTGGGAAGGATAAATGCTAAATTCATCTCGATCTTGTAGAGTTTAACTATGTGTCTTAGTACTACTCCTCCTTAAAAGCCTATATGATGGCTTTATACTGACTGTTAAAAGGAAAAGTCACTTAAGGCAAACTGGATAGGGAGCAGCAGAATAAAATGCACATATATGGCTTAGCTGCATTTGTTACCATGACCATATTTCGTTGCTATGGAGAAACACGTTTATATACGTGCCAACACAGTTGGGTAAGTGCCAAGCTACCGACTATTGCAGAGATTTCAAAGATGAGTGACAGAAGTTTCTCTCCTAAATGGGGGATTTTGAGGGACAGAGGACATTCATCTCCATTTGTCAATTTAAGATTTGCTCAGTCATTTGAAATCACTAGATCTTCGGCATACCTAACATAATTAACTGCGCCTAGAGTAATTATAATGAAGTCAACACAACACAGAATTCTCAAGTTTATGACATAATGTAGCTATTGTGGTGCTAATTTTTTTAATTTGATAATATATTCCAGCAGATGCCACATATTAGAGCTCTTCTTTTCTCTCTCTTGGCATTGTCTAACAAAACAAAAAAAAAACGGCAAAAGGCAATATGGAAGACTGCCAGGAAAAGAAAAGAGAAAAGCAGTAAAAAGACTACCTAAGAAAAGTTAATAATGCACTGCCACAGTGGATGCAGAGTATTCAGAAGCCGCTGATCACATCCTCTGATCTCATGGAATTTTATGTGGTATTTCTTTAAAACGTGTGTTTCAGCTTTAAGGTTCATATTTTCAAACTTCTGTCACACCTTTAGAATAGAAGAGGTCATTTCTGAAAAAATAAATCTTCTTCAAAGTGATACCACCATCCAGAATCAAAAAAGAAAAAAAAAAAAGAAAAAAAAAAAAAGGCCGTAGTCCTACCAAGAGTTATGGTAGCTGGCAGCCCTGCAGCTGTTGAAGATGAAGCACCTGGCAAGTACCATCACCTACTAACAAAACGTGGTGCTAATGCAGATCCAGTGTGAAGTATTCCCCGGATTTCAGGAGGCTGGCAAGAAGTGGACTAAGCGCATACGAGTTTGTGGAGAGAAGAGACTGACACAAGTGCACAAGGCTGTTTTGTAGGCAGTGTTAATTTTTAAAATGTTAGCAAGAACACAGGAGAGCACATTCTAACTAGTTCTCACTGCATGACCTGAAAAATGCGGATTTATTCTTATCCACATTTTCCTTTATCAATGCACCTCTGGTTTGGGATCAGGTAGGACAATTCCTTTAACAAAGGACACAAGGAATATCATTCGGCATTTCAGCAAACAGCACAGTGGTCTAATCTCCTACCAGAGTGCTGCTCCCACAAAACCAACAGCCTCATGGTCTCCTGTCTTCCAACACCGCGTCTTGTGATACTGTCTGCTCTCAGCCTGAGCCACACCACAGCCTGGTAACTTCATACTCATGCTGGCCAAGAGAACATACCTAGAGCTGTCTACGACGCAGGAGAGACCCTACCAAGAGCATAACTCTTGTGTTAAACACAAGGAGTTCAGTTACCTGCAGCCCATCCACTGAGGCTCCACCAAGCCCTCTGGAGGGCTGAATGGCTGGGGTGCAGTGGCCGCTGCCACAGCACGGCGGTGGAAATAGGCGTGGGAGTAACTTGCTTATCAAAACTAAAATTCACTTTTTTTCTCTACGTTTTTGCCAGTGACTTAATCTCACTCCTCTGCTCATTTTCTCCACAGCAAACTACCCTCCCAGGGAAGAACTGGCATCACTAGAAGAAAGCAGAAAGCAACTGGTAACAAAGGGCCCTGTGCTTGCTCCTGTTTCCCAGGGAAGATGGCAATCACCATTTTGGTTAACAGCAAGGCTGAACCAGGACATCCAAAGATAAAAGCTTGACTTGGAACAAAGACAGAAATAAAACCGGATCTGTATGTTACTGATAGCGATCAGATTAAAGAGGTTTATTTTCCTTATGAGTTTATCCAACTGACTACTGAGTTAAATATACCTGTTGTTTTCTGACATTTGTATGAGCTATCATCTCAGGCATGTATTTTAGTAGAATTACTAGTTCAATGTCCAGAGCTGCTTTACTATAGTGTGCATCTGAATGCACGCTTGAATTCTAAATACGTAAACATTTAATAAAAAAAAAAATCTCCACTATAAGAATAGAATGACAATAAACAGAAAACAAGAATCAAACCCCAAAGCTGTCCTCATAAATCCCCTCAAATTCTGTAATGACCTGGTGGGCGATCGGTGGTTACATGACATACATTTGACGGTTCAATCTAGTTGCCGCTAGTCCAGACTATTCCTAGTCTGCAACTTTGGCTCCCAATCTCCGGTTACTGCAGCAGCAACTCCTGCATTCCCAGCACCACATCGGAGTGTCCCACCAGCTCCCTGCACCACAGCCCAGAGGTCAGCAGTCCTCTGACCTACAGGGAGCTGCTTCCTACCCTCAGCCCCACAGCACTATCAGATGATGTGACTACCTGAGGGGCAGGGAGGAGTGCGTTGCCGGTACATCCATAGCATGTGACACAATCCCACGGTGGGAAATGAAGCGCTGATGCAGGGCATACAGAAAACGTTATCTAGCTCAAACAAAAGCTGTGGGCCTGATGCGGGAGTTAATGGTTAAAATCCTATGCCCTGTGTTATGTAGGAGCTCAGACAAGGTAAATGTTTCCTTCTGGCCTTTCCTTCTGTATCCATGAATCTATAATTGGGTACTTTGCTGGTGGTGCTGCACACTCCTGTAGCAAAGACCTCTTCTTGAAAGATCTCAGGATCTTCTCTTGAGAGAAGATCTCTTCTTGAGAGAAGCCTTGTGCAAGGAAATCCAGTGCAAGCGCAAAGGCTATCTAGGATTACCAGAGGATACATTTTCCTAGGTAAAGAAAAGACTGTAACATGCTTGGTGGTTCCTGTGGGAATTTCCCCTTCCCATTCCCTACTTCCACCAAGTTTATCCAAGAAATAATTAGAGGAAGTGATACTTATTTAATTAAATAGGTATCTCTGTGGGAACTGAATGACTCTAGAGATCATTTCTGGCGACGGGAAATGAGGACTTTCCCTGCTTTTATTTATCCCAGACAAGCATCATAAGTCACTTTCATGAGAGAGTTTGTGAGTGATCTCAAGCGCTGATACCCAACTATTTGAATGTGCAGTTGCAGTTCCTGTCGTCACCTATCACCCTTCCTCTAACTCCTTGTCTCTCAGGTCACCTTGACTTTCTGCCTTATCACAAAGGACTTGAACCTCTGCCTTATCATTGTATGACTGACAGATCCTATCACATAATGAGCACATATCTGGTCACAAGGTTATGGGTACCAGCAAGGCCTTGTCACATAAGGGTACAAAGCATGAGACAAAGGCATTTTAGCCGTATGACAGATAGTATTTGCTTATGTGACAGGGAAAGAAATATAGGATCCCAGGAAAGAGGGTGTTGCATATAAAGGTGGTGAGAATTGCTTCCAGCCCACCAAAAAGCTGTTCACCTTGCAGCCTGCTTAACAGATTTCCAGCCTTTCCTTTTCAGGGCTGGACGCCCTGATATACGGTCCGCGATTGGGCCACAGACTGGAAAATTTTTTGGAAAGCCAGCCTGGCTGCTTCAAATGATCCTCTGGATTGCGAAGTGCATATATGACACGGCTCCACTGCGCCATGACAAACACAACACACTCAGTTAGTTTTACACCTCGCTTCTCCAACGCGAAGCTCTGCTGATTACTTAGGGTGAGAAAAGTGGCTGTACCACAGCCGAGGTTCCCACCTGCAGTCGTGATCAGCACCCTGACAACACATAAACCAGTTTTACAACTGCTCCTTGAGCAAGTCAGAAGTGTGGCTGAATCTCCCTGGTTGGCCTTGGCTCCCTCCTGGCCACCAGGTTCACAGGACACTGAAAGAGATGTTGCTGACAAAGAGGAGCCAGCTGCAGTTCCCCACTGTTAGGGAAGGCAGCGCGTGCATGGAGCTCTGGAAACAAGGATGTTTCATCCGCCCCGCTCCCAAAGGTGGGAGACATGACATTTTCCAACATGACAGGGTTAAACTCCCATGGAAGCCATGTCCTGAAACTAGGCAACGTAAAGGACCAATTACAGTTATTGGGACCATGAAAGGAAGGGGAAAGGGAGACATTGTTTGACACATTGGAGTGTATATCTTTCTCTCAGACACACAATTAGTATCATAAAATTCACTATGAATAATATTTACATGCACCACATAAGCTTGACTAATGCTTCTTCAGAAAATCAAAAAAGCATTTTGGCCCCTATGGAGCTTTCACGCCCTCTGATCTCACCCACGGTCAAACTGCTTGACCCTTCTCTAAGCAGAAGAAATCACAGTTTCACAAGACCTGTAAGACTACCCTGAGATCAGGACCAGCCGGGAGCTTACTGAAACAAGATCTTTATGCAAGATGTGCTTAAAAAACACTAGTTGCCACAGGTGACAAAAATGCAGGAATATTTATGTAATTTTCTGTAATATCTCTTCACTTGGGCACTCGCACTCCTGTCCTCAGTGGAAGTTCAGCGCCTTGCCACTGAAGTGCACTACATTATTCAGCAACCACAAAACAGAGGGAGAGAGAAAAACAATGTTATTGCTTCTAAGGCTGGGTCGGGTCACCACTTAAAAAAATCACAGCTACGTTACCAGGAGTGCAGACAGGACAAAAGCTATGTCCAAAGTTATAACAGAAAGAGCAACTTGGCCCAGTCGAAAGCACTCAGGAATAGCTCAGAAGCCTCCATTGTCATTCAGGTGCATTACAGAGTATGAATTAATTAGCAGGAGGCTTTCAGAAAAGAATTGAATCCTTTATTGGCAGTTCTCAATGTGAAAGCCCTGTCACCACAGCTCAGAAAGTGACTCAGAAATGACAATGAGAAAGAGACAGAGAACTGCCACAATATCCAACTCCCCCTCCAACACCAACCCATCAAGCCAGTCAGCCAGCAAATTCTGCTTTTAAATGTTATTGGTCACATACCATTATGTAACTAATATCGTGTCATATTACTCCAAACTGCACCCTGTTGTACACCTAAGTGACAGAGCAACTCTTAATGTAATGCGGAGTGGAACAAATGCAGGAAGAAAAGATACTGACTTATGAATTGCATGCCTGCTACCAATTTACGGAGTGATTATCCAAACTGATTCATATTTTTATTTTTAATACGATTATATTTCCCTCTACCTTCGTCCTCCTCCACATTCTTCCCTACAGCTCAGATGCCTTTTTTTTTAGTTCACCAAACAGATGCAAAAGCTGATATTTCTCTGCCCACATTTCTCTAGCAAAAACCCTGCAACCTTGTGCTTAATGAGGAAGAGTTTTAATACAAGGATAGAGAGGTTAAATTGGCTAACAGAGAAAAAAAGAACTGGATAAGAAAAAGATCAAGTTTCCATGGTAACTGAGCCACATCCTATAATACTCTTGACTTTATGCATTTATTTATTTATTTCAGCTCTATCCGTTTCTAAGGGATAGGTTAGGAAAATGTCCAGGAATTCAGAATTGAGAAAACTCTGTTTTTAAATAGGGGTCCAGACCTTCAGCTGCTATAAATCAGTACAGCTTTGCTGAAGTCGGCATGGCTAATCACACCGTCGTGATTTACACCACTTAAGGATCTGGCCCAAGCGCCCCACAAAGAAATTAAACGTATGAATATGAACTGTGAGACATAAGGTCAGTCTGAAAATCTGCACAATAGAGAAACCACCAGAAATTACTGCATGGGATTATATGGGGGTTGCACATAACTGCCGTCCCTTGAGGTGGCTCTTCAGAAAGGATAGTTTTTTATGTAGGTCCCCTGCTTGTACAAAGAGGGGAAGGGAGGGTATAGACCTCAGCATGCAAGTAGAAGGGGAGCAAGTGGGTCTGGCTAGCCATGCAAAAGATAACACCGTTGGCTTACACCTTCCTTTTCCATCCCAGCCCTAAAATATCTTTGAAGAAGAAGGAGAAAATGTTCTTACGATTTTAACGGTATGGTGATGGACCAGATTTTCGGTTATCCGTTAATCAGTCCATTAATCAGTCAGCTGCATACATATTTATCCGTAAGCATTTAGTGGTGTGATGTGGTATTTCATGAGGAGCAACGTATTTCAGTTTTACCTGGCAGTCGGTGCAGCGCTGCATTTGGCAGATGCACTCAGAAGAGACTTTGGAAACTGCAGCTGCAGGTCGCCGAGTTCAGCAGGGTTTTAAATTTCTTTCTGCAGAACTAAAGTAAAAACAACATACAGAATTGAAGATGGCCAAAATCTGACACCAGAACTGTTTCCCACCACCCACATTCGAGGCCGCGAAACGGATCTCACACCCCATGTGGAGTTTTTGCAGCTGAACTTTATTTTCCCAATGAGCTCAAACTTAAGCCCAGATCTGCTGAGAAAGTTGAATTTGGAGCCTTCAAAACCTAGCTCCATATCTAAACTGTCCGGCTCTGGCCTGTCTCCTGGGTTTTTGTGAACTATTTGACCACTTAAAGGTAGGGGTGAGTGATGTAGCGTAAGGGGTGCTGACCTTTGAGATGCACAATGAGCAGAAATCTTTCTCTTCACATCCACACTTGTCTATCTTTCTGTGCATGGAGAGCATAACAAGATCAGGAGCCTTATTTAGACTTTTTTCACCCCAATTCATCTGGCAGAACTTGGAGAGCTAGTTTGATCTGGAAAAAAAAAAGAATATAAAAGACTCTTGACTTATCTCCTCACAAAGGAGGAAAAGTGATTTCTTACAGCTTCATAAAACAGAAACATACAACCAAGGAAGGATATATGTCCTCATGCTGTTACTTCAGGGCTCTTTTTTCTCAAGCACCATGACTCACCCTACTACAGTGATGGCCATGTGTCAAGAACATTAGTCTCACTGCAGAAAAGACCCCAGGAAAGTATTTGGCATACAACCTCAATCATAAAACAGTGGACATGGCTCACCCTGTCAGTCAGCCCGGCTGTCCGATATGGTTTGCTGAGCCCGGCCATGGTGGGAGCCCGGCAGAGCCCTGCCATGGGCTTCCTGCTCCGACTCCTCCGGTGGGACCTGGCTGCACTCCCCTTGCTGCCCAGCAGGCCAGTTATCAGTACCCTTCTTTTAAAGAAGCCCCTCTGCAGATCTCGAGCACGTTCATTGCGGTGTTTCCCTCTGACGAGAAGGTGAAACATCTCTTACATGCATCAGTGAAGGTGGTGTCTTGTCAGGGAGGCCGGAGGAGCCAGGCAGAAGGAGGCACAATGGGGAGACCCTGTTGAGATCAAAGGACTTGTAGGATCATTGCAAACCATCACTTGAGCCACACGCAGGCAGGACTCAACTTTTTTTCTGGCCTCTTTCTCCCCATGATCAAAGGCGACAAAGAATTCCCTTCAGCAGAAGAGGAGTGTGAAGGGTTTCCTATCGACTGACTGCCTCAGCTACTGTCTCCTGTTCTGCATTTCATCACTTCAGGGGGCACAGAAGGAGACAAAGAGAGAGAGAGAAAATCCTGAGGAAACCCTACCCATATCATCCTCTCATTAAAACTTTGGAATTTCATTGTAGAACTGCATTCTCCCTTTTTGAAAAACTAACATTTAACATCAGGAGTAAAAAAATTTACAAAAGATTAGCAATATTAAAAGAAAATTAATAAAACGTTCTATCCCAAGTCGCACAAAATTATTCAGGTTGCACAAAGCAGTGTTTTTTCTTTGATCAAGCCCTTACCAGATTTATATTTTAGTTCAACTCTAGCCAGTAATTCCTTTCCACTTTACTAAAAATTTCATCCAGCTTTAGTCTGTATCAGCCTACCACCAACATCTCACAATAAGCCACAAGAACACACTGGATTATCCCAAGTTCTCTTCAAAGACAGGGAACCATGGAAAGAAATATGGCACCTGAGATTTTTTTTCCTTGATTTTATTTTTCAGATCTCTCTGTCCACAGACTCCCATGAATTATAATAATCTTTGCTCACCAGTAACTCAGTAGATGTCATTATATACTTAATAACAGTACTCTCTTAAATTCTGACAAATATATTTTACACTATGACACTTTTCATATGTATTATCAAACCAAGATTCCTACAGCAATTAAGGAACTAGAAGCAAAAGTAATTTTTCAAATGTTAGGAAAGCAAGTACATGCTTTTCTTTAATGAGAGCACATTAGATTTGATGTAAGCCTCTTTGAAGAAACTACTGTTTCTAAAATTTCTAATATCATAATTCTCCTCTTCAGAATCTCTGTTGAAATGATACTGTATATCATTCTCCTCCTTACAATTAATTTTCAGTTGGTTCAGATTTGTGGTTTGCCTGTCTCTGGGCACTTGAGTCCATTCCTCATGCACATGCAGTCACCGATTTGGTAGTGAATAGACGCGGTGGATTTCCAGATGCTCAGGCAGCTTCGGCAATACAGACATCTATCAACTGCCCAAACTCCTCTTGGCATCAGTTATCCAGCCATGACTTCACGGATCCAGAACAGAAGGAGGAATGCAGATAGCAGGGTTTATCTCCAAATCCCTTCTTGACAGTTTGCACAGAGAGCATGACAGAACAAGTAGGATTTCCACAAGGCTGGTGGACTATTTCACTCCTTTTGGACTAGGGTCATTGGTATGAAAACATTTGCTGAAATTGGTGTTTGCACAGTGTTTGCCAAGATTGAAAAAGGGCAGGTGACAGCTGCGTTCTCTTTGCTGAAATATTAGTGTTACTTGCTTTCAAGTGCTTCAAGTACAGCATTTCCAAGAGAACACACTACTTTATACAGCCCACTATATTACATTAGCAGTGTCCTAATTGGGCCTGTGTTTCAACTTTCTAAGATACTGAGGAAGACATGGTATTGCTGAACGCAGGAAGAGCTCAAGCATATCTGTGTGGGTTAGGACTGATTTGCAGCTATCATCTGAGTCACTAAACACATGTCAAATAATACACGAATCTTCTTCCTTCTGAGATAATTGGAGTTCAATTTCCACACAGTGATCTTTGGTCATCAAGTTGTGTAGGAACTCTGGTACAGCATCAACGAATTTTCTCTGTGATATTCTTATTTTTCTCTTATTCTTTGTTCAAGGATCTATTTAGGCTTCACTTTGTTGACCTGCTGAAAGTGTTCTTTGGTGTGGGACTTGCTGCCATGCTCTTGAAAAGACTGTTTGCCTTGGACCTACTTTGCATCTCTCAGCAGTTTCTATTGATATCTCCTGGTAAACTTTAAAAGCTACATCAGTTCTGCAGGATTTTCTTCATCTTCACACAGTGCTGACAACCAGGCACAGTCCATAGGCTCTGAAAATGCTCTGTTACTACCACTTATCCTCTGGAGCAGGCTCATCCTAACCAGATGGCAAGATGAGGCTTTCGACAGTACTTGCAGTCTGTACTATGCCTCTGTTGCCTTGTGTGGTTTTCACATGGACTCATTCAACCACACTGGTGCTCAGAGGACAGATTCTATTGAGCACATTACTTCGCTCACATCCATCTTTAGACAACAATTAACATGACTACCAAAAAAATTACAATGTTTTCTGTATAAGTTCATTTCCTGAGATCTACATCACCTATTTCTGCTACCACAATGGCCATCTGGCCATATTTCAATGGGCGAGGGTCAGTTCCAAAAGCATCACACTGTTGTTCTTGAAATCACCATGCACTTGCTTCCTTATCTTTGTTGCTGTCAGTAGGTCACCAATGTCACCTCCCAGGACTTGCTAGCCAGCAGTCAAACAGGTGGTTTACATCTATGCAACTCTTACCAGGTCTACCCAACTGTTCTCAAGCAGTTCCAATGAAAGTTCAAAACCTGGTTGGTGTCTCTGAATCCCAGAGAGCTACAGATCTGCTGAAGTTAGAAATTATTCTTTTTGCCATGTCTATTGTGTCATACAATGCTCCACTGGTCAACAGCTAAGTAGAACCTACTGACAACCCCAGTTCAAAAATAAACCCCTTTGCAGGACTTAAAATGTGTCTTTATCTGTCTTTTCACCAGTTACTAATCTATTTTTTACCAAGAACACTTCAGTTCACACAGAATGTCTCCCATTTTTATGATGCATGTAGACATTTGGGAAGCTTTCTAGTAAAGATATAGTTTCCTTAAGGTACAGAAGTTCAATTAATCACTTGCAAAAAGGACTCACAGAACAGAATTCTGCCCCATCCCCCTTCTTAATGTCCAAAATAATCCCATGTGGACTACCAGCATTTTCCAGGTAACCATGCTTTTAGGTGATAGAGATACACTCCAAGGACATTCATGATTTGTGAAAATCAGTCATTACAGAAAACTCCATTGAAATGCGCTTGGCATGTATCATCACAAGCGCTATAGATATATTTAAGTGCTTACTACACTTACATCCAAGTGGACAACTTCCAAAACTGGAAGGCGACAATGGCTCTGAGCAGGTTTCAGAAGGACATTCTGCAAATTCATTCTCTGCAATGGCAGTGCATTGTCACATGAATCTTCTGAAGTTGTATAAATTGTTCACGTCTTCCTTGCTAATTTGGAAGAATGTCCACTGGCTCCCTCTTCTCTGCTTATCGCCATAGATATGACATTTATTCTCCAAACCTCCAATAAAAACACTGTCTGTATTGTAAGCTGCACAACAATTCATCAGCTCAAGTAAATAAAAACAGTAGTAGCAGATGTACAAATGAAATGGCATCCAATTTCATTTCACCAACCATCTCGGAAAAGCAACTCATGCAGAAAGGTTATTGCACACAAAAAGACTGAGTTACATAGATAAATCTGTTTGACTCAGAATTGGCAATAGCTATCAAGCTGGCTAAGCACTACCAGGTAAACACAGTTGGTCAAGTGCCTGGAGCTGTCACTTTTCCCACCCTGTGCAGTGGGACCAAGCCAGAGAACAGAAATGGAAAAGAAATGGTCCCTTCTTCTCAACCAAAATAGTGTGATTACTCTTTCCTATTTCTCCTGTGCAAGTGCTTGAAAACTACTACAGAGAGGCAAGCTCTCACATTTTAGATCTGCAAGGAGACACTGCTTTATTGTTTTAAAGGATATTAAGTCCTTCTCAAGAAAAGGCATCTTTTGGGTTTTTTTCCTGACTCCTTTATAGTGTCTTCCTGCATAGAAATGCAGCTCCACCTTTTCTAGGCCCTGTTTTGGTATTGGAATAAGGAAACTTGAAATAAAACCTCTTTAATTTTGAATTCAATGCTTAATGCAGTGTAACAGATCTGGTTTGAAGTGTAATCACATTCAGCCTTCCTGAGAGCCCTCACACAGATGGATGAGCTTTGAACTGGCACAGTCAGTTGAGACCTTCCTTGGCTGGAATAGTTGGAAAACTTCATGAAATAAGCAGGGCACACGAAAACTTGATCACAATAACGTGATGACTGCAGGCATAAACCAGTGGAGTAACCTCAGCAACCCATCCACCATCACCTCAGTCTTCAGTGGCTGCATCTCTACAAACACAGAATCAGGGTCGGAGGTAACTTAGCTCCACTGCCATCAGCTGCTAATTTCCAAACGATGTTCCTGGGAGCATGCCCTTTGAGGGAGTTACAAATAATTTATAACCAATTCATCTCTATCTCCCTGTAGGCAAGGAAAAAGCACCTTTAAGGCACTAAGAACTGCTGGCTCACTTCCTCCTCCTGGTTGGTGTGACTGAGTAACAGAGAGGAAAACGTGGCTGCTGTTGCGATATCCTTCTGTAGGAAGTGTACACAGTGCTGACAGCGAGTGTGGCACCACAGAGCTTCAGCGGAGTTGCAAAGTACTTATCCTAAGTGGTAGCTGGTATTCTGTGCCACCTGTGGTGGCTCACCATGAGTGCTTTATGAGTTAAACTATACATATGGTGACTATACATTTTCTTCTGCCTGGGTGCTTACTACAGATCATGCATATTTTAACCCAATGTAATTTTTCCAGAACTTTATCCTTCAGATGAATACCTGATTATCTCCTGCTCTCTTGAGCTGTTGCTTCTACTTTTTGTTTCTGGTTAGGGTCCTACTGAATCACCAGTGCTGTCAACAAGGCATGCCCTTCCCATGCATGGGGCTGTTTTCCAGCAGGGATTTCTTTCTCGGTCATTCTCTCATCTCACCTACAGGACACCTACAAGTAGCTAGTGTGCACTTCACACTCCTCCATTTTTGATCCACCATTTTAGTAATATTTCTTTTCAAACCAGTGTCCCTCTCCTGGCTCAGCACTGGCCATGAGCCGGGTTCTGGACTGGCACAGCAGATTATGAAACACATGAGTCACTGTCCTGCCAGGCAGCATGGCAAAAACCCTATTAACACATCTTGCTAATACATATATAAACCTATCCCAGGTTTTCCTTTCCTGTCCTAATATATCACTTTGTCTTTTATTCCTCACTGCTCCTTCTTCCTGCCTTAGGGAAATATCTTATTCTGACTGTTCTTATAACTATTTAATATCCGTGACCTCTAGAGTTTGAAGATTTTGGTAAAAGTGCTAGGTATCACCATTCAAACCAACTAGTGCTCATTTTGGCTGTCCTGCTGCTCTCTCATTACTCTGCCTCCTCAGGGAAAGCGATAGCTCAGAATCTGCCCAGCATTAGCAGATCTCAGGCTCATCAGGCTCATCCGATGACCGCTATCTCTTTTTTTTTTTGGTGAAAGCACTTTTACCATCCTGGAGCTACAGTGACTGTGGAACTGGATAAACTTGTCTAGTCCCCGTTCAAACTCATTGCCAAGTAGCAGCATCCACAACTTTCCCCAGCACAGAGCTGCACAGACATGCTGCTGCCCACGGCATGAGGAACCACACACCACCTTTTGCTTGTTTTGAGCCTGGCTCTCTCTGGCCTCACTCCATGCGCCTTAGCTCTCCCCTGGCACAAGCTTATCTGCGCCTTTCACAATTTTGTCATCTCTTTTGCAGACTGAAGAGTCATAGCTTATTCAGTCATTGCATACCTTTAACCACCCCTGTTGCCTCTGAAGCCTTTGTAGTTCTACTACATCCTACCTGAGACTAGGAAACAAGAAATGCATACAGTAATAAAGATAGGAATGAGCCAAGGTTACTCTCTGCTATGTTCTCTAATCCTTTCTTGACAATTCCTAACATTTTATTTGTCTTTTCACCAAAAAATGAATGCTGAGTTTCTGTTTTGAAGGATCTGTTGAAACTCCAAGATCTTGCTCCAGAAGAGTAGCAGTCAGCTCAGAGCCCATTAAACATATAACCTGATGTTAGGTTTTTTTCCCCTACATACGCTTCCTTCCACAGCCTGTGGTGTAGAAGCTACAGCAGAAATAACGTGGGAATCAGCGCACTTCTAACGCTTCAGTTCTCTGCTGCGCATTTACAGGGTCCTGAAAAGGGCCAGGAGTCAGGGTTGCTGCTCTCTGGCTCCATCTACAGAGTAAAAAAAAATGGACTAAACCCAACTATGGATTTGCAGTGAGATGGGGTGATTGCTCTAACATGGGTGTTGGGGCGATTGACATCCCATCCCCTTCTCAGGCAGGCAGGGCAGAAGCGAGCAGATTCTACCCACATACCACCACTAGCAGGGACCTCACTGAGTCCCATGTGGGAAATATGACACGAACACTTGAAAGAAGACATTTTCTCTCAAGAAGAGCTTACGGTCTTAGGAGACGAAGGAAGGAGAAGAAAAGCATGGGGAGTGAAGTGTCTTTCCAAGGATATGCAGCAAGCCACAGCAAAACCAGGAGAGGCAGCTCCAGCCCAAAGCCATGTAAGAGTCATTTTTGCTGCCTACCCTGACCAGAACCCAATAAAATGAGGAATTAGGCTAAGCTCTTGTTCTTCTAAAAACAATAACTCAAGTTGGTAAACAAAGATTTCTATACCAAGATAGCTTTTTTGTTGTTGCCACCCAAACCTCCTGTCAAAGTCACCCCGAGCCAAGCTCTGCTCTCACGCCCTGCTAGACAGAGGATTGCCCAGCACCAACCAAAAACCACAGACTTCGAAAATGAATGGAAACTTTGCCTATAGCCAATAGGATTAAGGCTAGCACATTTGGCAAAGAAATACACTTACAAATATTTGAGATGTTCTTTTCTTTTCATGTTATTTTCTTTTTTTTTTCTTTTCACGTTATTATCTTTTTTTTTCTTTTCCTTTTCACCCCCACTCTTCTCTCTTCCCCCCCATCCTCCCCCATCTCAGGATAATCAGCAAAGCACCTGTGCCAAGCAACTTCGAGCAGAGCTGTGGCAAAAATTCACAACATGCAGGAGCCAAGAAAACATCTCCGTTCCAAGCTGTGTGCACGCGTAGGCGGACTTGAGGTGTCATACCAGGCTGTTGAATAAAGTATGAGTGCACAATAGTGAATCAAAACCTTTTAAATGAATTGTTTTGTTTTCGCTTACTGCCTGGTAGGTGCACCTGTGCTCCTTCTCAGCTCCAGATGATATACATCTTTGTTTTCCTATTTAATATTCAGCACATGAGGCACAGAGGTAGAAAAATAAAAATAAAATGGGGGAAAGCAGGAAGAGAAAATAGATTTTTTTTTTTTAAAGTCATTTCAGAATTAAATCTTATGGGTAAGGTCATGCACACAGGAGGTGGAAAGACTGGGCAATTATCAGTAAGGCTTGCATAATAAATGAAAATAGAGGGTAGGAGAGGGGAACACTGAAGATTGGGGGACAGAGGCTGCATCTCACGCACTGGCAGTGGGACCGTGGGTGTCCATGGCATGAGCAGGTTCAAAGGTGATTCCTTGAGTCTAACAGGGAAAGGGATTTGTCTCGTGCCTCTTGTGACTAGAATGCATTTCTCCCAAGGCGCAGCTGAAACATAGTGCAGTTTCTGTTGTCCTGAAGGAAGTGAATGTGCATAAAAGACCACAAAAGTAGTCAGCTATCCTACAGACATCTTGGTAAAACAAGATGCCATCACACAGAGTGAAAGCGATAAAAATGGGAGAGGAAAGGGTTTCTGCAAACACGAGCTCCCTCATAACCAGTGAATCCTTTTTTCCTCTTTTCTTTTGTTAGCTTGCAGTGTCAGCAATCAAACTGAACCGTCCTTTAGGCAGCAGCTCCTGCTAGATGTGAGCAGCGAACTTGCCCTGCCCTCCAAGATAAAAGTTTAAAAAACTGAAATGGAAGCTGCTTCTAAGAGCACAAGCTGTTAGAGCAAACTAAACCGGAGCTGCTGTGTTTGTTTTTCCCTTCAGGGTATCACTACAGTATTTTGCAGTGACGGCTTCATACCCTGAGGCCCTTGAACATCGGAGGGAGGGATCCTAATTTTTTTTTCTACTGACTTCAGCAAAGCCCTTTTCTGAATAAAATCTCAGAGTTAGCTGGCTCCCTAAAGAGGTTGGTAAACTATTTTCAGTATTACTGGTATTTAGCTGAAAGTAAGATCCCGTAAAAGCCTTATGTAAGAGCAAAGTTTTTAGGCTTTGATTCCCTCTAACCACCATACTTAAAGCCCAGGTCTAACAGAGCAAGTGCAGGTGACCGCGGCACACGTGAGAAATCTGTGCAAGGACTGAGGAAAAAAATGACTACAGTTACAGGTTTTTGTTTTGATACACACTGAGATTCAAGTTAATTAGTCCTGACATATCCTAGTCCTATATATCACACCAAATGCTGCTGCCTGCCAATGTGGGGTTTTTTTCTGGGACCCTGAATAAATACTCACCCCCATCTCCCTCAGCATCTTATACCTTTCCATGCACTCACATTGCAAGCAAAGGACTAGGTAAAAGCCACCAAATTAGCTAGTTTGGTGCAGAGGGCAAAGGAAATGTTACTGAGACACACTCTCCGTTAAAAGCAAGTAATGTTTTGGACGGTATAAAGGCACAAAGATTTAGAAGGCATGGAGTTATCAGTGTTCATTTGTTAATGAACTGCACCTGAAACCGTGCCCTTCAGTAATGGGCTGTGTTGAAATGGACATTGTTAATTATAAAGCTGCTCTATGGGCTAATAAGAGTAGAAGTCACCAACATCCTTATTGCATTCAGATGGTAAGCAGGTTGGTATCGCGCACTTGGTGATAGTTGACCCTTATGTTTTTGTCCACTAATGAGGGAGTCTTCATCAGTGAAGGGCTTTCGGCCTTTGGGAAGCTGCCTTCCATAGATACATCATGGTCTCCCCACAAAAAGCTGGCATTAGAGCTAGCAGTGGCCTGAAAAAAGGATTACAGTACAGTAACAAAATATGGGGTCAGAGATGAGAGAGCGCATAGCAAGGATTTTCTCACTAACAAAATGAAAGCTTCAGTATTTCACTTCAGAGAGCAGGGGCCAACAGAAGTACATCCTCTCTTTATCACTTCAGTAGGCAGAGGCATTATTAAGGTCACTGAGGTGTAAGGATGGGAAGCTGGAGGACTGAAACTGTGCCTCTGTGTACTTAAAAACATAGGCTTGTAAGGGAGTATCAGCAGGTAGCAGCTGTTTTAAATTATATATATAAAAAAAGGCAAAACTGAGAAGCAATTATTTAAAGAGAGATGTAAGATGAACCCAAAACAGGAAAGCCCCTTCCACCTTGGAGCAATATGTGTAGATGGATTTCAAGTGCCCCCGAGTCTGTTCACACCATTACGTGATAATTTGTAAGGGAATCTGGAAATAATTTCTTTGGCTTTGGTGGTAACAGAGCATCTGGTACTGCCCAGCTGAAATTGCCTCCTTACTTTCTTCTTTCTTGCTGTCTCTGGCAGTGTGGTTCAGTTGTTTCCATACTTGTCCTATGATGCCTGTATTTTTGACTCTCGCAGTATTAACAGGAACACACACAGCACTCGATAAAAAAATCTTCAAATCCTGTTGAGAGGCCTTCATTAAAATTCTATTAATATCTGTTTGTCTCACACTGTGAATAAATTGTTAACACTTCCATGTTCTTCTAAACAAAGCCAAAAATAAAGCAATATCTTTCTGAAAAATGTTTGACATGTACAAGAACAGCCAAGTTCTTGATGGAGCATGCTACACTGTCGCTAAGGGGTCTGCTATTGAATATTCTGGCAGCTTAAGATGTTCATCTAAACAGTAAGTCCTGTGATAATGGATGCCACGTTTCACCATTTAGTTGGGGATCTGCCTACATGAGATGCAGATACTGAGAAAAGGAGGACAGATGGAAAAAACAAAGCAGTTTTTCAGACCCCTGACTTTCACTACCTCCCGAGTTATCTCCATAACCCTTAGAGTTAGATCATGAAATTCCAGATAGGTTGAGAAAGAATCCCAATTTTCACAGAATAACAGAATGGTTTGGGTTGGAAGGGACCTTAAAGATCATCTAGTTCCAGCCCCCCTGCCATGGGCCAGGACACCTCCCACTAGACCAGGCTGCTCAAAGCCCCATCCAGCCTGGCCTTGAACACTGCCAGGGAAGGGGCATCCACAACCTCCCTGGGCAACCTGTTCCAGTGCCTCACCACCCTTACCGTAATTTTCTAAACTTCTGTGTACTTAAAAGCTTTCTCCTTTCTCCACCATCGCTCATAGGCAGCACAACTTCTGCCCCTAAGTCAGGGTAGAGTAAAAAGGGAACCCAAGTGGAATTTTCTAGCAGCCCTTTACTATATTGCAGGAGAACAGGAAAACATTTGCAAATCAAGTACATAGTAGTTTCTTTGAAAAGGGTAATCTAAGCAGAAGAAACTGAATACTGGCCAGGTGAGTCAGAGGTCAGCTGTCTTCTGTTTCACATCAGACATAAGGTCTTCACAGACGTGTATATGTAACTTAAAAGAGTCTTACCGCAGTTTTAGCAGTTCAAGAAAAAAACATCTCTTTCCAATGCAAAAGTCCCTGCAAAAAAAGTCATTATTCCAGAGAACTGTTGCTCTGCTAAGCAAAATCAGAGTTATTTGGCTTTAGCTAAGCAACACAGGACTTTTATCTTTTTCAAACTTTTTTATATCTCCAATGCTTCTTCATTTTTCCTGTTACACAGTTAGGACAAATGAAATGAAAAGAAAAATAATTCCCTATTTTTCCCCGTATCACTACTTTCTCCCCTCTCTTCTGCTCCACAGAAGTTGCTAGTTCAGCACATGTGGCACTGTCAGCTTAGCCTGTGGTAGAGGTGTGGTGGTCCAAGAGTGCTTCAAGAGGCCTTGAAGTGTTTTCTCCGCAAATATGACTGGATCTCAAGTCTGATTATTTTCAGAGCTCAGAAGTTCTGAGTATGGACAGTGTGCGCAAACCACGCTTCACTCTGCTCCAGGCAACTGGAAACTGCAGAGCTAAATCCAAGAAACTTTTTGCCACAGATCAACACGAACACTTCAAGAATACTTACTCTTGACCTTTACACTAACCTGAAGAATATGCTCATTGAAGTTCTTTCATGACATTGAGGCTTATAACTTAGATTACCAGTAGGACTTTGCTGCCAAGCCAGGGAAAATGTTACCTGTTTGCCTGATTTACATTGACCTGAAATAGCTTCAAATACAGAATTTGTCAGGAGTTTGTGAACAGACTGACACGATGGAGGGAAAGCAAAAGATCTCACCATGCATGGTTTGACTCACCATTGACTCAGGTAAGACCTAAATTCCTATGAATATTAGAAAGATGTAAAACTCAAAAGACATCAAGAGGCCTGTATCACGAGTTCTATTTATTTCCACATGCTCTGCTCTTCATTCACAAAGATGATCCTATGCCAGGTTTGTCACCAGCAGGAACATTTTCCTGCTAAAATAAACTTCCCACTAGCTCTCTTGGTTTATTGCTTTGCACGTGCAATCAGGTTACAAAAGTCTCCAGAGGACTTAGTGCGCTGGCCATCAACAGAGTGTTTGGTCATTCACACAGATTATCAAAACACATATAGAAACGTCAGCAATGTCAGCCTACCAACCTGCATGCATATATCAGGGCTCCAGAAGTTAATAAACCTAGTCTCTGAGAGTTAGAGAGAAGCTGTATTTTTTTCACCTCTCTTCAGCCCACAAAACACTCCAAATCTCACTAGTGCTTTTAGAGATGGTCAAATTTATCGCTGTAAAACTAGACACTGCACCTAGTTCCTCAGGTCTGGCAGGATTCACTGTTAACATTTCCAGTCCATCCACACAGAGTAATTTGTCCTCGGAGAAATTTTCCTCATCAGTGAATACGCTTTCTTTTCTTCAGTCTTTCCAGATATATACTGAAGGAGCGTCCTGTTCCCAGGGTGTTTCCCAGGAAGGTTACCTTGCAGAGGAGAAGCGAGGGCGGAATCATGGTTTAAATCCTCCAAAGTGTTGCATCCACAACAAAGTAAAAGCATAGCAAAATACAACAGAAATGGGAAGCAAAATACATAACTGACATGTTCAGCATCAGAGGCTAGAAAAAACCCCGGGCTGAGATTTTTCCCAGCCTGAGAAGGGTGTGTCAAGCTGCAAAGTAGGAGAAGGGCAGATATTTTGTCAGGAATTTAGTCAGCATGGTGCTGCTCCCCAGTGAAGCAGCCCAAACACTTGCCCACACAACTGAAATGCACCCCAAATCTGCTTTGAACTGTGTTAATCCATGTATGCAAGTGTCTGTGTAGCACAGGCCAGACACCTCGCAGACTGGCCCTGGCTGAGAGCAGCAGAAACAACAGGCACATAGTGACAGAAAAAAGTAAAGGTGTCATTGTGGAGAGAGAGAGAAAAGCATTAACACTATTGCTAGGTACATCTTTGAACGATGGAACAAATCAAACAATTCTCTCCGTCTCATTAAACCTGAGCACAAAGAGAGGGATCCTGTGAATTACTCCAAGCAGCGTGGCGTCTGAGGGCACGCAGCACCGTACAGAACTGAGCCAAAGAGCCAGCCATTAGAAGAAACCTACTCATTACGTTTTCTTGCTCATATAACGATTTAACCCCCGAGCCTTGTAAGACAAGCATTTCAGCACATTACAGTCTCACATGTCTCCAGCAGGTCCAGCACTTTCCCTCTTGTCATTCTTGCAAACACTAACAGGGGAACACAACCAATATTTTATACTCTCCAGTTTGTTTATTCTTAATGTTTGTGATTCGTCCCATAAAGCTTGGAAATAGCATTTCTTCCTCAACAGATTTTGTCTTTTTCCACTTGGCCAATAATATTTCTGCTGTCACATGGTGGGAGCCAAGACAGCTTTGCTTTGTTTGCTTCTTTGTTTATGCGCTGGCACCCCTGATCTGCCTTTCTGGCAGTTATCAAATGAACTGAGAACCATTAGCATCTCTAGTGCAGGACTCTGAGAAGATGTGACCTCAGCCTGCATTGCCTCTTCTCAGGGAAACATGAGAATTTTCTCCTTTATCCTGACATCTTCCTTCCATTAGCAGTCAGACTAAGGAGGGGGATTCATCTCACCTAACCTCAGTACCCACATATGCACCTTAGACTTCTTTTGTAGACAAAAGAAAGAAAAAGGCACCTGCATATCCTGCTCCATCTTCTCCTGCAGAAATATACTTCTGAAACGTGTCTCTCTCAAGGCTGGCTGCTCAGGTGGACATGGCTATTTTGTACTCTCAGAGCTGGTGAAGTCCAGCCAAGGCATCCCAATCCCGTAACAAACAAAAAGCACTTGAAGAAAAACAAGGGTACCCTGTGAAGAAAGCTAGCACTATCAGTCTGTGTCTCCTGAAATATTGGCAAGATGACAAATGTAGATGGCACCCTACAAGCTTTACATTTCCACTCTATTTTCAACACTAGGACTCAGCTGATGAGAGAACAGAAGTGATTGAATTTGGACAACTATATTCTTGGGCCTTCACTGCCCTCTCTTACACAGCTATTTACACTGTAAAAAGGTTCAAAAAATGTTTTAAAAAATAAAATTGTATTGAGACAGAGAGGTAGGATCTTGCACTTCTCTATTCTGGTGTAAAATATAAGGCAGCAAGGAGTCAGGCTCTGGAGTTAAAATCTCTGCAGCTCTCCAGAAATGGATCCGAACCACCACCTGGGATTCCCAAAGCAATGGAAGTCCCCTGACCTTCAGCAGCCCTCGGCCCCTTGGGCACACTCTTCCAGCGGTCTGCTGCAAACTCAGCCAAGGAGGGGGTAGCGCAGATGCACAGATTTCTTTTCGCCTCTTTTTTTTGGGTGTCATTTCCATACCAGTTTAGTCAATTTTCCTGTTCATTCACCTTGATTATATTCTGTTCAGCACAGAAGGAATCACTCTGGATTCAGATAACTCATGTAAATGCATAGCTTACATTTTTATTTTCAGTGTGGACAGCTTACATCTCTATAAAATACCGATGACTGCCGCACGCTGGAGGATGCTGGCGTTTCATAGTAACTTGCTTCAGAAAAATAAATTCATTTCCAGTTTAGTGAATTGAAAGGATCAGGCCGCGTGGATGCAATCCAAGGAGAGAGAAGGGGGTTGGTGACCTCATTTCGTTACTTTCAGTGGAACTGCATCTATGCTGTTCCATAAAACAGCACAAATGTAAACGAGGTGTGAACTGCTTTCACATCTCATTTAGGTAACAGATGAGGCATGAAATGCATTTCACAGGCACGTGTACCAGAGCAGTATGCTAAGTCTTGTGACAATGAAGAACTTTTTTCACACACAAGCATCCCTCCTTGGAGCACTGGATTAGCTCTGAAAGTATGTGTGAAGAGGAGAAATATCATCAAGAAATGGCATGTTGGCTGCTTTTATTAGCTCTCAAAATATTTTGGATAGTAATCAAAGTTCCTGGGGTCCTCTGTCATTGCAAAGATTGATTCTTTTTTTCTTTTCCCACAAAATAAGTCATCTCCAGATGGTACCCAACAATGAAAACAAATAAGTAAGTAAACATAAAGTCTTTTCTTCTAGCAACAAACTTCTGAGCCAGAAAGCAGATTCACTTCTCCTGAAGCACAAGGTTCTAAAGTGTCAGGCAAAAAAAAGTCCTCAGTCATTTTTCAAAAAATACAGGCTGCAAGGATGTCCTTGCCAATCACACAGCAGATGCAACACCAGAGGGCTTTTTAAAATTCTAAAACATGTACAGATAAGGTACAGAACACTTAACTCAGGTTTAAGGTAGAGGAACATAGCTACCAAAGTTGGAAAAATGAAGAAAAAACCCGAAGTCTTCATAAAAAAAAGTTAAAAATAACAAGGCATTCTAAATTAGAGAGACTCTGGGATGAACTATACAACCCATGGAGAGATATTCAACCCCTTGATATCAGGTGAGCATAGAAGGATATTTGCTGGCAGAGAGTCAGAGGAAAATCTGAAATGTATTTTCATGCCAGTGGCACAGTTGAGAAGTTCAGCAAAGGACACAGTCATGAGGAGAACTTCACATGCTAAGGGGGGCAGAAACGTAGACATCCAAGAGGAAAGCAAAGCAAAGCAATGTAAAACTTCTTTCGCATCACAATGATAAAGCAGTTCAAAAAATGTTCTGATTTTTTTTTTAAACTCCGCCAAAAGTCACTTCAGATGTCTTCAGCATTTATACCTTTTATCACAGGAAAAGTTTGAATGTACGTGTTCACAATTTGAAGTACTTCTTTTTCAATTTTATATCAACTGGGAAAATACTAAAAAAACTAAAACAAATACCATTTCGCTCAATTCAGCACAATCCTGTTCACTGAAATGTCAGTACTTCTATAAACATTAGAAATTCATTTAAAAATAATTATACTTGTTCATCAATAGAAGGTATTTCTTAGAAAGCAGTGCACATTGGCATGCTCAAAGCCCCATAAAAAGTGGACTTTTCTCTCCTGCTCTATAGGCTCTGGCTTACAGTTTCTTATGGAGTGTCCTTTTTTAATTCAGGTAGGGCACAAGTCAGGTACACACACAAATTGACTGCTGATGAATAATGGCTTTACAATACTTGAAGTAATAGCTTGAAGAACCAAATAATTTAGCCACTACTCAGGCAAAACCTCCACTAATTTGAGACTGAAAGGGAAATTTACCTGAATAAAACCTGCGTGATCAGGCCATAAATTGCTAAGAAATGAAAAGGAAAAGCCTGAATAGAGAAACAAGTAAAGGACTCAGAGTTTTGAACGATGCAGAAATGACCCGGAGGAACATTGCTAATGATTCAGATAAGTCATTGCAAACGTTTTTCTTCTTGTGCATCTCCCTCCAATTGAGAGTGAATTTGAGTGCTGTTCTTAAATATAAACACTCCCTCCTTCGCTCTGTTCAATCTAATTGGTAAATGTCAGCCCTCCCGGCCCACCGTCATTCCCTCAATTAAATGATTATGAATCTCTTGGCTGGGTCTCATTTTCAAGGCTGCAGGCAGCAACCTTTCCTGCTGCCTGCATGCTAAGTTAGCCCTGCTCCCGCCTCTCTCTTCAACCCAAACAGATAACTCCCAAATTTCTCTTGCTGCGTTCCTTCCACACCCTGCCAACTGTTTCTTGCCAGCTAGTTTGCATCTTTCCTTCAACACTTCTCCTTCCATCCTTTCCCTGCCCTTTCTTTAGGCTTCCCACCTCACCCCATCCTTCTCTCTGAATATCTTTCCCCATATTTATCTGAGATGGGCCTGTTTTGCAGATTCAGCCATCCCCCACAGCATCCACATGCAGCCCGGAGCTGCCTACACACTCCCACAGCCTGTCCCCCCCACGCTCCTGATCCACGCCGCAGCCAGGAAGGTCCCTTGAAAGTAGGTCTGCTGCCAATTAGTCTCACTTTCAAGGGTGACTGTCATGACGTGGCATGTCAGCTGTCCTCTGGCGTTCACCCTTTTTTGATCTCTGCATAGAAATGGATTCTCAGAAACATAGTCCTTATCTACCCTTGCAGTCGTTTTTCTCTAGATCCACTTAGTGTTTCACTCACCTTAGCAGATGAGCATCCCATGGACAGCAGGGACCCTAGGCTTTACACTATAGCTTCAAACCACACGGTAGAAACGTCAATCTTTCTATCTCTGCCTCTCCTCTTCCTGTAAATGAGTTCATCTGTCTCGATAAATGGCAGCCATCCCCAGATCCTCTCAGAAGCATCACTGCCTCAAAGATAAAAGGTACAGTAAATGAGTTGTTTGGAGATAACTATTGTCTCAATTCATCATTTGACTGACTCTCAGCCTACTGCCCATTAAACTTATTGGTTAACACGCTGGAAAGACCAGAAGGTCCTTTAAGTCTTTCTGTGGAATACTCAAGGCTTTTCAAAATGTCATCTCTCTCAACAATCTTTTTTCTTTTGCCACTTTTGCTACCAGCATTGCTTTTTTTTGCTGCATCTTCTGCAAGGTCATCACCTGGGAAGTGCAAATTGGCTGGCCTGTTGGCAGAAGCAGTTAAGCCAAAATGACAGGGTCTATCTGAAGGGTCAGCAGCAAGCCCAGACATGATCACTGCAAAGCAAACGCCAGCTTCCAAATTCAAGAAAGTAACCAGTAAAAAATGAACAAAAGAGGTATCTCCTAGATTAGGGAGAACCAAACAGAGCAACAGAGGCAATGGAATATGACAGAGATTCCCTAGATTCACCCCAATTTTTCTCTTACCGCATTTGCAGTGTTTTGGAGGAGGGACTATGATCAGAGTTGCAGAGAAGCAGCTGATGAGAGTCCACCTCTCACACTCTTGTCAGTAACACCTGATACAATTCTCCCCTTACTATGACCTGCATGTATTGCTGACCTGATCAATTTGCCAATATTGATTCAGGGATCAAAGATCAAGACTGTATCGCAATCCGTTCTCTCTTGCTTCAGTGACTGAACAGGTCCTGCTGCAATTCTCTCAGCACGTGCAAACCCTGAGCAGTTAGACCTGTGTTTTAATCTGATGCAGGGATGTCAGGGTGGCATCTCATTGCCAACGGAATGTGGGGCTGAATGGCTTTCAATTATGTATTCAAAGCCATTCAAAGTTTTACGTATTTTTTTAATGGCCTAGAAATTATGTTTATTAGCACATAAGACTGCAGAATTAATGTCTGAGGACTACATTATTGTCACACTTTCATGCATTGGCAAGATAGATCACCTTTCTGGAACACTTAACGGACAAATATCATTGCAAAAGAGAGCCACTTATCCTCTATTACCGTAAGAGCAAAGATGCTGCGATAATGCCCCGATATTTGTATTTTATCAAATGCACAGCCTAGACAATCATCCTATCTAATAAATCTATTGGTGCGGCAGAGTGCAAGTTTTTCAATGAACCATTACTTACTTCCTGCTTTTTGATCATTCGAGGTGTGTATTGTGTGAGGAGCTGATTCAGGGAGTCAATGAGCTTCAACGGCACTCAGCATACCTCAAAGTAGTGTGACCTTAGCAGGTGCCCTGGGTCTGTGTTTCAGTCAATCAGAGACCGCTTTATCCATTACAAAGACGACTGAGAAACATGAAGCATTATAGTTCTGCAAATATCTTTTTAGAAAGCCTGATTTGCTTTGTGAAATATTATCTGTGAATGCTGGTCAGGAATCCTGCCATTGGATAGGTGGATGTTTTCTTGGTATTAAAAATAAAACAATCAAAACCAGTAGATTCTTTTGATTCCAAAGCCTAGACAGCTCTTAATTCTTTAATTTGTGATCAAACACAAAACTTAAATGAGAAATACTCATGTTAATCTTGTTTTATGATCTGTCCATTATATATAATTTTTGGTTTTGTCTTTCATCCCTTCTTCCTACCCTGCATACCTGTTTTTTCTTTCCCTGCTTTCCTTCCCTGAATCTCTGAGGTCCTGTTTCACCTTTAAAACTAATAAAACTCTTTAATCATCAAGCTATTAATTCAAATATTTCTCTTTCACAAGTGTGGAGAATGAAGATTTTCTTCGCTGTCCTGTAAGGGATTTGCAACAAACATCCACTAATCAAGATAAATAGGAGAGAAATCACAAGCTACCTGAGGCCAAGTGTTTCATACTTAGGTGCTTAATGACAAGCACATAAATCCATATATAAGTAAGCAAATAAACAACCCAATTTAAAAAAAAATCAGAACTTCCAGCAATTCACATTGATTTCCCTAGTCACTTTGTTTTCTCCATTGCTAGTGAAAAATTGAGTACTTGTACAATGCCTAAATCTAGGTATTCACATTTGAAAATATTCACTTTAGGAACACTATTCTGAGAAATTTCTGCCCCAGTAGAAGAAATGAAAAATATTAAAATTGGGCTTTGGCCTGACAACTGTAAATCATGGAATTAAGAAGATAACTTCTTATATGTCTTATAATGTCAAACATACTGCTACAAGGTGTCACTGAGTTACGCATATTGACCTGAGGGACTTAGGGTAACCAGCAAATAAAACTGTTCCTAATGACTGGCAAATCAAGGCACACAGGACTGCAACATCTAAGACAGCCACTGCATGATTTCACATTTGCTTTTGTAGCAGGTAACAAGAAAACCGTTACTATATTCAAACTCTTGCCTTTGTCTCAGACTAGGGAGTTCTCAGAATGCCATCTATCAATGGACCTGACTCTATTATCCCTATGAAACTCATCCCACAAGAGGAAAATTCTTAAATTCAGGTTCCCTGGATTTTTGCAGGCAGCTGTTTTGCGTTGTTTCAAATGCTTAACTCCAAGGAAAACAAAATCGGGGAATGGGCTAGGGAGTATGGTAAGACCTAGAAAGTATGAAGAGTGACGGTTTGCATTCACCCATATCCGTGCTCCTGTCTGTCTGGAATCAAGTTCACTGATACCACAGCAAACCTTATAATGTGGGAACAGACCCCAGTAGGAAAGCACTGAGAAGAATTCATGCATCCCGAGCTTAAAAGCAAAAGCAAAAAAAAGCAAAAAACCTAGACCTCAAAAAAAGAAAATAAAAACATACACAAGAACGACCAGCTGCCAAGTGGTTTGGCTACTGCTGGATTACCAGGACTCTCATTTTTCTTCAGACGTTTCCCAGATGGCTATAGAATCTTCCAGCTTAAACCTCTGTGCACCTGTGGCAATATTGACACATAGCAAAACTACCAGTATCTGACCGATCTTTGTGGGATTGCAAATACAGGATGTTGTTTACTCAGGAGTGTTATTAGCCATAGGGTCTCTGAGCTCCAGTTGTTAGAAAACATTCATTATCAGAATCTCGTATGAAAATCGCGAGAAGGCAGCAAATACGATGAGGCAATGTTCTCAGTTTTTCTTATGCAACTGCCTCTTGGGACTAATTAGAGTTGCTTTTGTAATTCACAAGCTATAAATTCCTTTCAGATGCTTTTGGAAACACTGTGTGATCTCCTTGGCGAGATTCTGCTTTGTGCTGATACGGCAAGTCAGCTAAACTTCCCAAAGCATGGAACAGTCTGTCTGATTAACAGAGAGAGGAAAGCTGAGCGCGGTAACTGAATAAGGGCAACCAGTTTGTTAATTTGCTGTTTCCCTTCCTCACTCAGTTAAGGTTAATTATACATCCTGCAGAAGTCCGTACTCCATTCTCCTGCTAGACTTTTTTTAATTAGCGTAATAACACCATCTTATTTAATGACTGACCATAGCTAAGAGCTGGAACTAACTATGCCTGTATTGCAAAAAGAGCAACTCAAAGCAGTAAGACGGGATACCGAAATGCAGATGTTCTCTCCTTTTGGGGGAAGCAAAGGAAAGACAGCCACAGATTTAAGTCCCACTTTAAGTCCTTCCTTCTGGGCAGGTAGGACCCGTTATCAGGCACGTTAAGTGTGCACCAGAGCACTAGACAGATATCTCCCAGACGTAGATTTAGCAGGATCTGACCTCCTTACAGTTACCCCTACGGGAAACAGTGGGCAAACAGTAGGGTTGTAAGGCATGGGTCCGAGCCAATTCGCTGTATAAGAATAGATAACCAAAAGGACATTTCATCCTGCTCCTGGCGTGTCTCCTACCTATAGGCTAGAGAAAAAACACAGAGAAGGATAAGCCGACCATCAACAGAAAAGGTATTTTTTGCTGAGGCTGACACTGGGAGGGAAAGGGAAGAGAAAGCTAATTGTGGGAAAAGCAAGACAGGGCAGAGAGAGGGCATCAGCAGCAGAAAAGGGATGGCACAGCTGTCCATGGCCATCCATGGACAAAATCCAGCTGCGGAAGGAACGAGTAAGTTCTGAAAGAAAATGACCAGATCTAGGCATAGCTGGACATAATGGAAAAAGCTGAGGGACATGAGAATCTGCACAAACAGTGTCTTAGCAAGTTTTTTCATGGAGGAGAGTCAATTATTTAAAAGAGGCAAGATTTGAAGAAAGAAACAATACCTTTTATTAGACAAGACTGATACTGCTGCAAAAAAACAAGCAAGATCTCATACATGCTTCTTCTCAATCTTTTTCCAATTATACCAGTTGACCTAATAAAAGATATTATCATCCCTTCCAAACCATCTTTCTCTCTCACATCCTGAGAGAATCACAAGCACAATAACTTTTTACTATCATGTAGATTTTAAAATATCCTGTTTAGGCTTTTCTGTAAAAATATCTGGAATATGTGGAGCGTTGATGGATATTAAAAGTTGTCTTCTGATGCCATCACTCTCCTTGCTAAATATTATTGGAAACAGAACTAATCAGACTGGGATTACTTTTTTTTTTTTTAATCAGCCCCTTTGGTTGTAAAGGCTTTCTGTTTTGTTTAAAAAATAAAAATAAAATATTGAGTAGGAAGAAGTAATATAAATGGATAATGAAAGCAAATTATTATCAAAATGTTTCCCTCTTCACTGCTACAATAAAAATAAATTGTATTATGCTAACAAACCAAATTGTCAAATACAGAACTACAATTTGGTTTAATATACAATTGCACCCTGCATATTCAAAATGTCCCAGAGTGTCTTGTAATAGTAAAAAACACAGCCTTATTACTATATGTGTTGGATTTCATTACCAACCAAGCACTAAATTGAACAATTAACCATCTAATATATTTATCAAAGCTTTCTGGGTTTCCTTCCTCCCTCAGCCATATACAGGGCTGTAATTTTGAAATTTTTATTTTGTTTTGGTTTAGACCATAATTTAGAATATTAAAGTGCAAGAACCGATCCAAAACCATATCATTAGCCTTCGGGGCTACACCCCTGCAAGTGCATTAAAGAGAGTCTGGGAAGGCTCACAGGCAACGGGCAGTGGTTGCCTTTTGCCCACCCACATGCTCTCAAAGAGTCCCCAAGCCCAGTTTATGGCACAGATCACTCCCACCAGGGAGGCTGCATAGAGCTACCCTATTCTGGACCCTGTAAGACTCTGGAGTCTACAAACTTTGGAGTCTATAAGACTTTAGTAGCAATAGATTAAGCACTAAACTAGTTTGCTTTGTTTACAGAAAGAGCTATAACCTCTGTGCCTTTGAAATATTTATTTAATGACAGATTTTCAGAGGAGACCTACTGCCATGTAAAGACCAAAATATTCAGCCAGATTTGCAGAACAGTACCATGACGATGCCAATCAATTCTAAAAAAACTCTTTTCCATTTTATTCCTTTAAGTAGGAAAGAGGTTTTTACAAAACTGACCTTCCAGTACACTAAAATATAACTTCAAGTGAAACAATAAAGAATTCAGCTGAGATTAACTGTAACATATATAATATCTAACCAAGTTTCATCTGAATTATTTAAACCCTGTCTCACTCTGTGCAAAACGGAGTTCGGAAACCCCCCAGTTAAAGGCTCTCAAGCTTGTCTCATTTCTGATGCATCTAACTTTTTTAGCTGCCTGATCACAGTCCTTGACAAAGTGTTCTCCCAGTTCAAATTTGGGCACGAAATGGACTTTTTTTTTCATTTCAGTCATCAAACCAAACGCTTGGGCAAAGAAAGAAAGAAGCAAATAGTTTGAGTCACACAGATTTTTTAAAAGAAAGTTTTTACAGTGGTAAACTCTAATACACCTAATGAAGTTAACTCCTAACCCACTGAAATTTGCATTCACCCCTTTAAACTACATCCTGTTCTGCACCCACAGCTAATCCTACAACATATACTCTTCTGCGCTGCTTTACTTTTTGAGCTCTGTTCAAATCTGCAGTATGAATCTTTCAACTGCCCATTGTATCACACCCCCTTCAGTCCTTTTCTGAATAAATAGCATCTTCCTGATAAAAAATGCAGAGTATAATACCAGTATGCTCTTCCACATAGCTACCTCTAGCATTCAGGAAGTTATTTCCAGCTGCTGGTACCTTCCATTAGTAATGTCTTTTTACGGGTATCATTTTATCTTCATTTGAACATACTGAGGTCTTGGCAACACATGCTGTAGATGCTTGATCGCATTCAGCTATGGATCTTTTCTTGTACTGGGTTATCTTGGCAAGATACTCTGCTGCTTTTCTTGCCAGCAGCTTGCATATGCTACTAGCCTCTAAATGGTTTCCTTCCACATATTCACCTTTCTCTGATCAAGTGCTGCTGCTTATCAGTTCTGCCAGAACTATACTGAAGCTGGGCCACAATGCAGATGAAATCCATCTGGTCACTGATGGCTGTTGGCCCCTTCTTCAGCCAGCAGCTCCATTAAGACACTTTGGACCTGCCGAAGTTGTAAAGTTCTCTAAACATATTGAAGACATCTTCCACGGATGTCACTCTGCTGTCTAAGGAGCGCAGGCCAGACAGTCAGGACACCTGTAGCTCAGATGGAATGTTCATGTTATTCCATGACTGCCCACCAGTGCTGTCTTATCTTGACAAATACAATGTAAGAGGGGGACTTCCGTGGCCAATTTACCAACTCAACATCAGCCAGCTCAATGCCAGCCCCCTGCTGGCATGCAAGGGTAGGTAATCTGCTTCTGAAGTGAATTTCAGTCAAAACATCTCCATGCAGCAGCTCGTATGCTTCAGCCCATACAAAGAAATAATACAATTCAAAGCCTTTCTCTCCAACCATGCTATAAACATCATTCAAAGTTTTTAACTAAGCACAAATTGGCATCTAAACAACTCTCATATGGGGGAAGTTCAACTTGAGCACAGCTTCAGGGCCACAGTCAGATTACCATCAATCCTTTCTACGCTCTGCTGCTTTTTTCTTCCTGGGATAGTAGTAGCCACAGTCCATAAAGCTGTCCTGTTTCCTACTTTATGGACTCTTGGATGGTGGCCAAGCCTTACTCATTCCACCACTTTCTCTAGCACCCACACTCAAAAGCAAGACATCTGCATTCTCAGACTCTCTGTCTCAGTCTTGTTACCATTAAACTTTTATCTTAAGCCCTTGTACTTGTTTTGCACTACTTGCTTGCCTTGTTTAATCCTTTCTTTTTTTTTTCTTTTTTTTTTTCTTTTTTTTTTTTCCTGGACAGTTGAGCTCCTCTTGTTATTTGCCTGCCTTTCTCTAGGGCTAAATATGGTTTTCAATAATCTCTCCTGTAAACTGATGTCAGTGGTCATACAAATGATTTTCCTTGGCTCTAATTAGTCAATCTATTATGTTTCCAGAGTTACATAATGAGGGCAGAGATCTCAGCTTGGTGATGTACACGTCTATTCATGCTGGGAACGTGGGACGAGGCAGGCAAATCTGGTCCATCAGGGACAGCACTCTAAATTTTAGACAACATGTCAAATAATTCCTTTCATAAATCCATCAAACTTCTTTTTAAAACCTGGGGGGTAAGGGGGTTTCCCCATTGCCCTGAAGGTTGAATACCTTTTTCTAATTTCTATCTTTTGCTTATTAACAGACGGCTTAGACCTTTTATTCATTTGCCATCATTGTTCTTTGTCTTAAGGTGTTTTTTATCCCTCTGCAATATTTACTCTCCTGATGTGTGTGTAGACGGCAATCATCCCTGCTCAGCCTTAATACTACCAATCTAAAGAGAGCATGTCCCTTTAATCCCTATTTACAAGATAAGGCTCTCCATTCTCTCAGCTACTCTAGTAGCCTTTCCCTGTATCTTTTCCAATTCCCATTTATCTTTCTTGAGTATAGCTGATCGGAAGATCACATAGTCTTCCACATCCCTTGCAGAGAAGCATTAATGCTCCCCCTTCTTTATTGGAAATTTCTCTCCTAGCGCAATCCAGAATCACAGTGGCAGCCTCAAAGCAGGACGCCTGGTGTCTCCCTGCTATTCTGGAGGGAACAGCACACTTGGATCTTTGTTCTCCTTGGTAAAGGAGTTTTTCTGCTTCTTGGTTTCTAGTATGAAGCTTGTTAAGGTCTTTTTATCTGGGATCACCAGTGTTGAATGAGTCCTACCAGCTCTTGTCTTTCTCTGTATTATTCCAGGCAAGAGTCTCAACTTGGTTTTCATCTTTTTTACCAGCAGTAACATGAGAAAAATATTCCATCTTCCCTTTTTTCAGTCCCACCTCCTTTGTCAACTCGGTATGAGGACTTGGTCCTTACTTCTTCCTCTTCCACATAGTTGTCAGGAAATGCAGTATCTTCACAGACATAAAATCTTAAATGCTGCCAGATGACTTGTTTCTGTTTCACTTATCTGCTAAGCGTGCTCTCACTAGACTGACCACTGTCAACAAGCTTCTCTTTCAGACCTTTAGCAATGTCCCAGTGCAAAAAGATCAAGTTTTAGCTGCCTTTTCCTAACTCTTCATTCTTTCATCTGTGACCGACCCCTCTCCAAATCCCTTGCCCACAGCTACAAAGGAAATCCACGGTCCTGGCTGACAAAGGGACACACAGCAACATGGAAAAACTCACCCAAAATGTTCTGATGGACATATAAAGGCAGTTCTGCTTTTCAGGCCTCAACCTGCACTTTAGGAGATGAGGGGAAGTTCCTTTACTGTAACCGTTGTTTGCAGCAGACTCTCCCCAGCACACTCCAGCCCTGGAGGACAGAAATTTTCCCTAGTATTTTCACTCCTGCTGCCTTCAACAACTTCCAAACCAATCATTACAGCATACATCAAAAAGCTTTTCATCTGAAGTTCTGACAGGTTTCTGCAGAAAGGTTGGAGTTTTATTCATTTAATAGACACCAGGGAAGATCAACTCCAGTTTTAAAAATCTCTGAGTGGCCTAAATGAAGTTATTTTTTCCCACTTTAGCCTTAAAACCAAAATAGTGTTATTTGCTTAATAGCTTACCCCAGCTTGTTTTCTTTCACAAGCAACAGCACTTCAAGTAGAGAGCCCACACTGTAATAATTTACTTCAGGAGAACAGATGGAAGTGGAGAAAGGATCAAGGCTGAGTTGCGTGCTTTGGCTTTTTGTGTGCATTCATCTGTGCTATTTTTTCATTTTTGACAATGCAATGGTAAGATTATCGGTATTTTTTTCAGACAGGAAAGTATAAAGTTAAAAAGGTAACACAGTACTTAGCGAACAGATTGGTTATAAATTAAATTGTTCTACACTGTGCTTTCTTATTTGAGTTCAGGGGTCAAATTCTTAGCTACATTTAAGGACTTCAGAGAGCAATTTGCGAGGAAAATGGGGAGAAAATAATTTACACGATTTTGCCCATGCCTCCAGTTTGAAAAATGCCTTAGTTAGTCCTCTAGCATATATAGAGTTGTCTGAAGACCGCTCTTCTTCCATCAGCTGCCAACAGCTCAGAGGAGCCACAGCACAGAAAGGGACAGGAGAAGCACAGTGGGATCCCAGCCACGCCAGCAGGTAAATGATGCAGCTCATCCAGTGATGATTCTAGTCAGTATTTTCCACTGGCTTTTCAGAAGGATCATACAGAAAAGAAGGTAGGTATTTTCGTACAGAAACAACTAAGACAAATTTATTCCTCTATTCTTGCTTAATTTCTAGATTAGTTGTAGACATGAAGAAAGGTTTGTGTGTGCATAATATTGGATGTGTCTCAAATATATGTCCAAATTGTGAATGTTTTTAAGTCTATATAACTCCAGGGTGCATCTGTTAGGCTATCTGTCTATGTTATCCAGCCTTTAAAAAAAAAAAAAAAAAAGAAAGAAAGAAAGAGGAATAGTAGCATAAGAGCGTGGTTTCTGTATTGAAAAGGTGTGCTTGGTTGTTATAGTAACTTGACTTTTGCAAAGCTCTCTTTGTGACAAAATAGAGTTCTTTTGCATTAGTAGAGAATCTTTTGAGAAAAGATGTGCAATTGTATGTGCAAGACATATAATTTGAGAAGTTACAAAAAATTTTCCCTTTGTCTTTCTAATCAAATTAAGGCAGAAGACACTTTCTGAGTCAGTGACAAAAGCAACAAAGCACATCAGACTAAAAACTTTTTTAAGTTTTCCATAGATATAAATGGAGGAGAGATTTCTGCTGGCTTCCTAGCAACAGAAGTAGTTTAGCTGTTGGGGGTGTTACAGTCACACACACATTCAGATTCAATATTCTGCCAAGTTCACTGTCATGTTGCCTTTTTCTTAATAGACAGGGCGGCAGGGGGAGGATTAAACATTTTATCAAAAAGACTGATAACAAGGTCTTTTTGGTTGACTTCCAAATGTCCTTTTTAAGGGATCATGTGCTTCTTTCCCCACTCCATAATTTCTTTCTGAAAAAGGGAGATTTAATACACCTTGGGAGTCATAAGCATGTGTGAAAGTCTTGTCAACTGCTAACAAAGTGTCTTGATGCAGACATTAATTTGTACCAGTGTACTTGCTTTTTTGGGAAGATCAGAGTTTCACACGTCTTGCTTATTTTTCTTTGACCTTTGAGGGCTAATTCAACATGTATACTTGATTAATTTCATCATCCTATCCAATCTTCACAAAGTGCTCTGTTTGAGCATCTGTAATTAGCCATCTTTTCATTGCTCTATTTCTATAGTCTGTCCATAATGAGATACATAACGCTTTGCTAATGTGCTAGAAATTTTATGGGGGTTTTAACTGTCAATTTGATTTGCTGTTACTGTATGTTCTTTTTGTAAATTGATCCATTCTCTGTCTCTCAACACCCAAGAAATTAAACCTTTCAGAGAAGCATCCTTCTCATCCACATCTAGCTAATATATAAGATTTATATATAGCACCACCATAGAATACATATGCACAAACAGACACATAGCATATGTCTAATAAACAATTTCCTCTCAGTATGCTTCCCTGATGCCATATTTGGGTGTTAAATTCAAGTAAAATTCCATAGGCCAAACATTATTCTCCAATTCAGATTTGCATACTTAAAATCAACGGAGTGGGCAGTCAACACCCAGTCTCCCACCTTGTCCACACAAAACGTGTTCTGTTTCTGGGACATACGTCTCAGTTTTGCACATATACAAACCAACAGACAACGAGTATGAATTTGCTTATAGTGGCTAATGCAGATTTCTCTCACGTGAGCTGAAAAAGCAAAGATCTCCAGTTTGGCAGGAGAAAGAACTCCGTTCTGATCTGCTCAGCAGACATGATGCAGTGGGACCACGTGTCCTGGTCCAGATCTTCATTGTACGTTGAGCCTGGGATAAAAACCATGGCGGAGAATTGCGGACAGTAGTGATATATTTTCTACAGCCTGATCATAAGAAGGGACATTAGGCCTCTTTTTCACAGCTTAACAAGAATCTTTCCTGAACACAACTTCCGTAAGCCTTTCAGAAGAAAATGACATGGATATCACCATTACTGCAGCTACATCATGATAAAGGCATCTCCACAACAATCCTTAAACCCATAGTATTAGAATCAAATTACAATCCCCTCACCAGCATAATGAGCACTTATGCAAATAAAAGGCCAATTTATTTTTTTCAAACCTTCTCTAGCAAAAGCCCATTCTTTCCACAGACCTACCTCCTCACAAAAGCTACAGAGATACAACAATCTTTAGGAACGTGATTTGCCCAAGACTCTATAGAGAGTGCAAGGCAACTCTAGGAATAAGAAATGGGACTTCCTGATTCACAGGCTCATGGTCCAGTCCACAGATCATGTAAGTAAATATATTTTGCATGTGCTTGGGAAGAAATACTAGTTCATGCAGAAAGTTACTGTGACCCTCTGAAAAATGTCATAATTTCTGGCAAGGACAGTAAAAGGACTTAATGAAAGAGACTGTAAATAAATCTCAATTCCTCTGAAATAATGACTAACCAATCAGAGATTGATTTTACAGTTTAATGTTTAAACAAAATGACTCATGCTCAAAAAAGAAATTCTTTGTCTTATTCTTAATCAGCTCTAAGCAAGATGAACCACTCTGTACAAGCTTTCCTGCATCGAACTCTTCTGCATTTACATCACAAATGCTCTAGCCTTCTCAGGATTAAAACAGGTATTTTATCATGATCGAAGACTGCATATCTACAGCACTGACTATATCTGTGGTCTCCAAGGAAGTAAAGCTTTGCTTCAGCTTAGCCACCTGTAAGACAGTCATAATGATACTGATTTATTCGTATCTCTCAAAGGGCTAGGATTAGCTGCCCAGGGAAACTAAATACTAGACTGTTTCCACACAAACAATCCAGCAGTAAGTTTGCAAATACTTGTTTTGCTTTAGAGAATTCCACGTTTAAGGTACCTTTCATTTTGCTAGGAGAACTTCTTTTCAGAATTGTGTGAAATTTCCTCTCTTATCTCTTTCTGCTTTTAATGTAAATAAACTTTTAATGTAATAAATTAAACTTTAAATGTAAATTAAATTAAATTAAACTTTTAATGTAATAAATGTAAATGTAAATTTTAATGTAAATAAACATTTTTAAATGACAATTCTAGAGGAGAAGTATGGACTAATGGTTCATACATTCCCTCTGCTGGCAGAGAGAACTTACACATAGATTATACATACATGTAACCATGTGTCAAGTCATAAGATCTTGTGAAGGTGCTTGGCTCTTCTGCTAATTCATCAAGGTAGATAACTTGTTGATACTGCTCAGAAACGAGATAACGCAGAGAGGTTCTTTCAGGCAAGAAAGGAACTGGGAGAAGGGAGAAAAAGAGAGACTGTGGATCCTGAAAGAAAAGGGGTTAGTCATCACAAATCACAAAGATACTGAGAAACCAGGGTTTATGTTTTCAACTACCTGCCCACCATACAAATTTATTACTTGCAACAATAGGCCAAACCTCAGAGCCTGGAGATAGGAATTTAGGCAATGCCCATTGTTTCTGTTCTGTTTTAAAATATTCTATCTAATCTGTTTTTACTTTTTACATATGGCATGTATCTGTCTTTGGTTTCTCCTTGTGCTTCTCTGTCTTTCTAGTCTGTTAACCTGTTCTTTATGCTCTCCAGTATCTGGTTTAGTTTTTACTCAGTTCCTTTTCTTGCATTCTTCTCTGTTACCCTGCACCTATGCTCCTTTTCCCATACAGTTTCCAAAATGCAATGCAAATCTTCATCCTCAGATTGTGTTTGAAAGAGGACAAAATAAGTTGCTCATCTCTGTCACTGCCTTGAGATCTTTGAGACAGCTGAAGGCAGCGTTTCAGAGAATAGCATAGCTTCAGTTCAATCATAGCATACTTTTGGCTAGTCTACATAAATATCTCCAGCTCTAAGTAGAGATTATGCTTCACTTTCAGGCTGTGTTACAGTTCCTGTCAGGTTTGTGTGTGACAGAAAATCTGCTTTTGTGATTTGCTCAGTTCTCGCTTTGTTTTCCTCTGGGCTGTAAATAAGCAGTGCAAACGGTACATCTTTCTGACCTGTTTCTCCCTGCCCCATGCCAGAGACATGAGGAAAAGGGTGGGAGGAAGTAGAGAGAATCCATCCACAAGGTAAGACAGGACACATGAGAAACCCGATAGAGAGGATGGCACATTTTTGTGCAGCTGCTGTCTTCAGGAACTAGATAAGGACAAATGTTTTCTTTTGTCAATCCCTGCAAATGTGATTTCACTGTCAGAAGCGAGCTGTTCTCTTGGCACATTAAGAACTGAAAAACAGGAGAAACACCAGCAGAGGGTAAAGCATCCAGTAAGGGGGGGGGAGGAGAACTTTAGCTCAGCTCTTTACTATGTGACATGTTATTGCCATTTCGCAAGTGAAAGCCATTCATGATCTGCATGTGAGAAACTTCCTCAGAAGTTTTTTTTAGTAGTACTGCAGGGACTCCAACTTAGTTGTGACTGGGCATAAGGTGCGACTCCACAGAGGCTAAGTTTTCTGCTACCAATCCACCAGAAACTAACAGGCAGGTGCAAAGAGGTGGGGGCAGAAAACAAATGCATTTGTGTAGCTATACGCTGAACGGCAATGACTGGCAGAGAGATACTTTACAAACTGAGGCATCTATGGTCTTGAATTGCATGGTCTGGGGACATGCAGTTTTTGTTGGGGTCCTGTTGGTATATTATACCTGCAGAAGGTGGGGGATAGGTACACAGCTCTTCTGACACTAGAGCACACATCTCCTAAAGGGACTTTTCAAACCTATTCTTCAAGGTTTGTTTGAATACCTCTCCTTGTTGCGTTACATCATCACTGGGCACTGAGCTCTCCTTGAGTGCCTCCCTTCCCTTAAAACCAAATTCTACATTGACTGAACACATTGCCTAAAAAAAAAAAAAAAAAAAAGGAAAACAAGAAAACAAGAAGGGAAAGCCTAGGTCCCTTTGGCAAATTTTGGGAACGTTCTGTTTAGCACTGAAGAATATAATCAGTCAGACCTGACCATTAGAAACAACAGTGACCAGGTCATTGTCCAAGAGGAAAAGATATCTTCTTAGCTGGAGGTCAACAAACATTTTTACTTGCATACACAAAATCAGCAAGTATTAAGCCAATATTAAGCACTAGAGGCCCAAGGGTTTTGCATAGTGGCTCTAATTTTCTGTTTGTGCTGATAGCCGAGAGGTGATGAGCTGAAAAATCGATGTGTATTGTGTCAGTTGTCACTGTATGCCGTAACACAGGTGTTATGCAAGATGAGTTTCAGACACAAATTCTATCAACTTTCCCTGTTGAAGCTTAAGGCAGTTAGCTAACACTTGGGGAGTGAGCACTGAAGTTAAGAGTAACTGTAGAAGTTGAGTAGTAAAAGAGAGGCCCCTCCAGTAAATCCTTTCAATCTCCAGATTCTGCTAACTGATCCATGACAAGCTAGAAAGACTTTAGAGTTATTATCATTCTCCTTCATTCATAAAAACACTGCTGAAGGTGGTGTATATTACCCTAAAATGCATGAGATTTTTTTAAAGTATGCCCGTACTTACAACAAAGCTTCCAACTATGAAATATATTGGTCCTTTCCTCCCTGTGGCATACCAATTTCTCAGGTCTATCAACTGCTCAGCAGTTCTGCAAGGCAAATAAATGTCTGCTGTTGGGGACTTAGGTCCGCTGATCTTTTTCATTTGTGAGCTAAGACAGATTTGAGGCCTGAGTTCAGCTTGATTTCCCTGATGGATGATGCAACGTCCATGACCCAAAACAAGTTTAAGAAAATTCCATATTGGGCTCAGCAAATCAGTATTTCCCATATTGATACATCAGCATTTCAAGCTGTGCAGCAAAATGAAGGTTGTACTTGGAAAAAAAGAACAAAACTGCCTCCTAATATCTGTAAAATGAGGAGAAAAGCTGGTATATCTGTAGCTGTTTTGCTCATTTCTTGACTGACTGCTATTTGCTATTAAAAAGCAGTGCACGGAGGATTAGCTAGAGCAATTTGTTGATCATGCAGGCATCCTACATTCAGTGCTGTTCTCCATTAACGGACTAGCAGAACATGAATAACAGAGCCACACGCTACTGACTGCTGTATACAAAGCAAGACTGGCTTTCACACTTATGCAACAGTAATGACCAGAAATGGGAGGAAATGATCAACTATTATTCAGACTTCTGCTATAAGGACGCCAAGATATTAATCTCTTATTACGCAAGCTAAACTAAGCAATGTTTACACAAACAGTAAGAGATTGTGCTCCAGGACACATACAAGCTGAATACACATACAAGTTCTACAGAGGGGCCCATCCTTAATTGACTGTGAAACGTTTCTTGCACCTTTCACACAAGCGTCTACCTCTGTGCACCCTAGGAGGACCTTAACTCTCTCTCACTAGAGCAAATATAAGCTAATGATAAATTATTATTTTTCTTATTCCAATTGATTCAGTGAGACCGTAGCCTGAAAATATCAGAAGCATCTTTGTGTGCTTTCTTGCCAATACATCAATCTGATGGGTCAGTACCCAGCTGTCTGGGCCCTGCGTTTTTTTTCTGACAGCTGAATCGTTTGTCATAACATCTGACAGATCCTACAACGGACCACACAGAAGTGCTTGGAGATACATGCTGGCCCGCAAAAACCCCAGTCTCATGTTTGCATTTGTTTGCAGTTACTAAATCAGTTTTAAAAATGCTCTGCCAAGTTTTGCAATTAAGGTCTAGAAAAACAAGATGCCCTTGCTGAAGACGTAACCCACTCACAATATGAAGGACAGGGGCGATAAGGTATGTTAAGTAAATGTCCCCATAACAGACTTTTAAGCAGATATGCCTACCTAACACGGCAAACCTATTTATCTTCTGAAAATAAACAATGACACTTGTCTACGCAAATTGTATCTGCTCTCCAGATAAGCAAAAGGTATTTTATTTGTCAGGCCTACAGAAGTTGACAGTGGAAAATCTGTTCCCTCCTCCTACTCCCATCTTGTGTCCCCCTTCCTCATGTTCTCTCTAGCAGAAGCTTTCTTAGAACCAGTTCTCTCTCACACAGCATAGGAAGAAGTGAAAATCTGCCTCTGAATAACCTCCATCCCTTTTTCTTATGTCTTCTTCACTTCAAATTTTTGTCCCTTTCCCCTTGGTGCCCCTTCATCTCTTCCAGCTCTTACTGGTTTTACTCTTTCTTAACCCACCTTTAATCACTTCCCACCCTCTACATTGCTCAGACATTATTTTCCATCTCCCAAATTCCCAAGAACCTGAATCTAACTCTTCTTCACTCTCCCATGAACCTCCTTCCATTTCTTGATGCTGTGTTTCCTTCTTGGAGATTTTCTGCATTTTTTTTCCTGTTTTCCAGTTTCTGTGCTGCACACCCATCTCTGTGGTCAACTCCAGAGTTGGGAAAAAACCCAAGAGAAGGGTGAATAACAGCACAAGGACAAGAGTCTGATTGCAGGCCTGTCTTCAACGCACACAATAAACACCTAAGAAATCGGTCACTGACAGGCCAGGGATGGAGTTATTTCACAAGCCAGACAAACAGTTTGAGAGTGCTTAAATCTCAGGCAGGTTTACTTCCCAGTTGTATCAAGCCAGTACCAGCCTGAAAGCTCATTTAGCCAATGAAAGCACAAGATGTTTTGGTTTAGACAGGGAAACCTTTGCAAAATCAAAGCAGCACTTCCCATTAAAATACCCCAAGGCCTCCATAAAGAAACACAGCTTTTGTAGGACCAAAAAAGTCACCTGGATATTGTCTAGGGGAGAACATGGCAGAAGGGAGAAATGGTTATCACAGATATCTGCAGGAAACAGGCATCACACCTGCAGCTACTTGACAGAAGCTCAGTATTAGATATATGCTCCTATCTCCATTTCATACTAGCTGCTTTGGAGATCAGATGAGTTTTTAAAGATTCAGCCTTAATATCAGTAGTAGTTTAAGATTCAGCCTTAATATCAGTAGTACTTTAAGACCATGAAATGGAGAAGCCAAATCAGGACTGTAGCCAAAGGCTCTATTTTTTTCCTCTCTCTATTATCAGATTTTTTAAATTTCCATTGGATATTCGATTTAAGTTCTTATGCAAACCAAAGAATGAATCGATCATTTGTTGTATCTTCATATTTCCCCTTAGCACAAGGACATAGTTTTATCTATCCTGAGCACAGAAAACATCACAGAAAATACAAATTCTACATTGCAAGTAAATGTTACACAGAACTGAATGACTTTTGTCATTCATCCAGATGACACAGAGCCACATTCCAATGCCTTCAGTGACACCTTGTTTCACAAGAACTCCCATTGGCTTTAGTCAGATTATTCAGCTAGATCCTGAACTCCAAATACACTGAAATCCCAGCAAATGGTTCCATTGACTTCACATTTTGAATCAACCCATGATAAACCAGTGTCCAGTATGAGCAGGAGTAACAGAATTTGGCCTGTAACGAGAGAGTTACAGTAAGCTAGCCCCCTTCCTAGCTTCACATTGTTGGAGGCACTTGGCTGATGTACAGGATGTACCTGTACATCATCCTCAGATGTTTAGGGTGAAGCCAATCATTAAATTAAGGACAGGAAGGAATGTTTCCTTCCTGGGTCGCATTGGCAAGGAACCAACGGGGCGTGGAGAAGCTATTGGCTTTCCTCTGCATTATGAGATACTGTTCACTTTCAGGAAGCACACCTGATGCCATTGCAGGGATCTATGAGACCGATGACACCCACTGACTTTCTTCTTTCCTTCCTGTGGCACGTGGCAGTTTGGAGGTGCATTTTTTACTTTTGGTCTCTAGTGGGTCCTGTGGCTACTAGGGTGCATTTTGGAGGTGTTGCAGTTTGAGCCCAGTTGGCCAATGACAAGATGATAGATGTTCTCCCCCCCATCTCTCACTCCAAGGAGAGGAAGAAGAGAGATAAAGAGAGTTATGAGTTTAGAAAAAAAATATACTTTAATGAAAAAATAATAATAAAATAAAAAGGATATAATTAAATAGATACTATATGAATAAATATATACAAAACTGGAGCAAGTTCCCAGAGAGATGTCATTGGCAGGCACTGGGGAAGTTCCAGACTGGACTCAGTGACAAATGGGAACTGGAACACACTGACTGGGATCAAAGAGGCAGATGAGCTGACGGGGTCCTCCTCAGACATCAGTCATTGAAGAAAGAGAGTCATTGAAGAAGCAGTCCATTGAAGAAGGGCCAACAGAGAAGGGCCAAAGACAAAGCGCCAACCTGACACCCTTGCTCCCTCAGCTGTTACACTGAGCATGGCGGATGGGATGGAACCCCCGATCAGTCAGTTGGGGTCCCCTGACCTGCCCACTCCTCCCCACAGGTGCAGCCCCTCCATGGGGTAAACAGCCCAGTCAGGGACCCTGGCTGCCACAGCAACAAGGGTGAGCAAGAGCCTCTCACTGAACAGAAAGTTGGCTCTGCTCCACCCCAAACCAGGACAGGAGGTCACCAGATACTGGCACATGTAGAGTGAACGTTCCTGACTATTTCTGAACTGGAAAAGCAAGGAATTAGACCTGGGTGCAACCATTATTTCTTGGTCCTGTTATACCTGTGTCCACTCAATGCAGGGTAGAGTAGTTTGAGATGCTGCAATTTTAAGTAGTTTTTAAGTCTGTGTTTTGCTGGGTTTTACCGGAAGAGCTTCTTTCCCATTCTTTTTGGTCTAACTGACAAAATGAAGTCATGGTTAAAAAATAAATCAGCTCCAGCCGTCGGGAGCACTGTTATGCACACTCACATCTTGACAGTTTTTCACAGCTTTACAGTGTAGGAGGAGAGTGCTTGCCACTAGAGCTGTAAATATAGCTTTTAGAGAAAGGTTCCTGCTACTTTTTGGCCTACATGCACTTGAGAAACAAAATAGAGTATGCATGTATTGAATTTATGAACAGGACATTGTACAACTATGAAACAATAAGGAAATTAAAGCTCAGAAATCACAGAAAATTAGAACTCAATCTAAGCAAAGAAAAAAAGGGTAGAAGAGGCAGAGACACATTCAATATAGAGAGCTGTTTAAAGCCAGGATAATGGCTTTGCAAAGAGGTTTTAATTCAAAAGGATAATGAAAAAGAAAACAAAGAGATAATAATCATCCATCCATCTTAGCATAAATAGTTGTTTTGTACTGCTTGTGAAGATTTCAGCTGTGACATCATTTGCCAAACATATAATATTCCTACTATTAATATGCATTTGCTTGCAATGAGGAATAAGACCTGAAATATGTTAGAATATAGCTTTAAAAAAAAAAAAAACAACATAGACAACAACTACTTGAGTCTGCAAGACCAGCAAAGAAATTCCAATGAGCTACTTATGAAACAGACAGCAAGAGGTCACAGAAATATCAAATGCAGCATCTTTTACATGAGCTGTTCCAGGCACCCAGCACCGGTGCAAGCTGCCAGTCTAAGCCTGGGCAGAGGCGATAATGCAAACCACATCACATCTGTCCATCACATAGCATGCACCAGTGTTGTTTTGAAAGAGGACAATCTCGGTGCCCATCAAATCCTTAACGATTTTGTTAGCAACACCAGAAAGACAGATGAGTGGAGGCACCTTTCACAATGTTGGTTTCGGGAAAAGGAAGGTTTTGAAAATTCAATGAAGTTAATGATGCATCTTGCAATGCCCATTAAACAGCTGTCTTTGCTGAGGTTGGCATTATTCTAATCAATACCTCAGAGGCCAAATGCCTTGTAGCAGACCAGTTGTACCCAACCCAATTCTGCCAAAGTAAGTACTCACATTTTGCATTATATACATTTTACTTCTCAAGAAGACTTTTACGTGTGACCTAATGTTATTCATGTTAATGTTTCAGAGAAAAACAACTACTACTGATATGCGAGGCCCAAGTTCAACAAATCCTCAGTTCTGCAGTTAAAATGCAGCTTCTCTTTTGTGCCAGGCAAGTTCCTGACTGTAGGTTCTGCTACTCATCTTCGTTTAAATCTTGATACCCAAGCAGTCTTAAAAAAAATAAATGTTAAAGACGTCACGACAGTGTCATTCTCTTCAATCATCCTATTTCCTCTTGAGAACAAAATGACACTGAGAATAACAAGAGCTGTGTGGGTTGTGATAGTAGTGAAAAATCTTCCTCCTTGATTCTACCCCAAAAGGTATCAAAGGAAATTGTCTACTGCATATTGTAGGTATAATCTGCTTTTACTTTTACAGTAATGCTGAAGTATTCTGCAGTGGAAATACTAAACACAGCAGTGTTGCTGTTACAGGCTCTAGTACCGTGGATGTTTGCTGTTTATTTCTTAGGGTTCTTCTCATAGAAATTATTTCATAGAATCTTCATGGTTGGAAAGGACCTTTGAGATCATCGAGTCCAACTATACACACACACAAAAAACCCTACAATCTCTGTCACTAGAGCATGCCCTGAAGTGCCAAATCTAGACATTTCTTAAATACCTCTAGGGATGGTGAGTCAACCACCTCCCTGGGCAGGCTGTTCCAGCACCTGACCACTCTTTCAGTAAAGTAATTCTCCCTAATATCTAATCTAAACCTCCCCTGCCGCAACTTCAGACCATTTCCTCTGGCCCTGTCATTATTCACCTGGGAGAAGAGGCCAACACCCACCTCTCTCCAACCTCCTTTCAGGTAGTTGTAGAGGGCAATGAGGTTTCCCCTCAGCCTCCTCTTCTCCAAACTAAACATGCCCAGTTCCCTCAGTCTCTCCTCATATGACTTGATCTCCAGACCTCTCACCAGCCTGGTAGCTCTCCTCTGGACACGCTCCAGCACTTCAATGTCCCTCTTGCACAGAGGGGCCCAGAACTGAACACAGTACTCAAGGTGAGGCCTCACCAGTGCCAAGTACAGAGGCACGATCACTTCCCTGCTCCTGCTGGCCACACTATTCCTGATACAAGCCAGAATGCTGTTGGCCTTCTTGGCTGCATGGGCACACTGCTGGCTCATGTTAAGCTGGCCATCCACCAGCACCCCCAGGTCCTTTTCTGCCGGGCAGCTTTCCAGCCACTCTTCCCCAAGCCTGTAGCGTTGCTTGGGGTTGTTGTGACCGAAACGCAGGACCTGGCACTTGGCCTTATTAAACCTCATACGGTTGGCCTTGGCCCATCGATCCAGCCTGTCCAGGTCCCTCTGTAGAGCCTGCCTACCCTCAAGCAGATCGACACTCCCACCTAGTTTGGTGTCATCTGCAAACTTACTGAGGGTGCACTCAATCCCCTCATCCAGATCATTGATAAAGATATTAAACAAAACTGTCCCCAAAACTGAGCCCTGAGGGACGCCACTGGTGACCGGCCGCCAAGAGAATTTCACCCCATTAATCACAACTCTCTGGGCACGGCCATCCAGCCAGTTTTTTTACCCAGTGAAGAGTACACTTGTCTATGCCATGATTCACCAGCTTCTCCAGGAGAATGCTGTGGGGGACAGTGTCAAAGGCCTTACCAAAGGCCTTACCAAAGTGTTCTTGAAACATCTAATAAAAATATATGGATGGCTCTTTAGGGTCACCCCAAAGGTTCACCTGATCTATGCTCTGCTCTCAGATGGTTGCCTGAAGAAGGTGATTAGGGGAATAGAGATGTAAAACACAGCAAGCAGCAGGGTGATCCTTCCCTTGGCATATCCTCCCACCTCCCAGTTTTTTCAAGTGAAGATAGATTTTCAATGGGTGTTTAAAACAGCCAGATTTCACAGTTGTGAAATCCCACGTGTGCTGTTTTGACAACCCAGTTTGCAACCTCCGGTCTAACCCCAGCGTGGGTAAGAAATATGACACAGTGATTTAACACTGCACATTTTCTTAGTGAATCAGCACACGTATCTAGGACAAGAGTTTTTGATCGTCAGAGCTATAATACCATAAGCGGGATACTTAGCACCCACATGTATTTCATTTCCCATTCTTGGCTCATGTATCTTTTGCTCTTTGCGTAAGACAGCATCTTTTTACACTTACATATATTAACTCCAATTTGAAAGGGGGGATTTATGGTTTTATTTGTTTTTACCACTGAGGGAATAAGACCCAAGTAAGTCCTCCTCATTGCTTTCAGTAGGATTGCTCTCACAGAGCTCTCACAATCTCTATGCGGGTCTGCTACTTACTCAGTGAGAACAAAAACATTCTCCAGATGACAGGGACCTCAAAGGCAGTGTTGGCCAGTGGGAAGTAGATTAAATCAGAGCTCAGGATACCTGTGCCTTCATCCTGGCTCTGCTGTTTGCCTGCTGGGTAACCGAGGTTGAATCATTTTGCCGTTGTCTCAATGACCCTATCTATAACACAGGAAAAGGGGACACAGATCCTTCTTGGCAAAGTCTTTTCTGCTTTATGCATTCAATAGCAAAGGTTACTGCTATAATACTCTCCTACTTTTAATTCCAAGGCTTGTCAAGACCCCTAAGATACACAGTAGTACAAGATGAGAAATGTAAGACCACAGAGTGATACAGACCAGCTGCCAAGTAGTCATCATCTGGATTCTGACGTTACATAGGTGCCAATCAAAACGAATAGCAGTGCACATAATGAAAAATTAATACGAGAAGAAACATGGAAAGGCAGAGTAAGGAGATGAACTTACCATGCTCAGCATAACTGCATAGTGTTTTGATGGAGATATAAAGATCTGGAAGTCTTTTAATGAATGTATCATATTTGCACGCTCATTTATTTTATGGGGGTTTAGTTGCAGTATTTTTTTATTGGTTCAAATATATAAACTGAAAAATTAACCTGGAAAAAATTTAATCCTTTAAACAAATCACCAGAATAATTTTATGTCATTCAAAGTTCCTGCCTCCAGTGCCAAGACTTCAAAAGATTATTTCTTGCCTTTGGTTACAGACCGTTAATAGATGTCCAGTTAACACAAGCAGGGGTGGAAAAGGCAACACGTGCACACAAGATGGTGAGAGATCAAATGTTTACACTAATTGTGCTGGATCAGCAAATTATTATGTACATTGTGAGAATTTGGGACGTCGATGCGAACTGGAATAAACCCTGAAATTACATATTTAACCAGTCTGAAGAAAAGGAAGGGTTTTGAAAAATAGGCTGGGAGACGCTCACATCTCCTATAGTTTCAGAAAATGTGACTGAACCTATCATAACAGCCAAAATACTGTGGCTTTGCTAATTACCTGCCCTTCAGTAGCACGGTGTTTAATAAGAACACCAGCCTTAGAAGTCTCTCCCAGCCTCACAGCAAAGACATTTCAGCAAAAGCTGTAGTGCGATTTGCTATTAAATTTGCCTTTCTTAATTCATCTCGTTAAAAGTATAAATGGAAGAGATAACTAGTTCACCGTCTACTCTTTCCTGTCTTATTTGCCCCCCTTCTGGTCCATGCATTCTCTGGGGAGCCATGCTGACTTAATTTAATTGTACATAGGAGGGATAAAGAACTGAGGTTTCAGTGAGACCTCAGGTGGTGACGAGTAGCTGCAGCGCCCAATGCTAAGCCTGGAGCCGAGACATTGGGAAGAGCTACGGAGTCCGTCTGTCTCGACGGAGCTCAGCAAAGCCTGCTTAGCTCACTCTCCTCTAGTGCGAGGGACAGCGCTTTGGCCAGGAAAACATCAGGTTCTCACACGGAGACAGCAGCAAATAAACATGAAAAACAACATCGTGTAGGACCAGCAGAATAGCTGCCAGGAAAGAAAGGGAGGCAAAAAAGAAAAAATAATTAAAAGCCTTCAGCTTTGGGACGCTGCAAGTTTCCTCATGCTCTGAAAGGGCGATGCAGCCCCACAGACTGTTTGTTTTCCAGCTGAAAACAAACTCAGCTCCCCTGAAAATGTGAGCAAGCTGAGCAACGTCCAGAGTCTGGCACCATGAAATATGTTTCTCTCTCATCTTCTCTACCATAGGAGCTGACAGCTGCTGCGGACTGAGGCACAGCATGGCCTGACAAAAAACTGTGCTAGTTATAGTGCAACAAGGCAGGTAACACAATAAAATTTTATACTTTTGAAGCCAGCAAAATTACTGCCAGCTCTTTAAGCAGAATGCAGAAGCTTTTGCTTATAGGGATGTTTAAAGCTGCGGTTTTTGGAAATATCTCTGCTTTGACTCATGTCGTATAACACCAGATTTGCTTTTATGGTATTCTGAATATCCCCCTCAAGTCCAAAAACTTGCACAGATTATCTCTTGCCTTTGGATGTGGAGTATGATTGTTGGTCCAATTAACACAGGTAGTGGAAAAGAAAAGACCCAAATCCACAAAGCAGAATAATTACCAGAAAAAGATATCTAAGGATCCCAAAAGGCTTTGGGGAGAGTTGTGGGAAGCAGAAAACCTGAACACCATGCATGATGGTATGAACGGCCTGTGGGAAATAATCCCTTCAGTAAATCAGCATTGCCAGTTTTCTCTCATTATACGGTATTTGGCATGACTTCCTACTCTGAGTGCCTCTGAAACAGCAAACCCCAGATATGAACAGGGATTAGCTGAAATACGCTACCAGAAACCCGACATATTTTAGACTGTGTGGAACTCTGGAGAGCTGTAGCTGTTATTATACCCACACAGGGAGCAAGGCTGAGGGTCCGTGCTGCGGGGAGAAGGGAAGAGGAGAAAGATGGTGAGTAAGGAAGACCACTGGAATGCCACAGCGTTTAAGCAGAAGTACCTGGCAGTATTTCTCCTCCACAGAGCCTCACTGTGGTCTGCATGGGTGGCAGCTCTTGGTAAGCATCCTCCCAGTGATCTCTCATCCTGGCGGGGAATCTGAGGAGGAGGAGGAGGATGGAATCTCTGGGGAGATCCCAGAGCAGCAAAGCTCCATTTTGTCCCCTGCAGACGGTGTCTGCAAGCTAAAGTGCCAGTGCTGGTAATGCTAAGTGCTCGCAAAGCTTCTAGTTCAAGCAAAGAAGTAAAAAGTGGCTTGGAAAAATCATCCCATTTAAAGAGATGCAGTTTCAGCCAGCTACTTGGTGAAAGTCAGCACACTGTTTGTCTTAACATCTAGAGATGTAAAATCACGTTCCTCTCCTGAGCAGTGTTTCGCTTTTCTCTCCTTTTTAGCCTTCTCTCTTGTGAAAGGATGACACCAGCTAGCCCAACTCTGCCACAAGCAGGCAGCCCATCCTCTTTCCTGTCCCCCTCCTGACACCCTCCTTTGGTCCCCGCTGCCTCCAGAGATGCTCAGTCTCCTCGCTGCCTCCAGCACCCCCAAGCCCGCGCTGCAGCAAGCCCGCACGTTTCATGACACAGGAGCAACCGGGACACTAATTAAATGTAGGAAAGGAGCCATGGAAGATTCCACAAGAAAGACCAGAAAAATAAAAAAGAGAGCCAGCTTTCAGAAGGACTTCGTTTTAATGTCAAAATGCAAATGAATTGTAGAGCCTGTTTCAGTAGCTGAGTGTAGGAAAGTGAGGCGTTCTCAGAAGTTACCCTGCAAACTCAGGCTCCATGCCAGACTTTACCATGTTTCTTCCAGGTGCATTGAAGAAATTTGTTTCTCCTGTCTCTTTGCCTGCCAGACACATCACTAACTGGGAATAAGATATGGTATTGCAATAGCCATTAACACCTTACCTTATTGAATGCTTACTAATGCTTACTTTATTTCCTAGCAGCAATTGGTGCATTACACTTGGGATTCAAAAGGTGGAGACAACTGTCCAAACTCAAGAAAACAACATTCAAACTGATTCCATTAAAACACCATATCTTTAAATATATAAAGGAATATTTAGCCAAAGCAGGAAGAAGCAAGAAAATGTCACCTCCTTATCTCTAGTAGTACCATAATCTTCCCTGGCTCCAGTCACTCCACCTGTATGGATGAAATATTTCAGATAAAGCTACATCCCATGAACACGGCAGAGGCAAAGCTCCCTTTCTGATGCTGGAGAGTGAGTGCATAAACCAACCATTATCATATCAGCACTACTATCATGACTGGCATATCTCAACATACCTATCTGATGCAACTACTTCAAACATAATAAGCCGCTATTACTTTTCACTGCACGGTCTTTACAGCTGAAAAGGTTATTTTTGTTACAGTCTAGATGCTACTTCACTTAGCCCATCCTATGAGAGATGCTACATGCAAAAGTGGAGATTATTACTGAGATAACCCCTCTGTCAGTCCTTGTAGGTTGCTCCTCCGATCTAGTCCAAAAATAAGATTACCTAGAGGCTTTAATGAACTATACTTAATTGATGTCTGGTATTAACTGCACCCTCATAAGAGAGATAATATCTTTTCCCCAGACATGTATCATTCATATCCTCACATATATCTAGTGTTTGTTGAGTGGGCCCATTTATATCATCTTACAAAATGTCAGACAGATCAGTTCTTGCTCCAGTTTCTAATTTCCTGATATAATGGATATGTACATCCACCGTTGCCAGGCAGCAGAGCTCAGGCTCTAGCCTCCACGGCATTATTCTTCCCGATTTCCACATTAATTATTGACAGATTAAAATATATTAATTAGGAACAGCCAAGAACAGCATAGGTCATTGCTAAATACTGGGATTACCTGGCATAGCAAAAGAAAGCAAATAATCTTTAGGGTGAAATCTGAAAAATTGATTGAAGCCAAAATGTACAGAGGAACTTCTCAGAGGAAAGAGCATCCTTTTCCCTGCTGTGAGCAAATTTGAGAGCAGGCTTAAATCCAGAAACAGCCATGTCCTTTCGCCTTTGCATCTGTATTACTAGCACAGGCTCAAGGCGTACACCATGTAGATACAGCCACAGCCAGAACAAATGACAGCATGAAGCCTATGTCTGGACAACCCTGAAGAACGGCCCACTCAGCTGAGGAAGGGCAAAAGTCAGCAAGTTCAGGTTCAGTTGCAGAAATCCCTTTAAAGCATCACCCAAACCTGGGCCAAAATCTTTCCAAAATTCATGACAGACGCAGCCCCTCTGAGTTCAATGTTTCTGAAGAGGATCTGAACTCTTGGGCTTTGTTCATGCTGAGGGCCACATGGTGTTTCTGCTTGCCTTAGACCATGTCTGTTATCTCTTTATGCAAGAAAGACCTCCCTGTCCACAGGAACCGGTATTCCTGAGGAACGCTTTGCAACACTGAAGTGCGTGAGGGAAAAAGGAAAACAACCTGCCATGCTTGGTAGCGGCACCTGAAAGGACCACAGTCTTTACAGCTAAGTAAATTGCAGAGCAGCCCTTGGGGCTGATGATGGGATTCCTCCTGGGGGACACAATCGTAGGTGTTTGTAGAAGAAAGTGCCTGGTCAAGCACACACAGTGCTGGTAGCTACACAACCTGTACCTTTGGAAAAAGAGCGTTAAAGCTAAGGAATATCGGGTCCAGCATCTACTACTGATAAACACTTTAAAGGTAACCAGTCCTGACAACTTTACTCCATCAGAATGCAAAAAATAAAGCTTATTATTTCTCACACTATTTGCTGAATACAAAGTGGCGGGAGCGAAAAATTCTCACAGTATCAATACTAAAGAGAATGACTCATAAATACACAAAGAGCAAGAGCAGTGCACTTCTCTGCTGATACCGTTTCAAAGAGCTGCCACCCAGCTGTATGAACACTCATTTGCACACACATGTAGATCAAAGGACTCTAGCAACAGTTGGCAATTTTTGCAATGTCTGCCTACCCCAAAACCTCTCCTGACATGGTGTCATAACTCATTGCCAGGAAAATTGCTTAGGTATATATTTCCAACAGGTAAGATCAAAGGGAACCACATTAGAAAAACTGAGATTTCTCCATCTACCCATTCAGACAAACTGCTTCTATACCCTTAAAAAACAGAAAGACAAATATACCAGATAAGCTTAGCTTGTCACATGGACCAGCTAACCACCTGTTGCTGAATGAAATCAGAGAAAAAGCTCCCTCTGATTTTACACAAATGAAATGATAGAGATTGTGTGCTCCCAGTAAGGGTGCATCTGCTGATTCTTGCTTTGGCCATCCTGTCTCTGTCTAGTTCTTAACGCAGAGCCAAGGATTACTGATTTCCAGGCTATACTGCAGGCTCTGAGTATGCAGTGAGATCTCAATGGGTAACTAGAAGAATGATTTGTCACTGTTCAACCATTTGAAAAGTTGTTAGTAGCCAGCCCAACCTTGCCTGGTTTGTTCTGCCAATGTGAATTAACACTTGGTCACTGTGCATCTGGAGGTTGCAGTGCAGGCATACACTTTCCTATCTGTGACCCCTGGAGTTAAACCTCTCCTCTACGGCACTCAAAGTCTTCAATTCCCATTCATATCAGCAAAAGTTTGGGGACACTGAGTACTCAAAAGAAGTTCCTGGTACCTTTCCGGTACCAGAAAAGAACAAAGACAGACATAAACGTGATGCTGGGGGATCAAATGCCTTTTCTGTCTCCCTCCTGAGAGAAAATATTCTTTTTCATCTGTTGCCCATTTCATTTCATTTCATTTCATTTCATTTCATTTCAAACCACACACAATTTTTCCAGATTAAAGTGTCTTCATCTGCAGTCAAACAAAACCGGTTTGATATTCGACGCTTTTTTAGATTCATATCCTTGAAGTCTGTAGAGGCCCATTCAAAAGTGTAAGGTATCCTCATCATTACACATGGCTCTACAGATGAGCATGGTTCGTAATAGGTCTTCTCAGGAAAATGGCTATCATACAAGCATCATATTAGGGTAAAAAACAAATTAAAACCCACTTAGTCAGAAGCTTATCTAGGCTTGAATTAACAACCCGCGCATCCGACTTCCCATTTGCTCTGTGCGCCCTTGCTGCAAACGTTCAACATCTCACGCTGCTTCTGTAATTGTGTCGAAAAAGGCCATCAGATTCAGAGTGCTGTTTCCCATATTTCTGAATTACATTTATAGACTAAGGCACTCCAGGGTACGGCGTATGCTTATCTTTCTGCACTTTAAAACATGGCAGGGGTACTGCAGTCCTGGACTAAAGATGCATTAGCAGAGTCATGCGGTGACAAATTGCATAACACCTGCTTTTACTAGGCTTAGCTCTAGTCTGCTATTAGTCCCTCGCTTTCATGAACGATGTGTTTTACACACGAAAGAATAAAATAAAACTCGGTCAAGGTGGAGTTGTAAATAAATGCCAGTACATTAAGCTGAAAAAGCTTTAGAGAATGTCACTTTCAACAACCAAGAAGGCCAAAACAGTTGAAAGCGCAAAGTTTACACACACAGGACTGGCGATACCTCAAGCCATGGCCCCTGTCACTTCACACACCGTCACAGGGCAGAGGCTTGCGTCTGTCACAAGGATCAGGTTACTCATCCGCAAAGTTCAAACCCCATCCATTTGCAGTCCAGTCCACGAAGCCAAACCAGAGGGAAGGATAAATGGCATCCTGAGGGGTCCCACACCACTACCCTACTGCTCTAAAGGCGGCAGCAGCCATTTAACCCTACCCGCACAGATATTTTGGCGCACTGAATGCTGTCTGAAGGGAAAAGGATGCAAAGGCATCATCCTGGGGTGGTGGGATGTGGAAGGTGGAGCAGGGTATGGCAGGAGCCGACCCATGGCATGGTCCCCATTGCCTCCCAGTCCCAGCACTGCATTGCAAGAGAGGGAATTTTCTTCTCAGCAACATGGGGTCATAGAGGAGATCGGGATGGCTCCTGTCCAGCCATGACTGGTGAGAAACCAAGAAAGACCAGGGCCAACTCCAGCTTTATGTGGCCACGCTGATGGAAAGCAGCATCAAAAATGGGGTCTCTCACTGCCCTGTCCTGCAGCAGGACAAAGTGGAGCTGGGGCTGTCAGGAGAGAAGGAAATCCAGACTTGTGGTATATGGAGAAGTACTCCAATTGGGAACTGAAACTCAGGAGCAACAACTTCCTCTATGCTCTCCAGCCCATGGTGAAGAAAGGCTCTCAAGGAGCCATCAGCCAGTCCGTGCTCTTTCAGGCGTGCACAATAATTTAGGGTTCTCCAATACACTGCTCTGCATGGATCTATATGAGGTACTGGGCAGGGGCTTAGAGCTGAAAATGAGCTCTAAAAAGGAGCCAAAAGACTGAAATAAAAAATAAGGACTCATAGAAAGAAAAAGAAGAGAGGCAGATCTGAATGAAAGGAGTTAGGGAGCAGGTTTTTTCAAAAAAAAAAAAAAGTTAAATAAGAAGTGAAATAAAAATAAAAGCCAAAAATACTGAAAAAAAAGAAATTGCACAGGAAGACATAGAAAGGTAGGAAAGAGAGTGACAAGACACAAAATTTTAAGTTGGTGAATGGTCACTGAGCCAGCAGATGACACAAAAGACAAAGGGAAGGTCCCATGAGAAATACGTCTATTACCAGACCAAAGAAAGAGTCCCAGGGCTGATGCAAAACATACCAAATAAACCAGTGGTGTGGATCAAAATGATTTTATATGATTATTAGATCTGAAGGTCTAGAGAAATACAACAGAAATAAATTGGAAAAAAAGAGGAGAGCAAGGGATAAATATTTAAATAGCAAAAGGAAAGGTAATGCTGATAAGAAAGGCTGACTACGCAATAGTCCATGCTGAAGCATGCATCTATCCGCAGCACCAGAAGGGCACATCTGCTGGTGCTCTGGGACTCCCTGAACCATCCTTGTGGTGTTGCTTGGAATTTATAACACACCAAAAAAAGCACATCTGGTTTTGTTCAGCACAGAACACAGCCGATACTTTCACTGCACAAATGTGACACATGTAGCTGTACAGTTTTGTGCTTCTGAGTCACGGGAAATAAGGTTGTCACACAAGCTGGTGTGGTATACGTGCCAGTCCTAACAGGAGGCCGGGGCAGCTGAGGTAAGTAACATAGAGAAAGCAAGGCCATCACTGTTCTCTGAGAGTTGTGCACAACACAGATAGCCCAGCACTACTTAAAAATCTGCTCTCTTAAACCATCTGCAAATCTTAATTAACTGCAAGATCCGTGCTGCGTTGCTGAGCATTGCTGCTGTTTCCTTGACACGACTGGCGAGGCGGGGTCCCCTCCAGAGGTGGTGGCGGGCCCAGCAGATGACGTGCAGGACAGTCTCAGGAAAGCAAAACTTGATTTCTGACTCATACACAGATTAATTTTACAGTGATACACGCTCTTACCAAGCACTTCATCTTCCCTTTTCTACAGCTATAAGACGTATCAAATTGTACTTACAAACCTCCTGTAATTACCAGAAGGGCTGGGTGACACGATTCAGGACTGTAAAGCATCCTGCCGTCTTCCAACAAAAGATGCCATAAACAGAGTTACAGGTCTGAAAACAGGGAGGACAGGTGTCTGCCTCCCCACTCTGCCCTGCCTAAGGAGCTCCTCTGCACAGAACGTTTTAGGAGGTGCCCTGCTGGTTTTGGTAAGGCTATTATGAAAGGAGGAAGAAATAACTGCGTTCAAGGCAATGTCTTGGAACCCAGAGAACTGTCTTTTAGCTCCGAGTCTGCTGCAGATTTCTTACTGGCTTTGACTTAGCTGTTTAATCTTTCTGCACTTCAGTTATCCCGTTAGGAGAATCAGGAGATAACCCTTTTAACTCACATGGGTGTTGTAGGTACATTCAAGTTGCTGAAGAGCTCTGATACTAAGATGATTTAGGCTATAAAAGTACATTAAGTGTATTACGAATTCTGTAGCTAGCTGATTTCTATTTCATAAGACCCACTAAAACTGGCATATGGAGTTCTTAATCCATAGATAAATTCATTTTAATCCCCAAATCTAGTCAATGGCACTGGTTCCTTCAAGATCAACACACACACCCACAAAAATTTATCTATCCCAAGCCATCTGGATATTACTGGGTTAAGAGAAGCCAGAAAAGAGGGGAAATGAAATTTTAAAAATGAATAAATATAACCACTTAATTTTAAGCATTCATAATTCATCAGTGTTTCAGCTGGTCTATTTAAACTTTTCACAAGTAGATACTTGCATAAATTCCCACATACAAAATGTCAGTCATGCTAATTTAATTTTGTAATTCAGAGGCCAGGACATGGACACTGTACTTCAAAAGTTTCAAGCTGAACTACGAACAGAAGAAATCTCTTGAATAAACTAATCGTGGGGGTTTTTACTGTAGCAGATCACAGTTTAACAAAAGCAGCAAGGATACTGAGGAATTCATACTCCAGAGCAAAGGGGATATAAATTACAATGACAAGAATATAACTAGTAAAAACGCCAAAGTGAAGAAACCACATCATGTTAGATATGAAGTGTCCTGTCATAGATCAAACCTCAGCCTGAATACAGTGAACTTACTGAAATGAGTATATCACTCTTGTAGTATGACTAATGCAATCATCTTGTTCATGTGACCTGACAAGAGCTTTCTGTATGTGAGATTTAAGGTGAGAATTTAATAACATCGTTGAGCTAGAGCTAATGTCATCTGGCACTTTAAATCTCTCAGATGGAAAGTTATCAGCAGATAAAAAGCTTTTGTTGAGTTCAGTTAGTGATTCAGAGAGGTAAATTTGCTGAAATGGCACGACTGAAATGAAAGGTAGTGTTAACATTCATTCTTTTGCAATAAAGAATGAATTTAGGAGCTCAGGAAGGCTGGTGCGTAGAGCCCTAGATAAAGCCAAGCATAGCCTGGGCAGATGCTATTTCAAACTTACTCTTTTACCTCCACATTCCACTTTAAACCTTATCAGGAGACAAAATAAAAATAATTTAAAAATTTGGCTATTTCACAACTTGGTGTCTTTCAACTACATAATCAGCTAATGGTCTTCTAGTTGTCTGTGGCACTTTGACGCAAGCAAATATTCACGTGGTAGTGAGAGAAAACAATAAAGCATACTTTGTCTGGAAGCCTAAGTAAGCCTTAAGCTTGGAAGAATGAGAGAACTTGGCTCTTGCATCCTATAACATTATTTCTATTCTGAAGGGTCATGACTTCTAGTCTTCCTGCAACCTGGATTTGATGGCAAACCTTCATCAGACTATAAGAGGAAAGAAATTGGCTTTTTAAAGCGGGTGAAAAGACACCACCATTAGAATTTTAAAAATTACTAAGGATTTCCTGAAATGAGTGACTGAATTGTCTTACCATGAGATATTTAGGCCTGCATATAGTGACAAAAGCAGTATCAAACAAAGAAAATAGAGCCCGTGGAAGAGGTAGTGACCAGGGGCATGTTTCGAATCACAACACAAAATAAACTCACTGTTTTTCTTTGATAGGTGATTTTCTAGATGAAAGAAACACAAGGCCTTCATCAACCTTGACAAGAAAAAAGCATTTGAGGAAATGCCACATGGGAAAGTATTTATTAAGTGGGAGAAGTTCAGGATTAGTGCCGGGAATGTAGCAGTCTGAGTTTAAAAAGGAAGTTCTTGGGCATGATTGCAGCTGTAGCTTAAAAATCAGTGGGAACCAGTCACATCTCATATTTTCATATAACGACTTCAGTTAAAAGTAGAACTGAGCTACGACATTTGCTGAGGGATGTCATCGGTAAAGATGAGTATCAGGATATTGCGTGGGAAGAGCCTGAGACGTTCAAGACCAGGAGTAGTGGAAATGGAATCTAATTGCATAGTACAAAAGTAGCATCACCTTACACTTAGAGACTAGGAACAAGAAGTTTTTCTCGAAGCCAAGAACTCATTAGTCGGTGACGACAGAAGGGAAAATGGCCTAGGGGTATTCACGGAGGACAGGATGACTGAGCCGTGATGGAACGTGTAAATACAGTCCTCAGTTGTTATCAGGTAAAATGTTTCGGGTAGAAACGCGGAAATATCAGTGCCATTGTACAGCTCATAGGTGCCATAGAGATGGCTTCTGCAATACACTTCTAGGCAGTCATATTTAAACAGAGAAAAAAATCAATCTAGAGCAGGTGATTAGGATAATCAAGGAAACGAACAGCTTCATCTTCTGAAAGGATGTAAACAGAAGTGAAACAAAGGCTTCAGGGGATATGAATGCTGTCCACAAGCACAGCAGAGAACGAACGCCTACTAGGGAAAATGATGGCTTATGCTAAAAAGACAGCGTGGGCACAAAAAAGCATCAATTTGTCATGATCACTTATTAAGATGGATATCAGAAGAGGAGACAGGCAGAAGAGCCATCTTGTTACAGAGAAGTAGTAACGAGAACCCAAAGAGGAACAACAACTCCTTCTAGTTTTAAGGTGCGGTGTGATCCCCTTCCAGAAATGAGTATATGACATAAGCACTTGCAAAACTGCACTTGGCTCAGCCCAGGTGGTCTCTTCCAGTCCCATTTCTCTGTGCATTCTCTTTAAAAAAATACTTTTTTCCCTCCCCACACCACCTCCCCGATTTGCAGTCCCAAGTCAAATATTGGTAGTTGGACTTAGCTGGTTTTCTGAAATCTTTGGATGTTTAAGAGCTGGAAAAGGATTTTCGTTTTCCTTTACACATAGATTTTTCAGCCCTTCTCTCTGAACCAACTGAATTATAAATACTGATACAACTACCTGAAGTAACCTGATAAAGACCTGGTATAAATCAAACAGTTGAAATTGAGACTTCAATCCAGCTAAAAGTATGTCCATTACCAGAAAATAAAACACCATGGCAGGAATGGATGAACTTTGGCCTTCAGAGGCTTTAAAAACAAAACAAAACAAAACACACAAAAAACCAACAACCAAACAAAAAAAAGCTTCTTACAGTAACAAATTAATCCATCCACAAAGGAGCAATATATCACCTGCTTCTATCAATATGACAAACATTTATCTCACATTGTCTTCTGTGATGCTACCTGTACTGAATCTTCTCATGTATTAGTATTAATCTAAGCGGATAATGGCTAAGGAGCTGCTTATGAATGGCTTGGTAGATATTGGGAGAAGAGCTTTATGTTTTTGAAAACCTTTTGATGAAGGAGGATTCAGTCTCTCATTGTTATTGCTTGTAATGACTACATAGTTCTCTTCACCTAGCACTACTGCATAAGGCTTTTTTTTCAATCTCACTTATGGCCAGAAAGGCATTTGGCATTATGGATCACCCTGGGAGTGCTTGCTTTCATTTGCTTTTACGTTTCAAAAGCAAGAAAGAATTTCTCAAATTTTTCAGTACATTTTGACACCAAGAATACTCTAACTTACAGGGGTGCCGGTGACAGCTGGTTATATCCTGGCTGGCCACTATTACCATCGATGCTTAGCAAAACTTAGACCTTTCTTCTCAAGCAGGGAACTTGCGTTGCTCATGAACCCGCTTGTTCTCAGATAAGTAATGAAATATGTATAAGTGAAATGGATTCCCAATTGCTGGCCATGTTTTCTGTGCAATAACTAATGGGATAGGAATTAACAAAAAACCTCCACAGATTAAACAAAATCTTAAAAACCACAGATCTCTGATTTATGTAAAAACACACAAAAAAAGAAAGCTGAAGAAGAGAAAACATGAGACGAGAGACAGAGATTTCTCAACAGGATAAACTGCACTAAAGCTGGCAGAGCAACACCAGCACAGAACTCAAGTGGGAGGAGCATCCTGCCCAAAACCTTCCCTTCCCACAAATCGCCTGCAGCCAGGACTTCAGCAAGACACCCTGGCTCCCCACAGCCCACTCCAGAAAAGTGGGGACTTGCAAGAGCCCAGAAACATGTTCCAAGGGCTCTAATGTCTCTATAGCATTGCTCCATCTAGCTTGTTGGGTTTTGATTCCTCTTTGGTTTAAACCTGGATGAATTTTTACTCTTGGTTCATTATGATTCTCTCCAGTTAAGGTTGTTTTTTTTCCTATACAGAAGTCACTGCAGACAATCGTAGAATAGTTTGGGTTGGAAGGGACCTTTAAAGGTCATCTAGTCCAACCAGAGTGTTATCAGGAACAGGATATAAGGAACCTCAAGGCCAAAGAAATGTGTTTAACTTGCACCCTCAGAGAGATGTAACAAGAAATTGTGAAATTGCTTTAACAAAGAGTGAGAGGATGGTATTTTAAGGGACCTCATGAAATCTTTCTTTCAGTCTCTAGCCCTGCAGGTGTAAAATACTCGACCAACGATGCAAATTGTGCATTTGCTTTGTGTTTTCATCAGATTGAATCTCCCACTTAAATGCAGAAGGGCAGTTTCCTGGGATCATCCAGAATTTCAGCTAGGCCCTAGCACCCTAGGTAAGGAGAGGTTTGTACCAGACCATGTCTCCTTGTAGAAGTAAGGCTTAATGACGTGTTTTTAAACCTACACCTGCCAAGCAGGCTACCGTACCTCCTACGACAGCTACAGTCATGGCGAGTCAGCTTCTGACATGGTTCAAAGGGTGGCCTGTCCGCTCCAGGAGGAACAGTACAAAGGCGTACTGGTGTGATCCTGGTAACCAGAAAAAACTATTTGAAAAAGAATAATGGCCACCTACTGCAGGGTTCCTGGAGTACTGACAGAGGCTTTGCTGAGGGCAATTAACCTGAAACCCTTCTCCTACCCTACCAAAAAGATAAAGCCAAGATGAACGCCTCCTTTACAGCACGTTCATTTACACCCCAAACCCAGGCTCATCTGAAGGAGTGCTCTGCTCATCCTAAAGTCATCTCCGCCTTTCCCCAGCCTCCCTGTTCCTTGGATGTGCATTTTGCTCCAATTGGACTGGAGCAGCAAAAGAGGTACGGAACAAGGCAGGGAAAACAATAACAGAGAAACAAGCCCCATTTGTCAGGTTAATTTGCTGATATACTTGATAACTTATTTCTTTTTTAAAGTAAAAATGCACACACTGAGAATGCAGCTTCCCAGCAGCTGGCCTTTCTTTTGAGTTGTCAGCCCATTGAGAAGGCAGATACTGAAGTTTTTAACCACCTTTCTCTAGAACTATACTGAACCCTTAATCAATTCAATTTTTAATAGCTGTTCGATATCCCAACAGGAGTGTTTTTATAGGCTAGCTTCCAACTTTCTCTGCTCACTACTGAATCAACTAATATGAGATCGTGTTTTCAGCCATGTGTGCAAAGCAACTATAAAGAAGTCCCTATTTCACAAATGCAATCTTGTAATATATTGGATACTTTTGTTTTGATCCAGCAATGCGTATATGAATGACCTTCGTTTCAAGGACACTTCCCTCAATTCAGTAGTGCTCATTAAAAGGGAGGGATAATTAATGTGCTTCAAGTTATGTGCATTCTTAAGCTCTTTGCCACAACAGGTGCTCTGCTCAGGTGCACTTGGATGGCATCCAGATACTTGGAGCTACTAGAGTGGAAGTGTGTCAGACAGTTAAAAAACTCCTTTTTTCTGTGAACCATAGCAGGACCCCTGATTGAGGTTCAAAGCCCGTGCAATTGCTGCAGCTATTTAATGATCTTATCAACAGAATCCATATTTTAAAGATGCCTTTCTCATTTGTGATGTACCCAGAACTGGAAATTACTCTTGTTATTTTTTCTTTCCAGTGATCTTTTCATATAATCTTTACACAGAATCTTGTAAGCTCTTCTAATTACACGAGAAGCATTTCAAGCCGTGCAATGTGTTCCTATGTTGCTGCAGTTGATGTCGAAAGAGATGATTATTCAGGCTTAAATGGTATGTGGCTGTTGCTGTCTTAAACAGGAATGATGGTTTTGTGAGGACTTAAGCCAGAAATCTGATTTTCTATCTGCTTTTATAACACAGCAAAATGAGCAGTCACGAGGCAAGCCCATGGCAGGTTAGAAATGAGAAATTTTAAGGGCTATTAAACTTTCTAAAAACGTTCCCAGTGGATCAGCATAAACTTACTTAATGCCTCTATTTCTGTAATTGTGATATAGTGGGAGCATTCACAGTGTGGTTTATTCAGTGAATTCTTATGGTTTGGTAGCAACCTTGGCTGACACAAAAACAAGGAGGGATAAAGAATCTGCATACCTGAAACAGGGTTCTGGCTTATTTTGCACCTATTACATTTGCCATGAGGTTTTTTTGCAGAGTCTTGCTTTGCTTTAAGTTTCTTTGTTGATCATTTTTGGTTTGTTGTTCATTTGGTTATTTTTTTTTAAGAAGGGCCTGTTTGCTTTTAAATTAACTGGAAAGAAAGAAAACTTTGAAAGAGAGGCTAGATAACTTTCTTCCCAATCTATGGGTAAAATCAGAGCCACCCAAAGCGGTGTCAATTTGCCCAACACACCACCCAAGCGAATGTAACCAGGCAAAGAAATGAAATGCAAAATTTCACAGTTATTGATGGACAGTCTGCTCCAACCAAGACAACGCATGGAAACAAGCATGGCCAGGTCATATTTTGCACTCATAGGCAAGTTTGGGTTTGCACCACAACATGAGAATATGAATCCAAAGGAAAGGAATGAGTCCATGCCAAAAGTTAAGAAGATGGGCAGTAAGAGACACCTTCTAATCATCAGAGCTTTGAATTGACTTTTGGGCAGGACCTGCATCCATAACTTATGCCCTGAATAGCACGTATAATTGCTGTTGACAATATACATTTTTTTCTAGGTTTATACTGGGGTTACTGAGAGCAGAAGCTGGTCTTTTAATGTGAAATAGGTCCCCTGAGAGACATTGCTGGGTAGCAGAGAGTGACAATTTGCATCATAGGAGCTGCGATGACACTGACATCAGTAAGTGCCCTGTCAGCATTCTGAGAGAAAAGCAGAAAAGCAGGCACAGAAGTATTCAGATTTTGATTTAGTATCTGAAGTAACTGGCACTGGAGAAAAAGTTTGGCTTTGGGCATCAAGGAAACCATACAGGTCTTTGCCTTTCTGCCCCAGGTCCTGCTCCACCTTCACCCCCCAGTATAAATACCTGTATAGCCCCCCACCTGCCCAACACCTTTTAGAATCATAGAATGTGTTGGGTTGGAAGGGACCTTTAAAGGTCACCTAGTCCAACCCCCCTGCAGTAAAGCAGGGACATCTTTAAATAGATCAGATTGCTCAGAGCCTCATCAAGCCTGGTCTTGATGGTTCCTTTTACAAGGAACAGTGACGCAAAATTGTATCTGAGCACTCTAATACACCCTTCACAGATGGTCCAAGCTTCATGGAAGGAAACCTGGAGAAGTTTCTCAGCCACATATCTCTATAGAAGGCTCAAAATGCAGAACTAATTTGACAGCCTCCTTGGATTGAAGCAAGGATGGAAATAGGTAGAAAGAATTAGCTGTGCCCTTACAAGTAGTAGCAGCCATCTTCTGCTTTATTTCAGCACAGAACTTGGTTCTAATGTGTACCTCCACAGTAGCCCAAAGGAGCCATAAAGCCATGCTGGCTGACAAGCCAGACATTCCCCTTGCACGGGGAATTCATGCACCACAAAGCCAGAAACACCAACTCCGTATCATTCTTCCTCCCTGCGGAGGTGATGTAGGCAAATGTCAGCAGCAGCTCACAACTGCAATTCTCCAGCTGCTGGAACAGCTGCTAGGGGCCAATGTCAACCTGGAAAATATTAGTATAATTTAAGGCTGTTTTGAATTGTCCCAAGAGCTGAACCAGCTGGCTTAATTTTGTACAGGTGACCACTCTTGCCCCTCTCAGACCCACTGTCAGGATTTCCTTTTCCACAACTCAAATCCTCCCTCCCGTAGAAAGCAAGCCATAGGTGCAGGTTATCTTCTCCAGAAGACAGAGCTACAAGGCTGCTGAATATGTCCAATACTGGATTTGAGGGGGAGCGAGAGGGAAGATTACCCAGGTGCTGCGACCAGCATATTTTCTTGTTTCATGAGCAGATCTTTAGTAAATGACTGACAGTGCTTCGGGCACTTCAACCAACTGCTGCCCTCATTTAATGCCAAGACTGCCCAAATCCTGTCGTTCTGCCAATCAAACCTCAAGTGTGCCTTCCAAAGTTTGTCTTGGAGTAAAATCTGTCTTTTTTGCCACACTTATTCTGAAAGCCATCCGACAGAGCTCTCCTGATCAGCAGGAGGGGAACAAGATATTTCCTGGAATAAAGCTCTTCATTAAAGGACTTTCCCTACCAGGGAAGCATAGTGTGGTTGTTACAGCATGTAATTAGAAGTCAAAGGACTAAAGCTTAAATAAAATAGCTGTGTGACTGAATTATTAACTTCCTTATCTATTAATTTGCAATATATACCGACTCATCTCCATCATAGGGATGTTGAGAGGCTTAATCAGTGAATATACCTGAAGCACTATAAAATGTTGAAAAGCTGAATACTTGTTTTTTTGGAGGTGACCATTTTAGTAAACACTTATAACTGAACAGGGAGCTGGCAGATTTTGAGGTAAAAAAAATAAAATGTACCTGTGGTAGGACTTTAACACTTTCTTTTCTTCGGACTTGGAATAAGTTAGCTAGGAGCACAAGTAAGAGTAAGTTGCATTCTACTACTGAATAATACTGCTATTTGAATTATGTTTTTAATAGCCCTAAAAGTGTATCTGTCTATCATCAGACAAAATTTATGAGCATTTGGCACAGAATTCTTCCTTTAGATCAGCAAAAATAATTCGCAGCTTCTACTGAAAGCCTTCCCTTACTTGTCAAAAAAAAATTAACGAGGGAAAAGAAAGTCCTCGAGAAAAGGATTAAATTTACAGAAGAGACAAAAAAGCACATTCGGGAAACTGAGCTACTTACTCGGTAGCATATTATAACTATTGGAAGCAACACAGACTTCTGCTTTCCCTTTATAAAAGCCCAGTTTCATTTAATGAGCCATTTAAGGACAACTTAAAGTCAACTCAAACAACAGAATCACAGCATGGTTGAGGTGTGAAGGGACCTCTGGAGGTTGCCTAGTCCAATTCGCCTGTTCCAGCAAGGTCAGCTAGATCTGGATCCCATCAGCTAGAGCAGGATGCCCAGGACCATGTCCAGACTGGTTTTGAATACCTCCAAGGACTGAGACTCCACAGGCTCTCTGGGCAACCTGTGCCAGTGCTCACAGAGAAAAAGTTATGCTTAGATGGAATTTCTTGTCACTCAATCTGTGCCCATTGCTTCTTGTCCTGTCATAGGGCACCACTGGGAGAGTCTGGCTCCCCCTTCCTTACTCCCATCAGGTATTTATACACACTGAAGAGATCCCCCTAAGCCCTGTCTTTCAAGAACGGACAACCCCAGCTCTCCCAGCCTATGAGAGACGCCCCAATTCCTTAATCGTCTCTGGGGTCTTTCACAGGATTCATTCTAGTGTGTCCATGTCTCTCTTGCACTGGGGAGCCCAGGAGTGGACACCACTCAAGGTGTGGGCTCACCAGTGCAGAATAGAGACAGAAAAGTTTACGTTGGTCAAATCTTCAGTAAGCATATTTAAGCAAGCACATTAATTCTTCCATATTCTCTATGGAATTACTAAGACTGTGCACCTTAGCTCCTATGTGCATGGATGTTTACAGGACTGGTCCCATGAAAACGCTGTCCCATCAGAGCCTAGGGAGGAGCAACACAGCAGGAGTGGAGGCTGCAGACGGAGGAAGAGCAGATGCTGTAGACTGCAGCGATGTATGAAACAGCTTCTTAAACATACCTCCTGCTTTCCTCTTTAGGAGTCAGCAAACACAATGGTTTGAAAAAAAATCCCCAGCTGTGGGCAGCTTTGTCCCAGACCAGGCACAAATTAACATAAACGAGAAGCTGTATTGTTCTTATAACCACAATAGAACATGCACCTGGAAGAAGTTAGTAAGGAGATTCACATGTCCATTTTAAGGCACCCATTTGATAGTACATTTTAGGCAGACTGTGTATTTATCATTATTCTAAAGAAATAATGACCTTAATTATGTATTGCTGAAGTAGGAACCAAGTGATACTATAGCCCGCTGTGCCAGTGCCACGTGCTACACAAAAACACATACAGACTGGCCTCAAAGAGCTTGCAAACCACACAGAACAAAGGAAAGCAGTGTTAATGCAGGTTGGAGAGATTAGCTGTTTCCATCCAGAGACAGACTCAAACTTTCCAAAATGCCTGAAATACTCCTCTGGCCAGATACAAAAATCTATACCCTGCTGACCCTCCTTTAAGACTTGTCCAGAGCTCTGGAGCACTAAGATACTGCAGAATGCTGCAAGGTGAATAAAACAGAATCCAAGACTAAAGTGCCATGAAAAATTATCCTCTAATGATCCTGTAATGTTAAAACACCCAATGTCAAACTCATGGGTGAGAAAAGGTATTTTCCCCCTGACCTCACAAATAATCTTAACTCCCAACTGTGTTTCTAGAAATTTTCCAGAGCTGTACTTATCTCTGACATTTCTCTGTTTGCCTTTACCTTTTGTTGTGATGCTTTTCAAGTCTTCCTAGCTGTTCAAAACAGATTCTAATAAGACAGAGAATGGCTTTTCAGAAAGAAGATATATCTGTAAGAAAGAGGGAACTACGCATGAGATGTTCATGGCTGCAGGAGCAGTGCAAAATGCTAAAGGTTATGGAGAAAGAACAAAACATCATCTTTTCATCGCAAGCATGAGGAATCAGCACATTTATGATCGAATTCCTGAAAATGGTATGCAAAATCGTAAGTAAACAATGCCAGGAGCTTGAGGACAGAGTAACAAAAATGAAATGATTCATAGCAATTTATAGTGAATACCATCAGGTTACAACTCAATAACAGCACAGGGTGCACAACATAAACCAGACAACCTTATACACAGAACAACAAATATAGGAAAGGCTGCATCTTACAGTCACAACATAGTTGGGGGCAGGCGATGGAGTCCCTTAGCTGTGGAAAATCCTCTCCTATTTTGTGGCTTTGCATGGCATTGTGAATGCCCTTCAGGGCAAGAATTGATGTAAGCACTAGAAAATCATTTGACCTGTGGGTGGATGTTACGTGAGATAAGCTGTATAGCGTGGAAACACATCTAGCATGCTTGGAAAGGAGTAGGCACTTGAGGGCTTTATGGCATGGTTATAAAGACTCGGCCACCAAGACAAAGGTCATCTTGTCTTTTAGACTGTAAGACTTCTCAAGACAATTATCTTTCACTAATCAATAAACAAATGGCAGGACACCATGAAGTCCTGGCTTTGACTGACTTCAAGATACTGAAGAGGAGAGAGCAGGGGCAGAGGGGCTGAACAGGTTATTGACTTAAGTTTGCATCTTACACAAATACCACAGGTTTCAGAAACAACCGGCGTGGACAGAGAAAATGGCCGCAAATCAAACAGAAAATACTTGACTTCAAAATCTGTGTCACTGGCAAATGGGAATTAAGGTCTAATTATCTCACTGACATGTTTCAAAATTTAAAAAAAATACATTTTCTGCAACTGTCACAGTGTCAAAACAAATATCTACATGTTCAAGCAGATGTCAGATATTGTAGAGGCGTATATGTACTTGCAACTTTAAATGGAAAATTTTCTAAAATTGGAGGCATAATCTGTTGCCCTAATTGCAACATACACATAAATCTTGGTTGGAGGGAAAAGTGCTGATTTCATCTTTCTCTTTTTCTGTACACAGAACCTGACTCCTGAGTCCAAACAAACTGTAATAAAAGAGTCAGTAGCATCTTTAGATAGATCTAGGCCCATCTTTGAGTGCTATTATTTTTCCTTTTCATTCTAATACTGTTATTTGCAAACATAAAAAGAGTGTTGTATAAATTATTTCATTTGTATTGCAGCTAGGGGTAATAATATTATGCTTTCCTGAGAATACATAATGTCTCATTCCTAAAGACATAGACTATTTTTCCACAAAAAAAAAAAAAAAATCTGTGGAAAGAGCCTGTCACTGACATTTATTTAAATACTTCATAAAAGCTATAGCTTATTATTATTATAGTCACTGTGGGTTTTGTAACCAAAAGGGGCAACACCTCTTACCTGGTGAGAATCATCAGGGAATTTGAGATAAACCAAAATATCTATTCCTTTTTCCATCACGCAGACAAGTTTTTCCATTCCATTATCTGTTATGGTGTATGTCATGGAACCTATTGGTTTAGCCAAGAAGGTGAACTCCAAATACCAATCAGCTCCTCTGTCAAGGTAAAGGGCCATGGCTCCACTGAAGTCCTGAAAGCCAAGATGTGTTTGACTCTGTTCAAACTCTGGGCTGATGCCAAACACAGAAAACAGCTCTCAAATTACAGTCTGCAGTAAAGGGGTCAATAACCACATCCTGTCGCAGGTGTGAAAGCAACAATGAAAAGTAAGGTACATGAGCTAAAAAAGAAAAAGAAAGATTGCTAACTTTAAAGATGTAGTGATGGGCTCTGAACTGGCTATTACCACTCCGGACAGAGATGTTGAAGTTATAATAGCTAGCACTGTGAACATGCCAGCTTGGTGCTCGGTAGTTGTCAAAAAAGCAACGAGGATGTTAGGAATTATTAGGAAAGAAATAGAGAACAAAACCGAAAACCATCATTATGCCCACATCTTGATTACTGTGTTCAATGCAGCTCCCCTCATCTCGGAAAGAATGTAAGTTGAGCTAGAAGAGACACAAAGAAACATGATAAAGATGATCAAAGGTTTCGCACAGCTTCCAAACAAGGAACAACTAATGCATTGTGATTCCTCAATCTGAAAAAAGAGAGAACAGAGAGGGAGAATAAGAGGGGTTGGAAGAATCATGAAGGGCATAGAGAGAACAGGAAACAATTGCTTATTTTCTTTCCTAGTACAAGAACTAGTAGGCATCAAAGTTTTCAGAACGTACCTTCAAAACAAAGAATGCATAGCTCGGCTGTAGAAAATATTACCAAACCTGTAGAAGATGACAGCATACCAGGCTGAGGATTCTCAAACCACTGGAGGCTAGAAGAATTTACCAGCGTGGAAGTCTAAACACTTGCTCTATACTTCTGTACTTGACATACCCTGTATGTCAGTCCGGTGTAAGATACTGCACCACACGGACCAATACAGCCATTTCAATGCTCTGTCCAACCTCTTTCAAAAAGAGGCCATGAGAGGGAAGCAGGGATTTCTTGCACAGACCCAAGGGTTCCTGAGGCAGGAGGACGCTTAACTGCATGCTTAATTTTAAGCTCATGCTTAAGTCTTATTAAATTTAATAGAACTAAGGCACAGGCATAAATCCTTTCTTAAACTGAGGTGTTTTCTGGGATTGGAGGTCTTGTTATTACTATTCATATCAATGTCTTTGCACAATTGTCTTCACCTTCTGTTATCGTTTTCCCAGGTTAAAAAAACCAAAACGTGCATAGTGCTGCAACAATTCATTAAGGGCAGACTGAGTGCACACTTCTATGATTTAGTTACATCAAAGCTCTGTTGCCAAAGTTGATCGTTACTACTGCAAGGGAGTTTGTCAACCAAAGGTTCTTATCACCTCTGAGGAACAAAATAACTTTATCCATAGTTCTTAATACTCACTAATAATATCTTTTTTTTTTATTTTGCTGTCACACACACTATAATTGAGGAGATGCAAACCTCCCAAGGAATTTTCTTTAAAAAATAAATTATTTATAACTGTCAGCAAGTTTAAGGTATATTTTTATTTTAAAAGTTCACTGATTATGTTCCATTCAGAAGATACAGAGCAAGAAAAAAATAAGGACCTAAGGGAATTTATGTGTTCAGTGATGCTAATGACTAAGACTCCGGTCATGTTTTCTAGATGTAATAATATATCCTATAGCCTTTTGGACTAATCAAATGAAAGTAGGGGATTTATGTTCCAGTGTGCTTTAAGAAGGGGGCTTAGAAGATTCCCCAAGTAATTTCATTTGACATTCAAAGCTATTTGATTGCAGTTTCTGAACATTTCTACCCCATTTGTATTCAGCATGTGGCAATCTGAATTTTGTGATGTTTTGAAGCTGACTAATACATGGTATTGGTCTTTTCCTTCTTTTTTTCCTGCTCTGCAGTACAGTGCTGATTGCTTTGGTATCACTAAGGCAAAAACATTGTGAGTACATTCAAAATTGCTAACATTAGAAAAATCCCAGAGTTACCGGCATATTGGAGACTATTATGTAGTATTTGGGGATCTGAAATTTAAGGGGAAGAAATGGAAACCTTATTGTGTACTAATGGTAGGCAATTTTCCGCCACTGCAAATTTTGCTAGGACAGTGCAAAAGCTGCGGCTAATATATTTTCAGAGGACAAAATGCTGATGTAAATACATTTGTGAGATTGCATTATTCTGATAATTTTATTTTTACTAATATGATATAGCACGGCTGACATAAAGACAACTTTAATCCTCTTTATACTCATCTTCTTCCTGCTCTTCCACCTCACTTTTCAGTCATCTTACAGGTGCTGTACACAAGTTACATTCTGCTTTATTATTTGACCGCAGAGAAAACTAGTATCTTCAGCAATTTCTGATGGCTAAAGGACCGGACACTTTTACAGCATGGTGACAGAGTCAAGCTACCAGCTGTTGCCTGACCCAATGATGTGACAAATCCAAGAGACAGTGCAGATATTCAAAAATACTGAATGCACCACCATGGAGCATCTCAAACTTCGAGTCATTGCATCAATTTTGACAGGACAGGGACTTTTTAGCTCTCTGGGAAAAGCACCGTTTCTAGTTAAGTGGATGCTCCAGTTCACCTGCCAGCTATTTTTGCACTCAGGATTTCTAGCCCGCCTTTCTTCCAGCACTGCCCTAAAAGCAGCTGAGGCAATAAAAGCCATTTTGCTCAAAATCTACACAGATATTTCATGATAAATGCCCTCATCCTCTCACTACAACTGCTGCTAGCCATTATCATAATGGGAACTAAACAAGGACCTCTGCAAGTGCAGGGCACAGCCCTGGATTTGTCGCTGCTTGTCTTGCGAGCGAGAACCATCCAACCCTGACTTGCTTCGCAGACACAAAAAAAAAACCAAAACACTTGAGAAAGAAGTCCTCCTCATTCTGCTGGTATGGAAGAGCTAAAAGCTAAAAAAAAAAAAAAATTAAGAAAGGCTGGATCCTGCCTATTCACTGGTACAGGCTTTGCGGTGGTGAGTGCTGGCAGCTCAGTGGGACAGGGGAGTGGGACCAGTGTGGCTTACTAAACCCAGCTCTCGGCTATCAAAGACTTCAGGAAGCTGAAATGCCTGGTGATTCACTGCTCTGGAGGCCTCAGAACAAATGTGTTCATCCATGTCTCTTTAGTTTCTGTCCTGTTTCTTCCTCACCCTCCATCTAAAACCCAGCGGCACGCAGATTGCTGCACAATGGTCCTGTCAAGGTCCCCACATCAACCAGTGAAGAGGTCCTCTGGCTGGCTGCTCCACCAGAGAGCCAGCAAGTGTCCTGCAGGAGAGTCCACAAGTGCTGCTTTCTGAGGGATAAGAGAGACCTGTGAAAGGTCTGGTCTACACTTTTTTAATAACCAGTCCCTCGGAAAAGAGCCCTCTGAGAGCTCTGAGCTGGCAGTCAGTGAGAGAGGAGGTCAGAAAACCTCAGACTTTTCTGTTGAAGATTTGCTATGGGTAGGCTGGTCTTCCTCACATTGCAGAGCCACTAGATTAGGGTGCTTTGTCAAGCAAGCAAACAAACAGAACAGCTTTTAATAAATGGGGTAAGTCAATGCTTTTGTTAGCACTCCTGTACCTAACTATTGTCCTGAACCAAAAGCAATTAAAACAGGGATTACACTTCAACAGCTGCATTTGTGGTGATAGGTATGCGTCGTAGAAGTCAGCCATGCTTCCAGAAGCTGATCCATTTTTTAACACCTTGTTATAATTAGAACCGCGTGATTTACAATGAATTATTTATTTGATTAATTTCATCCTTTTTTCTTTCCTATCAATGAATTGTCCACAGACAGTATGTTGAATTCTTGAATTCATTTTTAATTTAAATAATATCTTCGATGATTAACTCCGGGTCTGTAAGTTATTCATCATTTGTTAATATTCACAACTCAAAATTTGTCCAGGGCATGCTATTTTGTGAGGCCCAGAAGACATATGGACTCTTTCCTCCTCCTCTTTGGAACAATATGCATAGTATAGTATTATGTACAATTTGTAAATTTTACTATTACATATACTGTCTTATATTGTCTTATAGTTAAAAAACAAACAAGCAAACAAACAAAACCAAACTCCTGATGCTAAGCTTTACAATTTGAACCCAAGTGTGATTTTGAAAGAAACTTAAAATAAAATATCAAGACAGGAAAAAAAAATGCTTCCAGATACTTAGAAAATAAATTCTGGTACGTTGAGACAAAATATTGTAACAGGCTAGAGAATTTTATACAATTTTTAGAACCAGATGTTTTCAGTGATTTGTTTCCTAAGAATGCATCATCCAGTCCCATCCTTCAGTTGGCACAATAGACGACTCCTAACCTCCTTCTGGAAACATAGACAAAAGCAGCTACAAGCACAGAAATTCATCTTAGTCATGGAGGATGTATGATGTTATGTCACCTCACAGTAAAATACCTTCTTTGTCTCATCTCATACAACCTAAAGCACCATTCCGCAAAAATCTGCTATCCTAAGAACATTTATCCTGAGGTAAGAATGTATTCATAGTTTGTATAATTCATTTGGTGACAATTTCCTGGTCTGCAGCGACTCATTACTTGCAAATAGCAAATATTCACAAGTTGCCATGCTGCAATATGGTACGCTTTCTGTGACATACAGGCCTCCAAACCTTCCTCTCCACCTCTCACACACAGCTCTTAGAGTTATGTAGCTACAACACTCACGTTTATCTGACTGTTAGAACAGAACTATGTTTGTCTTACCAGGTGAAGAAGTTTTTAAGCCTCAGGCTATTTTTAATCTTCTGGATGTTTTTAAATCTTGAGAAAGGATGCTCTGTTAATTTCCCATTTTAGTCAGCAGGAGAGAAGGCAGATGATATAATAAGCACACAGTCGATTGCACATATGATGGCTTGTAAACTCCTCTGTAAATTCTACCACAAATTATTAACAAGCAGCTGCAATGTTCTTACTGAGAAAAAAACCTACTTACATAATAGTTCATCACGATAGACGCTGAGTATTCGTACAGATGTATTTTTAGCCGGTTCCTATGGAAACTTGACTTATGTGATCACACTCTATACATGTTCCTCAATAACTTTTGACCCCATTGGCTAATTTCAGCTACCTCTGACAGAATGGTGGAGGGCTCGGGGTAAGTGAAGTCCTCTGGTTTGTGCAAGGCAGTTGGCTATCCAAGTAGTTGCCCTCACTAGAGAAAGGCTGCTGGATAAGCTGTATTAGCCACCAGAGAGTCTACTGACTGAGACATGGAATAAGGTGAGGAAAGAAGATGGCATATACCCCAGTCGTGGGCAAGACGTCGTTCGGAGCTCACAAACTACCATGAAATACAAATCCATGGGAAACAAGGCTTCACCGGTCCAGGTGCTTATACAAGTTCTTGTCTGAAAAGTACAAGATATTCCACTCCCCCAAAATTAGTTTAAATCTTGAACAGGAAAGATGACCATAACACTGTTCTTTCAGTTAAGGCATAAAATCAGGAAAGCTCAAGTCTGTTCTTGCCTTTGACATATTAAACTGCTGAGCATGCCTGACCCTTGAACTTGCAAGTGCAAGTGTACAGGCTTCACTTTAAAGCACGTGAGAATGTCCTGTTTAAGCAGGCTGAGAGAGACCTGGCGCTTCCAATCTCCTAAAGGACCCTTAAAATCTATCCATGGCCTGTAAGTCTCCCTTCTCTGAGCCCATCAACTTTGCACAGCCCTTATCTTTCCAATCTCATGAAGGTAAGCAGCCTGGGAAACAGTTCAAACTGTCACAGTCTCCTAAGGGAGAATTTGCAGCTTGGACCCAGTTTCCGCTCTTCTTCTAAGGGAGAAACAAGGGATAGCAGTGGCCCAAGGGAATCTCTCACAGTAACTCCTTCCCACCTCCTGGCCAGGCACCAGAGCCGGAAAGGTGGCAAACTCAGGAAGGAAAAAAAAAGAGAAGACCCGTCTTCAAATGAATGCTTTCCCCTCCAGTGGGTCATGCCAAGCAAGTCCCACTGGGAAATCCAGGGAGGGCAAACTTCACTCATTCCCCTCTTCTACCCCAATTTTCTCAGTGGATCAGTAGAGAAGACACATGATGACAAGAGTCTGCCTTCTGTCTGCTTGCTCTTCCACAGCTTCAATGTGAAGCCCAGGCACAGCCCTGAAAGGTGGCTCCCTGTACTCCCCCGCGTCAGGACGGACAGACTCCTGCAGGGCTGGAGCAACCGCCTAGATCCAGCTCATTCCCATATGCCATGCCAGACCCAAACCTCCTTCTCCAAAGTGGCCAATATTCAAATGCACCAGGTCTCTAATCACTTCCCAAAGAAAAGTCAGTTCCAGGACCCCAATTCCTCAGCAGCATTCACACAACAAATGAAAATGCTCATCGCATAGTGCTCATTTTACCTTTTCACCCCGTTTATCCTCACCACGGCTGCGGCCATAAGCCACCGCTCTCCCTACTGCCCTGTGGAAGGACACATCGTTAGCATCAGGCTGATGGTCAAGCATCCTGTACTTTGCATGGTACATCACATCCCACAGCAGCCATGGGGGGAATACACACACCTGACTTCAGTCTTCTGGATCAGGCTCCAGACTCGTCCAATTCTTCCACCAGCTACACAGAATACAATCAGGTGCTCTGAATGGCAACTAAATGAAATACCTGCAGCAGCCGGAGGAAGGCTCTTAATGACATCTATTCTCTGTTATTCACAATCCTTTTTAAGCATGCGAGGTTTTAAAACAACCTACAAGTAACAGCAGTAACTCAACTAAAACTAGAAGCCCGTGGAAGGCTCAGCAAACTGCAAGTGACTTTCCCTTACAGCAGCTTTTATAATATATATGTTATTATTCCAGTGCATGTTATTCCAGTGATGCTCAGCAAAATCAAGTGGGTTTTTTTCATGTTGTCAGACTAATAAGAAAGACATTAAGATTCTACACACAAGGATAGGAGCAGTAATAATGAGGGAATTTTCTCCAGCACCACATTTAATTTAAAATTGCCGAGATTAGTACGTAAGCTCTTCTGGACACTATAGGAGTTGATATCTTGCTCCGTGGGTGTGTACACATGTCTGTCTTCTTCTGTGTGGCTCTCACACCTGCAGCTGATAATCATATGCAGTTTCAAATGAGTTGAGAAAATGAAAATTACCTTCAAAAGGAAGGAAAATGCATTTGACATACCTCTCGTTCCAGCACTTGCGAGACTCGCTATAATTACCACTGTGAGCTCGCACGCAGATGGCAAATGCGGCAGCACCTTGAATTCAGTCAGCAGGATGCTGCAGAAATGCTCTCACTAACATTTTGTTCAAGATGTTTCAACACACAAATCTAAAAACTGGCAACCAAGACAGAACTACTGCGATTATTAGTGAGCCTTAAATAACGAGCGTGTTACATCTCCACTGGCCTTCCGCGTCTCACTGTACCCACAGACTGCTGCCTATGCTGTACCCTGGATGTGTTCAGCCCCAATTAATGTTATTACAGATGCTGAGATAGAAGGAAGAGTCAGCGTTAAGAGATGAGATTAAAAAGGGCCACATGCTGCTCCAACGGTAAAAAAAAAAAAATAATCTTATTCACGTCAGGGGAATAATTTTGAGGCTCAGAGGCTTGGGCAGCGGCAGCATGCAAGTGACCTGGAGGTTGCCGGCCACCCAAGTCACGTTGAGCTTTTCATACAGCAAAGGAGGAAAGGGGAGGGGGGAAAGGAGGGCTTTGGGAAGATAAGGCTTTAAAAAAAAAAAAAAAAGAAGTAATAGGCTAAATATCCAGCTGCCTTAAGGCAGAGGGGTTATCTCTGTTCATTTTTTTTAATCCACCTGGCTCCTTGGCTAGGGGATTTGGGAATATCTCTTTGCACAAGAAATCTCTTCCTGTGGAACTGTGGAATAATTTGAGAGGATGTAAAGGAAAGGGTGCTTATATGTCTGAACAGCATTATGAAAGTAATACCAGAGTCCTACTGCAATGACAGAAGCAGACAGAAGAGGGTTAGCTCTGTTCTCTTGCTCCCATTTCAAAAGAAATGTCATTTAAGCGGTGGGGTTTTTTTTTATTTTGTTTACTACACGGGGTGTATTTTTTCAGATCTGGTGTCCATCTCTATATGGTTACAGTGCTGGAAAAGCAAGCGGTAGCTCTTCAGCTGCTGTTGCGGAGCAGCCAGCTCCCACGCTGCTGATTCAGACTGCCGTAGGAATGGGCATTTTACAATATTTCCACAGCCAAGTCCTGTTACTGTACGTAAGGCTGAAGTGATTAGAGCAGCTGCCCCTAAGCACAATGAACTCTCCTTCCACAAATCACTTTAATCCGTGTTATTTGCACCCCAAATTGTTTGCATAAGTTGAAGAAATGTCTAAAGAGTTTACACTGCAAAGGTAAAACGATTCCCGTTGTTTGCTAGCGGTTTATGCTCGTACACCATTAGGGTTTGTTTTAACCCACAGAAGAAGGGATTTTTTAGTGATCTAATACATAAAAATAAGTTTAAGATTAATAAAGCAGATGGCACTTTCTAAAGAAAGCATGTTTCTCCCATGCCCTTCACTCGGAATGATGCTGGTGTGAGAGGAGAATCAGGGTCACTGTCCCTACCAGCATGATTTAAGGGTAAAGGCAGAACATCTATTGTTTGCAACACCGGGTGTCTCAGCTGCAGCAAAAGAGAGCAAGTGCAGTATGTGGCACATAAAGCATAGATGAAAATTCATCTTTTATTCTTGGGCTGAGATGCTCAGAAAATTAGAAATTCTGCTTCTTGTACATTTAGCAAATAAGAGCAAACATGAAGCCTTCGATGCTGCAAAGGATCTGACTCTACTGTTGAGTGCTCTCAGTGCCTTGACCTTGTGTCTGCGATGGCCATGGGGCAAGAGCACAGCAATTCCTCTTTGACTGACAAGCCACGCCACAGGACTGATCATAAAGTGCCTTATCACTGCTGCCAATACTGGTTTCTGAACAATCTTGGAAATATATTTTACCCTAAATGCATCTTTTTGTTGCAAATATATGCCCTAAGTAATAAACACCTGCTTTCATGCCACCTAGATCTCAAGGCTATTGCCACTTACATTTTATTGCAGATAAATTAGATGAGGTCCATGCTGTCCCTTATCTCATTAAATTTATCTTAGGGTAAAACTAAGGTATCTTACGTTTTCTTCACGATCATGAAAGTGTGACACATACTGTGGGGTTAAAAAAAAAAAGAATTTTATTAATATTAGTAATATTAGCACCTTGGAAAAGACATCTGGGGCTTGGCGTCAAATAGCATGTAATGACTCATGTGGCAATCACTTCTGTCCCATAGAAGTGGGTTTGAATCCCCTCCAATGGGGTAAGAAAAGAAGCCAGTCACTCCCACTTGCCCAGTGACATACCTTGGCTACCTCCACTGGCATCACCTGCTTTTGAAGGAAAGCAACAAAGTGGTGTTTTGTAGCGACTACAGCCCTGTGAAAATCTGCCAGGAGTAAGCAGCTGTTTCTAGGTTTGGTCAGTCTGAGCTATACTGTGGTGCTGCAAAGAACAGAAGGCAGAAAAGTACCAAAACAAAGAGGATGTATTTGCTGAATATATATATTCATAACCTAGATAGTTGTAGATAACACGTTAGAGCATCCTATTTCTGATATAAACAACGGCAAATTAGTATATGAGGTATACAGAGGCTATGCCTCAGACAGAGGTCACAAAAATAACACAGGAAAAATAATCCTGGGGCAGGGGGAAGCGTCAGCATTTTAACAAGCTTTGCATAATACGGTGACAAGAACTACAGCAAACAAACCACGCAGATCAAGAATCCGGAGGGGCGCACGCAGCGTTCAGATCAGAGCAAGGGTGTTCAGCAGGCACAAAAGCTGCTGATCAAAGCGCAACATCCTCCCCATCACCGAGCGCACCGTTCCTTTGCTAAAAGCCCTTTAACTCAACACAGCGGGAAGCACGCACTTCAAGCAGGAGCGGACTTTGAAGAAGACAGACGCACAAAAAAGCACCATGTATTGGAGCAATTAATATCAAGAAACAAATTTTATTTCCTGCTCGTTCTTTCATGCTGTCAAATAGGAAACACAGAGGATGAGGGAAAAATACTCTGAAAGGTCACAGGCAAGGATTACAAACAGACCATAAGGCAGGAAGAAACTTCAACATTTTTACATAATATAGATCTATATCTACTGCAAATCAGTTCCAACTGTTGATACACTGCTCACCGGTCTTACATTACATTAAGTCACCATTGGCAATGGACATTTTCCCTGACTCGAGAAGGCATGAGGGAAGCCCACAATCAGGACATTCCCACTCCCTGTGCCATAAACACCGTCACACGTATCCAGGTAATACACCTTCCCATTTTGAGTTAATGTAATATTCTTTTAGTACCCACTAGATTTTGCCAATTAGTGTTTTAGCATTTCCAGTTTTGAAGCATTGGCAGGGATAAAAAAAATACATTTTCAAAGCGCTTTCAGTTAGTTAGTTAATAAATGAATTGATCCTTAACAATATAAGTTGGTTGCTATTTAGATAACCATTTTTAAGTGGATAACCCAAGGCAGGCAGAGGATGCCTATGATATTACAGCAGAGGAAATAACAGAGTCAAGATTAAACCAAAATTAAGTGCTGATTATTAAAAGATTAAAGTATACCAACAAATGAGGTGGAGGCTATTCTTTTTAGGGGAGCTAAACTTCCATGGATTAGGAGGAAAAATAATGCAAAGATATCTTCAAACCCAATTTACAGCAGTGAATTAAGGTCATGTTGAGTTTGACTTAAATAACATAGGCAGAAATCTTCACTGAGTACCACAACAAGCCACCAAAGAAATACTGAAAAGTCAGTCAGGGTTGATTTATTCTACGAATTCTGAAAACATGATTTAGAACATCCACAGGCAGTCATAGTCCTTTATGAGACAGACAGACAAGGTAAGTTTGCTTTAGCTTATTTAGAACCTTTTAGAAAAAAAAACAGAAGCTTTGCAAGTCTCTGTGTTGAAATAAAACTTGCAGAAATACATGCAAGTCAGTAAATTTCCCAGAAAATTATTCTAATCTGCAGGCCGAAATTATTTCAGGCAGCAGGCAGTTACACTGGTATAACATACAATGTAGAAAAGATGTAGAAAAGTATTGCTGTATCAGTCCAGCAACAAGGTCTTAAAGATTTCCACGTGGGAACTGATTGAGACACCTCTTCTACTCCATTGCTTTCCAGTGAGAAGTGGAGGAATGCCTTATTAATTTGGATGGAAGTGAGGAAAAAAAACCAACCCATTTTTTATTAAAAATAAAAAATGCAGGATCCCCAGCCACATGGGGAAACTGCATGATCAGAAACTGCGGAGTGCTGCCTTCCAGGGAACTATTAGATGTTCATCATCCCTGCTTACCAGCGGCTAATTCTGCTGTTGCACAGGTTTCCTAAAGTCAACTCATTATCAGATAGTATATTTAAATCTCAAGTAAAGAAGTGTTTTGTGGACTTAGACAAGTACCTGTTTGAGTTCATCCAGAACTAATGAGAATTACTGCAGATGAACAATGCTGGGCTCTGGCAATGCAAATTGGGGAAGTTTCTGTGTCACATATTCTCACTCTGCGTGACTCCAGCAGACGCCGTTAACTCCCGAGTCTCTGTTTTTAGGTGCTACAGTCACTTGGATGTTTTGCATAGAGAAGCAATTAAAAGTAAAAGTTGTCATCTATTTCACCTTGCATTCCTTATGAAAGGAATATTTTTATTTTCAGGCTAGGTTCAGTAGTTGTATGGAATATTTTTCAAGGTTGAATAAGCAGGTAATTTATAGACAGAGAAGAAAAAATGGAAAATAAAAAATACAGAGAAAGTACTAAAGAACTGAGTTGACTTTGGATATATGTTTTCACAAGTAACAGAACTGTAACATTGCTGGGAAAGTCTAAGTAACAGAATAGCAGATGACCTTACCTACTGGTTGTAACAACAGCATTAGTAGCTAAAGGGGTCAGGTTCCTATTCTGGCTGAGTTAACCACCTAATGGGAAACCTCAGTAAAATCAGTTGATGTTAACCTGCCTGAACTGTTAAACCACAATAAAAAGTTAAGATGAGGAACCAAATTTGAAACAAATTCTCTGCAGGAAAGCTGGTTCAAAGATATACAAAAAGAACATTATGTTTGAACCAGTCACTTCCATTTTGGTAGCATAAATCAGCAGAACTTAACAGAGGCATTTCACTGCCTTTTTACATTTGGACACTCTGTTTTGAAAATTACAATTCTAGGCAGAGGGGAGACATGGTTAAGAAGATAAATCAGCACATTCTTTCATGTAATTTAAGCTACAGAAGTTAAATCGCAGTGAAGTTAATAGCTCCTAAAGTAGTTGCTACAAGAAGAGGTTCCCTATTCTTGCGTGGTTTTCATGGTAAAAAGAAAAAGCAAGAATAAAGAAAGTTCAGTAATTCAGTAATTCTATAAAAAGCAATGGGAATTTTACACGTGCAGGGATAAAATTCAGTTCAGCATCTCATTTTGCTACACCTTATTTATGAATTCTCTCCAGTCAGTTCCTGTGGTGGGACATGATGGAGAGTTGGGTACCCTGCTTAGCATATTTCCCATTGCCATCTAAGGTAGAAGGTCACTGATGCACAGGAATTTTAGATTCTAGTTAGACATTCACCTAACAACATATGACTCATTCTTGTTACTATGCAAATGTCATCCTATACCTGAAGGCAAATTCCTGCCTCTTAATATTTAAATCCCATCTAGTTTTCATCGATTTCTAAACACTACCACATCTTTGAAATTTTCTTAAGAATACATTGAGGGACAAAAAGTCTCACTCTCTTTCCCTCCCCTTGTCTAATAACATGATTTTTTTACTTATTTTACCAAAGCAAAATGTTCTTCTTGGTTCAAACAGCAAGGAAATCTCAGTTTAGCTGTTAGAGAAAACAAAGTCAATTAAAACAGTTTCCCTTCCTGGGCAAAGAATGTGACACTAAAGACAGAACTGAAGATGGCCACCACCATACCTCACTGTTAGAGACCGCATCCCTAGTGACAGGTCTCTCTAGTACGTGGTGCATTTGGTGCACGATAGCAAAGTCTAACGCACGTTAAACTGGCATACCAAGGGACAACCTAAAATTGGCACTCCTCTGCCCTTAGCTAACCAATGCAGACACAGTAAGGATAGCGTGTTTCTTAAATATGCATTTTCCTCCAACAGCTTCTTCACAGCTACAAGAAATGCCTCTGTCTGCGCGGGATTCCCAGCTCAAACCCTCCTCTTTAAGACTGGCACCTGTTCTGTCTCAAAGAAATAAGACAAGCAATTTTTATTGGTTGGGGTTTTTTGGGGTTTTTTTGAATGATTGGCAAGTAATACAACTTCCACGATGACCTTCTTGGAAGAGTACCAACCTGGGAAGTTGGTTCAGTCCCTTGCCTGGGCCATTTGCTTTTGAGTCAGGATAAGGGAGAGCAAGGAATGAGCTGAATTCCACAGAAATAATCCACATATCTAGATTTGTCCCCAGAAGCTCTGTTCTTGTTCTGACACTGTTATAAACAAACAGTAACACCACCACAGAAGCCTGACGGCATAAGCACATTTAAGTAAGCCCATAATCAGACCCACTAAATCTTTCACTGCGGTCACTGAGGGCTGAAATGAGATGATATTGCTACAGGCAGGGATACAGCTAACAACTGCAAAGCTAACTTTAACATGGTCATCTTTCATGAAACATTATCTCTCCAAACAATGGAAGAAAAGGGAACAAAGGCCCATTTCCTCCAAATCAGATAAGTTATTGCTTATATCAAGCTTGAATCATGATGCAACTCTGCTTTCATAGCCACACATATAGTCCATTAGCCTTTGGACCACACCGGTGCAGCTTCTAAAGCAGAGCCTAAGTTTTCAGTGTTTAAATCTGATTTCCAGTGTGGAAACACAGTGAAGGTCCAAAAGCTTTTGGCCCAGAAAGCCTTTTACTCAATACTGGGTACGGCAAATGGAAACCCTCCCTGCGGATGTAACACTGAAACTTTGGAAAGCTGTGAGCTCTTTGGAGAATACTGAATGAAAAATGAAAAATCTGGGCACTTTACATGCATGCCTTCCTCTCTGTGAATTCACCCAGGCGCCTGGAGCAGAACAGGACATACCAGGATGATGCACTTTTCTAGTCTAGTGATAACACTTTTTTTCTCTGATCCCCTCCCTGCCCCAAAGGATAATAGAGCAATCAATCATCCATTGAGAGAGCGCGGCAAAGAAACCGCTCTAAGATGTAACTGCTTTTGCAAGGCCTCATCACCTGTCTCAGCAACCCTGGGCCACAATCTGCTAATTACAAACAGGCTGAAGAGAGCTTTGCAACCCCTTAATGAAAATATCCCTGGCGAACTGAAGACCCAGGCCAACAGACTGAAAGGAAAAAGCCAGGAACTCTGCTCCCTTCATGACAGAGGCACCAACAAGGAGAGAGGGGTTAAGACATTTGTAGCCTGGCCATTAGCACTGAGAGCAACCACTCCTGCTTCCTTAGGAGCTGGCCCAAGCTACATTAGCGATTCCCCAGCTGCTTTCCCATGTTTTTTCAAGCTGCGCTCAAGATATCATCTGGATTGGTAAATGCCGTCCAAGTCATAGTCCCAGTAGCAGGAGCACGGTTATGTAGCCTTTACTTTTATGTTTCAGCAGCATCCAACTCTGTCTGAATTAAATTTATAAGCCAGTTTTCCATGTAGCACCTGTGGAATTTCTGAAGTGCATTTACATATGATTATTGGCTTTTTCTGCAGGCAAAAGAGGCAAATGAAAAGTGCAAGTCATTGCAATGACTCAGAGGTAGAAAGTAGAATTTGAGCCTTAGCTTAATCACCTGAAAGAGCCAAGAATGACTAAACAAATATTATAAACTCTAGGAGACATGAATCCTTCCTCCCAAAATGATTTACTAAACAGTAGAGCATGATAAAGAAGTATATTTACTTTGGCATTCTAGGCATTCCACACAGTTTGTTTTAGTTACTATTTTTAAAGAAAATTACTGGCAAAACTAGCTGTGATGCACAGGTAACTCTACAAACAAAATTTGTTCTTAACAAATAGAATCAATCTCTCACCTGGATGTGAGAAACTAAGGTTTGCTTTCCTATTGCTTCTGACTAAAACGCCTTGGAAAATACAGAAAATAAGGAAGGCTTCTCGGGTTTCTTTTTCTTCAGAGATTTTTGCATTTAGTGGTCATATTTGCTTTGGTTAAAGACCAGGGAAAACTCACGTTGCTCAAGCAGGAACATATAATCATTTAGCTGCTCTATTTTTTTACCAACTCCTATGCTCCTTCTGTGTCAGAGACATCAGAGCTGCAGGGCAGCTGGAAAAAGAAACAAAACAATGGACAAAAAACAGCTGGATGAGAATTGGATGCTAGAATAACCCAGAGACAGAAATACATAGGCAAAAAAAAATCATGTTAGGTTTAAAAAGAGACAGAATGTTAAAGAGGGCCCAGAAAGTCTGGAAAGGAATAGTTTATTCCTTAGTATAAGAATCAGAACAATTCACCAAGCTATCCTAACATAGTATTATGATACTTTTGTCTCAAGTGCAGGATTATATTTAAAATGTGCCAAATAATTCACAGAGATATTAAGTTAGTCCATCTGGAAATGGGACACAGATCTCTGGGATTTCTCTCAATATCAGATTTAGAGAGACTATTTCACATTTTGATAGCAAATGTCTTATAGCTGACCCCAGATGCTTCATCTATTTGAACCAAGTTATTAAAGCTCCCCATTCTAAATATATTTTTGTTTTCCAAGGCAAACACAGATGTTGCAAAACAGCATAGTACAAGAGATACCCAGACAAACTGAGGTTGAGAGGCAGCACATAGGTGGTACAGGGCTGTCCCACGCAGAGCTATAGCTCAGGTCCAGACAGGAGTAAGACTTGTGCACCAGCATATCCATGAGCCCTGCCTTTTCTAGTAAGCCCAGTATCCTGCTGACACACTCAAGGCTCCAAGGCACTGAACTTGCTTGGAAATTTTTCCCAGAGTAGTCCAATAAAGACCCAACAGTTGCAAGTAGCAGCACAGAAAATTCTGGGGAGAAATAGGGAAAAATTTCTTCACAGTGGATGAGCACTTAAACTAGGGCCGGAAAGGTTGCGCAATATCCATCTATGGAGGTTTTTAAAACTTGATTAGACAAGAATCCAAGTAACCTGGTTTAGCTTTGAAGTCGGCCCTCCTTGGAGCAGAGGGCGGACCAGAGGACCTAGAGGTCACTTCCAACCTAAATTATTCAATAATACTAAACGGTGTTGATGTACTGATGACACCCTCACAGCACTGGGAAAAGATAGGCAAATGGGATTTGCAAAATCTATCAGTCTCTGGATATCAAATCTACTCTCGCAGACCGAACCACCACATAAAAGGAAGTTATCTCAGCCTTCCCCATCAATGGCAGTATCACAGGTATCCCACTGACTCCATTTTTCCCAAGCACTTTGCTCCATGTCCTGTGACTCATCCATAGTGTGGTCCCTGTGACAGCGCTCCCACAGATCTGATATAAGGAAATCCCTTCCCCTTTATGCTTTCCCCACTCTTTTTCCCAATAACTCCAGGAATTTTACAAACCTTCCCCACTGCTGAATTTCCACATTTCCACTGCATTCACCCGAGCTCCAAACACCTGACAAGAAGTGTGGAAGCATCTAGCACTTACGACAGGTGTTAAAATCCTGCATATCATTTTTATCTGGTATAACAGGCCACCATAAGGCATTATGCAACTGACCCAATTTGAGGCATTTAAAATAATAGAGTTTAACAAAATGTGTCTGTTGTAATCTACTGAGAACTGATCCTGTCCCCACTGAGAATCAATAACCACATTACTGGAGGCAGAACCAGACCCTATACGTCAGCACCGCCCATCCATATTCTAAGTAAGTTGTACAAGGAAACATATTAGTTTCTAATCTTGGTTCTTCGGTGCCTAAATAAGTCTCATCACCATAGCAACAGATGGGTTCACAATCTTTAATGCCTTTATTTTCACAAGTCCTCTGAGAAATAGAGGAGGACAGCTGTCCCCATTTTACAACTGAGTAACTGCGATGCAGAGAGGCAAAGTGATCTGCCCCAAATCCTGCATGAAATCTATGGAGGAGGAGGATGTCAGGGCAGTGGGCCTCCTAAGCATCCTACCAATGCCCCAACCTCCTACCCCATCCTTGCTTGTAAAAGTACATCCTATGTCTACGGCTACATGAACACAGCCTCTGAAAACCAGGCTGTTATATATAGAGGCTCAGGCCCCCTGAAAGCCTGAACTATCACTTGTAGACTGAGCTGCGTTGTTTTGGGGGCTTTTTGAAGATTCGTCTGCATGGGGGATTGAACTACGGAGGAAGACCAAAGGGAATTGGAAAATGCATTTACCCAATTCAGTAAGCCAGAAAGCAATGATGAGGCTGTGTAAATCCCACCAGTTTGTTAACAGTTTGTTAAGGCTGCAAAGGGACCCGATTCTGTGCTTCCTTTCTATAGCATTTGGCAAGAACCTGACTCCTACACTCTACGTAGCATGCACTCTACAGAACACAAACGTTAAGGTAGTTGGCAAAACTAGTACCTGTCCAGTCGTTCTTCCCTGTGAAGTAGTTACCTAAAAAAGATAAAGTTCATAATCTGGAAAGAGCAAAAGTGTGCCCCACACCTGTGCTTTCATACGTGTTTTGCTGACCATCGCTCCGAAGGGGATGAACAGAGGACCTCCCCGCCTGCTTCCCTTGGCTGTGTCAGTCGGCAGTGGGTTAGCCCAGGCAGGCATGAGCTATGCAGAAAGCCGAGTCTACCCTTTCTGTATAGTCTAAACCTGTATTGTTTTATAGATCTCTTCTTTTCCAGGCATAAAATTCCAATTTCCAAATGTGGGATATTCTCATCTGGGCCTCTGTATTAGGTTGCTTTAGAAAAATTTGTTACCAGGATCAGGACTTGTTTCCAAATCTTTTTTATATCACTCTGTCTCCCCTCAAAGTTCAGGTATTAGCTTGATTCTCCTTTATTTATAATGGTTTCTAGGTAAAGCAACTTCACTTCATGAGATTTCTATCTTTCTTTTATGAGCAAAAAAAAAAATGCAACGCAAGATTCATTTATCAATATAATCTTTTTAGTTTACAATTAGCATCAGAGTTGTATATAAAACATCTCAACCTTAAAATGTCTCTACTTATCACAGCAGTCTACACTGTTCATATTTATGAGGCAATTTGCACAAATGCCTTTAGATTGATGCAATGATCATTTTTATTTCATTTTTCTACTTCTGGTATGTTGTGTTCCTCTTTCCTTTGCACTGGCTTTTTTCAGGAAACTGTTTCATTCATTTCTCAGGAAGAACTGCTTTAAGAGAGGCAGATGGGAGCACCTACAAAGTGAAATATGGAAACTGTCTCTACATGGTATAAGTGTTCCCCTGAGTACTAGTGAATATTATACTTTTTAAAAGGCATGTTTTGCTTTGAAAATAGAAGCGATTACTTTTAATTGTGGTTCTCAGCATGAAGAAACTTACAAAAAGCATGTTTTTCTCCTCCTCAAAGTCAGACCTCTATATTAAAAACAGAAACACTCCAGTACACACTAAAAAACAGGCCACAGTTGTCCTGGGAATATATAGCAACACTGCTAAGCATGACTGCGTAAAGAAGATATGTGAAGTACCAAGTTGCCTTAGGTTTATCTTGGCTGTCTTAACTCTGATGAGATTAGAGTTGCAGAATCAAATGCAAATACATTCCCCTGTTTCATTACAATAAACCCTGGCACTTCTTTAAACTACCAAAACATGTCAGTGCTTCACTGTATCAGCTGTTTTTGAACATTAGCACTTTTATCCTTAGTTATGCAGAAAAGGTTAAAATCCAGGACAGGTGCTTTAATCTAAAGATGAATTACAGAGCTAAACCACCAGAGAGATATGATGTTATGCAGGGCGCTCAACTCAGGCTATGTGATTGACCTCTCGAATACAACACACCTTGGTGGACCCTACTGAGCCACATTCAGTCTGGCAGCCACTGAAAAAAAGTGTCGAGACAGCACTGAGTTGATCATTTTGAGGGCTTTCTAGTTGCCTCCCTTTAGAGGCAAAGACAACTTCTGTGGGATGCCTGAGGTAATCCCTGCTAGTGGGGGCAGCACTGCTGGAGCCATCACCAATACATGTGACCCAGCAGAAGGTAGGACACAGACATTCCTCAAGGATGTAAAGCAGGGGAAGGAGTTGTGCCCAAACCAGGTGTACAAATGAACAAAACAAGTCTGCCGTGGTGAAGATAGACATGGGAAACCAAAGGAGTTAAAGAAGAAACTTGGTGACTTCAGGCATGTGTTCAACAGACTTTACCTGCAGTGGGAGAAAACTTGGGTTTCTTGTGTCAGTCTGCATTTACAAAAAACGTCCCTAATGACACAAGGATGTCTGTTTTCACAACTATTAGCTTAGCTCACACAAGAAGTACAGAGTAGAGCATGGCTGGAAAGGTACATTTCCAATCTTTATTCACCCTGCATAGAAAAAAACCCTTCCCTTAGACTGGTACTTGCACTTCCTTGACATAGTCTCCCTAGCAGATAGTGCAACTAAATTAACAATTGCTTTTATCAAATCCATTTTTCTTGTGTATTCTACCTGCCCAGAGATACATCCGAGACTAGGCTAGAATTTAATGAATTTAAACACTGCCTAGTGAGAAGCAACCAATGATCTCCATTATCCTTAATTTAAAGAGGTATTGCAAAATTATATGAAAATAAAGTGCTTATTTGAAAGACCTTGGAATCAGTTTCCTACCCACATTTAGCACTATTTAATTAAGGAACAATACCACTGAAGTGTGGGTTTTCACCCTCTGACATCTTGTTCAACAGAAAATTGAAAACCAGAATGCCTGCCTGCACTGTTAAAACCTGATGTCAAACACATTAGAGATTTGCACATGTATAAAGCAACAGATAAACAAAAATAAAGCAATACAATTTGAAACTGTGGGAACTGCCCTGCTTTATGAAAATAGCACTCTGCATCTCAAAGAAGAGAATCAATGATTGTAAATAGTAATATTGTCTCAAGAGATGACCCTCAATTACATGAGGCTAATATTGCAGATAGATATATTTTATGAAGGGGCAGCAGATCCCCGAAAACACACAAGAAGAGGAGATAGAGGGCATGACTCTGCCCTCTGGCTTGAAAGGGACTGGGAGAACACAACCAGAGCAGGTTGAGACTGTGAACGTGGCACAGCCAAGACAGATGGGTTTCTTGTTTCCCCATAGACAAAACGCTGTTGGGAGAGGAAGTCACACATGGTGGAAGAAAAATGCAGGGCATCTCAAAGGTTAACCCGACACTGTGAGCAGAGTTACCTATTGGTTTGGTATACTGGCTTTGGTTGGTAGATGTCAATGAACAGCACATTGCCAGACTCCTTGATCCACGTCCCCACCAGAGATCTCCTCTATTGAACACGGCCCAAAAGACCTAATGTGTATGGCAATATGGACAAAGAGGCCACTTTGGGACAAAGAGGAAATTTAGAGCTAATATAGTGGAAAAGCCTGTGCAGGCAGAAGTTCAAATTTTGTACTCATTAGCATAAATTTGTAGAGTCTGTGTTGCATTCTGTGGCCTCAATTCAGGTTCATATTGATGAAAACCGGAGAAAACTTGGTCCAGTTATTTACCTTGCTCACATCAAAAGGCAAACTTGGCAACTTCTAACCAAAGCAAAATGGAGGTTCTTTCAGTTAATATTCCCCTCACACTAGCAGACGTATGCACACAACGTGCCCCCTGCTCTGTCATTAATAAAGTCACACTTCGCATACTCTTAAGCAAGTGATGTGATAACAACTGAATGCTGAGAATACCTGGGTTACTGAGTGGGCAAAGCCAAGCCACAACACACATCCCTGCTTCCAGCAGACGGACAGAACTATTTCCAGTGGTTTTCCCCAGAACTGGGGAGCCCTCAGCCAAGAAAAGCTGCAGGAGATTTCTAAATGGGCTTTATTGGTTGCTCTGCTCTGGCTGTCAGAAAGTTCCTTCTCTTGGGAGCTTTCCTCATTAAGCCAGCAATAAGGCACCTCAGCAAACGCTCAGCCACCAGAGATTTTAAGAATTGTCCAAACATCTACGAAGATTACAAGCGTATCAAAGATATACTGGGAAGGTATGACAGAGGAGAAACTTCATTACTAGTTTAGCGGTTGGGATGAAGTAGGTAATAAAATATCCCTAACAATGTAACCTGCTTTCTTGGTATTCTGTGGGCACTGTCGTAACTGTCTTTAGAGATGAGCTGAAAGATTCACATAACTGAGCACAATTACAGTAAAATTAATACATATATTTCAGCTGCTTAGTACAGCTGCTGCTTAGCAATCAGGGAGGTAAAAATCCCTGGTTCTGTGGCTCCAGAGTGACTCCACGTGCTGAACTGCCTTCAGTCCTGGCTAGCAGATCACAGTGTTCACTGTTTGTCAGTAAAACGGACAGAGTTCAAAGAGAAGCAAGACAAACTAGATCAAGGGACTCATCTATAAAGAAGAATTAAAAGAGCCAAGTGTCTGTAACCTGTTCAAGCCATGAGGAAAGGCAGGTATCAATAGCCTGGAAATACCTGAAAGATAACAATAACAAATGCAGAGAGGACATATGTCACGTGCTCCAGGGGAATGACTGGAATGAACAGTATGAAATTGTGGCTCCTGTGGCAAGTTTTGGGAGCAGCCCATTTTCACCAGTGTTGATTAGCTATCAGTCACTGTCCTGTTGTTAATCAGAATATTTCATGAGTAAGGACGGGTTTTCAGAAGTGTTGTGTGGAATTAATTTGAGGTAAAATAAATCCAGCAGTGATGTAGCAAACTTTTTTCCTCTGGTGAGAACCTTCCTGCAAACTCAAGCAGCCTAGAGCTCAGACTGAGCTTCCCTGTGTTGAAGGATCAGCACCAGCTCAGGACAGAATGACTGTCCATACGCTGCTGCATCAGAGCTCTTGGAAACAGTGGGCTTAATATCTCAAGTATTTCCTGATAGTGATTCCTATTAGGCGGTGGAACAGCCTCCTGAGAAAAAGATAAGGCAGCCTTATTGTTGAGAGAATACAAAAATAGGAGAGCACAGAACTAGAAACCTGTACTCCAGAGAATAAAACCTGTAATGGCCTTGTTTATGATTGAATAAGGCTCTTCCATCTTTAATATCTACATGTGATGCACCAGTCCTTAGGAAAGCTAAAAGGATTCATATCCCCCCCCAAAAAAAAAAAAATCCCAATATTATTTCATATTTTGAAAAACAATTTCTTCTTGTTCTCCTAATGGACAAAGTGAGGGCTACCTGAGGTAACTTATAGGACTACTCTTATGGACTAAATTCTAACGAGGAGTGCTGTTCTCTTTTAATGTAAAATATGCACAAACTTACAGAATGCTTAATTTTCATTAACTAATATCTGACATATTTTTCATTGCTTCATTCACATCTTACCTCTTCTTCTTTTCCACTGTAAATAGCGGACTCAAGGAAATGTTGCTACATTACCTAAATTCCCAGTCCAGTTTACAGAAGTTATTCCTCTCAGGAATTCCCAAGTTCTGAATAAGAAGATCTTAGTGAGCTTTCAGCAAGAAATCAGAGGACAAGTTGTTCATCTAAAGCAATATCAGAAGATATTTCCTTACATTGTCAGAAACAACTGGAAAGAAAGGTTTATGAAGCACAGCACTGTCAGCCACAATCAATCACTCTCTGACATGAAAGCCTGGAAGAAAGAAGCTGCTGATCTAGGACCCAAGGGACTTTTTGACATTTATTTTTCACAAAAGATCCAGCTGTTCTAGAATTCAGGCTGACCAAATCTTGGAGAAAGAAACAGGCAAAGACTGTTAAAAACTGTGCCCAACCCAATATTCAGAAATAAAGAAGGAACAGATGCCAAGAACCCCATCTGCCCTTCTCAGGAAATGAGCCAAACATTGTTCTCTGCTTTTCTGAATTCACACTTCGATGAGATTGTAAAGGGATGGTTTAATGCAAATGCACAGAAAGTACAAGGAATATGTGTAAAGAAAAATACTGCTCAAAGATTAGGAATATTTCACTTTCTCCTGTGGAAAAACATCATGAACCATTCAAGTAACTTCCAGAGTTTTTAACTTCAGCTAAGAAGCCCATGAAGAATAAAATAATAGAAATAAAATAAAATAACAGAAACAGATAGTGGTTTTAAACCAGAGCTACACCCTCAATCTCCATCCATCATAGACAGGGAGAGGCAAGACCAAAGAATCCAGATCATGCCCAGAAAGGAACCTCTAAATACAAATGTGAAATAATTGTGGACTTCACCATTTCCTCCCCTTTCTTTAATCGTTTACCAACTTCCAATTAAAAAAAGCAAGGATGTTTAAAGCATGAGAATGGATGAGCATGCTAGCTTGCAGATAAATTGGCTGCTACCAGTGTAGGACATATGCCATTAACTTACCCGGATTAACCGAATTGCCACCTGAATGGCAACAAGTTCTCCTAAAGCCACAGATAAATTAGTCTGCATAAAACTGACATTAAAGGATGCCAGAATCTGTGTAACGCTCCTTTGATAAGAAACGTGAATGGCAAGACAATTTAGGACAAAGACTACACCTATTTGTCTTTTCCAGATTTGTTGAAGAAAGACTTGCCCCATGATCATCAGCAGTTTGACGTTAGGTCCTCATGTTCTTCTCCTTAGCTGTATTTTGGGTGGGTTTTTTTAAGGTCTGCCCATTCACTTATAATAATAATGAATAATTTACTAAAAAAAAAAAATCAAAGAAAACATGAGTCTGACTTAATATTGGCATGTCAAATGATGTTTAACAGTTGCCTAGCACCATGGATTTGAACAGAGCATTTCCTCATCCCCATCAGCATAAGTCATAGAAGGAGCAGCAACACAATGAAATATTTGCAGATTCTTCTAAGTGGCTTACTTCATCTAAATGCTACAGTACTTCACTGTAATAGGAATGATTATATGTGTATTTAGCTCAATTAAGCATCACCTTGGTAATGTTCTCTCTTCTGTTATCCAAACATCATTGAATATGTTCATGACTGAAGTTTACCCGGGAAGCCAAGTCATTTTCTAGCTTTATGTTTAAGTGAGCCAAGTTTAAAGAAATAACTTTAAAGCCTGAAACTAACTACTGCCCACTCACTCTTGTTACTTCAAGTGTGCCTCAATTGCTCACGTACTGACTACAAACACACATTGGCTGTATCACTTGACAAGTCCTTTCCAACTTTTTTCTGAACCTTATCCACAAAATTATATGTTCTATGTTGAATATTTGAAAAACGTTACCACATCCCTACCTTGTTGCCTTTCCTCTGTGCTATGAAGCTGCTGTTCATTCAGTTGTGTCTTTGAATCTCTGATCCCTTCGTGAACTCTCTACAGTTGGTCCACATCTTCCTTGAAGTACAGTACCCAAACTGGGCAAACCACTCTAGGTGACTAGTTTGGCAGCATCTGAGCAACAAATTAGTTCACATTCATGCATCTTTAAATCATCTTTTCTTTTCTTTTTTTGTTTTTGTGACTCTACCATGTTCCCCTTCAACAATTTTCCACAGGACTTAACCATCCTGGATTCACATGATTGGTTACTCCTATCTACCTGTAGTATCTTGCATTATCACTATGGCATAGCCTCTTATTTTTTTTCAGATAGTAGCTTCAATCTGTCATTTAGAATTCATGTCTTCCTTTAAAATATTCTGGAGGTCCCTCCTGGATTACTGTCATCTGTGCATTTAAAAAGTATGCTCTCTACCCCATCTTCTAGGTGACTGATGAAAATATTTGGTAATAGCGGGTCTAAGACAACCTCAGTATTTTGACTATGGGTAACTTGCTGTGGCATTTCAGCAGTGCTTTAGCCTTGGATGATGTTTCTCAGGCCAGCTTGATTTAAAATATCAAATTAGTCAAGAAGTCTCCATTCTGTTCTCCCCTGTTAAAGGCTGAGATCTTGCCCTTTGACACTTAGACTAAGTGTGTCCAACACTAATTCAGTGAATTACTGATGGAGTATTAGTAATTTCTCAACATCATCTGTTGCTCAAATGTCCTATTCCCAGGCGCAGAACACCATCTCTTCCCTTGGCCATCCTATTACTGTTTTGTGTTGCTGTTTCTGTGCCTCGACAGTTTTGATATTGTCCCTTCACATTCCTGCTATAAATTTATTCCATCCTCAGTGGTCAAGACTTGATATGCTGTTTGAATGGTGGGAGACTGCGGTGATCTGACAACACACACATGATGTTTACACCATAAGCAAGGACAACCACACATTTTCCGCTCCTGCAAAAGCCCTCTTGTCTCCAGCTAGCATAACAGAGACAGTGTTTTGCTCAATACGAGGCTAATTGAAATATGCCCCTTTTTAATTCAGTTAGAACAGCATTATGCTACATTTCAATGCATTTCCTTTTGCTCTAAAGCAGTTTCTTGAAAACAAGCCGTTGGTACTGGTCTCTCTTTTCCAAAATGCTCTGCGGTCTGTTTGCACAGGACAGCAACTGCAGAAGCGGGCAGTTGTAACGAGGTTTTTCCCTACGTTCTTTTAAAACTTTGAGACACTGGACTGTAAAACTACCTGATCTTTCAAGTCATTTTGTTGTATTCTTATTATGCACATTCACTGTTTCATAACTCTCCTGTTTTCAACATACAATATGTGGATCTTTTCAGATTGTTCCACAGCTTGTAGCTGACCTATCCCACTTGCAGTGAAAGAACCTGCCTACATTTACATACATACATACTTAGGTGTGCACACATGCAGAAACTTACACATATTCATAGATTAATATATACACACTCAAATGTAGGGTTTTATGTAAATGTACATGGGCACACACACTTAGACATTGCGCATGCGTACCTATTTCGTATTTTACCTCCACAGCTAGCTGTTTGTTTATAATACAAATGCCGTGTTGCTACCTGACAGTTTGAACTGAATACGTCTCTGAAAATTCACTCAGAAGATAATTAAACAAGAAATTTTTATTTGGAGTATAAAAGGAGGAAAGGAGTGGGTTTGAAAACACTCAAAAAACCAACTAAGTTATGCACCCATGAAAATAGTCAAGCAGGGACTTTTCAATGACAGCCAAAGCAAAGACAGCGTGCACAACACCAGGAAAGGAAAAAGCACAGAGGCTGATCTTTGATACAAACCACCACTGAAATTCACCCCTGAAGGCCAATTAAACTCCTTGTTCACTTTTAGACCAGGATCGCTGCGGAAAGCATGTTTCCTCTGGACTTGGTTCTGACCCCCTGCACAAAGGGAAATTTCACCACTTCGGGTGAACATCATACCACCACAGTCACACACTGCTGTAGGAGCACCACAAAGGGGAATGGCCAGACTGAGCATCCCATTATGCATAAGTTGGACCGGTTGGAAAACAGTGACTTAATTTAATGTCCCTCTGTATATTAATGAAGAAAACAACCTTTCAAGTACTCACTGACAAAAAAAAAGAACACATAAGAGCCCCTGTATACTTTGGGCACTTGCCTACAGTGTGGGGCAAGAGATTCAGGGCTGTTCTGTCTGGTCAGGAGCCAGGGCTGGATGCTCACTCTCTCACAGCCAGAGAGAACAGGGTCTTTTGCCTGGTCCCTATCTGATCCTCCAAGAAACCACAAAGCCATTTCAAGTTTTGACAAAAACAAACTGCCAAAATCTTTCAGACAGCTCTCTCTACATGTTCCTTCCAGTGCCGCATGAAGGAAGACTTATCTCCTTCACTGGACTTTGGATTAGGCTCATATAAGCAGGAATAAAAGAGGAAACCATAATCGCGGGAGATCTAAAATACTTGGCCTCTTGGTCTCTGCAAAGACAGGTCTCATCTATCAAAAGCAGCCATTTATATCACCCAGAAAAAACGTGGGTCAGTGGGAATATTTGTAGTCTTGCATCCATGCAACAACAAAGACATTAAAATACTTCAGTCGAGTGGCTATAAGACCTTCAACAACTTTGATTTCCCTGGCCTTTACTTAGAAAGTTTCTGTGAGATGCAACTCTCTGGAATATAAACTAAGGAATAAAAACTGCAGGTTCATACAGGCACCTTCTGAATATTACCTATATAAGGTAGAAAAGGAAACGAGTAATCTTTAATTGTAAAAACAATGTTATGGTTAATTAACCAGAAAAAAATCCTTGCCATCCTCAGTATAACTTTGACATTTAATTTTATTTTATTTTAATGTGAAATAGGCCTTCCCCACAGGAGACCCAGGATGGCCAATTATAAAGAGAAAAAGAATGTTTTAACATTTTATGTTCTCATAAATCAGAAAGTTTGGTGGTGGTGTCAAACTCCTATGAATCACTACACTTTCAGGCTGAGCAGAGCATTCAAGAGCCTCAGACTTACCTCAAATTGGACATGCATCATTTGCATGGAACATTTCCTCACATAAACCAAATGATCAGAATAACCTCCATTCTGCCATCACAAACTTGGTGCATTTAAAATGCAAAGCAAACAGCACCATTAGCAGGCAAAGCTAGGAAGCCTGGTTTCCAGAAAGTTTTGACCCAAGCCTTTCTACATCTCTGTGCTCTCTATGGATTTTCCAAAGCTTTTCCTATCGTGGGGCATGCATGGTGCCCCTGTCTTCTCCATCCAGCCACCTACTCCCATGAAACTAATGGGAAGTCATTATTTTTGAAAATTCTATCTCTTCATCAAATCACCTTAAAATTAAGCAAGTCACAAGTTAATTGGGAGGGAGAGAAAAAAGCCATAGTAGCAGATGCAGCATGATCACACAACTTTAAGTTAGTTTACAGTGGGGGTTTAGGGAACCAAATGAAAAAAAATTACAAGCACTGTCCTTATTTAACCAAACCACAGAAAAATGAGGGACTACAGCCTGAGCTAACATTGTACATTCAATTCACCAGCTTTGCTTAAGAAAGCCTGAGTTTCAGAAAAGTCTCCTGATCGCAGTCTCACACTGCAAATAGTAAACAGCTGAGCCCACACAATTACATTCACTCCTCCCTTGCCTTTCTCTGCCTTTCAGATCAATCACAGAATATTATTTCCCATTCCCGCACAACCGGCTGAGCTCTCCCGCCAGCTTTGTGCAGCTCTAGCAGACAAAGGAGAAGAGTCCCTCCCTGTTAGCAGTGCAGGACCAAGGCGAACCTTGGGTTTCACCTGTTCATAAACCACCTGAGATCCATTCAGCAAAGCAGAGAAGGGGAAAACTCAGGGTGCTGGCAGCATCTGCCTAGCCCTGAGCTGTTGGGACTTTCACCAAGGTAAAACAAGTCCATTTCCAATTTATGGAACCTGGCTCAACGCCCAGAAGACTCATTCACTAATATTGACGATCCTGTACCCTGCCCCTTTCACCCTCGCACCTCTACGGCAATCCAACTTCTGCTGCACCCCGGGAAAGCGCTTTGCTTTCTACATCCAAAGCACCAGCCTTGCAGAACCTCGGTCGCATGGTCACTGCCAGGGTGAAGCCCCTTTCATCGTTTCCCACCTACCTGAGAAAAGCGACTATAGCCAGGAAAGGAAACCTGGTGCACCGTGCCCCAAACCTGACCACAACTGACTTGAGGAAAAGAGTTTCAGCCTGAAAGGAAATTCACAATTCACTGGTCTCAACAGACTTTGTTCTTGAGGGAGGACCATAACCACAAAACTCAATATGACAGTTTTCCCCACTGGACCTTCCTGCTTCTCTTGCTTTTTCTTTTACCACACTAAGTTCAACGTGTCTGCTTTAAAGGGCAGTGATTTGAAACAATTTGTGTGATGTCCTGCTTATTAGCGTCCTTTAAGTTACAAAGTGCACACAGTGAGCTTAATTCTAAGACTGTGCTGTGAAATTAAAGTTTTCCAAAAAAGCAGTAAATGTTAAAAGTGGAAATGGGATGTTTAACTGACAAATGGAATTTAAAAAACGTGAGTTATTAACTGAAGAAGTCATTCAGCTTATAATAGTCTTGAGGATAATGGCTCTATTATTTTTTAAAATCTGTATATTGTTATCCTTGCATCAGCTAATAAATTAAAATAAACAGCAAGATTATCATAACCACCAGCAACCTTTCCTAAGAAGGAAAGAGGAGCTGCACAAATAAAATGCACAAATGAGGAAGATTAACGTTAGTGTAACGGAATACACACTTGGAACAGACAGCTGGTGCTTCAAAGAAACTCTGAACTCTATGAACATCCACGGTGCTCTCGCCTCAGAAAAGTCTGCCAGGCCAGCATACCTCAAGAGGAAAACAGACCATTAGATAAGATGTGAAAAGGACCTCAGCAACAGACCAGGATGAGAGATCTTTGTGCACAGAACAGCCGTCTCAGTGTTCTGTGGGTCACTCACGGAGGACAAAAGAGCTTCTGCTAGTAACAAAAAAGTTTTGTTGGGTTTGGGGTTTTTTTCCAAGAAAAATGATTGAGTAGTCTTTGTTTTCAGAGCTGAACACCTTGGCTTTCTTCCCTGAGCTCCACAGGAAGATAATCACTTCATTACCAGAACGCCTTTACAGGGACAGTCACAAACTCGTTACAGAAAGTATCTGAAAAATATCTCCATCACATCACTGTCTGTAAACTAATGGTACAAGGTGCCAGTCTTTTTTTTTTTTCTGGGGGGGGGAGGGCGGCAGAGAAAAAAAACAAAAGACAAACCAAGAAAACACTGAAATAACTTCAAAAAGAAATAGAAATCCAGTCAGGCCTCCACGCAATAGAAATTCCTCTAAGTCTGACAAGGCATTAAAAATCTCTTTTGTGAGAACAGTGTGACAAAATTTCTGATACACCTCGCCCATAGTCAGGGTGCATTGAGAGATGGACAAAACTACTGTTCTGCTCATGTCAAGGCAGCACAGTGTACAAATCACTGACAAATATTAAAGGACATAATCTGCATTTGGTTACTGATGTCAATCAGAATCCCTCCTTAACAAAAAGGAAATGCAGCTGGTTAAAGCACAGTAACTTCCTATTTTATGAAAATAAAAAGAGAAAGTACTCCTCAGAATAATGTTATTTGTAAGCTCTTCAAATAGTAATAACACAATTCAAGGAAATATGATTTTTACTGTCTTCGCCTCTGATAAAACCAACATAGATCTTATTGCTTACCTTGCTCTTAATAAAGAAAAGTTGGTAAATGTCTCAGCATCATCAAATAGGTTTCAGACATTCAATTCTGTCCAAGATTATCTAGAATTTCTCAGGGGAAAGCACTGAAATTATCTGCACCAATAGTGGCGGAGTCTGATTTTAATAGATTAAATATTTTTCCTTTGTGTGTGCTCACACTCTAATAAAACACATATGGAAAGTAGTAAAAATATTCAGAGAAATAAAATTTCCTTTGATGATGATTCATTGAAAGCAAAATCAAATCTGTTATTAGCCATGAGACTCTAAATGGTGTGATGAATGCCTGGGATTTACATGGCACTTTGCATCTTCAGAGTACTGTAATTAATTATCCTTGTGCTGCGTGGCATGGTTTTCACACAAGGCTCTTTTTATGTCCAACTAGACATTAATTCTAATGGCTCCTTTCTTCAGCAGGCATAATATGGTGAAACTCCGGTCATGTATCTAACATACATGAAGAACAGATTTGTACTGAATGCTGCAATGACAGAAACAATACCTTTAATTAATTTGTTTGCTTGATGATTCTGATTAAAACCTTTAAAAGTACTTTTAGGTTTGGGGTTTTTTTAATAAGATAAAGCTCCAGAGGGAGCCCATGCACAAAGAATATATATATATATATGAATATATATATAAAAAATATCTTCCAAACTAATACTAAAACTGCATGCAGAAAATTCTTAAAATTGACATTTCAAACCTATATTTATAAGAGAACTATAAGTTTCAACTATATGGAATAATTCTCCAAATAATTTTTACATAACAGGGCTAACTTTGTTTTATTTGGTGAACATACGTCAATAAATACAAAGCCTGTTGTAATGGAAACAATCTCCATTCGATATCAAAAATATTATAACTTTGCCTCCAATTCAGAAGAGTTCAAGATAGCCTGTGGGTAGTTATTGATAGGAGACAAGAGACAGCCAAAGGAAATATTAAAATAACAGTAAGATCTACGGGGCTAAAGAGGAATGGTTACATCATGGCATCCCATCCCAGGAAAGCCATCCAAATGGAAAGCCATCCGACAGAAAGCCATCCTGCTAAGGAATACATCAGGGTAAACTGGATGTACAATAGATTTCTTTTCCATTTCTTGTCTGTAGAGAATTTTTCCATGAAACAAACTTTACATCCTATTCTTACTGTGTTTGTATCTATGTGACTCAGCTGTTTTCATAGGAGCTCCTGTTATTTCTCTTGCCCTGTCTAACATTGCAGATCAGTCCCTCTCCATAAAGCACTTCCACTTCAGCTGTTTTCCCTCAAGGACCAGTGCCTCTACTGGGATTTCACTTCAGTTCTTCCCCTTCACAGCAGACAGAGAATTTAAGCCACTTCTGTAACTTAATAAAAAGTTCCTGTGATCTCCCTTTGGAGCTCTGTTTTCCTTCTGGTTGGCAGAAGGACAGTTTAAGCCATGGCAAAACAGATGTCCAGACATCTCTTGTCATCAGCTGCTTACCTTTTTAGGTTTACTATTTTACAAATGATTAATGCATTATTTGCAGCCCAGTTTCAGAGTCCTCCAGGACAGCAAAGCCTTAGGCGTGTTCTACAGCCTACAAAAGCTCCTCTCACCTTCTTTACAGAGAATTTTTGTCTCTTGGGTTTTTTGGTGGATTTTTTGGGTTTCTGTTTTGTTTTTTGGTTTGGTTTTTTTTTAATTCTGAATCCTCACTGCCTTCCATGACTGGATCACTCACAAATTTCCATTTAAGCCCCTGGTGGGACCCCATATAGGTAAAGGTTTGGTGTTTTTACTTCCCTGCCCAGGAAGCAAGCCCGCTACTACCTCTATGGTCCCTGAAACCCAGGAGACTGCAAAGCAGAGTATTATGATTATTATTTGAGAATATCCTCCATAGATACATTTCACAACCTTCTCTTCCCCACTTTATTCTTCCCCAGAATTCATCCTCTATTTACAAGAGCACAGTTTATCTTGTTGTATACCAGTAAAAGACGCAAAAGTACCAATAACTAGAACAAGCATATCAACCCTATGGAGGGCAGGCTGCTAATATAAAGTCTTATATGAATCAGTTTTCAGAAAAAATACAAAAGATAAACCTGTTTTATATTCATTCTAAATCTGACAGAAGAAACAAAACACTCACACGCCTAAAAAAACAAAACAAACAAACAAAAAACAACAACAAAAAAAACAACACCCCACCATTTGCATTAGCACAATGTTTCTCTTCTTATCATTGCAAACCTTATCACTTTCAGGAAAACTGAAGCTGGACACAGAATAAACTACTTCCCTCAGACTAAAACATACATCAGAGAGAGAATCAGGAGGAAAATTTTAGATTTACTGCCTCCAGACCCCGACCTGAGCACTGCTGATCCTATTGAGATTTCTGGCTCCTCTGCTTAAAATTACCCATTATCGTTTTGATTGGGCTAAAAACTGCAAACCCTTCCAGTAACTGGCCTTAAAAAATATAATTCTCTGTACAGATTCCCTTCCCACTATTAAATGCCCTTCCAGCCTTAAACATTCCAGTGGACTTCAGTTTTACAGGCATTGCAGAATATCAGCCAGCTAGGGTAATAGTAATAGTTCCCCAAAATGGCATGGATTTTTAAATGCAGTGCTTTTGGTGAAGAGTAGAGACACACAAACATACAGATCAACTGAAGTAATTCTATTGCTCTGTTTCATTTCTGAGAGCCACAGGGAAAAAGAAAAAGCTACCTGAGCGAAGAATGGAAATATTTTCTATGTTAGACAGAGGAAGCATGATTAAAATGCAGTGAAGCTGAAATAACGACTAAACTCTATCAAGAATAACTCTCACCAACTCAAACCACAAGTGTCGCATTTGTAATGTGGGTAAGAGTGTATAAAATCCATCTCATCTCAAGGTGCATCTTATAGCATGTGGCCATTACCATTAAAAAGATATCCCCCAGAACGTATCACAAGACGAGAAGAGGCAGAATAGCATATTATTGTATCTCCAGTAAGCAGAAGGAATTGAGTCCTGCCAGCAGTGCTCCAACACAACCATCATTTCTCTGCTCACTTGTAGAGAAACTCTCCCTACACCTGCTCAGAATATTTTCCCCAACAAAATAGTATTCCATGGGAAGTTACTGGCTAAAAAATGAGCTGTTTATGGGACTGTGGCAGCTGCAGATAATTCCAGGCAAATTTCTCCTTGACCTCCAGCACAGCAGTAGCAAGGGTTACTTGCGTTCCCTGGATTTTTGGCTGAACAGCAGAGGGGTGGCTCTGAAGTGAAGGAGTCGGATCTGTGGACTTGTATGAAAAGTGAATCTGCCAGGGGACTGTCTCAGAGGCAAGGATCCCAGTTCCTCAGGTGCCCCAGGGATAGTGAGAAAACAACTCTATGGTCCAAAGGATGAAACATCATCACATATCTGAACCCAGGGACACATCAAGGAGTAAGATGATGGATGCCTTACTCCAAGAGTAACAGTCATTTTAAAAAAAAAAAAAGTTAACATGGAAAGACAGATAATCAAAATGAACAAAAAAAAAATAAAGTTAGATTAAATTCTTCAAAATAATGTCAAATTTGAAATATTTTATTTTTATTTGAAGTGGTTGGGGTTTTTTCCCAGAGCTCCTCATTTCAGAAGAAATTTTTACATCTCAATGCTTTACTTTGCTTTATAATGGAATTTATAATATTTTACTAGATATTTTCCCACAGGATGAATATTCATCCAGTTGTATTTGACAGAATCCTAAATGCCAGCTTACTTCAGAACTCACTACATTGTTTTAAGAATGAACATGGCAATGGTAATTAGCACCGGTAGTTGCAAAACGGCAATAGTAATTAAATCAGTGAAAGTGTAGGCTGCATATCAGGAAATATTTGTCAACACAAAAGTCTATTATATTTTGAAATATATCTCCCAAGACAAGTAACGGAAGCCCCACCCCTTGAATCAATTAAGTGAGACAAAACACTTGAAAACACGCTGTGGGGAACAATCACACGCCAGCCAAGCAGATGGACAAGATGATCTTTTAGGTTCTTTGCATCTCTAAAATCTGGGGAACAAACCAGCACTGCCACGGGGAGCAGGGATGCCAACCAGGCATACCCTCTATTCCAGGACTCCTGTTAGCCAAGAAAGAAACTCTACTAGGGGGACCAGGATTACGCCCACGCAGCAGAGACTGAGGCTCCCACAGATGCCCAGGATAGCTCTGAACCACCTCGCTGGCTTGGGACCGGCTAACAGAGTAAGTGTTGCAAGGCATAACCCAAAACAGGCCACAAAACTCCCCCTGAAGCTGGGGAAGACTCATCCAACAGCTATGCTGTTCCTAATGACCAGGGCAGCTACTTCAGTAATTGCCTGGCTCTGGATATAGAGGCTATAGTGGAAATATTCATTAAAAAGTGTGGCAACCGGCGGGTCAGCACACGCTGGGTCTCACCCTTGTGCCTATTCAACAGCAGACAAGAGCATCACCCTGGTATTTTAAGCTCAAAGGGGTGCAAAACGCAGGCTGCGATGCCTCCGCCTGCAAGACTGCAGTCCCTGCGGTGAGCGATAGAGGAGGTAAGTTCAGGCCTCCTGGGATGGTTTCAGCTTTCTGTATCTCAGCGCAGCAACTACCGCACCATCTGCGCACCTCTCCAGATGCCAGTGTGAACATCTGTCCTGGTTTGAGGTAAAACAGAACCATTTTTCTGTTTTGTAATTTTACTTTTTAGCTGGGCTTCTTCTAACTGACTAAAGTCTGAAATTAACAGCATATTGTTCAGAAACTGTTCACCCTCAGAGTGATAAGACCTGATTATACCAAAGAACGTTATGCGCAGAGGCTCTTACTTATACTTATTGCTATAACAACCAAGGTCAGCTAACTTCGCTATTTGCCCCGTTAGAGGGTCAGAAGTGGAAAAGCGTAGAGGGGTCACACCAATAGGGAGGAGTGGACAAGACAGGTGACCCAAAACTGACCAACAGGGTATTCCATCCCATATGCATCACGCTCAGTATAAAAGCTGAGGGATAAAAAGGGGCAAAGGGCTCGCTCTCTTTCTTCAAGGGCCGACATCTGAGGAGGACCCTGTCTGTTTGTCTGCCTTTGATCCTCATCCGAGCATTCCTGGCTCTATTTCTGGAACTCAGCTCCTGTCCAGTCTGGGATTTTCCCTGGGCCTGCTGGTGACGCGATCGTCATCCTGGGAGCTGGATACGGTTTTGTATATATTGTATACTTTTATTTTTATTATTCTATTATTATTTACTATTTCCTTATTTATTATTATTTTCATTAAAGTAGTTTAGTTCTTTTTCTAAACTTGTAAATCTCCTTATCTCTTCCTCTCCTCTCTTTGGAGAGCGGGGGGGGGAGGGCCATTTGTCATTCTGATTGGCCAATCCGGCCAAAACCATGACAACATCAAACAGATCCGATACAACTTTCTGATCAAACTTTCAGGCTAGAATCAGTTAACCTCCCTCCCAGCAACATAAGTTTCATGAGTTTGCATAAAGGAGAAGAAATGCTCTGCAATTTGATATTCCCCAAATCAATGCCATTTACGTGTCTTTATTCACAGACTACTTCTTCTGATTTATTTTTTTTTTTATAGCCTACACTAGTATCCATAAAAACCCTAGCACAATGCTGGTCTTCATTTATCTTCCTTCCACTATTCCAAACGCTGGAGGAGATTTCTTAGTCAAAAGAAAACCTGCTTCTCCTCTTTTTTTTTTTTTAATTTCTACATAGTTTCTGAACACCTGCTCTTTATGTCGTACTGCAGAACATTAGGCAATTAAAAACTTAGAGAACAAGGAAAAAACAAAGCTTGTCTGTGTACAGGGAATTATACATTAGACAGTAATAGCTACACTTGCAGCCATGAGTAAGCCATTAATTTATGTGTGTATTCAGTGCTAAACAACAAAAGCCAAAAATTACTGGAATTTTTATGTTCAGACTTTAAACTCAAAAGTGAAGAAATTCAAAAGCAAAGTACCCATGGCAACCTTAATTCTATTCATCTTGCCCTCTGATGCAGTGCTTGTTTAGTGATTACACATTCCTGAGTAAACCTACATCTCTCAGATAATGTAAAGCAAGGTTAAAGAATTCTTAAAATTAATAAAGTCCTTCAGTATACTTGTTAAGATTAACAGCCAGAGGCATTCAAACGCACATTTTGAAAAAAATGAACTGTCTTGATTTTTGGAAGGAAATAAATGTAAACTGCCATCAAAGTATTTTTAACTCATCTATTACTTTTTTACTCTTCTTGATGTATACTTTTTCACATTTTTCTCAGGCTTTTAATGTGAGAAATGAGTAACATATTACTCATTTTACCTTTTGGTGTTTAGCTTCTGTTTCTCTGCTTATGCTCCAATGAGAGTTGAAAAATGCCATTTACCATGATTATTTGGGGGGTTTTTTCCTTACTTTTTTTCACTGGAAGAATTTGTATAGACAAGTATAATATTGTATGATGATGTTTAATTTATGAGAGTCACACTGTAAATTTCCAGGCATTTCACTATTTATGTTTAACCTAACTTTCTAATAATAGGAAGCTTAGGTATTCATGCTGTCTGTCTAGTACATGTGTGAATTTGCAAGTCCTCCCTCATCTTTTGAACTCAATGGCTAATTTCACCCAGATTTGAAAGGGGAGGATATAAGCCTCCAACATAATTGAGTCCCTACAAGTTTAGTGGAAAAACGGGCAGGCTAGAGAAGACAGACACGAATTAACGTGGCCAGTAACACCCCAGAAGAAAGGCAAGTAGAGCAGAGCCATCTCCCATTCTGCTTTACAGCAGCCAGGTGGCATTAACGTACTGGCTATGCAAAGCTCCAGGTTAGCCAGGGGGTTGTTGCAGTGGTGTGGAGAGGAAGGACAAATCCTTGTATATTTTCTCACTGGTAGTATAGTCTAACGCTCCCGACGAGCAAAGTTTGCCAAGTCAGATCTCAACACCGTTTCCTCCAAAAAGTGCAGTGCCTCTGAGGATTGAGAGCCGTGGCCTGGAAACATCCCACCTAAGGCACGATGGAAGGATTAAAGTCGTCTTGCGACTAAGTGCAGCGGTAATGAGACTTTTAAAAGCGGCCAGTGAATGTACTTTGAAAAGGGGCTGCAGGGGAGCGGATTGCAGAGCTGCTGCAGCGTTCAGCCTGGCTGACACACGTGGCAATGGGAGGAGAACCGCTGCTGGGAGCGCTTTCTGCTCACGCTGAACAAAGAGCTATGCTAACGCTAAGAAAGTGCCTTACCTTCTGCAGTGACTCACTTCCTAAAGGTGAGGCAGCTGCATCTCGTGAATACAGTGGAGTCCAACAACTACTTCTGGCGAGCTACACAGGGCACTGGCAGGTTTCTTGGCTCTGCATATGTTGCCCCAAGCCAGAAGGTACCAGGTAAGCTCCAAACCCCAGAAAGTCCAAGTCGTCTCTTACAGGCAGCCCACTCCAGCACCCTTCACAGCAGCACTTGAGATACTTTTGCCTCATGCTGTCACAGCAAGAGCACTACTAGTTTCTGAAGCAAGAAAGACCAGTTATCTTGCTTCAAGCCCAGGAAAAATGAGAACCACCTGCTCAAAATCACACCCAGATTTTCTGGTATCACAGCATACTTTCTCTGGCTGCCCTGCATTAGCAATGCACAAGCGCTAATACCAGGTCCTAATGTAAAATAATAGAGAATCATAACCAAATGCCACTCACTCTCTTTTTTGCCCTTTCTCAAAAGCGTATAAAAAAACCTCCACAAAACAAAACAACAACAGGAAGCCCAATCTCCTCCAACGAATCACACATTAAACTTGATAAGAAACAGAGTAACAGGATACTCCTTTCTCTCCTCTTACTGAAAAATAAAATAATACAGCATTAACTTTGGTAACAATAAAATTTATTGAGGTAAACAAAATACTCCTCAATGTAACTTTGGTTACAATCTAGGAATTGCAACTGAAAAGTATTCCTTGACCACCTGATGCTCCACAAGACTCAATCACAGTTTGGGGTCTATAGCAGCATTGCCCTGGCATCTCACAGAGCACTTTAGATGGACCTGTCCCTTGAGAAAGACCACCTGGATACTGAAAAGGTTCTGGGTGAGACCTTACATAGGCAAAGAAATTTTAGTTCTGCCCAGTGTGTAGAGAGATCTCACCTGAGTTTATACTCTGCCACTTCTGTCTTCTACAATTTAAGCTAAAAGCCCTTTCTGTGCTCTAAGACGCTATGTGTATACCTTACAATACATCAGATAGTAAATGAGACCATGGAGTACACAAAGAGAAACCCATCCCCATCCTTTAGCTCAGAGTCACCCAGTGATTCTGAGTTTGCATGAAGTCATGGCATCTTCCAAGAGGACTATGGGTAGAAAGCAATGCAACTGAAATTCTGTGTGCCCAGACACATTTCTTTCTCTTAATAACAAATACATAGGGCCAAGAATGCCTTCCTCATCTCTCCCAGAGCTCTAGCTGATGCATAAGGAACAGCTGGTTGCTCCCTTTATCCACCAGACGTTGGCACCTACGTGGTGCCTACGTATAGGTGACAAACAGGCTCCTCAGAGATGCAAGGCTTCCGTGGAGGTCACAAGGAATGTGTCACTAGAGCAATCAAAGAGAGTGGTGGGGACATAGGGCTGGATAGTAAAGCAAGAAGCACAGGGACCCTGTTGAAGGCATCTGCCCAAAGTCTTTCAGCTGGGTGGTGTGCTGGGAGAGCATGTGGCAGAGGAGTGTGAAAGGCAGCGGCAAGGAGAAATTCAAAGGGTCAAAACCAGGATGGGATGCAGAGTGTTAAGCTAGAGTTTCAGATTTAAACCCTCACTTCCCTTTGTGGTTTCCTCAGCCATGCTCAGGGATTGCCCGTCGGCTGAGTGCTGTATTGGGAAGGGAAACATAAGAGCTCTCTGGGCATGTGGGAAAACATGCTTCTCCCACAAAAGACAGAGTCTGTGATTCTCCAGCAAACACATAACACTCAGCACGTGCCTGCTCGGCTCTGACTGTTAGGAGGTTTATCAGATTCCGCTCTCACAGCAGCAGCAGCACCAGTCACGTAGGCAGCAGTGACAATCTTCTGAAATGTTTTTGTTCCTATTTGGGAAAGGCGATGCCGACAGCAGCTCTTACCGGAGCAAGGTGTCAAGCTCTGCGTGCATCGCGCCCGCATTCTTGTTGGAGAAGTAGCGCTTCCCCAAAACAGCCTGAGAGAGGGAAGCTCATGCATCTTCTCCGCTAACCATATAGCTGGCCCATAAAGCGCAGCCGCAGCTGTTAGTGTAGCTGCAGCCCATTCCTCTAAAGTTCCAATAAAGGAAGCATTGCGTGTGAAGAGAGATGTCCTGCAGATGAGGTAGCGCTGAAGGGGGCCGCCTTGATTAAACTAGGTTGTTCTGCTGAGGAGTCCTCAATGCACTCTCTTGGTTATGGCTGTTAGAGCTGCAGCAGGGTGACATGAATTGCCTTTTATCTAATTGGAAAACACCCACAGAGTTGAGAAGTACTCATTTAGACAGGCAAATCAATAAAGGAAATGGTAAGCATGAGAATACGCTACGACTATAGAGCCTGTGTGGGTCCTATATGGTTTTGCTTAATAAAGATTAACTCTTGCCAGTTTGCTGCAATGCCTGGACTTGGATTACAGCAGAATTGGTAGATTCTACCCTATAACATCAAGGAGCAGCTTGTCCTTATGCGTACATCTCAAGACAAGAGAATAAGCCTTTTCTTAAGGAGACTAGAAATTCAGAAGACGTTGTAGAGAAGGCAGAAGAGAAGAAAAACTCATCTTAATTGTAACAGTTCTGAAGCTAGCAATCAGATCAAATGTTACATTTCTATTAAAAGGAAAAAGGAGAAAAACCTGGTTTGCAAAATAGCAAGAGCAACAGCTGTATTTCCATAGAGGTCTGCTGTTAGAAGGCAAATTACAATGAAGCAAATGTGCAGAGATTCCAGCTTTTCGACTTTCAACTTTCCTTGTCCTTTTCCCTCCACCCTTATCGGTGGCTGTGCAAATCCCCACCAATTGAGCCACTCCAAAAATTCAGGGCTATCAAGAACAGTTACTTAGTTGTTAAAAAAACCTCCAGGTTTGGGGGGGAAAAAAAAAAAAGAAAAAGAAAAAAAAAAAGAAAAACCAGCAAAGACCCCACAATTCTTACAGTTTCTTAGTTTAGGATTAGTTTTGTTTTTCTTATTTCTCTTTGGCACCCTTCCCCTAAATCTCCAATCACTTTCACAACAGGCTTATGCTGAGTAGCTTCAGGCAGCTGAGAAAAAAAAATCCTGTTTAGCAATGTAAGTATCTCTTCTCCCACTGTTGCTAATAGGAGTTTTGTGCATAAATCACAGCATGCACCAAAGGGAGAACAGATCCTGAAGCCTGAGTCTGTCTTTACACACTGCTTGATTCTCTTCTAATTTACACCAATATATTGGCCTCAGAGGGAGCGCTTCTGACATGCCTTGGTGTAAGTCAGAGGAGAATCAGGCCCATGGGATGAGAATAAAAAATTCTGACATCTTAGTCTGCTGACAGAAAGTCAGAAAAGAGGGCTGGAGTAACACAAGTTGACTCATGATGGCTCCTCAGAAGCCAACAGCCTAGGACAGGTTGGTACTCATGCTTCAAACTCAGCCATCCTTACCTCACCATCCCTTGTCTCTGCCACAGGCTGGCCAGCCATACCTTCAGCCCTTCCACATGTACTTCACAGAAGTCCAGATAACCTGGTATTTCCTTGATGGGGTGACAACTGTTTAGAACAAGGTCTTGGAGGAAGTAGACAAGACTGACAACAGCCTCCTGTTCAGAGTCTCTCTGTGCTCCCTGCATGAAACACTGCATGACAGAAGATGAGCCAGCCAACCTCTTGTTGCACCAAGGGCATCTTTTGTGGTATAGGACTACTAAACCAGGGTATCCTTTGCCACTTTCTTGATCCTGTTTGAAAATATCTATAAAGTGTTTGTGCATTGTCCTCTCCAAGCTAGCCCCAGTTCTTGGGAAGGAGCACACAAAAAGCAAAGGTAACCCTGGCAGAGTTTTTATTTGGTAAGCTTTTTTGGTGCCTCTGAACTGCCAGTATAGCAGATACTTCTGTCAGAAGGTCTGCTTCTGACACTGCCTGGCCTTCATGATGCCCTCCAAAATATCTATGGGGTTCAGGGTATTCCAAAGTAGGGTAGGAGGTGGTCTTGTCTGTTAAGCACTTGCGAGGTTTGCAGAACAGGTCTCTGAGGGCTGTGGTTTCCTTTTCCCTGGTGTGGCCAACTGGAGGCAGAACAATTGTTAGGGATGTGGCAAGGTCTTAAGAGAGAAATACCATGACTAGGGGAGCGTAATGGAGCATAGCTACAACTGGGGTGGATCAGGAAGTTCCTAAGGGGCCTACAAACAAATGCATAAAGGTAATCTGTCCTGGGGAAGGTCTGACAAGCAACCTTTCATGGTCATTGCCCTATATAGGTCTATTGGTATTAGGAAGGCACTCCTCTGTTTCAAAAAAAATTATCATCAGGATTTTATGTAAGTTTCTGTATATATTATAGCTGCAGCGCCTTAGTTCACATGTTTCTTTTCAAACCAACATTTTATTGATCAACAAACAAGTAAAAAATAAACAGCTCCTTCAAAGACATACTTTTCATATGCACTCATTCCCAGTTGGAGAAGGAAATGCATAATAAAATTAATGGATTTTTTATGAGTTCCTTTTCTTCTTATTGACGAAGGACTTTAACAAGGACTTTGTCTCCTCTTGCTTGATCCCACACTAAAGTTGTGATCCCGTATTTTGGACATCAGTCTGTTGCCATGGAAATTATTGTAATATCACAAAAAATGCAGTATTATGACTTCACTGCAGGATCAAGGAGAGAGAAAAAGACAGACTGTAAGGGATCGAGTCCTTAAGCAGCAATAGCCTTAGTTATTAACACAAAGGAAGAGAACAATTATGAAAAATACATCCAAGGCAAATTCACTTATGTTTTGCAATGTTCAAAGAATATTTTCGCTAGAAGGCAAATGCTTTTTGAAGCACTAATTTCAAAGAGATCCTAAATGCCCAATTTCAGTTCTTCCAAGCTGTAATCCCATTCTCCATTTGAAACATGCCCTTTCTGTGAATGAATCCTGGCCCTTTTACATTCCATCCCTTCCCAATGGCCATTCAGGACCTCCTTGACAAGTTCGTAGTCCCACATTATTAGCGAAAGGACTGATAATCAATTCAAAAGAATTGTTGCAATTGTAAACAGTCATTTAGAGTTCAGGCAGCGTGGGTGGTGGGAAGAGGTGATATGCACCAGATCTTACCCTGAAATGGAAATAGCACTTGGCTAGCATAACATGCAAATCTGATAAGCTCTTTCTAAGCCTAAAAGTATATACTTGCAGGCACTGAGTATCCCCAAGACTGTATTTTATCTCTATAGCACCTCTGCTATATATTATATTATACCTCTGCTATAGCACTTCCCTATGCTGGTTGAGAACAATTTTAACTCTTACCCAAGATGAAGCCGAGGACTTTAGGGATTCTACCAGAGAAGGCTTTCTTAAGACATCACAGGGCCAGATTCAAGAGCTACATATAAATTCAAAGGCACAAACTGTGAGCCTTTCACTTGTACCAAGCATTTGTTTAAACCTGAAATTTCATCAAGGACCCTCCACATGCCAGCAGGGCTGCATGAATTAATTAAAGGCTAGGGGAAAAAAAAACACTGATACTTTGAAAACTTTGATAGCTCAATGTGGCCTGCAAGATGGCAGGTGCTACCGTACCCCGCTGAAGTAATTCCTGACAGGAGCAGCAAACCTATAAGAGTAATAGCAACAGGTACACTTTGAAAAACTCCAGAAGAGAGCTGTGACCTTAATAATTTGCTTTCAGGGCATACTTTTTCTTTTGAGCTCTGTTCCAGTGGCCATTTTTGGGTGTTGCCTAAAGCTGAAGAAGAAAAGAGGTGCTGCTGCAGAATTCAACTTCAGACTTTGAGCTTTAATGAGCATGACTTTCTCCCAAAATCTGCCAGCTTTGGCAGCTCTCTGAGAGCTCCTTTCCACATATCCCACATCAAACAGTTTCCCCCTGCAACCCTATCTCAGGAAGAAAATAGGATTTGCAGTGGTCACAGACAATACAAAAGGTGCTGGAAGAATGATTAGGGAGAAAGAAAGCAAGCAATGGTTGAGATAAGAGTGTTCCATCATGGTTTCTTTCATTTTCTTTTGGATGAAAAACTTATCTTTCTTCTGAACTCCAACATGCACACACCATAAACTTGTGATTTCTTCTGAATTTACACGTATACAACTCAGGTTTCTCCACATTACTAAATCTTCCAAGTGAGAAAGCCTAGAGCAACTGTACTACATACCAAAAGACTATTCATTCCCATGAAGAATTCACTCATTTTTTGCCTCCAGATGTGTTTTAAGCTGCTGGGAAGCCTCAGAATTCAGCAGATTAATGTCCTTTAAATGTCATTTGATAAAGGGCACTGCTGCCAATGGTTCGTTCACACTGCACAGATTTAATTACCTAAATGAAGTACTCTCCAAGAAACATGTTGGGTTTGGTTGGGGGTTTCTTTGTGTGTGTGATTGTAGTTTAAGGTGGGTTTTTTTAATAACACTCCATTTCAGTTTGTATTTTTTCCTTCGTAATTGAAATTAATTTCCCTAGCTGTTTTATTTTAGAAAACACCTGGAACAGGGCTATTATTTCAAAGAGGTAATTACGAAATTAGAAAGATAACTATGATACTTATTTCTTTAATTACAGATATAAATAGGGACTATAATGCAGAAACTGCTTACAGACATCTTCCTGGATTGTGCTGGAAGAAAACTGCAGAATCTGCTGCTCGTCTAATTCCAAGGAGACACATCCAAGATAAAATTAAGAGGTTGCTAAATCTACTACTAAGTTCTGTCTGAAACTTTGACAAAGCCCTTCTCTGTCATAGCTAGCCCTGTTTGTGCAACCACAGCAAAAATTGTGAGGGTTTTTTTGTTTTGTTTTGTCTTGTATTTAAAGCTTCCTTGGGTTTTAGTACATCACTGAAATCCAACAACAATATCTGCAGGTCTTACTACAGAAAGCAAGACTTCTCTGATCCTGGAAGAAGCACAGCAGGATAAAAGCACAATAGCAGCCCATATCCCTTGCCAGAAGTCTTAGCCACTTGCCTTTTTGAGCTGGAAAGTTAATCCTGTGTTGAAATGTCTACAGATAAAACAGTGGCAGCACCAGTTGCTGCACAAAAACGAGCACATTAAAGGAAGGTGACATTGGAGGTTTTTAAGAGCAGGCAGGATAAGCCCATCTCAGGAAAAAAAATGGCTGCAGTCAATCTTGCATGGGACTAGAGGGTCTCCCAGGGCCTCTCCAAACCCTATGGCATTAGGAAAAGACAGAGCCAGCACAGCCCAGTGCAAGACAGAGAGATGGCAGCAACACCACCACTAACCAGAATAAAACAGTTATTCACCATCCCTGTTCAAAGCCCTCTGTTATTTTAGCTGGCCACAGCAACAGCTATAATTAGGCCCTCTTAACACAGCATGATGCTTTTTAGAAATCAAGGCACTCCCCCTCACCCCCCCCGAGAGTCACGTCAAGGGGGCAACTTCCACAACTGCTGCCTGCTGACCCCTCTCTGACACGACTTGATCATTCTCCCTTATTGATCTCAGCCCTTTTTTCCCCATCCGTGACTCCCAAGCCACCTGCCAGGTAATAAAAATCTGCATCAAAATGCACAGCACACAGGGTGCTGCGAGCCAGAAGCGACATTTGTCTTACAGACCTGGAAACCTGACAGTGTCGATAGGGGCCAGTTATCACAGCGTTGTTTGATCTTTCTGCTGAGGTTGTAAATAACTTCCATGGGCAGCCGAATGGGGATAGAAAGACAGACTCTGCCAACACAAACTATAAAAGGAAGGTGCTGCTGTGTCAGTGGCAGAATACGCTGTTAAGCAGCATAAGCAACCCCTGCTGTCTACAAATCTCTAAAGACTCCCTCAGTTTCAAAGGCAAGGTTTAGGATGCTGCGTTTTTCTCCCACCATCGTTAACTATGTCTTTTTCTTTTAGTGCATTGCTGTCCACAAAGATCTGTGTCCAGATGCATGATCAACACAAGCATCTCAAAATGGGTTAATGGGGCCCTATAAGGATATATGACATTTCAAGCCCAATCTCACTCAGATAGGAAAATTCTGCATCCCTTTGCTCTCCAAAGCACCTCTGAGCCCCATATGCCAGCAGAAGCAAATGTACCCACTGAGTGTGGTTAACAGGCTTTCTGGGCAATGGAGATACGACTCTTTTCTCACTCCTTCCCTTCCCCCACAAGATGAAACTCCAGAACATGCCTTGCATGGCTACATAAGATATATCTGAATTACACACCACTTTCTAAAAGGCCGTTGTGCCAGGTTTACACTGAAAAGTCAGTGTAGCAACTCAGCATACTACTGAAATACCTAGAGCTAATGCCATGTCCATTGCCGAAGAGGTGAAGCCTCTTTTCTGGCTGATTCAGATTCAGATCTGATTCTGGCTCCCTGCTTTTCCGTTCCCATTCCGTACGTATCTCCAGCTCTGAATGAGAAGGAGTTAAAGCAAGCCACGAAAGAAGAAAGACTGGAGAAAAGTTAGGCAAGAAAAGTAAAGGGGGGAAGGGGAATAAAGGCAAACTGACAACAGGTGTTCTCCAGTGTGGCACACAGACTTAAGCAGGTCTCAGGTGTGGAAATTCAAACAAAAAACAACAACAACAAAAATATTCCATGCTTACAGAAGAAACTTATTCTGTTGGGTCCATGTGGCACCAACTGGACCAAGCGGTTTCTGAGCAAAACTAGAACTCCAAACACATGATGCTAATCCTCAAAGCTTTAAAGATCCTTCCAGCAATCGTGCCTGCCTCATCACTTGATATTTATTAGACATTGTTCACCGAACAACCTCTGTTGTGGGGGTGACATTTCCCAAATTTACTGAAGTTTTCGGAGTTTACAAAAAGTTCCAACTCAGTTGCTGTTGTTATCACAGACTAGAAGATATATCAGGACATCTTTGTTCCCATTTTCCTACCTGGAAAGCTTTCAGCACCTTCCACTGATCAGCTGTGATTTCAAAAGCAGAACAATTTTCTTATAGTCTCTTCATTTTCAGCAAGACATATTGAGATTAAGCCCAGAGTATGATCACATTTTTACAGCAAATATATTGGCTGGCTTGGTGAAGGGAAAACGCACATACCAGACTTTCATTTCGCCTCAAAATGACTAGTATTGATAGTTATTTAAAGTCTGTCATGGTGAAAGAGGTTTTTGAAGGCACATATGAAATGAATCAGTAGTTTCCATAATAGTTTTTGGATGATAGTGGTCCTTTTTGAATACCACCAATGAGGTACAAGTGGGAGGGAAAAGCAAAGTCTTATTTCATCTCAATGGGGCATGATCCCTCAACAATTACCACTGAAGTACCAGTAATGTTGTAGCCAGAGAAGTTGCCCAAGCTATCAGCTTTTTCCTTATGAATTAATTCAAACCTACAGTATTTTTTCCTGCTGTCACAATCCAGTCCCTTCCATAAAGGCTAAAAGCATCTTTGTTTCCATCCAGTTCTTCAAGGCTTTCTACCAGGGGACTTTTTATTCATCCTTTTCTCTCAGATACGTATGTGGTACATACATAAATAGATGGTAACATATTTAGGAAATATTTATATGCATTCTTCATTCTGTTTCTAATAGGACAAAACAGATAGCTTTTTATTTAAAAAAAATGGAAAAAATGGAAACAGACACAGAGAAAAATCTAGCTTGCTGTTTTAGTACATCACAGATTTTGACATAGGCTAAGAAATTTTTCTAACTGCTCATCTATGCCATCCTTCAATCTTAATGCAGTACAAATATTACCTTCCAAACTTGTCCCTCACACTATTTAAGCTTTTCCGACTATCTGACTAAATTTTTCCCTTTCTCTCTAAGTTATTACTGTACAGTTATAAATGGATTTGCAGCACTAGAGCTAAGGACCTAGTTCTCCTCTCCTTTATACAAAAGTAAAACGAGGAATAACACCAATGAGAACACATCTCTCAAACTGACTAAATTGTACCAAACACATTCCTAGTCTCGAGGCAACATTTTTCTCTTGAAAAAACAATAAAAAACCAAACTTATCTAACAATTTCAAATGGGTAGTTTATGAGATCTGGCACTTTTGGGGCCAGAGGAAATATTATTTTAATGAATTGAATTTATGGAAGCAGTTAGGTTGGATCATTACTCTCAGAGCTACAATGCTTAACTTGAAATAGTGACTTGAAGCTAGATTTGCTCCTAAAAGCAGGATTTTCTGTTGAATGTAGGTGCCTCCTTGCAAAGTTACAACCCAAAAGATTACACTCAATTGCAATCTTTCCCTGGAAGCAGTTAAACTCCTTAAGCACTTTCCTTTTTCACTGAAAGTTGTCATGTGCCTTAAGTTGCCTCCAAGCCTGCCCAGGGTAGTCACGGTGGCACCCAGCTCTGGCCTGATGTAAAGCCAGGCTGCAGCAAGCGCAGCAATGAGAGTCTGTACCCTGTGGCTCTCCTTTCTGGAGTCGCTCTTTATGGTGAAGGGATTCAAAACTGCTTTTCTAAAATGAGTGCATTTGGGAGAGAGCGCAAACTGCTTTGACTGTTGAAGCTGCAACACCACCATTCAGGAAGGAGTTCAAAGAGAAGGAGGAAGGGAGGCAGACACAGCACAGCTCTGAAATCTATCAGTGGGGACACTCTTCTGGTTAAGTGACCCAGGACTCAAGTCTGTACCTTGTCCTTCCACAGAAACAGCTGTGAGAGGTATCTTCTTTTCCACATTCTGTGGTAGCGGTATCAAAAGCTGTGCTTGAGCCCATGAAGTGTCCTCCCTCCATCTGATAGCAGATACACTACAGGTGGAAGCCTTTCCATCCAGTACCAAGGATCCACAGAGGTGAAGAGCCACCTCATCTTCTCTTCTGGACTTGTTGCTCACATCTAGCAAAGGAGTTTTGTCCAGTCTGTATTCTAGTGCAGCATTCAGCAGCGCAACAAGCTTTTAAATTAATAAAATCCTAGGGGCCAGTGAGGTTTTCAGTACATGGGCTAAAATACCATGGAAATGAACTAAAGCAATTTGGGATTTTAATTCAATTTTTTTCCTTGCAATCTGTCCAATACAGAAGATTACCACAATCTTCTGAAATAAGTTAAGTAGCACAGCCCAATCCAGTGTCATCCAAGAGCTTGTCTATTGTATAACGTCTACAAATTCTTCAAACCTATACTGATTTCAGTAGCTGCGCGTTCAAAAGCCAAGACAATACACATACTACACCCCATCACATCACTGTTTTACCAGAGTCCTTTAGCTCTACTATCCATTGTATTTGAAAGTATTTTCTTTCATTATTAACACCAAGGAGCCCAGAATTTCAAATTTTCATCACCTTTTCTTTTTGAGGTGTTTTGATGGCTCATATTATCAACAATTATTATCAACACAGAAATTTAATGCTACATTGACACCTGCATTCAAACCGGACCCTTAAAGAATTCAAAGTTATTGCTTCACACACGGCTACAGTCTAAGACAGCTCCTGTACCGCAGTCACTCCGCTAATACTGTATCACATCCAGCTGAGACTCACAGCCAAGGCAATATTAGCAGAAGATTCACTCACTTAGTCACTTACTTGTGCATGGACACACACACACACAGAGCTCTTCCAACTTTTTTTTAAAAACACCTTTTCAATTTCAGGCATTTTACAAAACCATTAAGCCCTTTTCTTTAAAGTGATATGTCTGACACCAGCTGACAAGAAGGAAGAAAAATTAAAGTTAAAGCTGCTGTTCTATTCTTAATCTGCTGCATTGTGATTAGGATGATGCGCTGGTTGGATAACTGCATCTGTAGGATTGCTATGTGTCCTGCAGGTTTAGGCAAAAAGCAATGGACTGCAGGCACAAGGGCTTATGACACAGCAGTACGGGAATACATAACCTGCTATCCTTCTCTCATCTATTTCAGAGAATTAATTTTTGTTATCTTGATATAGTCAGAAGGGCCAAAAGGTATAGCTGTGCATCACCAGCACTGCCGTGCATCACTGCCAGACTCCCAGACTGATGGCACTAGTGCAGCCTCTGAAATTTCTTAGTTTGTGCAAAGCCTCCAAGTTAATTACACAGGTATCTTTCTTTTTTGTCTTTGTTCATTTTTCAAAGCCCGTTCTAACAGAGTTTCATAACGACAACCAAGGGGACAAAGTTTTCTGTCTTTTGTATCATTTGGTTCCCTTAGATTTGCTAATTCTGCTGAATTCTTCCAGTAACTGCCTCACTATTTACCACGCAGTGGAGGTCTGATACCTTCCCTACAGAGACAAGTAGCTTTGCCTTCTCCTTTGGGCTCTTCATACTCCTCCAAATTATTCTGATTGATATAGACCTCGATCCATGCTAATTATGCAGAGCTTCTCTTATAAACTGAAGTTCCCATGGCAACAGCATCGGGCGAACAGGTGCGTGGAAAGCTGTGATATATTAAACGACAGCTACCCTCTGCCTCTGCGATGCAGATTGCCATTCGCGGGGTTTATTTATAGCAGGTAGTAATTAATCCGTGTGAATCTCATTTCATTGAGAAGGAAAAAAATAAAAATGCACAGAATGATTAGCAAGAGTCCTAATTATCCCCATACCTTTGATTCTGAAAATTTTGTCACCATCTGATAACTCAAACACAGAATTGTGGAATTATCATTTGTGTGGAGATGTCATTATGAGAAACACTAAGCCATCACCTGACAGACACCTCGTATTCTCACCGCCGCAGCGCTGAAACTTGCATTAGTGCTGCTGCAGTGGAGGTGCAGCAACAAAATATACACATTATTCTGCAAAAAAATAAATATATATCTATAAAAATATATAAAGCCTATATAGATGTAAGCTTTAGTCGGCTTTTCTTGGGGGTCCATAACATTGAGTTGAGTGGGAACCAAAGGTACAGTACAGATCTTCAAAACCTTTGACAGGAATGACAGAAACCAGATCTGAGCCCTGATACCAGCTCCCTCTGTGGCCTGAAGCAAGTCCCTCAACCCCTCTTTCTCAGATACCGACTTCCATAATGCCTCTTTTTCTGGGACTAAAAGCAAATGGTCTGAACACACTTCAAAGATGAAAAATGAGTTATTAAGCTGCAAAGGGTGATAGGCTTTGCATTTTAAAAAACTGCACATTGTAGATTCATCCGGAGTGTTGTCTGTCTTGTGTTTTAGAGCTCCTTGACTAACACAGGTAAGCCTGGGAAGTAAAAACTAAACTACAGCATTTTCGTGGCTGATGAGAATCATGATTCATACTGTGATGCGATACTAGTACTGGATGGAGTTATTGGATCTTGACTATCTCTCAGTTTTCATTCTTTTTATTTTTTATGACCATGTGAACGATAGTGGTTGGCAAAAAAGGTTCTCAAAAAAAAAAAAAGAGACAATGATAGAAAATCAACACATGATCAAAATAGCCTTCCCAAAAAAATCAATACACATCTTAGATGAAAGTGTACAGTTTGAAGCGTAAGGTTGAGAAGGTAAAGAAAAGATCCCCAGTTGCTGTTATGGATACCACTAGAAATATTTTTTACAAGCAAATGTTATAATCACAATTACTGCAAAACCACTTTATTTTTTTTCTGCTGCTCTGTTGTGTTTTTTTTTCAAAAAGCACCTGTGAAAAGTTAAACAACCAGTAGATGTGGGCCAGATCATTCACAGGCAGCATAGCCTGAGCTATCTCAGTCTCAGGGCCTTCTGAAACCATCAGATAAACAGGGCTACAGATAACAACAATTAGCAAGTGGAAGGCACTAAAAATGCAAGCATTCCCCTCATAAACACACGCCCCAAAAAGCCAATTGCCATAGGGCAGTGACTGAACATCCCTTGCAGGAGGACTTGCCAGTGCCGCTTCATCCTTAAGGATAGTTTGCAGAACAGTACAGCGTTGCTGGGACCATGGGGTCGAATTGTCAGAGTTTAGAGGACTTTTTGCTGACTTGGAAGAAGTCACAACCTACTACAGTTAAGGAGCTGTGGTGCTGGAGACATTATAGACTACTCCACAAATCACGCAAAGCAATCTATGTCAAGGTTCAACTTCACCTATAGTCCAAGGCAGCACCTTGTTCTTGTTGTATCAGGTTCAGGTTAGAACTTCGCAGGCAACAGCTAGACTTGTAATTCTACGAGAAAGCAAAAATCACGACGGCATAGCAATTATTCATTTCCTGAATAGACCCAGTTAAATCAGAGTATGAAAAATGAAAGCTGCATAGCTATGTGCCTAACCTGCTGGCATATCCTCCCATGATAAAATTCTTCTTGGGAATATAAATATTTTACAGAAATGGGTTACACATGGTTTGAACCCTGACATAAATCACTGTCTACTCAGGCCCAGACTTAGTTCTGGGGCCAAGCATTACACATCCCACCCTTGCGGAAGGTCCCACACCAAGCTTAGTTAGGAGATGATGTTGGCTAGTATGGAGCAGTAGAGAGGATATAACTTTGGCTTTTGAGAAGTTTAATCCCCTTTTCCTGAGTCTCATACTAACTCTGCCCATATTAGACACCCATTCTAGCAGACCTGATGTACATTCTCTGAAATTCATTAGCCACGTTTCCATTTTATTCTAGAAAACGTGGTCTCAGAACAACACAGGTGAAAAAATTATTCTTGCAAACCAGACTAATTTTTACAGCAAGGTCTGCTTGTCATGCCTTTCCAACTGCCCAGGGATATCTGGGGGGGCATCATTCTCTAACAGATACCACACCACAAGACCAGGGACGGCTGGAGAACAGGACACAGTAGCCATGGCTGCTGTTTGCACTCGGGGTGCGTTGTCAGGGATTCACGGCATGGTGCAGATACCATTCATACATGAGTTGCACCAGTTAAAATTCTGCTAAAATGGAAAATCCCAGCTGCAAAATCCAAGCAGACTTCAGCCCTATTTTACCATCTGAACAGGAGAAGAGAGGATCAAGCATCTCACCAGCTAAACTTTTACATTAACATCAAACCTGAGCCTCTCAAATCTTCTGGTTGTTCAAAAGCCCAGTTCAGGCCAATTTTTTTTTAAGTGTTCTCTGCCTACTTCAAGAGCCTAACCCAAGTCCAAGGTCTGAACTCACGAAACCTTTTGTTTTCCAGAGGTCTGTGACAGGATGCAGAGGCCAGCTTAGCATTGGAAGCCCACATCTACTGAATGTTAACATGTAACCCCGTAAGTTATATCAGTTCCATCCAAACCCTTTAAACTCATCCTTCAAAACTGCCTCTCTTACAGTCAAGCCCTTAAATAACTACCGGCAAGGAGGAGGAGAGGCTACTGGCAACTTCTTAAGTGTACTCCAGCACATGCCTGATCCTTGAAATGAGCTGTATAGAGAGCTGACCTATGCAAACACGCTTTTTCAGTAATCTCTCCCTGGTGCTCCCTCCTTCTTACACCTGTTATGCTTCACGGGGGCATCTGGCTTCCAATTAGACTGCAGCCTCTCCCAGCAGGATCCATCTCTTATGATATATTTGTATAGCACGACTACAGTACAATTTATAGTTAACGATAACGCATACTTCAGCGCTGCTGGAGTTGTGGTGATCTGAGGACATAAAGCAAGACAAAGTTTGAATGGAAAGAGAAAAATACCCTTTTTTTTGTTTTTTTCTTAGACTTATTAGGAGAGGTGGAAAAAGCAGACAAATCCTTGTATGCCCAGGAGCTTGCCTACTTTTTACAGCTCTACCAGTTAGTTTAATAAAAGACAGTACTTGCTTTGCCTAATAATTATGTCTAATGTCGAGAGAGTTAAGGTCTCAGTTAAACTCTATTTAAGCAGGATTTTAAATTAAAGCATGCAAACTTAGCACTCTTTACAGTGAGGGATCCCTTGTGTGCAGAAGAGAAGAGGGTGGACTACATGGGTCACCGCTAGAACTCATTTAGAAATAGCCACTGGATTTTTTCCCTCACTTAGAAAAGCTGTAAATATTAAAATGCTGTGCATGGCTTGCACCAAGTCATCCTCTTTTTACATCAAGCATATCAAGTTCTCCATTTTGAATGCCTCTCCAAGGTCTCCACTGTAAGGAAACATGACATTTTTCTAACCCAAGGAGCCTCTAACGACCCTCTTCAGCAAATTCACATTCTGCTCACAATTTGTATGTTGCCTTTTTGTGGGTACTGTCATGTTTCTGCATACAGAGGACAACAAGAAAACTCTCTTTTCCACTTATGCTGGTTCCAAAGGTCCGATTGCTCTTAGAAAGACTCTCTTGAAAATAATGCTGGATCAAAAATTACCACAGACCGATTGATATACTGATAGGAAAATAGACAATAAAGAAAAAAAAGGAACCACTACAATTGCCCACCGCCTAGATGCCAGTGCATGCTGTTAAAAAAAATTCAGCTAGAATAGAGTTCAAACTAAACTCTTAGCTTTCCCAGTCTGTGGAAAATTTGTAATAACCATCCAGCAAACCTCTGGACAGGTAAGGGAAAATTGGGAGTCTTATTAACAGCATAACGTCACGCAGGAAACTGTCTTTATGAAAAAAAATCGGGTCTCCTTATACGATTGTCTATACAATTTGTTCTCTAGCTTACTTCATGCTAACTTCATCATTCAGCCAAGCCTGCAAAGAGTTTCTCTCCACCTCTCTCCAGTGCATAACATTTACAAGAAAGATTCGTTTCATTTCTCTCCTTGTCCCAATCCCAGAAGGAAACTTCTCCTTTCTTCCGTGAACATACTCCCACTTATGTTGCTTTGGTAATTCCCACTTCACGGCCTTTGTCAGAACTGTCATCTTTTCTTTTGAGGAAAACCATACCAGGATGTATCTGGAGTGTGGCACTAGTGACACTTAGGTGACCAAGGAGTTTGCTGTCGAATGAAACCAGACTATTGACCCTCAGACTAAGTCTGGTACCCACAGCAGCGCTCTACCAGAGTTTCAAAGCAAACACCACCACAACAAAACCTTTCGTGAGCACAGGAGAGGTTATCGCCAAATACCACAGACTTTGAATACATGCAGAGGCAGCAGGAAAGCTTCCCATTTAAAATGCTTTATAGGTTTACAGGTTTATTTCCTGATCAGCCTCATCTTTCTCCTGCCTTCCAGATCACTGCAAAGCATAGCCGCAGTTGTTCCAGGGCTCCTGGGGGCCGAAGGCAGCTCCTGTTGAAAAGGATGGACGTTCCTCACAAGGATATTCACCCCACTTGGAAACTCTCAGTCAAATGGTATTTACATGCCATAGGCCCTGAACCACCTGATCTATGCTAGTTTAGCAAAGAAACAGGAGACAAAAGATGACTAATTCAAATTTCAACACAATATTTGCAACCACTACGGTCTGCTGGTCCCACAGGTACCGAGCTTAAAAGAAACAACTAGCAGAAAAACTAAAGGCACAAATATCTCAGGAGAAATAATTATTACAAGGTGGAAGACTAAAGCATCCTAAAAATGTATGGAGAGACTGTATTTTTTTTTTTTTTATGTTGACATACTAGATACCTTAAGAGAAGAGCTGAGAATTCTTGTGCGATTTAGGCCCATCATGTTAATTATAATTGGTCTGTCAAAGATTTTAAAAAGCCTAAGTGATAGGTTTTAAAATGACATCAACAGCAGGGCACTAAGTTTAGTTCTGCAAAGCTGAGAAAATAAGCTCTAATAAAAGGGAACCTGTTTACTCCATAAAATCAGTTCCAGTCCCTGGAGCTCTCACTTGAGCTCAGCACTGTGTGCGAGAATGGGAGGCAATAGGACTGATTGAACAATATTTCCAGTTTATCCAGCGTTTTCCCCACCAATTGTCATAAAACATAGGGGTACCTTCCCTCCATTATTCAAACAATTTTACCAAAAAGGAGGCTTCTTTAAATATGCACACAATTTCAAGTGCATTCAAACTCTAGCACTACCTCTCTTCCATTCTACATTTTAGATCAAACCTATATTAATCTGGAATTACAGCAGTACAGTGAAGGCAAAAACATTATAGAAATATTGTAATAATCCCTCAACCAAGAATCATAAAGCTAAAGAAATTCCAATTTAAGTTTAAATTGAAAAGAAAATTCAAGTAAAATGTGATGCATGGAAATGCATTATTAAGTCACACAATACAATTTTTTCCTCTTTGAAAGGTGTAATGATACTGTTCAGAGTGCTGTATAAGCATATTTATGGTCCCACTAATTTTCAAAAACACCTGAGACCTGAAGGGGTTGTTTGTTGTGGAGGATTTTAGGCGAGACAAGGAATGTTTTGGTGTTTGTTTGTTTGTTTTTTTAATTGCTCACACTGCTAGTTGAAGCTAAAGCTTCAGAAACTTCCTTGCTGTGTATTTCCAGGCTTTTGACTATTTAGGTCTGTTTTGCATTTGACTGCTCATGGACTTTCTGCATTTTGAGTGCTTCGTTCTGGATCTTACAGTCTCCTAAACTCAGTTATAGGCATTCAGCACCAATACTGGCCACTGGTTTACTCTTTTCATAAAATAAGGCTTTCTTGTACAATTTCTCTTCTTTGCCACGAATGAGAGCAGTCTGCGCTTTTTCTCCCTCTCCAGAGGGGTATGAGATGACACCTTTCTGTGCAAGGGCCACCCTTCCCACAGCCCAGGGCAGCAGGATACAGTTAGCCAAACTCCAGCAGCAACTGCAATCCAGATGGAGAACAACAGTCCCAGCAGCGCTCAAACCAAGGCACCCAAGCCCAGCAGGGGACTCCTCGTCTCCCTGCCATAACAGCAACTCATAAAGTGTGCGTTTGCGCGTGTAAGGGCAAATAGGAGCATAGCAAAACACCAAGCTTGCATTAATAAAGAAACAAATGAGCTTGGATCCCTTGCTTGCATTACACCTATTTTGCCAGCACCACCCACAACGCAGATGGGAGCCTGCGGAAAGGGCACAGAATTGCTGGGATCACTCGAGGCAAAGCCGTCATCTGCCGTGGGGCACTGACTTTCCATAGTGACCCACTTTCCACTCATTTTAGCTCATGAGCCAATCGATTGATGTATTCCTGCACTCCCTGGAAAGCTAATTCTAGGCTCGGCCAGCATTTTGTGGAGAATCTGTTGTATCTTTCATATGCAACAAGCGGTTAATGGCAAACCTTAACGGCAGGCTCACGACTAGCTGCTGCCTCTCCTCACTGCAGAGAAAATCCATCTGAGCGCCTTTCAAACCCGACCTTCTCTAGCTTGCAGTCATGACCTGTTCCCCCCTCAGTTTTGACCTCAACCAGAATAGCTCCCCTTGCCCACAACACATTTGCTTTTCACTTTATCCCTTTCAGCTAGATACATTTTACAGGCTGCTGTTGCTTAGTTTTGTGTCCCATCACCACCCACCTCCCCCCATCCTTTTTTTTTTTTTTTTTTTTTTTTTAAGTCATTGGCATGCTGCCAGCATTAAGGAAGCATTTTGCATATGGAATAAATTCATACATTGGCCTGTGCTAACATGCACCTTTTCAAGATAAAACTACCAGAGCTGCTGTTCTGGGGCAGGGGAATCGGGTTCCTTAATCCCTATTTCTTCATCAGTTCTTCCTCGGGAAACACTCCTGCAGTGAGAAGCCCACAGTGAGAAGAGAAAAATAACTGGTTCAAATATTGCCCTTAACTCCATCAGACACTCACTTGCTAAGAAATAAATAAAACCTGAAATAAGCAACAGGAGGAAACCTGTTATCGCTTGCCCTACTCTATTTTGGGACCTCTATTCAAACAGCTCAGAACCATATGTACAAATTCTTTTCAAGAGCATGTAGATCTCCATTAAATCTACTTAGAAGCTTTTCCAGATAAATCTTCCACAGAGAATGAACTTGGAGAACGAGCATTTCCATTTCTTTCCTCACCTCATTAACTAATGTGGGAGCATTGGCTGACTCCCACGTACCAATCTGCTGCTGAGCCAGTTTCTCCGGGCCGTTCTGCATATCGAGGCTACTGTCACACATTACCAGATGCTTCCCAGTGTCTGGTGGGTTTTTTTTCTGATCACTGATAGAAAGTGAAAAAGTATCCTAAATTGGCTTTTTCCCTAATTTGACACAGTCACCCACCTAAGTAGCCTGCCCCTACGCAGCCCAGGAAGATTCACCCCTACCCACAGAGTAGCAGAAAGAAAGGTTCACATCCTCCTCCCTCTGCTTGCAAACTGCTCTCTCTGAATTCAGTCTTTGAATTAACTTTTACCCCAGCCTGCCTACAATCTCTAAAGCATAACTAGTACCCTCAAACAGGAACACTTTCTAGCAGGAAAGCAGATCTCTTAGAAGTTTTCCTTTACCCTGGTTGTCTCGGGCACACCAACCTTGTTTGCCCAATGACTAGACATTAAGAAATAGCATCTCTCCTTTCCTTTCCCTAAAAACATTCCTCATCCTCCTCCTTGTCCTATGATTCCTCCTTTTCATGTTCTCACAGGTGTAGCAGGCAAGAAGTTAAGAGCCAGTAGTAAGTTTTCATAAAAAGGTAGCTTCGGTTATCCTGGGATTATTTCTATATTAAAAACTCAAATGTTTTTGTAGTACCATTCCATTTTCTCCAATGGTCAGGGCAACCGCCCAAGGTGTGGGAGTCTTAGGTTTGAGTCTCCTGACCTTGGGTATTTTAACCCGCGTCTTTCGCAGTCCCCAGGTGCACCCTGCCACAGTGCCCCATCATCCTGGGTCAGTCAAACCCAGTAAGTGTGTGCATAAGTCACCAAGGCAAGCAGCTATTCCCTTGCTCTCCCAATTGATTTTTACACATTCTGCGTGAGTAGGAACGCTATCACCAGGGAGAAGAATCCCTCGCTCCAGAGCAGCCCCGGGACACACTCAAATCATGCTTTGCACACAAATGTGCTGTTTTGTGTGGAGCCATGATGTCAAACAGTTCACTGAAATAAACAGTCCAAGAAATAAACTGTGGAGGAGATTCATCGGTTTAACCCAAATCATTTCAATAGTTAATTGTCCAGCATGGACCTGCAAACTGCAGCACCAGGAAGTTGAACCCCTTAGACCAGCTTCAGGCCTGAGGAAAACATTTTGTAGAATCAAACTGTCAGAGAAAAGCAGCTGAACTAGTCAGATGAAAGTAGAAGAGACCACTCAAACAACTGAGTCTGACATTAGAAGTTAAGTCAAATCCACAAAATTTTGGGATTTCAGGATGACCAGTTATAATACTGTTCTTAGAATTAAAGAGTTAAAATAATTTAGTTCATATTACAATGAAACTGGAACATTTTAGATGGAAACAATCCCATATTAATAAGTGTAATCCCATATTCCCAATAAGCAGAATTAACAGTTTAGGCTATTGTTCCCTCTCACACCATAATGGAGAGCATTACACCAGCAATGGACCGTCTGGAACAATACACAGCCAGAGCCTTAGAGGATATCCGTTTGCAGACTTTACATAGTTTTGGGGGAGTGAGATGTTAGTAACAGTGCACAAGTATCTCTCTTCACTTGATCTGATTTGAACCATGACTTTGATATTGGTACTTACTATTTTACTAGAGCCAAGTGGGCCTAAACTATGTCTGTTCAGTTACTACGAAAAAGAAATAAGCAAATTAACAAGCCCATTTTCAATAAAGTTCAGAACTGGAAAAAGAATTAGTTTATGCTACATAAATCTCCAGCTAGAAATTAAAATATCTGGACTTGGTTTAATTACATTTTGAATGTGATCCCCAATAGGACTCAGTAACCTTTAGGGTTTAATAACCTCAGCTCATTTAATGTCCTTTCATTACATTAATGTAACAATCCAACAGCAAGGTTTGAAAACTAAAACTGTATGCTTCCTCCTGGGCTTTCCCATATGTTCACCATCTTTAGCTCAGACTCCCAAGATACTCATGCCAAGTCTTATAAAACGTTCCTAGCAGAACCGAAAAACCATCTTCTTCCACTCTAATTTCTATATTTATTCTTTGTAGAGGAGGAGAAAAAAATTAATTTAGCACTGCCAAGCAATACTGTGGGTATCTACAAAGATTCATCCTCATCTCAGGGAGAAAAGCTTATCAGACCTCCTCATCTGGCTTCAGCAGTAGGTCAGAAAGTGTGACGGGTTCCGCACCCGAGACCACAAGTTGTTTTGGGATCTGGATAGCTGTCTAAATACAGACTGATTCCAAATCTGGCATTAAATAATCATGCAGTAGAAAGACTTTTAGGCAGTAAGAATCACAGAACAAACTAGACTGGAAGAGGCCTTTGGAGGTCCCATAATCCAGCCCCTGCTCAAAACAGCACTAACTTGCTCTTGGTTTACAGGAAAAGGCCCATTTGACAAAAGCTCTTGCAGCGCCTCCACTCCCTTCCTGTAAATTCAAATGTTTTAATTTTAGTATGTCACTTTTAGCACAAGTACAGCATTCTAAACCATTTGGGGACTCCACGTTCATACCAATGAACTCCACCATCAGCGTTTGCAGAAGAGCCCAGCCCTTGGAATGGCAGAGCTGTGGCCTTCTAAGTGAGGAGGAGCCACTCTCCATCGACACAACGCGTGGGACACACATCACCAAACTACAGGGTTGATGACTGTAACACAGCCACCTACTCTCCCTCTAAAAATCAGGGGAAAAATAAGCCTCTCAGGCATGCTTTATCTGACCTATTTAAGCGTTGCTTTAGGATAGCAGGAATTACACGCCAGAATCTATTGACTGTCCTGATTTGATCTCCACTGACTGTAAAGGAAACTTGGTTGTAGGCAGATGAATCCTACCCTGTGACTGCTTTTACTCACTGCAGACTTTTTAGACTAGAAATAATGTGCATACGCGACCAAAGCAAGGCCAGATTGTACCTTCCAAAGCAAATACTACCAAAGGGAGGCTGTAAAGGGATGGGGATAGCTACAGCATTTTTCTACAGAGAATATATACAGGCCTGTCCAAAAGGCTATCTGAAGGAGCAAATATTTCTCAGAGATTCTTCCGAGTGCAATTTCTGCATCCCCAAGCGTCTACCCCCCTTCACCAACAAGTGCGAACACAGATTGGGATTCCACTGATTCTTCCCCCTTTGGGAATGAACCAAATTTCCTGTGCTCTTGCCCTGCTGGGTACTTTGAGGAAAAATGCAGCAGTGGTAAATGTTCCTTAATTGTTTTTCTAAAACATGTTAAAAGTAAACTGAATTCTTAGAGGCCAGAAACAGCGTGGACAGGAGGACCTCTCCTCCATAGATTAGCATCACTCAGTACACGACTCTAAATCCCAGTGCGGTCATGCTCACACAGATGTGTATGGAGCCTTTTTCTGCATGTTTCACTATGGAAGGATCATAATATAATTTCTAGACTGTACTAAATCCTAAACTGTTAGAAACAAAAAAAAAGATTAAGATTCTTCTGACTGCCACCTACTAAACATTGAAAAACACTGCTAAATTAGTGAAACAGCCCAGAAAGTTAATGTAGTGCACTGAGTGCTACTGTACAGCTACTATGGGGCAATGGTGTTTTTTTCCTGAACGTTTTATTTGCTCCTGTAAAAGCAGCCGTAAGGAAATGGACCTCCTCAAAGTTCAAGGCCTGAAAAAACTTTAGAGTGACAACTTCTCCACTAGGAATTCAGAAATGCATGCAAAATATTTTTGTCATGTTGGGAACCTCAGCAGTAACAGGAGGTTGACTGAGAAAGGCACGGAGAGTATTCCACGGGCAAAAGCTTTTGACACACAGGAGCTGTTGCTATGCCTGATAAGGCTGTGAAGAAAACTATTAAGCCCAGGTATTATCTGCATACAGAGTACTTAGATATATAACACAGACACTAGTGCAATCACTCTGTTCAAGACCACAAAGGCAAGGTTACAAAAAAAGTTTGGTGCCAAACAGCCCCCAAACATTAAGGATCAAAACTGGGATTTTAAGACTGATCCCTACTTTGTAATAAAATGGAAGTGAAGAACTCAAGGCCTAGACACCTCAGATTCTGTATAGGTTTAATTAAGACTGGAATTTAAGATCTCAGACCCATGTTTAATTTAACAAAATCATAGGTGAAAAACACATATCTGTGAATCTACCAAAGTTTCGACTTAAAATTACCCTGCCCTATACCACAGGCAAAAAAAAGTAAAAGCTCTGATGATGGAAAGCCTCAGATGAGGAACAAACATTTTTGGATGCTACTGGAGTCATTTATGTATACAAACTTGGTCAAATACACTGCTGAATTATTACCAGATCTTGAAAGTAAAGAATTCCGCAGCTGTGCAAAAATGAACTACCACTTGGACTAACAAATGAACATTTATATGTGCAGCAATAACACCTGATTTATGTCATTGTCAAGTTCTCTTTAATTTAGGAGAATTTGATAGCCTCATCAGATATTGCTGCCGTGAGGAGAATCCTTATTTGTTAATCCAAATGGCATCTGTTTTGTTGGTGGGGAAAAAAAGTAGACACACCAATTCCTCGAAGATGCAGTTTATATATTCCCTACCAGACATGATTTCAAGTAGTCTGAAGTTTAAAGAGGAACTGTTTTGTGTTTCAATTAAGAAACAATTTGAGTCAAATGATCAGTACACTTGCTCCTGAGGAATTATATGCCCCGCACATATTTTTATGCACCCACAAATTGCGTTTTGTGCACTCTGCTAAGCTGTTGTGTGTGTGTAGTGGGTAGCTGCACGCCAAGCTGCCCCGTGGGCAACTGCAAACGCCATCCCTGTGCATCACGCTCGGGAGCACGGCACACAAGCAAATGCCCCTACAGAGCATGTTGATGCTTCTATGCCAGTATGCCATGACAACTCATTACACCACTTCACAGTTTTTCCATTCTGATTTCTTTCCCTCCCCCCTATTTACCCATACTGAAGACATAACAGTCCTCGCATTATTGTTTTAAAGTAGAGAATAAATGAAGCGGTTTAGGACTCCCTACAGGTCCTTTTTCGCACCCAAGCTGTTAAGAGCAGTAAATACCCTCTTCAACGTGGCTAAAAGAGCAGAACGGTATAAGGGTGAGAACAGAGATAACAGCTGAATATGACAAGAAACATATTTTAGTAAGGTGTCAAGTACATTACAACATCATCTACATTTAGGCCTCTCTTTTTAACGGCTCTGCAAGTAAACAAACAGAAGCTAGATACAATTTAAAAGTTACATCAGCCTTTAAAAAGCCTGTCTAAAAAGGTTTTGTTGATTTCTGTTAACATACGTAAGAGTATTTAAAATGGAAGAAGCATATGACTCTAAACATAAGTATACAGTGGCGTAATTAAATACAAGGTAGGCCAGGTAATCATCATTACTGAAGTTGCAAGAGCAATTAACCTTTTAGGACAATGACATTTTAAGTGTCTATAAACTGGTAATAAAGATGTTTCAACATTAAGGGCCAATATAAGACTTCAGCAAAGTTTGATTTTCTGAAGGTACTTTATGTTTACCCACACTGCATTTCTGGTGATAACAGCATAAATAATAATAATAAAAAAAAAAGATTAAGATGCATACTTTAAGATGATCAAGAAAAAGTTAGTTTTCATTAAAAATAATTACTGTTCTAAAAAGTGGTATTTGATATCTGTTGTTCACCTTGCTCCTGCTAAGATAAAGTCTATAACAAGCCATTACAATTTGCTTGTGGGGATTCTTAATATAACACTAATAATACAGATTACAAGTCATCTTAGTATCACATGCAAGTATACAGTATTTCCTTTATTAACTTTCTCATCATTCGTGATGTTTTTAATAAAAAAAGACCAAGTTATCTTTATCTCTAACTGCAGCTAATAACCACACATGACTGCAGCTGGTGTACTGAGGAGCCCCCAGCCTCAAGTTTCTTGCCCATACAGCAAGAATGGCACTTCCTTACAGTTCCAAATGCTCAAAAATCACAATAGAAAGAAAACTGAACACAAAGTACTCTGCCATAGCTCCTGAAAGAGATCTTGAGAGTGCAAAACATCTGACCTAAAGCCCAGGTGCAGATGTAAGAGGCATGCAAAACCTTTCCATTCAGAACTGAGCATAAAGAGACTGCTGCAGCTTCACAAGAATCAAATAGGCCACCACGTTCAGAAGAGGGGATGACTGTGGTGGCCTTCACGCTGGGTTCTACAAAACATCACGCAGCTGTCCAGAGAGCACAAATGGCCAAAATAATGAAGGACACAGAAATACTCAGCTCAGTATCAAAGAGTGCCTAGCCTGATGCCAAAACATGGGCCACCTACCAGCCTTTGAGATTCATGGGGATACCAGAGAGAGTCATGTGGCAGACATGGAGCAACAGCTGGAGGTCAGGTAGGATATCTTAGGTCATTTCAAATGAGACCACTTGTGGATGTAAAGGCAAGTGAAGCAAGCCATAGCTCTCCATAATGAGAATCTGGATACCATACATACACCCAAACGCAACCAACCTCAACCCTGAATATATAAGCCTGCTCTGTACTAGCTTCCAGAAACCTTCGTTATGATGTTCAGGGCAGGCCTCAAGCATGGGTTTCTTTACTACAACTGCATAAGGATCCTTACAAACCCTTCAAATCTTTCAGTGCCAAATGAATCCCTCTTAATTAAACGTTGGCAGTTCTATGTGAAGGTTTTTTGGCTCCGATCTCCACCTTAAAAGCATTTTGCTTCTACTCATTCAGTCTCACAGGGCTGGTATAAGGAACAAGACCACAGCACCTATACAAAGACTCTGCCTCAGTTGTCCAACACCCAGACACACTGAGTCAGTTGTTTCAAGTCCTGGCAACAGCCAGATGCTCTGTAGGGCTTGCCAGTGCACCACAAATTCTGCAGACTTCATTAAAGACCAAAACATTCAAAAGGCTTCTCACAAGTGGGGAAACATGTGCCTTCCAAATTTTCCAACAACTCAGAGTAGTTTTGCATGTGCTTAGCATTAAGGATCAATATTTTCCATTTCCCTCTGATCATCTTATCTTTTAAATTTACTAGGAAAATTTAAACTGACATCAACAAAATGGGGTAAGAGGCGTGTGGCATTACTGGTACTTAGGAGCATCCCTCTCAGGTGACTGGGAATTTTGCTGAAGTTGGTTAAATTAGACCCATGAAAAGGCACTTGGCAGGACATATTTTGCTCTATCTATGCAGATTCACAAACCTTTTTCACTTGAGGAATTAAAGAGCCTGAGGCTAAGTGGGAGTTTATGCCATTTTCTTTAGATTCTGCCCATACCCCATTATAGCAAAATTACCAGAACATCGATGAAGAGCTGTGCTGCCTTTCAGCGATCCTAGTCTCTCCCTACTTCCTCTCTTCACAGCAGCATTGTCAAGTTTAATTTAATCCATTTTAAAAGTACACCACTTTCTTTTAGCAAAGCATAACAAGGCTGTCCCTTTCAAGAACCACATTAGGCATCATAGTTCAATCTTCAATGAGAGATTAAAAGATACATGATGAAGATTAACCAGAACAAACCTTTTCATTATGAGTAGCCACATGTAATTGAGTGGCTTTGGAAGCAAATTATTGACTTGTCTGGAAATACACATACAACAATTACAAGTCTATTACTACTGCTCGGTCAGATGAAAGAGCCTATTAAGAACATTTATCCTGATTCCACATGAATCTCCTCTTCTCTAAAGAATTTGTCTGCATTACACTAAGACTAATCAAGGCTGCTCTGTGGTTGACAACATTAAGTTTTTCAACAATAATAAATTGTAAAAGTACAAATAGCATTCTCCCCACATCAGTTGCATTTGAAGAACTGTATTTTTCTGGCTGTAAAGGCTGCATCTTTTTCGATAGGTCTGAGTGATAACACATTGCATTCTACACAGTCAGAAAGTTTCCGTGAACAGGGGAAAAAGGAAAACGGAAATAGCAAAAAGAACCCACCACTCTTCTGCAATATAGCCAAGTCAGTCATTCATACAAAATAGTCCAGTAAAGACTATGGAAATCTCTGGTTTACTGTCACCTATCCATGTGATGCATCCAAGGCAGGCAAAACCTGCTGTGGGCATTGTACAGCCCAATAAACTTTGGCTTTGATGCAGTCTTACTTTCTGTGGCTTCCTTTATCCTGCACCAGGACTTCCACAAAGAGACACTGTGTTCTTATCAGCTGAGTAACAAACAGAGCTGAGGAAGGTGTCTGCACACACAGAGGACAAATGCAGTCCTGAGCCAGGAAGAAAGTTTCAAGAATTCGGCCACTAAATTTAGAACTCGCAATCAGAGTCCAGCACTGAAATTCCCTGTGCAGCACAATGACTGGGGACTACAAGGATGTTTCCTGCGGCTGGCACACCAAGACAAGAAAGGCTATCTACATCAGTCAATAAAAACTCTTAAAAGGGGGATACAGCCAAAATTTTTTAACTTTAAGTGCCTCAAAGTCATAAGTATCTAAGAAATCAACAGCCCAAAACTCTCCTGAAATTTCCTTCTTCCATCATCCACTGTTACATGGACAACAAGCCCACTCTTTCCTAAGATAGTGGAGACTGTGCAAGTAATGAAACAATACCTTTGTACTGCACACCTCTCCAGGAATTGGTGAATCTGGCTGGATTCAATTACCTTAGCTTGCTGCCACTTACAACCACTTCTCCCTTTTTCCATAATGTTCTTAAATAAGGCATGGGAGCAGACTGTAGGACTACCAAGGCCAAGAACGCAGCATAGCTCATTCTGTATTCATTGGGACTGAAATGGAGACCAACCTATCACCTGCTGCACCTTGTAAAATACTTTTAAAATTTACGTTGTGGAATTTCAGAGTGTTTCCCACCACAGAAGACAAACCTTCTTACATGAGTCCCACTAATCACTCCAGTTTCACCATATTATATGCCTCACCCAGCAGAGGGTGAGTTCTAGGTTCAACTTCTTTCTGATTAAAGTTTAATTAGCATCCTAATCCAGGAAAATTGCCCTGTGTAAGTGCTAATATGTCAATATGCCGCATACTTCTTGACCTTCCTTTGAGGAAGTAAGGAGAGAAAATATTTTTGTGGGATTTCAAAAGAAGAGCACAACATCAGATGGAAAAACTACACAATCATAAAGCACAGAAGATCTTCACATTTTACAAAGCAACAGCACCTGCACATTCAGGTCAGTACTTTTAGTGGCTACTAATATTTGCTTTCCTGCATAAACGCAAGTTTCTACTAGTCATCTGCAAGTTTGTGTGGTGCCATTTTGATTTGGAAAAAATACTGTTTGGTTGCACAGTGAAATTAGATTCGATACATCACTATTTTCAAAGGAAAAACAATCATACCCGAATTTCCTATTTGACCTTTGAAGTTATTTACCAGTAAAAACAAAAGCTTTTTCAGCACGATTTATCTTGTTATCAGACTAAAAACTGTTCCAATCCTTCTCTGCAATACTTATCCTCAAGGTTTTATAGCCACCTGAAGTATTAACCGAAGCTCTGCATGCAGTTCTCCTGGTTTGTCTCTTATGTGATCATTTATACTTGGTGCTTACAAGCTGCAGAGTTAGTCCCAGTGTACTGCATCTACTTCATCCTGGTGCTAATGATTACATGGAAATTCAGGACTCATCTTTCTAATGACTTAAGATTTAAAGGCTGGTTTGGGTTTGAGGTTTCTATTTATAGCCACTGCCTGTCCTTTACTAACTGGCCATCTAATACTAGTGTCATGTAAGGTACCGTTCAAAGCTATGACTGTGTTACAGAGAGATTACCTAAGCGTCCCTGGACTTTGTTTAGGATATTTATTGCCCTAATAACCCCTGGGGGGTTGGACCAGATGACCTTTAAAGGTCCCCTCCAACCCAACACATTCTATGATTCTATTACCTGACTGCAAATTTGATTTGAAGATAATGCAGTAGCAAAAGCTCTAATCACAAAAAGAAGGTATAAAAGCACATCTGGGTCTTTTCATTTTGTTTTCACAATGGATGTATCTCTCTTAGCGCCTATATCACACCAACTTCTGAAAGTAAACAAGCACGAGCATCAAGTGAGATCAGATTTTGTTACTTCTAAACTAGACACAAACATGCACAGAGTACACTCTTGTACAGAAACATTTACAAACAGATAAGCAAAGGGCAAAGACCACAGATTTCAATAACAAATTTATGTGCTTCATGTGTCCTCTCAATGAACTCTGTGCAGCAGTGGGTGTGCATGTGTGTGTTCTCCGGAGCACGGGATGGGATGCATCAGTCAGAAGAAGGTCATGGGCTCAAATGCTGACAGCCACGTGGCACGTAGAGCACACAGCCCAAACGCCAAGATGGGGACTCTGCCTCAGGCATAAACGACCCAGCAATCTTAGTGCTAGCAACTACCAGGGTCCTGTCAAAATGAAGTTATCCAGCATAGGCATGGCCTGGGAAACAAATCAAGTATTGACATCTGTGTTCAGAACATCGTCCAGAAATGTCTTTCCATATAAAGAGCGTATTACCTGACTTTTGTGTGTCATCGCTCTCCTTTTCAGAGGAGAACTTGGGCTATTCAAATCTCCATTCCTGTTTGAAATCAAATCAACACTGGTTTTTATTAGTTAATGAAGGCTTCCTGATGCTGAATATTAATTAAATCCTGCCACTGTCTATCTACCTGTTGTAGCAGAGTTCTCAACAGATCTTCCTTGGGGCTTCACAAAGGCCAGAAGCTGCCTCTGAACAGAAGCAATACATTTTATGAAAAGGGAGATGCTATTCTTTGTACGTTACACCTCTGAACTGTATCCTATGGGAATGGTCATGAGGCTGACCTGCTCCCTTTAGTCACAATCTTATTAAAAAAAAAAAAAACCAAAAACACACACACACAGGAAAAGGCTGAAATTTGTTGTAATGTTCTGTCAGCCACTGCTTAGTGGGAAGCAAGGGGCTGCATTCAACTAGTATGGATTCCTACTGAACAGTTAAATGAACTAAGACTCAGGGAGTCAGGAGGTCTCTGCTCATCCAAAGGCTGTGGCTTCCTGCACCTCACTAGCAAGTATCAACTGTGAGCTCTCTTCTCTCAGGTCTTTAAGTTACTATTATGGTATTAAACATACATACACCCACACCAGCTCCAAGCCTCTTTTTATACCTGGTAAAGCAGCAGACCCTTGGAGGTCACCTTCAGCTCTTCTCCTCTATTCTTGATTAAAGCAAGTAGGTGCTGCCTACCTGTAAAACTTTTCCAGACTCGAGGCTTCTACTTCTTTTCCTGTTTTAGAGATGCTGATGCACACATTTTTGTACTCCCAAATTGCATACACTCATTGGCAATCATAATTCGCCTGTTTAACAGCTCCAACACAGCAATGACTCAATCGCACAGGGTGGCCGTGAGCTGCTCGCACAAGTTCTCTGCAGTGCCAATACACCATTTGCCTCTTACCTAACTTTTAAGTGCTGCTGTTCATTATAGATTCCACATCTACCCCACACGCTCTGGGAAAAGGTACAAAGCTGTCGGCACCATTTTACTGTGAGACAGTGAAACGGAGCCTTGCTTATGGACTTGCACCCCCAGGAGAGTTCCTTCACACCCAGGGACATAATTAATCTAAGGCTTTGCAAACTCCCCCTAAATGGTAGGAAGGTACTTGATTCAAAACATGGACAACCTCAACTGTCTCGGTGCACAGAGAAGTCAGGTAACACAGCTTTTCCATCAGCAAACCCAAACGGGGTCAGTTTAACAGAACGACTTCATCTTTGTGCCCAGAGCGTAGGAGTAAGCACCAGAAATCTCTCATGTCTCTCACTTTCTTTGCTTGAATGCAAATTCCAGGCTCCTGCTTTAAATTTAAATTTCTAGCTTAGGAATAACCCACTGCTGACCGACTTGCTTACAGTGCTTCTCTCCTGATTTGCTCCATAGGAGATGCAAGTCTCTCCTAGTTGCAGCCAAGCTTTTTCAGCTCCAGGTGTAGGTTTGTATGTGTTTGACTGGGGGAGGCTTTGAATCATTCCCAAGTGCCAGCTAAGGTAAGTCCTTGAAGGAAAGGTTTGTCTTTGTGCCTCATTTGCTGCCTGCTTTTTGACCAGAGACCGCTAGATTGCTTTGGTACAGGCAGTATTTTATGGCTGAAGTGGTATAACAAATACTAGCTTTACCTCCCTCTACATAGGCTTCAGTAATGCCACAGAGCAGAAATGCAAATCAACATATTCTGTATTCGGCAGAGACCAGTGCCTCAGGACAGGCAACTAGGAGTACTGTTAGGGGAAGGACAGACATGAAATGGCAGGATGGAAGATGCTTGCTTGACAACATATCGAGATAAATCTAGTCTTTGCACCAGGCTTGTGCACTGTATGCCTCCGAGGCATAACATTTCCAGTTTAGTTTTTTTTGGAAAGCATACTCTATGGTTACAGACCTCACATTTCTACACAAACCTGGCCTTAAATATTGCTTTAACTAGTGCTGTTGGTCCTTTCTTGATCATTAAATTCATTTCTAAGAGTTAAGAAGCGTGAGTGGAAGGCAGCTTCTGAAAAACAGAACTCAATATCCATACAGAAAACAGGTTTCTGGCTCTTACTAATCACAGAATGGTAGGGTTGGAAGGGACCTCTGGAGATCATCTAAGTCCAACCCCCCTGCCAGAGCAGGGTCACCTGGAGCACCCTTCAATCTTAAATAATAAAACTGATAGGTTCTCTCCCTTCTTCAGAAAAAGTCAGACAGAGATATCATCCAGCATATACAAAACGGAGCTTCAAAGAAATCTGTTCTACAAAATAATAGAAAAAGTGGTGCTGACTGATGGATGGGAATCAGTTAAACTGATTTCTGAGACACGTTATGCCTTAATAAATCGGAGACTGTGTGTTCATTGAAAGAAGTGTAGGAGGCATATTAATAACTTTTAAGGGAATACGAAAAAAAAAGTTAAACATATTTCAAAGGAACCTACAGGAGGATTAGCACTAAGATCTTTTTACGAACACTAATACTGAGCACTTACATGCAGATCAAGAAAACAGACATCTCCACAGCAACTCCTGCAAGTTACTTTTTGTTTTAGAAGATGCTGCTGCTTTTCACTGCAATTAACAACAACCCTGTGCTATTTCTGAAGCTCTCTTGCCCAGCCCACAGCAAAATTATTAGTTCCAACACTGATCATCAATTATAACACTACCAAAAAACCTATCCTCTTGTTTAGCAAGAACGTAGTCTCAGAAACTGAGAAAACTTCTGCGCTGAAAGTAAAATCAAGCACATGCCTCAACCAGGGGTCCTGAGAGGGGCACACTTCAACATGAGCGAAAAAGAGAGTTTTGCAGTTCTGAGGACTCGGGCTCACAAATCACCTCAGTGCTGTCACTGCCCTCCCAGGTGGCTGGCTGGACAAATTAAGTTTAAGAAGTCAGGAGGTAAAAAAAAAAAAAAAAGCCTCTCGACCTGAAAAAAATTTGAGCCCTTGCAGCTCTCAGGAACAGGGCACTTGTGTAGGCAGATGAACTTAAATCAGGCTGCTCTTCCTCAGCCTCTTGACTGCAGATGTAGGAATATAGGAAGAGACTCGCATATTTAAAAAACTCAACACCCTTTGAAGTTTGCTGCATTCAGGCAAAACTTATTTATGCTGCAGAATTGGGTTTTTTCTTCCCCCTCAAATCAAACAAGAACACATACGTTTCTTCAGACTCATTTATAGTGTGACCCTGCTGGTACTAACACGTGGAAGGCACTCTTAGAGGTTAGAATGCAAAATGATTAGGACAGCCAGAGATCAGCTATGTGCTGGGGAAGCAATGTTTCAGTTGATAATACAAGACTGTGCTGAAGCCTGTGAACACAGGACACGCTGTTCTGTCAATAAACCCTTACCCTCTTTTCCTCCTTTGTTTCAGCTCAATTACAAACTCACAGAATAGATGTATCATGGTAGAGCAGGCTTATATATCAGCAAGTTAATCAAGCAAAGATTCAGCCATGAAAACCTCCATGATTTCAGTAAATTGGAAAAAGCATAAGTGAAGACAGAACGCGTCCTGCATTTTCTGTCATTGTACTGTAGCTGAGTTACAAAGAAATCCTCAATTAGGCAGCTCCGGATGCTAGGTTACTTGCAGCAGCGGACAGGTTACAGCACAAAGAAACCTATTAATTGAAAGTACTCCTGTTTCAAAAGCATAACATCGCTATGGTCTATGCATTTTTACAGCGCGGTTTTTGCGTTGTACATTCATCCTACAGCTCAAAGACGACGCATTTTCTAGGAAGCTAGAAGTTAGGCAGCATTTTTAAGATGAAGGGCATGCTATTATATGAATATATTCTTGCATAAAAACATGATCTGGGACAACTAAACAAGAAATTAAGACATAACTTGTAAGGCTTATAAATAATTGAAAAGAGAACGTTCCAAATTTTTGATGTGTCATAAAAGCTAAGTTTAGAAGGTGAAGAAATTATTTCAATTAAACAGAACAAATGTCAGCAATGAATGCCTAGGCATTTTAATGAATTCATCTGTAATACTATGGTGCATGCTGAGGCACAGAGGCAGTGCGGGTATAGACACACAGACAAGTTATTTGTGAATATAATTTCAACTGCATAAGAAACACCTACTCAGAATGGGAAAGAGTTTCTTGAAACAGAATCTGCAAGAGCTCCGGAATTTTCTGATACCAAAGCCTGATTGCAGAATTACAATGCACAAAGATGAAGCAGCAAACAGGTCCAAAAACAGGGAAACAGTTTGGTCCAAGCAGCTGGAAAAAAAAAAATTCCTTTAACTTGATTCCTAATGCATATAAAGCAGTTTTGAAACAGCACAGTTCCACTGACTAAAATGGCAGCACTTTCCACCCTGCAAAGGAGGCAAGAACTAAGCTTCCTTCTGCAAAATGACACATTAGAAGAGTTCTTAGTCAGTTGAAAGACAACATTTCCCTCTACCAAAACAATTAAGAGGGCAAAGGAGCTATACACGCAACAAGCACAAGAGGTAAACAGAGCTGGTACCCAAATTATTTCTCTTCAAGAAAAAGTGACTGGAAAAAAATTAGAAGGCAATAAGTTTTAAATTTAAAAAAAAAAAAATCCGCTGCCTCTTTATAGCAGCATCTGCATTTCAAAGACTATCACTGCTAGGACCCCAAAATCACTGTCAGCACTCCAGAATACAACTGATCACCCACTGGTTGTTTTACTGCTCTTGAAGCCATTTCTTATCACATCCCTCTCAATGAACACAATTCCATCAAACCTTAACTTACCACATGTTTCAGTTAAATACTGGATTTATTTTTATATTTGGTAAATAGTAAACACATTACACCATTGGCGATTAAACAACCAGCAATGGTGTCTGACACTCCTGCGCTTTGAATCCAAAGAACCCAAGCTATGGGATATGTCATATGTATGTTATCAGTATGCTGTATTGCACGTTGTTTTATTGATTATCATTAATGATACATTTTCTCTTTGGTTAATTATTTTTTCCTATGGGAAAAGCATGCTCACAAGCTCCAGTGATAAGCAACACCACAAACACAGCTCATGTTATGACCTGTTACTGCCGATGTTACACTCTGAATTTTCCCAGCCATATGTTCTCCTTGTACAGAGCCATACAGGTCTTCCACAGCCCGTGCTTAGTCCTTTGATGGATTACTGACCTCCTACTTCTTAACCCTTTATTTGACTATCAGGCCCTCTACTAAAGATCTCCATTACCTCAGTTGCACAGTTATAGTAATTAGGTTTCATATTTTTGAAATCTTCAATTATAATCTGCAAATAAAGCCTTAATCAGTGCATAGCTGAACTGTGAAAAGCATTGCCATGGTGGGTATAGGTCAAGATTAACAGAAAGGACAATGTAAGCACGCACACTTACTGTTTGAAGGCTTTAGGGATGCGATCTCTTCACGTCTCAAGATGTGAACCAAACCAGCAGTACTTCAGAACTGGCTTACAGGCCAACATTGTGTTCTTGCCTGTACTCCTGGAAAGAGAGATTATGAGATGGACCATGTATCTATCAGTTTATGGCAATTCCCCAAGTCCTAGGAGCATTATAATGGATTTTGAGTTAGGACAATCAAACTGGAAAAAAAAAAAATTCTATAAGCTTGAAACACTTAAAAGGAACATTTAGCTTGGCATTTAGCACCACTATTTAGCCTTTCCTAACATTTTTCAGGCATTTTGTCAAACCAAAATTGGAGTTTCTAGATCATGAAGATAAAGCCACAATGAAAGAATTAAACTGGACCAGGAAGACATATTATATTTTTATAGACCTCACTTCTGTCCACAGAGAGACTTTTGCATGACTACCCGCTGTTAAACTGCCTCCCCAGGCTCATGAGAAAGCTCAGTTGTCTTCCTCTGTCTTTCAGACACAGCAGGAGAAATGTCTGCAAATAACAGCTTTCTATTAAATTATTTCAGCCAGTGAGCAACCAAGCCAGGGACCCCCTCCTTCCAACACCCCCCCCCTTCCCCATGAAGGTACAGGGAAAAAGTTCCCCCTAGGAGACTGTCAGGTGAAACATAACTCATGAAGTCATGGAAACAGATATTCCCTAGGCAATATTGGGCCTGTTGGAGGTTTCACATGGGACAACTGGAATACTAGAGTTGTAGAAGTGAGAAAACTGAACTCTGGACAGAGAGCAGACTACAGTAATGACAAACAGGGAGTGGTGGAAGCTGCTAGGAAATCAGCACAAACAGAAAGTAAGCAAAACACTGTGCAGTTATTCAGCAATGTGTAAGAAATTGCAACTGCTGACAAAGAACGTGAGCTATATGGACAAAGAATTATTTTGAATCTGGCAGGCTACGAATCAAACTTTTCATTTCCAAGACTCAGGTGGTGAACAAGTCAGTCAAATCTTTGAAAAAGAAACTAGGAGAAGGTTTTGTCATTGCACAGATAGAGGAATAAATTGTGATACTTAAAAACAAAGAGCCATGAGAAGCATAGAAAACCAAGGTTAAAAAAAAAAAAAAAGGGGGGGGAAAAGAAAGAAGAGAGACCTTTCACAACAATAACAGACAAGTCCAAAGAATAAGGAAACCAAAACAAATAAATTACTTGGAAAACAGTCATTACAGATATGCAGCTAGCACAGGGCTGGCTTAAATCTTTTTACCTTTTTTAGTGATTTACACCTATGCAAAATGGCTATTAAAGTCTACTGAACAGCACAGGCATTCCTTTATGTGATGATAAATGGTTATACAAGGCATGAGAGAACATCACATTTAGCAATACAAATTCTAATTAATGAATGATGCTTTAAATAGTATTAACTCAAATGAATAAAATTTGAAGTGATGAGCAAGTGAAAGGGAACAGCGTCCCATGACTTCTCAGTCAGCTTTCCACCAAACCAAGGTATTTCCAGGAGGAAGATAAGAGTCCTATCTGCACAATGAGGTTTTCCACAACCAAACAAAGCACTGAAGCAGAGGAAAAACAGTTTCTTTACCACCCTGAGCACTGGAAATGAGAGCAACCTCTTCCACATAGCCTGGAAAGTCATAGTTCAAGTTGGAGTTAAGAGATCAACAAGCCATAGTCAGCCCTTAATCGGGGACCAGAAAGATGCACAGCAAGTATTCCGGCAAAGACAACGTGTTAGCTGAAAATGACACTGCAGCTAGCCTTTATAAAAGAAAAAGCAAAAACAACAAAAAAAACCCCACAACATAATTTTAATAATCATAGAAAAATACAGGTTGGAAGAGACATCTGCAGATCATGTAGGCCTATCCCCTGCTCAAAGCAGGGCCAGCTTCAAAATTAGACCAGGTTGCTTAGAGCCTCAGCCTGTCAAGATCTGAAAGTCTTGGAGGTTAGAGAGTCCACAGCCTCTCTGGGCCCTGTTCCTGTGCTTAAGCACCCCTTGTTTTGAAGAATTTTCCCTTAGAAATTTCCATTGCAGCTACTTCTGCCCATTGCCTCTTGTCCTTTCACTGTACATCTGAGAAAACTCCATACAGCCCTCCTTTAGGGAATAGAAAGGCTGCAAACAGATCCCTAGATCCCCGCCTTGGCCATCTCAAGGCTAAAGCAACGCATGTCCTTCAGCCTCCCCAGTATGTCTCATGGTCCATCCCCTGACCATATTAATAGCCCTCCACTGGCCTCACTCCAGTCTGCCTCTTACACTGAAGGGAATGGGGAAACACCAACACTAGTCACTAATAATATGGTAGTGGTCCCCTGCAAGGAACAAGGCTTCTATGGAGGTGGGTTGGCAAGTGGTTTCCCTTTTTCATCAGCAGGGACACATAGGTAAGGGAAGCAGCATACCCAGTGGTGTCTGGTAAATTCATATTTGACATCCCAGTTGCACTGCCTCATTGCACAGTCATCCTTCACACAAGGACTTCATACATTGCAAAGGCAATTAGTAAACCTGATACAGGTGGAAAACACATCAGAGCCTCCCCAGAGAGACAGCAACGCCTCACAGAACTAATTGTGCTCAATATCGCATCCTAAAAACCACAACCCCCAGAAGAATCTGGCTAGTTTTAGGAATACAACATATGGGGAGATTCAGAATAAATGAACAATAACTTGCACCTTTTTCCCATGTATCATGGATTTAAATTTTAACAAGACAGAGGAAAAAACATCTATAAAGGACTTCGCTAAGTTGAGTGACACTGTTCTAATTACACTGGATAATCTTGAAGCAAAGAAGTTTTTCCATATCACGCCTTTAAAGGATTTAAAGAAAAGAAGAAAGCCACAAATTACCTTAAGAACTGAATCACTCTGAAGATTAATGATATTTAGCCAGAAAAGACTTCAAAGACACAAAGCATCCTTCCAAAATCCAATTCACCCAGCCACCCAGGAACAAGCAGGTTGGTTCTGCTGAACAACTGGGAAAGAGAATACAGATTTCCTTGTTTATGACAGTCAAACAAGAAGCTGAAGCCAACAGATTTCCACAGAAATTCTGCAGCGCTGCCTTATCCCGAGGAAAGAAGAAAACTGGCATCTGAGCTCCATAAGGAAAAGCAAAGGAGTAATCTAAGGGCAATTTTAAAAAAATCTCCTGAGTTCCTGAGTTCAAACCCCTTCTCCAACATTTTTGGTTTTTTTTTGCGCCTAATGTCAATCACCAGGAGGCTCCTCTTCTCCTTGGACCCCAGGAACCAGCTGCTGAGCCAGCCCATGCAGCTAGGCTGAGATGCACCTGGTTGCTCTGGATCTTCTGGAAGAGCAGCTCAGGATGCTCGGTCTCACAAAAGCAGTTCAGTTCCCTTTTTTAAAGATGAGAAAACCCATGGGAACAGAACCAAAGCTTTGGTGGTTGTCGGTTACCTTGACACCACCCATGATACAAGCCAAGTAAAAAGCAGAGAAATAACTGACTAACCGAAATCTAAAAAACAACCACCCCATTTCTAATGTTATGAAGGACGAGTGAACAGAAATAGAAGGGTGATTTTTCTCTTTTATCCCCTCATTCTAGGATCAGATCTAAGAGGCTTCTCACTCTTTGTTATATGGTTTTAGACGAGACAACCATGTGGTGAAGGCTCCGCCCTTTGAACAAGCCTTCGATCCTCACATTTTCCTCACAGGAGGGAATATAGACTGAGGAACATGTTTGCCATAACACCCCACCCCTCCTGTGTGGCCTAGATTCATATCTTGTTCCCTTTCTCACCCTTTAGGACTACTGTATTGAGCTCTACCAAGGATGCAATTTCAATAGGCCTCCCCCACCACCGCTCTCTCCTCTTCTCATGACCCTCCTCACTTCTTTGTAAATGCTTAAAGTACAGATTGATGATGTCCCTGTGAGAAAGCTATACAAAGGGAAACAAATAATATTATTTCCACAGGCAGGTTACAGACTGAAGAAGTTAGGGCTGGATTAAAAGTACCTCTGGCTTCTTAAATCTGTTTCACAGCCCACACCAAACCCCCTGCTGCTCTGAGCCAGCCAACCAAAAGATAAATTGAGGAGAGGGGAGGGAAAAAAAAAAAGAAAAAAAAAAAGAGAGAGAGGAAAAAAGATACAGTATAATCTTCTAAACAGAAGAAAAGTGTAAATACAGCCATAGAATACCTCCCCAACGATGTAGTTTCATGCAGATAAATTCATTTCCTTTGCACAATAGAGATCAATAACAATACCTTGAGATAAATACTGCAAACGATATGCCACTGCAGAATAAACCAGTAGATTAGAAACAGAAAGGATTATTTATGTAAAAGAGCTACATTGTTTGTTATTATTTAGTTTGTACAGCAGGTTGCTGAAGGCCTCTGAGGAACGATAAACTCTGCAACATTTAAGGGCTGCTCATTTCTTATACCACTGAAAGGCAGCCACCCTGGGACTGCTCTGTTGCCTCCCCTGGCAATTTTTTTCGGGTATTTTTACAATATGTGGCATTTTCCTTAAAGTTATGGCTGCAATTTTTTATATTATATGAAGAAAAGCTTCTGTCCTTCATAGAGTAGCAAAAAAACTTGAAAATGTGAATGCTTTCAGAAGAAAAAGCCCAAAACCAAAAGACCTACCATACCATACACTTATTCCAGCTGCAGGAATGCAACAGCATCGCAGCACCAACAATTGGCAACGCCTTCTTCAGCCCTTCTTCACCAAGGACCACACAGTTATGAAGCACTGGCTTACAGTCTTGGTACAGGGAGGTACATCCAGAACAGGTTTGTGTAATATCAAGTATTTCCACAGAACGTTAAGATATGCTCAAACCAAAAGGCCTACGATAGAAGGGCTACTTCACAGCAGGGTCCCTAAAGCAGCTTTCCAGTGATGGAAAAACGGTTCTTTATTAAAAACAAACAAACAAAAACCCCCACCAAGCAAAGAAAAGCACACACACAAAATGCCAGTGTTTCTCATTAAAGGGCCTAAGGATTTTCAATGCTGTAAGGAATGCTGTTTTATAGGATCCTGTTTTTAATTCAGTCATTTCAGACTCTGCTGGACATTAGAGAAATGCTATTTTGACACAAGAGCTCTAACTTTGTGCAGTACACAAGACAAAAGATGGCGATATTGGCCCCGTAGAGAGATTCTACTAAAGTTGCAAAATTCAATGAAAAATAGCACAGATCTTCCTTTTTGATAGGCACAAGGATTATCTTCCATCCCTAGAAAAAGCTATAAAGTGATAGTCTGTGAGGATACCTTGAATTGATATTTCAAAGGGCTTCTTTTGAAAGAATGATTTATAGATCACAAAGACCAATGGGTCTTTTATCAAAGAAAATGGATTCCTTTTCTGAATCACAAAGAAAAGATTGATGATATCCTAAACCACATCTCCATTTTTGAGAGTTGTGTAGTGCCAAAAGACAACAGTTATAGTCAGTTAGGACTTTACAATACCACAAATAACTCACATACTAATTACAGGTGAAGTTCTCATGGTGTTTTATGGAGGCTAGAAAGCAAAATTATAGCACAGGGAAATTCATGATGTAATTTATCTTATCCCCTCAGTACATATTAAGGATGACAAGGAGGGTTTTAAGTAATAAGTGCACATGAGAAGATAGCAAAATGTATCTAACGTGTCAGTGTGTTGTTTTATTTTCTTACCAGGATTGGCATATATGTAAAAGTACGCTCTGTGTATGAACGTTAAGAAACTTCTAGCTCGATGATATTTCTTCCTCAGCTCAGCAATGAAATTCCTATCAACTCCTTATTTGGAGCACAGCCTGTATGGACTAGCTTTTCAAGATTATTATCTAGCCAGGGGAAAAACATGCAAATTGTATTACCTTCTGCGTTTTTTTTAGGGAAAAAAAAACCCAACAAACCTTTCATTTTAAATTGGCTTCATTATTACTGATTTTTCAAAGAAATACTTTCCCAGACACCCAGTATCTGATATGTTAAATGGCAGATAACATTTATTCAGCCACAACAAAATATGGAATACATGTATTTTTACACATACGGAGGTGAAGTAAATGCAAGAGAATAAGGAAAAAAGTGGGAAACCCACGTTGGCATTTGCTGTTACATTGGCAGAACAAATCTCTGGAGACCAGAAGCAAACAGCTTCCCATCCAGACGGGACTTACTGAGGGCTGAACCTTTCAGTCCTCCACATGATCAGGATAATTGATATAGTTTCATCATTTTATGCCCATCTGCTAAAGCCTTACACGTCACCAGAGATGGAAGATTCCACCATTGGTTTCTTGTCAAGATGTCCTCCACCCCTCAAATCCCCAACCTTTTTCTTCAGCTTGTGACCTCATGACTGAGGCTCAGTCATAACCCTTGGTACTGAACAACTGAAGCTTAGACTTAGCAAGCAAGAAGTAATGGCGCATTATAATAAAAAAATGCAATCCTACAATACACAAGGGTTTTGTTAGCTTAATTAGCTAGACATTGTAATAAAGAAGACAAAATTGAGAGTAAATATTTTTCCAAAGTCCCTTAGATTTCCAGAAGATTCAAGTACAATGCTATTTATCAATCATTTTACCAGTGCCTGTTCCTCTAGTGCTGTGCCACTCTCATTGTGCAAGGGGTAGAGCCACAGGTAATAAGAATCCTGCTTCTCTACTATTTACTTTTTACTGTCATTCCTGGTTCTGTTGTCATCTCTATGCTTTGTTCTTTTGGGTTAATGTGCCATGTCTCCAACACAGCCTTGGAAAATAACTATAATGTGATCTGGGTTGAGTGTCATTAAACCTGATTAGCACGGAATGCTCATGAAAACCCATAATTACCTCACAAAACAAAAAGAAAGACATTTTCTTGCCAGGAACTACAAAGAACTCTACTTCCATTTAACTATTTGAGGTGCTTGAGAAAAGTTATGGTCCCATTGTTTTCCCTCTGCACTTTTCTGTGCCTTGTAAATATCATGAAATACCAAAATCTGCTGAAAACATCAATCTTTTCTCAAAGCCGATTTCTAATATGAAACCAAATATACAGTCTTTATTTAAAGAAAATAAAATAAAAAGCCCTAGAGAGCATAATGGATCTTGATGGATGTGCTAGTGCTTTAAGTACAAGGCTGGACTTTGTGACTAAATCTATAGCAGTAAAAAAAAGTTCCAGCTGGCCAATAGCACACCGTGGCTAATATCCACATCGCTGAACTGTTTAATCTCCCAAACAAGGGTGTTGCAGGGAGCAACCGGCCAGTACTTTGGGTGTTCCACAACCCCCCCACTTCACCATGTGATTTTCTTTGCATTTGTTGTTTCTTGGGTAAGGGGAGAATAAGGCTCTAAACTTTGTGTGTAGAGGCATGAGACACTTAAGACTAAGGCATACACCAACATGCATCCTTCAAAGCCCTCATTTTCATTTAACATTTAGTAGAGGACAATCCCTTCCTGTAGGTTTTTTTGGTCTGTTTTCAGTTGCAAATTGAGCTGAGATCAGCCTTTGCGTAAATGGCTGCTTGAAAACTTCAGTAAGAAGCAGGGAGAAAGAGAGCCTTTCTCCTCTGCAGCATCAGGAAGAGGGCCTGGGGCAGCTCCGCTGCAGCACTTCGTGGGCAAGCACTCCCCGAAACCTGTCCCCTGAGCTTTGCTGAGTCCAACAGCATTCTTATTTGATATTTCCAGTAATGCTGTCCTCAGAGAACGAGCTTGCCTGGAGCTGGCATTAGCAAAACCCAGCTTTCCTTTGCAGTATCATTTTAAGAGGTTCTCAGCCTCTGTAAGCCTGTTAAATTAGAGGCTTGCACGGCCAAAACCCTGGTTTTAAACTAGTGGATATTCTTGAGCTATGAATGCCACAGACTTCTTCCATGCAGCTCTCATATCTGTCTCCAGGGCTGTTCGCCACAGGGTAAATATTTCCCCATCTTCTACATAGGGACAAAACAGCAATGCCTGTGCAATGGTTGCGTGTTGTGCGCACGCTGAACTCCATTCAGAGGCTTGATTAAATCTCCTCTATACCTGAATGACAGTTGGGTCTGTAGTCTGTAAAGCTGCCCTTGAAGTGCTTTAATATGCAAATTTAGAGATGTGGGTGGAAACACGTGCTATAAAATAATATTTGAGGAACTCTCCAGCCCTAGGCAGTGAAGGTAAAAAACATTCACAATCTCAGTGGTAAAATGAGAAACGTAGGAAGTGGACCAAAGTCACCTTCATGGAAGAAGTAAGAAGTAAGTAAACTCTGTGTTGTTCATGCTAGAAGCAGGTAAAATTCCACTCGCACATTTGCCCCCTACATGCAGTATGATCATGATATCTAAATATACACGAAAAATAACAAGCTTACTACAGAAGGACTCAGGGTTGCCTTTACTGCATAGATCTATGAGTACACACAGAATGACAGGGGTTGGAAGGGACCTCTGGAGATCATCTAGTGAAATATCTAGTTAAAACCCTCTGCTCTATCCCCTCCATTCCAATTTTGATTTAGCCCGTAGGAACTAAAACCTATATGTTCCTACTCTGGCAATTTCCTTTTTCGCTCCACCCTATTAGAGGCTTAAAAACTGGGAGCCAGGTTACAGCTTAGAAGCAAAGAATATCCCAAGTTGGAAGGGATCCACGGGGATCATTAAGTCTAACTCACAACTCCATACAGGGCAACCTAAAAGTTAAAATAGATATCTAAGAGTGTTGTCCAAATGATTCTTGAACGCCTACAGGCTTGGGGCCATGACCGCTTCCCTGGGGAGCTTGTTCCAGTGCTTGACCATCCTCTCTGTGAGGAACTTTTCCTTCATATAAAATCTGAACTTCCCCTGACACAGCCTTAAGCCATTCTCTTTCATCGTATCACCAGACACCGGAAGGAAGAGATCAGCACCTTCCTCTCTGCTCCCCGCCATGAGGAAGCTGTACGCAGCAATGAGGTCATCCCTCAGCCTCCTCTTTTCTAAGCCAAAGAAACCTAGGATCCTCAGCTGCTCCTCATAAGTCATGCTCTCTGGTCCTTCCACCGTCTTTGTTGCCTGCCTTTGGACACATTCTAATATTTTTAAATCCTTCTTATATTGTGGAGCCCCAGATTGTATACGGTACTTGAGGTGAGGCTATTGCAATGCTGAGTATAGTGGGACAATCACTTATGTTGACTGGTTAGCTACACTGTGCTTAATGCACCCCAGGATAGGGTTGGTCCTTTTGGCCACCAAGGCACATTGTCGACTCATATTGAGCTTGCCATCAACCAAAACCCCCAGATCCCTTTCTGAAGGGCTTTGCTCCAGCCTCTTGTCCCCCAGTCTAATACACATCCAGAATTACTCTGTTTCAGGTGCAGAATCCAGTATTTGTTCTTGTTAAATTTCACACAGTTTGGTGATTGCCCAGCGCTCTAATCTAGTACGACCTCTCTGTAAGGCCTCTGTACCCTCAAAGAAATAAACAGCTCCTTTTAATTTAGTATTATCTGCAAACTTACTTACTGTGTACACAACTACTGTGTCCAGATAATTTATAAAAACATTAAACTGGCCCTAAAACTTGAGCCCTGGGGAACACCACTACTGACTGGCTGCCAGCCAGATGCTACCCCATTTACTACAACTCTTTGAGTCCAGCTCTTCAGCCAATTGTTCACCTGTTGCATTGTGTACATGTCTAGCTGTATGCTGGACTTTTTGTTCAGAGAGATATTGTGAGAGACAGTATCAAAAGCTTTGCTAAAAATAAAAAGTAACTAACTAAAAAAATAAAATCACATCCACTGCTTTCCCTTCATCCACTAGGTGGGTAACCTTGTCATAAAAGGATATTAAGCTAGTTAGGCATGAATTTCCCGTCATGAACCCGTGTTAGCTTTGACCGATGACTGCACTGTCTTTCAAGTGGTGTTTTTTATAACTCCCAGAATAATTTTCTCCATAATTTTACCAGGCACCAAAGTGCGATTGACAGGCCTATAATTACCAGGGTCTTCTTTCTTGCCCTTCTTGAAAATTAAAATAAAATTTGCTAGTTTCCAGTCAACTAGGACCTCTTCAGATTCCCAAGACCATTGATAAATAACAGAGAGGTCTCACAATAACATCAGCCAACTCTTTCAGTACCGTGGGATAAATCCCATCAGGCACCATAGATTTATGTGCATTCAGTTGCAGCAGCAAATCCTGTACAAGTTCAAAGTCAACTGGGAACTTACTAGACCCCCAGTCACAGTCCTCCAACCCAGGGCTCTAAGGGTCCCAAAGCCCATCATTGGTGTTAGAGACCAAGACAAAGAAGGCATTAAATGTCTCTGCTTTATCTTCCTTCCTCTGTTTGCGAGGTGAACAGCCTCATCAAGTAACAGACCAATGTTTTCTTTAGTCCTCCTTTTGCTGTCAACATACTTTAAAAAGCCTTTTTTGTTATCCACACCAGTACTGGCCAGCTTCAACTCCAGTTGAGCTTTGGCCGTACAAATTTTCGTCCTACAGTGGTGAACAGCATATCTGTAGTCCTCACTTCCAAAGTCATACATTTTCATTTTGTGATGAAGTTCCAGAAGGCTATCCCTGTTCAGCCAAGTCAGCCTTCTGCCCTGCTTGCTTGACTTCCGACACGTTGGAATTGCCTGCTCCTGCACTGTTGAAAAGCAACTAGCATTTATTGATCCCAACACTCTCAAAAGCAGATTCACAAGGGACCTTACCAACTAGTTCCTTGAGCGACGTAAAGTCTGCTCTTCCAAAATCTAGGGTAGAAGCTCTGCTGACAGTTTTTCCTCATATCAAAGATTTTAAACTTAACCATTCCACGATCACTGCGGTTAAGACAGCCACCAATCATTACTTCACCCACAAGACCATCTCTATTTACAAACAACAGATCTAGGAGGCCACCCTTCCTAGTTGGCTCCCTTAGTACCTCTATCAAAAAGTTATCCTCAACATGCTTTGGGAATTTCCTGGACTTGTTCACATCTGCTGTACGATAGTCCCAGTTAATATCTGGGAAACTGAAGTCTCCCATAAGGACAAGAGCAACTGATCTAGAGATTTCCCTTACGTCCTTATAGGATAATACATTGGTGTCATCATCCTGGCTGGGCGATCTATAATAGACTCCCACAACTGCATCCACTTTATTAGCTTTCCCCCTAATATTTACCCAAAGGCCCTTAACCATGTTGTCCCCAACTGCAAGCTGTATGGTGCCAACCCTCTTTTACACACCGTGCTATCTCTCTGCCTTGCCTGCCTATCTCTCCTTCCCACCAAGTCTCCCTTATGCCAATGATGTCGTAGCTCTGGGACTGAGCCAAAGCTTCTAACCCCTCATGTTTATTCCTCATCTGTGGGCATTAGTAAACAAACATTTCAAAAGGGCTCCAGTGTACTCAGTACAACGTGGAGCAGAGTGAAAGCCCTCTGTTCCCCTCAGAAAGGAGCCACCTATGACAGTAACCCACGATTTTTTCTTCATGGAGGTGGTCAAGAAGTGACGGATAGACTGACTTGACGTCAGTGACACTCCTCTAGTATGGCTGCATCACCATCCACCTCATCATGTTCCCATCCTTCCAATTCTAGATGGTCACCACTGCCTGAATTCCCTGTGGGTGGATTACGACTGGTGGCAAGGGACTGAGGGTGGGCAGTCTGGCTGTTGAAGCCACAGTTGGTAGTCCTTGCTGACACCTAGTCCCTCCACAAGCACAGCCCCAAGGGCTCTGGGCACCCAGAAACCTATTCAGACACCCCCTGGGTACCTTACAAGCCTTGCACTCCTCTCAGCATGCAGCTGCTGGCATCAGCTTTCAGCTTCGCAGAGCTGAAAAAGCTAACAACAACTAACTCTGAAATTGAGCAAGCCAGGCAAAGAGTGTTTGTGTGTTTTACAACCCCTGAACAGCTCCAGATCCAGGACAGAAGGTGCTAAAGACACCTAGGAAGCTGTATGGAGGGTGATGCGTTAAAGCACCTAATACTTAAGAGCCTCCATCTACTTTCTAGGGAAACCAGTTGAAGGATTGCAAAGTGGAAGCTGAATCAGGCACTACTTTGCAATATTAAGGTGAATATTATAAACCTCTATAGCTTTACCTTACAAACTCAGCTGATGGAAACATCCTTTACACTTGCCACTTCCCTGTCATCTGATAGCATTAAAAACAAATGAAAAACCCACCTACTGGTTTAATGATGAACACAGACAAGGGACAGCCTCTTAATTTAGTAGCAATGGAAAGTTTAAAACAACCTTCAAGTGTCATCAGCAAAGGCAATCCAGAAATTCTCCCTCTTTCATGACACAATTCTGTCAATTAGCTGGAAACGGCGATTACCAGTCCTTTTCTTTATTATTTGTGAAGAATCAAAACTTTCTGAGAATGATAAATGGCTACTCAGAAAAGGCAGTGTTCAGTTCTGCTAAATTTGCACTTTTCTTTTGGTGGCTTGTCTTGTGGGCTGTTTTTTTAACCATTCTTTCACACAGCCTATGAAGAGAAAGAATTAGTAGCTGCTGGGGGAAACAAGAGAAATGGGACACACATCATGGAAGCAAAATGGCAAGGAATGGTTTAAAGAAGAATACAGAGCTCTTCTCATTTAGCTCACTGACCAGGGCAAAGACGTGTTCCTACACCTTCATTAATTAAACAGGAAAGTTAACACTGTTAGCAACATTAGGAATGAAAACTCATTTAAATTGTTCTGAAACAAATCAGAAAAAAAAAGCCGATGCATTCAGAGGACGACCTTTGAGAATTCTGGCTTCATTAACATTTCAAACAGCACAGCACAACATTAAGACAGGAAATAGACTTGCAATGCTATCTGACTGCAGAAATATATACCATTAACATGCCCATAATTAACAGGATACCAATGTTTGGCCCATTGTCTCTGCTAATAATGGTGTAACATGCAAATGGGATTTCTCCTAACAAAATTGAAGGGGATATTTAAGTTTATTTTACCTCTTAAGCATACTGAGTAAAGCCAAATGAGCCCCTTTTCTGTTCTTTGAAAGGGATGCCCTCCATGCCTGCCCTCCCAGGCTCACATGGAACAATTACGGAAGGTAGATACAGGCTGCACTTAAAACACAGAAGCCACTCATCCTTTCCTGTCTTACAGCAGCAAGCTAACTGGGGAGCTACCAGTCACCCATACAGGTGTTACAGAAAGCAACTCAGATGCCCACATCACCCTTTCCGCACAACACCGTGATGATAACAGATCCCATTCCTCTGAAGGGGATCGCTTTCCCCAAGACACAACAGCAAAACTCTGCCCATTCCTAGCTGTTCAAAACACTGAGCTCCCATGCCATTTCTTGGTGCCTACCACGTGCCAGCCAGAGAGGGACACGTTGAGCGCGATGGTATGCCCCACACCCATAGGGTTGGTAACTGAGCATGCCCTTTTAAATGCTTCAGGATTTGGGATCTTGGAGTACAAGGAAAAATAAGCCACCTAAAACAAGGCTTAATAGGGAAATAGTATCTCCTCTGTCAGGGCAGACCACCACTATGGACTCAGTGGGCTTGATTTGCTATGAGAGGACTTCAGTGCAACACACCAAAATCAGGCTGAGCTGAGGTGCCACCAGAGGTGCTGCAGGTGGATCAGGGTCAGCGCAAGGCCTGGAAAACCAACAGGTTACCAAATTACTTTGAGTTCCCATGAACTTCATCCTCCTTTTGTATAAACAAGTGGTAATATTCATCTTTGTGAAATAGGCTTAGGCCCTTTCTTAGGCTGCAATTAACTAACACATCATTTACTGCCCAGATAGGGAAGCAAGCTGCTCCTGCAGCAAGCGGTTCCCATTGCAGCCAGGTTAGCCAGGGTCCAGCTGGTGCATGTTTCAAGGCAAATGTCTATTCATTCCTAATGCCATATCCTTTATAGGGATGTTTTTTAAAAAAAAAACACGTTTTGTTTTTTCAAACGCACACACACAGAGACCATACATAAGAGCGTTTCTGCTCCAGTTTCCCCAGAAGCATTCTGCAGCCCGTTAGACCTCACTGCTGGGAAGCACTGCCCCAATATTCAGCCTAGAATCAATTTAATTCTGTTTTCCCATGTTAGACCTTCTCAAATAATATCCGTCCTTTGTGGTGTTTGTATTCACAAGTTGTGGCACTTGTTGGCTGCTTGGTCATCAGCTGACAGGTTGTAGGACTTTTAATCTCTCTTATGTCAGATCAGCTTGGAAATCTGGTAAACCCTAGCCATGCCTTACGATAGAGAAGTGAGGCACAGTAAAAAGTTCTTAACAGGGTCCTGCCTCTTCCCAGGGCACAACAAAGGGCTGGGTGTGACAAACTCCTGAAGTGACACTGTCAGCCCTACAGTTCTGCGACTAAATTTTCAATCTATTCCCCTGTTACTCCTTTTCTATGCAGTCAGAGAGGCTGAAGTAACAGGGAATGCAGCTTACTCTCCTGTAAGGGACTAGCGGGATACTCTCTTTGTATTAAGACATCATTTAGATTATGAGTGTGCTTACAAAGTCACAGAAGAACCAGACAGATACTTAGCTAGCTGATTGTCTTGGTCATATAATAAGCATGGACTAAAAGGTCCCATCATCACGCTGTTACACAATTACTGCTGTGCCACAGATTATGTCACCAACCTACTAAGGGTTAAGGAAATAATTATTGTGGGGCTGAGAGACTTAGTAAACAGCAGAAGTTCAAGGATGAACCAGATTTGTTGATCCCAGCAGAGAACTACAATTAAGATGTAATATTTTCTTAAGTCCATCCCTGCCGCCCCCCCCCCCTTAGTGTTTATCAGTATTAAAAATGCAATTTATACTTTGCAGTTCTCTAGATCAGCCAGTGTATTTCACAGCAGGCAGGTAAGATTAAACTGTCCATCACAACAAGCTGTCCTTTCCCTGATCTTATATTGTCAAAGCCTATTGAGATTAAAGCCACAGGAACTGGAGGAAATGCATTCATTTGCTTCAAGTTCATGGTTTTATGAAGTTAGCTCCTACACACCTGTAGTCGTCTTTAATAGAAATAGCAAAATCCCAAAGTTCCCTGTCGTGGTTTGGCCTCAGAGGGCAACAAAGAACCATGTGCTGCTCTCTCGAGCTTTCCCAATAGGGGAAAGAATCGGGGGGGGGGGGGGGGGGGGGGGGAAGGCAAAACTCGTGGGTTGAGACAAAGGCAGTTTAACAGAACAGCAAGGGGAACAGGAAGACAACAACAATAACATGGATAGAGGAATATACAAACACGATTACGTCGCCCACCGACCAGATCCCAGACGCCCCAGCCCACTCCAAGCCTTGAATTCTTGCCTCCTCCCCTGGCAGCTCCGAGTGGGCATGGCTCACATGGGATGGAATACCTGTGTCCCTGACCGAGCCTGGGGAGAATTAACCCTATCGCCACCAGAATCAGGACACTGCCTCAATGGTAGTGAAAGAGTTTGAGAAATATTATATGCATTTGCCAAACTCAGTCATAGAACGTCATAAAATATCTTCCCAGGATGCTCTAAAACAGCGGACAGTAAGAGAAGAAACATTCTGGGGCTAGTCTGTTTAAAGAGGAAAAGTACTTACCCCACTTAGCAAGATTGAAAGAAAAAGGCTGCAAGCGGCTTTCCCTTGCACAGGACTCTTGCCCAACCTCCCACACACATACCAGTCAGCAGAGTGGTCTGAAGGTGAGAGACATTTTAAAACGCTTCACTGCTTCACACACCAGCACCCAAAAAACCCACTTCTGACTGAGTCAATGCTATGGCTTTACTATATCAGTCACGCATGATCAGTCATACTGATCTCAATAGTACGTATGCAAGGTGCTTCTAGATTCATTATTGGTAAGCTCCTTCCTAGGTCTGAAAACCAGGAAAAGTCACTTTATTATGCAGCCCCCTCATGTTTGTTCTCCAGTCTAATATTCCTATTCTCCATTCATTTCACTAGCAATCTTCAAGCTGCACCTATTGTGCCAGCTGTAAATCCTCTAGGGCCACAACACCTACTCCTCTTGCGACATAGTGCTCCTTGTCAGTCAGTTGAGCCGATTTATTTGGAAAAAAGTCTTTGTGCCTTCCTTGGGGTTGAACAGAGACTATAAATCCAGGGATGACCACACTAGCATTTAAAAAAATAAGTATATCCGTATTACCAGCTAGCTCAACGTAGCTATTGCCTTTTCTCAGGCAAGACTGAGCACTCCAAAGGGATTCGTATCTGTCCAGAAGCAAACTTTTGCAACTTGGTTCCGAGTGGTGTTGAATACCTGGGGTAAATTAAAAACAAACAAACAAACACGTGCAAGCCAGCCAGCTGACATATCCAGGTAAGTTAGTCAGCACAAGCTAACTGAAGTTGCAAAACTCCCTGGGGCATCCTGACACCATGACAGTGGGAAAAAGGAAAGAATAAGTGGCTGCATGGAGAAAACTGCTGCTGGGAGCTCTCCATGGAGCTCTGTGTCAGAGCCCAGGTGTGCCCCACAGTTTTATTTGTAGTGTAAATAAGATCTATCTCTTTCTTTCTGGAACTGTGCTCAAAAGCGGAGAAGTGATCCTTCCAAGATCTCAGAGCAATACATGGAAAGAAGGCCCTCTAGGATGCCCACATCTTTTTGTGCTGCCTCCACAGACCAAACTTTACCTTTGGATGCTCACTGACACAAAGCCCTATTAACACACAATTGAAGGAATTTAGGGAGCATTTTTCTTAGAAGCCTTTGCTAGATACCTTTTATCATTCCTAGTCAAAAACACTTTCTTCTACTCACTAAAGTCCCCTGCTACTTAAAAAGCAGAACTGCCTCAGGACAGATGTGTCCCTACAAAGAAGCCACAGAACACAAACTTCCTGTCCATGCCTTCATGGATGAGTCACGTCCTCAGGGGTGACAGTCAAATGCAGACAAATTAAAAGCTTTCACAACTCAAGAGAGAACAGAGTGAAAAGGCAGAAGAGTGAAAGAGTGAAGGGCTGAAAATATTTGCTCCTCAAAAGGACTGATTTTTAAATTCTCCACTTCACCCATATTGAGCAGCAACATGAAACCTTGTCTATTTAGATGTACATTTCAGTCAAGAGCAATAGGCTCAATAACTCCAGCAAACAGGCAACAGCTGAGGATAGGTAAGCATAATTATTTTTCTAGCTCTAATCTGCTAGTTGATAAAGTATACGACTAGTTGTGGTTGGTTCTTCTCCCCCTTTTAACAGGGATAACACTAGCTACATGTCCTCATGAAACTCCTCAGAGGCTTTAAACTGCAGGAGCTGGGAACTGAGGGACGCAAAGCCTTCCAGTTTCACAGTCAAATTGGAGCTGGGTGAGGATCTAATCCAGTACTATGGTGGCTGTTATTTTTGCAGGATAAGGCCTGTAGACAGGATCTTGAATCTAGATGCTTCTGTTTCAGAAATGGCAAAAATTAATGTCCTTTTGCTTTGCCCATTTCCCCTCATCAGCTTCCCTCCCACCCTTAGGTCTGGTAGTCCACATTGTAGGCTCCGTTTGAGGACCTCTTTGGTGGGAACAAGCACATCCTGTAGCAATCATGTTCAAGATGATTGCTGCTGTTGTGCTTAAGCTCAACATTGATTTGAGGTGCCTGAATACGTGCCACTCCCCTCCACACAATAAGCATTCGCTGCCTTTTGTAGGATACTCAGCTCTAGACTTCACTGTCCATGTAGCAGCAGCTTTCCTTTGAAGCTGTGCCCACTTAAACAAAAGCATGTCCCATTGATGATTTGTTAGTAGCAATGCAGAAGACCAAAGGTACCAAAATGGATTCCTCAGTCCTAGTCACATTTTTTAAAGGGAGCACTACTAAAACGTGCGTACCCTTGTCAAGATGAGACTAGCTTTCAATACCGGTATAGCAAGATGTATTGGTGAAAAACATTTTCAGCAAAGGATTCATTTCCCAGAACAGACAAGGACTGATACCACAGAAGCCAGTTTACTGAGGGGGAAAAAAAAAAAAAGGCAAAATAAAACAATAAATAAAACCAACACACACCACTATGAAGAATAGGAGACTTTTTTCTTGGCAGGATTCAGCAAATGATGTGTTACTCACTGCAATACATATAATTGCTCACACCAAGCACAAACAGAAACGAGACAAAGCCAAGAAGAGGCTCTAGTATAAGTTTGTGAGGAGCTTTTACACAGCAGGGGGACATGGGTGAGATTAACAGAGAAGATGATTAACAGTAAACCACCTCTCTAAATTCACAGCAATGTCAAATCTAATGAGCAGAGGCAACGCCATAGCAGCAATCCACATCAAATCACAATAGCTAGAGCACAGGATCCCAGGAAAGACCTCAGACCTCACGGAAGACATGCTAAAGGTGCACTGAAAACTTATCACTAATCCTATCTGCCCCCCCCCAATATTTTTCAGCAGCAATCACCACAGTACTCAGTCTACTTGTTAAAGTACACAAACAACAGGACAACCAAAATAAAAGGGAAAAAAAAGTAAAAGGTTTCCAGGAAGAGGAAGATATATTTCTAAAAGAATCGCAGCAGTAAGAAAAAAAAAATCCCCATCCAGCCCTGTCGAGAGCCAGTCTCCCTGCATAGATGTTAATGGGCAATAATCAAGAATTTAAATTCCCACAGACTTCAGATGTTCAACCCTAATCAAATATACTTACAGCAACATAAGGAATGGGAAAGAAAAACAAACCCTGCACTGTGACAGACATCCATAGCACTTTCCTGGTCAGGTTAACAGCTGGACAACCAGCAAAGAAACCAGCTGGGAGGTAACCAGGCTTGTTATCCTGCAGCAAAGCTGCTGTAATTTAGCAGGCACAGAGAGAAATCAGCAAAATTTGAGACACCTGAGAGACCACAGGTATTTTTGTGGCAAAGGAAGAGAAAAAGTCTGATTTCTCAGGTGATGAATGGAAGGGGTAAGAGAGTGGTGCAAACACCTGCAGACATCAGCAGCTCTGCAGTCACCAGAGCTTCATACCTTTTGTAGGAGCCACAAATTAATCCATGAGGAACCCACATGTGGGAGCAGTGGGTCCAACCTGAGCTCTCTAGCTCTGAAATGAACTGTAAATGACTAATTAAAGGCCAAATAGTGTTGTTATTACTTGCGTTGTCTGGTATCTTACCCCATGAGTGGTCCCTTTGGCTTCAATTAGTTGCTATCCTGATGGGTGCTGACTAAATAGCAGATAAATGCCCAGTCTTGGCAAATTCTGAAATATTGCATTACTGAGTGAGTTTTCCTCCTGGATGCCTGGATGCTTTGCAGCTAGTTACCTCACTCCAGGTGAGCAATCCAGAGCTTTGAAAGCCCTCAACGCCACCCTTCTTGTCTGAGAAATCTGCTTTTTCCTGGAGATGAATGTTATGAGCTGTACCTGCACGAGTCTCAGCAGGACATGGAGGAGTAGCTGGCTCAGGTGCAGCCTCAACAGAGGGGCTGCAAGGCTCATAGAGTGCCTTCCCTCACCTCCCGAGAAGGGGCATTTTTTAAAAGCCCACACTGCTACCGAACAGCAGACTTTGGACTGTGACCTGGGGGAGCGCACTGGAGAAACCATCTTTCATGTTTCAGTTTTACCATTGAAGAGAGGCAGGACAAGATGCCTTAATGTCAATTATGCCTCATGACAAAGCCTGCTCAGAAGCCTCCAAAATATTCCAAAGAGGCATTTTAGAGCTACTCATCCTATATATACCTTCTGCATTGGGCTGTATGACTCTCCAACACAGTCCAAAACAAAAATACCTAATATATTTATAAACCCTCAGGAAGGAAAATTCATAAGAATTGGCTGTTATTTTTAATTTCACAGCTTTTTGAGTGATTTCAGTAAAAGGGGAGATATCTTTTATGGCTTCTTGTAGCACGTTAAACACAAGACTGGATGCTTCGTATTTATTGTGCAGCCGTTCCAGCTTGCACAGGAACAAGACATTGGTTTGCATTAAATTTTTTTTCCTCTAACATTTATTGCTTCATAGCAAGACCAGATTGACATGTTGTTCTAGAAAACTTAATGTCTTTCCATTTCAGAAGAAAAAAAGACTTATTTCCTTTTAGTTTCTCCGCCTCCTCCACCCCCTCCTCAATAGACAGAGAGGTTTTTCTATGACCCCTGTGAGCACAGGACAACAGAGGGTCATCAGGATAGCAAGCCTGGGGGCAGAAGCATTACAGGAAAAGTTGAATTATTTCATCAGAAGTTCTGCTTTTCGCCTGTAACTTCAAGCTGTATCAATTGCTCAAACCCCTTTTGTCAACACAGGTGACTTTGCCAAGCGGAGTGGACTTCTTCGGTGCCAGAGTGCCCAGGATGACCCCAGAGGTCCCCATAAAGCTCCAGGCAATGCCTGTAAGGCAGGAGAGAGGGCCAGGCGCGCTCCAGGGAGCTCCTACAGAGACCGGGTGGTCACACACAGCTCGTTTCCAGCTTCACCGCTGGGCTTAGTTGACAGTCCGGTAAGAGGATTTGTCTCCCCTGTGGTAAATAGGGAAGCTACACGGGAGCTCAAATTACAGATGTTTTAAATATCTCATGAGCCTTTTTTTCCAGCTTGAGCCTTAGCCAGTTGTCAGACAAGCAGCAGGTGCCTTTGCTACCAAGATACAGGGGAAAGAGGCAAAGCACCCAAGTGGAAAAAAACAGCAAAACAGGCTTGGCTTACCCTCACATGTCCCTTCCTCAGATCTTCCCTGCTTACAGCCTTACCATTAGAGGCCAGACTGGCTATAAACTGGGGACAACTAGCCCCACCTTGAAGCCAGTAGCTTTTTTTTTTTTTAATTTGATTGAGCTAGCAGTCAAGAAAGCTGCCAGTGAAGATATAGAGGTCACATTAGTGACTCCACCTGAAGTAAGGAAACACAGCTGATAGAAATGTGAAGTATGCGTAGGTACATCTGCAAAAGACTATCAGAGACTGTGGGCATGAAGGAGGGGAAAACACAAGTTATTCAAAGCATGAGCCAGGCACTTCCTCAAGCAGCCAGTCATGGAAATAAATGGACCCATTTTGATTCTCACCCATTTATAATCACAGAGAAGAATGAAAGTCTTGATACTTTTGAAGCCTGTGGCCATTTAATCACACCAAACCTCATCATTCTTCAAAACAACCAGCTGACTGGCTCCTTTCCCCAGTTGATCTCTCCCAAAACCCTGAACCTTGGTCTGTGCGTGCACAGCTCAGTTCAGAGCAGTGAGGCCTGAGCAGCCCTGGCAATGACTGAGCATCCTCCTTATTCACAGAGGACTTTGGATGACCCAGGAAAGCTTATAAAACAAGACAAACACAGCAAAGATTTTCCTAATTAAATGGAGATCATCAAAAGTAATTTAAGTTTTTAAAGAAATGCTACAGTGTTTATAAGGGGAAGCTGATGCTGCTCAAATGGCTCCTGAGAGGACTATAGGAACAGCAAGTTTGCAGTATCTAGAGCATGTTTGTCTACCAGATACTTAGTAATATATCTATGTACGCTTATTAAAAGTGAAAACTTACACAAACCTTGGCAGTCTAGACACCCACTGTGGATTTAACACATACTGTTCCTTAGTCTATTTATTTTCTCACATGCCTAGAGCACACCCAGTAAACCCAGAAGGCTTCAAGCAAAACCTTCTAGGGTGCAATACCACTGTCATAGGCAGAGGTAGAAAATAAATGACTTCAGGTGCTTTGGGAACATTAGTGGTGCTGCAGGCAGAGAAGCAGGCAGTGGAAAATAAATACAGCTAAACAGTAGGAAATAGATTACTTTTGCTCCTTCAGACTTCCCATTGGGGAAGTGGATGGCAAGTACAAGGCTGGAAAAGGCTCCCAGAGTTACCAGCCCCCTAAACAAGGAAACTATCCTCTTCCTTTTAAATTCTTCAGCTCACCCTGCCAACGTTGTGAAAACCAAACAGCAAGCTGTGGTGAAATCCTGCACTGCTGCCATGGCCAGCACCTGGGCTGCCTGAGAATCAACCAGCTCCAGGGCCAAGACAACTTGGTCAACAGAGAAAATTAAGGTGTCGGGTTAAGATCTCCTTGAGTTACAAAGCAAATGCAGAAGGGACTGGGGGGCTCACAGACTCTTTGTAAGCAGCCAGCCTTGCAGGCATCATCGTTCTGTAGGTAGGAGAGAGACGGCACCCATGTCTACCTCTCCTGCAGGGACCTCTGGACCCTTTTAAAAATGTTTTCCTGTCTTCCATACACACTTTGCCAACTAAGTGTTTCCAGCTCAGTGAACATACTGCACCTAAGAACTATTAAACTGCTCTAAGTCAATGTTAATCTGCCAAAGTGCCCCATAGCAAAAGCTCTACGAGACCATTAAGTACCACTAAGGCAAGAACAGCTTTTGAGCAGTGCTAGCAGTATGAAAACTCATGAAGAGAAATCTTTGTGTACTGACAGCCTTCCTTCCTACCTGTCTGAGCATCCAACATCATGCCAGGGCTTGACTGTTCACAAATATTCAGACACTTCTGTCTCTTCAGGCTTTTTACATCAGGTAATTCCATGGGAAAATTAACCACCTTTTAAAAAGAACGAGAGAAAACTCTGTGCAAACATCCAGCCTTCCCCCAGCCTTAGAAAATATTCCCACATAAAACTCAAAACTCAAAGCAGAGGGTGAGAAGAATCAGTTTGGTTCTTCTCTTTTAAACCTCATGCTAGGACAGCATTAGGAGTTGGCAGCACACTCACAACCCATCAGCAGAGACGCCTGATTGAGCGTTGCCATGTGTTGTAGTGGTGTCACAAGCAACAGAAAGACAAAAGGAAATATGTGACCTTTCCTCGATTTCTTCCCATGCTCCTAAGATCTTTGGGTGAATCATTGAATGAACGGACACCAGCAGCTTCTCCATTAAAATCATAAGCAACTTAAAAAGTTATGAGTTGTATTTGATTTTTAGCCTTCTCTACGGAGAGATTTTTGAAATAGCACTGTAAAAACATAGCAAGGAATTTTAAAGAGTAGCAGTTTGCATTATTAACTTGAATGAATTTTAAAACTCCAGTTTTACTTTTAACTTCTTTCCTTTTCCATTATTAACTTTCCTCTATGCCGTACTCGGCATAGCCCCATGTAGAAATATGCTGAAGTAATTTAATATGAAGATGGAGAAGGCTCAGATACTTAGAGCACATTCACATCCATCTGTAGAAAAAATGGTCTTACAATCTTTTCGACAACTAGAAATGAAAGAGCACCCCCATGTCTATTCTTATCTGAAGATTTCGGAGCAACTGAGTATCTACGAAGGTTCTGGAGGAGCTGTTGACCTGACAGTAAGTCAGAGGAGCAGATAGCAGTACAGGCCAAGCAGCCAGACCCATCTTTACTCAGAAATAAGGCACATCACCCTGTGCAGCAGAATGGGCTTGAAAAATGGGGGTCTGCAAAGTAAGAATGTTAGACATGGATAGCACCATGTGTGGGGTTACTGCTTCTCTGGGAGAACTCAGCAGTCACCTGTCCTTGCTCCCAAACTGGCTCCGACTCCAGCTGACCCCTGTCAGTGGGAGGTGCCGGGTTGGCAACCTCCAAAGCCTGGAGGGTCACATCATTGCAGAGGTACAAGCCCTGCAGCAAATCAACCCAGGTATCGTGCTATCAGCACCCAATGCTTCAATTTCAAAAGCTGTCCCAGCTCTGGAGCAAGGTCAGCTATTGAAAGGTCGGGGTTTTCCATGTACAGCATCGCAGACATCCAGTGGGGTTGGACATCAGCAGGGTGCAAGTGGAGAAGACCTTCTGTAACTCAGAAAAATAAGGTTTCATTGTACCGTTCTGCTAACACTCAGCAGTGGTGAGGCTGGTACAAGCTATATGTGTTTGAGGATGAAAAGGTTTTTATTTTATTATGAGAAAGGGAGGAAATACTCAAGTTATTAAAATCTTGCTTTTAAAACTGCCTCTCATCTAGAAGTGAAATATTTAGCAAGCTGAGAGGTAACTGTATTGACACAACATGGCTGAGAGAAGGCTGAATTCCTCTGCAGCAGCCAGGAATTGTTTGTTTTCTGGGTAAGAGAAGGTTAAAAAAACCTTCATGTGGAAGCAGGAAGACTTTATGGCATTTACAGAATTAGCACAGAGGAGAAACCTATGGTTCAGGATATTTCCAGGACAGACTGCAGCAGAACTGCAGGGGAAAAGAGAAAGGAAAAAACAAAAGCATTAAAAATATATATATAGTTAAGCTACCTAAACAGTAAAAAAACAAATGAACAAAAAAAGTTTGGAAGGTGTAAAACTCTCTGCATTGCAATGGTTTAAACAAAAACAATTAAAAAGAGATTTTATACTGGGTACTTTGCCAAAATAGAGCAAACATTAATTAGTGGTCATTCAAGACAGGTACTCTGAAAATGTTAATTCAAAAGGGCTTTCAATTAACAGAACACAATTTGTAGGGAGATGCCTAGGAAAAAGATTAAGCCTTTGCTTTTGGGTTTATCGAGACGGGTGTGAGGTCTAGTCCAGAAACCGTAATCAGACCATATTGCTCATTCCTCATCTGCTGGAGCTCTTCAGGGGCAAAAGGTGATCCAAGCCTTCCAACACCGGAGAGCTTTTAAAGATCCTTGTTACCAGGAATAAGACGCTATTAAGCTCAACTTGCAGCCCCACGTGAGAAAAGAAAGATCAGCATTTTCTAGTCTGAGCGTTTGACCTGAGGCAGAAGTGTCATTTGCTTCATGAAGGGTTGACTCCAATCCGAAATACAGCCCTGCCATTCTGCGAAACACATTCCTCCCTTCAGTCCTGGCATGACTACTGCACGGTCACATTCAGATACCACGAGACTTTTTAGTTAAAAGAGAGTCCATTTGCAGCTGAGATATCATTTCAGAAGCTGCATTCTGCTGTAAGCAACGAGTTACAGAAAAACGTGTTGCTGAGCGAAGTTCAGGCACTGTGAACGTGTTGTAGCTGTAATACGAGGGAGAACAGAGCAGAGGAAGAGAGCATCTCCTCTCAGGGGAAAAGCAGTCTCACTGATAGATGAGATAAGACAATTAAGAGCTAAAGGAGAGCAGATCAAAGGCTGAAAACTAAAATCAAAGTCTTAATACAAGCTGCCCAGGCAGGTGCCAAAAGCACAGAGCGTGGTACATAGACCAGGGCAGGCAGGAAAGAAAGCAGCAAGCTGGCTTGCTTTTGACCTCTCTTTAAGATGGGAGAAGAAAGAAACCTGAACCCTCTGCCTGAAAGAAACCCTCTGCCATGCAGAGGGGTGCAGGAAGAATCACAAGCTGCAAAGTCCGACCTGAGCACGTTGCATGCAGGTAGCAATAAGGATCCTGTCTTTGCTATCTCACAGCCAACCCAAACAAGGGCCAGAGGCGTTTCACAACCTTTCCTGAGGACAAAGAACATTTGAGCCCCAGGACACTGGCACACACACAGTCTTGCACAGTCTTGTGCCTGAGAGCTAATCATCTCCCAAGACAGGTGTAGGGGGAGGGGAGAGGAGGGGAGAGGAGGGGAGGGGAGGGGAGGGGAGGGGAGGGGAGGGAGTTTGATTTCAAAGCTGTCAACAGAACTTGCACCGGAGGGCTTGACGCACAGATATCCTTTAAACAATAATGCTGATGTGCACTGGACTGTTAATAACAAATACATATCAGAGAGAGAAAACACACATCTCCTCAATGCTGCTAGGGCAAAAGGCTCTACAATTGTATTGTCAGATACGTGCATCAGATGCAACAGTGCAGGTTACAATGAAGTGTGCACCTCAGCAAAGACAAATATAGCAGTATCTTCAAAGGAGAAAAAGAAAAATCACTTGTGAAACGTGAAACTCACACAGGTCTTGGTACAGAAATTTAACAGTACTATTTGAGCCAGATGCAGCTGCTCATTGGCCTTGAGTATTGTACACAAGAGGCACAAAAGCTAGAGAATTGTATTGCCAGGTAAGCGTCCCTGCTAAGTAACCCTGATTAATCCATCAAATTATGACAGTGTTCTGAAAGGATGAGCAATGCTGCGAACTTCACGGTTCAAGGCTTCACAGTTGAAAGAAATCATCTCTTGTCAGCTTTCCGCAGGCTCAGTCAACTCCACAGATACTGTATCACACAGGTTGAAATCCCATTTTCAGTTAACAAATGCCCTTGTTGGCTGGGTCTAGAGGAGTGCCTGGGAACATTTATGAATGAGGTATCGTGTGCTGAATGATGCCCTCATGCACGGTAGTGCCTTTGAGGGATGCACAGGGACTGCAAGAAAAATATTCTATCCATTGGAGAAACAGGACATGAAGATGAAAGGTCTTAAATGTGGTCTAAGTCGGAAGCGTATGACACAGGAATCAAAATGTCTGCTCAAGGGGATTAGAAAACAGAGCTACATGGCACGTGGGATGTGCTTGCAGAGAAACCACCAAGTGTCACCGCATTCTCTGCTGGTTATTGGAATTTCTTACCACCAACAGAACAGCCACAAGCAGCAGAACTGCCGCATGAGCTGGTGACTTGAGGCTGGGACTGGATACTCAGGGCAGATTTAGAAAAATAAGAAAGCCAACAGCAAAAGGTATGAATAGAGACTATCTAGCTGGACTATACAAACTACAGAGTTTTGAACGTGCTGATACAGTCAGAAAAATAGTCTCTATTGCTTCTCACCTCCCCTGTAGCCTACACATGGATGTTTTCATTAAGTTATTAGGTACAGCTCATTATAAGGGTGTCAGGATGTTTGATCGAGCATTACTGTTACAGTGCAGGAAGAGCACTAACAAACAGGAAAATTGGAGGTTCTTTTTCAAAAACTCTGTGACTAACAAATTGTAGAAACCCATACTCTATAAAAAAAAACAAAGCTTCCTTCAGAGGAAACAACATGACCCCATTGTGATGGCATGGATATTTCCCCACTTTGCCTGGACTGCAGACACCAAAACAGTTTTCAGTGCAACAGCATTTATCTGGATATCTTTTAGTCCACTGAAATAAAAGCATCCCAGATTTGTCAGATTCACTGACGTTCATGATGAACAGCCAACAAGCTTTGGAGAAAAACAAAACTTTTTTAAACTTTTTTTTTCCCCTCTTTCTTCTGGCAAAGTGGTGGGGCAAGCTCTTGAGCAATATCTTGGAAGTAAAGTCACAAAAGAAAAGCATGATGTGAGTAAAGGCAAACTGACCTGTACTTGAAATCTAATTTTCTGCCAAGGAATTATTTAAGGTTTCTTCAAGACACCTTTTAGCAAAGATACTACTGATGCCAGAGGTATGAGATGCGTCAAGGTACAGCAAGATATTCCAATTAGATGACATCCTTTCAGACATCCTTTAATTGCAACAGGTAAGCATTGGCCAAGCTGAAGAGAGCTGTCTGCCAAAGGGGACCCTGCTCTAGGCCCTCCCTCGCACTGGTGGTACCCGCAGTTTATCAAAGTGACACATCAAAACTTCAAAGCAGGTCCTGGGTCCCCAGTTTTCCTCCTTTCTTGCTAGTCAGTTTACAGAGGCTGATTGCATTTACAGCCTTGATGAGCCCTGTGCATTTGCGAGACCACAAATTAAATATTGCTTCAGCCCATGCGGGAACATAAGAAGCCATTTTGACACGTTGGTGTTTTACACCCTCTCTAGCTGGATGATCACCTTTTCACCTCTCAGACACCTTCTTTCCTAGATCACATGTGTTCCATTAGGAACTCACTCCTGGATCTGTAGTAATTGTAACTTGCATTTAATGAGAGAGATCTGCTCTGAGAGCTCTGTCAGACAGAACCTGCTTACGCCCCTCTGCAGTTAACCCTCAACACTGATCGTTGGACAAAGTGGTACCAGCCCTACACCAGCCCCCACCTGCCACCGAGATGGAGCAAAAATGATGCTCTCTTCCTTCCCTTCCTATTCTGGTGCCATAACTCCATATCCTTACCTCTACAGCCTCACCCACCCAGCCCCTACCTTCTTAGACACACGGAGACACCTGCCTGCGTCAAAAGCCCATGGACCTGGGCCTTGGGATCAACATTTCCATCCCAGCTGGTCCATAGGCAGCACTTGCTTATGTGGAGAGCCTCCTTCTGCAGCCCAACGGCTACAGACAGCTGCGAACTGCCTCCTCTTTTATTGTGAAGCCCTTTCTAAAAATGATGAGCTGCTTTTGTGCTCCTGAAGTAACAAAACACTCGGCAGGGTGACTGGCAAATGGACACCAAACCAATGGACAGAACATCCATAGCCTTTCAGAGGTCTGTTATGTGAGATACCTGAGCTGTTGTACAGTAAGAGGCATGTTGGCTAAGGAGGATCTCTTATTAAAAAAACCCTATATTAAAAAAAAAAAAAAAAAGCTTATAAAGAAAGGTGAGGGATCTGAAAAGTACAGAAAAGGAGGTGTAATGAGAAGTCTATGAAAAAAAAGGGATAGCAAGGAGCAGAGCAAGTGTATAAGCTCATTGGAGGTTGGCTTTCTTATCACACGTGAGCCTTGCGTGTTATGTCAGTAGAGCCTGTACCTGCATCCAAGCACAAAGCAAACCCCCCTGAATCATCTGTAGTGCCACTAGGTAACTTCATCACCTGAGCTTGGGTTAGACAATGCTTCGGATCAAGAAAAAAAAGATAAATACATTTTTGGCACAGCACACCAATTCACTTATGTGTCTTGCCTGAAGCCAAAATGTCAAGTAAGACGGTGGTAGGCAACCTCTTAGCTTACCTTGTTTTGAAATTTGGTTTCCCGAAAAGGATCTCTGGTGCTCTGGAGGGGGCAGAACTTACAACCAGCTTCATCAGAAAGTTGCTAAAAACCATCTCACACAACTGTCAACTGCCCACAGATGAAAAGGGTGAGCAGACAATTCAGGTGGCCATACTGAGGATTTTACTGATTTTTGCGTGACTTTGTCTGATGGGAAGTAGGGCTATACTTATGTTTGGAAGGAGGTGAAGGGATTGTTATGCTTCTGTGTTTCATGTGGAAGAGCCTGAAGCATACTCAGTGACGCTGCATTTCGCTTACCTTTAAACTCTAAGTGTACCTCTGGGGACCATGAAGTTCGTGCTGAGAAATAACAGCAGAAGAAAAAAGCTTCTGAACCCACATCAAAATATTTGAAAAATCTGATGGGGAGGTAGAGAGCGCAGGAGCTCTCAGTGCAGCCCTCTTGTCAGGAGTCTTTCAGAAGGAGATGGATCTGGCAAATTATTGTTACTGGGACAATAAAATTTATATCATACTGTGAAGGAAAGGGAAATAGCCCTGTAGCAAAAACAGAGATGGGAAAAGTTGTTAAAAGTTATTCACTGCAGCACTTTTTACCTTCTTGTAATGTTTTCCCCACATCTCTATGTACTGGTGTCTTTTGATCTACGTGTCCTCCTTTATGGCAGTTCACAGTGGGCTGTGAGAGACACGCAGCACGGAGCAAACCAACTAGCTCACATGCAGACTGGAAGGAGACGGGGATTCAGACACCAGGGACCAACACAGCAAAAGTAAAAGGTGCCTTGGCCTTTACCTACTGGCATCCTGATGCCGTCTGTAGCACAAAAACTTTGAACCAAAACCATTTTTGTCTGCATTTCAGGAATGCCTGTGCTATTGATCTGCCCAACTTGGAAAGTGCCAAGTAGACTGATCGGGTATTCATGCCAGCTACTGAAAGGCACATTTGCCAAAATGATAAGGCAGAATCTAAAACTGGGGATGCTTCACAGGAGAGAGAACAGCAACAACCCACCGACAATAAAGGCCATCTGGAGAGAGGAAGAGGTGCTCCAAACCCACCAACACTCAGCCATCACAGGGTACTTACATATTGTTTACAACCACTGACTGCACCAGGCTCAGAAACCTCTTCTTTTCTCCTTTTTGTATTTTTACTTTTTTCTTTCTTTTTTCCTTCCTTTCTTCTTTCTTTTTCTGTTTTTCTTTTTTTTTTTCCTCTTCCCCTCCCCCTTTTTTTTTTTCTTTTTTTCTCTTCCTCCCCTCTTTTTCTTTTTAAATCTGGGTCAGTAACAAGCACATGAAAGTAATTTCCAAGGATGCTGCACAACCTAACTCCACCTGCCTAACCTTTGCCAACCTGTCAGCCCCACCAGGCTGCACAGGCAGCGGTAAGCAAACCATCATTCTGCACTGTATCTACACCCTGCCTCCCGGACTTGTGTGCACCAGGAGGCTCTTCCTGGGAGACACGTTGCTTGCGAGCTACGACCAAGAAACCACACAACCACCTCTGTCTTGAACTCAAACTCCTGCCTGACACCCTGCTGGATAAAATATTTAGTAATAGTCAGCACAGATGGCAACTGTTACCACTTATTTGGGAAGGATGAGGAAAATAAGAAATTATAGATTCTTGTACAGAAGGGTCATTTCACTTCTGACCCCGGGCGGTAAACAGTCCTAGTTAGCAAAACTTAAATGGCCTTAAAAAATATGCAGGTGACTGAAAAAAAATATCCCATTATCTCCTTGTGCAAGCGAGCTGCTGTACTGGCGATCCGACAGGTAACTTGGCAGCACACCAAGCACTGCCTGAACCTGCTCTGCTGAGGCGCAGGTTCCAGCTCTTTGTCCACTTACTCACTTTGCCTTCAGCTTTCCACAGAACGGTGCCCTAAATTCTGTTAAAGCCACTCTAACTAAGTGAAGAAGAAACTTCAAGGTTTTTGCTCAACCCCTAAATTCCCCAAACTGGCCACAGAAGAAAATCTGCACTTTACGTTCCCAGTGGAGGAAGGCTGGCTGCGGCGTTCCCCGGGCACCCCCTGCCGCCCAAGCCCTACCAGCATCCCTGCAAGCCTCCTCCCTTTGCTTAGGTCTCTTACAACAGTGATGTGAGGAAAGAAAGACCTTTTCCAAGAGGAGCTTTTTTTTTTTTCTTTTTAAGGAATAAGCTAACTGCTTCCATCGAGAAATACTGAACATTTTCGATAGTCGATAACAAAGGCGCTTGAAATCTCATTACAGCTTCAAACGTTTCAGCATCTTGAAGGTTAGCTCAGTGTATTCCCTCCAAAGGTTTGCTGGTGCAGAATTAACCAGAACCTACATAATTTCTTTTACAGGCAGCATCGTTTCTGATATCTTCAGAGATAACCGCACGGATCAGAAGGATTATTGTGGCATTAACTGCTCTGATTACATTCCCTACAGTTTAATAACAAGAGCAGTGAGACTGTAGGTGTATCAACAGAGTTTTGGATTTGTGAGCAAAGAAAGTTGGGGGTTATTAGCAAAATGTGAGAAAAGAAAAGGTCACACACTCAAATGTGCCTCTCAGGACACAGCTGACATATTCCGTGGGGCAAGAAAAGTGATTTCTCAATATAGCATCATGAGTTTTCTGATAAGAAGCCATAGGGACTTTGTTAGGAAAGCTGTAGATCCATCTTGTCACATCCAGAGTGCTTTGGCTGTGAACTTAACCCATAAAAAATAAGGCAACCACATTTTGTAACATCTGTCTTTTAAAGATATTAGCTACGGTGTGTGCACGCTTTATGTTCCTATTTATCTGCTGGTGTCTACAGTGATAACTGCACCAGCTCCTGGATTTTTTTAATCAATAAGAAGAAACTTACTTTCACTGGAAATAAAAAGCCAGAAAATGGGGTCTCAGCAAAATGGTGGCTGTTAATGGCACTGTTGTTCCTTCTGTCTAATGTTTTCCCCAAGGAAGTATCCTGCGACGGAAAGTTTTTGGTTGGTACTTCACGGAGGAAAGCAGAGAGGTAGCTGAAGAACCTTACAGCTAAAATTACAAGCTACCAATAGGATTAAACGTATTTTTTCCAGGCACATTTACTGAAGATAATACTGAAGTTTACAATTCTATTGTTCCAGCTTCCTGTGCTTGTTAAAGTGCAGAAGACAATCTGTAGTTGCTTATTTTGTATCTAAGCAACTGTCAGACTCTCTATCTACTAATAAGAAAGGGTATAATTATATGCTGCTACTTTAATTAGCAGCAGATGCCTATGTTTATGAAATAAAAATGTAAGATTTTCTGAAGTGCAGAGTCTTGCTTATATGCAAATTGCAAGAGCCCTTTTGTAGGCTCCTAGAGGCTTTGTTTGGCTGTGGCAGCTTGCTCAGGGCAGGACACGGGACACGCACAGCTGCTGCGCCTCAGACCATGGGCTCGGAGCCTGGCTGCACCAAACGCCGGTTTGGGAGAGCCACAGGCCAAGGATAAATCAGGGTCTAATGGTACCTTTCTGACCCTCCCAGTGCTGGCATGAAGCAGGTGCTTGTTTCTGATTCAAAGACCAAGAACTGCCAGCGCACAGCCTGCTTCGGGCTACCTGTTTCCGTGCCGCAGGGGCTGCTTTCTGCAGGACGCGGTTGCAGAGCAGGCAACACAGGTGAAGAATCCTTATCACCAATTTCTGATCTCATCGAGGTGCTTCAGCAGCACATAGTGATGCAATGCAGCATTTTTCTTCAGAAGGAATAACAACAGGGGCTATTGCTGAGCATCCTTCTTTGCATCTAAGATGAAAAGAGTACCAAGAAAAAACAATAAAATCCACAGTCTTTCAGAAATCCATGAAGACACACGCAGACAGAGCATACAGATGAGAATAACCTTGTCCAGGATAGAAAATACTTGTTAGATGAGTCTCTAATTTCCATTATTCAGTATTTTTAGTCTTGTTTCCATGGAAACAGCACTTGTGCAATGATGCTGTCCTGCAAGGGAGTGAGTGGATGCACACATATGTATGTACATCTGTGTATTCTTCTCCTGGCCTCCAGCAACTTTGAACAAATTTGCCAGAAAAGTTGAGGTTCCAAGGATAATTAGACACAAACAGTTTTGTGAAAGCATCCAGGCAAGGGATAATTGATCTTGTAAGTTCTCCAGCCAAAGAAATCTCATTAGACAGTAGAGAACCTACATGAGAGGGGAATGATGCCACCCCTGTAACCGCTGCATGTCCAGAAGGTGACTCAGTAGGAAAGCTCCTGCTTGCTTGGATGTCAAACACCGTGACACTCTGCCTGCCACAAGGCACAGTTCCATGGGAAATACGTTCTTGGGTTTGGAATTCAAGGCTGCTGTTTAGAAACTGTCAAAATGCAAGACATCCTGCCCGAAGGTTTGGGATGCCAACAGAATAAGCAACACCTGTCTTGCCTCTTACCATCATTTGGGGTGCTTTGCCCTGACACCTGCCCTCTTCAGAAAATGAAGTATTCAACCAAGTTTGGCCCATCTCTTCATCCCTTCAAGGTGAGCTACCATGCTGCCTCTCACAGCCATGCATGCAAGAAAAGGGATAGGTTGGATCATCAGGCTAAATTAGAGAGAATCTCTAATTTATAAACTCTAATCATCCATCCCTACATTCCATATTTCAGGAAGAGATGAAATCCTGTAGCGAACCTTTATATTCACAGTTTCTATGCCAATCCCTCACTGTTGCTAATCCACTTACAAGAACTAAGTTACACAAGACTGCACCCTAGTAGGCTGCAAGAGCATGCTAGCGTATAACCCCTACCTTTGTCTTCTTTTACTACATTTCTAATCTCTAATCCACTCCCTGCAAGAGCGGGCAGCCATTTCTCTGCTCACCGCGGCAGAGGCTGTCAGCAGAGACACACACCAGATGCTTTCCCACAGAGCCCGATTTTGCTCTCGCCCTTACTCTGTGGCTCTCAATCAAAATTCAAGGTCATTCTGATCACAGATTTCTGTTTGTGTTTGGTCTTCCCCACGCACAGCGTTCACGCACAGTATGCGAAGCAATGCTTCCACAACAGGTATCGCTCAGAGCACATATGGAGGCAGAAGGATCTGGTTGAATGAGACACCTGCTCGCTGGAGCGTCTGCATCTATTCAAAAGCTTTAGAGGCTAGTTTCTCGTGTAGGATATTTGTGACAAAGCCCTGTCAGTGTCATCTTGAATATGCTTTAAGAAATCATCCACGCTTAAGGTTAGCTGCATAAAACCGCTGTGACTCGTATTAATCAATGCTCAGGAAGAAGAAAATTCTGTTTACACCTGAGGTCATTTTCAAAGTGATGTTGAGCAGTATTTCAGGATTATCCTCTTCACAACGCGGGCTTTGTACCTCCTGCTACACACAGAGACAGTTTTAATAACCTGTGTGCAGGTAACATTCAGTAACAGGTAAAAATCTACTGAGTGTGCTCCAAATGCCAGCACGTTTTCTGTGCCGTGTGATACGAATATTATTGCAGCTGTGCAGGGAACAGATCTCTTCACACACCCCCCAGAAGACAGCGAGCACAGCTCAAGGGAATAGTACACCAACGCACAAGAAGTTTCTACTTACATTACCCTGAATTTCCAGCTCACCTCCTCACTCTCCACGGTGGATGAGAGGCCACATGAAAGATAGTCACCACAAAGCCACAGGAAGTAAAAAAATTAGCCCAGGTAAATTCACCCAGGGCACACACTCTTCCTCTGCCATAAGCAGCCTGTTAGAGCGTGTGTAATATTCAAGATCGTGCTGTCAGCTCTACATCATGGCAGAAACCAGTAGGTCTCCAATAGCACTGTCACCTTTGGGACACTTTGCTTTTGCTACCCGACAGTGTAAGCAGTTATCCAAAGTGATGGCCCTTCTCCAGAGGAAGGAGAAGACTCCTTTCTATTACCTCCTCTTCAGAGATATGGAAAAATATTTTATACTAGCAGAGTTATTAACTGGTAATGTAGGACATTGCTATCGGTATTTCACACTACCTACTGCCCTTCTGCCCCTTAATTAAAAATAATGGGCATGAGGTGTCGTTTCACAGAAAATTGGGGTGGGGGTAGAGGGCCTCCATTGTTAAGGCCCACTGACAACCCTATGGTGAAATATGACGTGCTTAACATCAAAGGTGGAACAAAAATCTCTAAATCCAGAAAACTGTCTTCTAGAGATTTGCAGGTAGCGTTTCGATTTCTCTAATATATTCACAACAATCTCTTTTTGTAGCACAGCAAAACTTTTCCGTCCATCATCTTGCATCATTTCATCTTGACCCTTAACAATGCTGTTCAAAATTTTCCACACAAAGCTGATGATGCCATTGCGATGCAGGGATTTAACAGCAGTGATGGAGGATTTGGGCTTATGTTATGTCTTTCCATATAATGCCACCTAGCGTGCATTATACGGAAACTGCCAGACACGCTTGGTTATTTACTTCTTCCTTACATTTGGGGATTGGGAGTGCACCGCAAAGTTTTGTTTACTTCAAAGCAACAAGAAAAAGTGTTTCAATGTGGCCACATGACAATGGTGGAAAACAGCAACACACCAGGCACGTTGTTTTCCACTGGATCTACGTCTGTTTCTGTGCTAGATCACGTACCTTTCCTGCTTATGGAAATTAATACTTGCTGGAAACTAACGACTAATGCAAAATTTACTAATAGAACATGAAATGCGCCTTCACTAATGAAATATAACTAGTGGCAGCAAGAGACTGAATAAAGGAAGTCAGCTTTTTTATTTTAAATAAGAAACTCCATTTGCTTTGAGATACTCCTACCTACTACCAGTTCTTGGGCTCTTGCACCTTGACCTGCTGTCTCTCCTTCCTTTCATAGGCCACGAGGTTCACGTCGCCCCTTTTTGTCTCCAACACTGGAGACTGGCATGGAAGCACCTTCCTTGATTCCTCTACACAGATTGGTCATTCCATGGATGATCCTACTCATTTTTGAGACCTGACTCCCCATTACAGCCAGCCTATGCCAATGCTGTCGAATCCACCTGATCTGCTGCCTCTTCCCTCTTCCATTTTAAAAACTCTCTCTCCCCATCACCAATTCCTACCTTTCACGCAGCTCTTCAGACACACTGGAAGTCAGCTTCTTGATTAAGTTCTTTGCTTACCATTACACTCCTCCCTTCAGCCAAGGAGGAGGGGAAAATATTAGTTTCCTTCACCTTTGAATTCCTTTTCTGAACTCTCCCTCCCTGCCTGTACAGCTAAAGCTCCGTCTCTTTTTTTCCTTCCTTTTACTACCATTGCTCTTTCTTCTGTTTCAATTAAGCCTTTTCAACTTGAATTTCTTTTTTCCTTGCACCACTTGAAATGTTATGATTTATGACTTCATGATGTCAAAATTCTAGGGCCCTTCTTCCCTGCTCCGTCCTCTTCCTAAACTCATTTGACAAGCCCCCACTCCCTCAGCCATCCCTCAGCTTTCCTTCCACTTTATCCTGGCTCTTGGCACCTTCCCTCTCTAAGTGTTGTCCATCCCTCTGGTACAACATCTGCTGTGAGCATTGCAGCTGCCCCACGGTGACAGAGCTGTTACTGCCGACGTGCTTTTCTCCTGCCAGCAACACGTGCTCCTTTTTTCTACTCCCACTCTCAGAATGGGTCATGATAACACTCGCCACCCACTTTGCTCCGATGTCACTTCAGCACAGCAGCGGTTTAAGCCTGATCAGGTAATTTTGCCCGGCGCCAAGTAAGGTGCGCGCGCATCATCGTTCAGTTGTCATATCAGATGAGGAGAGTGAGTTCAAACCACATGGTAGGTTCAGTAAGAGACTGTCCGTGTATGCAGACTAAAGGCTGAAAATACCCCAAAAAATGCCCAAAAGCTACATAAACCTTGCAGAGCAATAAAGCAGTTTAGGATGACTGTGAAGTCTTACCTATCCCTCCACCTTCACAGCACAGCGCTCCGAGTCCAGTTGGCAGCTGGTCAGGATGGTGGACATGGGCAGCTGATGGAGTTGTCCCTGCACTTGGCTGGTTCTACAGTTCAGGCTCCAGGTCACCAACCAAGGAACGTGCACAATATCCACCTGCACTTAACATTGGCCACACTTAATTAAAAGCAATTTGCTTGTCCTTCCACCCACACGAATGCAAAATCTCTTTTTGCATACAGTCGCACCAAAAAAATATCTGTTGGACACATTGAGCATTTCCCAGTTGTGTGATACCAGCCTGCCCTCTGCTGCAGGTTCAGCACATGGCACTGTGTCGCTCCATGCCCCATTGCCATTTATTTTCTGAGAATGCGAACAGCACAGGCTGGCCCTTACATGAATACACAACTCAGAAAAGTTTCATTTAAACCAGCAAAAATTAAGAAGTCCAACAAGGTGTGACAATGAGACTGCAAAATCCTTAGTAGGAAATACAAAGAGAAAGGAGAGTTTTGTAGGCACATTGTCCTGGTTAAAGTGACACAGGACTAATTTATCTTTCAGTAATTTTACTTTTTAGTTAAATCTCTTCTAACACTTGGGAAGACTCTAGTGTCTGAATTTGTGAAAATATTTACTTTATGGCCAGCTATGGTATGCGGGTTTCAAGGTCTCAGTTTTTGAGAATAGCCAGGTGTGGGGATGAGGAGGAGCGAGACCCGGGCACTTGACCCAAGCTGGCCAACAGGATTATTTCTTCCTATCAATGTCACACGCAGTATAAATTAGAAAAAGTTTGCTGAGGAGTTCTCTCTCTGCCTTGATGGCTGCGATCCTGAGAACTCCTCGCCCCAGTGCCAGACCCCTGAGCCCTCCCCTTCCTCCTGAAGCCGTAGCCCTTGCAGTGTCCAGCATTTGCTGTCCATGGCTGGGAGCGCACAGCTCCTGCTGATAGAATGGGCTGAGTATAATCCTGCTATATTTTATATTGGTATCAGGAACAATATTGGTTCTTTAGTGTTATTAATGTTTTTTAATCTTATTCTAGTAAATCTGTTTATATTTCAACCCTCAGGTTTCCTTGTTTTTCCCAGATTCCCCTTCCAGGGTGGGGAGGGGTCATTGGGTGATAGAATAATTGTCTAAATGACAGTAAGTTGTTGTGGGTTCCTCAAACCATAACACGTTATCTTCACAGAGACAGCACTGTTGTTAATTCTGCAGTTGTAAGGTAGCTTACATTGAGACCGTAGTGTGCTATGTGCACGCTCACTGTCATGTGCCAAAAAGCGGGCAGGCTGATGGCAAACCCCAGAGGAATGCAAATATCCGTAAGCACTGCACCAGCCAACGTAGAGCGGGGTTTGGCATGTCCCACTGCGGAGTCACTGTGTTCAGGAGGGTATTGTTTGCCTTGAAAATCCTTCTTGCTTAAATTGCTCCTTGATTGGGAGGAACATTCCGGATACAAGATACTGTCTGAGGATACTCTTTAACTGCGAAAACCTCTGCGTTTCAACACAGTCGCTCCAGCGCCAGATATAACGAAGCGAGGGGCAGCCCGAGTCCCCATAGCTCTTTTGCAGAGATAACTTCCCCCCCACACACCCCGCAGGGGAAGGGGCCGCCTGCCCTGAAGGCGGAGGGGTGTCCCGCCGCTGGATGCCTGATGGCGGCGGGGCGGGAGAGGCCGGAGCAAGGCTGCGCCCCAGGAAGCCATTTGCCCCCCGTTCCTCCTACAACACCCCCTGCTCGCTCCTCCTGCCTGGATCACGCAACGCTGCTTCTTCCCCAAAAAATTCAAAGGTGGATTTCCTGAGTGAGCCCAGGCCAGGCGGTGTCAGGGGGAAACGGTTACTTGAGGTCAAAGGTTACCTGAGGTCAAAGGTTACTTTCTCAGGCAGCGTCCAGCCCGGCCTTTGTCATAGGTCAAAGGACACATGTTACTTGGGGTCAAAGTTAAATATCACCTTAAAAAAAAAAACCCAACTTAAAAAACCCCACGCCTTAAAAAAAAAAAAAAGCCTTAAAAAAAACCACCTTAAAAAAAAATTTTTAAATATAACTTCCAAAAGTCATAAAAAAAAATCCAAAAAGCTAGCAGGTTGGCTAATGCTAGTCAAAAGTAACAACAACAACAAAAAAGCCCCAAATCCTCCCCACAAACAATACAAAAAAGCAATTTTGAGACTTGCTCTGCTGTAATAGCTCATCTTTTCAAGAGCTAGAGCTTTCAAAACAGTTTCTTTTAAACTAAACATAGTGAAGTCTTGAAAATTCAGGTAGCTTCATCCTATAGTACACAACCAAAACTTAAACCCACAATCACTCAGATTAGTCTCTTTTAATGTTCCATCAGGATAAACGTGTGCTAGAAAACAAGTTCTGGGAGGCAAGTCACTTCAGAACCGAACACATTTTAGTAACAAAAAAGTGCATCTCTCAGCTAACACAAGGAAAAAAAAATTGCTCTCCGAAGAATTTTCTTGCCATTTTCAGCTACCTGGCAATGAGTAATGTAATTTCAGAACATCAAGGTCCAAACACTGCCTCAAGGTACTTTGAAATAGCAAAGGCCTACGTTCAGCGTACTTCAGACCAGAGCCCACAGATGAGCCCTAAAAGCATTCAAAATAATCCTACATCCTATTCGGGACGATAGTGAAAGAACCATCATTACCTGGCAATGTCAAATTAGCGGTCAGGAAAGAGGACACTTTTTCATATGGTCTGAAACTGTATTAAAAAGGAAAAAAAAAAAAACAAACAACTGAGGAAAGACCTACTAGCCCTGCAGTAGTTTGGTACTTCACCGATGATCTGTAATTAGTTTGCTTCATAAAACTTGCTTTTCTCATTAATTGCATTGAAAGCTTTTTTTTTTTGCAAAACAAAATAAATGCTTGACTTCAAAGTCTCTGAGAGGACATGATTGTAAGTGTTTGTCTCCAACACAGCAATTGCAAAAAGCACGGTATCAGTCTTTTTTGGGGCATGGGGGGGGGGGGGTGGCGTATTAAAAAAAACCTCAGCTTCTTGGAGTGCTGAAGGGGGCCTTTTATCTGCTGGGAAAAGTTTGCCTGGCCTACCCCTGCTGCTGAGAGTCACACAAACCCACAAACCCCAGTCTAACATGAGTTCATGAAAACAAACTTGGAATCAAAGTTTCTGAAGGCAGAAGGACCTGACCATTTCCTTTTCATATAATCAAAGGGAAATACACTCCCATCGGCTTTGGAAATAAACACAACTACCAGGATGTAAACACGGCTGTTACAAGAGAGCTGTACCATATAGTACCACATGCTGAGTGCCTTCACCACAAACCTACTTGGAAGCCCATAACTTATTTCCATCCTTTGCAAAATAACACTCAAGAGAAAAGCCATGAAATCAGGGTTTTCTAACTGATTTTTTTTTTTTTAATAACCTATAGAAGAACAAGATAACATTTCAACCAAAGTCATGACAGCTGCATGCTTAAAAGCAGATACATACATGTCTCCGGATTTTTCTGTTTTTAGGAAAAAAAAAAAAAAGAGAAAACCGGTCATGTGAACGCTGAATGTAATGCATAGATTTCTATACATATTCAAATAATAGCAGACTAAAGCAAGCAGTAACACCACTCGGAAAAAAAAATTATTTAACCATGATTCCAGATCTACGAAGTCTTAAAAGGAAATTTCAGTTGTAGGAATCTTTATGTTGAACCAAGTTACATTTTTATACAGCATTAAAATAAGTTTTATAAATTGAGGCACTAGAAACAAACTTACACAAATACTCAAATGCATCTAATGTGCGAACTGAAAAATCTACAGGCCATAGAGTACTAGAAATATAGAACTTAAAAGGTTGCATTCAACTTGCACTTGCTCACATCGACACAGTGAAATTAGTGGAAAACTACTGCTTTTCCAGTTAGAGTAAAATCAGGTTCTGATTGTTGGTTCCAAACAGTTATCTTCCTGGCTTTTTCTCACTGTCCTTCCTTGCCTCTTGTGTATTCTCATCAGGGGAAGAATATTGGAGAGGTTCCCGTGCCACCCCATTCAGCAATGTTTATTAAGAAATGCAAAGCACTTGTCCTTGTGCACAGTTGTATCTATGGTGCTGTATTCCCTTACTTCATCCTGTTCCCCCACACCACTGAGCTTCTACAGGCTTAATAAATTAGTTTAGAATTAGATATTCATGTTCTACGAGGGATGCTTATTTTTATCTAGTTGTTATTTATTTTCTATGGGGGCTGGGGAGTATTAAAGACAAGTAGTGTTTACAAAGTAAATTGGAGTGATCGCACAGCAAGAAGAACTTGAGACAGAAAGGAAGGAGCTCATGTGGATACGTACACTGCTTTCTTTATGAGGAAGAGTATTCAAGACCCAATGAGGTTTCCACCCAGATGCTACAATAACTGGCACCCTCTAAACCCCTACATTAAAATATACCTCAGTATTTTAATCAGGCACTTAAATAGAAAAACAAAGCAGTAACATTTAACATAGGTATTGTCAGAGCTATTCTATAAGGCCAGAACGTCTTGAACGAAGCACTCCAGAAATTAATTGTCCCACAGAACTAAGTAACTCATGTCAAGGGCTAAAGGAACAGAGAGTCCCTCACTTGACAAACATGTTTAAAAAAAAAAAAAAAAAAAGACTGAAAGATGGTTAGTAAATATTTGGTAGAAGCCATTAACCACAAACTTATATGCTTCACTATCTACTGTAAAATGTAGTGCAAGGCTATTAATCCCTTGAGAAGATGGATCTAAAAGTAAACATTCAATCTGCTTTAATTTACAAGATTATTTTTTTTTCCCCACAAAAAAAAAGTTTCTCCACTGATAACAAACTCCCTGAGGGAACACATTGATTTTTTTCAAGGGAAAAAAGCGATCATTTTAAAACAATCTGAAAAGCCCCAACAATCAGTAGTTGCCCTATTTTGAGCCATAACACATTTCCAATCAACATTTCTTTGGAAAAACATGGGTTAGACCAACCAGTCACTGGTCCTGTAAGAGGGGCCCTGATCTTCCTTCTTTTACAAAGTATTCTGAAGATGAGGGTAATTATTCTTTTAAAACTGTAATGAACATATTTTACTCAAATACACTTCAAAGTTACAGGAAAATTCTACCTGCAAGACTTTATCTACCGACATTTAAATGGTTAATTATAGATTCTGTCACAAAAATACAGAATCAAGGAAGAGAGGTGGAAATTCAGTTGTAAGGCTAAACATTTGAGAAGTTATCTTTATGTTAAGCAAGTCAAGGGACAAATGAAAGAATCTACAGACACACAAAACACATTTATCCGGTAATGAGAATGCCAAGTATTTAAACCATTCTTAAGGAATTTATTTTAACGATGATTTACAAGGCCTTGATTATTAGACAAAATAGCATATTTTAACTAAACTCAAAAAAATACAAACCAATGGAGTATAGAAGGAAATGCTGTATGGTTCTGTAGAATATAACACATCCAGTGCACGCGCTGCTGTACTTTTTCTCATCTGAACCCATTTGTTACTTATAGGATTTTTGCAAAGAAATATTTTGGTCTAGCCAACATGTAGTGCACACAGCTTCAAGACCACTGAATTAGGATCTAATGCCGGCATTAGTCTACAGTCTAAACCACTGCAACAGATCTTTCGGAGTGTTTAGTGTAATCAAAAACTGATCTAGACATTTTTGAGCGGTTAACAATAAACAGGAGTTACAGACTGCATACAGTTCAGTATGGTACATTAACTGAAGCTAAAACTTTTAGTATGCTTATTGCCAATTTCTCCCAAATTTTAACAAGCAGAGCTTCCTTGCAGATACATTATTGCTGAGGATAAAAAGGCTGTTGAGGAAAAGGGTATCCAGGTTGTTGAGGTGCCGGATATGGTGCTTGTCCAGGGTTTTGAAACACAGGTGCGGGTGCATATGGCAGATTATATTGACCATACATGTATGAATTATAGGCCAATGGCATTGGCATCGGGCAATACCTGTGTGGGGGTGGGGAAAAAAATAATAATACTTTAGTTGCAAAACAATGATGACAATAATTTGAAAATAACAACTCATTAATAGATACAAAAAGACATGCAATCACTACAAATGCTTTCCTTTCATTTTCCTTTCTGTGCAGCAGAAAGGGTCGTAACTTTCAAGGATCAAACACGGAAAAAAAATCATAATGCGTGGAACAGAAATGTAGACAGAAGGTGGACTAAAGGCAGCCTGCTGAACCAGAACTGATCTAAATTGATTCTCTTATGTTTAATATCATCGTACATATTTTAACATTTGCTGAGCCTACTACTGAAGAAGAGAGCAGCTGCTTTCAGTTCCTCGTGACGACTCCAGAAAGATGGGGGAAAAAAAAAAAAAAGACATCAGAAGAAAGCACTCTACTCAACTGGGTCTTTTCTGTATTTTTCATCATCTTTAGCAAGATACCAATATTTGAAAAATGAGATATGCCAACACTTTTGAGATAAGCAACACCAACTGATTATGCAAGGGCTGTCAGTCTACAAACCACAGTTAGGAACTGTTGTCCTATCTCCCTTCTCCTTTAAAAAAACCGAACTACAAAAACTTAAAATGAACCCTCCCACAAATTGTGCCAGGAAATGATTCCCAACAAGAACTACATGATTAAAAAAAAAAGTCACCTTGCCTCAAACACTAAACACATCTTCAATTATAACAATAACTGATTTTAAAATGTCACATGCAACAAACAAGTGCTTTTAGGTAACAGGATAAAGAACTGCTTTAGTACTCCCGTAGCTTACCCTGGGTAACCTGGATAAGTTGGGTAAGGAGGTCCCTGTGCCTGTGGAGGTGCAGTGCTTGCTGCAGGTGCACTGGCTCCTGGAGCAGGAGCAGCAGTAGGAGCAGCAGCAGGAGCTGCAGCAGGAGCTGCAGCTGTTCCAGAGGGTGCTGATGCAGAAGAGGAACTGCTTGCTGCAGAAATCACTGGTGGTGGTGGCCGTGCTGGTGGCTGCGGCTTAGTCCCCTAACAAGAGAAAGTGAATTAAGCTAGAGCTTCTTTCTGAAAGTCTTGGAATCAAAAGCTGTGGTTATACGATTTGTTGATTTTTGGTTTTATTTTCATTTTAAACAGACATTCTATATTTAGTCTATACAGATAATAATGCAAAGCATCTAAAAAGCAATAAGCTTTCCATTTCAAATCTATAAATTATGAACACCAAGAGTACATAATACATCTCTTTGCAAAGTCTTTAGTAGACCTTGTGCTCTATTTCACTTCAACACATTTCCAAATACACCTTAACATATTAAGGAGTGATATACACAAATTAAAGATCAGTTTGGAGTTACAAAGTGTGGACCTTCTAATTTCTAACCCGCTAATTCCATAGCATATATTTACCACCATGGTTCTGGGTGCTGGAGTAGGAGTCGAGGATGCAGCAGGCTTACTTCCTCCGGCTGATGTGGTCTGATACGTAGGCAGAGGAATAGAAGGAGCACTGGGTTCCCTAGCAATGCTTTGCTGCAAATCTCTATAAAAAAAAAAGCAAACAAGCAAACATACAACTTAGTTTAAGAATTGTTTGTTATACGCTTCAGCAAGCTAAGCTAAAAAGATGTAACAGAGTAAATCTAGTATTTAAAGCATGATCACTGAGCTAGCTCAAACTAAATTTGGAGTCCAAATCAATTCCACAGAAACAATCCTCTAGCCAACCTTCTGATTAACTGTTACGGTTATCTTCTAATAATGTCTTTATGTTGCAACTCAATACTGGCTATGGATCACTGAACTAGCCAAAAGCTTTGGGATCAGAAAATATAAAATAGAACATATAGCAACTTGGAAGCTTTCCTAAGAACATAAGGAAACCTCAAGGCAATGAAAAAGGATAAAACTAAGTTTCAGTAATTTTGACATGTAAACAGATGCTCAAATACAGAAGAAAAGCAATGTTGTATTGCTTGTAGATTGCCCTAAATAATATTGCATGCAAATACCATACATGTAACAGAACTGTTTAAAAAAAAATTAAAAAAAGAGTCCACTAGAAAGTCTGCAATATTATTTATATCTGGGTAAGCATAACTATCAAAAAAACCCTGGCAAAAATCTGAATGGTTCAGCACATGAGCTTTCAAGTTCTCTATTCTGTGACATCTAGTGTTCAAATTATTCTTGGTAAGATACTTTGGTAAGACACAAGGAGGCTTTGGTCTCATGCTGTACTACAAGCTGCCATTAAGCAGCATAATTTTACAGTCAGCTTGCCACAAAGACTGCAAGGAAGCAGTTTTAAGTTACATATTCAGAGGTATGTAGTACGTTTCTCAATGCAAAGGTTCAATATTTGAGATTAGGCAGGTTCTTCAGAGACTTGACGAAGCATTTAATATTTCAGACAATTTTGCGTAAAAATGACACGTGAGCAGTATGTAACAGCTAGAATTTGATACCTGGCATTCTGAAATAGAAGACAGGGGAGACTGACAAAGGAATACAGTCTAGTTAGCAAGAAAACTACAGGCTCCTACTACATAGTATGCAGAGGTGAGCTCCAAAGGACGACAACAAAAGTGGCAACTTTTGCAGAAACTTGGTGCAAAAAACAAGACTGACACAAAAATTCCCCAAGAGAACTGTCCTTGCAGTTATCTCTGCAGTGAAAAGGAATGATGGAGAAAAAGCTGGAAATACTGTCTTGATGCTCTGTTACATATGCATATGTATATCTCAAACTATTTCTCACAGATAGTGGAATAACTATTCAACACTGTATTATACTGAAACTAACAAACCCAAAACTTAACATCTTAAAAGATGACATAAGGGATGGAAATAACTATTTTCTTCTTAAAAATCACACTGCAAAGACCAATGGCTTACAGAACAGTGGTACCATTCAGAGTGAAGTACATTTTTACCACAAAGTGACCAAATGCATTAAACGTGAAGCTTAAAACACTATTAAAACCAATTCTCCAGTGGGCAATCTTTATGTGGGGAAAAAAAAAAAATCTCTAGTTCTAAATAAATTTCTTTTCACTAAGTGAAGATGAATCCCACTGTCAATAATTTTATTGCAGTTGAGGGGGGTAGGGGGGGCACGGGGAAGGGGCAAACGCACATTTTATTTACTCAAACCATGGGCTGGGTGCACCGAGAAATACATTTTGTGGACGTATACTCCAAATATCCCAAATCTGATCATTGCCCCTAACCTTGACAGGATTTCATTTGAGCAAACAGTTAATACGTGAGGCAGTAAAAGATAGCATGGCAAGATTTAGCTGAATGTTATATCAACACTAAGCCTACAGCTTTAATACTGAATGTTAACATATTAGAGATGCGAGATATTCAGATCTAAGCTTTGGTTAGGTAGCGCACAGCTTCCAAATTACATGAATGTAAGCAGTGGAAGACAGGTGGAAGGGGTTATATACAGTTACTAAGAATTAATTTACAAGCACAATGCCCAACTGAAGAAGAATTGTTCTACAAAGGACGAAGTTAGGAAAGGTAAAATTTGAAGGCTGAGCATCCCATTCAAAACATGGTACGTGCATAGAACAACTGCAGTTTCACCAACCAAAACTTTAGTAACAACTAGCCCTTTTTATAAAGGCTACGCATGTGCTTTGCTAAAGAAAACCAATTAAAAGGCAACCCTTTTCAGTTATGCTTTCCTCTTAAGAGGAGAGCCTAAAAATCATGTCTGAAGCTTACTATGCTAGCCTCATCACATGTGAGAGACAATGACATCAGACACTTTCCTTCACATAAAGGACAAAATCTGCTTCTCTCCCCTGCAGTGTGGGCAACCCACATATCTGAACAATGGTAAAATATCAGACCAGATCAGACTACAGATCAGAGGTGGAATAGCAATGTTTTTCCCACCACCACACTGGGCACATGGAAGGTAATCAGATGCTGAAGCATTTATCTAATTTCTTAAAACAAAATGACTGCAGGAGCAAGCTACAGGAATCAGAAGTTCCTCAAAGGAAAGAATAAAATAAAATCATTAACAAACGCATGCCAAAAAGAACTGAGTGTGAAATCATGATAAGGTGAAACAGTTTCATGCTGAACTGTATATAGGAACAGCAGAGCAGGCTTAAAAGTAGATTTTTCCATTTATTTCTCCTATCAACTTCCCTAGTTTTTCAGGAAATGGGAGAGTGGGGTTAGCATTAGAGGCAAAAAGGAGGTGATAGTCTTAACACACCTATTCTTCCTTTCTCATTTCATGAGAAACATGTCCCCAAAGATTAATTTCTACAATGCTTAAACAAAATATTGAAGCCTTACTTGAGCAGTTCATCTCTTTCAGTCTTGCGAGCAAAGACAATGTCACTGCATTTGTTTTGGAATTTCAGCAGGAATTCTGTCAGCTCATTATAAAACTAGTGAAGAAGAAAAAAAACCAAACCACATGCAACCAATACTTTCAGACTCCATGCTAGCATATTTTTACATATTGATCCAGTTATAGGCATTATATTATTAAAGTGCCCAGTACCTGCCATTCCAGTGAAGTTTGCTAGTGCATTTATTCTGCTTTTCAAAAACAAATTAGTCGGCTGTCGTCCATCACTTTAATATCATAAGATATTACGTGTATGCGTGTGTGTATATATATATAACTATCTGTGTGTGTGTGTATAAATATGAAAATAGCTTAAGACAACTAGAAAATGTATTGAAACCAGAATAAAACTAGATTATTTCTGGTGATTAACTCTTGATTTTCTAAAGGATCATTTCTTCTGGTTTTAATTTTACTGCCTTCAATCAGTTCCATGCATTTCATTTGTATAGACATTTCAGAGTTTTATTTCCTTTTCCTCTAGCGAGCTATCAATAAACCAGCAAAAAGTACTTAATACAGAAGCAGTAAGACACCTTCCAGAAGACCAGATCAAAAAAAGCAAGCTAAATAAAGCCCTCCTCATCTCTCCTCACGTATGCAGTAGCAGTATATAAACCACAAATTTGATAAGGTGATTAAATACCATGGGAGAACACGTGAAAAAATTCCTAAGATAAAATGGATCATCTGGGTACTTCAGCATCAGTTACTCAGCTGTAATTAACACCTTTTCCTATTTTAATATAAAGCAATGCTCAGAAAAGCTTACTTTTCAGATAGGAACAAAGCATTCTTTCACAGCTGTCAAAACAAACAAAATTCAAGCAACTTGCTGTCCTCACTTCAGTAGTAAAATCCTCAAAAATGTACCTCTCATCTAGCATGTCTGCAAATTTATTACAGTTTTTGATTCATGTCTCATTGTGTAAATAAATAATAAAAAAAGTTCTTCCAGTCCCTAAAGCGTTACCATACCTTTGTGCCTTCTTTTAAATTGGCTACAAGTTCCACGAAGTTGTCATTTGCTACGGCTAAGTTCTTCAAAACTTCTTCTCTTAAATTAGATTCATTGTTTGATTGTTTCATCTTTGAAAAATCCTGATGTGCATTCTTAAAAGAAGGGGAAAAAAAAAAAAAAATGAGCAGTGAAAACAACGCAAGCTAGTTCCATGTAAGGCTGTGTATCTTTGGGTATTTTTCCTCTTACTCATTGCTTCTACCCCCTTTTCCCTATATGTACCTTTCCTCACCTTCCATTCACACACTGTACTTCCCAGTACTTGCTGTCTGCCAAGCGCAGTGGCTATTTCAGAACTATGCATATATTAACTCACTGGCAGTATATATCAGCTAATTATCTGTTCTGTTGTGGACTGCCTTCAGCTAATTCTCAAGTTCATACTGCAGACTCTCAGAGGCTATACTAATTAGTGTCTCTCCTCGTTCTCTCCATTGATATTCATAAAATCATACTGAAAGTTAGTATTTTTAAGAAATGCTACCTCAAATTTGGTTGACCGGGGCAACCTACTAAAAGGACAGGGAAGTGGAAAACTTACAGAAGGATCACCTACATCTCATTTCTTTTGGGAAAATAAACAAGTATACTTTTAAAAGATTACTTCAGCTCCCAGAAGCAGCCAAACTTGAACTTCAGGACATTCAAACATCAAAGTAATATCCATCAAGATTATAAAGTCTATTATGTTAAAAGATACCTAAATATAAAATCCTTGATAAACATGGGCCATGTGGTCATTTAGGAACAATTTTTTCCCTTTTGGAAAAGTCTCTTATTCTTGCTATCCAAGTGGCAGTCAGAAGTTGCAAGCAGTCTTGCGCACAAATAGGCCCCATCATTACTCAAGCCACTATTGTCACTTGTCCAAGAACTAAGACTTCCTCTTTTACCAGATATCTTAGGTACCTGTCTCTAGCATTACTGGCAAATTAAGGCTGAATTTATAAATAAACTTTGGGAAATTCTCATTAAGTTTTACTTTGATGAGCTTTGCACATGCTGGAGTCAAGCACATTGTAAATAGCTATTAGGAATAAATCAAATTGTACTTCAGAAACCCAAAATATCTTCTAGTAGAAAGTAAGGATAGGTCTCCTGTTATCCCAGAAACAGTATTAAGATGGGATAAGGGGAAAATACAAAACCAAAAACTTCTTAACACAATAGTTAAGCTCATCTGCAGAACTGGGCCAAGAAAAGGTCCAAGAGAATTTACACTGGAGCTCTGGGAGGGTCTGCTAAAAATTCACATTTCATTACAGTGAACACAAAAGACACCCCTGTATTTTTCAGCAATCAGAGGAGTAAAGGAGTATCAACTGGCCTATAACAGGCAAAACAGAGCAAAACAGAGTAGAAAGCAATGAGATTTCTAAAGCACTAGAGAGAGAGGAGTCATTGCTCCTTAGTTTAAGAGGAAGGAAGACATACAAGGTGTTGTACCTGAATGTTTTTGAGAAGTTCTTCCTGCTTTTTTAGGGACTCTTGCACTTTCTGTGTGTAACTTCCATAAATTCTGTCCAACTCGGTTACAGAGATAGCCTCCTCATTTATAGCACCATCCTGTGCAAGTGCTGTCAGGAATTTGCTTGTCATGTCAAAATTTACAGATTTCAGGTCATTTTCCAGCTGTTCTCTCTCCTTCTTAACTTCATCCAGATTGGCCAACAAAGTTTTTAAGACATTAACAACCTAGGTAAAAAAAAATGTCAGAAGTTTGCATATTTAGAGGAATTATTGGAATTAATTAGAGGAATTATTTAGGGGAAATATTGGACTAAATGACCTTTAAAGGTCTCTTCCTATCCAATACATTCTATGATTCTATGATTATTGCAGAATTGTGCACTATTACTTTTGTTTCCACCTTGCACTCCTCACTGACGCTGGCAACACTGCTGGATGAGTATTTGTTTATAAATGCATTTAAGACAACAAACCGGGACAAAATGCAACGAAACAGAGGATCTCCAAGTATTTCTAAAGCTATATTCTTATCTAAAGATTTGCTTCCACTAATAACACTGAATTAATAGAAAGATTTTTAAGCCTATTTTTTTTTTTAAAACTGATCAGATACCTTCCAATAGGATAGTCTAAAAATGACAGTCAAAAACACTGACTTCAAATCACTCCAATGAGAAAAATAATCATATTGCTGTAGATGAGACGTGACTTTCTTGGAAAGCAAGTTGCTGTAATTGCCTAATACTTTAAAATACTGGGCCATGCCTTTTACATTGCCAAATTGCCCCAAAAACCTGAGCACTACATCCCACCACCCTACATTACATAACAAAAATATTCATCAAGGATTGCTCCTTTTATAACCGTCAAACAGTCTTGCTCTCCCTGGCAACTGAACTTGCTGACACCGAGCGTAACAAAATATACTCAGGCAGATTTTAAATAAAAAGGCAACCTCTTTTCCGAATGTTAGTTACCTCCTGTATCAACTGTGAAAGAAACAAGAGCAGCTAAGGATCGGCTTCCACACCAATTCATGTAAGTTTACGTTGTTAGATGAACAGCACTTCTACTCAAAACAGAGACAAATTTCAATGCTTTACCTCACTTCCTTGTAATGTTTTTGCTGGGTTGGCAGAAGGAATGGCGGCATTGAGTTCTGACTCTGGCTTACACAGAAGTGCAATCGTATCCCGGTGAGCCTGATAGCGCTCTTTAACTTGGCCATCTGCTTGCACAGCTTTACTCAAAATGTTATGGTAACTGGCTCCCTCTGGTGGTGGAAAGGAAAAAAGAAGGTTGTTTATATAATTTCAAAACTCGTTTTATCGAGGAATTTGCACCAGAGCAGCGTTTACGCTTGTTGCAAGTCTTCATACATTTTTATGAGCCTGCACATCCTGAAGTTACTAAGACTTATTAAGCTTAAAACTTAAGCTTCTAATTTATGTTTTAAATAGCGCATAAACTAGGTACCTATATTAATTCTCCAGAGAAACATAGAGAAGTGTATTATATGAATGAACACTGGTTTGAGGTACTCCCCAGATTTAAACCCCTGTAACTTTGCCAAACTAAGGCACAGGTATCACTCCCCTGTTAGCTTCAAAACAACACATATTAAGCGCACAGAAACCACGCTATCGTCATGACCTTAAGTAGCTTGACTAACTGCTGGGGAGGGGGAAAAAAAAAAAAGGAATAAAAAGAACACCAAATCAGAGAGAAAAGAACACCTTGATGGGAAATTAAAAAAAGTTAATTTACGAAAAGAAAAATACACTGAAGTATTTAAGAGCTAACTGCAACCAGATTCTTAGGAGGGCAGCCATTTTTCATTACATATGCTCTCCGAAACAGTAGCATACACATGTACTCCAAGGGTGCAAAAGCAGCAGCAAATTCTCTGCCATCACACCATCTCTCAACTCCAAAATTGGTGCATATTGCACAAGGAGATATTTTGGCATAACCTCTCCTACACTGAAATTTGTAACTTTAAAGGTAATATCAGAGCATTGAAAACGACTTTAATTTACACAATGAGAATGGACATTTGTAGAGCATCCCCAGAATCCAAAGCATGAAACACGAACTTTACCTGCTCTTAAAGGCTTATAGAGTTCGTTGGATGGCGTTCTCTGCCAGCGTTCTTTGAATTTTGTTCGCAGGTCATTGTCTGTAGTTTCTTCTTCGTCTAATAACCGTAGTGACTACAAGAGTAAAATGTTACATGCGCTATAAGCCATTCTAAACATGAAATAGCTACAAAATACACAGCTAGTGTAGAAAATACAAAGAATGTTTATACATCCTTTATAAATTTAATTTGGCAAATCGAAAACAGACATGAAAGAACAAATCACCCAAATTTCTTCAGAATGCTCCTCCCCCCAAGCAATTTTAAAAACAAAATACTTGTAGGGGAATATCCACATGTAACAGCACAGTTTCTGTAACGGACTGAACACTTAAATGACATATTTTAAAGTGCTATTAAAGTTACAAACACTTTGGATAGTCATGCACTTTTTCTATTACTATTTAAAGAAAAAAAAAGAGTTCAGTGGTGGTGTGTTTTAAGAATATTTTAGTGTTAGTGGTTGCTGAGCTTACTTCATCTAAAATTTCTTTGTTCCTTTGTAGCAGCTCAGGCAGATCTTTGATAAGCTGATCAACAGTCTGAATTCCTCCCTGTTCAATCACAGACTTAGACTTGTTCAAAATAGACTGAGGAACAGTATCACCAGACACATCTTCAATAGCAGCAGGAAGATTGAGGGAAGCCAACACACTGAAAAAGTCAACATGTTAAACAGCAATTTATTTGTAGTATTAAATGGTTTTATCCTGTAAATAGTGCTGCTACACAAAATCAATCACACAGTCAATTATAAAGGAAACAGAGTATAATGTACTCCTGGACAGAAATTTCCAACCGAAAACTCTGAACTTATTCCTACTGTATACCTCACCAAAAATAAGTTTCAAAGCTCTTAAAAAGCTAAACAAATACTAGTCTTCTAGCACTTACAAAATGTGGCAAACATTTTCAGTAGTAACTGTCTGGTGGATAAAGAACCAACTGCCTTGAATTACATTCCTATCTTTCAGCTTGATGTAATTTTTTATTATTATTTATTTTAAAGAACAAAATTTTGGCCGAAAAAGATATTACATATTGAGTCACTGGTACAATCAAGCTGACTATTGGAATATGAAAATCCATCTAGATTAATGGAACTGGAACTTTTTCTGAACAAGTGTCAGACTCCTAAAAAACGGAGAAATACTGAAGAAAATTAAATACTACTTGTTCTTGACATGGTTTCAGTCTTAACATCTGCAGAAAAGTAGTTCTAAATACCCCTGCTATAGCTTAATTTTGCCAACCTACCATACGGTAATAAAAAAAAAAAAAAAAAGGGAGACTGCTGTAATCTGGATGTCCAGAGACTGCAAGGCAACCAGTGTTTACAGGCTGTTCCATAAGTCCTCTTGATAAACTTCACAAGAAGCCATACTTACCCATTTGCCAGATTTGTGGCTTCTCTCATCTGGGCTATTGACCTGTTTACTAGATCTGCCTTTCTCTGGTTATAAACACTCACAGATTGCTGAACTTGCAATGGAACCATCTTCTCAAACAGGTCTGCAATTAAAATAGTATAAATTACTTAAATTGCACTGTGAAGGTAAAAGACACAAACATCTTCCCAGCTCTTTTGTACAGGTTATACTACAGAGACTGATCCAAACAGCTTAAGATACTCTCCCACACAAACAAAAAAACCCAACTATTTCTACAGGTCTTTAGATTAGATTTCAATTTTTAAGTCTGAAACTGATTTAGAAATAAATTTAAATAGATTTAGAAATAAATTTAAAGTCATTATATTTAAAACAATTGTAGGATTGCAAATCACATTTACCTTATGGCTTAATTTCTAATTCTGCTTTTTTAAAGGAAGAAAGCGAGAAATGGGAGAGAGGATCATTTTTCAGAACTCCCCCATAAGCCAACAAAGTAAGATTTTTCACCTTTATGGAAGGTCAGCAACTAGGTTAGTTAAGATTGTACAATTTGATATTTTTCAATTATACTAGTGTTCCTTCTGGAATTAAGTTGGTTTAATATAGAAAATACAGTTGCTGAGAAAATCTTTACGAGAAGGGCACACTGCAGATAATGATTTTCAACATGTGGTTTATTCTTTCAGTACTTTTTATCATCAAGAAATAGAACTCCAAACTGGAAAAGGCAAATGGCACTTCCAAAAGCACTGCTGTACACTTAATAAAATTCAAAAGTAAACATTTACTTTTTCATGGTATAAATGAACTTTGATGGCCATGTGTTTCACAAGGTAACAATTAGCCTGTGCACTCCACACACTTCACTTACCAGTGAATTTCTGACTCAGAGGAACAACAACTGGAGTAGACTTCACAAGACTGGCTTTTCCAATGGACTCCAAATCTTTCAGGTCAGGAACCCGGTCATGGTAAATGAAGTCATTGTCTTTTTTGGCGGCTGTAAGTGCACGGTTGATTTTGTCAACCAGATCTTTAACATTTATATATTCATCATAACGAGATGCCACTGTTTTCACCAAGTCTGCTGCATGCTAAAAAAAATAAAATAGTTAAAGTAACTTTTCTTTCTCCCTTTCATAAATACTTAGGAAAACACATGAGCTTCCCAGATAGCCAAGTAACTACTGCCAACACATATGATACGTGTTGTTATTTCCATAAGAAAATATTCTTCCCTCTTATGTATCAAAAACGGGGAAAAGGACATTTTACTCATTAAAATAGTTCATTGGGAAAACAAAACAGTAATCAAGTTATTCTGTCAAAATAGCTTCACTATGACTCCCCAAAATCCAGAAGAAGTTATCATGAGTTAGATGCAATAACACCCATTCACAAGAAAAAAAAAAAAACGTGCTTCCGTGTCATTTTCATGTTGTTTCATGAAACACACAGCTTGCTTTTGCAGGTACTGCAAATTGTTTCTCAAATCTTGCTCACATTCATGAAGGAGGAAGCCAGAGTTCCTGCTTTTCACATCTGCCGCTAGCACCCATCTAACCTTGAGCTCAGAAGCTACAGAAATTATACTGGAATCATACTGGAAATTAAAATAAAATACAAGGTCTGCTGTCTCTTCACTGCTGTCTGCTCAGCCTAGATGCAACCCTGAGGTATCAGATTTTCCAACTTCCAATCTCCTGCAGGAGAGATTGAGGTTTACATAAACTCGCAACAATTCAAAGCCTCAGACTTCTTGGAAAAGCGAAGTGGAACCTGAGCTACGTTACAAGAGAAGTCTATTTGAAATTTGCAGATATTTTTTGACACTTTCCATTGTGCCATAAATCATAAAACAGTAGTTTTGGTTTGATACGACATTACAGTCTAACTGGCATTTGCCAGAAACAGAAAGCGAGAGAAGAAACAGAGATGTGCATATAGACTTTACTTTTGGAGGAATTTATATTATTTCCCCCCCCCCCAATATAATCAATCTTTGTTCTAGCTTTCAAAAAGGGAAATAAAAAGACAGTATTACTTTATAGCAACTGCATTTTTCAAAGACATCAAAAAGTATACTAAACCTCTAATTTAGATTAATTATGGAAGCAGCATTTTAACAACGATGTAGAACAGGATTTAAGTTTCATCTTACTAAATGTATTAAATAAGAAGCCACAGGATTTTAACTTCTTACTACATGCTGTTCATGAAGCAGTGCTAAAGTAAGTAATAATGGAGTATTGCCCCTCAGACTTCCCTACAAAAAACCAAACAACGAACACCAACAAAAAAAAACAAGAAACCCACACACAACACAAATCACCAAAACTTTTAACTGCTCAGCATGAAGGGTTTCTTCCTATAACACAACATGAAGAAACATCATGGACACAAGCTAATTTACTGTACAACTTAACAATGATAGTAAATTTGATATAGCCAGACCTGTCAAGGGTGAGCACTAACAAAAAGACATTAATATTCTATTGCAGCAGAGTCCTAGAAAAGGAGATCTGATAGGCAGATTTGAACCTCAAGAATAAACAGCTGATACATCTTCATCTATCACCTAGTAATGTAGTCATAGTACAATGTGCTATTAGAAGTTCATACAGGCACTTCATTGTCATGCAAGCATACAAAAAGAAGTTTCAAGCTCCATCCCGCTCCAAGTCAATAAATGCATAATGGTAACTTTCAAAATGTCAACATGATAGTCTTAAATAAGTCTCTCAACTCTCCTGCACATCAATAAATTGCACACGGATCCTACAAATTCAGCCAAAGCAGCACTACTATTGTTTTCTTTCAAGGACCAGAAGACTTGAAGAAAGTAGTTATTTTTAGTAATTTTCTTCCCCACCTTACTTAAAACATGACAAGACCTTACTTATGTTACTATAACATCTATATGTGAGTCCCTCTAGTGAGTCCCTCTAGGAAGCAGATGTAGAGGCAAAAAACTATAAAGTCTAAATATACAACTGCATGTACATTTTTCAAAAATGGTTCAGATTTAAATCAAGATTGCAGGAAAGCAGTTATGTATAGACCAGGCAGAATTTTAATGTTTTGGGGTTTTGTTGTCTTTTTTTTTTTTTTTTAATAACATTGCTTAGGAAAACTTTATTAACAAATCTGTTATATTAGCTATACTGAGATAAGAAGCCTATACAAACGTAAAGATACAGACTTAACATGTCAAGCAGTATCAAACTGCCCAAAAATCATTAAAATACATCTTTGTAAGAGCTACAGGATTCCTCTCATCTTTGAAGCTGCTAATAATTTGATTCATGTGATAAACATGCTTTGTAATTTTTTAAATACACTTCATGTTTAGTTATTTGAATTTTAGGACTGAGTTAGCTTTTCAGGATTTAGAGTTCTCCCATATCTTTCAGAGAAGAAAAACAGTTACCCACCTGCAACCTCCCAATTTCTTCACCAAATTTCTTCTGCTGTTTTGCCAGGATAGATTGATGATATTCTGCATTGGCCTGCATAATGCAGTGCTTTGCAGCCAGAACAGGAAACACCTCCTGGAAATAAAAATACTGACCAGGGGAGAGTCCAACCACATTAACCACCACAGACAACATGGGATGCAGGAAGAAAAAGGAAGAAGAAAAGGAAATTAGAATCACCCAATTAATGGTTTAGATAGGTTAAAACATTAGAGGTAAATGTCAGAGACCACGTGACTTTGCATGGATTGAATCCAGGCTTTCTTCTTTTAATCAGTTATTGCAAAATTCTTAGCGTCCATTATTTTAGATGAACTACAATTTAAATTCAAGCCATGAAGTCGCAACATTTACTTCAAAGGTTAGAAATGCATGCATATGTTAGAAAGGATAGTTGCAAGAACACACCCAAACGCTCCCAAGACAAAGCCAAGACAAAGTGTTCTTAAACGAAGAGGAAGGGGAGAAGACAGGGCCCTTTTTTTTCTTTTAATTTAACAAAACAATGACAGTTAAAACAGCAGCAGGCCTATCAAGAAAGTAACTCTAAAATTATGAAAGCAAAGAACAAAAAGAGGACCAACAACTATTGACATGAAAAGCAATTTAAAATATTTAAAAGTCATTTTTAGACTTTCATGGAAATGCACTTATCTTTGCAGGAGTACCAACCAAGACATGAAGAAAACATTATGCTGCAGCTCACAGTATAGGCATGGTCTTTGATCAAGGATTTTGTCTTACTGTTTTATTTCTTAAATCAAGGAGCACTGGAAAACCAGAGTGATGTTTTAAAGACCTCAGTATATAAAGACCTGCTTCTTCACATTTGTGCAAACTTGCTGCCCCCATAGAGATGAAAAAAAAAAAAAAAAAAAAAAAGAAAAGTGTGAATTTGGAAGACAAAGTTGTCTGGGAGGCCTCGCAGCTGGAGTCTGACCCATCAGGTCAACCTCTACTTCACACTCCTAAACATGTAACTGTTCTCAGAGCTGGTGTTAACTCATGGAACCAACCAGCAAACCTTATAATGTTCTTTCAGATAATCTATTGACAGGTTACTGTGCAACTGGAACAGGGAGCAGATCTATGGCTTAGAAAGGTCCACAACAACAAAAGACAAAGCAATGGCTTTATTAGAGCTCATTGCCTCTCAGAAATCAATCGTAAATGTAAAACCTAGAGTGAGAAAGTGCCCCATCTTTAAAATGCCACAGAAAGCACGAGAGGAAATATGCGCACACATAAAAGAATCTATCAAGTTGAAGCCAAGCAAGATATAATTTAACTTTAAAAAACTTTTTTTTTTCCCAAAAATATACATAACAAGTCACTGACTGGCCTACAAAGGCATTTGTGCAATTTATTGCTTAAGAGTAAAAATGCATGCTTTTACTTTAGTACAGTAGCCCTTACCCATACAGTTCCTATTATCATCAAGATTCTATTCTGCACTAGAAATCTATTAGAAACCTAGCACTGCACAAAAGGTTTTGTACTATTTTATGATTTGAACATAATTGATACATTTGATGTACTGAAAACCTGATCATTTTTAAAGTACTTGTTATACAGCATATATTCAAAGAGCATGAAAAAATATCCTTCTGTATCTTCCAAAACCAACAGCACTCAAATGAAAACAGTCAAGACTAAATTGAGATAATTTACAAGTATCAAGATTGTTTTGGGGTGGAGGAAGAGGAGAAGACAGGCAGAAGGACAGAGGACACCCACGGACTTCCACTCATGTTTTTCATTAACAGGTGAGTGAACAGTACCACTGTATTCATGCTGGACATGAGAGCAAATTTCACGTAAAAACATTGAGACTACAAACCAATTAAGCCCCATTAGAAAGTGTTAGTTTGAAAGACAGATTTAGTAAGGCATTAAGTACAAGCAGCCATACCTAAACGCTATCATAAACATTTCAAGTTCACTTTAAATGAAATAAGATGCAAGTAAACACTTCACATAATAAGATTTTACTTCTTAAAAACAAAAAACACCCACATACTATCTTTTACCTCCTAGATGCTTCACTGTTTTTTCAAATTACAGGTTCATTTCGTTTAAATGCAGCAATATGTCAGCTTGTCTTGAGGATATATTTTAAATGTATTTCATCAACTACGTTGTAAACAATAGCAGTTATTTGCAATAACAGCAAATCCCATGTTATTTCCATGAGAGTTACTAACCTTGGGCAAAGTATCTTTATACTGACATTGTTTGTATGCATCACCATAGTAATCAGCAGCTTGATTAGCTAGTTTAGCTATGATACCATCTTTCATTTTATCTGGGGGGAAAGGGAGAAAAAACAAAGAACGATCATCATCATCATCATTTTTTACAAGTGAACAGGTAAATTACTTCATCTTCAAACAGCAACAGCTACATTCTAAGGGCATAGCTTTACATCATAGCTCAAAGGTGGGATCCCATGCTTCGCCCTTGACATCCAGCAGCAGTTTCCAGATTTTCTACTTCAATCGTGATGCTGAAGGTTCAGTTAGTTGTAGAAGAAATTTTGGCAGCTGCTGTCATTTATGGAGGATTAAGAGTGATGTTTTACCTCAGACCAATGGCAAGCTGCCAATAAATGCCGCAGTCCCACTCTAACCCTGGCAGCTTGTTCCCAGCCTTGTGGCAGCACAAGCATTTGTGCAGCCGTAGTCAAAGAATTTAGCTGAAATCAACTTAGCAAAAAATAGTTAACTTTCAGCAGGATCTGTTCTTTAACCCAACTCCATGTCAGGACTCTCAAAAAATTTGCAGAAGTGCAACAGAAGAGAAGGGACTGGTCCTTTCCATGGCAGTCCACATCACCGTTAGCTTACAGCGAGTACAGAAATACCATTCCTAGACACAAATAACCACGGTTCCTCCAAGTGGTATCCACTACTTCATATCTGAGCCGCATGTGCCTAGAGGCAGCGGTATTCCCTGCCTCACGTCCTCACCCTGTTCCTGAAGCCAAAACTGTTAAAATAGGAACATACTGCATCTATCTTTATCTCCTTTTATAATCACCTCTTGCCTGCACAAGCAATTCAGCCTTCCAAAAGAAGGCAGGCAATCAATGCAAAGTTGCTGTCAGTTCTAAATAGCTGCTCTTACAAACAAGTATCCTCTGACTCAGGTGATTTCCATGTACTGCCAGATTGATAAACAAGGGTGGGGGTGTGGGGAGATTAGGAAATCTGCAGAGTATGCTTAATTGCCAAGATTAAATCAAAAGAATTCCCAAGTGGTCTGTTCATTCCAGCATATTCACAGATCTCTCTACAACACTTCAGGCATGAGTTAAGATGCAATATATTTACCTTCTATGACGTAAATGCATTTAAGGTATGCCAGAAAGATCTTTTCACTGTGGAACAGGATTTAGATGGCAACTGGAGAAAAAGGAGCTTATGAGATCTAGCAACTTACTTTGCTAAAATGTTTCTGTCCAGTGCACTACATATTTAAAAAAACAAGATATATAAAATCCAAATAGACTGTTCTTCTAGCCCTACCTAGTCTGTGGTAGTTGCACCTTCCTTCATAGAGCTTGAGCTCTCAGAAAAGCAAAAAAAGAAATATTGGCATATTAACTACATTTCCATTAACAAAGGAAATGTTAGGAGACTCATTTGCCCATACAGATGGCTCAGAATAGATCTTTCACTATCAGAAGCTTTATTTTTTACTCACATATCTTTAAAATATTGCAGCTACAATGCAAGCCTTGAGATGGAATGCAGACTTAAAGATACTTAAAGAAAACATTAAGGAAGGCTCAGAAATTAAAAAACAGATCTGTAGTTATGCAGTGGAATTAGATTTGACTGACCAATTTGGTTTTTGCCAAACACTTCCACTTTCTTTCAACTGTGGATAAACTCAGTTCTATCAGAAGTAACATTATCAGCCGGTAAGATGATAAATGGACTGTCTCACATGAGAGAAAACCAGAAAATTGCAAGTAAGGTAAATAATCAATGCAGAAAGAAGCTACATTTGAAGATCAAAGTCTTGAGATCAAACTTTGAAGCATTTCCACTTGAAGAATACGTTTCTGAAGTTAATCATGTTGTCAAGCCCCATTCTTCACAAAGTGTCTTTCCTGCCAGGGAAAGGAACTTCTTTACATCTGGCAAAATCTACAGCCTCCACAGTCAGATGGTGATTAACCTTTACTGTCTTTCTAACACTGTCAGACTTGTGGTCTTGAGAGCAGTCACAAAAATCTTCAGTTCACTGGGCACATGTGGGTTTTCGATCAGCCTTGCTTTATCTTTTTCATGTTTTGAGTAAGAAGAAATCAGGTGAAGAAGAAAGAGGTGACAGAAAGATCTATTTCCCATGAAAACCGAGGTGTCTGGTCCTGCTCTGAAGAAAAGTTTCAGGCATTTGTTATACAAATTTATTTCAAAGCAACTTCCAAATAGCCTGAGACTAAAATATTGCTACCAGCATGGTAAAGAACATAAACATAATTTATCAATTGGCTGAAGGACAATCATTTCTCATTGAGGTTCTCCTAAAGGCAGTAAGGCTACAAGAAGTTTCCGGGATCTTCCCTGTGAAGAAAAGAAACATCCTAGTTAAGATAACCCCTGTCTTCCTTCATTGTATTCCAAACACCGTAGGGGAAGAGAGGAGTTGGCAAGCAATCACGTGACCTATACATCCTTTAGGTATACTTTTAGATATCTGTAACTTCTAGATGCACAACTACTTGTAAATACAGAGAGAAGAGGAGATTAGCAAAGAGTAAGAGATCTTGTACTGAAGATAGTACTGTTCCACAGGAAAATTCTTTGAAGCAGATGTTCTTTAATAGTTGCGTTAAAATATGCAGCCTCTGAATCAGTATTTCACAATCAGCCTTTAACAGTTAGACACACAATTCTTTGTTCTACCTGCAGAATTTCACTTTCCAAGATAAACAGGACATTCTCAAAGTTAGACTGGGTCAAAGAATTCCTCTCAATAACAGGAGCAATAAACCAGAATTTGTTTCCCCTAAACTCTTAGGAAATTTCCTTTGCTTCCTAGTACAGTTGTATCTTTCTTTCTAAATTCTCATGAAATCATTCCACAGAAGTATGCATTCCACAGAAGTATATCATTCCTATGCACCAAGTACTCTCAGTTCTTTTAGATAATGTGTTTTATTCTCAAGGGGTAAAGGAAAAAATATAAACCAGCAAAATCCTTTGTAGAGATGAAGCCTAATTGTTTTGAACATAAGAAGAAAGAAAAGACAAATGGGAGAAGTACATTGTCAGGTAAACCTTAGACAAATTCTTAGGTGGCATCTGTGTTTAGTGACCTGCAAGGGCGGGGGGAGAAAAATCAGTAAAGGCAAAAATAAAAACTTCTGAAAGGCCCTTTACAAGCTCTTAATAACTTAAAACACTTCTAAGTTTTTGTGGAAATTGTAATAAGCACATAAATATGCAAGCCAAAAATTAAGATATACCTCTTGTAGCTTTCAAAAAGAAGACTTCTTGGGCTTGAGCCAACATAATAAGACTGAGAGTTCCAACTGTGTCTGGAGAGATGTCCACTGTAGGCTCTCGATTCAAGGCTGACAAAACCGTGTCTTTAATGTGTTGGAAAGCACCACTTGCAAACTAAGTAAAGCAAAATAATTATTACCACTCATGTTTCTGAACAGACACTTTCTCTTACAAATATAATACATACAAAATTTTTAAAAAAATAGATCTTTTTGGGGATTCGGTCTCACATTTATTGTTTAGCCACTAAAAACAATTCTTTGTGACTTCTTGTTCTTGAAGCCACTTACACCAATACATTTATCAAGACAGTATATTGGCTATACCCAACAGCATAAGAATATGGAAATTTTAATGCATTCCACAAAGAAGAAAGAGATTATTACTGTATAACTTGTTAAAGCTAAAATTGATACTAGCTAAAATTATTAAATCTTGAGCTGAAGGTTATTAGTTACCAACATGCTTGGAGGAAGGAGTATGAGGAACTGCATGGAATTAAATCTTTCAAAGGTGGTAAATATGACCCAAGACCAGGTACTTAGCTAATTCACCTTTGCAATTAAGAGGGGCAAAATATGTATATACATTTATGTATGTGTGTATTTAGCTTTAAAATTGAGAGATACTTATTTGATGTTCTAAGATTAATAATTCTGAATCACTAAGCATAAGCAGGGAGCCTCTGTACCTGATAGTGCTTAGCTGCAGCTTTCAGTCCTTCATCGTTATCTAGATTCTGTTCTGCTGCAATCTGGCTTGCCAGCGCTCCACAGTTGAACAAAACACAGGTCTTCTCATACCCCAAACTTGCCAGAGCTGCAATCAAGACAGACAGTTATCCATACTGTTAAAAAAATAAACTTCAGTACTCTAGCATCCTACAGATGAGGCCAATACTACTAATATCTGTACTTAAAGATATAAACAATTTCAAGCCCACTCCCTCCCCCCTCAAAAAAAACAGACTGAACTTTTAAACTCAAAGTCATCTTCATTCTGAAGGCTTTACATAGTCTAATTTAATATTCCACAAAATGTTTTAAAGTGAGGAACTACAGAGAGTGACATAAAGCATAAAAGCAGTAGTATGAAAATCTACACAATACACAAAATAATTTTAAAGTCTTCCTAACTTTTTGGGTCCTGAAGATACAGAAACTCATGCGTTACTGAAGGATAATCTGAAATAGGAACTTCCATGCATTATCTGTTTGCAATAACTACCCAATTACATGGTCTTACTGTATCATGAATCAGGATTAACTACTCTTCTCTCATTGAGGCCAAAGATTTTTACATGTTCTGTCTTACTATCTATTGAAATGTAGGGAATTTTTCACCTCTCGAATCTACTGTTTCAGACTGAAAATGCTGACAAATATCTCATTTATACATGTACTGAAACATATAAGGATTTACTTAATTAAAACTTGTGCTTACTAGACAGCAGTGTGGCCTGTTCAGACAACTCCTGTAGTACTACTTAGTCCCAGAGGATGGAGCCCACACTTCTAGAAACATTAATACCTGAACAGGAACCATTTTGAATCTATTAATTGCTTTCAAAAGGTTATTAGCTATATGCAAGTGCTGGAGAAGTCTAAAAACAGCAGATACTTGTTTCCTACTACTGTTAAAAGTACACTCCTTTGGGGGAATACAGAAAACTCAACTAGTGAATTTTCAATTTCACAAACCCAGGTACAACTCCTGGGTTATCCTTAAAACATAAAGGTACTAAAGTGGCACATTTGTTTCATTTCACTAACGTACAGCCTCCTTATACAGCTACATATTTTTCTAACATATCTCTAAAGTTTTATGCTAGTGCTCCTTGACCTGCACTAAATTTCGAGACAGGCAGCCACAAATCCAACATGCCTTTTTTCCCATTTTGTTTCCCTGAGTGAAAAGTGAGTTACACAGTCACTGTATTTCATCAAGATAATAGTCATTTATCTAGACCGTCTCTCTTCTGTAGTTTTTTTCCAGGATTTTTCTAAAAAGATGATCTTGTACAACTTACACATCATTGAAAAGACTAAAACAAACAGAAAAAAAAGAAAGAAACTATGGCTTTAAAGTTTCTAAAGTGCAAAATTATATGCAGAATTACTTTACACTCTGGACTGCATCAAGTGTGATTTACTACAGTGAGAACAGCTGTTTAGCAATATAGATTTTCCTCACACTCATCTGTTTATAGCTCTACCTATTAACTTAAGCCAACATATTTCAGATTACATGCAATGCTGTGAACTGGGTCACTTTTCAAGCAGCCACAGTATCTGTCAGCCACCCCTGTGATACAGATTTGGGATTCAGGGGAAGATGGGAAGAAAACATTTTGTCACCACAGCAAAAACCAGAAGTCTCAAGTCACACCCCTGCAGCTTGGCCTCATGTAAGGCAAAGGAGTTTTACACTGAATTTACATCTGGAGACAGGATAGCCTCCTCTTAGAAGTCAACAGAAATTTTGCTCCCTCAGTAACTGAAAACTTTGCTTTACACTGAAAAATCCCACTGCCGGTTCTGGTCTGAAATATAGAGATACACACATGCGATAGTTAATCTGGAGAGCAGCACCTGGATAAACTGCAATACAGCACTGTAAAGATATATACTAAAAGAGTCCTTTTGATAATTTCTTTCCATTAAGATCTGCTTTATAGTTTCAAAATAAAATTTATTCCATTGCTTGTTAACTGAGCATTACTCAGTTAAGAATTTCTTTGATATTTCACATGGAATGTTGCATAAATCTCTAGCCATCTGCCTCACAGACTATTTAGACTAGTATATAATTAACCTGCAGACATGCAAGTTTTTTCAAGATGCTATAACATCACATTTATTCAAATTCCTAGGGTAATCATCATTATGATTACTGATTCTTCTTCTCACAATTATTATAAATCTCTGGCGATTCACAGACTATGTTTAAGTCATAATGAAATATTCTGAACTTTACTATGAAGCCAGTTCAATCATCATGAAACGCTAGTCCCAAAGAACACAGAACCAACCAAATTCTGAGAAAAAAACCACAGCATCTTCAGGAAGGTTTCCAATTATCCAGAAGGACTTCATAGAACAGTTAGAAAAAGCAAGGAAAGGTGTGCACCACCTGCTTACACATAGGAAAGTGGTCTATTGTTACACATATAGTTCACACGAGCACAACTTTAGCATGTGCATTCAGCACATGGAAAACTGCAAAAACTTTCAGTAGTTGCTACCAGAGAACTATATAAAGGACACAAAAACTTTAAAAAAAAAAACTAAAAAGAGAGTAAGTACTGTAACTTTTTTCCAAGCTTTGTCTGGATCTTCAAAATCGCAATGGTCATCTTGCAATGCTAGTCATGATGAACACTTAGGTATATAAATAGAAACACAAAAGAACGATGACACATGACTGAACAGCTCCTCACTTAAATCAAAAGGATTTAGTCTTAGTTTCTTTATTGGCGAGTGTTCCAAATCCATTTAATGACCCTGAATTTGCAGTGCAGAATTGTCCCTATATGACTAAAACAAATTACAGACTCAAGCTCCTTATGTTTGCAGGAAACAAATACAAATTTTTCTTTCTAAGTGTTTAAATCGGTGTGAAAATATCTTAAAAAGAAGTGATAGGAGAATCTTTTTCGGGCACAGGCAGATCCTTCTATTCTCTTGAACAAAATGCAGTATCAGGCTAGGTTACTGAAGCCAGCTACCATCACTTCCCTTCTTCTGGAGGGGACTCGCTCACTCACAAGCACATCTCAAGAGGACCCTATTCATTTAGAACAGTAGGAGCTGGATTACCAAAAATCTACTACTGAAACTTAACGTTAACTTGAACAATTTTGATTAATGTCAGTTGCGATTGCTCCCAGAAAAGGTCTGAGGAGCAGACAACACAACTATTATCATCAGACTGCACATCTATTTGTGCCTCTGGAAAACTAGTATTAATACTCAATTTTACAGAAATTCTTTGCCTGGTCCCCAGGAATTCATTACCAATGTTGAAGTGATTCGTCTATTACCAATATAGTTGAACTCATTTGAAAGCTATGTTGAGAATACTAGGAAGACTATTAACAATTCAGCTATATAAAAATATTATCAGAATTTAATATTATTAATACTTGAACTTTTGGTACATTCACATACCCAATTTGGCAGATCCTCCAAAAAGTGAACCTTTATCAAAAGCATCCTTCCATGTAAATGTTACACAGACCTGAAAGTTGTGAAAAAGAAAGATCTTTATCTGTAAAATTAAATATGAAATCTTCAGAAAATATCCCAAATTCACATATTTATCCTTGTAACATTACAAACATTCTGGAAGTTTCAGGACATCATCAAGAGTTATTTCAAACATTTTTTATTCTACCTTTTTCTTGCCTGTTAGTTTGCTCAGAATATTTCAAGCAAACAACACAGAAATTCTCAAAATAACCTTTCCTTTCTATTCATATTCTAAGTGACAGAAATTTATTTCCAAACCAAGGTACTCCTCTCCAAAGAAATCTGACAGTCTAGCGGTAGAGTCACAGTTAAAGGAAACCACCCAACCAGGAAGTTTCCACTGTTGCAAATTACTAGCGTATTTGGAACTGTTCTGTAGTACCAAAATTCACACATTTTTATGAGTGAATTCAATAGCAGCATTATCAGGAAATGCACTCAGGAGAGAGAATGCAAGTAAAACCAGCGTGGTTTATATTACACCTCCAGCATATATTTCATAGACAATGCAAATACTTCACAGAATCTGCTTTGAAGTTCCACAATTTGGTTTGTTATGCAGCTGATCAAATTAGTTCTAGGCAACTGGTATCAAACCAGAAAAGACAGCAAAATTACTCGTTTTAAAGTAGTTGGGGACAAAAACTTCAGAAAAAGCACAGTACTGTGTGATAATGTATTTTTCCTCTAGCAGTAATGCTAGTTCAGGAAGTTCCGGTCCCCACCTGTTCATTGCTGCTCTCACTGACTACTTCTTCCCTTTGATGGAACGGTTTACAAATCCGCAGAACTTACTCTTAAAAGTTTTCCAGTTTTCCATGTCTCAGGGTTTGCAGATCACCATATCAAAACACTCGCACACCAAAAACCAAAATGCCGTTCTTGGCTACAGGTGAACGCAACTACATACAAAACTCAAATCAATTTGAACTGCATTAAAACTATTCCCTTACTTGTAACCTGGAAGTCTGAAAGAAACTTTTTAATCATAACATTACCATCTGATTTGATCAGCAAAGAAATGTAAATTCTGCCCTATTTGTAAACACATCCAAAGAAAACCTACATCTTTTTCCACCAAAATACAGGAGCCTAAAGATATATTCCAGTCTCCACCTGGGGAAGATTTCAATAGGTAGGAGTTAAGCTGAATTTCTCCTTAGAGACAAGATTCTAAAGAAATATGGCAGGGAAAAAAAAAAAAAACAAACCAACAAATGACCACACCTTAATGAACACTATAGCTATACAAAAATTATGCAGTTTGTAGATGCAGAGGCAGGAATAAAGTGGCAATCTCTTAAATGGCTTATTCTGTTAACTGTTGTGAACGAAACATCTGTTCTACTTCAAAAACTAAAGACCATAATCCGTCCATTACTAAAGGTTTTCTCACAGAAATTACATATTTAAAAAGCCTTTTTAACATAGTATGAAATAAGACCTCTTGGAAAAAAGAGAGTTGAAGATGAATCAGCACAGCACAACTCTTCCTGACCTAGACCATGCAGTGATCACTATCCAAAGTAAAAATGTTTCTGAATCTGTGAAACGAAAGCAATTACGGCCACCAGAGGTGAAGTTTCAGTTTAGACTATATGTGAGCACTGACTAGAAAATAAGCAGAGATTAGGAAAATAAGGCTCAAAAAGATTAAATGCCTTGCCCGAGATAAGTACTGTTTAAGGGATTAGGTGTAGGCTTGGAAGTCATACATCATAGGTGCCATGATTCAGTTTAATGGCTTGATAATTCTTCTTACCTGATTTTCAGAGAACGGAAACTTTGGTTCAATTGCACACAGCTGATCATAGTATCTACAAAAAAAAAAAAAGGCAGAAAAAGCCATTAGATAAATCAAATTAAGAGGTTTTTTTCTTACACTAGCACGAAAGAAAAAAGGCATAAAAATCTCCCACACAAATAAGTTGTGAAGCTCATTTGTAACTATGGAGGATTTGCAGGACAGACAGAAATTCTACATAAAGGAATTTTTTCAGTACAGGAACAAGTTCAATAGGAGGTAGTCTTCCACAGATAATGCAGAACCCCCATCTCAGTTAGAAGTAGAAGAGTATCACAGATGAAGCTGACCCATTCCACTTTTTGATGGAGGGTGGATTAGAAAAGAATGTCATGCAGAGGAGCCCCTGTATACATACAGGAAGACAGAGTACATTAGATATTAAGTCATACTGCAAGAGTAAATCAAGTACAGCATTTAATACAACATTAACAAGCTACACTGCACTCTCATGAGCTGAACATTATACCCCACTCCCTTAAAATTTGTGATTTATGCGTTTAAACTTCAGTGTCTTTGAAACAGATGCCATTTGCCTTGCAGAGTATCAACTGGAGAGCCTAATGCTTGATAAAATTTAGTTGTAAGCTTAGTTCTCATTAGAGTATATTGTAGCAGTCAGTGAATTAAAACCAAAATTTTTTCTGTGCCAATATTTTGTCTACTCACAGTGGAAGATGTTTAGGAAAGAATGCCAGAAAGATAATAGAGCAATCATAGCACAGTCCCTCACACAATCTACCCAGGCAACAGTTCGCAATTCAAAGTTTTCCCGAGTTGTACCCTAACACTTGCACCACTTGTTAAACATGACAGGCTGGATGCAGAACAGAAAAACTTTAAATTGCCAACTGCTTAGAACACGTAACATGTGAAGACCATTTCCTATACTCCTCCTGTAGCACTTGCCATAGGGACATACATCCAACATTATATTGGTCAAATTCTTTTTTTAACAATTTATATTCCCAATATACAAAAACATCTTGTAGCGACGAGTTTCACAGCCTGTGAAGTAGGGTTAACATTGTATGTGTATGTGAACAGTATAGTTAAAAAAACACAAACACAAAAAACACCCCTTCGCGTGGATTTTAAAGCTAACGACAATTTTTTTCACTGTCCACATAAATCTATGAATCTGCATTCTACCTTCCCATACTTCGGCATTAAGGTTGCTAGTACAGGAGCACCCATTATGAAGTGCGATCTCAAATACACCTCCACTGAGAAACTTAACTTTATAAATCAAAGGTGTTTTTCAGAAAGATCTAAAATATTGGCAATAATAGAGTCTGATAATTTTAAACTATGTGATAGTACAGTAACTAATATCTTCCAACATTTATGAAGCTGGCACATGAAAGGTACCAGTTTTAAAAGAATCTATATATTGATTTTTTTGTAAAAGATTTTCATTTGTCTGTTTTCTTCATCTTTCATTTGATAGTCATACCTGGAAAGCACATACCACTTGAAATGAAGCAATAATTAAATATAATTGTTACCTTTTTTTTAAGTGACCTTACATCCAAGGCTTGATCTATAAAAATTGTAAAGAACAGCATCCCTTTTGTAGTTAAAGAAATTGAGCTTTGCATGTTGATGCTCTCTCAACGGTTTAAGTTTGGTCTGATTTATCACATAATCACAATTTTTTTTTTTCCCCCCACTTCCTAACCTAATTGGTTTCACTGATACAGGTTAACACAAGCAGTACAAAAATTAATTCAATACTAGCACTGAACATCACTTTAACGGATGTATTTAAGTGTACTTCCTTCACTACCTTCAGCTGGTCTTGCCACAGTCATTTTCTCATAGTATCACAAAGAAAACAAGACTTTCGAGGCTGTCTCCTCCTGCCTCAATTTAATTTGTTAACTAGAAGCCATCAATAAAGCCGAGTTGTCTTCCCACATTCCGCGATTACCCTGTCCTCATCTGCCATGAGGGCAGTCAAGAAGCAAAGCTTGTTAAATGGCCTTGTGAAGTCCGGTGCATTTTCAAACAGACTGTTCTTTATATGTCAACAGAACCACAAAGAAAATAAGCCAAGGAGATGTATGTTCCTCCCAAATATGCACATTGCTGCATTTAGCATCAATAACACATTGCATTTTGTTTGGTTGTTTCCAAACAAGTTCAGAACTTACGTTACTATTTTCTTTACTATTTTGAGCACGTTGTGTCATTTCTTTTTATTAAAGAACTTGAAATTCTACTCAAGATTTAAGAGCTCTTTAAAACGCTGCAAACGAAAAAACCCAAAAACCTCCCAACAAGTAAAATAATGTCTTTTTTTTTAGCAGGAGCTAAACATATATAAATACAGTGGTATATATAAACTAAACATATATAAATGAAATGGTACAGAACAGCATTACCACAGAACAGCATAAAACTAGCAGTACAAAGACAGAAAATAAATATCAAATGACTGGACGCATCTGATGCGCAAGTCACACGCTAAAGGATGAGGGTAAACATAAAGTAGTTATTTAAGACAAAATTTACAGTAATCTAACTATCAAGACACAAAGAACAGAAGCTGCTGCACATCACAGATGAGTGTTGTGTGTCTGGCTGTGCCAGTGATGAACTACAGAAAACCATGCAAACATATCAACTGCCTGAGATCCGACTACAGTGATGAAAGGGAGGGCAGATGTCAGCAACAGAGATCTAGTTCTCGAAGTACAGCCATCTTTCACCAGAACAGGCATTACACACTCCTAAATGCTAGTAAAATGAGTTACCGCAGCCAAATGAGTTGGAAGTCAAGGTTTGAGTTAGAATTTAATGAAAATATATGTATTGCATTAAGAACCTCAAATCCTGTTCCTCCTTCAAAGAATCATAAAGCAAAAATCTCCTTCAAAAGAACATAAAAGGGACCAAGATCTGCCTTCACTCTTCTAGATAAGAGCTAGAGTCTTGAACTCACAGCTGCAAACCAGAACTGCAACTTCCAGCCCCCAGAGAATCTAATCATTCACAATAAAACCACGCACCCCCTCCTCCCCCCTTTTTCATTTTTTAAAAGAACTGCAAGAGTTGTTAGCAAAATTAAACTAATTAAACTACCACCACCACCCCATCCCTCCAGAAAACAGAAATGAAGTCCAGGCTATCTTTAATATTAAGAGAGGAAGGCAGGAACCCCTTGGAGCTATAATTAGACTCAGAAGAAAAGAAAGAAGAAAAAAAAAAAAAAAGAAACAAACCAAACCACTAAATCAAATCTGCTATGACAGAATATAAGGGGAAACATCTGTACCAAGCTCACCTACGTCACCTTCAGAACACTCAGATTCTCAGAAAACAAAGAAAGCTTGGAAGCAGACTGAGGACTTTCCCAGTTACACTGTGCCCCTTTTCACTTAGTACCTCAAATACTTCTCCAATAGAAGCATTTGTGTTCATCAGTTGAACAACAAAATACCACGCACTTTCAAAGCTTTACTGGTCAGTGTTTGCCTAGGAAATAGGGCTGCAACTGAATTAATTTAAAAGAATAAATTCTGCAGTAACTACTCAGCAAAACAAGGCTTCTAAAGATTACAAAACCATGGGCAAATCCTAGATTAATTAGCAGAAGATTAAGCCTTCGTTTCTTAACAGTCAAATGGTCTACAGCGCTCTACTAGGTATTATGGTCTATAAAAAGCTGCAAAGTAAATGTATGCAAAGGGTATCCACATTGTAATTAGCTCTTCCAACCTTACTTTGCTAACAAACCCGTTTTAAACTCCAACTTTAACAAAAATCTTGCTAAAGTTGTTACTTAAACACAAGACTGAGTACAACTTTCAAATAGCAGTAGGAAAATGTGGAAGTTGGAGGGAATTGAATTTTCAGAGGAGATGCAAGGCACTCAAACGCTTGTGCTCTTTCAATCATAAACTCAGACGGATACTTCAAACTTATGGGTGTGCAGACAGTCTGACTTCTTAAAGTAACTGCGCCTTACAGAATGTAGTGCAGAATATTCTTACAGAATAAGAACAAACTTATTTTCCAGCAACTGTAATGAATATAAATGGTCACAGGGACAAACTACTCATAACTTGTTATAGATAGAGTAAAACATACATCTGATTGTTTTATTTTCTCTAATTTACGGTTAATGCAGACCTTCATCTTATCTCACCTCCACTGTTAAGCGAATAAATACTCTCAAACGATACAATTTAAAATGTGTTTTATGAGAGGCGCTTCTGTGTGGCAGGGATATCATTTCTTGTTCACACATAAGGTGGCACCAGTGCAGAGCCACATTCAACACCTCCTGACTACTGCAACAGCACCTGGGCCAGCTGAAGACATCTGCTGATGACTGACCAGCAGCAGAGAGACCAGATCACTGCATATGGAATTGACTCAAAAGGAAAACTGGTAATTATGCAATTGCAAGTGGTTTCCCTTCAATATTCAGAGAGAAAACCTGAGGTGAAGTTGCATACTATGGCTTCAATTAATGTAATGACCCACTGACACTAAAAGAGGGAGGTCCTGCTTAGCCCTTTGACTTTCATGGAACACTACTTTTAACCTCTTTTGCACTTGTTCTGACGTCCATCTGACATTCCACTGAACTCATTCAAGTTGCTGACCTGTCAGAAAGCCACGTACACCTTTTGCCTTCCAGAAATGGCTTACGAGAAGCACTAGAACTGAAGAGAGGGCTTTCTCCTTTCGGCAATGTACAGCTGTTAGGTAGGGCAAAGTCATATGGTGGGGCTGGGCCAAACAGGGATTTCAGATAGAAATTAAACCTGAGTGGCACAGCCCGAAAAAGAAGCTCAATTACAGCATTCAAGAGAAGATAACAATATGCCTTTCCATTCGCCTAGCAGGGGCCCTCTTTCAGTTCATAGATGCTCATTATTTTCCTGGCCTTCAAAAGGTACACACAGTAGTACCTCCAAAAGCAGACGCAGTAATAAACAGGACTAGAACAGGAAACTACAAAGACGGTCCAAAACATGATGAGTACAGTCATAGATTTTGTAGCCCAAACACCCAGTGAAGGGCTGATAAGCTCAAAAAACATCAGTAACCCATTTTATAAATCTTGCCTTCTTTTTAGTAAGTCACTTGTTTCTTTTCCATTCCTATTCATTTTTAATTTATAAATAAGAAATTCTAGTGAACATCAAATGTATTTCTACTTGTTCATGATATCACAGAAGTGTGTCATGTCTACAAGTACCATTTCTCCTTATACTAGAAAATCCCTCTTTTTTCCTTCTTAAAAAAAAAAACACCACCAAAAAAAACTTGCTGCCACTATTTAAAAACTCATATTCTAGTACGGCAGATCTTTGATCCCAGCTTTGCAAATAGAAGTGTGTACTTAGTATTAACCTAGTGAATGAATCACAGTGACCTCAGTGAGTAGATGAGCTACAAATTGGGCTCAAAATGTTTCCAGCATAGAGAAACAGAACAACAGGATTACCACAGTAAATCAATACTGCAATCCATAAGTGTTCCAGAGACACAGGAAAGAGCAAGTGCTTTTGTAGATGATGGAGCAGTTAGCCCTAAAGCAGGCTTTATGCAGTTTACTGGGCAGAAGGCACAGATTTATCTTTTGCTTGTCTAACCTACAATTCCGGCATAACAGAGGCACCAGGAAACTTTCTGATAGCAAACTTAGGTGTGTTAAGTAGAAAATAGGGATGTGACTTTGCAAATACATTAAGAAGCTGCTAAACACAGCAAACAGAAGGAAGACATGACAGTAAAAAAAAAAAAAAACCCACACCATAAAAAACCCACTACCTAAAACCGAAAAGGAAGCTGTCAGCTCTAACAGCAAAACATAACACTGAAACAAAGACACGCCTGCTCTCCTATGAAAGGCAAAATAGTTTGTCATTTCTACCTAGCTCTAGCCGTGGCCCCTCGGAAGGGGAAGCTGGTCGGGACACGGCCTCCTCTCTACGCCTCCCCCGCCGGCCTGCCGCACCGCCGGCCCTGCGCTGCCATCACACGACACCCCACAACGCCCGAGCCGCGCTGGGAGGGGGATCCCAGGATGCCGCAAAGCCACCCGAGCCGCTGGGGACGTGGGCCGTCGGCGGGGGAAAGGGGCGGGCACGCAACCCACAGGCCACCGGAGCCGGCCCGGCAGCCCCGGCCGCTTCCTCACGGCGAACCATCCCCCTCGCCCCGCCCCGCCCACACCTGGCTCCGGCTCCGCCGCACCCAGGGCCTGGGCCCAGAGCTGCCACCGGGGCCCCGCAGGGCACCGGGGACGGGGGGGGAAGGAGAAGGATGGCGGAGGGGCCTGTACCGGCCCGGCCCTACCTGAGGACGGTTTCGAGCGCGCTCTCGTGCTTGTCGAGCGGGCGGCCGAGCGCGCTCTTGCGGAGCTTGCTAAGCTCCTCGGCGGCGCGGCAGTGCTCGGCCTGAGCGTCGCCGCCCGGGTAGCTCTGCTGGATGAACTTGCACAGCGGCTTGGCCAAGTCCACCTCCGAGGCCTTCTTCAGCTGCACCGAGATGAAGTTCGTCATGGCGGCAGCGGCCGCCGGTCACCCGCAGCTCCGCTTCCTTTTCCTTCCCCTTCCTCTCCGGAGCGGCGCGGCCCAACCCGGCCCGCCACCGCCTGCCCACACCGCGGCCGTAGCCCCGCGCTTCCGGGATCGCCTCGCGCGCTGTCCCCGCCCCCCTCGCGCAGCCTCGCGGCGGCCGTTGCCGCCTGAGGGAGGTGCCGGCCCGGCCTGACGGGAGCGCCCGGCCCCGCCGCCCGCCCGCTCGCTCGCCTTCCCTCCTTCCTGAGGGGAGGTGGGCCCGGCGCTGCTCGAATCAGCGCTCCGCTCTCTTCCCCTCGCCGGGAGTCGGAGCGTCGGCAAGGCGTTTGGAGCGAGGGGAGCGGGCCCGGTGGCTGCGGGTGGGTGCTGGGCGAGGGCGGTACGAGAAGGGGGGCGGGGGGGGGCGTTTGGAGGCCGGGGCAGGCCGAGAGCTCGAGTGCTGCCTCCGGGGAAGCGCCGTTTAGCGAAAGACGTGACCGCGGAGCTCAGCTGTGGTAAGGGAAACTTCGCTAAGCCAGTAACATAACCTGTTGTACGCCGGTAAAAGTAATGGCTAGTGGAAGGCTAGGGAGATGTCAGGCTTGTAACGCGTTAGAAGGGAGCAAGGGGTCCCATAGAATCGTCTAGGTTGGAAAAGACTTTTAAGATCATCGAGTCCAACCATTAACATTAACACTGCCAAGACCACCACTAAATCATGTCCCTAAGCACCACGTCTACCCGTCTTTTAAATACCTCCAGGTATGGCAATTCAGCCACTTCCCTGGGCAACCTGTTCCAATGTTTGATAAGCCATTTTGTGAAGAAATTTTTCTTAACATCCAATCCAAACCTCCCCTGGCGCAACTTGAGGCCATTTCCTCTTGTCCTATCTCAACCCACCCTAAGAATCAACATTTTAAATAAAGTAAAATGTTACTTCTCTGTAGCAAATGTTGAAATGTCTCTATTGGCACAGATTCATGTGTTGCTGTAATTACAGACCTGTCATCCACATCACGCTTGCTTTCTGCTGACTCAGCCCAGCATAGCTCAAATAGACAAAACAGGCAATCTGTGAGGCTGGCTTGTCTGAAGACTGAAAAAGAATATTCAGCCCATGTTCTCGTTTCCCCCTTTCTTCTGCCACTTGTTCCAGACAGCTAAGGCTGTAAGCCTGCGATTTTCTTATTACATAAGCCACAAGGTGATGATACGATAAAAAGGATTGGTAACAGTGCTTTTAAAATTATGCAAAAGGGTTTGGTCTCAGCAGACCACGAGTTTTGCTGTAAAGTAAAGCTGATGATCCCTTCCTACTGAAAGTGTACTATGCTAGGTAGAGCTATCTCCTTTGTCATCTGATGAACGTCTAAAGTGGTGGCATAAGAGGAAAAGGGTAGAAAGAGCTTGGGAAATCAGTCTTAATGCTCCTGTCGCCACTGGGAGGGGCAGCTCCTCCAGTATTAACCGGCCCTGTATACAATCCGGAGATGCTGTGGCAACAGCAGCTGGGCCCTCCCAGGCACTGGCACAGGGAAGGAGGTGATGGAGTTGTCCTCATTCAGCGCTTCCAGTCACCTTCAGTGAGGCCCAAGTGGTTAGACTTTAGAGCCTTGCCAAGTGGCTTCTGTTACAAATCTTTGTTATATTCACAAAAAGAGAATATATATCTTAACAGTTCCTTGGTGCACTCCTGCCTCCCTGCACCGAGTAAACATGCAGCTCGATTTCTCATAGCTTAATCAAAACAAAATAGTAGTTGCCTTAATTTTACAATTAAAAAGGATTTTTATTGTACATTGAATACAGCAAGTAAACTGTCCTGCTTTACTTACACCTGAGTATGTGGGTTCCTCACTGCTTTTTTTCCCCCAGGTTTTATTGCCTGCGTACACTTACAAGCATTTGGTCTCTTAGCTGAGTCAGCCTTGCACTGGCTACACTTGCCTGTCCCAGGGAGAACCTGCACCCTCGCAAGATTAGGTTCTGATCAGTCTTAAAATACAGTCAGCTGGGCAGTTGCCTCCCTTTGTTTCCAACATCTAGACCTTATGGGGTATAGTTAGCCTACACATCATTACAAGATACGTGGCTGTCTATATATGGAAGATGGAAGCCATCAATACCTTCCAGCGCAACAGTCATAAACACGGAAAGGGTGTGAACAGGGAAGGGCAAAAAATGGAGCTATGAGATCATAGTTCTACTTTGGAGCCATAGTGACCTTTAGATGTCTGTTGCTTAACAAATGCAATGACTGATACTTTGCATTCCTAAACCATCTACCAACACTGCACAGAAATTTCACTTTGTCTTAGAATAAGTTACCAGAACTTCAAACATACAGGTGATTTGCTTCTTTCCCACAGATTTCTTAATAAATCAGTACTCCTCTGAAGGCTTTGTTCTGGTTATTACAATTATAATATTACAAACCGTAATGACTTGTCTCCTTGTTACCTCTGACTAGTTAAGTACTATTTCCCAATTTAGAGATGAGGAAGCCACATAGTCAGTAGTTATCAGTGCAGGGGGCATAATCTACATTTTCTGACTCAGAGTCCTGTGCTTTAAACAACAGACCGTACTTCCTTCTTCAACAAATTTATGATAGTAATTACGGGAACCACTGTAAAACAGGTTTCCCTTAAAATGTTTGAAGTAATGCAGCATAAACAAGTTATAGCCATATTTAAGAATTACCAAGGTCACTAATGTATTTCATTTTAGTATAGACAGATCATTAGATGTCCCCAGTTTTCATCTTTTTCCTAAACAACCATTATAAATATGTAGAGCACCGCAGTTTTGCAAAAGCATTTCTAAGAGTCAGATTTGCTTTCAGTATGCAAACTGGCTTATCTGCATGCTTCATGGGCTTTGTCTGTGATTTTTAGACAGGAGACTTTTCACTGAACTCTGATGTTCTATTTTATGTTTCCTTCCTGTTCACAAATTCTGTTTACAGATATTTCATTGAAGAGAGATTTTATTCTGCATTTGCTGTACTTTATTCTGTAGATTTTGATCATGATGCTTTATCCATAGCCTAAGAGTTGCCCTGTAGCAATTGCACTAATTGGCAAACAGATGCTATACAAAACAAATAAAAAATCATCAAAAGGATGCGATAAGACAGCTAGTTCATTTCGTTAAATCTGATGACCCTCTTGCCTAAAGCTTCATTTAATCACTCAGATCCAACCCCATTTTGATACTCCTCATATCATCTTTTGGTTACACAGGGTAAGGACCAATTGTTTTATCACTGTTATCTTTTGACCATGAGTTTTAGGAGTGATTATCATCAGTTGCCAAAATGAGAGAATGCAGAAAACAAGTTGTATGTCAGAAGCAGCTCTGATTGGGTGCAAATAACCCATCTTGTCCTACTGCCCATTTGAAGCACAAGGAAGAATTCCTACCATTTCCTTCAAAGTTGACACTCCTTTACCTTTTGTTTCAAAATTTAGAGGAACTATTAATCATATTTCCCTCGATTTTCATTTGTGTTTATTAGACTTCTATATTTCTCATAGGCAAGGAGGGACCTGAACCAGAAGATACATTGATAGCAAACGCAGCTGGGCAGGGGCCGTGCTTATCTTTGTGCTTGTAGAGCCACATTCACAAGAATGTTCGATATACCATCCTCCTGCTGTTCCAATGCTAAATAAACCCCCCACATTTTCAGTCTAAATTCCAGATATGATACAGGTCAGGATGAAGAAATGAGAGGCTGGAGAAGGGGGAAAACAGGTCTAAATGCTGCCGGCACACTTACTTAGGGTAGACAGTTCTGTATAATGGTAATTATAACACAGTTGCCTTTCAAACATGACCTAAATAAGGATAGTGACTATGTCTGATTTTTGCTTAAGGAGAGCGTGCTGGTGGAATGGTCTAGAATAAGAAGGGCATCACATGCATAGGGGCACGGAAAAGTACCTTGTAGATGAAATAAATTGCAATCAGGAGCAGAAGCGGTTATCACAGAAGACTAAAGAGAAGATAGAGGTGAAGTAATATGAATTTCGATGACATACAAAAGAGAGAGAGATTATGCAAGGCCTGGAAACTGTTGACCAAGTTAAATAATTTTACCTGCTGCATTGTAGATGGAATAGAGCAGAGCAAACAGGGAATCCAACCAGCGTTAGTGCAATATTTTCCAGAAATGGTTACAAGAATATTATCTATTAGGCAAATTAGAGTGCAGCCTACAATTTTCCTCAAGTCTCAGCAGGCTTCAGAAATATGCCATATTACTGATCACATAATGATAGTGCCTCTGCTTGTTACTGAAATACACCACATCAAACAGGAAGAAACAGCTCTTCACTGTCCCACATCACGGTTTGTAGTATTGGGTCTTCATAATAAGTACCAAAAGCATCGCTAAAGTTTTTTTCATATATCCTGTTAAAAATCTGTTGTAAAATTAAGTCCCACTCAAAAGGATATATAAGATTTTTTAAAATGTTATTATTTTTACTGCCTATACTATTAATATCACTGTGGTTTTAGAAGATTTGCAAAGCAGAACAGCTTGTGGAAGCCAGCACCAACTTTCAATTCAGTAAGAAATAGCTGAGAGGCTATTAAACATGTTTCCCAAAAGCTGAAGGTCAGGATTAGTGCAAGATGTACAAGTACAAACATATAAAATGCTTCATTACAATGCATTGAATAAAACTGCTTGCTATTTAGCTATTATTACCATAGCCCTGTGTACCATATATTAAGGTACAATCACATTCTGCCTCCAGATATACACTCTCTACTTAAAAAGAGGCAATGTTTATGTAATTATCCTGATACAAGGCAAAGCATAAATATGCGGTGCTATAGATACACTGATACAAGTCAGGTGACTGGTAACCCACAAAATGGGCACTTTACTCTGAGCAAGAGTGTGATGATATACATTTGCACCCTGTTTCCCGTCTATTGGTAATGGGGCAACTACGCAAAAGAAGAGGAGGATGTAATAGAGAATATAGTTGTCATTTGATGCTGGGCAGATTGCACAGCCATTTATTGAATTCGACTTTCTGTATAAGTTTCTGAAAAATCCAAAGTCATGCATGAGTATTTGACTCATATTTTGGTATGAAAACTCTGTAATCGACACATTTTTGGTGCAACATTTATGGTGTGCAGTTTGAAAAAAGTTTTGATCCTTCCTCTGAAAGTTTGTTCAAAGAAGGAAAAAGTTTTGATCTATTTTTGTTCAGTGCTGAAACGTTGATGTTACTTACTAAATCATTAATTCTACTTTACATGTGTAAATTATGGAGTTTTAAATAACTTTTACTCTTAGGAATGGAAAACAAAGGACCTGTTGTATTAAAAGCAGATGAAAAATCAGACATCTGCTTTTTGTGATAATGGACTAAATTTTGCCTTACATGCGCTTATTCTTGCTATGAACATTTCCTTGAACTGTCATAGGATTTCAGAAGCCCCAACAGGAGATGGATAGCGTTCTAATGTTGTCACATCTGCAATTAAAAGGAGAAATGATTAATGATCTTGAAACACAAGTTCTTGCAATATATCCTTCCCCTAACTGTGCTGTGTTTTTACTGCTTCTAATTTTAAGATAATAAGCAACTGAAACTTAGGTATGTAATTCTTTATTCATTCCAGAAGAGAGGAGTTTTTGATTTTACAAATTGCTTTTACAAGCTTGGCTAATTAAACTGCCCCTTAAGATTTGAAAGTTAGAAAGTTTTCACTTAAATTCTGTATTACTAGATAATGCAAATATATGAATAATGGAAACTATCAAAATAGATGAAAGATAACTGGGTAACTTTGACTCTCTTAATTATTGCAATATGGGATATACCTAAAAGCAACAGTATTGTATTCACTTTAAAACATTGCTTTCTTTATTTAAAGCATTGCATTTTATTGTATAGCACGTTTTATAAAGAATTTTGTCCAACTGTGTAATCAATTCAATCCAAGTATTTTTTGCACCAGAGGACAGAGTAGCCTTCAAAGAACCAGAAATTAATATTCTGCCTTTGTTGGCATTTTACAATATATAATTAAATTTTATATCGGTTTTACCCGTATATTCAGTGCAAGAAAAATACCTTTTCCTGTTTGTTACAATTACAAGGCTTGACTAGAAAACTCCATATATTATTTGAAGACTACTAGGTTTATCACATTAAAGATAGAAAATAAATTAAATCTGGTTAATTGAGGGAGATCCTTTGTAAGTCATTGTTGACTTAGCATTTATTTCAACAGCATTTTCAATTTGGAGTATTTCTTATTTTGAAATATCTTACAAAATATTCAAATAGAAATCATTTCACATAGCTTGAAATAAGTCTGGATAGAAGTAGGTAATTAGGTAGTTAGTCATTATGCAGCATAATGCTCGCAAGCATAGAGATCACTTTTTGCTACATGGAACAAGGACAGTAAATAAGATCCCAACAGATCACCTGGCAGAAAAGGACCTGGAGGTGGTGGTTGACAGCTGGGTGAATATGAGCCAGCAGTGTGCCCAGGTGACCAAGAAGGCCAACAGCATCCTGGTCTGTATAAGGAACAGTGTGGCCAACAGGACTAGGGAAGTGATTGTCCCCCTGTACTCAGCACTGGTGAGGCCCCGCCTTGAGTACTGTGACCAGTTTTGGGCCCTTTACTACAGGAAAGACATTGAGATCCTGGAGCAAGTCCAGAGAAGGGACAACAAAGTTGATGAGGAGATCTGGAGAACAAGTCTTATGAGGAGCGGCTGAGGGAGCTGGGATTGTTTAGCCTGGAGAAAAGGAGGCTGAGGGGAGACCTTATCATTCTCTACGACTACCTGAAAGGAGGTTGTAGCGAGGTGAGGGTTGGTCTCTTCTCCCAAGTAGCCAGCAATAGGACAAGAGGAAACGGCCTCAAGCTGTGCCAGGGGAGGTTTAGATTCAATATTAGGAAAAATTTCTACACCGAAAGGGTTGTCAAGCATTGGAACAGGCTGCCCAGGGAAGTGCTTGAGTCACCATCCTTGGAGATATTTAAAAGACAGGTAGATGTAGTACTTAGAGATATGGTTTAGTGATGTTTTTTGTCATTGTTAGGTTAATGGTTGGACTCAACGATCACTTCCAACCTAGGCAATTCTATGATTCTATACTTTCCCTTGATAAAGTTCACTAAAAAACACTGCTGAAATTCAGTTATGTCATTCAACGGACTCTTTTTATGTCAAGTGAGAGGTTTACACCACTAACCAATCCTCTCTATTGACAGTGAAGTATTTTATTTCCAGCATTTCAGACAGAGAAGAGCCTGTAATCAGTTGCAGTTCAAATACCTAGAGCTCCTTCACTGCACAAAGCAGTCTTGTTTTTTGAGAAGACGGTAATGAACTTTGTCCTTCTGGTGGCCTGCATACATGTGTCCCAACAGGGACAACCTTGTGAGGTGGGGAGCATCTGTCTGGGCTGGGGACATGTGCCTGTACTGGTGTGCCTGTAGTGGCGGCTGCCTCAATGTGCAGCACAGCTCTTGGCTTGTTGCTAGGTTATTTGCCACCTACTCACTAATCCAGATAAACAATGAGACACTGTGCTCTGCCTACTCACTAAAGTGACGTTGAGGGGTTTTGAACCAAGGTGAATCGAAAGCCAGACATGCTTCTGAGCATGCTTGTATCCCTGAGTGTGCATATTGCCATTGTCACTGTATAGATGGAATGTATTACATAAAAGTGTCTTATAGTCAGGGGGAAGAATTTGCCATTATGTGCTGGACACAGCAGAATCACACTGCTGGAGTGATATTAAGAGACAACAGCAGGGGCCAATGCGTAATTTTAGGTCCAAGGGGGGTGATAATCATGTAAGGAGGAAAGCAAGGAACTGGTTTAAAAGCCATAAATTCAAGGTTTCTTCTAATTTGGGAACTGAATGAATTGTTCTGCAGGAATGCAGTCCAGGAAGGACAGCTGTGGTCCTCATTCTGTGGGAACAACCCACTCTGGTGAATGACAGTCTGAGACCTTACAAAAAATGGAAAGATCAAACAAAAGATAGAAGACCCTGAGATGAAGGTTGTTCCATGGTCCATGTAGGGAGGGGTTTATGACTTTTCCCAGTTCAAAACATCTCCTTAACCCACATACTGACAGGCTTGCAAAGAGCCACATCTAATAACAATATAGGGAATCCACTGCTAAAAGCAGTGAAGATCCTCATGTCCTGCTGCTAAACTTGTCCATAATATGAGGTTTTTATCTTACACATTCCAAACATAATGAATCAGAACAAAGTTTCTCTGTTACATAATGTAATATGCGCCAGTACAGGCAGATCTTTTGCAAAGTTAGGTCCAACCACAAAAATTTAGGGATAAAGAAATGGCGACAGGATTTGTTGACAACACTGCCAGAGGATTCCTCCTAAAAATGCTTGCTTTTCAATGTTCAAAGGAGAAGTGGCAGACAAACTTGCACTGGCGCAGTCTGCAAACAGTGAGATGCAAAAAGTGTGGTTTAGTCTTCTATTTCATCATATTACTGGCTCTATATGACCATATGTGGTGCAAGCAGGCAACAAAATCCAGCATTAGCAGCGTGCTCTAGCACAAAAAAGGGAAGGGGAGGATGGTTTGATCAAAGGCATTTTTACAATACATGCCTTTTTCTATTTTCTTTTTTTTTTCATCAAAGGAGATATCTGGGGCTAAAGTTGCTTCTAATTGTGGTAGGACATCCGTAGGACATCACAGAGTCTGACTCAGACATTAAAGGGGAGAGTTTGAGAGGCACTGGATGAGCCAGTTTGTGCTACGAGACTGCACTTCAGTCGACACCTTTGCAAAAGTTACATAAATTAGGGCAGATTTCAGTGTACTATTTGTCATACATGATTCATCCTGGCATGAAGTATCTGGACATGGCTTCACTAATGCCAGTACCTAAAATGCTACTGTAAGGAATTTAGCATGTAAATTATGTTCTGCAAGCTCAGGAGATTTTCCCTAATACTTACTTCATGAGTCGCCAGGTTGCTCTGCCTGACATTCCCTCTGAAGTTCCAGGAAGTTCTTACTGTCATATAGACAAACTGAAATTTTTGAAATGAGTCACTTTTAGGGGGGCAAAAAAATCCATTTTTTTAACTGATATTTTCTTCTGTGGAATTGAACATTCAGCTGATTTGTATATGCAACATTTCTGCCATTCACACTGACTGGTATAAACTGTAATGTCGTGTTCCTTTCAAACTAGAATGCCTAGCATCTTAACACTGTATCCTCTCCTTTCAGATAGAGAGATGTTGACATACACAAATAAGATATTTCAAGGAACATGAGGTGGTATATTCCCACTTTGAATATTATGTTTAAATGAATGCTTCATGACTATCCATTCTCTATGCAAGCATTGACAGGTTTATCAGTGGCCACTTTTGCAATCAGCTGGCACCACCGACAGACTACTTAGGGTAGGAGTTTGACGATGACTAGGCGTAACTGACATTAAATTGTCCTTGGAATCACTCTGGGCCAGCCAGTGAATTTCACAAAGTAAAAAGCAAAAACTAACTGCTTCTTTACCGACAGAATCCTTCATGCTTCTGTAACTCTCATGACATCAGATGTGCGTGTGTCTGTCCACTATCAGGCTCGTGTTGTTGTGTATCCTTTTTGTACCCCTATATCTACATTGTTTCTAGCATCTGCTTCCTCCACTTTGCCCAGGGTTCAAAGAATACGCTTTGGATTGGTTAGCTAGAAGTGAGTCATCACAGCAGATCAATTCATTTTCCCGTGGCATGTTTTGTTCCACCTCATGACTGTCATTTGTTCCATTTTGATCTTACCAGTATTACCTGCTTGGCATGGCAGTTTATCAGTGACTAATTAGGTACCTATTTTCAGGGATGAAGCAGCTAAAGAATTTTTTGCTTTACTATGTAGATGAATCAATGGGACTTTTCATTCAACATACCTTGTGTTTATATGCTAATTATTTAAATGTTCTGTTTTATTGCCCAGAAATATATGCAGTGATTCAACGGTAACCTTCTTTGTTTGTATAAAACTCATATGAGGTCTAAATACATGCACATCAAAATACATGCCCAAAAAGCAGCTCAGTGAGAGATTGGAAATTTTACTTGTGATGTATTATTTGTTAAGAGCAAAGATAAAAACCAAAGATGAAAACTTAAAGCTCACCAGAAACTGTTTTCAGAAGTGCAATAGTTGTACCCAGTAATTTGCACTCTTGAGCTGTGACAACTTGTTGACTCTGTATCTCATCACAGGCAAACAAAAAGTTTGCTCCAACTCATTTTCCCTCCTGTTTTCTAATATACTCACACAGAATAATAATCCACGTTTAAGAATGGCATATTAGCCAGATTATACACAGGGAAACAGAGGAATTCAGAACAGTGACTCTTTAGGAAATGGAAAAGGGAATGCTGTAAAGAATGGAGGACTGTGGGCGATTATTGCAAACTGAGGTGATGACTCAGAATACCTGTTGTGAAAAAGTATCAAGTTCAGGGGGTCCTGATTAAGTTGAGTGCAAAATTTTTAGGGCTTTTACATCTTCAATGAGAAACATAGGGAGTGTGCTTTTATTTGCCATATTACCTAGTAAATAACTATAAGTGCATGCAAGGGTCTTTGCAAAGATTTAGGAACACTTTGTAAATGTTAATCGAGTTAGACAATAGTTGAAGCAATTATATATTAATAGACCTATCTTAAATATAGCAGAGAAGTTATTTGCTGGAAGAACCCTCATGCCAGGCCCAGGAGAAGAACCAGGGATTTTTGTTTTAGTAGAATTGATTAACATATTGTGGCCATTAGCCGCCCCTGTCTCTCCCCTTCTCTTCACATTCCCCAGAACAACAGCACAAGAAGAGGTCTTCCCCAAAAAAAAATAAATTACTAGACTGGTAGTATTTGCTAAAGATCTTTGCGTGTGCGAGCCGGCATGAAAGCAGTCTGAGGTGTGGCCGGGATGTTCTTTAGTACTTGTCATGCATAGTGCTGAAAAGTCCTATGGGAAACATAGCAATTATGGTACAAGTTAGGGCAACCCTTAGAGAAGCTGGAATTTTTCCAGGGACCAAACTGGCCTGTGGCAACTTCAGAATGGAGATAAATACATATTTCTTGGATTTGCTTTCTGCTCTGTACTATGCCTGAAAGGAACTAACCTGTCTGACATTGTCTCAATTTTCTAGTGTTGTCAATATTACTGTGCTGCAGAGGAAGAGCACAACTGCATGAATTACTGTACAAGCAAATAAAAAAATGCTGTCTGAAACAACATACAATTGTAAAGAGCCAACAGATGAAGACGGATGGAAATGTACGAGGTTACTTATCTAACACACACTGCAGAGATTCCTGATGAAGCCCCACCAGAACTAGTTCTCAGAGCAGAAGCCTCTAGAAGGACCGCCCCAAGCCAGTTAGCTCTGTATTACAGTGCAGAGGTAGCTGTCTTGCCATACTGTACAACCCACAACATTGTTACCATCAAGGAACAAAACGCACTTTTTCCCTTCTTTCTTAAAAATTCGCTTACAGGAGGGAAAAAAAAAACTTTTAAAAATGTTTTCACATTTCCACCTTTACACTCAGCACTGACTGAGTGTAATAATAAATAGGGGATACAGATAGAAATGATAGGGAGCTCATTTTTTCTAGCCACAAGATAAAGCTAAAAGGAATAATATTCATGCCACGCTTTTGACTTATTTCCTGAGAGGAGTATTGTATCTCTTGAATCTCCTACCAAGTGCAAATGCCATGCTGACAAAATTCATCTCTCAGTGTCAAAAGATTACACTGTACAAAGCTATTATGTATTAATTTAATATTGGATTTTCTCCTGTTGCAGGATCAGCTCTCTACTTTATGACTACTGACACGTGAAATAAAACACAGTGACCAGAGCACATTTGAAATTAAGTCAGATTTTACTGTATAATGGACTTTTATCAGAGTGGGAAAAAGAACAGGGCTATAAAACCAACTGCTAGTTAGTGGTTATGGAAAGAAAGTCAATCTGCAATTAAACTGTAATGGTGGTACATTAAATAGGAGTGAGTAATGGCAGCTAAACTTACTTAATTAAAGCTGGGAATATTTAAAGTATCAGTAACAGTTTTATACTGAAACCATATGATGAGTTTTGGTTTGATTACTCTCAGAAGGCCCGCTGCTGTACTGCCCTTCAGGCAAAACACCTGCTGAGATCTATATGCTTATAAAGAGAGGTTACAGACATTTTAAAGCTGATAAAGACTGTCTGGATTCAAGCAATGATTACATAGCCGTTGCCCAGTTCTGTGAGATACAGTGTGCATTATCTTTTGGTGGGGCGTGCCTCTTTGTGGAAAAATATTGTTTGGATTAAATACTTGTTTACATGGACTACTGGACGCAATTATGGCTCAGGAAAACTTTTTGTGATAATTGTGTTCTTGGATTTTCATGTAATGATCATGTCTTGGCATGGAAGGTACAGAGTATACTTGAAAATGGATTTTGTGATACAGGTTCTGGGATCTCAGCTGTATCGCCTTCTTAGACTGTACACTGGCCGAGGCCAGAAACCCTGACTGTCCGCTGTCAATTATTTATGCACACTCCAAGGCACTGAGAGAGTAACCTAGTTAAGCTAGCAGAGGATCCTCCTCGCATGTCCACCAGTACGTGCAAGGAGGACATCTGGACAGATCTGCTCTCGAGCACTGCTGCTAGGACAACTACAGGACCTGTACCACCAGCACTTACCTGTGACCTGCTTCTTCAGATATTCTGCAGCACAGGTGGGATATTCAGCTGTCTTGTTTGCTAGGCCATCACACTAACAAGGCACAAGAGAGGACATCACACCACACTCCAGCTCCAGAAGGGTTAAGCGCTTGGTGACTGTTGGAGACAGAGTCTTCCTTGCACCAATAATGACAGGCGAAAAGTAATGTTGGTAGTAGACAAGCACGGCCAAAGCAGCTATACCTGTGTTTTCACTTTGGCTTTCACTTAACAGCTGCAGACCATCCTCCAGCAATGCCAGCTGAACACCAAACCGTGGGATGCCAAACACTGACTAGCAAGACACTCTGGAGCTGACTGTGACGGACTCTGTTTGGCTACAACTTATGCTAATAAGGACAGCAAAAGTTTTTTGTCTTGAATAACACTCCTTGAATAAAATTCCTGGCCTGACCAGGAATATGATCACACAACCATACAAATACCCTACTTGCTGAAATGATGTCTGGGAGGCAGCTTTTGGTTTGCACAAACCCACATCTTTAAACACATAAGGTTGCACAAATATGCACTCAAAAATGCTTTCAAAGCCAAAAGGCCTGATTTCTTTTTCTGACATAACTATAGTGTATCTCTATGTATGGACATCCCCGTAATAGTCTGGAATCACTCTGTAGTGTGAACATGGATCAAGTAACCTCAAACGCAGCATAGGCATTGCCAGCGTATCTGCTTCATTCCCTAGGCTCAAGTTAGCGTTTCTCAAAGCAGCACCAGGATATCAATTACATTGCCTCAAAGATGGAAAATGTTGCCGGTCTCATCTGTCCCAGTGAAACTCAAAGAGCACAGTCCTTGTGACACTTCCAGGTTCCCAGGGAAGATAAAGTAGTGCTACAAAGTGCCAGGATTGTCGCAACTTTTCTGAAAGTCTTCTCAGTTAGCAAAACCTGATTGATTGAAGTGTTTGCTTGAAGAAATAAAATGGATGATGCGGATGCACTTTCCTTTCAGCTTACATGAAAATGAGATTCAGGAAAATAAGGTTGGGGGAATAATGCATTCTTACACTCTGTTGAAGCATGTCTCAATTTTTTTTTTCCCAAAGATACGTATAATTGAATGCTAGTTTTGAAAATGTCATCATGCCCCAGGATTGCTTTCATAAATATGAAGAATTGTAGCCCTTGCCAAGATGTGCTTCATTCCTATTTTTGGGCATACTTCGGAAGTTCATACTTAAGCAACACTCACTGCACTCAAGGGAAGTTGTGCTTGGGTAAGGACTGACGCTAAGCCTCATCATAACAGGATTTTCTGGATTTCTGAATCTCAACCCAAGTCTACAGCTAAAGTTTTGAAACTAGTCCTTAGACTAGTCCACAGCAAAACCACAGAGATGAATAAAAGTGAACTGTGGGTGGAAAATCAAACTCTATGTTGACATTTTAGATGCCGTCATTCAGGTCCATCTCAAATTTAAATCTGTAGTTCGGATGGACTGGTTCTACTGCTCTTACTCCTCCTTTACCACATAGCTTTGTGACAGAAGTGGGATACCAGTTCTCAGATGTTCAGTACCAGATGTTTAAAGCATTTAAGACACAGGAACACTGCCATTCTCATGCACGTAAAGAAGCATGTATTTTTACACTTCAGAAAATAAGAGAGTATATAGGGAGGTAAGAAACTCGTTTCTTAGAATTGCAAACAACAAATCAGAGACCATAAATATACCATTAAATCCACAGTATGAAGACCCTGGGTTCAGTCCCCCAGCAGAGGGCTGACTGCCTGTGCTGGAGGCCCGCACTGATGTGGTGTTGCTGCATGACCTTGGATCAGATGGCTGTGAAAAGCTGGTGGGCAGGAATGAGCTGCGGGAAGCCACACTGGAGGCCTCCCCCCTTCACTTGAGAGCTGCATTTGAGCTTCAGCTCTCACCCCAGGCCCCTGCCCAAGGTACATCGAGGCTGTCAGGTACCCCACTGAGTCAAGACACCTGGCTTGGCCTGGGACCTGCCTTGTGACTGCAGACCTGCCTGAGAGCCACCGGGCTGCTGGCTGGCCCCGGGGCACTGCCAGGGGACCACTCTGCTTGCCTGGTACAGAGCACAGTGAGGTCCCTGCCCCAGCTCGCCTTGTTGTCACCCTCAGCTGGTGGCTTGCTCCGGCTGTGGTCCTCGCTGCAGTGATCCCCCTGAGATTCACAGGATCTGATGTGAGCCTAGAAGAACATCTGCTTGATACCAGGATCCTTGAATAAAAGCTACATTGTTGGGACCTAAGAATGAAGGTTGCTGTTTTATTAAACAAAACAAGCTACTGGTCACTGGATTGGTATTATTTTAGCGGAGGTTGTACAGTCTTTTCCTTCCCAAAGGACTGGGCTATAGATTGCATTTAAACTAGTTTCAAATCACCCAACATGTTTAACGTAAGCAGGTATCTGAACTGAACGAACTCAGACTGCGGTCCTAGCTGATGTTTGGCTAATCACTCTCACTTTTATACAGTCTCAATTTCCTATGAGTGTCTGTCGTGACATCCGTTAGAGTGAATGCAGGGGAGGGTTCAGTACATCCACTGCAATGATGGCTGTGTACCACGCTGGGGACAGGGCTTTGCGTCTGTTGTTGCTTTGAGCACTCATAGTTATGCCTTGGACATATGTTCTGGAAGATCCATAGCACAGGATACATTCGTACGCAGAAATACCCGTATGCAGAATTTTTTATTTCAATAGGAATTTACTTCTAAATAGGCTGCTTATTGTCTTTAAGTGCTGGCAATGAATACAAGAATGTTTCTGCCATGAGTCATACAATATTAAAAAAAAAAAAAGGAATTCATAATTGAGGCATCACAGGCACTACGGTTACACAGTTAAAAGCAGATTAAAAACAGTCTACTTCTGCTGCCACAATTTTGCATGATATTACTTGAGATTTTAATGAAAAAAGTTATGTTATATTGTTGCCTATATTATGACATATTTTTCTTGATTTGTCTGTAATGAAATAGTCCGCCAGACCTGCAATGTGGATAAGTGAGTTCTCTCAGTGAAAAGACAGAGGCTCCAAAAGGGGGACAAAACCTCTATTCATAATTTGACTCTAAGAAATGTTGTCCGTTCAAAGTGCCTGTGTATCAAATCTGTGTGCTCCCTTCTCTAACCATTTCCATTCTAGAATATAGAAATGGTGAAATACCTAAAATTTTTATTAAAATACCGCTCAGTTGGCACCTAAACATTGTTTTATGAAAGCCCTAACTGCAACTTTATGGATTAGGGTAAATGAATATCAAATTCCTTATATATGTGTGTCAAAAGGCACCTGCAAACATCAAATAAATAAGTGGCTGTAGAATTTGTTGGGAAGTAAACTTAAGATCTACATGGGTTCAATAAATACCAAAGAAAAATTAGAAGTAGTTCTAAATAATTCTCTGAAACAGGTTAGGTTTTAAATTATTTGTGCCTATATGTTTATATAACAATTTATCATTTAAATTACGACAATTATATTACATTTCAATGATAAGAAACTTTTACTTATTTTTATTACTTCGATTCATTATTGTTTCCATGTACTTTCTTTGAAAGATCCCATCAGTACACATCACATCAGTACCTCAACCTCTTCCTCCAAATAAAAAAAAAACAAAATGGCAAACTCAATCCCTGATACTGGTGAGGGCCATCCAACCTTAGTTTTCCAAAATTGCCTTGAGTTGCTTGGATTTATGTGGTTTTGTTACTTGTTTCCCAGTTAGATAACTATATTTGACTAAATGCTTTATTTTCTTGACAGAGTGAGCTATCTGTTCATTAAAACATCATGAATTTAACTACATTTAATTTAAACAGTCCACTTCAGAACCCACATGATCCACACACACAAAGCCAACTTTACTGTCTTCCCCTGTGATCTACCTTACTTTTCCCACTCTTTTACTTGATTTACAGCGCTGTTATGTCCAGAGCTGTATTTATGGCTATTATTATCTCATTTCAGTTTTCATTCTAAAATGGGATAATTCACTCTTGCTTGGAAGAGCTGGACAAGCCATCACTTTAAACAAAGGAAAACAGGGAGAATCGGTGCACCCTCTGTATTCTTAGAAGCAACCTTCACGCTCCCTTGTACCGGCTGGTGCAGAGTTACCAAAAAGCGTGACTCAGCCACTTTCCCAGGAGACATAAAGAGCCAGTTGCAGTGACTCCACCGCGCTGCGCAAGAGGTTTGCAGGATTTGTGGCTGCCACTTTAGTCCCTGACGCTGCAGATGCACATCTTTTCCCAGGTGAGGCACAGACTTGGCAGGGTTAGGGCGGGGGGCGGTGTGTGAAGGGAGAATATTTGAACTTTTCCAAACTCCTTCTGCACAGAGTGGGCGACAAACTGAATTCTGAACTGCAAAGTGATTTAATTAAAGCATATCTTTGTACAGCACAGACCCATAATAGCGGGTATTTGGTCAAAGCTGCTTGTGGCTGTAATAAGTACATTCTGCTTTAAACTGCATGTCAGCACCAACCCGGATACAAGAGATTCTAAACTATTCTAGACAAGGACAGTAATTTATGCGTTTTAGGGTAAAAAATAAAATCATTCATGATATTTTTTTTTTTATAGAACACAAATGAATTATTACAGTTTTTTCTTCATATGCATATTCATTTACAGATATTTCCCCCAAATACCAATCGATATTTGCATCCATACCAAACCGGTAGGTTTCTATGTGAGAAGGGTGACAGCCAAGCAAAAAATATGATCTGTAACAACTGCTAGCTCGGCTTCTTTCTTCTGCTGCGCAGCGTTATCAGTAATAGATACGGCAGGTAAAGTTTCAACGACGTGCCTTTGCTGGGAATACTGGCGAAGATCTTCCAGGAAAATTTACCACGAGAGGGAGCCCTCAAGCAGGCAGACAATTTTTTTTTTTTCAAACTGCAGCGGAAAAGCATGTCAAAATTAGGCAATAGCCAAAAAAATGCAGTCAGCTTACATTAATTAAAAAATGTAAACGCATACAATTCTTTATGAAAAAAAACATTTTAAGCTACATGTATACAACTTTATGTATGCATTAAACTACATGTATGCAAGGAAAACTTTTTCTCTTCTTGAAGAAACCTGCAGCTTCTACTCACCTGAGAAAACCTTTCTTGATCAATGCTGATAATGTAGGAATTACTCAAGTAATAAACGATTGCTGAATCCAGTTCTATTTATAGAGGGTTTGCATTACAGAAAAAAAAGCAAGCCAAATCAGAGACCAACAAATCAGCTCGTACTTTCCCTTTCCTTTCTACTTCCCATGCAGCAAGAATCACAGAATCACACAGCATCACAGTTGGAGGAGTTGGAAGAGACCTTCGGAGATCATCTAGTCTAGCCCCCTGCTAAAGCAGGGTCATCTAGAGTACAGTGCACAGGAACGCATCCAGGCGGGTTTTGAGTATCTCCAGAGATGGAGACTCCACAGCCTCTCTGGGCAGCCTGTTCCCGTGCTCTGCCACCCTCAAAGTAAAGAAGTTCCTCCTCGTGTTGAGATTGGATTTCCTGTGTTCCAGTTTCTGCCCATTGCCCCTTGTCCTGTCGCTGGGCACCACTGAGAAGCCCCTGGCCCCATCCTCTTGACACCCACCCTTTAGATATTGATAAGCATTGATGAGATCCCCTCTCAGTCTTCTCTTCTCCAGGCTGAACAGACCCAGGTCTCTCAGCCTTTCCTCATAAGAGGGATGCTCCGATCCCTTGATCATCTTTGTGCAGTGGGTTGCTTTGTGTAAATGTGGGCACGCTCTGCCCCTGCCTTAGTGTTACTAGGATGAATATCAACACACTGCCTGTTTTGGAAAGTTGTTTCTGTGTAATGTTTCTGCATGTTTTTTTCACATTCTTCAGCACATTCACTGTCTTGCAAGCTTCCTGCAGATAGTACGAATGCCATGACTTGTTTTGCAAGAGCAGAGATTTTGCCAGTCCAAGGCCAAAATACACCCAGCTCCACGTCCCTTGGTAGTGCTGTGCAGTACGCTCTGTGCTCACTAGTTTTTACTCTTCAGGTCAGATGCATCAAGCATTTTAGATCCTTTTCTAGTTCTTTCGTACTGCTGTTAGAAACGATAGCATGGCAATACAAAGGTAATTGCATCTATATTGAAATAGTTCTCATAGGTATTTTAACTAAAGCTTAATCAATTTCTTAAGTTTAACAATTTCAAAAATTTTGAATTGATGGACTATTATGTTGAGCTATTGCATCACAAATTTTTCCAGCAAGATACAAAATCCTTATAGAACAACATTAAACAAAAGGATTGCACAGAACACAGGCACATCATATCCCATCACAGGAATTTAAAATAGGACAGGCCTAGCAAACTAACCTGTTGCACAAAACAGATACAATCATTCTCTTGACAAACAACAGGTAAATATCTCTGCCACTAGAGACAAATATTTCTGCCACTGTACAAAAATGACATAAAGGATGCTAAGTTATGTAGCAGTGCTTTGAGTAATTATAGAAGACAGGATAGACTAATGTGATAAAAGAGAAGTGGCCGCTTAGATGTTAATTCTGACACTATTTTCTTGATCTGTTATTTTCATTACCCATAGTCTTTCATTTGTTCTTCCTTCTCTGTATCACACATATCAAGAAAATCAGCACATGAATCACAAAAGATTTATCAGGATGAATTATTTAATTGCAGTATCTACATGTTAAAACATATTTGACAATAAGGAGCAAATTAATGCCTTAGAGTGATCTTGTAACCAGGCATCAGTCTGACCCCCCCTCACACCCCATTTCTGTAACCAAATTGATTTGGTATGCGCAAGAAAAATACCAGACTACTAGTTTCAACTTCTGACTGCTTTATAAACAAGCATATGAAAGCAATCTATATGAAACATGTAATTTCAAGAACATCCATGGCACAAGGCAAAATGTAGCAGAGTTCACCGAGTGCATTTTTAATACAGTTACAACTAATTTCATCTTTAAGGCCTTGTGAGAGAAATGGGCAATACTTCAATGTTTTGCAACATCATCAGAAGAACTTGCCTTCATGAATGAATTGATTTATATTCTGAAGGTATTTATTACTTCATTATTCTGATATTATTCATCTCAGAGGGAGGAATTCAAATGATTCTTAAAAGTTATCAACAGTGATAAATTGAGCTTGAAAAGGTACACATCATCTTTTTACAATTTATGTAAGAAAAGATGTAAAATAAATACCTATATGACATGGGTAACAAAATATGTCACATTTCTGCTTAAAATAGCACAGTATGATGGTATTTTACCTCCCGACAGTATTAAGAAACACCTACACATTAAGAACACTACACATTATGTAGTGATCTCCAACCTATAAAGAAAGCCTATGGTTATTCCAGAACACATTAAAAGGAGGTGGTGCATGATTGAGGGACGCCACATCTGAGGCGCAATCTGAACATTTGCTCCAAGCCAGCCAGGGTGGAACATGATGTAGAAGTGTCGCTCTGGCTGCTGAGGAATCCGACAGGAATGTAAGGACAACTTTCTCACAGATTTCTTCAGTGTCAGCTTGGGCTACGTCCAGTGTAATTTACAGGAATTTTCTGAGTGACTCATGGTTAAATTCCCTCTATTTTTATTATTATGGCCTGCGCTTGCTCTTTGTGACAGAGACTTTTTAGTCATGGGGTTTTTATGTTTTTTTTTCAGTGATGGGATTACATCTTCTGTATAGGAAGGATTTTTCAGAAGGGGAAATCAGTCTGTGGAAATAGCTTTTCTGCTGGAATGACTGACAGGATGGCTACAAAAGATCGATAACTGAGTTGCACGAGGTCTCAGCCTGTTAAAGCTACTGCCAGGAAAGGAAAGAGAGAAGAAACACAGCCAGAGACACAGTATGCGCTTTCTTATCAGTCAAAGGAATGAAGAGCACGGCATCCTCCCTCCCCAGCCTGTTTCCCTGTATGATTCTCGCCTTTTTCTGAACAGGACGTTACATGCGATAATTGTGCAGCATGCTTGGATGGGATGGGGGTGTAGGAACAGGTTTGGTGTGCCATTCAAGTTGGAAACGCGCCTCGCTGGATTAGTGTCATTTACCTCAGCTCCTGCCGTAATCGCTCTGGTTGCTAACAAGTCATATTCAGAAGACTGAAGGAAATTCTGATTCTGGGTTCAATTACGGGGCTTAATTGCTCTACAAAATATTACGCGTTATACAAATACACTAAAGTAGTGGATTTACGCTCACATGCTTGCATATCAAAAAGAAGATTGCATTCCAAAGGAAACAATCTCCTTAACTGAGAATAAGAGGCTTTAAAAGATCTTCGGCTTGAATGAAAATGCCTTCTTTTTGGAGCCTGGCCCACATCCCTAGGTATAAAGTCCGCTAGGACTTTGTGAGAACGTCTAACAACAAAACTGTGGAGCTGGAGGGACTGGATTCAGCGTTAGAGCACTACTCCTGCCCTGCTAAAACAAAAAGAAATGAGTATCCAGAAGCTCTATTTGCCAAATCAAAATGCTATTTGTTTGCAGGGGAAGAAATGAACCAACATTTATTGATCCCCAAAAAAGATAATTCTGTTCAGCACTAGAATGTCAATTACGTTGATCTTATCAGAACACCTCAGTGATAAAAAGGCTACCAATTTTCTCATGTTGTATCAGTGTCCATATAGTATAAAGGCACCCGTAGGCACCATATAGTATAAAGGCTGGCAGGTAGAAACGGGATGAAATACAGCAATCCAATCCTCTGATTTTACAGCAAGGCAATTATTTTCTCCTGCGTTTTCTAAGAAAAAACTTATTGCATGAAATGGAAAAAAAAAAAACAAAAGAAAATCCACATATCCCAACATAGCTTTTTGCCCTTAACATAGCTTTGTGATGTCGTCTTTGGATGAACAAAATAGTTTCAACATTTCAAGTGTGTATCTTATTATACTTTACCCTTCTCCTCAGCTTCAATGCTATTCACGGCAATTAGATTACCTAATTCGTATGTTTGCTTTGAGTCAAGAGAAATTCAGAAAAGCTAGTGCCACAAGCTTTACCCTCTCTGTTTGCTTAGGATTTTCTCTCTTATGAGGCTGACATTAACTTGGACTATAATGAAAGGTGGATTTTAAATTATTTGGGTTTTATTCAGAAAGTTGGCGGACTGAAACTGTTTACAGTTCTTGATACTCCAAGAGTCCAGGATTATCTACTCAGTTCTTTTCTGTTTAGCCAATCTTACTGGATCAAGAGTTACATTTAAAACTTTCACAGCAAGAAATTTACTTTTCAAACTTACACCACCACTGAATCAGATTCTAGGGCACAGAAAAAATATAACAATGCAGTTTTATTTTTTTATATTTATTTTTCCATTTCCAGCAGTTTCTTGAGTCCCGTTTTCAATAAAAGCAATTAGTAATTCCATCTTTGTAATGATAGATTAGTAATCTATCTCTGTAAACGGCATTGCACACGCAGGACAAGAACTATTGAGCTCCATCCAAAATTATGGTTCTTTACATGCGCACAGGGAAATCCATTGCAAAAGCATGATGAGCGGTTCATAATCTTTTTGTAAAATTGTAATAAGCTTGAAGTACAATACATACATTTCTGTTTTAAAGGCATCTATAATCTTTGTAATCATCTTCATTATTGTAATGCCTAGGGCCCAATCAAGCAGGGGGTCCCAAATTTGCCTCATCACACTAAAAATCAACAAAAGGCTGCTTGCCTTCTGTCTTGCCTGTGTCTCGCCTTCTGCTGTGCCTGTGGACGTAGATCTCTTTTGGTTTTTTTTGCCAGATCAATTCCCTGAACTAGCCCCCTGCAAGGTCACACAGATGTCAGTGCACAGGACAGAAAGGAAACGCAGAATTCCTGATAACAGGACTTGTGAGAAGCAGGCAAGTAGGACCACTGTAGTACCAATTTAGTTTGGTTTACACTGCTGTGAAACTGCAATATGCAGGCCTGGTTCCTCAGTCAGTTTATATCCGTCTAAATCCTGCAGCCAAATGAAGGGAGTACCGCACTTTCCTGCAGTCTCATCCTTCCCCAGCGTTAGGACTAACGAGGCAAGCGAGACAGCCAGACTGTGCCGTCTTGAAACTAAACTGAGCTTTCATGACACAACAGCTGTCATCAAGAGGTCCCACCAGCCCTCATCTGCCCCCATCTAGCTTCTGGCTGTCTGCTTCTACTTTCCCTGTGCCAATTCTGGCACTTGCTTAACCCCAGAGTGAGGCAATTTAGGAATCTGAATCAGCAAACAGCCAATTCTGTGGGGGAAAAAAAAGTATGTGTGTGTGTGGGATAAATTAAAAAAAAAAATTACCTCCCTGAATTTTTTACACGAAGTCAAATAAACACCAGTTCTGGTGTTGAAAAGGGAAGGATTGTATACATGTCAGCAGGGCAAGAAATGTACTGCCTGTACCACCAGCAGCTTGCAGTGTAACACGGAGCCTCCCAGTATCAGAGGGATGGCAGACCAACATCACCATCCACACTGCCATTGACAGGGGATGAATAACTTCCCGAGTCCTGTGCTTCTGCCCGTAGGACCTGTGAGCAAGCCAACTCACTGATACCAGCTCTGTCATTTAGCCCATTAAATTGACCCAAAGTGGTCAGCGAGCGCAGGACCTGGCTGTCCTGGTTTGAGCAACGCAGGACTAATTTCTCTTCTAATGCTTGGGAAAACTGCACTTTTAGAGGACTCTAGTGTCTGAATTTGTGAAAATATTTACTTCATAGCCAGCTATGGTATGCAGGTTTCAAGGTCTCAGCGTTTTCGAGCCTAGCCAGGTGCAGGGATGAGGAGAAGCAAGACCTGGGCATTCACCCAAGCTGGACAACAGGATTATTTCATACCATGAACGTCACATTCAATATAAAGTAGAAAGTTTGCTGTGTAGTGTTCCCTCTCTCCTGTGATGGCAGTGGTCCATAAAACTTCCTGCCCCGGTGCCGAACCACTGAGCCCTCCCAAAGCCGTAGCGCTCGCAGTGTCCGACATTTGCTGTCCACTGCCGGGAGTGCACAGCTTCTGCTGATGGAATTGGCTGAGTATAGCCCTTGTATATCGTATATTGGTACTGGGATCAATATTGGCTCTTTAGTATTATTAATGTTAATTATTTAGTCTTATACTATTAAATCTGTTTATATTTCAACGCTTGGTTTTCCTTGTTTTTCCCCGATTCCCCTTCCTGGGTGGGGAGGGGGTCATCGGGTGATAGAATAATTGTCTAAACAACAATAAATTACCGTGGGTTTCTCAAAACATAGCACCGGCACAGGGGACAAGACCTGGCCCACGCAGAACAAACAGCCTGGGTGCGAGGAGGGGGGAAGCCACCTCCTCTCCTCTCCTCTCCCTGCATGTGACAACCACAACGGTACTTCCAGAGGCCCGAGAGGCCACACGACCACCATGCGACAAGGTGGAGGGAAGGAACGCAGGAGCGGACACCCAGGGGACGCCGACCAGCTTAAACCGACCCTGAACCACCACCCCAAGGCGGAGCGGCTGCACTGAGGGGGCCCTGTTTTAAACATTCCTGCCAGCCCGCACGTGGCTCAGCGACGCCGCAGAGGGGACCGCAGGCTGCCCGCCCACCGAGCGGGCTCCCCGGGGGTCCCCCCGCCTCACAGCGGGGCCGCGGGAAAAGAGGCAAAGCCGGGGCCGCGCTGGCACGGCGGCAGCTTCGCTTCCCCCTCTGCGCCGGAGCTTCTCCACCTCTTACCGCCCCACAGAGCTCCGCTTCCCCCACAGCTTCCTTCCCTCTCCCCTTCGCCGCGCTGGGGAGAGGCAGGGCGGGCGCTCCCTCCCCTAGCAGCGGCTCCTCACCCACCTCCCCTCAGCGCCGCCCCGACCGCCCCACAGCCGGCAGGGTGCCCTAGCACCCTCCGCACCGCTTCCCCGATTCCTCAACGCTTCCTCCTCCTCTTCCTCCTCGCCCGCCGCCGGCTGGCACCGCCGTGCCAGGCCGCGAACCGCCCTCCCCTCTGCGGGCAGCAGTGCGGCGGGCAGCCGGTCCCACCGAGGGGCGGGGGGGGGGGGGGGGGGGTGGTGGTGAAATGTCGGACTGCGCAGGCGCCGCCCGCCGCAGGGCCGCTCGCCCGCCGCAGCGGAGGGGCGTGGCGGCGGCGGGAAGGGGGCGCGGCCGCCACTGGCCACGCCCAGTCTAGCTGGCGCCGGCCGGGGCGGCCCGCGGCGGGACGCAACTTCTACGGGACGGAGGCGGTGGTACCGGGCGGAGCGTGAGCGGCTCCTCAGGGACTGGACTGACTCGACTCGACTCGACCCGGCCCGGCCCGGCAGGAAGGGAAGGGGAGCAGAGAAGAGAGGCGCTGAGACCCGCCGGGGCGAAGTTTGGGAAGCCACCCCTCGTTTTGGCCAGCGGGAGGGGCCGGAGGCCGCGGCGTCGGGAGCATGAGAGGTCCGCCCCGGCCTCGCTGCTGCTGCGTCCGTGGGAGGATGGGCCGGTGCCCGCGGCGGTGAGAAGGCGGCCCCCGGGGGATCGCTCCTTGGCGCCTGCGGGCGGGAGGAGAGAGCGAGAGGCGGCGGCAGCTCCCGCCGGGACCCCCCTCAGCCCGCGGCCGTCTGCCCTCCGCTGAGGTGCCTGCAAGACCCCCCCCCCCTCTCCGCCCCGCCGGGCTGGCTTTAACGCCTGTTCTCACTCTCGCTTTCCCTTCCCGAGGAGGGGCGGCGGCGGCAAGGAGATCCCCGAGGACGAGGCGGAGGCGCCTGGAAAACCCCTGAGCCCGAGGAGGCGGCTCCCCCCGACCTCCCCCTGCCTTCCCCCCCCTCATCCTCCGCAGCCTGCCCGAGCCTTTGCCCGCCTTCCCTCCTCTCGCTACTCGGGGCTTCACCTTTGCGGGCGGGCTCGGGGAGGAAGGAGGCCGGAGGGAGCCGGCGGTGCATGGAAGCGGCGGGCGCGGAGCCGGGGCGGAGAGGAGGGAGAGGAGAGGCTCCATGAGGGCCGCGGCCCTGCCGGGTGATCGCCGCCTCGCCGGGCGTTTCCTTCCCGCCGCCGCCGCCCCCCGCCCTGCCCCGGCCGCCCTGAAGCCGGTGGGTCGGTTCGTCACCCCAAGAAAGTTTTCGTCGTCCGTGGCCGAGGATGGAGCCCGCCGGGATGGATTATTTCTGCGACCAGGTGCAGCAGAAGGACGTGGGCCGCAGGATGCAGGTCGGGCAGGAGCTGCTGGAGTACCTGGGGGACCCGGCGAGGTCCCCCGACCTGGAGCAGGACCAGCAGCGCCTGGACAAAGTCATCGACGAGTTAACAGGATGGGTCAACTCTAGCAATTTTAAGGTAAGGGTGCTCGGCGAGGCTTGGTAGAGGGGAGACCATGATTCATGATGGTAGGGGAAGTGCAGGGCTCTGGGTTACTTTTTAATCAGGCAGGAGCAGAAATAAAACTACGTTTGTACCAGTTCTTATTCCTGACGGTCCGCAAAGGGAAATTTAGAAATTTTGGGAGGGTTGGTTACCGTTTTATTTTTTCTATTCCTCTGTCCAAAGAGAAGTGCTAGCGGATTTTTTTAGTTTTGCTTTTGTCGTTGGCTAAACGTTTTTGCACATAATATTAAAAAAAAAAAAGCCACGCAACTATTTTACAGACTCGGGTTGTGTTTATTATTCTGAAATAAGATAGGTGATGATTCTTTCCTTTCTTTTTTTTCGCTACCGCTCCCATTCCATGGTCTCTGTACTTGGGTGTAATGTTTCGTGGGATTGCCTTTATTTTCTGTAGGCCGTGAAGAGTGCTGTTCCACCGAGTTGGCGTTACACCGGCTGCGTTTTACACCATTTAATGAATAACTTGCTTCTCGGGGTTCCCCTTGTGAGTTTAAAGTTGTTTATATCGCCTTTAGGTGACTTTCCCGTCCGTGGGAAGTTATGTAGTAGCTTTGTAGCAGCCCGATGATGACTCACGTTTCGCTTTTTTTTTTTTTCTTTCGTGCGTTTTAGGCTGAGATACAGCAAAACACTGATTACTCCTTCACACGGCTCTTGTAATACTTATAATTTTTTTTCTGATGTTGGTCAGCCGATAACACGATTGACAATGTAGTTTTACTGCCAAGGACGATCGTATTCGCATTAGGGATTTTTTTTTTTTATTTATTTTATTCCCCCCCGCCCCCGGTGCGTGGCCGGGCCGGGCCCGCGTTGCCGCCGGCGGGTGGCGGTGTGGGTCTGCGATGCCGAGCCGGGTCCGCCCTTCCCTCCGCCCTTATTATTATTCCTTGCCTTGGAAAGCGGATGGACTTGCACTTTGGGCCTTTGAACTTGGAGAGGTTATTGTCATTTTTCTCCTATTTGCTTAGGCTCAGGAGGCAGACGTAGGAGTAACTCGTAAGGGCAGTATGTTCATGAAACGGGTATTTTTCTTTTCTCTGTTGACTTTACAGTGCTGTGTACTTGCCAGTGTTTGCGCATAGCACTTCAGAGTTTGAGCTCTGAAACTAATGAGGCTTAACTCTATTTGCGCCTATCATTTATTTTTTTGGGAAGTGTATTTGTCATGAAAGGTCGGGTTAGCTTGGGGAAATAACGTTACATTGGACAAGTGTAATTTATTTGCTTTTAAATTCCTAATCTGAGGGCAGTTGTTGGTGATAATTGATTACTATGAAACCTAGACAGGTCTTTAAAAATACACTTTTGTGTAACGAGGACTAGATACTTATTTATCTCAACAGGGTAATGTAAAAGGCTTTTTTGTGCACTTTTAAATTGACAAAATTGGGCATGAACACTTGAAATTTCCTTTTCAAGATGTTTTTTTCATAATGCAAGACATTCTATTTGCTGTTGATGTAAGGTGGCAAGTGAGAACATGGCTGTTAGAACTGCAGGACAAATTAAGAATATGCAGTACTCCAGATCACAAGCCTCAGTCATACAGGATGAGATTGAGAGTATTACAAATTCTAAGAGGTTTTAAAAATGGCTTGCATAATAATTAATTATTTTTTTTACCTCTTCTCTATGTCTACGTACCAGTGGCTCTTTATACACACAACATTCCAGTTCAAAGCATATTATATGCACTGTATTAACTGCAAGAGCAAAAGTTCTTGCACGTTTTTCTCATGATCAGTTCTGCTGTTGCTGTCAGTCACTGCCACAGCCAGGGTCTGCTGCTCCAAAAAGAAAATTAAAAATATTCTGGAAAACTGTGGTTTGCATCTTATTTGCATATTTTCTCCTACGCAAGCATAGATGTTACGCACTTAAATGTTAGATCTGAGTTTGTTATTAAACTCAGGACCTGAATGATATCATAAAGTAATGAGTACCACAGACTTACCTGTGTTTTTTCAGAAAAATATTAAAGTAGTCTTTATTTTTGATTACTGTATTTTTCATAATTTGTTCATTACCCTTTCCCCTGCTGAGGAATGGATATATAGAGCACTTAGGCAATTCTGCTTATCATCTGTTTCGTCTTAGATCTTGCTAAAGGTCTTGCAGGTCTTCAGAGTCCCAAAGTAATTAATTCCTCCCCATTGACATGGCTGTTTAATTGAGCAGTGAAAATGATTGGCCACTGCCTTATTTATCAGAACTGCTGAGCTAGATGAATTGGAGTGAGAAATGGGGAATGCTGGAGGAAGTTCTGAGGGGTAGCATTACTTCCATTGTAGGTGACCAGTATGGATAACAAGGGAATAACTAATGTAACTTGCTCTGGATGTGCTGTTTCTTTCATTTTATGTGAAAACTCAGTTCTGGCGTGCAGTGCTCTATGCTGACCATACCGAAAGAAAAGATGCATGATCTGGGAGCTCTGGGCTCCACTTTATTCCATGCCTGAGAAGAGAAAACTTTCTATGAAATGCAACCCTAGAAAGTTTCTGCCTCATATAAGCAGAAGGGAAAGGATCTGGAGAGGGTAGGAATAGGAGGGTTGATTTAGCAGACTTGATAACGAGTGGGGAAAAAACAGAATAGGTGTTCAGTAAACAAGTGTGGACTTGTTATAATCAAGGTTGAATTAACTTGTCTCAAAAGGGTTTTGGCCATCTAGATAGTGCTTTTGCTTTTCTGAAGTTTGCAGCTATTTATAGTGGTTTAATAAACAATCTGGCAGTTCCAGACTAAGGAAGCAGATAGGAAAATTTCTGAGTTCATCTAGCTCATTGAAGTGGAAAATGCAATTACCAGTTTGAGTTACTGATAAATTAAAAAGATGGGATTAAGAATGTGTTGACTCATCTGCAAATGGTACAGAGTTCTAGTGAAAGTTGGTTGCAGAACACGGGGAAGTGACCTAGAGAGAGAGAGAGATGAGTCATCTTTAAAGGCTGACCTTAATGGTGTATTACAGGGACTTCAGTTACAATGTCTATGCAGTCAGTGATAAATTAGCTTCCAGAGACCGTTGAAAACTCTGCAATGTCAGGGAGTACACAGATGATGTGCATAATTTAAACTTTTATTTTAGACCTCATTAAAATGAAAGAGTTGTTCACTGAGCTGAAAATTGTTTGCTTGGTATCTTGATACCGTGATCTGATTTATTTCATGTTGGTTGGGATTGACTTATCTTCCTACAATGTAGAGTGTTGGGGTTGTCTTTTTTTTTTTTGCTTGATTTTGTTTGTTTTTTTTTTTCCCCAATTTTTTTCCAAATGTTTTCCCAAGGCTGTGAGGAATAGTGGAGGAAAAAAAAACAAATAAGGGCAGTGAATTCTGAAATCTTTTTAGGGAGCAGGTAAGCTGGATGAAAAGTATTAAGAGTTGCGTGGTGTTACTATTCTGCTGGTATTTGTTCTCCTAAAATTTTGAGATATTTGGTAATCTCAGAAAACTGGAAAGTTTAAACTCAAACATTAACACCATTCAGGTGAAATTCAAGCAGTAACTTAATTCCTTGTTTTGAGAGTATCACTACTGATAGATATTTGCTGGCTTTACTAGTGAACATAGATGTTCACTACGTATACATTAATAGTTTTAACAGGTACTAGTAGTTTTAATTAAGTCTCTCTTGTACTCAATAGTTACTTGAAATAATGACAAGATTATTTAACTTTGTACAGTCTTGTAGCTCAAACTGTTCTGTGTCTGGCTCAAACAAGTAATCTGGAAATCTGTGTTGAACATCTGCTGAAGAGATATAGTATGGAGAAATACTACTTTTAAGTAGAGCTTTGCAAGCCTGCTCTTGGCTGTTAACCTGTTATGTGGTTGGTTTTTTTTTTTTAGGCCCATCAAAATGGAATAGTTACCCTCATAAAATTTATTTTTTGAGCAATAAAGCCAAATTTCAGTTCTTTATGCAAATCACACCTGATCAGAAGTAATAAAAACCTATGACTAAAATTCTGGTAGTTTCTCAAAGTAACTTTATGCGAGAAGAGTAATTGGTAAATTTTGTGACTGAGTCGTCTTTGGATTTCTTACCTTTGTAGTCGATATTTTAGCTTGTTTTGTTCTTCAACTATAGTAGGAAAATAATTGTAATCACTGTTTTCATGTCAGAGCAGCACATTGTCTGCCACACAAAGAAAAAGTCGTATTTCACACTATCTGATAGCGTGGATCATCTCTTTCTTTCAGGCAAATCCTTGGAGTTATCTTTTATTCTATGCACTATGTAGAGTGAAATTTTTCTTAGCTGTGTTTGTCTCAACACCAAATACTGAAAGATACTAAAATACCAGTAATGTTGTTGTTGCGTTTTTGTATTTTCTTGGTTTGGCAAGTATTTATTTTGGTTTGTCTTTAGTTCAACAAAAGGCCAGCAGGAGGAGCTTTCAGTTTCCAGAAAGGAAGGGAAGATTTGAACTGTAATTTTGCAATTAGTTAAGACAAGTGGTTAGGATGTTTGTCTGAAGTCCTTGCAAGGAGATAACAGCAGTTATAATTTCGTTGACTGCATGTGAGCGTGTGTGGTGGAAGCTAGAATTTAAAGTTGTTTGAACAAAATGGAGATACTGAGATCTGGGAGGAAAAAAAAAAAAAAGAAAGTTCAGAATTAAAAAATGGGAAGTCCTACGTTTCAGTAAGAATAACTGAATGCACAAATGCAGGATGTAGGGCATGTGCTTGAGTAGCAGTCCTTAGGAAGAAAATGTGTGGGTTATTTTGAATCTGAACACAAGCTGACGAATGCTACGCAAAAGGCAAATGTTGTAGTGGGTTGTGGGACTGTAACTTGCAGGACAGAAAAATGGAATAAACCCCTTTATTTTTCAGTTACTATGCAGATTCTGGTATTTTCATAGTGTTTATTAGCAAATAGTGGTAATTTCAATGTCTTTGTTGGAGGAGAAATGTTTGACATTAAGGTCTTTGCTGAATTTCATTATTCCTTTTTTTTCAAGTTGTTTCATCTTAACTATGGGAGCTACTTCCCTTATTTCTATGTAAGGAGAATGTGCTTTGACCTGTCCATCTGTGAATCCAGTTTTAGTTTTCAAGCTCAATGATCCAGTTCTTCTTGAGTAATAATTATTATTTTTTCATGTATTATTTATGTTCTGCTCATAGAATGTTAAATAAACTATTGATTGTTAGCCAAATAATCAAGCAGATCTCCAGAAGACAAGGGAAACTTGCAAGAAGTTTTAATTACGTTAAGCTTAATTAGGACTAATTTTGTCCAGCCTTTAATTAGGAATGTGAAATAGGTAGTCTCAAACTCTCAGACATCTCCTCCAGAGGTGGAATTGTCAGTTCTTAATTGTTTTGCAGCATCAGTTTGTGTAACCCAGCCTAACTGTAGTCCCTGTTGAAATAGCAGCTCCGCTTCTCCTGTGGCCAGGCATTTTCACCCTTGTTCTTGAGGCAATTAACTTTCTGTGATGTTGAAACACTAGAAAACGAATTCAACAAGCTGACTGGAGTGATGCTACAGAAGACTTAAGTGCACCAGATCAGATATGCCTGCAAGTCAAGAGGGAGAACAGAGCTATATCCCTTTTAAGCCGCAGTTTAATTTGGGTGTAAACGGAGACCCTTTCCCAGCTCTGTGCAGGGTGCAAGAGGAGAGGTGCATCCTTCAGAGTTCACAGCGGGAGCCATGCGTAGTTCAGCGTCTGTTTTTTGGCAGGATCGCTGATTTAAGCAATTTCTTCCCTTGGCTGCTGAATTGTGATGGTGCGTCATGCCTTCATCGCGCTGCTGCGAGTGGTCGTGTGGCTGCACAGCAGACAGGCTCAGGGAAGAGATCTGGCTGAGAAGATGCTTTCTCTTCTTCATTTGTTGGACTGGTTTCCAAAAGCAGGTTACTATTCAGCTGCAGGAATCCTTGTCTCCTCGCAGCAGAGGAGCTGCTGCAGGGGTAGGAGTAAGTAGCAGAGAATGGGAATCACTGTATGTTTAATACAATTTAAATCAAAGGAAATGGGAAAGACAATAAGAGACCTTGGGCATGAAAAGAATTATGTTCTTCTGGAAGTACTAAGTCCTAAAATAAAGCATTTCTTTGTTTTGCTCCATCAACATGCTTAGAAAGGCTTTGAAGGGCAATTTTCTTTGAGGGGGAAAAAAGCCCTCCTTTTTTCTTTTTTTTTTTTTACCCCCAATTATATATTCTAAAGAGAAATACCATACATATCATTGTCTTCCCACTGAGCCCTGCTTTTAAAGAGACTCCGTTTTCAAACTTTTTCTACTGCAGCACATAAACTTTAAGCCAGACAATCTCAAAAAGAGAATGGCTTAAAATGTCAGGTGTTGCTGTATCATATACTTCTGGTTTATGCTCAGTGTGCTTTGAACAATGTCTATAAAAAATTTGTGACAATGTCAAGGGAGGAATGTTTAATGTACCTATGAATCAAACTGTAGATATTCCTGTAATGGATTAAGCCGGAGGCAGTACATGGCACATTTTAGAGTACTGGTCACTGTGTTGTCCACAGAATTCAGAACAGTTTGGAGATCACACTTTCAGTCTGAACTCGAGTCAGTTTAAAGATCATGAGAGATTCTGAAATAATAGAACATTGTAAACACTTTTCCAGTAGCCATTTTGAGTGTTACACTAATGTGTTCTTCAAAATTGGGTAAATGTTTCTTAATTAAGGGGGGGGGCAGGGAGAGAAATGTTACAGTTCCCATCATGGGGAAAGGGCAGTAAAACAGATTCTTTTATTTTTTTAATATAAACTTTAGAATTTTTATGACAGCACTATGCTTGCTTGTTTTGGCTGCTATACAGGAGAGGTCAAACTAACGAGGACCTCCCACATCTATGCCTGTCAAAGGGCCTCTAAGGAAACCCAGCCTTTTCAGTGCTGAACTACACTCATCGGTCTCTGGATAAATATGGGTGATTCATTCAGTAATGCTCTGGTGGTGTGGTTACTAGCAGTGCAACACTGAAGTGATTTGTGGTCAGCTATCACAGAAGGATTGTGAAAGGAAGATTATCCTAAGAAGTCTCGTAGTGCATACCCCTTTTGAGAAGGGGAGGGTTGGAGCTGATGTATAGTTTTAACAGTAGCAAAGGTTTGATAATCTCAGGAGAATCTTAGCTTGTAGTCCAAATTATAGTTGCAGAACATTGCTTTGAAGTCAGTAAGCTTGCATTTTTAGATAGAGGAGGCTCTGCGTTTGCGAAAGAACTTGCGATTCAAGTTATAGAGCTTGAAGACTTTATGTTAGATTACCAGCAACCTCTGTCTCTCCTTGCAATGCGAAGTGATGTGATATACATTAAAAAAACAACCAAACAAAAAACATTGTGCACATCTTTGAAAGTGTGTCATATGTACCCTTGAAGATGAAAGAAGCAAGAGAATGGAAATAATGCTTTCTTGTCGGCTAAAATATCTAAAGTATAGATAATGTGTGTGGCAGCTTCAGCAGCTGGGACTGCAATTGTGGCTGCTGTCAGCAGAGGCAGCTGCCCACTGATGCTGAGTGGGAGGATTGCAGCAGTGCATTTCCTTGTACAAAGGAGAACCGGGTCTGAAGGTGACCTGGCTGGGACAGAAGAACCACCTGGGTTAAAGAAATGACCCAGGAAAATCAAAGCTTCGTTCTGTCCATGGAGCTGGGGATAGTTTTTGGTATCTGTGCAAGCTTTTGGGTTAAGGGAAGGAATGGAATATGGGTAGATCTTGGAGATGTGCAGAGAATTGGAGTGGAAAACAGTAAAGGGAGCAAAAAGTGATTGAGTATCCTGTGAAATAGGAGCAAAGAAGTGTATTCGGGGAGATGAGTAAGGAGAATTAGGAATAAACCTTCAAGAAGTGAAGCAGAAGAGACTGCACAAACATACATGTTTTTGTTTCATGTTCAGCTACTTGAAAGGTGCTTGAGACTGAGAATTGAGAAAGTACCCATATGGGCTTGGCTGATGGTACTTAAAACAATAAATTCTCATGTTTTTGCATTGTAAGATGCACTGCATTGCAGTGCTGGAACACTGCTTGTTCTTGCAGGGTGTAGTTGTTTGGCATGCTGTTTTGTGTTTGTCAGTCGATTGTTAGTGATACCACAGCTGTCCCCATGGTGACAGGAAGTCCAGTTCCTTAACTTCATTCTTTCGGAGCTCCAGATAGTGACCTCCATAATTCCCCCATTAGATTCTCATGACTAGTTAGCAGATTGCGATCTACAGAATCTGTATTTCCATATACAGTTCAGAGATCCTATGACTGAATCCAGGGACGTTTGTATTAAGGTCATTTGGCAACTTATGTAACTAGAGATGGTTTCCTGCCAGTGTCCCGTCCCTAGACGTCCCCCCGCAGGGACGGGAAATTACAGAATCACTGTAAGAATAATAGTAAGCATGCATGGTTAACCAGGTATGGTTTGAAGGACAGTATTTCTTTTACTAGCGAAGGCTTAGTTGCCTGGAAGTTGCCCACAGAAGAGCAGTGGCAGTGCTGAAAAGAGTATGAAGAAGGAAAGCTGGAAAAGGAACAAGCTGCAGAGGAAGAAATAGGCTCAGTTCCTAATCACTGGCTCAATCCATCCTTCTCAGTTGGGTTGGCAATGGTGTTGTGATCTGAGAAGTCAAGGATGGTCCTGAACACTGGCTTGTTAAAGAGTAGCTCAACAACTAGCGAATCCAGTTCAAATAAGCCTAAATTTCTTTTCCACTGTGAACCTGAAAAGCGGTATTTAAATGCATCAAACAGTAGTGAGCTGATGAATCAGTCTCAACGTACAAAGGCTCTTTCTAGGCAGCAGGCAAAAGGCTTAATGAATGCAGAATAAGAAACAGATCCAATGATTTTAATCCCAGAAGAAATACATCCCTCATTGAAGCTGGTAGCGGAAGAGCCATGATGCTAGTGAGAGGTTTTTTCTGTCGACAGTAGAGAGCCTGTGTTGGTACATGGTCCCACACAGTGTCTGAGAGCTTGGAACTCTGTTCTTGCAGATCTGTTCTGCCTTGACTTGTGGGGTTGTTTTTGTTTGGGTTTTTTTTGTTTGTTTTTTAATGCTGCTCATGTCACCCTATACCAATTGTTAAGGAGTCCTTCCACCTTCCAAAGGGCTGCTTGAATATTGCATGGATGATACCTACCACGAGATGCTTTAACTCAGAACGTCGTGTATCAAAGCAGATAAATGTTAAGACTGATTTACAAAAATAGTAAGAGGTAGTTTATTTGGTATGCTCTGTAGTGGTATGCTTCAGCTGACTTGTTTTGAAATGTGGCCTGAGAGCCAATTTTGTAGCTAGAGCAGTTTCCCATTACTTCCAGCCTGAGGTTGCATCATGCTTTCTCACGCTGCAGATGTGACATTTCATACCTTCTATCTTTTCAAAGTTGCAGACCACAGAGGACTTTGTATGAGCTAAAGAGTAACCATCATGTTGTAGGTAAAGGATTGCTCCTTTAAGACTGTAGTTGTTGTTTTGGCCAAATTGGCCAATGGCTGGCGACAGATGCTCCCCCCAACCTCTCATACACAGAGAGGTGGAGGAGAGGTAGAGATTTACGAGTTTAGAAGAAACTAAACTAATGAAATCTTAATAATAAAATAAAAAGGAAAATAATGAAATAGATACTGTATATACAAAACCGTAATAAGCTCCCAGGATGACGTCACCAGCAGGCACTGGGGAAGTCCCAGGCTGGACTCAGCGATGGGTGGGAACTGGATTCCACAGATGGAGTCAGGAACACGTGGATCGGGATCAAAGGCAGATGAAAGATAGGGTCCTCCTCAGACATCGGCCATTGAAGAAAGAGAGTTGACCCTTTGAGCCCTCAGCTTTTATACTGAGCATGGGGCAGATGGGATGGAATACCCCTGTTGGTCAGTTTTGGGTCACCTGTCCTGTCTGCTCCTCCCTGCAGGTGGGAGCCCTCTATGCTTTTACATTTCGGACCCTCCAACAGGGCAAATAACAAAATTAGCTGACCTCGGTTGTTACAGTGACAAGTATAAGCAAGAGCCTCTCTGCATACCATTCCTTGGCACAAACTGTGAACATTGGTCTTATCACTCTGAGAATGAACCGTTTTTGACACAATGGGCTGTTAATTTCAGAGAGTTAGAAGAGGTCTAGCTAAGAAATAAAATTACTGAACAGAAAGTTGGTTCTGTTTTACCTCAGACCAGGACGCTAGTCACCTGTTCCCTTACCTCTTATCTGTAAAGGTGCTTGTTTAGTTGCTGTTAGAGAGATGAGAATTTCACAGCAGTGTTTACTACTTTTGCATTTCTTAAAGCCAGGTTTAGTCTCTTATCTTATTCTAACTTAGAAAGGTAACTTCTGAAAGCTTTATTTCATCCTGTGCAGTTTAAACTATATATTTTCATACAGTATGTGCATCACAAGACAAAACTACTCATCAGGATATTTAAATTTATGGTATTTACTGAAGTGGCTTTTGTACACTAATTATTGAAGTAGAACTCCTACTGCATTCATTAAGCAAATCTTTGATAGACAGTTACAAAGAGCTGACACCATATTGACAAGTGCTTTAATGGTTAATCAAGATAAATGTGACTTGCATAAGATTAAACTTTATCTATTCACAGAGAGGGATACAAAAATATGGAATATGCAGGCATTATCTCAGTGGGTGCTCTTGATCAAAACAAAATACTCTTAACAAAATTAAATACAAGTTATCAGATTCTTTGTTGGCAGTAACAGTCGTGGTAGGACGAATAGCCATTTCTTTAGTTATCAAGCCTCTGACCCTTAGGTATATGGACATTCAAATATTCCATATGGCCACTGTTTTTACCCAGGTGGGACTTTAAAGCCAAACAATTCCTGACCCCTCCCCCCTAACCAAAACCAACCAACCATAAAAAAAGCAAATAAATCCCACAAAACCACCTCCAAACCTTAAAGGCTAAGCACTGGAGGAATTAAGAAATACTCTCCGTTTTACTTGGAACTCTTCTTTCGGATTAGTGAAGAGTAGATCTGTAGTAAAAACAAGCCATGCATGGTTTACATTTTTAAATCTCTGAGCTGCTGCTGTTCAGAATGGTAGAAGTCTTAAAGAGAGATTTTAGAAAGGTTATCAAATGTGCGGAGAAGAGGGATGCTCTCCGTACGTACCTTTACAGAAGGAGAAGCTACATTTTTGTGTTAACAGACCCTGAAATACCTGCAGAGGGAAGGCGTCTTAAAAGCTGGCACTGAAAGACAAGTCTGAGGTGGGGCTTGTAGTCGGGAAACAGAAGCATAGGAAAACAATGTATATCCAGACTGAATTTCTTATTTCTTTGAGGCATCACTTCTTCGATTGAGATCTTGTCTCGGGTCTCCTATAGCTTGACAATCTGGAAAAGAACATTAAAGGAAAGAGCTTTTGGGAAGCTGACTTACACTTTTTGTGTAAGTTATAAATTTTAGTATTCTGTTTTCTTATCCTAAGCTGTAGATGCAGGTGCTTGTTAGCAATATATGAATTTAAGTCAGTGATGCCATCCACTTATATTTGCTATTCTCTGGTCTAGTATGTAACAAAACTGTGTGAATTTCCAAGTACGTTGTACTAACTTGAAACTAAGTTTTGTACCTCCTGTTTAAAAGGCGATCTATTCTACTAATACTGAATTTATTAAAACTTGCTTAAGTATGCAGTTGCTTCAGATCCTAGATTTTTATGGGGACCTTTTTTCATCCAGTTTCCTGTGGAAACAAGGCTCAGGTGATCCTGTGTGCGTGAGCCATATGTATTCACATTCATCTCCAGTCAAATTTTTTTGGGTCTGTTGTCCAGTGTGGACAATTGTGACAGATAACGATCTTAAGGAAACAGAGCCGTCCAAGAAAATGTGGTTCCAAGTTTTATGAAAATAAATAACTAATAGAGGGGAGTAATTCTGCTCATGTCTTCATGGGGGAAAAACCGCAGTGTGTGTCTTACTAGAAAATAAAGAGGAGGAAAACCTGTTATGAATGCCCAAGCTTCAGGAGGTCCTTCCTTTGGCATTTGCACCTTCAGGGCAGTAAACTGAGGTAACTGCAAGATGTGAAAATGCAGGTTCTGGTGTTCATAATGTATTATTATAGGAAACTAAGAATGAAGTCTTGGAAGAATATGCAGGATAGTTAGGGGCAAAAAAGTGTCCGGACTTGTTAAAATGATTTAGTTTAACTGATAATTTCTGATCATGTTTTCGTTTCTATATTAGTGGATATTGTCCTCTCATCTCATTTCTGTTCAGAGATGGGAATTTCCTCACAATCTCAGTAGTAATTTGAACTTCCTTTTGTTTTCTGATTTATTTTTTTTTAACAAGAGTAAATGAATAGAAATAAGACTCGCCTAGTTTAACAAGCAGGTGGACAAATGGTGTGGTCTAAACTGCTAAGGGAAGGCAGTATTAGCTTCTTTCAGTTGTTTTCTTTTGGGAGTTTGGAAAACGATGTAATGACCTTAGCGGATGAGCTAAGTAGCCAGATTGAAGTAAGCTCTTAGCATCTGGGAAACTGTTTAAACCATGTTGGGTTTTTTCCCAGTCTGTGTTAGTACTTACGTTTGGGGGCTTAGGTTTGCATTTTAAGTTGTTTGCTTTTTCTGAGTCTGGTAACTGCACCCCACCCCCCCCTTTTTTATTTGTTGTTAAGGCATTCTGTTTTTCTTTCAGCAGCTTAGAAAACTGGTAGAGGAGGTAAGGCCTACAGCCTTACTGTTATGTGTTTCAGAGGGATTTTGATTTTCAGTTGACAGTGAGCTAGGCCTCTAGAGGCCTAACTTTTAAAGAAAATGAGAGACAGAACTGCAGTCCTAATATATGATCCATGAGGTGGGGCCGGGGGGAGAGCTTCTTCCAACTCCTTAGTCCTCATGGTTATTTGAATTTCAATCATTTGTAGTTGAAAATACTAAAACATTGGATTTCTAATATATTTTTTTTTCTGTTCTAAGATTAGTACTGAAAAATCTGAACTGCTCTGTATGCAAATATAGTTGATCCATTCCAAAGATATTCTGATAATTTTGTTTTAATGAAAGCTTTCAAGGAATTATCAGCTCTGTAATTGGAACTTTAGTTTATCTTTAGGTTAAGATACAGTCTTTCAGCAAGCTTGCATATATATATATATGTCTAATTTCTTGAAAATATATTCTGAGGAATTCTTTAGTGATCTGTTTTGTGTATCTGATGCTTTTGTTTCAACAGGTAGCATTACTGGGATTAGATGTTTTAGGTGCCTTTGTCGACAGACTATCAGGACGCTTTAAATCCTATATAGGAACTGGTAAGTGAAATATAACTTATTTTTTCTTAAGACCAAAAAGTAAAAGACACTCTCTTGCCCCCACCACCCCCCTTGCTTCCCCCCCAGCAGCTGACGTGGAACATGTTGAATGCTTTATGAGCTCATTATAATATATTGGTAGGCATCTTATTGTGGTTGTTGGAATTTACATAATTTTATATTAACTTGTAAATATTAATTTGTCATGCAATCACTGATTTCTAGGTGGTGGTTGGGATTTTTTAAAGGTTCCAGGAATATATTTTTAGTAATTAGTTTCATGCTTTATAGTTGCTTGCCACTCCCATGCTGTGTTCTTGCTTACCAGTCCCCAAGACAGTCATCTAAAAATTACATTGGAACATAATGGAGTTGGAACTAGATGATCTTTAGGGTCCCTTCCAACCTAAACCATTCCATGATTCTATAAGTGTTACCTTTAACTTGTGTGTTAAAGATTTAAGGTTTTATTTGTAGATCACTTTAATTAGGGCCTTATGTCTGCTGAAGCTTGTGGTCTACCTCATGTTAGAAAACTGGACCGTAGCTTCTAGAAACCTAAACTTTCTGTGGGATGAAGAAGAGTACTAACTATTATTCTTGTGTGAAATGCTTACTCGAATGACTTTCAAATTAATGGATCTATGTGTGCCTGAGTATGAAATGGTTGTTCTGGGAGGTACGAGCAAATGACACTGCTCAACTCATTTTGCTGCTGTTCTTGAAAAGAGATAGTGATACTAGGGCATTAACATTGATGTTATATCACTGGCTATTTTTAACAGAAGTTTCTAGCTTAATGTCCTTTTCCAAAATTTGTGTGAATTATCTTGCATCTTGTTCTGACATCCTCATCTATCTCAAATTGTCTGTCAAAATGTTAAGCTTCCTCTTCTTTACATGTCTACTTTTGTATTTAAGAGTTAAGAAATGCGCAAAATTTGAAAGTTTAGGAATACAGAGTATAATTTATTCACAAGTTACTAACTAAATTAATTGGAAGCATATTTCAGGATGCTATAAAACTGCTGCAGTAGAGCGCTACAGAATTTAAATCTGTTTTGTTGCAGAGGGTTTTTCTTTGGCTGGTTAGCTTTGTATTGGAGCAGTGTGAGGGAATTGGAGGTGTATTGTGCTATGCAGAATATTGATTTTTGAATAGTCTCCATTTGTAGCTACAAACAGTGCTAGGCTTCAGAGTTTTACTCTGATTTATATTTTAGTGGTGTGTAGAACTTAAAATTACAGCAACTTTATTAAAGGTTGGAAAGTTTCATTGCTTCTGTTTTTGGTTTAAGTGTGAGCTATTTGAGAATAGTTTGACAACACACAAAATCATAGAATCATTTAGGTTGGAAAAGACCCTTGGGATCATCGAGTCTAACCATCAACTCCACTCTACAAAGTTCTCCCTTATGCCATATCCCTTAACACCACATCTAAACAAGTCTTAAACACATTCAGGGATGGTGACTCCACCACCTCCCTGGGCAGCCTATTCCAGTGTCTGACCACTCTTTCTGTGAAGAATTTTTTCCTAATGTCCAGCCTAAACCTACCCTGTTGCAGCTTGAAGCCATTCCCTCTTGTTCTATCACTAATTACCCGTGAGAAGAGACCAGCACCAACCTCTCTACAATGTCCTTTCAAGTAGTTGTAGAGAGTGATGAGGTCTCCCCTCAGCCTCCTCTTCCTCAAACTAAACAGTGCCAGCTCCTTCAATCGCTCCTCATAAGATTTATTCTCCAGGCCCTTCACCAGCTTTGTTGCCCTCCTCTGCACTCACACCAGCACCTCGACATCTCTCTCGTCTTGAGGTGCCCAGAACTGGACACAGTACTCAAGGTGTGGCCTCACCAGAGCTGAGTACAGGGGGACAATCACCTCCCTCCTTCTGCTGGTCACACTATTTCTAATACAAGCCAGGATGGCATTTGCTTTCTTGGCCACCCGGGCACACTGCTGGCTCATGTTCAGCCGCTTGTCAATTAGAACCCCCAGGTCCTTTCCTGCCAGGCAGCCCTGCAGCCACACTTCCCCAAGCCTGTAGCGATGCATGGGGTTGTTGTGGCCCAAGTGCAGGACCTGGCAGTTGGCCTTGTTGAAGCACATTCCATTAGCATTGGCGCATTGGTCCAATCTATCCAAGTCTGTCTGTAGAGCCTCCCTATCCTCCTGTAGATCAACACTCCCGCTTAGCTTCGTGTCATCTGCAAATTGCTGATGATACACTCTATGTCCGTATCAAGGTTATCAATAAAGATGTTAAACAGAAATGGTCCCAACACTGAGCCCTGAGGGACGCCACTTGTGACCGGCCACCAGCTGGACTTAACTCCACTGACCGCCACTCTTTGGGACCGCCCATCCACCCAGTGCGTGATTCAGCAGATCGTATGCTCATCCAGGCCATGAGCCACCAGTTTTTCCATGAGAATTCTATGGGGGACAGTGTCAAATGCTTTTTGAAAGTCTAGGTGGACAATGTCCACAGCCTTTCCCTCATCCAATAATCAGGTCATCTTGTCACAGAAGGAGATCAGGTTCGTCAGGCAGGACCTGCCTTTCATAAACCCATGCTGACTAGGCCTGATCCTGTGCATGTCCATTATATGACTTGTAATGGCACTCAAGATGATCTGCTTCATGACCTTCCCTGGTACTGAGGTCAGATTGACAGGCCTATAGTTTCCTGGATCCTCCTTTCTCCCTCTTTTGTAGATGGGTGCTACATTTGCTACCCTCCAGTCCATTGGGACCTCCCCAGTTAGCCATGACTTCAGGTAGATAATGGAAAGTGGCTTGGCGAGCATGTCTGCCAACACTTTCAGCACTCAAAACACAATGTTTTTTGTCCCAGTATTTGAGTAGTTTGAGATTATGAGCAAATTAAAGATTTACGTTTCAGTACTTGATAGCATTTATATTAAAAAAAAAAAAAAAGAGTAAAGAGTACTGGCACTGGGTGACCACCAAGCATGTGTAGCATCAACAGACATCTGAAGCTGTGTATTCCAGAAGTACTTCTTAGAAGAGCTGAGTAGTGTCTTCATTTGAAATTGGTCTTCTGAGCGCCTCCAGAATCAAGACCTGTACAGTCCATTATGCTGAATACACAAGTCACTGTTGTGCATGATCAGCTTTTGTATAAGCTTAACAGACACTGAAATGTTAGTCTCAGTAAAGGCAGAAAACAATCTTTATTTTAGATGACTTCTTAAAAGAGTGATTTATAGTATGAATTAGCTTCAGTTGGTAGCTGTCTCTCCAGGTTTTATAACAAGATTTGGATCACTTTTGGTTTTTGTCATTGAAGCAGTAATATAAAGACTTTATTGTAGATGTCTGGGAGTGTGGATAGTCCGGGGTTTATGAGAGTAATTAAAAGCACACTGGTGAGCAAGAAAAGTGCTTCCTTCAACAAAACTTAAAGAACCAGCAATTTCCCAAATCATGTTCTGTTGACTCTGCAGATTTGGCTTCTAAATGTAATCTGAGAATGACTCCAGTAAGTCAGACCAAAGGCTCATGTTTGACAGTCATCCATTTGCGGATGCCTGAGAAGAAAGTAAGGACAGGACAAACATGCAGTGATAACTGCTTCAGTATGACCCCCATGCTGTCAGCAGTCTTGCAATTTAGGGCCAGCTGAGGCAGATGGTATCTTCAGTGTCTCCCCTGTCACCCTGTTTTTCTACAGCTGTATCTGATTAGTTTTTGAACCCTCATAGACCTTTCGCTTCTACACTGTTCTGTCATAATGCTTAATTATACAAAACTCTTGTTTTGGACTGGCTGCCTGATAACTTGACACTTGCTAGATCTTGTGTTAGAGGGGTGAGCCATCATGTCTTATCTTGACTGCCAGTCTTCATTTTATGGGTCTCTTTGTGCCTCTCCTCGGCTATCCTTCCTCCTTCCCCATTCCGGGTAAGAATCCCGGTTTAATTGTTTCTTGTATACACATGGCTCCACAGGTTTTTATTGTTCTTGTTTCCGCTGTCAGTGCTGTTCTGTTGTAGTGCTTTTGAGTTGAGGAAGCCAGAACAGCACAGATGCAGAATATGTTTATAGTGGCATAATTCTGTTTGATTTTATTATGTCATCTATTACTTTGATAAATATTGATAGTCTTTGTTACATAGCTGCTTCCTGAAAATGGACCTAATATATTCATGAGACTGTCTACTGTAAGAACCTGTTTCCTGTGCAGTGATGGTGGATTTAGGGTCCACTGTCCAGGGTGGTGTCTCTTCCTCCATGCCTTTATCATTATGTGCCTTCCTTCCTGTAAGACCTCTTCTTGAGAATTATGTGAAAAATCCAACTGCACTCTGTTAGCTGAGTTACTTTCTGCAGAGAACAGATAGTTAGTTCTTTCTAACTAACTCGGAGAGCTGAGTTAGTTCTGCAGAGAGCTTTTAAAAGTTTGTGAGGTACCACTTCTTCTTATAAAAGCTATATTGTCTCTTCTATGCCATAGCTGACTCTGTGTGTACTAACTCTAACTATAGTGAGTTCTTTACAATGCCAGAATAAAGTAGAATCATAGAATCATTTAGGTTGGAAAAGACTGTGAAGATCATCAAGTCCAATGGCTAACCTAATGCTGCCAAGTCCACCACTAAACCATGTCCCTAAGCACCATGTCTACAGGTCTTTGAAATCTCTCCAGGGACGGTGACTCAGCCACTTCCCTGGGCAGCCCGTTCCAATGCTTGATAGTCCTTTCAGTGAATAATTTTTTCATAATAGTCAATCTAAACCTCCCCTGGTGCAACTTGAGGCCATTTCCTCTTGTCCTATTGCTTGTTGGATAGGACTTGGGAGGAGAGACCAACCCCCACATCCCTACAACCTCCTTTCATGTAGCTGTAGAAAGTGATAAGGCCTCCCCTCAGCCTCTTTTTCTCTAAGCTAAACAACCCCAGTTCCCTCAGCTGCTCCTCATAAGACTTGTTCCCCAGACCCCTCACCAGCTTTGCCCTTCTCTGGACTTGCTCCAGAATCTCAGTGTCTTTCAGACATTGAATTGATTCAGAATCTCCAAAACTGGACACAGTACTTGAGGTGGTGCCTCACCAGTGCTGAGTACAGGGGGACAATCACTTCCCTAGTCCTGCTGGCCATGCTATTCCTGATACAAGCCAGGATGCTGTTGGCCTTCTTGGCTGCATGGGCACACTGCTGGCTCATATTCAGCCAGCTGTAGACCAATACCCCCGGTCCCTTTGTGCTGGGCAACTTTCCAGCCACTCTTCCTCCCTCTACCTGCCCAGGTGGAATAGCCATACCTGGAGGTATTTAAAAGACAGGTAGACGTAGTGCTTAGTGATATGGTTTAGCGGTGCGTTTTGTCAAGAGTTAGGTTGATGGTTGGACTTGAAGATCTGAAAGGTCCCTTCCAACCTAGACAACTCTATGATTCTCTGCAAACTGCCATTTTAGCTTTTTTTTTTGTCTTGGTTATGTCCAGTTAGGTCATTGTTTCATGTGAACATAGTTAATGAGGTGGGTAATTACATGTTGCAAAGTTGCAATTCATACAGGTGATATGAGGAGAAAATAAAGATCATGGTATCGAGCCTGAAAATCTTGGGAAATTTGGAAGCAAAATACTTCAACTGAGTAACAAGGTTCTTATAGCCACAGCAAGAAGCCTCAGTAGAATTTTATATAGTAGATATTTACTTTCTTCTGTTTTGGTCAAATAAATGCGAGTATATTACTTTTTGAAGACAAGTGTAATACAACTTTTCCAGGCAATTTAGTTATTACTTTGAAGTATTCAAAATATGGCCAACTTCTTGTTTATTGCAATTAGTTATTGTAGATACTTGTATGCTCACTGAAGATCAGGATTGCACCGTGAATATAGTGAAGGAAGATGTATATGTATAATACCCACCTACTGTGTTTCTGCCTCTTTTAAAATACGATGAATCCTCTTTTCTGGGTGAAATTTCACTTTTATAGATGTATCTTGTCATAACATATCTGGAACCATGAATGTATTTTTGTCTTAATAAAGAGCATCTCATTTCTGTGACCCCGAGGTATTTTTATTCATGATTCACAACTCACTAAGTGATGGAAATATAATAGTGTATTACCCAACTATAACATGGCAAAACATTTCCCCCCCAGTTTAATTTCCTGTTCAGTTATGAAGGGGAGAGATTTCCTAAAGTGCAGAGAAAAATAATGTGACTGAATATTCACCCCCATAAGCACTACAGGCTTTTTGCTAAAAAAGAAAAAATCAGGAATGCTTTACTACTATTATTTCTATCTGTACAGCCTAAATATGTGCTGTAAATTCGATTTGGGCAAAATCAGAAGAATAGTTATAGGAGAGACGTTTTCCAATATTCTGAAGAGTGTGTTAGCAATCTTTGTATTGAAGTAATAATGCCTGATAAGAGACTTAATTCAGTTTCCTAGGCAACAATCTAATGTTGCAGTAACTTTCTTCCAAGGTGTTACCCTTTTGTGATTAACCACATTGCACGCTCTCTGCAGCAGGCATCAGTGTTCTGAGAACTTGGACACAAAAATTTAGAATCTCTTTTTTAGTAATCTCAGTGAAGATGCTTGAAAATACTCTGCAGGCAATAAATATCAGGATATCTGTTAGTTCATAAGACTATGTGGACATATTCTGGAAAAAATAAAGCAGATTAAGGAGTGTTTGAGTGTTACATCTTTCAGTATTTAAAACTACTGCTTGTTCTGTGATTAAAAGACATTATGTAAGAGTACATAATTACCCTGTCACAATCTCTTTTCCCATGTGATGGCATTAATTATTAAAACATTATATATCAGGAGTAAAAGAGAATATTAGAATTATGGGCAAACGTGACTGGATGATAGAGTTTCTGGGAAAAGTCTCTGATAATAGTTTTGTTTTCTAAGATAAGTGAATGTTATTTTGCCATCTTGTTATTGCCAAAGGAATGAGAAAAGAAAAAGTGTAATAAAGGTATGTGGAATCTGTGTCAGTTTTAATGTGGTGCTATATCATGACATATTTTTCTGTATATACTGAACTGTCTGTTGGTCTATGATATAATTACATTGTCATTCACTTTCACATACAACCTTACAAGATGTTGCAAAATACATTTTAGTTACCTGCAAATTACAGGAAAGATACTTGATATTTAAAAAAGACCAAACACAGATATGCGTATTATGTTTATATATGTATAAATCTGAGTATAGATACACATTCTACACACAAAACCTCTGTATGTAAATGTGTGCGTATGGGTAATAGCAGTTTCAAATTCTTCTTACTGTAAAAAGAAACTAGTGGGCAAAAATAATATTGGAAGATAGTTGTAGTGCCATATACTAAGATGTGAAACCAATTTGAAGTGTTTAAATTCTTTCCCAGGTGGTTTCTAGAAGTGGTGGAAGAACCCTTAAATTAGACTCTTCAGTATAATTTAAATGCTCTTTCAAATTTATTGTCATAATTAAGCATGCAAGTATGTTGCCTGATGTATTTTTAAAGCAGTTGTAAGGACTTGCAATGTGCATTAATTTTTTGACTGAATATGGATTAAAAGCATTTGGTACAAGAATTTGGAAATACTTGTTTGAGTAAGACTGCGTTTAGATAAATAACACCCAAGTTCTTAATTTTTGCTTTTCCTTCTGCTTAATGATTGAAATTTTTGGATGGAGAAGACTTAAATGTGCAGTTTAATCAAGACTCTTCAATAAGTGGCTTTAATGCTGTGTGGAGAAGTGCTTTCCTTGACACCATGAAAATCAAGGACTGTTTTAGCATGAGCTACCATGGATTTATAGCATGTAGAAAAACACTGGATGTTCAGGTTTTAGGGACTGACTGATTTTTATTCTTATTGTTCATTTTTATTAATTTAATTTACATGTTGAGACTAATGGTGTGTTATACTGCAGGATTCCAGATTACAAATGCTTGCAGAACACCTTAACATAAAACCTGGAATAATTTAGGTTGGAAGAGACCTTCAAGATCATCTGCCCCATGGCTTTGTATGGCCAACCTCAGATGTTAGAGAAAAGTTTGAAATTAAATCAAATAGTTCAATAAATTGGACTGCTCAGATAATGTAAAGCACACTTTTCTACTTATGTGGGAGAAATCTTGTCTTAAAGCTACCTTGTTGCATCTAAATGCAAGTCAGGTGTTTTGTCTGATATTGCTCTTTCATTTTATTGCTTACTGACCTCAGGAAAAGCGGTGTTGGATATGTGTTGTAGCATTTTCTTAAACAATAAAATGCTGACTTTTTTTTTAGGAAAGGCTTTTAGAGGAGACTCTGTTATTTGTACTTTTTCTCCAGAATAGATGTTTTGAATTGCTTTTATATTTTCCAATTTAACAAAAAGATGAACTTCCTGCAACATCTCAGAAAATCCTTTTCTTTGATTCCCTCTATAGTTAATGGTCATAGCTGATTTAAGCTGTGACTTTTGTCATCTTGGTGACAGATTGTCTAAAGCTTTAGTGTGGAAAAACAAAACAACAAAAATAACCCAACACCAAAAAAACCCTCAAAAAAATGTGCAGCCTTTTAAAGCTTTTTATGTCCTGTCTGGCTATCACTGGAATTTATTTGTAGTAGGAATGAATTTTACCTGAAGTGATTCATGCTTGAGTGATAGGCTGTGCTTTAGGGTACCATCTGCTTGCTATCTATGGACACTTCACTGTATGACATCTAGAAGTGCAGTGTCATTAAATAAGAGCAGAGAAATCCTACCCTTCCTTGGTTTCTGTTTGGTTCTGATTAATCCTAGTTCTGTAAAAACCTAGTCTAGAGCTAAAAAATGTTAGGAGATGACACAAACATTTGTTGTCGACCTTCTAGTTTTCTTACTGGTCTAATACACTTGAAACTCTCTTTGGTCTTGAAGGCTCTGTTCTCGTGTTTCCTGAGACTGAGACCCTGATAGATTCATGGATGTATTGGATTTTAAAAAAAAAAAAAAAAAATGTATTTTTTTCCATTCACTACTGGTGGTGAAGAGTATGTCTCATTAATGCTTTTCTTAATTGGCTCCTGCCAAGAACATTAATGTCAGAGATGGCTTTTGATTAAACTTACTGTGGAGTGGACTTTATTTTGAGGAGGGGAGTGGTGAGGCCCTCTCTGAGAGCCTGCTAATGATTTTTTGCTTAGAAGTAGCCCTTGGCTGTGTAGGCCTGTCAGACCAGCCCTGTTGCTGGCCCCGTAGGAGGCTCTGTGGGATTCCTTTTCTCTCCTGTGCACCTTACCCAGAAGAACAGACTGCTCTAATTGCAGAGGCAGTAGTTTCCCTCCCTCCTTTCTAATGGCAGCTGTTTAATGCTATTGCCTGAGCTGGCAAGGTTTCCTGGAAAACTAGGAAGATATTTCTGCCTAGGTTCAATCTGTTTCTGCCCTCAAGTCCTTTTCTCTCAGTGTCTAAGAGAAAAAGTTAGACTTTTTAGTAACGGAATTTCTGCCAACACTGATGTTGCTTCCTTGGCAAAGATTCTTATTTGCTTAATGCTTTTTTGTAAGTCTTTGCAGTAGAGCAGACATGGACTATCTAAAGTGGGTTCCTAGAAATGGGTAGGTGTGAGAGGCCATACATAAAATGAGCACTTATAAAGAGCAGGTATAAGTGGTCAAGAGAGAAAGAATAGAGCAGGAGCTGTAAGCAATAATACAATCTGAAAAGCTCCGTATTTGTGTCATAACAGAAGAACTTTTGTTAAAGTTTAACAAAAGGAAGTTGTTTGTACTACCTATGGCATTCTTTGCTGCAGGGGGTCATACAGTTAAGCTGCTTGGGATTTTTAAAAATACATTGGGTGCCGTTCTAGGCAGTGACTTTTGTGATTTACTTGTTTGTCCTCTTCAGTCCCAGTGAAGGAAACAAATTTTTAATTTCTCGAGGCTGTACTCTGACTCTCTAGGCTGGTTTTGGCATTAATTCTTGCATCTACTGTCTAACTAGTGGTGGTAAAATCATTACCCGATTTTGTATAAATAAAAATTTATTTAGGTTTACCAAGTCGAGAGAAGGAAGTCAAACAATGGAAAAGAAACCGATGGGATAATAAGGTCTGTTAGGGATATAATAGAAAGGTAACTATTCTGCAATTAAAAAGGAAAAAGGTATAAATAGCAGCTCAGATGTAAACAGCAGGTCAGGTTGAGGTAAATCTGATAGAATTAATATGCGCTATAGAATATTTTTACTGATTCTTCTAAGTTTTCTTCAATAATCAAAACTTGTAAAATCATGGTATGACAATGTAGAAATCTTAACAGGAAAAACACAGGAGTGGCTGGTGGTGATAGGAAACTTTGGCAATATGCTAAAATGTTCCAAAAAGGCAAATTGAATGGGATATAGTCCTCCTTGTCTCTGCAAAAAATAACCAGCAACTGCAAAGGGAGTCAGTGTCTCCTAAATTTAGTGTAATGTTTCTCTGCGTATCAGCAGAAATAAATAAAAGGAAGAAAGTTGTCATATTTTATTAGGCTTTCCAAAATACCTTTGAAATAATTAAAGAAACTAGACAACAGAAAGAGTAAGATGGATACGGTTAATGTAAAACAGTAGGAGTGCAGGAGTCCATACTGAATGTGACAAATTATATACTTTGCTGAGTAACTTCTTAGGAGACTGCCACTTTGAATACTGCCTTCATGCATGGTCACAATTCTCCTTCCTCACCCTTCTTTTAACCCCCAACATCTTTTTGAGATTGTTTATCTTGCACGCTGATGCCAGACATGACCAAATGCATATATTTGCACTGCAGCATAAAGGAAGGATGCTTATTTGATAATGCTGATAAGAAAGCACATAAAACTGAAAGTATCAGCCAAAATGATTGTTCAGTAGTTTTCAGAATGAAGTTGGGTGTGTGTGTGGGGGAAGCATTGTTCTTATTAATGTGTGTTTTGGTTATCCATTCTTTGGGATGGTAGTAGTGCTCTAATCTTCTAAAGCAGAGACTTGATTTTTGGTAAAGGGTGCCCTTGTATTGCGAGTTACTTCATCTGTTCCTGGTAAGGATAGAAACCTGCCTAAAGCTGTCCAAGGTAAAGACCTTTTTATAAAATCTTAGTGCACAAACACCTGGTAGGTACTTCCTAAGGGACCAAAGCCTCCACAGGCTGTTCCTAGTGGCTCAGTTCCAACACACCTCTTAGCTCCTGCTTTTGATTGACATGTGTGTATCATCTTGAATGTCTGAGTATGTCCTCAGTTCACCTTGTAAACAGACAAATACTGGTTTGGGCTTAGGTGGGGGCTCTTGTGAGAACTCAGTTTCTTGTGCTTTGTGATTTTTGACAGGGCAGGACCACAGAGGAGCAAGGAGAGGCCAGGAGGCTTTCAGTAGGGAAAAGAGAAGGGTGATCAGCAAAACAGGACACTGGGATGGACCTGAGTGTCTCAAATATCTTCAGAATTTTTAGTCAGGGAGATGTGTTCCCCATTCATTCATAGAAAGGGCAGCTAATACAATTCAGCTATTTTTTACTGTAGCTCTCCCTAGATGTGTCTTAACATTTTGGAGAAAAAGTGATGAAGGCATTAGGAATTCAAATTGAAATATGTTTGGGGGAGATCCCCTTCTGGTTGAGCGTTCTGAAATTCTCAATAGGCAACCAACTTCAAATAAAAATAATTTCCTGTTGGAGCTTATTCTGACAGAGAAGATGAACTACCAAACTGAAAACCAGCCTAATTTCGTTTGTTTTATGCAAACAGAATATATCACGCATTATATGGCGGGGGCAGGGCGGGGGGGGAAGTCAAGCCTGCAGACTTTTGGGCCCTTTAACAGCTCCCACAGCAGCTTGTCCCTCTGTCAGAGCTCCGCGAGTGACAAAGGCTGGCGTGTTCAGTGGCTGCACGCCCTGAAATCTGCAGGCTGTGTCATCGCTTCGTTTAACTCCATGACCTCACAGCTCTTCAGCGGCTTCCAGTAGCTGTTCTCTGTGCTCGCCTTGGTGATTTGAGCGGAGCCCTGGTATCTGCCGCTCCGTCAACTGACTCAGCCTGCTAATGAGTCACAAAGGAGCCGTGTTCCCGCAGGACTGGCACTCGCTGTGTTTCCCTCCGCGGGAACAGTTTCTCTGTGGGCTGTGTTTGTTTCCCTCTCGGTAACACAAGAGTGGCCTTCAGCTGACCAGCAGTCAGTTTGATGTAGCAGACCTCACCAGTAACGTATGGTTCGAGTAAAATACATACCATACGTGTATTATATGGTACAAAATCTGTACCACATAAAGTTTAGAGGTGCTGAATAGAGTAATGAAAAATACTATGGGGAAGAAAAACCTAATCAGTAAGTATATGAGTGATTGGAAATCTAGGGGAGAGATCACCTGTGTACTCCTAAAATTCATCATCGAATGGTTTAGGTTGGAAGGGACCTTAAACATCATGGGCAGGGACACCTCCCACTAGACCAGGCTGCTCAAAGCCTCATCCAACCTGGCCTTGAACGCTTCCAGGGATGGGGCATCCACAGCTTCCCTGGGCAACCTGTTCCAGTGCCTCACCACCCTCAGAGTGAAAAATTTCTTCCTAATATCAAATCTAAATCCGCCCTTTTCCAGTTTGAAGCCATTACCCCTTGTCCTATCACTACATGCCCTTGTAAAAGGTCCCTCTCCAGCTTTCTTATAGGCTCCCTTCAGATACTGGAAAGCTGCTGTAAGGTCTCCTCGAAGTCTTCACTTCTCCAGGCTGAACAACCCCAACCCTCTCAGCATGCCTTCAGGCTTCTGGAGTTTTGGGTGTTTCTTCTGTGTTCACAAAATAGAAAAAAATCACCCCTGCTAAACAAAACAGAAAAAAACAACCAAAACAAAAAAAAAACCCACCCCACAGCAACAAAAAACCAGCAAAATCCCCAAACCAAAACAAAAAAACCCCAAACCCTTCTTTTCAAACTGTGAAATGAAAGTAGCTGTAACAATTTATTCAGAAGAGAAAGGGAAGAAAAGACAGATAAAAAATGCTAAAACTTGATAATGGTAGCTAAAGATGGCAGTAGAATATCCAGAGCCAGTAGAATTATATATTCAGACTAGGATGATTAAAAAGTGTTCAGGTACAGCAGGTGGGAAATTCAGGTTTCAGCAGTGTATTTGTCTGGTAATAATCATGGTACAGAAATGGCTGCTGCTTTTAATGTAGGAACAGAGGACTGAGGAGACGTCCCGAGTTACTGATTCTGTTCGCTTTCTTTTGCTGGTAACACTATTGTTTAGTTATTACTATAAAATTATGAAGTACTGCTAAAATTCTTTCAGAGCTCCCTTTCAAAAAATAGGGTGATAGTTATTTCCTCTGTGAGTAGAATAGGAAAACTAATTTTATAGCAGTCAGCAGCTGAGAGAGATCAGGCAGCAACTGTAGAATACTCTCCAGTGTTCAGAGATGTAACACCAAATGGTGATTTTCCCTGTTACTGTGTCTTTTTTTCTTGGAATAAGAGCAAGTCTCTAAAAGACTCAAGGCAAACATTATGCTAGTTTTAGAAGGCTGGAATAAGTGGTGTGGTAATTGTAAACTTAGCCCGGGCTTAACTAGAGTGCAGGAGCAGAAGGATGCTCTGGGTGGGTATTGGGATCTGTGTTGAGTAAGTCCCACCTAGATTATGTCACTGATACCTGCTGCTCTTAGAAAATGGTGGATCGGGTCAGAAACAGAAGCTAATGCAGAAGGTTGAGCTGTTGACAGGTAAATGTCACTATTAGCGTGTGACACTGCTTTTTCTAGGTGCTGTTTCACATGTTTATACTAGCTTTAAGAGCACTGTCCCCCAGGAGATGACATCTCCACCAGTTCCGTGTCAGTTGTACTTCCTGAGGGAAGGTGTCACTCTCGGTGTTGTCGCCCTTCGTTTAAAGAAGTGGTAGCAAAAGCAGTGGAGGGAAGAGTCTCACAAAGCGTGTGTAGACTCCAGATGGAGGAGTAGGAACCTGTACAGCAGGATGTCTTGCACAACGCTGATCTAAGCATTCATTCAGATAACTTTCCTAAATATCGTAACATCCATTTATTTATCGTATGCAATTATAAACTGCTCTCTGTATAAGCAAGTGAAAAGAATGGGCAAGTCCTTTCATTTCGAGTGAGTTCTGATTTTTAGGATGTAAAATCATTGGCTGTCGTGCAATTTTAGTTTAATATTATTTGAGGACACGTGTTTAAAAATAGTAACTTTTAACGATACTTTTACTGAAGTAAGACTGAGTTTCCAGGAGAAACACCGTGTGAATAGGGGGATTTAAAACTTTAAAAATTTTTGTAATTAAACAGCAAAATCCCACTGATTTTGAAATAGTCCTTTTTTCCTATCCCTATTCTTTCCCACTCACTAGGCCTAACATTATTTTTCAGAAAAGCCAGACATTCAGAAGCTACGGGCATACTTTTTGAAGATTAAGTTGAAGTCATTCATATGGCTTTTAAGAGGGAAAGCTTTCTTTATTTTTAGCCTGTTGGAAGATACAGTTTTCTTCAATTTCAGTCCAATGCATTTGTTGTTAGTCTTGTAACATACTCAGAAATGTATTTGGGACATCAAAATATTGTTACCAACTTAAAATCAGCTTTTATTTTTGAATGTGATGTATCTTAAATCTGTTTTAGGAAATATCCTTAAATATTAGAAAATCTTCATGGGGTGTTTAATATTTTTTTCTTTTTCTTTTTTTCTCTCCCATAGTTCTCCTGCCTTTGATAGATCGTATGGGAGATGCCAAAGACCAAGTTCGAGAGCAAGCACAGAATCTCATATTGAAATTGATGGATGAAGCAGCACCACCCATGGTATATACTTAATGCAGATTCAGATGTAGGCCTCCAGTGAGCTTATGATTTATGCATGAGCTTGACTTTGAATATGTCACAATGTTATGGTGGCTGTTAATGGTGTAAATTTTAAAGATATTCTTAATGGATTGACACTGCTGCATTGTTCAGCTAAAGATAAAAATCTGGCACAGTGCAATTCTGCAGGTTTTGCATATCGTAGCTAAATTCTGAGTAGATGTTTTCATGTCACTGTCAGGACGTTGTTAATGAAAGCATGTTTGAAATACCCTCCTGGATTGGAGTTTGCATAATGGGAATAAATAAGTTTATTTAGCTCTGACTTTATTTTAAAATTAGCTGTGTACTTAAACGCATAGGAGTAGTCCTGCAATTGAGATGGTGCATTCTAACTTAGAAAATCTGGCTTTCTAGATGTGTGACAAAGATGCTGTGTGAACCTTGGAAAAACTGAGGTGGGGAGAAGTTGCCCTCTGACTTGTTGTCTTAGGTTGAAGTTTGAGTTAAGCAAACCTTCTTACAGTTTTTAGCATTATGTTCCTTCCAAGTACTAAATCTTGTATTTCTACTCTGTGAGTCTGAAAAATGTAGGATTATTTAACAGGATTATATCGTTTGAGCAATGATGTTATTTGGAACTCTGAGGACCCTGGCTGTCAGTAGGAACTTACTATTTGAGTTTTTAATTTGTGAAGAAAATCTCTTTCTGAATTTTGAGTGCAGAAGTTAATAGGGAATGTCTTATTTTTTGTGAATGAAAATGAGTTTCTTTTATGTGATAATTCCTGGCTTTGTTTGCCTGATGGAACAAACAGGTAGCATGGTAGGCAACTGTAGAAACATATTTATCTCCCTTCTAACGTGAGGTGTTTTTTCACATGATTTGGTCACAGATCTGACTGGTATTTAGGCACTAAGGTCTAGTAGTGTCATCCACAAAGACGTGCCTTTACCTTTTCATGAGATCTAGTTTTGATCGTATTCATTGACGAAGAGACGTTGCAGCATTTTTTCATGCCTAAGTGCAAGTAGTTCGTGAGTGACATGCTCCAGTGCCCAAGATGCTCCCAAGCACCTGACACACAGACCGGAAAGTACACCTACCTCCACAGTAATAGTGTTTGGATAACTATGCAGCAGAGCATCTTGGGAGACGCCTTCATTTGAACAATTGCTGATAAAGAATGTGGTGATAGTGGCTTCATGCTAGGCCCTCATCATGAAAGAGTTTCAGATTACTGGTCCATCTTTCGGTTTCTGAAGAGTTGTTAGGCGGTAGGCTGAGAGGGTGGAAGGAAGCTTCCATCCCCTTTGAAGCTTACTTGCCATGTCAGAAAGAACACAAGGTTCATGAGGCCCAAGGAACGGTGTGCGTGAGAAAGAGAAGGTATTGGCTCTTCTGGTAACGCCCCTAGGGCAGGAGAAACCTGCCTTCAGTTGTCTGCTCTCAGGACACCTCATGCATTGTTAAAAATTTGGATGAAAAGCATCAGTCATCCTCACAGCAGGGACCAAAACAGGGAAGTCTATCCAGTGCCTCCAACACTGAAATACAGAGTTTTAGGCTCCCTTTGCCGCAGAGAAAGATCCCTTTGGAAAAGTTGGGTGGAATGGTTTTTTGGGGTTAATTCCTATAAGTTTCTTTCCAAACAACTCATCTTGTCTGTCCTAGTGTCTTGTTGAATAATATTTAATTTGTCCTGTTGTCAGTTCCCTTTTCTTGTTTTAAAAGTGTTTGGGGTTTTGTTTGACTATTTTGGGTTTTTGTTGGTTTTTTTTTTTTAATGAGCGGGAACTCGATGTAGCTGTTTATGGGCAGGAAAGCATAAAACAAGAGTATAGGTGGTATAAATGCATGAATGGGACAAAGGGAGTTTGACACCAACTGTTGCTAGCAAGTTGTGAGAGTTGAAATTTCTAAGCAGCCATTTGAATTTCTCAGTTTAGAAGAATTCAGTTCTTAAAGTAAGGATAGTTTAGTGAAAGAGGAGATTTCTCTTTTGTCTGCTTTGTCTGTTTCAGTTCAGAACAGTTAGCGTTCTACCTGTATTTTTGTCCACCTAGCAAGAAGATTTCCTTTTTTTCCTTTTTTGTCTGGGACAGTGGGTTAATAGAAAGGATGTTTTCTTCTGTAAAATCCTGTTCTTTGTTGTTAAGCTGTGCAGTTCTGGGCAAGCCATATCCTGCTGGTCTAAGGTTTGTTTTCTCTAAATGTAATGAAGTATAAACAAACAAACAGGAAACCACAGGGGGACAAAACGATCAAGCGAGGCTCTAATTGGAAAATTTTACGTCTGCTATCAAGTGTGCTACCCCATTAATAAAGAGTATGCGGCATTCCCTGCTCTTATGCTTTGTTGTGAGGGTTTTTTTTTTCAGAAAGCTGAATAACGATTGCAATCATCGGTAGCTAATACAATTTAGCAGATGTGTGTGGAATCGTTAAAGGTTACAATCGCCCTGTTCGGGGGGGTGTGTGGTAGGAAGGCTGCAAAAATGTGGGATTGCCGGTGTGCATCCATCGCTAGGCAACGCTGCCGGCGGATGCTGGCCGAGGGAGGCTGCAATGGCAGCGCTGCAGCTGGGGGGGGCTGCGGTCGGAGCTGCTGCTGCATCCGCTGCCAGACACCCCTGAGAATCCCAAGGCTCGTCAGCTTCACCTTCCCGCTTTTTGCACCGTAACATACCGCTAGAGAACGGGCAAGGAGATGGGAAGGTAAAAAGATAAACCAAGGAGGGAAAAGATAAGCTGGGGCGGGAGAGGGCTAAAGGCAGGCAATGGAAAAAACGAGTGCGCAAGAAGGTAGACGAGGGTTTAGCGAGCAGGGGAATCGTACAGTGGGAAGTGGTAGTAGCACAAAAGGAGAAACGAAGGCAGAGCAAAATTGGAAGCAAAGGAATTAGGATGAATAGTGAATAAATAATTGAAATATGAAGTAAATTTGAAGCAAAAGTAGGACAGGAGTGGACAGCAGGGGCATGGATAAGGATGAGCTAAAATGGATGAGAGGGAGTTTTGGCAGGGAAACGGAATATGAAGCAAAAAGAATATAGCAAGTTCTGCTTGAGTCAGTAGTCTGTAGCATTAGTGTTTGTTTTGCGTGTGTTAAGTGTAGCAATTCTGTATGTTTTTAAGAGATGTTTCTCAAACAATAAAAATACTCAGCTAGATTTCTGAAGGATGTTTTTTAGAGATTGTTTTAGGCATAGGAATAATCCGTGTTGTGTTCCATACTGTGTGTTTTATAACTTAATTTTATTTGAGAAGTGGTGTTACTTCTCCAGTGGACTTGTCTTCTGTTGTTTTTTTTTCAACTGTTGTAAATGTAATTATAAAATATGGATAGAATTACATTGTATTGTGCTCCTCGTAATCAAAGACAATTATTTCTGTTTTTATAGTACATTTGGGAACGCCTTGCTGTTGGTTTTAAACACAAGAATTACCGATCCCGAGAAGGAGTGTGTTTGTGTCTTATTGCTACCTTAAACATGTAAGCTTTTTGTTTCTATGGAGATGTAAGGGTTCTGTCCTTCTTCTGAATGTCATTCTTCTCTGAAACTAATACTTTAGGAAGTCTGATTCAAGTAAATTAATAAATAGGAAAAATCAAACAACTTAATTTGTAAGCTTTCTCAAAGAAGGACTAAAGGTATAGTATTTTTGTCTTATTTAAAAGTAGACAAAGGAGTAGCAAGGGAGACAGGGAGCTTGATTGATGCAAGTTTGTATTATATCAGTGCTGAGCTAAAAGTTCACATCTACATATTTTCTGTAAAAAAAAAAAAATTAACTTATTTTTTTTCTCTTTTTAGTTATGGTGCACAACCATTAATACTTAGCAAGTTGGTACCACATCTGTGTACAGCGTTTGGTGACTCAAATAGTCAGGTAAGGATTTCATTACTTAATAGTACTTCAGCAGCTATACTCCGACAGAGGCATGAAAGCAAAATAAATGTAGACATTTAAGAAACACTGATAGCCTTTCTTGTATACAACAGGTCGTTATTTTCTACCGTGAGAAACAATAAACCCATTTTCTTCTGAATCAGTCCATCCATTGGAAGATGGAAGTAGAGTTGCAAACACAGCAGTGTTGCAATATACTGGCCCCTTTAGTTTTGTCTTCAGCGGTTGAAACTATTCATCGCTGAAAATAATTGTTTCGTATAGAGCATGTTGAAATAAAAGAGAAAAAATATATCATCAGGAAGAATTGCCTCCAGAAGGAACCCCTGCATGAGACCTGTAATAATCTGCCAAATTTGCTGAAGGTATCATTATCATGTGCAGGACAGGTAATAATTTCCTAAATGGAACCCAAATGGCATTTGAGCACATGCAAGGACTGTAGTTAAAATTAGTTAATTAAGTAAAAACAACTGCCGTGAAAATCAAGGTGCAGTTCATAGTGGGGACACCCGAACTTCAGAAAACCTTCAAATGGAACTGGATAAAATCTTTCTCAATTTATCTGAAGTTGTGTCTGAGAGAAAAGAGTAAGAATACAGGAAGAAGGTAGCATTGGTAGGAGATGGGCAACTAAACAGGATAGGTCTTTATGCTTATTTTCTGGATGCAGCGACATCCTTGTGTTCTCTGTATAGCGTAGCATTGTTTTATTCTAGAGAAAATCTGTTAAGAATTTGTCTTGTTTGTTGATCATTAATAAAGACGAAGTTTTCATATCTTGATTGAGCAATTATGAGTTTAGTTCAAACTGTTACAGAGAACAATACTAAAGTCATCCAGTAATTCTTTATAGAGAATAATGGCGTTTACTAACAAGCATTTTTGGCAGCTTTTATTGTGATGACTGTGGTTTAAATTTTTTAAAGAGGTACTCCGTCTCCTTGCTTTAACTGTTCTTTCCCCTTCCCCATCTTGTCTTACTCCCTTTCTTGTGCTTATTTAATGCCAAGTAATTCCTGTTGAAGGAAGTAAAGAAAATGGCCCATTGGTGTGGGGAGTCAGGTTCTTTTTCTAGAAGGGCCTTGCTGCATGTAGGAACAGACAAAAGCAAGATGAAGTGTCAAGACTGGGTGGAGGGACTAACTTTTGGAAGTGTTTTCTACTGTGACAGAGACCTAAATAAAGCATGTTTTTTCCACAAATATTATTCTTATGTCAATCCCAGAAATTCCCTCTAGAGCCATTATTTCTAGGATTTTGCATTTGCCATCTGGAGATGCTCTAACTTGGAACAAATACCATCTTGAAGTAACAGTTGTATTTCCTTTCCCATCCATCCTCACTGTTTCAACTGTTTTATCAAACAAGTTGGCATGCAGATCCATAGAAACTGGAAGATTAGTGGGTTGTCAGCAAATGTTGTTTTGGTTTCTGTAACCCTGAAATTAACAATTTAAACTCTGTGTTCACAGGTGAGAGACACTGCCATACTAGCCATTGTAGAGGTTTATAGACATGTAGGAGAGAAAGTACGAATAGATCTTACGAAGAGAGGAATTCCTCCAGGAAGGTGAGTTAACTATTTTGATTTTCTAACCCTGAGCCATTCTGTGTTACTGGTCTTTACCAGAACTTCAAACTCACTAAAAACTTTGTTTTAAAATTACTACAGTTTTTATTTTATCTTCTAGTTAGTTTTGCTTCCCTCATGATGTTACTAGTGTTCCTGACTTTCTTTTGCCATTGTCTTTTTCTCCTTGTAAGAGGCATGCAGGTGTATGATGAAAAGCAGCCTTATATTCACCAGTTAAAGTCCCGTGACTTTAAGAGAAGCTGAGAGCTGGACAGTAGTAAAAAAACATTTAAAAATTAGGCAAATATGTACTGAGTGCAGTGGGGAAATAATTAGAAAATTCTGGAATCTATACATCATGTTCCTTATTCTAGAGTTGCTGTTTAGCCTCCGTGTAGAAGAGTCTCAACTGAAGCACTTAAATCAATAATTTCATGTATTGTGCATGTTTGAGAGACAACAAGTGTGTGCGTACATGCGTAAGTGTGCAATGAAAGTATGGCAAATCAACAAACTACTACTTTCTTGAAGATAGTTATAATGGAATAATTGTCCTCTCTTGCTTCTTGCTAATTACATCAGACCAATCATAGAATCATTTAGGTTGGAAAAGACCCTTGGGATCATCGAGTCCAACCATCAGCTCCACTCTACAAAGTTCTCCCTTACGCCATATCCCTTAACACCACATCTAAACAAGTCTTAAACACATTCAGGGATGGTGACTCCACCACCTCCCTGGGCAGCCTATTCCAGTGTCTGACCACTCTTTCTGTGAAGAATTTTTTCCTAATGTCCAGCCTAAACCTACCCTGTTGCAGCTTGAACCCATTCCCTCTTGTTCTATCACTAATTACCCGTGAGAAGAGACCAGCACCAACCTCTCTACAATGTCCTTTCAAGTAGTTGTAGAGAGTGATGAGGTCTCCCCTCAGCCTCCTCTTCCTCAAACTAAACAGTGCCAGCTCCTTCAATCGCTCCTCATAAGATTTATTCTCCAGGCCCTTCACCAGCTTTGTTGCCCTCCTCTGCACTCACACCAGCACCTCGACATCTCTCTCGTCTTGAGGTGCCCAGAACTGGACACAGTACTCAAGGTGTGGCCTCACCAGAGCTGAGTACAGGGGGACAATCACCTCCCTCCTTCTGCTGGTCACACTATTTCTAATACAAGCCAGGATGGCATTGGCTTTCTTGACCACCCGGGCACACTGCTGGCTCATGTTCAGCTGCTTGTCAATTAGAACCCCCAGGTCCTTTTCTGCCAGGCAGCCCTGCAGCCACACTTCCCCAAGCCTGTAGCGATGCATGGGGTTGTTGTGGCCCAAGTGCAGGACCTGGCAGTTGGCCTTGTTGAAGCACATTCCATTAGCATTGGCGCATTGGTCCAATCTATCCAAGTCTGTCTGTAGAGCCTCCCTGTCCTCCTGTAGATCAACACTCCTGCTTAGCTTCCTTTCCATCCTAGATGTTTGCTTATGGGCTACAGTTAGGTGAGAGAGAGGTGCTTTTCAAAATAACTATTTCCCAGTTCTGAAGCTGCAATTCTGGAGTTCAATGAGAAAGGAATATTCAAAAGGAGCGTTCACTGGTCTGTTACACATGCCATCACAGGATCCTGGATGTTTCTTTGTTTCTTGCAAAAGGTGCAAAGAAGTTTTGAAAATGCATACTTTATTGGTCCTTTCTCTTTCTGAAAAGCAATTCCGATCTGTAAAGGCTGGTCTGTGTTGTGTGTAGATTAGTTTATATGAAATAAAAGCAGCCATTGTTTTGTTGCTACCTTGGTAAGGATTTGTTTAATTAAGACAGCTAGACAGAGCTCAATATTGTACTCAGTGGGAAAGACTGTTTATACAATAAAATCTTTCCAATTCCTTATTGAAACAATTTACACTTTTTAAAATGTGTTAACCCCTTATCAATTAACATACCACTTTACTCTGAGTCTTCATCTTACTTCTTGATTTTGATAAAGCTGAATATATCTACTACATGGTGTCAGAGAGAATATCAGAATGGATACTGTTCCTCATCAGACCCTTCTAAAAAACTATTAGCCCTGGTTTTTAATGATGATTTGTAGGGTATAAAAATATCATAGGAGAATGGTGTTGAATTTATTGTTTCACATTCCGGGCAGAGTTCAGCCTGTTTGGACAAGAGCTGACCCTGCCTATGGGAATGGAAAGTTGTGTACAATCTCTTCTATTTAATGGCTGTGACAATTTTAGACCATTAAGAGATTATATGGTTACCACAGAAGTTTAAGCTGTGTTTTTACTATAATTCCAAAAGTTGAGTTTCCATAGCTGGTAATTGGAACGTACCAGAGAAGATCTTGCATTTAGATAGGGTCTTGGACATCTTTTGGAATAGAGCAGAGTGCAGATTTCAACAGTCTTTGTTTGTGCTGTGAATGTTGGGTCTGACCATAAGTTTAGGTTCAGCACTCAACCTGTTGCCATTGCCATGTGATACAAACTGAGCAAATCTTGGGATCCAAATAGGATTAAACACCATAGGAGCTTTGTATCCTCAGGGCAATCAACAGTTTCTAATTTAGTTGCAGTAGGTGCTAAATTGTTACTTCTGCTGTCTGAATCAGTGGAATATAAAATTCCCCGGATCTGAAAGCAGGCACAGTTGTATCATTTGCCTTTACATAAAGAAACAAAGCCCTACTTGGTGCGTGTTAAACAGGTTGTTGCCACTGAATCTCAACTGTTTTCCACCTGACAGTCAAGGCTACTGTAAAATAATACTTAAATTGAGTCTCAGTGCTGTGTCGTCCGTGGTAATTTTTACGTCGGGATGAGGGGGGGAGTTACGATTTGAGTTGAGCATGAGGCTATTAGTGTCTGTCCCATCCGTCGCTGACAGAAAGCAGAGATCTTGTAGTCTCTTCTTACTCCTTCACACAAGTGACAAGGCGGTTGACAAAGCTCAGGAAAGACAGATTAGCTCAGACTGTTGTTCCTTCACAGGCAGACCTAATTGAAGACGTTTCTTCCCCAGTGCCTGTCAGAAGTTTTCCCTTCACTTAGAAGCATTAAAATTTTCGTGCGGTTATGCAGGAGCTATGATCTGTGGAAAAAAACCCTTTGATGTAGAGTATCATCTTATCATTGTTTTGAGGGGAATCTGTGTTCATATTTGTGTGTCTGAGTTTTAAGTATTACGGATAATCTGTGGTTCAGACACATCTTTCAGTTGAGTTCAGCCTTAAAGAACTGCACTGCAGCTCCTTCACTGTATGACGGTGCATTAAAAATCGTGTGTAAACATAAATATTAGCAGAAAACCCAATTACTTCAGTATTTGGTGCACACGTGATTTAATAAAATGTGGACTCGTTTAGTTTACATAACAAATCATACATTAGAGATCTGTGCGTTGCTGCTTGAATGCACTCTGCCCTAAAGCACTGAAAATAAGAGCTCATGGCCGCTGCAAGGAAGGCAGGAAAGTTAATCAAGCATTGTTTTGAGATATTGTTCAACTTCCTTAAATATGCAAATGGTATAGGCATGTTGTGTCCATATAAGGCTAAATTTAGTTAGTAATGGAATAATGGTAGGCTTAAAAGGTTTCGTCATCTGCACCTGGTAAGTTTGCCTTTGTGGAAAATACTAGATTTTCTAAAGAAGGATTATTGGACCTGTTGGAGTCTAGGTAGCCAATAAAAGAGGATAGGATCTTACTTTTTTAGTTCAACTCTACTTGCTACTATTGTATTTTTCTTCAGTGCATTTTTATTCTTTACAGAGAGTATTTTGCAAGTTGTAATTTGTTTATAAGTAAAATCAGTGAGTTCCTCTTTCTATTTGTTATTTTTCAACTTACAAGTCGCAGAATAATATTGTGCTTTTTTGCTTGAAGCACATTCCTTTTTCAGAAAAATCAGTATCAAGTCAGTCGTTGGAAATTTGGATGTCGTTTTCCCTTTTGGTGAAGTTGCTGCCAAAGAGGTTTGACAATTTGGTATTGGGCCCGTAAGTTAATACATTTCTGAATACTGAAAGTGGATGTTATATTTCTTGTTCTGTAAGCCAAGAATAGCGAACAGGTTTTGTTCTATTTGGGCCAAATTGAATGTGTTACAATATGGAATCTGTGTGACTGATCTTCCCTGAATGGAAACAGTATATGCGGTTCTGGAGAGCAGTTGCTTAGTCTGAGTGTTAAAAGCTTTTTAGGATCTTTCAGGAAGTCATCTGACAACTTTTCCCAACATTGCTTGAGAAACATAAATGTATAAAACCAGTTATTTGTTTAGTTCTTATGTCTAGGGTCACAACTTCGTATCCTGAAATGTTTTTGCAGTATGCATTTCTGAATACCGCATTTTATGTGGTATGCACATTCTACTTAACTGTCGAGTTCATTTTGTAGATGAGGTCCATCTGTGTGTCCAGATGTGGACACATGTCTGTGCAAGATCCCTTTTCTTTTTTTTTGGAAGGGGGAAGTAAGGGGAGATAAGTGCAAGGTGTCATATGGGCCATTTCCTGCTTTAGGCTCACTGTGGATGTGAAGAACAGACTAGTTACCACCCTTTCTTTTTCTTTATCCTACTGCTATTGACAGGAGAGTAGTGCTTTTTTGCCTCTTCATCATGAGATCTGAACTTTTAGGTATCCCCCCTCTGCCTGTCATTCAAACAGTTGAACTCCATCAAGCATCGTCACAAATAACAGCATCTCAGTCTAGAAGTGTAGTGCATGTTCTTTGCTAGTATCTGCATTGCCATGTGCATGCATGTCAGCACAAGGCGTTTCTTAGGAGGGTATGTATTCCTCTCATTGAACATGTAATCACGATAACGTGTTAATCCTTTGATAGAGACCTGTCACCTGTCGTAGGAGGGGGTTTAGCAGGTTGCCAGGAGGCCCTGTTTAAAGCGCTACAACCTCATACATTCATTTGTTCACTGAGACAGCAACAATCATCCAGCCCGTGCAGAAGTGGCCTGCTGTCCTGAACGTGTGTTTTTCGTCAATGGGGATTTTTCCTTCCACATGTGAAGTTGCAGACCTGTCTGTGCCTTTTTGGAGAAAGAAGATAATATTTCTGTTCAGCGGTGACATAGTATTTCTACTGACTGATGACTTCACTGATTGATTATGCATGTCATGTCCAGACTTGGGCTTGCAGATATAAGATATAAGGAGTAATAATGCTGCTCTTCTCCAAGAGTGTCCCTCATTGCTGATGACGGTGAAACCAGTCTTCATTCATCCTTGTAAACTTTCTTGGATTCCTCTTGGCCAGGTTCTCTTTTACCAGGAGCTGAACTGCTGTAAACATTCTTAAATTGATTGTGGTTGCAATAATTTTAGAGACCTTAGCCCATACTGCCTTGCTGCTTGTCGCTGTGTGAAGAAATATGAGAAGATGGTAGCATGAAGAGCTGGGTGGGAGGAGAGGAAGGAAGAAACTTCTTGTGAGAGTCGTTGCAAAGTAGTAGTTAAAGTTCCTGTAAGCTGTACTAAAGAGAGGGTTGGATCTACAGTAGTGCTTGACCATTTTGTCAGCGGTGTTTTACTGGATAATTTTTTTTTTTTTTTTTGCAATTGTGACAACTATAGGGTGTGTCTTTGGTCATAAAGACATACTTTGAAAGTTTAAGGAGTGGCAGTACTTTCTTATTCTCCAGCCTGCACCACTGACTACGTAGCATCCAGTGCTGACAAACACATTTTTTTAATGTTCATAGTAAATACTTTATCAGATATTTCTCTCGGAGTGAGAGGCAACATGTGTATTATTATAATGTATTTATAAGGAAGCATTTAATTTTTCTCTTTTGTTTAAAACACTCAGGAAAGCATTTTTGAAAACTAAGTTCAAAAGAGCAGGAAGTATTTTTTTTTTCTTTTGAATTCTTGAAAATATGTGTGCCAAATGCATAACATCAGCCTAGCAGGATATAAAAATTAAAGTGACATTTTAATGGAAATCTGTTAATCTCTCTAGTCTTCATGTTCAGTTTCTCTCAGGATAACAGTTTCAACCTTTCGGATGTAGTGTTAAGTCCTCCTCATTAACGAGGCAGACTGTTAATGCAGTGCTTAGTATGGAATCCAGCAGGGTTGAGGGGAACTCGCAGTCGCTGGTGAACAGTAACAAATACTTCCTATGGTACACAGAAAGCAAATGCATTAACTTCCTTTCATAAAAGCAAGACGGCATAATGCATTACTATGTGTATTGATTCGTGTGTGAACGTTTCGCTTTGTGCGTTTGAAAGCACATTGCATGTTAATGGGATTCCACGTGTCATTAGCAAATGCTAGTACCTGAAAAGCATGTCATATAACAGCTGTAGTTACACTTTTTCAAGTCCAAGTGCAAAAAAACCCATTTCGGCATAAATTGCGTTTGGTTTTCGAATCGACCTTTTCATTAAAAGACTGAGGTTTGATATTAAAGCAGTGTGGCCTGACAGTTGCGGATGGCTGCCGTTTCGGACATTTTGCTGTGGCTGCAATGGTTGTCAATGCAATGGTGGCGCAAAAGGGAGAGAGTGACGGGTTCCAGAAAGACTGGCAAGTCCATTAGGGGAAGATTATGCAAACTACTACTGAGCTACATATAGTTTTGAGATAAGTTGAGATGGTAGAATAACTGCTGGTTTGTGTTACGGGTTATTGACTTCTAGGATTAAGAGTTTTTTTGTTTTTCTTTCTTCTAGATGCTTGCGGCAGGGTAGGCCTTTTAGTGGAATTCTCAGCTAAATCTGGGTAGTTCTTGTTGTGGGCCTGTTAAGTGCAGGGCAAATTTGCTCTGTAGCACGTTGCCTTGAAGTATTTGGAAAGTAAAAATAACGCATTGTCAGAGTCTTAAAACATTTGAAAGCGTGGGGAAAGGCTCAGGCTTTTTATACTGTTGTCTGGCTGCGTTTCATGATTATATCACTTTCCTCGTTACTAGCTAAATGAGGTACCAGTGAATGAAAGGGGTGTGCTACGTGTCAGAGAAGGTAGACTCTGCACAACCTCTCTATACGGATCATTGACTAAAAGTGCTGTGGGCATAAGGAAATTTTAAAGTTAAATCTTTGTATGTCCTTGACTTTGTTCCCATATGTATTGTGAGAATTTTCATGCCCAAGCACTGTTCTTATCCATTTTTCTTGGTTTGTCTTAAAATACTTTGGACTGTAAGTTGTAAACAGAGCCTTTCAGTATTTGCTCTTTTAGCAAATTTTGAGTTGGGTAATATAGTCTCTAGTACTGGTAACCTACCTGAACTGTACCTGTTCAGAAAGTTGCAGACTATGATGAGATTTGTAGTTCATAACTCTGCGTTTAAGGTCAGGATTCAGTCCTGCTAGTCTTGTAGCTAAAACTTCATGTGCATGTTAGATATTATCATATTCTGAGTAGTCTAAAATGCAGGCAAGTCTTTGGAGAAATGTAAGAAAATGTTCTCAATTGTTTGCAGTTGAATAGTGTATTATGTCAGTACAAACCCATTGGTAGCCTGCGGGTCACGTTTTTTCTGTGAGATACTTCCACTGCTTTTATTGAGTTTTCTGCAGAAGTGATGAGAAATGGCTGTTTAAGTGTTTTGCCAGCTTTCTTGCTTGAAGGAAAGCGTTTTCTCCCTTGTGGCACTAGTTTGCAAATCTAGAGCTTTTGGGGGGTTTGGGTGTTTGGTGTTTTTGGGTTTTTTTGATACTTACATGTAGCTAAACACTTGCAGTGTGTTTTCATATTTTTGAGTGTTTAAATTAGCAGGGTGTGTGTTGAATATAACTAAAGTATTTACTGTATTTTAAGATTAGAAAAAAAGTATTTCCTTTTTTTTTTTCCCTGTGGAAGTGCTAACTGCTACAAAAGTATTTTCATAACAAAACTGAGAAAATGTTGAGGAACAAAAATTTTGAAGAAAATTAGTAATTGTCTCAGAACAAATTAAATAGTAATCCCACATGATTACTATTTTTTACTATTTATTACTATTTACGAGGGTTTTTTCCCACATGATCATTCCATAGTTCAAATTGTTGCCTTTTGGTGTTGCGTATAAATAGGGTAATATCACAGTCATCTGAACCCAGTATATACTATCACTGAACCTGAGTTTTAGATTTTTAGTTATTTTTAATCATGCTAATAACGATGCCCAGTTTTGCTTTTTGCTAAGCTGACTTAGTTTTCTGTGTGTTTGTGTGAAGATGCTCAACTAAAGTTGTCCTTTGGGAATTGTTTCTAGATACTCTTAATCCCTTGTGTATATTCTGTATTACCGCTTTAGGTGTGATAATAAACTGATTTCTGTTTTTACCAGTAACCTGGGGGATTTCAGAGATGTAAAAATATTTTTTTTGTTGTTCTTTACAGGTTGCAAACAATCTTCGCAAAATTTGATGAAGTAAGAAACTCTGGAAATATGATTCTAAGTAACGTCAATGGTGAGTATCAAAGATCATATATTTATTATCAGCTTTAGATTAATACAAGATAAATATTTAAATCCTAGCATTATCAGTGTGAAGTGGATGACTACAAACATAGGCAAGTACTAAGAAAATGAGACACTTAGTGAAACAAACTTATCCTCTGTTACTGAAAGTATTTTCAGAATACAATTGGAAAAAGTATTGAAACTGCATGGAAACAAGCAGTGAGTCTTTGACAAGTTGCATGTGTGCTCAGTGGAGGATGCAAGAATCCTGCAAAGTATTCATTCATGCATGGGAAAAAAAAAAGAAAAGAACCTTTATCCTATCTTACAGTATATTTCTAAAAGAAAGTGGTAATTTAATGGTGAATATGTTTGATTCCTTCTCAGTTAAAATGATGAATAATGATTATAATACACGGAGTTTGAAATTACAGAAATAGGCGATCACAGCATTCAGAGTCACTCAAATGTTGAAATTAAGACTTTTTTTTTGGTGTGTTTCATGAAAAGAAAACCTGTTGTGCTGAGAATCCTTGTTGCTTCCCACTGCATTCTTGGTAGAGTATTTTGTAGTATAAAAGAGTAAACCCGTAATTCTTTCTTACTAAGAACTATAATTTCAGAAAAAACTGTTTAAAAATACTGTTACATAACAGCACAAACAAGGGAGGTGTTGTGGTAGTGGCTTCAATGGAGTTGTTTTTGAAAGCTTCATTGTCTTGTCTTCAGCAAAGAATCAGTAGTTCTTGTTTTATGGGGCGGGGGGGGTCTCTGATGTTCATTTTCCTTTCAAAACAGCTATGCTGCCTGAGAAAGAGGTTCTGGCAGATCTGAAAAGTGTAACTATGCAGGAGTAAAAATATTTTGAGGAATGCATATGATTTGTTAATGTACTCAAATACACCTTTTCATTTTAAATATTCTCACCGTTTCCTTGTTAGTGTGAAAACAGAAGAGACTGTGGGTTCAAAGGAATGTGTTTTTGCAATCTTTTCTTTGAGGTAGTAAGAGTTTCTATACAGCATTCTGCTTTGAAATAAGACATTGTTATTCTCGAAATAACTTGAAAAATACAGAAAGTAGATTTGTAAGGATTAATATAAAAAAACCCAAAGAAAACATATTAATTTTGGGAGAAAATGTTTTGCATAAATGTTATGTTAGATTGTAAATTTACTCACTCGGGAAGGGTAAACCATTATCTTTTACATTTAAAGTTAATACTGCTGCATAGGTTTGAGAGGTTCAAAGATGTATTTTACATGTTGGTTTTTTTCTGTTGGTAGTTCTCAGGAGAATGGAGAAAGTTACATGAGGGAATATAAATGCATTGAAATAATTTAAATAGCTATGAAAATATAAATACAACATTGCTGGATAAGTTTACATAGCACTTCTGAGCTTTTTGTCTCTATTTTAAGAGAGTTGACTATTTTTCTTTAAGCTGTTTTTGTCTCATCTGTAAAATGCAGATATTAATGCTGATCTACAGCATATAAACCATTTACTTCGTCTTGTAGGTGTCAATTTCTGTGTGAAAGTTACTATGATTCTGTTTTGGTATGGTAGAGATGGAATCCCTCTAATATGTTGGTTTCAGTATTTTTGCTTGAACCTAGTTTATCCGTTGCATTCATCTAGACAAATTTTTAATGTTATTGAACAAGATACTCTTCCATTGTTAGTGCTTTATCTTGGCTTTGTCCTTCATTATTCTCTGAAGGACAATTTGTATTTACTGCTTGCATGTGTAGATTGAAAGTTACTGTGGAATTCCTGTAGCCTTGTTACCAGCTTTTTTTTTAGGAGCTTTATCAAACATCTCTACAGCTGTTGCGGTGTTGAGGATATTTTTTTTTTGTGTGTGTGTGCTTTGGATATTTTGGAGGAGGGTTTGGGAAGTTAAGGGGAAATGGGGTTATGTTTCCAAGGGGGAAAGTGTGTGCCAAAAACTGCTCAACAGGCTTTAATACAATTAGGCTGGCGCAGTTCTCTAGCAGACCTTTTTACCAGCAAAAGGAGTGGCTTTTTGCCAGGTTGAGTTACTTTCCCAAATGAGTTAACAGCACTGATGAGGGTTCTCTTCAGTGTGTGATGGATAGGGAAGGGCTTGCGAACGCAACCGTGGAAGATGTCGGCTTCTTCCCAGTCCTGAGCGTGACGCTGCTCTGGTAGCAAATCTTTGTTGCGTTGACCTAGTTTCTGAGGATCCAGAGATGTGACTTAGGATTCTTTCATCAAACAATACTAATGTCAGTTGTTCCGACTCTTTATTCAGCGTGTACTTAGGAGGAAAAACAAGAAGAACAACAACAACAAACCCCACCAAACCTCAAAAGTCGCAGCTTTAAACACTCGTTGAGTACAAGAACGTTTTCCATAGTATTTTAATGATCCAAACAAATATATATTTAAAAAAATATATGTTTGTACTAACGTGAGTAAACACATGACAGGTTTTGAAAACGTATTGGTATGCGGGAGAAATGGAGGGAGGAAAAGATATGGTACCGGCAGTCTTACGCACGCTGGTAGATTTAATATCTTATTATCCCTGTGACTGTGTTTGGAGTGTATTTAGCATGAACGGTCCCTTTAGCCTTGTGTTACCGTCTTCCTTTATTGACTCTGTAAAGTCAATGAAACTGTAAAGAGGAGGAGGCAACGAGTTTCTGTTAGACTGGCAGGTCCCCTTGGAGGGTGGACAAGGTGAAGAGCGTATTGAAACAAGCATGGATGGAGTAATTGGGGCAGGATGTAGCAAGGGGTTTCAAAAGCCAACAGATGAGAAGGCACCGTGTCTAACGAGGGGACTGGGCAAGAGGCTTAGTGCTTTTGCTTGATGAGGGTGACTTACAGGCTCAAATAGAATCATAGAATGGTTCGGGTTGGAAGGGACCTTAAAGATCATCTAGTTCCAACCCCCCTGCCATGGGCAGGGACACCTCCCGCTAGACCAGGCTGCTCAAAGCCTCATCCAGCCTGGCCTTGAACACTTCTGTCTTGCTTCTCCAACTGACCTTTGATGATTATTTTTTTTTTAAAGTTATTTTTCCCTGCTTCCCCCATCTTCCCTTGCCCTCAGCAGTGGGCCATAAAAGCAGACATCATTCCTTTAATGTGAATTATGTGAATGAATTAGCTGCCATGAAAACCTTGGGGTTTGTTTACATTCATAATGATGTTGCAAATTAAGAGAATCATGTCAGGATGTTTGCTTGTTAAGCGAAAATCTTAACACGTGCTGCTGTTTTTGCCCTTTCACTCCACCAGAAATGTATAGTATCTCTCCAAACTGGAGAAGGTTCTTTAAGGCGCCTCCCCATTTTTCAGCAAATGAATGTTCATTTCTATGGAAACGGAACTGGCAGCCAATCTCAAAGCTGCAAAAGCGCTCGTTTCTGCTGCCTGAGATTTGTAAATACTGTTTTCTTGGAGAGAATTTAAACAGACTCCTATACCGGGTAGGAGTGTAAATTTTGAGACAGGGATTTAAAAGTAGGGAAAATAATAATATTGAGCTCTCTACTTTGCTCCTCGTTGAGCAGGCAAGAGTGATTCGAGCTGAATATAAATTGTACATCTTTGTCCAACCCGTGCAATTTTCCCATTTCAGTGGTATGCCTCATCGTGTTGGCTTTGGAAATGTAAAATGTGACAGGTAGGATACAGCGATGTTGGTATCACCGTTGCGGGGAAACTGTGTTATGGATGATAAAGATACAGTTGAGGTATATGTTTAAAAAAAAAAAAAAAAAGGCGAGTAAAAATCCATAGCACTAGTGTGTATCTGTTTTTCCACATTACGCTCTTGTTTTTTATTTCCCTGTGCTGTTTTCTTTATGGAAATACAGTTACTATGGAGATGATGACGACATACTCTTGACAGAGCTCACCGGTGTGGCACAGCGGGAATGTACATCAGTCGGGAAATACGGAAACTGGTGACAGCTGCCATGATTATTTTATAGGGCTTTTGAGCTATGTGCATTTCTCTTGCTTGCTCAATGTGAGTGGCCAGAGTGTAGCCACGTTATTTCAAATTTCAGCTGTTATTCTTGCTGGTTTAGAATTTTAAAGAGGAAAATTTACTGTCCAGTGTAAATGGAAGGGCGAGTTTACGTCTATTAGGAAGCAAAGGGCCTCAGCAGGCTGATGCTTCCACAGGGACTGGAGAATCTCTCCTGTGAGGAAAAGCTGAGTCCTGGGTCTGTTCAGCCTGGAGAAGAGAAGACTGAGGGGGGATCTCATCAATGCTTATCAATATCTAAAGGGTGGGTGTCAAGAGGATGGGGCCAGACTCTTTTCAGTGGTGCCCAGCGACAGGACAAGGGACAACAGGCATAAACTGGAACACAGGAAGTTCCACCTAAACATGAGGAGGAACTTCTTTAATTTGAGGGTGGCAGAGCACTGGAACAGGCTGCCCAGAGAGGTGGTGGAGTCTCCGTCTCTGGAGACATTCAAAACCCGCCTGGACGCGTTCCTGTGCAACCTGCTCTAGGTGACCCTGCTCTGGCAGGGGGCTGGACTTAGATGATCTCCAATGGTCCCTTCCAACCCCTGCCGTTCTGTGATTCTGGGTTTTAAGGAACTTGCATGAGTTTTTGAATTATTACTTTGGGGAAATGCGCCCTGGCTCCTGCAAAAAGCGTGGCTTACAGCTGCTGCGCAGCCCAGTGCCCGTTATGGTTCTGCGTCCTGTCTCCATTTTAAACTTTTCCTTAGGCAAGATGAAGTAAATTGGAAGCACTTTTGGGGTTTTTTTAAATAGCTTTATTGGCATGCACTCTTTCTACCTTCACTGTGTCTCTTAAGACATCGACTTGGGAATGAACTGTCAACAGGAGTTCAGGTTTGGGGGAGGTTTTCGTTAGAATTTCGGTACCACTGCAAAGTGCCCTCCAGCGTCTGTCGCAGGCATGCTTTAAACAAGCCGGTTCTCCTCAACTTCTCAGGGGGTTTCCGAGAACTCTCGTCAAAGAGCAGCTTTCTTCAACGACCAGTCTTCTGCTTCCTGGGGGGTTTTTTGGTTTGGTTTTGAGTTTGTTTGGGGTTTTTTTTGTGGATTTTTGTTTTATTTTGGGTGGGTTTTTGCAGCGTTTTGTTTTTGGTCTTTTTTTGTTTGTATTGTTTTTCTTCTAGTTTTTGGGGGGCTTTTTTTTCGGTGGTTTTTTTTTTTTGTTGGTGGTGGTTTTTTGAGTTTTTTGTTTTGGTTTGGTTTTGGGTGTTTTGTTTCTTTTATTTTTTATTTGGGAGGGTTATTTTTTTATTTTGGGGGTGGGTTTTTTTTATTAATTTTGGTGGTTTTATTTTTTGTTGTTTTGTGTTTATTTTTAATTTATTGAGTTTTTTATTTTTGCGCTTTTTATTTTTATTATTATCATTATATATTATAATAATATATATTATATAATATATAACAACAACAGCAATAATAATAATGATTTGTTATTTGGGTTTACTTTATTTTTGGTTGATTTGTTTTTGTGGAATGCCTGCCCTGACCCAGGCAGCCACGCAGGAAGCAGTTCAGGGTCTCACATCGTTTTCCGCGGGGGGCAAAACTTCCCCTTCGGGGTGGAACGTCCCGCCCTGGCCCGCGCCTCCCCGCGGCCGCGGAAGGGCCGGGCGGGGGTGGGGGGGGGGCGGAACGGGAACCCCGCGGAGCACGTGACCGCCGCGTCGGGGGCGGAGCGCAAGTAAAAGTCCCCGTTGGGACGGGGCCGGGCGGGGTGGCGGGAGGTGCGGGGTTCCCGCGCGAGGCGGGGACTACTATTTTGAAGCGGGGCGGGCGGCGGCGGTGGCTGCTGCTGGCAGGCAGGGAGCCGGCACCCGCCGCGGCGGCACGGCCGCGGCATGATGGCTGTGGGGGACGGTGAGTGCGGGCCCCGGGGCACCGGCGCTGCCCCCGGGAGGGGACTGGGGACACGCACACCGGGGTACGTGGGGAGGTTGTTTGCAGGCCTGTGGGGGCGCAGGGGGGTCAGGGCGCTCGGTGGCCGCAGGGGCCGGGCGATGATGCCCTCCGGTGAGGGGGAGGGCGGGCTGCCGGGGCCCGCTCCTCTTCTCCCCCTAAAGGCAGGTCTGGCCGCACGGGGGGTGTGAAGCCTCCGGTGTGGCAGGTCGAGGTCTTGCCCCCACCGGAGTCCGTGGGTCACGGATGGAGGGCACTTTCCCGTGGGGCACCGAGCGTGGCAGGTCTCCGTTCTGCTGTTTTAAAAAAAATAATTAACCGTTCGTGGATTTCTGGGGAGGTGCGTGGTCTTAATTATTTACAGCGCTGGCAGTTTCCACTCTGCATTTTTATGTTGGCATTCTCCTTTCCCCCTCTTGTCGCCGCATTACTTGTGTTACCTAGCGCCCTACCACAAGAGTGAATTTACTATATCCCTCCTGTAAACAAGCCTATATTAATCTGTGCTGCTTTGTGAAGAAATTTACAGTAATTCAGTGCAGCCATAAAAGAGGTGCCTTGCTTCGAGGTAAAGGAATATATATTTAATAAAGACATCCCATGATGTTACTACGTTTCCGTCACAGCACAGTGTAATGTTACACAAACCAATGGTAAGTAGGTCAGTAAAGCAATACAAGCTATATTGCTGTGTTTTGGTTAAAAACTGGACATATGTTTTATCTTTATCACCTGGCGTGACAGCCAGGTTCTTTGAGCTTAACAACTTGATGACTTTCATATATATATGCATTATTATTTTCAGGGAAACTTGAGAAGCGTTCATTTGACTTGGAGCAAGTTTAGGAATGTAATGGGAGGGCTGTGCTTTCAAAAGTGATTATATAGTTTCTAAAAACGTTAAGGAACATGGTCTTACAAAGATCACATATTTAGATTAAGGTGAATCTTTTATCTGAATTTGCTAAAAAATCAGTAGTAAGAATCCTGAGAAAGACCTTTTCTTCAGGCGTCCTGAAATGTATGTTTTTCACTTAGCTCTGATATGTTAGAGGCTGAAAGGGATTATCAGTGTGACCGGACCAGTGAAATTAAGGCTGGACTTAATACTTTAAAAAAATTTGGGCAATTCCGTGATGTTTGTATTTTTTTTTTTTTTTCTTATCTGCAAGATGCAAGGGAAGTCATGGTCTTTGTAGAGCTAAACATGTAGTAAGCCCTTTCTTGCTGAGATTTTTTTTCTAGGAATGTTTTTCTTCGTCTTTGTTTGCTTCCTGTGAAGTAACACAGTTCTCCATGGTGTAAACATGGATTGTGGTAACTTGCAGATGAAGCATGCAAGTTGTAGCACGTTAAGGAATAACTGTATTCCCTCGGCAAAGCCATAGGATTTTTGTGGTTCTGTAATGGTCGAGGTTTATAAAGTGAGGGTGGTTGTGAAGCTCTCTTCTGTATAATTTAATTCGTCATTAACAAAGGCACTAAGAACAAAGTACTGTTCAGGCAGTCAGCTGACATTCTGTGTAGGAGCTTTGAGCAGTAATGCCAGATACAATTAACAGTGTGTAGGATGATTATGTAGCTGTTGGTCTCTTAAAACTACTGCTTACCACATTTACAAGGAATTCAGTCTTCTGATGCTGTGTTATGAAACTGCTAGGGAAAACAAAACCTTAGTTACTATTAAGAAAACTCTTTGACTTTTTTTTTTTAATTTAAATGTAGGTTTTGCCATGGTCTTTTGTTTTGCAAATATCCTGTACATCCTCTTAATATGTGTAACATAGAAGAAACAGTCAGTTTTAAGGTTAGTGGTTCTGTAGCCTTTGAGAAATACTTTTCTTGACAAAATGTCGCTTTGTTGTGGCCAGTGTATGTGTTTAACTTCTTATTTGTGAGACTGTGCTGATCTTCTGGAAGGTGTTGTGCAGATACTTCAGAGAACAGAATTTTTTATTTATTTTATTTGGTTTGCTCACTTAATCAGCCTAGATATGTTACAGAATTGCACAGAGTAGGTTTGGAAATGCTGTATAGAGGTGGCAATTTCAACATTTTATCTTGAATACAGGGCACTGGCTTATTTTAACCTTTTGGAATTTTTTCAGTTTTCTTGAGCACGAGCAGAAATGTAAATAAAACCTGGTGCTTAACTGTTGAATCTTAATCTGATTTCTCAAGTGAAGATTAAAGGGAAGCGCCAGATTTTCTGTTTGCCCCCACGTTAACTGTCTCAAGCTCTCCACTCTTTTGTTGGAAGACTGTAGAGGAAGAAAATTAGTACTGTGTTTGTGGCCCAGGAGACAATCAGACTGTTCCTTCTTCTGTACTGAATGCGTGCCAGTGGGAAAGCATGCACCATCTCGGTCTTAAAGGCATTTCACATACTTATGTGAATGTCGGTCTGCGTGTGACCAGCAAGTTGTGTTCTATGGCTGCCAAGGAAAACCAGTCAGGAACCGTTCCTTGCTCTGGATTTCTTGTTCCTTGGAGAGGATAATGCATTTCTGCCCTTATCCGTTGATAACCAGATTAGGGTGTTTAGGAGGTCGCTAACGGAATTGCAGCGCGGCACATCGTATTGTGCATTTTCTTCGGGGTTTGTAATAACAGTGGCTTCCATCAGTGCTTTCTCACCCTGTTGTCAATCTGTGCTATGCAACTTGGTTGTTTCGTAGGTAAGGGACTGTCTTGCTCCCAGCTGAACAAGGTAATTAGAATAAGGACAAAATTACGTGCCTAAAACTATGAGGGGCCATGAAGAGAAGATTAGACATAGGTTTTCTTAAGATGTACTAAACATATTGCAGTACCAGACATAAGGTATTTGAGGGCTATGTAAAAGCATATAATCAGCTTTGTAAGAGGACATATTTGGTGCCCACATTTGTTCTGCTAGTATACACTAAGTATGCTATTTTGAATCATATAATGAATGAGATGAGTCTACTTTATTTATTAGTGGATTTTTATTTAAATGACATACAATGCAATGATGTTTCATGACTTTAAACACCTGTCAGATTTCAGATGATAAACCGTATGTGACTGGTTCATGAATAGGAATTATCCTTCTATCTTACTACATATGCATATCGAATTATGGGTTTTGTCTTCTTTCAAAACACTTCATTAATGTATGCATGGTCCTAGAGCACAAGAACAATTATCTTCCATTCCCTGATGTTCTTCTAAGGGAAGGCTGTCTTTCTAAGTCTTTAATCTGATTAGTAGTTTCTGTAAAATGTGGGTGCTGTACAGCTTTTATATTTTACTTTTGAAAAAAAAAAGAAGAAAAGATTGGACATGTTAAAGGTACAGAGGCTATAGTGATGTTTGAGACATTAGCTTGATTTTAAATAAATTAAATAAATATGATTGTAGTGCGTATGCGTTTCTGATGTGTATTTCTGATTTTCCATTCCTCTGGGAGGAGGTTTTTTAAACCAACAGAGTCCTCTGAGTGATGGTAATAAAGCAATTACTACAATGGCCTAGGAATTGGTCAGGATGTAACTGTGGTGCTTTGTACCATTCAGAGCTGTTTTCCTGGAAGAAAAAAAAAATTACAGATAGTAGCAGAAGTTTTTTTTTCCTGGGGGATAGAAATGCATGACTTGTTCCCTTTTCTGTTCTTCTTTGGGCCTGTTTTTTGTGTTTTTTTTTTTTTTTTTTTTTTTTTTTTTTTTTACATGCTGACTGTGCCTGCACTGGCTCCTTTCCCTGTAATTGCTCCGCACCCCTCCTCTTCCGTTATTAGCAGTTGGTGGGCACATTGGTTTGGGAAATGGCTTTACTCACTGTCCCTGAGAGAGGAAGGGCAGATCCGCGAGTTGGAATTCGATTGCTGTTCTGAACCAAACCAGTGCAAAGCTTCTTTTCACGGTAAGGTCATATGCTACTCCCAGTGATTAACATAGATTCTGAGTAGTGTTTTGTCTATAAAGTGCACGTACTGTTGCTAATAGCAGTAAAAGAACAGTGGGACCAGTGAAACAACTGAGTGGGAGAGGGAGGGAATGTGTAAACAAGCCAAGGGCTATATGAAAAGACACAGTTTCTACTCAGAGAATGGATGAATACAGCAAGGTTCAACACTGACATGAATAAAAAAAATAACTCAAGGAGGAAGTATGGAAGTCAGAGCATTTCTTACTTAAAAAACAGCTGCAGACATACAATAAACACACAGTTGTTATCTCAAAACCAGCATGGTTTCTGGAGTGATAACTGCACTTGATTTTTTTTTTTTTAAATATTCTAGAATAGTAACTACAAGTAAGTTTTATCTTCCTGTTTCTAAATGACGTTTTGAAAGTGTCAAGGAATTTTTGGTGTTCAGTTCTGGGGAACTTGTGGATGGTGATTGTTGTTTCATTAAATGTGAAACAGCAGTTCACTGAAAAAGTTTTCAGATATCTGGCATTCAAAAATGCTGGTTGTTTCTGGAGTCTCTTTCCATTTGTTTTTAAGAACAAGTTACATAAGGAAAAAAAAACCTTTGGTGTTTTAGTTGATATCCTGATTTGTTTTGAAACATATTTAATTATTCTAGACTATTGCTAATATTATGTTTTTTTCTTTTTTTAAAAAAAGATGTGTTTTGAAATAGGCATTAGAATTGCCAACAGCCCAAGGGGAAAATTAAAGTCTAGTAAGCATTTTCTTTGACAGATGTTGCAAGACTTTCACGTGACTAGTTGGCTATTTGCTTTGCAGGGTTAATTTTCATCTTTGTTATCTATTAAATATGAGGAGTTTTTCCTTTATTTTTAGTAAAGTCTTACTATAGTAAATACTGACGAGCAAGGAAGAGATAACTGGATCACTTCAGGTGTCTGAAAATGCCTTCAGAAGCGAAGGTTCTGCCGTAGTGTTCACCTGAATCAGAAATTCCACTCTGTACATTGTATTTATAGACGTACCTTAGTTTTAAAGAATTGTTTTGGGGTTTGTGCATTCTTTCCTTTACCAGCTTCTTCATCAAAATATGCTTTTGTAGCGACAGCAGGAAAGAGCAGTGCTTAACTTGAAAGAGCCTTTTGAAAACCAACTATGGCTGTAGAGTCTTACAAGAAGTAACTATAATATGAAACTCAAAGGAGTTGCACAGCTATATAGAGCGTAGACAACGAGATTCTTATGGTTACTGGTTTAAAATTTCTCTGGTATAGCTTCGCCTGTGCTTAATTGATGTGAAAATTCTTCTTCGACTGAGAAACACTTAAAAGCCTCAAAATTATGGATGATTGGAGCCTTAGGAAAGGTGAGGAGAATGGCTGAAGATGTAGAGCAAAGTTCTTAACAGCCTGCAGAAGAAACTTACTTTCTTCAAATTAGGCATTTCTGCTTTCATCAAATGTCAGGAGCCCCATGATGTTCCTTAGTTATCTAAACAATTACCATAGGTGGTTTTATATTTGCTGAAATATCCTTTTATTGTTAGGGATTGTTTTGTGTGTTGACCTGATAAATGTCCTTTGGTCAATCAACTTATGCAATATGAGGTTTGCTAGTGAACTTTAAGGTCAAGAGCATTTCTGTGTCAATTGTTTCTAAAATCTCTTTGCGGTGTTGAGTTGATCTTTGCAAGCTATTTAGAAACACTGAGGGAAGCAGGCAGTATGTATTATTTTGGGATTGGATGATGCTCTCACAAAAGAAGAGGAGAAACGGTAGCTACTAAAAATCGTAGCTATATACTGGAAATATTTGCTGTAACTCCTTAATTTCCACTCTTGAATATGTGCGTTAGGGAGCAGGTTGATTGGTGAGCTCAAAGACCATTAACAACCCCCTTTATTCTGTGCTGTTCTGTGCATGTTTTCATGTTCAGAGATGAATATTATTTTCTAATTCCTGAGCTATGGGGATTTAGAGTAAATTTAGAAAAATAAATCTCTCTACATGTTATTTGCTGTGTGTTCATATTAGTTACACTTTCTGCTTCTTCTATTTATGTTTTATTTGTGAATCAGCCTTGCTTGTTTACATTTTCAGCATACAAATTGAGTTTAACACACAGAAACTGGCCATGCTGAAAAGGAATGCAAGCTTTCAATACTGAAAGAATTTCCCTGATGGCGGAAGTAAATCTGTCACTATCAGCTGCTAGTAGTAAATCACAATTTAAGCTCACTGTTGGTAAACCTTCATATTAATATTATAAGATATCTTTGCTATCATGTAAACAGGTGATAATATGTTAAAGGTGAATGAACATGGTCCTTAAGTCTGCCTCTCTTACCTTTGCTGTGATGTAATTGATAGTTTGAAAAATCAAATCAGTAAACTCTTCAAGTGTTTTTGTGTGAATCAGTTAAGTATCGGAAATGCCACAAATAGTTTATTCTTCAGTGGATATCAGCTGTTTGATTGACTTAGCTACAGATACTAAAATAATGGTTCTTTTTTCTCACGTTTCTTAAATACAATGATAATGCTCATCATACTATTGTAATTTATGGATAGTGTATTCTAAATATAATGTCTTTTCATATTAAATATATTGGTTTTAACATAGGTCATTAGATTCACTTAAGAAAATACCGGTGCTATCGAGAGTAGGCACTTGGTGCACAAGCAAAGGAAATTTATGAAGAAAGACATAAAATGACTTGTGGAGCCTAGGCAATGAAGACAGTAATGAAACTAGGCTTACTGAGCAAAGACTAGCTGTTGAGTTACAGAGTGTTTTAAAGGTGAATAGCGGGGTTTATACTTCAAGAATATATGTGAAGTGGTAGCTCTTTTAGAGGGCAACTTAAGCAACAGAGTGAAGTGTTAGGCCAAAAATGAGGTGTGAATTCAGACAGGCTACAACAGTTAAGCAAACCGTAACTTTTGATACAAATGATGAGTCTCTTCTGTGGTTTACAGATTTACCAGGCATCAAGTAAAAATTCTCTTCAGGCCTTTCATTTCTTTTTTGGATATTACTATTTTAAGTGAACTACCTAACTTAATTTTAATCACTGCCTAGATAGGGAGACTTTCCACAAGTGTACTCATAGTCATTTACCAGAGGTCTTGATTACTTCAGAAGTTATTGCCCTTCTCAGCTTTACTTCTGACATTTCATAGAAAACACCTGTGCTGAGGTAGACATATTGTACTTTGTGATAAAACAGACGAGTATTCCCATCAGTTTCTGTGTTACAGCTACTGAGACAACCTATGTGTTTAAATTGTCAGAAATCATTGGTCTTTAGTTTCCTCTGCAAATCGTGTTTGTGTCCTTTCTATACTTTTTTGCCTCTGTCCCCCCTCCCAAAAGACAGATAACTTGTTAACATTTCAGCACTGGGCATGGTGCAGCGTGGCCTAAAGCTCTAAGGTAGCAGAAGTGTTGAAGAATAGTAACAGCAAGTATTTACTTTTTTTAAACCTTGCTATTTAATCGTGAATACTATTTTAGATGTTGCATTGTCATGAATTCTAGAGGTACTGCCTATCTTTCTCTTCGCCCTTTGCTGATGAAATTGTGCTTTGGTTAGTAACAGGTTATAGACTATTAGGTGTTGATTCAGGAGGCTATTGAACGTGCCTGAGGAAAGCTGTAAATAAAGTGAAATTGATGATTTCTACAATACAGTAATATTGACTGCATCTCCAGTTTTCACTAAGTTGCTCTGGGTAGCATTTGGGAAATGCATAACAGGAGAGCCCAATTGCAAGAATTTAATACTGACTAAAGAATCATTTTTTTTAAAACAAATTTAATTTGACTGTGGAAATAATTTTACAGATGCTACAAAGGTTAAAAATAAGCAAGATTTGCAGAAACTGTTTTCAACTCTAATAGGAAAAAATGAGAAAACGGCTTTTACTTTGGTTTAAAGGACGTATTCTAGAACTAGAAACCGAGATGGAGCTTTGCTTGGGAGGGAGATTAGCTCAGTTACTTGTTTTGGCTTGTTGCAGCTTTCTTTGAAACCTGTATTTAAGTCGTGTCTTTCAGCCAGACAATAATGAGATGAACTATAAGACTAGCTTTTCTTTGGGGTCAGGAAAATACTACCAGAACATGTTAATTTTTTTCTGAATTAAATCTTTTCTGAACATATCCCTTCATGAAACTATTGAGGGAAATGGATAAATTATTAGCATCATTAGAATAGGTGCCACTGCCACTCCCAAATATTTCTTTTCTAAATGTCTCTATCAGGTCTAGTCTGCTTTTTCCAGTTTTCCCTTCTCTTTTGCCCCATTCCTTTAGATTCTTGTTTAAAAAAAACCACCAACAACAAAACAAACAAAAAAAGCACATCTGGCATGTGCCTCTTTCGGTATGCTGTAGCTGTGGATGTAGGAGAGCTGTACTCTGCTCTTGTTGGAAAGTTAGGGGAACATTATCAGAATTTGAGATTGGATCAACAGCATAAATTTAACTGATAAATATTTGCCTCATTCTTGTTACTTACTGACTGGTGCTCCCCATGCTTGCTGCCTTTTTTATATTTTTTTAAAAGACACACTAGTCCACCGGACTTGCCTGAAAAACTAGCATGTGAAGGAGTATGTTTGGCTTCACAGTTGGCTTTAGTACACTGGGGGTTTTTTTTGAACCAAGTTGTATTATTTAGCTACTTTTGTCATTATTATCATTCCTCCCACCCCAATTAGTGAGATTATAGTGGAAAAAGGAGTCTCTTTTGGTAAGAGTTTGAAATTTTGCTGATGAGCATCAGAATATGTTGCACAGAACACGAGAACTCTTCGTCAGCACTGAGTCATAGGTACAGTTGTCTCCTTCAGGAACGCAAAGAGAAACAGAGGAGGTACCATGAAGTAAAGTCAAATCCATCAGTAAGTGACATCATGTTATTTTTGTCACTACACACTGCTGCATTATGAAGAACCATGCTCCAGCATTGTGGGAAGCAGATTTTTGGTTTTGAATGAGAATTTGTGTCCTAATGGTTCAAGATCCTTCTACCTGCCGTGGTACAGGGAGAATGCCCAGGAATTAGCCTGTATGGTAAGATCTGAAGCATCCTGGGTGCAATTCAGCTGCCCGGACATAGGCATCTTGTGCCACTTGAGGTGCCTTGCAGTATCCACACTTGCCACAGGGAGCAAACAAGGCTGAATGAGACCCGCAAGAGATCTGTGCCCTTCTGGAATGTCAGCTGGCAGCCGGACAGGATACCCAGGACTATCTAAACTAGTTTTAGATGACTGTGCTTAGGCAAATGAATCCTGTCCTTTGTGTCAGGACAAACAGATTCGGGCTGTATGGAATGCCTGATGTATAAGGGATAAAGTGCTCGCTAAATGATGTGGGGCATTGGCTTGAAGTATGGATTAGAAGGATCAGCTAACCTGATGCATCTGTAGCGCTTGCGGCTTCATTTTCATGCTTGGCAGAAATTGTTGTAGGCTGCACCAGTTCATCTGGAATTGAGCTAACGATCCAGTCCCAGATGTTCCAAGTAATTGATGCAGTCAATGTTTGTAAATCACTGAAGGGAGAGACTGGCAGTCGTTGCCTTGGTAGGCGCAGGATGTGGGATTGACTTGGGAAGTGTAAGGAGTTCAACTACTTGTCATTGTTTTACTTGGGCAGGATTTTGCAATCATGTCATTATAAACAGTTTGTGGTGTGGAAGAGGAACTGTTAGCAGTAGTTCAAAAACATTTACTGTCTGTTAGCAATACTTAAAGGAAGACGGATATAGGAAGGGCATGTTTTTAACAAAAACTTTAAAAGCAGTGTTATTAAATATACTATATTCTTTAGTTTGACTATTGTCAATCTACTGTGAAGTATTTACAACCCTAGTAGTGTCAGATGTGTAAGACCTCAATACCGATACATTATTGAGATTTGCCTTTTTGGCCAGCTTTAGTTTGGTGTTACTGCAGGGGATCCTTCCCCCCACCCCCCCCGTGGTGTTACTTGGCGATCTGCTTGAAGATCGGGTAACTTCAGATTGTCTGCTTCTCAGTAGCACGAGTAGAATATAGAACTTCTATTTCTACAGCCGCATAGATGATACTGTATTTCTTTCTTCTGTTACTGACTGGAACTTAGAAAATGTTAGATATTACATGTCTCAATTCTACGAATCTTGAGACAAGCTACGGTAAAGGCTTGATTTGCAGTAACAATAAATATATCTTAATTTCATTTTCTTTAAAAAATAAAATATTTTTCTCTCTAAATATGAAATGTTTTAGAGTCTCCTTTGTTCCTGGATACATCTGTAATTACCCTTATTGCTCTATAGCCAAATCACAGTAAATAGGTTGTTTAGAAGTTTTTGTCATTGGGAGTGCTAGAATGTTCTTTGGGTATCAAGTTTGATTGTAAGTGCTTATCCTTTGATATCTCTGAATACTTTAAAAAATAGACACTACATATTTCTAATCTGTCCTCCAAGAGTAAGGCTACAAGACACAAAGATACTACATATATTTTATTTATTTCTAGTACAAATTGCATACTTTGTTTCTTAAGAATTTTAGTATTTAAACCTTTGTGATGGGTCAGAGTTTTGATGTGTGTTTTGAATTGAACAGCTGTGTCTGGATTTAATATTAGAATAACTTTGGTAAACCCCAAGTTTTGAAAGTGTGGTAAACCCTAGGGTCTGATACGTCATGCAGGTTGGTTTGTGGTGGGTTTTTTACTAGAAACATTCCTTTGACTCCTCTGAAACGTTTTGTAGAAATGCACAGCAGTTCTTTGATAGCAATTCACTTGCTGCATAGTACCTGCAGAACACTTCTCTGCGGTACAGATCTCTCTTCCGCTATTAGAAGAAGAAATTTCTAATGCTTGGGAGTCGAATCTTGTGTTTCTAGGTTTCTGAATCTAAGAACAACGTTTTCTTGATATTTTTGCTCCCTTTAAGTTGTTCATCTGGAAGAGAACTTGTTCAGGAGTGAGAACATTTGCTGCTCATCAGGTTTCTTCAGGAGCTTTTGGCAGTACTACATTCTAAGCTCTTCTCTGCGCGGCGTGCTTACCTCCAAAACTCTTCTTGCCCATTGTGATTTAAAATTAAGATACCGAGTGCAAGAACCGTCTTGTGAGGTTTGACTGAAGTTCAGCTTCTTTCATTAATTGTGTTTTTCATTTAAGATGGTCTGTACGTTGCTAGCAATTCATACAGCTTTTTATTCCTGCTTTTAGCAGCTTAGAACTTTATTGTAAAATGCTGTTTGGATAGTGCATTCTCAGCTGCCCAGTGTATTTGTATTTGATATACTGAAAGTGTTTGGCCTTTAGAATTAGCTAGAATGAAGGCTACCTAGCCATTCTAGAATGAAAAAGTGTTTGCATCCTTCAGGTAGATTTGTTTTGAAATATCAGTTCTACTTAGGCTTTTATGACTTCTGTTGTAGAAATTAATTTTGTTTGCAGACTGCATGAAACTAGCATTACATTTGCAGCTTGACACTGAGAGTACAACCGTCGTCACACTCTGCACGTTGGCAGTCAGGAGGCTCCAGCCCTGGTCCATTGGCTAAAGGAAGGCACATAGTAAACGAGTTTGTCTCAGCTGGGTTGAGCAAAACCTGCACCTTGATTATACCCTGTGGAGTAACAGTTATACCTTGAGCTGGGGTTCTGTATGCTGAAATATATGGAAATGCTTTTATAGAGCTACAAACAAGCATCTTGTTGCACATGAGTAAGAGCACATGGAAAGCAGATGGTACTGGAAGCTAATATAATGCCTTTGTTTCATTAACTGCTATGAATATAGACTTCAGGTTTCAGATCTTCACAAATACTGTTAAGCATCTTTCTGAAAATGGAATGTCCCTAAAGATCAATTGGGGTTATGTTGTTAGCAGAGCCTAGGGAAATAAAAGCGTAAAGGCCCAAAAGGGTGGAGAAAACCTCTGGTTTCTGTAAAAAATGGTACAGAATTTTCCTGCTCATGTTTATTTCAACATAAACAAAACCACACACAACAAAAGAAACTCAGGTGTGTTATTGCTTCACCCTTAAAAAAGATCCTTTTCACCTTTTAATTTTATACATTTAAGGTACTGTGCTATAATTTTGGAATGCTTAATGAATGTACTGTAGTTTTTGACTTATTTTAAACATAGATACTGAAAAGTTTAGTTAAGAACACCCAGGTATCAGTGGTTAAGATCAGTTCTGTGTTTCTCAAAAATACTTAGACATTTTAAAAAATTATTTTAAAAGCTATGTTTTATGAGGACTAAGAAACTATAAACCTACTTCATAGTGTAGGTTTTTTTTTAATCCAGTGTTAACAATGTTTTATATGTATGAAAAAATTCTTTTTACTAGCCAAAGTAATTTCACAGTATTGTAAAGTTCATTGTTTAACTTATTGTCCTATAATTTACACAATATGTCAGTAGCTGGGAATATTTAGTTTTGAATTTTTCTGAAATTCTCTTTCTGGGTTTTGTGGTCGAGCAGTAACTTCTACAGTTCTCCATTTTTAATACTCCATAATGAATTGCTTGGTAAGAATAAAATTAATTTATCTGAGCCATTGGTTCCCAAAGTATGCTGCTGTTTCATGTTGTCTAGGGTTTTTCTTGATTTAGGAGGTTTGGCAGAAATGAGCAAAATGCTTAGTTACTATCTTTAAAACTGTACAGCAAATAACTTCATTTTTTTTCAAAGGCTGCTTGTGCAATATTTGCATATCAATGCTGCATTGTAGTGCTGTTGGACAGTAACTTGAAAGCCCAGCCTTTTTCATTACTAAACCTAAAAAACCCAATTTTTATTTGAAAAGCATGCATTCGCTTTTAATCGGTTTTCATGATGGCATGTTCACGTGTCAGTGTTGATCTCTTCATGCTGCTTAAAAACCTACACGGTATTTTTAATGCTATTTTAAAATTACCTGTAATGATGCGGATATCCTAGATATTAACCATCACCATTTACACTTATATTACAGCGTTCAGTTCACTGCAGTTAACCTGGCGTTTGGATTAGTGGTTTTCCCTGTTCAGAAAAAAAAAAAAGTAAAAATCTTGATGTCTGGTTCTATTTAAGAGACCAAGAGTAAGAGCAAGCAGGAATCAAAATGTATCCTGCCTCCGCCCGTGTGCGGAGAGGGAGTGCTGTTTCCATGGCAACACACGGGCTAGTGCTTGGGGGGGGCGAGGGGGGGAAAGGCTGATGCTTTTTTCCGCAATTCAGGGAGTTTACACAGCCAAACACAATTATTCTTAGCGAGATGCTCTTAAAAGTCAGTGTGTGTAGGAGAGAAGGAAATAATGTGAGTGGAAATTGTCGATATCCATCCAGATGCTTCTTGTGGTGGTTTGTTTCTTCTTTAATCACGAAGATTTGTTAGTGCAACACACAGCTTTCCGCTAATGCTAGAAAAATGTACTAACTATAGCAGCAGTCATCTCGGGCATGTTAAATGTGGGGTATTTCTAGTGTTTGGTGCTGCAGATGCTGTTGGACAAAACCTTGCTTTACCCTTTTAATGAAAGCTGCCTTCCTTTGGGAGGCTACGTTATTAAATATAGTTGACATTTCACTTGGAGCAAGTTCTGAATAAGCAAAGGGTAAATAGTCACCACTCCAGAGATACCAAAGCTTTGCAATTAATTTTATTTATTTTTTTAGAAATGGCAGGTTTTAGAGTAGGTAGTATGCTAAACTGGGCTTCCATTACTGTAGTGCAGCTGTCTCTCAGCCTCGCCCATTTTATTTATTATAGGAACCGTAGGCTGATATGTCTTCCATGCTCAAGCTTATAGATAAATCCTTCTTCCCTACCCTAAGTGGATTCAGAAACCGTTACGTTCTTCTGTTGGAATATGTTTGGGTTCTTTTGGAAGGCTGACTATTTTGTATTGAGACTATTTTATTGAGTCACTAGAGATTAATTTCTTTCTTGATTAAAAAATATACAAACCTGAAATTATGGGAAAGAGGAATGTAAACTCCAGAGTATTGTCTGCCTGCCTTAATTATTTTTTTTTTTTTTTTTTAAATGGAAGATTGGAATAGTGGCAAATATAGTGTGTGGGAATGAATTTATTTGCATGGAGAATTTTCACCTTTTCCTCTGGCTGTGGCTCGCAGAAGATGATGTCACCTTGCAGCTCATTGGTTGTGCGGCACCTAGTGCGGGGAAGGGAGAGAAAGATGCCGGCACAAATCTCAGTGGTGGATCTAGGGTGTTTGCGAGCAGTTTTTGATAGAATCTTTGATTAGTATTGAGAATTTACCGCATGTGGCCATGTGAGGTGCTGGGTCCGTCCTAGGGTGAGGGGATTGAAGACCTATCAGAGGAATGAGGCGGCTGATCTGCAAGAGGATCTGTGATTGTAAGTTGAAAAATCTGGGTGGAAGGAAAGAGACAGGGAGTGCTGGTTAGACACATTGTGGGAGGATGTGTAGCAGAAAATGCATGCATGAGTAAAAGAGAAAAAGGGAGAAGCATTTGTCTTTGGTAGACTGGAATGATAAAAATCATATTAAGGGCTTTCCTTTTGGGGAAAATATTCGGAAATGGGCAAAAATATTCAATCTCTGCAAAGATATTTTCCCTTTGTGGGAACGAACGTGTAGGATTCATTTTTATGTTCAGCTTTACAGTGGTTAATTACGAAGGCAAAATCATATTTTATTAGAATTTAACATGTAGAAAATGCTGTTTATTTCTCATTGTCATTTTATTCCTAGGTTAGAGACAGAGGACACAGTGATAAATACTTGTTATTATTTACACATTTTGTGAATTTCTATGAAATGTGAAGCAGAATAGTTGATTAGGAAATAAATATACATCCATTCTAATAGTTGTATTTTTGTTTAACGTATCGTTTTCTAGACAAAAGCTTTGATGATGAAGAGTCGGTGGATGGAAATAGGCCATCATCAGCTGCTTCAGCTTTCAAGGTTCCGGCACCTAAAAAGCCAGGAAATCCTTCTAACAGTGCAAGAAAGCCAGGATCAGCCGGTGGGCCTAAGGTTGGAGGTAATGTAAAGCTACTCGCATTCTAATCGGTGTTCCCAGAAACCTTGCCAGAGCAGGCACAAAACAGAACTTTGGAAGGTGATGTTTAATTCATGACTGCAGTATTTTTGCAGAGCTGAAAACAGTAAGGGACCCTGTTTTACGTAATTATTCATATGTAAAGGTGTGTGCATGTCTGTCTGGTTTTGTGAATGTACATTTAGCTTATAAAGGCCTCTCATGTTATAAATAAAAATAACATCTGGAGATAGCATTTGTGTTGGTAAAATAAATATATGCATGCCTCTGACGGAATCCTCACATCGCTTACTGTATATATAATTATACTGTGAAATTCTGTAGTAGGTCTGTGTAGATGAAATTTTTACTATAGGTCTGCGCTGTTTCACATGGCTGGAAAGGACTAGCCATCAACCGCATACCTCAATAGAGGTGTATATTACACCTGAATGACTTTTACTATTATTCCTTAAACTCTCAGAGTATTGTGAAATTGGTTATGAAAGATAAAAAATGAGGGCCAAAACCCTTGCTGGGATATTTTTTTTTTTTTTGCATGGTAGACTTCAAAGCATTATAATGATGATGCTTACTAATTATAATCTTTGAACGTGGAAATCCGCATTTTTTTAGGGCGGGGGTATGCCAACAAAAGCAACTGTTTACTGCTAGAGAAGTGACATCTTTTTTTGGTGGCTCATGCACACATTCAGAAAAATATATAATCAGGTAGAAACATACCTTGCTTCAGGTATGGCTTTTTTATGAATAATTGATTCTTTCGGTAGGGGATTTTTCTAAAAGTAATTAATTTTTTCATGTTCCTATTCATGTGATATTCCCATATATGAACTGCAAAGATAAAATTTGAAAGAAGATACACATGCCAAACAAGCTGCCTTATGTATTTTCATATTAATAAGATGTAGCTAATGTTTTGATGATGTATTGTTTTTCTAAGGTGATCTTCAGAATTCCTAATAAATTGAAAAGATTCCCATAGGGCAGGATCAACACCGTCATAATATAACTCAAAATTGATAGCAGTATCAATCAGAAAGTACCACCCAAAAGGCTTCCTAAAGGAAGTTATCTCTTGAAGTTAACTCTTGATATTTATTATTATTATTACACAAATAGGTGATAATACTATCATCTCCTTTAACCCGAAGCATGGTGGTTTTTGCATGCAAGATTAACATATGTAGTACCGGAACTGAATGCTCAGGCTTCCTGCATCTTTCAATATGTGCTTCTTTGAATAATAGTTTATTAAATATCAATGTTTTAAACATGAAATTGTTTTTACATGTAGACTTTCACTTTACATGCTCTGCAGTAAAAACATGGAGATAGGAGGGTGGGGGAAGGCAAATAAGAACAGAATAACCACTCCACTGATTTTTTTCAGTTTATCTAAAAAGTCGGGAGTAAAGGAGATTAAAAAACCAAAAATTATTACATTGTTTTTCCTCCTCTTCCTATATTGCCGAACTTCAAAAAAAATAAAATGAAAAAATACAGGGAATAAGGACAAAATTTAAGCATGCCAAAACTTTGGCCATTCTTTGTGTTACACAGTCTCCTTTCATCTCTGGAAAATACTGAGGAGTGTTCACATGTGCATCTGTTTCCCCTCTTTTTTTATTTTGTCAGTATGTCTATAGTCGGAATTTTGAAAATTTAAGATTAAATGTTTGGCTGGCCTTTATAATTATGATTAAATTGTTCTTTGAATGCTTGTCTGTGTGTGCATCTATGGTGTAGTTGTGCAGACTGCTCAGGTGCTTGACCATGGAGAATATTTTTGCCTTAATATTTTGTAGGAAAGATGTTATGCCTTGTATTCATCACCAAATGGGTAGAAGGTGGAAATTTGTCTTCCAGTCTTCAGTTGTTCTCAATTACCTCTGCTTTTTACTCTTGATGTCTACCAGAGAAAAACTTTTACAGGTCTATTAATCTGCTTGTGCATAGTTTTCTTTCATTGCATATAACTATATGCTTCCTAGTTTAATTCTTCTTTGGTGTTTTTTCCCCTTCAGGTTTTCCTTGAGTTGACCCTCAATCTTCTCTTTTTAGCATTTTCCATATGCGGCCATTGATCAGCAAGGCTACCATTGCTGATTTCATTTTTAGCAGCTAGTATTTGTCTTGATTTTACTCCTGCTGCGCGTTATTTATATCTTTCAATGTTTTTCTCCATGTCCGTACTTTTTTTTTTTTTTGAGGTTACCAGTGTTTGAACTAGTTCTAGCTAGTAGCAAGCTTGCTACCAGTGTTTAAACTAGTTCTAGCTAGTAGCAAGCTTGCTAGCAGGTAGAAATCTTATATGTCTGTGCTATCTAAGACAGCCTTACCCTTCTGCATACTATTTACAAATCCTGCATCTACTAGCCCGATAAAGAACACTTGTGTAGATGCCAAATGTATTTCTTAAGCAAGTCAATCAAGTCATGGTTTCTTCCAGAAGTGAGGAGTTGCCCATAATGTTATTCATGTGAACAATGATATGAGGGCAGGCAAGAGGTCTATATACTCCACTGCCCCATCTGACAGTAGTCAGAAATGGCTACTAGAGAAATGTACATGAACAGGGAAAGTGTCTAGAAGCACACGGTCTTCACAGGACAAAATGTTGGGTTTAGAGAGCTCTACTCCTCAGAGAACTATGGTCTTTGAAGCGTCCAGTTAGGGCATCCTATTCTGCTTATCTTGAGACCTCATGGATCTTTATGGCTGCAAACAAATCTTGATGCTCTTTTGCATCCACTTTCTGTAGGGTCTGCTTTGCAGGTGCCTAAAGGACACCTGAGATTTTTTTTCAGCCTCAGAATTGCCATCTTGATGGAACAAATCTATGGTTATGGAAATTGTCTGCTCTTGCTGGTTTATGAAGGCTCTGCCATATCCTGCAGTCCCAAGTCCTTCTGCTCACCAAGCCTGTAATCAGTGGGAATGTCATTTCTCACCTTTCCCTCATCAGCAGTGGCTACAGGTATCTCAGGCTCATAACTGCTCACCTCACAGTTCTGCCACCTGTTGGTCCTGTTTGCCTAAGTTTTCTCTGACTTTTTCATATATATGTATTTACATACTAAGAAGTTGCAGGTCAGCCTTGGAGGAAGAAGTAGCAGCATCTCCATTAACTGTGTTGTTTTTAATTTCCTTTTCACAAAAATCACAGTCGTGTCAGTGACCCCCCTGGTGAAGCAATCCTTTGCTGCAATTTCTTCTCTTCAGGCTTCTGTGACCAAGCAGAACTACTAGCACAGGTAGAAACTGCATTGAGTGTAGACCGAATTCAGTGCAAGTTACAGTCATTTAAACTGCCTTTTACATTCCAGATATCCTTTTCCTAAGCTATTGCTTTAGAAAGATGTCTTTTCCTATCAGCTGTAGATGACAATAAAGAAAGTACATCTTTTTCCTGGTTCCAAAAGGGAGTGGAGGCTATCCTGTCTTGAGGCTAAGAAAATTAAACCTCTTAGCCATGCTACTTGCTTTCTTTTGTGCTGATATCTGCTGAATTATACCTCAGATGCATGTGCGTGTGGCTTTTCATTATTATACTCCATGGAGATGTTTCTTATTGAAGAAATGGATAATTCCACCACTAACCAGCTACTCTGTTCAAGTGAAAGGACCTGTCTGACATACAAAAAGATTTTTTTTTCACTGTGTTGGGCACTTTCCATTTAATGTAGGAAGTGTACTTTGGTAGCACTGGAAAAGCAAAATCATTTTCCAGGAAGGCAGGTGAAACAGCTATGTAAATTAGCAATAGCAGTGTCCTACTCATGCTGGAATTCTCTCTCCTTATGCTGGGAATAACTGTGCAAGATCTTCTCCTGCCAGCTGTAGGGATGGTGGATCTTGTAGAACTTGTGCATTTGTTGACAGGTGTGATTAGGTCTGTAGAAGACAGCTTGCCAGATAAGTATCAGAGCAGGCAGCCTGAGTGGGGTACTGCCCTGAGAGTAAGAAATCCAGCAGTCTGTTTCTCGTCTGACTTTGCTGCTGGGACGTGTTCAGACACTGACCTTCTTGCTTGTGATGCATGAGAAGTGATGGATCTTCAACTTAATGGGCAGTGCTTTGTTTGGCATATTTCTTATTCCATGGTCAGTACACTTTCCTGAGTTATTCCTTTGCAGGAAACGCACAGCTGATCTACCTACTTCTGACACGCTTGCTTTCAGCTCTTCATTCAAGTGGCAGAGCCTCTGGAAAAAAAAGAAGGCCCCTTTGCTCTGAGGCCTTCTTAGAATGTGCACCATGTGTGTTCTGACTCTACAGAAATAGATACTGATGGGCTCTCTCTTGGCAGTATGACAAGCACCTTTTGATTGTAATGGACAACATGATTTACAGTAGAAAAAGACTTGAGTATGTTAGCCAAATGAGCTATATTCTTGTCCCAGCGCTGTTCAAGATCTCAGAGGCCTTTGGCAGGTCCTCTTGCAAATGTGAGCTCCCTGGTCCAAGTCTTCTAGGGAATTGTTCGCTTGTATACTATTCAGAAGCTTTATGTGGTCTAGATGTTAGTAGGAAACCTCAGTCTGTACCTCAACAAGAAGACTGGCCTCTCTTCTTTTCCCAGAATGTCAGTTTAAGTCAGTAGTCTTTAAATGGATTAAATGTCAGAATAGTGATACTTCAATAGAGCCATGTGGCATTTGGAAGAAAAGGTTGCTGATGAAACCCAATCATGACAAAAGTTGGTATTAACTTTCTGTTGTATGTTTTATGAGAAGCACCGTAGGGATGGAATGTCATTCTTAATGTTGTAATTTGAAACAAGGTGGACTTTCTGCTTTTTGCAGTTGTCTTCAGTGGGAAGATACTGCATCATGTACCTATGATTTATTGTCTTTTTTTTGATCTATAGTTTATTGGCCTGCTAGTGATATCACACATTGCATACTGTTTAATAAGGATGTTACGCTTTTTGAAACAACCTATGTTGCTTTAGGATGAATCATCCAGTGACAAAACAGCAAAGGGGATGTTATTAATTCAAATGTCATAATTATTGTAACTCCTGTTGAAAAAGATATTTTGGAGTAAGAATGTTGTTGATGCCAAGCGTGAAGAATATGAAGTGAAACCCCAAGGACATAGTTATATTTTTTTCCGTTAAAAAATACGTCTGCATGTGAAAAAACATTTTTTTTTTCCACATGACAAATCTGTCATGTTATCTTTTCTGAACCTGTTCAAAGGATCTGGTCCTTAATGAAGACTACAGCTGTGCTGGTTTGAGGTTTGATTCTAGCGTTATTTGAAATAACCCCTTAGGATGGCCTTAAGCCTTAAAAAAAAGGCCTCCTAAAGTTTGATGATTGCTCAAAAACCACTAAAAATCTCTCCTTTTAGGTAGAAACCAAGTAACTGTAAAACTTGGGTGAACCAGGTGAATAGTTTTGGCAAAAGAAGGCTATGAGAACTATAGTAACACTGTACGTGTTTTTCTTAACTCCAGGAACACAGTGTTAACTGTAGGAAGCTATTCCAAACTGGAAGAAATTTAAGTTTAGCTTATGTATCTGTCTATAGTGTGTTCTATCAGCATCATAATGCTTTTTTTTCCTTCTCAATGGTAGCCATACAGGTCTTTGCTGAGAAGTATTAAAATGGTACTGATTTGCTTCTTTTGGCTCCATTTCTTAGCAGAAGACATTTCAAAGTGTTTAGAGGCGTTAGTAGGAAACAGCTTAAATGGAAAGAATCATAGATAGTTTGGATTGGAAGGGACCTTTACAGGTCATCTAGTCCAGCCCCCCCTGCAATGAACAGAGACACCTTCAACTAGAGCACATTGCTTATAGCCCCATCCAACCTGACCTGGAATGTTTCCAGGGATGGGGCATCTACTGCATCTCTGGGCAACCTGTGCCAGTGTTTCACCATGCCCACTGTACAAAATTTCTTTCTTATTTGTAGTTTAAAACTACCTTCTTTTAGTTTAAAGCCATTACCCCTTGTCCTAGTGCAACACGCCCTCCTCAAATGTTTGTCCCCATCTTTCCTGTAGGCCCCCTTTACATACTGAAAGGCTGCAATAAGGTCTCCCTGGGGCCTTCTCTTCTCCAGGCTGAACAACCCTAACTCTCTCAGCCTGTGCTCATAGGAGAGGTGCTCCAGCCCTCTGACCATTTTTGTGGCCCTGAGAAAGGCTCTGCATAAAACAAATATGGTATTAAAAAATAGACTTCTGAAATCTTATCCAGGTGAAGTCAACGTCATTAAAACTACATACTGTAACTTAAACATTTCTGTTACAAGGGCTTCAATAATTGTGGACTTGTAAATACAAATTTTTAGTGAATGGACTTGAAACAGGGTAAACTCCTGCTTGCTGTATTGATTGTTTTCAGACTGACAAAGGCAGTTCTGTGTTTACTCACAGAAAAAAGCTTCATAGTAATCAATGCCCAAGTTTGTGTTTGGTTTTTTTTTTTAAACTTTTGAGTTTTGCAGAAAATAAGTTCAGGAATCTTTATTATGTGTTTAGCCCTCATTAGGTGATTTCTAAAGTGCTGTATTTGTCATGTAAAATAAACCAGGATTTTTTTCCCCCATTATTCTGTATTGGCCCTTTGTATGACATAAACCTGCTCTGAGATAATCTTGGTCAACAAAGCATCCCTGACATTCTGTGGCACTTGCTTCCCTTTTTGGTTTCCAGGTTGTTGTGAAATTCAAGGATCTTTCTGGAAGATCCTAGCTGAAATCATCTTTTTTGTCTTCCTGAGCAGTCTTTGGGATCAGCCTTGGGTATCGGAGTCTGAATTGTAGGATTTGCTACAGAATACCTGTTTGCTTCCTTGTCCCCGCAGTGAATGTCAATTAACTAACTTCCTGAAAGATCCTTGCCCATGGAATTCATAGAATCATAGGGTTGGAAGGGACCTCTGGGGATCATCTAGTCCAACCCCCCTGCCAGAGCAGGGTCACCTAGAGCAGGTTGCACAGGAACGCGTCCAGGCGGGTTTTGAATGTCTCCAGAGACGGAGACTCCGCCACCTCCCTGGGCAGCCTGTTCCAGTGCTCTGCCACCCTCAAAGTAAAGAAGTTCCTCCTCATGTTTAGGTGGAATTTCCTATGCTCAAGTTTGTGCCCATTACCTCTTGTCCTGTCCCCGGGCACCACTGAAAAGAGCCTGGCCCCATCCTCCTGACATCCACCCTTTAAGTATTTATAAGTGTTGATAAGATCCTCCCTCAGCCGTCTTTTTTCCAGAGTGAAGAGACCCAAGTTCCTCAGCCTTTCTTCATACGAGAGGTGTTCCAGACCCCTAATCATCTTGGTAGCTCTCTGCTGCACCCTCTCCAGCAGTTCCCTGTCCTTCTTGAACCGGGGAGCCCAGAACTGGACACAGTACTCCAGGTGCGGCCTCACCGGGGCAGAGTAGAGGGGGAGGATGACCTCCCTCGACCTGCTGGCCACACTCTTCTTGATGCACCCCAGGATTCCATTGGCTTTTTTGGCCACAAGGGCACATTGCTGGCTCATGGTCATCCTGTTGTCCACCAGGACTCCCAGGTCTCTTTCAGGTGAGCTGCTCTCCAGCAGGTCAGCCCCCAACCTGTACTGGTGCATGGGGTTATTCCTCCCCAGGTGCAGCACCCTACACGTGCCCTTATTGAATTTCGTAAGGTTCCTCTTTGCCCAACTCTCCAGCCTATCCAGGTCTCTCTGTATGGCGGCACAGCCTTCCGGTGTGTCAGCCACCCCCCCCCCCCAGCTTTGTGTCATCAGCAAACTTGCTGAGGGTGCACTCTATCCCCTCGTCCTGGTCATTGATGAATAGACTGAAGAGGACTGGACCCAGTACTGACCCCTGGGGAATACCACTCTCCACTGACCTCCAGCTAGACTCTGTGCCCCTAATCACTACCCTCTGAGCTCTGTCTTTCTACCAGTTATCTATCCACCTTACTGTCCATTCATCAAGCCCACTCTTCCTGAGGATGCTGTGGGAGACCGTGTCAAATGCCTTGCTTAAGTCAAGGTAGACCACATCTGCTGCCCTTCCCTCATCTATCCATCCAGTCATGCCATCATAGAAGGCTATCAGATTAGTCAGACATGATTTCCCCTTGGTGAATCCATGTTGAGTACTTCTGATAGCTTTCTTTTCCTCCATATGCCTTGAGATGATGCCCAGAATGAGCTGTTCCATCATCTTTCCAGGGATGGAGGTGAAGCTGACCGGCCTGTAGTTCCCCAGCTCCTCCTTCTTGCCTTTTTTGAAGACTGGAGTGACGTTGGCTTTCCTCCAGTCCTCAGGCACCTCGCCTGTTCTCCAGGACCTTTCAAAGATGATGGAGAGCAGCCCAGCAATGACTTCCACCAGCTCCTTCAGCACTCTCGGGTGCATCCCATCAGGGCCCATGGACTTGTGAATATCTAATTGATCCCTCACTCGATCCCCCTCAACCCATGGGAAGTCGCCTTCTTTCCCCGTTACTTCCCCTAATGCCTGGGACTCCTGAGGGTTGGTCTGAGCAGTAAAGACCGAAGCAAAGAAGGCATTCAGTACCTCCGCCTTCTCTGCATCCTCCGTCACCATGGCTCCTGTTTCATTCAGCAGTGGGCGCACAACTTCTCTGGTCTTCCTTTTGCTTCCCGTATACTTGTAGAAGCCCTTCCTGTTGAGCTTGACATCCCTAGCCAGGTTTAATTCCAAGGCGGCCTTGGCTTTCCTTGTTTCATCCCTGCCGGTTGAAACATCCCTGCCGGTTGACTGCTGAATTGCAGGGTTGCAATCCGGCAGTCGTGAACTGCTGCTATTTCAGCCTAACCCAGACTTCAGGGAAGTTGGAGGACTTCCAACTTTCCAGGTTATCTGAGAGTTATTGGATTTTGTTTTTGTTTACTCCCCTGAACGGCATTTCAGGAGAGGGTTTCCTTGCACTTCTTCAGTGGTCTGTTCTCCTTGGCTGTTACAAACGCTTCTCCAGTCACTGGGGTTACCATTCCTCTAACTTTCCTTTGCAGATAGCCTCAGCAGGTGGGTGGGCAAATCAATCTTAATGAGGAATTGGAATTAAAATAAATAAACATGATAAATTATAAATATATGTGTACACACACATATACATATACCTTCAGAGAATATATATGTATATACTCATAATTACTGTTCATTAGTCTCTGTGCTTTCTATGCGTCACCCAAGGACAGTTGGCAGGTAGTTCATACTATTTTAATTTATTTTGCACTAATTTCTAGAAGCTTCAATTAGATTGTAGGATTTATTGTGTTGGTATAAGCACAGTCCTGTATCTGGTAGTCTTCTCTCAAAAGGCTCATAGCCTAGAAGTCAGCTTACAAATGGATAAAATAGGAAGAGAGTAACAGTGGAGCAGAAATTAAGAGGTCTGGAGGTAAGAGCTCACCAAACTGTGTAGCTGCCTTTTGACATCTCTGCCCTGTGTTCTAGCCCAGACATCTTGCTAGTCATCGTGGTAGTACCAAGCAGTGATGAGAATAGGGAAGACAATCCACCCCTTGTTTAGTTTGCTAACATTGAATACTTATTTTATTTTTTTTTCGAGCGGTGAGAAGGGGAAGCAATTTGTTTATATTTTCGTATGGGTGAGTCCAGAAGGAAAAGCAGGGAGGAGGAAGCTGGGCTGAAATCAGCTGACCCTGCCACTTTGAGTCCTTAGGAGCTGTGGTTGTGTTACAGAGTAAGCAAAGACAACCATTCCAAAACACTCCTGCATTGGTGCTTTGCAAAGTAGCAGGAGTGATTCCTCTTTGTAGGGCGGGGAAGAAGTGTCTTTAAAAAACCTGTTTCATGTCTTTGGACAGTTACATATGCTCTCAAATAGAGAAGCAAGGAATGTAGAAGCATAAGCTACAAATTATTTTTATAATTTGAGTCGAGAGTTTTCACCAAAGGTGCAAATATTAAGTGCTACAGATAAATGAAGTGTTCTTAAAAATATAAGAGAAAAACAATACATTAAAATCAAATCACTTTGACCGTCTGTCTTACACTAGTGAACCTTTAGAAATAAAAGATAAAAATGTCTTGTCTAAAGCATATAAAATCTGTAATTGTGTAGTTTGTGGTGACAGGCAAAGTTAGTTCTAATTGTTCTTTATACAGTATCTGTTTAAATTGTTCCAGAAAAGAATGCACAGTTGAAGAGAAGTGACAACAGTAATGAAAATACCATTTTTCTGAAACTATTATACCATACAACTCCAAAAAAGTCACAGTATCCCAATCTGTTTTGCAACACAAATGATAGATGATACAAATGAACTGTTTGTGTTCCTGGTTTTTCTCAGTAATTTCTGCAATGTAAAATAATTAGTGCAATTTTCTCTATTCAGGTGTAAAACTAGGAACAAATTAAAGTAAAATGTAAATATTAGATTATTAGAAAGCTATATTAAATCCTGAAAATAAGACTAATGCTGTCATGCTCATAAAATTAGCATAACTTTAAAATTTACCTGTTGAAACTGAATGAATGAGACAGGGTCTCACAGGTATATTAAGTATTTGTGTAAAATTGAGTGTCAATAGAGAAAAATACATGAGTGCTTTGAAAGATTACTATGTAAGCATGAACATTGTGCGTGAATTGAAAGATGACTGTATGAGCTTCCCGTTGAGTAGAAACAGACATTAATCAACGGTGAGATAAGCCTGAAAGAAATGAGGTATCTGTATTGCTGCTTATGGAACTTCTTGTTTTTTCTCCACACACAGGGTTTGGTCTTATCTAATGTATGCCGTCCAAACCTTGTGCTAAGTAAACTACTATTGATAACTTTGTTGTATAGTTGTCATATTTTCTGCACACTTCACAAATGCTCGTGAATTGAATTGATCTCCACAGCATGCCTGTGGAGGTAGTATTATTAATCTTTTGTACCTGTGAAACTGTGCTACATAGGAATTGTGGCTAAACTTGTTGAAACTCTGCATTCAGTATTAGGAATCAGCTTCAAATACCACTGGGTAAATTTCTCAGAGAATGTAATGTTCGATACACAATTCCAAAGGAATTTTCATGCTCAAGTGCATCTCCAGATTTTAAGGTGCAGTGATCTTCAGTCTCTTCAGTCCACATGAGAATTATTTTATGCTTACTCTTAGTACCCAAGTCCTGTATTTACTCCTGACTAATACGGCACACCTCAAGGACTGAGATGTGCTATCCTAATAGTTGAACGCCTTGCACCGTCATCTTCCTTGTAAATGTAGCTCACTCCTCATTTCTTCTTTTCCCTCCTACTCCTGTTCTTTCGTGGGGTGAAGAATTGTGTGGAGAGAGCTGCTTAGCATCTGAGTCCTCAGAGTCAGCACACTTATTTGCTGGGTGGAAACTTCTGTTGATGTGCAATGTCTCTGGCATGTAGGAGGAATGTTCTAACGAAGCAGGCGCGATACAGGTGGGATCTCTGGGGAAGTTCTCTAACCATGTCTGCCAAGTTTCTAACGTAGGCAGATAAAGTAAGGAGTAGAAGGTATTTGAAGATATTTTGGTATTTTTTTCAGTTTGTGCAGCTGTTTCAGCTTGAATGACTTTCTGGGTGCCTCAGGGACAATGACTTTTGGCATTGGAGGAGTTGAGGTGGACGAGTCTGTTCAGAATGAATGTCAGTCACTGGGGCTGAACATGACAGAATTCATCTGTCAGTTTCCTTAAAGTGGGCTTTCTAGTGAAGGCTTTTCTACTCTGCTAAGTCACTTGGTTATAACTTGAATTGTCTTCCGAGGTGGTTAAAAACAATGTGAAGGCTTTATCAGTGAAGGTTCTGACAAAAAAAAAAAAAGAAAAAAAAGGCAGGCTTATTTGGGTTTAGTGTTGTATGTCATAAGTTTCAGAAATAAAAAATATTTTTAATTTATTTCAAAAAACTCTTGACTTATGTTGGAACAACTGATTAGGTTTACTGATCCTAATTGTCTACCCAGTGTCTTTGTCAAAGGCAGTTCAGCTTAAGTCAAAGACGTTTTATCTTAAGTTAATAAATCATGAACTGCAATGGCTGAAGAGACTTATACGTATGCCTTCTGCTGTTCCTCTCCCTCCCTCCCCTGTATGCAGGTAATACCTATCATCAGACAGATGCGTTGAGCAATCCAATAAGGCGATCTCCCAATGGTTTCCTAAGTTTTATTTGTGAGGTTTCTCTGGTAGGCAAGGCGTATGCTTGCAAAAGCACTAGCAATATAGTCAAGCGTATAATAACAGAGAGGTTTTTGAGGATGGCGGGTTATTTGTTTCCTGGTGCAATTTTTTTCTCAGAAAACAGGCACAAGGCAGCTGGAATTCTGTTAATGAAAATTTTTGTCTGAACTAAGATCACTAGAGCTTTTCATGATTTGATCTTCCCCTAAGTTTTATTGGCACAGCTGTGGCAGTTAGCAGCGTGATCTGTTTCTTAACTTGTATAACAAATCCAGTAAGTGATGCTAACAGTTACACCAGAACAATTATGCACTCACTGGTACGATTTATGCTGCAAGTAGAACTTGGTAGAAGTTACTACACTGACATAATTTTATTTAAATTAGTCTAATCGTATCTATCCTAGAGAAATTACCAGTGTAACTATGTAAAAGTAAATCTGCCTTGTTTACAAAAAAACCCACCTTGTCTAATGTTGATCAAATTGGAGCAAGTGCTACTTCTTTGTTGCTCTCAAATGTTTTCCTAACTTAAGCAGCCAACCTGAAGGCATCTATACTGACACTTAGTTGCCTGATGAAAGAACACCTTTGTTCTTTATCCAGATATTTGAGACTGAAGAATAGTTCTTTCCCTGTCTTATGGGAGATTTTCATTCAAGTTTTTTGATTAAAATCCTAAGATTGATCTTTCAAACATGGAAATAAGAACATTTAAAACATTGATAGAATTGAGGTAAGACCACTAATGTTTCCTGTATTGTGTTAATGTGTCGAGGTGCGTGTATACAGCATTTCAAATTGCCTTAGATGACCCAGTAATTTAAAATGTGAAGGGAATTTTCAGATTCTCAGTCTTCATCTACTTTTCCAAACGTTAGTTCCATGTTTTACAGAAGTAGAACTATGAAAAGCGCATACAAAAAGATGTTATTCTGAACTGTTTATTAATTGTAGCAGTAATCTCATGATATTTGGAAAGATAAAGACATTCCTTACTGAGCTACTGAGACTCAGCCTATACAAAGGGCTTTATCAGAATCATCATCTTAAAGTTCACCCTTGCCATCTCAGAGGTGGTGATTCAGGTGATGAAGCACTGGTAACTTCCTCCCCCACCCCCCAACGGATATTGTTTTAGGTGTCGGTTTTATCAAGTAGTGATAAGGGCTGACCCAAGGATAAATATGTAGGTTTTGCAAAGACTATCTGAGAACTACAGAAGACTCAGGAAAACCCCTAGTTTCAGAGACTAACAAACAGCAGAATGTATATGCAAAGAAAGAATTAAATATGACTGTTGCAACATTCGTCCACTAGGATTGGGAACAGAATTTGGTTATTGAGCATTGTCTCTGTCCATTGCAAGTACCACGCTAAAGAGCTCTGTTCACAAGCAATTAGGTTTTGTGTCTTTGTTGATAGGGATTCCAAAAGTTGGTTGCTGTAATCTGTTCATTTATTTGTAGCTTGCCTGTGTGCGTTTGCCTTTTTTTTTTTTTTTTTTTTGTGTATTAGCACTTAATTTAGCATTTTCCCCTGCCCTTGTGTTAAGTGAGACTAGGTTGCCTTTGCACTTGTCCTTGCTTGTGTTCGTTTTGTTTGAGTATTGCTCTACTCCCTTCAGCCTATGCTTAGACTTTCAGCAGCTGTACTGTTTAAGCTGCCTGGAGTCATTTCCTTCCCTATCTCCACAAACTCATTTGTATCCCGAGTCATCCATTGGGTTGTGCTAGCAAGGTGTTTATATGGCCCTACAGTGAAGCAGACCAGGGAACTTGCTCATTGGAACTGGTCTTCTTGGCCAGTTTATTTTATTCTCGGTTTAGTGACTCACCGTTGTGACTTAGTATTCGGCTGTACTAGTGCAAGAATGAGGGAGGTCAGTAGGAGTGAGTGGGAGTTGCCAGTTAATCTATTATATGAAAAGCTGAGTAAGTACTTGAGCTTATCCCATCCACTTATCCTATGCTGAGCTGAGGCTGCTGTCAGTTCCTAATTTACAGCTGATTGCTTATTATCCTACAAAACCAAAAGGGTAACTACCTTTTTTTTTCTTTTTAATCCAGAATGATCTGCATCTTCTGCTTCAGTCTCTTGTGTTTAGGTTTTTTTGCTTGTTTCTTTCAGAAAAAAGGCTTGTAATCTTACTCTAGTTGTGTCGCTCAGTAAGATACTGTTCTTGCATGGAATTAGAGATTTCTGAGAGATAAAAGACATTTGTATAACAGTACTACCCTTTTCAAAGTTTACTAACATTTCATTTGTGATGTATGTCCTATCAGAAAATAGTTACGAATTTTTTAGGGGAGTGTTTTGAGAAAAGCATTGAAGAACAAAAAGTGAAACAAAGTCTTAAAGTTTGTGTTACTCCTACGCTTCTCTACTGGTTTGGAAATTCCCTTTTTTCACAGGGAAATTTTTGTCAAAAAAAACACAGAAGGAGATCAGACTAGTAAAGACATGCTACCAAATACAAATTGTGCAATTTTTTGTATTTTTAGACCAGCACTTGTGTGCTTTGATTAAACAGTTCTTTGTTTCAAAAAAAACCCAACAAACCAGTCTAGTGTCACTCTTCACAACATCCTCCTTCTCCCAAAGTGTTGTCCTCTCGTTTTGTCATCCCATGATGCACAGCTTTGTAGATACTAGTGGGGAGCGCATTCAGGCGGTAGAAAAAATGAGCAGTCCGAAGTTGTTGTGATACGATGAAAGGATTTCAGATGTTTCAGTTGGAAGAGGGGAAGACCTCAACTGCAGGAATTAATTCCTGGGTGAGAAAATTGATTCTGCAAAAGATTGTGTAATTTCTTCGCTTGCAGACAGTACCCTTTCTGGTGTTGAGCTATTCACAATGCTGAACTCAAAGCCTTGTGACTGGAAAATAAACTTTCTTCAAAAAGAGACTCCCAGGGCCTCACAAAATGTTTGAAATCCTTAAATTTAACTTATGAAGATGTCATCTCTCTCAGACTGCAGGAAGTGAGGGGTTCATTTCCTTTGCCTTCATCCCCAGGCACATCAAACTTAAGTTAAAATAAAATAATAAAAAAGACCCTGTTGAACTTAGAAGTGCTTAAGCTGCTGTAATTTATTTCCGTAGCAAGTTTATTTGTTACGTTCAGTAGATTCTCACTAGCTTCCTGAAGTGGAATTTAGGCTTCCAGGTCTCTCTGTGAGCCTGTCTAACCAGAGTGCTTGAAGGATAAGAATAAGTAAAGGTTATGAATGAAAACTAGCAAATAATGCAGATAACAATCCACACAAGGCATTTCTCCCTCTCCTTCAGAGGCATTTGTCTTCTGGGTCTTAGCTGCTGGGGGAGACCCAGTTGGATTCCATGGTCTCAGTCCAAAGGTAGGGTGACGTAAATTGCACTCATTTAAGAAAAAGCCAGTTGATGAGGCTCTGGATTTCAGTTATCTGTTGGGAACTTCAAGGATCATGTGTTGTGTGAGTAAAGTTAAGAACATGCATTATTCAGTGGAAGGCATTAACACTCGAGAGAGATACTTCCAAGAAATTTATAATCGCATCTTGGTCTGAGAAGGTAAGCAGCAACAACAACAAAACAGCTTATCAAAATCTGCATGCTCTGTCAGGTCCGTCAATTTTGAGTCTGAAGGCAGTACTGTCTGAAATGAGAATCCTGTAAAGCTCTGCTCTTGCTCTTGTGGAGGAGAGTCAAGCCTTAAAAAAGCATGAGAAGTTCTTTGAAGGCATCTAGGTGTCTGTGACTTACATATCTTGTTGGCATAGTAAAAGACTTTCTCTGGAATTGGGAAACAGTGGGTTGAGTTCTGTCATTTTTTGTTTAGTCTCTGCAAAACAGCTGACTGTGAGTGAATCGGTAAACATACCTACTGAGAGATGAGGAAATGAAGGGAAAGGTTGAACAATGTTTTTCCTCCTCTTGCAGGATACAATAACAAAGAGAAGGCCGTTACTTCGCACTTTATTTTTGGTATGCATATCTGATCATGCAGTAGAGGAGGAGAAAGATTAGTAGAGATTTAAAGTAAAGAGATCTAAAGTAAAGAATGTGCTTTTAGAGATAACTTTTTTGAAGTGTCACCTGCCAAAAAACAAATAACCTTTTCTATTAGCAGGAAAGAGCCAATCAAACAATTTTCTGGCAATATTAATTTTAAAAGAAAAGCCGTCTGTAGAAGTGAACTACTTGTTGAGACTAGGGAAGGTGGGAAATGCTGAGTCCCTGGGCTATGTCAGATGGCTTTTAAATAGTTGTCAGTCCCTCCTCTTTCTGTCTTTGAAGTCAGAAGTTGTTATTTAGGTAAATGCTGTTCTCTTATTGAATGATGTTAAGGGACAGAAAATTTGTTATGTAGTCCGTGCAACTTTCTGATTTTAAATGTGATATCTTAAGGCAGCCTAAAGACAGCATCTACTTATTTAGCGAAAGTAACTTTACCCCTTTTAATCTCTACTTTATAGTGTACGGGAGTGCCCTGAGAATTCTTGAAATCCAAACATTCTCTGTGTTGTTATGTTCATGGCCTGTATGTGTCAATTTTTAATATTTGATTTCTGTAAGTTTATTCCCTTGGCAGTAAATTGGTAAGTAATGGATGGGAATTCAGAGTACTTTTCCCCCTACTTTAACAGTCGTGCTTGGGTATTTATGTAACTGAATAGTAATACAGGGCTTGTATAAACTGTTAATTGTGGGGGGTGGGAGGTGTTTGCCTCTAGTGTCACAAGATCACTGTAGTCTTAATATTTCATCAAGTTGCAAAGAAACATGTAGTGTGACCTTTGCAGAGGTTTACTGTGTTGTGACAAACGCGATGGATTATGTTTTACTAAAAATTTTTCATAAGAACAGAAGCCTTTTATGAACTGTTTTTTTATATCATTTTAAACATTAAAAAAAAAAGTTCGACCATATGAAAACTGTGTTTTAACCTTTAAAAATTAGGTTTTCTGGTAACCTTTTGGCTACTTAAACTTTTTTTTTCCCATTTACTTTTCCTGAGTATGTACTGCATGTTGACTGTGATTATTTTGTTATGATGAGACTTTTCTTAAATGTCAGAGTATTTTGGGAGGGACAAATGAGATTATGAACTGAATATTCAGGTGTCTGTACCACCTAGTTTAGCATGATGCCCCTGTGTCAAATTATTTCTTTTCAAGGTTTCTCTCAACAAAATTCTGCTCTGACCAAGGCATCCTCTTTTTTAGGAGCTGTACAAGTTTGTGTGACAGAAGGGTGTGTTCTGGGTATAAATGGGATCTTTCACTTTTCTTTTTCTTAGCCAGTCAGGTACTCGTTCCCTTTGTGGAAGGACTTGTTCCCTCTACTGCCTGGAGGGAGAAGAAAAAGGTGGTTATAGTTTCTTCTTTACCTTCTGGCTGCCATTGGCAATTATGACAGACGGTGTTGGAGATACACATGTAGAAAAGTGTTACGTACAGCCACTCTTTACAACATCCTTGAGCTAAGGCTGTCAAAATCTGTTAGATGTTCCTATATCGTACTGCAGGCACCATGTCCAAATTTTGCTAGACATCAGTTCAGTGTTTTTATACTAAGCAGCCACAAAGGCATGCAAGAGATCTTGCTCTGCATAGAGGTGTTGAGATCTAATAAGTTTGCCATCAAATTTGTAGTAGTAGTAGTGGACCCTCATGGTTCCACACTGCACAAGTATACAAACATAGGAGACATAATTCCCTGCACTATAAGTAAGAGATCAAGGACTGTTTTTTAAGAGCGCAGCCACCAAGAATTTGATTTGTCAAGAAGTCCTATCTTTTTGTTTTAGTTGGCCACTCAGCCTTAATTGCTTTTTCCTTATCGTTTTTATTTGTTCTGTAGTTAGTAAAAATATGTCTTCTCTACCTGATGACTCCATTTCAGCTGTGCTCTGCAAGTTAGGGAGGATGTTCTGCCATCTATCCTGTTGGCTTCACTCTGAAAGAGTTGAGACAAGACACTTGTTTCTGAGTGCTCATTTGCAGTACGAGATTTTTTTTTTTTTTATCCCTGTCAAGAAGGAAGTGTTCTACCGGACTGATTATCTCCATGCAGTTAACCCCTCTTGTCATATTATCTGCCTGATTTGATTATTGATGATACTTTTAAGGATTCTGCCAAGCTTCACCTTGTTTTAGGCTTATAGCGCAGCCTGGATCTGATGACCTTGTTCTTTGATTGGATAGCAAACTTGAGTTCATTCCTTTAAAAAAAAGGACTTTCTTGGTAACCCTAGTATTTGCATGAAAGTGAAGTCCAAACTGTTTTCAAGTTAATTTCTTTTTTAGAATTGCCTTAGTTTCTACCCAAGATTTTAATGAAATTTGGCAGCCATATGCCAGTGTGAAATAAGTAGGTTACCTGTTCGTATTCTTCCCTGATCCTTGTGCTTGGCATTTGGGGCATCATTCGCACATAATGTCTGTTATGTGAGAATAGTTCCATCATTTACCTCTCACACAAGTAACTGCCCTACTACTTGCATGGCTATCATGGAAGCTTTGGGAGAGAAAATATTTTTGGCATGATAGTTTTTTAGTAACGTGTCTGGAAGGTTCTTGGGATCTTCCTCCAGGTGATACAATCCTGGAGCCCTATGGTGGAATACCCATGGGGATGAGCGCTCTGAGGAAGAGGCCGCCAATCAGTGGAGTTCAGATTTTGCTCCCATGCAAATTCCCTTCACAGAGTTTTTGCTTTCTTTGTTGAAGTTCTTGGAGCTTTGAGACTGAGAAATGCACCTTGCACTTCTTAGCTCCTCATAGGAATACTGAGAAGCACAAGGTGGATGAATCATGTAGGACTACTAAGCAATGTTTTTGGTTTTTTTTTTAAAAAAAAAAAATCCCCAAACTTCCAGGCCTGATTGCTTGTGGCACATATTTTAAGGTGAAAATTCATCCTGAGGAATTCCATTTAATGACAGATCACTCTTGCTTTGGTGTAAATAATTTGAAATTCTATGTTTTATTTGGGAACGCTTGTATTATCAGGATGCAGGTTTCAGAATTCTATGCAAACAGCTGCTAGAGGATTGTTATACTAAACGTGTTTCCAATTAAACACAAAAATAGTAAATGAAACCATTAATTTTATCAAATTGGAAACTGCTCAGTATTGTTCATTTTTGAAAAAAACAAAAATTAACTTTTGTATTCATGGTGAAATCAGAAGTTCAAAGTGTTGCAGTTTTACACATTATGAATGATCAGGGGTTTTGGAATTTATATTAAATGCTTGAAAATAGGTATTGTGAAAGATGTTTATGTCAGTTTGAAAACCTTGATGTACATGACATACTGTTTAACAGTATTTTACATTTATTTAGGTTCCACTAAAGAAGGAGGGGCTGGAGCTGTGGATGAGGATGATTTTATTAAGGCATTTACAGATGTTCCTACTGTACAGGTAAGATACTGTGTATATTCATGTTTATTTTCAGAAATATGCAAAATGTGTTAGCCTACTTCTAAAACTTCTGTAATTTTAGAGTCTTCTATGTAAGCGTCATTGCTTTGCCTTCTTCCTGAATTTACAGTCTCCATGGAAAGTTCTTTGCTTTTTCCAGTTAGTTACCAAAAAACCCCACCTTTAATTTACTGTCGTACTAATTATTATCACATTGTTTTTCAGCTAAAATCCCATATTGCTTTTCTTAATCTTTTCCAGGGAGCTAGTAAAAATAATTGTATGTTTTAATTTTAGTAAGAAAAAGATTTCTATAAGGTTTGGAAAATTTAGGAGTGCAATTTAAAGGGGTAATCAAGTAATAGAAATTTGCCTGTAGGCAAATAATTTTAAAAGCAATAACTGTATTTTAAAATATTTTGTAATGATGTATGTCTGGCATACATGTCCTCATCTCTAACAATACTTCAAAAAAAGAAATCTAGTTCTTTATTTGAATACTAATAAACCTGTTAGATTCTGAGTTCTTAGTTGAAAGGTCAGATTTTAATTTCTATTCTTTAAATGTGGGAATTGCACATATTTGGTACCTTCACACAGTTAAGTCATGCTTGTATTTTCCTACACCTATTTTGAATAAGTTTTTCTTGAGCAGCTGAGGTGTGGAAGGCAACCAAGAACTCAAAAAGCCATAGTTCCTAAACACCAGAAGGATTTTGTGTAACTCCCTTTTCTTGATACATACTTTTGTTCTGTTTTTATTTCCCGAGACGATAGTTTAGTTATTTGTTACATCTCCTTCTGTAGGCAGAAATGCTGTCTGCCTTTATGAAGGCACATTCTTATCTCCATTATCCCTGTCACATCAAGGAAATCTTTGTCTTACACTGTAAGAGCTTTATGGTTCTTCACCTCTCCAAACTGTGTTAAGAATTCTTTGGAGGGCAAAAACATGACGCTCTTCATATTATTTATCCCAGTTATGTTGAACAGAGCCATATTCCCTAGCACAGAAAATGTGCTGCTTGTAGTTCAGTGCCTTAGTATTTGCAGTCCCAAGCAGAGTTCTCTAATTGCTCAAGTTGGTTAATAACATTGCAAGAAAAAAAGTGGGGTAACTGTATGTCGTTGACAAGCACATGTGATTTTTCTCTCTGACTGCTCGATGACCGAGGAACTGCAAGAGGTGGAGGGAGGCAGGGGAGAGACATGTAACTGATCCCAAAATAACTTGAGACGTGGAACTGACCCCAAAATAACCTGTTTCATGGATGAGAATTAAGAAAGACCTGCTGACCAGCACCCCCCCTCCAAGTTTTGTTTTGTTTTGTTTTTTTAGTATCCATAGGAATAATGACTCCCTGCTGTCCAACTTGATGCTTCTGGTTGTGGACAATCTCTGATCTTTCCAAAAAAAGGCAGATCCCATGTTCTGAGACCATGTTAATTACTAAGAAAGAAGTTCCTATACTGGACGCTGTGAAGAATGAATGTTTATGACCTGTAATTTGCCAAGTTACTCTAAAAGCAAAAGCAGCTTATTAGACAGAATGGGGAGAGGGAGTTGTTAGTACATTATTGGGCCCATTCCTCTGTCTTTCTGTTTTCATTACATTTGTGGGTTTCAGTAGTGGCTTCGTTGAAAGCAAGTAAGGGAACTATATTATGGAAGAATGGATCCAATTCTGAATAAAGATTAAGTGCATCTGGATTAATCAAGTAAATTGAGGTTACTTACGGTGTGTGTATGTTTAACTCAAAAGCCTCCAGTGGTGGATCTGCCTTTCTAGTAAGCTGTTCCAATAACTGCTCATCGTAAATTTTTAAGGAATATCGTATTGTTTACTCATACCTAGTTTGTAATGTCCATATCGGAAATAGTTTCCATCTGTATAGTTATTACTCTTATTTGCGTTTGAGCTTTGAATTTTTCAGTCTTTGCTATTGCACTTACCTTTAATAATGCGTGTGTGTCTTGCCCTCTAATGGATAACAGCAGTTTGTAAAGAAGATGGGTGATTTTGTTATGTAGTCTGATGCATATGTGCCAAAAAGAGAAGTACTGTGGTGAGAGGATTGTGCCTTCGTATTTAAGATTACAACCATAATGTTTTTACAGCTCTGTTTATTTGCCTTTGCTTAAATTGAAGAAAATTCTCTGTTCATGTTATTAGGGGTGACTCCCATTTAATAGCTAAAACTTGTTTCAAAACCAATTTAGTTGCTTTTGTAAAAGTTTGATGTGGGAATTTATGTACAAAAAAATGTATTACATCATTGACTGAACACATAATTTCATCTTGACCTTCTAAAAGCATAATTAATCAAGGGCAGGAAGAAAAGAAATTATTAAAATATTACCTTTTATTCCTCTGAAAACAATGTAGGTATGGACAACCTTGACAATTTGGGATTTTTCAGTGGAATTACAGTTTTAATTTCAAGACAAGATAAAATTATGCCATTTATTGAGTTCCTCATTACAATGCCAATTTGAATAGCAGAAATTGCATAGATCGAATTCTGTTTGTGCCAGGTAATTAAAGAAAAAATTAAATTCGTTGCCTAGACATGCAAGTAGGGCGGACATAAACCCATGGTACCTGTTGCTTCTCTGTTTATCTATTGTCTGGCACGTTTTAATCCTGTGGCAGTACCTACAGCATGTGGTCTCTGATAACGCATAGGCTGACAACAAAAAATGTCCTATTTTTCAGGATCTACTCAATGATATAGCCTACAAAAGGTATTGATACCTTGACCAGAACCTCAGACTAAGTTTTGAATGTTCACTGAACGGATCTGTTAGCTGCCACCAAAAGGCACGATCCAGCATCCCTTACTGTTGCAGTTGACTTCTTTGTGACAAGTTGGCATAGGCTACTGAGTTGGCAGAGAAAATTTTGCCTTTTGTCCTGTAGGGTTATCTTTTTGTATGTTGAAACTCTGAATCGGGAAGGAGACAGGGCAAGATGGGTGATGGTAAAGGGGGAGCCTGAAGACGATGAATCGTTTCACAAATTCTGATGGCATTAGGGTCACCATAATATGAAATTGCATCTTTAGTTAACCAGTGACTACTCCTTTCCACTTCTTTTAAAAGGGAAATAAGAATTTTCTTTGGTAATGGAAATTTAATTTGATAGAATTGCTTACTTAGACACAGGTAATATTTATTCTTAATAGTTTGATACCTATGGAATTAGTGTTAGAGTAAATTAATGTTGTGTAACAAGTATTATACGCTACCAGCATACACAAGTATATCAAATGGTGCTACAAGACTCATGTTCAATTTTGTGGGCAGTGGAATAGAAAGTCTGTTACGCTTGGACTCACTGTCTTCATTAAATTATTTGTTCTTTTTAAATAAGTTATGCACCAGATGCTTATTGACTTCTAATGAAGAAGAAAACAATAATCATGAGGAATAGCTTTCTGGTTTTTATGGATGCAGTCATGTCCCCTGTATAGAACTGCAAAGCTGCTTCCACGATGTACCCTGGAAAAGCTTACACAGCTGTGTGGTAATAAAAATTTCAATTTTGTTGGTAAAGCATTATTCAGAAATTGTTTTCCATGTGGTAGTGAGGCTGGCCTGGGTGTACTAATTCCTCTGTTACTGAAGTGATTCCTACCCTGTTTATCCTACAAACCAGATATGCAAGTGTGTTAGACCATGGATGGGTTCCATCTCCTCAATATTCCAGCATGAAATATAGAGGCCTCCATAACCATGTCCTGTTAGAGCATTGGAACAAAAGTAATGTTAATAGAGTTGAGGTCCCATATCTACTGTAAGTTAAATTCACTTGATACGTTCAAGAAATTGGAAAACTAGACTGTTATTTGGAATAACTCTTGTAGTAATTTCAAGTTGCCCAGGAAAAATATTTTGTAGAAAATACACGTTCAGCTTAAATGTAGAACTGTAGAAAGATGTTCCTAAATCTTTTTACAATGAAAGACAAGACGCATATATACAGGCAGAATAGTGTGTTCAAGAGACCAGTGTCAGCTCTTCAGCAATTCATGCAAAGCAAGGTGTCTTAACCCTTGGTCTTTGTTTTCTCTACATGCTCTGTGCTCCTGCATATGCAAAAATTATGTCTTGGACTTTAATAACGAGGGAGAATCAGGCACTACTATTTAGGTGCTACATGAGGTGCTACATGCTGGCCTCCAGCTTTCGCTCTAGAAGGGTGTGAGTTTCCTGCAAGTCCTGAATTCTATCTGCCAGCCCCACGTGGATGTCTTGGATATGTCTCAGATGGCACCAGATGCCTGTGTATGGGCAACTGAGTTTTGCCCGATATGTTTATGTAAACAACTTTCGATCCAGAAAATTGGAAATGGTTAGCTTAAAATACATTTTTCAAAAAACTCCGGCCAGATCAAGTTTCTGGTTTCTAGTTAGTATCCTCTTCAACTTGTTTCCAATTTGGGGGGAAAAAAACCTTTAAATTTTGCGTATTCAATGCAGTGAAAGCAGAAAAGAGCATCCTGTGGGTTATGTCCATGAGAATAGAAGGGAAGTCAGTTTATTTCTGAGGTTAGTAATATATCCTCATGACTAGTTTGGCTTTTTTTCTGCATTAGCAATAAATACATTAATTCATGTGTTACCAAATAGTGACTGCTTGAGTGGTTAGATTGTTCAGGCTTCAATTTTGATGGAGTTACTGTCTATCAAGAAAAGAACTCCAACTGGAGGATGCTTCTTACATTTGTTTACTGACTGTGTAAGTTAATAAATGATAGGCTTGGAGTAGTAATACATATAGAACCTATTGAAGCTTTTAATTTATTTTTTTCAGACAAACTTTTATTTTAGTGTTGACTAGCAGCCCAGTTAGGTCCTCACAGAGCCATGCATTCTTGTAATGTGGAAGAGGGTTCCTGCCCCAAAAGAGTTGCATCAGGTTAAAATCTGTTGGTTGAGTTTCATTATAATAGTGAGTATGAAAATGAAATTGAATTGCAGTAATATTGCAGCAGATTATCTAAAACCTCTGCTTGTATTGAATTAAATATTTTTTTAATGGAATTAAAGTTAGTGAAATTTTGGATGTGATTAGCTCATCGTAAAAGTGAAGGGTGAAATATTGAGGAAAATGTTGATTCTTCAGCTTTTCTTTTGATGAATATTTGCTAAGCGGAGATAACCTCAAAGATTTGCCTTAAAATTCCCATTTGTACCTCTTATACAGCTGTCTGGAACGTCTGGGGCAAGAGTTCCAGAATTAGAATTGTATTTTCAGTCTTCTCAAGCCATTTTCCTTAACTGAGTTACATGGGATATTAATACAAATTTTTTGATTATTTTTTTTTTTAATATTTCAGATCTATTCTAGTCGAGAACTTGAAGAAACGTTGAACAAAATCAGGGAAATTCTCTCAGATGACAAACATGATTGGGATCAACGAACTAATGCGGTAAACTTTTTATCTGGTTTCAGGTTTGGGTGGGTGTATTTCATAAAGCACAGGCAGCTAATGTTTTTTCTTAACGTAATTACACTCCAGATAATCAAAGAAATTTTCATTTTAATTTTTAAACCTTCAATTTCTGTATACCAAAGAACTTTGAGCAAGTATTTTTAAAAGGCCAAAGTACATGTTTGCTGACACTTAAGTGGAAGCTTTTCTAAAAGCCATCATGTGTGTTTCAGTTGGCATTTACACAAAATTACATATTCTGCAGGTAAACTGTTTGCGTTAGTACTTGTATGTGTAGCTATGATAAGTTTCACTTGCAGGATTAAAATGTTTGTGTGTGTGTGTAGCATTTGTATTTTTTATCACGTTTATGGAATCTTAGTGTTTGGAAACAGGTTTGTGAACAGAATTATATATTTGTAGATTGAGGTCTGAGACTTTTTAGCTCTAGAATTTAAGTAACAGCATTTTTTACAGTTTTTTAAATTACTGCCATATACTTCAAAATTATTCTTTGCTTTAAAGACATACTTATGTACATTTTTGCCATTAAGATGTTGCTTTTTTATTTTGAAGTGCATATTGTTAGTGTCCTAAACTAAATGCCTTAAATTTTTTAGCTGAAGAAAGTTCGATCATTGCTTGTTGCTGGAGCTGCACAGTATGATGGATTTTTCCAGCATTTACGGTTGTTGGATGGTGCTTTCAAGCTGTCGGCCAAGGATCTCAGATCCCAGGTGGTTAGAGAAGCATGCATTACTGTAGCGTAAGTATAGCTTAAGTGCGTTTGTGTACGTTGCTAGATTTTAGTATGAATTTGACTTAAAGATGCTTTATCAGTGTTGCAGGAAAGATTATCTTGTTGGGCTGCTGTACACTATGACTGATAAAGAGTCAAGTCAGCATCTGAAGGCATAGAGAAAAAGAAACATTTAAAGGAATCTGTTCTTTTAGGCGATACACATAGTTGATAATCGTGTAACAGATTGTATGTGAAGAACAAGTTACCATCATTACACTGAGTGCTTAGTGCAAGTTAATACAAACTGCTGTAAGTACTACTATAATATTGAGGGTCTAATTTTAGGAGCACGTATGCTTGGGTGACTGGCACAGGACTTTACTGTGACCACATGCAATAACAAAGTGAGCTGCACTGTAGTGGCTTGAACATTGTACATTTGGGTGGAGTAATATCTTTCACGTCCATGATAATTTTAGAAGCCGTGGTTAAAGAGAAATAAGATCTTCCCCGTTACCGTCCTGGGGACTCTCGTTAAATTCAACGGCGTGGAGGGCGGAAACCTTAATTTTTACACCACAGCAGACTTGACCACTTTCATGTTTTCCGTGGTTTTTTTTTCCTCTGGAGAGGCATTAATGTAACTGTTGATTTTCAGTGGCCATCTGGAACAGATATGCCCCAGAGTTCACCCTTGCTATTCTGGTCTACTGATTAAACAGACCATGGGGACCTGTTGAAGCATACAACTGTCTTTGCCAGGGACATTGAGGCTTTGAGAAAATAATGCTAACCTTTCCTAACATGAAGTTAGAAGTAGTGTAAAAGTACTGTGTAAATGTCTTCATCCAGGCCTAAAAGCCTGGAATTTTTCTTGATCCCTGAAACTTAGATATATTTAATATGTCATTTGCAGCTGAGAGCAAATTATTTTGATTTAGTCTCTCTGCTGGAAGAAGCATTTGCTGTCACCACTGGACAGTTAAATTACTGTCGTGTTGTATGTGTTTGTATATTTGTTAACATTGAAACCATAACTTCTAATAAACAAGGGAGTAAAATTTTATGGTTGGCTAATTATAAATTCAGTAGTTTTGCCTGCATTGAAAATGAAAAAAATACCAAACAATAATTTCCATAAGATTTTAGATTTACATACTCTCAAAGTGTGTTAAAAAGCAGAAATACTACAGTATTTTATGTGGACATGAGAATTTTAGCCATTCAAATTATGGTATTTGTTTTTAATTACAAAACTTATTAAATGTTCAGCCTTTTAATGTGTCTGCTAAGAAACAAAAGATTTCCCACACATCCTGCATTTCTAATGAGGCAAGGAGATAATGAAATTAAGAAGTTCTGTTGTTTGGAAAGATAAATCTTTAAAATGCACAGTAAACTTTGTTATTTCAAGACTAAGAAATTAATTTTTGTTAACAAGTTTTATTTCTTTCTCCTAAATAGCCATCTTTCAACTGTTCTGGGAAACAAGTTTGATCATGGCGCTGAAGCTATTGTGCCTACTCTTTTTAATCTGGTTCCCAACAGCGCCAAAGTGATGGCAACTTCTGGGTGTGCAGCCATTAGATTCATTATTCGGGTAGGTGTTTCTCTTATTTTGCTTGCTAGGAATATTTAGGTAGTGGCTCTTAGCAGAGATAATAACAATTCTGCAATATAGGAGTATAAATCATTCTATAATGGAGAAGTATTTTTTCTCACAGATGGACGAATATTATTTATCATTGAAACCAATTGGCAGCATTAACATAGTGAAGATGGAGGAATAGGTATGAAAAGCAAATCTGTTTTCATTATTTTTTTGGTAATGTTTTAATTGTAAAAAGGCAAGTGGATTCCAGAGGGTAGCTGCTTTTAATTGCCTTTTTGGAAAAGAGGAAGTTAAGCTAGTAGTTAAGAAGACAGAATTATTATTTTAAAAAAAAAAAAGAATACTTATTAAAAAAAAAAATTGGAACCACAGAGTTAATGACAAAATGTTAAAAAAGCCCGGACACGTGTGGATCAGTTCAGAAAGCATAAGTTATTGGAAGAAAAGCCCATTGGAGATCTTAATCCTTGGGTTTAAGAACTTTCTAAGATGAGTCCTTAAAGCTATAGCATATGGAAGAGGGGAATACTGTATACTAGCTGTTTTTTATATTCTGTTCCTTAAGCATCTGCTACTGGCTGGTGTCTAAAACAAGATATTTAGCTAGATTTTTGGGACTTGTACTGATTTTTTTGTGATTCAAATAAAAGTGGGAGGTTGCCTGTAGTTTCTACGTTAAAAGCTGCAGTGTTCTTAATGCTAGGCACTTACTGCTATTCACTATGATGTCATCCGTGGTTTTAATTTTGTAAGTTGTTGGCAACCTATGTGGTTTAATCACACCTTTTATTGCCGTCCTCGGTATGTTTTGGAATCGGTACTTACTGTGTCTGCCCGTGCCTCTGAGAATGTGCTCTGAGGCTTCTGCGTTGCTTTTGCATCAGCACTTGGGCTAAGATCCATTGGCATTTTTTCCCCAGACTCTTAACAATGTACTGTGAGATGGCTAATGGCGCAGACTTCAGAGTGGAGGAAGGAATACACCTTAGACAGGGATGACTAAAGTTGTAAGAGAAGAATACCATTTGCAGTAGTATTAGATGAGCTCAGGCATGTAAGAAACTAACCCTGCCTTGCTGTTTACAACAGACAAATCAAGCACCAGAAAAGCAGCATGAAATGTAACTGATTATATTAAATTGGCTTTATTGGTGCAGTTCAGTTGGAGACAAGCCTACACATCGACTATAGCTGCCCTGATTTTGTTTAAACTTCTGTTGTTATTAGCTGTAATTTAACATAGTAGATTGGAGATGTAGAAGTGAGAAAATCCTATCCATAGTGTTTGAAAACCCAACTAATAAATGGCTTATGCATGGTGTTCGGACAGAAAATTCAGGTTTTGGTTGAAAAAGAAAGAAAGAAATATCAAACACACTGCAGCCCCACATTCCTTTGGACTTCTATCCTTTGTACTAAATGCGAATTGGTCAGGGAGTGTGTGGTCAGTTAAATATTTAGAGCCTAAGCCATTAACAGCTTTTGGAGTCAGGATGTTGCTCAAAAACTCCTACCATAATTCTCTGGCAGCCAGTTCAGATCCTGGTCTTTTAGTATCTAATTGCTGTGAGACTAAGTCTACGTAAAAAGAGGGAGGTTGTATTACACCAGTGATCTTGAAGAGCTCCTTCTCATCTCTGTGCCTTTATTGGATTTCATATTTCTTCTCCAGATAGTTCTTGTACTGTAGTCTGATTTATCTTTCTTGACTCTTAGTAAATCAGGAAACCAATTAAAAAGAAAAGTGGGGGTGGTGGTGGTGCTGTTGTGATGAGATGGCATGGTGGTGGGATTAAGGTTGGGCAATTGAGCTGCAAGGTGGGTTGGGAGGAAGCACGTATCGTTACAGCTTCAAAGGGGTAACAGATGAAATGTGCAGTCTTAAAGCTGAATGAAAGCAAGCCTGAGGCTTTGATTCCTTTGCAAAACACTTTCTAGAAATTACAATCTCAATAGCTCCAAAGACTTGGAACATACAGGTTTCTCCATCTGTAAAAGCATTTTATTCTTTCCCCTGATACTGCTTATTGTTCCCTTTCTGGCAGTCATGTGGCACTTTTCAATTTGAAAACTATGCAAAACACAAACAAAATCCCTAAACCCTGTTTAAAAGTATACCAGTACGAACAAATGCAACTGTTAAGGCTCTTCCAGATTTTTGGATTAATTCCCTCCTAATTCTGAAGCTGGCCGTGCTCTGAGAGCTGATAATTATCTCTCTCCTTTTTTGGCGATTTGTCTGTTTATATCCTGCAACCATAACCTAAGGAGGAAGTATGATACGTGAGATGCTAAGAATTGTTTGGTACTGTATTTCTTAAACAGTTTTTTAGGAGGCTACAGTTTCACGCTGTATTTGGGACTGTTTAGAAGTTATGTGTTCAATCAAGAAAGGAATAAAGAAATGAACTGAAAATGGATTTGTTGAACCATGTTACTCCTACTTGGAATTAAAATGTTAATACTTTGTGTGTCTACAGTCAGTTAAGATAAGCTGAAGTAAGGCTGCTTTCATTCTGTATTAAGGTATTGCATTTGGATTTAATGTAGTTTATCTTATCCACTTTAAGTGGTAGTTCCAGGGTTTTCTTTTCCCATGAGCTTGTGAGGTATTTCTATATATTTGCTTATATTACATGTCATGCCTTTATTATCTTATTGACATATTTTGCATTAAAAGAAATTTGGTCTTTGTAGCACTAATTGTATTGATTGATCCCTAAAAGAATGCCCATAGTTTAATATTGATGTGCTTTTTTCTCCGTAACTCCAGTTTTTAAAACTGCTGTGTCTATTGCTTTTTTTTTTTTCTAAAATAACATCAGCTTACAACTCCTTTGATGAGACACATTTGAGCCTTCATATATGACTTCTGACAGCTAAATGTGGCATATCATGATGTGATTGTTGATGGCACTGGAAGTGCTTTTTTGCTTGACATTTTGGGAAAAAATTAGGCTTAATCAATTGACTGCCTAGCAGCAGTCTCTTATTTAATAGTATTCTGCATTTAGTTTCAGTAAGCATTTTAAATTATTGCAATTTTTAATATGTTGATAATTCTGTTTGACTTAATTAGTACAGTACAAATTCAGGAATGCTTTTGTCATTAACTGCTTTGGCTTTATTTTTTTTCTCTTCAGCATACCCATGTGCCACGACTCATACCTTTAATAACAAGCAACTGTACCTCAAAATCAGTTGCAGTTAGAAGGTGAGTATGTTATAAATAGCAAATGATTAAAACTTGCTTTTTTAAATACGGTGATTGTATGTTGAAAATAAACAGGTTTGAAGATTCATGGCCATTATCTTCTGAATACTCAAAACTGTGTTACCCAGTAAATCACAGAAATGAATTTCAGCATCTCCCGATGCCAGGAGAACTTCGTAACTTTTGTGCAGCACCATTTGAATGCATGGAGCTTGGTTGTCTGATACTGTGCCCAAAATAATAAACTGACCATGCTGGGGACTGTGGAGTTGAGACAGTGGTTGCTAACTTAGATAGGACATGGTGGATCAATGTGTTGTCAAGTTTAACAGCTGAGGTGCATCTTCAGCATGTTGCTTTTTCCAAGAACGTGATACTTGAACGCTTGGATTTGCTCTTGACAAAATTAGTTGGTTTCTGACAGTGTCATTTTCTGCACAGAATCTCACTAAAGAGTTGATGCTGTTTCTGGACTCGTGCTGGCCCTGAAGGTGGTATAGCTATGTGTATGCAAGAAATAGCTTGAGCATCTAAACTATTTGGTCTGAATCCAAGCTGGTTTTGCATCCAAAGCAATTATTATCTGAACCCAGATTATAGTGACCTGTCATAACTTCTGGTTTGACTGCAAAACAATTCACAGGGCTTCAGTGCCTCCGCTTACCACAGCTTTGCTGAGGAACATTAGACTGTAGGTGGCTTTGGTCCTGCAGCTCACAATCCACTGAGCATAAATGAAGGTGTCCAAAATCATACTGTTTCCATAGTGACTTCATTGCTTTGGAAAGACAAAGGTAAACTAGATCGGTTATAACAGTGAAAAGCCTTTCAGAGTTTCTTGCCATGTCACGTATGTGTCCAAAGGATTTGGGCACAATAATAATGAAATCTGGCCCTCCAGAACAGGCCAAAGATGCAACATAACCAGAAAAAGTAATAATTTCAGACAGCAGAGTCCACTACCTTTTTTTGAAGACTGTTCTTTGTTATCTGCACCTTCCCAATCCGTGTTGCTTTGATTTTTGTTCACCAGGATCTAGCTTCAGACATATTTTAAAGTATGCCTTTTGCTAATGGCTGTCAGCTGAATTGTCAAGAATTCTGAATTAATAATGAATAAGGTTACATAACTTAGTTTGTATAGTGCCAGCAAATCTTCAGGAGTGCTTTCTATATGCAGAGCCTTGTAATAATGGTCTCATGTTTTCCTTTATGCTACATACTCAGTAATGACAGATGAAAGGATAGTGTTTGTGACAGAAATACACTGCCATCAAAACATGTTGTGACTCAATAGCTGAATTTTTAAAGTATTGATTTTTTTTTTAATAGTTTGCACAATTTTTAAACTTTGATTTTTGTCTGTTATTTTGGGGCTAATGAAACTAACATAGCATATGTGTAATAACATGGCTGATGGTTAATTGAACCACATCTGGTTTTTTGAAGTTAGGATTAGTTAGCTTGTGTGTTTGCTTTCTGTACTGAATATTTTAACTCTGCAATAAGGCGACCAATGCCCTTGTTTGACAGATAAATGTACTTTTATTTTATGTATATGTTTCCCTCAGGGGGAAAGAATAAAGTTACTATTTATTCCACAAGCACATTAGAGAAATGAGTATTAATTAAAATGTTTTGTTCTGTCTTTGTAGGCGCTCCTTTGAATTTTTAGACCTGTTGTTACAAGAGTGGCAGACACATTCGTTGGAAAGGTATGGGCCAGTATACTTTTTCCCAAGAATAAACTGCTAATGAATTTTAAGACAGAAATCTTTTCACTGAATCCTTTAATTGGATCGTGTCGTTTGGTGTTGGCCAAGCTTTATAGCATAGACCATGGTTCTAGCACAGCAGGTCATGTGGCCCATTCAAGTGCCAGGGAGAAGGAGAGGTGTATGCTCCAGCCTTGACTTCATATTGCCTCCTCTCCTTACCTTCCTCTTCTATACCACATGCGAGCAATACATCCTGTACTTTCTCAGAGTTTCACTTATATCATGTATCCTGTGCAGCAAAGATGCTCAGGTGAGCATCTGTCTTTTCTCCTGAAAGGAGGAAATGTGTATGTTTGCTATAAAAGAGGGCAGATGGGATTAGGCTGGAGGACTTTTTCTGGTAATGGTTAAGAGCACACTGTAGCTTCTCCAGGTAGATAGGAAAATGTATGTCAGCTCTGCAGAATGTATACTTTGAGCAAAGGGACTACAGGGCCTCCAGAGAAGGCTCTGAAGAGCTCATCCAACTCTGTAGTCATCTTTCAACCCCTCAAGGTGCCCCTAAGAAAGGGAGCAATGGGGAGATCACTTGATTTATGTCAGAGTGTCTATGTGCATATTTAAAAAAAATGAACAAGAGATTCCCTCCCCCAAAAAAGATAAAGCCCCAAACATGTCTTGAATGAAAATAATCAAAATTTTTTGTTGTGCTGATGGGCACTTTGCTTTCGTTGAGCATGTGTTGAGGTTTAGAACTCGTACACCAACAGCTTTCAGAGGTGAATTTGCAGGAAAGCAAACTTGCTAATCTTAACTTTCTCCTTTTTCTTAATATTAATATAGTGGGGGAAATAGTTTTTTCCATTTCAGGAAAGTAGGTGTCTTAAAAAAGGTATTTTAAAATAACTTTTTAAGTGTGACAGGTGGATGTATGTCTGAAAAGTAGATTATCATTCTTTTAGATTGAGGGAGGAAGTTTACCTAAACCTTTACAGAAGGTGCAGTTATGTCATCAGTGTGATAAGCATTTGTTTACTTCATATCTTAGAAAGAGATACTATCTCAGTGGCTTTTACTTGGAGAAATGTTAATTGAAATGTAAAACTTTACTGCTTAAAATAGGATTTGGAGTAGCAAAATAGCATGAAGAATTTCTGTCTTCTAGGCATGCAGCTGTCTTGGTTGAAACAATCAAGAAGGGCATTCATGATGCTGATGCAGAAGCAAGAGTGGAGGCAAGAAAGTGAGTTTTGGCTACATTTTGCTCTGAAAAATGGTATGGTTTTGGGCATAACATGAGCAGTACAAGGCTCTAATCGGAGGTGAGCGGCTACCTACGGCTGAAGAAGAGGACACAAGTTAGGTTGAAAATTCATGTTTCTGTTCTGAAGTCCTGACTTAATATCTAGTTTCTTTTGCAAAAGGCATTCTGAAAGTTGAGGCAATTAATACTGTCATGCAGCATTTGAGGATTCTACTGAAACAGGAGTCATAAAGGTTGATACTGCTGCAGAATTCTCTTTTTTCCCCCCAGCACTTTGACTAGTGAGTAGTTCAGAAAAGAATTTCTCTTGCTTCCCCACGGAATCGGTAAGTGAATGTCGGAATTTCAGAGGATATAGACTAAGTTATTTTGAAAAGATTAATTCAGTCAGTGTAGCTCGTTTCTTTTATGATTTGATGAGCAGTATTATATGCATTACGTATTTTTAGTCTGTGTTCCTTTCCCTCCCATCCCTGGTTCATTCTGTAGTCTTCACTTCCTGACTCCACAATTTGAAGAAAATACAAAGCAATTACATGTGGTTATTCTCTTATTTTGCAGGGCTTATCTGGGTCTTAGAAATCACTTTCCTAGTGAAGCCGAGACTCTGTACAATTCTCTTGAGCCGCCCTATCAAAGAAGCCTCCAGACGTACTTGAAGAATTCTGGCAGTATAGCATCTCTCCCTCAGTCAGACAGGTCATCCTCCAGCTCACAGGAAAGCCTCAAGTAAGGGTCATTTAACTGTTTCTGAGCCTATAAACAAAGAAAACCTGTTTCTCAAAAGCAAACGAACCAGACTTCTATGGTGTACAAAAAAGCTGCAATTTTATTTTGTCACTTTTAGGGGTTGTTTTTTTAATAAAAATATCTTACTGTGTATTACTTGAGCAAGGTGACAAATAAGGGCAATTATTAACTAGATTTTAGCAGGCTGTTCTTATTCATATTTTTATACCTTAGCAGCCTCTGTTATACCAAAATACCTTCAAGGTTCATATCTTGATGTCCAGCACTGGGGTGCAATGAGTAGGTCTAGGAAAGAAAATGATGGTGTTACTACTTCTTTATCCCTTTTCACTGGGAAGCATGAGAAAGACACGTTGACAGTGAGATTCGTTCAGATGGGAGATTCGTGGGTTTAACACACCCCCCACCCCACCCCCCATCTTCACAGTATTGAATATGTGTTAGCAGTATTTTGTGGCTATGCTAATTATTATGAGAGTGTGCTGCAATCAGTGGTGTATTAAAATGTATACACGGTCTTGAGCTGAGTAGATTATAAAGTTTGCTTAGGTACCAATAGCAAAAGAAATCTTATGTTTTTTTAGTAGAAATGTAACGTAGTAATAGTAGTATGTGGTGATTTTTTTCCTTTAAATTCTTCCTCAAAGTATTTAAACCTGTTAAGATTTCAATTCAGATGGAAGTTATTTTTTTTCTCTTTTTTGACTGCTGCCTTAAATACCAGAGGCTTTCCCTCTTCTATGTGAAATCTTATTTTTGCTATAATACTTGAAATTATAAAAAACATTTTTTAAATAATTGTTTGTAATGTGGGTTATTGCTGACACGTCATTTTCCACAAACAAGTGTTTATTTAAAGATGAATTACTGTTGTTTAAATTAATCCATATTGCCTGTCTGAAAATCAAAGTGCTGTTAATGAGTTACTAGTAATAAAATGTTAAAAACTAAATTATAGAGAAATTAGAATCTTAAAATACTCTCAAATCCCCGAGTGTTACTTCCTGTATTGCAACATAAGTATGACACTACGGAAGGGGAGGAGTAAAATAAGAGATAAACAAAAGAGATGATGATATCGGAAATTAATTTTGAATTGATTTTTCACTAATTTTGCATTTAGATGCATGTTGTTTTCCCTGTGTTACCCCAAATTATATTTCTGGCTTCTAATACAGATGCTGAGTTCTCCCTGTATACACTAACTTAGTGTAAATATGGGTATGGTTTTCTTAAAAGTCTGATCTTCCGTCATTTTTGACCCTCTGAACTTACAGCTCTTACAGATCACTGATGAAAAATGGTTTTAAAGGGGATGGTGGAATGAGGGAAACATGGTGACTTGTGCCTACTTCTATGAAACTGTTCAAATGAAATGTCAATCACAATAGATTGTGGAAATGCTGAAATTCTAACTGTTGTTTGGGCCTTCTGTTTGGAGCAACTTTTGCAAGGTCAGAATGCACCCAGGAGCTCTGCTTGGGCCTCCTCAACTTACTTGCAGCAAAATGCCTCCAAAACACTAGTTAGTAATGTTGGAAAAGCAGGTATTATTTATAATGAGCTGCAAATACACAATCTTCTGTGAGGCGTTGGGTAACAGTGCTGACCTCTATATTATCATTGAGCACCTGAGCTAATAACTCAGATAAATACACAATATGCATCTCCTTTCTCACTTTTTTTTTTTTGTTTAAAATTAGAGGGGGATTATTCTTACTAAAGCTGAGACTGTAGACTTGGGCTGTAATTTGACTATTGATGAAATAGTCAACTGTTTTGGCAAATACAAACCTTTCCAGTCAGATAAATACGTAGATGGCTAGATATGAATCAATGAATAAAGTATCATGCTTTCTTCTACTAGTCTTTTGCTTTTCCCTGGTCCCTCTGATTTTATTTTACCCTTCTGAGCAAGTCAGAAGGAAGGCCTCACAGTTAAACTTGAATAGACGGAAAGACTTTGCTTCAGCAACTGCTCATATTTGCAGTAAGAGGGAAATGGAGAGAAAACATAGAGGAAAAGACATGGGATTTTTCTCCTTTTATAAATTGTGGGAGCCTCTAACATTGAAACAGGGGAAATTCAGTCTAGCTGCTTGGAAGTTCCAGCATTTTCCTTTTTAAATTGTAACTCTATCCTTGGAAGATATAGGACTGGAGGAGGCTTATTAAGTATACGTCTGTTTTCCTTTTTACTGCAGACACCACTTCACATAATTTCTTTCATAAATCAAGCTTTTTGTGTAGCTCCCACTGTTTTTGTTTGACAGCTGATATAGAAGTTGAGCCCTGTGGTTAAAACCTTGTACTGACAACCTTAAATGTGTCTGTGAGCAAGTCTAGAATGCCTGAACTTTGTGTTAGCAAAGTGTGCCTGTTGGTAACCAAAGGATGAGTGCTTTGTGATGAAGATGTAATTTTATAAAATAGAAAAGATAAGGTTGTGTTTTCTTTATCATTCTGTATTTAATGTGTTTATCTAAAATATGCTGAGAAAGTTGAAGGGGAGAAAAGAACAGAAGATACATGTGTTTCTTTCCTGTCTGTTGTTACCTTTGGATCTGATGCATGAGACTTACTTATTTGGTTTATTGTCTTTTTTTTTTTTTTTTTTCCCAGTCGGCCTCTATCTTCTAAATGGTCTGCAGCCAGCCCAGCAAGTCTTGCAGGCAGAGGTAATGTGGTTGCTATATGGTGCAGTGCACCATAATTGTTCTTTATGTTCTTGGAATTAAAAGTTTAAAGTGCAGCTTAAAATCTTACCTGTTTCCAAGTTGGATAGTAGTACCTGTCACTACAAACTATACCTGGAGGTAAGATTGCTTCATACTTGCTTCACATTTTATGTATTTTCAGCTGTTGCAAGTATAAGACATAATTGCTATGTATTGGTACTGTTAATTGATCATCTGTCTTGGAATTTTGTCATGGAACAGTCACTCTCAAAGAAGCAAAACATTATTCTGTGGTCTAGTAGGCTTATGGCAATTGGAAATGAAGGACTCATACCTTCCATCTATTCCCATGTAGCTGCTGCTCTTTATAAAAAAAAAAACACAAAACAAACCCACAGATTTGTAATTCAAAGAGTTTAATTTTGTCTTGAGTTTTCAGAATTTAATATCTTTGCTCTCTTTTCACGTATTGTGTTTGTAATTCTTGTGGAGTAAATAGTTGAACTTTTTACAAATGGAAAGTAATTGAGAGTTCTGGTTTTCTGGATACTGAAACTGTTACAGGGGAGTCAAGTTTTGAATACATAAAACAATGGTTAAAATTAACTGAAGTGAATAGTTAATATTCAGTAAATAATAGGAGGTGAATGTAAAAATACTTTACAAATGATTAGACCCTAAAGCAATTCAAGGTAGGCATTCAGCTTGCCTGTGACTTTATCCTAGCTGAAGTGTGGGAATATCTTCCCACAGTATCGCAAGGGATGCTGTGAATTTCTGTATGCTTGTGAAACATTCAATAATGTAATAAATCACATAAATGTTCAAAATTATGTAATTTGTACTAGGGTGGGAGCATGTAGTTTGTATTAAATAATGGTAAAATTTCATGCTGAATGAAGATAAATACTACTGAAAAATAAACTGTTCTTTATCCAGTTGAAGGTCTCCCTGCTCATTGCAGGGAGGGTTGGACTAGATGGACTTTAAACATCCTTTCCAACCCAGACTATTCTATGATTCTATGAATTTCATGGCAACACCACATCTAGTTTGCTTCTTCAGTAATACTTTGTTTAATATTAACTTGACTTAACGCTACTTTGCATCTTTTTTTGTACTTCTTGCAGTTATGCTGCAGTAGTAGATGATGTTGACCTTTTAAATATAATTAATTTTATTCATTACCAACTAACTTGCTAATTTTTTTTTTCTCTTTTTTTGCTAGTTTCAGGCAGCAGCAAGAGTGTTCCAAGTCCAGGAACTCTGCAAAGGTCTCGCAGCGACATCGATGTTAATGCTGCCGCAGGTGCAAAGGCCCGCCATGCTGCTGGACAGACAGCTGGAGCTGGGCGCTTGTCAGCAGCTGGTCTACCTCCGGGATCTTACGCTTCACTAGGTAAGGGAAACATCTCTACAATATTGTGAAATATATTTTGAGGTTTTTGATCAAAAACTTAAGGGAAAATACTTCCACATTTGAAAAATTGTCATCATTTTTAGTAGCGTTGGGGTATTGCAAAAGAGCAGGTGTTCTGCAGTAAGTTACCAGCTGTGATAGAGGTTTTAATTTTCTTGTGCTGGAAGAATGATGATGCAAAGAATGTATCCATACTATGCTCTTTAAATATGTTAATCTGGAATTAAGTATTGGAAGGAACGGTACCTTCACTTAATAGCAAATTTTGATCATGGCTTTTTTGTTTCTAGAAGTAATAGGGAAATAAGCATTTGATTTTTCCATTTTTCTCAGCTCTTTAGCTGACAATTTTACAACGCTGCTAAAGAGATGTTCTGGCAGTAAGTGGTGGCTTCTTCATGTAATACAGAAGTGTTTTACATGGTAATATACAGCATTGATTTCATAGATTTCTTCCAAAGCATGCTGATGGAACTATGTATATGTTTTTATCTAGGTGACAGTCTTCATTGATAGGAATATTTGCTGTTAGACACAGAAAATGCTACAAATGATAAGAGTGCAGAAAAGTGTGGTGGTAGAGGCTAGAACCTCCACTAAGTGGGGGGGGGGGGGCGGATAAAGGAATATGGGCATGCTTTTGTTCTTTTGAAGTTATCCGTACTGCAGGGATAGCAATGAGGGAGGTGAGGTTCAGTGTTCCCAAAACTGTTAGTTTTTTCTTCTCAGTTTATGTGCCAGTTAGATCACCAAGAAGGCATGATCAAATATCAGCATTGCTGAAGATGATCACGATAGAGGCAGAGAAACTATATAGTTACCTTGTGTTTGGGGAGATGTTAGGATACAATTAGGCTGTGGTTTTCAAAGTTTTTGGTTGTGCTTTTTTAAATTAAATTTTAAGTTAAAAGCTATTTTAAATTATTCTTTTGTTATCAGCACCTACTTGAAATGGTTTGAATACCATTGATGTTAGGATTAAGTTTATGAGTGTGAGCAATACTGACTAAAAAGAATACTTGCAACTTGAAGTAGTAAATTCGGGTGTGGGCTCCCTCTAGTGCCCACAGGGGGAAAATAAGAGAACCTGCTGAGTAGCAAGTGGGCACCAAAGTTAGGCTGCTCAGTCTGCTTGGTGGAGGAGATATGCTTGTGGTTATTGCTTGAGGAATTCTCAGTTCCTCCTAACTTAATGCCTGAAAGCCTGAAAGAAGTGGGATGATTATTCTCCAAGACCAGAGTATTGCCTGGTCTGTTTTGGTGTGCAGTAGGATGTATTCTGAATCTCAAAGTTGGAGTTCAGCTATGTGAGAAGTAAAAGTGACACAGAGCATGGTGGTGGAAGGAAAAAAAAACCACGGTTAAACAGAAAACAAAGAGAAATCTCTCTCTGATTATTTTCTTCATGCTGCTGAAAGGAAGGGACTACTTTGGTCTTAAGAGGTTCACAAAAATTCAGCTCTTGATTTGGAGTACTGATTTGCTTTCAGAACATTTTAAGCAATATGTTATTCATGCCCAGGATTTTGTAAGCAAGGCTGGAGAAGGGCACAGAGATTTTCAGGGAAGTAAATAGTGGTGGTTTTATGCAGGAAAATAACAGAAATAAAAAAATAGCTTATTCCCTTTGTAGTTTATAGATTTGGTGAGTAGGGTTGTGGAGAGAAATAAATATAAGTCCAGGTCATATTCTTTTAAAGGATTTGAGTAGCTGGAAAGCTTTGCCTTGCTAGCAGGTGCAATCACTTGGGAAGAAGAATAAAATGATTATTTGAAATGGCAAAATAATGTGATAACTAGCAATGTATAGTAAAGTCAAATCCTATTACAAATGATAGAAGGGCAGTGATAGTCAAGGAGAGGAAGGTTTGTTTACAGTCACACAGAAGCTGTACTGCTTGATTAATCTTGGTTTATTCCCCTAACAGTTTTTTTTAATAATGGTAAGGTAATTTAAATGACACGTACCTGTCCCCTCTTACCTATGTAGAGAGTGTGACTATCTTGTGCTTGGCTATGGATTAACCATGGAATTCACCTCAAAATATCATTTGCTCTTAGTTTTCAAAAGGTAACCTTGAAATGAATGGGGGTGAATCTAAGTAAGTGCCGTGTTTCAGAAAATGGGCTAATTTGTTAACTTCTGCCCTCTGTTCATTTTAAGCGAGTTGTTTATACTAAATCCAAATATGGTGGCTTAAATGACAGAATTGTCCAGGTAATGGTGACCATGGTACTAAAATGCCTAGAAAATGTTACTGTATTTCCGTAAAGCTTCCCACGTCATCTCAGGTATTGCAGTCAATATAAAAAGAATGTTGTCTCCTGGAGTTGAATTTATTTTCACCCTTACTTACAGAGAAACATCCACCTTTTGCTTAGACAGCTGCCAAATATAGGGCCTCAGAGGACCACAAGTTCATGAGCGTAGTAATCTATAATTGTCTCCACCCATCTCTTCCCTTTTTGTTGTTAATAGAACAACTCTTGCTTGCTTTTATGATTTTTTTAAAGACTGTTCTAGAAGCAGGAGGACATTCTCTACTTTAGTTATTCTAAATGTTGACTGTCTTTGATATCCTTAAAGATTAATGTCCTTTTTGTGGAGACTTGAGCTGTAATTATCTATGTCCCGTGCTAAATATTTTAATTTTGATTGTTACTGTCAGAATATGTATGTACTACCTTCCAGCTGAACTGGTAAATCTTTAATGCTTTTAAACTAGAGTGGAACTTTCTCCCATTTGTCCTTTGTCTTTATTGTGATGTCTTTTTCCCTCCTGTCCCTTACCCTAGGTGGGGCTTCATGCTCAGTAGCAGATTTCGTATGAAATAAAAGTATTGTGGTTCGCTAATGATATGTAATGATGGTTCAGTAACTGTTGACAGCAAGCATGACACAGTTTATAAATAATTTACTGTAAGGCTTTGCTCGAATCTGACTAATATGGAGAGATTAAACACTCCTGTGCAGGGTACTTGTACCCCATTCTGTAATTTTGTACCTTGGACTGAGAGAAACCAACTTTACTTAAGGTAATTTATACATGCATGAATTAGATAAACGTGTCTGCTGTATTTATTATTAATGTATTTTCCTTAATTAATGTTTTATGACTCTGCTGTGAACACCTTTATTCTAACACACTAAGTTTTCCATGTTTCTTTGCCTGCTTTTTCAACAAAGAGGATACTTCTGACAAGATGGATGGTAAGAAATTGTTTAGTCTGTCCTCTTAATTCTATTAAATATTTAATAAAGTGCCTTTTATGTAAAATTATAGATGTTTAATATATTTGTCTGTTCATTAACAAAATACTATGCGGTTTTCATTAACCCCTATGTAATCTTGCTGTCTTAATATATGTGTTGTGTTATTGCTGTGTTTGTCAATGTTTTTGATGATTCGTCATTATCAGCAACAGAAATTTTCTCTTAGTGATTGGACATTACTCCTGTTTTTTTAAAAAAGCTCCATTAATTACAGAGGAATTCTGTAATCAATACATGCTTTTTTAACTAGCTCTAGTTCCATTGTGTTTCATAGTCTTACCTGTAAAGTCAAATTTTTTGACTTCTTGGCAGAACAGCAATGGGAGAGCAGACGATGCTTGGTGACATAATTAAGGATTTTTTAAAAAATAAAACTAAAATATTCTTTTTCCAAACTATCAAAATCTAGTCTAGCTACCTAATTTTAAGTGCCTGTAAATCCTGTAGTACAATGTAATATTATTAAAGAATGATTTGTTAAGAAGACCTACCTGTTAAAATAACAAGTATTCCAGCTAAGTTTTAGCCCTTACTTTTTCTTAATTCACTGTATTAAACACATGGAAGGAGTTGACATGTATTTTTATCCTAACTGCAAAGCAGTTGAGAATTTGGCTTCTCTCAGCAGTTGTCTGTTTCAGGTATGTGCAAGTAACGTTTCCTGTATAATAAAGTGACAGAATCCCAGCTTGATGCCTGATAATTCTAGTTCTAATTTAATGCTGGGGAACACTTAATGAGTCAGTTATATTTGCTACTTACTTAATAACTCTTGTCATGTGTTTATTAACAGTACATGTTTCAAAAAATGAGTAGTTTACTGAAAGCAAAGCCAATGATAATTTTCACAGAAAGGAAAACAGTAAGAAGGTAGATCTCTAAAACCCCGAATCTTGAATCATTTTAAAGCTCAGATAATCAATTTCATGACAGATACTTTCTGGAAGAAGTTGAGCCATTTTTGAGTATTGCAGATGGCAAGCCTACTTTAATAAAATGAAGGGGCGTTGTAAGGGATAGTAGTGTGTCTGTCTTGCTTATTTTCGTATCAGATTTCCTTATATTGCATATAATAGCATTTATTTATAACTATCTGTGCTAAACACTTAATCTTGAGCTTTTGCACATTGTTACCAGCAATAAAGGTTCTTAGGGACATGTGTACTGGATTTTTCTTTTGTTCAGACTAGTAGTCAGAACTAATGGTGTCCCACCTGTCTATGTAAAAATTGTGGGGGAAGTACTACACAATTAATCAGAGTAACAGGATGGGGTTTTTTCTAGAGGATATCTGTAGAGATGTTGTGTGAGATGGAATGAACACAGCTTAGCTCTCCAGCTGTAGCTGTGTGATACAGCTGCTCTGATCTAACTGCCACCAGGAGGAACTAATTGTTTTTCCTTTTCCCACTAGTCTTGGCCACATGTTTCTGCCACTTGTAATACTCCATTGTCAATCACTGTAGGTGAACAAACTCCAGAAAACTGATATCATAAACCAAAAGTGAATAGTGTTCTACTATTTAGCTTTTGGAGCTGACTGTGAGCCTTTAGCCATCCACACCAGGTGGCAGACAAGGGTGGAGAGGAAGGAGAAGCAGAACAAGTCCTTTTAAGGAGCAGCTAGCTGTTAACCTGGCTTAGGTGTTGCATAGAACCTGCCTTCCAAGACCTAGCTCTGGAAGAATGTTGGATTTGGGGGTGTAGTTTAGAGTTTGTGGTTTTTTTGTACTGGCTAACAAATTTGATCTAGAAAACTTTGAGACACTCCTACATACATATTACTGTAACTGATTTTTGTGAAGAAGCAATGAAATTTACACTGAATTAATTTTTTAAAGGGAGTTTTTAAAAATAGTGCCTTGAAGATGGTATAATATGAGAAAGCCTAATCATTGCTGTTTCTACCTTGTAAGAGAACTACAGAGAGTAAGAATGAAAATGGAAATACCCTTTGATTTTTTTGAGGCATTTAACATTTTTATCACTGCTAATATGTATTTTATTCCATAATCAGATTTCATTCAAAGGAACTTAGAGAGGAATGACTCCTGTTTAGATAGCTTCCCATCAGTTCCTAAGTACTGATGTCAGTAAAAAGATTTGTCCGACTCTCATTTTGTCATAATCAAGCCTTGTTAAGCTTGGCATAGTTGTTCAAGTGTGATCTGGTTTCAGCAAGCTCGTATTTCTTCCAGTTTTCTGAGCAAAACTTGATCCTTGTGCATATAGATCTTCAAAGTAATCACAGACTTAATTCAGAGAAATCCTCCTTGCTGACAGTTCCTATCAAATTATCACTGTCCAGTGTGGGAAACACTGTCCTTGTGTTTTTCTCTGAGGTAATTTATAATAGTATGTTTTATATTTTCAGAAGACCTCACACTAAAATATTTTTAATGTCTGCTTTGATCTGTACATGTCATTTTGTTGACTTACCTCATAGATGTAATTTTTTTCTATTGATTTTTTTTTTGGTGGCTTTGTAACAACTTTGGAAGGCAGTGCTGTCTAAATATTATGTTCTTGTAAATCACTAACAGTACAGTATGGGTGTTTCTTGATAATTTTGCTTCAATTCAATAATGGAGTTGCAACACAAAAGCTTTAGCCCTCTTGACTTGATAAAATTTGTCAAGATTCATAAGATTAATCTCAAAAAGGAATTGGAGAGACAGTATTGTTTGGAATATCATGCATTTTATTATTTTCTCTGTTTAGGAACAGCTTCTGAAGATGGTAAGAAAATATTTTGTTAGACTAGCTAATATTTTCAGCTTTGTATTTTCATTGATGCAAATTAAGCTTTGAAAGTAGAATATGGTCTTTCTGAGGCTTTGTGGAGGTTCATAACTCCAGATAGCTTATGCATCTAATATTTGGTTGTTGTGTAGAATTTTTTTAATTCTTTTGCTTTTATTTTAATTCTCAAGTACCCATCTGCAGTAGAAGTGTCATTGCTTAACATTTTTAGTGTGAAAATACAGGAGCTTCATAATTTCGCATTTGTTTTTTAAAGCAAATCTTGTCACAGAATATTTCATCAAATGTGTTCACGCTCTGGGAAGCAGGTGCTACTATTACTGATTTTTTTTGAGACTTGGGAATTCAGTTTTAACATGGTATTAACATTTAAACCTGTAATTAGTGAATGGATACAGAGACTCCAAGTGAGTTAACAGTTCATTTGCCTCAGAAATACAAACTGGTTTTTCACTTTGATAAAATTGAACCAGGTTCCAAGTGATAATTTAACACAGGATTGAAATAGTGGCACTCTGTATTCCTAGGTTTTTGGGCCAAATTCTGAATGCAGTTACATGCCTTGCAGTCTCACAGCACTCTGGGAAAACATTGCCATTGCACGGGGATAACTAGTAGAGTTTGGACTAGTTAATCTAACCGTTCTTGCTAGCATATTGTTTTCTAATGGTTCTAATAGTGAATAACCTCCTTTATCCTGATTCTCTTCTTGTAGACTCTCATCTATGGCTATTCCCTCTACTTGGATGAATAATATTAACTTGATTGGTCTCCAAATTCTGCTGTGGAAAGCCTAAAGAGGCTAGAACTAAATAACAGTCTGTGTACCTAATTCTTCTGGGTCAATATTGACTCTACATGTCTAGAAAATATTTTAATTATGCTGTTTTTCAAAGTGGATTACTTGTCGAGCTAGATCCACCCTGTATAAGCTTTTTGAGTTTTGTTCTTGCAACTTATAAGAATTACAGTTAGCATGGTTTTGGTTTTTGTTTCATTTTTCTGTGGTTTGAGCGGTTGGATTAGGAAATGTAGTACACAGCTCTACTATTTTCTTTTATGAATAATCTTTCAGTTACCTATAATTCATCCAATTGGGGTCTTCCTTCCTTTTGTAATTTCGTTGTATACTCTGGCTGTTTTGAGGAATATGGCTAATAATGCAGAAAGGTTTAACCCAAAACCAAGATGGTTTGTCATTCTAGAGAGAAGTAAATCTGTTTGTTTAGTTTAGATATTCAGTTTACTCTTCCTCAGCTCTTCTGTCTGGTGAGGGGAGTAGTATTTCCTTATATCATGTTGTCACTGAGAAGTACAGGAAAAGACTTTGGAAATCCTGTAGAAGTCTGTATGACTGAGGCCAGGAAAACAGAATCTTCAGTAATAGGAAAGCTAGCATTTAGATTTCTAAAAAAGGAGTGAAGTTAGGAAGAAACATCAGAACCCAATTAAAAAACCAGTCAACATAATTTTTGTAGTTTTATGCCAGCAAAAGTAGAATTACAACCACAAGTAACCATGGGAACACTGTACCTGATACAGCAACATTAGCATATGCATTGCCTATTATATTTAATAAACTTACCTTTTTTTCAGTATCAGAGAATCAAAGGGTGGTTTAGATTGGAAGAGACCTTAAAGATCATCCAGTTCCAACCCACTTGCTGTGGGCAGGGACACCTCCCATTAGACCAGGCTGCTCAAAGCCCCATCCAGCCTGCCCTTGAACACTTCCAGGGATGGGACCTCTGCAACTTCTATGGGCAACTTGTTCCAGTGTGTCACCACCCTAATATAATCAACCTATTTATGTAGGAAGCAAGAATTAGCTAGCTAGTTCAGGGTGTTTAAAGGATAATGTGTAAATTGTTTACTGAAACGTGTAGCATCAGAGGAGAAGTATTTTGATTCCTCAACTATTAAGTCCTTCAAGTTGTTCAAATTTCTACTAATTATCCCAAACGAATTTTCACCAATTGAGTTATGTTATGCTTCTTTTTTTAATTACAGAAACTTAAGAAAATACTAGTAAATGCTGTGATGCTATGCTTTCTACATTACTGTGAAAAACTGATTTAATGCCATTTTTCTTTTACAGGTCGTGTACGAACAAAGCTTTCAACACCTTCTATTGGTATTGGAAATTCTAAAACGGATTCCAGAGGACGGAGCAGAACCAAAGTGGTGTCACAGTCTCAGCGTATGTATTTTCTGTTTGTCAGTTATATCTGATAAAGAGGCCAAATGCTTAAGCAAATATTCATTGACCAATGGCTACAGTCAAAGTTAATTTTAAAAAAAAGCTACATACTGAGTTGTTGTTCTGTGCCTTAGGTTCATCATCGCCAGACCAAAATGAAGGTATTTTTTTCAGTGTTTTGGATCAGTGGTATTTGCATGCTTTTCTAATTCATGTTGTTTTTCTCTGGACAAAATACTAGGTTAGGTTTTAGTTTGCCAATTAAATTAGATAATGTAACAGGAAATTAAATCTACCCTTAAATTCTGTCTTCAGTTATAACTTCTCAACATTCTTTTCCCCCCCCTTTCTGACCTTCCCAACACAAAAGACCAGTAAACTTCTGTGTCAGTTACGTATGACACATGGATGAGTAATACAGAAGAGTGGGTAGGCTGAATAGTGTCCTCAGGGTTACCTGCAAAACCTAATTTTTCATTTTTCAAAGTCTTATTTTTCAGCCAGAAATACTTTCATTTTAAGCTAGACACTACCCTAACTCTTGGATATATACTCCCTTTTTTGTATGACAGCTATTACCTTTACCTAACTTTTCTTTGGAGTAAAAATACTAAACCCTAACTTTATAATCACTTACTTAGCTTATATTGAATCAAAGGGTTAAAATAAGCAATTTACTGTATATCAGCTAATCCACAGTAATGTTCTGTGTTTGTTTAGAAACCAAAGCAAATGCAAAATGTCTGATCTAGTGCAGCACTCTGTCATTAATTAAAAAGGCCTGATTACCTCACATTCTGTGGCACTGGCTGACCTACAGCAATTTGTTCACACATCTGATGTCTCCAACAGACACCTTCTTACTAAGCTCTGTAGCCTTTTCAGATTCTTATCTTTGTCTAATTAAGTGAAATGCAATGAAATTAATGAAAGGGAGACATATTAACAATAAAATTAAAATAAATTAATAAATTAAATTAAAATAAAATAATATAGTTTGTCAGATTTAATGCTATAAACCCAGTAAATTATACAGATTTTAAATTTTCCGGTACAATCATTTTGCTATCAGTAACCGTATTCACTTTATTCTAATAAAACCCTGTAATTCTGTGTTTAATGGCAGAAATGTTTATTTTCATAGCAATGACTGCGTTTATCATAAATAGAATTACTTAGGAGGTTAAGAAAGCAGGTAGAAGAGTTTGGGGGCTTTTTTTTTTCCTGTTAGAGTACTTCCCATTCACTTTTGCATTACTTCATTTTCCAGCAAATACAGTTGGATCAAACCTGATCCAATGCTTGCAGGTTTTGTGAAATAAAACTTTCAAAAAATCTGAACAGATCAATATAAAATAATGAAATCCAATAACAGAAGTTCTCTTAAGTAATTTTTTGCTTTGACAGTGCTCTAATCCCACAAGTGTGTGTGGGATGAGAGCTTGAAAATCAACTCTAGTTATTGGCTGTGACAAGGTTGTGCAAAACTTGTTTTACGTTTTTGGTGTTAATATGACTGCACTGTATCATAAGCGAAAAATCTTTGGATTAATAATTTAAGGAGGAGGGGAGGTAACAGTCCCGTCAAATCACTTTTTCCCTTTACAGATACTGCTTACAGCTTTTCATAACACTCTTCATTAGTATTAGGAACGTTCTAAAATAAGCTTTTTGAAAGTACCTTCGTGCTTTGAATAGATTTGGTAAATTCTTAAAACACTAAGGAGTTTGAGAAAGTGTTTGGGGGAGGTGTTAAATTCAGGTAGCAATATAAGACTTTTGCGATGATTATCGTCATATAATATTAATTAAATTGACTGTATATTCAGGGAAACAAACTGAAGCTTTTTCAGTTTCTTTTTTCTAATAATGACAGTTTTTACCCAAGAGAATTCATTTTTGCACAGTAGTAATGTCTAAACAGACAAGTTGAATTGATATTGAAATAACTAGATTTGTCTTCATGGGGTGATATGTGAAAATTAAATGCATGAAATGCATCTTTATAGGCTTTTATTACTACTTCTGTTCAGAACTGATGGCTTCAGATAGCTCATTATAACCTGTCAGTGGGGGAGAACAAGAATTCTGAGATGTTTTAAGGAAGATAAACGGGGCAAATACAAATGGACAGGGGAAGGAGAATTGTCAGGCACTGTATGCCAGCTATTTGGGTGATGCCTCTATATGCGACTGAAAATTTTCACAGCGTTGTGGGGAGCGAGATGCTTGATGTTTCCATATAGGGGGTTGTTTTAGTTCCCCAGCTTAGTGTGGGAGAATAGCTTCATATTAGATTTAAGCTTTTATTTTTTTAAAAACAGTGTAACACAGATGCTTTTGTACATTTAGGGTTACAAATACTTAGCACTTTTGTTCAAAGATCATTTTATGAAAGACTTGCAGATTTGAATGCTTTTACAAATGATACTTTTTTAGGGTTTTAGAAGCCCTTTACTCTTCCTCTTCTATTTTTAAATTGTAACATAAAATAAATGTATATAAAATCTATAGCTCATTGTTTATTCTTATCTATGGAAAAAAATTGTTCCATTTTTTTCCTCTTCCTTCTGTTTGGTTGTCAAGTAATTCAGCAAGGTGTGCTAAAATTACATTACAATCTTCATTCACAGAAAAAGAATTAAATTTCTGGATGGACACAAATTCTTACTTTTATAATTCAAATTAGTTTTAAAGAGGAAAACCTGAAATTCTATGCAAGTCTTTTTCCGTTGTGCCATTGTGAGGTTTATTTTTTTGTCATCCACCGCACCTGCAGCTCAGTTCCTTTACTGTCTGTCTCCAAAAAAAAAATTGTTTTGGCCTTGTGTGTAATTTTTGTTCAGCTGTTGAACTTCTTGAACCTTTTTGGCAATGTAATGTTCTTTTAAAGCAATATGAAGGCTACAGTTTCATGTTTAATTGAAATTTAATTCTTCAGTATTATCCAGCTGTTGATTAGAAAGCTGAAGAATTGTAATTTGCTTGTGCAGCTTTGCTTCATCTGCTTTGTACATAGCATCTGAGTTTAATTCTTCAACTGTGGAAGCTACTTAAAAGCACTGCTTTAGCATAACCCCCTTGTGGTTTTTTTTTCCTGTGTGAAATGACTAAAGCTTTCTTATTTCCATTTGCCATCCATTTTTTAATCTGCTCTGCTCCCTCCCTCTTCATGGATTATAAACCCCTACCCTAATCCTGCCTTTACACTTGTTCAGGATCACAGTCTGCTAACCCCATTGGTGGTAAGAGTCTACAGAATTTGTGTATACATCATTGTTTGATCACCTGTTTGACATATCTCATTTAAGGACCCTATTCAGCAGAAATTGTGGCTCGCTTTTTTTTTTCCTGTGCTGCACTTACCTAATTGGAAGTAATTAGAAGGCAGTAGAGATGGTAGTTTTTTGTCATTTTGGAATGCTCTTTTAGTAATCTTTATTTCATCGTTCACGTCACTTAGATCTACTACTGGGGTAGTACTGACAACAGCATGCCAGTGCTTCTATTAGCATAATATTTCTAGAATATTAAGCTTCATTTTGGTTTATTTACGGTATAGTGGTACGCTTTGCAGGTCAGACAATGAAAGATAAATAAAATATTAGAAGGAGAGGTTGCATTTCTTCTGTATATTCTGAGAAGAGTTAAGTTTTTCAGATTTCTGAGCTGTTGAAGAAGATTTTCTGAAAGTCTCCAGCACTGTGAAAACTCTTACAATGTTTTCATTGTTTTAAAGAGATGTAAAATAGTGGAAGCTAGGAAGAAAGCATAGTAATATCAGGTCTAAGTTGAAATGACACTATATGTCAGACCCTTAATTTTTGCAGACCACGGTTTTATAGATTTGCCTATTCTTTTTTTGCTATAGAGGTTATGCTTGTTTTTTCCAGGCTGTGTAATATTTTATCATTTCTGCTGAATAGGTCCGTAGTTTGGAAAAGGGATTTTGCTAAGTAATCATTTCAAGTTTGAATTCAAACAATGAATCTGAAAGTATATGCATGGTACATTGTTTTAGTTTTCTCCCTCCCACACAGCATATGTTTTATTTTGTTTGGGATTTTGTTTCTTTTTCCATATAGTCAAGCTTTAATCAAATTGTATGTTTTTTAAAATGTGCCTCATAAGAAGTAACCCATGAAACTCACATGAGATGTTGCATGTTAAGTCTATAGATCTGATAGCATAGCTGTGGTCATACAGTTACCTGATTATTTTTAACAGATTAATGAAAGGTTTGTATCTGTAAGTAATTAACCTTTGGTTAAAATTATGTTGGTTTTGTTTTTAATTTGGTCAAATGTCTTGAATTCTGCAGCTGGAAACAATATATCAACCAGTGGTATAAATTGGTTATAACTAGAGAAGAACGGATTCTTTGTTAAATCATAGAACTTAAATTTTCTCGAACTGAAATATCAAAACTAAGCATCAGTGACCAGTGTCTGGTAGTGAGTACAGTGTGTAGCACTTCATAATGTACAGTTTTTATTAATAAAAGTATAAGACACTTAAATATGTTTTGATCAGGATTTTTTAGTTTGTTTAAGGCTAATTGAAAATTTTCTTTGAATTGGTGGGGTAACCTCCACAGAAATGAGCATGAGTATTTTAATTGTCTTCAGTGACATTTTTATTTAACTTCTCAGAGAATAGTGCTTGAAGATTCCATGCTTTTAAAAGCACGGGAGAAGAGTTTAAATGTTAGGAAAACGATGGTATTTTCTTATAAGGTTGGTTGCATTGGAAGAGCTGGGATAATTATGAAATCGCTAATTTAAAGTTGTTCCCTTTAGCTTTCTAGCAGTTCTTTTTTTTTTCTTTTTCTTTTTTTTTTTAAATAAAAAATGTGACTAGTGAGACCACGTAGCATAAAAAATGAACACACCAATGTTGCTATCAAGGACATTGGAAGTATTGATAAAGTCTAGAAATATTATTTATGATTTCTTGAGCATATCTAGTGCTGAATACCATGCCAAGTGCTTACTTGCATTGATAATTTTATTTACCTTGTATGTAGTGCTGTAAGAACTTGGACCGAGTTTTCTATTTCATGTTTTTACCTCAGAAGTTTTTCCAGACCATTTCAATCTACCACCATTTTCCTACTAACTTTAAGCATTTTTTTCTTTTTAACCATGGTTGTTTATCTTCTATGCTGTTACTTACATTTATTCATTTTGCCTTCAGCTGGCAGTAGATCTGGGTCTCCTGGAAGAGTTTTGACAACAACCACACTTTCCACTATGAACACGGGAGTACAAAGAGTGTTAGTGAATCCTGCGACTGCACAAAAAAGAAGCAAAATCCCACGAAGTCAGGGATGCAGTAGAGAAGCTAGTCCTTCTAGATTGTCAGTAGGTAAGAATCATTGAATAACTCTTGGTTTCTTTGTAGCCCATCTTACTTTAAGTGCTGGATATCTACAGCTTGCATTTAGTTATTGTTGGATGACAAAATTAGAATACAAATTGATAAAAAATCTAAAACATGCTTGTTTTCTGAGGCTAGTCTTTGATATATGAGACAGTTTTAAATTTAAGCTGAAACTTTAATTTTTTGCTGCCAGAATGTGGTAGTTGTTTGTTTCCTCACCTCCCTTTTTTCTTTCTCTAACTTTTCTTCACTTCTTACCCCACTCTCAAAATACCCACGTCCATTGAATGAAAGTGTGATACTATTTGAAAAGATTATTTTCTTCATTATATTTCTGTCTTCTGCGTATGTGTGCATGCATGTGTATACTTCTGTGATGCAGAAATGATTGTCATATAGCTTAAACCTCACAGCATAACCTGATTGCGCTTTATTACAAACAATATTATTGAAAAATACCAGTTGATTTTAATGGTATTGTTGCTGGGTTTTTTTGGATTTTGATTTTTACCTTAGCTGCATTATCTTTATATTTTCCTTCTCTAGAAAGCTGTGGTTTTTTTCATTTGCGTTACCGTTGATTAACTTTGATCTTGAGCACAAATTCTGAATCAATACTCTGTTCTTATTTTTTGTTGCTTGTTTCCTCTCCATCCTTATCAAGAGATTTTTTTCAACCATTCTGTAAAGAGATAGTAAATCCCCACTTTTTTTTATTTGTGCAAAGAAATAATTTCATTGAACTGACTACAGTTAGTGTAATCCAGCACGATCGAGAAAGTGTGTGGAAACAGTTACGACTTACAGTACGACATAGTCGTCGGTGTCTTGTCTTAGAAATACATCTTTGATCTTACTGCGAAACAGAATTGCATTAAAACTGCAACTTTTCTTATGTCTTCTCCCTTCTGTGCTGCTGTTTGTCTGTACCCTGAATCATACTAGCACGAGGCAGCCGCATTCCTCGGCCTAGTGTGAGTCAGGGGTGCAGTCGGGAGGCCAGCCGTGAAAGTAGCAGGGACACAAGCCCTGTCCGCTCTTTTCCACCCCTTGGTAAGTACTCACAGCCCCTTGTCGTGCATGGCTGTCTTTGCCCTTCGTTATGTGCACCTAACGAATCCGTGCCTCCTTCATTTAGCTTGTAGCCGGCCACCGTTATTTTCCCTTCCTTTGGCTCGCTCACCACTTGCCTTGATGGAGAATTGACCAATGTGTGAATGGGTTGCACACTTGAAAAACAGACACTTTGCTAGGGTTAGTCTTCTCTTAAATGCCAAGTCTGGAGAGGTGTGCGATACGCAGTGCCTAGATGCTTTTTTTGAAAGGGCAATTCTGCTTTTGGAAAGTTTTTTGGAATTACGTGTTTCTCATTTTATTACAGCACTCGTCGTTTGATTGAAGTTAGATAATCTATTTTTCACTGACCAGCTACAGCAAATAATATGGGGTGGCTATCATCCGTTGCCTTTCCCTGAATCAACAGCTAGGGTCTGCTAGTATTCAAAATTGCTCCCTAGTCAATGAACCATTTTGGTGTGTAAGAAGTTTGGGGTTTTTTTGATTGTTTGGTAAAGTTTCTGTAAGATTGTATATGAAACTAATTTCTTTTGGTGTTGTCTTTGAGTTAGTCTTCAGTATGTATTCCTCTTCTTTTATTTAATCAGGTGTTGCTTACAGTTCAGGACTTTGTAATACTGGCTGTTAAACATAGTCTGAAAATAGTAAATGTCTGGTTTCTATCTCAAATTGAGGCACCCAACTGTACTCCTAATTAGCATTGGAAATCTACTGTGATCTGTTAAGGCAGTATGCTTCCTGTCAGCCATGGTTTTATTGGGAAAGTGCAAATTAATTGAATGAAAGCTGTTTCAATAACTAATGCTAATTTGCCCAGATGCTGTTTAATTGGGGGATTAAATTAAAAGTAGACATTATGCAGGATCTGTTAGTAAACTTGTATCTTTTACTAAAAAACAGCTGGCAGACTGTGTTGTAGTACACACATATGTTCTTTTCTTTTAAAAACGAGGGTATTTTCCAGATCTTTTTGTGCTGCTTTTGCTACTTTACAGCTTGACTACAATTGAACGCATGCAAGATCTGATTTACATTTTATATTGGGTCAAATGCTTGTTATCTTAAGAAATCTGTATTAAACTAATACCATAAGATGGATTGGATGCAACTTGAGGTTTTATTTTTATTAATGGAGTTTATTTTTTGTGTGCAGATATCAAAACAAGTACCGATACAAATACAGTATGTTGAATTGTCTGACAGCACAGAGAATGCAAAGTAGTGTGTATAAGAATACAGTGTTGTTTTAAAAAAAAAAAAAAAAAAAAAAAAAGGGCAGCTATACCTGGAATAAACGAGGATTCCTAGGATTCCTTCTAGAATGACTTCTTATCTGAATGGTTTTGAATGTCATTCAGTGTTTTGTTGGACCAGTTTTGTCTATCCAAAATAGCAAATTTAATGTTTTTCAAGGGTACAAGTGGAAGATGAAATAAGGCAAATTCAGCTCTGTGTTTGTAGCTTTTACATGGGGTTGGAGGGGGGAATGTAATTTGTATTGCGTCTGATTCTCAGCACAGAAATTTTTGCTTACGAATGCTAAGCCCTTTGGGGCATAAAATGACCCAAAAGCTCCATAATTGCTTCTCTCTATACATTGGTATGAAGTGTTTATGTAATCTCACATCTTGGTATAAGATTATGAACTGGGAGATTACAGCCACTATGAGAAGCAAAGTGATTTGTAATTTATATGGCAGTGCCTATTTTGATGTATTTATCAGACTAGTATAATTTCCATATTTTAGCTAAGAAATTATGTTATTTTGAGTCCATTTAAAATCTTATTTTAATTCATCTTTTAAAAAACAAAACAACCAAAGTAAATATTTGCACAATTTCTGCAATTTAAAGGGTACAAAGAATATTCTTGAAAGTATGCTGTGGAATGAGGTATGTTTGATACAATATAGTGCTTTCTTTCACAGTCTTAAAAATTTGTCCAGCATGTTTCAAATGGGTATGGGGGCTGGATCATTTTGAATAATATGCCTAAAGTTTGAGTTTTCAGTTGTCCCTTTAATTTTCAGAGCTGGCTGATGGAAAGCAATAGAAAGGTTTATCCTGTTATTGCTTGTATTTAAAGCTCTGTCAGCTTTGATGCCTGTTTTGACACCCTCTGTCCTGTCTCTTTTTCCATGCTGAGACTTACTTTCTAAATAACCAAGTATTCCACAAAGCATTATTTGCAAAATTAAATTCCCTAGCTAAACAGCTTCATGTGGGTTTAGTTTGAAATTAAATACATTGCTGTGCCTGATGTAAGGAGCACAATGTTGTTTCCGGGACCTTTGCAGGACTTAGGATCATTTTGGAGTTCACTCAGGTTAAGACGTGTGCTTCCCTAGATGTGATTTGGTCCATCTCAGGGTTGTTCGATTCAAATCAGACTCTTTAAAATGTCTATGTTAATCAGAGTAAAGGATGATTCATTTGGTTCCTGGTTTCTACTTATTTATCCCAAAGGTGTAAAATATTACAGTTATTTATCGAGTTACAACTATACAATATATATTAAATTATAATTATATATAATTAAATTATATGATTTATTAAATCATAAAATTATACACGGGGTTTATGTCACTGTGGGTGTATCTTTGAATTCAAGTTAAAATTGTCAAAACCAGTTCTGTTTACATGGCGCAAAATTCCTAACTTAACTGAAGAAAAAAGATGAATGGTTTAAAAACGCTTTGAATTTAAAATTACTTGATTTAAGAAAGAAAATATTAGCTGTGGTGATTTAAGGTCTTTAGAATCTCTAAAAGACCAGTTTTATACAAGTGACAGAAGGAGGAGGGTACTTGGTTTTATTCAAAAGTCCTTAAGGACCTTTGATTCCCACTTTCCATAACTTTAAAGAATCTTAATGAGCTATAGTAACTTAAATAAACGTTTTGGTTTCACATTTTATTTATTTAAAGAAAACAATACAAATGTAAAATATTAATGGCATTAAATTATTTTAAACTTTTAATTACAATTGAAGAATTTTAACTTTCTACGTGGTGGTGAGTTTTAACTGAGGTTAACTTACCTGCACATAGGCAAGAACACAAGTTTATAAAAATTGTCAGCTGCTAACATGATAAGTTCGTGCAGGAATCACTTTTTGCAGGTAATATTTGGTACGTGAGCTCTGGCTCTGACTTGAACACATAAAATTGGGTTAACTTTACAATGGAAGACCAGTATCAGTGGAACTTTTTTAGGTATTTATGAGGATTCTGGTGTGTGTGTGTGTGCGCATGCGCACGTGTGTGTGTGTCTACGCATTTTTTCTTCTTTGAACTTAAACATACTTGCTTTTAATCTGCTCTTAATCTTTTAAATTAAAAAAAAATTACGCATGAAATGTCCAGTGTACATAAACCCATATAATTCTATATAATCATATTCTATATAATCAAAAAACTTCACTGAAGCTTTTTCCTTCTGTGTAATACTCGGTTTCCTGTGCTAAAGCTGAATCTTTTTGATAAATATTCTCTTGTTCGTCTAAGCAACTATTGCAGTACTTTGATTACATGGTAATAGATAGGGTTTGTATGATCCTGTTATTGCAGCTTCCAGACATCACTCCAGATCCACTGGTGCCCTCTACGCTCCTGATGCTTATGGGGCTACAGGTGAAGGATGAGTACACTTTGCTGTCATCTGTACAGTCATCCTGGATTTTTTTTTTCCCACCCACTTGGTTATTCTCATAGTTCAGTTTTAAAAAAACATTATTTATATTAATTTGAGTTTTGTGGTTTTAATAATCCAGATAGCCGTGTTTATGTTGCTAGATTTTGTCTCTCCCCCCACCATCCAATGTTAATCCTTTTCTTCCTTAACAACAGTCATTTTATTTTTACTTGCAGAAGAACATTTTTAGTTTTCCATTTTTCAGTATTTGTAGAGCATGTAGTTTTCTAATCAGCACTCTCAATAGCCATCCTATTGTATTTGCTTTCTTTTTAAAAGCAAACAAAAACCCAAAATGAAGAAGACATTAATTTAAAAAAAAAAAAGGTTCCATCAGTTAAACCATTGTTTTGTTGGGATTTTTTTTCCCTGTGATATTGGAATAGAATGTTTGTATATGACTCTGTTTTTTAATTTCATTTCTTTTTGCTGCACGACTAAAGACTTCAGAATGAAAATAACCAGTATTTTAGCCACTACATAATTTATTAGAAACATTAAGAAAATGCTTTTCTTCTGCTTGGGTTTTTTTTAAGTGAGCATGGTATTAATGTCCCACGTTGCTTTTCTGACTGAATTCTTTGTTAATTTTCACTGTTGTTATAACAGGTACCGGCTTTGGAATTAGCCAGTCGAGTAGATTGTCGTCATCAGTTAGTGCTATGCGAGTTCTGAACACAGGTTCTGATGTGGAAGAGGCAGTAGCGGACGCTTTGGTAAGAATCTTGCATGTGCCTTGTGTAGGATACGGACTCTTAAAATGTTTGGTACCTATACATTAAAGTATGCAAAAGAACTTGTCATTCATTATTTTATTGGCTTCTAGGTGGGGAAAAAAAGAGAAACTAAATTGCCAGAGCTGCAAACTGTTGGAATTTTTATTCCATACAGAAGTCTTAACTTTTGAGAATTGCGTTTTTCCATGGCAGACAGGAGATAGTCTCGGACTGTTCTTCTGTTGGAGTGGCCCGAGGAGCCACTCGAGCAGGTAGCACTAACCATCAGTTTCCCACAACAGCTGGACAAACTTCTGGATAGGTTGAAGGCTTGTCAGAGCTGGGAATGATGACAGCCAAAGCACTCTGCTTCGCTTATCTTGAGCCTGGGTTCCATTTAAAGTTGTTTTTTGTCTAACAACATGTGAGATTGGTGCTGAACAGAGAAACAGATGGCTTGGCAGGCAGCATTTCCTAAGTTTAGGTGTTGTTTTCTTTTGTTTTCAAAATGTTACACTGAATTTAAGACTGGTTGTGCCATTCTCTTTCTTAACCTTTACTGTCCTTTAAAAGGGTGGGTTTGGCTCCTCTACCTCCCTGCCCCAGTTAGCCAAAGGGAACACGTAAGGTATTTTGCTATTCTGACGTTTACATCAGCAAGCTAAAATCTTCAGTTATTTTAAAGTACTGATGCTATGAATCAGATATATTTTTATCAGGTATTGTATACTATTTGCATATCATTAAATATTTGTAAGTACCTGTTACCTAGTTGCCAGAATCCTTTAAGGAATGTGTTATTACCCTGTTTTAACAAAACAAATTATTTGGAACACTAGTAAAAACCTACGAATTAGACTCTAAAAAAATTAAATATAGCCAGATATGACTGGATAGAGAGAAACAAAATTTCAAAGCAAAAGATATGAAGAACTCTGTCATGTTCTTAGTCTGGCAATTTATTGATTTCTTGGTTAATGCTCTTTTCTTGGCATGTTAGTTTAAAATTTGTGTGCTTTCATTAGCATAGGGATCAGGATATCTGTGAAATTTTACCTAAGAGGTCATGGTAAGATTTGAGTGGTTTTTCCCCTTTCTGATATTGTAAACCTGCAAAAAGTTTTCAGCATTGATGGGGAATGCTAGTTAGTAAACTGGAAGTCACTCTGGATTTTGAAATAGGGAACAATAGAAAAACAGTCCATGGAACATGAAAAGTTTCTGACTATAATTTGAAAGCCTGTGTATAGATTTGTCTGTGCTGGTGCTACATGAAGTGTATCTTTAATACTTTTAGCAGCTTCATAACTTACTCAAATTTAGCTGGGCAAAGTATGTAGTAGGAATATAAATTGAGGAGAAACTCATGCTTCCAGTGACTGCCCTTGAGGCTTGAATGTATCTTACTTTGTTGAAGCAATTAAATTTGTTCCTAGAAACTTGTTTGTATTACCTAGATCCAAAATAGCATGATGCTTCTAGAAATATTAGAGGAAAATTAGTTTGTATATTTTAGTTAGAATCTGTCATTACAAAGAAGGATCAAGAACAGCAACGTTTTGTTATTGTCATATTTGCAGGCTTGGTTGCCTGCTATGCTCTAAATCGACAGGTTGTCCTGTACAAATGGCTCCATTTAGATGGAAGGCGAGTTATGAATACCCTTCTTGTTTTATCATAGACTGAAGCCCTCCCCTCAGAACAGTGTTTTTTAAAAGTTAGAATGTAGAGTCCTGACAGATGTAATAGAAAAATCAGAAATATTCTGGATTGTATTACTATTTTTATGGTGTAAAAAATACTCGGCCAGTTATAATACTGCTCAAGCCAAAGGGGTATCAGTCTTCTGTCTAAGATCTGGTTTGAATAAAAGACGCATAAAATGCAGCTATATGGTAATCTTTACATGTTTTTATACCTTTTCCTTTAGCACAGTCCTTGGCATTTCAGAATCTGTGACTTTAATTTATTTATTTATTTTAACTTATGGTGACCCTTTTCAAAAATGCTCATGTCTGATTTTCCCCTTCCTTTATTCTCTTAGAAATTCATGCATGCTTGTTCTGTTAACAGTAAGCTTGCTTGTTACGTGATGTATTGACTAGTTTGTATTGTGGTATCCCTTAAGTTATTCTGCAGTCAAAAATGAGAACCCTGTGCCAAATGGCAATGGTAATTAAGGGGAAAACAATCACTTATGCTACTGCTTCTTTGAAGTATGTCATGAAACCAAATTTTTAACTACTAGCTTCAATTCCCAAGATTTGAATGGCAGAGTTATTTTGCAGAGGTGTGTGCTTTTCCTTTTAGGATAAATAGCATTAATTTTTTTTCCTCTGGTCTTTGGCATGTGGTGTTTTGTTTTGTTTGGCTTGCTTTTGTTTTTAGGGGATTTGGGGTTTTGCATTATGTAATTAACTTTTTGGTAGGATATTGACTGCTGTAGTAATTGTTGCAATGACAAAATTTAGATATTGAAGTGAAGTTAAACAAAGATAGCGACGGGAAGTTGATGGGAAAATAAAGTTTAAATGAAGGTTTCATACTTAGATAGCAGTTGACTGCACGTGTTAAGTCTTCATGCTCCAATACCACTGCATAAGACACAAAGATTTTGACAGAGTTGTCTTTGTGACCAACCAGCTGGTGATACCTAATATTTTCCTGGAAATGGAAGCTTAACCGACTACTTTTTGGCAATCCATGGTATGCTAATCAGATGCAGAGAGCTAAGAACAAACTTTACAATAAGGCTGTGTTTTCCAGTGGCAGGTAGTTTAATAGTCAATGCTGCTATGCCTTACCTTCCTGTTCTCAATTTCTGTTTCTTTTCAATAATTTACTGCTAACAGCTCTTAGGAGACATACGGACTAAGGTATAGAAACTATTTTCCTTCTTCAATAGTTTTAATATTTTACTATTAACATGCTTGATACAAAGTAAGTTAAAATGGTAGAATATGTGGGTTTAGACCTGATTCTTATATTCGGTAACCTATATAAAGCTATTAAGTGAAATAACTAACTTTCAATATAGTCTTTATGTCACCCTATCATGCAATTTTATGGATTTTTACAAGTAAACCTTAAGTTGAACGTTTCATTAAACGTATGTCTTCTCTGCATTTGCTTTGCTTTCATATTTGGAATGCTATGCAAGCCATACTTCAATATATTTTTATTAACTGGGTTTGACCTGCTGAACAGTTGGAGCCATTCGTCACTCCAGGGAGTAAGGGTCACACCAATTATTTGAACTGTTGGTCTTTCTACTGGTTTATGGGTATGTATACTATCACTTTGAAAATCAGTACTAATGTGGGGTGTTTCTGTACAATAGAAGAAGCCTGTGCGAAGAAGATATGAGTCCTATGGGATGTACTCGGATGATGATGCCAACAGTGATGCATCAAGTGCCTGTTCAGAAAGGTCCTATAGCTCTAGGAATGGAAGCATACCAACGTATATGAGACAGACAGAAGATGTGGCTGAAGTCCTAAATCGCTGTGCCAGCTCCAACTGGTCAGAAAGAAAAGAAGGCCTTCTAGGCCTGCAAAACTTATTAAAGAACCAGAGAACTTTAAGGTAAGAAGACACGTTAATAGAAAAAACGTATTATTTCCGTGTTGAAGGGAGGCAAGGGAAGTAGGAAAGGAGGATAACGTTCTAAAGAATACAGAGAGTTGGGGAGAGGGAAAGCATGGTGTGTGTCTGTGACAGTAAGACAGGGGAAGGAATGAGGAAGTTATTGTCACTTCTGGCCACTAGTGTATAGGATCTGTTTACAAAGCCCAGTTTAAGAAATGGAATTTAAAATCAAGAGAATTCTTGCAATACAAAAGATTCCTAAAGTGCTTACATCTAGTATTGATGGAAGGCCTTTATTTTTATTTATTTATATTATAATTTTTTTTAATTGGGTATTTATTAAGAAGAAACTGTTTACTACTAGCTACTAAGAATGTTTTTTTCATTATCTGCTCTGTTAAAAGTAGTTGGGAATAGTATAATATATGAATGAGTTTAAAGAGACATTTCTAGGTTGAAAGTCTCGTTTTAGAGAAATTCTAAAACATTTTTATCCACGTTCTAAAGAAAATACTTTTCTCTACTTTAATAGATTATTTGATTCAGCACTTACAGCTGATGTCACTGATTACTATGTGCATTAGTGTTCTGGTGGTGCTAGCAGGGGAGTTGACTAACGTATTGTTGTCACTTTGACAGTCGTGTTGAGTTGAAAAGGTTGTGTGAAATCTTCACAAGAATGTTTGCTGATCCTCATAGTAAGGTATGTTTAGGTTTTTCTTACTTCCAGTACATGTTTGAAAACATGTTTGAAAAGTAAAAGTTAGTTTCATCTTAAAATGCATTGAAATAGTTCAACAGTTTGTGCTCAAAATTTGTAAGTATTTTTAAGCTGTCATGTTGTTTTACAGAGGCCACTTCAACATGAGTAATGGTTTTCTCTCAAGTAGAAACAAAAGACTCTGGTGCAGTGATTTAAATCATAAAGAAAGTGGACTAAATGGTACACGATGAGTTTGATGAACTATACCAAATGTGTTTTGTTTATTTTCCAGGGTATTTTGTATTATCATAGCTTATGATGTCTTCATTGAATTTCCTAGATAGGGCTGGCAGTTGTGACTGTTGAGTAATTTTTACATCATTGTTAGTAATGATGTAAAGCAGGTAAGGTGAAGACTATACTTCGGTGTAAAAGAAGATGCGATGTTTTATTCACTTTTACTTAGGTAAAGACCCCATACGGATGATATAACAAGGAGAATAATCCTTCTGTTTTCTGCGGACATTAAAATCTTTTTAACTGAGTTACTTTGCTTGATAGTATTTTTACGGTTTTTGTGGGAGGTGGGTGTCCTGGTGGGTTACTAGTACAGCTTCATATATGCATTAATTTCCCACAGCAAAAGGACTGCAGGTAAGGAAGGAGCTGAATAAGGTTATAATGGTATCACGTAAAAAAAAATGTAACTTCATATTCTGTTTGAATTATAGGCTTGTTTGGAAGAAAACTTACCTTTTATGTTGAGTATAACATGTCCCACTTTGTGTCCATATTTTGGAAAAGATAAAATGGTAACCCAGAAAATTCAGGGCAAAGCAGTTATTTCAGAAGTATTGGCTTTTCCCAGCAGAATTCTGAAAAATGACTTGGATTATGCAATATATTTTACATTATTTTAAGTCTTCCTTATTGCTGCAGTGGAAAATTAAATTCAGAGTGTTAAGAAGTCTTGACAGGTTAAGTCAGCTTAGTTAACACTAAGTTAACAAAACTTAGCGTTCATCTGTCCCCCTTATTTTTCTTTCTGGAAAAAGTGACTTAGCTGCTGCTATCTGTGACACCATGTATTTTGGAAGAAACTTGCATTGCACACAGCAGTGTGAATATCCAAGTTGTTCACATACTGCAGAAATCCAGAAAAAAAGACTAAATCCAAGCACTTATAGAGAAACTGAAGACGACGTTACATAAAAGGAACAGTTAAGTCAGAGGAGAGGAAAGAAAATTATTGTTAAAATATTAATGGTTTTTAAGTGAAGTAATAAAATTGTGAATAGTAGCTTGGTTTAATTTTGCTTGTTATTGTGTTAAGCAATATTGCAGCTGTGCATATATCAGAAGTACTCTGGAGATATTTTTTGTAGTGAGGGAGCCAGGGAAGGATTATGAAAATGTTCCAAAATTTAGTTGTAGGTGTCAGAAAAGCAGTTTATCTTTTCATTAAGCCTTTAGGAATGTTACATTGAATTATTCTAGTTGATTGTTTTGTTTACTGGACATTCTGCCATAAAATAATGTTGCTTTGATTTTGAACGTTTGGCCTGTGTTATAGCTCATGTGGTACACCTGTGCCGGTCACTGAAACCTTGAAACCTTGCCTGCTTTTTGGTGTTGCAATACTATTAGTATTTATCAGTATATGATCACAAGGATCCTTTAAGGGTTACGAGTTTGAGCTGTGAATTTTGTATCACACATGTATGGCTGCACAAATCTCATCTTCGACTCTTTTCAAGTGTCTGTAGGAATTTTTCTGTCATCTTTTTTGTTTTTTTGAAGGTTTACTTTAACATGATAGCTGGATGTAGGGAATTGCTTAGAAAAAGAGTAATATCATTTGGAGGAGAAAATGGGAGAACAATTTGAAGGATATGCCAAGTGCTTACTTTTAAAATACATTTGGTATCCCAATAAAATTACTAAATTTATCATAAAAGTTTTGAAATACCTTTTTTGTTTTATTTTGTTTTATATTCCATACAGGAACTTTGTATTGATGGCCACTAATTTGTGTGTTTTTATCTTTTTCCCTTTTTTGTTGTTTTTTTGTTTTGTTTTGTTTTTGTTTTGTTTTGCATGCTGTCCCCTGTGTTGGAACTCTCTTTAGAGAGTAAGTTGGTTCACTATTTGTTGGAAGCCTAACCTTACTTGCATGAATGTGCAATTAACCCTTTTTCTCTATTTTTCTTCCCCAAAGAATTCATGCAGTGTCAAGCCTTTTGCAATCATAAAATGCTATATATAATTATGTAAACTGTGGTAAAGTTTCGAGATGTGCTTTATCTACTAATTAACTGACATTCTTTGGTTATGCATTCCTGCTTTATATTGTGGTGGTTGGCACATCTGAAATAATTCACATTAAAGGTAGATCACTTATGATTATTTTCATATCTGTTTATTTTTTCCACTATCAAAGTATTAAAAACTTCAACTTTAGATGCTTGGTTTCAGAATTTTAATTTACATCATAAAAATGGAAACTGCAAAAATTGCAGTACCCACATACATTGTTCAACATATAGGTGGTTGAGTTCCATTTTCCATTCCAAATTCATCCTTTACCTTAAATGCTCCTACAGCCTTCTTCAATTGTTCATGCTTTGGCCTAAGACAAAATGGTATGATTCGCTTTTTTTTTTTTTTTAAATACAACAAAATGACTCAACTTATTTGAATTTTCTCCAGACATTCACTGTGGTAAAGCTAAAATCAAACAAAGCTTGAAAACAAAATTGAGTCCTCAGTTATGTGTATTTTTAACAGCTAAAACATTGGCACAGGATCTTTAGAGTACTTTTGCCATAGTGATTCATAATTCACTTCATAACGATTTCAGATTAAACCACTTTACATGTTTTAAGTATCATAAGAAGTCCACATTACTCCATCAAATAAGATGTTGTAACCAGTTTGTTCAGCTTGCACATTTTAATAAAAGATGTGTGTGTCCGTGTCTGCAAACTTGAAGTAATAGGTACAGTTTCTGAAATTCTGCTGATCTGTATAGCTTAATTTGAGGGGTTTTAAGTAAGATTCTAAGACCCCTAGTGTAATCTTTGTAGCACCAGAAATTTTTTTGTTATTTGCCTAAGTCCAATATATTTTCCCTTTATTTTAGGACTGTGAAATCCAAAGACTGTTATATTACAAGACAGAAAGTACTTTGGTTTTGCCTAGGTCTTATAATTGTGCCCACTACTTGTGCATCCACAAAGTGGTATATTGTTTCAGTTCAGCCAAATACAGAAGACATTTCTAATCCCGAGCATAAAAATTTCTTCCCACTACTGGGAGGGTAATTTTTAAACCTCAGACTTGCATAGAAATCCGGACAGATAGCAGAAGAGTTAGCAATTTAAAATTTTTTTTTTATTATTATTTTTTTTTACAATTTCCAATGTAGTTTACCCCAACAGAGAAGTCAATTAAAGTATCTTATCCTGATGGGCTTTATGTTGAGTAGGATTTGTATTGTTCTAACACAGCTTTTCAGTACTTAAGATGTCAATTAAAAGATTCTCCCTGGTCTTTATGAGATCCTGAAAGAATCCGATTTTATTTTTTTATTTCTAATGTAAATTTTAAGGCACTTCTTTTGAAGATACCTGTATGGATTTTTTCACTTTATGATGTGATTTTGCTTAAGCTGGCTTGATTATCAACATGAAAAGAGATCTAATTTCCTCAGCGATGAAGGCGTGCAGCAGCATGCTCCAACTCCGCCATAGCTGATCAGTGCTGTGGAAGAAAGCCCACTTCCACGAACTGGTTTCTGCCGCCTTGTGAGGTATGATCACAGTTTGGGATCATCCACTCTCACAGGCAGCAGCAGAATTCGGCCTTATGACAAGCCAGATCAGCCGCAGGAGGATGTGAGGTTCCAGCCCTTCCTCTGCAGTAGCTATTTCCAAACCTTGTACACATGTCCTGCATACTGAGGAGGCAATATCTCGCCAACCTTCTTTGCATCATAGCAGGAATTCTGCTCCTGTACCCAGCTACATGCTGGAGCTGGAGTGCATTGAGAAGGTTGCGTTTTCAGCCCAAACATGCATTTTTCTTGTCAGAGAAATGGGAAACCCATTGGCCACACTGGTGTAGAGCATATACATCCTGATTTCACCGTAAGTCTTGAAAAAAACCACAAAATCGGTGAGATACAAAAAATGCTGTTTAAACAAAGTTACCTATTTGTCATGCCCTGCTTTACCCCTTCACTCCAAAAAGCCCTTCTTCCTGGTCTGAGTACTGAGGTTACTATAAATACAATAAAAATATATGTTTTTTTTTAATGAATGCAGTCTTTTCAACATGATTTGTATTTATTGTATTCCATGTTATTTGTTGAAAAGAACACAATGGATAATATGTTTTTGAAAAGACAAAAGTAATTCCTTGTTTTAAACACCTGCCAATCTGAAATGTATTGTGGGTTTTTTCCCTACTCTGGTGAATAATTTTGTGTTTGGACACCTGCAATAGCAGGAGAATCTTGTTTTGTTCCACAAACATCTTATGCAAAGGAATTGGCAAGCTTTCGTGATTTTGCAGTATTTAGTAATGCAGATATTTACAGTCAACATTTTCCTGAAGAATTGTAGCAGCTATTTTACTTCTAGAGAGAAAGTGGTTTTGTAGTCTTCGAGGAATATGTCGAATCAGTGTAATGATAAAGGTTGAAAGGGTAAAAAATTAAGTTTTACTAAAAAAAATTGAGGTTGCGCCAGCCATCACAGTAAGCATTTCTTTTCTTGATGAAACTGCATGGAATACCTAATTGTCAAACTTCTACAGAAGTCGGCTAACATTTCCAATATACTCTTGTATCAAAATCCAATGAAAAAGCAAGACAGATTTCTTTTTTTTTCTTTTTTTTCTTTTTTTTTCCTGCTTGGCTGCCAAACACTGCCTTTCTCTGCCTCTGATTCCCTTACTGCTTTCTTCTTTGTTTGTAAGTTCAGCATACGTCAGTGTCATTTCCTCTTTTGCCCCATCCTACCCTCTTTCCATCTTCTTCTGCCTTTTAGGTGTTCAGTATGTTTTTGGAGACATTGGTGGACTTCATCCAGGTCCATAAAGAAGATCTGCAGGACTGGCTGTTTGTACTGCTGACACAGCTGTTGAAAAAAATGGGGGCTGATTTGCTTGGGTCTGTACAAGCAAAAGTTCAGAAGGCACTTGATGTCACAAGGTAATGAGTTCTTAAAAAAAAATAATAGTAATAAAAAAACACTGGAAAAAAAAAAGAATCCAAACCCTCATGCTACTTACAAGTTTTTACGGTTTTTTTTAGGGGGCTGTGAGATTCTTGGAAAAATGCAGAGCTAATAACAGATTGTGAAACTTCAGTAAACCCTCCCTGCTTAAGCATTTTGGTTTCCTAAATGATTCTTAGTTGAAAGGGTTTGATTCAGTCCTTAATGCTGAACAATTAATATGATATTACTTATCTGATTCCAAAATGTGCATCTGAGCTATGTGTGTTTGTTGTCTTGCCTTGTGTTCAGTGGTGCAGTGCTTATGTTTGAACTTTTTTATTTTGATATGAAAATACTGTTGCAGTATTCATCTCTCGGTGTCAGCAGGCTTTTAGGGAATTATGGCAATAATGGATTTGCTTTCAGTCTTCCTTCCACTCTCCCCAGAATTCACTAACAGCTTGATTCCAAAATGATCTTATGTGATTTTGGGGTCCATCAGAGCTGCCCATCCCCGGCCAGTTTTATTTCCAAATAAAAGCTAGATTTTTAAGTAGAGTTGAGAGGGCTGTAGGACTTAGTTCTCATCCTCCATTCTCTGAAGTACGGGACAGTTTAAGAGGTCTAGGCCTCCGCTGAACCTGTTCATGTAGCAGATCTGCTGTGAGATCTGGGAAATGGGTATGGTGTATGGTGTGGGGAGAGAGGGAATATGATCTGCTACGCCTCTCCTTTGCTGCTGCCGCAGAGCCCTTGAGGGTCGTACCCAGAGTGTGGAATGCGGGAAAGCGGAGACAGCCCAGAGCCGAACAGGATGGTTCAGAGAAGTGTGCAGGAGGGGGATGGTGTACACCTTTAGCAGCACTACTACATATTAATTTGAGGATTGTATAAATTTAAAATCAGAATACTACCATAATGTTGTTACATTATTCCTTATTACTTGAATTATCTGTTTTAGCTATAATTGCATCAAAGCATGAATTTCTTAAATTTTGTCCTTTACATGCTAGGTGAATGTTTCTGAAAGTCATACACAATATCAACAAAACTGGTAGAAATTTTTTTCTTTTAGAAGTAGCTTTTCTTTACTGAAAAGAGTGAGGGCTTATTTAGTGCCTCTCAACAGATGTTAAAGTTTCATGTAACTTAACAGGATTTTATTTGTTTGTTTTACAGGGAATCATTTCCAAATGACCTCCAGTTCAGTATTTTAATGAGATTTACTGTTGACCAGACCCAAACACCTAGCCTGAAGGTAAGAATTTTCAAGCTTGCATTGCAAACAAAAATCTTCATTGAAAGACATTTGCTTGTCCTTATGTTTGAATTTGGATTGTTATTTTTGTTTTGGTTTAAAAAAAAAAAAAAGTTTTCAATTAGTGGATTTTGTTTTTGTAAACTTTCAGACAGTCAAGCCAGCACTACAGGACCAGCTTCGCTCTTTTTGGAGCTCAAAGGTTTTTGTCTGAATTATTGTCTTTATTCTTAACCCTATGTCAAACTCTTACAGTGTTTCCAATAATTTTTATTTGAATGCATTCGTATGCTGCTACTAACCTTTGCGAGAAACATTAAGCATGCAGATGTTCAATTTTAAACATTACACTAGTATGAAAATGTTTGCTGCAAGAGAGATCTAATAAAACCACAGTATAGTAAAAATGAGCAACAAAAATGTGGCCGCCTAACATCAAGCTGGTTATGCAAACTCACTCTGTCAAGTCTTTTCTAATTTTATGTTTGTGATTTCCCAATCGTGTTTTCCTAGTTCATACATTTTTCTTCCTGGGTTCAGCCTGATAGGTCTTGAATTAATTTAAATTCTTTTAATACTAATATGAACTTGAGTTACTATATTAAAAATCAGCTCCCTTTGTAGTACACTTTTCTGAAAGAAGTGTGTAGCTTTATAATTACACACATTTTTACATAAGAATCTGTAGTCCATAGACCTGCCGGTATAACTGAAAAGTCAAAATGTATTCTGTGGTACATTTGCAATTCCAAAGAGAGTTGATTTTAGGATAAATGCATCAAATCCTAAGAAGTGATGTAAATGGGGAAATAACAAGCATACGATAACTGGCATTTTCTGCTCTATCCTGCACGAAATATATTTACATAGTTTGATATCGCACAAGAATATGACTTTTCCCAAGTTATGTTGAACATAAAGTCACATGAATATGCCTTTTTTGTCTACAATACAGTAAAACTTACATTTTTAAGCTTTTGAGGACAGTTGATACGTTGACCACTGTTGCTTCGTAGAGCTGTGTTAAAAAGGGACTGCTGTCATTTATTGAACACAGCAAATGAGGTAGTAAAAATCAGTTTGTTGTTTAAATAAATCCTTGGAACAAATTGGGCTTGGTTTTGTGTTACTTGATTTTCCTCCCCAGGGAGGTGAATTTGATGGTTGAGATTTTCTTTTTTTCCGTGCAGTAGTATAGCTGTTAAACGCATATTGATCATGTTTCAAAGTTGAGAGTGTAGATTTGGAACGAGACATGGATTCCTACTAGGCTGAGTTGGGACTAAGTTCAAGAATATTGACTATGCAACCAAAAGGAATTAAGAAACCTGAAACGCTTAATGGGAAGACATTCTGAAAAGAGTTTCCACTATTTGAGAGAGGCTTCTGAAATCAAGATTTTGGCAAAAACTACCTCCATAGAAGAACACCTGTTAGTTTGAAATAAGATCAAGAGTATTTAAAATGAATTTTTGGGACAGTAAAGTGTGTAACTTGTTTAAGAGAAGGTAAGCTTCTTTCCAGAAGAAAGTGGCATCTACCCCCAACTTCCATCTTTATGAGGCAACTACAACTTCAGGACCCAGACAGTAAAGTTATTGAACATAAATTGCAGAAGTATCTATTTAATATCCACATTCTTGAATATTTTGTCTAAATCCCATCCTCAATGCACTCAGATGTCTAACAGATTAACTGATAATCCTAGGGCACTACTCCATTTCTTGAAATCTTCAGCTTTTGTTCTCTTACTCTGATAAATTATTATTTTGTTGCAGAGTGTGCCTTTGGGCTAGGTACACTGAGAAGCAGCATTCACTGTGATAGGAAAAGTCACAGAAAGGATTTTCAGCATCCTTAAAGATGGTCAGATGTAAGAAGGGATGATAGATAGAGATTTGTTACGTGGAAGGATTCTCTTCTAGGAATGACTTTTCCTTCTGGTTTTCATGTGGTAGTAGTGAATAATCATCATCCTTTAGAGGAAATTGTCATTGTTGTTCTTACACTTACAAACACGGCTAAGTCTTGGACAATAGAAGTCAAGTTTTTAGAGTGGCCACAGGGGTGGGTTTGGATAGCCAGCCAGTAAGAGGACCAAACACAGAGAAGATACAATTCTACTGACCTAATCCGTGGAGGATGTAGCATGGTGTATTTTGCTGTATCTAGCTTACTTTCTTTTGCTATAATTTTATATGTAGGTGTGGTGAACTGCTGAAGCACAGTTTAGAGGTGGCAGATGCATGTATCTATTTTGGTGAAATGTATGGATGGGCATAGGAGTCGATTTTTTTAGGGATATAATGTATTAGGCTTTATTTTTGCGGGTGCGGAACATATGCTTTCTAAAGGATGGGTGTTGTCCTGAAATACACTGCAAATCATTATTTCATCTTCTCAGGTTGAATGTGAAATGGCTCAGACTCAGTGAGGAATAGATTTAAGCATTGTGAGAGAAGTTCATTGCAAGTTTCTGAACTCTTCTTTCCTTTGAAAACACTGATTTGTTGACAGAGGGTTTTGCTGCACTTCATCAGATTTTTTTTTTTTTAAGTTCATGCTAACATTTGTGGGTTAAAAAAACCCCAACCAGTCAATGACACGGATTCACAGAGATGAGAGCCCTTCAAAATTCATCTTGAGTATGTATTTTAATCATTTGGTTAAATAATGGCAGAGGTAGTCATTCCTAAGTATCCAGTGACTTAAGGACAGACACCTGGGATGTGGCAATCTGAAAGTCTCTTGGCATGATTCCTTGTATTCAGTCAGAGTAAGGCAGAGTAGAGTCTTCCATATCCCAGGAAAACACTGTAAGAGATGGAGGGGTTTTGTGGTTTAAGTAAAGCAGCTTCTCTACATTCCTCTCTCATTTTTTCTTTTTTCCTCTTACATGAAATGTTTCTTGTGTCATGCTGTGATGCAGCAAATGAAACTCTGTAAATCTCAAATTTTTCACAGGACAGGAAAACAACTCTCACTGACTGTGTAGCAATATTTCCTGCATCTGTGGAGGTAGTTGCACATAATGTTGTGACAGAATTTGTAATTCCCTTATTTGTGAAGGATGTTCATGAAGCACTTTAGTTCTGTTGATGTCTAATTTTTTTTTTTTGTGAGTAATAGCGCTAATTGTGGCTTGATCTATATTTCAGCTTGCTCACTACAACAGTGCTATTCTTAAACAAAATGTTTGTGTTAATATGCTCTACAGGAAAAGTGTCTCGGTGTTTATAGTCCAGAAAAAGTACAATAAATTCAACCTAGAAGAGTACAAAGAAGGTCAAGACAGTATTAAACAACTTCTTAGACAGTGCTTTCAGATTAACAGCAAATATTCATTGTAAGAATTCCTGGAGCGGCTTTCATTGCAGTCAAAAATTGTTTATCTCCTCTCAGAGAGATTAAATGGATTGTCGAATAGGGCTATGTTAGACCTTTTATTTCTAAATCTCAAGTGTGTACATACTTACAGGAAATAGTGGTAAAAATACATCATAAGTAAATTTGCTGCTATTACAGAGTTTATTTCAGAGTGTATATTTTACCCATAATAATACTGTCTCGTTATATTTGATCATGGAAAGGCACCCCTTCAAGAATTTTGTTTCTTAAAAGCAATTTGTGAAAAACACTCTTTCAAAATAGCTGTCAAACTTAGCTTTGGGTATCTGTCTCATCGTGAAAAGATTTACTAGTGCAAACTCTTTCCATTCTTCTCCTGTTCAGTGCTCTTCTGTCCCCTGAGAGCCTCCATCTTTCCAGGAGTCTGTGCGATTTACTCTGTGGGAGTAGTTTAAGCACTAAATAGTACTGCTCTCTCAGATAACAGAACTCCAGCGTTTTTTCAATGGGAGAAATGCCTCTGGACCTTCTAAGTGTTAGAGTTCTTAACAGTAATTTTTTTTAAGGAGTGATATTTTATATATTTAAATCGTTAAACAGTGAAACACAGTGGTGATGTAATGGTTTCACTTGGTAATCTAGAAATTTTAACTTTATTACTTTGTATTTGGAAAACCACGTAGGTTAAGGTTTATTGCTGCTAAGATGTTTGTGGTTTGGGTTTTTTTTCCCTGTTAAAGAGCGTAGCAAATAGTGTGGTTTTTACTGCAGTTGTTGATACTGATCTGCATGATATGAAAGTCTTCAGCTGTTCCTTGTTATATAACTTTGGGGAAGTCGAGCTTTAACAGCTGCTGTGGAAACGAGGTATTCATTGTTAGTCTACATGTATCAGCTATCCCTAATGTCTATGTCACTTAGTGTTGAGTTTTTAATAGCTTCAGAGTTTTGATGACCAAGGGAAATTTCTAAATAGCTTTGCTCGGAACAGTTGTACTACAAGGTATGAAAAATAAAAATACACCCAGAACTTATTTTCTTTCTGGTTATGGTGGACGTAGGTGGTAGGTATTTCTGGTTCACTGTAATTATTAATGGAAATAAAAGTAGCTATGCTAAATTGGTGACCTAAATAAATGTTCACCACTTTTGTTGACGAGTTGTGTGACAAATCTGTGGAGCAGCAGGAGTTGAGGAGATAAATATTTAAGGGAGATAGAGGCATAATAGACCTTTGCCCAAAGATGTGCATTGGTGCAGTTCTGGAGAAACTAGAGAGAAGCTGCAGCCTAAGATGTATAAAACAGAGATTCTGCGTAAGGCGTAGAGGGAGTTAGTGGAGTAGGAGGATGATGCTCAGATAAATGAAGGGAGTAAAGCAGCTTTTCTGTCCTCTTGGTAAATCCACGTCTCTCTCTTCTAAATATCTTCAATGTGCACATGACCCCTTTTAAGTCTTTTGTAGAAATTCCGTTCCACACCTTTGTAGTATTTAATTAAAAGATTCATGTGGTTTATCCCCAAAGATATTGACTGCTGAATGGTGGTGTTTTATAAAAGAATGCTGAGTGTGAACTACATGGTAGGAACTTACAGGAACTGATTATTGGTCCATCAGATGATGTTCATTTTTTATTTTAGTACTAGAAAAATGTTCTTAATAATTCTGAATAATTATTTAAAATCCTGAATATTCGTAACAATTCTGAGTACTTTGGTTTTCTTTTTGTTAAATATAAGCATCTGCATATGCCGCGATTTGTGTATCTTTTAGTTCCTACCAGTGAAATCTAAGATTTCTATTAATATTTGAATTTCTGTGGAATAACTGCCTTTTTGAAGTGTTACATCTGTTTGTAAATTGGTTTATTATATAGAGTTTTATATCAATGCTGAAAAGATGTTTAGTTTAATTGGAAAAAAAGATATTTTAGGGAATGAACGCTTTACTCTGTGAGCACGCTTGTTCTTGCAGCACACCATTTTTATTGCCCACCTGACTCTGTTTCTCTTTGCAGGTCAAAGTTGCAATCCTTAAATACATAGAGACTCTTGCGCAACAGATGGATCCAGGAGATTTTGTAAATTCAAGTGAAACTAGGTTAGCAGTGTCTCGAATCATCACCTGGACCACAGAACCTAAAAGCTCAGATGTTAGGAAGGTACGTTCGTTAATGTGTGCTTAGAATTGCAGTACATTCCAAGTATCTCAGCAAATTAGAGACGCCAATATTTCTTGCCTAAACAAAAAAGTGTTATTTTTCTTAAAAGCAAACTTACTCTTTCGTAGAGAAAAGATACTTTTATGTCCTTAGAAAACACACCTAATTTTTCTATATAAAGTGTCAGAATTTGCCAAAAATCGTATATTTAAGAATGTTTAAGTAAAAATTTAAAATTAACCCATCTTGAAACTCTCTGTTAAGGTTGTATTTTTATGTATGTTAATATGTTGAGATTATCTCGCACAATACAAGGAATAACTTTGTTTCAAGCACTATCTGGTATTAAAATCTCCCCAGTGGGCATTTTCTATACAGTTTTAGTATTACTTCAGAGACTACCCTCTGTGATACTAATAGCACATTTCTAACAAGAGTGGTAAGGTTGGGAGCAAACTCGGTTCAATCTCTGTTGGATTTTCTCAAGTCCTTTGTGATTAACAATAGATAGGTAAATAACTGTTGACCCTTGGACAACAAATTTTGTGCTTTAATAAGATAGTATCAAATGTTTGTTCTTGTAGTGCTGCAGTTCCAGTGCAAAACTCCCTTTTCCATATAACTATTACAAAGTGAAAGTTAACATTTGTGAGCTACGTAGATATACCAGGGATACAGAATAACCATGAGAAGTGTACCAATGCAGCTTTTGGAAAGGGTTTCCTCCAATTATAGAAAGCAAAAATCTTTGGATTTTGTTTGCAGTTTGATGGAATGGAGTTGCTGTTCTGATTGTCACCAGCCATTCTGTCCTAGCTGCTAACGCTTTTTGAATGCTAAATAAAGATTTGCTTTATGGCTCATAAGTGTAAGCATCTTTGACGCACAGAGCTAACTCTTCCTTTTTCTCTGTTTATTTCTGCAGTTTGAGGAGTTGGAACAATTTATTTGTTTATATTTCCTTTGCTATTTTCAATTAAGTTTGAGTTTTGGCAACTTCATTTCTGGAAACAGTACCAAAACTTCCTTTCTTTAGGAGGGATTTTTTGTGAGAGACAATGGAGAGAAAATAGTGGAAGTTGTCTCACAAACTGTGCAATGTGAAGAAAACAAAAATAAAAACAACTTCCACAGCTTCTTGATATCTGGCATGTTTGTAATATGTAATAAAAAAAAACATAGGAGAGTTAACAATGGACATAATGTTTCTATCTTTCACTTGCGTAACTTCATGAGTATGAGGATTATATCCTATGAACTTTTCTTCTTTAATACCATTCCGGTGACATATATAAGACCGTAAAACGGGAGGGGAATTGAAGCAGCACTATCTTGTAAATCGGTAAAGTTTTAGTACTAAGACACGTGGCAAGCTGTCTTATCTGATGGTTCATATCTCTAATAAGCATTTTATGTCAATAAGTAACTGAATCATGGAAAGACTTGCCAGTGAGTTTTATCATCTGGAACACCTTAATTATATGGATTTTTCTCATTTTATTTTTTCTTTCCATAACACAGTTGTTAGAGGCAAGTAACTGCCAAAACCCTTTAATAACTCTTGAAAGTAAATTTCAACAATAAGTAGTCAAAAAGTTATTCTGATGGTATAAAGTGTTTTGTTCTCTTAACAGGCTTCACAGCATGCTATCACAGGCTTTTTCATTTTATTTATTTTAATGAGCTTATAGCACTTAGTATGATTTCTTTAAATTAAAAGGTTTTGTCAGCTGTATTTCTGTGCAGTTGATGGGTTTGGGTTTGTTTTTCTTTCATTAGTCTTAAGTTGGGCACTCAGTACAATTCAGTGACATGGGACTTCTTTCTGGAAGCTGAAATTTTATGTTTCAGAACTTAGATTTCTTCTGAGATTAGAATTCTCCTGAAAATAATCAGATTCTTGTTGGAACTCTTCTAAGAACAAGACAAAATATTTCTAATCCTTATTGCAGACTTTTAAAGATGTTATCTGTATGACTGGACTTAAATCTCGAGAGAGAGAGCTTATGCTGAGGAAAAGAAAAACCTCCAACTACTCTAAAATGCATTGATTTATTTTTTTGTCGAGAGAGAGATAATAGATAATTGCATAGTTGAAAACCTGTCAGTATCAATTTTGATACTTCAGGTTGAGCTTCATTCTGGGCAGACTTGATGGTATCTGTTTCTATCCTGGTAGGACCCTGGACTGTCTATTGTGTTCTCTTATTGGCAGCTTAAATAGATGTAGCGTTATGGAGTGGAGACATGGATAACAGGAGAGAGAAAGGAAAGTGGTAATTCCAAAGCCCTTGTTCAGTTGCAGGATTTGTTTGGGTTTTGCTTTGTATCAATTTCTGTTAAAAGACTGACCTTAAGAAAAAACAACGAAAAGAGAAACATTAAAGACAGATTGTAGAGGGCATTCAGGGTGTTGACTTGAAGGGAAGGCTATCAGAGGGAAAAGGGAATAAAAGTTAAAGAAAACAGCCAGTCACGAGTATGCAAAGATAATTCGTGGTAATCTAACATGTTAATATTTTTTGTCATTAAACTTGATACTAAGACGTGTGCTGGTATGTGTGCTCATACCTTGGCTTTCCACTTTTAATTAAAAAACGCTACAGTTCATTGCTCTGGAAGCAAAAGGAGGGAAATAAATGTCTAAAAGAATTTCCTAAACTACTTGCTTGAAGTATATTGCTGCTTAAGCAAGCTGCCTATCATTCTGTCTAGCACGAGGCACTGGTTCTCTCCAGTGCATGGCAGACCTTGATGGTGAGCTGTATAAACTAGACATAGTTGGTTAATCTTGGAATCAGAGTTTCATACTATGAAGAAACTAGTAAACAATTCCAGAGAACTTAATCTCTAGCCTTTCATTGCGTGTGTTAGTTTAGTTTCTATCTTGACAGGTTTGTTAGACTATCTAGTGAATATTCATCAAACTGTACAAACATTACCAAGTCATGCAGTCAGTGTTCCTTTACTAGAGAGAACTCAACCATGGTGTAACTTACTGCGTTGCTTCGTCAGTAAAGAGCTCTGATTTTTGATTCAGATAAATAATGTATAGCAAAACATGCTGTAGGGTGATGTTAAAAACGAACAGTTAAAATTGAGGGTGTGGGAGGTGACATCCAGTAGACTATAAACTCCAGTATTTTAGCTGACTGCATATTCTAAAGGCAAAAATTGTTCTTAACAGTTTTCATCTTCAGAATATATAGTCAGCTAAATTATTCCTTATGATGTTTACCTATCTTTTAAAAAGGTAAGGGAAGCAGGGCAGGAGGGGGAAGGTTCACCAACTAGTTTGGCTGTAGGATAAGTTATAAAGAATATGAAGTGCTGTGATCACAACTCAATATCAAGACTCTCATTCCACATTAGGGTATCTGACTTTTGGGGGGTTTTTGTTATTGTTTGGGTTGGGTTTTTTTTTAATTTCTAAAGCAATAACTGTTCCTTTTCAAGCTGGTGTGTTGATTATCCATCATCTGTGATCACCACTTGCAGAACTCAGGAGAAGGAATTGCAGGCTTATTCCTGCCTGGTGTGTTCCATTCCTTTCTTCAAATTTGTTCCATTTGCTAAATGCTTTAAAAGCCGTTTTGAGAATTCCTTCAGTACTTTTTTTAGTAAATAGGTATCTGGGGTCGGGGAGTGTTGAGGAGCACATTTCTGAAAGACTGCTTGTTAGAATGATTGTGCCAAGTGTAAGCTTGTTGTTGTATGCCTGGATTTATCAATACCTAAACTTCCAGTTCACCAGAAAGTATAAATTTCTTTTGTTCACATCTGTTACTACCTTTATGCATGCCTGATCAAGACTTATGTCATGTTTTGTGATTACCACTCATTATAGCACCTCATGTTTATGAAATTACTTTAGAAACTCAAATTAATGTCTTCACTCTGTATTTTTTTCTTCTAGGCTGCACAGTCAGTGCTGATTTCCCTTTTTGAACTCAACACTCCAGAGTTTACAATGCTATTGGGTGCTTTACCAAAAACATTTCAGGATGGAGCCACAAAACTTCTCCATAATCATCTCCGGAATACAGGCAACAGTGGTCAGGTATCTACACCTCTCTTGTTATTCTTTCTGAAGTTACTGGTGTTTTGAACATAAGTCCATTTCAGTAGAGTTATTTGTGAGAGCAAGAAGGGTTGGTAGAGGAGGGAAAGCAACCCAAATCCGATGTAGAAGTCTGTCTTAGTAACAGATATCACTCTTTATGGAATGACTTTTCTTTTTGTTCCAAAGAATGATAAATTTCTAAGTCTCTGTTGCTTCCAAGTGACTAAATAAGTTTAAGAGTAGTTTATCTTTTACTTTACTCATTTCAAAGTTACACCTGATTGAACTTACTAGTAATTGGTTAGACAATCCAAAAAATTAAATAGAAGCTCTTTAAATGTTTCTGGGCACTAGAAAATAAATGCAGTAATAAGTTAAAAGAGCAGCTGAAGTCCTACTGGAGTATCTCTTCTCACCTCTCCTCCTCCAGGGATCAATGGGAAGTCCTTTAACAAGACCTACTCCACGCTCCCCAGCAAGTTGGTCGAGTCCTCTCACTTCCCCAACCAATACATCACAGAACACTTTGTCACCAAGGTAACGTAGACTGATGTTGCTACAGTTCTGCATCTGAGGCTTCATTACATGTTATCCAAGAAGGGTAACCCCAACAGTGAAAGCATGGAGTGAATTTTGCACAAAATGACAGATGCTGAAAAGTTAATCCCCCTCCCTCCGCAGAACGACAGCACAGTGAACTGCTCTGCCTCCCTCAAAGGCCTGACAAGTTCCAGGGCTTTCCTGAGGTGGGCAAGGGCTGCGGAAGGGCTGTGCTTGGAATGCAAACGGATTAGCAGGAGGAGGAAGGAAAGTGTTCATCTCTAACAAATGTCATCAAACCAGACTTAATATTGGGAAGACTGATAAAGTAGTAGTTCATAAACTTTCTGGGCTTTAATTTTGCATTACTAAAGTTGCCGGTGAAGTGGATTTTGTAATTCTGCTTTTAGGAATCAACTTACTGTGAAAACTTTTGAGTTTTATCAGTCCTCCTTACTTTGGAACTTTTTTCAGAAAGACCATAAAAAGTCCAAGTTGTTTCATACTCATAGGAGTAAAACAGAGCAAAAGAGGATTGTTTCTTCAGGCAGATGCTGCTACATAATGTAGCCCTTCCCTTAGCTAGCTACTCCCAGTGCTTTCTCTGTCGGTGACAGTACACTTACTGAGATATACCATAGTACAGTTGTGCTATGTGGAGGGCCAGCTTTCTTCCTTAATGTGTTTCAAGAAAACAATAATTTCATTAATATTTCTTGAGTCTCTGTAGTTCCATGCTAATGTTATTTAAAAATATGGGGTCATAAACTAAATCCATCTTAATTCCTGTGTCTTTCTCTGTGGCCCCCAGTGCATTTGACTATGACACTGAAAATATGAATTCTGAAGATATTTACAGCTCTCTTCGTGGAGTCACTGAAGCCATTCAGAATTTCAGTTTTCGTAGTCAGGAAGATATGAATGAGCCTGTAAAACGAGATTCCAAAAAAGATGATGGCGATTCGGTGAGTATTTAAACTCAGGGCATCTCAGTATCAGCAAACCAAGCCAATGACTGATTACAGATGATAAAGTGTCTTTTTCAGGAGGTTTATGTTACAACTTCTGAAATTTTCACTGCTACATGCTGTCTTTTAAGCTGCTGTTTCTATGGAACTTCTGCCTTCAGATTGTTGAGCTTGCCAAATATGTATATACTTAAACATGTTTTTAATTACTTAGCATCAAACTTAGTTAACGTTTTTTGGACTATGTATACTTTTTTTTTTGTAGGAAAGCAACATGTATGGAACTGTTTCTAAGACTTCTTATTTGAAGGCTTGTTTGAAATTTTTGAAATTTGTAAACTTTGTGAAATTTGTAAGGTTTTGCTACATAAATGAATTATAATGTAGTTAACTGAAAAGTGTAAGTGTATTTCATATGCTCGTATGATATTTCTTTTCCTGCAGATTTGCAGTGCCTCTGGAATAGTAGACCTACGAGCAGGAAGTGGTGTGAGCGATACAGGCCGAACAGCTCTTGATAACAAAACATCATTGCTCAACACAATGCCTCCCCACTCTTCGCCACGTTCACGAGATTATAACCCGTACAATTATTCTGATGGTATCAGTTCATTTAATAAATCTGCTTTGAAAGAAGCCATGTTTGATGATGATGCAGAACAATTCCCTGATGGTAAGCTTCAAATTGCATTCTGTGCCTGAAGAAAGATGGTGAGATCTTCCATCTTTCAGTTCAGTTCCTGAATTTATTATTAGCAATATATGTATCACTAGTGCTGCTTCTTTGAGAGGTTTATACAAATACTGTATTTCGAAATAGTTTATTTGTTAGTAATCCTTTTGAGTGACATTGTTGGATTACTTGGTATTTGTAGAGATTAAGGGTAAAAATGAGATAAATGCTGAACTATATTGTGTACTTCTGGTAACACATCCTGTATTGTCAATATAAATTTACTTTACTTACTCAGATTGCTTTATGATTGAAATTTTAGAGAGGGGGAGGGAGATTTACAGCAAGGAAGTAAAACTGGATCAAGCCAGTTTGTGAATTAGGTGAAAGGTTAAGTATTTGTTAGTAATATATTTGTATTTGAAACAGGACATTGGTGTTTTCTATTGACTAAACATTCTTTAAAAAAAAAAACAACAAACAAACCAAAACAAAAACCAAACAAAAACAGCTTTTTACCAGGAAGGTGGTTCATTTAACCCATGTAAATCTAGGAACTTGGGCTGTTGTTTTGTAGGCTTCTAGAGCTTCTTTTTACTATTTCTCAGTATATCTTTGGGTAATTTTTTTATATCTAAATGTTGGGAAGGTTCCAAAGTATCACTACTATCATTATTTTCAATAGTAGTAGGTGGTTTTCATAATCTGGTATTCATTGTTGTTGATATTTCATGTTCAGTTATAGATTAACATCAGGTTTTAAGTAAACAAATTTCTTAATAATGAGGGACAAATAAATTCCCCCCCTTCTTGCTATTTTGCTTCTGTCATCCAGCAAAGATGTGTTTTAGAAACTGTTGAAAAACAAAGCTATTTTCTGCCATGGTGTTTTATTAAGCAATTCTGTAATTTGGCTTTTTAATGTAAACTAAAACCAAATCCAAATAAAGTTCATTTCTCTTTGTTTTCTCTTCTGCTCAGTGGCATATGGCCAATTATCTTCTGAAAAAGATTGAAAGGAGAGGAAATTTTTAGAAATCGTGACATGCAAATATCAGTAACTAAATACCTTTGTCATCCACACACAGAGCCAGTTTATCATTGAGATTCTGTATTACAGGGATCCTGTTGTTGCATGGGTTAAGCCTCTTTATACCTTCTGCCAACATATTTCTGGATATTGCATTAAACCAAATGCAATCTGTGCTGCACCAGCATGTTCTGGTTTTGTTAAAAATCATGACTAGCTGGAGTGAAGCATCCCCATCCAGTACTAGTTTGTCCTGGCTGGAGGAGTATTGTAACGTATTATTTAGGTCTGCTCTTTAATGCATCTTAACAAAGTACTTGCATTCACTCCTGTGTTCACCCTTAATTTTTACTTATACCATATGCATTGTCATTTGTGTGTTACTTTTAGAATTTCATCTAAGATAGCTTTGAAAAAGTCTACATGAAAAAAAAAATACATTAGCAAAATACTTCATGGCTACAATTCCTCAGTTAGGAGTTTCATGCTTTTCTGATAAACCTGAAGCACTCTGGTGCTGAAGAACGTTAGATTTTAATTCTCGGAAACCCTTCAGAATTGCTGTTACCGACAAAGTCCTGTTTTTACTGGAGTCCCAGCTATCCTCTCATGTGCTACTAGGAGAAGGATATGGAAATACAGGTCTGGATGGGAAAACCTTATCTCCTGATATGGTCATGTCAACAGCACTGAGGCGTGAAGGTGTATTTGCAGATGGTTTGTCTAACAGTTGAAAGTTTCCAGTAGAGGAGGTGCCACAGTGTACCCCACATGGCCATTTGAGTGTTTTGCCTCTTACATTAAAAAGGTTTTCAGAGTAACACCCTAAATCTTCCAACCACTAGCACCCTTTTTTTTCCAAGGGAGATGCTCTTATCCAAAGCATAGGGAAACCTGGCGTTCTAAGTCACTTCCAGACACCTTAAAAATCCACAGTCTCTGGTTGAAAAGCAATGTTCCTTTTAAAAGCTTATTTATTTCAGCTTACTTCCATGGATTGCGTTTTCCAAACAGCTTCCTTTTTACCTGACCCTTTGTGTGCGGGCTTAAGATTTCTGCTTTTGTCTTGCCTTATATTTACCATCTTTTTTCTTTCAGACCATTCCTCTGATTTATTGTGATAATTTTCAGGTTTTATCTTGTTCTTCAGAATGCTTGCAACTGCTCTTAAATTGATATAATCTGCAGATTTTATAAGTCATTTCCATATTCCTTTGATATCATTAACAAAAGCATCAAGCAGAACTAGGCTCTGCACAGACCTGAGCAGGGACATCACTTATATCCTCCTAGATTAATAGAAAACCACTTATAAGTCCAGTCACCCTGCAAGGGATTCATCAAGTTTTGCGCCCACTTTGTTGGCTTTTTTGGCCAACGACTGTGTTTGCATAGCTTCTGTAGTAAGATGCTGTGGGTGACAGTAGGAAAATCTTAACTAAATTCAGGATATACCTGCATTTTCCCCTTAAAACCCCTACACTGTTTATCCTGTCAAAAGGATATTATTTGATTTGTTTGAGAAGAACTGTTCTTCATCAAATATTTATATCTCTAATGCATATTTTAATTAATTCAAACAAAGGAGTTGTATGTGCTCCTCCTCACTTGTGTTTTTCTTTCTGAAAAAGAAATTTCAAGATAGAGTTTGAATATGACTTCTTTACGCTTCTCCATTCTTATCTGGAGAATGTTTGGAAATGAAACAGCGGGTGCTAAGTCATACATAGGAATGGAAGGTAGAGGCTGTGAGGGCACATCCCTCTTGGTTGTCTTCATGTTTTTTAGGAATTCCATCTATTTCCTCCACTAATGGAGCTTCTTTCCTTCCTTTATTCCTGCATGGACATGGCTGCTACATTCTCCTCTCTTTACCCCTTCCCTTCATATGCTCAAGTTGCCACTTCTTTCATTCTGGTACTTCCACAGTGAAAATAACTTTATTCAAGCAGATACAGGTAGTTTTGCTAATTATGCGTCAATATGCATTCCCCAAAATAGCATTTACTATAGCTGTAATCATCACAGTTTGGTAGAACAAGTGTAATAGTTTTGGTAAAGAAAGTAATGATCTTGCCTCTGTAAAAGTGATTGTCCATTCTGCTCATCTGTACTGATTAATAACTCACCTAATGCAATTTCAGTCTGTCCTTTAGGCAAATATTAATGATCCATTTAGAGAGTCTGCAAAGCATGCATTAATATAGAGGCAGTAGAAGTGCTTGCAGAAAGAAGTTTCTGTTTTCAGGGGCTTATGCTCCTGATTATTCATGCAAAACAATGCAAATAGGAATGTTGGGTAGTTTCTAACAGCATGTTGGGTTTTTTTTTAAGGTAACTGGTGTGTGATTTTAAGATACTTGATAAGTGGTATTCCGCTTTTACTTGTTTCTTTGTATAGTGCTTTGTACAGCATTTATAAGTTACAGTATTGAATATAGTAATGTAAGATATTCAAGGGCTGTGGTTTCTCAGTATATGACCTAATACATTTGTTATGGAGAATGTATTTCATGCGTTAATAAATGGAATAATCTAAGGAAAGATGCAACGCAGGAACATTTGCATTTTATGCCAATACTTTAAACCTTTTTCCAGAAAAAAAAATATCTGTGTTTCTGTTAATTTATCTGATAGTCTCAGTGCAAAGATGGAGGCTATATGCTTTTCTTTCTTAAAGGCTAAATGGGTCTTGATGATGGAATAAAGGCAACAACTTGATATTTAATTTTCATTAAGACCGTTTGTAAGTTTCCTGACTGTTTGCAGATCTCTCTGTTTACAGTCCAGTATTTACAAATTTGAGTCCTGTTACTAATGCATTTTTCCATAATCATGGAGTCTTCTAATCAAAACCAAAATCCAGAGCCATCGCGTAATGATCGCTGTTGAGAATGTCTGTGGGACTAATGGCCATGGTCTGCTTCTATTTCGGCTATTTTGTACCAAGCACCATTCTTGTGCATTTTTTTAATCCTGTTTGTGTTAACAGCCTAGCTATTGCTGTGGAACCATGGCTTACAGAAGCCTAAGCAATTCTGTAATACTAACAGAGAAAAGACAAATTTATCATTTTGGATGGGAGGGTCATACGGAAAAGGTAGCATTTTGTGTATAGATCAGATTTGAAAAGATGCAGAGTAGTTATCACTTGGGTATTGCAAGCATAAAAACTCTTGCAGTAAACTAGCTTACAGAGGTTTTTTTTGCAGCGTCATTGCAGGGTTTTCTTTTGGTGATTGTAAACTTGTTCAGCGATGTTGGCTGCATTGAAAATGCAATTTTTGCAGATAAACTTGGGGAAAAACATAAAAGCATGATAGAAAGTCAGCTAGCCATCCTGGAAAATATGCTGCAGTTGTACAGCAGGCACTAATATTTATTTGCAATGATCTGAGAACTGTGTTTCTGTGTTCCTTTTTGACAGAACCTCCTATGGACCATTCTGATCTGGTTGCGGAGTTACTGAAAGAGTTATCAAACCATAATGAGAGAGTTGAGGAAAGAAAGGCTGCCCTGTATGAGCTCATGAAGTTAACTCAAGAAGAGTCTTTTGGTGTTTGGGACGAGCACTTCAAAACAATACTACTTTTGCTGCTTGAGACACTTGGAGATAAAGAGGTAAATTCAAATTAATCCAGTCAAGAATGTTAACAAAGCACATGGTTTTCTTTCAGTATCTTTGAAATTTGTGTGGGTTGTAGGAAGGGCACAAATTACAATTAGTCTTGAAAAACACATAACTGTGGAAATACAAAAATGGCATGAAGTCTGAATGCCCTGATGGTGAAAAGAGCATCAGTAATACTTACCTTCTCAAGTCTTCTTATTTGTCAGTTCTCATATGATAGATTAAATGAAACATTTTTCACTGGGATTCAAAGCTTATCTGTTAATAGCCCCTGGTGGAATTTAGAATATGAAAACGTCATGTGTGGCAAAGGATTTAAAAATATATTTCTAAAATACAGTAACACTCATTGTGTTGAGACTGAGTTCTGTGTAATTGTTCTCTACAAGGGCCATGTTTTTGAAATTACTGAGAATCAAAAGGACACTAATACTTGCTTTTGACTTAAAAAAAAAATTGTAAAAAAAAAATTCAAAAATGTATTTGCGTGATGTGATGCTAAAGGTTTTATCAGCACTTGTGAAGAGTAAAATTGTTTGCAACTTAACTTCTGGGTACCGTAAATAACTCGCATTAGCAGCATGTTTATGATATACCACCTGATTTATCTGCGGAAAGAAAGATCAAGAAGAGTGAGAAACTGAAATTTTTTTTTTTCTAGCTTTATTTGTTAACACTAGGTTCATACTGTATGTATGTGTAGAGCATAATCTGGTATTTTTCCACTATGAAGGACTTTTCTTGCTATTGAACAAATGTTTGTTTAAAGATACATAACTTATTTATTTCACTATTAAATCTTTAGCATGCAATTAGAGCTTTGGCATTAAAAGTTCTAAGAGAAATTCTAAGAAACCAGCCGGCAAGGTTCAAGAATTACGCAGAGCTCACAATCATGAAGACATTAGAAGCACATAAGGATCCTCATAAGGAGGTTAGTAATCAGTTATTCTGTTTGTCTGAGGTTTTGACAAATTACTGCAAAATGAAACAGCTGTCCAAAAAATGTTTGATAGTCAGATCTTACTGATGAAGTAATCTGTTTAATAATCAAGCATTTAGCTGTTACTAGTTGACATGGGTATGCAAGAAAAAAAAAGAACTGCAGCTTTATAAGCTCTCAAATGCTTATTAATATCAGCCCTAATAACAGTTGCCTTGGGTGCTATTCTTATTTTTTATTTATTCTTTCAATAGGTGGTGAGATCTGCTGAAGAAGCTGCTTCCATGCTGGCCACTTCCATTAGCCCAGATCAGTGCATCAAAGTTCTTTGTCCAATTATCCAAACTGCAGATTACCCCATTAATCTGGCTGCAATCAAAATGCAAACGAAAGTCATAGAAAGAGTATCTAAAGAAACCCTTACTCAGCTTCTACCAGAGATTGTGCCAGGTCTAATACAGGTAAGGAGAGAAGAAGGAAAAAAAAAGGCAAAAAAAAAAAAAGGGGTGGGGGTGGGGGGAGGGGAAGGGAAGGGAAACTGTATGTATAAGAATGGCAAAGACTTTTTAAAAATAGTATCACTTGGCTGCTATGACGGATTTTATTTGTCTGATAGCTGATGGCTGCTTTGACCCAAAATAACTCAGATAGTGGAAGCAAACTCTTTGGTTGGCAGGTAGCTAAATTATAACTGTGGTTAGGACTCAAAGGAAATCTCGGTAGGATATGAAGTGCTGGTTATAGTTAAGCTTTATAGGTACTTATAAGATAGGGGTGCTTTGTTGTTTATGTCTTCTTCCAAAGTGTAATCATTTAGTCTGAAATCGTCCATGTTGTATTTATGTATAATTGTAGGGTTTTATCAGTTGGGGTTTGGCAGAGGCAAGAAGAAAGCAGCAGTTGATCAGGGAAAGTTTAATAAAATGAGAAGGATATCAGAGGTTTCTCTGTCTTTAAAAATAAATGATCTCCCACCTTATCAAGAGCTAAGATAACGTTAATTTGCACGTGATGGATAAAGACTTTTCAGAGTTTGACAGCTGCATTCTGCAGATTTCTGTCTTTAATGGGTGTGATCCAGTCATACACCTGCAGGAAGGTAGAGGCAGAAAAGGGGCCCTCTGAGAAGAGGGTGTGAGAGAGACAGCTGGGCATGGGGTACTAGCAAAGTGGCAAAAGAAACAAAAATCATTAAGTAACGAGATGGGAGTTAACAAAAGAAACTTTGGCTGTTAAGAGAATACTTCTTTCAGAGTAAAGAAGCTCTAAATTGAGTGGTCTTCTGCTTTAAGTAAATACCTGTATAATCTAGAACAGTTTTGCTTGTGTACTCCCCTGTTGCATGACAGCAGGTCTGTTTTCGGTCTAACTTGTGAACAGGATTGTGTGGGTTTTAATTTCAGTCTGGAAAACGATTATCGATGGTGATAAATAAGCAGTGTGCTTTTTAAGCGCGTGCTCTGTATTTGCGTGTTTGGTTTTTTGTTGGAATGCTTCATTGGGCTACACTAGCATTCATTTACTGTGGACTTCAATGTATTATAGTAAATAACTAAATAGCTTTCTGAGACTTATAATCATTAACTGACAAGGTATTAATGTTAATTTTATTGCATTCTAGGGTTATGATAATTCAGAGAGCAGTGTTCGTAAGGCATGTGTTTTCTGCCTTGTAGCCATTCATGCAGTAATTGGTGATGAACTAAAACCCCATCTCAGTCAACTCACTGGCAGTAAAGTAAGTAAAAGATAGCATTTAAAGAAATCTTGGTTCATAATTGCATGTATGCATTTTGGTTGCAAGTGCCAGGATGTTTCATGAAAGTATATACTTGAATGAGAATATCAGGGCTACTGAAATCCTCTGAGGATTACTATAGCTTCATCATAAAATGTTCAAAACTGAAAATCCATAGATCTTTATTTATGCTAGGTTATGAATTTTAGCATTACGATAAATACTGAATTATGTTTCTTACTGCTGTTTAAAGCATTTAGTTAATGATTGCATCCCTGCTAGTGGTGATATATATACTCAGCATGGCTTTTCCTATCAGTATTTCTTGTCTTGTTTTTCATGCAAGTTCTGATTGCAAAGCAATAAATGTAATATGTAGACGCTACACACAGCAGTTTTATTTATTCTCCGTCCTTGTTATTTTACTTTCATCGGTCCTTTCAGTACTTCGAACTTGAAAATATAATAATAGTAATCAGTCTGTGGTCCTTTTTGGTTCAGGTTATTTATGATTTTATTGACATTTTTACATACAGTTTTTTTGCACACAGACAACTGTATGTTAATTGTGAATGTCTTTGTCCTTGGGAATAAAACAGGACAATTAATTTTGTGTATTTTTGAATAAGACAGTTGTATCTTAAAAATAGTCTCTGGCAGTGATTGTGTTGAATGTGATTCTAGACAATACTGGAAGCTTTAGTAAGTACCAGCATCAACAACTCTTAAGTATAGAGGCTTAAAACCTCAACATTAGCTTAAAGAAAAAAAATCAAAACCTACCTTATTTAGAACAGCATTGTAATTTGAGGAAAATATCCCATCTATCTTAATCAAGCTACCTTAGATCATTCTCTTCTTTACATCCTTAAAGAAGCTTGAGCAGTTTCCTTGTGAGAAATTTTACTGCGTGTGATGTTTTCGTTGGCAAGATTGTTACAGAATCACAGAATGATAGGGGTTGTAGGGACATTTGAATAAACTCTGTAATATAATCTTGCTTTTGGAGAAAAGAAAATGATTTAATGTCTCCTTTGTTGTACTGTTCCTGTAGTCTGTACAGTTTGCAAATACTAAACAAAGTGAATTTCTGGCTTAAATTTGCAGATGAAATTATTGAACCTTTACATCAAACGTGCACAAACAGGCTCTGGACCAGGGGATACAACAGCAGATATGTCTGGACAAAGCTAATGAAGCTGACAAGTTAACCAGGTCTCCTAAAGCAAGGGCAAGGCCCTCTTCAGTGAAAGGAAAATCCTTACATACAACTTCTGGAACTTTTTTCTTGTTTTTTTTCCCCTTTCTTTTGGTTTTGTTTTTTTTTGTTGTTGTTTTTTTTTCTTTAACCAACGGCTGTCTTCAGCCTGCATGTGACTGTTGCAATAGAATTATTCCAAATCCAAGGAAAAACAGTATTAACATCAGTTGATCAAAGCAGAATAAAATTTTAAAATAATCTAATCTATCCGTTATCCTGTTTGCAATCCTCTGTGTCTTCCCATTAACTTTTGCCAGTGTTATCGTATTAAAAAAAAAGATTTTTTTTTTAATGCTAATTAAAAAGGTATGCTTTAAGCTTCAGAAGTTAAAATATAAATTCTGTTGCTTTTATTCAGCTGCAGATAACATTACTTTTTTTATTGCTATTTTGTTTGAGTATCATGTCCTTCGCTAGAAACAAGAAGTGATGTGAAACAAGGCTGAACTAGTCTGAACTGCAGTGAGACTCGTTCACTGTGTTGGTGGTTCATCATCTTATTTACAGCTTGTTTGGGATATTCTGGAGATTGAGAAATACGCCTATAAAAAAAAAAAAAGCTGGATCGATCCAGTTCTGTAAAAGTGATATTGTTCATTGGTTGTATGTTTGTTGCATAAATAAGAATTTGGTGTGCGCAGTAGAGGGCTGGTACAACCAGTACCTCTTAATGTGGAAGACAGCCCTTTCAGGGTAGCATTGCCGACCTGGTGATAGTGTGGCAGTCTGCTTTTTAGCAGCAGAGTTAATGGTCACTTGATGGACGTGAACCATCCTTGTCACCTTTCGTTCTTCAAGCAGGATGCTTCAGAATGGAGTGCTCTGCCCAAGCATGCTCAGTATGTATTTATCTTTATCACTAGAATGTTTCCTCTCAACCTAATTGCTGGAACAAGTAGTCTTGTATTGTAACTCACATGGGATTTTATGACAACAGTGCAGAAAACTATTTATTCATTACCTTCCTAAAAGCACCAAGATTTTCTGCATTGAATTTAAATGGGGGGGAGGGAATAGTCACAAATGCTATGGATCTTGCCACCTTTTAATTTAAAAAAAAATATATATATTTTGGATGAGTTGGGAAAGCTGCACCAAATTATTTGCATGGTTTTCTTGAATAGCATCCTCAAGACCCATCTGGATTAAGGTGTGGAAATGTTTCCAGGGTTTGTTTTTCCATTTTTGAAAAAGAGTTAGTTTATTGTGAATAATGGTTCTTTGTATTTATGAACTTGATAATGGAAAGAGAACAAAGATCAAGTAAATGTGTCCCTAAATGTTGTCTTTTTCTTTTTTTTCTTTTTTCTTTTTTTTTTTGGTCTTGGATATAAGCAGCGAGCTAATTAACTGAGAACTGGGATGAAGCAGTGCACTTCCCAGGAACTTTTTTTTTCCTGCCTTTTTTTCCCTTTGACTGTGATGTTGTCTAGTTGTAGGAAATATATCCTGATAAGAGAGAAAAATAGCGGTGCCAAGGATGATGATCTATGCTAGGCTAAAATTCTCTCTACCTCTTCAGGGTGACTAATTTTTGACTGAGCTGCTGCATATAGCACCCGCTGGAAAAACTATCTGAAGAAAATCTTCTTTATTTTTTTTTCCCAAATTATCACTTAATGTGTATTCAAAACTCTGTTCTTCAACATTGCAACCAAATACCGTAAGAAACTACTTATACACTTTATTTGCTAGGAACCCCGAAAAGCAAAACTGAATAAAAATTAAGTCAGATGCTTGTAGTTACATGAAAGGTTGTTTTCACTTTAGCTTGAAGTGAATGCAATAGAAAGAGCTAAGATGTGTTTGTTAAAGAAGCAATGCCATGGCAGAGATTTATTTGGAGGAAAAGTTGTAGAAATATATGTAAAGACTTAAAACCAAGACTTATAACTCATCGCTAGCCCTATTTAGCAGCTACATCAAGAAAATAGTATCTCTTCTTTCTTTCCTTTGTTACGTTGTAACATCCTTGTTGTTTTCTACTGTTTAATTACATTGTGTATTTATAGTTCTATGCTTACCATTGTGCATATACTGGCAATAAAATGTACATAACATTACTTAAAAAATTAGCAATGTATACATTCTGGTTTTCTGTTTTATTTGTTCACATGCTATAAGAAAAATTATAAATGCAATTGGTACAACATTGGTTAAAAAAAAAAATTAATCTTCATGTTTTGTGTGTCCAAATGATGTTTCTTTATATGCTCTTGTTACTGAATCTGACTTGGCATTTGAGAACATGCTGTGAATATAGGTATGCTAGACAAAGATATTTTTTGGAAATTGAATAGAATCTTTAGGATTCTATTTCCTTCATCTAGGCAGGTTTCTTGTTTACTGTTTCTTTTATTTGTACATTATACATTGTTTGCATTTTATTTTTCTAATATTTCAAAAATATTTTTCAGTCTAGGGTCTTGTAGTTTATATTTTGAGTATACAAAAGGTCACTTAAAAAAAAAATTGCACAAATTCTAAGCTTAATAGAACCCTATGTTGTTCCTGCTTTTTCTACAGGTAACATTTATTTTCAGAGGATCGTTTCAAGATGACTGCTGTTGGTCATCTTTTTGAAGATGCTATTTCATACTGAAAAAATAAGTTATTGAAACATACAGTATATATTCTGGATGAACCTAATTTTTTTATGTGTAAACAAAAGTTGGTAAGAAAGAAATGGTTTTATCCCCTGTATGACTGAAATTTTTTGCTCGAGGTGGAGAGGGAGGAAGATACTTACACAAAGTTCCTCCCTCAGCTTTGCTTCTAAGCCATCTTTAAATGTTCTAAGTATGGAAATCCCATGTATTAAAAATCTAAATGCAATATATTTAAATGAATATTTTACTTATGGTATGACTAGTTCTGTTTCCAACAAAGATGGGGCTGCAATAGTGCATAGAATCTGTTTGTATTATGTGAAGCCATCACAATGTAAGAATTTGCAACAGAATTATTTCCACTGCAGCCAATTATCAGATTCACTGCATTGCTTTTTGCCTTCATTTCCTATATTATAAATACACATTAGCTCAGTTAAATTCGAGCAATGATTAGTCATGCCTTATGTTCCTGCTGGAGGTGGTTTCTCTAATGGATTAGCATAAAGATCTGGGAAAAACTAGGACAATTAGAAGTTGCTGTTCTTTCAGAAAGGGTTTCTTTATGTTCTTTCTAGTATTCTGTAAAGATAGGTCATTGCAATCATTTGAATACTGAAGTCTAATTCTTAAAGGTGTGTTTGGGCTCAAAAAAAGAGGAAGAAGGAAAGCAAGCTACATGCAGAATCAGGATAGGAAATGCATGTCTTGGATGTCTGACTTGGATGTCATTTGCTTTAAAGAATTTTGAGTAACACATGTTCAGCTGAAGTCTTAGCAAGGAAGTCGGGATGGTAAATGTAAATTGAAAGGAGAGCTGATTATGTAAATGTTCCTGAGTTTGGTTGCTTGCTTGTTTTTGAAGATAAAGGTTGGAACAGATTGAGTTGTGTTTATTATTTGTGGTCTGAGTCCCAAAGCAAGAAGCACAAACATTTGTATCCTGAAACACTTACATATTCTTAGTAGTTTCTGAGTGTTTAAACATATGAGTAAATTCACAGACATACAAATGTAAAAAGCTTATTGAGAATGCAGGCCAGAACTGATCACAGTTTAATTTTGAGTAAAAGAATTCACATTCTGAGTATGACATTTTCCCTTTGAAAATAAAGATAAAGTAATCTCGAGGAATAGATTTGTTGAATTATCCTACAGTTACTCCCTACCTCAGGGTAGTGAGAATGGTTCAGCTGGTTGTGGTAACTTTCACTGTGTCAGGTTGGGACGTAGCAAACACAAACATAGAACACAGTAAACATGAATATGATGGGGATAAATGGGCGGTTTGGGAACTGGAGGATTATCTACAGAAAGAAAACTGATGTTTTTTCCCCAATTAAAACAGTAAAACAATCAGTTTTGCAGTTGCAGTCTACTTCCAGGTAAAATAAAAGTCAATATTCATATTACATCCTCTAAAGAAAACTTAAATTTTCCCTGCTATGTTTTGTAATTGAGTCTTCCAACTCTCCAGAAGCATATACTTTAAAGATTTGCTTCATCTATTATAACTGTTTTCTTAAAGAGATTAAATTTTTTCTTTTTTGCTAAAACACAGAAGATTTTCAGTAATGTGGGAAGTTTGAGAAACTAATTTTGTTAGTGTGGCAACTGAAAAAAAAAAATCAAACGACTTTTTTTTTCTATATTGTGTATATGTTTGTATATTTAAGTATATTTTAAGACCTCAGGGTTCACAAGCTGTGCAGCTTTGATTGTCCCAGTTAAAGAAGTTTCTTCATTTGCTGATAGGATTTTAGGATAATAAGCACATTTACTGAGAAACATTTGCTAATAGGTAATTTCTGCTCAGAATGGCAACTATGTTTGTAAATTGCTGTTAAACAGTAACTCTTGGAAACTTTGAAATTTTGCAAGCAGTTTTGAATACTGTATGATTTCTATCAAATCTAAAAATTCTGTACTACTTGATGTATTTTAGGTAGATAGAAGTGATCCTAAAGAAGCCTATCTTGAGGAAGTAAGATTAGAAATAACACTGGACAGAAACACCTGGAAAATATCTTTCTTTGGTGGAAAAAATAATGTACCTGCATATAACTTTGATATCCAGACTTGTTACCATTGGCAGGAGGTAGAAAGGTAATTAAACTATATCTTAGGCATCAAAGTTTTACAAGTCTTCCATTTTTATTCTGCTTCCTGTTCTAGATGGTGCTATTGTCCCCTGGTGAAAATCTTTGGACCTCTATAAACTCATACAGAAATCAGTACTGGAGTCAGTTCTGTTAACTATAAAGGTAGTGCCTCTGTGTCCATGAAAGATTTATACCAGTAAAAACAAACATGTAGATTTACGTTAGGCAGTAGACAGATGTTCTCAAAAGTCAGCTAGTCTGGTTAGTTATTCCCTCACCGTCTATTCATCTCTGCCCACGGCAGAGCCAACAGAGTACCCTGTGGGAGCTCCCTTCATCTATTCCAGGCAAATCGCATTGGGGAACAATCTCAGGCTTGGTTTTCCAGCAGCACCTTGGGATCAGAAACTTCTGACTGAGATGCTGGCAAAAGTGAACATCTGTCCTGGGTACAAAAAAACCATTTCTTAGCACAGTTTGTTTAGCCTGAGCATATGTAGCCTGTGTTAAAATACCAGGGAAGACAAGGAAACTGTGATTTCAACTTGGTCTAAACAGCTGAAGTGCAAGCCTGTGGGGGAAACTGGATGTGTCTGTTTCAATTAGAATTGCAGATTAGCACGTTTTAAAATGCTTAATTAATCTATCCGCTTATCTGAAGTAATACACTTGAAAAGAAACTCTAATGGTATACAAGTGCAGAAAAGCCTCTTGTCTGGTAAAATAATAATTTCTGGCCTGTTATTTTCTTGTCCTTTCAGCACAACTTAAACTGATGCGGATAAAACATCTTTACACCATACTAAATGTCATTTTAGATGGTTGTATTTTATGTATAGAAATTCTGAGGTGTTTGATATGTTTTGATCTTTCAGATAACAGCTGTGGTCATGTTGGCCAACTATCGATTTGAACTATTTTACCCAGAGGAAATTACCTGTTTTCCCTAAGGCGTTGTCATGCATCACTATTTATATTGCTTGTATTTGCTTAAGAAGAGAATCTTAATTGGATTGTCCAGAAATTGTCAGATGAAACTTTCTAAAACCTTGCTTAGAAGTAAATGCTGGTATCATCAGAAGCTGCTCTTTCTCAGAAGTCTGTTATTGAGCCATTGCTTCTTGAACCGTGGAAGAAAGGAGATTTTTTGCCCTGTTAGGAAGTGGAAGACAACAGGGTTGTTACAGAATATGGGAAGAGAGACATGATATATATACTTAATTTAACCCCCTGTAAGTTGTAGCTCTTGTTCTTAAAAACCCCTTGTGGTTTACACTGTTTTTAGGAAGGGGATTTTCTTGGAAGGCAGAATATCTCGCTTTCTGCGTTGGGAATTAAGAGGAAAACGCTGATGTTGGAGCATTTTGTCCACAAAGCCAGGACAAGTGTGATGCTGGAAAATGTTAGACCTGGCAGAGAGTAAAGCTGCCTCAGAGCCTCAGGTAAAAGGGACTTTGTCCATGAGGAAGCAGAAGGAACTGAGCTGTCTTCTTCTGTGTCAGAACATGCAGGAAGCCTACATTGCTGCAGCAGTTTGCGAGTCCAAATACTGTGGGTTTTGGGCTATCGACTAAGGTGCACAGCAAGCATAGAATAGCAGAATAACAAACGCTTCAACTTGCCCACCTTTACAGACTTCTGAATCTTCTACAAAAAAACCCAACTGACTGCATCCTTTGACACAGCCGTAAAAACCTGCTAACTTAAGGTTTGATTCAGGTATGATGTGATGGGTTAAATCAAAATTTTCTCTGGCAATATTGCTGTCTAAATCTCTTTATGCCTACAAATGACCTCTGTATGATAGGTTCCTTTGCAAGCCTTAAAGGCTTCCTAGGAGGCAGCACAGAAGAAACAGAAGAAAGCAAAGGTACTACCTACCGTGCTTCCATCTCGTAAGATGTGAAGTCAGCAAGATGTTTATTCCTCAGCACCTCAATCACATCCTTGTAGATTCAGAAGCAGGTTATGTGAGGAATATGACTATGGAGGAGTAAATGACAGTAACACCCTGCAATGGAGACTTTCAGACTTTTTTTTAAAGGGGATAGATCCAACGAGGAAAGGAGCATACCCTGCATTCTTCAGAAAAAGCCAAACCTATGGTTTCTGTAAACTGACACTCAAGACAATGGAAGCAATCCATATTTCTCTTTTACGTATGAAGTTCTCTGAGTGCTTCATATCAAGGAGACACTGAAGTAAGTCCAAGCACGGCGTCTCCTATGTGTCTAATGTATCTCATCAAAGTGATCACAAGGAGCTGTTGAAGTATTTGGTGTGCTCAGTGCTGTTACGCATGCCATCCTGGGCAGATACCCTGACATGCGTTGCCTTGTCTCTGTGCTCTTAGTGTCCTAAGATTTCTACTGGAATTTAGGAGGTCTACCAAAAATGTTCTTTATGGTTTTTCCCATTTCTCCTCTTTTTTTTTTGTTGGCGGCCCTGCTTCTCAAGAGAAGTTCTGTACGACAGAAGGACTGGGAAATGCAGCAGTCCTTGCAGTGATTCAATGTTAAGGAGGCCCATTAGGATGTTTAAAACCATCCAACAATCCAGAATAAAGGTGGTAGGTGGACATGGAGAGTATGTGGGTATTCCTGCTTGTACTTTACTGCACTAAACAAAGCGTTGCTGTTTGCGGATTGTCTGTTAGCAGTGATTGCCACCTTCCGATGACCAGACAGGAATAGAACTGAGCTGGGTCCAATTCTTAATGCGTGGGGAGGCGTGTGGTGAGAACTGCAAGTCAGTGCAGCAATGGGTCACATAACAGAAGTTTTTCTTGCTTCTGATTGTTGCCTGACAGTGTTTTTAAGTTCATTATAGTAGTGGCAATGAATACAGTCCCCCCCACCAATGTATATAGGATACAGAGAGGTTGTGCATTCAAAAGTGTATACAAGGAAGGGCAAGAAATACATTTCGGCACCTTTCACATACATGTATGATGGATTCACAGCCCTTCCAAGCAGGGGCTATCACCTAGATGTGAGTACCTCACTGTTCTATAGTGATTTATGTGAACAGCGTTACTGACGTCTGGTTTGACAGGTATTTTCATTCCAAAGTTCCTTGCATTTGGCAGCAGCTGTGGCACAACCAAAAAGAGTGCAAAGACCAAACAGGACACATCAAAACAGAACTACTTTCTCCTCTATACTCTGTTCTGGGGCTGAAGTACGTAGGGATTGCTCTTGCATATGTACAAACCTGTCTTCTGAGTTTAAACTGATCTAGCATTTTAAGCACAACTAAAAATCATCACTGGACAGCAAAAACTTTCCTTTAAATATATTTTTCAGAATGTATACTGAATTTACCATGTCTTACATGGTACGTGATATGAGTTTTTCCATGTGTTGTTAACTGTAGGATCATTTTTACTTGCTAAAAGCAAAAAGCAAAGATGACATTCTGTGTATATAACCAGTTATAACAAATACTCAATGTCATTTGCTGTAGTTCTCAGAAGGGCAATCAGAAAACGAAGTTAGGAGTCTTATCGCTGTAAAAAGATTAGCAAATTGAGTGATGCCTTAGGAGAGCTCATCATTTTGGATGCTGCTCATGGAAAAATACAACAATTAAAAGCTTTCAGGTGCCATATGCTAAAATACTTGAAACTTCAGTGCAGACCCACCCGTTAGCAAAACATTTGCCTCCCCGCCTTAAATTTCAGGTTGGACTTCGCATGCCATACACAAGCCTTAAAGCACGAGATGTTTTAAATAAATAATGTCTTGTTGTTTGTGTATACAGTGCTCCTTTGCTGAGATCTGTTTTAGTACTTACTGGGCAGATTATAAAGCAAGAAACAAAAATAGCCCCTTAACAATAAACAGTACAAGGTAAAAAAACTCACCTTATTTATCCCCAAACTTGCAAGACCGTGTAACTACATACCTTTATGTCTAGAGGTTAGTCAAGGGCAGCAGGTGTGGGTGTGGGGAATATACAGTGCTTCAAGAGGCAAAATACCAGAATTAAATATAACCTGGGAAGTTTATCCTGACTAAAGCTATACTATACTTGAGGTTTTACCCATATATGGGTACGGGATATGGGTACCCATACCCATATACCCATATGTCTGCGACAAAGATCAATCGAAACACAAGACTGTAAAGAGAAGAAAGAAAAAAAAATACTGATTTTTTTTTTTGTAGTGTTTAATTTCAGTTTGAATAACAGCATCTTTCCTACATGTTCTGTCTAGTACTTTCCATACAAGGAACTCAAAGCTTCTATGAGTGATGTGTCAAGCATCTTGCCAACCCTTGGAGCGGAAAAAAAAAGGGGGGGCAATTTTTCCACAGTGCTTTTGCATGGGAGTACACAAGATTTGGTTCTGCTTTGCTTCTCTAAACAGACAGAACACTGGTCGTGGTGGGATATGATGGTTGGTAGCAGCAGCTTTTGTGGCTGCACTCTCAAGTTTGAAATAGTTTGCATACCGTGAGGGGTAGCTGTAACACAGGTCTTGAACTTCCGCCTTTTATAAGCAGCAGGTACTTAGAAACTGAGATCGGAGTAGCTTTCATCGTTTCACCTTCCTCTACTAATAAACACCCCATCCTCAGGGCAGTAGCTTTTTGGATATAACCAATGACTCGGTTATTTTTAGTCTGCATAAGCATAATACTTGAAAAATAAATTAAGGTAAGAAACCGAATGGGCACACTGGCTGTGACTGCTGCTGGGTTTTATTGCGGCTGACTCCTGTAGTCGGTACAGTCAAAGCTTTCTTAACAGCTGGGCAAGCTAATGGCAGAGAGGACTGAAATCGGAGAACTGAAGTAATTGGGCCTGACAGCACTCACTATCCACCCTCAAAACAGACGGGGTAAACCCAGGCCAGTAGCCTAATCTGCATCTGCTTGCCCGGGCTCCCCTGGGCTGGTTATTTTCAATGACAGCAAGTTGTCTGTCTTGACGTAAGAGCAAATCTAGGACTTCTGATACGTTGTGTTTGTGTTATTTAAAAATATCAAAATATATCAAAATTAATTCTACAGTAGATGGAAGTCTACTGTGTTAAAGATGAAAAATAGGAGTGCAGGTTTTTAGTATACGCACGGAGATGTATATGTGCGTATATATATAAAATAAAATAGGCTACTGATTAGTCTGGGATTCTCAATTGCTTTTGCTCACAAGTTCTCTCCTGGACTTCACAAAAAAGACTGATCAAAACTGCTGTGTTCCCACCTGCATTTTGACAAACCAGTATCTGTCAAAAGCAATGGGCTACTTTGGGCGGGGGGAGGGAAGTGCCTGATAATTTAAAGCCCCATGAGCTCTGTGGGATACGCATGGGGATGGCAGCTATTCTGTGTGAGGGACTGAAAGCCCTTCCAGTTAAGGGGAATCTGAGGTTTTATTCTTGCCATTTAATAGAAATACGAGTCAGAACAGAACAAAACAAATGCCTACTCCCTATGTGGGAAGCTCACGCCAGCTCCAAGGGAAGATTGTGAAAATGGGTTGAGGGGTGTGTAGTCCTTTTCTTGAGAAAAATCAGTGCAAAGGGCAATAGGGCCTGCAAGTGCAACGCACTGTAAACATTTGACATCTTTGCCTAAATCTAGCGCTGGAGACAGTGGTTTTATTTTCAGCTTGCCAGTAGATGGAGCAAGCTGGATAGCAGGATACATACTCTTTTTCTACGGTCATTGAGATCCAATTAATTTAATTATTTAAAAACAAAAATGCAGCAGTATCACTGGGACTCAGGCAGCCCTTTGTATCTGCTAGGAGAGTGCTTACTAAGAGTATTTAGTTACATGTAAACATGTAAGTGGTAAAACTAACCTTGAAAAGACTCCTCCAGCTCTCATCCTTGCCAGAGCAAAAATCAATCTGTGTACAGGAGCAGGTCTGTGTTATGGCAGCCCTCCTTCTTCAGGTACCTAGCTGTTCTTGGAAGATAATGATCTCTTAGAATCACTAAGCCAGCAGTCCCAACTCTTGTCTGCTTTTCTGCACAACGTCACATGTGGGTGTTTCTTTCTCTTCCCGTATTTACGGTTCCTTTTCTATTATTATTCTGGCCTTTGCATTTTGTTTAGGTGGTTTGATGTTGAATAGGAATGGTAAGTTAAAGGAGAACTGCCTCATGCTTTGGAAAAAAAACAACCAACAATGTTTATTTGAAGGCTTTTTTTTTTGACTGCTGGATATTACTATCACTCTAATAAGAAATAGTTCCTTTTTGTTTTGCTCTTTGATATTCTGATTTTCACAGCCTGAATGTTGTCACAATATTGGAATACCTTTTAAAAGTATCTTTTTATAGAATGAACTGCAGGGAACAAGCAATGTGTGCTTGTGTGGGGGTGGTGTTTAAAAAAAAAAACAAACAACAAAACAACAACAAAAAAAACAACCCACACAAAATCAGTGAATTCATATTTGTTGGTAGTCCTTCCTATTTCAAGCAGAATGGGTGCCCTCTGCAGGTAACTATTTTCAGATGAGGTTTTTGGATGTGTGCCCCCTTTTTATTTCTGAGCATCAAGGTCTTAGCGGGATCGACCAGTGCTATTTTGTGTGTTTTAAAGCAGATATTACAATCCTGGCTGCAAACCAGGCAAACAAATGGCACTGAGACACGAGAGCACCAAGCAGCTGGTTTGCATCCAAACATGGTTTTTCCCTAAAGTGTGTGCGTGCGAGGGGGTGGATGGGTGTTGGGAGTAAATATTTCCCCTGTGGTTTGACGGAGTTTTCATTGTTTTTTTTAAAAAAATTTTTTTTAATGGCAAGAAGGTAACTATAAAGCTGTACTCTGTAGTAGCCTGCCACTTGAACTTGTACAGAATGAACAGGCAAAAGGGATACAGTCTAAACACTACTGAGAAGGTATCTTGCTTGCCTTAAAAAGATTGTTGTATATTCCACCTTTTTTCTTTCTCTCTTCAGTCAGTCGTGCCTGAGCAGGTTATAGTGCTCAAGTACTCCCAGTGGACTGCGTAAACAGGGAGCTGTGTGTCTCTCTGAGGCAGAAGTGCTACGAAATTGCTCTTTCTCCTGGCTCTGTAACACACAGCTCTGCTCAGTGATGCTCTGACAGTGCAGAGGGAGGGGAGGAGATCAGCGGGGATGCTCGCGAGGTCTGAGCTGCACTTGATCTCACATCAGCTACTAACAAAGCCTTGCAGCTGGGCAGTAGCTAAAAAGGGCAGCAAAGTTGGGGAGCAGGAGAGTAGGTGGGGACCAACCAAGACTTCAGCTACCTGCCTCTTCTGGAGAGAGTGACACCAGCAAACTTGTTGGCAGCAGCTAAATAGAAAGGTGTGAGCCAAATTTAATCTTAATGTGTGTATTTGTTTTCTCTTTTCTCTCTCCCATTGCTGCAGTGACCATCTCTTAGCTGAGCACAACGCTTCATCTCATCCCAAAATGCTTTTCTGGCACAGCCAGCCTGAACACTATCACCATCACCAGTATCCCACCAGTAACAGCAGCTACCTGCGGTAAGAAAAGAATGGGGGCAATTTTAAATAATAATAATGATAATGCTGTAAGACACAAGAATGCAGACTGCACACCCTTTGCTAATTCACCAGTTCAAGCCTTCAAATAGAGCTGGTGATCATAAACCCTTTGAGAATAGTTTGAGCAGTACAGTCAGCACGGTGGAGATTTACTTTACTATAGCTCCACGATTTTCACAAACCATGCTACTGTATGTGTGTGCTAGTAACAGTAATAGGAATGTTTTACTGGTTAATGTGATATCTGATATCCACAGATGCGTTGTGGCAAGCTTGTGGCAAGCAGGTCGAGGGAGGTCATCCTCCCCCTCTACCCTGGTGAGGCCACACCTGGAGTACTGTGTCCAGTTCTGGGCTCCCCGGTTCAAGGACAGGGAACTGCTGGAGAGGGTACAGCAAAGGGCTACCAAGATGATTAGGGGACTGGAACACCTCTCTTACGAAGAAAGGCTGAGGAACTTGGGTCTCGTCAGTCTGGAAAAAAGATGACTGAGGGGGGATCTTATCAACGCTTATAAATACTTAAAGGGTGGGTGTCAGGAGGATGGGGCCAGGCTCTTTTCAGTGGTGCCTGGCAACAGGACAAGAGGTAACGGGCACAAACTTGAGCATAGGAAGTTCCACTTAAACATGAGGAAGAACTTCTTTACTTTGAGGGTGGCAGAGCACTGGAACAGGCTGCCCAGGGAGGTGGCGGAGTCTCCGTCTCTGGAGACATTCAAAACCTGCCTGGACACGTTCCTGTGTAACCTGCTCTAGGTGACCCTGCTCTGGCAGGGGGGTTGGACTAGATGATCTCCAGAGGTCCCTTCCAACCCCTACCATTCTGTGATTCTGTGTTAATTTTTTGTTTCTTTCTCAAATTACATTCACAGTCTGTTTACATGAAGTAATACAGACTTATAAGTACCTTGATGTTTCATGTCTACTTTGATTACTTGCTAAAGCTCAGCTGACCTGCAGGATCAGGACTATGGGCTGCTTATCGGTCCAGGCACGCTGACCAAACACTTTGCATTGAAATTCTGATGCAATATATAGCTTATTGCATCAGCACATTCCTGTGAGCTACGAACTTACTTTACCTCTTCATGACTAAAATATTATTTGTGTACAGCATTCAAATTTTTCTTATAATTAAGAATGATTATGCTTTGACAAGAGCTATCCAGATAATCTTGATGTTAATAGTTTCAATTTATAATGTGGTTCACTCTCTGTATTAAACTTTAGCTTATTACTTTTTGGCTAAATACAATGTACGTAAGCATCATAGTGTTTAATCATCTACTTTGATAAGGCTTTTTGTACGTTGGTAGTCTCACACCTATTGCTGTATCACCACATCTGCTTTTGTAGAATTGTTGAGTAGCACATTTTTATTAGAAACGTGTTAAGTTTTAGGTTTAAAAAGAGCAAAGGAATTGAGGCTATATTTGGGTTCCAAAGTGTGAAACTAATGAAACTGCAGTGGAGTTTTATGAAAATTAATCCATTTCAAGACAAAGTTCAGGGTGACCTGAAATTTAGATTGGCTAATGTGAGTATGTAGCAAACACAGCCCTGCTTCTGTTGACTTCAGGCAGTCAAACAGAAATGAAGAACGGGTGCTGGAGTTCCCTGACGCAACCCTGTTCATAAGCAACGTGCACAGTTCCCAGTGCAAAAGGAACCAAAGAGCAAGGGAAAGTGAGGATGTCCACGTGCGACTCCGGTTCCCCCCCTTCTTCAGCCTCCGTTCAGCCTAGAGGAGGTGTGTCCCCTTTGGTGCTCTCTCAGGGCCCGTTTTCACCATGTCCTTGTTCTGTCTTCATTGCTTCCCTGTATTTGCTTCTGTTTCACCACCCTTATCTAAAAATCTGCCACTCAGTCCCTCTGAAGTTACTCTTCCCACACACTTTTGAGCACCTGCCTTTAGGTTTGGATGGCAGCATGCATCTGTGCTTTGGTATTGAAATACAACGGCGGGGAGACAATTCCATAAATTAAGGGTAGTGTACAGGTGCTAACAAGATTGGCCCCTGAGGCTGATTACCATAAGCAGAAAGGATACAAACCAGTTCAGGCACTAGTTTTCAGTCTGGTCATAATAATCAAGTTGCTCGGCCCTTGTCCTCAGTGCTTCCACACTTCAGTCCCGCGTCTGGACATCAATAAGAGTTATATAGAAACAGCAATTGACTTCAGGGGAGGATGCCAGCCAGCATTAGTGAAGAGCAGATGGAGAAAGGGGTGTCCCAGGATCCCCTCTCCTCCATCCCAGTAAAACTGTACTTAGAAACATTTATGCAGACATATTTTCAAAATCAGGCTCCCACTGCATTCACTTGCTCTCTGTTATATCGAGTCTCCAATTCCAATCGGTGGGTCTGGTGACCAGTATGCAGAAATGGAACGGCAGGGCCACAGGGAATGTCATCTCTGACAAGTCAGGCTTGTGGATTTGACCTGCTCAGAGGGTTTTAGAAGCGATTTGAGATTTCAAAGTGCTCAACTCCTGTTTTAGACAATCCCACCAGGCAAGTAGAAAGTTTTGAATGCTTTTCATGTAGGCAAAGCTTGGAAGAGAGCCAGGAGGAAAGTGGTATCATTCTATGAAGCATACAGAGTCGTCTGTCCTGTGGCCTCTGCTCTCAGCCTTACTGATAAGCAAATATTTACAATTTAGGCACAAATTCTGCAATCTCGTCCTCAAAACAGGCTCACATGCCTAACTTGTAGGACTCTGCATGGGCCTTATATTGTCTATGTTGCAGAATAAGAATTTCATTAGGAAAAGAGCATAAAAAATGTACCATATGCGCATAGTATGGGGATTTTCAATCATTCCTATTCGGTTAAGCCCACTCTAGTTTTCTGTAGAATACAGACAGCATCAAAATACAGACAATATTTCCAGTCAAGACTGTTTGCTGCTCATCAAGAATAAGAACAACTTTACTTTTGTAATAGAAATCAGTAGTCTTTATTTGCTTAGACTTTAAAATACCTTCAACTTGACTCTACTCACCCTAAGGGCAATTATAAGCGTAGCAACAAATCACCCCGAAAGTTAAATTATGGGAAGGCTAACAGAAAAATTATGATTAAAAATGCTATGGGAGCTGCTACCATTCGTACTGCAATATGCAGAACGTCAAATGTAGGCATTAAAAAAAACACAAGGCAAGTTTAAAAACTGAAAAATAAAATAGAAAAATTTTTGTTTTCAAGTTTTCTGTTTGTAATCACTACCTGCCTAAAGATATTTTTAAACTCTTTTGGCAAAAGTTGAGAACACGGCATCATAATCACAAAAACTAGAAATTTAGGTTGAGTACTTGAGCTGATTTGCTCTGAAACTACAACTCCGTACATTGGAGTGGCTAGATCTGCCTGGAAAGCGGCGTTTGTGTGCACTGCTGATCCTCAGCAGATGATTTGGGAATGGGACTGATCGAGGAACCTGCCCCAAAGAAAGCAAACACATCGCAGGCCTATACTTTAAAAACAACAGAAACTAAGCCAACACCACAAACCTCTACAGAAAACTTGTTGTAAATTAGCCAGGGATACAACTAATGCTAAAGAAAGAGATATGCACTGTAATACTCATGTATTTTTACAGAAAAAGGACACTTTGTGTCCTAAAACAGCTAAAGATAACATCTTCAGAAATGCTGTCAGTTTGCTTATCATGGAGAAGCTTTACCCAACTTTTAAAGACTGAACTGCAAGAAGATGGGTCTTACTGTATCCACTCAAGATACCCTCCACAGAGGTTGGAATTTATGTCACAAGGAAGCAATTCCCAGCATAAAAATCATCAATTTGTGATCTTGTAACTGCTATGTAGCTATGTTAATGTAAGTACAGCAAGCAGATAAACCAGTTTTGCTACACATAAATCAAACTGTATCTGGCTTCTCTGGTTTTGGATCCTGTCTTACCTCTCTTGACTGTCAGAAGCAGAAAGTGCGCTACTTTGAGTTTTCCACAAATCATCGCTTTCTGTCATATCACTTACAAAAGTGGTTTTTTGAGTAATTTATGCTACCTTACTTGTATAAAGTCTACTTTAGGTCTACAAATGTCCATTTAGGGTAAGGTTAAAGTTTTCAATTAAAACTCTGTAATTCTGCAATAATAGGAGTTTAAGCTAACTTTGTAGTCATTACTGTTGTATGCTGAATAATGCCTGCTAATTTATTAACTGGACCATAAGCATCCCATAACAGTCACTGAAATTAATCAATGTCATCATGTGGGTTGTTATTCCTCTTCAGAAGTGTTAACAAGTATTTCCGTCCTAAAAATAAATTAATGAATTCAGGGTATTGTTTTTGTCAGGCTTAAAAGAGATATTTTGCCTGTGGCAGTTTCAGTTCTTCTCGCTAAAAGCTGTAACTTGGTAGCTGGTGCCTATGCTAGTGACTTGCCCTCTTCATAAATTTCGCTTTTTTTCAGTTTCCTTTTATATGCAGATGAATTTTTCATCTGTCCACAGACAGGCAGAGCACTCACGTCAATTACAGCAGCAAAAATATCAGTACCGTTTTCTGGAGAAGCTGGCAGTCCAATCTTAACTTACAAATTGCCTTTAAAAATCATAATATGTGTGCTTCTCTTTATCTTTCAGGGTGTCGTATGTACATTTTGAACAACAGCTAGTATTTTGTTAATCATTCATGAAGTTAGGGCCTTCCTGACTTGTATCTTTTGAAAAACTTGTGCAATTGTACTTAAAGCATGTAACTAAATGATCAAAATACATTTTACACTCTCAATACTTTTCTGTAGTTTGCTCACCGGGTGTATTATTTTAATGAAACTTCTCAAAAAAATATTTAACAATCTTCTGAATGATTAACAATTGAGTTTTTCTGAGAACCTTTCTTTACATGAAGTCGTGGGTTACTTACCCTATGAGCACCCCCTCCACAGACCAAGTATTTTATGACCAGAGGGGGCAGGATTAAAATCTAAACCTCTGGCAGTTACAGTTCTTCCCTGCACCCCCCCATGGCTCTTCCAACTGCCAGCTGATTACAATCAGTACGAATTATTTATTAAAAGCCTCTTGAATCTTTTCCATGGATAATATAATAAATTCGAGTAACAGTATAAAACCAAGATACTTGATAATTTTTACAAAACATAAATTCATATCCGAGAAAGTCAACTTTGGTGCTACTTGAATACAGCTGCATTTAACTTGGCTTTGCCTTTTACAGGAGAGGAAGGCAGCATTAATGCAACTGAAAACCTATACAAAATGGTCTTAAGGTGTGATAAAATGGGCCAAGAAACAAGTGAAAGGCCAGACAAAATTGAGGAAATGAATACTAAGCAAAGAAAATTCTTTACAGGTAGTGTACTTCTTGCACCTTACCACAGGTGGATGGAGCTTAACGTGAAGATGATATTACCTGTATCTGCTTGCTGTATGTCCATTTCCAGCAGCTTCCTTCTAGCAATTAGGTGATCAAAGGGCCCTAACCTGAGAGTATGTTCCTCTGAGCTCCAGCCATTTTTGAGTTAGTCCTGCCTGCAGGTGCCACGTGAGCCTTCATATTTGTGAACAGCTTTGTTTTAACAAGCTGGAGATCTTGAATCCAGGATGCAAAGGTGATAAGATTTCGTTCCTCACATTAAGTAATGTACTTATAGTGTATGTTAGGTAGTATACTGAAGTATTTTTATGCCTGGAATGACTGCAGGTCTCTCTGTCTTATCTATCTCCCCATCGAATTGAAGACTGTCTTTCAGACTGCGACGGGTTTGGAGTCTTTTGGGCAGGCTCCTCAGGGGTTTTTGGACAACACTGCAGGTCAAGGGAAGGCGAAGTGAACCGCTTTCCTTCCTATTACCTTTTTTCTCTTCTCGGAATAAGAAGCTGACTCCCTGGAATGTAAAAAAACTTTTGCCTTACGAGCTTAACAGGGCTGGGAAAGGCACAGGCTGGGTCCTACCCCTCGCCGGCGGCCATTATTACCTCGGCCTGGGGAGCTGCCGGGCCGCGGGCCTCTGCCCAGGGAGGCTGTGGCGAAGCACACGGCCCGTTATACGAGCTCCGACCAGCACCCGGAGTTACAGCCCCGGAGGCGGGGGAAGAAACCGGCCCCTTACGGCTCCCAGCGCCGCCGCCGCAGCCCGCCCTTGCGGAGCCCGGACGCCAGTTCCTGCCCGCCTTCCGTTTCCGGGAGATGCCACGGCGGAGCGCTGCACGACGGGCCCCGGGGCGGGGCTCCGGAGTGGTCCGTCACCCGGTGACGTCGCCTGGCGTGAGGAAGTGCCCGCTCATTGGCTGGGCTTTCCCCCCCACCTCATTCCCTCCCTGCTCCCCTCCCATTGGGCCCTTCGGCGGAGCCCAGCCAATCGGCGTCCCCAGCCGCGGGAAGGCCCTGCCCCGGGGCAGCCACTCGGGGGTGGAAGTGGCCGCCATGTTGGCGTGAGCGGCGGCCGTTACAGCCGTTAGAGCCGCGCGGGGCGGGCGGCGGCGGCTCCCCGGCGGGGCCGTAGTGGCGGCGGGTGCCCGCGCTGCTGCTGCCGCCGCAGCCGCCGCCTCCGCCCTCTGAATGATGCGGCGGGAGGCGCCGCTGGGCTGGGTGGCAGAAGCAGCGGCGGCCCGGGGCAGCGTCCGGTCGGAGGCGGCGGGGAAGAGCGCGGCGGAGGAGGAGGAGGAGACGGCGGCCGCCCGGTCCCCGGCCCCCCGCGGCGGCCGGGCGAGCGCAGGATGCTGAGAGCCACCCCGCGCCCTGGTCGCGCCGCGGGGAAAGGGCCCCCCCGGGGCTGAACGCGGACTCCCCCGCACCCCTGCACGCTTCCCTCCATCCCCCTTCTCTCTTCCCGCCTCCTTCAGCCCCTCACTCTCTCCTGGCGCCGCCTCCCGGCGGAGCAGCAGCGGCGGCTCCGGGGCTGAGCGGCTCCTCCCCGTCCGGCTCCTCCCGCGGCGGCGCGGGAGCGTGGGGGGCGGCGGAAGATGGCGTGGGTGCTGAAGATGGATGAAGTGATCGAGTCTGGGCTGGTGCACGACTTCGACGCCAGCCTCTCCGGCATCGGGCAGGAGCTGGGAGCCGGTGCCTACAGCATGAGGTAACTCCTCACCTCAGGGGGAGGGAGCGGTGAGTGCCGCGTCCCGACCGGGGCCTCCTCGGGCCGCCCTGCCCTGCCCGCGCCGTTGGGCAGGGAGCGCGGGAAGGAGCTGCTCCCCCCCACGACTTCTTCTCTCTGTATTTTTATCCCTCCGGCTCCTGGAGGCTCTTCCCGAGGAGCGGGACGTGGCGGAGGCCGGCCCGGTGTGGCCGCCTCTTCCCCGGTGTCGGCCGCTGTGCGCTCGGCACGGCGTGAAGGGGCTGCCCCGGCGGGTCTGCCGCCTTGCTCGACCCTGCTGCTGGCGGCCGGCCCTCGGGAAGGGCGGGCTGCTGCCGCTGCTTAGCCTGGGATGCTTTTGCCCTACGCGTGTCGTCTCTACCGTAAAAATGGCATTTTGCTCTCCCTTGGCTGTCGTAATTGGCCCCCGTGTTTCAGAAGAGAATCATCTACTCGGCGAATATAGGCCTGATTCATAATTCTGTAACGTTTAAAAAACGTTCTTTCTCGAGCAAGTAAACGTTGTGGTAGTAAATGGGGTAGTAGTACGGTTGTACTTTAAATGGTCTATTTATTTCTTACTTCTGGGTAGTATGAGCCTTTAGTGACGTTTTTCTTTTTTTTTCTTCTTCTTCTTTTCCTGCTTTGTAGCTCTCTCTGTTCTTAATCAACTTGGGGCAGTTTCTTTACCTTTTGATGTTTTCTAGGTTTTACAGTAAAAGTGTTTAAGTAGCGTTTGGGTGTGCTCTTTCAAAGTTGAGATAAAACTGTACCTGTTTGAAATAAGTACATTATCTCAGTTACGGGCAGAATGTGCAGATTCCTGAGCGACTTCCTAGAGTGAAAAAGGGAAACTGCTTTGGAGACACTGGGAGACATTTTAGTCTAGGGTTTTTGACAGGATTAGTCGGTATTTTGGGAGTCCGGAGAGGTAAAATGCTGGCATTTGGTAGTTTTGGTGGCCTAGCCTGTGTGGAAGACGCGTTCTCTCTCAGGGTTTCCTGAAACTTGGAGGCCACCACAAGTTTCAGCTATTATATATATTTTAAGGTAGTACTTCCCAGGTGACATGTTAGAACTGCACTGTATTTGTTCGAAGTTATAAATAAAGGTTTCAGATTAATAGAAATGAGAACCCTTTTGCTAGTATTTGGGATTGTGAACTTGGCAGGTTTGTGGTGGGAAATGTATTTGATGGGGATTTTGTTTTGTGTGGAGTTTGATTATTTATTTTTTTAAATAAAAAATAACTTTGAGAACTTTCTAGTTTAGAGAATAAGGTGATTCACCTCTCTTCCTGAGAATACTCCTCATTTTATATTCAGCTTATCTGGATTTTATTCAACTTCTGTCCCATTTCTGTCTTTGTCAAGTGAACATTCGTCCCACAAAGTGGTGTGCCAGTTCTTGTGGGCAACTGTTGGATGGCTTCTCAGCATTCAGCGTCTGGTTATCTTTTCCTTGTGCAAACACCAGTGGATAATGCATAGGGTCCTGTTCAAGAACTGTTCTTCCTTCTCTATTGTGATCCAGTTCTTTTTAGGATTAGAAGTCTTGAGTTTTGGCTAGGATGGCTTTTTAAAGTCTTCCGTTTCTTTTTATAGACTTGATTTCTCCTCTAGTAATGCACACTGTTTAGTTCCTTGAAACTTTAAGAATTGTAATCTTTACTGTTGTTGGGTAGATTGTTTCTTCTGCTTGTATCATCCTTTTAAGATGGGCAGCAATCCTAAGCGGTTTTTTAGTTACGTATACCTGCATATTAGGGTATTTCGAAGTACCACAAAAAGAGCTGCAGCAGTTAAAAAGCTTTTAAAAAGTATGTTGCATAAGCAAAGCTATACATTAGGCTTAAAACTGGTTGCATACTTTGTGATGAGATGCAAGTATTTTTGGAACACATGCTAATACTATTTGTAACTTTAGTCTCTGAACATATAGTTAAAGGGATCACCTAATTGCAGTTAGTGTTTGCTGGATTCAGAGTAACGTCAGCAAGTGTGTTAGTTTGTGTATCGCTTAGATTTCTACTTCAGGGAAGTCATGGCCTGTTAAGTGATGTGAGAGGGCAAAACTAAGAAGTGGCGTAGCATGAGGAGTGAAGATACTGCTCTGTCACTGTTTTGTGTGCCAGTAGAAGCTAGTTGCTATCCCTTTTCGTAAGGAAGTGACAAGTAGAAGAAAAAGAAATATTGTCTGGAGCAGAATGTTGGGAGAGCTCTCCAATCTATATGACCCTGCATTTTGCTATAAAGACCTGCGTATAAACCTTTTGCCTATTAGAGCTGTATATTGTATACTCAATTCTGTGGCCCCTATAGGGTTCTGTAGCTGATGCTTCCTTGAGTTGATGATTAGTCAATGCCCTGGAGTAGAATATGCAGCATTACTCTTGTGTTTATTCTTATTAAGAAAACAGCTCATGTCCATTGACCAGTAACCGTAGTTTTTTTTAAAAGGAGGCTAACTGGACAAAATTTCCCTGCAGATTCATGTGGTTCAAAATAGTACTCAAAATTTCCTTAAAATCTTGAAACACAGTTTTTCTGATTGCTGTTCTAACATCTCATGCAATAAGAAACGGCCTATAAGTGCAAAATTCAGTTCAGTTGGTAATAATTAATTGCCAGATGTGTCAAATAACCCCCTCTTGGAAACCTGTATAAAAGCATGGGACCTTTAGTGATAGCGAGTTTTGAGTGTTGCTGTTAACTTCGGTTGGTAATGATAACCATTGTGTAGATTTAAGACTGACTCAGTGATTTTGTACAAATCCATCATAATATCCATTGTAACACATCCAGAATTGTGCAATTTTTATGACTGCTGATCATTGCTATGAACTGTTAAAAAATGGAGGCTGTATCATTGAAAAAATAAGTTTCAGGAACTGCCTGCCACTTCTCTAGCATAATTCCATTTTTTGTGTAATGAGGTATTTGATTAATGAATTGATTTGAATTAAGTTAAATGAGCATTAATATAAAGACAGATACCTTAATGACTGAATTTTTATGTGTAATTTGGAAGCTTAGAATATGGATTTATTTAAATACTTGCAATTCCAGTGGTATTTGTAGTGCTAAAATTGAAGTCTGTCGTTGGGGAACTTGAGGGCTGTTTCACGAGTAGCTATTTGGGTACATATTTCTAGATTAAAACCTGAAGTTTGTTTAGCAAAATTGAAAAAGATGACTCTTGGTTCTGAAATGAGAAAGTGTATATGAAAGACAGTATAAAAATACATCCAGACAATCTTCCATTTTGGTCAAATCAAGTCAGTTTGACTCTGCTGCCTCTCCCAAATGCCTGGAAGCCTCTTTGGAGAATGGAGCTGGCTGCTGCCTTGGTTGCAGAGAACAGAAACCTACTACAGCGAGTCTTGTTTCCTTACTGTGCTGTGGAGAGCCTTGGATGGTGAGGGAACTTTGTGTATCAACTCTGCTCCAAAGTCTACCCTAAAGTAACTCTTCAGGTGGTCTGTTAGGATTTGGGGGACTGTTGTCTTAGAACTTACAGTTTTCTTTTCAGGTAGAGAAGAAAGGGAGGGTGTTTTCTTTTAACGGCTTTTGGGACCCTGACATCCTTTTTTTGGCTTCTGATGAAGCTGATTGGATCATGACAGTTACCGTCTTAACTTTATAGTTACTTTGCAAAAATAAAAAAATTGAGTTATCTCATGCAGGCCCTGTTTTCCTTGTGGCTGCTGTTACTTTCTGACAGACAAAATAACTGTTTGTGCCTCCCCTAAGGCCTCCCACGCTTTTGAGACTCTGCTACTGGTTATGTTGTGGCTTTTTTTTTGTTTTTTTAAGAGGAGTGCTTATTTAAGGTGTCCTGAAATTTTTTTCTTTTTCTTTTCTTTCCTTTTTTTTAAATGAAGATGTACACAGTATTTTCTGCAGAATACTTTTAAAAACTTCTGTTGCAGTGGTCTGTTCAATTTTTAGTTATTGCACTGTAGAAAAATTAATTTTCACTGACATCTAGACTCTGTAAAACTAAATTTTATGTACTCATTAGAATTAGAACTTGATTCTTTGTGCAGGCACACAAATATGTAAATACCTGTCAGGAAATAGGCATTTGAGGAAAAAGAAAATACACAAACCTAAACCTCCTCACTTTGTTACCACGGATAAAACATCTTGAAAGACAAACCTCATATTCTAGATCACTGATGTTCATTTTTGTTTTTTTCCCCTTTCCTTCTTCCCAGTTTAATGTGTGAATACGTTTCAAATTTAATTATTAAGGAAACTTAATTCTTAAGGACTGTAATTCTTCAGTTTAATTCTTAAGGAAAAGACTCTTCAGGTTGCGTAACTATCTTCTCTTTTCCCCTCTCACCTCTTATGGTGGATGGATGTGCGGGATTGAGAACAGGGCAGCAAGTTTACCCTCATTTATGCTAGATGTATTACTACCGCTGAGGAGAAATCTGTACTATAGCTGCTGCAAATTAGAGCAGCTGCCTGACCTCCCTGTGTCAGAGGAGTGGATGGAGAACCAGGGATTTGTAATCATGAATTTTCCGTGGTACCTTCAAGAGCTTAGGAAGACACAAGTTTTGGTGGTGGGATTTTTGTTCCTCCTTTGATTGTTTTTTGCGCCGGACTCCCCATAAGTTGAGCCCTTTAACGAGCTGATGGGTTGTAGGATTCCCAGGAACAGCATTACATTTGCACACATTTTCTCATTCAGGTTGCAATTCTTGACCACTTCTTCAGAGGAAGTTTGTATTTTTCCCAGCAGCTACTTCCAAGGGTGTCGTCTTGCATCAGTCTTGCTTTTGTGGATGCGGGGAAAGTGTTAGGAAGTATCATCTCTCCCATTCCCTTACATTTTCCTGTGGCTTGTTCAAACCTCTTAACAATGCAGAGCTTGTCTTTGAGATCATAACTAATTCAAATACTGCCTGAGAAACATTTTTCTCAAGTTATTTGTTCTTGTAAACCATGCTTTAAAGTTTCAAAAGACCTGCATGTTCTTGGATGCTTTAGTACCCACACCCAAAAGTACACAACCAGAAGACAGATAATGCAGATGATTGATAGAATGTCACTTTGAATTTTCATGACATACTAGTTCCTGTTCTTGTAAGGACAGGAGGGTCTTCATTTATTTTGTGACCCTATTATTATTAGGTATGTTTTGCCTTTTTTTTCTTCCCCAAAATGCTTCAGAAAGTGATGAAAATAGGGCTTTAAATTTGGAAGGAAGGTGATTTTTGTGGCTGACAAACACATCTCACGAGCATGGAAGAAGGATAACGTAAAGTTTTCTTGGTGGTCTTATATTATGCTCATGTAGGCTGCATAATATAGGGTAGTTTATCATATGTGATCCATCCCACTGGATGCTTTCGTTCAAGTGTTAACATGGACCTTTCTTCCTCTTCTAAGCCTTCCTGCTTTTGTATGGTGAAGTTTCATTTATGCACCACTTCTGTAGCATAGCTAGCTCAGATTGGGTGTTGGTCATGTGTGTAATAAAGACTGTTTCTGTTTTTCTGAGAAATTTTTCTCCTCCGTCTAGGAATAAAGAATACTTTCAGTTGAATGCTTTAGATAACAAATTGTGAGGGACTGAGATAAGACTTTTCTTACTGGAGCTAATAGTTTCAAAAATTTGGAGTTCCTTCCATCCGGAGCCATAAACCCTGATAGATCTGCTTTTTCAAATGATATGAAGAAGTCTTAACAAAAGATGCTACTTCTTCAAAACATTGCTGTTTTTTACCTCATCTTGTTTGTAATAGTCCGAAGTTCACTTAAATGAGACAAGTGAAGTAAATTAGTATTTTACTTCACAAGATCAAAAGTTATTAGTGGCAGAAAAAGAAAAGTATCAGTCCCTTAAAGCTCTTTTCTCCTGTAGCCTGAAATAATTACAACAGTAGCTATTTTGGAGAACTTATTTTTCCCTCCATCTGGGCAACTCTGCCAGTGGGTGCTTCAGTTCAGGTAAGAGATTCTTTGCCATGTTAAATAACCTGAGCAAAGCTGTCAGTAAAAGTGCCTGTCACTAATCTGCATTGGGCCAGCACAAATCAAATTTCACCAGGTGAGCAGGAAAATGACTAAAGGATGCTGAAGTATACATAAACGTGGAGGCTCCCAGTGACTTCCTGGGGGGCAGATTAGTTGCCCTGACAGGCCATTGGCTCATTATAAATGTATAAATTGTATCTGGGATCTGAGGAAGAAAAGCAAGAACTGAGAAGGCTGACCTGCCTCCTGTTTTGTTTTGTGTGGGTGTTGTTTTTTTTTTCTGGGGGGGGTGGGGGGTGGGGGGGTGGTGTGTCTTATAATAGAATCAGTATAAAATTAGAGGTGGTAAAAAGACTGTCACTTAGGATCTCTGTAGTTTTTAGGAACATGATCTACATAATAGCACGTATAAAATGGAGTTTATCACTTACAAGATACTTTTCTTCAGTGTAAGTAAAGAGGACTATTAACAGACCAAATTTCTGGTTCCTACTCTGAATTGTGAGTACAGCTGGCATCTTTTCTTCAGCTGTGCTGTGTGAGCGCTGAATTTTATTTGTAGAAAATGCTTGTCAGTGTGAAATTAGGATGGTCCCTATTTGAACTAATATAAGAATAAACAACAGGGGATTTGGACCTCAAAGAACTGGGAGGAATGCTCTCTGTATTCTTGTATTTCTCAAAGCTGCACTTTTCTAATGATTTCCAAGGTAAACATAGACATTAGCAATTTATTCCCCGATTCTATTATCCCTATTACTGCCAGTCATGAGGAGGGAAATGGGCTTAACTCGTTATGCCTGCCCTCAAGTTATGTTTGGTAGGATGGTGGTTTCTCCACAGTAGGAATTTTATCAGCTGCTTTTACCATCCTCAGTTGTGTAGCTTTGTGTTGGGCTGTGCTATGAACTGACAGAGATCCCAACATAGCCCAGGAAGATATTTTGTAGAGGGGAAGGGGAGGGAAGGAGCAGCTCACGGGGTAGAAATTCTTTATGCCAGTACTGCCCAGAAGACCTTTTGCATTGCTGAACCATAGGCTCACAGGTATCAAATAAAACTGGTTATCCTCTGTTGCTGTACCACGGTGACTGAAGGATAGACCAGTCGCTTCATAGCAGCTTCCTTGTTGAAAGTCAGAAAAGATAGATGACTTTTTTTTTTTAAGAGGAATTAATAGTTGGTTCTAAATCAGTCAACATTTCTTGATCACTGGCACTTTAAAATATTTTATTCATACATTACTGACTGTTTTTAATTGCCTGCAGCTTTTATGTGTTTTTAGATGGGAACAAGTGTATGCTTAAATGTGAATACACTATTTCATTCTTTGTGAGTGAACAAATCAAAATGTTATTTAAATGGTATTTATTTTAAGACAGTCTAGGAAGGAGTTTTAAATTGCATTGACTTCTTTTTTCCTTTGGAATGGACTAGTACCCAGAAGACTTTCTTTTTTGAGAAAAATGTATGTTTTTATTTGGGAAAATAAAGGAAGATTCTTAGAGTTGCCTCGTGCTGTTTGCTGGAGCATTTTTTTGGAATGGCGGCATTTAAGAATGTGCATTATGCTCCCTATACAATTAAACTGTAGGGTTGAGGAGTTGGATGTCTTTTGTGGGTTTTTTTGTTTTTGTTTTTTTTTTTTTTCTTTTGCAGTGGCAGTTAGTCATTACCACTTTGTAAGTGTTAGCACAAGCAGGTTTAAAGCTGGCTAAATTTGTCTTCCATTTGTATTTGTTGGCTTCCAATGCCTTGTCTGTTAATTTATCTAGTTCATTAATGACAACACACATTCTTAAGCCAGACCAGATGTATTTTTATCTTTAAATTGTGGGTGGAAAATGAAGGATTGAAAGATATTTTTCATAAATACACAAAAGATTTCTCTTTTTAATCTTGTGTGTTATGTGAAAGCAAGCGCTTAGTCGAGAATTACAGGTTATTTATTTGGTGAGATACGTTGCATGCCTTCTTTGTTGCACTTTGACTATTATGTGTGTATTTTAAACATTGTTATTGTTTCCATGTTCTTTCCATTTTAAAGTTCCTCTTCATAAAAACACTAACTGGTGTTTTATGTGCCAAAGTGTGTGATGACTGCATGGGTTCCTGGTGTAGAAGTCCTCTCTTGGGACGATGCTTCTGTCTGGCTGTTGCAGTGCTCCCTCTTGTGTTGGGCTGCCCTTTTGACTGACATCAAGGCATGAAGCACCTAGCTGTTTCTTCTGAGTCGTCCTCAAGTAGCAGCAGTACACCGATCTATGAAGCTTTTTGTCCTACTTCTGGATAGGATGCTCCTTTTGTCTATATAAGTCAACTGTTTTAACAGTGTCTGCTTCTCATAAGTTGGTATTTCATGTTGTCTTCCTTTGTAACTAGTTGAGTACAGCCTCCTCTGGGCTCTGGTTTGGGGAGCTGGCATCAGAAGTAGCTATGATATGGTTCAGCAGGCTCGTACTGCTTTTTTAGACAGTATCCTGCCGTGTCCTGCTTTCGTGCCTGTTTGTAGCATGTCCTGTGTTTTTTTCCTAGTGGAAAGGAACCTGTATATATGTCTTTTTTTTTCTTAAATTCTAGTTGTTATTTTTGGGAGAGACTGTACAGTCTCTACAAGGTATAGACAAACTTCTTAAACTTTTCCACTGTTCATAAGTATTTCGTCTTTCAGGTCAATGTATCTTCTTCCAGGTAGCCAGGGGAGTGGAATGTGATGTGGCCGGCCTTTACCTTGCTGTATGTGGCACATGCTCTGAAAGAAAAGTTGGGGTGCCGCAGCTGCACCCTCACACCTAATACTTCATAGACCAAGTCTATACTATAGCCTTCTGTGACACAAAAATATTGGCTGTAATTTCACTTTTTAGATTGATTATGATACTTTTTGATTCTTCAGATATGAGCTGGAATTCAGGTGGAATTAGAGTTCTCTGTAGGTGCTCTCAGAAATGAGGAACAGCAAAAAATAATTTTACTTCAAAAATTTTAGGGTACAAAGTGTAAATAATAGTGCAATACGGATAAGACATAATTCTTTTACAAAATACATTGGATCTGTGATTGTGATCGATGCAAGAGAAACGAAAGATACATGTAGATTTAAAACTGAATCAACAAGTGAGGTGGTGTGAGAAATCTTACTTCAGTTTAGAAACTAATTTTCAAAGAACATGGTTCTGCAGATAAGAATTTCATCACGAACAAAAACTCAGTGCTAGAAAAATGCTGTCTTTGAACAGAACTCTGTAATCTCCCTGAAGTTTTATTTACGAAAGATCATTGTATACAAGGAAAACAAATCTACTGCTAATATGGGATATTTAATTCTGTGGAAAGCAGATGTGTTTGCTGGTTGTGGTGAAGCTGTCTCTCTTAGCTGTGAACAACATGGATTGCTCTCTCTTCTTCAGAGACTTTGCATTTCCAAAGTTTTTCTGGTAGTCTTATGCCTATAAGTGAAGTGAACCTTGGCATACGCTTTGTTTAACTTGTGTTTTGTGAATCTGCTGCTTAATCATTTTTGTGCTATTCAGTGTGCTAAAGCCTTAAATAAGTGAAGACTGAAAAATCTTCAATGTCAACAGAATTATTAGTTAGATACAATTATACTAAGTGGGGAGAAAGATTTTTACAGTGTAAGTAACTTTCGTGAATACATTATTTTGAAGAGAAAAGTAAATACATTGCTCTCAGCTGCATGCGTATTAGGTGAGCTTGCCTATGTTGACAGGTGAATAGTTAAGAGTAAACCGAGTTTTTTCAGTGAAGAAAAGAACTGAAGATTGAATTTTCAGAGTACTGGCACAACTTTGTTTATTGTCTGCTTTGGTCTCAAGAGCATTGTTTACATATCCTAGCCTAAAATTTTGGTGGAAAATGTTTTGGATTCTGCTCTCATTGGTTTCACTAATAAACTCAGTGACACAATTCTGTACATATTCTGCTGTGGTTTTTGTAAGTCACTAACTTTTTTTTTCTTTACCTTCAGGCAAAACAGGGCCACCAGTCTCACAAAGTTATTTGTTTGTTCTTTTCAGTGATGTTTTGGCACTGCCTATTTTCAAACAGGAAGATTCCAGCCTTCCACAAGAAAATGAGACCAAACATCCACCCTTCCAGTATGTTATGTGTGCTGCAACATCTCCAGCAGTAAAATTATATGATGAAACTCTTACATACTTGAATCAAGGTTGGTATACATACATTGCAGGCATAACGATAGTGAATGCAGCTTGTGGTGCAAGTCTAAACCTGGAATTGTATTCCATGTTTTGATACGTGTGGGTACATCCAAAATAAATTCATGTCAAAAATGAGGTTGCATATTAGTCCTGTTCTGTCCAACTTGCAGACTCATAGCTATAGTCTGTCATTGCTTTCCCTTTAGAGCCTGTTTTTTGGGGTTTTTTTCTGCTCTGAGTGTTACCCCTCTCCATCCCCTATCTCCCCCTATAAAATGAAGCCGACAGAGCATTTAAGAGACAAACTTCCGGTAGTTGTAGCTTAAAATACAAGATTAATTTTGCATTCCTGTTTCGATAATAGCAAGTTAATTGGATGATATTTGCATCAGGTACACACAGACACGCCTAAAAAGTCATAATAAATGGTAAAATGTCAATCCCTAAATAAAAACTGTTTCAAACAGAGGACGCTTTAATTGCTCTCAAATTAGCTATACATATCTACTCAGAATAGTATTATGTTTGAAACATGAGCACAAGTGTAGCTACCTTTGTAGTTACCTTTGGAGTTTGCGTATATTTCACTATTGTCTGTCTATGTTTATCACGAATTCACTAGATAATTGCTTCACGTGAGTTTTGCTGGTTTTTCCTCATACCCTGTGGTTGATTTGCATGAAATTTGGTTTTCCTTCTACAGAGGGCACTGCCTGCTGGGTAAAACAATCTGAATGTAGTCATTGCCATGTGATAAAACCTTCCTCTCCTCTGGAAATGACATTGGTGTCTTAAGTGTAGTCAGCTAGTATTCTGAACTCAAATAAAACCATTTATCATTTGTTTTGGACCATATCAATGGCTTTGTACACTACCCCCACCCCCCCGCCTCGACTCTATGATCACTGTTTCTAGATTTAACTTTACTTTTTCTTTTCTTTGTGGACTTCTATCCAAAATATCTCGATAGATAGCACTGTAATTAGAAGACACAGTCCCACAGCACAGTTTGTACGAAAAATAAAAACAATTTAAAAAAAAATCACATTCACCATTTCTTTTCCATCTCCTACCGTGTTTTGGTACAATTAATCTTAGCTTGTGTGCTGCTGTGAGCACTGTACTACTTTAGTGTGCAGCTAAGAGGACACAGATTAAAATATGTATTGGTGAATTTTCATCGGTCTTTGCGAGCTACTTAACTTATTAATTGCTTTACTATGTTATAGAATTTGTATATTTTACATGTGTGTTTTCTTGATAGGATATCCTTTTTGCTCAAGTTGAAAGGCTTCTAGTAGCATGAACTTCTGGTGATGCATTTCATACCTGGAAGTGTTTGACTACGTACTGAGGCCTTAAAATGTGTGCAGCTGATTGTATTTAATTTCATACTGACATGATGACAAAGCATCCTTTTCCGCTTTCTATGTAATAAAGTTGCTAAGTGCTTCATCTTGCAGTATCCAGCTTGTCTATAAATATGCTTAGACATTACTTGGCTCTTCTACTAATGAGAATAATGGAAGTTCTTTATCAAGATCAACATGTGATCACATAGTTCAGCTGTGTGCTTCGTTAGGTTTACTTTAGTTTTTACCACTTTTTGTACCCTGAGTGCACTCTTCAGGAGAAAACAGTACAATTGCAGCAGTTATGCTGGACCAGCAAGATGCTTTGCACTGTTTAAAAAAAACTTCCAAATTTTATAAACTTTAAACTCTGTAGAATTATACTTTGTTTTCTTGAGTGCTGGGATCCAGCCTCCCTGACCAAACACAAAGCTTGAAGGTCAGCTCAGTGTGCTGGGGAACCAGCACAAGGCAGCAAGCTGAAGGAAGAAAGTGCTTGCTGTCTCGCTGCTGAGAAGAGCTTGCGTGATACTCACTGAAATAACTGTAAATGTTTCGTCTGCCCTTGAAAATCTGTTTTAATATAAAGATTTCTTTTGCAAAGAAGTTTTGCTGGCTTTCAGTGTCCTAGGTAATTTTATCTGATGTTGAAAGATGAAAGCATTGGTATACCCTTTTTCTAAATAAATATGGAGAAAAACCCACTTGGCCAATTTCTCTGCTGTGCTAATACTTCAGACAGAAAGACAATACATTTGCTGCCTAGGTTAAGACTTTTTCCTAAAAAATTCTTTATAAACTCTTAGTGTGTGTGTATATATGTGTGTATGTAAAAAAAAATAATAAATCTTGGGATAGTTTTGAGATATGACATCTTTCATACTGAAGCCAGCATAAAATAAGGATCAGTTTGCCACACTGAGTTGTACTGATAGTGATACAACTGTGTAATGAGTCGGATTAAGTCCTCTAGAAAGATAGTAATTTTAATCCTGGTCACATCAGTTATCTGGTTTCTAGTTTGGCCCCGTTATCAGGCGGTGTCTTGCCTTAAATCATTTTCAAGAGGATTGTGAATAGGGAGTACCGTAGAGAGCAAATACCCTCTTTAATTTCATCAGCACTTGTCTTAGTTTACTGGATTGGGAATACCAGACGCAACAGGAACATTTGCCCTGTCTGTTAAGATATGGTGACGTTTCCTAAGGCAATATTTAAGCAAGCCCTGACTGTACCCTCTGTCAGTAAGTATTTTAATTGGAATAGCTAAGAGCGTCATTCAGAGTTCAGGGAGTGTCTGGATGATGCTTTTAGTCATATGATTTAGTTTTAGGTAGTCCTGTGGGGAGCAGAGAGTTGGACTTGAGCCTTATGGGTCTCTTCCATCTTGAGATATTCTATGAGCTGATGGAATATTTAAAGTGATTAGGTTTTCAGCTGAAGCTGATTCTAGAAGTTCAGATCTTGGAGTGGTGATGGTTGGTTGTTCAGGGGTTTGCAGGGTTCTTACTAACTGTAAAATCTGTTAAATGAGTCCATTGAGAATGCATATCAGAGGTGTAGGACAATGTTTTGGGTTGGCTGCTGTTCATCTAGATGTATATTGAGTATCAGAAATGGTATGGAAGAGAATTGTTTTTAAAGGGGAAGCATTCTTTAGGTTGGTTTACACAGTGCAGCTGGGCTTGTAGTTCTGTGAATGCAGAGAACTGCTTGGGAGAGATGGGATCCACCTCAGTAAGGGGGGCAAAAGTACCTTTGTCAGTGTGATGGCTGAGCTCGTAAGGAGGGCTTGGAAGTAGGAATGACACGGGAGGGAGATATTTTTCAGCAGCACCGTGAGGGAGTGATGGACGTGGTTGATGAGCAAAGGGCCTGGAGTGACGTGCCTGAAAGGGAACGCAAAATCAACAGAAGGAGGCTTAAACAGGCTCACCTCCAGCATTTGGGTATAAGCAAGTAACTGCCTGTGAAGCACCATTATGATGAAACCCCCAAAACCTTTCTGGGGAATTAGAATGGTGGGGTGCCTCTCTGAAGTGCATGTACATTAATGCAAGCAGCATGGAAAATAAAACATGAGGAATTAAGATATCTGTGTGCAGTTGTAGGGCTGTAATCCTCTTGAGGTTGTGGAGACGTGGAATGGCTTGCACAAGTGCAGTGTTGCAGTGGAGGGATACTGGCTCTTTAGGAAAGGCAGAGCAAGGCGATAAAGAAGGGGGAATTGCCCTTTATGTGGGAGAACAGCTGGAATGCCTGGAGCTATGCCTAGGGATGGGTGATGAGCCAACTGAGAGTTTATGGGTAAGGATTAAAGAGCAGAACAATATGGGTGACATTTTAATGGGTGTCTGCTATAGGCCACCTGACCAGGAAGAACAAGCAGATGAGGCCTTCTGTGAACAGCTAAGAGTAGCCTCATGTTCGCAGGCTATGGTCCTTATAGGAGGACTTCAGCCACCCTGATGTCTCCTGGAGGGACAGCACAGCAGGGCATGAGCAATCTGGGTTTCCTGGAGAGCATTGACAACTTCCTGACCCAAGTGATAGAGGAGCCAGTCAGGAGAGGTGCTCTACTATACCTCATACAACAAGGGCTCAATGGGGATGTGAATGTCGAAGGCTTGCCATGAGATGATGAAGTTCAGGATCCTGAGATGAGGAAGCACGGCAGAGAGCAAGATCACATCACTGGATTTCAGGAGAGCAGACTCTGGCCTCTTCAATGATCTTGGTAGAGTCCCATGGGATAAGGCCCTGGAGGGAAGAGGGGCTCAAGAAAACTGGTTAATATTCAAGGATCGCTGCCTCCAGCCTCGAGCAGTGGATCCCAGTGAGGAGCAAGTCAGGCAAAAATGGTAGGAAGCTTGCATGGATGAGCAAGGAGCTCCTGGTAAAACTCTTAACACAAAAAGTAGCCAAACAGAAGGTGGAAGCAGGGACAGGTAACCTGGGAGGAATGCTTGGGCACTGTCCAAGCATGCAGAGATGCAGTCAGGAAAGCTAAAGCCTAGCTGGAATTGAATCTGGTGAGGAATGTCAAAGACAACAAGATGGTCTTCTGTAAGTATGTAAGTGGTGAAAGGAAGACTATGGAAAATGTGGGCCCCCTGCTGAACAGGACAGGGGCCCTGATGACACGTGGTGTGGAAAAGGCTGAAGTACTGAATGCCTTCTTTACCTCAGTCTTTACTAGCGTGACTGGCTTTCAGGAATCCCTAGCCCTAGAGATCAGGGGGGAAGTCTGGAGCAAGGAATATGTAACCTTGTTAGAAGAGGAAAAGGTCACAGAATAGTTAAGCAAACTAGACGTAGATAAATCCATGCATCCTGATGGGTTGCACCCATGAGTGCTGAGGGAGCTATCAGATGTCCTTGTGAGGCCACTCTTGATAGTCTTTGAATGATCATGGTGACTAGGGAGAGGTGCCTGAGGACTGTAGGAAAGCAAACATTGCTCTGACCTTCAAAAAGGAGGCCCCAGGGAACTAAAGGCTGGTCAGCCTCATCTCTATCCCCAGGAAGCTGATGGGAACTCTTTCCAGGCATACGAAAGACAAGCAAGTAATCAGGAATAGTCATCATGGATTCACCAAGGGGAAGTAAGGCTTGACCAACTTGATGAACTTCTGTGATGAAATGCCTGGCTTGGTTGACAAGGGGAGAGCAGTGGGTATTGTCCACAAGTCATTGTCTTCAGTAAGGCTTTTGCTATTTTCTTGCATAAGGTCCTTGTAGAGAAGCTAATGAAGTATGGGCTGGATGAGCATCCTTGGAGATACTCAGAAGCAGACAGGCTTGGTCCTGGGCAACTGGCTCTAGGTGGCTCTGCTTGAGCAGGGGGGATGGACATAATGACCTCCAGAAGTCCCTTACAAATGACCATTCTGTGATTTTTGTGAAAGAAGGTACTGCAGTTTCAGTGTTAAACAGTGGGCAGTAAAACTTCCTAGTACCTTATGTCGCCTTGCTCCTGTGACTGCTCTTCGGGAAAGAGCAGAGAAATTAGCATCTATAGGTCTCATACAGAAATGACTTAAAATCAGTGTTGTGGTGCTTTTCATGCTTTCAGAGCAGCTACACGTCCAAAACTGCAGAATGGAACGTGTCTGTCCCGTTGTGTTGAAAACTTCCTGTGCTATTTTTGAGTCAGGTATTCCGTGATTTTTACCTTCATCAAATCTTCGGTGTTAATATTATTGTGTACCTGTAGAAGGTTGGCAACACTTGTTGAGCAAGCAGTCAGAATACAGCCTCACCCCTCAAAAAAAAAAAAAGGAACAGAGAACACTTGTAAAAGTTTTATTAGTAGTGCTAGATTAAACAAAATGCTGTCTATAAATGCAGATGGACTTACATAGGTTATATCTGTGTGAGTAAAATAACCCTGGCAATTGAACAAATCTCACTAACAGGAAAAAATTCCCTCCTGTTAAATACAGGAGAAGAAACGATCTACTGCTTTACTTGGGTCCACTAGGTTCACTTAATTTTTATATGGATTTATGTCATCAATGACCAAATGCTGCTGGGGTAAAGAAAAGCCTGTACATGTGTAGAGAATATACATAAATGTGCTGATTGCATTACAGCAAAGAAAAGCCCAAAACCCAAATGGTCCGTAGTTGGAGGTAACATCGGTCTATGAAGCAGTGAAAGGAGTTGAAGAAATCATTTGCTCATTCTCAGGGGTGTGACACCTGAACTTTTACCTTGTAGGGCAAGTCAATAAATGTCTTTTAAATTTAGTATACACTAGAGCATAAAGGAAGTTTGGAGAGTAACGTAGAAGGTAATGAGTTTACTGCACTTGATCTTAGTGAACCTCTTGAAATCTATTTTGTCCTATATTTTAATTAGGGAAATGTGATTTTGCAAATGAATATGTGCTGCTCACCTTGGAACAAAAAAAAATCCCTGTCATTCAAATAAATTACTTCAAGCTTTGTCTCTTTTGAAGCACAGCAGTTCATCAAATTCACTGGAAAGATAGTTTCGATTATAACTGTTTGAAATTACTAGTAACTCGCTCTTTTAAAGACTTATTTCTAAAATCATACAAAGCCTGAAAATCATACAAAGGCAACAGATACAGGGACAAAATTAAACATGGGAGAGCGGTATGTATGTTGCATGGAAAGTATAAAAACCCTGCAAGAGTTTGTTTTGGAAGACCAGTCTGTGGTTCTCAGTATGTTGCCTTTCATCAGTTTCAAAAATAAAGGTATTCAGCTTTGAAAAAGTTTTGCTTGGGTTTTTTTTTTTTTTTTTTCAGAAAAAAAAGTAGAGAAACAAGTACTTACGCATCATGTAAAATGAAATACTTAAACTTTGAAAGTATGAGGAGTTTTAAAGGGACCAAAAAGTTTCATTTTATTCCATTAATTCCTGTGCTGTGTAGTGAACCTTGTTATAAAAATCTCTTAAACAGACGTTTCAGGTGCCGGTATTCTTGTGTGCTGTGAACCAAAAGCTAATTCAGGTGCATTAAACCCAAAATAGCTTTCTGCTCTGACCCTTCTACTGATAAAGTTGTTTTTTTTTCTCTTTCAAGGTCAGTCCTATGAGATACGGATGCTAGATAATCGGAAAGCTGGAGACATACCAGAGATCAATGGAAAACTGGTGAAGGTGAATTGAAGTTCTCTAGACAATATTACTAATGAACCTCTGCTGGTTGCATATGGAAAGAATAGTTCTTAACCTTGTACTCTGATTCATGGAGAGAGCTGGACCAGCTGATCTGACCAATAAAGAAAATAGGCATGGTGGAACCTAATCCCTAGTTTTGTTGTTTCAGATTTACTACAAATTAAAAGAATATACATGTATGCATTTCCCCTTTAAGAATGGGTTAATTTCATGTAACTTTAGACAGCTAAAGGTGGGCTAGTCACTTCATGGATCCTTTATGAGGTCTGCAGTCTGATCTGTATTAGATGAGATGAATCTCCACTAAACGTGCCCATGTCTTTCTGATGAGTAAAAGGAAGCTGTGGTAACAGTGATCTCAAATTTAGATATCTAAAGTTAGGTGAGAGAAATCCAATTGCATGAAGTATAAGAATGAGGCAGACTAAAAACCATCCAATTCATGGTACAAATTATTAAAAGAACTGGTGAAGGGAAGGGGTTTGGTTTTTTTCTTACAAGCATCTGACAATGTTATCAAATTCCCTGAAAAATCTCATTCAGGTATTGGGAAAGAAGGGAAAAACTTTAAAGTCATTTTGACAGTGGTAGGCATAAGTACACCGGAACAATCTGGCTATGGGATGCTTGGTCAGAGGTCATTCCAGGAAGTGTTAAGCACAAGCATAAAACTGGGATTTGTGAGTTCAATTATAGAACTTTTTACAACCTGGCATGTTGACTGTTTTGCCTATTTCCTTGTAACTTTGGGGTGTCTCTCTGCTGTAATGTTATAGGTTCGTATATTGATGATGAGCCATTTGGTAGATAGAATAGGACAAAGTAGAGTAAAAAAGTAAATTTTATCATAGCAAGACATTGTAATGCTGCACCAATGAACTTCACACTTCGAACGCTTAAATACTGGAATCCCGGTACTTTAGCAAAGAAGGCATTTAATGGTGGTGAAAGTGGCTGCAGATATTTCCAAGTTCCAAACCTGCCAGTTTGCAGTGAAAAAGGAGCGGTATGTGTGTGCATGTACACACGCATGCACATGTGCTTTCTGTTTTCTTTGAAATAAAACCGAAGAAATGCAGTGTATCTTGAAGAGGTGCTTCATTTAAAAGTTCTTGGATTTTTTGGATGCTTTTGTCCCCTTTTAATACAAACAATAAGACTGTAGACTGATGGGAAAAAAATGAGGCAAACTTGTCTACATTTTGTTTGTTCAGTAGCAATTCACGTGTACAGTATTTTTTCCCCTCTGTATAACAAATTACTTTGTGCATTCGTGCAGCAGAATAGAAACATCTCTTCAATATGACTAAGTGCACAGTTGTAGCAGAACTGGTCGTATAAATAGGTATTGTTGGATAATTGCTTCTAGCTGAATAAAGTTAATCATATAGTATTTTTAGATTAATATTTCAGCTAGAATAGTTGGAATACTTTGGAAGTTGTTTATTATTACTGTTAATTAAAATAATAGATATGTGGTAAATATGTGTATAAATACTAGGAAGGGAATTTTCAATTCAGTTTATTTCTTAAAACTTTCTACAAAAGTTCACAGAATTCCCAGTGAAAAAAGCCATCAATCTGTATTCACTGGTTTTCAGAACTAAATGAATTCTTTTGTGTTTGTTTTCTAAAATAAGTTGGTGTTGCCTGCACGGTGTTGATACTGTGCCATCAGTGTTGCTCGGTTCAGTTCATGCAATTCATAGTGACCTTTGGAGTATGCAATCAGGTGTAATTCTCTTTTGCGTTTCTACCACATTTTCAAATACCTCCTGCTGCTCAGTTTTATTTCTGTGTCCGGGGTTATTTTGGGATACTGATGGTTGCAAAATTTTTTGCTGTAAATTCGTATTTATCAGCACTGAGGCTATTTTGGAATGTTTTAATGCTTTATCTTCAGGCTTTTTCTAAACATATAGTAACTTTGTGGCTCATCAGGTGCTTGTTTCCTTCTTTGTTAGAGTATTATAAGAGTTGTGTTCCATGACAGAAGGTTGCAATATACGGAGCACCAGCAGCTAGAAGGTTGGAAGTGGAATCGCCCTGGGGACAGACTTCTCGACTTAGGTATAATTGTTTCTATCTGCTGCCACTGTATGAAATTCAATTTCCAAATTTAAATTAATCATGGTCACATTTATGCTAGGGCTGGTGAAAAAACACAGGCCAGTTTTCTGCGTGCTGCTTTGTCATAGTGTGTATTTTGAATATAAATGTTCTTAATGCTTTCACATTCATTTAAAATCTTTAAATGCAACAGAAGTAAGATTACTCTGCAACCGTATACATTTAGTGATCTTTCTAATTTTGATTACTAAATTTTACAGTAATTAGGAGAACACAGACAAAAGTAACTTTCTCTAGTAGACTGTGGAAATGACACTAACGTGGTTTCTTTATTTTCCGTAACTTTATAATTGTTGTTGCATAAGCTGGGGGGGGAGGGAAGGGAAGGGAAAGGAGGAGGAGAATCAAAAAACGCCCTGAAACTCTAGGCACTTTGTATGTTGAGTACTAAATTTCTTCAGATTAGTCCTGAGAAACTGTTTATGGGCTTATGGGCAAGCCACCAAAGACCACCTTTTTTCATGCTAACTGTGTTTGTTGATGGTAACCTTATATTAAAATTTATTTCTAGTGTTTTCTTGGAAGATGATTATTTTAAAATATATACTACTTATTTTAATATAGATATTCCAATGTCTGTTGGAGTCATTGATATCAAGACAAATCCAAGCCAGCTCAATGCAGTTGAATTTTTGTGGGATCCAACAAAATGTACATCTGCTTTTATTCAGGTTTGAAACTTTACTTGACTGGATGTTTGTGTTTGGTGCCTTTCAGGTCACAAACCGTTGTATATTAACACTATGAGACTGCTTGATTTCTTATTTGTGGGATAGACATTAAATACCAGCTTTGTAAAAAAACCCCACAGGTTCACAGCAACTGTTATTTCTACAAGGGTTCCTAATTAGGTTTTTCAACTTGATTTGAGTTTATACAAGCATCTTTTAAAAATAATTTAAATAAAAGGCTTTCAAAAAGCTCTTTGCGGAAAGCTGCTATGGTTAAAATAGTTAATTATATGGAGTATTAGAATTAATTTATATCCCTCTAAATAACTGTCACTACTATTTTTTTTTTTTTTTTAGTTGAGACACTCACTGACCTAGAGATGAGCTTCAGCAGAGGCTTAGCTGGAGGATACAAAATGAAAATTAACGTGCTACAAAGGGAGTTTTAAATCAGACGTTCAAAGATGTTTCTTACTATGTCAGTAGGCTTCCTTGTAGTAGGGTTTTTATTATTTATGGAATTGATATTCAGGGCAATTGAACATCCTTTCTCTGGAAATTATTTAGATAGAATATTCGGTTTTGCATTGGAGTTTTTAGCTTTTGTCTCAGATCCGTTTCTATTATGAAGAAAAGGTATAAAGTTTGAGGTAGGAGCATTTCTTAGTGAGGCTGCCAAAATAGATTAAGTTCCACATTGTCAGTAAATTAACTTCGATCTGGTGCAATCGAAGACATTTTTTTCTAGTAAGAATTACACAAGTACTAAAATGTAGTCTCCTTGAAGAATTGTGAGAGAAACTATTGAATATTTTTGTTTATGCGCTTCCTTAGAAGTGATAACAGACCGAGGGAAAATGGAACTGATTCTTACTCTGCAAGTGTAGTTCACTTACTGTAAAGGCTAAAGAACAAAGCATAGCAGGACTGATTACACTTAAAGCTTCAGTTCCCAGTCTATGGTTCTCTGTTATTGATGGCCACAGGAAATAAAAAGATAGTATTGTAGTCATTGAGAGTGCAGGATATGCTATTGTCCATGGTGTGTGGCTTGCTTAAAATTCCGTAAGGAAGCAAAAAAAATTGGGAGCGCTGTCCAGTGAGATTCATCATAACTCTGTTACACTGATTTTCTCCTTAGATATTCTTTAGGGGTGTTTCTAGCTTATAAACCCAGTCTTCAGGCTGATGTAGCGCTTGAGGCAATTACATACTGATAAAGTCCGCTGACTTGTACAGGAAATTGGGCATATTTGAAAATACGCTGATTTCACATGAGTTTAGAAACTCTTCCAGTCAATGACCTTCTATAGCTTTGATAATACTTATTACAAGTTTATTCTAGCTATAAGGCATTGGACAATAGTGTCTCGAAAAAGTTTTTCCTATATTCATGATAGATATAGCTGTCATCCACATACATTTTTCTTAAGATCCATCAAGTTCTCATTTAATAAGAATCTATAATGACTTCTGCTTTTTGGAGAGATTTTGGTAACACGCTTGGTTCCCCTCTTCCCTCTCAGCTCAAATGTAATGTTTTTGGCTTCATTTGCATGTGGGCATAAAAGGAACAAAATGTTAGTTATGCAGCTTGGTCCTCAGATAGGTTGGGTCATTTGTTATTTGTCCTTAGAAAATGAATATGATGTTAGTAACACATATGAAAATTCATGTCTGGAATACTTCTGAGGGTCCTTTTTGTTTGTTGGTTGTTTTTTTTCAGGTACATTGTATCAGCACTGAATTTACCCCTCGTAAACATGGAGGAGAGAAAGGAGTTCCTTTTAGGATTCAGGTTGACACTTTTAAACAGACTGAAAATGGAGAATATACAGATCATCTGCATTCAGCCAGTTGTCAAATCAAAGTTTTTAAGGTAACAGTAGAAAACATCCTTAACAAGTCTCTCAGAAGCTCTCATAAAGATGGGGGACATCTTTATATTACTGCTTAACTTCTGAGATCAGATTTCAATTACAAAGCCATTTCCCACCTGCTTTCTTGTTCATGTAACTGTTCATTTTTAGCCAAAAGGAGCAGACAGGAAACAGAAAACAGACAGAGAAAAGATGGAAAAGCGAACTGCCCATGAAAAAGAAAAGTATCAGCCTTCGTATGACACCACAGTTCTTACAGAGGTAAGAAAATAGAATTGCATCTGCTTACTGAGGAGAAAATACATAGATACAGCCTATAACTTATCTGCAGTCTTGGAAGGGTTGGGGAAGAATTAATTCTACACAAAGATAAGCTTTTTATTTGAGAAACTTGTCCAGTGAACAGCAACGTTAAATTTTAAGGTTTTGTTTAGTAAACTTTCATTTAGATATTTGATACGTGCTTGTATTAAAACAGACTAAGATTGAACGCTATTTGACTGACTGTACTGAACCCTAGAGCAAGTCTTTTGGTACAGATCTAAAAACCTTGGAGCTGAAAAGCAGAAAAAAAAAAAGAGGGGGGAATCTAGAATTTAATTGTCTGCCAAATCTGAGCTTCAAAGTGTTACTTTTTGGAGATTACTGAATTTAAGGCCAGAGCCTCAGGTTTTTGCATTTTCTTTTTATTTAAACATCAGTGAGTTCTATGCAGTTTTCTAAAGATTTCGGAAGTTTTTAAAAGGCTTTTAGATCTTTCCTCACTGTATAATGAAAAGAAATTGATCCAAATCTTTGGTGTTTGTCCAGATGAGGCTTGAGCCTATAATTGAAGATGCAGTTGAACATGAGCAGAAAAAGTCCAGCAAGCGGACTTTGCCAGCAGACTACGGTGATTCTCTGGCAAAGCGAGGCAGTGTAAGGGACTTCTGCTTACCTTTTCATTGTGCAAGATACCTTGTGCAGTGTTAGATATAGGAGAAACTTCCATAATATAAACTAAAAATATTTTGATTGCTGTGTCTTAATTTTATGCACTTTTATGTATACCAATTACTCTATGTTTGTTTTCAGCAAAGGAATCCTTCCTAAATCTAACACTTAAACTGTTGCAGAGGGACTGTGTAACTTTTAAAAGTCAAGAGCTTTCCATTTATGTGACTTTAAATTAAATAGCTTTTTGCTTTCCTGTATGTCTGTAATTAGTGGAAGTAAGAACAGTGAAATTTAGCGTTTGTTCCATATTTGTACTTAACATTCAATATAAGTTTCCATGTACATCGGTATTTTTAAAACGCTGTGTAGCGTTGCAGAGGTTGATCGTTAGTTACTGATTTTTCCTTTAGCCATCTACATATTGTGCTCCAAGCAGGTTTAATGCAGTTCAGAAGAGTCAGCTCGTCTTTATGCCATGTGTGTGCTAACCCTGTATGTGCCCCCCAAATGAATCTAACACATATCCTGTGCACTCTTCCTGTCAACGGTTAGCATTGTAGATGCCTTAAATGCTGTTTCTTAAGGTCAATATCATTGAGACCTTACATTTTTCAGATGAAAAACAATCCTGCATCTTCCATTTGGCAAGGTTAAATGTCAATTAATTATGTGACTGTGGAAGACAGTTATTTGACTGTTCTTTGAACAGACGTATTGTGCTGACAGCTCTTTCCCAGCAGTGCTTAGGCAATGACTGTCTGACTCTTGTCCCTCAGACATTATTTAGTTTATGATCTGTGAAAGTGATGTATAAGGTTTAGGTTATAACATATTTCAGTGTATGCTTCTTGTTGTTTATAAACCATGTAACTGGGTGGGAGGGAACAAGTGATATTAAGATGGGTTCTTTGGAGAATTTTTTTGTCCCCTGAAACTAAGCACTGAGCTGTCTAAATTTACCGGCTGCTTTTCTTGATGGTTGGTTTTGTTTTTTTTTTCTTTCTTTCTTTTAAGATGCACCTTTAGCATTCTTTGGCAATGCAGACATTCTTTTATTTCTTCCAAATGGTCCTGGAGGCGAGGTATAAACAGGAGAAAACAGGATTTTATCACTTTCACTTATAAAGCAGGTCTGAAGCACCTTTTGAAGCTGGTCCTCGGAGGGCTTTCTACTTTCTTTTTTTCCCCGTGCTCTCTTCTCTTTCTGCTGTTTTAAGTACTTCGTTGACCGATTATTGCTTATACGAAGAATAATAGAAAAAGGTATTTTAAAAATACATGACAAATCTCTTGTCCAGAATAGGACAAACTGTAGCCAAATGATACCTGAAAGTTGTCTAAACTGTTACTAACTTAACAGTCTCATTGAATACTAGGGTTCAATGGATGGGAGCATTACCCTAATTGTAGTGAAGAAAAATTGAGGCAGGACAGGTAGTACTGGACTTCTAATGCCTTTTCCAAAGGAGAAGGGGTGTGTGTGCTTATTTCTTCACTTCTTGGCTGGGATGAAGGATGATCCACAGACTGTTTTGGAATAACAGCTATGTAAGGCTTTCAGGTTCTCTTAATTGTGCAACTGACTATGCCCTTTTTGCATTTGCCCTTAGTACAATTTTATCTTGAGGTCATTTGGTCAGTTTGTTGAGACCATTTTGAATTTTGTTCCTGTAGGATGAAATGCTTTCGGCTGTGCTAATTTGGTATCATTAGCAGATTTAACACATAACCTGTTCCATCATGACAATGATTTTTATAATTAGCAAAATTATTAGAAATCACCAAGCCCATAAAAAAATACCATGAAACGCTATTTTCGCGGTATTCATAGTGAAACCTTGGTAATCACTATACACTCATTAAGTACTAGTTTTAACTGTATAAGTTGAGCGTGCAACTTGTTTGCTTGATCTACAACAGGAATGTCTGATCTACATCTTGAAGACCAACTCATTAGCCTTCCTCTCATGTCACCAGACAGGCTTATTCTTGTGGGCCTTGTAAGTATGGACAGGGGATGATGCCTGTTTCTACTTAAAGCAGTTCTGTCCTTGCAAATCTGTCTTCCCAAACGTAGCCATCAGAAGGTTTGGCCGTTATCAGACTTAACCTCATGTGTGCAGTACAGCCATCGCAGAGGGGCTTACACACAAAAACTAAAGACCTGCTTATGAGAATAGACACCAGTTTACATATTGTGTCTTTATATATGATAGATCATGTACTTCACGTGTGCTAGGAACTACCGCTCCATTACAGAGGGAAAACAGGATTGGTTGGAGTTTTTCTTGTCAAAGTTGAGAGTGTTGGCTGTTACTTCGCCAGTGCGGTTTCCTGGATGCCCAGAAATAGCTTCTTGTTATCTTTTATTGAATTCCAGAAATTTAAGTAGATCCAGTCTGTAGTTCTCCTCCTTTTTAAAGCTGGGTATTGTTATCTTCCTCCTACACCTAAAGTATTACATAGACTCTTTTTTCTTCCTTATCTTTTGCATCTCATTTTGTATGTTGGCTTTTTTTATTTTGCCCCTCTGAGATTCTGGTGTTCTCTTTGCTGGATATTTCCAATTTTGTTTCTCCCAGCCCCCCCTGCCCCCCCCCCCCCGATTTATTTCATCCTAGCCACAATCCAATTTGGACAGATTGGTTTCTTACTGTGCTTCCTTCAGAAAACATTGAATCTAATATATTTTCTTTCCAATTTAATTCATTTGGGATTCTAACACAATACTGAGAGTTGGGTGAAGCTTCCTTTCTGAATTGTCATTCTGCTCTGCTCTTCTTCTATCCTTTCCTGAAAACCAGAGACTTTTTTCTAACTACCATCACCCATCTTTTCCTTCTCATTCATTTTCATACGAATGCCATCTAGATATACTTTTCCATTACTCTATTTTATTCATCTGATTCAAAATTCAGTGCATTCACTGCAATTTCTGCAGTATTTATACTGATATATCAGTATTTTCCAAACAGACATACGCATAGTTAACTACTTGTTAAGACTCTCTCGCGTGCTATGGAGCGTTGATTTTTCTTTTTTTCTGTAGAGATAAAAGGCTACAAATTTAACACTGCCTTCTGGACCTCTGAGTGGATACACGGGTGACTTTTATCCAGGGGCCATTTTATGAAGGAGGAACTTTATTTTTTTCCTTTCATCCAAATATATAGAAGCTGAGCGTATCTAAAGAAGAAGAGGAAAACCCCCACCAGAATCTCTCCTCTGCTTTGAATTTGAAAAAACAGGCAAATTTGTATTGTGATAGTTAGGCCTTTGCACTTTTTTCTGTCTGTAGTATCTTGGTTGATTTTTGTATTAGTATATATTATGTTACATGTCACAAGCTAGAATATATAAAGCTACAATTTGATTAAACTTGGTCAAATGGTTGTTTTTTGCAGATAGAGCTGATTATAGGGCACATGGAAGTTAGAAGACTTCTAGGTATAGACCTTGAAATAAATTGGAACGTCAAGTTTTGGCCATGAAAGATTGGTGTAGAAGTTAAATATTCCCTGTAAGTGACTTAAATTTAGAATATAAAACCTTTTAGAGGCTACGAGAGTCAGAAAGTGGAGCTGGAGCAAAACTAATTTAGTAACAAGCATATAGTATTTCTTCAGTTTATTTCTCTGTACATCTATACTTCGTATAGCGGTATCAGTAGCATACAGGATATGTAGTGTGGGTGACTTCACATTTTGGGAATAACTTCTGCATTCAAAATACTAAGGCCTATATGAGCAAAAGTTTTTTTGCTTTTGCCAACAACAACTGCGGTTATTTGGGGCAAGAACCCTGTATTTTATAGCTTTCTTGAAAAAGGTCTGTCCCATGTATAATAAAATTGCGGCCCTATTCTCTAAAGATGATGCTGCGTAACCAAGTATAATAAGACTAATTTGGAGAACAAACTTTTTTTTTTTCATGTTGATTCGGTATTTGAATATAGTATGGAGTTCTTTGCCAAAGTTTAGTTGTACTCTCTTGTAAAGCATGAATTTGGGCAGATTCAGGTAGATTTGAAGTAGGAAGGGAAATGATGTTAAACAGTGGCTTAGAATAACTTGAATTTTTGCAATTCTTTAGATGTTAGGAACGTTCTGAGTTGAACTGGTACATATCCTGAGTCTGAAAAGTCATACTTAGATTTCCTGTCTTCCTTTTTAACTCAGTGAATCCATTGGTCAACACTTCATAACTTCATTCAAGTCCTACACAGAAGAATGTCAAAGACGTGAAACCAAAATAATTTCCTCCTTTTCAAGAATTAATTAGTTTGGAAATAAAGGCGTTATTTCCAGACTACAGTTGTTGCATTAGTAGCATTGTATCAGTGTATTAGTAATGGAGGTCAGGCAGTCTTGAGACCTCAAAAACAACTTAGGAATATAAGAAATATCCTGATCAATCAGACCGCGAGTCTGCGGAGTCCAGTGCTCTGTTGCTGGCAGTGGCAATTGCAGATGCTGTTTCAAGAAAAGCTGCAGCAGGGAAGCCTTGCCACTTTCCGTGATCCGTTCCCCCCGTAACCCTCCCAGCGTCCAGAATCGTCGTGCAGGATGTTAGAAACTCTTTTTAGTGTTAATGGATTTGATGCTGAGGAATTTGTCTAATCCTGCTTCTGAACGTGATGGGTTTGTGAAGTGTGGGACAGTTGTGCATGTGAGTGATACCGAAAGCATAAGTAGATTGGGTTAATTGCTGGAAGACACTTGAAGAATATATGCTGTAGCTTTTTTTTTTTTTTTTAATGCTAGGCTTCTTTGTTCCTTGAACCTTTCAGAATTAAATTCACAGTGCTCAAATACTAGTTTTCCCTTTATAAGACAAAAGAAAGGAGAACTGAGCCAATGGGCATATTGTAGTAGTATTATTACTACTACTTTTTTTTTTTTAACCAACTGATTCAGTCTCAGTGGATAGTTAGTAACAGTTTTGCTCCAAGAGGAGACAGGGTAGGAAAGTGTGCGTATAGGAGAAGAAAGGCTACTTGCTTTGGGTTGAGATTTTCTTTTTTGAAGTATTTCAAATATGTGTCTTCCTGCATTTTAAACTCAAGAGTTTTGTGGTGAACAGCTTCAGCTGGGTTTGAAGGACAGCAACATTAACTGTGGGACATGCCTTGGGAACGGCTCAAAAGCTGTTCTCTTGACACCCGTGCATTCTTCCCTGCCCCTGAATTTTAATATATGTTGAAGAGGATCTTGTAATGGAATAGTGGCTAAGGATGTACAGCTTGCATCGGTGTGTCTAGATAAGTACCTTGCATTACAATTTAGGGAGAGAATGTCAGAAAACTAAAGAAAATGAATTACGCTTTCAAAATATTTCAGAAGAGCAAAGTTAACATTATTATGTTGAGCTTTTATTTTTTGGACCACGTAATTAGGGAATGAAGGCCTGTTTTAACTACTTGTAATATAACATCTTTGAGATTAATGTTAAAATGAGTTTGAGGAGAGAAGCAACAGATGGGAATATACAGAACAGGAGGAAGAGTAGGTAACACTAGAAGGTCATAGAAGAGCACGCTTTGTGGGGATGGCACTGTTTGCAGTCTAAAGGGTGGCTTTGACTATGTAATCAAAGACAGCGGCTAGCAAAAATACTGATTTGAATCAGATCTCAGACAGATGAAGAATCTACTAATTTTTAAGATATTGGCAAGAAAGATTATTTTTTAAAAATTGTATGCACTATGCTGGGGAACTTGCAATCTTACTCTGACGACTGAAGACTGGAGTCAAGCAGAGAAATGTTGTTTACTGTTTTACAGAGAATTGCGACTGGTATTGCACTCATTTACTGTTTCCCCCAGATAATGAAAGGGTCTTTCAACACAAAAATTATTGAAACAAGTTTCCATTAATATTAGGTCATAATTGTTCCCCTCCCTCCTCTTCTCCCCTGCAAGGCTATGATATAATTCTGGAAATTTCCTTACAGGGTATTTAGCTGGTGCATGATAAGTATATCAGAAATCTTTGTTGTTTTAACAGGCATGGGCTTCGCTTACTTTCTCTTGGGCAACTTGCTTGTTTTAATCCTGTCTGTCTGTCTGTCTTTGAACATACCAAAATCTGTTTGTTTTCTATTTTTCTGTAAAATACTGAATTTGCAATGGTATTTGAAACACTAAAAGCCAGTCTTATTTTGAAAGGCTTTTACCATGGTGGCTTAAAATTACCCAAAAAAGACTGACTAAAGTGGACAGCTGGCTCCTAATATACTTGTGATGACTTAAATTTATGTATAAAAATTCCAGTTTACCAAGCATTTTAGAGAAAGCAGGACATGTAAGCCATCATTTTAGTCCGGCAGGAAATAAAAAGCTTCAATTCCCAAAATTTCTACTGAAAATTCCATTTGTATGTAATTGCTGTCAGGGCAAATACATTAAATTTATCCACGAGGTGAAATCTAGCTTCATAGGTTTACTTGGTATTGCTGAATGCCTATTGTCAAGTTAAAACAGCCCCTTCATCCATTTTAGGATGAAAGAAGTTTTTTCAGCAGGTGCCTTGGGGTTGGTTGGTTGGTTTGTTTTAAACTGAATAATCTGTACAGATCTTCTGTCAGTTCCACCACTAATACCTTCACTTTGTTAACAGAAGACAGTATAAATAGAGTCTTCTTCAAAGAACAAGATAAAAGAAAACTGATTTTTACCTGGAATATCTGCATGTAATGTGTGGGATGGAGGGAATCTTTATTTGGAATTACAAATCAGAATTCTCTGTGGAGAAAAACCGTGGCTTTAAATGAAAGAACTGTGCATCAGAATAAGAAAAGTATTGTCAAGAGAAACTTAAGTTTTAATTCTTTACCTTCAGTGCTCACCATGGCCTGATACTCCTACAACATTTGTAAACAACAGTCCTACTCCTGCTCCAACTTTTACCTCTGCTCAACATAATACCTACAGTGTCCCAGACAGGTAGGTTTCTTTTCTGTATCCTAATTAAAAATAACATTTTAAAATCAGGCTTATGCAAAACCCAGCAGTAATCTTTACAAGCTTTTCAACAGAAATTGTATTGGTAAAAACATTTTATATTGGGGCATTAATTAAACTACTCTTAATTAAACTTGGGTGATCGAGGAATGATTTACAGTGATAGCGTCTGGTCTATATATTTTTGTTTTGTCTGCCTTGTATTTTACTACCTGTTCCTCAGTCACTCTTTAGGACAGATAAGTGGCCATAAAACCTCCTGTGAGTGGTGGCACAGCTGCTTCTCCAGTTGATAAAGAATACACAGAAACCAGATGACTTTTATATAGAAGGGTCATCATCTTTCTCATGAATTTAACTGAAGTTTCACTCCATGCAGTGTTTGATTTGTCTTTCAACAGTGATTTTTATTGTTTTGGGAATTTCAAGTTATTTTTCAGCAATGCTTTGAATATGTTAATATTTTGCTTAATAAAATTCTAGTAATACTTCGGGTTTTTTATTATTATTTTTTTTTAAATCTGTAGCAATTCTTCTTCCCCAAATCATCAAGGAGATGGAACTTCTCAAGGGTCTGGAGATGTGAGTGTTTGCTTTCTGTTATTGAGCATGGCTATATTTGCGTCAGAACATTTGATTTATACATACCTTGTTATTAATAGGTACTGAGGAAGTGTTTGACTGTGGGAGGTTTTTTAATGGTTTTGGATTTTTTTAAATATCCAAATTATCATTTTCAACCTTGTTTCTTACAGCAGCTTCATCCTTCAGCCACAATCCAGGAAACTCAGCAATGGTTGCTCAAGCATAGGTTCTCGACCTATACACGGCTTTTTTCAAATTTCTCAGGTACTTATAGTTTACTTTTTTATTTAAAGTCTTTCTTTGTGTTAGTGAGCAAGTTTTGTGTGGGAAAATAATTCTCTAAAACCAATATGGCATCAATATTTATTGCAATTTACTAATTTGCTTATTAAATGTTCAGTTTGCATTGTAAGGCTGCTTTTTCTAGTTGCATTTTGCACAAACTCATGCTAGAACCCCAAAGGGAAGCGGAGTTCTTTTTTTTGTGATGAGAGTTCACAAAATCATTTTAACCTTGATGAGTCCTTTGAGAAAAAGGAATGAATGTGGTGTGTGTCGGGCCTTATTTTGCTGTGCTGTTTCCTAATGGCAGCCGCTATGGAGTGATCTCAAAGAAAGTGCAAGAAATTGCTAAAATCAGATCCATGCCAGATCTTTTCTTAGGAGTTAGAGTTACTCATAGTATATGAAGCTTTCGTCCTTTCAAACTCTGAAGCTGTTAATAGTTGTCTTATTCAAAGAAATGGGAAATGATATTTTGTATTGAACTCTGCTTCAATGCCATGCAACAGGAGAATACCTTTACCTACACCTATTTGTCTATTTTTTTTCATTTCAGCAGAATGTCCAGTTGCTCTTCCTTAAATATGTGTCACTGTAGTTTCTGCTATGTGTAGGGAAGCAAGAAATGGCAATAGCTGCACTATCTGGGGCTGTTTTGCTCTTTGCTTCTTCAGTCTTCCATGTAATTGTGCAGAGTGGGATGTCACAGTACACGCCATGAGTAAAATTCCTTCTCAGTTTTCTTTGGTGTGACACATGATGAGGAGAATCTTCGTGCTCTCTGCCTCTTAGCTTAGCTCATGCTACTGCCAGAATTCCCTTCGTACCAGGCATCTTCCCTGGTCAAGACCGAACACACAGATTCTCTTCATGTGGCGTTCTTGAAATATGTAAGACTCGAAGTTTTGTCTGTCCTGTAGCTAATTAATTCTGTTTGCTGCTGCCTAATGTTTTCTGCCTAAAATTCATACTCTCTTCTGCTAGGATATATACGGGTTCTGAGAAATAAGCTCACATCCAGCCTTTCTGAACAAGTTGTGAAGGTGTCATCCAACCCTAAGAAAGGAAGTTCTGCAATCTCCTGATAATGACTGAGCCAGTATTTTGCAGTACTTTCCTCAGCAAACCGTATGGAAACATGGTGTTGATAAAAATTATTTATATCTAGTTCTGGTGACATCAATATGGGCAGCAATAACTAAAATTTTGTAAGCTACTGCTAATAATAATATAGCAATATAATAAAAACAACTGAAATTTTGAGACCCCAGAGGTCCACGATGTTTTCCTATGCGCAGGCAGGAGGACTCCTCCAAGACCTTGAGATGGTGCTGAGGCCTCAGGAAAAACTGCAGCTTTTGGTACATAAGAACATGATTTTTTTGAGGAAAAAACCCCCAAATTAGTATATATCATGTGTAAGAACCCCATAGCACTATTAGCTGTCTCAGCAAGAAGTTGGTGGCGTCCTGGGTTTCCCTCCTTGGTGTGGCTCAGTGCAGCTTCTAGCAAAGTGACCTGTTCTCATACCTCGGTGGGCAGTACGGCCACAAGCTTCCCTGCACCCCACAGCATCTACCAGCTCATCACGACTGACACGCTAAGGCTCCTTACTTAATCAGTGACATGATGATTTTATTTTAAGTACCGTGGGCCTAATGGAAAAGCACAGTATTTTATAGTCAACCCTTGCACTGTTGGAAATTCAACATTTATTCTTCTGTTGCTGGTTACTTTTTGATCTGTGCTTTTCATATATTGTCATTGCTAAGATTTATCCATAAACTTTAGTACCAAATTCCTAACACAGACGCTTGGAAAACTTTTACAATTTTTCTTCTCTTTCATTATTATCTTTATAATAAGTCAAATACTACCTGGCTGATAGATTTTCTTTGAAGCTAGAGGTGTAGTGTAGCTTATAATTATACTTCTTCGGGTGTGGTAGGTTTTTTTATTATAGCATGTAAGAGGTATGACGACAAATTATTTTTTTCTGGATTTTAGCTATGCATTCCTAGATTGTCTGTGGAGTATTTTCATGAATAAGGACTATATTCCCCCCCGGCCCCGCTCATCTCCACTCATCTATTACATTGATTTTTCAGACTGTTGTTTTCTTTGTTGGCACTTACGCTGCTTCTAAGCAGCATGCTTCCTTCCATTTTGTGTTTAGATCTGCTTAATATCGTTTATGAAGCTTAATTTGCTAAAGTAAATGTGCTGGGAAACAGAACACTTATTCCCAGGGTCATTTAAAAAAAAACCACCTGCTTTTGGATGGAAGTATCCCACAACCTGGATTCACCCCATGGGCTGCTGATGTACCGATTTGAGCACACTGATTTATTTACGCCAGCCGTTAGCAGTATCCTGCCTAAATGAGTGCACTGTAATAACTTAAGTGCATAGAGCACATGATGTATTAGTCAAATGCCTGGGATGGTGCGTTGAGTGAGAAATTATCAAATATCTGCTCTGTGTTTTCTATGTGTTTAAAATGCACTAACCCGGGTGTCAGTTAAAATTTTGAGCCATTTAATTAATTGTCTGGATATAAAACAGTCATCTGTCTCTACAGAAATTGTGGGCCCTGCAGACTTCTTACTTTTCCAAAATGTGAACACCATCAAGTGAAACTAACCGCCTTTGGAAATTCGGTCATTTTTTCTTAGCGCTGGCTAGTGCCTGTTCTAAATTTTACTTGCTTTTTTGGGTTTGCAGGATTCCATTTTTACAGTGGTGGAGTTTGTTATTCCTAATTTCAATGAACATACAATTTATTTTAAAAAGTGTAGGTGTTCTAAAATAATCTTGGTAAAATCCTCCCGTGTTTCCCCAGGTGCTGATTTATTAAAGCTGACAAGAGAAGATCTGGTACAAATCTGTGGTCCAGCCGATGGAATTCGGCTATATAATGCACTGAAATCCAGGTAATATGCTGAATGTGAGGCTGAGCGGGGTTTTGTTCTGTCATTTACTACAATCCCCCCTCAGTAGAATGGGGGGATGTGGGAGGTCGGTGTCGGGATGGGCCTCGATGCCTGTGAGAGCAGGGATTGGCAGCAGTTATGTTTAAAGAAGAGCCTTCTGTGCACGGGGGCAGCCCCCGATGAGATGCAGGCGCTGACGAGTTCAGAGGTGGGCTGTAAAACGGGGACCAAGGCAGTTGGGCACTGGCTGTTTCTTGAAAACAGGTGGATTGGTTGCCAAGACACAGAACTTCTCATTTAGGGGAGCCAAGAACAACCCGAGGCCTTTTGAGGTTAGAGTTGTTTGGGCGCGAACACAGGAGCATCCCAGCAGCTCTGTCTGATTCTGAACAAAGTGGGTGTTTGCTGCCATTGACCTTTACCAGAATCGTCGTTGTTACTCAGTAGTTTTCTTCCAGGATTTCAACAGGCCGCGTCTTGATGAACTCGGAATTGATTGAAGTTTTGTTAAAATGTAGCAGCATCTGAGAGACCACGTAACATTATAGTAATTTTTATTCTTTTTTGGTCAGTGAAAGAAAACATTTCAAGTATGCTGTTAGGCACAACAAATCTACATTTGTGGCGTATCAGTTTCCGTATTTCCAGGGTGAGTGACCTTTTCTCTGATGAGTGATTTGTTTGAATTGCAGGTCTGTTAGGCCCCGTTTAACAATCTATGTCTGTCAGGAGCCATTAAGGAGCATACAACTGGAGAGACCAGATGCAGGCAACGGTGATAGCAGCAATGGTGCAATATACGGTATGTATGGCACACCATTTCTGTGTCTTAAAAAGTCTAAAAGATAGATGGGAGGGAAAAAGGAATAGCGAGGAGGCTGAATTAGTGTTGCTGGTGTACAGAGAAACTATAGGAAGCTGTATTCAGAACAGCATTGCTGTTCTGACACTGCACGGGATGAACAGAACCTTTAAACCTCTCAAGGTTAAATCATTGATTTTTTTTTTCAGTCCACTGATAAAGCTAACTGTAGTTACATGGTAATTAATGGAGGAGCTCTCAAACTAGCTATGCTGTGTCGTTACAAGGTATAAACCAGATAAACGTAGGTGGCATGTAAAAGCTACGTGCAAATAAAACACTTAGATTCTTTCCCATTTTCAGTAAGGTTTTGCTGTCGTTTTCTCTGCAACTGAACTAAAACTGGTAGGGCTTGAACAGAAAAACAGCCAAGCAGTGTATGGGGTGGGATTTTAGTATTGTTCTCCTGAGAGATGGCTGTTGTTTCAACACAGATGGGAACTTCGTATTTCATGGTAAATTCCTGTCAATCTTACGATTAAGAGAATGGAGCTATTTGAAATGATTCTTTTATTGCTCTTTGCTTTGAGGGAAGAGACCTCCCTCCCCAGCCAGCTGAAATCTGTGTAGGCTGCTGCTGGAATAGTAGTTGTGTATTTTCCATGCAAGAATTGAGGTGGAGGAGGATCTGCAAATAGGATACTGTCTCTGTCAAATACATATTTTCCTTCTGGATATCTTCTGTCTTTGGTTTGGGATGGAAGAATGTGCAAACATGGAGCTGCCAAGGGCTTCTAGCACTATCAAATAAAGCTATAGAGCTGTAAATACGGCATCAAACCGAACAGCGACTTTGTCTTACTGTTCTGTTTGTTTGTGGTGTTGTATTTTCCCCCCCGCTGCCCTTCAGCCCTGAGGTGATCTGCAGGAAATTTATTCAGACATTTGAAAAAGCTTTTCTTTACCCCAAAAAACCTACATCCCTATTTAACGCAGCAGTGTAGTAGCGTAAGTCAGACATGTTACCTCCTTCTTTTGAGAAGGTCCAAAACTACGTCCAGAGTCACCTTTAGGTGACTCTCTAAAGATCCATTTAAGTCTGTTTGATGTGACTGTGCCTTTTTGTGCAGGGTACAGGGAAAAATGTGGAAGTTACCTTCGGTGTGGGAGCAAAGAGAAGCCTCCCCCGTGTCAGAGGGCTGTGCTTAGGGCTTTGCCTTGAGAGAAAAGGCAGTTCATGCTTCCGAGTGAGAACAGGGGGAGAGTAAAGTAAAAGGTTTCTAGCTTTTAAGATTTTTTTTAAAGCCAGGGTATAAACAAGTTCAGCTTTTTTGCATGTACTTACTTGTTATCAATTAGTACTATGCTCATTTACATAATTTTTTTCTTCTAGTTTATCATGCAATCTACTTAGAAGAAATGGCAGCCTCAGAAGTCACTCGCAAGCTCGCTTTGGCATTTAATATTCCTTTGCATCAGATCAACCAGGTTTACAGACAGGGTCCCACAGGTATCCACATTCTTGTTAGTGATCAGGTAATGCAAATTTCATTTTCTTGACAAATTTTATTTATGAATTAAATAGAATGGAGGATATTCTCATGCTTTCTTCATCGCCTTTTTTGTTTGATAATGGAACCTACTATTTTCTGACCTTTAGAGTATTTTTTTCCTTTACATTAAAATAAGCAGAATGATCTTTAAATGTCACTCTTCCTCTACCTGAACAAATTCAAATTATGAGGAGAGAAAAACAACTGGTCTATACAGTTCTGAGATGCTGCAGTAATTACTTAGTATGTATTTATTTTGAACATGCCCAGAGGCAGGAAGGGTTTAAATACCGTTGAAGTCGGCTTACTCAAGCATCTGCTATAAATATTTAGAGTTCCAAAACCACAGCCAACAGTAATAGGCTTCCGACTGGTTCTCACATGATTAACAAGCGGTATTTTGACAGTAATGCATTTTAATTTAATTTGGTATATGCTTGTCACCTTTGGACATTGGTTGAAGAAAATCAAAATATGCAATTTCTTAGAAAAGGCTGTTTAATATCTGAGGTATTTATTTCTGGCATCAGTCACGCTCAGGAGGGTTTCAAAACATTTTTTTCTTTTTCGTAGATGGTTCAAAACTTTCAAGATGAGAGTTGTTTCTTATTCACCACAATAAAAGGTACAGTGTCTTTTCTGACAGTTAAAAACGTAATTGTTTATTCCACCAAGGAGCCTTCCTTAAAGCAGAATACTAGTCCAGCGAAACCTCCCCAGGCAAAGAGTAACGGCGGTTCCCGTGAAGGCCGACGGGCAAAAACCAGTATCTGAATTAAAGTAGTGGCAGAAAGTATCCCCGAGTTCCTCCTCTCTCAGCCAGACGTTTCAGGCTCTGCACAGCACCGCAGTCTTTTCTCCAAGCTTCCAGTTCAGAACCAGTACAGCACCCGTGCAGATGCTGCCTACAGAAACTGCCCCAACTGTAAACAATTTCTAATTGCATCTTCAATTGCGATGTCTTTGCTTCAGCCTAAGAAGGACCCTTTTAAAAGCTATGGTTTTGCTGTACATGAGCTGCATTTTTAAAGTCCACTTCACTTCATCAGCATCTTAAGTTGAAACCAATTGTTCTGTGTAGCATAAAATCTATTTACATGGTTTGTGATTGTTAGAGACCCGTTTGTCTCAGTCGTTAAAGCCTTTCGGTGGTACCGCTGGCTTCTAAGCCTAAAATCCACAGGGGCGCTTTTTTTTTTTAACATTGTTTCCTTTGGCTTTCTAGTTTAAGGTTGAGCATCACCAAATAGGTGATTAAACACATATACTAAGGATTTATATTGGTCTTGCAGCAGTTCGTTATTTTGTACGATACTAAGTGTCACTGTCAAAATGAGGCGCTTTTAATGCATAACACAAAGAGTTCAGAAATAACTGCAAACCAAAGAGATTTCCAAAAATTAGTTATTCTTCAAGCGTTTGCCCCGAGTGGCAGGTTACTGATATTTCACGTTTCAAGTTTAATATTTTGTAGTAGTAATGTACCACTTCTACACAGTAAAAACTAAGTCCAGACTTGGATGTTTTGGCGTGCGGGCTAGTCCGTTTATGGTTCTATATATGAAAGACTGACAGGTTTTTTGTCTTTTTCAGCTGAAAATGGTGAAGGCTTCCATATAATTTTGAAGTGACGTCACACGATTGTTAGACTGATCCTCCGACGCAGAATGCAGTCCTGCCTAAAGATTATGAAGATCATCCAAAAACCTTAGGATCTAACTTCAGCGTATAAGATGTTTCATATTGAAAACACAAAATGACCTTTCTAACGAGCTGTTTGATAGGTGAACTTTCTTATCACTGCCATAGCTAAGTGTCCTCATGAGAGGTATAACGCCATGACAGCTTACGTACAGGCATGGAAGACAATGTAAGCAAAGGTGCTTGCCCTTCACTGAAATAAGGCAAATTACGGCCAGTAGATACGGTTTCTAGAAGCGAAGCACTCGTTGCTTTTCTATTACCTGTATCCAGTTGGAGATGAATGTAAACTTATTCTGGGGCATTTACCTTTCTGTGCCAGTTTGTCTATTACTTGCTTGTACCTTATGCTGGTTTTATTTTTTTGATGTTAGCAGAGCACATATTAATCTGTGTGGAGATGAGTAGTTAAGCTGATAGTGATCAGGTTGTCGGGTCTTTGAGAGTAAAGCTGTCAAAACAGCTTCCCGTGTAAATTGTGTATAAGAGTGTATGTAAGAAGTGTAAATGCCAGAACAGGGCTTTTAAGAAGCCCGAGACAGATGCAATATATGCATGCAGCAAACTGCATTATCAATAGTACCTTATTGGAGGGATTAATATAAATCCTATGGGGTACCAAGTAATTGTGTTTTGCTTTAACAAATTTAATGGAGAATAATTGCCTATGCATCCTTTATGTTTAGTTTCCTAGGTTCTCTGCGGAGCACTGCTGCAGTTTAACTCTTTTTGCTTGTAAAATTGTGGGTTTAAAAATACTAGCAGTGAGAGGTGGATTTTTCTGACTTAGTGGAGTTACGCTGACGAGGGAGGATGACCCACTGGCACCACGGGGCTGTCATCGCTTTCAGCAACATCAAATGAATTGCTTAAGAAACACTAAATATACACCATTTCTGTCTCCTTCCCAGCAGGTAAACGCCTTGCTGTAGTTGCTGTTATGGACAAGTATCTCACCTTTTCTGTTGACCTTTCCTCGCCCTCCCATCCATACTGTACAACTGCTACAGTGCCTCTTCCATATGACCAAATATTTACTACTTTTCTTTGAAACATGCAATGTGCTTTTTTTCAATAGTTTGGGTATTTCTTGTACAGACGTGGCACAGCATTTCCTACCTTGACATTAAGTTCCAACTGGTTAGGTACTTCGAGGGGAATATTGCAAAAGGTATGAAGTGACGGTTTCGTAGCTGTCCTTTTTTTTTGGCCTTTGACAAGTTCCACCTTCAACTCTGGCTTAAAAGCTTGGGAATAGTTTGCTTTTTATGCTGCAGTGTTCAATGTAAACAACTACTACAGCATGTAAAAAAAAAAAGCAACTTTGATTTTTTTCTTCATTCCCTCTTTTCATAACTGTCTCAAGTGCTTAGCAGAAAAGCTTCTTAAAGCTGTAGCATTTTGAAAACTTAAATTCATCAGAGCTAGAGTTTCTTTCCTATTTTTATTTTTTTCTGCACTGAAAGTAAAATTTTACTACGTACTTTTAAACATTTCTGCCTATGAGTTGTTCATCTTTGGGTATTGTTTGGTCCTAGTATTTTCTTGAACTGACACTTGTGTCTTTTCAGCTCACACCATCTTCAAATCCAAATGTTTTATAAAAGCGGAAAAATCCTTGATTGAAAAGTATCCAAATACCTAATTTTAAAGAATATTGAAAGTTGTACAGTAGTTTGTCCAGCTCACTTGAAATTGGAATTAAATTATGGCACCAGCAAATTGCTTTTGTTTTTTAATAAGATGTACACATTTCAATTTAAGTATAATAAATGTTTTTCAATAATTTTGTAAATGTGCTTTTCTTTTTGTTTACTTCCATTTTTTCCCCCCCAACACATCAGACAGACTTCTGTCATTAAGATTAATTATATTAACTGCGATAATGGTAAGTAAAGGTAAATAATGGAAGCAAACCAGCCCTGGTTTATCCTGCCCCCAACGCACGCACACACACGGCTCTTCTGCTTCTAATGGAAAACTTAGTTACATGTGAAATAATTGAAACAAATTCAAATTTGACATCAGCTGATTGTTTATTTAAGTGTCCTATATCAGAGTAGGTTCCATTTTGTTTTTTGTACATCTTTAATGCCATAGACTTACAAGGTTCATTATGTTCTTAAAAAAAAAAAAAAAAAGAGCCACCAAAAGGCAACACATCGCGACACGCTGGTACCCATGACTTTCCTGGTACGCTTGAGAATAAAATCTGCTTGAAACTTTCCCTTGCAGCAATATCTTACTGAACCTCTAAAGTATGATTGTAAGAACACTCCGCCGCTGCTCTGCAAAACAAGCGCCTCCTTGGCTGATTTTGTAGTAGTGAAGAAACCCAGGTACTGCGCTCTCAGCTGGAGTTCAGCCTCCACGGCGAGATTTTAGTTGATGGTCCCCAGCGTCTGTGTATGTGTGAAGCATGAACACAGGACAGCTGCTCTTGTCCATAAAAGTCTCTTAACGACCGGTCACACGCCTCTTAAAAAGTAGCTTAAAATTTTGGGGGGGAAATTGCAGTACTATCCAGCTGTAGCTTCTCCAACTGCTTTTTAAGCCAGTATTTCTATTAATTTTCAGTAAACACACGGGCCCTGAACTCTTAAAACATACACACACACACTCAATCTTACACAAAAAAGCTTTCCAAACTGTTGAGTAGTTTATCTCAGATAATTAAGTAAGTTGCTTAATATAAAAAAGTTTACCTAACCCTCTAGCACTGAAAAACTAAGGATGAAAGCATGGCCTTAAGATTTAATACATAGATTTTATTATTATTATCGTTCAGAAGTTGACAGCTTCTTAAATAACTCAAATGTGAGGAGTTTGGCTTTCCGCATTTGAAAACCACAGGTTTGGTTTGGTTCAGCTCCCGCCTACAGATTTCTTTGCCCGCTGCTGGCTGCGTCCCTGAAACGGGTGGGACAAACAGCTTGACTCAAATCCCTCGCTCCATCCTCGTCCCTGTGACTGACCCTGGTCTCCACGCTTCACCTGTAGGAAAGCAGGAGTAACACACGCCCCCTCTTGCTCGAGCTGCTGCATCCTTCCCTCCCAGGCGGAGGAGGTAACTGAGGACACACAGGACTGGCGTTATGGTAAGCACCATGTATGAGTGTGGCAGCCGATGACAGTAGAGTGCACGAGCTCTACCACAGTGGATTTCTTACCCCCTTTAAAGGCTGATGGCATAGGGCATCACACGTGCTTCGGTGACGGGCAAGCTTTGTACTAACACAGAGTTCAATTGAACCAAGCTCAAAAACTTGGAAAGAATATAGTTACCTTACCTTTAGACATTACCTATTATGTCCTTTGTATGTAATTAAATACGAAGCAGAATCATGAAAAAGTATAAGCTGTTTTGCTAGAAGAGCTCATGATTACCTTGCGGTTTTTTTGGTCAACATCTGCTAAAGCTGATTTGTCCTTAAACCTGATCTTGACTCTGTGGTGTATAGTACAGAACAGCAGGTTCGGTTCCTTGGTGCGATGGACTCGAGCCCCGCGTCAGGCTAGAACTTCACACTGAATCGTGCGCACAAATGCAAATTAACTTCCAAGTTTAGTGACCTTGTCACCAAGTAGCTGCTATGCTGAAATGCCCCCACATTTTACACGGTACTTCTCATGCCAGCAACAGAAGGAAGGAGTTACTAATACAAACCAAAGCATCACCAACTTAATCCACAGCTGCACATTACGTTAAGATTTTTTTACCTGGAAAAAAAAAAAATGCTTTTCTTGTCACAAAACTGGATGACCAAAACACCACCATTAGGACTGTCAGGAAATCGACTCCTTCCACCGACTCGCAGTCCCGTTCTTTTCTTCAACAACAACAACGGAATTTTTCTGTGTGGTTGCACTTACTGTCAAAGAATAATACAGCATCTGCAGAGGCGTTGTCCGCTCCCTCCTACCGACGGAGGGGGAGTTACTGGAGCAAAGTAAGCATGAACTTTCACGTGAGGTAGATGAGCCTGTGGATGAAAAGTCTCTGTTATAATGGGCGAGAAATAAACATAACCAGTAAAAAACAAGCAGTACACCTCAATTACTGCCAACAAGTCAGCTCTCATTCAGCTTGGGTAGCTAAAAAGATAATGTATCTATAAGCTTGATACTGCCCAAGCGGTCTTCTGACACGTCTTCTCCTGTCCCATCCGGCACAGGCACACTAATGTCTGGGTGCTCACCCCCTCGGGGTTCCCACTTATTTCCCAATAAAGCATGGATCAGCCCAGAGAGCTCCCTGTCGAGAGGGGCACGTGCTTTCCTGCAGGGCAGAGATGGACTCCTGCCCACTCAAAAAAAAAGTCTGTCTCTTATCTCCCATATTCCTGTCTTCTCTCGTCCTAGAAAGCAGCGTAGAATAGAACAGGGCATCTGCCCTCAGTAGTCACTACCAGGGATGAGCTTTCCAATTGCAAAAGTGTTTGGACACAGATCTGGGATACGAAGCTGCAAACCCACTTAACAGGCTAAAACACTGCCCCCCCCCAAGGTAGGTGGTCCCTGACCTAATGGGGGAGGTACGCAGGGAAAAAGTTTGTGGCTGGATTCCAGGACCTAACAGCCCTACAACCCATTAACCGAAATCTCCGTGCAGATGTTCTGCTATTGGCTCTGTATATTTTAGGAGAGTTAAAGAATGCCACTACACAATCCTAAAAACATAGAAGCCTGCTTTTGAAAAAAATCCGGAAAGCAGAAGATAAGCACTCGTTATTCCAGCAGCAAAAGCGTCATGAGCTATAAACAGAATTAGACAATTATTACTGCCCATTTAGAAAAGCTACGTTTAGTCCCTAGAGACGGGGACCTAAGAGAATCATATTCAGATTCTGCTTTTCCATCCTCCCTTGCCTGGGACATCTGCAGGATTCATACGATCTCCAGCAGTTATCAATGGCTCGGGCATTCCCAGCGGAACAAGTCAGAGAACACCTACTCTGATCCGTTTGATTCCGGCTCGCGTGACTTGCTGACAGTCATACAGCTCAATTCTCTCCAAGTTGTGGCAGTTCTCCAGGTGTTCCAGAGTCACGTCCGTGATGAGAAGACAGTTATCAAGCTCCAGTACCTGCAGCCTCTCATGACCACACGTACTGTTGCTCAGATGAAGAATCCCATCATCAGTGATCAATTCACAGTGAGATAAGCTCTGAAACAGAGGGCAAACAGTTAATGACATCGCTCAGTCCTAAGTTACTCTGTCCTCTAAGCGGCAGAAGTCCTCTTCAACCTCCTACATTCTAGGGGTTTAACAGTTACGAGTACACAGATGACACCCAGAAGAGTAACAGAAGACACAGCTCTATTTAACAAAAGAAGAGCTATACTTTATTTTTAACTTTGCTCCAAAATGAGTAAAGTCCCAAACCATGCATCACTGGTAAAACTTCTGTGGCCCCTTTGCTCTCTAAGAAGGTGGGAATCCTGTTCTGATTGTCCTGCACCGCCGTTACCGATGGGTGCAAACAGCACGTGTGCTGTGCCAGAAACAGGAGACAACTTTAAAGGATGATCAAGAACATACATGAACAGCTGAGGATCTACTGACGGGAGCTACTGTTTCACAGCTGCCATGTTTTCATACATACCACCAGGACCAAGCCTGTGCAAGTCCACGCAGATAAAGAACAATCAGAGTGGACTGATTTGCCAAATCATGATTTCAAAAACCCACAAGCGCTTAACACCTCAGGCTGTGCATACAAAGGGTAATACACATCTTGTACAGCTGCAGGAGCAGGTCTGTTCTGCAACAGTCAGCATAATAAACTAAAAAATTCTGCTCCTCTTCAACATATTTTTTTACTCCCTTGAATTTCAAGAGCACGGAAAAAGTTGCAGCATCTCAGGCAGTAGCACCACATAAAGCCATTTCCTGGTTCCTTTAGGGAATTCATGGCTTTTGAAGAAGCAATGACGATGACAACAACAGGAAACAGACTTTCCTCAGAGGAGGTTTAAAAAACACTGTCACCAGTGAAACGAATGCTCTCGAGTCTTCTGCACTAGAAACGTGCAGGATCTGTGCTCTCTTTACTCTCGCTCTGGGCTGGTTCCTTGCTTTATGCTCAGCCCTGTCTCTTGCCTGGGCTTGTATCTAAGTCTAATGGTGACTGGGTTTGACCCAGCATTTCTTTGCCACAAGTTTGTTTTTTTTTTTTCAGACAGCAACTGATGAAGAAACGTTTGCAGCAATCCAAAAAGGCTTTTTAACTCTGCGCAAGCTAACCAGTGCTCAAAAGTACCTCCTGCCAATCATCTGAACCAAACGTGTAACCCTTCTCTCAGTATATCACATCTACCTGCCTTTATTTCAGCCTGACAAGGAAGCCCGAGGACTACCAACCTTACCCGTATTTTACCTCAGCTGGAGTCACGAGCATTTCTTGCCTGCTACCAGACACACGGGGTCTGTCCTGCCTTTTAGAACAACTTGCCCCTCAACTTCTTTTTTCTCCTTTGCTCATCAGGATGAACAAGTAACCAAAGAGGCTGGGAGAGAGGTCTGCAGCTCCCCTCGAGTCTGCTGGGGAGCCACCTCAGCACCTTCCCTTCAGCTCCAACTGGTCCAGTTTTACTCACCGAGTGTGGACCGCTGGCAGTGACTCCAAGCGACACCACGATTAGTGCATACTGTCCCCAAAAGACAACGGAGACGAAGCGCTCGCCCCTATCGACAGTGTTTTACCTTATGTCATGTTTACATTCTGCAAGTCTATCGACTCTTTGAATACCTAAGTTCTCTCCCATACCTACTTCTGTTATGTACGTGTTCTGAGCATTTGCTTTGGCTCACAGCCTGGAAACAATCAGCAGTCGCAGGGTTAAAGAACATTTATAATAGATCTGCTGTTTCAAGGAAGGACAGGAGGTTACGTGAAGCTGTTGGCTACAGCAGCAGTCTGCTGGCTAATTACGAGTTTTCCGTCCCAGGAAGTAAGCAGCTTATAAAATCAGCTTTCCTGAGACACTGTATTTGGTACTGAAAGGACAATACAGGATGTACAGCTGAGTTCACAGAACTTTGTAAAACAAATACGCCAAACGAGACATACTTTGTATTAAATGATTTTTCTGACTTCATAAGCCTATTAGAAAGTGTTAATAACACGGAACCGATGAAAGTAATTACTTGAAATCTTTAGAGCAAAAAGATATGGTAAAATTCTTTTTCTTGTTAGCACATACTAAATGCTGTGCATAAATCAAATATGGCATCAAACACAGCATGACATACGGTGACAGTACGAAACAGTACAATCAACATCACTGAAGAATTTGACTGTCTCCTCATCTCCAGGAATATTATGAGTATTTCACAGTTTCTCTAATAAGCTGAATGTACAAATATTAAACACCTTCCCTAGAACTTACTTCTTAAGTCCAGTAAGTAATAAAGCATTTGAGTATCCTGATATTGATGAAGATGTAACAGCTGGTTATAATTGGTCTGACAGTGCTTTGCTTATTTCCGCTGTCTACCAAGCCTCCAAACACCAAGAAACAAATTCAAAACTGATTTCCGCAACTTCAAAATATTTGTTTAAACTGCAAATATACCTCAACAGCCACACAAGAGTCTACAGAACCATCAACAGTACACAATTTCGCATTTGAAGTATCAAGATTACTTCACGTGGAGTTATTTGGCACCTGCTAGTTTGTTTTTCCTTTCCCTGTAATTCTCCGCCATCACCGTTCACTCACAATCTTTGAGCATGTATCCTTCCTGCACACAGGATATACGTATCAACAAAAAAAAAAAAATCAGTTTTTCTGTCTCCCTTAGAAAAGGTATCTTTTTTTACCAATGCCACACTTTTGTGTCTGTGGGTTAACACACAAAGGCGAGCAAACAGGAGCAGGTTCAGAAAAATACTTTGAAATCATGAGGTTTTATGGTATCTCTGGTGAAGTACTGGCAGACCTGGTACAAAAGATCTCTTGCAAGTCCTGGTTACAATTTAGATTACAATACAAAAACATGTCTGTTGCAGAAGAACAGAAAGTGTCCCATATAAATGGTTCCGCATCTCCTGACAACTCTTTGTTTGGCTTAACATTAAGAATTATGGTACAGAAATAAGGTTGGACAATTAATAACCAAAAATAAAAACCAACAACAATAAAAAATATTGAACAAGCTCCTTTTTAAAAGCCATCTCTCCTCACGTTGCTACCTTAGTAACACTGAGCGAATAACACTAACTAATCATAACACAATTTAATTAATGAAGCAGCAAACCTTCGTTTAATCCCATCTAAGAACAGATTATAAAGATACTTGTTCTCTCAGGTAGATCTGAGGTAGTATATATATAACAAATCTACACTTACAGGACAACTGGCCCTAAATACAGGAGCTTCTATTGTCAGGACAGTCTAGTAATTTTGGAGTACCTTGACTGAAGAACAGCCAAATTTATGTCACCTGAAATTGCTTTTGATGTTCTGAAAGATCCAAGCAACCACTCCCTAGAAAACAGTTATTTGAAATACGGTAAGCAGGGTACCCCCCACTGAAGGCATCTCATTCGTCTCCAATTACGTTCAAAAGTCTAGGTCAAAAAAACCTTTCATAATTTACTATGTAAATGTAGTCCCTGGGAAAAACTGCTTGCATGCAAAACTCATTACAGAGCGATAACATTTATCTTCACTGGGTGGTTCTGTTTATTCAGTATTTGATGTGAAGTGTCACACTCCCTAAGAAAACCATTAGTGAACACTTAGGAGTATCCGAGTACTCTAAGTTGAACTAAGTAATCAAACGTGAAGGATGTTAACCATAAAATACAAGCTTTCTGGTTACTACTCACTGATTTGGTACTATTTTTTTTATCACAAAATGCATGTAAATATTTTAGGAATAATTTGCTTCTTTTAGAATACTTATGAAACTTGCATATATTTGCACAGTATCACACTACAGCAGGAACTTGTTCCAGATAGAGAGTGAGCCGCCTGTTTTTGCATTGCAGGACTTGGGTATGTCTGTGGTTTGGGGGGATGTACTACAGCTCACAAACAAAGAGTTAAACTTACCAATGCTTGTAGCTTAGGACAGTGTATAGAAAGTTGTATCAATGTGCTGTCGGTTATCTAGAAATAAAAGAAACGAAACAACCATAAGCAGCAGGCAGCAGGAGAGTCAACCCTCAAATAAGATACCTCTTTCTCTACCAGATGAAGGTTCTGTTATTTCTGGAAAACACCCAATCACCTGTTACTCTTCAAGCATTTCCCTGTATAGGATTTCACAATTATTATTTTTATTTACTATCATAACCACAGAAATATTAGTAAAAAAACAAAGCACATCTAACTGAAAGTGCTAATGCACTGTATTCTTACACTGGACGTTCAATATTCCTTTTCATATTAAACCTCACCAAAACACATTCTTCCAAGTCCATCTTCTCCAGCTCGTGGCAATTCTAAAATAGGCAAAAAACAAACAGATAAACAAAAGATGAAATAAAACAACATATAGACATAAAAGCATATGCAGGGCTAGTAATATGGGATAGCACAGCTTCCAAGAGGAAATTGTGAGCTAAATCCCTTCAAGTATTTGATCACCACAGGACAAAAAATGGTAAAAAAATTAAAAATAATCCGCAAGCAATACACCACCTCCCTCTCAAACCTCTACGTTTCAACCTTTCTCTTACTAAGCGAAACGTCTCCTCCTTGCCCTGTAAGGTCTGAACAGTGTGTATCAGGACTCACCCACCCCCCGCTTCCCTTTCCTCTTTTGGGGTCAACCTCAATTCAACCTACGGCATCTATAGCCTGTGCACTAAAGCTGACTAATCTGCACGCAGACGATCCAACTGCTGCGTACATCAACCTGCACCAAACTAATCGGAAACATGCTTAAGCCCATAAGGAACATCTCTCTTCACCATCAAACATTAGAAAGAAGCCTTGAAAACAATTTGCTTTGTTAATGAATGTTGAAAATTTTAAAATAGTGTCCACTTTAATGCTGGGAGAAAGCTGCACTTCACATTTATACAAGCAATTTTCCTAACACTCCAAGAGATCCCTAGCAAGCTTTTAGAAGTGCTTTCAATATCTGATCATGACTAATTTCGAGAAGATGATGTAACTCTGTGACCCCGCAGCAGACCACATGGTGCCACGCCTCAACCCAAACCCCAACCCATTTTCCCACGGGCATAGGAAGAAACGGTTTAACTTGCAGCTCCCAAAAGCAGGCTTGAGGTGACTACCGAAAGCCCAAGGCTGAATGATTAGAAACCCACTGTTTAACCACTGTGGCTGGAAAAAAAAAACCCCTTTCATTCAGACTAAGTATCAGCAGTGTAAATGAATCCTCTTCACAGAGTATTATTTTTGTGTTCAGATTTCCTAAACCAGCAAGCATACAAGTCTAACTTGAAGCACTTGATACCATCAATATGCTTACTTTACATATTTACAGCACAAATCCGGGCACAAGCGCTTATAGTTTATAATGCATAATGTCAGTATTTTTGTAACTTCAAGGTATGCTCAGATTAATCTATTATATGGTGATTTTTTGGGTGTAAATATCACGAGGGTATGTGTGATCCTTATAGGGGAAATTTGGCTAGAATACATCACACAAGTTTACAGTTATGTTAAACATAATAAATGCAATCGAAACACACTAAAAAAAAAAGAGGAGAAAAAGGTGAAAAATTCAATGATAGAATGCAAAATAGATCAAGTTGCAGCTCTAAGTATAATCCAGAAATAAAATCACTTTTTAGTCCCCTCCTCCACTGGGTTCTTCCTACTTTGTTTTTCTTCTTCTCCTATTCCTTCCCAGCAGGACTACATCAATCCACAGCTGCTCAGCAGCAAGGAAAACAAGGCGAGCTCTGAACTTCTGAATGACCCTTACCCGTGCTAAAAGGGTAAAACCAGCATCTGTAAGATGTGAACATCTTGCAGCTTCCAAAATCCTGGAAAAGTTGTAAATGTTAAAGAAAACGTTAACAGAGAGAAAAGCAAATGCATTTGAGATACAAATCTGTCTTTTGCAACTTAAAGCTCCCAATAGCAAATGTATATATATGCCCCTTTTTCATAGTAATTTGCAATTAAAAAGGTCTGATCCAGCTTATTAGAATCTTCTGAGAGTCACAGAAGAGATTAAGTTCAACCCTTAAATCTTCTCAACATTTAGCGGAAAAAAAATTATAATTATAGGCAGTTTGATTTCTTGTTTCAGTAAGACAGCATAACGCTTACGTTTTCTGAAGTGTTATCTGAGGAAAGATATGGAAGAATAAACCCTGAGTTTAGAAAAATGCAGATGAAGCCTGCAACTAAAACCTGGTACCTAAACACAGGATGTTGAGAAGTCACAAAACTGAGAAACTGCTTACTAGAAATTCACTCGGAGCCTCTGCATGGAGCACAGTGAAGCAAGTTACCAGAAAGCAAGGAGCTTAAATTCTCCAAGCCCACAGTAAAAACAATTAACTACACCAACACAGCCTTAAAGAAAATAAGTGTTTTGGAAAGATATATCTAACACTCTTCTGAGAGGTTCTGGGGAGCAGTATTGATAAAAAACAGGTCAACTGCCCCATACGGCACCACTAGTACAAAGAACAGGCTTCCATCCCGTAATTGGTCTTTTGTCATTGTCATTGTTTTCTTCTTTTTTTTTTTTTTTTTCAATTAACACTTTTTACTTTGCACATGGAAGAAGTATCAAGATGAATGAGGGGAAACCACAACACCATGTAATAAGTAGCACAAACTAAGTGCAACTTACCCACTCACCACAGCAAACACTATACTGGGGTCGGTGGGGAGGAGGCAGGGAAAGATGGACAAAAGAACCCCTAGCTGTGGCAACACTTAGAGGCATCTAGATCCTTCCACTGACTTAGAAGATCATTAGAAAGCTCTCTCTCTCTCTATAGAGAAAGTGCAAAGAGAAAACCCATGCTGTGTGCATCAGAAAAATACAACCCCAGCAGAGTACGGGATGTGGGGCTCTGACTAGGACTTTGCTGGATCAGTCTCTTCCAAGTCAACAGCAAGAGCACAGCTGAGGTTAGAGGTAAAGCAGCCCCACAGGATACACCCTCAAGAACCACTTCCAAAGTGCTAGACTCCAACAAGGTTCAGAAGTGTGATGGAAAATCAAGGACAGCCAAAAGAGAGGTACAAGACAGGTACCGCTTCCCAAATGGATGGTTTTAACACCTCTGGATTTACTTTCACAGAATCACATTTGGGAACTTTGTGCCCTTCCATCGAGGGCAGTTAGCAACCTACCATAAAATACTAACAGCTACTTTGAAAATTACCTGGGATACCAAACCCCCCCCACCACAAAAACACGAGTCAGGTCACATTTGTTACCCTTACTGCTTTCATCAATTACTTGCTTTAAACCCCACCTACACTTAGAACCATTAGATCCCCAACCCCATTACATTTCTGACTTTAAAGGATGGGGGGGGAGGGCAGAAACGACATACAGAGTGTGCAGAATAGCAGGGATGCTACTTACTGTACCTCTGGGTGAAAAGAAGAATATGGAAACAGAGGGGTAAGAAAGCAGAAGACTAGCAGCTCTAGCTTTCCTGAAACTGGGTGTGCAATCAGTCAGAAGAGCAGGATGGGGAGAGCGAGCTATACATGCACACACTGCATCAATCAGGCCCCAGTATGAAAAACAGGTGGGAAGGCATCGGTCAGCATGAAAATGAGCAAAGTTCTAATTTTTGCTTTGTTTTAGTGATTGTACTTAATTACAGAGGCCCCTTCTTTTTGCCAGATACAGCTGACATTTATTTCCCATCCAACAATTCATGACAAAGTACCTAGCGTAGGAGCTGGTGAGGCAAAATGATATCGGAGAGTGGATTCCCCACTCTTATAAAGCAATGTTCTCTGAGACAGACCTCACAGCTGCATTTGTTGTCTACAGGTGTCTTTTGGGCACACCTGGAGTATCTCTGCACACAGCACCTCCCTACTCTTGTTGAATTAGCAGCAGGTGGGAGAGAACATTAGCGGGGTTAAAGGCAACGTGATCCTAATTTTCACAGCCCCGCTTAGACAAAGACATTCCTGGTTCATGGGTGCTTTTCTCAATAAGCCTCACCAAAACACCTAGCAGTATTTTAACACTAAAAAGCTTTAAAAGAGAAAAACAGAGAAGGTATCAAGCACTTAAATGAGCAGACACAAAAAGGGATGAGGACATGTCTGTATCTGGAGATAGGGAGGAAAAAAAACAGCTGAAGGGAGCTGGACAAGCTTAGGATTTTTTTTTCAAGGAGATGGCATTTGTGAGTGCATTTAACAGCTGCAGAAGACAGTACTACCATGGAAAGCAGCTTAGTAGGATATCCTCAAAAGCTTCCTAACAAGGCCAGCGCACCCAACAGAGGCAGGGGAGTTTTCTTTCATACGCAACACTGAAATATTCAGAAGGTACAAACAAGTGTGGAATTACATTTACCTTTGATTTCCAACAAAATTTTTATCAAGTACTTCTCATACATGATCCCAAAAGTCTAGATGTAACCACTGTATCCTCTGTCCTTCCATCACACACTCCTCTGCAGTAATCACTGCAAAGGGTCATTTTTTTTCATTATACTGTTCCTCATTAAAGGAGAAGAATGGCAGACGCCTTCCCCCTCGTGGCACAGACAGGGGCTAACAGTTTACCTACCAAAGCCAAAACAATTCCTGATACAGTTGTACTGCCCTTGAAAAGAATTGCACAACTAAGTGCACTTTAGACCTCCTTTTATTTCCAATCTGACCTGTGAATTAAGTGAATGTGAGAAATCGTGCAGAAAGACCTGTAATACCAGCACAGCTCTCTAAGGAACACAATTAAGAGTGTCAGAAGACTCCTAAGTCCCAAATATGGGCACACATAAGCTCTTGTAAGTATGAACCGTTACATGAAGGGGGCTGTCACTCTGGAATTGTCTTAAGGACAGGTTTTCTATAGTAACAAAAGCTCTTTTTCACTGAATCTGCTAAAGGAACACTGCGTGACAGCATATTGCACACTGGCATTTGAATGTAGCTTCCCCTTATTTTTACAATCTACTTTCCTCCATTTATCTGTGATTGAAGTATAAGAAGTTGCAACTCCTGCATGTTCCTGTCATAAATGGAAATTTAGTGTAATCCAAAATTTTTTTTTGTTTTATTTAATTTACCTTAATTAATTTACCATATTAGACCTTACAAGAAGTATTATACGTCTCTACAAGCGAAGAGTCGTTGTATGACTGAGCTTCATTATTAAAGCTGAAGCTGTCTCCACTTCTGAGAATACCACCATAACATACATGTTAGTGCAAATTACATCAATGTAAAAGTTTATATTTTTTTTAACTCATGAGCCCCTATTACTCAAAATGCGTCCCATAAATATCAGTCCTCAGTGCTTGCAGAGACATCAGGACACTCCATATCAGAGTTTAAGAATGTCAGGATGTACTGCAGAGCATATTAAAAATACATTTATAATAAAATTTGTAACTATAACACTCAGGTATGATTTAGCTGTTTTTTACAAGACAAATGACTGCATAAAACCACATCAGAGTACAAACACCACAAGGCACAACACAATACGGATATTTTTACCTTTAAAAAAAATAATGAGCTTTATATCTTTTCTTCTGGCTTGTAATTAGTACCTAAAATACTTAGCTAGAAGCACAGAATTGAACTGCTAGGTTCAACGTATTTTATTTGTCATACATTAATTCTTGTTTTTCCAATAAACAGAGGGCTACATTCATATGCTAGCTACAGAGGCCCAGCCCTCAAGTTCACGTTCAGCTGGTACTTCTAACTTAATTTTTTGATTGCAAAGGTGACGCAAACAATACAAAGCTAAATTAAACCCGTGGATATCAGCTGATTATCTTCAGGAGTGAATTCCTTAGATCACGCCAGTAACGACATACTCACAACACAACATACAACACGCTCGTGACATACTCACTTCAGCCTTGGACAGTTTAGACCAAGTGCTGTGAGAGAAGCATCTGTAAGGTTGCTACAGCCTGAAACACAGAGCGACTGAAGTCTATGACATCCTCTACAGATTTTTACAATGCCTTCATCTGAAATTTGCTGCAACACAGAAGAAGGTTGAAGTTACTTTGCTACCAAGTCACCAGCTAAGAACAAAAATTGAGTCATATTACTCAACTGTTAGTGTCACATTATATATAACCATGGCAACCTGTGGATTTTCAACTAAAAAACACTGTTGTGAAATCATGTTCATTGGTAACAATGAAGAAAATCAACGCACACAATTCCTACTTATCCATGTATTTTTCCACAGATCCCGCGTACTGCTCAAAGGCTGTGTGAAGCACAGAGTTGTTTGGTTTTGTCTTCCTTTTTCACTTTGCTTTTGGCTTTATAATTTTCAAAAAAAATTTTTTTTTTAATTGTAGTTGTCACTGTGTGAAACAGCTTGCTGCTTTTATGTTTGCAGAGTTCAGGTCTTTCATTCCAGTGACTGTTTAAGTTCAGGAACAATGCAAAAGAGAGCTTAAAGCCTAACAGCAGGAGAGCTAACTGCCTATTTTGCACTGGAGCAGTAGAACCCAAGGGTAAAAATCCTTCACTTCTGGATAATTTCCAAAGCAAGAGTTACAGGTAAACAATTATATATAATCCATTCTTTACTCAAGATAAATATAAAAGCCAGGTTTGCCCTACCCTATGCAGCTGAAAGATTTAATGCAAAACAGGGATTTTCATTTCTCAAAATTGTTTTGTACTAGATATTCTGAAAAAAAGTAACTCTAAATTTGGGATATGAATAAAAAAGTTTCCTCTCTGAAACAGGAACTATAAGAAATAGCCCCAATGCAGCTGCACACAAAATAGCAACAGGAACTAGGTTATTGGGTGTGTGTGCAAACATTATTTTGTTTACAGGTCTTCTATTCCAGAAAAGGTATTCTCTCCTCCTCCCACTCCTAATTCCAAGAATTTAATTTTTCTGCTGAATGACTAATTGTTCATGGTGAAACAGGCTATTTTATTCCCTGGCCTAACATTACTCTTCCAATGTTAACAAAGACTTCTACAGTATTTTGAACTGAAAATACACACTCCTTTTATAAGCCACTCATCTAGGTACTCTAATACTACTATAGCATATTTCTGAGGTTATTAGCACAAACATTACCTTTCACGGATGAAAACAGGATGAGAAACAGCAGTAGCTCAGCACAAAGAGAGATCACCTTATGCCTCCCCCTCCCCCAACCCAGCACTTTTTAATATCAGTGGTTTAAATTTGCAAATCGTTCTGTCAAATAAAAATTATTCCAGACAGAAAACTAGGAGTCTTGTCTTCTTTTCATGGATCCAGAAGGATCTGCATCATCTACAGATAAGAAGATATTTTCTGGAACTGTTTTGTTCCCTTTTAGAGATACTTGTGACACTATTAGTGGGAAAAGGAACTATTTTGGAGGTAAGGACCACATAAATTTTATGCTGCTGCTTGAGACGGACAAAACCCTCATGTTATATGTGAAAATTTTCCATTCTGAAATTGCTTGTGATTTCAATGCCTACATCCCTCTCAGGAAAAAAAAAAGTACCCAAAAAATGCCTGCAAGTCACCCCCAGGGCAGGGGGGCTGGAACTCGATGATCTTTAAGGTCCCTTCCAACCCAAACCCCCATTCTGTGATTCTGTGAAGTCGCCAGTTTCTACGCTGTAAAGATAGTACCTTTCAGATATGCAGTTTCCAGAGTTAAAATCAGTTCATTTCATAGCTGCCTGAGCTGGCCTGGCATTTTACAAGGTCCATAAAACAGAGCCACTAGAATTAAAGTGTGGATCATATAAAGCACAAGGAGACCTGCTGTGTAAAAATCAGTGCTAGCCCTTTGATCATAAAGAGCCTGGCTGCTTCTGGAAGCATGCTTCTGAACCACAGCAAGCAGGACACATCTCCAGTGAAATAAAGCTTTAAAGCACACGTAACTAGGCAGGACACACAGACTAGCAACTCAAAAAATTCAAAGGGAAAAATACTTTCACTCATAAAGGGGTTTTTTTGTTTGTACTTAATATCTACGTGACAACATAGTGGCCAAGGTGAAACTCTGGTATACTTCTATGTCAATGCCCCTTTCAAGCAGGAAAGATCGTAATTGGTTGTCATCAGACCTCTTCAGAGATTTCCACAAAAATAATCAGAAAAGGCCAGCCATCATGTATTTCATTACTCTCAGGTAAAACACAACAGAAAATGAACTTTGGAGGAAGAGGAAAACCACCTTTTATTGCTACCTTCTAGCAATAAAACTGTAGAAAACTTTCCAAAAGTAAAAGAAAATAAAAATCTAGCAGCTTCGTTATCCAAAATTTGCATGTCAGAAATGCTGAAATTCTAATTTATTTCAACATTTTCTAAGGCTTATTTACAGGCAAAAGTGACTTACATTTAAAAACAAAAAGATCTTTTCCATTCCTGAAGTGTCGCATCAGAAACAACAAAATATTAAATATAAAATACAGCAAATCTAATTTTTGTGTACTTGCTAAGTAGAATTAAAAGTACATGAATGATCCCCAGTCATTTCATTACAAATGAATATGTTCTTCCATTACTCTTGAAAAAGCATGTCCTTCTCCTGCTACCTAAGATGTTTCTGAATTGTTTTCAGTTACGATGCCGTTACATTTTACTCTCAATTATGTAGCCCAGAATATGGCTTCTGCTCAATTAGACACCTTAAAATTATGAATAGACCAAAATGTTTGACCTTAACGGATGGGAAAACAAGAACTACATCTGTAAAACTGCATGGTTTAGCACATAAACAGTTCATGAGATTTGAATGAATGCAGTTAGTTTTTACTCTAGAGCTTGCTACAGTTAAAAATAAACCAGCTCTCCAAATCCACACTCAGCTGTAGAAACAGCCAGCTCATTTTAAGACCTTTATTCCACACAAAACTCTGTAAACTTATCTAAGCGTGTAGCAGATAATTCATTATCATTCAGAAAATGTTTTTTTGATTCTTAGAGAAGGTACCTTTTGAAGCTTCAAATACTTACTGTACAGGATTGCAAATTCAGGATTACAAGTTCATGACAATGATTTTGAATGTGTTTCAATGCTTCATCTTCTAACTGTATTTGACGATTAAATCGGACATAGGAAAAGAAACAAGAAATTAAAAGCACAGCAAAGCAGGCCAAAGAATGTACATATCTTGTAATATTGAACAAAAGACTATAACAAAAATGGTATTTTTTAATTCACGGAGATTTCAAAAACCCAAAATAAAATTTTATTCCTAAAGGATCACCCAAGTGGTTATGTACCTGTGTGCAACCTCTAAGAAATAGAGCTTTTAGTCCACTACACCCTTTCACCAGTGCTTCAATACCATCCTTCGTAATCTGATCACACCAGGAAAGATTCAAATGTTCCAGATTTCTGCAACCCTCACTGGGAGAATTAAAAAAATACATAAAGTTAAATCCAGCCTTCAAATAGTCATAACAGTGGGAAACCCAAATTAAACACACTGTTAGAAATTAATGATAGCCAGTGGACTGTGCCAGGCCCCCACAGAAAAGTCATGAGAAAAGACCACACACAAACATCATAGTCTACACCCAAGAAGTGCTAGATACAGGATATAGTCAGTGCTGATACACAGTATTAAGGTTCAGCACTGATTTTTTTAACTTTATTAAATGTTGAACAACTCTTTAAATGCTTTTCTTTAACACAAAACACTGAATCTTCTTACCTTAAGCCTTTCAAAGAGCTGTTTGTGATGGCTACACAAGATGTCAGATCCAGATGTTTCAGTTTGGAACAGAATCTGCTAAGACTGTAACACGTGCTGCAAAACAGCAGACACACTAAAAATACCTTCAGCTACTTCTTTTTCCAAATTTCTCCATCAAACAAAAAACCCCTTTGACTTACCTGTCAGTGATTTTTGTGCACCCATTCAGATTTAAGTGTTCGATGTTTCTACAGTTCTGTGCGAAGGTCCTAAAACAGCAACAAAAAGCTGGAGAATTAATATAGTGTCACAAGTTGTAATACAGTCACTAGAGTGCGCTCTGTCCCCTACCTCTTTCCATCTCAGTCAAAAAGCTTAATCTTCAAGCCACAGAGTAATTACAAAGTACATCTCAAATACATCTGTCTCAGTGATTGCTTTTTCCTTTTGCTATTGCAAGTTTCTGTCTTGGGTAACTCCTGAAACCAAGTGTTATTCCCCTCTCAAAAACCACTTGAGCAAGGCGTTTATTTCTGTCATATATAAGCCAGAACTGACTTGCTTCAAATGCCTTAACGAAAAACATTAAGGGCATAAACAGAAAGGTTTAAATATCACATCAGTTAAATATTAAGCTGGTGGGGAGAGTTTTTGCACATCTCATTACTGAAGCCTTTGTAGGTCTCACTCAGGAGCTCGCTCCTACATCAAATGAAAAGGAACATACCCTGCGCAATACAGGAGTGGGACCTAAGCCTATCAGACTACCAGTGGAAAGCCCTGAGGTTTACAAATTAGTTATTTCTGATTTTAAAAATTAAAACGCATCTGTGTGCAGTACTGGGTATGAACTCTAAGGATGATTGGAGCTATTTTACTGCTAAAAGGCTGTATGTATCATCACACTAATTACCCAGAAGGAATACATAAACTTTCTTTTCATCTCTGCAGAGTAATATTTACAGCTGCACTGCATTTCAGAACACTGTTTTTATGCCCATGTTTCCTCCAACTGCATGGATTTTATTGGCAGGGGTGGAGGAAACACACAAAAACAGTTTTGTCTGGAGGCTTGCCGTGGTTAACATATCCGACTACACACTCAGCTGGTAACAACTTCCTGGCTCTCCAGTGTGGATTGAAAACAATGGAAAAAAACCCAGCAAGCAGTTATACTGGTGAGAGTTTCCACTTGAATTCTCAAAACAGCTATTCCAAAATTCATGTACTGGAGGGGAGATTTACAATCGAGACACTCTTCAAATCACTTGGAAAGACGCTACACTCTGGGATAATTTACAGGAACAGCAAACTTTGCCTCTGAGATTCAAGCGTGGGGCATGTCCTGACAGAGCTGCCACAAACATTTAGTACTTACATAGCCAATACCTACTTCGATAACTGGCTATTTTTAAACAAAAGTTGATGTAGAAGAAGGATAAATAAAGAAATTAATATCACCCACAAAACCAATGGATCCGGAAACAACTCAACACAAAAAGCCTGATAGGAAAAGTTGCTTTCAGAACAAGTATCTGAAAATTAATGGCACCTTTCTCATGCTAATGTTTTTAAAGTCTTAAAGCTTATGCATTTATCATTCATTTGGTAATGTCAATTTAACCTGCTTGTATTTCAGAGGTGAATCATCTTCTTTCATAAAGCGTCTTAGATACCACCCTTTGCACCAGTTAGTTGTTACCAATGCATGTGTGCACACCAGTAACACACTGGTAGCCGGTCTCAGCTAAGCCTGTCCTACTACCTGCCACCATGACTGGCTGTATCATCCCTACAACGTACACACGTGCTATGCACTGAACTGCTCTATACTTATTCTAAGTATCTGTTTACTAAATATATCATTATTTGAAAATACCCCATCCCCAGCCCTTCCCCTCTTCTCACATGCCACTAATACCTGAACTCACTTAGGATTCTTGGTCCTAGTCACAGCCCTCACTGCAGTCCCCTAGCCTTAGTGATGTGAAAAGCACAGCTGGGAGCCTAAACCAAATGTGAAAATGGAGTTACCGGGAGGAAAAAGGTTACCTACTGTTCTGACTCTTTCTTCCTACGCCCTTCTTATTACATCCCCCACTACCTCCTTCCCCATGGTAGCTGCTGCCTCTCTTGGAGCCTGCCTTCCCCCTCCCCTCCACTTCTGCTTTTGCCTTCCCTGCTGAGGACACGGGGATCGTCTGCATGAACACTCTGGGAATTTGGGGGAGCACTGCAGAAAGTTAACTCTGGTTGGGGCTACCTCTTTTTTTGACAGCAGTTGCCAGTAATTTGGGAGATGGCAATAATATGGACTTTCCCCTGAGAAGGCAAGACTGCCTGAAGGTGGCGACACACGAGGTAGCAGTTAGGGAGATGTCCTATAGGCAAGGAAAGCTCTCGGGAGATTTTCAGGTCTGAAGCCCATTTGGATTACTAAAGCAATCTATTGCTTAACTAGTTGCTGGATGAATTTACTCTAGAGACAAAAATCAGTGAATTAGTCTTATAAATTTTAGAAAGAGTTAAAGGTCCCAAGACACTAACTTAATGCCCAGTGCTTAAGAAAAATCTTTGTGCTTCTATTTTCCACCTAAGAATGGCCACACTATGTCAGCCTGAACACCATGCGGCCCAGTCTCCTGTGGCAGCAGAGGAAAGCATAACAACTGCAAAAAGCCATATCCCAAGGCTTCCTCCAAATATTCTTTCAGCCCTGAAGTGCTTGTGGCTGAGGGACCCTTCAGCTGGAGGTTTAAATACTCAGTGAAATATCCACAGAGGAATCTAGCTAAACAGTTTGCATCTAGAAAAAGCTTACCTGGATTCAAACTGTTTTTTGGGAACAAATTGCACAGTTCAGTTTATATATTGTGTAAAGGGCCACCTTCTCTGGTTAGAGACTCCTGAGATGTTCCTGTTGCCTGATTGTTCTTATAATACAGCAAGAAGAGAATCTCAGGCCTTTCCCAATTTTGTAGGCATCCAACCACATCAGTCTTTACTCTTCCTCCCATTGCTAAGGGTTACCTCTTGTCCAAACTAGAAGACAAGCTATGAACCGACTGACTACTAATCCTGATGAAACTGTAGCTGTAGGATGCCAGAGTAAAATAAAAGTCTGAAAACATTTTAAATGCTTGAAAATGGAGATATAGCAAGATAATACTAATAAAAGAAAAAGACATATTTCTGAAAAGCACAGTTCTCATTTCTTCGTTCGTTTCCAGAAAATAACAGTAGCTATACTTTGATCTCAAACTGATGTCTCATTTAGTCATTATTAAGGTACTTAGTACTTACTTAAGTATCCCATTTTGATCATTAGACAGTACTTAGAATCCAAAAAAATATAACAATAATTGCTTTTGGTCTGGACATTAGGAAATAAGTGATGTCTCAATCTAGGACTTTACTTACTTTAAAGAGGAGTCTCCAACACCAAGACATCCTCTCAGACTAAGTTGTCTCAGGAACCCACCACACCTTTTCGATATATTTTCCACAACACGACCCTTAAACCAGATAAAAGGAAGATTTTGTTGAGTTTTATTCTGACATAACATTCTAACAAAATTTAAAATGCCAGGAGTGAAGACCAGCCCCAGCTATACTCCAACAGAACTACACCTCTTTGAATTTCTTTTCCTACTTCAAGAAAAAAAGTTACCTGTTGAGAATCTCCACTCGAAGCCCTAGTCAACTCAAGCTTTAGTTCTCTCTCCCTTTTTTTAGTCTATTACACATGACTCAATGTTTTGTCTCAGCAAAACCTACCCATTAAGACTGCTAAAATGACCTTCAAGTTCTGTCAGATGTGCAGGGAACCTGAAGAACTGTCCCAGAGGTGGAATGGGAAGCATGCCCATTCTTCAAGGATGACAGTTACCACTACAACACGTTAAGTTTAAATTGTCCATAAAGATGTGCTTCAGCTAGTTTGTCACTCTGAACTACAGCCTCTGTTAAGTCCTGTTCTACAGTCCCTGCTGTAAGGATTTACCTCTGCAACTGAAGGGGCTTGCAGACCTTGGCAGGAGCAGCCACTTTATTTGCCTCCAGAAGATTTGCAGGAGATCACCTGCCAGTCTTTAGAGTCATATATATTTGGGCGTCTCTTCCTAACACTTGGGAATTCCAAAGGACTTCTCACGCTGTGGAGTTTACAGACTTTATATCTCATTATTTAACAAAAGCTGAAGCACAATTTATAAACAAAACTTCCTACTTAGCCCCAAATTTTCAACAAAATGCTTTTTATTTACATCCTGAAAGTGCCTTTTGCTGTACATCAGAAGTAAGCAGAATGGCAATGGCATGGTACTTCTACTATTCAATCTGAAAGTAGCATTATGGACAAACGTTATTTAAACAACTTTGGGTTCTTTTTCTGGGTAGGAAAAACAAGATAAGATAGCAGAAAGCAGGTGGCCACTGCAAAAACTGACCAGAGATCACATTGTGTCTAATTTTATGGAGGTAAGGTAAAAATATTCAACGCTGATTATTAAACAAACAGGACTAATACCTAACAACCCCTTTTATTTTCTTCCCCCTCTCTCTTTTTTAAAGAAGGAGTACTTATAAAATTACAGGTCAGAGGATTTTTTTTGTTTGTTTTCCTCTCTGTAACAATTTTGCTGAAACAGTAAAATGTTTCTTACATTTGTTATTCACCTCTACTACCAAAGTCCTGGCTAGCACTATGTGAAAATATTTTCTTACCAGAGCTTGTTTCGTAGTCCATAAGTGACATTATCTTATCTCTCAGAAGTATTTACACCAAAACAAACAAACTTAAAATCATTATGCAAACAAAATTAAGTACTTTTTAAAGTGTTCCAATTAGTCAGAATTATTTCTCAGAGAGGCCAAATACCTTTCTTATAAAGTCCTCAGTGAATAATATATAATGCAAGTTCAATCTACATTGCAGAAAAAAGCCAAACCCTAATGCATTATTCAAAGATAACAGAAACAAATAATGAGATAAGTTTTCCCAAACCCATGTATTTCTTTAAGCATGTAAAAAAACCCCAACAGGCAGCATATTCAAAAAGACAACTTAAGTGTATTCAAATGTGTTTCGCTGTGTGAATAATTCAATGTCACTCAAAAAACTAGTTCTTCAAATTACCTCATCTTACATTTGGTTCCACATACCAAGAAAGTCTAAGGCACATTTAACTTCAAGAAGATCTTCACAAATCTTTGTGACAAAAACGTAACATTTTTCCTTTACAGTTCCTCACTTTATTCTCCACGACATGGGGTCTTAAATATGGAAAATTTCACTACAAAACTTAATCTTTCATTATTTGATAGTCTCAGATCAAGTACTGCTTGATGCTATGTGAAACATCACCAAACAGTACAACGTCCAACTGAGCAAAAAGTTGCCAAATACAATTAGCAGCTTGTACCTGTCCTAAACGTATAGGCAAAAAAAAAAAAATAAAAATAATAAAAAAATTACTAAAACAGCTGAAGAAAAAACAGACTTCTTAAACACAAGAGTGTATCTTGTTCAAAACTGCTTTATATAATAATTTCTGGTTTAACATATTCTTATGAATAAATTTAGGGGGTTTATATTACAAATGTACTTAAATATAATATACTAAAGTAACTGAATTGCTCCAAACCACAATAGCTTCTTATAGCAAAAGTGGATCATAATTTAATTTCATTCCTTCTCCTGAATCCCATGCTACAAACATAGCATCTTAAAGGGCAACATCACTACGTACAATGGAAGAGAAGCATATCGAAAACATAAAAATCCAATACTGCGTTTCTAAATAGCAGTAAGGTTTCAGACACAGAAAAGGCTAACCAACAGAAGGACCACAGACACATGGGGTTTTCTTTGTTATTTCTTAGAAAATGAGAAACACAAGCTTTTTTAAAGGCAACTGAAAAGATTACATTAAAGCTCCAAGTCTTCTTAGACACACTTAAATAGAGGCAGATGCCAAAATCTTTCTCCTACCTCTGTAAGATCCTCATGTTTAACATCAGTATAGCAGAGGAGTTGGCAATAAAATTTTAAAAGAGCGGTGAAAAAAAATTTACCCTATATATTACTGTAAAGCTTCAGGAACAGTTTGAACCACAGTTAGCAAAATATACCAAATGAAATCCATCTGGATTTTATTCATGCAACTAAGCAGCTAAAACATAAAATCCAGAAGCAAATTCATTACTGTATTCTAAATGTAATTTGTACCATCAAACAACAAATAATAAACCAGTTCAGATTCAATTAAGGAATTGTATTTCCCCGTGGATTTTTGTCTTAATTTTCAGATGTCATATTTTATTTTGTTATGCACATCTATGATATCATTATTGCAGACATGTTTTTCTTACGGAAGACAAGCCTGCCCTAATCCCTTCATTATATGCTGAAAAAGACTTTAATCCACATGTACCTGCATTTCAGGCAAGTTTCAAACCATATAAAACAAATGTTCAGAAAAAGGTAATCAGATACACATCAAATCAAATCTAGGCAAGTCAGCAGTAAGAAAAGTTGTTCAGCATTTTATTGTTTCCATCTCCAAGTTCCATAGCCAAGCGTCCAGAGAGCTTTCAGCACTAGATGGCACCCTCACAGAGAGACTCGGGACCAGCAACAAAATTATCCCCTAGATCATGGAAGTGATTTGGGGGATCTCACTCGGTCCAGAGGCACCATTTGTACCTTTACTTTCTGGAAACGAGCAGCTTTGAACTTCTAGAGACCTGAATGTACATGGATATACGCAAATTATCTGATACATAGCTGGCAATCAACATTGAAATATTCATCCAGTGTAAAAAACGGCAAATTCAGAGTTCTTATTCCATTTGGTCCTTCACAGTATTATTATCTTGAACTTTAGCCTTTAAAACATGTGAACGTGAGTACAGTCTATGGGATATTCAAAATGAGCTATGCTCTTGAACATCACCATAGGAATGAAAAAAACCCAAAGATACTAACCTCTATATCCGTTTGAAAGTTAAAGAGGTCTATCCTTTGCCAATTGCTTCCATCCAGAGCTAAAACATTCCATGCCTACAGAAAACAAATACAGTTTGTTTATTACCTCCATTGCCTGCTCCCTTCATTTGCCTCTCACCAATTCAAAGATAACAAACTCAAATATAAAAAAGTACCATTTCTGGTAGCGTTTTTCAAAAAGAAATATAGTCGTAGATATTAGTAGTCATACAATATCAACTAGTTAAAAACATAGAATTTGTGGAAATGAATCTCCAATCTCCTAAACGGATTACCCTTCAAAGGATAACTTATGCCCATAAAACATGCAGGAAAGCAAGAAATTAAAATGTAAAGAACATAAATGGACAAATTTATCCCTCCATTTTTAAAAAAAGCTTTTGTAAGTTTGTCTAGTAAGTTACTTTTGCTAGATCTATATAGAGAAAAGTAACTGCAGATGAGATTCTTTCCAACAAAACCACAGTTCCTCAACCTCACTAGTTACTATTCTGAGCGGAACAGAAACCTTTCAGAAAACTGCTGACTTTCCACTGTTAGAATCAGGCCTTTCCTTTACACGTGCTAAGTTACATGTATGTGTCTGAGAGTTTGGTCCTTCACTGTCGAAGCAACAGTTGTGCAAAGTAAAACAAAATAAAAAAGCCAGAGAAACACAAATATAGTCAGAAAAACAGGAAAAAAAAAAGAATACTGCGTCCAACTGACAGGCATTTCTAAGAGAAAAACACAACTTATTCAATCACCTTGGTTTTTTTCCACTGTATTCTAGGCTTTTGATGAAGGTTCCAAGAAAATCTGGTATTAGTTCACAAAACTTACTGAAGTTGAAGGCCAGAGTGATAAGGGTGTAGGAATGAAATTGCTACAGGCTTAATTATACATTAAATCAACAAACAAAAAAATCCAATGTGAAAAAACCACACCAAAACCCAATCATCATTAAAAGAAGGAAGAAAAGCACGAAATAAAAGAGTTCATTCATTTTGTATCAGAATACATTTCATTGTACACACCTGATGTAGGAACAGAGTATTTTCATTTTAATTCAAGAAAAAAAATAAATCAAGATGAGCTAAACATAAAAGCTTACTAAGCGTGCTTTCTCTATTCTTCTGTGTGCCTTTTTCCCCTACTAGTAGTCCATCTACTTAACACCTTTTGTACTTGGCAAGCAAACGATGGATATACTTCTTAGACACATGGTGTACATTAACCGAACTACATGGAATTTTAAGCAGAAAATGCGTCTGAAAAATAGTGTTATACAGCCACATGTTTTATAAAAAGCAAATGCCATTATGCCAAACTGGGCTTAATCCTTTCTCCAGATATAAGGCTTTCCTGTAGCCTTCACACAGAAGTTCAGTACATAGCAAGTAATTCCACATCTGAATGTAAAACTGCACCCACTGTTTATTTGTTTTAATAAATAAAGAGGCTGAGAGAACAATTTGATTTTTTTTGACAGTAAGCAGATTGCCCTAAAGCCCATGATTTGCAAGTAGTTAAGAAAATAGCTTCCCAAAGAGCAACAAAAAACCCCAACGGAAATACATACCTTGGAAACTTGTGCACATCGACACAAAGTAACTATGTCCAAGAAAGAAAATATTCTAGGAAGAAAGGAAAAGAATAACAATTAAAATGTTTTATTATAAATTCAGACTGATATATGGATTCACAGTTCTTTCTGTGGAAAGACACCAGTTACACAAGAGACAAGTTAAATGCAATTATGTTTTACCAAATTATTTTACTTATTGAGACTTAATGAATAATATTATTGCTATCATCTAAAGACAGTCAACACCAACATATTAGAGTCAGCAGGTGCTTCTTCTGAAAATCTATTTTCTGTTTCCTCCTCCTTACTACCCAAACACATATGAATGATAACACATTCATTCTTCTTCTATTTAATTCAGTGAACTAGCTTACATACCTTTAATTGTGCTACAACTGAAGAAATAACTTACAAAAATCGGGTGAAGATTTCAGAGGCTGACGAAGAGTAAGAGATGGAAAACAATATATAGCTAAATCCAAGTTCAAGAATCTAAGTACTAACACAAGGAACAGTGACACAACTTTCTAGAGGGGTTTCATAGTGATTACCAAGCCTAACGCTGTCAGTATCTTTTTTTTATTTACTCTACAAGAAACAACTACAATTCAAAATTTACCATTGCTATTCTGATCATGGAACCAATTCCTCAAGGTTGCCAACTCTTAATAGTTTCCTGAAACAAATTTTTCACTGTCAAAATGAATCTTGCTAAACACCACATCCAAACAACAATGAAACTGGTTCAAAGGCTGTTCTCAGCAACAAAACAAAAAATTAAAAAAAAAAATCATTACCTTAAGCATAAAATACAGATCCTATTCCAAAATCATTTTCTATTACAGAGAATGAAAGACATGAAATACATGAAAGAGGTCACTGTAATTCACTTATAAACTGTTACCTGCTCACCAATGAACTTTTTCAGTCATCAAAACACTGAACAGTAATAATAACAATTTCATCTTACAGTGAGATGTTAACACTGAGAAGAAAACACAACTGGTAAGAGAGCCCGAATTTAATCATGTAAAATTATGATTACTATTTTCCAAGTGGAAAGTGGAGCTAGAGCTCAAAATGGATGCCTACATCTTAAGGGTTATGATTTTTAGCTGGTAAGAGTGAAAAAATGTAATGGAACTTAATGGAAGTACTTCTTAAACATACAGCCTTCTGGATCTTTATAATGACCGCTACAGATATTAGTTTTCCAATATTTCATTAACACATGAAAACACTTTCTCTTTTTCACCATATAGTAATATATTTTCTCAAAAAACTATTAGCCATGCAAAGAGGAGGACAGACATTCTCAGAGGCTATGAAACAATTCATGAAACCCTGTAATAACACTTATTTTGATAGCATCTATTTTGTCATTTGAACATCCATTCTGAGGTTTGCCTACTTCAAGAAACTTAGCAGCATTTCATACACAAAGTACACACTTAATGTGCTCAGCAAGACTGGTGGACTGTTCAGATGAGCACTGAAAAAGTTCTCTCTTAAGAGAAGCATTTATACCAATGACCCACCATGAACCCTCTTCTGAAGGCACCTTTTCCCCCCACCACGAGGCAAACGACAGAAGACAAGAGCGCGGAGATTATGCTACAGAGCTGCAAAAGCTTTTTGGCTTGTAGAAGCCTGCTCATAGTAGCGCTGTATGGGTGGAATCAGAGGGTTATCTTAGAGCTACAGAAGCTGAAGCACAAAAGACAGATTTCTACATTACTGGTAACTAAGAAAGGAAGGGTTGTGACAAACCATTTCATGACACAATAGTCTTGCCTAAATGAAGAATGTGACATGCTTTAGAAGTGATGTATCAAGTTCTACTGAAATAAGAAATAACAGAAGGAATTGTAAGATGTTGAAGAAAGGGTATTTATGAGTTGTCTGGCAGTCTGTCTTCATGTTTGATTGTTTATTGATGTTAAGAGATTAATGTTGATGCGTGATTTCTGCTAAAAAAGCAAATTAAAACCAAATGCAGAACAGATGTATTTATTTTTGCTCCATTCTGTATGAAGTGACTTTTGAAAAGGTCAAAAACTAAAAGTGGTCATTCTATGTTAAAAGGAAAAATATTTATGTAAGTGTAAACATTCATAATGAATTTTAGTTTTTAATTTGTGTTCTAAAGAAGGAACTTTCCTGCAAGGCAGCCCAAGCTGTTCCCATCAAAACAGATAACAACATTAGCATGCATTATAAGCCAATAAAATCAGAATGATTATTATTCAATTACATTCTATGATAGGCAAGAGACACCAGTAAATTCTTCTACAATTCCCAAGAGTCATTTTGCCAACTTGCTTGAAAATATTCTTTCCACACTTTCATATTTATTTACCCTCTATAGTACAGTTTTACATGCAAATCACTAACACACACTTGCTTCTCTACTCGCAGTCCTGCAGAACTACTAGCAAATACTTACCGGTCAGGGAAACTAGCCAACAAGACACAAGACACTAAGGTTTAAAGTAATTTAAAGTTTTTAAAAGACTTTAAAGCCTTTAAACGCAACCAACAAACTGAGATGGAGACAGCAACACTGACACTGTCAGTTATCTGTCAGTGTCAGACACTGACATCGTCTGGCACTTCGGGTGAAGGACTATGTCAGCCGGCATTTGTAATTTTCAAAAGTGGAAAAAACTACCAAGTAGGGCAGCTGATGGTTGTATAGCACTTCTGTCCTCTATGACCATAGCTACATAGATGGAAGCTAATGCAGCCAGCAGCAGGATTAATTTCCACTTAAGTCTTTGGCATGGATTAGTACGGGGAAACTGGAAATTAATAGATCCACAGTAAAGTTTAGGATCATCTGTTTTGATTTCCCGTATCCCAGGCTACTAAATTTTCCATAGTTATCCTGTATCGAGCTCAAGAAGGAGAATCTGCTTACCAATAATCGAAGCTCTTCAAGACTTTTCATCCCTAGGCACATACTCCTCTGGACACATGCCTCCTGAGTTTGGCCTTGGAGATCTTTCAATTTTAACAGTATCTGCAGAACACACGAGCTTCATGCCAAAGGCACAAAGGGTTGTTCAAGCTCACAGTTCCTCAGCTCCTTTATGGTAAATTTGTATTTGGCTAAAGCCTAACTTCCAGAGAAGGATCTAGTCTTGATTTGAAAGCCTTCAAGAGATGGAAAATCACCACCTTCTCTGGTAGTTTGTTCCACTGGTTAATCACTCTGTTAAAATCTCTGCCTTCTTTCCAAGGTGAATGTCTGACTTTCAGCTTTATGCTTTTTTTTCTACTTTTCTTCACCAAATTAAAGAGTGCTTTAGCAGTTAGTACTTTCTCCTCATTGAGTTTTAAAGCCACTTATCATGTCATGTTTAATTCTTCTTTTTAACAATCTTTTTACTTTAGTTCTTTAAATCTCATCTTCTCTGCACATTCTTCATTTTACCAATATTTCTTCAAACGTAGACAACAGAAGCGTGTATAGCATTAAAAACTTTATTAATATCAACAAAGCTGTACACAGACATAAAGTATGATTTCACCACTCTCATTTTCAGAGCCATTTCAGGCCACTGTAACAGCCTTTTTGACACAGCATCAGAAAAGAAACTTATAGCATCTTACCTATTTCACACTCACATCTTCTTCCGGGACTACACACTCCAGGCATTACCTCTTTCTGTAACATTCCTTAGTCCTGCTTATCTAGTCATGTAAAATTGATCTGTAAAAATAATCTTGTTTCAACACACCCCAATTTATCATGTTATTTGGACTTCCTTGGGAGAATGCCTTGTCTTCACAACAGTTTACCATTACAGTTCTTTTTGCGTCATCTGAAACTTTTATCTTCAGAAGTAACGATTTCCAAACCATTGAATTAAAAAAAAGAAATAAAATAAATTGGGTATGCTGTTAATTGCTGCAACACTGTTAACTAATCCCAAAACCCTTTAATGTGCACTGATATACTGTAAAGTGCTACTTCTTAAAAGACAATGTTAAATGCCTGAGTAGATATATGTAATTTTGGTTGGTAAAGCAAAGCAATTGTTTAATCTCCAAGAATGATACTGACCAATCACTTACTTTCCACAAAACCACAACAACTGTCAGTTATATTCCTTTTTCTCAATTTTCTATCAAACAAATCTATGGTGAGTTGTTTTTTTTGGTTTTTTTTTGCCACTGCATACTGAATATGAGGCTGAGATTTCTGCTAATCTCTCCCTTGCCTAGATAAAAAGTGTTGCAGTCAGGATTCATATTCTTCCAGTCTTCTGGAATGTTCTTGATACCAAAGACTCACCATAACTCATCATAAGAGGGCCACAGACCTCCTAAGTCACCTTTTTACAGCATTTTCACTGCAATTTATATGGTCCCACCATCTACAAGAAGTAATCGTTTACAATCTCTATCATCTTCCCATCTATTTCCACACATGCTTCATTATTCCCATGTGCTATACACACTGTCCTGTGTCTTTCCAAACACAGAGATGGCTGACTCCTAGTATTTTGTTTCCCTCCCCATGGAGCCATGGAAAGAAACAGCTATTTCTCAAAACCCCAACATTGTACAGTGTGCCACCTACAGAACGAGAAATCAAACTGTGCAAGAGTGAAAATGCTTCTCTCTTGCGTTTGTAAGGCCCTTCCAAATTTGATCCCATAAGGAATAAGCTTTTTCAGGACTGGCAATCACTCATTTTAAGTATTTTGATAAAATACTATATGGATTGATAAAAAGTGGATAACAAAATGCATAAAGTAAGTACCACACACATACTGTGACTTCCTGGAATTTTTTGCCCAAATCCCGAAATCTGGCATGACAGAAATACCTGATAAGTTCTAAAAAGCTTCAGCAATAACTTAAGTTAGGATTTTTTTTAGTAACTGATTTGTCAATGGAATTCTATTACAGAACTTTTATTTTTAATCTCTTTTAAATTTATAGTGGTTTTGCACACAAAGAATGGTGACCCTGTATCAAAATGAAAACCAAAATAACAAGGACAAGATTGCAGATCACCTAGATAATCTGCTAAGAAAATCATTTCAACTTTACCACACCATCCAGTTGTTATAAAACAAGCACATGAGATATTTGTCCTGTCTCCCCCATTTTAGATGATGAACTTCTTAAAGAAGGGGCTTCATTATTGATTTGTACAATTCCTTGCATAGCAAACCTGCCCTCATGAAAGTCTTTTATGTGCTATTAGCATGTAAATGCAATATGGAAGAGTAAAGCCTACACACATGAAAAAGTATCACAGAGAGACAAAGCACAGTTTTCACTGACTTGATGCTCCTCTTTTACCAGGTTTTTCTCAGAATTTTCTGGAAGAATGCCCAAGCATACTCTGTTAACAAGGGACAAGGGAAGAGAGCATCAGCCACTCTCAGTTCACTACTAATCACGTCTGAACACACAGTCGCAAAGTCTCACAACCACCACAGCAGCTGTCTTGTATTTCTCCTAAAACATCTTATTCGATAAATACAAAACATTATTACAATTCTTTATATGTGGAAGGTTTCCCTTCTTCCTTCATCCCCCAATTTACTAAACACCCTACTGAGGTGTGAGGCATCTCACTGATAACTCTAGTCCAGCAGTATGTACAAACACTACAATAAAAATATTCAGGCCAGAAAACACACAGATAAACTGAGTAATTCGTAACCATAATCCGTAAAACTAGAATTTTGCATGCATAAATTTTTATCTATATCATTAACGTAACAATGCTAGTATTGGCGTACTTCCAAACTTCACCAAATTTGCAGGTAGGAACCTGCTCCATTGGTAAATTCCGGTAATATCCCATTCAATAAAACCACATACTAATACTTGTCTTGGAAATGTAAATGGTGAGGAATATTAAAAGCTTAACAAGTCTGCCTATTTTCTATTTAAAAAAAAAATAAAAATGTATCTTTTAGCTCACTTCTGTCAGGCTTGTTTTCAGCCTTTTGCGACATGCTACTGACCAACACCAATTTCTACATGAAGCACACATCCACTGACTCATCTAACAGGTGAATTATGACCTTCCAGGTCAATTATTAAAACAAATCCCTTTTTACTAGTGATGTGCTGCTTTGTGAAGTAAAGCACTTGAACTAGAAACTCTGTGAGACACTCCAAAACTTTTCTGTAACTGTTATCCCTTCAATTTCCACTTTTAAACTACTCGGGCTAAGATGCCTTGCTCCGCAGATCCACATAGCAAGTCTTTCAATAACAAACGTGGCACCAAAAACCTTTCTTTACAAGCCAAACCTCCTTCTGTTTTGCCATGATGCTTATTGCTACACAATCCTTACATAAGTATTAGCAATTGTAAAAGAACAGGCTGTGTACAGGATGCCTAACATCTATTTTCAGTTAAAAGAGAAGTCAGCTTTTTCTACAAATAATCAACTCTGTTGGATTCGTTTTGTAGTTACAAGACAGCATCTAACTTTTTATGGCCTATACATTACTTGCAAGACAAGTGGATCATATCACTCCTTAAAAAAAAAATCAATTTTACGTATTTGTAGTATGACCACATGTAATACAACAACGCATTTTCAGTACCTAATCTTCTTATTATCTGAAACAAAATGCACAATGATAAACTCAAGAAGGGCCTGTTCTGTTCAATTTACCGTCAAACATACAGAACACAGAAAGTACATTACATGGTAATTTCTTTTGCAGCGTCAATTATGTAGCTAACAGATACAATTACATTGTGAAATCATAGAGTAACTGTAGTCTGAAAATGAAATCCAGAAGATAGTACATGAATGCATCGCTCTTGCATCTTTGATTTATATTTACTCAGATATTATGGATGTGTAATACAACTTAAAAGGTCATTTTTTGTAACCTTGCAGAAGTCGAGTTAAAGAACCGAACATAACACTTACATACAGTAAGCAAGAAAAGTTCAGCCCATTAAACAGATTTTATCTAATGTTTCACAAAAGGTCAGATATACGCTAGATTCAGTTTCAGCATCCTTGCTTAGCTCTGTTTTGCTCAAAATAGCTGGTGACCTAACAATTTTGAGCAATCGCCTTATTGCATTACATTGGTTATCCTTATTCATATAATAGCAAGACATAAGAATCTTAAGCAGAAAAACTGTAACAACTGTTATTAGAAAATAATCTTAATATTTAACATAATTAAGTCTAATAATACTGGTTCAGAATCTCACTGCAGTGCTTCCAAAAGGGAAGCTGAAGTAGAAAGCTTCAGAATCCTTCTTTACTATGACTTTTCTGTCTCTTTTTTCTTTTTCCTTTTTTTTTTTTTTTTTTTCAAATAAGAATCATCCTTCTCCTTTCCTAAGGCAGTATTCATTACAGAACAAATACTATCTTTCAAACAAAAGGATGAGACAAGTCATGTGCTTTACCTAGAAATGAAGTGGTAAGAAGCTAAGAGGACTCCCAACACCCCCACACCCACCCTTCGTGCACATCAACATCTCCACACCTCCTTCATGCCTTCCTAAAATTGGAATATTTGTAGAGGGGGATGATCCAGATTTCTCACTTTAAAAGCCCCCTGGATTGTCCCATTTAATCCCTTCTTCTAAGTGCTGCATAAACTGCCTGCATGTTGCACCTCATATGCCTCCCTAGCTTCAATAACAGGGTTTTTTTTAATCAAAGTTTTAACCATAGATGCTCTTATCTAGAGCACAGGCTTGTTTTTTGTTTTTGTTTTTGTTTTTGGAGGGGGGGGGGGGGCAGTGAGAGGCATCAACCAGTAGACAGAATTCTGTAAAGAAAAATGGGGCTCAGCTGAAGACTTCTGATTTACAGAAAAGCATCTGATAAATGAGAAAGGAACTACTATTTATTTATGGGTAGACAGGAATCCACAAAAGGAGAGACAGCCTGGGGAGGATACCTCATGCATCCGTACAGGCTGGGGGCTGCCTGACTCAAAAGCAGCTTTGCAGAAAAGGACTTGGGGGTTCTGGTGAGCACCACTTTGAACATGCCTCAAAAGAGAATGTTTTTTTTGGGGGGGTGGGGGTGCAGATCTTATTAGTGTGTATAAATATCTGACAGGAGGGAGTAAAGATGAGGGTCTTTCCTCATTAAAGCCCAGTGACAGAAAAGCAGCAATGGACACAAACAGAAATATGAGAAATTTTTTTAACTATACTCTTTTTAACTATAAATTTTATGAAGTGATTTTATGAAGTACAAATTTGACAACTATAACACGTTACTAAATAAAAGCAGTTAGCCTAATGATTAGTTCAGACTGGCTTAAATTGCAGTGCACAGTCCCAATCCAACCTGCTGTCCATTCCAAATATCCTACAGTCTGTTTTTTCCCTGTGAGTGAAGGGATTATGATTTGACTGTTTGGGCACCAAACAGTCAAAAATCAACTATACCCACCGCGCACACTAGTGCCTAGGTAGAGATGTGGAAAAATAACATGATGTGCTGGTGGTATGCAGCCTAGGGATGCTCCATAAACCATGATCGCCACAGCCATAAAGGTTATGGGAACTTTGGTTAATTACTGGACTAGAATTTGGTAGACTAGATCCAACCTGTAGCTCTGCTGCTCGCCTGGAGGATGACCTTGAACAAAAGACTTCTCTTCCTGATGCCTGTGCCTGCATCCGAAAGACACAGAAGCTCACCTCTTCTGTGAATATTTCAAGAGTTACAGATAAAAAAAAAAAGTAAATATTGTTATTTAAACTGTCTAGCATCAATATTTAACAAAATGAAAAAAGAATTTTCTTGTAGGAAGTTAAAGTATCTTTTGAATTGTTTTTATGTTTTGATGGTACTTCTCACATGGGAATGAGGAAGAAAAACATCTCCCCCTCTGCCTCAAAGCTCCATATGAAAAGCATGACTTTTCTATATCACTGATACTTCTGAACATTTGGCATTGATAATTTGTTAATCAAGAGACTGTTTAAATAAGACTCCAGTTTCCAGGCAAATAAAGCTCTAAATGGAATTAAGCCTTCATCAGATTCTAAATAGAAGCTTAATAGCAAATAAAAGAAAAACAAAATGAAACAAAATAAACGGTAATGTATTGTTCCGAGTCACTGCTATATGCCCCTTAGCTGCTACTCCTGGTTCAAATGCTTGTTATTTACCTTTGTTTGTTACAGTATGACTAAACCTTTCTCATAAGCATGTTCTTACTGAGACATAATACCTGTTGTTGAACCAGGTAATGCTGAAGCACTCTACTTATAGGGAAGTCCCAATTGTTCAAGCAGAAACATTAAAGTATTTCCTTTTCAAAATTCAAAAATCTTACTCAGCACCTTGACAAAAAAAAAAAAAAATATCTCTTCCATTCCCAAATCTCCTCTTCTTCAACACCGCATACAAGAGCACCAGTGTGCAGTTTTTCCGCTTGTGTTCTTAGAGCCTCGCACTCATATTTTTAAAGGAATTTAATCTCAAACATCTCTGCCCAAACCATTCAGTTTTAAGCTTACTCTTGCATTTGTTTGTGAACAAAACCAAATCACTTAAACATACATAGTAGAAGATGGCAGCTACCACTCCAATTTCAAAAGGCCAAACTTAATTGATCATATAATCATTTGCAAATGTTCAGCTTTTCATACAAAGCTGGAATATGTGTATGAAGTGCTGACTGGTGAGGCAAAGAACTGAAAAATACAAACTTGCGTCTGGAACTGATCTTGGTAAGAATTTTACAAGCAGACAAACAATACATGTAGCAGTGTAAAAAAAGGTCAAGGTGAGACCTTTTCTGTATTCTGAAGGGGCTAAGCTGACCACCAAGCTATTGATTGAGTCTTCCGTTTCCTCAGACAGAGCACAAGTTCTGTCCAGAATTTGAGGTAAATCACTGGCAAGTTTTAAAACCCATTCCCACTTCAGAATAATTGGAAAATTTTCTAAAAAAAAAAAGCTGAGTAATCAGAAAATTGCAACTTGTATTCTTGGTGCATATTTGAGGTTAGATACACTACCTTGTAGGCTGAAGAGCCAGAGAAACTAAAGGACTCTCCATTTTAACATTAGGTAAATAATGTTAAAACAAATAAAAAGAGTACTGGTAGTGTGATATTTATCAATTGCTGCTACAGCACAAAGAATTCTGAAAACAGCCAGTAAGTCTTAAATAGTCCTGAAGAATTACAATTCTGTTCTTTCCCTGGCTAAAGATCAAAATATTTAATCACTTTCCAGAGGCTTTATCTTGTCCATGACCTGTGCCCGCGGTTCATTCTGATCACTTGCTCAGTTAGTTTTGCGATTCCTTTTTTGGAGATAAGGACCACTGAAAATGAGTATATGACTACACAGGAGTGAGTCTGTATTTGATATTATGCTGTTATCAGTCCCATTGTTCTTGCTTGCTTCCTGTCAATGTTAGTCTCTGTATTTCTAGTTAACAAATATGTGTCCCTTATCCTTATTTAAAGGAGTTTTATATATTGAGCAGTTAGTGTGAGATTGGAGCTGCTCTGCACTAATTGCTTGGATGGATGTATTTCAGGCATGATAAATCAAAGAACTTTATTTAGTGAAAGTTACTTGTACAAGGCACCTTTACAGAAACCATAGATTTGTGTAAATACACAGAAAGGAAATAAGTTTTACTTTCATAAGCAACTCTTATACAATCAATTCGGTTCATAATCTGTACGAATTCTGTTCATGTACTTCTATCAATTTGTTTGTTTCTGATTCTAAACAATTATATTGTAATTGCTTGGCAGACTACTATAGAGCACTTGAAAGAGCTGCAAAATACAGTCTAAAACCAAAATAAAAGACTTCACGTGCATTACAAAATTGGAATGTTTTCCTGAGATTGTCAAACACTGAACAGCAGTCTTTACTACTCAGGGTGAAATATTGCCCTATTTAATTATACAAATCCTTGAAGTGGGGAAAATTAATCATGTTTGAGATGATAGATTCTCCCCTCTTCAAAATACAGTTTGTCTGCTTACAAAATTCTTACCAACTAAGAACAGTTCCAGATATAAGTTTATATTTTCAGTTCCTTGACTCACCAGTCAGTATTTTGTACACTAAGGTACAGCAGCCAAATTTTACAGCAATTGTTGGTCATTTAAGTACCTACAGTACCTAGCTAAGAAATACCAATGGCATTATGACAATTTCTTGTTGCAACCTTCACTATATTTCTTTTCTATTTCTCCCACAGTTAAGCATACAGATGGTAAAGCATCACTTCAAATATACCAAATCCTATGTTTGACTTGACTAATTTTAAGCTTTAAATTGACTATTTAATAAAAAAAAAATAAATAAAAAAAATTTTTGGAAGCTGTTGGAAAGTCAGAGCATTCTAATAACAACAACATTCACTTATGTTTTTTTGTTTCCAATACTTTTCAAGCTCATACTGTTCCTTTAAAAATCCATTTGACTAATTTTAAGTTTCTGGTATTTTTTTCTTCTCTACAATAATGAACACACTAAAAGCTGAGCAAAAAGCAGCATGTAGTAATAAAAAGAGAGAACAGAAACATAAAAACATATACAATAATTCATGAGCCATCTCACAAGCTGCACATTCTTGCATATAAGAAAAGCTGCTGCTAGAACACAACTCCTGAGTTCCTCTCCTAAGTTGAGTCCCTCTTTTAAATTTGACTGAGCAAATTTTGAGTTGGATGACTAGTATCTATTATACCAGTACATGCACCCCATAAGTATGGTTTATAGCAGAACTCATAATAGCTCCCATATTTGTGGTACAATTTGTGAAGTTGGTACTTTGTAGGCAGAAAGGAACTGAAAATGGTTCAAATGGCCAAAAGGAATGAACACCTCTGTTTCTGAAGCTTGCCATTTTTGTGCAAAATCTTACAGCCCAGAACGTCAGCAGTTAAAATACAAATGAACAAACATTACCTGTCCTTCTAAGTGACAAAAGTACTGGCTACACCTCCATTTTCAAAATGTATTATTATTTTTTGTCAAACACAAAACATAAAAAATCTTTTTGAAAGCATTCTAATATTAATTACATTCACTTAAGTTTTTTTGTTTCCAATGCTTTTCAAACTCATACTGTAGCTTTAAAAATCCATTTGTTTTTCCAGCAATTACCAAGGAAAAAAAGAAAAAGATTATAATCTTCAAGGCTGTGACATCTTACTGGAAAAGTTGTTACCACTAAAATTGCAACAGTCTCTCTCTGACCTGATTTCTGATTCTTCTGATGATAGATATGGGTTTATTACCTTCAGACACCAGTGCAAATCCACAACTAATGTACTGTATAATCAAATGATCCTTTTCCATAAACACACAGGCTAAGAAAAAAAAGCTGAATTGTCTGAAAACATTTTTTAAATTACATGATTTATAATACCTCCACAGGATCCCTACTCAAACATTATACAATTGAGCATTTATTCAACCTTTCACTTCTTGTAATACATAAGAGTAGAGGGAAAAGAGTGTTCCTTGCCAACTGGCAAACTAATAGCACTGCAACAGCTAACAGGGGTGATCATTTTTCTTTTAGCTTGAACAGTACTACAAATCAAAGTTTTTAGATGCAGCCTATTTCTTCCAAAGGAAAAAAACCAACACTCCAATATTAAAAATAAAAATAAATGCCCATAAACTAGAAAAAGTTACAAATTAAACACCTCCCTCTCTCCACTCAAGCTAGTCTACCTACCTCAAAGCATAACCAGTTCCTCCAAACCAGGGTCTTCTTCAAAACCACCACTGTCCATATTAGTCAGATAACCTCTTCCTCCTCTGACCAGTTATCTGGGTCTACTTGAGAAGGAACAAATAATCTCTGTTTTTGTATCCTTTCAAATGAGCTTCCTGCCTGAGAAGCTGAGGGTTTCAGTCATTTACCTACAAGTTTAGCAGATATTCTATAGAAAATGTCAAGAGACATGACACTGCACTGAAAACCTTCCAATCTAATTCTGGTTCTGAGATAAGCAATAATAATAATGAGAAAGACTAAGAACTGTGGTATAAGACTTATAAAGTGGCTTACTTTGTTCAACTTTAGAGTATGCAACTATAGCAACAAATTAATACATTTTAGAGTGGTAGTATTTCCTAAGTCTACCATCAGAAAAAGGTTTCTCAATTTTAGAGAAAAAAAATTGGATTGCTTGTTATAGTCAGATTACAGAAGTTTAAATACTTGACACAAATGAGAACAAGGCCAATTTTTGCAATAAAAGAACTGTGTTTACATTTTGTTTCCAGATATTTGTAACAAATATTAACTACTCCTTTTCCATGTGTCAAATTTTGTATTATTTAAAACAAAAGATCTGCAGTGCTTTCCAACAGTTTTTATACATATCTGATATAAGCAAGCAAGAAAACTACATGCATTTGATGACACTTTCAACAGTATTTACTACTCAGTTCCGGCACTATGAGCAAAATGTTTCCACTGCAACTGGTTCACTCTCCTTTTAATTAAAAGGTAGATGTCGTGGTTTAGGCATGTCAATATAGTAAAAATAATTAGGATATTAATTACACTTAGTGCAGCAATATTTAATCTCTCCTGTCATAACCATACAGCAAGACAATTTTAAAACATGTTCTAGCACAAGCATAAACTGTTTTAGGTGTTGAAAGACATCCAGGTCAGTCTTACAAAAGCATTTATGTGCAGGAGCATAAAACAAATTCCCCACTGACAATCCTTTAGACAGCCAGGTTTGTGTCCCTAAATTTTCCTAGTTATCTACACTCTGCATGAGAACTCAGACCCACATCCCATCATAACGCTCTCTCGAAAATGCTCTGCCTCTGGCCGTGTGGGTTTGTCTCTGCAGCAGCACAATTTCAAAAGGAGGTTTACAGTGCATCTCTCCCACCCATCCCCTTCCTCTCCATTCCAAAGCCCTGGTGGTCAGCACAATATTGTGGGTGTTATGAAATGTGGACTCTATTTCTCTCTGCTATAGGCAGGCCATCACCTGAATCCCAGCGTTCAGCATGAGATCATCATAATCGTCACTGAAAAAGCTGACTGTCCCAATCCAATTTCTCAGATCATCAACTCTTCTGGCTACAGCTGCAATGCTACTTTGGTAGATCACTGTGCAATTGCAAAGAGGACATATGTGCACAAGAACTAGATGGTTGGCTGAATCAGTTCTGTGTATGTTTCGCCTGGACTATTTTATGTTGTCACTCCAGCCCCAGGAAGCCCTTCAACCATGCAAAAGTCTTCTTTAGACACTGTCACGATAGTTAGTGTAGTGGCAGTGCCTAGCTGCACCACTTCCTCAGCTGGTAAAATTCAAGGTCAAGTTCTTTAAAGTGTCCTGTAGAGTAAGATATATGTTGGAATAAACATACTGCTCAATGAAACAAGCAAGCTACTCACTATATAACATTTTAAAGAACTTATCCAATTTGGTGTTGGAACACACAATTCAAGAAACTGATACCTAGAAGTTAGATGCAGGAATTCTCATAGTAAAACTCAGCAAATTAATTTTATGATGCTACTCATGTAAATTTATGATGCTACTCATGTAATTAGCATAGACACAATAATTTAGGAATTTAGTATCTATATAGCTTCACAGGTATTTTCACTTTATCCTACAATAAAAACTGAGGCATACTACATAATCAATAAATAAGTTCTTGCCACAGATGTCTTTACTATCTCAGTGCATGATACTTTTCACTGTCTAAACCACATCAACAAATTCTGTTGAACTACATAAATGGGATACTTAGCACCCGTAACACTGAAAAGGAAAGAAATTTCCACAGATATTTGGAGAGTCCTACTGCTAAAAAAGAAGTGCTTGCAGATTATGATACTGTGATAAAGAGGCAGCATATTAAACTGATTTTTATCTTGTGGTTCATGTGTGGCATTGAGTGCAACAAAGCAAAGTTATTAGAATTTCTGTTCAGGGCATCATTCAGTGACACGTCTCTTTTAATCACATTTTCTAAACAGTTCTATGAGTCTAATTTACAACACTGTCACCATATGGAATGAGTATTTTTCAACAAAAATGAAAAGCCTTTTAAAATTCAATTCCTTTAACAACAGACTGCTTCTGTAATATCACCAAGAGAGTACTGTGATCGTACAGACACTAAAAGAAGTCATAATGTTTTAAGAGCACTTTCTTCAGACACAGGATGCAAAATACCATTATTTGAGACATTCTCCCACTTCCAATCAAACAGGAAGCAATGACATACATACAAGATAACCCAAAAATCTCTTTAGTGTATTAAATAATCAGCTCAATTGTAATAACACCATCACTAAAACCTGTAATTGCACCATTATAAGTAAACACCTTTTTTTAATTTTCTTTCTTTCTTTCTTTCCCTCCCTTCAAAGAGTGGGCTGTAACAAAACCTATATGCAGGTACAGAAGACGTTGCTGGTTCAATTCCAGCTCTGAAGTGGTCACATCCAGTTGAGCAGTGTCTCCACATTTGGCAGTTTACACTTTGCTTGAAATCAACTTTCAAAAAGATGAGAGCATGAAGACATCCATCAGTGTCTCAACCGTGGGCTGAACTTACTGATCGTCATGTTGTAGATAACTTTGCAAAGGTGATCTAGTCACACACCAACAAGATGATGAAATTTCTGGCTAGCCGAATGACCATGGTAAGAAAAATCCTCCTGTTGGTTCTACTTATATAACACAGACTGGCAGTAATGGTAACAGGCAGTGCTTTCACTGCAGTGACGCTTTGACAGCTTTGAAGTTGAATTTATATTTTATTTTGTTATCACAAAGTTCATGACACAAAGAGTGTGAACTACATTAAAGAAAGGATTATAGGCTCTTCAGACAGATAAAACATTGTGCAGTGTGGAAGAGATGACTACTCTGTACACCAAAGCTTTATGGACATTTTGTTTCACTTTCTGATATGCAAGGAAAAGATTACTATTAAATGACATCTTCCATAGTATAGTATAATTTCAACACATTAAAACAAATCAAGACTAACCAAAAGATGACGACTTCAAGAATTCCAAGAATTAAATCAGGTATGTTGCTACTTATTTCAAGACAATTTAAGAAAGAATGAATAGCACTTGATAGCCTGTAAGCCACATAAGCAATATACGATCCTCAGATTTTTACTCCTTAACACATTATGTAGAATTACCTTAACAGTAGTTCTTTGGGTAGTTTCTTGTTAATAAGGGCTTCATCATTATTTGAGAAAACCTGGAAACAGAAAGAAAAAAACATCCTTTAAAAAAATCAACAAGAATAATAGCTTTTAGAGAGTCTTTTCACCTTTTACTAAGGTGCTTAATTATTTTAAATTACTGCTAATGTCAAGTTTTGAATATGTTAGTTGGTAATACTATAAAATTATTTCAATGTACACAACCGGGCCACACCCACACATACACCTGCTCTTCCCTGGTACTAAGATTTAACTGCACAAAAATTAATAATCATTAAACAAGCAATCAGAAGCCACACTTATACCCCATAAAGAAGTATTTTAGGCAGTAGTAAAACTTCTAGCAATAGCAAGACACATACAAACATGCAGTATCGCAGGATCCTAAAACTGTCCCATTACAGAAAACAGAAACTGGACACTTTCCAGTTATTCAGATCCCTTCCTTCACAGCGTAAATTCTTTAGCCCAGGTGTGTGAAGATGGCTAAATTATAATAATCTAAAGATTTAAATAATTAACTGCCACAGATACGACGGTGGCATGACAGCAACTGCTATACAAGCAAGGGAAGCACCTCCACAAATGCTACAAGAAAACCAGAAATACCTCTCACCCAGAACTTCGTATTACTAATATATCTCCTAAGAAAAAGAGAGTGGAGAAACTGAAAGAAAATGCCCAAGACAAAACGCAGGCAATACTAAGATTATATAGGAAAAAGCTTCCACAAGAGGAGAAAAGGATCAGTCAATCAACAGTTAAATGGAAATATTAAACAAAGGAGATACTGACCAGACTTATAACTTATTGTAAATATTTAAGTTTGAGAAATTTTTCCAGAGAACCACAGCAATAAACAAAACAGAAGGTGAATCAGAATTTAAGGAACTACAGCAGAGACTGGAAGAAGTCAGAGACATAAGCAACGACTCCCCCCGTAAAGAGAAGACCTTAATGGAGTCTATTTGCTGTTCGCATTATCAGAAACAAAAGCTAGAAAGAGAGATCCATAATAGCTAAGAGTTTTCTGAATGCTAAATGGTAAATTTGAAAACCACACAAAAGAGAAACATGAAACACAACTGGAAGAAATATTTCCCCTGTCCTTCATTAAGAATATGCTGTTCCTGACTCAATCATCAGGGTATTGCCCCTTGTCCATCCTACCACCAACACATACCACATACTTTGTAACTATTTGCTTTGCTTCTTGATTACAAAAAAGGAAGCTCAACAAGAGGTAGTTCTGAAAAAAGGTACATCAAGTAAAGAATGAAAAAAAGCTGAATATAAGCTTGGCTCTGTCTTCATAAAAAAGGGAGACAGCAGAAAGTACCCACCTGAGAACTCTGAAAATATCTCCCTAAAAACTACTGTAAGATTAGAAAACTTGCATTTCCTTCTGGCTGCCATCAACAACCCTTTTTGTCTTCCAGTATATCCCAGGTTGATTTCATGTTTAACTGCATACTACTGTTTCTCAATTTTGACACAACAACAAAAGCCACTTTCTTCAGCCACCACCTCTGTGCGCAGTTATCCACACATCTAAGAACAATAAAACTGTCAACTTTCAAAACGGACCAACAAGTTTGATCAAGATTCCTTTTCCTGCAACTGGAGCAGCACAATTATTCACAGACTAGTGACTGCAGACATTCAAAGCATAAAACACCTATGCATATACACTTCAATAAGATAATTCTGCTTCCTTCTTGGAGAGACATTCTTGGCTTTAGGCAGTTCCACATGGCTGACCACAGGTTCAGGTTTGCTCTGGTTCTGCTTTACATCCGATACCTGTTGCTGTCATTACTTTCAGCCTTTATGCCGAAATACACTATGCATATCAATGCTCGGTTTAGAACTGGCTGACTGCTTCTAAGCTTGGCAATTAATAGATTTATGAATTATCCGCATGTATGCCAATTTAATATTATATGCCACTCACTGCAGCTTATAGCCCGAGAACAATTGTATATATTGGGATAATTTTTTAGAACAGTCAAAACATAGGCCTAATTGTGTTTATTGCAGCACTCTTTAGGAGACACGTATGCCATCCTCATAGAACTTAAGATCACTAAAGAGTGAAGCAGGGAAATATTCTTGTGCATTACAGGTCAAAAAAAAAATGAAGTTGCAAAAAAAGGAAGTTGGAAGTTACCTCCGTGAGAGCACACAAGGTCTGTGGTAAAACAGGCAAGTGAACTTAGATCTCATTAATTCTCACCCAGAATCCGAACATTCAGTATCATACACCACTAAAAATCTTCTTTCAACTTAATTATTCTATAGTTGCAGATAATTCCTCAAAAGTTACATCACCTAGCACACGCTTCCCATTTATATGCATCAGTATATATTTTTAAATAAAGCTACTTTGCAGACTGCTACCAGTTTAGATGTGTGTCATTACTTTGTTAGTTCAAAAGCCGTTATTGCCTGTTTTTTTTTTCCTTTAGACCGTAGATTCACAGATGTACAATAACATGGATATATGCTCACTGTGTGAAGGTGACACAGCATTTAAGTTAGTAAGGTATGAGCAAGTTACTATGTCATAGAATGAATCATACAATATGCTGGGTTGGAAGGGACCTTTAAAGGTCATCTAGTCCAACCCCCCTGCAGTAAGCAGGGACATCTTTAACCAGATCAGGTTGCTCAGAGCCTCATTGAGCCTGGCCTTGAATGTCTCCAGGGATGGGGCCTCCACCACCACTCTGGGCAACCTGTTCCAGTGTCTCACCATCCTCATTGTAAAGAACATCTTCCTAATGTCTAATCTAAACCTACTCTGCTCTAGTTTAAAACCATTGTCCCTCGTCCTATCGCTACATGCCCTTGCAAACAGCCCCTCCACAGCTTTCCTATAGGCCCCCTTCAGGTACTGGAAGGCCACTATAAGGTCTCCCCGGAGCCTTCTCTTCTCCAGGCTGAACAACCCCAGCTCTCTCAGCCTGTCCTCACAGCAGAGGTGCTCCAGCCCTTTGATCATCCTTGTGTCCCTCCTCTGGACCCGCTCCAACAGGTCCATGTCCTTCTTGTACTGAGGGTCCCAGAGCTGGACACAGTACTCCAGGTGGGGTCTCACGAGAGCAGAGTAGAGGGGAAGAATCACCTCTCTTGACCTGCTGGCTGCTGTTCTTTTGATGCAGCCCAGGATGCGATTGGCCTTCTGGGCTGCAAACACACATTGTTGGCTCATGTCCAGCTTTTCATCCACCAGTACCCCCAAGCCCTTTTCCACAGGGCTGTACTTTAATACAAACAGCTACAATGCATGCTCAGGACTTTTGAGTATTTCGAACTACTTATCTGCTCCTGCATTAAAAAGCCAAATCACTACAAATCGTAGCACAGACTTTTGGAAATAGTATTTTTCTACTGAGGCCAAGCTAAAAATCTACATCTACAACCAAACTGGCAACTCTTATGGGAAAACAAGCTTATAATCTCTATATGTTTACGTGAGATATCTTTAGACTTTTAAGTTAAAGTTGGATGGACAAATTATTTTGAATACATGACAGCAGATACGACCAATATGGTTGCATTTATGAATCCCAGTTAAAACTGCAAAAAAATGCAGCTTTTACTACTGAATGAGAAGCACACGACTTGCTCAGCCACACAAAGTACCATGTGTGCTACACAAGTCACAGGTGAGGCCACAAACAGATTCGAAGCCGTCTTCCCTCAAACAGTAAGTTTCATGTGTTCTTGTATGCATTAGCTATAGGTATCATAAAGTATTATTCTTACGAAATAAGAATATTTAGAAAAATGAAATGTGTCTCTCTGAACTACTGTTTTACTCTGAAAAAAGTATGTTAGTCTCCAGAGTCATGCTGCATTTGCATCTGAGAAGAAAAGAGGGACATCTTTAGAGGCTCTCCAATACTAGTTTTCCCACAATGAAGAACAGTCATGGGATAAATAGGGTAGTCATCCTCTAGATGAACATTTGTAATGTGATTTTGAATGTGTGCAAACAGAGAGAAAAGAGAGAAGGTGCAAACAGGATAATATATTTATTCTTTGAACACTTCCTGATTATCTAAAACTTCCACAAATGAAACGAACACCTCGAGTACATTTATGTATCACCTCTCTGAAGTAAACAGTGCCATCCCTTTTATTTTTTACTTGATTTTTATCACATAACTTCTAGTCTTCTGTTTCTATTTATAAAAAAAAAGACCACCAAAACCAATCAGTCAAGAAAGCACTCCATCGCTATAATATTCTCATAATCTTGTCAAATATGATTTATTTTTCTTGAGTTACAGATAGTGCTGACAATGACATGTCCTTAAAATACCTGTATACAATAATACAAAATAATAATTAAGAATACCATAGATGTAGAAAGAATATTTCTTCTTTCTTTGCTTTTGCATTTGGTAGCAAGTTTGAGTGTTAATGATAAGGTATCTCAAACTCTAGAAAACTGTGGTTTTAACTGTATAAAAACCTGAAATACAACAGATGAATCTGTGCACAAGGAAAAAGGATAGGCAAGATTGAACATATGTAATAAATGTTACTCTAAAACCAGCTCTAAATTTCCTGTAAACATAAGAAAAGATACAGAAAATCTCTATATTCTTAAAGGAATTGCAAGAACAAACAAAACAAAACCCATGAGAGAAGACTGTAATTGCTTATTACTTGAATCTTGAGCTATTTCTTACATTTCTTAACTGACCTCTCTTGGTGGTATCTTCACTGTACTTCTGAAAGACTGGTTATAATGAACTAAAAAGGGAGTAATTCCTAAAAAAATGACCCGATACTTGCTTACACTACATTTCTTAAGCAGCTACCACTTAATTTTTTTAATCTCTTTATTGTATAAATAAAATATCCATTGTGTAAATCTGTCAAATCCAAAAAGAATACTCTTGCCAGTTTGCCTTCCCTTACAAGTTATTAAACACACTAATTGCCACTAGTCCTAGAATATAACTTCTTGGTACACCACAGTTAGCTTGCCATCATTAAAAGTACCACGTATTATTCTCTTCTGGTCTAACAGTTAGTGATAAAGCTCTCCTGTATTCACCAGCATTACTCAGTTAAGAAATCTTTTCTGATGGAGTTGAGCATTTGTGTTTTACACACAGTCTGGCAAAGAACTGTAATATGCTCAAAAAAGTTAATTTTTCTCTACAAATAAACAAAGGAATATTCATCCTGGTTTATCACGCTTATCCAAACCACTTAGGAATACCCTTCAACTAGTACTTCAAGATCAAAATAAGGTTATACTACTAATTTTGTTGATAGTCTTTATGTTTTTTAATGATGCAATTTCCATTATTGTTCAGTCTTTTATTGAAGAGAACTATTTTCTTTACTGATGAAACAGTTTTGTTAGCAGCTCAGCCATGACGGCTCAGTTCCACAGAGATATTTATGTATCTAATTTCTACTGAGATATGGACTTTCAGCCTGTCAACTTTTCAAATCCAAAGTTATTAAAAACCAGACTCTCAAAAATAGCCTTGCTTAGTAGTGTGCTGAAGTGAGTAATTATGGGAATGCAGATATGTGAAAGAGGGAAGATGAAGTCTGAGAGACCCCAAAGAACATCAGCAAAAAGTGAAGACAGATATATACTGAAAACGAGGCCGAGTTACTTATCAAGTCCGGAATAAAACTCATTGTCATTGGGTCATTGTCACCAAAGGAGACAGTAGTTCAGAATTAAATCCATACATTTCCTATGGCTGACAGAGCAAATGTCCCAGTTAAATTGTAAATATTGCCATATGTTAAAAGCATCAAGTCTTTCAGGTTTTCACTGGCAAGAACAGTATTTATGTAGTATTGTTTATACAGTAATGTGCATTGTAAGAACAAGATGTTTGAAAGGAAAATCCTAACAAAATAAAATTAAGCTTTTATTCACTTCCCTTGACATGCAGAATTTTTTTACCAAACACAAACCCCACCAGCTTGCTGCGCATCTCTCCTCCTCAGTGGAGACACCTAATTGTTGCCTGTGCAATTTCCTCTTCACATTGCTACTGGAATTGCCTCTTGCCATACATCAGCAGAAGAGCCAGCACGTTAGCTTTGCTACCCCAAGCAATTCATGAGCACATGGAAGTAATGAATGGCATCCTAAAAAGCGCTCTATTTAAATACAGCAGAAAAATGGAGGAGGAAGAAGAAAAGGGAAAACAATCTTCCTTTACTATAAATTTCGGGTTTTCTCACGTGTTACGCTGTAGTGTTCTCTAATAATCTCGCTGTTAGCTGTCGCTTCCTCCAGAAATGTACAATTAATGCATTAGACTTCAGCAGACTGGCAGAATCATTTAACACCATGCAAGTAGCAAAACGTAACTGTATCTAGGCAACAAAAGGAGTGTTAGGCGAATGGATATGCATTGCCAACAGAACTGAAATAAGTGATATTGAAGACACAACAGCTGATGGCAAAGGGCTGGTGTTAAATTAGAACCCATGGTAAAGCTTTCTGTATAATTGATAAAATTACAACACACCAAAGTGAATGTCGAAAGGCGATGCCAACTTGAACCAAGGCCGTTTACCACAGAGACAGACTGGAAAAGTCTTTTATTTCAGCACAGAGACACTATCTACCCTCCATGGTCCCAAACCTATGATCCAGCTGCTCACATGCTCCGTCTCAGGCTTTGACTTTGTGAACTTTAAAATCCCAGCCATCCTGGTCTGTCATGGTCTCTAATCTCTTTTCTCCTTGGACACCCTCTACCAGAGCCCAGGGCACTGTCTTCAGTAGGCTTCTAGCTTCCTCCTTGCTGTCAGATACCCACTGAATCTTTTGCACTGGTCTATCCTCAGGATCTTTTCTCTTCCAGCCCCGGGACAAACTAACTGACCAAAAGCAGCTAACACGTCATATTTTGTTCTTATTGTGTGGTCATCTTCAACAGCTAAGGCTCACCTGCAGAGAACAAGATCAAATACACCTGGGAACATTTCTCTGTCTTTCCCTAACACCTTCCACTGACCTAGGGCTGCTTATAAGGGTCATACTGCTTTTAAAGTTTCCCCAGAAAGTGCTGTCCAATATAAAACCTGCCAGGCAGAAGCAGCTGGCCACACTGCCCACTTTGCTGCTTGTTTTTCTTCCAGAAGAGCCATCATTCTTGTTTTGCCAGCACTGGTATTCATACTACATCATTCACATATTACTGGAGGGTATCAGTCTGGCTCTGCAAGGCCCTGTTCTCGCTGGGTGACCGATCAAGGTCATTTGTGAACTTCAGAGCTGATGTCCGTAGCTGCACAACTCTATCTCAAGGCCCCTGGCTGTTCCAACTCAACTGCCTCTTAGCGTGGGGCAGCAGGTGCTTGCAGGTTGCCTTGCCTGCTGTCTCAAGCACATCAGCTCATTCTCAGTTGACCAAATAGCTCGCATCACCCTTCTTTCTGTGTTTTTCAGTAGGGCAGTCACCTACTAGCAACAACATATATGGAAATCACCAATCAAGCCTTTTCAAGAGCATGGCTTAATTACTGCAGCCAAGGTATTAAGACCTAGCAGGTTAGCCTGACCTGTTAGCTGAGCTGACCATTCTTTAACACAAGACTTAACCTCGTCTCCCTACAGTCACCAAAGAGACAGGAATCCTCTAAACCAGCCCCACATATTAAGCACACGTTCACATACTGCTGTCTTACCAGCACTGTTATTTAGGGTGCTGCAACACGTATTTATTTAAATATTTAATTAATTGTAAATTCTGATACAAACCAAAGAGGCACAGAACAAACTGAAAGTTGCATACATTTTTCTGTTCCATGTCAACATTTCAGACTGACTTGAGTGTGATAGTTCCTATTTTAACTTGTTAAAAATTATGAAGGGAAAATCCAATGGTTTGCAGAATTAGTGATTGACCTAATTACTTGCAGGCCTAAAATTCAGTTGAAAGATACCATTTTATCAATACTTGCTATCACGTAACCGATGTTTGGTAGCACTCATGACAGAAAACGTTAGGTTCAATCTAATACCTAACCAAAACAAACAGACATTACACTATTATTTGCAAAAAAGGTTTGCAAGTTCTCCTTCGCCTACATTACTCTGAGGCAGAAACTACATGGAAGACTAACCCTCCATGCAGGTTATGATCCATCTAGTACACACTTTTTCTTTTAAAGTATCTTGTTCTAACCACTACCAGAGATGGCAAAAAAACCCTGAACCACATGGAAAAATAAACTGCCCCTTACCTAATCTTTCACAACTGGAGACTGGTTCAGCTCAGGAAAAAAAAAATAAAATAAAAAAAATAAAATAAAAAAAATAATAAAAAAAAATAAAAATACCAAAACAACTACTGTTTAAACACTAAGAAATTTGGAAAAAGCTGTTAATTGTACCCCTGTATATACTGTAAACATACATAGAGAGACAGCTGAAAAAATAGGTTTGACAAAGCTTTATCCTCAGCATCTGTTAGTCATATACTGATTGACAAATCTTTGGTTTGTATTCTTTTTTTTTTAAAAAAAAAAAAAAAAAGAATTAATGACTGAATATTTCCTCTTCAGATATCCATTATTCCTCTTCTAACATTATGCACTTCCAAATAAAAACAGTACATGATGAAACATTTAGACACTATACCTAAAAAACAAAATAAAGCTTTCAATTAACAACTAAATCTACAAATAACTTTAAAATGGAGCATGGGGAAACCCGTATCATCTACTTTACAGGCTTGGAGATCAAAAGACCTGTGGCAGAAAATTAAAATCTGATGGATGAAGCAGTTGTTCACTGTAGCCCATCACGAGTGTAGGTCATGCATCGTACAGATTCTGTGCTTTCTTTTTCTTGAGCAGGTAAATAACAAATCCCTCCTTCACCAACCAAGCACAGACTCAAATGCCAATTGCAAAAGCATAAGTTCAAAACACCTGAGAAAGGTACTTTCCTTTGACCACTCAAGTTAACTTTAAAACTCTAAGCAGAAATACTGGAATATTTTCTGAGGCAGCTTCCATCACAACATTCACAGGGACTGTGTGCTCAAATTATGATTTGTTTCATCACAAAAATAATCCACTTAGTTTCATGCAGTCTTGTAGAATCATGCTATATAAAACACATTCTCAGACATTCAGAGCATGATACATTTCTGAAAAATCAGGCACAGAGAAAAGTTGTTGTCTGTTTGCTTTAATCCAGCAGTATTTGGTTAGGGATAGCCATTCAGTCTCAGCCATCCAAATTTAATCCACATCACAGATTCATCAGAGCCCTTAGGAGTACACCTTTCAAAACTCCTCCTCCGAATCATCACTTCTGCAGATAGTTGTTTTTAGTGACATACATATGGCTAAATTTTATTCACCGTCTCCAATATTAGCATACAAACTAACACACTGATGGCATAACAATGGAGACCTGAAAGCCCCCCAGAGTGTGCACAGAGAGATTCTTCTGCGGGTCCATCTCCCCAGGAGTGTGCACCATTCTAATTTAGTCTGACACAGTCCTCCCTCCAGTCACGCAATCCCACATTCAGAAAGGCAATTCTTTTTCTTACTGTATGTAGCTCAAACTATAAATGAAATTACAGATTAAGTCCTTACTGCATAGTTCAAGCAGAATCCCTTCTTCCAAGCACCTGTGAAACAAAAATTTTGAGTACTAATATTTCACCCCCCCCGACATAAATGTTCTACAAAAGATATATTTGAGACTTAAAATGTATAGTTCATTACAGAAATTACTCCATAGTTTCTACAAAGCCATTTCAAAGCAGTGCTTGATCTGCATCATAAACACTATGTCAGAACTGATGTTTTTTCCTAGTACTGAGAGCGTGAAATCTTTATTACGAAGAGCAAACCTTCTCTGCAAGGCAATCTCCCTAGAGTACAGACCAGATAAAAAGATGACACAAAATCTGTGTTGCGGCTGCACACGCCATATATGTAGTGTATAATTAATAAAAGCTTTCAGTTATAAGAGACAAAATTAGGTACCTCTTCATGATTACAAGCAGCAATTATAACTGACTTCAAAGGAAATAGCATCACAGTAGCAGTTCCAAAACATCTTTTTCAAACTGTTCCAAGAAAAGTAAGAGGTTGAGATTTAGAGGAGAAACTGGACACTCAAGTAACTGTTACTATTTGCCAAAGTTTATGGTTCATGAATTTCTGCAGAAATAAAATAACCTTAATACTTTTGCTTAAGAAGTAGATTAGAGACCATTTTCAGAACTACAAGCACACTCAGACATTTTGCTCCTTAATATTCAGATAACTACTACATAACATCAAGTCACAATATGGAAATGCCTTTCCTCTGTGAAGCTCTGACCTCAATTTCAACCTCTGAAGACAGACAAACTTGACATACTGGTAGAGTTTCACATTTATGCAGATTTGGTGATGTCTTGTCTCTTTATTGATTTAAATTTACAGAACATACTGGTTAACCAGTTCAACAGCAACCAAATCCAATGAAAACATAGTCTACTATTTCCTTCTGCCTGAAGGAGAACACAGGAAAACACTGGGATAGAAAAACAGAGTATACCGTAAAGCACGGCCAATATTTTAAGGGTAGCAGCTTGATACCAAATTTTAAGTACTTTCTTGTGGGCTACACAGCAGCAGCTTGTGGTTCCAAGTAGTCATAAATGCACAAGCCCAGAAAAGGGCACATTTCCAGTTCCACTCCTCCTCTAGCATGAGTGCAGTGGATCATCCAGGCAAAGATAACCCAGAGGAAATCATTCAAGAGACTTGCTGTAGTTGATTGGATCAGCTGAGGTGCCCTTGCATTTTAAACAATGCAACTATTATTGTATTTCCATTACCTTTCTGTACCCAACAGAAATTATTTTAGCCCATTTAAAGGCTTACATTCATACTGAAGTTTTGCCTTTTTTTTTTTTTCCTCCTTTTGGGAGGGGGATGGAGCAGGTAGACGATAGGAGAGAGGTCACTGGAGTCAGCAAAAATTATGCATCATACAGATTTTGTGCTTTCTTTTTTTTTTTTTTTGAGCAGGTAAATAACAAATCCCTTCTTAGGCATCAGACACTCAAATACAATTTGCAAAACCCTAAGTTCAAAACACCTGAGAAAGGTACTTCCCTTTGACAATTCAAGCAACTTTGAGACTCTAAGCAGAAATACTGGAATAGAATCTAAGGCAGCTTCCACCACAACATCATTCACAGGGAATGTACTCAAATTAAAACTAATCTCATCACAAAAATAATCCATTTGGTTTCATGCAGTCTTGTAGAATCACACTATAGACGCAATTTTTCAGATATTCATAGCACAGTACATTTTTTGAAAAACTAGTCTGAGAGAAAAGCTTGATCTTCACAAACTACTAAAGAAAAATTTTAAGCTCAAGAACAACTAGTTTAAACTTTGGTACAGACATACAAGTAGTATCTTGATCCTGAAAAACAAACATGGAATTGACAGAGGAGATACCAGTATGCTGAGAATTTTAAATCCATCATTATACTCCTTTAATGCCTTATGTGTACCTTTTTCTGTTGTAACAATGGATAAAAACTTCCTTCATTTTTAAGAATGCAAATCTGACTTCCACCATTTACAAGTTACTCTGCGCTTACAAGTTTCCTTCTCAGAAGCTTTACAAACAACTAGAATATCCACCTCGTATTAAAAGTTCAAGTGGAAAAGCTGTTTTGTAAAAGCTCAGACAGCTGGAGTGCAACCCTACCACATTCAGATCAAGTCACCCAAAATACATAGCTCAAGTATGATCAGAAATTGTAACAGTTTTTGCATCGTGCTAAAACATAAAGAGAAAAAAAAATAATGAAGAAACCCTTAGAGTATACTGATCACCTTCCTAAAAAGGTTATTAGAAAGAATGCAAGTGAATGTTGTGGCTATTGTCTAAACTAGCTCCAGGCTACTGTCTGAACTGTGAGGGAAAACTCTTTGGTTTCACAGTTTCACCTGGTTTTGTCCTACTTAGGATATTGCGTTTATGTGTATTTCTGATTCAGTAGAAATACCACCAGAACTATTGCACAAGTTGATAACAATTTGTATGAAATTAGTGCAGCTATTCTGATTTCTAATTGACAAAACAGCTGAAGTACTGTTAATGTGTAGCCTTCTGCTGGCATTCAGATTGATATTGTCACAGTGCCAAAATTAGTACTACTTTACTACAGTAACCTAAAAATAGTCGCTATGCTTCAATGAAAATCTGACTTTTATTTTAAACTTTCCACATCTGCTAGCCCGATGTTATCCTTAATTTCAACCAAGATGAGTAAATATTTCAGTCTATTGTCAAAATAAGCGAGCAATAAGGTAATGGTCCTTCTGATTTGTAAGAATATTGATATTCCCTATACTATACTGGTGTTAATCTGACAAAATTAATTCCTTCCTCACCTTTCTTGAATTTTAAACTGTGCAGCTATGGAGAATTAAGATGGAAAGAACAACCTAAACAGGACTATAACAGAGAGCAATTCGAGTATAAGCATTCATTGAATAAAATATCTGAAAAATTGGAAAAGAATTTAAAAAATTACACTATTTAACCCTTTTCTTATCAGCTGTCAAGTGCAACTAAGGAACTGCCCAATCTAAGAATCTGCACAGGAGCAAGGCTGATCCAGGATAATTTCTGAGATTTTTCCTGTGCAGTTACAGCAACAATTCAGTGTTTCTTTTCAGATTCTGTCTGCTGAGTTTAGACTGGTAAAGGTATCTAATCGGGAATGTCAAAATGGACCACGAAGGAAAACTCCATACCAGGAGTTTGGTAAACGGAAAATATTTAACTATATTGCAAAATAGTTTATAAATATTTTGTTCATTGTTTTTCAGTCTTTAATTTTTCCTAAGTTTAGAACATGATATAAATCCATTTAATTCAACTGACATTTAAGATACTGTATCTTCTCTGATATGGAGTAAGATGCGTGATGGAATACTAATATGAAGTAGGACATGTCATTAAGTCTCATTGTAATCACTTCAACCAGTGCTACACCATCCACAGCCTCATTCACTGATGTTTACTCTTCCTTGTAGCAACAGATATATCCTAAAACCTTTTCAAACCAAATGCAACATGATTCTACATAGAAGCATACTGCACTCTCACACAGTCTATACATATTTTTATCACATCTCACATTTTAGTTTTCAAGGTTGTTTTGCTTCGGTTCAAAACATACAGGCTAGAACCGGGAAGGAACAGAAGGCAAAGTGCAGGAGAAGAGAGAGAAGGGACATGAACAAGCCTTCATGCAAAGAAAGAAAAGTTGTAACACCACAGGGATATGCTCCTTCCCTTTGTAAGGCTAAGCACTCCCTCCCCTCTACTTGCTGCAGGAAACCTACTATCATTACACACACGTAAATATAAACATAAAGTGATTTTCTGCCTTAAAACACTGTGTGTTTCCCCACCTGTGAAAGGCTAGCAACTGTGCCTTCTTCCTGTATAAAACTACCCCTGCAAAGCAATAAGGCATCAGACACTTAAATGGTAATTGAAAACGGGGATCATACCAATATCCTTTCCAAACATGCCTTGCCTGTCCCTACTCACTCCCCCTTACACGCCTTGTCATCTTCCTTTAACAAACATCATGATGCACCTCTCCCCTGCCACTCGCTGCGTACACGTACTGTATCACATCCCCACATACTCTCCCCACAGAGCAAACCTCAACCACTCTTCCTCCTTTGCCGCACCCTCCACACACATACACTCCGTGACACACCATCTCCACACAGATGCAGCAAACCTCATGCCCACCACATGCATACCACCAATCTATTATCTTTATAAATGCATCTGTGCATACACATAAACCATCACAGCTATGCATACTTACACGTATAAGCAACTGACACTCTATACACACAAAATACCATAACCTGTATCTGCTACATACATATAGAAGTACAGATAATCCTTGCCACACCCATAGCATACATGCCTATAAAAATATGCACATATTATGCCACACCCAGTGTTCACTATATATATACACACACAGACACAAGCCCAGACACCAGGAACAGACACAACTACATACATACGATGCCATGTCATGTCCCTGCATACAACACCACATCTCTGCCACAACACAAATACACACATACCCAAAACCCAAATTATAGCAGGTACATACACACACACTGACAGAGGCACGTTATGTTCATGCCCTACCGTACATCTGCTATGCACTCACATCCCAGGCCACACCCTGGCTTACTGCACATGCATAAGATTACAGCACAGCACCTCACCCCTGCACCCCATGCATCCACACCGTAACACCCCACTCTGTGCACACACACACACATTAGCTTCATCCCTACTTTATACAGAGGGGCCGACACACCTCTGTCTCGCCCCAGCCGCTTTACACACCCACACATTCTCTCCCCTGTGTTACACAGGGGCACAACACACCCCCTGCCACCCCTGACCTGCTCTACACACAGGCAGGCTCCAACCACGGCGTTATACAGGGCGGCAAGACACCCCTCACACCTCACCCACAGACACGCAGGCATGGCCTCTCCCCGCCCGTGCTACAGCGCGGGTCAACGCAGCCCCACCTGCTCTGCACAGACAGACTGACAGACTGTCTGTTCCCCACCGCTACGGCGGGGGCCGCCACAGCCCCCGTCCCCATGCCACGCAGGGCCGCACGCCCAGCACCGCAGCCGCACCGCCACGGTGCTCGCCCCCCCCCCCCCCCCGCGCCCCGCCAGCCCGCAGACCTTACACCCGCCCCGGCCGCCACCCTCCCCTCAGGGCGAGGGGCCCGCTGGGCCCCGCATCCGCTCCACACGGCCCGGCTGGCACTCGCTCCCCGCGACACCGCCCGCCCCGCCACCTGCCCGCCCCGCCTCGCCGCCGCTCCCCGCCCTGGGCCCCCGAGCGGCCGGCCCAGCCCCCTAACCCCCGGCGGCGGCAGGCCGGGCCGGGCCGGGCCAGGCCGGGCCGCAGGCTCACCATGGCAGAGGCGCGGCGGCGAGGCCGGTTGTCCTGGCGACGAGGAAACCCCCGCCCCCCCCCCGCCGCCGCTGCCGCCGCCGCCGAGGAGGGCGCCAGGTGCAACGGCTGTGCGCGCGCCGCCGCCGCCGCTACCGCCGGAGCTGGGGCGCGGGCGGGGCCCGCCGGCGGCCCACGTGACCCGGCACCGCCCCTGCGCGGTGGGGCCGGGCCGGGCCGCCCCGCCCCCGCGGCTGCCGGCCCCGCCCTCCTGCCTCAGGTGGCGGCGTGAAGCGGTGGGGGGGGCACGGCGACATGGCGGCCGCGGTGGGGGAGGTCTGCGGTGTTCGCCAGGGGATGACAGCGGCGGGAAGGGGGGGCGGCCTCGGGCAGGGCGGCTTGGCGGGTTCCGAGCACGGTGAGGGAGGGCTGTCGTCCTGGCCCGGCCCCTCCCGCGGCTCTCGCTCTCACGGAGTCATAGAATGGTTTAGGGTGGAAGGGACCTTGAAGATCACCTAGTTCCACCCCCCGTGCCATGGGCAGGGACACCTCCCACTAGACCAGGCTGCTCAAAGCCCCATCCAGCCTGGCCTTGAACACTTCAGGGATGGGGCATCTACAGCTTCCCTGGGCAACCTGTTCCAGTGTCTCACCACCCTCGTAGTTAAAAATTTCTCCCAGATATCTAATCTAGAACTACCCTCTTCCTGTTTAAAACCATGACCCCTTGTACTACCGCTACACTCCTTCATAAAGAGTCCCTCCCCATCTTTGCTGTAGGCCCCCTTCAGGTACTGGGAGGCCGCTTTAAGGTCTCCCTGGAACCTTCTCCAGGCTGAAGAACCCCAGCTCTCTCAGCCTGGCCCCGCAGGAGAGGTGCTCCAGCCTTCTCATCATCTTCATGGCCCTCCTCATGCAGCTGCCTTTCCTCCCAATGGGAAGGGACTGACAGCCCTCACCAGCCGGCCCTTGGGATTTAGAGTGGCCTGTGAAGCCGTAGGCGGCACAGCACTGGTCTTCCCTGCATGCTCTCCTACAAGGTCTGGTGGGTGTTGCCAGTGCAGGTGTAGCTGCCACCTCCTCCTGTTTGCAGCCTGGGATATCGGGTGAAATGAGTGCCGGCGACAAGTTCAGTCCCAGGCGCTGCTTCATGAACTGGAGGGGCTGCGACCATGAGCGTGCAATCGCTCGTGTCGCACCCGTGAGGGTAGATAATGGGGGATGCTGACACCTTAAGTTGCTACAGGAAAATCCGTAAAAGCTTGTCTGTCTGAGAGCCAAGCGCTTTAAAGCGATGCGTGCTTGTCAGTAAGAGCACGGCTTGCTTCTGCAAGCGCTCTGTGTAAAAGCGCTGTCAAAGCCAAATACAATATTGTTAATAGCACACTTACAGGCTACATCTGTTCAGCTGTCACAATACTGCATGCAAAACCGAGAGATGGGAAAAACTGGGGAGAAAAGATTATCCCAGCAGGTATTGTTTTCTGTTGATTCAGTCCTTCAGACTTCTAAGAAATGTAAGTGGCCATTGTGGAATAACAGGAGTTTGCTATTTGGAATGGGCTGCGTTCATTCCTTTCAGGAATGAAACATTCTGGTTTGATTAAGAGTAAAAAATAGTTTCTTACGAAAGTGTCCTTTCTCAGAACCCGCACGGAAATAGTTGGTACATGCACATACCATTTGTTGGCACATCTCTGAAGCTACTGTCTTATACTCTCCAGATTTTGGACAATGACCCGGTTCATACAGTTGATCCGGTTTGTATAGTAGGGAAGAAAGCCTCAGAAATGTGAAATATGTATAAACAATTTAGACGTGTTCAGCTGAATTGCAGAAGGCCGACTAGCAGTTTCTAAATTCTATCGGCTCACATTAACAACAACAAAAAAGATTATTATCACATGATATTTTTTTTTTTAGTTCAGTGCAAATCTCTGGACTCTATTATAAAGATAGTGACAGATTTTCTGATCACTACTGTAAAAAGAAAGAAATTTAGGGAGCTAGAATCAGTTTGAGTTGCAGCAACCTGAAGAAAAAGAAAAAAAAATATCTCATTTTACAAAAAGAAGGAACATTGCAAAAATAATAACTGTGTTCGATGAAGGTACATCGGACCTTATCGGTTCAGGATAATTAGCCCGATTAGGATCTGTCTGTGCAAGGGAGGCAAGACAGGAGGCAAATGTGCAAGTAGACTCTCAGTGGCCTAATGTTAGCTCTCATTTGATTAAAAACTGTGGAAAGGAGTGGAACATTACAGACTAGATTTGAACCAATATTTTATGTATTAAAAGACTTCAGGAAAGAAAGCTCTGTGTTTCATCCCCCAATAGAGAAGACAGCCTCATATTTGCCACCTGTGTATTTGTTTAGGAGGTGAGAGTCTGAAATCTCTATCTGTGGATCTGGACCAGCTAATGGTATTATAGTGCTGCATCACTGACTTTCTGGACTCCTTTTTCTCTATGTTGTGGTATCACTTGAAAATTCAAGAAAAGCTTACTCAAAAAACCCCTCTAGACTGGCTTGAGTTTTGTCAAATAAGCAGTTAGTTGCGGAAATGAGACTTTAGAAATGTGTGTACAAAAGTGTATACATCCTGGTCTGTCTTACCCATTGCTTGTCTGCGGAATATCTCAGTATATACATCTGGACTGTTAAGAGAATATATACATGTTTAGTGTCCTGTTTTCAACCCATCCACAGCAGTATTGAATGATAAAAAATTTTTCATCCCAAAATTCCTAACTAGCTCTAATTTTAGCATTCTTTTAAAATCATTAGTTTTTTAGGTAATACCTTTGCACTGGTCATTTTAGAATGACTGATTAAGTTATTACTGATGTCTTTTCATATTTTGTGAGCTGCAGAGCTCTGTTTAACAGCTTGACCTTTTAACTTGACTGTCTGGGTTGTTCTAGGCTCTCATTGAATGCTGACTCAATTCCTTTCTTACTTACCTTTTTACCAAACTTAAAAGAAATGGAAAATAGTTTAAATACTTGTCATAGAAAATGAACAAGTGCCACCCATGAGAGGGTGGGTTAGTAGTGTGATTCTGGAGGTCTTTGCTCTTGCTAGGGCCTCCAGGCTGTTTGGTTTCAAGGCCCACAAGTGACTTTCGGATTCCAGAAAGCCATTGCAGAGACTGAGTAGCCCAGTGTCTAGAAAGGAGTTTTGTTTCTGGATTCCACCCATTCATGCTTACCCCAACTTCACTCCATAACCAGTGACCTTTTCCCCATGCATGTTATTACGAAACAATGCCAGGCTGCAGTAACTGAACCTTTTCAGTGCGGGAGGACACTTGCCATGCAGCAGCTTCCTCTACAGTGGTCCTTTGATTGTTGGACTCCCTTGGATCTAGAAGTGGGTCGGTATTCCTAGCAGTGGGCATGTGCTTATAAATCTATATGCAAATTTTTCCAGGAATTTGCCTCCCTGGCTGAAGGAATTTGGTTTGAAACAAGCTAATTGTTAGACCTTTCCTTCCCTTTTCCCCGTCTCCCTTGATGTAAGTCAAATGAAAGTACGTCCCAGAGAATGGGCACAATAAATTTAGGATACCACAGTTCCCAGCTTTTGTTACAGCTCTTGCTTCCACAGTGTAGCAGAGGCTCGTGAAGCTTACTTGGTGGTGCTTCAAGCTAACTTGCACTGAGACTGATGAAGAGCTCACTTTGGATCCTGTTAACACAACTCAGCCATGAAGGATTTTGACTACAAGTGTGTAAGAAAATGATTGTAGGTGGTTAACTTTTTAAACTACTACACTGGATCTGAAGTAGCTTGTCTTTCCTTAAGTTAAATGATCGTGACAAGAAGGTCCACTTCTGTTAATTGCCATTATGAGTAAAATTTTGTCAAGGGAGTATATCTTTTTTGGTATGCTCTACATGTTCATATTAGAACATAAATGGTGATGTTTTAATGTCTGACATGGCTTTTCATGTACTGCCCTGTAAGAACTGATAGATCAAGACTTCCAAACTGTTTTAATTCCCCAAGCATGGCACCGGCACATGCTAGCTTTGTGCCAGGATTTACACTTCTGTGGTCCTGTTGCCATGTCAAAAGTTGCTGTTACACCACTAGTAGTGCACATACTATAGGCTGGGAATATCCTGCCCTACCCAGATAATTTGTGGGAGTCCAAACCAGCAACCTGACAAAGTGACACAGTGCATCCTTGACCACGTCATTTCTGCATCGTCAGGAGCATGTAACTTGCTGGCAGGCAGGGTGGCCATTCAGAGGGACCTCGGCAAACTGCAGAAATGGGCTGGTGGGAATCTCAGGACACTTAGCAAAGGCAAACGCAAAGTCCTACATCTGGGATGCAGTAACCCCCCGCAACGGCACAGGCTAGGGACTGGCTGGCCAGAACGCAGCTGTGTAGGAAAGGGCCTGGTGGACAATGAGCTGGACATGAGTCAGAAGTGTGCTTTGGCAGCAACAAAAACTGTATTAGCAGGAGAGTAGCTTGGACGTTGAGGGAAGTGATTATACCCCTCTATTCAATTCCTGCGAGACTGCCTCTGAACTACTGTGACCAGTTCTGTGTCCTGATCGTCAGAGAGATGTTGACAAAATGGAGAGAGTCCAGTGGAGGAGCACTATAGTGTTTGGGGGCTGCAGCGTATGCCAAGCAAGGAGAGACTGTGTGTTTGTTTCGTCTAGAGAAGACTAGGTGGGATCTAATCGCAGTCTTCTACTGCTTAAAAGGGAGGTTGTAGAGAAGACGAAGCCAGGCTTTTCTTGAAGCTATCTTGTGAAAGACTTAGAGGCAACAGTCACAAGTTACAACAAAGAAAATTCAGATTGGATATCAGGAGAAGAATCCTGGCAATGAGAGTGTCTGAGCAGTAGAACAGCACCCAGAGAGACAGTGGAGTCTCCACTGTTGGAGATTTTCAAAAAGTGGCTAGACAAGGCTGTTAGTAACCCACTCTAGCTTCAAGTTAGCTCTGCTTTGAACAGAAAGTTGGTCTAGGTGACTTTTAGAAGTCTCTTCCAACCTTTATTGTTCTATCAATTCTCAGGTGTAAAATTACTTGGTAAAATATATACACGGGGAATTTCAAATTAAACCACAGGAACGGCAGGAGAATTGGCCTCCTTCAAGTTCAGAAAGCAGGGAATGTATGCAAGTCTGGAGATGCGTGATCAGTTGGGTGTACATGGACTGTCATGTCTGTGCAGTCAGCCCATGTTTCTTAAAAGTCACTGACTTCTGTGCATATGCAGGTTTGTGGGTATGTCCCAGGTCATCTTAACACATGGCAGCCTAGTTGTAGTCCCTGTACAGTGACTCTGATCATGCTGCCATACATCAGGATATCCCAGACAGATAAGGATGTCTTCTGAATGTCAGCCAGACAGTATTTTCAGTGAGAGAAAGAAGATGCATTCTCCTGGAGAAACTGGCTACTCATGGCCTGGACAGGTGTACTCTTTGCTGGGTAAAAAACTGGCTGGATGGCCATGCCCAGAGAGTGGTGGTAAATGGAGTTAAATCCAGCTGGTGTCCAGTCACAAGTGGTGTCCCCCACGGCTCGGTGCTGGGGCCAGTTCTCTTTAATATCTTTATCAATGATCTGGATGAGGGGATTGAATGCACCCTCAGTAAGTTTGCAGATGACACTAAACTAGGAGGGTGTGTTGATCTGCTTGAGGGTAGGTTGGCTCTGCAGAGGGATCTGGACAGGCTGGACTGATGGGCTGAGACCAATGGTATGAGGTTCAACAAGGCCAAGTGCCGGGTCCTGCATTTTGGTCACAACAACCCCATGCAGAGCTACAGGATCGGGGCAGAGTGGCTCGAAAGCTGCCCGGCAGAAAAGGACCTGGGGGTGTTGGTGGACAGCCGGCTGAATATGAGCCAGCAGTGTGCCCAGGTGGCCGAGAAGGCCAACAGCATCCTAGCCTGTATCAGGAATAGTGTGGTGAGCCAGACTAGGGAAGTAATCATCCCCCTGTACTCGGCACTGGTGAGGCCCCACCTCGAGTACTGCGTTCAGTTTTGGGCCTCTCGCTACAAGAGGGACATTGAGGTGTTGGAGCGTGTCCAGAGAAGGGCTACAAAGCTGGTGAGGGGTCTGGAGGACAAACCTTATCAGGAACGACTGAGGGAGCTGGGGTTGTTTAGCCTGGAGAAGAGGAGGCTGAGGGGAGACCTTATCACCCTCTACAACTACCTGAAACGAGGTTGTAGAGAGATGGGGGCTGACGTCTTCTCCCTGGTGACAAGTGATAGGACAAGAGGAAATGGGTTCAAGTTATGTCAGGGGAGGTTTAGATTGGATATTAGGAAACATTTTTTTCACTGAAAGGGTTACTAAACATTGGAATAGGCTGCCCAGGGAGGTGGTGGATTCACCATCCCTGGAGGTGTTTAAAAAAAGGGTAGATGTGGTACTTAGGGACATGGTTTAGAAGTGGTTTTTGTCAGGGTAGGTTAATGGTTGGACTTGATGATCTTAAAGGTCCCCTCCAACTTCAGCAATTCTATGATTCTATTCTATGATTCTATGTGTGGCAGCTTTGTGGTTAAGACTTTCTCATAACACCGGTTTTTCCTAGTTTTGAGAGCTGAAGGTTGGTCCTTCCTTTATGCTTCATTATTTCAGAAAAATTCGAGGAGGTGGTTTTATACTCAATTCTGTGTTAGTGAATCTTTGCAGCAGTTAATTACTTTATACAAACAAAGAACAAAGATTCAGCCAGATAAAAGTCTTTGAACTTTATTACAGTCACTCAAATAATAATGAGTTGGCAATGTTTGACAATTATTGTCTGCAAGTGAAAGTTTGATAAGCCATGGCACCAGTCCTATAAGTGCATACGTGGTTGGTTATTCTCGCCTACCAAAGCAGTTCAGTAAGCACGAAACCAGAGAGCTGCTGTACAAATTCCTCTTTATCCAGCTCCAGAATTTTCTCTGTATGTACTTCTAACATGGCACATTTAAAATGCGTTTCAGAGCACACTTTCATTTGGCATGCAGAAGGACCTCTGCTCAGGTGTTTTTAATCTAATTTCTACTTTAAGTAAGAAGTGTTGAAATTTCTATCACATTGTCCTTCAAACATATTTGTTTGGGAAAACTAGTTTGATAAAAGTTTATATTCCTGACAAGGACATAGTACATATGTTTAACTGCTGCTTCATATATCTATCAACGGTACGTAGATGTAGACTAACTTTCCATGCGGTACAGACTTGCGGTAGCAGTTTGACCATGTATGGCTTCCCCAGTAGCTTAGTACATTTGGCACAGAGCTCTGTTCAAAAAACTGAAGACAAAATTAGAGGAGTAAAAACTCACTGTAGTAAGATTTGTGTGGTTGCAAATAAAAATAGAACTTAGGTTCACAAGTAGAGTGGTATTTTATTGTATGTCCTGATCTTCTGTCTGTGTCAAAATAAATTTCAATAAAACTTACTGTTTAATACTTCTTTGAATTAATTCCCATTTGTTGCATTCAAGTGAAACATGTTAGGATGAGAGAAGCAGTGATGGAATAGGATATCCTTTACAAAGTGTGATAAAATCCTTTGCTTATACTGTACTGCTGTGCTTTTTTCTTTTTTCTTTTTAATTTACAGACATTTGCGAGCCACTCACTAACAGATACAAATGTGAACTCTTACAGATACTTTGCAAAGATATTTGCTTGACCTTTGTGTTTTGGGGGAATGTGTGTATATTATTTGCATAAAAGTACCAGGCAAAAATTTTTGGATTGTTGTTCTCAAGTTATTGGTAAGGTTTAGTAGACCTAATTTGAGTTCAGGTTAAGTGTGTGGTAGCATCCAACAATTCTGCAGGTTGAAAATTATATTTGATAAACCCATTTTACATTGTGCATGTTATCTTGCAATTTTCTAATAATGTTAGTTGCAACTGTGAAATAAAAACCTTTTAATGTAGTTAGTTGTTGTTCAGGTAAAATAAAATCATTGCATCTGTGTTCCCTTATCGGGTAGAAACCTGATTGGAGTTTTGGTTAAAGGCAAAAGAGAAGATAAATACTAGAATTTTAAATGGAGAATGAAAATTACTGTGGTCAAATGCCTTGGCAGCGTGTCTGCTTTCTCTACACTTGGAATACATGCTGTTGCTTTAACAGAACAGATATTTCGTGCCTCTGCCATTTCCATTATCATATATTTCTTATTTGTGATTCCTTAAATGCAAAAAAAATGTGCTTGATTCTTTGAAAAAGAAAACATTGTGAAACACTGGACTTTGGATGAGACTTAAATGCAGAGAGGTCTTTCTCCTCTGGCTCACCAACAGGAGGTTGGAGCACAGTAGAGAACTTAGATGAAGAGATAGCACAGATACCTATTTTGTACAGTATTCTGCTTGGTTTAGAGTCATCATCCTTTCAGTGATGATTCCTTCCCAAATTGCCACTTTGAACTAGATGCCTGAGGCTTTTGTTTTATTTTGTTTGTATTCAGTTGCTTCAATACACAGTTTTGGGCATAGCTGAGTTTTAGGCATCTAAATTAGCTGCTTAAATTAGAAGAACAGATTCCCGTTATAATGATCTGTGGGAAATTAAGAATCCACCTGCTCCCTATTGACTCCATGGGGAACCTGAAATTAGATGCCTCGAGGTGTAAAAATGGTTATATGTACAAAATGAAGAGTAAATATTACGGTTATCAGGATGTTCTTCTTTAGTGTTTAGTGTAACGGGCCCCTGAGTGGGACCACTAGATACTGCTGCTACAGAAACAGTAATTGGGAGTTAATAATAAAAAGTAAGGTAAGCTCTTTTTGAAAATTTTACTTTTCCTGGACTCTTCAGAAGGGTGCATTTCCACTGAAGACCTCAGTGTATGTCTGTCACTGGGACAGTTAGTTCTCAAATTACCTAATGAAGCATTGTGTTCCCAAATGCCATAGGACAGGTTTTGTTTCTATTCTAAAACCAGGTAAACTGAAGCATGGAGGCTGTACTGCCTATGTTCAAGTAGATACCGCTGGTCAGAAGCAATGTTAGAAATGGAAAGCAGGAGTTACAGAACATGGTATGCACTTGTAGTGCGAAACATGGATTGCCTGAATGTCCTCCCGAAATTAAATGAACATTTGCAACCTAAGCTCCAATCCTCCAGACTCCCATTACTAGGCAGAATACTTGTGACTTTGATTTCACGAGGACTATTAATGGTAGCAAGCACTGCTTTGAACAGCAAGTGTTTGCAGATGGATCCCTAAATTGCCTTCTATGGAATAAAAATGAGAACAAGAATTTTGAGGGAGGTTGAAACAACTGCTAAACCTATTACTAATGGCTGATTGGAAATACTGTAACATATCCAAAAAAGTGTGCAATAACATAGAAAAACATGCAAAAACAAGTCCAAGACTATATTTCTAAAGAATTTCCATAATCTCTGCATTTTAATGTAGGAAATATATTTTAAATACTGAATACATGAGATCTAAAAATAACTTCCAGTTTGGTTTACATCAAAGAGTGACAAAATCCTAATGGCAACCCTTCAACATTATCTGTTATCTGTTGTAACAAACACATTAGTGAAGGGCATAGTAACTTATGTAGGATGAATCATATTAATTTCAGATTGCATATGTTATTAAGACAGTATATGGATCCATACAGAATATATTTTTTTGTCCTTTCATTAACAGAAAAATAAAGGCGCACACACACAAAAAAATCCATAGCTTTGTTTTAACAGCCTCTTTCCTTGACAGTCACAGAACTAAATTAATCTCCACTGTAATTCTACTGACATCAATGAAATTAGTTCAAGAATTCATACTGTGAATTTCACTTATATTTTTTGTCTTAATTATACTTTATATGGGAAATAGAAACAGCCAAGCAATCCCAAAGGATTTCTAGAAATTATCAGTGAAATGTCCTCTGCTTTCATAGAGGTTATCCATCACAATACATTCTTTTTCGGTACATGTATTATGATGCTGTTCTAATTTTCTGGAGAACAAGCTCTTTGCAAGAATAAAGGTTTTCCGGAATTACAACAAATACACATACAACATACCCCAAACAGACCAAATCTTTCAAAGGTACATAATAGGACAAGTGCTTTAATTAGTCTATGGGCAATGTCCCGATTTCATTAAGTCCATTGGAAAGATGACACTGACATCAGTGGATCAAGATTTGGCACGGTTTAAGACTTTCTCAGAGGCCCATAAACATTTTGCACTCAATGCTAATGTGGTATAAAAGCATCTACCTTGCGCGTGAAGAGGCCCTGATCTCTTGAATAGCTGCTGTTGGTCCCATCTGCCATTGAAGTGGTGTCCCATGACTGGGTGAAGGTGAAAAGAAGTTCCTTGAAGAGCTGGAACATCACCTGCCAGCTGGGGAACCATATTTAGAAGTGGCATCCCTGGACACCATGGATGATAGGTGCCAGGTCTCACAAACATCCTCAATTTCTGACCATTCTCATGGCTGGTCAATTCAAGTGCAATGTCTCCTTTCTTACATCGATTAATGTATAAGTTAAGGTCACTTGCCTCCTATGTTGTTCATCTATAGGAATATTACCAAGCCTGTGTATTTTTGCATCCATTGGGTATGTTTTCTGCAGCAGGGTGACTGACCTTACAGGTTTTTTCTTCCTGTCAGTCACAGTCTGGCTAACACTGAATACAGAAACCAGTCAGAAAATGAGCAGGCTCAGGATCTCTGGAATTAGTCAGAATTAGGGAAAAGTCAGAATTTGGAGGAGAGTGAGGATGGATGAAAAACAAATGTTATGGAGAGGAATGGTGACAGCTGGGTGAAGCAATAACAAGTTTCAGGCAGGAAGAGTTAGCGTCGTTCAAAGTGTGAGATTGGGGCTAAGGTATTACTAGCAATAACGTATATACTGTGACTTTATGTAGTATACTTTTATTCTGTTCTGAGAAAAAGTATCAATCCTGAAGTGATGGCAAAGGAGCTAATCTTATGCGAGGAAGTTACAGAAAGGATTTTACATACCAATTAAATTACTTTGCTTGGAAATACTCCTTTTATAACATTCTGCAACATTATCACTTCCTGGTGCTTTCTCTGTGATTTTACATGGTTGCACTGGAGTTATCCATGGTCATCCTCCTGCTGCGTTCCTGGCATTCACTGACTACTGCAGCAGTTACAGGGTTGAGGTGTGGATTTAGGAGATAGGATGCCTGAAGAAAAACTCAAATGGAAACACCAGAAGTCTCCACATTTCTCAAGAGTCAGCCGCATAGAGTTTATCAGTTGGGAAGACAGCCATTATTTTAGACTACCTTAAAATCTTTCGGACTGCAGCACAGTACTAATCTGAGCGCAGAATGTCAAAACAGGGTAGAACCAAAACATAAGAGGTAACTAAAGTTGCCTTTTCTAGCAGCTGTTTTTCTGAACAGCACACTTAATGATTTACAATTACAGAATCACAGAATAATTCAGCTTGGAGGGGATCTCAGGCGGTCAGTCATCCTGTCTGACTCGCTGCTCAGAGTAGGATTGGCTCTGAGATTGGAGCAGTTGGCTCAGGGCTTCAGCCAGTTTGGTCTTGAAAACTGCCAAGGATGGAGATGGCACAGTCTGTCTGGGCAACCTGTTCCACTGGTTGATTATCCTAATAGAGAAAAAGGTTTTCCTAACACGCAGTTAAAACCTCTCTTCTTTCACCTCATGTCTGTTGTCTCTTGTCCTCCCATCATAAACCCCTGCATGAAGAGCCTGGCTCCATCTTCTCAACAGCCTCCCAAAAGGCACTGGCAGGCATCTATTAGGTCCACCCGAAGTCTTCCCTTCTCCAGGCTGAACAAGCTGTGTTCCCTCAGCCTTTCCCCACAGGACAAGCGCTCCAGCCCTCCCCTAATCATATTGTTGGCCCTTCACTGAGCTTATTCCAGTTTATCTGGTAGTGTGGATGCAAAACTGTACACAGTATTCCAGATACGGTCTCATGAGCACTGAGTAGAGGGAGATAGTAACTTCTCTGGATCTAATGTCTGTGTTTCTGTTAATATGGCCCAGCATGCAGTTGGCCTTTGCTGCTGGCTGATGATCAGCTTGCTGACTCCCAGGACCAGCAGAGTCTTTTCCACAGAGCTGTGCCCCAGCCAAGGGGATGCAGCCTTGTTCTGGCTTTACCTCTTCCACTCACCGTTACCTCTTCTGTTGACATGGTCCCGGAGTCAGAAGGTTCCAGCTGTTTTGCAGATGGATGGAACACAGTGGGTTTCTTCTCAGAAAGGGTGAGATAGTCGAGGACTGCAGATATTGCAAGATGAGCTGCAGCCTTTGGGTAACGGATGCAGTACGAGTATGTGTGTGGTATGTGTTAGGTCTGTAAACAAGGTGTCTGTGTTCCCCTCAGAGTGAATGAGGAGAGGCAGACTCCTTTTTCAGCGAGGCAGGTGTGAGGCAGTGACTATCCTAACAATTTCCCTCAGCAATCACTTTGCTCCCATCTTTTGCTCTTCCTCAGCTGAGGAAAAGCCTGAGAACCTCAATTTCACACCCTCATTGCACCTTGTGGAATCTAAAATCGCTGATGAATGAACATTATGATTTCCAGTTGCTTGATCCGTTTTTATTTTTGTAGAATTATTTGGTTTTGTTTGCTTGTCTTTTTGCCCTTTCCAGATGAAAATAATACTTGACAGCCAGAATGACCACTCTGTGCTACAGAAATGAACGAGAAAATGATACTGAGAAGCAAGACGTTTGCGTGAGCATATTTGTAGAGGATTAGGCTTCGGGTGGGTGGAATGTGCCTGTTGCAAAGGTTCTGTGGTAAAATTTACTGGAGCATAACATTGGGGATTTGAAAGACACGGATAAGCCAAACCAACATATGTGTTTGCACTGTTTAGAATGGCATTTACAACACAGGGTGGTAAACCAACCTCATTTCAAAACAAACCAATTCTCCAGGCACCGTGTAGATCAGCAGGAAATTGAAGCCTATGCTCAGAAAAAGGCCAGAACAGAAACTATTACAGCTTGAAGGGCAACACAGCACTGCACTAGGGTCATGACAGGAGGTGACGAGGGAAGAAAAGCTGGAAGAAAGTCAACGTAATTAAAGATCAGAGAAAGAAGAGCAGCGGAATTGCCTTTAGGTGCCATGTTAAAATTTGTCACCTACAAAAAATATATTTTTTAGTAATATTACATTGCAAACAGTAATGGCACTGGTACTTAAACTAGTCTGATGTCAGGATGTGTCACACTTCAGCTCAAAACAAGCATGGCCAGAAGCAGGTGTAATATTTTTAATTGAATTTCACCAATTTAGGCTGACATAATTTGGAGTAGTACATTGGCATCAGTGTAGCTGTTTAATTGCAATGTTATTAAAAAATTCTGTAGTCATTTAGTATGCCGCGGCTTTATAGCACACATTCATATTCTCAGAGATACTACTAAATTTAACAGCTGCTAATTTCCTCGTAGCTTGAAATAATACAGGTAGTCCAAACTTCTGCTACAAATTATACAGGAAAGTATGTAAACCTGTCATTTAAATACCTTTTCAAACATTCACAAATCCAATAGTTGTCTCCAATCTGTGCCCAATTTGAGGGCACATGTACTTACCTGTAAGATTGTCTGTGTAGCATCTGTGCATGGACATTTAGGCCAAAAGGTTTAAAACAGGAGAAATTTCAAAAAAGATAGTGAGACCCATGAACTTTGGAAACAGGGCTAGTAGGCAACTGAATAAGTACTGACTTGTGAGTCAACCTTCTGACTCCTCCTGCATGTTGTTAGAAAAGGGTTTATTGCTGGTGTTTCAATAGCCATGAATTGCAGTTAATTCCAAAATGCAACAGAACATCCATGCACACAAAGAGAGTTTATTTTGCAATGATAGAGTGAACAGCTACTTCACACTGATAATTAACGTGTCACATATAATGTAAGCCTAGGAAGATGAAATGTTGACTTCCCAGCATCATTATTTTCTTTCAAAACCATTATTTTCTTTCTCTCTTTTTCTCTTTCTAATCTCCCAAATTGTTTTTTTTAATGACACAGCTTACGTGCATGTAATCTTTTTCATCCAGAACAATGCCAAAGTGCCATACAGACTCTCTATTGTATTAGTGAAGCTTCACAACGAATGCATTTTTCTGTATGAGCACTCTAGAAAGAAAAGGTCCCTGTGTATATGACAGAAAATAGATGAAGAAGATGAGAGCATGTATATTCACATATGATATAAATTGTTAGACAGAGAGTGAAGATTAATGTAGAACCTCCAATACTGTCTGTACTCATTTTCCTTTTAATAGTTCAAGTATTTTAATGGCATATTAGTTAAGGTTTCATGATTGGTAGGAAAATCTGTAGATATTCCAGGCTTCTCTAAGTTATGGAAGAGAATGAAGCGGGAAACATAAAACGTACTATAAAAAACTGAAAAATGTCTTTCTGAATTTAATCTCACCATATAAATCAAGTTTTCATTTCCATTTTGCTTCTTTTGTTTTTTAATAAATAGATATCTACAACTCTCCTCCTTTTTCTGTAATGGGAGAAAAAAGCGCAGATTTTTCGATGATTGTTTTGTAAGTGTAACTACTATTGAATACTTATTGTTTTGCATTTAACATCCAAAACATTGTAGTGCATGTACATTGTCATATTTTAAAATCATATGGTATTACATAGAGGTAAGGCTTGCATTTGAGTAAGTGTTACCTATATTTTCTCATAATTAGTTATGAGCCTTGGCCTTCATAAGTCCTCCGGGATACAAACCAGCTGAACTTCGGAGCTGTTTATTGTCTTGATGGGGGTTTAAATAAAAATTCTGCATAGTAGTCGCTCAATTTGAGGGAATTTCAGTTCTAACTTTGACCCTAGCATTTCAGCAAGGTCTAAACCAGGTTGATTACCTATCTCCATAATTATAGTATTAAAAATGCAGTTCTATATCCTTGTAATGATGTGAAACTCTTCCTTCTTTGTTTGAATCTTAAATAAGAGAGCTCTGTTTTGGTAAGAACCACTGAAGAGACCTGCTATTTCCAAAACTGTGGGGACCTGAAAATGTAGAGCCTCTGACATTTCCATTTTAGCATTCAACAAAAAAAAAATTATGCACAGTGTATCTCAGTTTCCTCTTTGAAAGCATTTCTGAGCTCTGGGTTGGTTTGTGCGTCATGTCTAATAGTTCTTGCATACCTCTCCTGTCTCTCCCTGTGCCATCATGTGCCCGCGAGAATTGGTTGTTGCATGAACAACACATACCCACATGCTCAGTGAGACACATTATAGATTTAAATGATTAAATAGATTAAAACAACAGCCCTAACATGCTGGAGTGAATTTTCCCAGCAATGCCCATTGGTAGGCAAAACTCTGAACTCCTTCTCCATAGTGGTAGCCCTACTGACACAACTACAAGGTCGAGCATTGAGCATTGTTTCCTCCTCCCCCATGAGCAGAAGCACTCAGCAGTATAAATTTAAATTCCCTGTCACTAGTGTGACAAAAGTGGTCTTATTGTACCCTCCTCTGCCTGGTGGTTTTGATTATTTGCTCAAAACTCTGGTGACCTTTGCAAGGGTGAGGAGGTGCTCTACCATGACACAATGTCAGCCGTCATTGTCCTCCTGCTTAGTGGTTTGCCTGGAAATTGCTTGCAGTTTAGGAAAGCTTTCCTTTTAATTCAGTGCATATGTGAAATAAATTATAGTATGGAATGGTGCTGTCAAATATTTATTTAGTATCTCAGTACTTGAACTCACTTGCCAATCAGATAAAATTAGTTTTGAATTCTTTTATACTGACATCATTTTCCTAACTTACAAATTCACTCTCAGACACAGAAGTAACGAATGTTTGCATTGGCCTGTTGTGAATAGCAGCGATGTTTAGGAATTTTAATGTACAGTTTAGTGTTTTCATAATGTCACTGTGAATCAGTGCTTAATTTTAGCTAGAGACAACTTTGTCCTTAAACTACTTACTTCGTGTATTTTCCTATTTTCTAATTCAGCTTGAGTGTTAACGTTGGCTCCTTGTGGATGATTTGCACAGACTTTCAAAGGCATAGGATTTCCCAAGACATTACTAAGCAGCAACAGTGGCTGCAAAGCCAAGTGTATATTGCTGGGTCAACAAGATTGGCTTTTAACAATCAAATAGAAAACATAATTGGGAATAATGACTAGTGTTTTGAGAATTGTTTTACTATATGTGTTACTTTGCCAACATCTTTCCACATAATCCTGATGATTATCTCTCATAAAAATAGCTTATTAACTTGTGAAGTTTATGAAAATAAGGCGAGCTCTAAAATGTGTTGAACTCAGTGCAATTAGTTTAAAAATAGCTTTTCTCCTCTGATATTTGCTTCATAAGGGATGATAAGTTGTTGTGTTACGCTTTAAGCACTTAGTTGAAATTTTGTACAGAATTAAGTTAGCGATGTAGTATACAGAAGTAGCATCTTATTTGGGTTCGTTTTGTATTGCTAGAGGTCGGTCAAAATCCAAAAACATAACAGACAGCAATGAATCTATATGGACTTGCTGAATTTGCTTGGTGAAATGTAGTAAATCCTGAAAACATAAGAGCTCTAGGAACATTGCATTCCCATGGTGTATTTACCTTTTTTCTTTGTGTTTTACGTGACTGAGACTTTTGTCACTGTCAGTTTTCAGACAGAGAATGGAACATAATTGAATAAGCTTTGCATGGCCAATGTGAAAAAAAACAACTGAACAACAAAAAAAACCCAAACGTGCAAATGAAATGATGGGGAATAATTCCATTTTTAGTCTCCAGTTTTTCAGTTTTCTGGTTGGATTTTCCTTCCTCAAAGCCTTGTCTGTGTGGCTGCGTTACTGATGGATCAGTACAGCACTAGCAAGGGATCACCAAAGCAGCGGGGTTCTAGGGAGCCCTGGTGGGAATGTTGCTGAAGCCACTAGTGGCGAACAGTAGAAACACAGGAAGGTGAAAACATCTCTGCCCCTTGTCTGCCAGGAGAGAATCTCTCCATGTATGCTGACTGCCAAGGGTAAAACTTGAAGAGTTAGGTTGCTTGGGCAGCTAGGAAAAAAAAAGGTTACTTTCTTAAGCATTGTCATTTTTTAGGAAGACGTATCATGACAAATCTGTAATTCTAGTGGGTATTTTACTCTTTATTGATTAACAGCCCTAACTGCGCTTTTATAAGGACTGCTTCTGTTTAACTGAGCCATACCAGCTTTTTACTAGAAGTTATAATGGAAACAGCAGTTAGGTATAACCATATACAGTCTAACTTGGTAATAGAGTCCAGCTTCTGTGGGGACATTTACGTCTGTGATCATATAGAACAGCCTGTTATGGGATTATCCAAGAACAGAGTGAGCTCAGGCTGAAGAAATCCCGACGAGTACTTTTGTACTCAGAATTTCTCAATCATAACCAAGTATGCAGCTTTTTTTTCACATCGTGTTATGCATAACCAGACCATAGAAAGTATCGCTTCCACCATTTACGGTGAAGAAGGCCAAGAAAAAAAAGGCTGAGGAATCGAGGATCTGAAACTGTGGTGTGTGGATGGACTGCAGAGCTCTTTCTTGTGGTTCATTGAAAAAAAACATTTTAGAACTATAACATGGTAGATTAAGCTACTGGTACCGGAAGGGAACGGGGTCTGCGAGTAGATATTTTCCTTACAAAGTGGTCTGCTGACTGAAAATCTGGAGCACCATCAGAGTTCAACTAATTGAGCCAGACAGCTTGTTAGACGGTCTTATAAAAGCTGGATGTCTGGCTAGATAGCTTTTGGCACTTTGAAGAATAGAGAGGCAGATTTATGAACTGGACAAATGAGCATTACAGTCAGGAATTTTTCTAACAGTTTGGCTGTATCTCTGAGACCCTTTGACTTTCAAAAAGGTGCTGCTTCAAAAGGCAGTTTCTGCCAGCTCCTAAATGCACCATTCAGCCTCGGATATTACTGCTCATTTTAAGCCCCTTATCTTCCTTTGCAGTTCAGGATAAGTCTGTTTTATCCCCATTTACCCAGTGTCACAATGGCAAGAAGTTTCAGGAAAGAGACAGGTGTGCCTGCACGTAGATGAGGAACAGAGTGATGTTAACATGCAGAAAGAGCATGGTGCCCTTCTGGAAAGGTGAACCTGGATCCGCGTTCTCCTGAGACTTTAGAAACATTCAGCTTGTTCTCCTGAGACTTTAGAAACATTCGGCTTCATCACGACATACGTACATTCACGGCGGGCACGCGTCTCTGCGATACACCCATAAAACTCTTGTGTTAGGTTCAGTTTGGACAGGAATTACTGAATCCCTGCCATGGCTCGCCCTCGTCAATTAAGCCCCAGCTCACAGTGTCCTGAAGTACACTGTCGATTAGTCTCCATATCCTCGCCACCAGCAAACAGCCAGCAGCAGCGCTGCCAAGGTTTCTGCACTTGTTTCTGCCTCTCCTGTGTTGAACGTCATTCCAATTCAGATTCATCAAACTATCCGCCGCAGAAACTGAAACATCGTGGGCAGAGGAATACACAAAATCAGAATTTCTTGGAAAAACCCTAGTCGCTATAATTGTAAATAGCTGTTTTTCTTCTTTGTATGCTATTTCCTTTATGGATTCCACAGTTTCTGATTTCCGAGCTTTAGATCAGCTTAGAGTGGAATAGATGGAGTCGTGCCTGAAAATGATTGGAAAATAAGGTGGTTGCTGCACAGAAAAGAGCATGTCATGTGGTATTTCCAGTACAATTTGTGTTAATCAAACCAGGAATACTGTGATACCTACCGGGGTGCCAGACACCTTAGCTACACAAACAGAAGGAAGCAACCGAGAACAGGGAAGGTTTTGATGCTGCTGCTCCCTTTCCTAACAAGACAAAATAGAAAATGCAAAGCTGGTGAGAGCGAAACACTTTTTTGTCCATCGCAAATATCTGGTCAAGTTTGGATAAGTTTCTTATTTAAGCTGAGCTGTTACTGAGATTTCATTAAGGCTATTAAAAGCAAAGCAAAGCAAGCTGGAGGAAAGCAAATAGCCTCTCCAGACCCAAGAGGAAGATGCTGCTGTGGCTTAGCATGTTCCCTTCTCACCCCTGGGAACCTGAGGACAAATAATACTCACCACTTGCCTGTGTTGTCACACTACTTCTCATTTTTGTCATTATTTGCTCTCTGTGGTCACAAGAGGACATGTGGCCTGGTGGACCAGCCTTAGAAACAAGGCAGAAGAGTTCCTTGGTTTCAGAGCCAGACTCAGGAGCACAGCAGTCACAAAATTCCTCCATTCCCTGTTTTGATTGCTGGCTCTTCTTTTCACCAGTTTTCAGGGTGCATGCTGCTGTTTTGCTAGTTTGCAGGTGATAGATTTTAACAGTCAGCCTTTAAAAATCCTGCACTAATAGGTAAGCGTAGAAGAGGAAGCAAATGTATGGAGAAAGCTCCGACTGATTTTTGGCAAATCCTACGCTTGATCCATGTTGCAGTGTTGCCAGCACTAAGTGTTCCAAAATCATACGTGATGAGGGTGGCTTAAAAATAATCAATTTGGAGTTCCTTTTTATTTGCCTTCTGGCTTAAAAATAATCAATTTGAGGTTCCTTTTATTTGCCTTTGGTTTCTTAGCCTTCAGGGTACGCTCAGATAATGTTTTCTCAGAAACCATGTGTGCTAGAAAGCTGCTTTCTCTTTTCCAAATAAAAATTACCATTTCTCAAGTCAAGCCTCAGCCCTATGCTAAGGCTTCACGTACCAAATAGGTGTGCAATCAGCCTACCAGAGTTGCAATCCTTCATCTTATTCCCCTCAAATTTTGTTTTGTTTGTTGCAATCCAGGGTAGGATGACAGAGAAAGAAGAAAGTGGACAAGTTAATGTGAATAAAACCACGAGAACAGAGAGTTAGGGAAGGAGGGGCAGCAACTTCATAGATGAAATAGAAAACAGAGAAAGGAAAGCAAAGGTGGAAACAGAGATGAAGCAGGAGGATGGCAATATTCACAATGGGCAAGATTTAGAAGGAGACAGCAAAGCAAACAATTAGGAAATATCATTCTGCATATACCTAGCCTTTCACTGTGGCAGCTGCTTTGGGGCTCTGGAAGTTATCAGGGCTATAAATAGCTATGTATCTGTAATTAATGATTTGAAACTGTGCCAGTATTTAACCAAGGATTAGCCCTGCCAAAGCAAATAGGCAGCAGCATGTGGACCCTTGGAGATCAGGTGCTTTCACGCTTTTAAACGCTGCACGCTCACATTGTTCTGCATGTATGTGTCTTCCGGAGGGCAAAGTTAACCTGAAATTCAGAGATCTTTAAGAGTGTTGGGCTGGAGGGACACAATTAAAATTCTTAGGTCTGAAATTAAATCTGCAAAATTTGTTTTCCTTAGCAGGTATGTAACTCTGATGAGGGCTGTCACAGCCTGCTTTTTCATAGCCTGAGTATTTGTGATGCCTGACTTTCAGAAGACTTGAAGGAATAATTCAGCAGAACACACTGAAGTCCGTCTATTTCTTCAAAGCAGAAGGTTGTTCTTGTTTTTAGAATTTCTTCCCCTTTTACTCCTCTGGGTATTTTTTGCTAGTGTGTCTCCTATAGCATTCCTATCCCTTTCATTTGATGTACTATTGTCTTCTGTTGCTCTCTCTTTTATTAGATTTTTTTTATGTTTCTCTCTGCCCCCAAAATCTGAGACATCCTACTTAATGTACATTGAACTGCCTCCCATCTCCTTTTAAATCTGTCTTTGGGTTTGCAAGATTTCTGGTTATAACATGCTCTCTTTGTATCCATCTACTCTTTCTTACAGCTTGTGAAATAGATGTGTCATATTTAGTCCCTGTTTAGCCATTCCATGTATCCTGCTGTCCCTATGGAACAAAGGGCGATTAATAAGTTATATAGTTCAGGAGGCTGGATTTACCTTTTTTGTAGTTGGTGAGCCATATTTAATCTAGGGTAAACGTCAGGGATTTTCCCCCCCCAGATATGAAATGCAAAACCCAAATTAAAAGAAGGTTCCTTGTACCATCTACCTGGATGGAAATGTTTTGACTGAGGACTGAATACAAAACCCAAGAAATCTAAGGATAACCACAGAAGCACTGATACCATGACTTGTATGGGAAGCCTGACTTACTCTTGTGGTGCAACTCTGACCGGTAAAGAAGGTTGAAACACTGAAAAAAATAAACTTCTCTCTATTGCGTTCAGAGGCACAGAATATTTGCACTTGTATTCGTGTGCAAAGCTCTCATGCAGTCCTCTTTCCCCCCCTAAGGCTGCGTGTCTTACTACTAAGTATTGGCTGTGCTCCCCAAGGGCAACAAATAGACAGAAAGACACTGAAAAAGATCAGTCAGATAAAGAGAAAAGATGGATTGTTAAGTAAGATCTAGCTGAATTTCATGCTTTACAGCATCTTTTTCGTACATTTACTGAAACATATCACAAATTCATGAGGCGCACAGAAAAAATATCAAAGTTCTCCAAATGGGAAGCCGTAGCCACAAATCTAATTTTGGAGGTATCAGCATATGATGAGGTCTGCAACATTAGATCCATGTCTGGAAATCACCTATTGCCACGTCCTGACTTGCAAAAGTAAAGAAGCAAGGAAATTTTTTCCTCTTTTTTCTCTCCTTCCCTCCCTCCCTCCTTCCCTCCTTCTCATACACCCGCAGGAGCACACCCACCCACACACGTGCGTGTGCCTGCACGCATGCACGTACACACAACAAGCTTCTGTTTTGAGTCCGTTCTCCCAGCTTCTTTGTACAACTACAAATTGCAGATGTTCCAGACTTCGGGGCAGGGTTCAATTTCATTTGCAAATGAAATATACGATTTATATATTAAAAAAAAAAAGAAAAATTAGTCATCCAGCATTATTACAGATTTCCTTCTACTTATAGAGCTAAAATGATCCATTCTTTGAGGACACAGTGTTGATTTTTCTTTTACCAAATGAGGAAGAATACTTCTTTTCTTTTTAAAATAAATATTTTAATATCAAAAATATCCTGGTTACTTCCACTGCTAAGAGTGCATGTTTGGATGTCAGTTTAAATTTAAGGTAACAACACATATATATATTCGGTATTTTTTTAGCTAATAATAACTCACTACTATTTTTGTAGTGGGTAATAAAAATCAATGGTTGCAATGTTAGTAGCTTTGAATTTGTGGATGCACCAATTATAATTTCTCACATTATTCATCTCAAACCTGTTTGCAAGAGCTGACCAGTTCAAGGGGCTAACATTAGCTCATAGACTGTTAAGACCAGTTACTGATTTTGGTACACAAATTGTGGTGTTGCCCAACCCCGGTTGTTATTATGGCTTGTAGGGTGCACTTTAATAGCTATTTAAGTGTTAGTCAACTCCTGACGACTGGACTTACTGCAAGGGTGGAAGTGTAGTGAACTTCAGACGTGGATGGTATTTGGCGGGTTGTGTGAATATGATTTGAATGTTGTGTATTGTCCTGACACAAACTGAAGTGTTGCATTGAAAGGGAGGTGATGCAAGATGGTGTTCCCGAAGCGTAACCTAGCCATTGTAAAACTGAAGGCAGGGAGGTCTGCTATTGTAAGTTGCTTAGGTATTTGATCTGCTTTGAAACAACATTCTCAGTGTCATCATACAGCCCAACTCAACTGCCCCCTGCTCGTACCTCTGAACCCCTGGTAATCGTCACCTTGCCCAGGACCCCGACACTGGCTTTGAATCAACTACACTTTTCTTGGCGCTGTGTCTGTCCAGCAAATCTGGCTCTGCTTCTTCAACGTTCCCCTCAGCCCTCTGGGAAGAGCTAAGTGTCAACGTGAGACTCGGAAACTGAAGACTTGCAGAAAAGATGCGGAAAAGATGCAGGATATGTTTATTGTGAGAAACCCAATAAACATGTTTTCTGAAAAGATGGAAAGCCACACTGTGGGCAGGGATGTAGGTGGGAGACTGAGAAAACAGAAATTAGGCTTCCCCAGCCTAAGAGCTAAAGAGCTTGATCTTTTTCCTTCTATCCTCCTTCTCTCCGTGCTGTGCTTCAGTGCCCCAGACTCCCACAGTAACTTGGTACCATCTGTATCTGCATTAGCTTTTCCGATCTACTCTCTGTCATGCTAATTCCTCCAATTTACCTTTGAATAGAACCCTACACATATCACTCAGCAGCTTTACACTCCCAGAGGCTCAGTTCCACCCTCCTCAAGCACCTGCGTATCTTGGAGAGGTCACGGAGAGGTGTGAAAGAGGTTGGACTGTGAAAGCGAAGTGTGCTAACTGGAGGAAGGGAAGATGGGGAGTGTGGAAGGGTATTTCCTTCCCAAGTACGAATGAGCATCTATGACAAGAAAGACTCAAAGCTTCTTCAGCGTTTGCCTTTATCATATTCTCTGTTGTTTTACCAGAAAGTTATAGTGACCTTCATAAAGGCATGCTTGGCTTGTGCAAGCGGGGAAGACATTTCAAAGATTGATATCAACAGCCATGCCTTCATCTCCCTGTACTCGGTTCTGCTGAGTTAGAAAACATGACAACATTATCCTAACTGCTTCAGTGTGTTTAAGCAATGTCGTATTCCCCAAGTACTATTAGGAAAACACAGCACTTCAGAGTTTGCATAAAACTCTACTTAAAAATACTACTGTTTAAGTGCAAAGCACAATCAGAAATTCTTGCATATGCTTTGCAAACTGCAAAGTGTCCAGGCCGAAACTTGCTCCCATTTCATGACTATACCATGTCTGGTTACTGTGACAGCCTGCCATAAAACCCTTTTGCTTCAGCAGAGCCCCGTGCTCTCTTTGGCTCAGACGTTCATTCCACCTTGACTTGATCTCCAGGCATCAAGGTGAAGAACTTTCTCAGTTGCGCTTCGCTCAAAGCAGCGCTTGGTCACATCCCCAGCACCTGAGAACCTGTGGGGTGGATCAGAACCACAGGTTGAGCCACATAAGCATGCAATAAATAAATAAATTTCAGTTGAACAGGTTGATATTGTAAAATGCTGGGGTTTATGTGGGCTGTATTTCAGAGGTCTGTTGTTTAAATGACCACAAATGGACTGGTAACCCACACCCGGAAGGCACAAAAAATGTCAAGTCAGTGTAGTAAACATGTAGATTTTTGACCATTTGGCATTTGACCAGTCAGCTTTTAAAAACCAGCTGGGCTTTTTGGCAAAGCCACGGGTCTATAACACAACGTCCAGTTCCTGTGTTGCATGCAGCACTAGAGGGCAGAGCTAACAGCTAATGAGAAATTAAGGGTTCCTTAAAGCACAGGGAACATACGTTATAATGCAGTTAAACAAACTTTTAGGAAATAACTGGAGAAGGAGGCTGAGACACAAAAGCCAAAATATTAGGTGACTGGTAAAATAAATGGCAAATTAATTGCTGTGCTGGAAGCCTGACAAACACTACAACCATGGCCTTGCGTATTCCCCACAGCTCTGGTTGGGAGTGTTTGCAGCTCTGAGAGACGCCGTTTCCAGCTTTCTGCACGTATTTGCAAGGGTCTGTTTGCAAACGGAAGGACTAGACGTGTCCCTTCGAAACCCAAAGCTGAGATGCTGGAGCACAACTCTGCTGCAGGAGGACAACTCCATGCCAAGTGCCACGTGCCAGAGAGATGGCACCTCATAAATTTGCTGGGGCCAAACTCTTCCTGCTACAGGCGCTCTGTCCCTGCAGTATTCCTGGGTCTCCATGCAGTGGGACTCACAGATGACTGAAGGTGGGAGTAGATGGAGAAGTTGTGGGAATCTGTGATAAATGCTGAAGTTCAGCTGTTGGTTGTTGGTCCACATTGACCCTGCACGTCTAGGTGAAGTGTATCTCAGAGCAACGCCTGATGCAGTTATGGGTGCTGGTGTGGGCACCCTGCTTCAGAGGAGACTCCCAGCATCAGCGAGACCCCTAGAAAGGGACTGTCTTTTCTCTGGTTGTTGCCCAGGGACCATGAGAAGATGAGTCACATCCCATACTTGCTCACGCCTCACATCCCCAGCATGAGGTGGTCAGCAGCTATCGACTAGGTAAATGCAGGTAGCCTTGAATTAAATTCAATAGCGCTCTCTCACCTAACTGAAGACCATGGCTGGTGAAGGTTAGAGGGTGTGAGAAAAAGGAGGGTGAAACTGTGAAATGGGAGTGGTTCATCTGCAGGTGGTGGTTCATCTGCAGGCTGAAGAGGGAAATCCAGGCAAGGTGTTAGATTCTGTCTCTACCCAGACTTTTACAGATGCCCACAGAGAGCAAAGAGAAACCATTTGGCTAAACTTGAGTACTTTTTTACGTTGCTACGTAATTTTCACCCATTAAACTGCTGCAAGGTTTTAGGAAAAGAAGAAAGTAAAAATTATCACCGTCCCCCCAGCCAAATAACACCAACCAAAACCAGCCAGATGTTTGGTTTTCCTCTGTTCGTCAGGAAAAAAAATGGAGTTAATTTTGTATATTGATAATATTGTGGCTGCTGCTTTATGGCCAGATATCTTCATTCTTTTCTTAAGGCTGCTCAGGCTCCCAGAAATGAAGTGTGATTTTCACAGTTTACATGGCAATGATTTATATGAGGGTCGTGGCCTGTCACATGACGACACCTGACCCCACATAACATGATGTAAGTGTAAGAATCACACTCGTTCTCAGGGTCAGCAGCACTGTGACACAGGTCCCTGTGTTCGGTGTTCGACACACCACCCACGAAGTGGGGCATATGACTTTTCCTTTTTTTTTTTTTTTTTTGTCAGCTCCCTGAATTACTTTCAGGTAGTTCTGCACGTTTCTACTTTTTCATTTAATTAGGTGCAAACACTCTGTATAAATAAAATAAAAAGTTCCCTGCAGCTAGTAGACTGTTGCAGACTGCCAGACACCGAAAAATGTTTGTCTGTGTTACCGTTGCTTAATAATTCACATTTTATAAACAAAGAAATCTTTCTCTCCCTCTTTTTTCTTTCCCTTTTGCAGTTGGCTTTTGGGGGTTAGAAGCTTGGATACAGCTGCAGAATGAGTTTGGATCCCAGTATACAGTAGGTGTACTATCCGTGAATACAATAGGTGTACAGTACTACCGAGGTTTCCTGCCTGCCTTTCAGTCGCACAGACTCCATATCCGTTAGGAGATGTCAGTCACTGCTGTGCTTGTATGTAAATGCTATATCATCTAGTAGGTATTTCAGATGCCTTTACGTGGTGCTGGGCAAGCTGAGCCATAATTCTTTGTGTCCTGTTTCTAGCAGCAGCTCAAGTCATAGACTTCAGGAAAGCAGACATCCCCCATAATAATGATATGATACCACAAAGGTATCTCTAAAGAAACTTATGTTGATTTACTAAAAGTATATCAAAACGGTGTGTAAAGTTGATTATCTCCATTTATATGTGAAGAGGGAGAGCCTGAAAACGTTGTGCAGACTTCACAAGTTGATGTGTTAGTAAGCTGCAGAACCCAGATCCTCTCGGTTTCCACAGTTCTCACCACTGTGCCTTGGGAGAGCCATCGCCGACATGCCTGGCCTGTAGCAAATCAACTATTTAATGACATTTACATATATTAACTGGCATCTGAAATTTTGGATACGATAACTCATAGCTGGCCATGGATAACCACAACTGGTTATGGAGTTATCCATATGCATGTTCTGCAGCTGAGTATAGGACACGTAGCAAGCTGTATGCCTCAGTTATTTCTGTATTTATCTCCTTTCGACTTCACCTGGAGCCAGTACTTCAGAAGTTCCAGACTGTACGATAAATTCTAATAATCATGGTGGTTAGAGCAATTTAGTCACCACCTTGCTCACATATTAATGCAGATCTCTTCCTTTAAAAAAAGAATTAAAATTTAGGATGAGAAGTAAACCTAAAGCCTATATTCCATTTAAATTCAGTTCTTCAAGCTTCATTATGCAGACTGTCAACATCTGAAGCAATTGCATTATGCAGAGAAACAAGCTGAACAGAATCTCATGCTTTAGTGGCAGAGAAGAGAGGTATCTTTTTCTGAACAGAAACTTTATTTCTATTGTGCTTTATTCTGATATGAAAAGTGACCTTTCCTATGAGTTTCCAGCACTCTTCAAAGACCAGATTCTTTGCCAGCTGCAGCACTTTAACAAATCTGCCAACATCTGCCCAGCTTGGCTTGAGATAGCAAATGTTTCTGAGAGTGTTGTCTATTTGCTCAAGGCCTTAGGGTCCTCATCTTGCAAAGGCTTAAGGTTATGTGTTAGAATTTGCAGAATTGGAGCCTTTACATCTGTAATGTTTATAGTATATAAATTTTTAATGGCAGAAAGTAAATATTCCTAGCGGTAGATATGAAGAGACCAAATACAATAATCTCTATTGTAAATACACATGTTCCTGTTTTCAAATATATCTTTGTTCGCTTATATTTCTTTCAGGTGTTTTATTTAGTATTAAAAATCCACTCTAGTGTAAATGGCATATTCCAGATGTAAATGTATATAGATGCTCTTCAGGTACCATATGCCCAAACCATTATTGTGTGCTTGTCATCGCATGAGTGTTTTGTATGTGTACATTCATATGTGTGTGTTCGCACTCCGTGGCCCAGTGCCTTCACATGTCTTACTTCCTATGTAAAATTTTGCATATAGTGGAGCACTGTTTTATAAAATACCACTGTTGGCACATTCGCTACTCCCAAGGAAGGCACTACCTATGAGTCGTGTAAAGCTGCACGTACAATTAATCTTTTGTAATGCGTCATAATATATTGTACATCATACCCTGAATAGTTTGACCAATGTGTTACGGTGGTGCTGTGAACAGCAGAAGTTCTGAGCAAAAGGTTGTATCTGTTTCTAACAATCTTCCAGATCTCATTTTGAGTTTTTGGTTCCAAGAAGTCCAAAATCTAAAGGCAGGATTTTTGCCTGATTAATGTTGATTTCAAGGCAAACCGATGTGTTCATCATTTCTGTACAAAACCTAATCTGCTCAGCTTTATGTAAATATTCCAAAGTACACTAGGAACAGGGATTTTTGCTGACAGAAATATTAGATTGGAAGGACAACTGTTTGGCAGTGAGGTACTTACCTTCCAGGACTTAATAGCTGGTAAGTGTCCTTGCCTTTCCACACTTACAGACTTACTTTACAGTTGAGATGGGAAGACAAGAAGCAGCCAAGTCATTCCACGAATTGTTCATGCCTTCAGAAAGGAATGGATCCTGTGATTTGTTGTCATTCTTTAAAATCAGTAAGATGTTCTACTGAAGAATACAAGCTGAGATTTTCCAAGACAGGAGCCAGAGTGGCAACATGCCTTTACATATATCAACACAAGGAAATGATCCAATTACAGCAAAACAAATCCAACAGGCCTTTGGAATTTTAGATGGAAATCCGGAAGATACTGTGCTTTCTTCCAATTACGTTGGCCAAACTCATGAGGACAGCAAAGGGCCAACCAAGTCATGAGCCCTATGACAAGTGTCAAGGAAACCTGAAGCTATTTCTGTGGTCATGTCAAGTCTCTGTTAATGTCTGTGTGTCTTGCTGCAATTACTTATTCAGTTTCATGGAGTCTCTTTGCTATCTCACCAAAAGTGTGTAGATTCAACATCTTCTCTCATCTTTTTGTGTCCACTGATTTTCAAAATAGGGGGTGGAACTATTGGCATATCAGAGGGTTAAAACTGCATTTTATGCTATTAGCGATGTCACCAGTAGAAGAAACACAAATAAATTCAAAGAACGCTACGATTTTCTCTCTCCTTTTCTGTCATGTTGTGTGTTACTTTCTGTTGTACAGAGCATACAGTTTCTGTTGAAATGAAATGCCGTTATGTAGTTACATTACGTCAACCATCCCGTATTAAGGATGGAGCGAGCAAGAAACTGCCCATCCTTCTAATTCTGGAGGTGTTCCTTCCAAGTTAGGCTTTCAAGGCAAGGCAAAGAAACCTGCTGCCATCCCTGTTCTCTGGATTATCAGAAAATTTAAAGCTACCTGTCTGAAAGCTTTCAGCATGTACATTCACATGCAATGCGTGGCCATAAAGAAGGGGAAGAAGGCTACAATTCTTTAAAAGTCAATAGGGTTGGAGCATTATCTGCCCAAATTCATCAAACATAGGTATTTTTAAAGCTTCCAGTATTTTGGTGTTACTTCTTCCTTGAATATCATATATAGAACTTCCTGAGCTAGAGTTACTTCACTCAGACCAAAACCAACATTGGGCAGGTTCATCATTATCAGAAGATGCCTGCAACTGCCTGCCAGCCCCTTGCCATGTAGGACACTGGGGCCTCTGGCAGCGAGGAGGGTCAGGTCCTTCCTTCTGTTCCTGGTGGCTTGGGGTTCCTAGCAGACCGAGTGTTTTTTGCCCAGCTTCGAATTTCTAAGGGAAAAAATTTTAAGAAGCTGAAATAAAAGCAAAATAGGATGGGAATATGAAAACAACATTTCTGAGCCCTTCTCAGTTCCAACAGCAACACAAAACTATTCCGTTTATATATTTAGCGAAATAAATCCTGGCATCACTACCAGTATGTTTCCTCTTATTGTGGGGGTTTCTTTTGAGTTGTGTTGGGACAAATATAGGACGACTGAGAATAAGGGACAGATGTCGGTGCTGTAAGTACTAGTGGGAGCTGGAAACTCCCTTCATCAGCTGCTTTCAGAGCGTTCACACCTGACTAGCACCATTCATCTGGACCAGGAGCACTGTCGGGGACCAGCTGAAGGACTGCTGCTTCAACCTTCAGTTCCTCATGCCCGTTCCAAACCCAGGATCTGAACTAGTAGGATTAACCCATCTCAATCCACCAGGTCCCGTGCCATTTGTCACCTTTCCTCAGCCCTTACCTGAAGACCGTCACTCTTGCTGCAGCAGTCCCTGACCTGCAACCCTCGGCAGCGTACCGCTGGCTGATTTGATCTTGCAGAGAGAAAACACACCCCACGTCCGAACCCATCCCTTCGGAGATGCACAGCTGAGCCCACAAACTCACCACGGACCAGCACCAGCTATCTAGGCTGCCCTTCTCCTTTCAGCCAGGGATTTCTTCTGCTCGTCGCTTGTCCTTCCCCCCCCCACCCCGCCCCCTGCTTTTTCTCGCCCTCCTGGCTTTTACATTTCTTCCACCATGATCCATTAGGTATTTACCGGCAGGGTAATGTGACTTTTCACACCAGCTCTCTGCGTGCACTGCCCTGCAGACTGGGCTGGATAAAGCCTCTCCCCAACCCCAGCTGGCTGGACATCTCCCCCCCCACCTTCCCCTCCCCTTCACACTAGCCAAGCAAAGGATTCCTCTCTCCCTCCCTCTTTCTTTTTCCACCCCTCCCGCCTTCAGTGCAAACCCAAGACGCAGGATCCTGCCGAGGGAAAGTGCTCCTTGAAATCATCACCGCAGACCCTGCTGCGAAAGTGCAGAGGAGGAGAGAGAGAAAAAGCCTCGGCAGCCAACCTCCTGCGGCTGAGGGCTTTGCAAGCAGGGCAATGGCTTCAGGCTCCCAGAAATTCTCTCTCACCTTTCTCCAGGGTGTGGGATCTGTCTTCTTCATCCTTCAGATCATCTCTGTTCAGGCTGATGGTGAGTCCCCCATTCAGTTTGGGCTGGGTTGCTATGGCTGGAACGAGAGCTGTATGTTGAAATGTGTTATTGCAAAAAAAAAAAAAAAAAATCCTTTTTTTTTTTTTTTTAATAAGAAACTTAACTACACGCCCCAGTTTGGGTTAGGAAACGTCTGATTCAGAGGTTTTTGAGGCTCTGCAAATATCCTGGGGTTAAGCAGAGAAAGGAAATAAGATCCCAGAAGGCTAAGATTATTTTATTACAACAAAATGACAGGATAGTGAACTTTTCCAGAGGAAATAAGAATAATAAAACAAAGCCAGAACACGAATAAGAAGACTCAGCTATATTTTAGGAGGGGTCTCATAATTTAAAGTATCTTTTCTCCAAAAAACTTCCCCTTCTGCCACTTCAGATGCCCCCCAGCATCAATATATATGGGCAGGTACTTGAGGAAGGGAAGACAAGAAGTCAAAGGCTTTTATGACCTTTTCTGTTTGGTACCACACACGCGGAAGATGACTGCTCACCTTTCTGCACGTGGGCTTTGTCTGCGCTTCACTGCCGAGGGATGTGATCAGGACATGAATTAGGCTGAAGCAACCGGTTACTCCGAAACGGGACTTTTTACTCGCTGATGATAATCCCGAGTAGCTGCATCCCCTGAAAGTTTCCAGTAGCCTATTGCCCTTTTAATGACTAAGCCTGTGTTAATAATGACCAACTCGCCTTAGCAAAAAACATGATTTATTTTTGAAACCACTGTGTCTTTTCCTGGGAGAGCGATGCTGAATGGCCACATTTTTTCACTTTCACAGCTGCGATAGATTTATGCCTGATCTCAGGATTATTTTTTTTCGGTACACTAATCCTTTACCATCGATGTTTGCTGCATTATTCAAGGGAACAGATCTTAAACATTATAGGGCAATAAAAACCTCTTCTTTTTGTTCCCAGGGTATTTTTTGCTCTTCAACCTAAATTTATTTCAGCTGATGACAAAGTATGGCAAAGGAAAGGGAGAAAATTAATCTTGCCTGTATGTTTCTACTACTTTGTGTAAAATACCATTTATACAACAGAACTCTCTCTCGTAAATTTAAAGAAAATTACTTTTCATTAAGAATAAAGGAAAAGAAATGTGTTGGGCAACTGCTCTGTGTTGCAGTAGGCAAAACTGTGATTCTGATTTTAGGAAATATTCCTTCCCTAGCAAAATGCCTCTGAAATGAGGAAAAAAAATGCATACCCATGAAAGAGGGTTCTCCACAGAACTTAAGAAAAGGGAACAGGACAGGAATAATTAATTTCCTGCGCTAAGAATCCTTCATCTGAAGAATTCCCTTATCTTTTCAAGATCACCTCACAATTTGTATTATTTCTATAGAATTAATGGAATCTTCTCGGTTCCTAAACAGACATTCCCTTAAAGAGAAAGGGAAAAAAATGTTGGAGATTGTTTTAAGGCAGAGTTCGTGACAGATTTTGTCATTCAACAGTTTGTCAAATTTACTTCACGCATGGTAAAGCAATTATAAGAACTAAAGGATAGAATATCTGAAGTATGTTACATTGTAGAGCATAATTGTGAAAAATGTGCACATCCTCTATTAACATGCTCTTCAGTGTGTTCTCCTGATGTTAATATTCAAGCAAACAACTGCAATACTGTCCTAAAAACCATCTGGCTTATTATATGATGATACAGAAAAAAACCACTTTGTGTGAACTTTAAAATTTACCACTACATGTAGGCTTATGTATTTAAGAAGATCTGAGAGGACGAAAGAGGATTAGTACTTTCTTTTATAACAGATTCTGGCCTTATCCAGACAGGAAACCACCTCCTCATTTGTGTAAGTTGTAGGGGAAAATACAATTGTGCTACTCTCTAATACATGCAAATGTCACTTAAGTGCCAAAGGACCGTTCTGGGTGACGCGTATGTATGTGTGTATTTGTTATTTTTAACTAAAAGTAACCGACTGTTTTGCGAACCGCTGAAGGGATTTTGAATTCACCTTGTAAAAACCCTGTGAAATTCAGACTGGCCCGTTACAGGCAAACCTCCGAAACTGGTTACAATATATTTCCCTAAGGAAGACTTTCACTTTATTATCTTGCGCACAAATAATGACAGAGAGCAGGCAATAAAACTGGAGACCATCGAGGTCTGGTGAAGGTGTAAAGCCTCCAAGCTTGATTGATCTCCTTTGACTAGTATTTACCATGGCGTGTATTGCTGTAGTGCAGATCGACTACAGAAAGACCAAGGTAAATGCTGAAATAAAAGATAGCTTTGTTTCGCTTTGCAGGTTTGTGTTTTTTTTTTTTTTACGATTGAAATGTACTTGTTCATAGCCATTGAGGTCGTGGTCGGACAGACAGAAGGCTCCTCAAGGGCTTAGTCCTGCTCTGACTTACCGCGGCGTGCAACTACTCTTGGTGCAGTTACTGGAGAATAATATAGGTTATCGTGACGGGTCTCGATTATACCAATGCAAATGCTGGCTTTGGGGAATTTCTTTGCATTTGTGCTGCGGTAGGAGAACAAGGATGCGGCTTCATGTGTGCCACACAGGAATCGCCTCTGTTGTTTTTTTTTTTGACTCCCTCTTTTGTCTGTTCACGGCAGCTAAAATATCAATGTGTATGAACCATGGTTTTCTGCAGAGGACTTGCTCTGAGACAAAACACGTCAGCAGAGAATGATGGCAATTAGTCTACCTTACTAAGACACTCCTGAGCCGGGAAAAAGCAACAATTGCAAAACTTTACTAATTGTTCCAGAGCGAAGTTGGTCTGTTGACTAAATTTGGGTTACGTGGAAGACCTAATGGTCAAGCCAGTCGCCTGGTAGTGACCATCCATAGTGACTGCAGAGGTTGTAAATGGAAGGATGCTGAATCCAGAAAGCTAGGCACAATTAGGTAAGGACATGAGCTGCACGCTTCTGACCTAGAACCAGATATGTCTGATATATAGGGAAGAATAAAACCTTCTATACTCTGTCTTTTGGCTTGCTTTGCACCCTTTTTGTAAAAAAAAAAAAAGGAAAAAAGGATGCTGCTTCTGAGTAGCAGGTGTCTAAGCATTTCAGGCACCCACTTGCAAAAACAGCACATATGTTTGTATGTTGCAGAAATAAATACATAAACAATTCGAACTATTTGATCCTAAAGCCTGTAGTAAAATTAAAATTTAAGCTCAAACTGAATTTAGCTGAGGAGCTGACCTCCCAGTTTTGCTCTTTTTCTGATGGTGCAATATTTTAAGCAATTTGAATTAAATAAGACACCATTCACTTTAGTTTCGCACAGAAATAAACTCTACATTCATGAACACTAAGCAGAACTGGTAATTACTCAAATCTCTGTCTGTAATTGTACAGTTTTACTAAATCCTCCACCCTTACTATTACAATCACAGCCCTTGTTACACACAGCCATAGAAATGGAAATTCAATTGCTCTTGAAGTACAGAAGTGACCTTCCCTTCCCCCACTCTCTTTTACCTCAATTTGAAGTTTTTAACATTTAAGTAAAAATAAATCAGACTCCAAATTTGCACATCTTTCACCACTTTTATGAAGTTGTAACTGATTAGGCTTTATCCTTTGAACTAGTAAGTATCATGTCATGAGATCAGCATGCTGGGCATGTCTTTTAAAGTGCTTTCAGTTTATATTATTTAAGAGAGACATTTTTATTTCAAAGAATATTTGGCTATGCAGTGAAATGCTTCTTCTTCAAGCATGATGCAAAACCTGCTAAAGACATGGAGAACTTTGCACTCATTTCAGTGGGCTTTGAACCGTGCCTCTACACCTCAGAAGAACTTTGTGTTGTATCTGTTACTGTATTAGAATAAATTAGCCAAACTCTGCCTTCTTGCTAATCAAGAAAATTCTGCTAATTCCACCGAGATTCCTAAAAGTATGAAGAAACAGGTTTTGGACTGGTTTTATTTTTGAAGAGTCCCTTTTTTGTGCTTCCATATGTCTGATTGTAGATGTCTTTTCAGTCTCGAAAGCATAATAAGGTCCAGTTGTTAGAAACTGAGTTTAGCAAAATTTGAAACTGGAAGTAAGGTGGAGCGAGAGTAATGAACCATTGGAACAGTTTACTATAAAGCGTGCCGTAAATTCTCCATTACTTGGCATCGTTGAATCATGACCAGATGCCTTTTGAAAGGACATACTCTAGTTCAACCATGAATTTTTGGACTCCATGGTGGAATTATTGGGGGAAATCTACAGTCTAGTTATGCAGGAATTAAACAAGGTGATAAAAACAAATCCTAGAAGCCTTGAGATCAATGCTTCTGTGAGTATGTTTTCAATCAGACTGTATTGGGGAACTCTTAAGAGAAAACTATATTCAGCTATTGCTAGTTGACAAAGTTTTAGTGCCAAACAATAATAAAAAATATTCTTTTATCAATATATCAAAATGTAATCAACATTCTCTAATAATAGTGATCAGATGATGGTAGATATTAAAGAAAATCTCTCTGGTTTCAAGTGCGAATTTTTCTTGAGAGGTATGAGTCCAGCTGTTAATTAACAGTAGGAAGAATTATGTCTTATCATTTATGTTTTACCAATGAAATTGAAACTTCTTCACTGGTTTCAAAGGAGAACCTGAAGAAACTTACTGCGACATTTTCATTATGAACCTGATAAATTCAAGATGTGTGTTATGCCTCCTGGCAAAGGCTACTTTCCATGGATTTCCAGCTTGATCTTGAAACCAAAGGGACTGTCTTTGTTTGAAAAGGCTTCAGAAAAGTACATAGAGTTTTGGGAACAAATTTCCACACCGCCTGTCTCATCCTGGCATTATGGGAAGCAAATGTTATGGGGCAGAAATGAAGTGAGAGGGTTGAGGAGGAACTCAAACATGGTGTCTGTTCAAAGGTACCACAAGTAAAGGCATACTATATTCTTTATACAAATAAACACAAAGACACGATCCTTCCATCCTGTGCCTTATGGAAATAGAGCACAGTCTCATATTTAAAACTGCACATTTAAAACAGAATGACAATAGATGTCTCGATACTGTCTCAGAGAGAAAACTGATTTCAACTACTCCACACTGTCATAATGTGTTAGAGAGAGAGGGGATACCATTTGAATTTTTCATAATCTCAGTACCAAAGCTGACTGTGATGTCATCGAGTATGGGAAATAACCCTTTTTCTTTTTAAACTTTACATTACAATGAGCAGTGATAAAATTTTTACAAATACTTAACCAGGACCCTTCCACCCCAATCCTGAAAATTAAATCACTGTTGTGATTTAAAGTGAGAAAAATTCAATACGTGAATGTCACAGGCATGGTACCCATACCACCGTAAGGTGCAGAATCCAATTTTGGTGTTGTAGTTTTATTTATTTAAGGGGATTTCCTGTTTTGATGATGAGCTTTTGTATTTTTCTGTTATCATACTAGCATGTCTCCTATACTTTTTCCCTGTAAATGCCCCTCAGTAATGTGACACAGCTCAGGATACTCAGGATCCATCTGTTCCACTGGTCAAGTGTCAGATAAGTGAACCGTACTTGCTATTATATTTTCTAAGTAAGAAATTAGGGAAAACGGAGGGCACGTCTTAAAAACTGGGCAGATAGCTGCAGAGCTTCTAAAGCTTTGGAGAAGATTCCCAGGTTGGTCTGGTAAGTGGGTCAGCCTTTATCCACTTCTGGCTAACCAAAATTTCTTATAAAGCGGTTCACTGTAATTTTCTCAACCAGCATGTCCTTTCTAGCTTACCCTAAAACCTACTTGTCTACACAATCTGGACACCCCAGACACCTTTTCGAAGGACAAGACTCTGTTTTCAACCAGCATCTTCATATTTTTGAGTAAAAAGTTAATTTATCTTAAGTACTAGCAAACACGTAACAGTAGTTAAGTAAGGAAAGCTGTCTCAGCCTCTGTCTTGGCTAGTGAAACTCCCCTAAAAATGTAATTGTCAATTACTGCTAAAAAGTCTAAATGATGAAGTTAATTTCTTCTAATTATATGTAGGTAGAACTCAGTCCTTAAAGGTTTTCCTTTCTTTAAGTCTTCTAACTAAAATACAAATGACTGGAAAATAGGGCTTACTGCCATGTCAAACTAACATTTATAATTTGTCAGATGCTACACAAACTTGCCCTATATGTCTTTGATGATGCATCTTAATCCTGACAGCCAAATTGTGAAATGTAGAACATGGACAAGTTTGAAGTTGGGACAAAGCCTCAGTAAAGCATCACATTTAATCCCTATTACCTTTACTATGAAAGTTGTCCTGCAACTTAGGAATCATCTAAAACTGTCATCCTTCTGCTTTTATTACCTGTCTCCCTACCCCACTCTTACTTTTGCTGTGTTTATTCATGGCTTTAGAAACAACATCCTGTGTTAGAGTCATGTGCAGTATTTGGGACATTTTGCAAAGAATCCTGAGGTTTTGGTACTCAGAACTGTAGGGGTTTGCTTTTTTCACTGCTCTGTGTAAAATCCCCTGTTCTAATTACAATTCATGGTACGGATTACAGTTGAGCAGCAAGAGACAATGTAGTCTAGTGGCACTAGTTTAGCACCGAGCTGTACTTCTAGGTTGCACTCCTTGATCAACTACTGTAAACTGCGTGAGAAAATCACTCTGGGTACTCTGAATTTGTGTTCCTTCTCATCGCTACTTGTTCTGCTTATTTAATTTGCTATCTGCCCCAGTCAGGAAGACTTCTTACTTGTGCGCATGTAGAATTCCCACCAAAGTAGGAACCTTCATCGGGACCCATCTGCGCTTGTTAGCGAATGTAAACACAAATGACATATTTACTTGAAAGAAACTTTGCATTTTTTGCTGTAAGGACTGTGATTCTTGCAGCGGGTTAAACTGTGCACAGGTGAGAACAGAAAGCTGTATCTGTTCCCTGTACTTAGGATTAGATTCAGATTTATCGATTCGCTGAAATAATATGTGATGGAGTTGGCACTTGGTATGGAATCAGTCTGAATCGGTCTGAAGGAGTCCTGATATTGGTCGATATATCCTATGAGTGTGAACACTTGGTATGTGCTGGAATCTATGCACTTATATAACCACTACCACGAATCTATTTTTGAAATGACACGTAATAAGTGTTTCCAGGCATTTACTGAATGAACAGTGCTTAAAAGTTGTCTTCCTGCACCTGCAAGCAAACTAAATCTGTACATTTAAAATGTAGAAGGTATTCTGAGGGACATTATCTTCAGAAAGAAGATACTTATGGCAATTTCACGTCAGCACTGTGAACTGTCTCATTATTTCTTTTTCTGGAGACATCCAGCTAATGTGTTTATTCCATAACCCAGTAACTTCTCAAGCTTTATTGCCAAAACCCCAACTGCCCTGTTCCCAGTTGCCAAAACCTCTAACTTTCACACTTACAGCTTTCTCTGTGTTAGATAAATTGAAGTAAAATAAACTGAACTGAAAATAAAAATAACGCAAGAAATTGCTATGCTAAATATGTTCTCATGCTCATTCAAAAAAGCCTTCCATTAAAAAAAAAAATCCGTCTCTCTTTCCAGAAAGATATGAAAACAAAGTGGCTTTGCAGCAGCATTTAGCACAAATTGCCATAGAATTACATTCTTTTGATTTTAGGGAATACGTATAAATCTATTTCTGATGTGGAAGAGCGAGCTGCAATACTGGCTTTTAGATTTGTTCTTACTTTATAGATGTAGTTCTTACAAATGTAACTGTAAGATGCTTAGTAATGAATTGCAGCGTTGTAGCCTCCAGGAGAAGTTCTGACTCTGACTGTATATGTGCATATGGGAGTGTGTCGTGCTTTCTCTCTCCAGATCTTAAGCACGGACCTATAGAGGGAAGACAAGCTTCTCGTACGGGCTGGGAATGAATAGGGGCTTAGCCATACTTGCTTCTCTATTGATGAACAAAATGAAAAGAAAAGCTAAGACAAAGGTATTTACAATGTTGACAAAATTACTCACTCCCAGAAGCAGGTTGCTCATTAAAATGAACTTAGTAAAAGCACAAAGACATCATTTGGTGATAATTTGCAATATTTTTCATTTAATATGTATTGAGTACAATGCCATGATGAGTGACGTGTCCTTTCTTGGTGCTGCAGGGAAAGTGTTTGCACTTGAGTCCAAGAACAACTCTCAGGGTCTGGATTTAGCTGAAGCTGAGAAAGCTTGTGTTGACCTGAGTGCTCGCTTAGCAACTGCAGAAGAACTGAAAAGGGCTGTTCTGGACTGTTCTTTCGCCGGCTGCACCATGGGATGGCTCGCTGGTGGCTCCACTGGGTAAGGACAATAGCATAAACCTTCTTGAGAAGTATGAATGACAGCCGTCATGTGAGTTTTCCTCCTTGACTAAAAATATTACTGGAAAACACTGGCCACATATAGCTAAATATACCGCTCCCTCCACAGAGAGAATTTTGTACAGCTAATGTTGCAGGGACACAAATATTTATCATTCTCAGGTGACATATTTCATGGATCTGAAGCGATTTCCTCTTCTTCTTTCCTTCTGAATTATGTCATTGTGGTTCCTTTCCACCTGGCCTATAGCGGGGTGCTGAGCCCTACAGAAACTTGTAGGACACAGTGCTGGAGTATCAGAGCTCCCACTGACTCTATTAGTCTCTATTCCATAAGAAGCTCAGCAAACTGAGCTTCTCGTGGAAACCATATATCTGTCTCAGGTATTTACGCATGTCTAAATTGACAGTAGGCATGGTCAAATAGGTATGACTTTACATGTACTTAGATATGGTAATGCAAAAGCGGAAGAGAGTTTGTTGAGAAAGCTCACCAGGGAGCTGTGGTGAGCTTTCACCACAGCTTTCACAGCTTTTCACATCATTCGATGCGCTGAATTGTAGTATTTGAGGTAGCTCAAGTGACTCGACATGGCAGTAGGCTGAGCTTTGCCTCGCATTACAGACAGTGTTGCAAGATGTAGTGGCCTGCCACAGCCTCTCCAGGAAGCATCATTGCCTCCACAGAGGCCAGTTCAAAGCAGGAACATAGAAGTGCCTTGTGGGGGAAACCGCTTCCCTCTGTTGATCATAGTTTCAGGAGGCTAAAGTCAGCCTTCATAAATATTCCAGAAGTCCCGATGCCTTTCAGTGAAATTTAAGATTTTGAGGGCATATGTCCACATAGGTGCTAGCTGTGTGCCAGAAGCAGCAGAGCCCTGTCAGCATGCCGCTCTGCCATGGCTGATGAGGGCTTCCCAAACTCCAGCTAACTCAGGCTCATTCCAGTCTCACACAGGTCTAGCTATGGGGCCCTGCACTGAGCCAAGCACGTACATCCCAACTTCCCAGTCTTCTCCCATATGAAAGTCTTCACAGCATGCCTCAGGTACAGGTAGACAGGCTTCGTATTTGACCAAGAGACCAAATCACAGAAAATTCAATTTAGAAAAAACAACATGGAGCAGCTGAGGGTTGACATAGAAGTCTCATGTCGCTGAAGCTGGGACCATACAGGAATTGCCTAGAAAGAACATGAGTAGATCTGAAGTTCTCTCTCTCTTGAATCTTTCTTTCATCAAGCTTACCAGCCCCAGCCTTAGCGTAATACGTACTTCCATTCCCTTGAGGTGCTTTACAAAGTTCTCATGAGTTAGAGGGTAATATCTAATCTACTATCAATGCTCAATGGTGATAAAATTTTGTTTTATCAAGATACTGTTTCCAGGTTCCCAAACTTTAGTATATTAATGGATTGTGTGACAGTTATCACTTATTTAAGCAAGCATCGGGGGGGGTGGTGGTGGTGGTGGTGGTGGTGTGTGTTTTTAATGATAAAATACAATTTCCAAAGGACAGAAAGTTGCTACTGTTAATGAAAGGTGATATTTAAACAACTTCAAGCAAAAGCATCTAGTTCTAGTGATCCTTTTTTTTTCCAGGTGAAAAAAATTGTTTGAAAATTTATTTGTACGTACTTTTGGTTGTCAACAAATAATCCAGAAATCTCTCAGTATATAAAACAGTGATCTTAAACCCTAAAAATTTTCTTCCTAAGACAGCTGCTGGGATGTCATGCAGGCCAAAAAGTCGGGAAAACTGCATCCATCTCTAAGAAGTGCATGGCAAAGTTGTTGCACAGGTTCTTTTATACAGCCTCAGTGTTGTTAAAGTAAGGAGTGCTGATGGGTAGGAGAAGGAACAGTCCCTTTTTTTTAACCTAAGCAAGACCACCAGTTAGTCCTGAGAGATCCCCAGTTAATTACTGCAGGCACTGGAGCTACAACTCTTAATAGACCAGTTGTGGACCTACAGCTGAATATCTTCAATATCAAAATTGGATACAGTGATAGTATTGCACACATCACACCGTGATGATTTGAGATTGTACACATCATACTAATGGGAAGAAAAGGAAGATTTTTCATCCCTTCCAACATTCTGTACTCCATGCCTCCAGTAGACCTGTCCTTAATATGGAAGTCTCTAAACTATTTGTCAGAAAGGACATTGTGGGGCCACATCAGCATGCCATTGCTGTGCAGTCACCACATCTGACCTTCACTGGAGAGCTTCACCAGAGAGAATAGTTCTTTAGAGCTGGAATTTGATACTTTCTTCTCTGGGACTATTTTACCCATGGCTGGGCAACCACCAGAATATGTGTTACTTGGTTTGATGAACTGGATATTTCTGACTCTGGGGAAAACCAGGAAAAGTATAATGCCTAAAAAGGCTCTACTGGTTTCACTCTTAGTTAATGCAGGCCTGTAGAAGGAAATAAGCAGTCAAGTGCACAGTATGCAAATGAAACAAAGTTATTCAAGTTGGACAAGCTAAAGTAGAATACAACGATTTTCAGAGGGATTTAGATGAATGGGCAAAATGATGACAAATGGAGTTCAATCATAATACGTGCAGGAGGAATATGCAGTCTGCTTGAAAATCTTTTACAGGGATCTGATTTACCTCTGTCATCCCAGAAAAGGTATGAGGACATCACTATGGGCAGCACAAAGAAAACCTCTGTCAAACTGCAGCTGTAGTGAAAACAAAGAAACAAACAAAAGAATTGCTAGAGTGCTTATGGAAGGGGATGGAGAGCATGAAAAATATATACATATATATACACACACATATATAGGTCAGTGTAACACCCTCCTTTGGATTACCATACGTATTATTGTAACCACATCTTACAAAGGGTACTAAAACAGGTTCAAAAAAGGGCTCAAGAATGATTAAACGCATGGAAAAGCTATTAAGAAAGGACTTAAAATATCTTACTAAATTAGTTAATTTTTAAAATCTATCTACAGGTACCTATTTAATACTTTGGGCATTTACTTGATAAATGGAAACATGATAGCAAGGATAAAGGATAGCCTTGTAAATAGAAGAAAACTCAATCCACACTCTCCTCAACTGATTTAACATGCAGAGGGGAAAGCAGCCTTCACAGCATGCCCAGAAGGTTACAGAAGTAGGGAAAATTATTTCCAAAATAAAGGACTCATCACTGTTATTCATCTTGATGGACTTCCGCATCTTCGAATGAGACGGCATGGCCCAGGGAGAGAAATGACCTCCCCATGTTTGCCAGGTCCAAAACCATTCAGGGCCTTACAGGTTGGATCTAAAACCTTGGATTCCTCCTAGCAGCTGACTGGCGTCCAGTGCAGATCACAAAGCTTTAGACTAATATTCTCCCATATCCTCTTGGACCGCATACATCAGAAAGGAGATGAATAGAAGGGAACGTGATAAAGTAAGTTCCTAATTTCAGGAAGAATGCAGTTTGTTTTATTTATTTGATGCCTGGAGAGTTTCCCAATCTTTCCCCTCAGGAAAAATGGATTAGACATTGGCAGGAGAAGTAAACACAAACAAACGATGTGAGCGAAGACATTATAGCATTGCAGATTTTTGGACATGCTTCAGTCGTCCTCCTACCACACAGACTTAAAACTGAACAGGAGCTCTAGCAGAGGTGTAAGGACATTTTCACCTCTAGATCAGTTTTCCAGGTTTTGCACAAGGCAGTAATTTGTTCACTTCTGATGGCTATTTCATGGTCTTAGTGAATAATTGCAATCCCACTCCTAGTAAATATATCCATCACTGTTGGCTGTTGTGTCCTTATTATTATTTTTACAGCCAAATCAGGGCCTGGAAACCTGTGGGATTTTCTCCTGTTGCGACTGAGGCACATCACTGAGTCAGCGTGAGCATGTTGGTACTGCCTGCTCTCTGGGCTATGCCTCTTCTACGGGCAAAGAGGAGAATTCAGTCTGAAGAACTGGCCCAGTTTGGGTGGTTGTCAAATTTCTGATGACCTGTATGTTAATATGGATCCATATGTAAATATGCAAAGATTCTGAGATTATAATGAGACATCTTCTGTTGGATCCAACCAGGTCGTTGTAGCCCAGCTCATTCCAACCTACTCCTTACTGACCCACTGCAGTGACCATTGCCTCCTCAGGTGTGCTGGTAGAGGTGCTCATTTCTTGTCTATTTTAAGTCAGAAGTGAAGAGGGTGGGCAACCAGCTACTAGTTAGGGCGTTAAATGCCATTGTTCTGCAGAGAGCGATGCTGGTGGAAGAAGACATCAATCTGCTGGTGGAGATGCTCACTTTGCGTTCTCTAAATCACTGCAGTCCCTGCAAAGCGGGCTAGCCCAAGCAGCAGGTCTTGACAAATATGATTAACTTCAACTGATGCAGGATGGAAATTGCTTAAACAAATATTTCCCTGTCAGCAGACCCAAAGAGATGATAAACTTGGTAGTGCTGTGGTTTGAGAAGCCTCAAACAGAACCTCTTTCACAGACACAAGGGGATGTTTTTGTCTTCCACTTTCAGTTGTTCTGACCAAACCAATTCAGAGTTTAGGGCTGTCTCTGGCAAGCCCGAGGGCTTGGAAACTTTTAGAGATGAGCCACTGGCAAATAGATAGGGGTAAGAGGATGAGGGGTAACTTCTTCCAGCAGCCCAGAAGTAAACCATTTAAAAGTCAGTCCTGAAATGTGTAACTTATGAAGCATTACACATTGTTACATTTCAGGAAATGAAATGTCGTTAGGCAGGTCTCATTTGTCAGATAAACCCTAATAGCTATTTATACTAAAACGACACTCTTATGACTTATTTGCATGTCAGACAAGTGAGTCAGTAAAACCAGCAAGCGATCTGCCAGAATATAAATAAAAAAAGGTGGCAGAGCTCTTTGAAGGGCTCTCACTGCTATCTTTTGAATTCAATTGTCATACTGGAAAACCCTGTGACAAGTCCTCCAGCACTGGGCAACGTGCCCTGTAGGGTCTTATTTTCATTTCTGGGTTTTTTGAAATTTGGAAAATGAACATGACGCAATTTTTCTTGGGATCAGCCCTGCTAATTGTGCACAGAGTACTAGAAAGCAGCTATTGGTTTTAGAAATTGTAAACATCCTCAGCAGCTTGTATTAAGGTATTTGTAGCAAATTTACTCATTTCCATCACTTTTCTAGGACTGAAAAGCTCTCCTATTCCCTATTCTGTTCCTTATTTGTCTACAAAAGAATGAAGCCGTATATCCTTTCTATAAGGGCTTTGAAGCTCTGCATAGACTTTCCATTCTATAATGAAGCTTCTGCAGGGTGTCAACCTGTTCCTTTGCATGAAATTGCCCTGGGCTGGTTCCTACCCAGTCCCTGGAGGATTTCTCTCGGAGGGGCTAGCTCTGGAGTGAGCAAGCACAGTCAGCTAGAATAAGCCTTGCTGTGGCAGTCAGAAGACTGGGGTTCTTTTCTTGGCTGACCACAGACCAGATGTTTGCTGCTAGGAAAATTACTTCATCTCTATTTTTCCTTCCTTTTGTTAGCTCTTCGGGTTTTGCACTGACTCCTGTTGAATGCTTCTACAGTCTCCAACACAACAGGGCCCTCACTGCAGATGACACCAGTGGGAAATGTAATAATAAGACTCAGAAATGACATTTCACAAGACTACCTACTTCTTTTTCTGCCTACTGCATGGGACTTGCCCAGCACCTGGCACAAGGGTAATAACAACACATTTCTTGGGAGAGAAAAAAGCAATATCCAAGGAATGAAATAAGGGTCAGCCGCTAACCCTTGCCAGTCCTCTCATCTCTCTGTGTAAATCCTTGGACTTGTGGGCCCCGTGAAATTTATCTAGGGGTACGTGCTATAACAGGCCCTCTTGCTTATTTGTGGAGAAGCAGTCCTAATGATATGTCAGTTTGGCAAGCTCTCTGTTTTATTTCAAGGCTGTGCTCTGCTGCCTGATGATAATGCATAAGAGTTTGCTCCCAGACATGTATATGAGATAGGTCAATTAATTCCCTTCAAGAGAAAAATCCAGACATAGCTGACAGGATGTGGTCCAATTCAAAATGCTAAAATTGCTTATGAAACTGTCTGAGGAGGTCTTGCATTCTGAAATGCCTTCATGTCACAAACTCTAGTCCCACAGCTGGTGTCACGCTCTGCTAGAAGATGATTTTGTCTTCTCGCTGTTTCTCGTCAATCAGCTCAGAAAGTCTCATACAGAGAAAAAACAAAGTAATTGTGTTCCAGGAATAGGGATTCCTGCATGAAGCTCAGTCAAGAGACTTTAACGTATGGACGTGTCCAGTTTACTCCAAGGAATGATATCACTGAGCAATGTGGACGTGAGCCACTTTGCATCAGCTTTAAGGGAGATGTGAATCTTTTCTTGGCACAAACTGGGAGAACGGCATGGGCAAAGTATGGCAGCCATGGTTCTTGTAAAAGAGACAGGAAAAGCATCATACAAAGGAAAATACATTTTTGATGTATTTTCCACGACAAGCCCCCAAAACACCATCTACTAAACTGTAGCATGACAGTCCTCAGAGTAGCCACTTCCTTAACCGGGACTCACACTTCTAAATTTTATTTTTACTGTGAGGGTTTTTTTTTTAACAAACGTTGAGGGCTTTAGCAAAATTTCAGCAAACTTTGGCACAAAAGGTAGGGGTATGCCACTGAAATTAGTTAAAGCCAGAAGGTTAGAACTAATTGTTAAGACCAAGGATAATCGCAATATTGAACAGGAAGGTAAGCCTGGCTTCAGAGACGGAGTAACAGAAGTGGGGTGCAATGTAACAGCATTACATGAAGTCTCATAGGAATTTCTGCCTTAATCCAGTATTTCAGCTGGGGAAGGCAGAGCAGGAGAAAGAGCTGGGTGTAGTCACACAACACAGGACGGCAGTGAGCCTGTCGTAGAACAAAATAACTCACATAAAAATTGTGAAAAAAGGAAATGCAGTCCTCCTAAAAGACATCCAACATCTCTTCCAGGAGAGAGAGGGCAGGACTGAAGGGCTCGAACGAGGCACTGGTGAGACACCACCTAAACCAGTGCGATGTAATTCTTGACGTCCAGGCTCAGAAGGGATAAACTCAGACTGGGATCGGTCTAAGAAAGCACCTCTCTTATCAGAAGTGATTAAAGGTGATCAGTTTGTTTAGCCTCGCGAAATGAGGACAGAAAGGGGATATGCTTTCTCTTAGCAAATGCACCAGAGCGACTAATACCAGGATTTTAACTTGCCAGTTATTTCTAATGAGGTTGATTTTCTAATATTCAAAAGAACTTCACATAATTTTGCCCTTTTTTAAGAATCTCTGTAATGTTTGGTCCTATCTGAAAGCCTTTTGTCTGAGAATGGAGCTTCTTTGTAAATTAATAGCATTCAGCAAATATTTTTGTATTTTTTTTTAAACCCTTTGGTAACTAATCAATAACATCTGTAGTGAAAGCCATGGATTAAACTGGAGCCCATAAAATTAAATTGGGTAAAACCAACCTTCCAGTGACACTTGACGTGTCTTTGAGCACCCAAGTAGTCCAGGCCAGGAAGCAACACGGTTCTCCTGGTTCTCCTCTACATGCACAAAGAATGCTCAAATTATATGTACGTAGCGATGTTATAGTAAAATGGCTATATAAAATCTTTCATACTAGGCTACAGTATGAAAATCTGCATGAATGGGCCATATTTATTTAATGAACAGAGGCCTTACTATTTCAGTAGTCATATGTACAATTTTAAGCACAAAAGGCTGCATTTTGATGTATATTTTTAAGAATCTAAAGGATATTGGTTCTGCCTTGGTAAGACCTCCTTTTGACATTTCCAGTGGCAGTATTGCTGTTGGAATGTCTTCATGTCACACTTAGCAGCTGCTTTCTTTGGGTCACATCCAGCCAAAATTAGCCTCTATAGTTCCCAGTCAATGGGCTTTCCACAGCCCACCTGTGCTCCCCTTCATGACTTTTCAGGGAAATTTTCTTCCCTTCGGTAATCGTGAACATGTCATTTATATTTTATTTCTCATCAGAGCCAGCTTTATGATTTGCAGTTTCCCAAACTACAGAAGGGAAAGACTAAGAATAAAAATCCTCTAGTTTGGCTTCCAGACTACTGATTTTTTTTCTCTCACCTAGTTACTGAAACACAAGTGGCAAAGCTGACCCATGAAAAAAATTAGCACAGGATGTTGAAGATTTATCTTGACTAAGAAAAGTGATGAAGTTTTTAACTTTCTAATTAGGGGAAGGTCTGATATAGTTGAATCATGTTATGAACCAGACTTTCACAGTGCCTCAGCTAACGCGTTGCTGATGATGTTCTTCTGAGCTGAATATATTCATATGCAAGTTCATACTACTATGAATAAATGTCATAAGACCATTCTGACTCAGTTCAGTGAATTTATTGACTAAGACTGCAAAACTTACAATCAATTGGCAGATACAGTAGTGACTACAAAACATCCCAATCCCACCTACTGGTTTCTGTGCTGATGGATCACACTATGTCATATAAACTCAGCTGTTAACTCCATATGTTTTAAATTGGGTTTACTGAAAAATTCTTAAGTAAGTATTACAAAATTGCTATGTAATTATCTTAGAAAGCAGAAGTGGATACCAGTGGACACTACTATAAACAAAATTTATAATTTATATATAAACATTATGTGTTTATTATATATATATTTATTATGGATGCATAGATACAATATAAAAAATTAGGTATCATTACTATAGCTGGAGTATATCATTATGATGTATTTAATAATATATATTACATAATGGCATATTATGGCATATTGCCAAATAAATACTATTCGTGCCAGCTTTTCTGCTATTTCCTTCTTCGAACAGAGGAATTAGAAGTGCAAAATATATCAATTACTCACTGGTTACATAATAGATTAGAAAAAATTTAACCAGTGCAAGAGTAAGTGGAAGGTTTCTAGGAATTCTGGTTCATACCATATTGTGCTATCTATTAAATATTCTCCTCGTGTGTGCACATGATAAATGCAATATCTGAGTCAGGGCACAAGGAAACAATGATCAGCTTGGCCAACCTCTGGTCTTTCGGGGTAGGTACAGAGGAAGGACTGTTAGTTGTTCTTAGTTGGATGAATCATATCGTACAGCAGGAATTAACATGACATTCAACACAGTGCAGGGTCTCCGTGGTCTCTTGTTTTCTCACTTGAGAGGAGAAGAGGCATCGTGAAGCAGGTAGCTTATAGGCTGGGTAGCAGTGGACTAAGAAGATTCCTAGTAGTTTTTGGCTTGGCTTGTCAAGGAACCAAAGGAGACACCATCAGGCACCCTCCCAGTAGGGGCTGTTGTCAACATCACTAAACCCCCTCCTTTCCCAACTATATTTTTAGCTTACTGATAGTATATGGTACTTATATGGTCCATAGTGATAGTGTGTGTGACTGATTTTTATGGTGTGATTGTGAGTTCGTGGCTGTGTAAGAGTAATTTTCAGGGATGCATGGATGTTTCAAGCAGATGTGTATTAAATATAGAAGATCATTATGGGTGATCTGCAGTCTGAACTCAGTATGTTTCTTCTGAGCATGTCTACTTTCGTAAGAGATCTCCACAGAAGGAAAAATAAAATTGCATCTATTTCTTAAATACAAAATACAAAAATCATGCGTTACATTGCTCTCAGCATCAGATTACAATGTATGCTAAGATGAGTAATGAGCAAGTCTATTTAAGTTCAATTATTACACGAAAGTAGCAATAAACAGAATTAAAGTTCCCTGCATGACTACATTCTTCTAAATGGCTGGGTAGGTGGATGTATCCCTAAAAAAAAGTATAAAGTTTATGGCATTCTCTCAACCATGGTGCATGCCCCAGTGCAACAATTCAAAAGAGTAAAGAAACAAACCAGGCGACCCATTTCCACAACCTCTCAGTGGGGTGCTGGAAAGAGTAGGAAAAATGTATGATTTTTTGCCTCTTATGGCAGTGCTACTGCTGCTGAAGAAATTTTAAAATATGTTCAATTCTGAATTGATAGCCATTTTTCAGTCCTCAAATGAAAAATGTAACAACGTGAGAAGCACCAAAACCTACCTTTTAGAACTGAGACAAAAGTGTACCTATGTATTTAATCTATAATTATAGATGAGAACCTAGCATTTTAGGATTTAGGGAAACATATACCCGCCCTCAAGAGCTCAGAGAAAAGAGGCTGTTATCGAATATTTTTAGTCACACCTGGAGTCCTACTGACTGCAGAGAGACTATTTCTATGCCAAAGGTGTTGCAGGTCTGATCATTAGACCCACTGCTGAGAAATGCTGGGCACTCTTGAAGCTCCTTTCAGAAGCAATAATAACAGCTTACAGAAGATGTTTAAAGCTTGCAGGATTGAGCTCATGGTAGGAAATTACTGGCAGAGAAGGAGGAATGGGAGAAATGAAAGGGATTTTTCTTTTTTTTTCCTATTTTTTGTATGCATACAAGACAACTTCTTTTGTCTCAGAAGAACTACATTAGAACATTCGCAGTTTTAATCAAATCAATTTGAACATGACAAAAATCCAAATGAAAGTCCTAAGTAAAAGATTAACCAGGGTCTGGTCTATTGTAGGAAAAAAAGAAATAGACAGGAAGAGAAATTTTTAAACTTCATGTAGGAAAAAAGTTTAGTGAGAAATAAATTTTTAAAATCTTAATGTCATTTAAAGTCTTTCTTTGCGTATAATGTTCAAACTATATGCAAGATACACCTTTGTCAATTTGGACTCATTGGATAGCAGCTAAGAAATGCTCTTAAAATTATTTAACTAACCAATATATTCTATAAACTACAAACTCGTAATTCATTGTACAATATTTGAAAAAAAAAGTAAGAAAAACTTGCTCTTCAAGGACAAAATCTTACATGTGAGCCAGATATTCTTTTTTGGAGATGACCTGAATATACCAAGGATGTGTCACCCACAGATAACTTTTTAGCCTCCTGGAGAAATGATAAAGACATTACAGTGCTTTGGGCAGAAGGAAAATATATTGGCTAGAAATTGGAATTAGAAATCAGAAAATTCAAGGTAAGATTTTTCAAAAGTGGCTTCCAAGTTATCAGGAATTTTCTTCCTTGCTTGAGCAGAGAAAAGAATGTAGCCTGATTTTCAGACACCAGAATTTTATGATGGCAACAATCTTCAAAACTGGTTTGGTTTGGGTTTTTTTTGTTTGTTTCTGTTGTTTTTTTTTTTTTTTTTTAAGAGATTCTGAAGTCTTAAGTACACAATTACAAGCAACAGGCACAAAGTTTTAAAGACATGTCAGTGTCTGTCTGCTCAGTGTTGCAAGGCATAACTTATCCAGGTGCCCAAGTGAGTGAGTAATTGTTGGAAAGATTAAGGTTGGTAAGTCCCTTTTTGAAGGGAGGCATAACTGGTTCATTCACTTAGGCCTTGTAAGACCGAGGGGAACAATATGTGAATACACACAAGAATTTTGTAATTGATGGCCTGATCCTCCCAGTCATCTGAACTCACTTGAGCAGATCAAGTCGCTTTTGCCCAGGTGCCTGATTACTTAGAGGACTCAAACTTTAAATGCATTAAATTCTGAGAGCTTGATTTTAAATTTGTGGGGACAATATTGTCCTTCAAGTGACCCACCAAAAAAAATCAACGGGTGTTTTCCTTACAAAATAAACACATTTGATATGAAATCATAAAGGACCTTTCAGTAGGGGATGACATCATGTCGTTTTCCAGAGCAGAAGTGTGGTAGGAACCATTCTGGTATGTATGCGTGACCACTGCCATATGGCTTGTTTCATGTTGCTTTTGTTTGTTTACCTTAAGAGAACGTTAAAGTTGCATATTTAACTGCTCAAAAGCTAACGCATGCCAGAATGAAGATTGTCTGTACAATCATAATTCAGCCCACTTGTGTAAATCAATTATTATGTAGTACTTAACTGCATGATCAAATACTGGGTTTCCACTGGATCTTTTCCACGTTCAGTGAATGGGCAGTTAGTCAACATTTACTTTATTCCCCAAATTGAGTGCAGGACTGATGGCACAATTAGTTCAACCATTGCACAATACAAAATGACAAATTTCCTCCACTGGAAGGATTCCTCTGTGGAAAGCGTTTTTTTCTTGCTTTCACTAGAATAGCTGACCCTGCAACACTTCTGCAAACCTGCTGTCCACGAAAAATAAAACCCACACCATCAATATCCAGCTGCAAAAATTTGGGCTGAATTCACTTTCCCAGCCTTTGTAACCTTCAGAGTAACAGTAAAACCAGTGTTTTCTACAACAAACTGTTTTCTATTTGTTAGTTTTAAGCAGCCAGTACAGCTGAGGGAAGAGATAATTAGTAATCTCTTCCTTCATGTTCAGCATCTGCGGGGTTGTAAAACCAAATACAGATTTATTACCTTTGTTCAAGCCTATGAAAGGCAACAGGATGGATTAGGTACTGCTGAGTACCAAACCAGAAGAAACGGAATTTACACAAAGGTGTGGAATTACTGTTAAAAAAAAAAAGATAGCAGTTTTTCTTCCAAGAAATCAAGATGAATTTTCTGGTCTTGCCTGTGTTAGCTTTTGGGCAGTTAGACATGCAAACTTAATGGTCTTTTATTGTAAAATGCTAATGATTTAGAATCTTTCAGACCAAATCTTGAGTTTTCTATTAATTTTTATCCAGGTGCCATTGGTGGGAATCTGTATTGCTGGAATGTGAGAACAGAATGTGGCCTTAAATACTCTGGGACTTGGTCTGATGTTTAGAAGTATTACAGAATATAATAAGATAAGCATTCTTTATTGCTTCCTATGCCTTGAACTGATCTACAGCAAACTTTTTTTTTTTCATAGATCTTCCCACACTAATGCCTTGTGTGCCAACTCTTAGACAGTTAAGCTGAGGCTAAAGCCTGACTACTGTGATAAAAGATCTCCAAATTTCACCTGCATGTACAACTCCAGAAGATTTCTGATTATTTTTTTCTTCTTCTTCTTTATTTTAGGACAATTATATGCAGAAAGACGGGCAGCAAACAGCAGAGCGTGAAAGCCATTGATGTTAAAATTGAAACCGATCCCTTTGTGAATGACCAATATGATGCTTTTTGTGTAAAGGATGAAGGTCAGCACTGATGTACTATTGAAATAATGCACAGTCATCGCTGTCTCGCAACATTAACAGTTTTGCCTTCAATTTTTCTACTGCTGAGAGGCAAAGAGGGAATGTTAAAGAATAAATCTTTATAGTAATCACCCGCTAAACGAGCCAACTGCTGCAAAGACATTGGTTGCAGGAAATTAATTGCATTATCTTTTGTCTTTGATGCAGTTTAGCAAGTTCAAACAGCACTACTGATCTGGAAGAACCCATTTTGGTGTTCACAGAACATACTTTATGGAAAACAATATATCTGGCACCAATATAACCGAGATGCCTGAAGCATCTCCCACATATAGCACTGTAACTGAATGTAACTAAGAAAGCTGGCTTCCAGCCGCAAAACACCACGCTGTTGCATATCTATTGGTATACAACACCTGTATGCAAATAACTTCATTGCCCCCATTTTATTTTTGTTTTGCTTTGTTTTGGTCTACAAGTGTAGACCAGCCTGCTAGGGACTGTGATATACCATGGATGATTCTGAAAACTCAATTATTTCCGATTTAAGTTGATGCTTAAACTTTTTGATATCCAAATGACAGAACCCAAAAGCAAAGACGGATTCTGAAGGCAAAAAGTAAATTGTTACTGATAGGCAGGATTCTGTAGAGAAGTTTGGGAACCCCTGAAACAGATTGTTGATGCCCGCGGTGAAGTTTTGCATCTCATTTCCAAGAAAAGCAGGGGCAAACAGATGGCATTTACTGAGAAACAATAAGTTCACAACACAGGGGGTGGCATTTTGCTAGACAGTCAGTGGCATGAGTGGGAATGAAAATATAGTTGAAGTGAAATGTGGCGGAGGTGACGCGTATTTGCTGTGCACCCAGTCATTCAAAAATCGCAGCGTTTGACTGACCATCCTCTCAAGCAACCCTCGTGGTACCAACTCCAGGCTCCGTGCTGCTGTGAGCGATGCCAGCTCCGTCACCCAGTTGCCAATGTTGTCACACAAGCACCTTTGTGCTTTCTTCCATGCTGCCCCTCACATATAGGAGCAGCTCCTTGTAAACATCGGCAAAACTCTCTCATTGTCTTTCTTCAAATCTCTCTTTTGTCATCATCTCCCCACCCCCCTACCCCCCCCTCGAGAAAAACCTTGCGGTGGGTGGGGTGGGACAGCTGTGGGATGCTGAAATCATTGTGGCTCTGGGCACTATTGTTCCATTGTGCCCCCCTGTCTGTCTCCACCTGCTGCGCCTGAGCTTACACGTAGATGCTGGATCTCGGGGAAGGAACCGTGTTTGCCTTTTGCATTTGGTTACTGCGCGTGGTGAAGGGGCAGTAAAGGCGAAGATAAGGACACAGGCTGACAATGCCTGTTGGAAAGGAGTACTGTCTAGAACTCAGAAACTGCATAGTTGAAACACGTGGGAAAATTAGGATCATTTGCAAAGAAGAGGCAATTTATGAACGACTTATTTTTGTACAAGGCAGAGTGTTTCCTGATGAGGGAACGGGATGATTGTGCCAATACACTCACCAAATAGTACTTACACACAGAAACATCTCTGGATGACAATGAGGTCCCCTCTTTTTCGAATATCTAAAAAAATTTGGGTGCGGAGTCGATGCTTGAATAGAAAGGCTTGAGCGAGGTTGTGTGGCAAGGAGATGAGTCTGTAGTTGGCATGAAAAGAAAAGCCTAGAAAGGAAATAGCTTTAACATACAAGCGTAACACACAAGCGACACACAAGCCAGCCCAAAGCAGATGACTGACGAGAGAACATCCTACACCTCAGGGATGCCACTTCCATTTTTGGGACATAAATATCCAGTAGGAAGCAATAACAGCAAACCCCGCACCACAGCCTCAGGCACAGCATGTCTGTCCTGCTGTTTTGTACACATGGCTAATAACTGCACGTCTAAGATACGATTAATGAATTGTTTCTTAGTTGAAACCTCCCGAGTATTTTTTTTTCTTTCAGAAAAGTGGACATTGCCTTTAATTGATACAATTTCAATTATAATACAGTAATATATTAGTATTAAGACCTGTATATTGAAATAAAGTACAAAAAGCAAGTTCTATTGCCCTGCCAAAAGTGATAAATCCCAGGTTTCTTACACAGAGGCCAGTGTCCCCACACACAATAACCGCAAGCTTTTTCATTTCTTCCATGTCTGCGCAACCAATAATCTGCAGTCCCATACGAAATTCATCTGGTTCTTTCTCCATTTTTTCTTAACCTCACCCTCTACCCATCATCTCCCCACTTTCAGGGCACTGTCAGCTCCTTGCTGAGTCTGGGCACGGCTGGTTGGGCAGGGGCCACATGTGCTGTGGCTGCCTTAGAGGTATGAATATGCTGGTTTTTTTCCACCTGTATGGAATACGGATCGGCTGGCCAGCACCACTTGTGGGAATGAGTAAAATCAGAGTCCTACCTATGCCCATCCCAATGGAAAAGATGCCTGGCTTTGTCTCTTTCCTCTTTTAAACTTGTCTTACCAAAATGAGCAGGCACTCAGCAGCAGCTTTCCCTCTTTGCCACACTTGGCTAAAATCAGCCAAAGGCTCAGCCAGGCTGGAAGGCTGAGGATGGACAGAGGGAACAGTCACATCAGCCGTCTTCCAAAACTAAGTTGGCGGTAGTAACTCTTCACAACTCTATTTTCATTTCTTAGGGTTGTTGCTAGGGGCATCTCGAACCACCATGAAACTTCTAGTACAAACCATCAAAAAATTCCCTTCTTAGGCCTTGATTTATAATTAACCTTCATTCAATTAACATTTAGCACATGAATGAGCTCAGTCGAGTTCCTTAAGCATACACCTCAGCGTGCCTCGACAGCCAGGGCAGCGGCCAGATGCTAGCGAGAGCTCTGGGTGTGCTTACGGGATCAGGCTTTTACAAATCAAAATCCTGAAGGGAGAGATACCTTTTTTTTTTTTTCTTTCTCTTTCTCTTTTATGCTTCTGAAATGGATTTTGTTCTGTACACACAGAGGAATCACAGCAATCTTTGATACTAAGAGTTATGTTTTAGAGGGAATTGGTACTAAGAGTTATGTGTAACTGGGAAAGATGTAGCTGTAATGTTTTATAAATGCTGTGAGAGTAGCTGCAGTTTTTGCAGTACAGAGAAATGTGTCTTCTCAGTTCCTTGTAAACAAATGTTTTATGCAGCCATTAGAGTCAGGAAGACAACTCCGTACCAGCTCAGGATCTACTGAGATCAGACAGTTTCTCTCTTAGCCTTGAGTGCCAAAAATTTCCTAAAAATTTATTAGATTCTGTCTCTTCTGAAAATACCACTGGAGTACCCCACTAAGTCAGATCTGGCCCGCAGAGTGAGTATTTATTCACTACCAAAGCTCATAAGGAATTGCCTCAAAGTATAAAAGAGATAAGGCAAGAAAAACAGAAAGCTGTAATTTTTCCTACCAGTCTTATTCTTTTGTAGGACCGCATACCGTTCAATTTCGTATGTATATAATCCTCCCGGTTCCCTTTCTTGTATTTTTTTAAAATGCAACAAAGGAAAGATCTCTTTGTTAATAGCTCTCGAGTTTTACTGGTTCTTTCTTTTGGTGACCCATTGATATTTACAGGCAACAAGTAAGATCTCTATTCCATAAGGCTTTGATTTGCTGCCACCATAGAAAAACTAAACAGGCAGCAACTTGTAGTAGCGTACAGCGTAAATGCAAATCAAACTTTGTTAAACATGACTGCTGGCTCCAGATACCCATCAGAGCTTGATGGCTTATGTACATATATCGGTTTTCAGCAGTAAGAAAAAAAGAAAATTGTGTGTTCTTTACAGCAAATATATTAAATGCACGTTACAAGAGCAATCAAACTGCAATTTGCTTTATGTAGTATTTGAACCGTTTTTTTTGTATTTGTCATGCTTTGCTGTAAGCTTTTCATTTTTTTCATTGCTACAGCTTTCTTTTCCAGAGCTTTGCATATAACTGACGGTGAATTTCCAGCTACCTGGTGGTGTCATTTAAACTAATAAATTCTTACAAGCCCTATCTGATGGAAAAGGTATTGGCATCCTAACATTGGTAGCTTACAAGCAGCACTTACATTGGCTATGATTGAGTTTTGGTTCTTTGTACTGTATTTATACTCAGTATTTTTATCCAAAAAGAAAAATTCCGTATACTTTAGTGTCTCAGCAATCAAGAAGAAAAACAAACATCCACACTCATCTTTCACTGAGGGCTGAGCATTAAGGGTTGCGTTTTCCAATTTCTTAACGATGAGATGACATCCTATAAATTCCAGTGGTCTCTCTGGAAAAACTCCACTGAATTGGGTGGTTGTAGCAGGGGATGTTTTACGTCAAAGAGGATGTTTCATGTCAGCTTTTAGAGCATGGTACACAGTTAAAGTAGTAATTGTAGATAATCAGATTTCAGTAGATTCCCAGTTCTGCCAGGTGGTGTGGAAGCTGAAGTCTGCATCTTTTTTGAGTTGATTTTTTTTTTGCATTGATCTTAGTCTGTCCGTTCTGTAGACAGTATTTTATGAAGGCGTCTCAAAAAAGTCTTCGCAAACTGATGAGATGCTTGTAGTTTAAATCAAGAAGATGCTTCTGGAGGAATCTGAATTGGGAAGAAGGGGTGCTGTGTTCTTAAAGTGACTTGTGTCAACTCTCTGCCAGAAATCACCTGTCACAAACTCCTTTCCACACATGGTTTGGAGTTGAAGTTACTCTTCAGAGGGGCCATAGTTCCTAAAAGCCAATCATGACTGAATGTGCTAGCTCAATTAACAAGAGGCGTCTTCAGTCCCTTGTAAAAAATAATTACTGAGTCTCTAAGAGGTCTGTAACCAGAGTCGCTACTAGCCCTAACGTATCTATACTCAACACTTGTATCTTTGCTGTGCTGCTTATTCCCATTCAGTTGTCAGATGTTGGCTCTATGCTGATTTCTACACATGTATATTGACTTCTTTATTGACTGCGGTGGTGATTTTCACTCCAGGAGACAGTCTGTGCCAAATTACCGCTGACATGAGGATCTTCTCTGTACTTCAACATCACATTATATCTGTTCTGTGCTGTCTTGCAGTGTAACCCAATCCATCCTTGCTTGCTGGAGGTCAGCTATCAATGTGTGGAGCCCTGTTAAGTGTTTGACCTCACTGTCGATATGTGGCAAACTCAGGAAGGGCCACGATGTCCAGAACCAGATTCCGAGTTTCCAGGTTTGAGATGTGATCCCTCACACCAGCACGCAGAGCATGGGATCTGCTGGATGGGGCCCAAGTATCCAGCAGTTCTACTGGGAAGCATGTATGGGGCTCATTTTTTAGCAAGAAAATATGCTGGTTTATGGGAGGATAGGTGAGGGGGAAAGCAGTAGTCCAGATGGAGAGTTCAGCAATGGAGCAGCCCAGTCCTCATCTACCAGCATCACCACTCCAGGCAACCCCTGTGGTCACCTTAACAAAGAGCACTGCTGTTCCTCTACATGATGAACTGCTGCCAACACACCCTCTGTCACGCTTTGTGGCCCAAATCTGCCTTCTCTCTTCCAGCGAGAAAATGGCCTGAATGCCAGCACTGAGCACAAGCTGTTGTTCCAAACAAGCCCATGCTTTGCCAGCTCCTGGTCCAAAGGCTGCAGACAGAAACCTGAAGCCTGTCCCCAGAAGTGGCTCAGTTTGATGAGCTGCTGTGCCAGTGGCACTTCTGTACGTCTACCAGAAAGAACAGGTTTGGCAAAGGGCTGAGCAGGAATTGCCATAGCAACTGAGAGTGCAGCAGGACGAGGAGCCGTAAGATGCTGCAACCTGGAAAATTCCTGTACATCTTACACAGGAGGGGACAGCAGCAAAATGGATGTAGGAACTTGAGTATGTCTTTGCAGGGTATCAGCTTTCGCTCACGCTTGTCCATGCTGTCACTCAATATCCTCTGCAGCAAAGACATGACGTTACAAAGTCTCATATGAGAGACAAAAGTTCCCTATACAGTGTTCATCCATGGACATCTTTAAAATCTCTGCTTTTCTTTCTATCCACACATCAGCCAGATCTCTCTTTCAGGATCTCACAGTTCTCTGTTACCACGTCTGCTGCTAAATTTTACACTAAAGCTCCCTTCAGCTTTTTTCTTTCCTGGAAGGTTATAATGTGCTTTTTGAATCTGTTTGCCATATTTAACAAATGTAAGTGTTACTTTTCTACTTTCTCTGGCCACAGGATTAAGAAGCAAGGCTTTGTAGATAAGAATACCCTCTAACATATAATTGTCCCATACAGCCTTGGGATCAATACTGCCCTCAGAGTAGATACACAGCTCCCGTTTGTGCTGATGGAAGTAGCTACATAAATAAAGTACATGAAATGCAAGGGTCTGTAGCCTTCCTATGAAGCAATAAAATATTTTTTTATTCCTTTCATCCACATCAATCTCTATTCATCCGACCAGTTCACAGGAAAGGCATTAGCTGCTAACTGCTCCTCACTTCCTCGGATGCCAAACCTCCATAAGACTGTACATAAACTGAGCTTTGTGTAGCCTCAAGAGCTTGTTTTTTCTGTCAGAGTGTGTGTGCATAGCTCCCACTAACTTCTGAAGGTGTTAGACAGTATATATGTATGTGTACAGTATGGAGAATAGACTTCAAAGCTTTGCCTTCAGTAGCATGTCCCTTAAATTAGTGGCAGATGTTTTTCAGCGTACCCAGTTGAGAAGTGGTTAGCCAGGTCTATCAGACAATTTCTAAAAGCCTGATCCAAAAGGACTTTCACAGACTGTGGATGTTTATCGTGGGATGTTCATGTCACCAAGAGGTAAACAACTGGGAACATAAATACATCGTATTCCTAAGTAAACATGTATTTACCTATGCCTGGGTCAGAAGTGGGTAGATGATGGGAAAAGCTGCAGCTGGGACTCACAAGGATCTTGCAGGATGCCCCCTGGGCAAATGCAGGAAAGTAGATTGAAAAAAGCTTTTCTGGCAAAAATTTTGCCCATTGAAAACGCTGGATGTGAATTGGTGTCAATGACAACGTTGTTTATAAGATCTTGTGCTGATGCTGTCCTAAAAGTAGACTCTAGCAAAGTAGCAGGGATGCTCCCTGAAGATGTTTCTCCTTCTGCATGTTTAGGAGCATAGTCTTGGAGGTCACTTTTTCAGCTTCCAAGGGACGTAATCTTTGCTTAGCCAGCTAAGTAGTTAGGTTTTTGTACAAAGGCAAACTGTTTCAACAGGAGAGATCATTGCTAGAACACAAACCTAGACCTGAGTTTCCCTTATGCCACATAATTACCAGAACTCCTGAGCTGTTACCTATTTAGCCTTTTAATTTTTGGTTGTTCTGTATCAGGACAAGAGCAGGTTTTGAATCTTCAGTTACTTTGGCAACTGGAACAATTGTTTTTTTCTTCCACAATCAATAAGGGCTCTAGAACCATTGGAAAAAATCCCAGATTTGAAAAAGAATATAGAAGTGTTTATTTGTACCAACACTGCACACTTTGTCCATTGGGTTTCTCGTTAATGTCATGTTCTTGCATTATAGGCTTTTTGTTTGTTTGTTTTGTTTTTTCTGTAACCAAGAGATGTCCATTCCAAAAGGCACTGTAAAAACTCTGGAGGAAAAGGTGACATGGCAAACCCCTCTTGAAGAGCACTTGTGAGAGAGGAAGACTTTTGAGAGAAGAGAAACCGCAATGTCTGGAAGTGGTCTAAAAGATCTTGACCCATCTTGTTAACAATAGCCAAGATTCTTCAAGCCTGAAAAAGAGAGTTAAAATTCAGTTTACACTGGTATTAGCGGCTGTCTCTCTGCCTCCTCTCTGTACTTCTTTCATGCAGCGAAAAACTCAAGTCAGTTTTGTTATTGTTTATAGGAATTTTTGCTTCCTGGCTTTTAGTGCTGTCAGCAGGAATATTATCAAACAACTTATTCGATTTTATATCCTGATAAATTTAGCTCTTCAGATTCTCACAGAGAGCAGAGCTATGTTACCCCTGGGTGTTGTTAAGTTGAAGAGCACAAGTTACTATTTATTTTAGGGTGCCTCTAACCTAAAATAGGGGAAATTCGAGTATCTGGGAAGAAACTTTGGATTTTGAGAAAGACTAGAAGATTAGATACAGTCTCAAAAAGGACTGGTGTCCACCTGGACCTTTTCTTTCTGTGAACGTGGATTGGGTCATTGCTCGGCCTCTGCCTGCTTGCTACAGTGTAGTAGACATTAAAGTGACATTAAACAATTTCACAAGCTTTTCTGCAGTTCAGAATGACTGTATCGAAGCTTTTGCTTTTCAGTCCCAACCTACCCAGGGCTTTATAAAAGCAGGCGGAGAAGACAGCTGTAGTTTGACATAGAATCATAGAATCATAGAATGGTTCAGGTTAGAAGGGACCTTAAAGATCATCCAATTCTAACCCCCATCCTGGGCTGACTTGTTGGAAACAAAGCCCCTTTAGAGGCATCGCTGTGACACATCGACAATATCACAGTTATCACATCACAGCGATAGCCCAATATATACCTTCCCAATTACAGGCTGAAAATAGTTATGAGAGAGGATAAGGGTGTGAATCAGATGAGGCACATGAGTTCTGTGGACATGTGTAAGTTTGCCCTTGGGTTAACTCTTTTAGCACCGCTGTTAGCACTGCTTTTAAAGACTGTTGCAAAGTCTCTACAATCTCATGCCTTTTTTCCTTTCAGACAAGCCCTGCGGGGACCCGCCGTCCTTCCCCCACACCATCCTGCACGGCCACACTGGCTTTGAAATGGGGGACGAGCTGCTGTACGTTTGCGCCCAGGGGTACATCATGGGCAACAAGGAGACGGCCTTCACGCTGCTCTGCGACAGCTGCGGGGAGTGGTACGGGCAGGTTCAGGCCTGTGTCAAAGGTAAGCTCACCTGGCACACGGAGCATCCCTCCGGGAGGTCGCAGCCTCCCATCAGCCCAACTGAAATGTTTTCAGGCTGACAGGGGTGTCTCCTGGGCATGGGCGGTCCCCCTGAAGGTCTTGGTGACTGGAGCATCAATGTCTTGGCTGACCCAACAGGGTTTTTACAATCCTGTTGGTAGGTATCTCCAGTAAACCACAGGAGAGGATAGTTTATTCATACTTATATGAGCATGAAGTTTATTTCTGGGTAGCAGGAGCCATTCAAAATAAAAAAATTGGAATTTTTAATGCCATTATAATTTTTTTCTGTGTTCGCTAACCCATTTCAGGGATTCACTGTGTCTTAGCCCAGGGTTATCACTCAGCTCCTGCCTTCCAGTCCACCATCTTTCTTCCTTTTCCCACAATTCCATTTTTCTTTAGTACTGAACATAATTTTTAATTACTGGAAAATAACCTTCACCTGCATATTTAATACCAGAATCAGCCCCTTTCTGGAAATCAGCTGTTTACAATCTCGTATGTGCTCATTGTGTTACTGGATGAGGTTTGTAACTTTTCAATGTACTTACTTCGTTTACTCAAGGAAAGCGATTACTACGGATGTTGCAAGAAATATCAGAGGTATTTTTTTCAGGGTAGTTCAACAGCCATGCCCAGGCAGCATTAATGAGCCAAAGTCATTGCTTACCAGATAAAGTGTACAATGCAGGTTTTGTATGTCTTCTGCTATGTTTATTTTCACATGAAGCCACAGACTTGCTACAGAGCAGGCTACTGAAATGAAAACTTGGTGTTTGTTCTCACCTGTGGGAACCTAGAGCAAGTACAGAGAAAAGCTGGTGACTTTTTGTAGGCAAGCACCAAGCATGGCCTGCACACCAATAACATCTTTCCTTACCATAGATATTCTGAGGCTGTCCATGGCTTTATCACCCGGTCACCAGCCTTACGTGGTGCTACACGCTGAGGCCCTTAAGACAGAATCCTCCTTAGAAGGACAAGATGCCATGGTGGTACTGTGGCCACACGGAGACAGGGGTCAATATAGCTCAAGAGCACAGCAGACCCATATGCAACCGCCCCCTCTTCTTTATATTTACTAGGTTAAATTGAGCTGACCAATTGACATGACAAGAGGTAACAGGCACAAACTTGAACATAGGAAGTTCCACCTCAACATGAGGAGGAACTTCTTTACTATGAGGGTGGCAGAGCACTGGAACAGGCTGCCCAGAGAGGTGGTGGAGTCTCCGTCTTTGGAGACATTCAAAACCCGCCTGGACGCGTTCCTGTGTAACCTGCTCTAGGTGACCCTGCTCTGGCAGGGGGTTGGACTAGGTGATCTCCAGAGGTCCCTTCCAACCCCTGCCATTCTGTGATTCTGTGATCCTTTAGGTGTTCTTGGATTTTTGTTGGGGACGCAAAGTAGGTAATACAATAACTGTCCATCTTTTAAGCCCCAGACCCTGTCCACTGGCTCATGAGAAGCTGGTTTGGCTGATCTGAGCTTTTACGATCCCTTTCCTACTAGTTGCTTTAGCACTTTTGAACTTCTGGCTTTATATACATGATAAATGCTGCTTCCTTTTCGTATGTTAGGAAAATTAAAGACCTACGTAAATTAAGAGAACTGGCTGTGCCACAGAAGAAGTCTGTGACAGAGTGGCAGAAATACAACTCGGGCTAGAGCTAAGCAGTGAGAAGAAAAGCTTAAAGAACTGTATTATTTTTTAATTTGCCCCATTAAAAAGGCGTGCAATTTTTATCTTGCACTATGATTTCAGGATTTTTTCTACAAACACATCAGTAGCTACCCAGATATTTACTCCATTAAAAGGAATGAAAGTGAATTTTCTTACCAAATAACTTGACTCAAGGAATCAGGCTTTTAGTTAGAAAATAAAAAACAAAATGTAAAAGCTCTGGGAAATTATAATAATGGTATTTCCTTCATTTAAACCTTCAAGAAAATCCACCTTTATATGGTAGTTAAGTTCTGCAACAAACTTTTAACTTTCCCCTTGTTTAAACATAGGCTAAACAGTACCATGGGTTTGGATGTGGATGCAATCCGAATTCTGCTTTCTCATTCTGCTTCTCATGTTACCCTGCTCAGTGCGGAAAGCTCACAATTTCTCCAATATTTAAGAACAGTCATCAGAGTATCTTACTATTTTTTTTCAGAGAGATATCACACCTTTAGGATGATATTTCTGGCAAAACGGATAAATTTTAAGCAGAGGAATGGGCAGCTGTTGGGTAGCTGAGCTGGAGCTACCAATATATAGTCATATATATCCATTTCGGAACCTATATATTCCTTAATGCCCAGGGGCTTGCAAGGAGTTATTTTTACTCATGAATATGTACCGGCAGGCAGTGGATAACCATGAGAAAACGTCAAACTTGTTCTTAGTAGAAATGGGTCATGTCTGCGCACCAGGGAATCAGATATTCTAAACCATCCAGATGATAGTATAGACCTACCAAAAAAAAATAAAAAAAATTCCAACATCTTTGTGAACTATTTCAGCTTCCAGAACTGTTCTTACAAACAGCAGTTCAGATGATTAAGTGAAATAGTGCAGGGAGTGGAGGAGGAGCGTGGAGGGAGAGAAGGAAAAAAGAGTATCTGCAACTGATACCCCGGTGGGTCTGAATCTGCTGTAATCCACAGCAGATTGACGTTTCTCTTTTCCTTCACTGAGGTTAGTGAAAATGCTAACTTTATCACACATAGAAATAAAACGGTATTACACCAAAGTAAGGAAGGGAAAGAATCAGGCCATTTAAGTTGTGTGTGTGTTTCACTGTTTTCCCTGGATAAATAGTCTTATTTCCCCTGTTTTGCCTGAGCCTTCCACACAGCCGCAGGGGAGAGAAAAATATTTTTAAAAGAAATAGGAAAGTGTGGCTGTAAAATCACAAACATCAACACTGGAACTTGGGAGCAGATGTAATATTGTGGATTATGATTTTTAAAATGATTTAAATGTGGACTTCATGCTGAGGGGCTTCCTTTGATTAATGTTTTTCAAACACTTTAAGGACCTGGGATAGAAAATACAATATATGTTCAATTAATAATTATATATTCAATCCTCCTGATGACAATTCTTTAAGAAAGGAGGCTTTACAGGAAGACTGAAATGTGCAATACTGTGGTTCATTATTTTTAAAAACCGAAGAATTCAGTGAAAAAGAACAACAACAAAAAGGAATTTAATTAAAAGAAACCTGATTTACAGTTTACAGATATTTTGGGGTCCTAGGAGAGAGGAGAATAATTAAGTACTCCAGAAGTCAGCACACACACTACTTTTTAAGTGCTTGGAAGCAAGGGAGTAACTTCCCTATCATGAAGGTTAATGATCGGACTTAACGGAAAATTTATATCCCTGTTGGCAGCATTTCTGTCCCGACTGTCTCACATCAGAGGAAAGGTGGTCCTGAAGCCACTTCGATGAAGTGCTATGTTTAGAGGCTGGTAAGATGATACGGTTCCCTTGTTCTGCATCTGCGCTGGGTGAGCAACTGGAAATGTGCAGTGTCCCCGCTGCTCCTACACCAACACAACTGGGCCACAGGGGGAAAACTCCGGCCAGAAGATTAAAAGATATAAGGCCTGTTCCTACATCTTGCACTGCCTCTGAGACCTGGAGCAAGTCTCTAGACTACTCTTTAGAGAAGTCACTAGACTCCACCTCATCCACGAACAAGTGATAACCTTTATCCAGCTCCATAAAGCTTTCTGAGATTTGCAGGTGACCCGCTTGGTAACATTGCCACATTATAATGCCCAGCTTTACGTTCCCAGTTGCTCACCCAGAGCAAATACAGAGTTGAAGAACTATCATCATGGCAGCGTCTAAATATAGCACGTAAATTTCTTTGAAGTAGCTTTATGATCATCTTGCCTCTCTGTTTTGATCCAGTTAGAGAGATACAGTCCATTCTGCATCTCTCTGTCTGTATCATACAGTCTAGCAGCACCCAGGATGTCAGCGTACGACCATACAGTCGGCAAATTTGCAGACTAAATGCCAAAAAAATATTATGCATCAATACACGTATAATCCAAAATATGTGGCAAACTTGGCTATAGGCATAACTGAACAAAATAATTTTGGGGGTATAGTAAGGTATTCTGGATACAGTAAAGTATGTTGGCAATTAGGAAACCAGTTCATTGCAAGTGGCTTTAATGTGCATTGCGCACACCAGGTAATGGACTGTAATTTTTAATCAAGATGCTTTTTAAGAAAAAAAAGTGTCTCTGTATAGTTAGTGTTTCCTGCAATTTCTCATCATGAAAAGACGCTGTGTTCTAGCTGAAAACACAGGGATATTCAACCCAACAAAGCAACCTTAAGCAGAGAACAGGGAAATACATGGTTTTTCGCGGTTTATTATTTTTTCTGTTTCTGTGGAGAGAACACATTTGTTTCACAAAATATATCCTGAAGATTGGCATTGTAGTAAGGTCTCAAAGCAGCTGTATACGTGCCACGCTGTGGCTGTCCTGCAGGCACACAGACTAAAGCGACTGTTGCTAAATGACAGTTGTTTTTTTTTTTCCCAAAATGAACCACGGGTCCAATATCAGGAGCATTAATACTAACATTTCAGTGGCGGTGGGGTGTCAGGGCTGCATCGCATTAGGCTGTGTCCTTGAGAGTTTGCTTCCTCAAAGGAAAGACAGATTAAATGGCTGGGAAATCATGTCACATCTCTGCCCTAAAACTGGCTAAGAAGAATGTCATATATTTATCCTCTTCCCTTGACTGCTTTGGTGGTTTTTTTTCAACTACAAGCTTGTGGCAGGGGAGGTCATATCTTCTGCACGTCTAAGAAATCTCTCCAGTGTCAATACTTGGATATTTGTCTAGTGCATTCAGAGCTGGTCTCACTTTTCCACAGTGAGAACCGTACTTGTGATTTCAGTGTAAGGAGGATTCGGCTGACTTTGACCACCTCTGAAAGCTTCACCCACAGCTCCCACCCTTTTTGCCTGATTCAGCTGTTCTTATTACTTTAAACATTGTTTTCAAGAACAGTATTGATTCCCATTCATGTAATCTGTAAACATGACTACCCAGCACCGTTTAATGCTTTTTCTTTTTTTTTTTTAATGGCTTCTGGTCTTATTTAGGAATGCCTTTTTTTTTTTTTTTGACAGTGCAAAGGGAGAGTTGTAACACACATATAAAATAAGCAACAAAATATGTCCATGGCCTGTCCAAACAATTGTTATGACAAACTCTGGTTCTCTTTTCAGGTCTGTCACTGAGCGGTTGTATTAGATTAATGTAAAGTATCGATCTGGCATGAACCGATTCTGCCAAATGGAATTAGTTTTAAAAATTATGATGGGTTATTTATTTATATAAGCAGGCTTTCTGCTAGAATAAAAACCTCTTGTAGCTGTTGGAAAAGACAAAAGGCAACACAAATTCTGTCTAGTGTGCTCTGGTTGATTGGAGAGAAGTGTGTCCGTCTGCCTGATCCAAGTCAAATGGATAATTTCTTTGAGATGCTGTAGTTCACAAATCTGACTGATCTTAGGCAAGTCGGTCTACATGCACTTTTCCTTCCCACCCTTAAAGACAGATGCCGGCTTGTTGATATTTGCTGTAACTACTTTGAGTTTCTTAGAATAAAGATGTTTTTATGCAGTAGAAATGTTTATAGTGATGGTCTACATAGAATCAAGTTTCAATTTCCTGTACTCCAAAAATACATCCAGAAAATATGCAGCGCGCTTTATGGTTGTCCAAAATAGCAACACTCAAAATAGAGCTCGGATGCCAATATGCTATCTAGAAGAAAAATTAAACTGATCCTAGAGTGTGGAAAACCAGGCTCTTTGTTTTTGCCTGTCTCTGTGTTTGGTCACTGTTTTCACATTAGGATCAAAAGTTGAAGGAGATAAAAGCTGTTCAGGACTGGATGCTTCCCAGAAAGGACAAGGCTGAATTAAAAGGATTTTACCTTTTAATTGAGCTTTACATCTTTGGTAGTATGCCATTTCAGCATCTGTTGCTGTAAAATGTTCATTTCAGCCTCAGTAATCCCTCAGACAGTGAATCAAAACTCACTGATCCTTCAGTCTGCCAGAGCAGGGCAGGGGAAGATGTAACAATGACCAAATATAGAAAGTTTTTGGTCTTGGACTAATTAATTTCAGTGCTGGCTTTTCTTAAAACCAGACCTGCCTGGGTAGGAAGAAAGATGCAACCACTTTTAAATCAGTTTGCTAGCTGTTTTAAAAATGTGTATAATTAAAGCTTACAACTATTTGGATAAGAGGTGGAGCTCAATTGACTTTGGTTGTTGCTCTTCAGTGCTGAGACTAAAATTCAGAGAGCTGGAAAGCTCAAGAAAGTGCTGAGGAGGTGAGCAAAGAGAAGTGCAAAAGTTGTGCAATCTGTTCCTGGAAAATCAAGCTCATGGCTGACTTAAAAGATTGTCATGGTAACACAAACTCACTAAATATCAAGTCCAAGCCCCATTTGAAGGTCTGAGGCCCTGAAGAAAGAATAGAATATTATTACTGTGTAAGTTAATTCAGGATCATATAAATCAAAGCTTCGGAGGAAGGGGGTCTGTATTTCCTTTGATGGTTTGAGAGCTCAATAGTTGCTTTCATTCTGGCATCCCGTAAGCTAACATTAGTTATGTTGATAGTCTTTGCTATAAACTACACAAATACAGGAGATTGCGTATGAAAATACATTATAGCAGCTTTACAACTTGGGCTACAATCTGATTGTCAGAAGGAACAAGACTCCCTTATGCGGTGACGAGCGGCGCATAATGAGCTCCAATCTCAGGCTCTCTTTAGACTACAATGGGCTTTTTCTTTCCTCAGCTGAGTACTAAGAAAGCACCGATTCATTTCTATACATGCAGGATCAGGCCCAAAGACAAGCAGGTTTGATGGAGACTTGATTGATGATTCAATAAACCCGTAATATGTTCTGATAGACTGAGGACTCTTATTTTCCTAGGAGCACATGCTCTTTCCTGTTGTGCCTCCATAGGACTTTCTTCTCAAGGGTTGAAAGTACACAGCAGGAGAGGCACTAAAGGGGAAGAGCTTCAAATTCTATAGAAAGCACATTGCTATAGTTGTTCAGCATTCACCAGTGATCTATACTGGTCAATAAGCCGAATACTAGCTAACCAAAGAATAGGTCTGGAGGAAACAACACAAGCAAATGACTAATTTTTGTTCACGGGTGCGTGTGCATGCACTAGAACACCATAACATAGAAATCAATGTTTCATCGTCAGCTGGATTACTGTAGTCTGAAAAATAGATGAGTGGCAAAAATAGAGGTACAGGAGACATACAGGTGAAGACAGACTGGTGTGATGATTCATCTCAAAAAAGAAAACAATGACCATCGCAGCTGGTAACTGGTTCTCACATTACGATGTTCGAGTTCACATATATCCAATGGACACCTATAGGCTGTCATGAGACATTCTGGGCTTTAGTGAAGCAGGCTTGCCAGATATCAACTTTTAGCAGGAGTCTGGATGGTAAGAGGACAAAATGGCTTGAGGCACCGTTTCCATGCAAAGAGAGTGCCAGGGAGAAAAATTCTTAAGTAGAAAGCGAGTCAAGGGACAAAGTGAGACTAGCATTTGATGGCTATTATAAGTGCTACATAGTGATGGCCAGTGCCACGCAGAGCTTCAAAAATACGTTGCCAAAGTGCTTTGGTATTCAGAGGTACACTCCAGTCATTAATGAAAGTCTGAAATACTGTTGGAAAAGATTTTAGGATGAATTTGAAAAGTGAGAGTCCTACCAGGAAGCTTTCCACTCTGAGAGCTGGATTCCCCTGTCTGTTAAGTTGTCTTTGCACCAGATGGAAGTTTTTTCCTGCTTTGGAGAGGACGGAGAGGGTCTAGAGGATTACACGAGCAGATGAGGACACCGGGACCGGGAGGGAGAGGGGTCCGTTGTTGGTGCTGTTGTATCATGCGCAGGTTTCACCCTACAGCCTTGCTGTGAGATGAGAGGGCCTGCTGAGAACATCCAGTTCGCCAGCATGATAGCTTTCACAGAGGTATTAACTCTCCACAGGCTATGTCGCACATTTCGGTTTCCTCAGCATAACTGCTTTGGTTTATGGTAGACCAGACGCTATTCCAAGAAAAATACCTTTTGCTAATACTCATTCTGTTCTGGCACCTGGCTTAAGCTGCTTTGGCAAAAAGTTAGCTGGTGTGAGCTGTATCACCACTAAGTGTTTTTGGTCAGACTGGTTTTGACGATATTTCTAATCTTTCTTAAGAGTAGACCAAATATGGCTCTGCCAGAAGTCTGGGAAGCAGTCTCCAAGGAGAATGTGACTCATTCGGAAATTGAGGTGGGCCCCAGATGAAAATGTGATTCAAAGTTGGTTAAGTGTAAAAAGGCAAAAAAAGATAAGGCTTTATGAATGCATTGATTTGTAATACAGCTTCTCCTATTAATTTCTTGTTCCCCATGTCATGCCAGGTCTATTGCTTCACTGTCTTCATGAAAGACTAAACACTCTCTTAAAAAGAAAAATTCTCACCCTGAATCAGTTTGTTTTATTTTCCATATCCCAAGGCACTATTTTCTAGGACTTTTAATGCCAGCATAAATCTCAGCAATTACATCAACTTTCTACGGAGTAAAACTTGTGTGAGCTGAAAATCAACCACCCTGTCTAGTTTGGAATATTTTTCATTGAGCTAAGGTTTTAGAAGAGTGGAAGAAATATAAATTACAATGCATTATTTCATTCAAATTCAAACATTTAGCTTCAGGCTTTGCCTCAAGTCTATTTTGCTATGAGTGGTAGGTCTGTTGAGGCATGGGGGGTATTTCTAAATCAAACTCAAACTTTGTGATGAATCTGCTCCTCTGTTGCACTTAGTTATTTTTTTGCTCGTTTGGTTTTGTTGTTGTTTGGGTTTTTTTTCTCTTTTCTTTTTGCTAACATTTAGTTTCTTAAAATTGGAAGTCTGAGAGTTGCTTACGGACACTATTGTCTTGATACCTAGGTGTTAGGCTTTACGTGTTGGAGGCAGAGTTTTCTATCCTTGCAGTCATGTGTACATCTTGCTTTCTTCAGATGAAGATGAGCAGAACTCAGTGTCAGCTTTGGTGTGTGGGGGTCTTCCTCGGGCAGCTCTGAAGAGCTCTCATGGAATGAGAAATACCATTCAGCTCACCTGGCCCCAGGTGTCGTATCACTGCAACACCAATGCCATTGAAGAAAAGTAGTATAATGATCAAAAAACTGAACATAAGGTACTGAATATAATCCTTTAAAATCAACTGGCTTAAAAGGGATGAAGTTGTTATAAAACTTCTAGTTTTTTGGTGTTTTTTTTTTTAAAGTCCAATTGTGAATTGATTACTTTTTGCTATACACTCCTCTCCACACCCATTTCTTGCTTGAATATGATGAAAAATTTTCCTCAAATCTGGCAAAAAGAGTCATGTTAGGGAGAGTGAAGGTTTGAGAAAACAATAAGCAGGAATGAGGACTTGTTTTTAAATCTGGATAGATATTAGCAGTTAGCATTGACACCTATCCTGATTTTCTTAAAAAACTTGATATTGACTATCAGCTTATGGTGGACCATCCCCTTTTCAAATAAACAATAACATTGAATGAAAAATGCTGTCTAAAAGTCACTCCTCATTGCACCTTTCTTCTTGGTGTGTTGTAACAAATGAGCCCAGGGCTTTTCTGAAGTAATTAAATGTTAGCTTTTGTGGGTTTTTTTCATGTTTCTAGATGAAACTGAGGCACACATTGACTATGAAGATAACTTTCCTGATGACAGATCAATACCTATTGTTGAGAATGAACATGTCAATGGCAAAGAAGAAATGGAGCAGGAGCAAGAACAGCTTTCCTTCAGTAAAAGTTCAGAGGAAGGAAGACCTGGAAGTACCAAAGGTGTTACTCAGGACACAGACACCTCTGAAAAAGGAAGCAGGGCACCAACTGAATCCCCGGTGTCACTCCTAAGTCAAAAAAACTTGTTTTGGTTTCCATCGGAGGCTTTCAGTGAGCCTGAATCAGAGAGAGAGACAGATGATTCCACTAAAGCACAGTTTTCTGAAGGTGATGATAACCACATTGGAGTGAAGACAGCCTATGATGAACCTGGTGCCAAAATGTTTTATGACAGTGAGGATTTCCCCATTGGACCCGTTCTCACAACTAACGATACAAAGGCAGAGATAGATGCAGTTGCCATCACTGACGAGTCGTGGTTAGATGGCTATCCAGTAACGCAGGAAGTGGTAGAGGATGATGAAGAGGAGGGGGATAAAGTTGATGGTTCGATGGGAACAGAAGATGATGTTGTCCTCACGACTGACCAACCCAATCATGTTGAAGTAAGAAAATCGGGCAATGGTAGCCCAGCTCCAGAAGAAGGTTTAACACAGATTGTGGCAGCAACAACAAGGATAGATGATGAAGGTGCCAAGGAGACACCGGTACCACTTACATCAGTGAGTGGTCTGGAGAACCTGAGTGTGAGCAGAGGTTACGACGATGCCGCCTGGGACCACCCAACTACATCTCTGGAAACTGTGACTCAGGAGCCTGGTACAACGATGCTGTTTGACGTAACCAGCTTAAAAACGTCCCTGTCAGAAACCTCTGTGATGGTCAGCCCCTCCGATCACACTCCGTACACAGAACCAAAAGAAACAACCGCCTACCCAGCACAAGTAGCAACCACTGCGCCAGCTCCAGATATCATTACTGACACGTCGTCCCAGGAATTAGCTGAGCAAGAAAACCTCACCCAGGGCCTTGGAGAAAAGCCCATCCCCACTTCTGAGCCGTGTGAGGGAGAGGATTGTCCCAAGTCCAGTAAAGGTGCTATCATAGCAGTAATTGTGATTCTTCTCTGCTTGTTACTGGTTGCAGCTGTCCTGGCTGTGTGGTTTTTCAAAAAACGGCAGCAGAAAAATTCTGTCTATAAACTGAATGGAAGGTGTCAACCCAGGCATCATTGCTACCACCACTACCACCACCAGCACATCGAAATGCAGAAAGTCTAACCAGGGGTCTAACCAGGCAGGGATGCTAGAAATCAGATGCAAAACATATTGATGCTAGAAGGATCACATGACTCATGGATGCTAAAGTCCAGCAGTGCAGAAAGCAGAAAAAAAAAGAATGCTAAAAGAACATAGAAGACAGCAAAGATTTCATCCTTTTGAAATCGCAGTTTAGCATATTCAACCCTTCAGAGCTAAAGAATCTGTACGTTTTTATCACAAGGGTCTTTTGGAGACATCAGCAGGACACAGCGTGCTTGGTAGTACAAATCTACAATTTGTTCCGCTTTTACATTTTGCTCCTATTAATAATAAATTAATTGATTAATTTCTGTGTTACCTGGTTATAATGTAATGGCAGGGCTGGTCAGGCCTTCTTGGTCTATTCTCAGTGGAAGAGGGAAAGAAGGAGGGAAGGAGGGGACAAGGATGTTTTTGGAGCAACCACACATTTGGTGTTTGTTCCTTCTTTAGAACCTGCCCAAGCTGGTCAGGGTAAACCACCGTAACAAATTATTACCTGATGTGTCTTAAAAAGAAAAACTATTTGCTACCATACTTTAATGGATAGTATTGCAATGGTTACTAAGGTACTTTTCTTCAATGTTGTGAATTTAACAAGCCACAAATGTTGGATCATTACGGTCTTTTTCAGGAAGGTGTTCTTTTAGCCTTAGTGAAGAAGTGCCATTCTTATACTAATCTTTTTATAGAATTACGTCTCCCTGGAATTCAGAGAATGCTGTAAGTGCCATTCTACCTTGAGTATCAGCAGGAGAGGAGTCAGAACACCTTTGAATCCAGGTGTTATGATGAATAGCCTCTTATTACAGAGCCAGACAGTGATGAAGCACTTTCCAGGGGAACTCTGTCTGAAGTCGGTTGCTTTTCCGAACACGATACCGACTGACCGAGATACTGAATTTTAATTCACAGCCAGTAGTACCTCTGACAACTGAAGCCACATATAATACTTCTGCCATATGAACTCTGTAGAAGGACTGATTTTCACCGTTCTGCTCTTTCATCAGCTGGAGAGTGTCTGGGGTGGACATTGGGTATGGGAGGTGGGTATCCATTTTGAATGCTGCTTATTGTGGTTTTAAAGATAAAGCAAACCTGGGCAAGTGAGAAATCGCATCCAGTTGATAAAACGCAAACACTTGGCTTCTAGATTGGATGTTAGTGTAAAAACACAGAGGCTTTTCCAACAGCGTGATCCTTTTCAACCAGTTTGGAAAATAAACAGGGAGAGAGGGGAGAAGGTTTTCTAGAATCCCTTAACATAGTTCTGGTGCATTGAGTACAAAATACTCTTCCTTACCTTTCTCTGAATGAAGAGGAGAAAGACTGGCAACTGTGAATAATCTGCAGGTCAGAAATAAATTAATCTGCCACTCTATTGTACAGCCTTAGCCAACATACATCAGGAGTTCAACACATCAAAATACTGGAGTAAGAAAAGGTGACCGGGTGGAGTTCACCCCATTTTTGTGTTCTGTCCTGAGTCACGGTGATAACCGTCTCAAACTCCATGGAAGGTAGACTCTATGAAATGGAGTGCAGAATTGGGTCCATCATACGTACAGCCATCAAGCTCAGTGCTGGTAAGGAAAGCAAAGCATTTTTAGCCAACGGCTATACGTTATCTTGGAGAATTTGACCTCGGAGTGGTAAGAGTTGAATGCAATTGCCTGGCAAGAGCCGCAGTAAATAAAGGACAAAAACTGTAAAGATTTGTAAATATTCTCTGACATATGCATGACTTTATGCTTTGAATGCATTCTAGACTACGAAATAACCTAGAATTTCTGTTGTAAACTATTTTTTATTCAGTAACGTTTTAAAAAGAAAACCACAATGGATTTCGCACTAAGCAACTTTATGGAGACTGTTAACTCAACTAAAACATACCATCTGTAATCTCATGGAAACATGCTGAAAAATAAATACAGGAACATCCATTAAAAATATTGTTTAACTGAAAGGTAGAAGTATGCGTTACAGTTCTGTGTAGCATCATTCAAAATGAAAAGTCAATGCTATTTGGCTCAGGAACTGAACTTGTGAAAATGAGACTCAAAATATAATTACAAACACAAACTGTACAGGGATCTTATGTGAGATTTAGAAATACTTGTTATTCGTGCACCAGAAGAAAATGTACATTAACATAATGCTTTGGAGGTATTTAAATAAAAATCAAGTTATAAAAAAAAGGGAAAGGAAGTGCCTGTGTGTGTTCTTGTGCAAATCATCCAGTTTTCCCCCATGTTTGTGGAGAAAAGATAGGTCTGTCACTTGGATAATTCTTGTAGAAGACACTTTGATATTAAAAAAAATCTGCTAAAAAGTGTTCAGTTTGGGCTGCTAGCCCAGCTCTCCTCAGAAGAGCATCTACCCCCTTTTGCAGCAGCATCTGCTTGTTTTCACAGTTTCCACTTTAACAGAACGATTCAGGGAGTTTGGGAAAACTAATAAAAATATGGGGATAAACAGCCCAAGAATGATACATTTGACTTAGACCTCCTTTTGTGTGCGAAGCTTGGCTAATCAAAGACAGTAGAGGTGGCGAACAATAAATATAGGACAGTAAATAAAAAATCTGAAGATGATAAGGACAAAGTACAGGGAGGGATAAGCTATCCAGTACGGGAATCAAAAGCTGAAAGTGCCAGCTCTGCGCTGAAATTAGGGAAGAAAAAAAGGGGGAAATATTGGGAGTGATTTTGCGATGGTGACATCCAGTCATTAAGAGACTGATCTGTTGCTCTGTGATAAAAGTCATGTATCACGCGCTTCCAGGGAAGCCACATATTACAACAGGCTGGCCAGAATCAGCTAACTGGTGTTAAAATGGAGACATGCTCTCCCTTTCCCCTCCTTTCCTTTATTAACAACCACCTCTTAACTGATACCCCATTTCGTATAGATCCCGTGCTGCTGTGTCTGCGCAGAGCCCTCTATAAATTCTCTGTCAGGTGGGCTGAGGAGTGACACTGTGGGGTGTAACATCGGAGCTACCGGCAGTGTCTGGGGGTTCAAGCCCGTGCAACCAAAAGGTTTTTGTACAGAAACTCTGGGATAATGTATTTTAGGTATTCAGTAAGTTCTCTGGCTGCAATCCCCTCAATTTCTGTGCTTGTCCTTCCATTTGCCAGCTAGGGGACAATATATGGTTTGTTGTGCTGTATCGCTTCATTGCATACTGTACCTCAAAAGCTATTATTTTGGGGATTGCATAGATTGATTTTTTTTCTTCAATGAAAAGAATTTATGGGTTTTTTTATATGGAATAATTTTTAATGTAAAGATACAACATAATATGTAGCTGTGAAAGATCAGAATATGTAGCCACGAATGACCATTTTAAAAAAGTCATAACAAGAAACGATTAGCTTGTTGTAACACTTGTCAAACTACAGAATTACCACCAGCACAGCATAATAAACGTTTAATCCCTTTTCAGATAAGTGATAGCGAGAATGGAGCAAAGGCAGAAAGCCCCATCTTTTTTCTTTAGAGCTAGTAGTCACATAAAGTTACACCTCTGACACCCACATTTCCATTTCAAAGTGAGGAAGTTCCATCACTTTGCAAAAGAAGTAATCAGGAAAACAGCACGTTTGTTACTTCGCGCTGCTTAAAAGGCCTACCCCAAAAGGGACATCAAAGGGAAGAAAAAGTTAAAAATAATCAAGGAAAACTTACAAAGTTCTCCTACAGAAAAGATTAGCGTTTATAAACTTAAACAATTCAGAACTCTCTACAGAATTTAGTTTCATTGGTACTCTAAAGAGAGAGAAGAGAGGAGGGAAGAGAGATGGGTGTCTAAACCACGGAATATTTCCTTGCCAAAAATAAATAAATAAAAAGGTATCTATTTATTTTAATATTTTTTCCTAGGCACGGAAGAGGACTTAAGACACAAAACCCTGATTTGCTGGGGTGTGCGACCCAACTTACTTTGGCTATTTCTTACTTAACTTCTTTTTTGTATATAGCTTAAACTCTCCACACTAGGTCATTCAAGTCTTGAGTCACCAGAAAAAAGAAGTCGCTGTTTAAAGTATGGCAGACAACCAAAAGTTCAGACAGCTGCAATGAAGGATTAGTTGTGGGTTTTTCTCACTGCCTTGCTACAAACTGCATCACAGCTCTATGTTCAAACATTATTAAATGGGAATGTTTTCTCTGGCACTGACTGCTTCTCCCCACAGTTTAAGTATTGAATTTTTTTAACTGAAGTAGCTTTGGTTTACAGCTCACATTAGAACTTAAAAACATATTTCCATAGTAGCTGGCATATGCGGGCAACTGTTTATTCTCAGTACCAGCCATAATAAACACTTGTACTTTTATAATCCAACAAATCTTTGTCTAATCACAACTCCGTTTTCAGAGCTGTAAAATTTGCATGCTATTTAAACCATTTTTCATGAAGACTCTCCAGAAATTGAAAGATTTTCTAGGTCTGCCTTCATTATCAGTATAGAGCAGTAATTCACCGTAAAGGATGTGGAGATAGATACACAGCGGACATTAATTGCAAGAGTGCATGGAGAAAAAGCTTTGTAAAGCAGGACACGCTATAGGATTTTCAGAGGAATAGCTTGTCTTGAGGAGACCCGCCTTTAATTCTACCTCGAACTTATTCTGGCAAGTATGAAAAAATGGTTGGACGGGCTTTCCAGGTGAATTGAGAACAGCATCCAACTAACTTTTTGGTTTATATTTTAGCATTCCAAAGCAGTAAAGCTCTGGAAAATGAAGCAATTTGAATTTGCTTTTGGCTCATGTATTGTCAACAGAACTAATGAAGGTCTGCTTGCAGAATCGCTGCAGCAAATGAAAGAGCCCAGCAAGACACCTCAATTCCCGCTGAATTTGCCAGAACTGATCATTCTGAACGTATTTGTTTTTCGTAGCTGACTTTATTGGCTATTGGAATTGCCGAGACACAGACGCGTGGAGCCTGCGATGCTCTTTTACGGGAACAGAATTAAAGTTTGAGCAGAAAACTCACTACCTCCTCTCTTCATTTTTAATGAATATTGCTATTTATGAGGATGAATAGTAAGAAGCCAGTACCACATGAAGAATCACTATCAGTAAGAGCAGGTATTATTTTGAAAAAGATTATATACTTAGCATAATCTGTCAGATACACTGATTTCCAACCTGTGAATCTCTTCCCTTGCCCAAGCTTTAGTTTTTACATAAGATAGTCCTGACAGCCAGCTGTCTTGTTTTTCACGTAACCAGATATCATAGAATCATAGAATGGTTTGGGTTGGAAGGGACCTTAAAGATCATCTAGTACCAAGCCCCCTGCCATGGGCAGGGACATATCCACTTCAGTGTGCCGGCATTTGTGACTTGGTTTAATCTTCAGCTTTCAAGCAGTTCCCCGTCACGCAGGACCCCATCCAACAAGAGATCAAGCCCACAACTCGCACTGCGTGCAGACCCTTGTGTGAGCCATGGGCCAGAAGATGGACTTCACCCACCGCTCACCTCTAAGTGGTGACTGAATGACATGCTCAGAATTATCGCAGACTTACTTGTGGGCAGCAACGGAGGACCGGAGACCAAGAGCAGCTACCCAAATAGCCATCCCTGTTACTAGAAATGCGAGCGATTATTAAAAAGTATAATTGTACAGCTCCACAACAAGCAATACTACCACCGAGGTTCATATGAACTTTGTCTCCAGGCTCAGCCCAGTCACAGCAGACACGTGGTCAAGTCAGTCATGCGAACATGGTGGCTTCAAGAAAACGACACTTTCCTGAGCATCAGCATCATATTTGAAGCCTTGTCCAAAAAAGAAATGGAGACAAAATCTAAATATCCCATCAGGGGATGGGTTGGGCAGAAGCTGCTAACATCTGAGGCAGACAACTCACAACTGCAAGAATCTGGGGTGGTAGAAGGGAGGCAAGAACCATATTCCCGCAGCCTCCCAAGAAGAGCCGGCAGGATCAGAGAAGTGGAAGAAAAGACACTAATTTATTGCAGTCACATGTAAATGTTGGCATTTAACAATAGCAGCAGCAGAAGAAAAATCAGTTAAAAGAACCTGAGAATGCTGAAAAAAGCCACAATAAATACTGAAGAACTGGAAGAGGAGCTATTTCTCATTAGAAAAGAACAAAGGTTTGAGAACTACTTGTACTTATTAAGATTGAACTGGCTTGGGACCATAGTAGTGGAAATTAGGAAAGCCAGAAACAATCCACAGACACTTGAACAAAATGAAAAAGGGATCACAGTGCCGTTTCAGGAGGCCACAAGAGTATCAGCTGCCTCCTCAAGTTAAACAGAACAGTAAAGGACATCAGACTTACTTTGTGTAGGCTTAAGAAAAATAAATCATTGGCTAATGGACATCTTAGTAAATCATGAAATCCCCACCTGAGAAGGCACAATGGCAGGGGATTTTAGCTGTAAGGTCGAGAGCTGAGGAAATGACTGAACATGAAAAGAGATCAGCTAAGGAAGCCTTAAAGACAGACTCACAGGCTTACCAGAAAATTGATAACACCCGAGAGACTTGCAATGGTTGAATAACTGTTTGATGAAGAGGAAAAATTAGGGTTCATAGGCGCTAAATGTATCCCCAGTGTAACCCATTGCAGTCAAATGAATCACAAAGCAGGTTAACTCCAGTGCTCAGCGTTTTACTGGTGGAATGAAAATATTACAATATTTTACCACATACTTTGTTCTTTAAAAAAGATTGTAGCGATGAGTGCTGGAGAGGGGAAGGGACCTCTCTAACTGGAAAGAAATAATTCTGGGTGGCAAACCAAACAGATCCTGGAACTGCCTACTGTAGCGTACGCTACTTGCTTCACCAACAGGCAAAATGTGATCAGAAGCTTTATGCACACACGTTATTTCCACACAAGATGTAGAGTTATGGAAAACCTTAGGCTCAGGAACTTGAATTATAGGCACCCCTCTTGGAAGTCCTTAAGGTTTGCGTTGCAGTACAAGCAGACAGCACAAAAGAGCTAGGGCACCAGAAGCAAATAGCCAAACAACAGTCTGTGCTTGCTGGAGCTCCTAAGTCAGTTTGATAAATGGTAAGAAGAATAAAGTAAACTAAAACTGTTGTAAAATGAATAGTAGATAGTTCCATCCACCCTTAACCAAGTCCATGCCCTTTAATGGTGGGATTTCTGGATTCGAAAGCTAGAGCATCAAAGATGAAGTTATTTGGGCATATGCTCTTAACATCAATGGTGCAGTTCCTGAGGAGGAAATCTGGTGTTGTCTTATGCAGGTCAGAAAGCAGGACAAAAGAGGCCTCCAGACCTCTATCTTGAGCATACACACACCTCCAGCAAGAGAAAGCTAAGGACAAACTGGAGAAGCTCCCCCAGCTGGGTATTATAATACATGTATTTCATGGGGAATAAAGTGATGGTTTACAATCAACTGTTCGTAAGTTTCAAAAGCAAAGTTAAATTCTTACATAAAACTACAATAAATGGAGTGCTAATATTGCGTGGAATAAAAAGCCTAAGGAAATCCGATACACCCTCTGCATGTTCAAGGCATACAGCAAGCCACATTCTGGTCTTGTTACCACAAGTGGAGCTGGGTAAATCTCCTGAAGTTAAAAGGCTCTTGATAGATTTTAATTTGGGGAATAAAATGGTCTGCCCAACAACTTCAGGGGATTAGTTGTGATTTATATTAAAGAAGCTAAGAAACCCAATCTGATCTTCCAAACATCTTTCACACACAACTTTAACATTTCAAAATGTTTCATTGATGAAACACGCTGAAGGACAATTAAACCTGATCCTGTGGATTCCCCTTCTTGTTCTCTGTAGACACTTTATAATATAGAAACTATACTGCTATAGCATACATAAACTGTAGCAGCAACAACTTGCCAAGGTAGTGTAGATCATGTTTTGCCTTTTTAAAAACCTAAAGCAGATTTCGGTTTTGCAATTCACTTCCATTCAGGTGAATTAGGGTTCAGACATAAAGGCACTGAATGCTCTTGTCTCCCCTTGACGTAAGTGGGATGAAACCACTTGCAGGACTCTGTCCTTAAAATTGAAAGAGGAAAGCAAAGGATGAAATCCTGGATCCTCCTCTGAGGTCAATGGGATTTCTGCTCTTCAGGAGTCTTGTGCACTAATTCACTACTCACCTCTAACACAGTAATTTCTGGGCCTTCAAAGTACTTCTGTATAGGACTCTGCCATATAGTTAATAAAAATGTCAGGAATTCATATGCAAATATTTTTCACGATTCCACTTCAAATTGCCTCCGTCTCCACCTGTACTTACTTCTGGATGAAAAATCTGCAGATAGTCCCTCAAGAGAGAAAAAAAACATGTGAACTGTTTTCTACAGAACAGAATACTAAACACATTGGCCATCATTATTTTATAAAAGACAGGTCCTGCCTCACACAGGAACCACAAGTTGTTTCAATAGAAAGAGTAAGACTTGGTAAGAAGAAGGAAATATTTATTATTCAGTTCTAAGTGACCTCAGTTTCACATCATGGAATTTCCTTTAGTTTTGAAGAAAGATCAACACTGCTTACAGAATTCTTCAAGCAATTTTTACAAGATCACTACTTGTGCTTTGTTAATCATCGTATTTCAGCTATTTAAATGCATCTTAATATCTTTCAGCTGCACTGGGGTTCAGTATCACTTTATTCATCATCACAGAAAAAGACATATATAAATAATACAATACATAGCTCAGAAAGTCTAAAGGAACTGTAATGTCTTCCACCGTTCGTAATCTGACAAAAGTTCTTCGGAATTTAGCTGTACTGTTTGTTATAACTTAAGTAGAACAGCACCAAAATGAGGAACCTTAGTGTTAGCCCAGAAAACACAAATAGTCTGCTTTGTTGTGTTTGTGTAAAGGAAAGAAAGCTCACGTGGAAAACCTATAAGCACCAATTCTGTAAATGCACAGTGAAATGCCATGCTCACGGAAAAGTCAGTCCAGCATGGAAGTGACCTTTCAGGAGTGGATTTTGTGATGTAAAGTGGAGCTTAAAGGAGCAGCTTTGAGGTATATCTAACTGGAACTACAGGTGACCAAAAACAATAGTAAGGAGCAATGGTGAGTCTTCACTTTTGTAAAATACTTTGTGGTGATTCCACCCATCAGGATTCCTTCTTTTCCTCTACTTCTAACAGCTCATCAAGGAATTCCACAACTTCACCCTAGAAAGGATTAAATTTAACAGAAACAAGTTAACCCTGTACTGCAAAATCAGTTGAAACTTTTAACCATTTTAATCAAAACATAAACTGTAATAATAGGTGTCGAAACACCCTTCATACAGAAGCTAGCACAACAAGCCTATAAAATGCAAGTAAATGGCTTGTACAGGGGTAGCACAAGTACTCATGGTGTCATACAGACCTTAAAAGAAGGAAATGTTACACTTCACAGTAAATCCTCTTTTAGTTTTTCAGGTATTTAAATAGAAAATTAAATCCTCAAACTTAGACACTAGAGGCATAAATGCTTAAAGCACCTGATAAATTAGGAAACTGTTAAAATACAGTAAAGCATTAAAAAATCTTAGAAAGCTTCAAAATTCAAAGCAAAAGTGTTTTGTAGAACCATAACTTTGACTTTGCATCTGCCTGCTCTAACTGTTTATGTCCTGTTATACCCTTCAACCCATACCTTCTTCTCCCTTTTCAACCACGGATATTCACATGCCTTTCTTCAAGGCAGCAAAAAGGTAAAGAACTTAGATAGAGATACTAGAATGTTTCCCATACCAGAAACAAATACATTTGTTTTAGATTCAGACCAGAAAATATTGTATTTGCAAGCTCCACTCTGCTAATGCAGGCTACCAACACAACATAACAATCCAACCTTCTTTATTTAAACTACTCCTGATGTGGTTATATGTCATATACCATAGTCAAATGTCTTCCTGCAGTCAGTACTTTGGGATGATACAGCCCCACCAGATGGAATTTACTACAGTAACTACAGTAACTGAACAAAAACCTGTTGTAATCCCTTTCAGCCCAATGTAACACCTTCAGTAGTGAAAAGCAAGTACCTAACAGCAAATGTGCAGCAGCTCTTCAGACTACTCAAAACTGACCGTAGCAGCCCATCTGCTGGCACCCTCAGAAATACGAGTGTTTTCCAGTTTGCCCTCCATTGCTACGTTCAGAAACAACACTGCCTGAGATGGGAGACCCCAGGGGAATGCCTGTACATATATTCAATTTTTGATACAACTCTAATACTGAGCTGTAAGAGAGATGTGGATGCTCAACGTTACATTTCCAATCTTTCATTCTAAGAACTACAGTGTTCTGCTAAACTGTCTTAATTTACCTGTGTGTTTTTTAAACTTTCCTGTCCTTCCTTTCTTGACATAGATCTACGTTCTAAAAAGGTCTTAAGATGTCGTTGAAGCTTTTTCCAAAACAAATCATCACTTTCTGATAGAAAAATATTTTGCTGGAAAATCTGATCAGCTCTTACTCACTTTCATATTTAAAATAATGTGAATTTCTAACAGTTATGTTGAAAGTAAGTCATCCTTGCTTGAATGCTCATACTCCCTCTTCCTTTCACCTCCGTTCCAAGTCTTTGTGAATTGTATTAGGCTTCTGAGCCTGCTCAATGAAGACTGCAAACAGTATTTACAATCCTAATTAAATTTTAAGCACATTTTTGTCTAGAAAGGTATTCCTTAGGAAGACAGCATCTTCCAGACACATGCAGTTTGAGACTCAAAATTTTACAGTTTTCTATTCTGGTGAGGAAAGGGGGTTAAAACCACTATCAGTGAAAATAATAAGAGGAAATAAGAGAATTTTTGTCTATTTTGAATACAACAATTATATTATGGATACGGTGATTAAAAATATTAACATCACATTTTTCAGAAGTGCGATTGGCAAGGAGAGGAACAATGAGAACGAAGCAAAGAAAAATAAAAGCAGGAAGAAAGCTGGCTGAAGTAACTGCTGCTCTTGTTCCCTGCTTCACAGTTCCATCTTAAAAGACTGCTGAGTTTTTGCAACTATGAAGTGGTTTTAGCAAGTCCTGAAGGATGGCAATATATTTTGCTTTGAATTTGTTCAAAACATCTAAGTATCCAATTCAATAAAAACACAAGAAAAGATGCCAGCACTTTCATATTCCCTACTTGTCTTCCTGGTTGCAGGAAATCTGGCAATTGGAAAACAGGAATTCGACATTTCTGCACGTTTTCCTTTGTTAGAAGTATTTTGATTGCCTAAGGAGCCCAATCGTGGGAGGAACTCAATACCACTTGACAAATGCACATGAAGAAAATAGCCACTAGGTCCAACAGTCGCTATGCGAGCAGCCGAAAGTTACAGAGACAGAAGCACAGAGGACTTCAGGTCAAGTTTTATAGCACAGCTCCTAAAACTGTGGGCACGAGCATTTGGGTGCCTCTTGAAGGACTACAGACAGGCAGATCTCATTAACTCTGAACAGAGTTACGAGACTGGGAATAGAGGGCTCTACTGTCCTACTGTACTACTACTACAGGGGTCCCAGATATAATTCAGACCGATTCTTTTACACCCCAGGATCATAGTTTAATGAAAGAATAACAGATATTAAAAAGGATTTCTCTCCTCGGTCTGCCTGCAAAGACAACCCTCAAAACGTAAAAATCTGAGAGGTAGGGTGAAAGGCATAAGCATCTATTCTATGATTCTATGATCTGAATAGATGAGCCAGAATTAAGTATAAGGAAGACGTGGGGATTTCAACATTGCACCTTTGGTAACTCAGCCATATGGGAACTTAATTCAATTCATACTATTGTCATGCTCATCAGTAAGGTAGGATATTTCAGAAGACACAGAAGATCCAGACAGGATTCAAGTTTTTTTCTTCTGGTATGTCTTCAAATCCAGAAACATGTAAGAAGCCTAGGTTTTAAAAGGAAAAGGATACTTAAAAGCAACAGTATTTGAAAAAAATAAAATTGACTGAAATCTGAAATCTCTAGTGCCTGAAATTGATCTCTCAAGTACAGTATGAAGGAAGCTGTTGTGGTCTAATGAGAAGTACTGGGGAGTGAGAGAAGTTGAATTATGGCAAAAATATAAAAATAGCTGCCGAAACAATATACATACAGAAAATATGCTGTAATGCAACTGAATAATTGCCTGGATGTTGGTTATTTTTGAAAAGGCAAAAACTCCAGATTGCAGTTACAGACAAACAAAACCTGTAGTTAAAGTACTTTTGCCTGTGCCTTTATGGTCAGAATGTAAAACATTTGCAAGTTGCCCATAATGTGGTTGTCAGCCTAATGAAAAGGTGATAACGCTACGTCAGAAGAGCTGATCACATTGTCACACTAGCAGCTATGGCCAGACTGATCGCTGTCCTTGCCCCGTTAGCACTCACTTGACATCGCATCAGGCATTTTGCATGACTGAAGTCAGCAAATATTTCACAGGTGTTCATTCCACAGAAAAAGCCTTCTGCCCACTGATACCTAATAACTTCATAACTTCATGCTGGCCTGCAGACATGGAGTCTGAAAATGATTCTCTGATACTACTTAAGTATTCAGTGTGACAGAGTTCCTCCTATTATAGGATCTTTGGCTCCTTAATGAGGAGCCTACCTACCTTAATAAGAAAGACAGCAAATTTTATATGCAAAGTCAGCTGCAAACCCATAATTCTTTCTGCTGCCAGCTACTAGAGGGGACAACAGCCACCCAGCTCTAATGCAGGTCACATAAATATGCTGCTCAGACACAGTGCTGATGTAAATCAGTGTTGAGCAATATATGGCCCAAAGCGTGATGTAGCTGTCTGGCTGGTAGCTAGTAAATTAGTATGTGAAGTCTGACTAAGCTCGGGGAAGAGGAGGGTTTGCCGCCAGACCAGTACATGTCTGATAGTTAGGCAGGCAACAACTGGGAAGTACACGCATCTGGACTGCTTGGTCAGCTGCAGCGAAGCACGTCCTTGTTAGCAAGCTGGCCTTCGGTCCGCAGTCATTGCCTCCTGGTTTACGCTGGAGGAGTACGTGCTGCAGGTACAACAGCTCTCCCGGCACCCTGCGACCTCCCTCCCTGTGCTACCAACCTCTTCCCTCTCCCAATCCAGGGACGGTCAGTGAAAAGTGCGAGTGACAGCAAGGATGTATGGGAAGAGATGGGACAGGTATAGCCTGAAATATGGGAGGCATGATATCGAATAGCAGCTGGGGAATGCTCCCAGACTGGTGGGAGCAGTAGGAAGAATCAGAGAAGCTGATCTGATCAACTGGAGCCTCTAATTATCTGTCAGATATGCAAACTGAGCACCCTTGGCTTAGATTAACAACTGAACAGAGATACAACAGAAATAAAAAGTTTTGTACCACAGTAAGTAATTCAAGAAGGCTTTACAGAGTGAGTAGGTGGATTATAATAAAAAATAATTTTAAAACAGAGTTCTTGGTCAATTCTGAATAAGCTAACCCAGGCTGGTGAGATTGGTGCACTATTATAAGTGAAGCTAGAGCATTTCAAAAAATAAGTCCTAAAAAGGAGAAAAATGCAGAACTCCTCACTTATTACCGCAAGCTGAGTGTCCAAGACCAAGGTACACACTGGGCCAGGGATTGTTGCCGGCCCTTCCTTATGCAATATTAAATGCTGCATTCACACACACAAAACACAACCCCTTAGAAGAAACATCTGTACTTTGGAGACTCCCAGCCAGCTATTAAAACAAACAGTAAAGAGGAAAAGCTACCAATACATGGCTCAGTTATGGCCCACTTGAGACTGATCGTCCAGCACCAACTTTTCTTTCGACAGCAGCATTTAAAAATAGTAGCAACCAGTTGCTCACTGACAGACCCAGACGCTTCGCCTTTGGTTGCTAAGACTAAGTATTGCCTTCTACGTAGCAAATATTAATCATTCATGGGTCCTTGCCTCCACCTACAATCTGTTCTGTCCTTTCTCAGTGAGGACTGGAAAAGTTCTGGGGAAAAAAGTAGCTATCTTGCAATAACCCATACTTTCCATGCAGATCTGCTGATGGCCTTTTCTATAGGGATTCCATATGCACTGCAGTGCGACAGCCTGTTCTTCAGGGAAGTAACAGAGAATATTAAAATAGTGTTCTAGAATGAATTAAGATCTACAGAAAAATATTATTACGGACATGCTTTCATGCATGATTATTAGTGATTGAACAAGAAACAGCCTTTATTCTAACTCATACAACAAACAGCCTTAAGAGACAATACACAGAGCAAGAAGCATTGGCTGGATCCTTGTTTCCTTATAATCTATGACCTAGAAGGAAAATATTTATCCCACAAAATGTCCCCTGGCTGTCCTTCACAGCAAAAATTCAGATTTTGCTAAAGCTCAAAGAGCTTAATGACTGGGAATTTGTTCAACACTGAGAGTAACACATTTGACTCCCTTATGTATTGGGTGTAGGTGGCAAGGTTGCCGTAGTGGGAAGGGTTGCAGGGGTGGCCTCTGCGAGGAAAGGTCAGGACTGCCCTGTAACTAATGAGTAGTTGTCCTGTAACTGCCCCTGTAACTAATTTGAGTAACTAATGGGAGTAGTGACAGAGAGTTAGGTTTTGAAAAACAGCGGATTTTGTTCAAGGACAAATAAGCATCCTGCAAGATTGAAGAAAAAGATTTGATATGGACAACTGTCAAGGATGCGTGCTCCATGGGCCTAACAGAGCCCGCAAGCGCACACCACAGAGCCCACTAGCCAGTGATATTTTTTGGGGGGACACATTATTTCAGGATAACAGTAAGGCATGTGTCAATGAGTGGCTCAGCCTGAAAGGTTTATTCAGCCTCCGACCAAGAAAAAGTTCCTTGATCTAACCTTCAGTTAAAACACGAGAGTTCACTGTAACCACCTCAAAGCCCTCCCAGATCCTCCATGAGCAGTACAGACCAGGCTGGACATTCCTTGCATTCTAGCAGGGGAAAAAAAAAAAAAAAAATAAAAAAAATCCCTCAATTCTTCGTGCAGAAAAATTATTTGGCCCTTAACTTGTTTATTTTTCAGATACTTAGTCCACAGTGTGACCCACTGTCACATGCTTTTAGGTTTTTTTTTCCTCCGATATTAAAAGAGCTTAGTTGTTCTTTACATGTATGTTAACTACTTTCTCAAATATTTTTCCATTTCAGTTTTTAATGATATATTCTGAACATGTAACTGTTCTCTTCCCATGTACTATGGGAGACTGCAGTACACTGCAGTTATTACAATAGTATTTTACAGTAATCCAATAAATGTGCTTTCCTCTTAACATTTTTATAATGCCTATAAAACATGAGTCAACCCAGTTTCAGAGCAACACGGCTCCCGTTGCACTGAAAATAGAAGCCTTCGAGTGGCCTTCCAGTGAGCTCTACCTATGCTCTCTTGCCTGCTGTATGCTGCACGCAGACGCTTAAGAAAATCTGGGCAGGTAAAAATTCCTCCTGATGTCAGTACCTGCAACTTGGGGACATCCTGCCATATAAGCCCAACCGCGCTTGCAGCTTCTGATGGTAGGCGGTTTAAATGGAAGAAGGAACACCTTTGACCATGATCCGCATCCAACGGTAAAGAAGCAAGAGGGGAAAGCAGGAAGTTTCTGGAGAGCCAGCCACATGGGCAGTATCGCCACGAGGAAATGATGATGAAAAAAAATATTTTCTTTTTTCTTTAAAGAAGCGTATGTTAAACAGGGACCATAACAATGCCATTTAGCTGACAAGTCTCTCTGAAACAGCTGCCACCAGCTCTTCTCAGTGTAGCGGTGCTATGGTGGCAGCGCTGGCCTGAGGTCACAGGCAGGGCAGGGTTTACAGATCTGCATTTATGACTTGCCGTTACGAGCGCACTTGTGTAACTCATTTGAACATATGCAAAAAGTGAGTTAATAAAGCTGAAAATATGTTGCTAGCAATTCCTGAACAGAAAAATAGGCTGAATTCAGATTATTATATGCTATCAGTAGTCCACTGGGCCCTCGTGCTTTGATGCTATTCCATATGTTCTCTTTCCACCAGTCACATTAGTTCAAGACTTATTCTCCTTTGCACCACACTTACGAAAGGAGCACTGGAATTTCAGCTACTATACAAATGGACACACACATTACATACAAATAAAAAGAACAAAATGCCAAAAAAGCGGGTCAAAGCTGCCGACAGTTTTTCACCTACTGATTAAGTACTGAAAGAAAAATCACACTGTAGGATCATCTCAGCCAAACACTGTTGGTTCTTATGTAACTTAGAACAGCTAAGTAGCTATCCCTGAAAAAAATTCCTCAAGAACACCGATTTTATGGGCCAGAAACATGTCTCATACAATTAGTGCAGTGCTGAAGTTATATCTACACTAGCTGAGTATCTGGCTCTTAACGGCATTTCAGTTTGCCATTTAAATCTGTGCAATACCAGGAGTTGTATCTATTATAGCCCTTATGCATTACACATCTGAACAAAAATCAAAAAGCTTGACTATCCATGGCCAACCGAGATGACAACACTGTGTAATGTTCTTTTAACTTCACTGTGGAAAACTGTGAGGATATTTAATAATAATTACTTTTAAGAAAAAGTAATTTGTAGCTAGTTGGCGCTAATATTCTCTGTCACCTCTACCGTGTTAAATGTTTGAACTAGAGTTTTTCATTTCCTTGTGGAAAAACATTAATAAAGTAACACGAACAGGACAGTATTTCTTGCAATGACATGTGCAAAAATCATTACTGTATGTTCCAGCCTCTGCAATTACTGCAATGTATTACTGGAAGAAGCTACATGTTCTCACTTGCTTTGCTAATGGGATTTAAAAAGACACATGGATGATCTGGGATACGGGAGCACCGAGAAGTCTGAATAAAGTGAGATTCTCCACTTGGGAATAATGACGTATTCACATAAGAAGAGCTCCTTTTGCCACATCAGTCCTTTTGCTTCACTCAAGGAAACGGAATGATTTTTTTCTGCAGATTATTTTATGGGCTTGTTGGCCCACAGGCAACTTCACAGACAGCAAACACGGACCACAGGAACTCACAAAAGGTATGGCCTATGGCCCAAGAAGCACATGGTTTAAATAAATAGAGCGCACTGAGAAGAGAGGTTGCCTCCATACTTAACAATTTTTAATAAAGCTTTTACTGTAACACCTTATCTGGGTTTTTCATCAGTTTTCAGCATTCCTGTGGAATAAACTTTTCTATCCACGCCAGGAGAAATATTAAAAAAAAAAAAAATTCCACTTACACTACCAGGTCCTGCCCATGTAGCAGAAACTGCAAGGTAGCGATTTTACCTTTGTGCTATTCCTGCTCTGTCTGGACTCCCTGGAAGCCAAAGACAAGTTCTGGTAGCCAGGGATTTATGAGTTCATTACCAAAAGCCAGAGCCAAGCCAGAGGCATGGACAGCCTCCATCCCTCCCAGGTTCTTCAGCCCTAGTAAGGTAGGGCACAGAAGCCCTTTAGCTCTTCCCCGGAAGAAGAGAATGGTAACTTTCCTAATAGTGTGGGGTCGGGATATCTGTGGCATGATCTGTCCCAGCAATTTTGGTTGTTTAACCTAAACATATAATCCAGTGTAATGTGACTTCCTTGACACTATCCCAGAAGTCTAATTGACGTTTCCACTGTAATTGCCTCCTGCAGTTTGCAAGGTCATTTGTAATTGCACCGGTGAAATGGGCTACAGGAATGAATGCCAGCAAGTGAACGCTTGTTTATCCTATACACAGCGCTTGAGGCTGAAGATTGTTTCTATAAGCCCTTCCTGTAACAACATATGGGGAAAGCCCTCGCAATGGACTGCTTCTCCCATTCCTTAATTACTCATCCCTGTGTTTTGGAGCAGCAGATGTGAAAGAAGGAAAAAATTACAGATTAAGTTTATGCCTAACATAAGAAAACATTATGGGCAAAGCACAAACCAACAAGGGAATATAAAAAAGCGCTCAAGTTATTTCACACGCTGATGAAAATCCATACAGACTAGTCCTCATCTAAGCTTAACCTTATAACAAGCTTATTAAACTGTCTTTCACAGAATTTTATCACAATGGAAAGTCTTCCTAAAGTCTGGTAACAATGGCAATGGAATTTTACGTATAGAGTTGTTTTCAGGTCACTAGCATACTGAAGGCAGCACAGACATATTATTACTTCTCCACTACAAAAATATTCTCTCTCCCTATGTGCTGGATAACATAAAAATTGCAAAGGTGATTTCTTTTTATAACATAAATCATCTTTCTCTTTTCTAACTAAAAAAGATCTAAGCAGTCCTCATTACAAGTACCCTGCCCCATGCCATAACAGAACATAGCTGCCAATGCCAGCAATGAACTATTCCATCGTTTGAAGATTTTTTTAAACTCTTAAATTAAAGGTTCCAAAAACAAAGCAAAACAAAAGGCAATCCAAAGCCTCTATGATTTATAATTTAATTTCAGCTGTGGGAGACAAAGAAATGCTCTTTCAACAATTTAACTACTTTTCTTGCACAAAAAATCCACTTTACATATTTCCAGTGTAATAGTAGTCATTATATGTTATTCAGCCATGAACTCCAACCATTTAAGAAGCAAGACTGGGTGACCAAAACATTACTGTGCAGGAAAAAAACACCAGATAACAAGCCTTCATTTTGACAAAAATGACAATTTAGGTGGTTACTTCTGGACAAAATTATAAGGATCTTTAATTTAAACAACATTTCAGAAAACAATACCCAGAAAAACGTTGGGTTTAAATATATATACTACTTCTCTGCCCCCTGGTGTTGCAGCTTGCAAAGCAGATTTTCTCTTTTTGTAGGCTTAGTGCATTATATTTACCTTTGTGTTAATACTGTCCATATTTTTTAAAATGGTATGTGATGTTCTTTGGGTTTGTTTCTTATATTCCATTTACAAAAGTTTATGATAAATTGGTCAAGGTACAAGAAGATTTTTCCATATTAGCTAAGTCCTGGAATTCCATCTATGTATCATCTTCACTTTAATGTGATTGCTGGTTTTTTGACCACAATTTCCTTTCTAGAAAACTCACCTCATCATCATCCATCAGATGTTCCTTCGCGAATTCATACATTTCCAACTGGAGTGTGGTTATGTTGTGGTATCGAACTGCCTCCTATCAAAAACCAAAATTTCTGTGTTACTTTTGGGTAGCAAGACATGGAAGCATCATCACATGTCACCTGAAACTACTCCAGTGAAGTCAGACCCAGACTTAGTAGAAGGTAGGTCCCAGGGGGGTGTTAAAATGTTTGAGAAAGGAAATAGCGGAACAACAAGCAGCGTATCTGATGTCTTCCGTGGATCTGTCTAAGCACAGGCTGCAACGGTGTGAGAAGAACAAAGCACTCTCCTCTTTCTCATGTTTCAAAGCATTGGCGAGTCTGAGAATAAGGAATGAGACTGCCAGAGCTGAGCAGCAGCCTGTGCCTGCATTCCAGCGGGCTTTGGAAGTGAGAAAGCCTCTGTCTCTCGGTGCGCTGGCGTATGGCGGCAGGCAGTTCTGGGAAAAAGACACTAAGCTCTTTTGCATGATAATGACTCACCACCCCAGCCTGAGTCTGGGCGAGGGACATTCCACACCATCACCCACCTGTCCCTCCTCACTTCCCCGGCTGTGTGCCTGGACAGCACAGTTTAGCTCAGTCACCTACTCTCTTATTTGTGAATACCAAGTGTAACCTACTTTGATTATCCCATTTAACTCTTTTTGGGAGAAAACGATGTTCTTTCACAAGAACATCTAAAGCTTAGTGGCAGAGCCAAATGCTGCTGCCACCCCATTACCACTTTGTGAAAATAAACCAGAGGCATTATGGTTTTCATGGCAAGTGATTAGGACAGCAAGCAACTTCTGTTCATAGTCACATGGATCAAAGCATATGAAAATACAGCTGTGTGCATTTAATATTTTATATTTAAAAATTAAATTATCTCTAGTCCCCAGCTCCTGAGAAGTTATCAATGAAACATTCAGAGTTAATGTGTAGGGCCCTTGTTCTGCCCCCTCTGCACACGTATGCCAAATCTCTCTGTGGCTTGCAGTTTTATACTGTTGCCACCCCTCACTCCTACCACCATCAAACATTGTCTCCAACATGGCTATAAAGCACAGTTCTGTTCCCAAAAGCAGTGACAAAGGAGTGGTCCTTTTCCCCTCTGAGCTCAGAATCACTACTACTGCCTGAAAGAACTAAAAGCATTTTTGATGTCTTCTGTCCCAGTTGGCCCCGCAGGGTAGGCCTGGGTTTCCAGTGTACAGATAAAGTGTGTTGCACAGAACTCAACAGCTTAAATGGAGTGGTATTTTTGACTTGAGCTGGCTGAGAGGAAGGAAAATGTAATCATCAAATCAGTACAAGCTAGAAGGTGCACGCAGGAGCTGCTCTGCAGCGTTGCTACAGAAAAAGCCAGTCACTTAAGCACATATATCTACTGAGCTGTATGCCGCCTTAAGAATCAAGGGATATACCTTTGGGCCAGTACAGGTCTCAGTGACCAAGGTGTCTGCAGAAGCAACATGGGAAAGGCAACTGGAACATCACCACTGTTGCTTCAGCTAGGTTAACCTAAATGACTCTTCCACAGGGAAGTCATGCCGTAAGAGAAAGAGAAGGCACTAAATTTAACTTCTGGAACATGTATTGCTAATGACTAACTACTTGTACAGCACGTACCACTGATGCCTAAGGAGTCACTCAGGTGTCACAAAGCAGTTAATTCAGTTGCACGACATAAATCCTGGTAACAAGAAATGACAGAACATCCAACTTGATTGTCAGAGTCCAGGCTGCAGGACTCCAGAAACACAGCAAAAATGCTTTTATATGTAAAATTTTTCTGGACACAGAAATTTAAAAACAGCATAGAAACCCATTTTCCAAGTAATTTTTCAAAGCCAGATCACAATCACTACTGGATGGACTGATGTTTACTGTGTGTTCTTTGCAGCAAGTATTCTAACTCAGATAATTAGGTGCAATATGGTCGTGAACCTTTTTCCATCCTCATCCACCAAACTATGTTCTAAATGCAGTAAGTGGAAAGTGAGTTTAGCTGGGGTTATCGTATCCGGACACATTCCAAAGCATACAGAAGCTGAAATAACAAGCAGGTGAGCAACTACATGTTGGCAAATAATAAGTGATTAACAAAAGCCTGAATGTCACGGGAGTGGTCTTTTCATCAGATTTCAGGGGCCAGCTGCTTTATTTGTCGAGGTAAATAAAGATGTAAATATACTAAGTGGCAGACAAGTACCAGCGTAATTTACTCATCATCATACCATATTATATCCTGTTGTAGTATATTTCAACACAAAGGGAAGAACTATAATGAGATTCACCATCTACATTACATAGTACATCTCTGTGTAAAACTTTCTATATGGTTTTAATAAAACATTATGTGTTTAACTCCAGAATTAATAGATAACCCCCATTTTCAAAACCTCTGACCCAGTGAGTTTCAGGGAAATATCTGAATGTGTCTAGAAGGCATTTTAAGTAATTCACCTACCGATCTGGGCTGAAAATCCTCTTCTTTAAGTCCCCATTTGTCTTTGTGGTACTGATAATATACCATGTTCTGCTTCATTACTTCATCTTTCTGGTCAAACAGAAGGTAACTAGCAGCACAAGCAGCTGCATTCTTCATGTCATTCACTAATTAACACACAAAAAAATCCAGATAAGGTAAATGAACAAATTCCTACTATTATCTAAGTTCTGAAAAACTCAGATGGAAACAGGACCCATTTTCTATCTCCCCACCAGCTGCACAGAAAAAAAATAATTGCTTCCCAGGAGGGACATGCTATTTTTGTGTTCTGAAACAGGTAAGGCCATGATTCAGAAATGGGGACTTACCTCTGATGGTTTTCTATGAAAATCCTAACCAAATGTCCCTCCCAGGTATCCCAGTATCGGCCCACAGCTTGGTGATCCCCACTGGGACATTTATTAAAATACAAAAAAATAAATTAAACCCCCCCCACTTCTTTGTACTAGAATTGACAAAGAGTCAATGTGTAAAACGTGCAGTCAAACAACACAAGCAGAAGCCATTAATGGCTTTCTGTTACATGGATGGATGTATCTTCCCTTTGACGTTGGAGCCTGCAGGAGCGGCTGTAACAACTACATGTGTTCTTTACAGTGCAAGTAGTTCCTCAAGAAACCACAAAATTCACTGAATGATTTACCTATCAAATGGTTAATCACTGAGCACCAGAACAATACAATTTCTGTTAAGTGGTCCCCTCTTTCTTCAAAACCCACTTAGCCCCATGTGCACCATTCTAACAGGATTACAAGAATCCACTAGAAAATAGTGAACGGTATGAAAATTTTGGTAAGTTTGTCTGTGGAAGAAATTCTGAATAGTAAATTGAAAATTAAGTGTTCATTCCCTAGAATGAGTGGTGATATGTTTAATGTGTTGCCTTGAAGTTACAATCTTTCTTCTATCTAACTGAATGAGTTAGAAATTTAAGAAAAAAATTCTTGTTAGAGCTATACATTCAGCTGCTTAACAACCATGTGGGCCTGAGAGCTTGACCAGCATGGTCAAATCATGTTTTTTTGTACACAGGTGTACAAAATGGGTCTGTATCATTGCATGTGTTCCAGTGTCTCAGGAAGCGAGGAAGCGGCTGACACTGTTTACCCTAACGTGTTACATTACGAGTTACTTCAAAAAGGCAGAAGGGTTGGTGTATCATTTAAACACCTAAAATACATATGATGAGCGTTTATCATTTATATGAAACTCTGAAAAGCATAAGCAACTTGTGCTGTCAGTAGGTATCACACAAAGAATGAAGGGCAGTGATGGATCAGATCACACTTACTCTGTAAGGACCTCATTTTTCCAACACCCAAGTGGAGACCTGTCATAACCATGTCATAACCACTTAGAACAGAGGGGCCTGCCCGGGGCAAAATCCAGCCCTTATGGGACTTGTGTTCAGCAATTTATTTTGTTATGGACAATTTTATGAGCCCCGGGCTCTATGAATAATATTTATCTCCCATGTCTGTTAACTACAGTCATACAGGGAGAAAAAGACGCCAGGCAGCTCAGACTTTCTGCCCCAGAATAGGTTAAAATGCAGATTCTGGAGGCCACTATTTACATTCTAAAGCAATATAACTAGAGGGAAAAGATTATTAATGGAAACTGTCCCACATCATCCCAATGTTATTTAAGCACATTAAATCAGTACTTACATTTATAATAAGCAAACTGCAAGTAATGGTACATGGTGGCCACAAATTTCTCAACAACAAAGCCTCCTATAATGGGTGTCAGATTACTCTCGCATTGCACTTTGCATGCAAGGACTTCAATGTAATGATCTAGAAGGAAGAAAACAACAACACAGGATATGGATAACGCACACTGACATGTTATAACACCTCCCATTAGCTACCCATTAAAGTTTGGCCTTATAAAACCCTCCTGGGTCCTGTGTGTCTGGATCTTGTTGCATGGAAGTACTGAGCACCTCCAAGTCCACTCGAAGTACACATCAAGTACTGGTACTCAGCCCAGCTGTAAAAATCTGTGCGGTCCGGACTTGAAATGTATCAAAGCTGCAATTCCCAGGAACTAAGCAGTTAGGTTTTACTGACACCTACAGGCAGCCTGTGATGGTAGGTTTTATATAGAGTGTTATGGAGTCTTCAGTTATTTCCTAAGTGTGAACTTAACAGTACTATCTTTTGGAAAGAGCCTTTCCGATTTCATTAAATTATTCCATGAATAAGGTCCACATGCTGCCGAGTACAACTGTATCACAGGGAAATACAGCAGGTGACTGCAAAATAGACCTGCAGAGGTGGCCACATTTTGTGCCTGCAGCGCGGATGTTCTAAAAGAGAAGAAAGACGTGAATATGTTGCTCACTACAGAAAAACTTTCAGCCAGAAATGTTTACGTTCACAAGCTTACCCCGTCTACAAAAGCTTGCTACAATGGCATAGCACTAGAGGAGATCTTATCTTCAAGAAAATACATTCAGAGAAAACCTTCTGTCAAAGAATTACAAGCATTTTCAGAATGTATAACATTAGACAACAACACTGAAGAGAAACAGAAAAAACCTCAGAGGCAGAATACCTGGAGCAAGAACACAGTTCAACCCAGGCAGTGCAAGTAAATATGAACTTTCTTATCCCAAGAACAAAGTATTTGAAATGCATGCACACGGCTGTGATGATATTATGCAGTAACTCCTACCTTTCCTTCTCACTGCTGCTGCTGGGAATTGCCCTTTCCTTCTAAGGAGGAAGAGGAAGGATGACAGCAAGTGCCAGTCGCAGCTGAGCATGCACACTGTACTCTTTACAGTGGCTTGGGGGTTATCCTGATGTCAGGGCTCTGACCATTGGGGAAGAAGACCTGTGTTTCTTACTTTTCCGCCTGTGCTTTTACCTTCATGCCTTACCTGCTGTCCTAGACAGCATTATTATTAGTTATGACAGTTATTCCATGTCAGCTGTACTGGTGGATACCAGTTCCACACCGTGTGAAACTGTGGAGCTGCTCTTGTACTTCACATTTATGCATCAACATGTTTCACCTAAGTTTCCCCTCACCAACACATCTGATGGCATTAGGACAAAAAGCTGGGCTGGTATTCCTTCTGGCAACTTAGAAATTCTGTTGCATTTTTCATGTTTTTAAGGTTGTTGAGAAAACATGCAGGCATTCGCCACGCAAATATCGCCAACAACACTGACCCCAGAGGACTGGAGAAATTACTTGTTTCTTTCGCTACCGAAGAGCACAGGAAAGGTGTATGTGCCATTTAGACAACAATCAGAAAAGGTGATGTCCCTTTTCCTTTGCAAAGCAATGGATTTTAAGCTACCTACTTATGAAAAAGAAATCTTACCTGCTAGTAAAAATCTGCTGTAGGAAAGACAAAAAATAGGCAGCAGAACCTTGTTGTATTTATGAGAAAGGAGATATATATCATCAGACATATACAAAGCCCAAAGCAGACTCTGAAGGCAGGCTAACCACTGAGCCTCAAAGGTGGCCAAACTGATACTGAAATGATGGTCAAGAGACCTGCCTGGATAACTATTGCTGGCTGGATGGAGTAGTTGTTATTACTTATTCTGACACACACTTACATTTCCATGTTAACCTGAGAACTCTCTGTCCTGATTTTCTGACAGCCCTCATTTATGTTACAGGGATTTAAAAGTAAACCAGAATTCAAGCAGTTTTCAGTGAATCTGATAAATTCATATTAGCCCAAACTGAGCAGGGGGCACCACGTGCATTTCACACTGCAAACCGAAGAACAGGACTTCAGTAGCCAATCCTACAGATAAACTGAAATGCGCTTTTGGGACATTTTTCCTTAATAATTCCTAACCACTTGCCTGCAATGGAGAGATAGAAGTCTTTAAAATCTTTGATCTCTCGGGAGCCTTCACAAGCTGCTGTACAGTCATCGTAGGCTTTGAAGAAATCAGGAAGAGCCAGCTCCATGTCCGAGATAGATGTTCTCCAATTGTCACCGTTGTATGCTCTCACAGCCCTGATAAAGAGATTCTGAAAAATTGGCAGGAATGAAAACCAGCAGTAACTGATCTGTGGAAAGCTGTGTGTAGATTCAAATACAGTAAATGATGTCTTTGCATTTCTGGATTACTGTATAAGCTGTTATCCAATTAATGTGAGGACAACAAATACAGATGACTAATGGATTTCACCAGAGAACGTAATTCCATTTCAGATCAACAGAAAAGCCTGCTGGACAGAGGGAACAGTGTGATTCCAAAGCACAGGTTTTGACAGAGATTTTCAATGGAATCTTAACCCAAATGTCCTAGTTATTTTAAGCTGTGACACTACACCACTCATGCATTTGAATAACTCTCTGCATCTGCTTAGCTCCAGTAGTGATGTGCATGTAGTAGCTGTCAGGTACGCCACTGTCTATGATTTACTGTGACTTATGGAACAGTGAAAAGCATGAGAGGTGAGAATTACTGAATGCATCAAGAAGGCAGAACAGAGATGATGGAGGAAGACAAGAGGGAGAGTAATAACTGAGAACACATAAGCAAATGAGATCCTTGAATCTCACACAAGAGGAGTAATAGAACAGTTCCAAAAGACCAGACTCTGAATAAAAAATATACCTCATAAGGCTTTGTCTCCAAGTCTTTAATATGTTCCTCAGCATCAGGTATGCTCTTATAGTAGGCCATATTTCTTTGCATCATTTCATCATCTGGATGCTTCAGAAGAAATGTGTGAGCTGCTGCAATAGCTTTTGGAAGATTATTAGCCTAAACAGGGATGGAGAGAGGAGGAAGAGGGGAAAAAAGGTTAATTGGAAAAAAAAAGTTTTGCAGTTTTTGTCAATGAATTTACCTGCAGACTCTATATTGCCAAACATAGTTCTACTGAAACCACAGTCCCAGCAGATACAACGGTACAATAAAACTGATATAATTCTCCTCAGTTGACAAGGCACAAGATTATACTGTTGCTCCTGTGTGGAATTAATCTCACAGCAATTACTGATGCCAGTCTATGGCTACTGGTCAGGAATCATCACTTAGCATGTATACACGATGTTTCTGTCACTTATTCCCCTAGCAGCACAAAAGACAATATTACAATAATATATCTTCCTGATGGTGTAACGAAGTTAGAGCAAACAGCAGGTAATTGTGTCCTAACGTACTCAGTGATTTTCTGCACCAATTTTTAAACTAACTTTAAACCCCATTAAAGATACTTTGTGAAGTATGTATTCCTCATTTACAACTGCATGTGCCAAATACGTATGTACTTCTGTGTGCATGAATTTTTATTTTTTATTTTATATACATACATATTATTATAAACTATATAGTATATATACACATATTTAGGAAGAGTGAAAGTAAAAGTCTTAAGAATTTTTGAAATGTTAAAACCTTTTCCCATCTAGGCAGAGAACCATATGAACCCATGCAGCGTACTGATATGTAGGTGACGTAGAGCTACACCTCACATCTGAAGTAGCTTATGGAAGTGTACATGTAAAAGTATGAGCAAGAATCACAAGCACGTATGCACGTGCACTCTTAAGTTTGCATCCATAAAAGGTACCCTGTCATTTCAGAAAGAAACCTGAGAGACAACTACACCAAAGACAGACTTCAGTTCTAACATGAGCTCTTGCGGCTGTGCCGCTCTAAGTGTCCCAGCGCTGGAACTCTGCCAGCTGCCCTTCCTGGCTGTCCCAAAACTATGTGCTTCCAGTCAGCCCACACGGTGCTAAACGCAAAGGGAAAATCTCAGCTGCACTTTCGTCAAATGCCTGGTTTCTTTTGTGCTTTATGTTTTAGCCCTGTTTGTTGGTAAGCTGACAAGTCTCTCATTTTTGCTTAGTCCTTAATTTGTTCCTTGTTTCAATTTTCACCACTAAAAGAAAAAAAAGGAATGTGTTTCTACAAAAACTTTAAGTGAACTCGGTGGCTATGAGAAAGCTCCCTCCAGAGGAGCAAGCAGCAGCACAGAAACATCTACTCCTGGGATCTAAGACGTGGCAAAATGTCACTGTTGAACCCACCTGAATAAACACACGGTCACTCTCAAAAATGACGTAAAGCATTTCCCCCTGCCTTCTTCCTATATCATAAATGCTGTTGGCGGGATGGGGGGTGGGGGAAATGACATTCCTTTCATGAGAAAACCACCAGCAGGAGAAGGTTCTTTGTACGCAGCAGTTTGTAGCAGTCTGTACCTCTAGCAGGCCCATTCAGAACTCCCCAAGCGAGTGGCAAGAGCTGAGAGCTGGACTACAATCTGATCAGACAGACAACATCAACAACTGACACTAAAGGCAAACCCACCAAAGTGCACTGCTCCGACCTACTGCAAATGTGACTGAAAAGCAGTTTAAAGGGAGAGGGAGGGGTTTCTCCCATTTCCCTCTCACATCCCTCCCTGCCAGGTATTCAACTGTATCAGAAACAGTAAAGTATTTTTTGGTTTTTGCTGCGATCCATACATTGCAAACTTTGTATGTACCACCAGGGGGGAATGAATAGTTAAAAGTAAGGCAAGAAATGGAAACATTTGTGGTGATGTCATTTTGGTATCCATTTACGGCTTTGAGAATGAGAGGAGCTCCCATCCACTCTTACTTACTCAAAAGAAATATGACAAAGGATGACAAGAAGCTACAAAACCAGGATGAAATCTGTTAAAAGAAGCGTGTCCCCAGTCCTGGCTGACCCAAGAGCAAAAAGTAAATACCATTCCAGGGCCAGCATTAGTGTCACACTTCAGCAACCAGCTTTTGCTTTACTCCTTCCTGTGGGCTGCAACAAAAGTGGAGTTTTGCAGGCACCAGGCTACCTGCGAGTCACAGGCTAGGGGCTGCTGCACTTGACAGAACTGGACCAGCAGAGAGCAAGCGAGGAAGATGGACATGCTGAGGGAGAGGCAGCAAGGAGCGCTTGCAATAGCAGAGTGGTGACATGAAGACGCTGAAAAAGTTTTCAGAGAAGGTTAGAAGAAAGTAAGGTAGACGGAAAGATGAGAGGGGCAAGGGTAGGAAGAGCACAACTACAGGACAAGGAGACAGGGTCCAGTGGCTGGAGGTCTGGGAAGAACTGGAAGGGCGAATTGAAGGGACGTGCTGGGGGAGTTGTGGAAGAAACGGTGAAGAGCGAGCTGGATGGTACGGTGTGGGCATGCTGGGGGGAAGACAAGGTGCAGGGCAGTCCCAGTGTGGGTTACATGACGTGGGTGGGAGGAAGGGGCTGAAAAACTTGCTGGGAGTAGATGATGAAGTGCAGGGTGGCAGGGACTGGTGTCCCAACCAGGGAGGGGGAGAAATGGAGGTGGGGCGGATGACAACTGGTGGCTGAACTGGTGTGGAGGAGACGATGGGGAATAAGGCTATGGGCCAGAGCAACCTTCTCTGGGGGCCAGGTGAGAGCTTGGCACAAGAGGAGGCTTTTCCAGCACTGGGCGCACAAGGCATCTGCGTCCATAGAGGCTGTGTGGGGACACGCCACGCTGTCCCCCTCCACTGCAATGCTGACAGGCACGCTTGGCTGGAGGGCGACACCAGAGCAGGCAGGACTTTGGGGAGCCGAGGCCGGGGCGGGGAGCGGGCAGGCAGGGAGAGCCGGGACGGGAGGGAGGATGGATGCAGGTCCGGGCCTCACCTTGAAGTAGGCGAACTGCAGGTACTTGTAGGGCTCCCGTCGCTGGAAGTCCTCCAGCAGGTCGCGGCCGGGCTGGGCCTGGCGGAAGGCGGGCAGCCCCTGCTTGCAGCGCCGCAAGCACTGGGCCCGCCGCAGCACCCCGGCCAGCAGGCGCAGCTCGGCCAGCGCCGCCCCGCCGGCCGCAGGGGGCTGCCCGGCGGCGGCGGCGGGAGGGGGCTGTCCGGCGGCGCTGCAGTTGCGGTGGCAGAAGGCCTCGCTGTCCCGCAGCAGGCGGTAGAGCCGCATGCTGACCTCCAGGTAGTTGACGCTCTCGGGCCAGTTCTCGGTGCTGTACTGGTCCAGGCCGTAGCGGTAGGCGGACTCGAGCGGCATCAGCTCGTCCCGCGGGAAGCTGCGGAAGCTGTAGCGCTCGTACTGCGCCCCCGCCGCCGCCACCAGCGCCGCCAGCGCCAGCCACATGGCCGCCGCCTTCGGCCGCCCCGCCGGCCACCACGTCGCCGCCGCGGGGAGAAGGGGAGCGGCGGGACCGGGGGAGGGACCGGGGGAGGGACCGGGGGAGGGACCCGGTCGGGGGCGGGGCCGGACGGGCTTCCCCCGCCCCCGGGAGGGTGTGCGCGGCCGCGGGGGAAGGTCGGTGTTGGGAACAGCGGAGCCGGGCCGGGGCCGGAGGGTGCTAAGGGCGGCGAAGGGACCTTATCGCTCTCTGCAGCCACCTGAAAGGAGGGTGTAGCGGGGCGGGGGTCGGTCTCTTCTCCCAAGCGACAAGCGACAGGACAAGACGAAACGGCCTCAAGTTGCGGCGGGGGAGGTTTAGGATGGATATTGGGAGAAAATTCTTCACTGAAAGGGTTATCAGACGTTAGAACAGGCTGCCCGGGGAAGTCGTTAAGTCGCCATCCCTGAAGGTATTTAAAAGACATGTAGACATGGTGCTTAGGGACGTGGTTTAGTGGTGGTTTTGGCAAGGCTAGGTTAACTGTTGGACTCGATGACCTTAACGGACCCTTCCAGCCCTGGCGATTCTATGATTCTATGAAAACATCCCTGAATTATCAACGCTGTTTTCTGCACAAATCCAGAACGCAGCCCCATACTAGCTACTCGGAAGAAAATTAAGTCTGCCCCAGCCGCAACCAGGACAAGTCCCTTCCCTGCCAGCTGTGCAGGGGCAGCCGAGGTGAGCGCTGCCGGCTGCGGGGAGTCTCTGTAGAGCAGAGCACACGCGTGAACCCGGATCGGCAGAGGCCGAGACTCTTCCTGCAGCTCCTGCCTTCCTGAACACTCCCTGATTGTTCCAAGCTCCGTAACTGGGAACCGTTGAAGAAAAGGCTGAGGGAAACCCATTGGTTGCATGTGACTCAGCCAACCAAATTCCAACGCAGTTTCCGATGGCGTGACTCGCTTAGATGGGCCATCTTAGACATCACCATAAAAGTTGGCAGTCAACATCGCTTGTGGCAATAGTTATTTCTCCCAGGTTATGTTGATGGGGCCTTTTTCTGTGCAGCTCCATTAGAAACCTGAACCAATGCTGCTGCCAGCGTGTAGTCTATGATGGAGCGTGGGACAGAGAGGTGCAAGCTAACAAGGTGTAGCGCAGCTCCTGCTATGTCTTTTAGGCCAGTTTCAATGGCTGTAGAGCTGCTTACACTCGGGAACAACCTTTTGTGCATATGGTCTGCCTTTCTGCCGTCCCTTATTTGCCACAACATTATTGTTTTCAGTTCTGAAGCCAGACCTGGATGCTCCTCCCTGAGGAGTAACTTGCTCCAGTGCCTCCTGTGAACATGTCCCGAGTCTCCTGTGTTGAACTGCACCAGTGAATTGCAGTGTTTACTAAAGACATATTTGGAAGGAGTCAGGCCTTGTCTCTCTCAAGACCTGAACATGTCCCGAGTCTCCTGTGTTGAACTGCACCAGTGAATTGCAGTGTTTACTAAAGACATATTTGGAAGGAGTCAGGCCTTGTCTCTCTCAAGACCTGATCCAGACTGCCTGATTCTGACTGAACCAAATAACCCCCCCATAAACCAAACCAAAAAGCCCCGACGTTTTCACTTGTGTCCAGAGCAAACTTGATATGAAGTCCCTGAAGTGCACCAAGACTGTGAGGTGAGTGTGTTCCCTGGTTGGTGGCAAGCCCTGGGCTCCAGTAACCTGTGCTGGATACCGTAGATACCTGGTGCTGGAAACCTGTATCGCTCCCATGTGGAGCCAGCCTGCTCCATGGCTCCACGTGGGAGCAAACCAAATAGTGCTCTTGGTTAGAAACCAAGATGTAAAAAAGTAGTTGACACCATGGCCCACTCCCCATTGGCTGTGGGCTTAAAGAGCTTAAAGCTAGCGGAGCTCAGGAGCTCACAGAGCTATTTTTTTCGGTAGAAGCATTTTTCACAGCAAAGCTCAACTTCCATGTTTTATTCCTACCATTAAGGTGAAGCTCTTTTTCTTACACGCCTCAAGAACTAGAGATGTGGTGCCGCTTCCGTGCACATTGGCAAAGAGCACTGGGATCTGAATGCGCCCATACTTCTTTGATCAGTAAGTCTCAGGAAACAGCTAGAAGAGATGAGCGCGTGGCTTGTATCCTAACAGAGATAGTAGGGATGGAAGCTGGGGGAAATCAAGCTCTCCATTGCCACAGGGAATACCAAAGCTAGCAATAGTGAAGTGTGTGTGGGAGCTAACCAGGACGATTTTCTAGGTGGCATTGGCTCAGGAAAACAATTTCAGTGTTCTGGAAGATCAGCAGTCAGACCCAGCCCTGAGCCTTCTCCCAGCTGCACAGCAGCAGTTCCCTCAGCCTTGTGTGCTCCGGCCCCTCATCATCCTGAAGGTGCTGGGCTGGGCCCAGGCCACGTATGTGTCTTTCCTGGCCCGGGGAGACCAGAAAAGGACACAGGAGTCCGCATGAGGTCTCAAAAGTGCCCAATGTCTGACTGTCATTGAAAGAAGGAAAACTAAGCTGACTGTAAAGGTCTTTCTGGTGACAGCTTGCCCTGCCCTACCTTGCCTTGCCTTGCCTTGCCTTCCCTTCTTCCCTTTTCTTTCCTATTTTCCTTCCCTTTTCTTTCCTTACCTTCCTTTCTTTCCTTTTTGTCCTTTTCTTTCCTTTTCTTTTCCTGTCGCTTTCCATTTTTTTGTCTCTTTTCCCTCTTTCTTTCCATTTTCTTTTATTACATAGTCAGATCTTGGATTTAGAGCTCACCCCAAGGGTCTTGCAGTCAAACCAGTAACTCCTTTCTCTTTCCTTCCCCTTTCCTTCTCCTCCTCTCCCTTCCCCTTCCCTTCCCCTTCCCTCCCAGTCACTCAAATGACGAGAAGACTGTTTTTGCCTGAAATGCCAGGGGTTTTCTGCTCCAAAACCACTTTCAAGGACACACAGCACAAGAGTTCAAAGTGGTACCAGGATTTTATTGTCTTTGTCTCAATCTCTTTCTGAGCAGATGCTCAGCAGCACGCATGGAGCCAGGAGCAGGCTGTTGCACTCCTCACTTCAGCTTGGAAAAGCATGACTTGAAGCCTGGCAAAGGAAAGCAAGCGCCACAGAAAGTCACAAATGCCCTACGTCGAGTGGAGAGCTGGAGGCAGGATTATTATGCTTAATAAAACACTAACCTTTGCCAGAAACAAGAAAGCTCTTCGTTGGACACGCTCCAGCACCTCAATGTCTTTCTGGCAGCGAGGGGCCCCAAACGCAACACAGTGTTTGAGGGGCGGCCTCACCAGTGCCAAGTAGAGGGGGTCGTAGAGATGGCAGCCCCCCTCCTCGCCTCTTCCCCAGGGCTCGGGGCAGAGGAGATGGCCCCTCTTCATGAGGGGTGGGGGTGGGACAGCAGGGCTCCTCAGCGGCTTGACAGCCGGCTGATCTTCCTGATGAGCCTGCCACATGGCGCTGTGGATGGTCCACTTACGGCTCGTGGCTAACGTCGTCTGCGGCGCTGGCGGCCCTTGGTTCGAGCTCGCCGTTTGGGGCGTGCTCGAGAAGCCCGGGCCATCCTGCGGCGCTTTGGGCTCCATGGTGCTGGAGGCTGCCTGGCTGTGGGGGCGTTAGGCCTCGACGGCCCTGCGGGAGATTCATCCACCTCCATGGGCTCTTCCTGATCTGCCGGAGGATCCACCTCCATCGGCTCCTCGCTGTTCTGTGGCAGGTTGACGTTCATGCCTGTGGCTCGCTTGCTCCTGGTGCTGCTGTTGCCGTCATCCCGCTTCCGTTTGTTAGGATTCGAAGCCATCCTCAGCGCTTCCAATGAACCTCTTCCTCTTCACACTCAATGTGGGCACTCGCCTCACTTCACCAGCTCCTCTACCAAGCTGGCTTGGTGTGAGAATGTCAGGCTGCTGAGCAACCTGTGCACTAGGTCGCAGGGGTTCCTGCCTGTGTCACAATAGGCTGGTGACGTCACAAATGGAAGCCACCACGGGTCATGGGACGGTGTCCCATGGGGCCCTGAAGGCCCCATTCCGGGTGGCCACTTTCTCTTGCCAGAGTCTGAGTCTGGGAAGGCCCCTGGGGGATTGCTGTCCCCAGCTGGTTCTCACCTCAGCTCCCAAATGGGTGCCTGAAGAGGAAGCCAGACGTGCCCTAGCGTTGCACAAAGGATAGCTGCAGATCGGCCGTGACTCTAGACAAGCACTCAGGACAGATCTGACCTTGGCAACGGGGACGAGCCTTCCCTTCCCCTTCCCTCCCAGTCACTCGAATGACGAGAAGACTGTTTTTGCCTGAAATGCCAGGGGTTTTCTGCTCCAAAACCACTTTCAAGGACGCACAGCACAAGAGTTCAAAGTGGTACCAGGATTTTATTGTCTTTGTCTCAATCTCTTTCTGAGCAGATGCTCAGCAGCACGCATGGAGCCAGGAGCAGGCTGTTGCACTCCTCACTTCAGCTTGGAAAAGCATGACTTGAAGCCTGGCAAAGGAAAGCAAGCGCCACAGAAAGTCACAAATGCCCTACGTCGAGTGGAGAGCTGGAGGCAGGATTATTATGCTTAATAAAACACTAACCTTTGCCAGAAACAAGAAAGCTCTTCGTTGGACACGCTCCAGCACCTCAATGTCTTTCTGGCAGCGAGGGGCCCCAAACGCAACACAGTGTTTGAGGGGCGGCCTCACCAGTGCCAAGTAGAGGGGGTCGTAGAGATGGCAGCCCCTCTCCTCGCCTCTTCCCCAGGGCTCGGGGCAGAGGAGATGGCCCCTCTTCATGAGGGGCGGGGGTGGGGGTGGGACAGCAGGGCTCCTCAGCGGCTTGACAGCCGGCTGATCTTCCTGATGAGCCTGCCACATGGCGCTGTGGATGGTCCACTTACGGCTCGTGGCTAACGTCGTCTGCGGCGCTGGCGGCCCTTGGTTGGAGGTCGCCGTTTGGGGCGTCCCCGAGAAGCCCGGGCCGTCCTGCGGCGCTTTGGGCTCCATGGTGCTGGAGGCTGCCTGGCCGTGGGGGCGTTAGGCCTCGACGGCCCTGCGGGAGATTCATCCACCTCCATGGGCTCTTCCTGATCTGCCGGAGGATCCAGCTTCTTTGCCTGAAATGACAGGGCTTTTTCTGCTCCAAAACCACTTTCAGGGACACACAGCACAAGAGTTCAAAGTGGTACCAGGATTTTATTGTCTTTGTCTCAATCTGTTTCTGCGCAGATGCTCAGCAGCACGCATGGAGCCAGGAGCAGGCAGTTGCACTCCTCACTTCAGCTTGGAAAAGCATCACTTGAAGCCTGGCAAAAGAAAGCGAGAGCCACAGAAAGTCACAAATGCCCTACGTCGAGTGGAGAGCTGGTGGTGGGATTATTATGCTTAATAAAACATGAACCTTTGCCAGAGACAGGGGAGCAGGTTAACTGACTGATGCACAAAGGCGGCGCACTCGAGAACAAATGGAGAAGTTTAGGAATGTGGTTTTTCTCTCTTTTCATTGGTACTGAAATTTTTTCAGATGAATTCTTATCTTGGCATCCAAAAAAAAACCCCAAACATTCCCACCCCTAGTTTATACTTTTTCTTTCTCTTGTGTTTCCAAATTCTTTTCGTTTCGGCATTTGAGAAGGCAGGACTATCACCAATGTCCCGCACCACTTCAGACAAAGGGCTGTGCTCAATGCTCAGTGCTACTGAGGACAAGAAGCAACCCCCAGGTCCCACCCTTGGGGCCCACCCCAGGAGTCTCGAGAGCTTCCTCCCCTGGATGCGGGGGCCAAATGGCCCAAAGGAGCCCTGGCAAGGGGCTGTGCTCAATGCTGCAGAGGAAGGGAAAACACCCGTGGAGACGCTTGCCAGCCCACCGTGGGGGAGAAAAAGCTTTCCTCCCTGCAGCTGCAGGGCATGAGAGGCCATCTTCCTGGTGCAAGAGCAGCAGGCAGTAAGCTAGCCAAAAGGGACCGCAGGAGCCCTGACAAGTGGTCATGCTCGATGCTGCCGAGGAAGGCAAAACCCCCCGGGGAGCAGTGCCAATGTGCCCCGGGGGAAATGTCCTTTCTAGCCCCAGAGCTGGTGATGGGCTGTTCCCTGAGCATGGGAACAAGACCTGCCTCCTCATCCCACAGGCTGGTCATGCCTCCCAGGAGATGCCCAAGCCCTATTCTCCCTCAAGGTGGAGCCATCCCAGGGGCTTCTGGGAGTGGTCCTGGCCTGATGGACCTTGGGAGCAAGAATGCTTAGCATGCCTAGGAGGACAGCAGTGGGTGCTCCAAAGCTCTGGGACCCCATGCAACAACTCTGCATCCCGTTTCTTACAGCTGCCGCCCCTGGCTCTGCAAGGCATGAGGACAGAGAACTCGGCAGCACTCCTCGAGGGCTCCTCCAGAAGGCATTCCCTTGGTCTTGCCACTGGGCTTGGTGGTTCTTCTCGTCTCCTGAGGAGCTGGCATCTTCTCCCTGAGGGCTGAAGCAGGATTGCCATCCATCAGATGGGCTCTGACCATGGCCCTGCCAGGAGCTAGCCACGCAGTGAAAACCTCCGGCAGCCTTGTCCAGCCTCCACTCTTCCTCCCTCCAAGTAATTCCACCAGCTCCTCAGGGATGTCCTCTCGATGTCTCTGGGCTGCCTGCCAGACACGGGAGGATGCCGCCTTTATGCCGTCTCAGGGCCTTAGGACTGCTGCGTTGCCAGGTGGTGGCACGAGGAGATGGCAGTGACGGGGCCCACCATGTGCAGCCCTGCCCACCAGCCCCTCCGCCCAGCATCCTTCCTAGAATCCTAGCATCATTTAGGTTGGAAAAGACCTTGAAGATCATCAAGTCCAACCGTTAACCTAGCACTGCCAAGTCCGCCACTAAACCATGTCCCTAAGCACCACATCTACAGGTCTTTGAAATCTCTCTGGGGATGGTGACTCAACCACTTCCCTGGGCTGCCCGTCCCAATGCTTGGCAACCCTTTCCATGGTGACTTTTTTCCTACTAGTCAATCTAAACCTCTCCTGGTGCAACTTGCGGCCGTTTCCTCTTGTCCTAGGACTTACTACATGGGAAAAGAGACCGACGGCCACCTGGCTACAACCTCCTTTCACATAGCCGTAGAGAGCAACAAGGTCTCCCCCTCAGCCTCCTTTTCTCCAGGCTAACCAACCCCAGCTCCCTCAGCCGCTCCTCAAAGGACTTGTGCTCTAGACCCCTCACCACCTTCATTGCTCTTTGTTGGACACGCTCCAGCACCTCAATGTCGTTCTGGTAGCGAGGGGCCCCAAACGCAACACTATTTGAGAGGTGACCTCACCAGTGCTAAGTAGAGGGGGTCGTAGAGATGGCAGCCCCCCTCCTCGCCTCTTCCCCAGGGCTCGGGGCAGAGGAGATGGCCCCTCTTCATGAGGGGCGGGGGTGGGGGTGGGACAGCAGGGCTCCTCAGCGGCTTGACAGCCGGCTGATCTTCCTGATGAGCCTGCCACATGGCGCTGTGGATGGTCCACTTACAGCTCGTGGCTAACGTCGTCTGCGGCGCTGGCGGCGCTTGGTTGGAGGTCGCCGTTTGGGGCGTCCCCGAGAAGCCCGGGCCATCCTGCGGCGCTTTGGGCTCCATGGTGCTGGAGGCTGCCTGGCTGTGGGGGCGTTAGGCCTCGACGGCCCTGCGGGAGATTCATCCACCTCCATGGGCTCTTCCTGATCTGCTGGAGGATCCACCTCCATCGGCTCCTCGCTGTTCTGTGGCAGGTTGACGTTCATGCCTGTGGCTCGCTTGCTCCTGGTGCTGCTGTTGCCGTCATCCCGCTTCCGTTTGTTAGGATTCGAAGCCATCCTCAGCGCTTCCAATGAACCTCTTCTTCCTCTTCACACTCAATGTGGGCACTCGCCTCACTTCACCAGCTCCTCTACCAAGCTGGCTTGGTGTGAGAATGTCAGGCTGCTGAGCAACCTGTGCACTAGGTCGCAGGGGTTCCTGCCTGTGTCACAATAGGCTGGTGACGTCACAAATGGAAGCCACCACGGGTCATGGGACGGTGTCCCATGGGGCCCTGAAGGCCCCATTCCGGGTGGCCACTTTCTCTTGCCAGAGTCTGAGTCTGGGAAGGCCCCTGGGGGATTGCTGTCCCCAGCTGGTTCTCACCTCAGCTCCCAAATGGGTGCCTGAAGAGGAAGCCAGACGTGCCCTAGCGTTGCACAAAGGATAGCTGCAGATCGGCCGTGACTCTGGACAAGGACTCAGGACAGATCTGACCTTGGCAACGGGGACGAGCCTTCCCTTCCCCTTCCCTCCCAGTCACTCGAATGACGAGAAGACTGTTTTTGCCTGAAATGCCAGGGGTTTTCTGCTCCAAAACCACTTTCAAGGACGCACAGCACAAGAGTTCAAAGTGGTACCAGGATTTTATTGTCTTTGTCTCAATCTCTTTCTGAGCAGATGCTCAGCAGCACGCATGGAGCCAGGAGCAGGCTGTTGCACTCCTCACTTCAGCTTGGAAAAGCATGACTTGAAGCCTGGCAAAGGAAAGCAAGCGCCACAGAAAGTCACAAATGCCCTACGTCGAGTGGAGAGCTGGAGGCAGGATTATTATGCTTAATAAAACACTAACCTTTTCCAGAAACAAGAAAGCTCTTCGTTGGACACGCTCCAGCACCTCAATGTCTTTCTGGCAGCGAGGGGCCCCAAACGCAACACAGTGTTTGAGGGGCGGCCTCACCAGTGCCAAGTAGAGGGGGTCGTAGAGATGGCAGCCCCCCTCCTCGCCTCTTCCCCAGGGCTCGGGGCAGAGGAGATGGCCCCTCTTCATGAGGGGCGGGGGTGGGGGTGGGACAGCAGGGCTCCTCAGCGGCTTGACAGCCGGCTGATCTTCCTGATGAGCCTGCCACATGGCGCTGTGGATGGTCCACTTACGGCTCGTGGCTAACGTCGTCTGCGGCGCTGGCGGCGCTTGGTTGGAGGTCGCCGTTTGGGGCGTCCCCGAGAAGCCCGGGCCATCCTGCGGCGCTTTGGGCTCCATGGTGCTGGAGGCTGCCTGGCCGTGGGGGCGTTAGGCCTCGACGGCCCTGCGGGAGATTCATCCACCTCCATGGGCTCTTCCTGATCTGCCGGAGGATCCACCTCCATCGGCTCCTCGCTGTTCTGTGGCAGGTTGACGTTCATGCCTGTGGCTCGCTTGCTCCTGGTGCTGCTGTTGCCGTCATCCCGCTTCCGTTTGTTAGGATTCGAAGCCATCCTCAGCGCTTCCAATGAACCTCTTCCTCTTCACACTCAATGTGGGCACTCGCCTCACTTCACCAGCTCCTCTACCAAGCTGGCTTGGTGTGAGAATGTCAGGCTGCTGAGCAACCTGTGCACTAGGTCGCAGGGGTTCCTGCCTGTGTCACAATAGGCTGGTGACGTCACAAATGGAAGCCACCACGGGTCATGGGACGGTGTCCCATGGGGCCCTGAAGGCCCCATTCCGGGTGGCCACTTTCTCTTGCCAGAGTCTGAGTCTGGGAAGGCCCCTGGGGGATTGCTGTCCCCAGCTGGTTCTCACCTCAGCTCCCAAATGGGTGCCTGAAGAGGAAGCCAGACGTGCCCTAGCGTTGCACAAAGGATAGCTGCAGATCGGCCGTGACTCTGGACAAGGACTCAGGACAGATCTGACCTTGGCAACGGGGACGAGCCTTCCCTTCCCCTTCCCTCCCAGTCACTCGAATGACGAGAAGACTGTTTTTGCCTGAAATGCCAGGGGTTTTCTGCTCCAAAACCACTTTCAAGGACACACAGCACAAGAGTTCAAAGTGGTACCAGGATTTTATTGTCTTTGTCTCAATCTCTTTCTGAGCAGATGCTCAGCAGCACGCATGGAGCCAGGAGCAGGCTGTTGCACTCCTCACTTCAGCTTGGAAAAGCATGACTTGAAGCCTGGCAAAGGAAAGCAAGCGCCACAGAAAGTCACAAATGCCCTACGTCGAGTGGAGAGCTGGAGGCAGGATTATTATGCTTAATAAAACACTAACCTTTGCCAGAAACAAGAAAGCTCTTCGTTGGACACGCTCCAGCACCTCAATGTCTTTCTGGCAGCGAGGGGCCCCAAACGCAACACAGTGTTTGAGGGGCGGCCTCACCAGTGCCAAGTAGAGGGGGTCGTAGAGATGGCAGCCCCCCTCCTCGCCTCTTCCCCAGGGCTCGGGGCAGAGGAGATGGCCCCTCTTCATGAGGGGCGGGGGTGGGACAGCAGGGCTCCTCAGCGGCTTGACAGCCGGCTGATCTTCCTGATGAGCCTGCCACATGGCGCTGTGGATGGTCCACTTACAGCTCGTGGCTAACGTCGTCTGCGGCGCTGGCGGCGCTTGGTTGGAGGTCGCCGTTTGGGGCGTCCCCGAGAAGCCCGGGCCATCCTGCGGCGCTTTGGGCTCCATGGTGCTGGAGGCTGCCTGGCTGTGGGGGCGTTAGGCCTCGACGGCCCTGCGGGAGATTCATCCACCTCCATGGGCTCTTCCTGATCTGCCGGAGGATCCACCTCCATCGGCTCCTCGCTGTTCTGTGGCAGGTTGACGTTCATGCCTGTGGCTCGCTTGCTCCTGGTGCTGCTGTTGCCGTCATCCCGCTTCCGTTTGTTAGGATTCGAAGCCATCCTCAGCGCTTCCTTCCAATGAACCTCTTCTTCCTCTTCACACTCAATGTGGGCACTCGCCTCACTTCACCAGCTCCTCTACCAAGCTGGCTTGGTGTGAGAATGTCAGGCTGCTGAGCAACCTGTGCACTAGGTCGCAGGGGTTCCTGCCTGTGTCACAATAGGCTGGTGACGTCACAAATGGAAGCCACCACGGGTCATGGGACGGTGTCCCATGGGGCCCTGAAGGCCCCATTCCGGGTGGCCACTTTCTCTTGCCAGAGTCTGAGTCTGGGAAGGCCCCTGGGGGATTGCTGTCCCCAGCTGGTTCTCACCTCAGCTCCCAAATGGGTGCCTGAAGAGGAAGCCAGACGTGCCCTAGCGTTGCACAAAGGATAGCTGCAGATCGGCCGTGACTCTAGACAAGCACTCAGGACAGATCTGACCTTGGCAACGGGGACGAGCCTTCCCTTCCCCTTCCCTCCCAGTCACTCGAATGACGAGAAGACTGTTTTTGCCTGAAATGCCAGGGGTTTTCTGCTCCAAAACCACTTTCAAGGACGCACAGCACAAGAGTTCAAAGTGGTACCAGGATTTTATTGTCTTTGTCTCAATCTCTTTCTGAGCAGATGCTCAGCAGCACGCATGGAGCCAGGAGCAGGCTGTTGCACTCCTCACTTCAGCTTGGAAAAGCATGACTTGAAGCCTGGCAAAGGAAAGCAAGCGCCACAGAAAGTCACAAATGCCCTACGTCGAGTGGAGAGCTGGAGGCAGGATTATTATGCTTAATAAAACACTAACCTTTTCCAGAAACAAGAAAGCTCTTCGTTGGACACGCTCCAGCACCTCAATGTCTTTCTGGCAGCGAGGGGCCCCAAACGCAACACAGTGTTTGAGGGGCGGCCTCACCAGTGCCAAGTAGAGGGGGTCGTAGAGATGGCAGCCCCCCTCCTCGCCTCTTCCCCAGGGCTCGGGGCAGAGGAGATGGCCCCTCTTCATGAGGGGCGGGGGTGGGACAGCAGGGCTCCTCAGCGGCTTGACAGCCGGCTGATCTTCCTGATGAGCCTGCCACATGGCGCTGTGGATGGTCCACTTACGGCTCGTGGCTAACGTCGTCTGCGGCGCTGGCGGCCCTTGGTTCGAGCTCGCCGTTTGGGGCGTGCTCGAGAAGCCCGGGCCATCCTGCGGCGCTTTGGGCTCCATGGTGCTGGAGGCTGCCTGGCCGTGGGGGCGTTAGGCCTCGACGGCCCTGCGGGAGATTCATCCACCTCCATGGGCTCTTCCTGATCTGCCGGAGGATCCACCTCCATCGGCTCCTCGCTGTTCTGTGGCAGGTTGACGTTCATGCCTGTGGCTCGCTTGCTCCTGGTGCTGCTGTTGCCGTCATCCCGCTTCCGTTTGTTAGGATTCGAAGCCATCCTCAGCGCTTCCAATGAACCTCTTCCTCTTCACACTCAATGTGGGCACTCGCCTCACTTCACCAGCTCCTCTACCAAGCTGGCTTGGTGTGAGAATGTCAGGCTGCTGAGCAACCTGTGCACTAGGTCGCAGGGGTTCCTGCCTGTGTCACAATAGGCTGGTGACGTCACAAATGGAAGCCACCACGGGTCATGGGACGGTGTCCCATGGGGCCCTGAAGGCCCCATTCCGGGTGGCCACTTTCTCTTGCCAGAGTCTGAGTCTGGGAAGGCCCCTGGGGGATTGCTGTCCCCAGCTGGTTCTCACCTCAGCTCCCAAATGGGTGCCTGAAGAGGAAGCCAGACGTGCCCTAGCGTTGCACAAAGGATAGCTGCAGATCGGCCGTGACTCTAGACAAGCACTCAGGACAGATCTGACCTTGGCAACGGGGACGAGCCTTCCCTTCCCCTTCCCTCCCAGTCACTCGAATGACGAGAAGACTGTTTTTGCCTGAAATGCCAGGGGTTTTCTGCTCCAAAACCACTTTCAAGGACGCACAGCACAAGAGTTCAAAGTGGTACCAGGATTTTATTGTCTTTGTCTCAATCTCTTTCTGAGCAGATGCTCAGCAGCACGCATGGAGCCAGGAGCAGGCTGTTGCACTCCTCACTTCAGCTTGGAAAAGCATGACTTGAAGCCTGGCAAAGGAAAGCAAGCGCCACAGAAAGTCACAAATGCCCTACGTCGAGTGGAGAGCTGGAGGCAGGATTATTATGCTTAATAAAACACTAACCTTTGCCAGAAACAAGAAAGCTCTTCGTTGGACACGCTCCAGCACCTCAATGTCTTTCTGGCAGCGAGGGGCCCCAAACGCAACACAGTGTTTGAGGGGCGGCCTCACCAGTGCCAAGTAGAGGGGGTCGTAGAGATGGCAGCCCCCCTCCTCGCCTCTTCCCCAGGGCTCGGGGCAGAGGAGATGGCCCCTCTTCATGAGGGGCGGGGGTGGGACAGCAGGGCTCCTCAGCGGCTTGACAGCCGGCTGATCTTCCTGATGAGCCTGCCACATGGCGCTGTGGATGGTCCACTTACAGCTCGTGGCTAACGTCGTCTGCGGCGCTGGCGGCGCTTGGTTGGAGGTCGCCGTTTGGGGCGTCCCCGAGAAGCCCGGGCCATCCTGCGGCGCTTTGGGCTCCATGGTGCTGGAGGCTGCCTGGCTGTGGGGGCGTTAGGCCTCGACGGCCCTGCGGGAGATTCATCCACCTCCATGGGCTCTTCCTGATCTGCCGGAGGATCCACCTCCATCGGCTCCTCGCTGTTCTGTGGCAGGTTGACGTTCATGCCTGTGGCTCGCTTGCTCCTGGTGCTGCTGTTGCCGTCATCCCGCTTCCGTTTGTTAGGATTCGAAGCCATCCTCAGCGCTTCCTTCCAATGAACCTCTTCTTCCTCTTCACACTCAATGTGGGCACTCGCCTCACTTCACCAGCTCCTCTACCAAGCTGGCTTGGTGTGAGAATGTCAGGCTGCTGAGCAACCTGTGCACTAGGTCGCAGGGGTTCCTGCCTGTGTCACAATAGGCTGGTGACGTCACAAATGGAAGCCACCACGGGTCATGGGACGGTGTCCCATGGGGCCCTGAAGGCCCCATTCCGGGTGGCCACTTTCTCTTGCCAGAGTCTGAGTCTGGGAAGGCCCCTGGGGGATTGCTGTCCCCAGCTGGTTCTCACCTCAGCTCCCAAATGGGTGCCTGAAGAGGAAGCCAGACGTGCCCTAGCGTTGCACAAAGGATAGCTGCAGATCGGCCGTGACTCTGGACAAGGACTCAGGACAGATCTGACCTTGGCAACGGGGACGAGCCTTCCCTTCCCCTTCCCTCCCAGTCACTCGAATGACGAGAAGACTGTTTTTGCCTGAAATGCCAGGGGTTTTCTGCTCCAAAACCACTTTCAAGGACGCACAGCACAAGAGTTCAAAGTGGTACCAGGATTTTATTGTCTTTGTCTCAATCTCTTTCTGAGCAGATGCTCAGCAGCACGCATGGAGCCAGGAGCAGGCTGTTGCACTCCTCACTTCAGCTTGGAAAAGCATGACTTGAAGCCTGGCAAAGGAAAGCAAGCGCCACAGAAAGTCACAAATGCCCTACGTCGAGTGGAGAGCTGGAGGCAGGATTATTATGCTTAATAAAACACTAACCTTTGCCAGAAACAAGAAAGCTCTTCGTTGGACACGCTCCAGCACCTCAATGTCTTTCTGGCAGCGAGGGGCCCCAAACGCAACACAGTGTTTGAGGGGCGGCCTCACCAGTGCCAAGTAGAGGGGGTCGTAGAGATGGCAGCCCCCCTCCTCGCCTCTTCCCCAGGGCTCGGGGCAGAGGAGATGGCCCCTCTTCATGAGGGGCGGGGGTGGGACAGCAGGGCTCCTCAGCGGCTTGACAGCCGGCTGATCTTCCTGATGAGCCTGCCACATGGCGCTGTGGATGGTCCACTTACGGCTCGTGGCTAACGTCGTCTGCGGCGCTGGCGGCCCTTGGTTCGAGCTCGCCGTTTGGGGCGTGCTCGAGAAGCCCGGGCCATCCTGCGGCGCTTTGGGCTCCATGGTGCTGGAGGCTGCCTGGCCGTGGGGGCGTTAGGCCTCGACGGCCCTGCGGGAGATTCATCCACCTCCATGGGCTCTTCCTGATCTGCCGGAGGATCCACCTCCATCGGCTCCTCGCTGTTCTGTGGCAGGTTGACGTTCATGCCTGTGGCTTGCTTGCTCCTGGTGCTGCTGTTGCCGTCATCCCGCTTCCGTTTGTTAGGATTCGAAGCCATCCTCAGCGCTTCCTTCCAATGAACCTCTTCTTCCTCTTCACACTCAATGTGGGCACTCGCCTCACTTCACCAGCTCCTCTACCAAGCTGGCTTGGTGTGAGAATGTCAGGCTGCTGAGCAACCTGTGCACTAGGTCGCAGGGGTTCCTGCCTGTGTCACAATAGGCTGGTGACGTCACAAATGGAAGCCACCACGGGTCATGGGACGGTGTCCCATGGGGCCCTGAAGGCCCCATTCCGGGTGGCCACTTTCTCTTGCCAGAGTCTGAGTCTGGGAAGGCCCCTGGGGGATTGCTGTCCCCAGCTGGTTCTCACCTCAGCTCCCAAATGGGTGCCTGAAGAGGAAGCCAGACGTGCCCTAGCGTTGCACAAAGGATAGCTGCAGATCGGCCGTGACTCTAGACAAGCACTCAGGACAGATCTGACCTTGGCAACGGGGACGAGCCTTCCCTTCCCCTTCCCTCCCAGTCACTCGAATGACGAGAAGACTGTTTTTGCCTGAAATGCCAGGGGTTTTCTGCTCCAAAACCACTTTCAAGGACACACAGCACAAGAGTTCAAAGTGGTACCAGGATTTTATTGTCTTTGTCTCAATCTCTTTCTGAGCAGATGCTCAGCAGCACGCATGGAGCCAGGAGCAGGCTGTTGCACTCCTCACTTCAGCTTGGAAAAGCATGACTTGAAGCCTGGCAAAGGAAAGCAAGCGCCACAGAAAGTCACAAATGCCCTACGTCGAGTGGAGAGCTGGAGGCAGGATTATTATGCTTAATAAAACACTAACCTTTTCCAGAAACAAGAAAGCTCTTCGTTGGACACGCTCCAGCACCTCAATGTCTTTCTGGCAGCGAGGGGCCCCAAACGCAACACAGTGTTTGAGGGGCGGCCTCACCAGTGCCAAGTAGAGGGGGTCGTAGAGATGGCAGCCCCCCTCCTCGCCTCTTCCCCAGGGCTCGGGGCAGAGGAGATGGCCCCTCTTCATGAGGGGCGGGGGTGGGACAGCAGGGCTCCTCAGCGGCTTGACAGCCGGCTGATCTTCCTGATGAGCCTGCCACATGGCGCTGTGGATGGTCCACTTACAGCTCGTGGCTAACGTCGTCTGCGGCGCTGGCGGCCCTTGGTTCGAGCTCGCCGTTTGGGGCGTGCTCGAGAAGCCCGGGCCATCCTGCGGCGCTTTGGGCTCCATGGTGCTGGAGGCTGCCTGGCCGTGGGGGCGTTAGGCCTCGACGGCCCTGCGGGAGATTCATCCACCTCCATGGGCTCTTCCTGATCTGCCGGAGGATCCACCTCCATCGGCTCCTCGCTGTTCTGTGGCAGGTTGACGTTCATGCCTGTGGCTTGCTTGCTCCTGGTGCTGCTGTTGCCGTCATCCCGCTTCCGTTTGTTAGGATTCGAAGCCATCCTCAGCGCTTCCAATGAACCTCTTCTTCCTCTTCACACTCAATGTGGGCACTCGCCTCACTTCACCAGCTCCTCTACCAAGCTGGCTTGGTGTGAGAATGTCAGGCTGCTGAGCAACCTGTGCACTAGGTCGCAGGGGTTCCTGCCTGTGTAACAATAGGCCGGTGACGTCACAAATGGAAGCCACCACGGGTCATGGGACGGTGTCCCATGGGGCCCTGAAGGCCCCATTCCGGGTGGCCACTTTCTCTTGCCAGAGTCTGAGTCTGGGAAGGCCCCTGGGGGATTGCTGTCCCCAGCTGGTTCTCACCTCAGCTCCCAAATGGGTGCCTGAAGAAGAAGGCAGACGTGCCCTAGCGTTGCACAAAGAATAGCTGCAGATCGGCCGTGAGTCTAGACAAGCACTCAGGACGGATCTGACCTTGGCTACGGGGGCTTCAGGGGAGTACTTGGGCGAAGGGTGTGTAGATACTTCTCCCCCATCGGTGATTCCCATGAACCTCAGGCAGCGTAACAGCTGTTGAGAGCGCAATGCCAGCTAAGGAGGAAAGGGAGGTGTTTTACTTTCATGCACAGTGACTAAACGACAAAGAGTCTGTGACCTGAAATCTTGCTGACTGTCACCGAGCAAAGGAAAACTGGGCTGGCTGTGAAGGTGTTTCTGGTGATGCCTCGCTGTGCCTGTGCTGCCACGGTGACAGCAGAACCAAATGTGTCCCTTCTTCCTGTGTTTTTCCAGTCCTCTGCTTTCATGGCTTGTCTAGATACAGAAGGCAATATTGACTGCTGGTATACAATCCACTGGTGTGACTGGGGCAGGTGTAACCTCTCCTCTGTTTAAGAGCTTCCTTTCTTCCTTTGGCTCATGCTGGTTTTTTTCCAGGCCACTGTATATACCACACCTTTAGCGGATTGTTTGTCTTTTCTTTGGGTTATGTTTCTACTAGCTTTTCAGCGACAGAGAGACATGGCGCAGGTGGGGAGGAGATGCTGACAAGCACTGTCATTTTCATCTAATGAAAGCATTCTAGATGATGGAGATCTCAGGACACCTTGTCTCTCTTCGTACCATACTTGTTGCCACGATGCCGCATGACCAGGAAGAAAATAGGAGATAGGTTTAGCTCTTAGTGGTCAGAGAGCAGATTGTCTCCAGGACATTTCCTTGGCCTGAGTTGACAGGCACGTTATCTTTATTGGAAAATGTTCTGATATGACTGTGCTTGTGAATACTTAGCCTGGTGCAACTATGACTCCCTGAAGGAGATTAATTTAAGGGCGTGTCTGCCTGTATCAGCTTGGTATAGTTGATAGATTATAGAGGTATAATCCTTCTTCCTTTTTCATCAGATTGCATTCTTTCTTCTTTTCTTGGGTACAGCTTTAGGTTACCCATTTTCTAAAGGCTTGGCTAATTTTTCTGGAGTCAAGTTATTTAATAAATCACTCAGGCCAATTACTATTTGAGTGAATTAACTTTGGTTCTTCATGAACTTCTTCCGGAATACAAATCTCGGTGGGAGTCATTGGGAATAAAGGAGAAGAAGATATTGCAGAAATACCAGGAGGAGCTGTGACTTAAAACCCCACTGGTAACACTGGCAGTGAGAGCTGAATTTGCCTGCCTCTTCGCCGTATGTCAATAATAACAACATTTATAAGGCCTATGTATTCAGTGCTACACTTTTGTTTCACAGCTAGAGTTTTCTCTAGCAAGTACGGAGTAAGCTTTTGGAGAAGCTGTAGGCTTCTGTCTGTTTACACAATCAGATTGCACAGGAAACTGCATCCTCAGACCAAACAATGTACATATGGTAAACCTTCGCTTTGTCTCTTACATAATCCTACTTCACCCATCAAGAAGACCCACGGTCCAACAGTGGGCCCTTGGAAGGTGTACATGGAACAACCATCGTGCTCGTGCTATCAATCAAAAGGCACATGGAAACGGAACAAGTCTTTGACTCTCGTTCTCTTTCTTTAACAAATGCATATGGACTGTTTTTCAAGTCTATGCAAGAAAAAGATCTTCCTGTACATTTCCAAACTGCACATAAAAGTCTTTGCTCTATAGGTGAAACATTTCTTGTACTGTAAGTTAATCAACAGGAAGAGCTGTACACTTCCAAGTATTAAACTTCAGCGGGAAAGTCAGCTAATGAAAACACCTATCATCAAGAAATCCCTCAAAATACCTAAGTCCACATCCTAGTAATACTACAGAGAGAACAGAGGTGGAAACACAGAACCTGAAAGGAGCCTTCTCGGGCAAACCAGGAAAATTCCTATTACGCCAGGCAGGCTAGCTGTATGATCTCTTGATCTTAAACTCCCTAAATTCATTCAGAATTACTGCCATTTGAAAGCTGCTTTGGAACTTTGCTTTTCTGCAATTAGTAGTTTCTCGCAACCAATCTGCAGCACGTCCACAGATGGTTCATATCCACTTGTTCTTGGGCCAACAGTCTTTTAGATTAAATGGTTGGTTTTTCCTCCTAATTTTTCACTTTCCGACAGCCTGCGCGTCAGCCTGACTGTAATGCAGTGGTTCAATGAATCCTCCAAACACCATGGCAAGCAAAAAGAGACGTCTCAGAGTGCCACTTTTCAAGAGACTCTTTTCCACCCCCTTGCTGGTATTCTCCTTGTGCCTGTGTCGCAGCGTCTTCTGCAGATGTCCACTTGGGAAATGGAACCCGTGAACCAACTGGCTCAAAACCAACCCATCAAAACAAGGCTTACTTTTTGGAAGCCTCATTTTGTTAGCCTGTCTAGCCAAGCTCTTCTAAGTCCTCCTCCTCCTTCTGCTCAAAACCAGACTGCCCAAGGACTGTCTCATCCAATCCTGGAAGCAACAGAGAGCATCTGAATACATTTTTCTGAAAGGTGGATCAGAAGTTTTATACATCAATAAATATATTCGTATTAGGCTATAGGACTAGATTTGTTGCCTCCTTCCCTGCAGATCACACCATTTTGGTGACTTGCTTATAGTTACTTTATTTCTTGTACCGAGAAAGCAGATCTATCATTTACTCTGACAAAAGATGCAGGTTCCACCTGTAGTGAATGCACGTAGGACTCAGTCTACTTAGTTTCATGTTGCTGATTAATTCTTTCCTTCACAAATCCTCTAGAGCCTCCCATACTACTGATGTCAAACCTGTTAGGCTACAGCTGCACAGCTCCCTGCCTCCAGTTCTTTTAGGAAACCTTTTCTGTAGTTCAGTAGGAAATCTGCTAAGTCAGAGGCAGAAGATGTCAAAAGTTCTTGCTCTGAGAGAGGGCTTCAGTTTTGTGGGTCGGATCTTTTTAAATTCTGAAACAAGTTCTTCTGACTCGTTTGATCCAGCCTCCTGAACTCAGTCTTTGTTTCCTCCTCCCATCTTTACATTAATAATCAACATCATCATTTTTGCTGAAAAAGGAGACAAAGGATTTGTTTGAAGGTAATCTGCATACGACTCAAACCCAGAAATCTCCCTGTCTGCCTCTTGACCTCCCTCCTCCCGTTCTTTTTGTATTTATGAGGCTGACGACTGCTCTAGTTAGATTTCCCTTAGTACGCCCGGCTGTTTGTGGTTCTAACAACTGTCGTTCTGTTCCTTACGTACTTCCTGTGACACAGCTACCCTGTCCCCTCACTCACCCACCTTCCTCTCCAGCCTCTTGAGTTCCTTAAAGAAGACTTTGGTTCAGAGATCTTCCACCCCCACCCCCCCTTTGGTCATTATAAGGACCAAGATAATTCTATCAATGTAATCAATCAATATAATGATTTAATACTGTCCTATTAAGCAAGCAAAGTGTGTTTGAATACCCATTGTTTTATCGGCTCCAATAGAATTGTGTATACACAAAAAGGCTTGCAAAAATCCTTCTTCCAACAGCCCTCTTATGAATGGCACAGCAAACGAGGAAAAAAAATATGTTCCTGCAGCGTTCTAGCCTATTCCGTCAGAAACTCGTTTATGTAATAGTAGCAGAGAAGTGTGCAAGGAAACTAGATTGACAGCCTCTTCTCCCCACTCTTGCAGCATGTAGATGAGTGGTCCTTTGATGTATTCGCACTAAATGACACCAGTGGGGATCACATGCTGAAATTCATTTTCTAGGAACTTCTCACCAGCTATGGTGTGATCAACTGTTTCAAGGACAGCAGTTAGAAGATGAGTCTCTTCTTCTGTCCTTGGTTTCGTTGAACCTCCCTCTCATCCTGAAATAGCTTATAGAAGTGCACATATTAAAACTACCAGCAAGAATCACAAGCACGTATGCACAGGCACTCTTAAGTTTGCATCCATAAAAGGTACCCTGTCATTTCAGAAAGAAACCTGAGAGACAACTACACCAAAGACAGACTTCAGTTCTAACATGAGCTCTTGCGGCTGTGCCGCTCTAAGTGTCCCAGCGCTGGAACTCTGCCAGCTGCCCTTCCTGGCTGTCCCAAAACTATGTGCTTCCAGTCAGCCCACAGGGTGCTAAACGCAAAGGGAAATCTCAGCTGCACTTTCGTCAAATGCCTGGTTTCTTTTGTGGTTTCTTTTGTGCTTTATGCTCTAGCTCTGTTTGTTGGTGGGCTGACAGGTCTCTCATTTTTTGCTTACTCCTTAAAAAAAGTTTTTGTAGAAACACATTCCTAAGTGAACTCGGTGGCTATGAGAAAGCTCCCTCCAGAGGAGCAAGCAGCAGCACAGAAACATCTACTCCCGGGATCTAAGACGTGGCAAAATGTCACTGTTGAACCCACCTGAATAAACACACGGTCACTCTCAAAAATGACGTAAAGCGTTTCCCCCTGCCTTCTTCCTATATTCTAAGTGCTGTTGGCGGGGTGGGGGGTGGGGGAAATGACATTCCTTTCATGAGAAAACCACCAGCAGGAGAAGGTTGTACGCAGCAGTTTGTAGCAGTCTGTACCTCTAGCAGGCCCATTCAGAACTCCCCAAGCGAGTGGCAAGAGCTGAGAGCTGGACTACAATCTGATCAGACAGACAACATCAACAACTGACACTAAAGGCAAACCCACCAGAGTGCACTGCTCCGACCTACTGCAAATGTGACTGAAAAGCAGTTTAAAGGGAGAGGGAGGGGTTTCTCCCATTTCCCTCTCACATCCCTCCCTGACAGGTATTCAACTGTATCAGAAACAGTAAAGTATTTTTTGGTTTTTGCTGCGATCCATACGTTGCAAACTTTCTACGTACCACAAGGGGTGAACGAACAGTTAAAAGTAAGGCAAGAAATGGAAACAGTTGTGGTGATGTCATTTTGGTATCCATTTACGGCTTTGAGAATGAGAGGAGTTCCCATCCACTCTGTTACTTACTCAAAAGAAATATTTCCCTGTTTGACACCTTCCTTCCTGCCTGCGCGCCGAGGCGGCGGCCAGCGGGAGCCGCGGCACCACGGGAGGCGGCGGGGCGGGGCGGAGCGGGGCGGGCCCGGCCGTCAGCTGACACCGCCCTGTCACGGGACGGCGGGTTGAGGAGAGTCCGTTTCGCTGCTGCCGCTTTCGGTCATGGTGCGGCTCCTGTTCCCGCTGGCCGCCTTGTCGGCGCTTCTCCGGGCAGCGGTGAGTCCCCTCGCCCCACCCCGCCCCCGGTAGCTCCGGGCACCCGGCCCTGTGGCTGTTGGGGCGGCCCCGAGCTCGGAGGGGGAGCTGGCGGGCGGGCCTGGCAGCCGGCTGGTAGGGGCCCTCCTCCCACCCCCCGGCGAGGGAGAGGGTTAACTTCGGGCCGTTTTTAATTCCTGAGCAAGTTGTGGTTCGTGGGTAGCGGGGCTGGGCCTGCGGCAGCGCCGAGGCGGGGAGCTGGCGGGACAGGTGCGGCGGCGGGGCTGGGGGGGGAAAGGCCGGCTGCTTCTCTTGGGCAGGCCGCCGCGCTGGGCCCTCGGCCTCGCCGTTTTGTACCGGGGAAGGAAGGGCTGGCGGTGCTTGCTCTCGCCCACCGGGCGGTGGGTGAGCTCTGCCGCCGCCTTCCGTGGGTGGTCGCCCGGCGTCGATGCCTGCGGGACGTGCGGTGCTGGCAGCTGTACTCCTGCCGCCGGTTAGACCCTGCTGCCAGAAATAATAGCTTACAAGGCAATACTAGTATATCATTAAGCAACCCATATGAGGGGGCATCGAGCTGCAGTTACCTGATACCCACACTCTATTAGCAGATCCCATGGGAAAACTGGCTCTTCCTGTGGTGTGTGTAAGGAGGGAAAGGAAGGAGATTTTCCTGTTCTGCCCAGGTTCAGCATTGACTGTCTTGTGGCTGCTTTGGCCAGTGGCACATGCCATACCACTGCCTAACCAGGGGCCTGGGCAAAATCCTTAGTCTTTGCAGTTGTCGTGGAACCGTGCCTTGTTGCTTATGCCATGAGTTTGAAGCAGCGTGTCAGTATTATCTTGATAGGTGGTTGCAATTGAATCGTGCACAGGTGGTTACAGCTGTGTGAAAAGTAGCACAGCCTCATGGGAGACCTTTGTCAAAGGGAAGTTTGGATGACAGTAAGGGGCAAGGTTATGGATGAGGCAAAATTCTGAAGGTGGCGAGTAAAAAGGAATGGAGAACCAATAGTCACCAAATTTGGTAGTATTAGAAGAGGGACACTTTGTGGATTTAGTAGATCAGTTTAAAACAGATAAAATACTTTAAAAGTACGTAGTGAAGTTCGGGAATTTGCTGCTACGGGAGCTTGTGGAGCAGGCAGTATTTAACAGATTCCAAAAAAGGATTAGCCAAATTAAAACACACCAGGTTCATAAACAACATCCGAAAATGAGTGGGCAGGGATTTGCCTTCTAATATTGCTGATGTAACAGCTTTGTCCTCTGGAGGAGTGTGAAGGAAGCAGATCACAGACAGCAGCCAGGGTCATGTCGTTTCTTTAAACAGCATTTCTTATTGCTGTTGTCCATACAGAATATGGCCTGACATCTAGAGGAACTGTGGACTCAAACCAGTAGGGCATTTCTTATACTCTTATCTTCCTAGCTTTGTTTGCTTTTTGTAGAGGCGTGTGTGTAAAATAGCACTGTTTTTTAAGAGTAGTGTTATAACAGCTGAGAGGGCTCGAGGCACGATTTCTCTATCAACCCACAGTTCCCTGACCAAGCAGTAACAGAGGAGGTCTTCTTAAGATTTGGTCTAGTCCTCAAAATATAGCAGGGTCCTATAATCACAGAGTTGCTAATGTTCTTTTAAATTAGCTTGAGAAAATATATGCTGCAGATAAGCAACCTGGCAGACTCGGATTTCTAGACTTCTGAGCTCAAGCTCATTGCAGAGCCCTGCAAGGCTGCTTTCATGCCCTAGTTCTGAGATATTTTTGTCTGTAATAATTGCTTACTTTTTTTCTAGTTAAGTGTGGACTGAGACAGGAAGTGTTTTGAAGACCATGCAGTGACATATGCTTACTTTAAATAAGGTAGTTTGTTGTCTCAAACTTGATCTCTATTGTATGTTATGAAAGACCATCTGAACTTTTCTCAGCTATAGTTAAAATAAAACAGTAGGTTTATTTTAAATAGTAATGTGCATACTGGGCACGAGTATGAACACTATGAACTCTGAGCAAAACAGGGAATTCTGGTATGATTCAAGCATAAGCGATGCTTGCTTATTTATTTTCAATCTGGGAGCAGAGATGCATTAGACTTAGTGCTGTCTTTACTTTTAAAGGAGTGCAGTGTGTGATGTTTTTCAACTTAATTGCATCCTGGTAGACCAGGATATGCTGAAATAGCTGTCGAGTCTTGGGAACTGTACATGCAGTGGAAGTGAGTAGCAAAACACAATGTGTGTTTCACTGGTTCTACTAATTTTGAGGGCTTTGGGGAAGTCTTATTCACAACTGTAGGCAAGGATATCTGCCAGTATCATCTGCAGTTCCTGGGATTGCAGTTGCATCTGGTAGTTTATTCCAGTGGGGATTTCACTGCCACTGCAGTTGCTTGTTAATAGAACCTGTTGCATTCAGTAAGAATGATTAGGGTGATACTTGCCTTTGAAATGAAGCCACCTGCTTGGGAAGAAGAACAGAAAACACGTGTGTTAAGTTGACAGTAGAAGCAGCTTAGTTACAGAACACGTACGGGGTTTACAAATACTATAATGGTTGTTTCCAGCACTCGTTGTATCATTGTTGTGATCTATTGCCATCTACTATAAAGAAGAGTTAATGAGGAAATAGCACATTAAAAAAAAAAAGGGCGTGTGGGAGGAATCATTGAGGAAGGCAGGCAGGGAGCTTGGAAGTGGACTGCCAGAATCCAGTATTTTCAGTTGTCTGATTTATTCCACATCATGAAATCTCCTCCCTGTCTTAGTGATTCTGCATGATTCGGTGGCCTGGGTAGTATATACAGACTAACAGCCCTCTGTTGGAGTCTGGGAAAAAGGGAATGTGTTGTAGTATTTTAAAACGGCTGATACTGGTTCCTGGTTGCAGGCTTCGTTGACCCAAGGCATCTCTTCATAACCACATTGTTGCCTACTGGAGACTTCTGCAGAACAGAAGGGAACGATCAGGAAGCAAAGATGATCTCCTTCAAGCAACTGCCTCTTGAAGCAAAGGCTGCAGTGGTTGCAGGATTGGTTTTCTTCTCCATGATGCTGTCGCGGAGTTATCTGGCAGAACAATTCGAGCTCAGGACGCGGCGTTGGCTTTTAAGGCTGCAGATGGCACTATTTGCTAACGCGCTCATGTTGATAGGATCTCTTCATGTTTGGAGAAGCACAGTCACCACGTTCTCCAGGTCTTCAGCTGCCAGCTCATTCTATTTCATTCCATGGAAAATAGCTGTGTTCATGTTTCTAGCTTTGGCTCACTCAAGCTTCTTTACGCTGCTATTTCTTGTCGCAGAAGAGCCCTATTTCTTTTCTTTAGCTGCTTACACTTGCCTGGGGGCCTATATCATTCTTATCTTCTTCCTCTTCACTCTAGGCTCTGTAGAGCAGGCTTACAAGTTCTTGGCTGGGAGAGGCACTAAGGCAGGTACTGGCAACAAGAACAGCAGAACGGCTATGAAACCAGTTTTGGCAGTTATGCTGACTGTTGTGCTGACTATTGTCGGGCTATTAAATGCTTCCCGGCCTCCCACTGTGAATTCAGTGGAGGTTCCAGTTCACAAGCTGCCCTCATCAATGAATAATCTGAAAGTGGTGTTGCTTTCAGATATCCATCTGGGGCCTACAGTTGGGAAGACGAAACTTGCCATGATCGTGAGAATGGTTAAGGCTTTGAAACCAGATATCACCGTGATTGTTGGGGACCTGACTGACTCTGAGGCAGAGGTCATACGACCTGCTGTCGAGCCTCTTGGAGAACTTAACTCCCCTTTGGGGACTTACTTTGTCACAGGAAACCATGAGTACTACACATCAGATGTTAGCAACTGGTTTGAGTTGTTAAAATCATTTAACATTCGGCCGCTCCATAATGAGAATGTGAAGATTGTTTCACCGAAGAGCACTGATGACTGGTTCTGCCTGGCTGGCGTTGATGATATTGAAGCAGATGTGTTGCGCTACTCGGGGCATGGCATGGATTTAAAAAAAGCTCTCAGAGATTGTAGCAGTGAGCATGCAATAGTGCTGTTAGCTCATCAACCGGTTGCTGCAAAGTGGGCCCTTCAGGAGAGACCAGACATAAATTTAATTCTCTCTGGTCATACTCATGGAGGGCAAATCTTCCCACTACACGCTGGGGCTTATTTTCTGAATCCTTTCTTTGTTGGCTTGTACAAAGTTGGGCAGAACACCTTTGTCTACGTTAGCCCGGGGACGATGTACTTTGGAATACCCATGAGGCTGGGCAGCAGAGCTGAAATAACGGAGATAATTCTACGTTCTCCTTGAGGACCTTTCCATTTGGCAGACTTCTGCCATCCTTTTTGGTCAGTATACTGGCTCTTCTGCTCTGAAGGCAAATCCTTTTTCAGGGAAGCCAGAGAAGATGTGTTAGGGTGGACTTCAGCAGGTTCTGTTAAGTTTGAGCAGAAAACACTAACTCTGTCTTGGGCCTATGAAACAAATTGGGGCTGTTAAAATACTGAAGAAATTAATTATTTGAGTTCATTATTATTGAGGTTCTGCACTTAAAGATAACACTGATGTCATGGAGATAATGTGTGTCCTGTGCATGTTTAATAGTATCTGTGTCCTGCAGCTACTTCCTGTTCCACTGTTTATTACCCATCAGGCACTGCCTTATCAGATCTCAGGCAGGTGAAGTTCTGATCTCTTGCAGTGAAATCGCACACGCATGTTTTGTGGAAGGGACTACAGAACTGAGTAAGCAAACTCTAAAAGCCTTATGCTAGAAATCTTAAGGGAAGGGAGCAGTTTTGATTTGTTTTTTGGTTTTGTTTTTTTTAATTGAGGCTGGGTGTCTTTATCCTGCTATCTGTCTGCAGCATGCACTAGAGCTTCCAGTCTGAGCTGCTTACTGGTACAGTAAGGTGCCAGGCATCATTCCTGAAATTCATTTTTTTCCAGTTAAAAAGCTGGGGAGATTAATATAAAAGGGTGAAAGTAGCTGTCTTTCTGCTGGCATTTCCCCCCAAATAACTGGGCATCTAGTAATTACTTACTGAAAATACCTCTAATAAAAGCAAATGAGAAAGAAAACTCGTAATTAACATAACTTATGTTGCTGTCTGAGCATACAGTACCTGCTGATGTAAAGCACAAAATCCAAAGCTGAAATACTCAGGCTCTTTTCATTCTGTATTTTTTTTAGTTAATGCTTAAATTCTCTTCTGTGACTTTTCTTTTAAAAAAGTAAGGAGATGCTATTTGAAAACAATGTAGATCGGTTAATGCTTGAATTTTGTTCAAGGTTTTAATATTTCAAGTAAACAGTGTCCTTTTGAAGAAGACTAAACTCTGCAGCGGGTGACTTTCCTTAATAGCATTTGTGCATCTATGTCCTGGTTGTCTTGTAGGCATGTAACAGAATAACTGCTGCAGGATAATGAGGGATGGAGAAGTTCTCCCTGTCTTTCCTAGAAGGGCTTAACATAAATGAATATCATTCTGGGAAGTCTGAGAGATTAGAAAATATTAATAAAAGCATTTTTACTTCCATGTCATGTAAGAAAGCCAGGATGTAAATTAATGTGCGTATATTGTTCAGATTGATGGAGTTACTTCTGTATATCTTCCTCTCTCCTCCCCTTCCATCTCAGTGCAGCTGTATGAAACTCCATGAACAATACAAGTCTGGGGATCCTGCCTCTGACTCTGAGGTCTCCAGCTGTAGCTTGCTCTGCCTTTCTGCTCACCAGTACCTGGTGTTCTCTTGGGCAGACCTGCGTGGCATGGGGCAGAAGAGATCAGTGCTTACATGGGAGGCTGAGGATGGCAAGACCAGAACTGCAGTGTTCAGTCTTTTCCTGCCTTCCTGTGTGTTCCTGAACCGGGCACACTTCTGTTTTATTCTTCATCTCCTGCTCTTGCTTTGCAGGAGGTGTGTGGGGTTGTATTTGAAGAGTACCATTGACTTTGTAAAGTTGAGATTTTTCTGGACGTGAAATTTTGAAGTTTCACTTCATCCATTCCCTTCAGCCCTTCCCCCAGGCAGAATTTCCAACTGCTAAGCTGTTTTTGTATCCTGTTCCTCTGTACAAACATCTTGCTTTTTTTAGTCTCAGGAATATTGAGAAATACTGTAAATGCATAATATGCGCTGGAAGGTTGGTGGAAAAGGTGGAGAAGTCAGTCCTCTTTTAGTCTGAGAACTGAGCACCTGACCAGCCAGGCTTTTCATGTGCTGGACTAGATAATTTCTGTTTTCCAGCATCTATAATTTTGGAAACTTTTTTTTATGCTTGTGCAATAATATCCACTTAAGTATCCTAAAGTTTCCATGTGTATTTAACACTGCCTGAATGGGGTCCTTCTGAGGTTCTTTCCCATCGGTGGCTTAGTGTTGAATGGTTTTACGTAGAGAAAATCTTGATAGCCTTGATACCCTCTGTTTACTTAATCAGCATGCCTTCAGTTAAAAACTGTGTCCTGGGTTTAATAGTGCAGAGTATTCTTTCTAGGCCAGTGGTCCAGGAGGGTAGCTTGTCATTTGTTATGCTGAAGGTTATTAACTGTGTTAAGAAGACTAATTGTTTAGCTAGTTTCCTAATCAGGAGGCTTTTGTGGGACTGGTTTTAGATGGTGTTGGTTTCCCGGCAAGTTGCTGGTATTCTTTTTTTCTTTTTTTCCTCTTACTGTTTTTATTTATCTCCTCATTCTGTCTAACTGTGTGCAAAGATCTAGCTGAAGTGGTCCTTCAGTTGCAGGGGGGCACAGATGAATTCTTCATTACTTTGTATGTGCTCAACTTTGAATATCTTTGTGTATTCTTTTAGGAACAGATACACATCCTTTAGGAGTGGTCATATTATCATTTCATAAATTTATTGAGTTCTTTCAATGTAACTTAGTTCTTGGTTTTTTGATTGATGATTCATTTTCACTTAAAATGTTTTCTTTCTGTGCCAAAACACTTCAAAGCCTTTTGTTATTTTGCTTTTTGAAAAAAACTATGAATGGAAGGTATCCTAGATCAGCTTCCTTTTTGATAGTATGAGGAATGAACCTTTTCTAAAATCTCTCTAAGACAGAATCCCTGATTGTCCTTTAAGGCTTTTCCTATACTTTTTCCAATTTGACTTGAATGTGCATGATTTAGACCTGCGTTCAGTATTCCAGATGAAAAAAAATAGCTGTGCTGCTTATTTTGTATTTTTTAAATATTTTTTGTATTTTTTTTTGTCTGTGGGGAATGTATTTGATCTGGAGAACTTAACTAAATGAATATATATTTCTTCCTATAAAAGGCCAGTTAATTGGAGAGGGGGAGTTTATCACAACGGAATAGAATAGCATCATCACTTTGTGAAAGTTATATTTATTACAGTATATAATCAGTATAGAGTGGATTTGAAAATATGTAAACTGTGGTATAACAAATGCTTTAAATGTTGGGATTTAATAAAACTTTATTCACTTATCAAGAAAGATGCCTCTAATGACGTTTTATTTTGTACCAATATTTATTGTAGCAGTACATGATGAATAGTTTTAACACACTAGTTCTATTTACCAACAAAAAGCTACTGACAATAAATCTGATTAGTTTTGGAAAATCTTACACGCATGCTGCTCAGTGAGACATGGTGGAAAGTGGGAAAGGTAAGGCCACTACTAAATTTACCTAGTGCCTACTAAGGGGACAAAGTGCAGGCTGAAGAGATGAGGATGTGATGCTGAGAAAAGAAGCACTGCAAGGGCAGAGAAAGGATACTAAGAGCGTTTTGTTCTGTTTTTTTTTGAAGAAGCAAAAGAAAACAAGAGTGGTTTGTGGTTCTCAATTTTGATACTTAAGCTTTGGTGTAGAGGAAGAGGAGTTGTCTGTTTGAATGGTCTACGTAAGAGATGCTAGAAGTCTTCATGGATGGAGAGGTTCATTGAGGATTTGTATCCATCTTTCTTTGCTTTCGAAATAAGAAAAAAACCCTGTTTTGTAAACTTGGAGAATGAGAGATCCTAGCCTCTGTTCAAGTTTTGTGTGCTGAAGCTATGATTATTTTTTTTCCTATGTTGAGACACATACATGTTATAAAATGTTGAAAGAGCATTAAGGTTGTAAAAATAAATTCTTACTTGATTTAAGAAAGGACAAATTCTTTAGTTCTTCCCTTTTCCCTGTGAGTATGTAAGATGCAACATTATACCATTGCCAGCTGGGCATTAATATGATGTGGTGTGAATGAACTGGCATCCTGAACAGCGTGCAGTTAGTTTGTGTCTGTTGAATCTGCTTCCCAAACTAGCAGACCCACTACCCCGTCTTCTAGGGAGATGCATGGAATTCATTCCCGCTGCGTATTCACAACCATGAGTACACAATATTGGCAGAGCCAGGCATAAATTCATGAGGACAACTGTTTTGCTTTTGTTGCGAGCCCTGATCTGCAAGGAACGGGTAGAGTCATGCACTGACAATAAAAGAATGTTGAATAATTGACGATGAAGGGAAGTCTGTTTACAATGGGCAATGGATGAGGTGAATCAGAGTAAGTACATGGGAAGCTTCCGCCCTCTTCTTGCCCCTGTAATAATACTGTATCAGGAAGTGTATGTGTAAGGAAGGTTATTTACGGTTATGGTCACAGCTTTAAAAGTGTGGCCTTTAAATGGTAACTGTTTCAATGATGATCGCTTTCGTAATTAATATCTTAAAACAATGAAAAGAAATTCTTGTTTCTCTGCCAGAGGTGTCTGACCCTTGAGGTTGGAGCTATCTAAACAGTTGATTCAATGTTCACCATCTCTCAAAACTTAATCTGCCGTAAATGGAGCAAGTGTCTTTTCCATAGGCCTCTTGACATGGTTAGTCTAAATAAGGGGGTTAAAATTCTCTTTCAGAGGGAAACAACAGCAATTTATTCACTCCCCTTTATTTCTAGGGGTAATGGACTTTTAATATGCCTTTTTTCCTAATGCTTTTCTCTGTCTCTTTTTTTTTTTTTTTTTTTTTTTTAAGTATTGCAGAGTTGTGTTGCTGCACCTGGGTTATGGGTTTCACTTAGTCAGGATCACTTTGAAGCACTCGGTTCTGTGTTAATGCTGCAGCTTGTCACAGTGCCCTAGAGTTGAAAACATTCGAAGAATGTGAAACGTCTGCATGGTGTTCTTTAGGGTGAATGATTTCCTTAGGGGATTGATACACACAGTACAATTCTATCGTAGTGCAGCATGCCCAGGAATCAAGATGCAGGTTATAAATTAAAGATCAGCAAAATGTCACTCTAGATTTGAATTAAAAGGAACATGAGCAGATGGTAGATACCTGTGCATCGTCTGCAGCGCTTTACTTGAGGTTTAACAGCCTGGAGTTACTACAACAACATAATTTCCCATGTAGAATCCCAACCTTTGAGTTATTTTTGTTCCAGAGCAGTTGGGTTGTATTTCTCAGATCTATAAGGGCCTGATTTTGTGGACACCTGGCACATCCATATCTTTGTTTAGTCAAGATTTTTTTCAATTTTCATGGAACTCTTTGTTAAGTAATGTAAAGAATGGGTCCATGTTTGTGGGATCAGGACTTACATAGCTTCCCCTATGCAATGCTTTGCAGACCCTTGCAGTTCTTGTTTCCTTGCCAGCTCAGGGCTGTATCTTCTCCCATCTATTGTTACATGTCCACCACACAGACAGTTTCACTTGTCCACTGTTGGCAGTTTTGGATTGTTTTGTGCATTTAAGACATTTTCCACAACTTTATTGTAGGCTTTCTGTGAAGAAATGCCTTTGTCATTGCAGTTGCAACACACTAGTCTTTCTCCTCCTTGGAGTTTGTAGTCTTCAGATGTTTATAGAGTGTTATCTCAGTTGCTCCATTTAATGGAAGTCTAGGCATGTTTACTCAGCAATTTCATCCTCTAGTTTTCAGGAGTGGTTTTTTTCCTTTGTACTATTGTTCTTTTGTCCTGTGACACACTGCACTGTCTCTTTTTTGCTGTCTTGTTGCACTAAGAGTATGATCTTGATTGGCAGTTGTGTCCAATTGTTGGCCAGGCATCTTGGTACTTGCAGCTTTATGGTTATACATGCCTGCTGTATTTCACTTTTTCTATTCTTTTGTCTTTACCGGTAGCTGTAGACACTACTGTAACAACACTGTTCAGCATGAATAGAAAGAAGTGGTTTCATGGGAAGGTTCTTCAAAACTATGTGTGATCTGTTGGTTCCTACTTAACCTTTGGGCAGATTTCCCCAGGTGGTGGATGGCTCTTGTGTAGTGGAGGTCACCTGAGGTTATATGGTGGCCTACATCTTTCTTACTTTTCTAATGTTGTCACTTTTGTTTCATGGAATCAATTTCCTAATTACTATGCTTCATTCTAAATATGGGTCAGGCCGAGGCTCACCTTTTCAAGAAGGTGGCCAGTGTCCTTCAACAGATTTTAATTTACACTACTGAAGGGTGTCGCTTTCATTTGGACTAGTGTAATGTCTAATGAATCATGGCAGTTGTTTGCTTGACTCCTGACTTATTTTCTGACAGGCATGGAGAACTAACCAATTATAATTGCTGACTTGGGATGTTACTTCATAAATCCCTACTGAGTTTTTATTGAAGGTTTTAGGTTTGGGGGTTTTTTTGTATGTGTGCGCTCAGTAATGAATCTAATAAAACACAAATGCAATGTCCTACAACATGAAGACAACCAACCAACTATTCAGTGGTGTGTGGAGGACGAAAGTAGTGCTGGTGACAGAGATGCCAAAGATATATGAGAAATGTAAGATGTTAAAAAATTATAAGTTAAAGGTTCTTAAAGGCATAGGACCATGCACTTAAAAAAATAAAATATTCTTTTTTCCTTGTTTTTGACAAGCAAAAGAAGTACTGCTATGGGTCATAGTACTTCAAATCTTACTAAGATCATAGGCTCACTTGAGACTAATCCCATGCTCTTGCAGTTAAGGTATTTTTCTTATGGCTAGGAAATGCATATTCTTATTCTTCATTTAGCTGCTTCTTGTTTGGGGTTCACGGGTTGGGTGTGCTTAGCTGCAAAAGTATTGAAAGTAGGACTTTCTCCAAAAATTACTAATCTTTAGTGACTTACATAAATGTATGCAGTTTGCTAGACTAATCTATCAAACAGTTTTATACCTACTAGAAATTGGGCTTTGAAACCTGCATGTGTCAGTGCTCTGGAGCATTTAGAATGTGGTATTTGTTCCTCAGGAGCTCCCAGCTGGCTTTTGCTTCTAGACTTGAGCATGACATTAAGTTGTTAAGGGTTAAAAACGGTTGTGTTTTTCAATAGTTTAGTAAGTTGAAGCATTGAGTGCAAAGCATTGACGCTCATGGTATCTCCCCTAATTAATTCCTCATCATTTGCACTGGTGTAAGGATCTGCAACATGTATCACTGTAGAAAGATGGTACTGTTGTTAAAAGTGGAGAATGCATGTGGCATATTTTGGTGTAGTAGCGAATCCTGTTGAGTGTTTGGCAGAGAGATGTATTGTAGTCCTTTGGTGTGTTGTGCTGAGGTGGGCTATATGTAGCTAGTGGAGGGCCATTCACCATCAGTTATTTTAACACCACTTTACCTTCTATTGTGGACAACCCACAGATGTTGTATAGACTGTTCTCCATGTCTTTCAAGGCAGAAAAGATTCTATTGTCTACTTTTTTATTTTTTTGTACAGAGTATACCCCAGAGGAGTTTTGGGATTGATTATGACTGTGGCTGCTTTGTCAAGGATGGGGAACCTTTCCGTTACATCTCAGGTAGCATTCACTACTCACGAGTGCCCCGGTATTACTGGAAAGACCGCTTGTTGAAGATGAAAATGGCAGGACTTGATGCCATTCAAACGTAAGTAGCTGTTGACTTTCAAAGTGATTTGATGTATGAGAGGTAGTTAAGTGTAATGCTAACATTGGTTTATTAATTTTTAAGTAATAGGTGAGAAAGCTCCAGAGAAGTGAATGGTAGTACAGGATGACCTCTAACACTGTAAACTGGGACAACTGGGCAGGTTATAGCTAACAGTCCACTTCCCTGCTGATAGGCAACAGCTCTTGCTTCACGGCCAGGAGTACAAATATGACCTAAAATAAATTGTTGGACTGTGAACTTTGGCAACTACAGAACAGTTGTATGTGCTCTGCCTCTGCCAAGGGCATTGTATTCTCTGATCAAAAAGCAGATGAGGTGAGAGGGGACAGTAACTTCTTAATACAGCCTGGGTTGTATTGCCCTGATGCTTTTAAAATATTGGCAAAGGCTGCAGTAATATTTAAAACTATTTCACCAGGAGAGTTTAAATTTAGAAAAATGGTGGGGAAGTAGGTGTACTTTTTAAAAAAAAAAAAAAAAAAAAAAAAAAAAAGAAGACAGTTTAACCAGCTTTCAGTTGGGCGTACCAAACTTTTAGTCCATCTTTCTTGTCTTTCCTACCTGGTTGTGTACTTATTACAACAGGTGAAGCACAGATTGAAAAAAATGCAGCTTACTCTTGTTTTTGCCAAAGCTTCCTTGACAAGGCAAGAGGAATGGTAAAAAAGTGGTAGAATGGTAGAAAAGTTGAGGAGGAACTTCTTTACTTTGAGGGTGGCAGAGCACTGGAACAGGCTGCCCAGAGAGGTGGTGGAGTCTCCGTCTCTGGAGACATTCAAAACCCGCCTGGACGCGTTCCTGTGCGGCCTGCTCTAGGTGACCCTGCTCTGGCAGGGGGTTGGACTAGATGATCTCCAGAGGTCCCTTCCAACCCTATGATTCGATGAAAAGTGTAAGGCACAGTCTTTTCAAGCAGTGGTTGTAAGTCCCAGACATTTTTGTTTTTCTTTCCTAAATCATTATGACTGCCAGGCAATGTTGGTTCTGGCAGTGCAGCGCTTGTATAACAGGGTGCTTTCCTCAGTGGGAGTGTTGCATCATCTCTTCTTCCCCTCCCTTGAAATCTGTATTATGTTTGACCTGCAAGTTGCAGGGTTGCCCTGTACACTCGAGGATGTGATTAGTAAGGGTTAGTATGTGAAGAACAGGTGGCAGGGAAAGAAGAAAGAAAAGAAGTTGTTTTTTTTTTTTTTTTTTCCCAAATTTAGGGTTCTCTGTTTTTTTGGATGTCTTAAAACCCGTCCTCGTGTTGTGATGTGGTGACTTTTTGGTGGGTGGTTTTTGTTGCTTTCTAATAAACCAAGCAAGTTCTGTCTTCCCTCATTTAAGAATAAGGGGATTAAGTAACATCTGCTCAGGACAGAGTTGCTGGAATTGCCCATGTAATTATTTTTTGCTGCAATAAAAGTAATCTCAAATGGACCTGAAAATTATACCTATTGATGTCTGTCTTGAAGATGAGCCTGGGTCCTGGTGGTGGCTCTGTGACTCCTATGATTCGTAGTGTCTCATACTTCCCTTATGTCTCTTGATTTATTTTCCTCCTCCTCCCAACACCTATATATCTTCAGTGCCCTCTGAAGGGCTGAAAATTTCCAGCTTTTTCAAGCAGTCCCTTCCTTTTTGATTTGAAATTGCCTGTTTATGTATCTGCTGCATCACTGGTCTTTTGAGACAAGAATCTTTTCTTTCTCATTCCCCCCATCACTGTTGTTTAATGTCAAAATTGCTGCAGGGCTGGAGTTGTTTTCTGGGGTTTTTTTTTGTTTGGTTTTTTTTTTTTTCCCCCTGTTGCTTCCTCCTTCTTCCTTTGTGATCTCCCACTAACAAAGTTTTTTTTTCCCCTCTTTATTTTCTTTTTTTTTTCCCCCCACTTGTTGAGATCTATTACTCTGCTTTACTGTTCTCTCTGTGTTGAGGTCTCTTACTCTGTGCTTTAATGTTCTGCATTAGTGTCTTTCTGCTGTGCAGGAAGGAGTGGAGATTGTCTCGCGTTGCTGGTGTTAACTGGTCTGTGTTGGTCTTGGGAGAGCTGAATTGTTTCTGTTTCAGCACAGAAGGTATGGTACAGATAGCAAGTGTTGCCATGTGGTTATGTGACCTATGGCCTTAGGTGTTGTTGCTGGATCAGTGATGACAGGTAACAGGTTTTTTGCAACCTCCTTTTCTTTTAGTAGAGCAGACTGGGATTCTTTAACTTTCTCCCCCATCATTGCTTACCTTTGGATTTTTTCCGCTATGGTGAAAGATAGCTCCTAAATGTGTATCTTGTAAGCAGAAAGTGCCCTTGTGCCTTGCATTTTCTACAAGAATGAAATCCATGCGTCTTTCCATTTGACACTGCTCTCTCTCTCTCTCTCTCTCTCTCAATGCTAAAAAATAAAAACAAACCACCCACAAAAACCCTTTTGTTTTTCTTTGGAGTTTGCAGATAATCAAGCCTTACTGCTCTTGATTATTTGAGAAAAAGCAATAAATTTTCATGTTACCCCAAATAACTCTGTGGTGATTTTTGCGTGGTTTTGGTAAAAATGGAAATTGGTCTAGATGGTTATTTAGTCATGTTTTTGTTTTCTCTTCTTCTGTCTACTCTTTCCTGGATCAGTAGAACTATTAGCAAGGAACTGAGGTACCAGTTGTGTGAAGTCATTTTGGAATGGGCAGCAGTACTGCCAGACCTTCTGGCAGAATGTGAGAGTTGAGCTCTGAACCTTTGGGCCACTAGTGAAGACTGTGATTCTGCTGCTTGGCGTTTTTCACCACGAGACAGGGAGGGGTCTTGCCGTAATTTGAAATATAGGAGCCTGCCTTGTTCATATCAAGATGCTCCCAGTGAGGCTTACCACTTCAAGGGAAACAGGATCCTTTTATTACAGGATGGTCCTCATAAATACCTTGTGGGCAAAGCAAGCCAGACCTGCTCTCCTTCCTGTTCTCTGCAACCTCATTTCCAAAAGATTCCCTATGCCTTGATGCATCGTTCAACTAATAACTGAGTCAGCAGCTCATCTGGGACTTTTGAATGGGTGAAGTCAGTTAATGTGTATATAACCATCTGCACCTGGAAACATCTTAAGCAATAACGGAATATAAGAAAACAGGTGACAAGAAGCTTGACCTTACATTAGAGCTTAAAATATAAAGGCCCGAACATTCCAGATAGCCGGTTGAAATTTGATGTTGTGGTTGGTGTGACATCCCAGAAGATGGTGGAGGCGTACCTAGGAGCTCCACTCCTGACCTCTGCAGGTAGCAAGTAGAGGTATCTGGTCACACAAAGGTAACTATGCTTGTTTTCAGTTCCTGAACTGTGTCTACCAAACAGAAACAAATGCTATCAAAGACACATGAGAAGGACTGAAAGTTCGTGGTTTGTTTTGGGTTTTTTGGTATGGCGGAGATAAATAAGTAACCACTAGATGGGGCTAAATATTTACAGGATTGCAGATTGGTGGAGAAGCTTCCTGGAAGAATCGTCAACCTTACAGGCTCATAGAGAGTAAGAAGAATGATGAGTATTTTATTTGTTTTCCTGTAGTTGATTAATGAGCAGAAAACTGTAAACCAGTAGAAACTCCCTCTAAGAAAGAGCTGCTTTTTAGAGTATCTATTAATTAAACAATAAGCACAATTTACTTTTTCTAAAGACTCATAAATGTGTAATAAAACTAGCATGTAGAAATGGTGCTTTAATGTTTATTAAATTAGTACAAGCTATTGAATGTTACACTATTTTATGGTTTGAAGACGCCACAACAATTTATTGTCATTTATTCTACCACTGGATGACCCCTCCCCATGCAGGGAAGGGGAATCAGGGGAAAAAACAAAGAAACCCGAGAGCTGAAATATAAACAGATTTAATAGGACAAGACTAAATAATTAACACTAATAATACTAAAGAACCAGTATTGATCCCAATAACAATATAAAATATACAAGGATCATACTCAGCCAATTCTATCAGTAGGAAGCTGTGCACTCCCAGCAGTGGACAGCAAATTGTCGGACACTGTGAGTGCTACGGCTTCGGGAGGAAGGGAAGGGCTCAGGGGTCTGGCACTGGGGCGAGGAGTTTTCAGGATCGCAGCCATCATGGAAGAGGGAAGAATCCTCAGCAAACTTTCTACTTTATATCAAATGTGACATTGGTGGTATGAAATAATCCTGTTGGCCAGCTTGGGTCAAGTGCCTGAGTCTTGCTGCTTCTCATCCCTGCACCTGGCTAGGCTCAAAAACACTGAGACTTCGAAACCTGCATATCATAGCTGGCTATAAAGTAAGTATTTTTACAGATTCAGACACTAGAGTCTTCTAAAAATGCAGTTTTCCCTAGCATTAGAAGATAAATTAATCCTGTGTTGCTCAAACCGGGACACACTATTAAAAAAAACTCAACCCTGGTATTACAGAGTATTATCTTGTATATTAAGGTAGTTAACGTGGGTTTTTTTGCCTGTCAACATCTCTCTGAAATAGTAGAGGAAAAATGAATTTTAAAGAAAAGGAGGGTTTGGGATAAAGCTTAGAAATTGCGTGTAAATGGACAGTAAATTACCTATGAAAAATACCAAGATGTAGTGAAGCTATGCAGGGTGAAAATTAGAAGGGCCAAAGCTCAAGCTCTGCTCTCAAGCAGAACTCATCTTGGCCACCACGGTTAAGGATAACAAGAAGAGGTTCTTTCAGTATATCAATAGAAAAAGGAAGATTAGGGAAAATGTAGGCCCACTAACAAATGAGATGGGCACCTTAGTGGTGGAAGACACAGAGAAGGCAGAGCTACTGAATGCCTTCTTTGATTCAGTCTTCACTGCTAAAGCTGTCCCTCATGAATCCCAGGCCCTGGAGGCAAGGGGGAAGGTCTGGAGAGAGGAAGAGTTTTCCCCAGTAGAGCAAGATTGGGTTAGAGACCACTTGGCCAAACTGGACATCCATAAGTCCATGGGCCCTGACGAGATGCACCCGCGAGTGGTGAGAGAGCTGGCAGATGTTATTGCTTGGCCACTCTCCATCATCTTTGAAAGGTCATGGAGGACAGGAGAGGTGCCTGAGGGCTGGAGGAAGGCCAATATCGCTCCAGTCTTCAAAAAGGGCAGGAAGGAGGACCCAGGGAACTACAGACCGGTTAATCTCACCTCCCTCCCTGGGAAGGTAATGGAGCAACTCGTTCTGGATGTCATATCCAAGCATGTTCAAGTGCAGGAAGTTATTGGAAGTGGTCAACATGGATTTACCAAGGGTAAATCATGCTTGGCCAATCTCATAGCCTTCTATGATGTTATACCTGGTTGGCTGGATGAGGGCAGAGCAGCAGATGTCATCTACCTTGACTTCAGCAAGGCTTTTGACACTGTCTCTCATAACATCCTCCTTAGGAAACTGAGGAAGTGTGGACTAGACAAGGGGACAGTCAGGTGGATCGGGAGCTGGCTGTGTGACAGGACTCAGAGGGCTGTGATTAATGGAGCAGGGTCGAGTTGGAAGCCTGTAACCAGTGGTGTCCTCCAGGGGTCAATACTTGGACCAGTATTGTTTAACATATTCATCAACGACCTGGACGAGGGAAGAGAGTGTATGCTCAGCAAGTTCACTGATGATACCAAACTGGGTGGGGTGGCTGACACCCCAGAGGGCTGTGCTGCCATCCAGTGTGACCTAAACAGGGTGGAGAGCTGGGCAGAGAAGAACCTAATGAGGCTGAACAAGGACAAGTGTAGGGTCCTGCACCTGGGGAGGAAGAATGTCAGGCACCAGTATAGGTTAGGGGTGGACCTGCTGGAAGACAGCTCTGAAGAAAAGGATCTGAGGGGTCTTGGTAGACAGTAAATTATCCATGAGCAAGCAATGTGCCCCTGTTGCCAAGAAGGCCAATGGAATTCTGGGCTGCATAGGGAAGAGTGTGGCCAGGAGGTCAAGGGAGGTCATTCTCCCCCTCTACTCTGCACTGGTGAGGCCACAACTGGGATACTGTGTCCAGTTCTGGGCTCCCCAGTTCAAGAGAGACAGGGAACTACTGGAGAGAGTCCAGCGTAGGGCAACAAAGATGATTGAGGGATTGGAGCACCTCCCTTATGAGGAAAGGCTGAAAGAGCTGGGACTCTTTAGCCTGGAGAAGAGAAGGCTGAGGGGAGACCTTATTAATGTTTACAAGTATCTAAAGGGTGGGTTTAAGGAGGGTGGAGCCAGACTCTTCTCAGTGGTTCCCAGTAACAGGACAAGGGGTAACGGGCACAAGCTGGAACACAGGAAGTTCTGAACAAATATGAGAAAAAACTTCTTTACAGTGAGGGTGACAGAGCACTGAACAGGCTGCCCAGGGAGGCTGTGGAGTCCCCTTCTCTGGAGATTTTCAAGACCCGCCTGGATGCAGTCCTGAGTAATGTGCTCTAGGCAATCCTGCTTTGGCAGGGGAGTTGGACTAGATGATCTCTGGAGGTCCCTTCCAACTCTGAAATTCTGTGATTCTGTGAAATGCTATTACTCAAATACAGAAAAAATATCACATTTCAAGTTTGAAAAAGGAATGTGGCATTCCTTTATAAATTCATTATTCTGTAGTTAAAGCAGTATGACATTAACAGCTGATTATAAATTTGTACAATGGTATATAGGAATTATACTTGTGAATAATAACAATTTCAAAGTAAAATGATTTAATTTGAGGCCATTGTGAGCTGTAGAAAAGATATTAGGGGATTAAAGTGTATTAGTAACAATTTTTAGACCAGTATTTAAAATACACTTATATCATGATTCATTCTGTAAGAAAGCATTTCACATAAAATTTTTTTCTTCACTTTCTTCCCTTCTCTGCGAAAACTTGCTTTTTTTTTTCCACAGCCATGTGGGGAAGCATGGGTCATAAATTAGATCTGTTTCTGGAAGAATTTTTCTGTCTTGAGTGTAAGGGAGCTGGAGAAACCCTTTTGTCCTCACCTCAGACAGTATTAAGCATATTTAGATCTTCAGACTTGGTTCTAGAACAAATTCATAAAACTCTCTAATGAGTATATTTTCATAAGTAACAGGTTACGAGGTGTAGTTAAATTGCAGCTAAGAATGCTTGTCTCATATTAACCTGTCGTTTACTTACCGGTTATAAATAACTTGTTCAGTAGCCTAAAGAGAAAGGAGTATTAGCATTTGTTGCTGAGTATAAGCAGTTTCTGTAGTAGTATTTTAGGCAGTGAGAAACTGTTATGAAGTTAATCCAGTCATCTTTATTTAGCTCAAACAGGTGCAGCTGCCTGCTAGAAGCATTTTTCAGTGAATGAGTTGCTACATCAACATGCCTTTTAATTCCTCCCAGAAAGAGCTTTGTCTCTTACTGCAGTGTCATGTTGGTGATTCATAGTCAGATGGTACTTTTCAGTGGAACCTGCAGATCCTTTTCCTATTAATACCACTTCCATATGTTGTCTTTCTCATTTTGTATTTTTTTGCCTTTTCCTGTGCTAGAGAGAATTAAAATGTGGTAACTCTTAATTCCTTGTTGATATCAGACCATGTTGTTCATTAGTTTTTTCGTTTTTCCTAATCTTTTAGGCAAGTTTTCCTGTGAACAAATGGAGTTAGGTTTATCTGTCCTTGACAAATTCATAGTCACATTATATATATAACTTAGAAGAATTCTGTATTTCTAAGCAGTAGTTTTGAAAATAATTTAGCTATTATGGTTTAGAGCAAACTAAAATTATTCTGCAGTGATAATCTGGATAATGGTACATGGAAAAGGGAAAGCAAGCACAATACGATACTCTGGTATTGGCTTCTCTGAGGTAGGTTGGCAATTTGTTTTAAATAGTTTTCTGTTTTCTCTACTTTGATCTTAAATCATAGATGTCAGCAATCAACTTGCTCATCTGCAAATTTAGGCAAAGCACACACAACTAAATTAATGTTGGGTATATTTTTCACATGATTCATATATTCATTACATGCGCATTTAGTTTGTTCTACAAGTGAGTTAATTGGGTGCTTTGGAAACAATTAGAGCAGGGTGACAAATAAAATATACTACATAGAGGGAAAAGTCTGCATTTTGATGTCTGAGTGTGTCGACTCCATCCTGGCATACAAACTTTAAGCTTTATCTTTTCAAACAGAGAATTAAGGGTTTGACATTTGTGAGGCTATAATATAAACTAATGATGCTGAAAGATCATAATTTTTGTATTTTTTGTTCATGTGCATGTATTTCTGAGTGTGGCCATTCCAGTAGTGTGCTCGTGTGAGGGTTCCTGTTTTTCTTGCTAATTGAAAGCAGTGCTTTCTGCACTTTCTTTCCCTCTTGGGTAATTCTTACAAAATTAACTCTGGAAAATAGAAACAAACCCAGACAGTAAGAAAAGTGTTGCCTGACAGGGTCTTTGCTTGACTAATCACAGTTTTGATTTTACAAATTTTTCTCAAATTTGTTTTCTCTGGAACATTGGCAACAGTTCTCTTAGGGGGATTACAAACCTGTGTGCAAAAGGGTAATGCATGGAGAATGAGTTTCCCAATTCTCTTCCATCCTTGCTCAGGCTGTACCCATCCCTAATTTTAATGTCTGTCTGTGCTACAACTGCCACTTAGCACCAGGCCAAAACTCACATGGTTGTCACGCAAGGGCCATAAGCTACAATATAACGTGTAGTAGTCGGTAGATAATGTGTTTCTTTGTTGTCTTGCAACCAAGCGTATTTTTATCTTCTGAGAGGTGTTCTATGGTGAGGTTGTGGTTTCCTAAGTCCTGGAAGTAGAAGAGAGGTGTTCTCAAATGGTTATCTGCTTGTTTGGCAGCTTTATTACTTGATTGCAATGAAGTTTTACTTTGTCCAGGCTCCTGGGCACCTTAACATCCTCTAACTCGTCTGTTTTTTCTCATGCTGGTTTTTCAGAACCAGCATTGCTTCTGGTCAATGAAAACTTTCAGGACCTAGATGCAATATCATTTGAGGCTTAAACATTTTTAAATTTTTTGTAGTGGCAGCAGCATGGACCTGTCAGCCTAGTTGCTGTTCCCTGTGCAAGCTGTGTGATGCATTTGCAAAAGGGTCATGTGCTGTTTTGGGCAAGCTTGTTCTTGACCACCTCCTTTGTGTGTGGTTTACAGTATTCATCTCTTCACAAACCTCCCACCACTATAGATACCACTGGCAACTAACTCGCTAATGTCAAAACTGTTAACTGCTTAATTTCTGGAACAGACATGGTTTCTAAATGGCATTACCAAAACCTGTTCTTGAATTATATGGACTCCTGCAGGCATATTGCAAAGTTTAGTATTAATTTTAACGCCTTCTACCACATGAAGTACCTCAAAGAAGAAAGACCCTAGAGTTACTCTTCTCTTTTACTGAAGACCAGTTCAGCATTACAGATCTCTGGTGCATGTAGCGCAAACAGTTGTTATTCAGAGTTCTGGTTTAGTCTCAGTTTTCTAATGGAAGGTGACCTTCTCTCTTTATAGGTATGTGCCATGGAACTACCACGAACCCCAGCTGGGCGTGTATGATTTTTCTGGTGACAAAGATCTAGAGTATTTCTTGCAGCTTGCTAACGACACTGGTTTGCTGGTTATCCTGCGAGCTGGACCTTACATCTGTGCAGAATGGGACATGGTACAGCCTTTTGTAACAGTTATCTCATTTCTAGGGTAAATCTAATGCAAATGTTTGTCTTAAAGTAGACAAACATACTTGGTGTATGCTTGGACAAGACTCCTGGTTTAGTGTATTAAAATCCATGCATCTGAAGTGACTTATTACAATACAAGCTTACTTTGTATTTGTATTTCATTGGGAATAATTACTTGTAGAAAATCAGTCTTCAGGTCTCAGTATATGGTTTGATAAAAGGCTGAATTCTTACATTTCCTAGAAATGGTTGCTGAAGTGGTTCCCTTTCTTTTCCCAGGGAGGTCTTCCTGCATGGCTGTTGGAGAAGAAATCTATTGTTCTCAGATCTTCTGATTCAGGTAGAGGCATCAAAAAGGACTAGCAAAAATACACTTCAGCAAGGTGATTTGCTGTTTGAGGCCATTACTAGATAATTCATATTTCAGCTTAAGTTATTTTGTGAGTAAAATCTTCAGTAGTTTTAATAACAAGTGGGCATTCAAGAAGTATATAGAACAAACAAAGTAGGGTGGAAAGTTTCCAAGGTATTGGCAAGTTTCATGAAAACTGGTGCCAAGAGGGAAATCACTGTCACCACTGAGGAAAAAGCAGGTGAGCTCTCAGCTTTGAGTTTTTTGATTTTGCAGTGGCCGTCTGGCTACTCATTGTTGCAGTCCTTTCTGGCTGGTCAGTGTGCATGTAATTCCAGAACTAGTTACAGCATTCTTATGTGCTACCTTGTCATGGACCAGACATGGAGGGATGAGATGAGACAGGAGATTAATGTGGTTATTGGAGTCTGTATTAGGGGACAAAGATACATGTCTGACTTCAGTTCTGCTCGTTGTGGGATAAATTATCTATTTGGGATAAATTATCTGTTAAAAAATAGTAAATATAGCAATATTCAAATTTGTTTTCCTGTTGAAATGTATTAGGACAACCTGTGTGAGACATATTGAAGTCTCTCTGGCGATTTTCAAAGTTCGTTGGTATTTAAATGTTTTATTATTTAGTAAACTGTACTGGAAGCTGACATTTATGAACAAGCATAAGAGCACATTGGTTCATTAAATGCTGTTCTGTTATACTCTACGTACTTAGTACACTAGGTAAAATCTACCCGTATGTACCTTAAAACAAAACCTAGAAAAAAAGCAGAAAAGTTGTGAAACATTTATACTTTGTGTATCACAGATTACCTGGCAGCAGTAGAGAAATGGATGGGTGTCCTTTTGCCAAAGATGCGGCCTCACCTCTATCACAATGGAGGTCCAGTCATCATGGTGCAGGTAACTTCCTGAAAATCAAATGAACCCAAGCAGCATGATGCCTACATTGCTCTTGCAGATGCTCCGTTGATGGTGGGTAGTAATGTCACAGGTGTTCCTTAATGGTTTCAGGTAGCTGAAAGATTCTCACAAAATCTGTTATCCTAAAGAACACTGTTCCCAGAATTCAGAGAGCGCTCATCTGCACCATCAAAGTTGTTTCCCACAACTATAGAAAGCAATAGAGGAAACTTGTGGAGCTTTTTAGAGCTGAGTTTCATACCAGTTCTCACATAAAGTCAAAATACATTACAATTACCTGGAACCCTCTGACATGAAAAAAGGGAATAAGGATACCAGAAGATAGAAGCAAAAGCAGTATGGAGTAAGCCTAAAACTTGTGACAAAAACGGCCTCAAAATTTAGGTTTTTTAGTTCTTAGCACCTAACTTAAGCTGTAAATGTTTCAGGACACAATATTGTGTGTTCATGATGAGTAGCTTGTCTCTTAAAGTCCTTCTAAGTGTGCAGTACTCTTAGTATTTGACCATAACAAGAGCTTTGTTTTCTTTTTTTTTTTCTTAAACTCCCTGGTTGGCACAGGATTGGATAGGAGACCCTTCTTATAATATGTCCAAGAACATTGTTCTTGAATAATACATTATGCCAATTAGCAAAACCAGTGGGCAAAATTATTCCTTGGCAGAAATAATATGCTTATAACAGGATTTTCATAAATAACCTTCAGGTGCGCATGGCACTGTATCTGGAGCTTGAAAGTCCATCTCCTTAAGAAAAGGGCAAGATGCATACCTCTCAGTAGTAGCAGGGTTGTCCTCCTCCCCTCAGTCTTTTGGGTCTGTTGCAGGCCTTTGCTCTTCATGTGAGCCCTTTGTAGGTGTCTCTGTTCTGGAAGTCCAGTTTTGCTGCAATTTTTATCATGTCACAACCTGTTCTATGGTTTTATTGTTCTGCCTGAGAGGTGGATCATAGCTCTCAATTTTTCATAAAGACTGTTTTGATCACTTGCCAGGGTAGAGATTTTTATGTGGAGGGTGATTTTGTAGGAAAATTACTTATCTCCACACAATGATTGCTCCACTGTAAGATACAGGTGAGAGGAATGAGTGCCTAGAAGTGTGTCTTCTCTTACTCTTTGGGTCTGAAGTTAAAATGAAATTTTTAGCATTGCTGTCAAAGGAAGGGGGCAGTTGAATTTGGACTTTCCATCTTTCTTATTAGATGCAGACTGAAATTGGCTGCTGCTTTACTGATTTGCTTTTGTTGTGCAGGTAGAGAATGAGTATGGAAGCTACTTTGCTTGCGACTATGACTATCTGCGTTCCCTTCTGAAGCTCTTTCGCCAGCATCTTGGGGATGAGGTAGTGCTGTTCACAACTGATGGTGCAAGCCAGTTATACTTGAGATGTGGAGCTCTTCAGGGTCTTTACGCAACAGTGGACTTTGCTCCAGGTTGGAGACTGCGGTTTGTTACCAAAAAATTCTGTTGTGTATGCATTTGTGGCAGGACAAACTGACTTGACTGCTTGACAAACCTGATGGCTTTGTTTAAATGGGGTAGTAGAATCATAGAATGTCTCAAGTTGGAAAAGACTCATAAGAATTATCGAGTCCAAATCCCTGGCACTTACGTATATTTGATGTAGTCTTAAATGTACAAGAATCACCCACAAGTACCCAGTTAGAGAGTCATAATCAATTCCTTGCATCATGAAATCATGAATAAACAATTTACACTGCTCAAAGGGCATATCTCCAAACAATTAGCAGTAATAGTTGGCATTGATTCCACTGGGGTTTTTAATTTTTTTTTTTTTGCTGAGGTTTTTTTGTTGTTGGATTTGTTTGGTGTTTTTAAGGTCCTCTGTCCCAGAATCCAACCTTCATAGTTCATTTCTTTTTAAGGCAGTGGTTACTGGAAAAAAAATTAGTGCTGAAGTTTATCATTAGAAATGTGCACACTGCTACAGTTTGCTCTGATATAGGCCTGAAGAATGGCTAAGCAACCACAGTGTGTTCAGAAAATGCCCTTTTGATAGAAGAGAGTTAATGACGTAGATGTTCATATACTGCACGGACTTAGCAAAATAGGCTTAAGGCACAAGAAACTCCAAAACAGGTCTTTCCATATTTTTTTTTATGTCTGGCCTCTCTCGTACATTATTCTCTCCACATTCAAAGATGTGTGCTTAGCAGGAATCTGTTTTCTTACATGTAAATTGAAATTGTGAACTCTTTCATGTGTCTCATTTATGACATGGTGAGCTACTCGTGGAAGTCGTTATTTCTAGTCCCTATGGCTTGAGCCACTAGGACTGATTGGTAGTGAAAGTCCTTTTTAGAGATTGCCTGGCAACTGTTCTTCCCCGTAGTCTTGGTACCGCAACCCTAGGCCTAAACTTTCCAATGACCAAGTAGCAATTCTAACACATCTCAGACTTTTTGGTGCCAGGATGTCATTCCTGAGAAGATCTGGTCAGAAGATGTATCTCAAAAGCAAAGACATACATGATTGCATTCATACATGTATGTATATTTTTAAATAAGTTCTAGATACTGAAATCAAAGGTATTGATTCCTGTGTTTTCTGAAGTAACTTTATTTTTTGGATTTTTGCTAGGTGTTGGAAAGAAGGTAAGACAGCTATTTCAATAAAATGAAGGACTGAAAAAGTCATGGATGTAGCAACTCAATTTTACTTCTTTTTGCTTATAGGTGGCAATGTCACAGCAGCATTCTTAGCTCAAAGGAGCAGTGAGCCTACAGGCCCTTTGGTATGTCTTTTCACTTAAATTTCTTGTACCATTCCTTATCCTATAGTGGTTAATAAGAGAGGAGTTGACAACAGTGTGTTGGGCAGTTTTAGGGATGTGTTTACGAAGACATAATTTCCAAGTCAGTTAGAAAAAGTGAACAGAGGAGCTTCTGTGTGTATTTGTCAAATCCATATTAACTGTTACTCTGCAAATACTATTTTAGTCTCAAAAGGTATTGATTTTGTTTTAGTATTTTTCCTTGCCAAGATAAATGTTTACAAAGCAGCGGAAACAGTAAGTATGATTAGACGAGTTAGTGAGGTATGTGTGTGGGTGGAAGTTAAAAGCAAAATTAAAAGGGCAGGTTAGAAGTTGCTTCCTGTTTTCAGCTACCCTGGAGGTTTTACACAAGCTATAATGGGATGTGAGATCACTGGTCGCCATTTTGACAAAGGGAGAAGGCCCATTGAGGGTACAGGATTATCTCTGCTTTGAAAATGTTCAGGATGCAGTTTGAGCATTTGAAAGACTTATTTTCCATTACATCTAGCCTACATATGCTATTCTGAAGAGTTTGTATTGGCTCCATCATTCGAATGCTGAGCATCTGGAATACGTTCGTTTTGACAGGTTCCAAGGAAATCCATGCTCTTTGGTACTTAAGCAATTATTTTCAAAGTGTCCTTATAAAATTATTGAAACAATCCTTTAATTTCTTTGACCACTTATCTGCTGAAAATGACTGACCTAGTGTATACATTGCTGTATTTATAGTAGTCTAAAAACGGCTCAAATGAGTCAAGGTGCCTTTTTTCCTTCCCCGGTTACAGTTAGTAAGCTTAAATCACATTGTATTCTGTTCTTGTTCCCTCTTTGTATTTTCCCTTCCTCTTTTTCCGTTCCTCCTTTCAGGTTAATTCTGAGTTTTATACTGGATGGTTGGATCACTGGGGGCACCGTCATTCTGTTGTGCCCGCACAAACTGTAGCTAAAACACTTAATGAAATCCTGGCACGTGGTGCTAACGTTAACCTGTAAGTGTGTGTTCAGTAGAGGTTAATTTTGGGGGTATTTTTTTTTTCCCAATTCAGCAATACCTGATTTAAGCAGACGGCTTTTTTCCTTTTTAGGTACATGTTTATAGGTGGGACTAACTTTGCCTATTGGAATGGTAAGAAATTATTTAAACAATACTAATAATGTAGGAGAGCTGTTTATGAATTAGGTAGTAATGTATTCTGTGAAAGAATAAGCTTTGCCTGCTTTCACATGGCAAAAGATGACTGCGCTAGCTGTTCTTTGTGTATTGCCAGCGTGTTGTACTAAACCCACATGCTGTTTATCTTTGCAAAGGCTGCTTCTGCTTCACTCAGTCCTGTGAAATGGTTGAAATGTGGATAATTTTTTTTCTCTTCAAAATATTTCTGAAGACTGTATAACAGAGCAGTGTGAGGTCAGAAGGATGTTGTCCTCCATCAGGAATAGTTTCTCTATGCCAAATCCCAAGGTCTACATTGAATCTAAAAACATAGCAGAGTCTGTCTGTGATTTGAAAGAATTCTAAAAGTTGATACTTTGAAAGAATTCTGAAAGCTGATACTACCCAACTCTTTCACTGTTTCCATTGCTTTTTTTCTTTTTCCCCCCCTCCCTTAGGTGCTAATATGCCCTATATGCCACAGCCCACTAGTTATGACTATGATGCTCCACTGAGTGAAGCGGGGGATCTCACAGAAAAATATTTTGCCTTGAGGGAAGTCATTGGTATGGTGAGTGTCCCTAGAACATGTTTAGCATGGGTCTTTGAAACATCCCTGGTGTACTGCAAACTGTCTTGCTCTTATGTTGGTATAAGTTGCTTCTTCTGAATTTACTATTTTCTGCAGGTAGGGGAAGTGAAGTAGAACAACGCGATTAGGCCAACCTGACTGGTTGTTGTTACAAAAGGGGAAAGATCTGGCACACCTCTGGCTATCCTTTCTGTCCCGATGGCTCCCTCCTTCCTGTCAGAGTTGGGGATACAGGTGCAGGTCTGACAACGAAGTGATTCAGCTCTGCTTTTTTGCTGCATTTGTTTTCTTTTCAACTCAAGGTTGGTCAGCTGAATTGTCTGGCTCAATGAGATGAGAGTCAGTGCTGGCACAAGGGGAGCAGAGGGAGGCAGGAAGGGTTTGTCTGGCAGTAGAGATGGAGGAGCAGTGAACAGAGGTTTTCCCTTGCAGTGTCGATCAGCCATTCAGTCTGCTCAGGCTCATCACTCAATGGCAGACTGATGTGCGCTACAACTTCAGAGGGCTGGAGCACATCTGCTGTGAAGACAGGCTGAGAGACTGGGGGTTGTTCAGCCTGGAGAAGAGAAGGCTCCAGGGAAACCTTATAGTGGCCTTCCAGTACCTGAAGGGGGCCCACAGGAAAGATGAGGGAGTGTAATGATAGGATGAGGGGTAACGGTTTTAAACTGAAAGAGGGGAAATTTAGATTAGATGTTAGGAAGAAGTTCTTTACTGTGAGGGTGGTGAGACACTGGAACAGTGAGACTCTTGCCCAGCGAAGTTGTGGGTGCCCCTTCCCTGGAAGTGTTCAGGTTGGATGGGGCTTTGAGCAACCTCATCTAGTGGAAGGCGTCCCTGCCCACGGCAGGGGGTTTGGAACTAGATGATCTTTAAGGTCCCTTCCAGCCCAAACCATTCTTTGGTTCTATGACTCGTGCTTTGGCTGTCTATATCCCAAGCTCCATGTTATGGTTTTGGGCCTCTGTGAGAAGGAGCGCGCTTATCCAAATGAATATGTCTTGGTTTTGTGATGCCACAAACTGTAGCTAGTGAGCGGGACCAGCTTTGCCTTTGCTGTAAAAATGTACAGGAGTCCTACAAACTGGAGATTGAAGTGAAAGATAGAACGTGTATTTAGATTTTGAATAGCCTTGCATTGGAGGCCATTCAGGTAAGGCTTAAAAACAGATTCCATGGGAATCCCAAGACTTAGGCTTGTACTCTCTGTCCTGTTGCATGCGGGCAACATTCCTATTCACTGAAGACTTTTTTTTTTGATGGGAGTATATCTCCCAAAAGTGTATTACACTTAGGGTTGAGCACGCCTTTATCTCCGTACCTGTGGAAGGCCTGCTGTGGATCATTTTCTTAAATTTTTCCATTATCTCTAAGCTTTCCATTAATGGGATCATTTTGATGGCCTTTCAAGGGGAACTTCCTGTCTTGATACAGCTTTTCTCATAGGAGAAATTCCCGGGTTTGAGTTGTTTTCTTCAAGGCAAGATCCCTATCTGAAATGTAAGTAGTGTTCTAGTAAATGCGAGCACCTTGGTAAGATCTGAAGTGTTCAGTATAACCTAAGGTGTGTTGGGTCATGGTACAGCTTTTTTTGGTGTGGTTTGTTTATCTCTTACCTTCCATATCCATAGGATCTCAGTGAAGTTTTCCTGTCTCTGCTTTGGGTTCTAAACCCTGTAACAGTTTGTCTACTCAGTTGCAGTTTCAGGTGGAGCTGATGAAAGAAAATTAAGTTGCCTGTTAGTTACTTTGTTCAACATGTTGCAGTGCTACAAGGCTAACACATAATCTTCCTTTACTGTTTCCTTCATTTAATAAACGCAATAGGGAGGAAGGATTTCAGTCTACAGTTTCTTTCAATTGCTGACAGCATTTTCTAATTTTTACTATTTGGGCTGAAGTTTCCTGGTTTTGACTTCTCTTGTGTGAATATAGTTTTCTTTAAGCCTGAATACTGTGATTATTTTCAAATACAGAAAGGAAGAAATGAACTTGTTACTGGAAGTATAAATCAGGCTTTCATCAATCCAGAGTTGATATTTGACAGGAGGGCATTGGGAATTATACTGCTGTGGTCTCTTAAAAAAAAAAAAAAACCCACAACAAAAAAGCTAACTAAAAAAAGCCCCATGTCTTGGTGCAGAGGTGAGCTTTTGAGCATGAGTTTTATGCTGGATATACTATGTGTAAGCCCAGAAAATCATGCCTTGTGCTAAAACTTTCAAGCTGAAATCAAAGTAAAACCTCTTAAGAAAAACGCCTTTTCAGCCCCTCACCAAATTTATTTAAAAAAAGAACTAGGAGCTGCCAAAGTAAGCACTCAGAAGTCACCGAATGTGCAGATTAAGATAGCCTTCACAAGGGTGATCATTTGTGCATGTGTATTAAAATGTAGGCTTAGATTGCTTGATCATGTTGCTATGTCATCTGCAGAAGTGTTTTCTCTATAACGTGCACTATTTCAGTGCTATCAAGAATGGACATGTCAGGAGACAAGTAATGGCTGGAAAGGGAGAAGGGGATGATGGCAAGGAGAAAAGAAGCTTGTAGTCTCAGAAAGGAGGAGGCTAGGGTATGGGGCAGAAAGGCACTATCTGGGCTTGCCACTTCTCAAAGGTGTCCAAGAAAGTGGTGGACGTCCTTCACCCCTTCTCTCTGCTGATCTTGGGTGGTTCTTCCTAGAGATATAGGGTAAGAAGTAAACAGAAGTAGCCCGGCAGTCAGAGTGTTTCCTTGTCATGGTTTCCTGTGATTGGTTGGGCAGTTCTCTAGACAAGGACCAGAGAGAGGAGCTAATGATGGGACCTCAGGGCTTCATGGAGCTGTGGAGGACGCTGTGGTCTCAAGGCCTGCTTCTCAAAGAAACCAGCCCAGGCAGTAATGGAGTAGCAGGTGGTGGTGGAGTATAGTAACACTAAAAGGAAAGGCACAAGAAGCTAATAATTCCCATGTGGAAGTGCTGCTAAGGAAGGTTCACGTGGAGGTACTGCCCTACAGACTTGAAAGGGTTAACTCGAGCCCCCATGGACTGGGGAGACGACGGCAGGAGGGTTGTAGAAGACAGTAGCGCAAGCTTTAGACACAGGAGGGCTGCAAGGGCCCTGTGGTTCTTTGGCAGCTCATTTGTTCACTATGCTTTTTACCTATTACCTCGAGTTGAATAGTTATTAAAAATTGTTTGCCATATGTGATCATCAGATGTGTTTTTTCTTAAAAAACCCTTCAACTTAGACTAGATGCAGCTGTAACCCTTTAGCACAGTGAGATTATCTACTTTTAACTAAAGTTCTGCTTTTGTAACTTGTGAAGTGAAAAGTGAGAATTCAGTTAAAGCATATTTGTATTTAAGTTTTTGGTTTTTTTTTTCCTCCTCCCCTTTCTAGTATAAGCAGTTACCAGAAGGTCTTATCCCTCCGACAACACCTAAATTTGCATATGGGAAGGTTCGCTTGCAGAAGGTAAATTAACATCTGTAATACGCTGTGTATCTTTCTGTAATGCTCTATGTTTACTTTTTGCAAAAAATGTTTATGAATGTGTCACTACAGTCTCTAAATACCATAAAAAACAAAGAGGAAAACCTTGAAAGCAAACTTTCAGGAAGGAGGGAGCAGAGCTTGGGAGCTAGTAATCATGCCATGGTGGAAAATGAGAAAGTGTATGTTACCTGGATATAAAAGATAACTTTTACAATATGCAGTATGTGCCTGAAGTTTTACTAAACTGAAATTAATATATTATTAACACAAGAGAATCATAGATGTTTAAGGTAACTCACGTATGAGTAATGTAGCTGGGGGAATACTAGCGTGAGAGCTATGCGCAGAGTGTTTTTGTAGCTGGTAATGCCTCTGAAGTAGAAGCAGCAGGTAGGATACGTATATCTTTTACATACTTCTAGGTGTTTAAGTTTTGGATGTGGGACATTTATCAATAAGACTTCCAGATTTATTGAAAAGTTTCTTAAAAGATTTGTGAAAATCTGTAGCTGATGAGAGAAATTAAGTTAGTTTCCTGACAAGGCAAAAAGCAGGCAGAACTTAGCATGCAGAACCCAGCATTGCTATGTCCTGTCTGACAACAGTGGTGTAACTGGTCAGCACATGAGTAGCTGGGGTTTTCTCCGTAGTACCACCGTTTTAGGACCACGTTTCTGTGAAATGTGATTGAGAACTAGGTGCCTGCAGTGAGCGTAGAGGATGGTTTAAGGGGAGATGGAAAAGACAACAGGTATGAACTTGGCTGCGTTCATTATGCTGGGCACATACAACTTTTTTTGGGGTGGAAGATTACTGCAGTTGGTGTACTGTGTACTGTAATTCATAATGCTTTGATTTTATACTTTGGAGCCACCTTTCCAATCAGCGATATATCTGATCTGTTACACACTGCAGCTGGAGTTCTGTAAAATTTGGTAGTGATAAGGCTTTGCAGGTGTTTTCGTGTAATCCCACTCAAGTGGTGGGCAGAAATACTTCTTGTATAAAAGTGATTCACCAGTGAAGTTGAAACAGATCTATATCATTTTCAAGAACCTTTGAGTATCTCCAGACCTTTTAAGGCAGGAGTTGCTACATGATGTTTCACTGAACTGGCTTATATTTGGTACTGACTAATTATATATTGTTATCAGTACGCCCACCACTTCTTCTGCTATCATGGGTTGCTAGCATTCGGGAGCCTAGCAATCAGATTTTGACTCTATCTTCGCATGGTTCATGGCTCCCAGATAGGGCTGTTCAGTTTCACTAGAATGATGAACTTTATCTTTTACACCTTCAAGAAATGAATGCTGCACGGTGCCTATCCCAGACACTTGCCTTACAAAGGAGGTGTCAGATGACTAAACTTGCTCAAATATCACAGCTTTGACCGGGCCATCACACTGGGAGCCCTATTCCTGCACCTTCTCGCCTTCTACACTTCCTGCTTTTTTGGGGGGAGGTGTTTTACTCTCTACCCAGCAGTTTTAGGAATCCAGATGGCATGCCTAAACTGCCAGGTGTGAGGTTCCTGTCATTGCCCGTACATATACTGCCATCTGCACCGAAAGCCTCTGGAATCGTTTTCTGGGAAGAAGGCTACTTTTTGTTCTGTGAACCCACTGCTTAACTTCAGCAGCAGTTTATTCCTCTGCTTGGTTACCCTGCAACACAGGATGAGCCTCAAATCAAAGAGGCTTTGTACCATCCCAGACAAAGCCATCCCCTCAGCTCCATCATGCCTTCTAGCCCCTGCTGGGACCAGGTCCAGTGCACCTTGTTGTACGGAGAAACCTGAACGTATTTGGGTGAATAGCAGAGAGGGAATAGTCTACATGTAACCGGAGCAGGCTGTTCTCTATTTTTTTTTTTTTTTTTTTCCCCCACAAGGTGTTCTGTGACAATTCAGTCCTTAAGTACCTGATCAGCTGCTTGGGACCTATGCTTGAGGAAAAGAGATCTTTGCCCTTAGCAGTGCTGCCTGTCGTATTCGATGGTGTTTTTGAGGCTTGCAAATAGGTTGCCCCAGATGAAAGTAACTAGGGAACCCAGGCTAGTTGGACAGGGAAAAGAAATAAAGAATAATAATAAAGAAAAACTCCCCTGCTGTTCACTGATCAGGCAGTTGTTCATTTTGAGGTATTGAATTATTTTAAAGAATTCTCCTGGGTGGGGGGAAAAAATATAATTTCTTAAAAGATGCTGGGGATGCTGACATTGCTACAGAAGAGCAGAAAACAGGGAAACAGGCCATGAGGAAAAAATCCTATTTCATAGATACAAAAGAGAAGTGTTGAAGGTGAGGAATGAGGGTGGGCAAAGGCAGAACGGCAATAGATAGACTCAAGAAACGTGAGCAAGATGACAGGGTTTAGGGGTTTAAGATCCAGAATGTGGGGAGCATCCTTTCCAGAGGGAAATGAATGAGTTCTAGTGCCTGCAGTGTCTCTTTGTGGCTGTGCAGGCTTGTGAGCGGGTGGTAGTGGTCACCACTTGGAGGGCCCTGAGGAGTGCTTGGTCACAAGGAAATGCCTGTCCCAGCACTGCAACCTGCAGACTCATAGGTTTTGGAGTTCTGTTCAGTTCTTAGGATGTGGAGAGCTCAAGCAACAGTAAATAGTAGGCAACGCTGATATGATTTGGGTGTAGAAAGGGGTTAAGCAAACAGGGTGCTGCCAGTAGTTGATATCATTCCTGTTGGACCTGTTTTGTTTCTTCCTTTTGGGTGTTTGGTTTTTTTTTTTCATGCTTGATCTTACAGTTTGGTTTTGAAGACCTTGCTCTGGAGGATAAAAAGTATTGCTGTTTTTTATTAGTAGTCATCTGTTGTTTTATGGGTTGAGTTGTTAAAAAATTCTTGATAGCATTTGTACTTTTTAAATTTACTGTTAAGTTTCTGTTGTCATACTGATGACAACAGTCAACAGGACTTCGACTAAGAAGCGGTCAACAGGAACTTGCAGCAAGAGTAGATCTTGTTTTGTTTGTTGTTTTTTTTGTACGCACCACTTAAGAGTGAAAAGCTGAACAAAAATAATCTACTGAAGTTGCAAAGAAACGAGCTTCTGCCAGCCCAGTCCATAAGTGATTCATACGTGGTCGACCTGTATTCAGAGCAGAAGCCCCCTTGGTAGCCGGAGCTTAAAAAAAAAGTCAAACAGGCACATGTACAAGCTGCTAATGCTCAGTTCAGCAAGGCACAAAGCAGCACTCACTGCTAATTAGTAGCTCATTCAGGTGACCGGGTGCGTCTTAATACCGCTTACGCTTATTTCTAATTTCATTATCCTCTTGGGGCCAAGACTATTAATGCTCATAGGATTGTTGTTTGGTTCTAAAATCAACTCTGTCAGTATCTGTACGAAGATACTCATCTCTTGCTTCATGGCTGTTGTACAAGACTCAGCAGTTTATGTTGCTTTAACATTACTGGCTCCCTTGGAGGAGCACAAGATAAGGAATGGAGCACTTACACAGTCCAGAGCATTTAGGGAATCTTACTCTATGGAAGCTGATTGTTATTTTAAGTACAGTGCTTAAACTGAAAACATAAGAGGAAACAGCTTTCATCAAATGTTTGACAGCCATCATTTGACTGACAGACTTCTTTCCAGGGTGAACACACTTAAAAGTAGACTAGTGAGGGTGTCCTGGCCATGTCCCCTCCCAGCTTCTTGTGCACCCCCAGCCTACTTGCTGGTGAGGCAGAGAGAGAAGCAGAAAAGACCGTGATGTTGTCTAAGCGCTGTTCGGCAGTAAGAAAAACATCCCTGTGTTTTCAACGTTGTTTTCAGCACAAATCCAAGACATAGCCCCATAAAGCCACTATGAAGAAATTTAACTCTATCCCAGCTAAAACCAGTAGTATACTGAAGAAATCATTGCGTGTACGTAGATGATTCATGCTGACTTGTCACATACAGGATTTCACACAGTGATGTAAATTTTAATATATAATTTAATATTTCAGCACTACTGAATTTCATGTATGCTCTGCAAAAATACAATAATTCTGTTACCGAAGTAGCCTCAAAGGTTTGTATTGCTGTGGATGCTCTTACAATATACAGTTTTACATGATTTTCAATGCTTTTATTTTTTTACCTTTTTTCACTCAAGCATTTGAAAGTAAATCTGCATTTGAGAAACATTTTGATTGTCTGATGTGTAATTACCACTGAATGGTGACATTACTTCTGGTGAAACAGACTGACGTCTTGCATGAAAAATATGAATGCAGTTGATTCTTGGAGCTTGTAAGACACTAGGCATGTTGTGTGCATCATGACTAACACAAAATTGATAGTGGGCTTTGAGAGAGAATTGTAGATGAGTAGAAAACTCTGTGATCGCAAAAGGAAATTGCAGATGGCAACAAAAGGCAATTTAATTGTACACATCTAAGTCCATATCCATCAAGGTACTTATGCATGTGACTAGCCTAAATCTTGCTCCCAGTCTCCCTAAAATCAGTCTAGGTACTTATGTGTGACACTAAATTAGAGCCTTGGGGTTTCTAATATCATTTAAGACTAAATAAGGTAAATTCATCTTGGATAACTCTTGATGGAACCAAGTTGTATCCCTACTTAGCTCAGAGGATTCCAGAGTAACTCACTGGAAATCAGTGGCATTTTCCCTAGATTGATTTTTAAGTATAATTGAGCAAAATTTAGATAATATAGTTGTTTTGTATTAACTGACCAGAGTAGTTGTGTTTGTTTATAGAACTTTTGTGAGAAACTCATGGGTTAATTCTCATTAAATAGTAAAGAGTCACTTTTTTTATGAACGGGTAACAAATTTAGAACATCTGGATTTTTAAAACATTGCTTCACGTGTAGCATGTTTCTTTTAGGGTTCATCAGTTCTCTGTACTGTATTATACTATTAATGTGTCTGTAAGGATGATGTAAGGGCTTAAGTTTTCTTTGCTTTCTGGACAGATACAGCTAGCTGGCTAGGTGACTCGGTATGCAAGCTGTTACATTTGGATTGAAATTTACTCACTTTCATATATCTGCTTTTTCTATGCTGCAGGTGGGCACTGTGGTGGAGGTTCTTGACACGCTGTCACATGAGGGACCAGTGAAAAGCACTTACCCATTAACCTTTGTTCAGCTAAAGCAGGTGAGTATTTCTTCGGTAGTGCTTTGCAGTAATTTTGTAAAGTTTAATTTTACAACCCTCTGTGGTATCGCTCTTATGTCCAGTGTCTTACACCTTATCTCAGCAAAAAAGTAATAGTATTATAAAGGTATCTAGGATTTTTGCATTGGAGACCTTTCCATGTTGTACAGTGCTCCTGTTTTGCACCTAAGGTTTTCCTCTTTCCATGAATGTAGGTATATATGCTGTCTGGGCCTTCACCTTTATCTCTCTCCCCTCTGAAGTATTGATTTTCCAGGTTCTTAAGAGACTCTTTTTGTATCCACCTTTTTTTTTTTTCACTAATTATCTTCCTTATCCTGTTTTTTCTTTGCCTCCGCCCACCTGCTACCAGAGTGACACTGCTTTTGCATACAAGTCAGGGGGCCTGGAGATTGGGGAATGCAGTCCATTTGACACTTCTGTGGGCCTCCTACATATTTGTATTCCTTTTCTTTTACAACATGTATAGTGAGGCAAGAGAATGCAGTGAGAGAAACCTTTGGGAGCAACTTCTTGAAGTTGTCGCAACCCACTGTTGAGGTCATTCACCCCACTGATTGAGATAGGAAAAATACCTGTCTCTGTATTTTCCTGTGGCTTCTACTGACTCCCACTGTCTTTTGTGGTCCCTCTCTGTCAGTCTTTGCATCAGTTTCTCTGTCAGTTTTGGTGACTTGCCATATCTTCCTTCAGCGCCAAAGATCTTTCCCTTGCTGCTGAGGGATTCTGTCTTTCCATTAAGGTTACATGGCTCCTTGATCACTTCTGTGCCGAGTTCCACAGACTGAAGCATGGGTGCTAATTGCCTGCAGCTAAAATAAACTATCTGGAGAGAATGTGATGGTGGTAGTAGCTGCGGGAGGAAGAAGAGGAGGGAGCCATTCAGCAGATGCTTGGGATATGGCATTAGTCAAGTGGGGGTCAAAGCTCAGATTTTTCCTTTCCAAGCCACGAATACAGAGGTATGAGAGAAGCTGCAGATAATGCATTGCGGCTGGATGTAATTTCTAGTGGGCTTTTCTCTTTCGTCCTCTGGCCTTCCCACCCTTATTACTCTGCTTAGGAAAATTCCTGAGAGAATAGGGCAGCCAGGGGAGCTTCCTAGCATATTTTTAATTTTTTTTTTTTCTTTACCCCTTTTCTGGGCACCTTGTTGCAAATGTAATGCAAATATAATAATTATAGCAGAATCGAAATGGTTTACTCTCACTTCTTCCCGCCACAGTTATGTTCTAATCCAAATCTTGAAGATAAATGGTTTTGTGGCTACTGAGTGAATGAGATGATGCATTTTTTTGACCTGTGTTTAATTTGTTTCACTTTGTGATGAGAGCAAATCCGATGACTGTGATTTTTTTTTTTTTTTTTTTTTCTTTCCTGATTGGGAACTTGGTGAAAAATATTTGTAAATGTTCCTGATGTAAATCAGGTAGTTCTTAAAATAGATAATATCAACTTGATGAACATGTCAATTTATGGGCACTGGATGACAAGTGAACTTTCGAGTTTGCTATAAAAACTCAGTGATGAAGGGATTTTCCAGCTATCTTCTCATTGATTTTAATGAAGATATAATACTGTCGGTCATCAACAGCTTTGTTTTTATTGAGGAAATATCATAGCTAAGACCCTTATCTTTTAAAGTTACATAAATATTCTGATGAAACATTTAAAAATGGAAACTGTGTGGAATTTACAACCATTACTTAAAGGTCAAAGTGAATTGTAATCTGAAGCTGGCATCTGTGATAGATGCTATCTGAAGGGAATGGAAGTTAACATTTTAATCTGAGTGCGTAGGCAGGAATGTGGGATATTTCTAATTCATGACCTGAACTGAAGCTATGGAATGACTTGGTTCACTAATCTGTTTGGGTTTTTGTCCTTTCTTTTCTTCTCTTAGTATTTTGGGTTTGTACTGTACAGAACTACGCTTCCAAAAAACTGTACGGAGCCAACACAACTGTCTTCAATTTCAAATGGAGTCCATGATCGTGCCTATGTCTCTGTTGATGGGGTAAACATCGTTTGCTGGTATTCATTTCTGCTATGAGTGGCCTTCACAAAAGTCATGGATAGAATCTACTTTTTTTTTTTCTCCTTTCTCCAACTTACCAAACAACTTTTTTAGACAAACTTATTTAATCAGATGGAGGAAGTAAGGAAGTGTACAGTTGATTCATTCTAAATGTTCATATTTCAGAAAATATGACTATTTATTATTTCTAAGGAAAATGTAATTGTTTCCATTTTTGAGATATTTGAATGTTAATACAGATTCATGACTTCAGGGAAAAGAAAACCACACTAAAACAACCAAAGCCTAGAGGAAGGCTTTACTTACAGGTTCATGAAATACATTAATGAATTTTGTATGCTTGGTGGCTTTCTACAGTGTTTCCATAGATTATTTTTTTTTTTAATTTTTATTTCATTTTAGTCTTTTTTTTTTTTTTTTTCCTTTGAGGGTGGGGGGAAGTGGAAGCCTGAGCCTATGTCTTACCTTATGAAACCGGCTTCTGACCACAAGTTTTTTTTTTTAAAAAAAAAAAAAAAGTAGTGTATTGTACAGGATGTGAACTTTATTTTTCCTTCCCTTAAGTAGGGTTTCGTTCCTGCTTAATGCGAATTAATATCAATTTACGGACTTTTGTAGCCTATTCTTTAATTATACTTTGACCTGTGCTGACTCTCATCATCTTGGTGTCCAGGTCAAGGTCTTCTTTCCTTATGTTGTGGCAATGGGAATAAATAAAGCTTAAATATTGATGTGAGCTTAATTGGAAGATTAAGCCCCTTTTAATCACTGATATTGCCAAAATCTTTATAGTCACTAAACTAAATTTGGGAGCTTGCTTTTTGTGAATCAGATGCATCAAAAATACTAACAGTTCTACGAGTTCTAACAGTTGATTGAGTTAGTTGAATCCAGCTAAGGAAAGAGATGGTGTCAGTTAGACAAATGCTGCCTAGTAGTACATCCAGTTGATGTTTTGACGTGTGAATATTGACATAGCAGCACTGTGTGTGTGCTCCCATGCAAGAGGAGGAAAGGAAAATTATTTTTTTTTAACTCTTTCTGTTTGTTTCCTTTGTCCTCTTTCTTTTCTTCATGCAAGTTGAAGAGACAAATAACAGGATTTTGTTGGTTTTCAATGGTTATTATTTTCTTTCTCTTGGTGTAATTCATATAGGTTCCTCAAGGTGTCCTTGAAAGGGGCAAATCACTTACAATAAATATAACTGGGAAGGCTGGAGCAAATCTGGACATCTTGGTAGAGAACATGGGCCGAGTCAACTTTGGCAGATACAATAATGACTTTAAAGTAAGTAAAATCAATTGAGTTACTGGATTACGGTGGCTTTTCCACAGGTTAAAACGTAGTGGGTTAGAAAGAGCAAAAGGATCAGGATTACACAGCTGTAACTTTACCTAAAAATATAATAACTACTCAGTAGTTTTCATTTGAGTTTTTCCAGTCACCGAAATCAAAGTGCAATTAAAAACTGACAGACATCTTTTAATTTTTTTTTTTTTATTGGTTCACTTATGTTGTCAGCCGAAGCGTTGCCCACAAGACTTTCAGGTTGAGATGAGCCTGTAGCTAGCATTTGAAAATGTGCAAAGCTGTTTGGATAAACTCCAAAAATGCATTGGAAATCAGGTTAAGTCTTGGTTGTACTTCAAGGCTTGTGAATCCCGAGGTTGTATTTGTGTGTGTGCATGTACACACACACTGTTGTGTCTCTTCCCATGTCCCATTTCGTTTGTCAGCAGCGTACCCTTGCAATATTTGCAGTGTGTCTAGAAAAGGCTGTCTCATGAGCACCTTTCCATGCAAAATTGCCAGTTCAGATTTGGACTGATCAGGTGTTAAAGATAATTATCAGAAAGCTTCTGAATGCTTCTGGGTCCATGGTACACTTTGTGACTGTCACCTACCCACATGAGTGGCTGTGGTGGGTTGACCTTCGCTGGGTACCAGGTGCTCACCAAGCCACTCTACCACTCCTCCTCCATGAACAGGATGGGGAGAAAATACAATGAAAAGCTGGTGGGTTGAGATGAGGACAGGGAGGTCACTCAGCAATTACCATCAGGGGCAAAACAGACTTGACCTGGGGAAATTGATTTAATTTATTGCCAGTTAAACAGAGTAAGATAATGAAAAATAAGAACAAACCTGAAAAACACCTTCCCCCCACCCCTCCCTTCTTCCCAGGCTCAACTTCACTCCTGACTCTTCTGCCTCCTTCCACTGAGAGGTGCAGGGGGATGGGGAACAGAGGATGTGGTCAGTTGATAACAATCTCAGCTGCTCCTTCCTCCTCACATTCTTTCCTGCTCCAGCATGGTGTCCCACCCACAGGGTATAGTCCTTCATTAACTTCTCCAATATGGGCTTTTCCCATGGATGCAGGTCAAGAACTACTCCAGCACGAGTCCTTTCCATGGGCTGCAGTCCTTCAGGAACAGGCTGCTCCAGCACAGGTCCCCCAAAAGGTCACAGCTCCTGCCAGAAAACCTGCTCCTGCATGGGTTCCTCTCCACTGGCTACAGCTCCTGCTAGAAGCGTGCTCCAGCATGGGCTCTCCACAGGCTACAGCTTTTTTCAGGGCATATGCACCTGTTCCAGTGTGGGGTTCTCCACAAGCTGCAGGGTGGATATTTGCTCCACTACGGACCTCCATAGGCTGCAGGGCGACAACCTGTGTCGCTATGGTCTTGACAGTGGGTTGCAAGGGAATCTCTGCTCCAGCACCTGGAGCATCTTCTCCCCCTCCTTCACTGACTTTGCTGTCTGCAGGGCTGTTTCTCTCCCGTTTTTTCTCACTCCTCTCTCACAGCTAGCTACGTGGTGGTTTTGTTGCGTTTATTTATGTATTTAATAACAGGCCAGGTGACAAGGAAGCCTATGTGCTTAGTGCTAAATTAAGGTAACAGAATAGAGGGTTAGAGGCTGGATTTGGGAGGTGCTCAATGTTGCTGTGGTTTAGCCGAAATTCACACTTATACCAGGGTTTCAACCTGTTAAAGATTTAAGAGTGAAAGCAAGTTTAGGAGACACATTCTTTGTGAGAATAATCCTCTAAAAGCAGCATCCCTCCGTGTGGAAGAGGCAGCCTTTCTTGGGTAACTTTGTAAAACATGCATTGCTTCTTCTCATATAATCCCTCCCTCGCGCTGTTCTTGTGTTGATTTTGAAAGCTGGGATTAACCTTGGGTTTTAGCTATTTTGTGCTTTCAAAAATAACTTCAGGGAAAGAGGTTCCTACCTTGTGAATTCTTGCATTTTTAAGCAAATAGGGTAGCTTTTCTGGGTTTTTTTTGATTTTTTTTTTATAGCATTTTTTAGCTTGAAATTGAGCTAGCCACCTAGCTTTTGGGAAAGAATCTTAAAAGGGTTTTGGTTTTAAAACATCCTGCTGATCTAAGTCTTGTTGTTGAAGGACACAAAGGAAGGAAGAGTGTGGTTTCTGTTTTTTCTTTTTTTTTTTTTTTTTTTTTTTACATACTCACTGCCACCTATATCTTTGTTTTGCTTGGGAAATTTATATCCATATCTGGACTGTTGAATATGCATTCTTATGCAGACCAAAGTAAGAATGCTTAGTACTTCATCTCATCTGAAAAATCACGCCATTCATAGTGCCTAAAGATGGGCTTAGGGAGGCAAATCAGAAAGTTTGGGCTAACGTTATGTTGCATTACTTCAATTGATCGCTAGACAGTAAAGTCTAGGTTGTATGGAAAAGTTTTGCCACTTAACTCTGTGCAGATATTTTAGTTTGATATAAGAGAAACAAGTTCCTCTTCTGTAAAGTGGGTGCCTAGGTAAAGAAGAGAAAACCAATTGGTGCTTGTACTGATGACGAGTCAGTGCCATGCTTACTAGACATCAGAACAGACACACGACATAGTATTAGGCCATTGAAAATGTGGTTTTGCTTGTTCCTGTTCGACATGTGGTGTTTGCAACAGAACTTAAGTTGCACTGAAAAACAGCTTCTATACAGTGTCTATTCAACCAATTATATGGATGTAGCAGCATTGGTTTAAAATCAACCCCTTGCATTGCACTGAAACACAACTTCAGAAACTATTATTATAACACAATTAGGACATGTGCAGGGGTAACTTAATGTTCCTTTCACTCTTAAATCATGAGCTTGCCTTGCTTTTGCATTCATTGTGCACGTGCCCTGGTGTGCTGCACACATGGTTCCATAGAAATGAAACAGGACTCCGTGGGCTTGAAGCTGACTGTAAGCTTAAAGTATTTCACTGAATCAGGGTCACAAAGCATGTGCCTTGATTTTGTGATACTGTATCTTAGCTGTAGAAGATTTGTAGGAAGTAAATACTGCTTTCTCCGCTATTGTGCAGGTTAATGTCTTGGGTTAGTGACTCAGTGTTACCAGATATCTTGATGGTATCTCAAACATATGCTATTCAGTGCTTTTTCTGCTTTTTGTTTAAGCCCCAGGTTTTGGAATCAAGCAAAACAGACATTTTCACAGTTATGGGAAAAAAGTTTGACGAAAAAAAAAAAAACAAACCCTTGGGCATCAGTGAAAGCTCAAAACTTTGAAGAGGAACAGATCTTCCACAGAGAATAAACGAAACCCTTTATTCTTAAGCAAAGTTTGTAACTTGGTGAAGACCAGATGCTTGTTTTTTTCATACAGAGATTGGCAGCTGTTGCAAGTAGTTTGATTCAGTTTTTATTCCTGACTGATTTATAGTTGCAGCCAAGTAACTTCAATAACATGAAGCTAAATATGTTATGTTTTAGTGTTTTGTTTTGGTGTTTTTTTTCTCCTCCTAGGGTCTAGTTTCAAATTTAACTCTTGATGAAGACATACTTGTTGAATGGGAAATGTATCCTCTAGACATAGATGGAGCAGTGAACCGTGACATTAATGGCCATGTTGACCTACCAAAGAGATCTGTTGGCAATCCACTGAGTTATGAAGCACCTACTTTTTACACTGGTAGACTGTCAATTCCTGGAGGGATTCCAGACTGGCCTCAGGACACCTATGTCAAGTTCCCTGGCTGGACAAAGGTACAACTTTTGCTGTAAAAACTGCTGTAAAGTCCACTCGGAAAGCTACTGAAACTTCTATGGACAATCAAAGTCCACCTCTCTTGGATGGGTAGAAGTTGGTTGTAGTGGTGGAGTGTCTCAAATATATTTAAACAACTAGGAAATTGATTCCTTGCTTTAAGTAAATCTGGAGATAAACCATTAAGAGAAGGAAAACACACTCAGAAGATACCTGGTATTGGTCTAGAAAGTGCCCATAGGTACAGATCCAATGCATGGAAGATGTTAGTGCTTGTCTTCTGGAGGCTACCTGCACCTGGACTGAATGGATCAGAGAGCACTGCTGTGAGAAGCTTGTGGGCATATCTCTGTTAATGGGAACTTCTTATGGGCCTGGAGCATAGCTAGAGCAGCAAAGAGTGAGTTTTCACAGTGCCATGTTTGTAACAGCCAGCACGCAGGATGGGCAAGGACCAGCTCAACTAGCTGGTGCACAGAGGGCAGAATGTGTGCACTGAAGTGCCACTCCTCTTGGAAACCTAAGCATTTAAGTCCAGGCTTCAGGGAAGTGCCTGTGTTAGATAGCAAAATTATTCCTTTCCGAAACAATTAATTTACTGCTATTAAAATAGAGTAGGAGAAGGAGTTGCTTGTGGCCTCTCTACAGTACTGTAGTGGTTAAAGCACTTCCCAATATGCAGTGATTCATGGCAGGCACTTAGCGTTACTGAGCTTGGATGAGGAAGTCTGATTTAGTCCCTGTACCGATATATGTGTCTATCTTACAAAGTCACTGAATAAAATCCAAAAAATAGCTTTTTACACAGGAACTGGAATCTGAGACTTTTGCAGTAAATTTTGTGACCCAATGAATCGTAAATCTTCAGGAAGCGAGATGACAATACCTGCCTGTTGGCAAACTCATCTTTGAAATGGCAAATGAGTCCAAGAAGTCTCATATACTGGTGGGAATCTTTTTTCTCTGATCTACCGAACACAGAAACCTGTTTTACGTAGTTTGTACACCCTCTAAAGCAGTCAAGGTGAAGAGATCCCAGACAAACTGTAAGTAGGGTTATTGAATTGATCCTTCAAGCTTTACATGAATTGGACCAAAGTTTTAAATAAGATACCTAGGAGTACTAAGATTGAGGTGATAGTGGGTGTGGAAACTGAGACTTCCAGATAACTTTACCAATGAGAAATACCTTTAAGGCAGAAGGCCATAAGGGTTTAAATTCCACCTGGGTCCCGCCGAATCTGGGTCTTAATTCCTTTAGTGGCACTGTATAAATTGCTGATGCCAAGGTGCGGAGAGGGACTTTTAATAAAAACCCACCTGGTTTGAGTAGTTGGAAAACCATGGAAACAACACTTACCAAGAAAACATGTAATTCTAATGATCATCCTGCCTTTGCATATTAAGATGAAGAATATGGCATGGTGGATTGCCTGGAAGAAGGGTGGAGCATTAACAGTCATGACCTATGTTGTAGCTCGCTTGCCTTCAGTGGTTTCTAAAACCTTCACTATTAATAAAACTTCCTCTACCCTTGCTTGAGGAAGCACAATGCCCTTAAGCGTACATGGCCCTGAATGTACGTTTAGATTTATTTGGCTGCTTTTCTTCAGCAGAAATGAGGATTTGGAGTCAGAACTGTTCTTGATTTCTTTGGAATCATAGGTTTTGGTTGCTGACCCTACTAAAGGAAATCTTGTAACTGAAGACAGAGATTCCCCCTCCTTTATTTTGTCTAGGGCATATGTTTTGGTAGTGTGTATAGTGGTGTGATTTGCTGGTTTAGGGCATACAAATTCCTGAGTGTGCAGTCTTTAGGGACTGCAATGTTAATAAGGACAGTTTCGAATTGAGAAACTGAGTTCATAACTTTACTGGAAAAATGAGTTGCAACCAGTGGCTGATTCAGATCAGAAACGGCGACCTGCCTGATCATACCTGCTGCGTTAGAACTCTAATGCAGTTGATTCCTACAGTAAACTCCTACTTCCCCCAGGATTACAGTCACTCTCTGTAGTATGTAGGCTACTGTCTGGTGGGTACACTCACTAATTTATGTCGTAGCGGGGAAGGTTGCATTAATGCCATGTTTTCTTCTAAAACTACCACAGCAGCAGAGTAGCGAGCTTTAATAAATAGCTCTTCCCTTGCCTTTTAATACAGCAAAAACAAGCTATGAAGATAAACTCAATTAAAAAAAAACTAAAAGAAAAAGGAAAGTTTGAGGTCAAAGTTTATTAGCACCTCGGCAGAACTGTACAAGATAGGAATCTTATACCCGGGAAGTGAATAGAGAGCTGAAATAACTCACGTGCATTTACACGTGTACCAACTTATTATAAAATTTCTCTTGCAAGATTCATAAGGCCTGTTTTCCTAAATACTTGCAAAAGAAAACACAAGAAAAATACCTCCAAAGCGTCTTGAACAGCAACACTCATTATATTACAATTGTGCTTCTGTAAATCCTTTAAAAGTATTATTCAGATATCCCAGAAAATTGTAGAAATGACCAAGAGTGCAGTAAAAGTCCTTACTTTCCACTGATTCAGACTATTTTATTATTTTTATCACTGCACATCAACGCCATGAGTTAGCTTGTTTTCCTCTATATTCTGATTACCAAAGGCCAAAGCAGGAGGGAAAACACAGATGCAGTTATCTGTTCCCATCCCTCTTCTTGTCCACTGAACTCTCGTCTGACATATGGTGAAAAGACATTTAGGAGGAGTAAAAGCAAATTATTTACCCAAATGAGCTGTATATCCTCCCTTATGTCTTGTTTAATGAACTAAGATTCAGCTCAACTCAGTAGAGTCCATTTACAGTTTTACAGAACATTCTGCAACTCACCAATACATAGACTAGATAGATAGACAGACTTTTGGAAAAATCTGCATTTGTTTCACTTCAGTGTGTCTGTTTTGTGGTGTATAAATGACTGGTCTGGCTTTTTTCTTTTCCTCTTGCCCAATTTTGTTTTATCTTTTGAACTTAAGGTCTTATTTATAATTTTAGAACAGTATTTTGTATTAGCAGTTCTGGCCACCTCCACAATAAAAATAATTTAAAGAGTTTGTATGGCATGTTAACCACAACTTCATTGAACTTAAATTAATGCTCGCAGAGCCCCAAAGATTTTAATGCTTGTAGGTAACTGCACCAAAATACAGTACTCTCTTGAAGTGTGATTTCACATGTTCTTTTGTTGATTGAGCTATTACAAGTATAATAGACATCTGAATTTCACGTGTCTAGACAAGCTGTATCTTTTTCATGAACTCATGCAACATGAAGGGGCTACCAAGATAATGTAGTCTTATGCTTGTACAGACAGCCACAACAGAATTAGGGTCTGTTTTTTTTCTTTTCTGAGTTCTTTCTCCTTTTAACAATCAGCTTCAAGCAAATAGGGTTTTCAGTTTTGCTTTCGTCTGAAATTTGGTGCAAAATTCAGTGCCAGGAACCTGCAATTCCATTTTCCTAAGAATTGTCATATTTGGAATTACTGCAGTATTTGACCACTTTCTTTTTAAATATTAATGATGGCTTTAACTCATCAGGGAATTTAGATTCTTTTGACTGTCATTAGCACTTTCTTGAACAGATTTTTTTTTATCCTTGTGTTCTATCAAACTGGATAACGGAGGAAATTCAGTTACTATGTGAAGAGCGTTATTCTTAAAGCTATTTCATCATTTTATCGCTGTCAAATTATTAAAATGTCATTTTTTTTCTTTCTGCCTTAACAGGGACAAATTTGGATCAATGGCTTTAATCTTGGTCGCTACTGGCCGGCCCGTGGTCCTCAGCTGACCCTTTTCGTTCCCAGGAATATACTTGTTTCATCGGTGCCAAACAACATAACAGTGTTGGAGCTGGAGTGTTCTCCTTGCAGCACCCGAGCATGCGAGATAGAATTTGTAGACAAACCTAGTATCAATGCAACAACACAGTATGAAAATGATGCCCCCCAACTCTTTGTTAGAGACACGTGGCTGAACCATCTATAATAATTTGAGTATTTTCTTATCTTCCCCCAATTTGCTTCCCTTTTCCTCAAACCATACTTCCCTTTTTTAAAGACTCAGTGTTTATCAGTAAGTTGTTTAGCTGAGGCAACTTCTTAAATTCCTCAAATTCCTGCCAGATTTAAATACTGACATTCTCTGAAAAAAATAAAAGCTCTAGCTTTAGAATTTGCTTTGGACTGTAAAATTTAACTCAACTGGAAGATAATGTTCCTATCAGTCTAGTAAAAATGTAGTCCTTGTAGCAGCTTATATTACAGGAACCGTCGTACGCTTTTCTTTTTTTACCATGTTTTGCAACTGGAGAGGAGCCTGCAAAAGGAGTGCACAGTCTCGCTAGCTTGCTGTTTATTCACATGGGCTGGTAGGTCAGAGCTGCCAAGAGACTAGACGCTTTCAGCTGATTTTATCATCTGGTTACTATCAGTAGTCTGAAGAGGCTCACTGCCAATGTTGGGCAGACCTCAATTTTTTCACCCCTGTGCAAGTGACCTTAGAAAAATTTCTATTGGTTTCTCACAGGAGCAGTGAGAAGAACTGTGAAAGAAAGCACTGAAATACAAGCTGGTCCGAACAGGAGTAGTGTGGAGGCACCTTGTAGTCCGCGTCTGTCCCCTCTTGGAAAGCCAATTTACTGCTTCCCAACTTATGCTATCTTTGAAGACTTTAAGTTGATAAGTACAAGGACTATGTAAAACTTAGGCTGTTTTGGTTGGACCATAGCCTCTGATTAACCTGCCTGCATAATTTAGTCTTAAAATGAGCCACATTTCCTTTTAATGGATCCTATTTATTTTCTCTTTTTTTTTTTTTTCTCTCCCCTTTAATGGACCTGGAGTACTTGTTTTTCATAGGCCAGCACCTTGGAAGTGGAAGGCTAAAGTTAAAGAACTTCAGTTCTCTTTTAGTCATTAATTCACATCTTCTATTTTGTTCCAGTAAATTGATGATTTTTGTAAGGGCCTGGTATTTGCAAAGATGGGCAATCTCTGTCAGTAAAACTGACTTTCTACAACAGACTGAGTTGTCTCATTGATTCTAATGGGTTTGGTGTCAATCATGCAAACTCCTTGGTGAGATTTAAACAACAAAAGATTAAGATAATGGAATCAAGTATTTTCATAATCTGTGGTTTGTTTCTTTGATTTTTGTCTGATATTATTAAAATGGTTCTCTAAAGATTAAATCCTCCCTGTGCTTGCTTGGGAAGGGAAAAAGGGGATGAGGTAGAGTTATGAGGAGTTACAGCATAAGGGAGAAATGAGGTTGTAAAGTCTCTATGGAGAAGCAGTTCTTCTTGGTGTCTCACTTGTTTTCTGTGGTATGAAGATTTGTGCAAAGTAAAGCAAAACAAAGTAGTTGTGACAGGCTGTGTGGACCCCAGAGGTGCCACCCTTTTCTGAGATGGCCAATGCAAAAACTTATTTCTTCTCAGCTGATAAGGACTACTACTGTCACCTGAGGAGCGAGCAAAAAGGACCACCACTCCCTTGAGTATCTACATCTCTGCTATGTCTGATGCATATGATGGGCTTTCAAACCAGACACATGTGGTTTACCTGAGCCAGAGAGCTGCTACTCTTTAAATTCTCACCTCACATGCAAAATCTAATGGCTGGGGACTGTGTGTTCAGTACCTGACACACTTCATTCTTGGAATAAAGTGGTCTGTCCTGACCCTAAATTTGTTTGGTTTTTTTTTTTTTTTTCTTGGCACAGTCCCTATTCAGACCCTGGAACATGCTCTGCAGTCGGTTTATTATGAAGTATTAATTACCTCAGAGCCAGGCCTTGAATGTAAGGAATGGAACAGAGTTAGTTTCATACCGGTTGTGGGTTTTGTGGCTTGAAGTGTGCAGAATGACAGTACTATTTAGGTATTATTCCTACAACAGTTCAGTGTTTTAACAGCCAGGAGTATTTTTAATTTTTATGGCAGTTAAGTGCTGTGAGGGGAGTGGAACTCCTGGCGCTCATTCTGACTTCATTTTGTTTTACGTCGTAGTTGTGAAAATGTAGTGTAATTGATGAGACTTCACTTTTTGCCACAACTCTGTAATATTCCAAGCAGAAAGGCTTTGCATCAAGGATTACAAACATGCATCTGGTTAGATATAAGACTAACAAGAACAACATGGAAAAAAAGAGCGTAAAGTTTTTCAAGTAGGGCTTAGATAGCTTGATTAACACACCAGCGTGTTTTCTGCTTTCAGTGAAGTGTTCTCTTGTTTACAGAAAGGAACTGAAAGTTGAAGCCCTGATTCCTAATTCTGATCTACCTACATGAAAACACTGCTAGAGGTTGCCAAGCAGTGCAGTATTTATTTGAGTATGCAGAAGGGAGCAGTATTTATTTGAGTATGCAGAAGGGAGGCCTCTGTGGCACAGGGCCTCCACAGTACAGCGCTACTAAGAAGAACCTGTTGCCGCTTGCTGCTGCTTTACCCAAGGATGCGTCTGTAGGTGCTGCAGGAGGATGTTCTGCCCTGTAAATGTCTCATACTGGGTTGGTGTGCCCACACCACTGCTGATGCTATGTGGCTGGGGCTTACCCTAGGTTTCCTAGCTTTGGCATGCAGTCCTCAGACCAAGTGTATGGTGCAGAATGGGACAGCTTTGTCATTTTGCTCCTTTGCAGTCTTGAGCAGGTCAGTTGTTTTAATCTGTCCTCAAATGTGGTTCTATCGTCTGTGTCCAGGGGTAGAAATGAAATCAGGAGAGAACCTTCTGACTGAAGACCAAATGCATAGGAGAAGAGGGGTGTGAGGATTTAGCTGGCTCACCTTGACCAAGTTTCAATTTGGATTTGAAGGACATGATGTGAAACCATTGTCAGACCCCTGGTTAGTATCTGTAGTGTAGCTGTGTGATCTGTTCCAGATGCTGGAACTCCATGGGATGGTCTGTCTGGAGCCAGCTGCTCCTGAAGGCGTGGCAAGAAAGAATGTTCCTAATGCTAAAATTGTGGCTCCTCAAATACTCCCTCCTGCCTGTCCTTGGGAATTTGGAAGTGCTTTGCTGGCACAGTGTTCCCTGCTTTCAGCAGACCAGTGCAAACACGGTGTTTGGTCAGAATTAGTGTGTAAAGAGAAGTGGAGCTGTTACACTGGTCCCAGCTGGAAGGTAGGTGTGATCTTTACACTTCTGTAGGGGAGCGCCATTTCAAATCTGCACCTAGAGTGTAGCTGTAGAGGCTCAGCTTAGCACAGATGGGGTTTTTTCAGCCATGGAGTGAGGTTTGTAAGCTTAGACTGTAATACTGCCTGCCCATGAATGAAGGCCTTTTAAATGTGATTACTTGGGATGAATGAGCAAATAGGTGAACATGAACTGGTGAATGGTGTGCAGTATATAGTTGAATTCTCTTTCTTAATCTACGTACAAGACTAGTCTTATATTCATAATATAATTCTCTTCCTAAGTGTTGACCAAAATTTCAGTCCCTGAATCACTTGAAACTTGACCGTGTCCATGCCTCTTTAGACTCACCATGCCCTTCGTAATTCGCCTGTGCAGGTAGTTCTCCCTGTCTTTCTGCTCTCCCATCTCTCTGGGGATTCCACAGTGCCTGTGGCTTTCTTTCGCTGTTTTTTGATGAAATACTCGTTTCTTTGCACAGTTTGAATGCTTACGTGAGCCTGGCTCTAAAAATAGTCCTCCCAAGTGGACAGCAAACCCTATCCACCTGACAAATGTGTCAGGCATTCAGAAATGGCAATTACAGAAGAATCCTGTGTTTCACAGTGCGCTCTGAAGGAGCTGATACTGGATTATCCAGGCTGAGAAGGCAACCTGTTAACAAAACACTAAGTTTGGACTGCAAAGGGAAGAAATATACTCTCTTTGGATGGATTTGGTCACTTTGATATAGTTGGATGACTGACTAGACTGTTGCAGTCCCCTTCTAATCTCATTTCAGATATATTGAGATCACTGGGAACAGTAGCATCTCTCCATGTGTAAAATGGATATCCTGACAGTTTTCCTAGGATGCTCTTCCTGGAAATCCATCCATATTTGAGCAAATAGCTCGCAGTGCTGACAGATCCTAACCAGAGCCTCTGTCAGCAGCTTAGTTATTTACTGGGCATTGTTGCCTCTGTATCAGCAGGAAACTACTTGAAAATGTTTTTCTGTTACATGGCTTTGCAATCACTCATCTTCTTCCTTTTTTTTTTTTTTTGCTTGCAAATGCTCTAGCATAACTTCCCAAAGGAACTGCTGATTAATGTGCAGTCCCCACATTTTTGGTTTAATCTCTTTTTGCATGTATCTTTTCCAGACTGCAGACAGCATTTTAACAGGTAATAAAAGATGAAAGGTTTGTGAGAGATGATCTAGCCCTATGCCTCTCTTTCTGAAGCCAATGTTATCTGTGTCTAAAGTATTCCCAGTGTATTTGTGTAACCTGTTCTTCACAGTTTCCTGTGATGGAGACCTCACGCTTCCCTAGGCAAGCTCTTCCAGTGTTAGGAAACTTGTCAACAGCTAATGGAAGTCTTCATTGCTGCATGCACACCAGTCACCAGTTTCACTGTTCACAGCCAACATGAAGTATGTCTTTGTGCTCTAAAACTGTTTTGTGCCCTCTCTGTTATCTTCTTACCTCCCTGATGGACTGGATTTACAGAAATTTTAAGAGGTGCAGAGCAACATGGAGAAGACTCATCAAGGATGTGAAAAGATGGTGAGGTCCTGAATGACCTGGTCCAGGTGCTGCAGCAGCTTTATTTGAAAGAAATTACTGAGTTGCAAGAAAGCTGTCTTGCAGGCCAGGACTTAAAAGCATGGTAGCCAGCCTCAAGGTCCTGTCTGGAAGATTTCATGACAAAGGGAACTGGAAGCTACAGAAGAATGAGGTCTAATGGTTCTCCGTCAATGAGAAGGCAAAACTGTGCAGGAAGAGATGATCTTGAGACTTGATGCAAAGGGCTGGGTGGAAAAACGTTGGAAAAGATGTCATGGGGGATCTTTGTCATGCTTGTGCTGAATAAACTACGTATGTTTAAAAATCCCTTTTCAGAAGGTATTTTCTGTTGCTTGTTATGTTATCAAACATGGGAGTAGTGAACCAGAGTCCCTAGCTTTGGGGGAAGTCTTGAAGGGGTGTGTTACCTACAAGAGGTTTCACAGTTGCAGTGCTAATTTCAGGCCCTTGGTAATGCCATCCCCTTTCAGTAGGATTTGTGGCCAAGGAATCAGCAATGTATTCAAGAATTCCTGTTTTGGACTTCAGCACATACACCTGTCCCTCAGGAGCCAAGTATAGATAGGACTCCAAAGTCAGGGTCTTAGGAAGGTCCCACTTTTAACTCTGCAGTGCTGTAATGGGCAGCACAGTCTTGTGCATGGAACTCCCCAGCATGCGTTCAGAGCAGGCTCTGCAAGCGTCTTGTTAAGATCAGTATCTTGCACTTTGGTAACACGCTTACAGCTGCATGACCGTAACTTAGCCTTTTTAATTTTTTTTTTTTTTGTTGGTAGACAAGGGGAAAAAAGACTCCCTAATGGAACTGTGAATTGAGTTTGAAACTCCAACAGAAAGGGCCTTTGTTAAGTAGAGCTGTTGAATATTGGTGCAAATTCAGTAGGAAAATGCAGCCAGTATCTATGGTTTGAAACAATTTTGCTGTTAAGTTTCTTCAGTCCTTCTAAGTGTATATGATACTGTTTGTTTTATTTTTTTTAAACTTGGTGCTTCTATACTAATATTAACTGAGCATTTTCAGTGTTGTGTGTGTGTGGTTGTGGGCCAGAGCACAATGTGGGGAAAGGCCTAGCAATTGCAGGCCATCCCTCTAACGCTACAGCTAAGAAATTACTCTTCTCTGTTTCCTGTTTCATTCTTCCCTAAGCGTTCCTCGTTCTTCCTTTCATACTAGGGAAGTCTTATGTGTAGAGAAACTAAAAAAATTTCCTTCGATGTGTCTTCAGTTGTCTCAAGCGGAGTTATCTCCACCCCTTCCACCTATCCATCATTAGTTTGCAAGCTGGACGAAGATGCCTTTGCTTCCAGCTTGATTATACCTTCCTTCCAAATCCCATTCAGAGTTTCCTTTTGGCAAGTCCCACAAATCTTGGTCAGGTGTACAGAGTGGACACTCTTTATGGATCTGTAGTCTAAATTTAGCCAGAAGTCTCCCCTGGATGTGGAGCTCTGCAGTAGCACTTGCCTTGGGTGAAAGTGAACAGTTGTGTGCGTGGTGGCTGCAGGATCTGGATGTGTTCCTGCACTGTGGGTGAAAGAGCCTTCTGAAGCATAGGTAGAATTGTTGAGGAGAAGGAGGGAAAGAAACTGGTAGCTTACTCTTAACCATGCCCTGTCTGTTGCTGAGCTTTAGACTGTTACCTTTCTCCTGTATATTGAAAGTGTTGCTGTTTTCAGAGCAGGCACATATGGAAGAAGAAAGAAGCTGCGCAGGAGGAAGACTTGCACTCCTTTCTTGCCTCCATGTTAAATTTTCTTTCTGGATGTTGAAACACTGTGCTATACCAGTGAGGTTTCCCAGAAGACTTTAGGCTCTGAGAGATGGGCCTAGATCCTGCACGCACTGTACATAATCTTCTTTCAAGCTTTCTGACTTCCCCCCCACCTCATTTTTAGGATGTGGTTTGCACTAATCATGAATAGGTAGATCTGGTGCACTGAAGAACCTGAGAACCCAGTACTGAACTCGTGAAGGGTTAGCATGATTTCCTGCAAAATTTTGTCAAAGCAATGACTTCTGCTACAGTGCATTCCGATATTGCTCTTTTGGTCCTTTGATCCAGAGCAGTATCTACTTCAAAAGCTGAAGTTAAAGCAATGTGAGTCTTTTGACTACAGTCAAACATAGACACCTGCAGACGTGACTTTATTTAAAGCCCTGAGTCCTCCTAGCTTGTGTTGAAATAGAAGAAAATTGCTGGTGGTTGGTATCTGCTGAAGCAGCTTTTTTTTTTTAACTTTTTCAAGTCTCATCTCTGAGGTCTCTTTGCTTTGACTCAAAGGCTTCCGAGGTGTTGAAGAAAACCTAGAGCTTCTACGAATCCTTTCTAATTTTATCTGTCTCATGCCGAGACAGTTGGTGTTTTAGCATTAGCCAAACTTTGGACTCCTTTTAATGTCTTTTATTGGAAAAAAAAAAAAAAGGGATGCATCACACCCCACCCCCAAAATCAAGCTTGATCACACATCCTAGGAAATAAAGAGAGCTTGGACAGAAGGTGTGAGTAATTCAGACACAAGAGTAGAAGCTACCTAGGCTACTTTATTTTTTTTTTTTTAATTCTGAAAAACCCAGTCTTGCAAAGGCACTGAAATGAGATTAGAGTAGTAGCATACTTGACTTGCAGGAAGTTTGTTTCTCCTTCGTACTGTACCTACAGAAACGGTGCTGAAACAGGGGATGTTTAAGCACTATGTAGGTACAAGCAAACAGTGTTAGAAAACGTGATCTGGATAAGAAGCCTTGTGAAGACTGAGGGGAAAGCATAATAATGTTTCTGGTAAATAGTGAGTTGTTTGTTGTTGTGTTGTTTGGTTGTTTTTTTGTTTTTTTCTTTTTTCAAATCCAAGCAGGTTGCGGTGGAGAGGGGAGAGAAAATAATTTCCTGTTTGGTGCCTCCAGCCACCACGAACCAGCTACAGTCTGTGGCCTTGCATCTCACTGAACTGGCAAAAGTGAATGATGCTGAGCTCTCTAGTTTTCAGATTTTCGTAGCTACAAGTGGAAAATTTTACATGAAAGAAAGGAGGTGAAGTGGGGTGAAGATTCAGCTCCCCTGGCTGGATGTGCAGGGTGGGGAAAATATATCCAAATCCTAACAAAAATCCACCTAGCTGCAAGGTTGTGAATACCTGTAGCTCTGCTGGCACTTGCTCTCCAACCGCTTGTCACCATCTTGTCTTCCATGTTATCTTTGCAATTCACGGTAGAAACCATGCTTTTTCTGACAGTCCTTGATATGCATCACGTGTTGTCAGTTGTTCACAAAATAATAGGGCTAGATGATGCCTGGTTTGGTTTCAGTGCGGTTTCTGGTGAGCAAGTACCTTCTTCAGGAAGACAACCACACTGTTGTACTTGTCCTGCAAAGTGGGTGAAGGAACATTCAGGGATTCCCACAGTTTCTTCTCTCTCTGCATAAGGGGTTTGTCAAGGGTCTGCCTTATTGGCACACAGCACAGGAAAATGCTTTTGCCTGAGGCTGAGGGCTTCAAAAATACACAGAGCTCAGCTCATATTATTTGTTTTCTGGTTTCTTTTTCTCATTTAATAAAAAGTGTATTTTTTCATATAAGAAGAAAGCTACAAGTTTGACTAAGGTCCATCTACCCCTCTTTTCAAGGTGAGCGTATCTGATTGTGTCTGAGTTTCAGCACCTGAAACTTTCAGGTGAAGTCTTTTTTTCTTACTAATTTGAGCTGGAATTTCAGTGCTTTTAAAGCCTTTTCAGTAGAAGAGACTGAGGTTTGACTGATGATTCAGCTGCTTGCTCACTGTAACTCAGCAAAAAAAAAAAACCAACCAGCTCTGAACTATAAAGCTCCCAATCTGCAATGCAATCTGGTGTACAGCAATTGAGATGATTTAAAAGCATCGGCTGTCTTTTAACAACCTTGGTCTGTGCTCCAGAGAGTATTTTGATTTTGGGGCTTACTCATTTATTGTCAGGCGCTGTGCCTTTTGATGCGAAAATGTGATGCTGGTTTGGCTTGGAAAGAATGTTCCTGTTCTGATGAAGTACTTAGTTTTTTTCCTGCTACCTGTTTTAGGGTGTTCATGCAAATTGGTGAAACCCCCTGCTGATTACAAATGTCAAAACGATGAAGTAAATCAGGCAAGCAAGTCTAAAAGGGGTAGGGGTTTTGTCTGCAAACCCTCATGATTCAGGACAACAATCACCCATTGACTGAGAAATGTTAGGAAGAAATTGCTCAAAACCAAAGGCGCTTTTTTTTTTTTTTTTTTTTTTAAGAGAGGAATGCATTATGAAGTTATTTTCGTCTTCTGTGGAAGGAGATGAAACTTTTTGGGCTGTGAGTAAAAGAGTATGCATGTTTCTTGATGTCTTGAGACAAGGCAAGAAATCTAGCAATGAATGTACAGATTTTTGTCTCTATAATAATACTTAAATTTGTTGTAGTACTTTTCATCTGCAAAATGCCTTGCTTTACAAAGGAGGGCAGAGTCCTGATTTCCAGGTAGCAGATGCAAGAGCTGAATTGACTGAGATCCCTGGCAAGGCTGAAACTGGCGCCTTAAAAAAGGCGCTTTTTTCTTTTTTGTTTTTTTGGTTTTTTCTTTTTATCTTTTCAGGGAGAATTAAAGGAAAAGGGTGCTATAGTCTCTTTCGGGCATATCATCTCTGGGTGAGAGGTAGTGATGGACATGTTTCTGCCTGGGTTAAGTCTGTGGCCCAATACAATAAGGAAGCCAGTGCAAGCCATCTAGTAAACTGCAGGTAATAAAACATGTTTTTTTTTCTTAAGCACAAGCATTGTCCGCATGAACACAACCTGGGGCAGTTGTGTTCTACCATGGTCTGTCTGCGTGGGACTCTCTGCGTTTGCTGTCACAAAAGAGAAGCGCCCTTCCGCTCAAAGGGCACGTCTGGCTGGTGGGTCTGTAGGAGGTTTCACGTCCCTGGTCCTCAGCCACTGCTCTTGTTGGAGTAGACACGTCTAGCTTGTGCCATTCACTGGCCAGGCAGTTGTGGCTTTTGCTGTGAAGGATCTTGCTGATTTTATTATTATTTTTTTTTTTTTACTGTGTTTTGTTTTGCTTTTGCTGAAGCGATAACTTTGTGTGATCTTGTGGCTTCAGGTCTAGAAAACATGGCAGATTTTGTTAGGAGGTGTCACTAAAATAAACATTGATACTAGCTACCTATTTGTTCCCTAGTTAGGGAGTATTCAGCTTTTCTACAGCTATTTCTGTACGAGTAGTTGACATTTCTAGAGCTCTTTTTACATTTTTCCAGGAACCTGGACACCTATACGTACCCAGTGGTTTATGTTGGCATGGCGGTTCATGAATTGGGCCTGTGCCCTCCTGAAAAGCCAGGCCACATTCAATCCTATCATATTATGACTGAGTTTTTTATTGTGAATTACCTTACAGAAAAGGTGAGCTTTTTTTTCTGTTTCTGATGCAATTAGTAGTTACCCTGCATCTGTACAATTTAAAAAAGAACAACAGCCCCACCCCAAAAAAAAGCACACAAAGAAAAATTCTGCAGAATCTTGTATATCTAGTGCTGACCTTTGCTTTTCCAGTCCCTCGCACAAATTTTTAAATAATTATCACTTAAGAGCTGACCTTTCATAAATGCTGATTTGAGGTTTGATTGTTTAAATTTTGTTCACATAGTCCCATTTTGATAAAGTTTATAAAACACTGTAGGTTTTTTACACTATAGAAGCAACGAAAGCTTATTTGCTAGGCAAATTCTCATGAACTAAGTCAGTAGCTTTAAAAAAAAAAACCAACAAAAAACTCTTCCTTTTGGTAGTCTTCTACAATAACATTCATCACTTTACTGACATTTTGCTTCTAATGCTAGCTTTTTTCTGAATTCTGGCACTTTCCTATGGATATGTGGAATAAACTACTGATTAAGCAATGCGGCATATTTATTCAAGAAGTTGTTTACAAAAAATATGTTAAATAAGATAAATCCATGAGTTCTATCTACAATTTTTGATTATGTGAGGACTTTCGGAATTAGAATAAAATTTTAATAAGAATTCCCAACAGAATAAAATTTTAATAATAATTCAGAGCCAAAAAATTGAAATATTTGATTTCAATAACGTTGAAAAATAGGCCGTGCTTGCTCTAAAATAGTTTTAATCCGAGGCTGAAACAAAAAGCAAACAGCAGCGCCGGGTTAAAAGGTGTTGATCGCTAGACAGTGCGACTGCCACCAAAAATATGTTCTCTCCCATGTTCGGATTTTCATGAAACTGCCTCTTCAAATGCCAAATCTTCTGCCAGCGCAGTCACCAGACAGACATCCGACTTGCGTGACTGCTGCGTGCGGAGAACGTGAGCTGAAGCTGGCGAGGAAATGAATGGATTTGCTCTTGGCTCCATGTGACTGTGGGAGAGGGGGCTGCAGCATACCCATTCACGCAAAAAGCCAGGAGCAGATGGGTGCCAGCCTCCCCACGGGGGTTTTTGGGGGTTCCCTCGTATTTCTGAGGAAAGGAAGCGAGTACTGACCTGTGTTATGCAACGATGGGTTGATGAAGCAGAACTGGGGAGAAAATGGCCTAAATCCAAACTTCCCTTTTCGTTCCTTTCGTAAACTCTTCAGCCCATTCTCTGTAGCATTGCAGGCTTTTGTGTGACACCTTGTGCTACGGGTTTCACTCTTCTGGAAAGCGTAAACAAGATTTTCGATAGCAAGGGCAAACTGGTGCTCTGCAGCTTCTCAGCACTGCTGCTCCGCAGGGCCTGCAGACAGCGTTGTTCCTTGCAATCAGCCAGCCTTATTTTCTTTCCATTCCTGGTGCTTGTGAGGGAGCAACGAGGGCATAAGCAACAGGAAAAGCCATCCTTCTCTTTCTTCTTTATGTGCTTTTTACACCTTTCCCACATACTTTGGTAGCGGAAAAGACAAGTCACTCCGTCTGCGGTCATGGTCTTACTTGTGGTCAAATTTCAGTTTACCAGTTATGAGCAAGTACAGAGATCTGTTGTGGTCTTTTTTTTCACTTTGATTAAGATACTCTTGTGTCTTTGTATTACTACTAGCTGGTACTGCTCTTTCCGTTTGCGTGTGATGGCGACAGGTGAGGTCAGGGAGAGACCCGCTCTTTAGTCTGTCTGCCCAAACCACAGTACTTCTATGGAGATATTTTAAGGAGTGCAAAGTCCCTGTGCAAAAGAGACAAATACGCTTTTCAGGCAGGGACGTCCGCCTGTTGTTCCAGTCACTGTCCCGGGTACAAAAATCTCTTCCTGAACTTGGCCGCTTGGAGCCTCTCAGAAAATGCTGATCAAATGCCAGTGGCCTCTTTTGAGCAGAAGAGTGGATCTGGTAAAATGTCAATCTTTGTTCAGTCTTTGTTGTCTTACCGTTTGCTAGCAGCACCGAGAGTACCTTTTATGAGGTTTTCGTATCTGTGGAAACAGATCACATTCTTGCAGATCAGATTCTTGATTACTCGCTGTAGTCGTTAAAAGCAAAAGCAAGGAAACAAACATCTTCTTGGAATTTTAAAAAATTTGTAGTGCCTTAGTAGTTTTTATTTTGCAACACCTGAAATCATAAAAAGCTTGCAGTGTGCAGTTACTGAGCTACATGTGCTGAATGCATGCTGTTACTCTGAAACAAGAAACTAAAACCCAGAGAAATGTCAACCTTTCCAAGATGACTTGAAATTAAAATTTGAAAAAACAAAAAACAACCAAATGAAAAAACCCAAACAAACAAAAAAAACCCGACACAAAACCTAAAGGAGTATGATGCACTGATCAATCATCTATTTGGGCTGCATTTGTACAGAGGATGCATTTTTTTCCTCTTCTGGTCACCTGTGAACAGGAATCTTGCTCTCTGGTGTTTTAAGACACATAACATCCTCTGTTATCTGCGCCAGTGAAGAACATCTTTTATTGGAAGACGGTGGTAGCTGTTTTATCTTCATCCACTTGCCTTCACATTAACCTGTGATGGTCCTCGCAGAACCTGGATCCAGATGGAGACTTTCCTGGCTGGGCCATTTCAGATTTGGCTGCCAGAAAGGGCACAGTATGGGCAGCTCTTACCTGGAGTTCCCCTCACCGAGCTGAAATGCGAATCCTCCCCAAGGAGAGCTAGAAGGGCCCAGGGATTCTGTCAAAAACGTGCGTTGTGCTCGTAATGTCTGAGCTCTTGCTCCGTGCCTCGGCTCCCCTAGCTGCAAGGCAGCAACTTTTTAAAAGTAAGGTCAGGCGGCCAGTGATGCAGAAGAGAAGGCATTAATTACTCTTTTCAGTAAAGATGTCATATGCTACCATTTCTGAGAGTTCAAAGGAGGATCAGAAATAAATTAAGACAAAAGCCCGAGCGTGACCTGTGAGCAGTTGTCTTTTGAGCTGAGCACGTGAGGGTGATGTGGAGGGATATGGTCCACCAAGGGAGAGAGAACAGCCGCATGGGTCAGTCATGCCAGTGCTCCATCAGGGAGTTGGCAGAGGACTTGGATTTTGTTGCTCTGGAACAAAGGACTTTCCTGCTTTTTGAGCCTCATTTCTGTGAGAAGTGTCTTTGACTCAACAACTATCCCATAAGATGGTTGTTTTGGTTTTTTTTATTTTTCTGATGGATGTTGCTGCTGAATGACTATGAAAAAGAAAATAATCCTGGAAGTATCTGACTTAGTGTGTCCTCATTGATAGTGGCCGCTCCATTAGGAGTGATTTCTCCATGACTGCCAGTGGCACCTGCATACATCATCGCTGTATTACAGTAAGATGACTGCAGATACGACCAGTACTACATCACCTTTGCATGGTCTTATCAGTTATGCAAATGCCAGAAATCTTACCACAGTAATACGACTATTCATTTCCAGTCTTCTACTTAAAAGCTTCTTTTATGGAGTAGCAAAGTCCTGTTGAGCTCTGTAGGCATTGCCTTAAGCACCATTTTAATGATTGTTTTCATGGAAGTTACTAAATGGCTCTTGATTTCTAACTGTAAATCAAGCCAAATGGAGTTATTTGCATAAGAGATGGGAGTTGATGAGTGTCCTGGTTTGAGGTAAAACAGAACTAACTTTATTTTCAGTAATTTTACTTTTCAGCTAAGCCAAGCCTCTTCTAACTAACTGAACTGTTTGAAATTAACAGCGTATTTTTCAGACGGCGTCAGCTTCCCGAAGAGATAAGCCCTGATGTTTATAAATAACAGCAAGTAATGGTATGCGGAGAGGCTCTTGCTTATACTTATTGCTATAACAACCAAGATCAGTTAACTTTGTTATATAGCCCATTAGAGGGTCTGAAGTGGAAAAGTGTAGAGGGGTCACACTTGTGGGGAGGAGCAGATGGGACAGGTGACCCAAAACTGACCAACGGGCTATTCCATCCCATCTGCATCACGCTCAGTATAAAAGCTGAGGGATCAAAGGGTCAGCCTCTTTCTTCAAAGGCCGGCATCCGAGGAGGACTCTGTCTGTTCATCTGCCTTTGATCCTGATCCATGTGTTCCTGAATCCAGATCCTGAGTTCAGCTCCCGTCCTTTGCTGAGTTCAGTCTGGAACTTTCCCAGTGCCTACCAGTGACGTGATCGTCATCCTGGGAGCCCAATATGGTTTTGTATATATTTCATTATTTTCTTATTATTGTATTTTCATTTTATTATTTTATTATTAATATTTCATTAAAGTAGTTTAGTTTCTTTTAAACTCCTAAGTCTCTCTTTCTCTCATTCTCACCTGAGAGATAAGTTAGAGAGCATCTGTTGTCTGTTTTAGTGGCCAGCCCAGCCCAAACCACGACAACGACGTTGATCTCTGGCTGTGTTCAGAGAGAGATGTTGGATAAAGCTGGAAACCATTAAGAGCTTGTGGAGGAAAATGTGTGAGTGTATATCGCTGGCATTTTTGACTGGAAGCATCCTGGGAACAGAGGAGAACAGCAACAGTAATGCCTGTTGAATTTCACTCTCCTTCAGACCAGGTGTGCAGAGCTGGTGCTAGGACAGTGACAAGCAGTAACAGTGTAGGAAGGAGAACAGCAATTCCTTACTTTCTTTCCAGGGCTAGCTCTCAGACTGAAAGGAGCCGACTGGGAGGAGGCTGCTGACCACGATGCTGCTTCTATGCAATCAAAAGGGATGAAGCCAACTTCCAGAGTAAAAGCTAAGTGTGTAATTCAGCTTTATGTTTAGAGAGTGACTGTGGTGGCGTAAATGCTGTATGAAAACAAACTAACCAACTTTTTTTTAGCTTTTAATCATTATTTATATTTAATGTAATTAAGCTGTTTTTTCCCCTGGTCTACCTTTCTATGGTGACTTGGTGCTGCTGAAGAGAGGATGCAGGCTGGCCTTCCGAGGAACCCCAATGTAGGTGTAGGAATGAGTCAGCTTTGCTTGACTCAGATGTCTGTCCATTCTCTTTCATGGTTCAGTAGGTCTGTACATACCATCATTCGTTGCTTGGAAACTCTTGTTCAGCTGAAATTATACCTTTGGTCAACTGACATTTTGAAAATCCCTGCTTTATTTTTGGCTGTATTAATACTATTATCTCACCCTTTCTTATCAGCAGATTTCAAAGCCCTCACTCAAAAGAGAAGTGATGTTATCCACTGTAGCTCGGTGGGGGAGGAAGGTTTGTTCCAGGTGACAGGGAGGACAAAACCACCGAGGTTTGGTGAGCTCCAGTCCCAGGACCTGGATTCCTGAGCCCGTCGCTTAAAGGTGAGCTCCTTCTTGCACCCAATTCAGCAAACCTGCTCCGAGCACAACTTTCAGCTCAACTGCTCATACAGCACATTAATTGAGTAGCTGGGAGTATTACTGGGAGGACTGGAAGTAGTTATTTGGGCAGAGAAACAAGGACGACGTTCCTCTGGAGGGGGCTCTGGCTGCCCCAGGCACCTTGTGCACCAAAGGCACATGTGCACAGGCTGTGGGGCACAAAGCCGAGCAGCGATGTGAAGCACCTTTGAGTTTTGTGTGGGAAAGTGGCTTTACGCTAGCTCCATTTATGGCAATGCTGCACAGCCCCTGGGTGCGGCCTGTTAATTCCACACATGAGCAGATTCGCCATCTTCCCCACCACAGGGTGGGTGTGTGCCCAGAGCCGCTGATAGCCGTCTTGGTGCCATTCCTCAACACCGCTCATAGCCCCAGACCTCTCTCATCTCACAGTCGTCCTACGGCTTGCTTTTTGCTTGCTGACCATCATTTTTGCCAGGCCAGCACAGGCAGCCCTTCCCCTGGTCTGGAAAGCAAGGTTCTCAAAAGGACCTGTTTATTCTTAGTGACTAGAAGGATCACAGAGTAGGACCAAGGAAAAATAACTGCGGTGCGCTGCCTGGCTTCCAGGTTGACTGATGGATAGCTTGAAGTTCACAGTGCCTGCACCAGCAGTATCACATCTGTGAGGACAATGTGCTGTGCCGGCTTGGGAGGGACATGTTGTTGGGTTCGGTGACATCTGTGAGACTTTGAAGCACTTGACGCTTGCAGTTTGTCTTCCTTTTCAACATAGATGGTGGATGGCTTAACCCACCCCTTGCTGCAGTTTTTCCAAACTGATTTTCTCAGTGGTTTGTAAGGTTTTGAGTAGGAAAAACTTAACAGTCTTTTCTTGGGAAGGAAGACACTTTCTAGCTGCAAGTAATGTCTTCCACAGCTATTCTCATCAACTGCATTAATGCAGATCCTTGCTTGTCAGCCTCAGCAAACTGCTAATGGCAATGCTTTCCCAAAATTAATTATGGTGGATATGTGTGTGCGTGAGTACTTAAGTGTGCTGCTTTTTATTTTCAGTGTTGTATCATGAGAGAGGTCATGTGGAGGTGAGCTTCCACTTACGTTTCTTATTTAGGATGATGAGAACAATGGCAGTATGATATTTTTACATTTCTTCTCCAGCCGTTTCCTGATGCATTTTAATGTCTTGTCTGCTCTTTGCAGCCATGCCTGAGCAGGCACCTTGTTATTGACAGCCTAAGAAAAATAAGTCTTCCTGCTGAATGGTTGTCATCCAGCAAAAGACACACCAGGAATATCTTCCAATACTTATTTTTCAACTCTTACGTATTTTTCAGCTCTTATGTATTTTTCAACTCTTACTTTATCTGCTACCACATTACTGATTTTTGCCGCTTTTTAAAATCGTTTTTGTGCCAAAATCTAAACATTGCTGGGTGAATATCCTTCCTGTTCCAGATCTCTGATTAATATCATGTAGATCTGCGAGCGGCTACTGGGGCATCATACTCTTCACATTTTGCTGTTATCAAATGCCAGGATTCTTTATGTGGTTTCTAAGTTATGACAGACCTTTGCTACACAATCTCTGTTTTTACTTTCTTTTCGTTTGCCAGATATGTCTCCAATGAATGAAAATTGAGTTTTGGGGTTAAGTACTTTTGGAACAAAGAACATTCTCTTTAAAAGATATACTTTCAATCAAGATGCTTCAAATTTATTCACACATGCTGGAAAATAAATGCTTTAAAACACTTTTATTCAAAAATATTTTAAACTTTTTCTATGTTAATTAAAATACAGAATTGCTATCCTGAATTACAGAGATAAGGTAATTCAAAATGTCTATATATACACCTACACATAGGTATATATGGCAATTTGAATACCTAAGAGAAAACATGTCTATAATGCCATGTAATGCATTTGCTTTGCGTCTTCGTGCACATAAAGAATGTATTTTGTGTCCTTTTTCTTAATGGCAGAGGGTGCATCCTCTCCCTGAGATGAAACATTTTACAGTAGCAGGTACTGTTAATAGCTCGCTAAGAGTCAGAGCAAACAAGCTCTACTCAGATCAACTGTAGAATAAAAAAATATGGTAACAACCATCCCTCTTGAATAAATGAATATATTTTCCAAATGCATGTGCTGAGGACAAGCAGCTGTCTCTCCTCTGCCCCTCCATGCAGGCCAACCTCCGCCTTGGTGCTGGTGGAAAAAGAAGCAACAGGGCACAGTGCTTTGCGGAGAACTGAGGCTGCTGTTACATCCGAGCAGTGATTTGTAATCACAGCAGATAAAACATGCACGTCCATCTCCCACGTTTCACATCTAGGACACCTTCTGTCATAATATTTAGAAAATCTAGAGGCAGAAGTAAAAGCTGAAGTAAGTAATTATCCGGCACTAGCTTATCGTTAAATGCATGTGCATTTGCTTAGCTTTTCAAAGTTCCTGCTTTTGTCAGTTTGCTCGCTGGTCAGTTCAGCGGTTGGTCTGAAACACGTTACAGAGCGTCTTGATCCCCCGTGGATTGTGTGTGGAATGAACTGGTAGATTCAGTGTGGTAAGTGATGTGAACTCCACACCACTTGCAGATATCTCCGGGTAACCGCCAGTTCTTAAAGAGCATCTTCACGTACTTCTTAAATTTTTCCCCCATGAAGAAGTAGATGACTGGATTGAGGCAACAGTGAAAAAGGCCGAGGATTTCTGTTACCTGGAGAGCATAGTCCAGACTCCTGCTCACTTGACAGTCTCTAATGACTCCCGTAATTTCCAGCAGTTGTAAGAAAATAACAATGTTGTAAGGGGTCCAAAAGAAGAAAAACACAATCATGACAGCAAAGATCATCCTCACAGCCTTATTCTTTTTCTCATTTCTACAGTGAGCTAATGTTTTAATGATCATGGAGTAGCAAAATGTCATAACTATAAAAGGGATTAGGAGCCCTAAAATGTTGATTTCCAAAGTGGAAAAAACTTTCCATGTCGTGAAATTGCCTGGATATCTCGGCTTGCAGGTAGTATGGTTATGTTCGTTAAAAGATTCTCTAAATACAAGTTCTGGAACTGAGGCTGAAAGAGCTACTAGCCATACAATAAGGCTAGTAATCAAGCCATGGAAGGCAGTCCTTGCTTTCAAGGAAAACACTGCACGAACAATTGCCAGGTATCTGTCTATGCTCATAAGCATAATAAAAAATATCCCACTATAAAACCCAACCAGGTAGATCCACGAAATGACTTTACACCAGGGAGTTCCAAAAACCCATTGGTCTATCGTGACATAAGACCAGAACGGCAAGGACAAAACAAAGAGCAGATCTGAGATGGCGAGGTTTAGTAGGTACACATCAGTCATGCTCTTCAGCCTCTTGTATTTGAAGAGGACCACAATGACCAGAATGTTTCCCGTGAGCCCGACCAGGAACACTAGGGTATACAGAACAGGTAGGAAGGAGGCTGCAAACCTCTTGACGCTTTCCTTACTGCATGGTTTTGGAGCATCGTTATAATTATCGTAATAGTCATATAAGGTTGAGGTTTCAACTTCAAAGGGCTCTGTACTTGAAGAACTCATGTTTTTTTCCCCAGTTCCTGAGAAGGAAAGAATATAAAAATGTCAGTGACTTTCAGTCCGTGAAGACTGTGTGGTTAGTCCACAAACCTGAATCACTAGCAATGACTAACTTGCAGTTCCAGCACACTTCTCATTACAGGTTCTCAAAGACAATTTAAGCATTATGGGATGCATATGCACGCTTGCAAAATGTACTGTCCTTAACACGCATATGCTCGATCCTTGGAAAACTCTGCAACTTGGATGTCAAGCACATGGAAGACTGTTCAGATGGCGGAAAGGAAAGCAAATAAGAATGAAAGATATGGACCACAGATACCAAATCAGACATGTAAATCCTGTGTGGAATAAGGTAAAAAGCAAAGCCTCTGTTCATAGCAGTTCAGGATTCCACCCACCTTTCCAATCAGGCAAACATCACCGCAAGAAGACAGTAATACAAATGCATCTGACTCTTCCTTCTAATGAAATTACGCTTACTGAAAGCTGACATGAGTTTTCAGTAAGCGCTGTCTTCAGTGGCTAAATGAATAACAGGAATTTGTCATTTTCGTAGGTATGCCCTTTTCTAATAGGCAGAGACAGAATTTTAAGTGATGTTACTTCAAGGTAAGTAACTTGGACACAGTGCAAATATATTACTGTGTGTATTTACATCACAGCAAGTGTCATTTTTTTTTAGCCTAACATACTAGAATTCTTCTGAGTTATGTCCTTCCCCTTTGTCTTTATTTTTATGAATTGAGAGCAGAAGAAAAGTGAGTATCATTGCTTTATTTGTCTTTGCACTGTATGTTGCTGCTACATAACAAGGAACGTTGACTAGCATTAATGTGCCCCTGGCTGTGTATAGCCCCAGGCATGACACCTCTCCACCCTACAGTTCTGTTCCATTATAGATGGAGAGGAATTTAATCAGAATTACAGGTCACAGGGACAAAACTGTTTGACACCAGTGGTCTAGAGACGACAGCTTTGCAACAAGTGCACCTAGTGCACCTAGACATACCTGAATCTAACCTAGCTTCAGCATAATATACTTAAATGTTTAAAACTGAAAACATACGCTCGCCTAACGCACATGCACCCACTTCTGATGATGCGGGAGTTCTTAAAACTGCTTTAAAAATTGCCTAAATGGCAGCAAAAGGTAAATGAAAAAGCATTACAGTCACACACATAGTGAGTATACATGATACACAACTGTTTCAGCAACTGCATTTTGTGAATTTTACCTTTTCTCCTCCTTTCTTCTCAGATGATGTGAAGAAGCTTCTTTGCTCTAAGGGTGCAGAATCACTTGTTTCTTACCAGGTAGCTCTGTCAGGGAGGCGCTGCCTACACAGCAGTATCCAGCAGCTGCAAAAAACAGATGTCACAAGGTAGCTGTGTCTCTTAACGGAAACTTCGTACTTCCTTACAGATTGTATCACAAGTGGTTCTCTCCTCGATGCTCATCAGAGAGATGATCCTTTAAACTCAGAAATAAAATTAGACACATCTTATAATGTGTGAGCAAATGCAAAGTTTCCACTGAGAGCCTGATCACTGAGTTAAAGCAGCTTCATCTTACCCAATAAAAGTAGATGCCACTAAGCAGCTCTCATTCAGCAGAATCCTTGTTCTTTCTTATGGGTTGTAAAGTGCATCTTAATCTCAGAAAAAAATAATCAAGGGATCATCTGTAGTGAGCGGAGAGGAGGAAAGCACTTGGGGTGTGTGTGGGAGGTGTGTTTCTAGTCCATCTCTGCCAGATAACTAATTTTGCAACTTATGGTATGTAATTGTAGAAGAAATGAGCCGTATAGATTTAGTGTAGGGAAGGCTCCTTTTATTCATTATTTATTTGATCTTCCGAACTCCTACTTACCTTGCTAAGAAAAGAAATGAAGGCATATTGATTCACGCTACCTTTTTGCTTGATGTCTCCTGTAGCGGGTTTTGTGTACAGCAAATCTACGTCCTACCACTGACGACAAATGGTAATAGTGGTCAAAATATCAAATAAGAAGTAGGATGTGTACGTGTGTGTGTGGTGTAAGGGCAGAGGGTGTGGAGGTTTACCATGGTTCTTGTCGCAGCAGGAAGCTCTGCAGCTTCTATGAATTTCTCCTGAATGCGGTGGGCCCTATCTGTCTTTTGCGGGATCCTGGGGTGGGAGAAAAGAGCACAGAGGACATGTGCTAGCCAAATGGGATGGTTTTGAGTCCTGCCAGTAGAACAGCTGGGCTAGCAGCTGGCAAGTGCTGCTCTCCTCTATGTCCCAGAAGAGGCCAGCCAAGCAGAAGTAAAAGCCGTTTCTCAACAGGAGAGGCTGCTTGCTTGTTAGCAGGAGGAACTGAAGAGTCACTAAGAGAAGCAGAAACAAGAAAGCTACAGGAGATGGTTGGGAGGGTAGGAAGGGGTCATAGATCTCAGTCCAGGAGAAGTGATAGGTCATCTAGGTTGACCTCCTGTATTATTCCAGACACAGGTATATCTTTTCTTTCAGTTATGCTATTTACTGCTACCCTGTATGCCTCTGACATTGTTACTTTGCCCAATAACTTACATTTGGCTGAAGCGTTTCTTCCAGAAAAGCTTGATGTGAAGACAGCATGAGATGTCTTCATGTTTTCATGTTTCGCCAGAATAAAGTACTTGTATGAGAAGTAGCTTCTCAGTTGTCTTTCACAAGCTGCATCTGTGGAGATTTTTAAATCTGTCACTGGGAGACATCCCTCTGGTACATGTTATTGCTCAGCAGATCATGTAAGTCTTCTCTTCAGTTTACTTGCAGTCCGTTAAAAATGCGAACATCAGGTGAGCAGGCAACACTGTGGTACCAGTTTCATCATCTCTGTTCGCAGAAACTAGAAGCTGTTCCTCTTGCTGTTCTTTTGTCCATGTGAGGGCCTCATTAATCTCTTCTTTGACGTGCTGTTGCACTAGGGGCATAAGTTCAGCTCTTCACCCACAATAACAATGACATAAAATCTTTCTTTAAGCACCTGCTTTTCAGGAAAAAACACTTCTTGGTCTTTCTTAGTTTTGGTTCTAATGCTTTTGCCTCAATAAACAACCGTGTGTCTGCGTGCCTGTCTTGTCCCACTCATTATTTTCTACTCTGTCAAACTAGGCGTCTCTTGAATTTCATTGCTGGTGATTTTTCTTGAATTCCAGATGAAGCAGCAAATAGAATTGAAACCAGATACAATCTCTCATCTATCTTGTAAGGACCGTTCTTGGTTAAGGGATGATTTCCCATCACCCGTAACCTTTTGAGGTCTGTCAACCTGTCCGTAGCACACATGCCACACTTCAAATATGCTTCTGATCTTTCAGTCATAATTGATAGATTGCCAGGGACCAAGTCTGGCCTATAGATACCTATAGTTTGCCTATAGGTACCAAGGATCTATCTGGGCTATTGCCTTTTGCCCAGTCCTTCCTTGTAAGAAAGACTTTCAAGTAGCGAATGCTTCCTAAGCAGCTTTCTCTACCTGCTCACTGCCTCCGGTGGAAAGCTGAGCTGCTACCACCAGAGGAGCAAGTGCAGCAAAGGCTTCTTGTGGGGGCATGTGTGTATGGCTGTGGTGATGTGAGGAGACATGGCTGGACCACACAGTCCTGCAAAGCAGCAGTTCTATTGCTGAAGCCTGCCACACCAGAGCCTGTGAGAAAAACTGCAGAGAAGACCAAAAAAAGAAATCTCTGAGCAAATGAGGTGATGCAGAAAATGCTGCTGTGAGCGAAGGTCCTGCAATGGCTTGAAGAGAAAGAGAGAAAGGCTAAGTATAACTCTAGTCCGTAGTGGGAGAGCCTTTAAGTCCCCTTCTAATATGACAGCGTGTTTTTTTTCAGCTCCTCCTTGGAGAGGAAGAACCTGGCAAAGACTTACAAAAGGGGGATGGCAGGAGACCACGAGGTTAAAAAGAAAGGGGGGAGGGATCTCAATGAGATGTAGAGGACGTTGCTCTAAAACGAAGAGGTTAGCAGGGGAAGGGGAGAAGGAAGAAGACAACTTACCTCTTTACTAGATGGTATCACATATGTGGCACTGACTAAATAAATCACACGAGTGCAGAGAAGTGGACCAAACCTGATTAGCCTGACTGGGAGGAGATTAACCTTTTATATGGGATGGGGAGGGGGGGCACATTAAAACCAACAGAAGGGAACTTAATAAAAGCAAAAAGCAGAACAACCCAAACCATGAAAAACTTGCTTCTCGCCAAAAGATGATTTCAGCCACTCCCACCTTTTACAGAAAGTCTGATCAGTAACTTGCCGTTTTACAGCATGCATAAGAGTCTTGCCCGGGGAAGGACTGGAGATACACATTTATCTAACTTGCGAGCTAGGCTGTGAGATACTCACAGCTGATGTATACCACTGCACCATCCTTTCCCTCTGATATCAGTGTTGGCCATGAATAGATGATTCAGAGGTGTTTATTAGAGAAGTCCTCATCCAGAAGAGACTGTCTCAGGAGAGAGGCAGATGACGGTAACTGAAGATAGCCGACTATTGCAAAAATCTGTCTTTTGACTGATTGTGTGGAATGGTGCAAGATCCAGGCCGCCAAAGTCACAGCTAGACAAACGATTATCTTTCTGAACAAACTCCATCCTCTCCATCAGGTGACCAACCCCTTCTTGCATGGTCAGGCCACGTGCAGTTCTTCTTTTGCAATTCAAGTGAATTTGAATTACACTTTGTGCATCTGCGGTTCCAATCCTTGGTTGTTAGCAAAGTATGCCACCTATTCATTGTGCAGTTCTCTTCCTCATCGTGTTTAATTTATTCAAAATTTTCTGTGTACGAGTAAAACTGCAGCAATCTGACAGAGAACTGAAAAAGGAAAGTGAATTAATTTCCTAGTTTTAGAGACAACCACTGTCTACACTGTTGTCCCAGGTGATTCACTCCTAATTTACTTCAGTCTTTTTGAATGTAGGAATCCCCTTTGGTTAAGACAGCTGCTTGTGCTGACAAGCAAAAGATTTACGCCCAAAATGTGTTTTCCTTGCTCAACATTGTTAAGTTGCAATTCCCTACGTCTTTTTTTCTTTCAGTGGTCCAGTCCTATGCACTCTGCTGTTTGTGGCAATTCTGTGAATGGTACTGGCCATTGTTTTCCTCAGCCTAATTTGCTTTCTTTCCACATGCTGTGCTTACAAAGCTGCTATATATCCAGAACTCCTCATAAAAAAAGAACTGAAACTTCATACCTCAAACATGACAGAAATAGTCAGTTTGTATGCTGAATTCTACTTAAAATAAAAATCACTGATGCAAAAACCATGAGTTGTATTCTTCTTAAATGTGACATGGCACCATGAGGAGCTTTCTTTGTCTTCTTCAGTGATCTATCAAATGTTCCCAAGCTGTTCCTACAGGAACATGACAAATTTGGGCTGTTTCCACTCTGAGGAGCAGTCGATACCTGAGATATAATTTTTCTTTTTCAAATTTCCCAGACATCACCTAACCATCACTATGATGTCCCCATTAAAGGCTGGTCTCTCTGAATTAAAAAGAAGACGACAAGGCAGCATTGAATGGCAGACGTCTCCTCAGGCCAGTTTGTTTGATGTTTACTGCGAAGAGTTTAGATATGGAGGAATGATGGCATTCTGGCGTAAAGGCTTTGGTTTCTGTTTGCTTTGTGGTAATGTCCCCAGGTCTCAAACGTTGTAGTTGTTGGTAGTCTTCAAAAGCGTAGTTAAAGAGTGGGTCTATCCTAAACACAACAAATATCTTCACAGTCTTTCCTGCCGTCTCCCTCACATGGCAGTTGTAGCATAAAGGAAGATAGTTAGAAAAAACAAAGTATTTGCAGAGGGTCAAGACTGAGACAGAAACAATACTTGCTCTTATCAATTAGTAATCTTCTATGTTTGTTGAGACCCAGACACTCTGCCATCACACGGTAAAACCTGTTTCACTGCAAGTCCTCTTCAAAACAAGCTGTACAGCCAACTTACATAATAATCAGTTCACTTTTAGTAGCAGGGGACACCACTCTGGGCACTGAAATAAGACTGCGATAGCAACAATAAAAGGTTTTCATTGGAACATCTCTCTGGTCTTTGTGAGTCACAAGCTATTCTGGTGTATTTTGTGAATCGTTGGTGAAACTGCTTGTAGTTCATTTAACACTCACAGGCTCTCATTTGTTCAATAACAACAAGCAAATAAATAAAAAAAAGGAAGAAATTTATGTTTGTTTTTTTTTTTCCAGCAGGATGTAGTGACTATTCTTTCCTTTTCATAAATATATTTTTCACACTCTGTACTTGTTCATCAGTGACTCCAGTTGCTAGACTAAGGTGTCCTCCTTTACCATGAACGACTTTTAAGTCTGATAGAGTTTAATAATGCCACCCTCTGGTGGAAATGCGAAGAAAGCATTGACACTAAAGATGGGCAGAAAAAACGATGGAGCGAGCTTAGGACAGAGGGTCCTGCATAAGCAAGGGTGATTACAGGGATCATGAGAGGTTTTGGTGACTCTGGAAATACTTGACTGCAGGTGCTGTTAGGCTCATGTAAAAAGGTGTGTGCCACTGCCTACAGTTGCCTTTTCTGAACCTGGCTTGATCTGACCTGTGCATTCAGTGTTGTCTTTACGGTAGCTTGTATTTTGTCCATTCCTTGCACTGTAGCCTCCTGAAACCTGAGCTACCAGGAGTATCTGGAGAGCAGGGACCAGCACCAGGACTGAGATGAAGGAGCTGAACAAGAGACCAAGTGATGGTGAGCTTTAATGGCAGCAGTATGAAGATACCTATTTCCTAAGACAGGACCCCAAGAGGGAGAGGGGCTCTGAAGCCACTCAGGGGTTATGACCCAGTCAAATTTTAGTCAGCTCTAATACTGCCATTTACAAAACAGACAAACCCAGCTTTGCGCCTCCTCAGACACCTTCCTTCCAGGGCAAAGAAACTGTGCTGATGAAGGTCCTTTATCTGTACCAGGAGGTCTAGTGACGCGTCCCTAGAAAGTGCTGAAAAAGCAGTTCCTGGGCACGCTTACCCAATTCCCCGTCACTGACTGGTTTTAGGTCATTAGCTATATTGCTTGAGGCCCTTCCATGTGCTCCTCCATGGCAAAGGGCTGTGGACAAAGGTGGTGCAACGACCCGCTCCAGGTGCCTCTTAGATGTACAGTTTCCTTCCAGTTTGCTCCTACCTGGTTGGAGCCCTGAAAAATAATAGAAGATGCAGCTCAGGGTTTCGAGCAGTTTTTATACGTCGGGAACTGTGCTGGTAGAGTCACTGGCGTCGGAAATGGCACACAGAAATAGCGGCGCATGTCTGTCACTAGAAGGAGCTGTCTTGTCAGCAGATGCGCGGAGCCATCTATCTGCTTCTTCAGCTGCTTCAGCGTCCTCTAACGTGCCCGGCAAATGATGGCCATTACAAACTGTGCTGCCGTTTTTTTTTTTTTGTGTCACAGTGCTGCTGGTTTTAATTTTAATGTGGCAAACGTAGCATTTATGGGCTAAATGCAAATTTCTTGTGGGAGAAATGCAGCTTCTTTCAGTTGCCTGCTGTGTGCAGCTCTGGAGTCCTCAGCACAGGAAGGACATGGACCTGTTGGAGCGGGTCCAGCGCAGGGACACAAAGATGATCAGAGGGCTGGAGCACCTCTCCTATGGGGACAGGCTTAGAGTTGGGGTTGTTCAGCCTGGAGAAGAGAAGGCTCCGAGGAGACCTTATAGCGGCCTTCCGGTACCTGAAGGGGGCCTACAGGAAAGCTGGGGAGACGCTTTATCAGGGAGTGGAGCAATAGGACAAGGGGTAATGGTTTTAAACTGAAAAAGAGTAGATTTAGATTAGATATTAGGAAGAAGTACTTTACTGTGAGGGTGGTGAGGCACTGGAACAGGTTGCCCACAGAAGTTGTCGATGCCCCTTCCCTGGAAGTGTTCAAGGCCAGGCTGGATGGGGCTTTGAGCAGCCTGGTCTAGGGGGAGGTGTCCCTGCCCATGGCAGGGGGGCTGGAACTAGATGACCTTTAAGGTCCCTTCCAGCCAGAACCATTCTATGGTTCTATGATTCTATGATCCTGACATACGGATTTATATCTAGCCGGACTGTTACGGAACAATGACAAATGCATATAACTTATCGGAGACTTAAAATCTGGGTGGGGTGAAAAACGGACTGCTCCAGTTACAGCTACAGTCGGCAAGTGGATAATAACATAGTGGAAAAGCTGTGCCCAGAGTCCTTGCTTGCATTCTTTATCCCATTTACTAACCTCTGCCTTCAGTGATATAAAGTGCTGATCAAAGGATCACAGCTGGAAATTTGGTAACTGCAAACTGTTCTTGACAAGCAAACCATTTTCCCTATGTCCAATGGGAGCTATTTTACAGTATTTCTTTAGGGAGAGGAATGACAAAAACAATATATTAACTATTGACATCTATGTATTGAATATTAGTGCAACAAACAAAATTATATGGGAGAAGTTGGTGAGTATTTTTTTCCACTTTGAAAACAATGCGTTAACGCTAACACTGCAAAACCAAGTTCTTGAGGTTTGGGTGCGTATATGCTGAAAATCAAACTCTTACAGTAGTTACCAAGTAAATTAAGAAGTTCTTATTAACAACGGCAGCAGAATTATTACCAACTTCAGCAGAAGCTCTGTGTGTGTGACAAGTGTTAGAAGCCATCCTTTAATAGCTATAAATTGTTCTCAATTTTAGCTTCAGTTACTGCATTTGAATTTTAAAATAATAACTCTGGAAATCACAGGTTTTCATTAGAGTTCCAGGTGTTGTACAGCCTTAATAAACTGAAGTGCAAACAGTAAATCTTTGAGCACGACTGGGTAAGTCCTTAATACAAAAAATATTTCATTCACTACTAAAATGTGGCCATTTTGGAAGTGGTACATAAACGGCCCTATGCAAAGCACAGCAGCATGCATGGGCAATAACTGCGGAAGAAAAATGTTACCAGCGAGGAGCTGCACAAGCAAAGGTGGGCAGAGATACTGCAACTTCTAGAATTTCAATTTGACAATGATAAAGCTGGTAACTGAGTTTTTCTTTGGAAAACTCACCTACGTTTGGTGCTTGCATGGATGGGGCTTGTCCCCTTTGTTGGCAGCAGAGTGTCCTGCTAGGACAAGGGTTTTGTACTACCTAAGAGATCTCAGTGAGGGACCTCACAAAGCTGGTAGGGACAAAATGGAAATGACTGAACCTAACCCATAACCAGTGCATTTGTAAATAGTTTCTCTGTGAAATATAGCCTTAAGCTTCAGACTACCCTGAACCAGGGTTTCAGATCCACTCTCAGCAAATTCAAAGGAAATATGTGGCTAGTGGCTCCTTCTGATGCCAATGCTGAAAACTACAGCTTTCACCGCTGAACCATTTCCCAGTTCAGTATGATGCTCTGACTGGCTGCATTTCTAGGTTTTTTTGTACAAGTTAAAAACCCCAAGATGTCAATGAAAATAATTCAAAGCAGCCATGCTTAGCTTGAAAATGGAGAAACATAAATCTTCTGATTTTGGGACCGTGATGTGATATTTGAATGAGAGGGATTCACAGGGGCGCCTAAAAAAGATACTGATGTCCATGCATCTCACTGCAAGCAGTTTGGCTAAATATATGTCTTGCTCGTTCTATTTATAAGTAGAACAAGAAGTATAGTCATGAACCTGCTGAGAAAAAGTGGATTCAGGTTTTATTAGTTCCTCAAACTGTAACCCAGCTGGGAAAAGATTTATGTTAAGTGTCAGTGAGATTCTCAAACAGGAAAAGAAGTTGATCATGATGAAAAAATACAATACAAATATAGCTCACCACCCCTCAAAACCCCAAAGCCCAATCCCGCCACCAAACCCAGAGATTTCCTGACCTTTTTGCACAACCAAATACTATTCAATGGACAGATATAACAAGTGCGCGTGTGGGCCTGTGTCCATTTTCATGTGTAAATTGTAACTTGCTAAATAAGCAAGAGTCTGTCCTTAATTTATGGCAGATGGAAAGGTTTTATCCCAGACTGAGAGACTGGTTTACTTTCTCACGTGTAACGGCTAGGAACTGGATGTTTCTAGTCCTCAGGGATGTGTTGATCCAGTCTAAGGATATACGCAGCGTTAGTGCTGTTTGTAGAAAAGTGTATGTCGTAAACTAGCTGGGCAGTTAGAAAGCACCAGTTTCCTGCTGCAGAGGGTTTGAAAGAGAGGCAGTATCTTTAAATCAAGGCTACAATTACATGAAAGTGCAGTGGAGGGACTTAAGGAGACATCAGCAGGCTTTCACTCAGACTCGAATGGTGCAAAGAATACCTCAAGGAGCGTAATGTACCAAATTAGCAGAAACCCAGGAAACTATCCAATATTAGCCGTCACAGATTACATGAGAGACAAGCTGTGGGCAGGAGCTGTGGGGCCGCGGCTCCCCGTGCTTGCTGGCGTGGTGCAGTACAGCCAAGAGCAGCAATGCCCATCTCAGACGCAGCTCAGCCCAGTCCTGGGGGTTTGTTACTGGTTGCCTTCAGAGCACGGGTATGGTCTGTGGAGTCTGAGAGTGGAGAGTTTTTTTAAGGGACAATTACAACGCAACTCTTCCTGCTAATGCAAACAAAGCAAAAACGTTGATTTTTGGTTTTCAACGGGTTTTCCAAGATTTACCACTTCTGCTATGAGGAGGCGTGTGTATAAACTAGCTACTTGTTGCAGAGCCCGACGCCTGGATACCCCCCTGAAGCTTTTTATCTCATACAAATGCTCAGATACCGAGCAATAAGACCTTGGATGTAATTAGCAAGTTCTATATAACGACTTGCATAATAATTGGCGGTGTTAGGCTGACAATCCCGGGAAGTCTTCCATTGCGCATTGTGGCAAAGAGGACAGAAGGTGTGCAGGTTGTCAGGAGGGGCCCTTGGCTTGGCAGTGAGGGGATTTTTGCAAATGCAGTAGTGCACAGTGTGGCTTGCAGAGAGCCCAGTTTGACTCAACGGCATCAAGTCTGCACTGCCAGGGGGAGATGCACCTGGAAGGCGTGTGTGCCGCGATGCGCGGTGCTGGGGATGCGTAGGATTCCTGGGAAACTGCCAGGGCTAGGCAGGAAAGTGCTCTCCTTTCCTAGAGAGCTGGCAGAAAGCTCCAGGCTTGCACCTTTCATTCTGGAGACAGCGCATGGATCATATTTAAAGGTGGCTTTTACTCTTCCCACTCGGTAACTCACCATTGTCTGAAAAATAAAAGGAAAGTTAAATAAACCAAGTAAGACTGCCTTGCTCGGCCTGGCAATCCTCCCTCTTCGGACTGGTTTCATGCAGATGATTTGTTTAGTCTCAGAGTACCTTCCTCTTTCTTTCTGCACATCTTAGCATTTCTTTAAAAAAACATTGTAAAAATACCGTTTCTTAAAAATACCACTTGCCTGGGGGTGGGGCAGAGGGAGTTGTCTTATCTCACTTGCTTTGGCAGACTGAATTTTGAAAAGTAATTTAATTTCAAGTGACACTCACGCTACACTTAATTTTAGCCACTAGGTCTGGAGCCTGGAAGTCCGCTTATAGCTGAAATTTTAAAAGTTGAGCATACATAATATATTTAGACCTAACACAAGGCATTTTATGAAAAGGGGCTATTATACTGTAGACGGTGCTGAATGTTCAGTGGCAAAAAATGGAATATTTATTATTTGTTGAATTATTGCATATGGAGAATTGCTTAGGGAGAGGCTCTCCTCCAAGCTTTCTTAGAAGCAAGGTGGTACTGAGGTCCACAAAGAAAGGGCCTGCTCCTCCCACTGATACTCTAGGACAACACTTTTGTGTTAGTCAAAAAGTGAGAGGGTTTCATCAGATTTGATATATTGCCAGTTCCATCAATGTATAGAAATAAGGTGCCACTGGCATGGACTCGTTTCGTAAGATTGGTCCTTGATTTTGCCTTGTAAGGTGACCTCAGCTTCACAGATGGTGACAGTCCTTTTTCCATTCACCTAACTCCAGTCCACAGTGCCAACAAAAATCTCCTTTGCTTTTGCAGCAGATGATGGCAGGAGCTTCCCGAGGAGGCCCCTGCGGGAGGACTCTCACTTGTCTTATCTGATTGACATTTTCCACCGCCAGTGCATTGTCATTGCAAGAGTGAAAAGGGTATTGGGAGGCTGTGGAGCGTACATGGTGAATGCGTCCTCCGGGATGCACTGAATCTGGGTACACTTGCAGGTTTCCCTGGGGAAATCGGCTGTGGTGGGAGAGGCCACAAAGGTTGAAGAAGGTTGTGGTGAGCAGCAGGGAAAGTGGTTATTTTGTCACAAAAGCCGTTGTCTATGATGGTATAGACACATTTGGTCCTTAAAACTGGTGTGGCAAGCAGAGCCAGGGTGAGAAGCACATACTTGCCATGCTCTGCAAGGAATTCACAGCTTGATTGTGTCATATTCGGGCCAAGCACAATGATCCCCAAACCTATACCTCCAGATCCAGTTGTCCCAGCGTGTGCTGGTGTCTGCTGATCAAGCTGACAGCCCCTCGCTCAGCAGAGCACTTGGGGATGTGCTGAGTGAAGGGGTCCCCCGGACTCTGGCCTCTGGCTCAGGCCACAGCCCACGGAAATCAAGGGAGTTGCTTGGATCAGCTCCAGGTCAGGTCCCAAATCCTTAAGGACGGTCCTTGCTCTGATTATTGCATGCTATAAATACTGAGTGCATTGTTGGCACTAAATGTGTATTCAGAAATATATATATTTATTTTTTTTTTTAACAGTAAGATTTTATTAGGTAGCAAAGCACAGGTGAAATATTTGTTGCAATCTATAACCCCAAAATGACTTTCACGTCAATATATAGCATCAAAACTACACCTCTCAGCGATGGCTAGTCCTGCAGAAGACTTTCTTCTTCACAGAGCCTTTTAGACAAAGACAGATCCATCCTGGTCACTGGTGTTCAGGGTTATGTTGCTGACCACGACGCTTTCTGCATAGCTAGCTGAATAGGTGACCTGGTAGCGGCTGCAGGGGCCACAGAAACACAGGCATGGACAGTACTTTAAGCAGACACGATAGAGGTATTTCCTGAATTTTTCCCCAGCAAAGGCATAGATAAGAGGATTGAGACAACAGTGACTGAACGCGATGGTTTCGGTCAGGTGCATTGCGTAGTCCAGTGATTTAATTTGGTCGCAATTTGTGAATAACTCATAGTGCTTTAAAGTCTCTAGAAAAATCAGTACATTGTAGGGGGACCAAAACAGAAAAAACACGACCACCACAACCAAGATCAGTTTTACGGCTCGTGTTTTTTTCTGATTTTTGCAGGACAGAAGGGTTTTGACCATCCCACAGTAGCAATAGCATATGATACAGACTGGGATTAAAAAGCCAATGGTGTTCAGCTCCACGTTGCAGAACACCGGCCAGATGTTCTCCAGCTCCTGGGGGAAGACAGGAATGCAGTCGTTTTCTACCAGCTTGGAGAACACAAAATGTGGCACTGAAACCAAAACCGCTATTGCCCATACTCCGCAGGTTATAAGCAAGCCATGTTTCACTGTTCTGGATTTCAGAGAGTATGTTGCCCGGACAATGGCCAAGTATCTGTCGATACTGATAACAGTGATAAAGAACATGCCCCCAAAGAAACCAATGTAATACAGGGAGGAAACAGCTGTGCATGCAATGGTCCCTAAAGTCCATCCACGCACTGTGTTGGAAGCCCAGAAGGGGAGGGAGATCACAAAGAGAAAGTCCGAGATAGCCAAGTTCAGGAGATAGATGTCAGTGATGCTTTTTTTACTCCCTTCTTTCACAATGGCAACAATCACCATTACATTCCCTGTGAGGCCAAGAGCAAACACGGTGATGTAAAATATTGGTAGAAATATTTTCCCAAATTCTTGGATGTCAGTCTTGTTGCAGGAAAAAGCATGTTCATCATAACTGTATTCAGCTGTCGTTCCTGTGAATGCTTCTGTCATGATGAATTTTCTGCCTAGAGGCAACATGAAAAGGGAAAAGAGAATAATGTTAGAGAGAGGGATCCAGTATCTGCTATAGTAAAACGCTGCAAGACATGCACGCTTTGGGATTTTCTCACTGTTTGGATTAGTGAGAGTGGTATTACTGCAGAGGTGATGGTAGTTACTAACATAAGTCCAGACTCTGCTGTTACATGTACTTCACTGAAAGTTATCTCTTTGGCGATAAGAAAACACAAATGAGAATTTCAAGGGCTGTCGAATAAGCCCCTGGTTATCAGAAGAGCGTCAGAAGCAGCAGCGAACCAACATCCGAATAACTGAGCTCTGCGGGTGGTGCATGGCTGCGTGAGAAAGGCAGATGCTCTCCCCATCTGTTGGGCAGTGCTCCGCAGGAAATGGTACCTCCCGTGTAGCTGTTGATCAGCATATGCAGTGCCTCTCAACACCACCAAGAAGCCCAGTCTCGCCCCACACATTAACCCCAGGGTGGAAATGTGATAAGACGCCCGGTTTGGCCAGGACGGAGCAGATGCTTGCTGATGTGGGAGGAGCGGTTTGCACTGGGAGCAAGCATACCTTTGAAGGAGGCTTTAAAAAAAAATAAATTGTCCTATAATCAGAAGAAGGGAAACTATACTGATGCTTTTCCTCGAGCACCAAAGCATCTCATGACTGCTCCTGCCTTGGCTGCAGGGTGGTCAGGTTGGAGCCAGGGCTGGTTAGCCCAGAGGCTGCACCCAAAGAGATATGGGCTGCAGGTGTGTGGCCTCTGGGCTCGCTGGTCTGCACATCCAGTAACTCGGGGCACCCCTCGGTTCCTCTGGGCTCCCTTGGGATGTGGTGTTCCAAGTCTCGGCAAAGACTTCTGTTTGCAGGAACCAAAAATCGTAGAGGGGTGCAGATGTTACTGAATTAGCTCTGCTCCCTGGTTGGGGTAAAGAGCTTGTAACTATCCATTACTTGCTCTCGCTGTAGGAAATGAAGGAAATTGAGTGTGATACGCTGTGCAGAAGCCCAGGGACATGACAACATGGCCAAACCAGCCTGCTAAAGCTAAGACTGAAAGGAAAGGTCAGTGATAACTAAACTGCACCTACCCCCTGGTCACAGTGCCGAAACCTTCTTACTGGAGCCCCCATTGACTGCAAAGAAGGGACTCAGTTCAGGGATCATAATCTGTCTCTAATACAGACATTTACATCCTCTGTTAGCAGGAGATGTAGTCAATACAGCCAGTGAAGAGCTGTGCATCCGATCCAATGCAGGTCGGGCCAAATCTGCTTTAAGACAAGACAGACTGCATTCCAGACTCAGCTGACCACGTTGATGAAAACCCAGGATAAGCGTCGATGATGCTCCCTAATGAGCATTGGCACATTACTCAGTGGTAGATGCCGACGGTGTATAACTACTCCCACTTCTGACACTTAGAGCAAAGTGATTGGAATCCCAGCCTACATGTCCACGTTTCACTGACAGCAATAGTTTTCAAAGCCTCTGTTTAAAATAAGCCTTGCAAGACTAAGCATGAAATAAAGATGTCCTGAGGTGTCAGACAGTCCTTGTTTCATGTGAGTAGTGGTAACTACAACAAACTCCCCCATGGGTGGCTACTGTCACCATAGTGACATTTTCTCCTAATGCCTCATTGCCAGAGGGCCGTTTGTGGTGTGGGCCATGAAGTTCTGGCCTCTTATTTTGTCGTCATTTCTCAAAGAAGTTTTTCTGTGCTAGTTGGAAACGCAGACTTTCCATTTTAAAGTTTCTTCTTATTCTGACGGTTCAAAGACTAGTTGTGCCCAAAGCATTTCAATGAGAAATGCCCACAGTCATTAGAAAACAATCTTTGTGGTTTTGCACAGTAAAAGTAGGCTAGAAGGAGGGCTGTCTCAGCACTGGTAGTTTTGGAGCACGGGCACAGCGGAGGGCAGGCTGTTTGCAGTAGGCAGGCACACCCACGGGCTCAGCGCGTCTTGCAGTGCCTTTCCACTTGAGCTGGGAGGTGAGACCACCTCCAGAGTCTTTCCAGACCCTTGCTTGCAGCCCAGTTTAATTCTCCGGCTTCGGGAGTTGCGGTATCTGACAGCAGCAGAATTAAAGGAGACGAATAGGAAATGCTTAGGTGCTGGGGCAGCAGCTGATGGTAGTTGTAAACAAGATACTAATTTCCTACTGGTAAGATAACTAATTAGAGTTGCCTACAGAGATGTGTGACAGGTTTCTTATCCTTTCAAGTGTCTGTCCAGTCATTACTTTGTAAACCCTGAGAGGGATACAGAAATGAGCAGAAGACATCGTACATAATCCAAATATCCCCTCACTTTCTCCTTTTCCATCCTGACACTCCTCTTTTGAGGGTAAATGTACGCAGCAGGTGCCTTTAAAAGGAAAAGAAGTGTCGGGTGTACACCAAGTCTCTTGTACCAAATATGAGTCACTACACTAGCCCACCCAGCTCTTTGCCACCGAGCTGTTATTGCAGCCAGCCATCCGCACAGTGCCAGAGCCTCCGTCTTACTCTGTGGGCTGATGTGCTCCACAGCTGATTCTTCACCAACGCACTGGTGCACGGTAGAGGGCTACCAAAATGATTAGGGCTGGAACACCTGGTGCATGAGAAGATACTGAGAACTGGGTTTGACCAGCCTCAACAAGAGGCTTGAGGGGGATCTAGTGAGAAAGTGTAAAGTGAAGCAGACAACTTTCCTCAGAGGAATAAGAGGCAAAGGCCATGGGAAATTGTTACTCACTGCATGGAAAAAATTTTCACTGTGAGGGTGGTCAAACACCAGGACAGCGCTTCAGGGAGGTTGTGAGATCCTTGGAGATGTTTGAAACTCATCCAGCCCTGCTCTGAGCAGGGGTTTGGACAAGAGACCTCCAGAAGTCCCATCCTAACTTTATGGCTCCGTGACGAAGCCAGACAGAGGCCACGATGTCCCTGCAAAATGCCCCAGATTCTTCTCTGCTGTGTTTCAGACACGTCTCTCCTGGTGTGACAGGTAGGAGTCATCTCATGCACAAAAGAAAAAACTAATGGATACCTGCCCCTATCCCATTAACATCTTTACTAACTGCGCAGGCAACCAGAGAGGTGCTGTGTGAAACCCCGTGATCTGGAGAGAGGGAGCGCACATTGGTTTGCTCTGCACTCTGAGAGCCTCTAGCTGTGCTGGCCTTTCCCATGCTGGCTCCCTTAGTTCACATCTAGAAAGACAGCTTGTTCCTCTGGAGAGTTTTCATATGTGTCGGTACAAGCCGCTGTGCTCTGTTAGGGGCAGGGAGGATTTCACATGCATGAGGAAACGGAGGTCCCACCACAGGGTAGCCCTCAGGTCTGGCTTCAGCACAGGCTGCTCCCACTGGCATTGCCTGGAGAGAAAGCTGGGCATGGGAATGGCCACCTTCTTCACAGGCAAACATTTACACGGAGGTGCAGGATTGACTCCTGGCCTTACTGAAGCAAAGAGGAACATTGCTTGGGCTGGGATTTTTCCTGAAGTACTTTTCGGTCAGGTAATCTCCTCTAGCTCGCTGATGGAGATCATTTATTTCTACAGTAGCAAATTATTTCCTTTACCCCTGGATGGGTGGTTGCAAAGCCCGTGGTACCTGTGCCAATGGGAAGGGCGAGATCCTGCACTGCACATCTTGGCGGGGCAAGTGAGAACTGCGCTTACTAAAATGACATCGGCATCCGAAACTGCTGCCCCAACCTGTGGCTTGTTCACTCTCTAGCTCCTGGATTTTGTGTATTACCAACCACACACTCGTATCCTCCCACTGCCACTCATTCTGCGTATGCAATGCCGCCAGTTCTTTCTGAATATTTAGCTCCTCTTTGCTCAGCTTAAGCTGATGATACTCAACAGGTGGGCTCCAAACTCCAAAGGGCCCCCCAGAAAAGCCCATGCCAGATAGGCATAATGTGATGAAATTTTATCACACTCTAAAGCGAGGAAACACCTCTGCCCACCCTTCCTTCATCCTTCCCTGACAGGTATTCTCCATCAGCCTCGCAAAGCCCACCGCAGCACACGCTATAGTCCTTCTCACTGTCAGCTTCAACCCAATTTTCTCTCTTGTGCTTACGATAAATGTTCGCCTAAGGGACAAAGTTAACTGAAGAGCGTAGAGGACCTTGAAGGAGGACTGCGGGCCTGCAAGGTCCCTCCACCAGACATTTTCCCTTGCTGAGTACAGGAAATTGTAGATTCACTTCTGCTTCTCATGGAACTGCTCGACCGCTTTGCTCCCTCTCCAGATTTCCCCAGCAGTTTTACACCCTGCTCCCCACAAACACTTCTGCTTTTAATCACGTTTATAGCTGTCTAAAAAACAATAGTCTGCAGGACCAAACCCCTTGTTTCTCAACCCAGCTATTCCCAACAGCCGTGTGTGCTATATGCAGTACGTAGGGAAGTGAAATTATGAGAGACGCACAAACTCCTCTAAGCAACAGAAGCTGCATTTCAGCCTTCAAAAGAGCATTGCCATCGGGCTGGGTGACACACTAGCCAAGTCCTGTTCGTGCCTCTGATCTTTCCAGTCACCACCCTTGGTGCCATGTTACAAGCTTTCCTGCCGAGAAGAGGGGGTCTGCGAGCACTTTGCCTCTCCGTGATGCTTCTGCTGTCACCAAATGAAAAGAAGTTAAAAGCTATAACCAAACCCAGGCCTCCACCAGAGGGTCACGCTTCAGATCTGCACAGCATACTGATAGAATTATTTAAGTCTCGGAAAGATTTTCACACCTTAGTCAGCATTTCTGGGTGAGGCTCTTACATTGCTTTTCTCATGTGAGCGAAACACATTTTCAGGGCAAGCTGAGCGGGCTGGAGCTTCACACCGACGACTCAGCTGGCTCAGGGAAGCTGTAGGCTTTGTGGGAAGCCCTGTGAAACCCTACGGGTGCGTTATGCCTTTCTCACCCTTTGATCTGAGCTGCCACCACCCTGCCCAAATATAAACGCTGTCGCTTTTGTGCATTTGCGACTACGCCCATCTGCCTCTCGATGGCCAGTGATTCTCGGTAAGACAGTAGGGATGTCCTTGGGTACCTCCCAATTAAATGTCGTAGCTGCTGGTGGCACTTCTAACACACACAAAAGAGAGATTTAGGGCAATTAAGCAGAACTGGGTGGAAACTAACAGGAGAGATGTGAGTCTTAATAGCACTCTGGATGAAACTCTTAACCAACCTGTCACCAAGCAGCTACCATGCAATCACCAGATTGCCACAGACACCTCTAACCATGGTTTGGATGATATCCAAAACAAAACTTAAGACTTACGGGCAATATGCTAACCAGAGATGGGGCTTGGTTTCTAGTCCTAGACCCAACTGGCTCCAGTAATTCACTTAGCTTGTCTTTCAAAGCAGGGCAGCTCCATCCTTAGGGCACAGTCTCCAGAGTTGCTTGGGATCGTGTCAGATAGTCGAGGTCAAAAGCAGGCCCAGCCCAGCAGACGCAGCTACTTTAAATCTTAAATATGAGTCTTTTATTCAGTCCTGAAGTGGGCCGGTGTTCTCCCCGTTCCACCCCTATGGGTGCTGGAAGCAGCTGACACAATGCCAGTCTTTGAAAGCGGGAAGCAAGGCAGAAGAGCTAGTGTAACCTAACCCTTAACCTGGGCAAAATAAAATTTAAGCAGTAAAGGGGGAGAGGGCAGCTAGTGCCACTCTGCATGGCTTCATAGAAAAGAAGCTTTAGTTTGGACATCTGATGGCTTTACAAGCTTCATAAAGAGTACTGCGTGGGAGAGCTGGAGCTTTGACTTGCACTGCCCGCTTGTTTGATTGACGCATCTCGCCAGCCCAAAGCAACACAAGCCCAACACAGCCTTACAATGGGGTTTGGGCCGGTTAGCTGTCAGACCTCAAAAGCCGGCCATCTGTGGACGAAGCCTTCCCAAACTAGGAATATTGCTTGTAAAAGGTCTGCAGTAACTACGAGTTCAAAGCCAAAAACTCTTCAGTGTTTTCCTCGTTGGTCTGAAACCAAATTTGGAATCATTTGGCAAGGGGGAAGTGATAAGAGTTAGAGAATTGGACAGTGATTCAGTAATCTGAGTAATCTGGGGCCTTCTGGGATGATTCGTGTTGGCTTTAATGTAGCCCAAAGTGACACGCCTGGGAGTTAAACAGGGCAGACTGTGTCTCGAGAGCGGGGGCGCATCTGCTGGGAAACCTGACTGCTGATACGGTCGGGTCGACTCTGAAACCGAGCTCCCAGCCAGATGTCACAGCAAGAAAAGCTGATGCAACCCTCGGGTGTCTAAAGACGTGCTAAGTGGGAAGGAACAAAAGAAGGAAGTCTTCACCGTTGCAGAGCTTGATGCCGGGGCTGCCGGCATACTTTGGTAACACTTGATTTCATTTTTGCTTGTGCTAATAATCTTGCTAATTCAGTGGGATTAGCCATACCATAAACCGATGCATTCAAAACAGGAATTCAAACCAGAAACATGCAAGCTAGAAATCTCAGTGGATGTGGTGTAATCCCAGATGCACCCCTGCTCCCACAGTCCTTCCCTGATGACTTTAAGGTGAGGAAATTCCTTTCTTTGGTGTATCGTCTTTCTTTTGTGATTTATTCTCAGATTAGCTGGACCGTTTCTGTGGACAGGCAGAGTTCTGCAAGCTCAAGAATTGCCTATCGATTTGGGTGATGTAATTTATGGAGCCTCCCCCCCCCAACCCAAGACTTTGAGGATAAGTTTTTTAATAGCAAGTAGTGATCTGGACTGCTTCGTTATTGGATTTTCCAACTCAAGGTGGAGTTCAAGGTGCAGAAGCACGATGCTGAGGCTTTCTGAAAACTAGGGCATTTCAGGTGTCCTAAACAAAGGACCCAGAAATAGAAGCCAATCAAACCACCGCTGATTAAGATAAAATATAAGCCTGAATATTGCAGAGGCCTGTGGTTCCTTTACAAAAGCATTTAGGTCAAAGAGATGAAAAAAACGCCCCTTCCCTGAACCAGTTCTACAGTTTTTACACCACCATCACAAACTAAATTAGAAGCAGACACCACTCGCTGGAGATGAACAGCATGTAAATCTAAAAACTTAAACCAATAGTTCTGGGTAAAAAAAAAAATAAAATTGAAAAGATCAGACTTGGATCATGGAAGGCAGGACGGGATAGTATAGAGTCCAAAATCCCCAGGATCTCTCTCACCTTCACCTAAGGCTTTATAGCATTGGAAAGTGCTTTCTCAAAGATGCTCCAAGCTAACCGGGAGATAACAGCAGGGCAGCAAGTAACCAGGGCTACAGTTTCAGCTTAAGCCATTGCATCAAAATCAGATGTACTCTGATTTAAAAAAAAACCACCAAAACACAGTCTCTGCCAGCGGTGAGGGCTGCACCGCCTGTGCTTCAGAGCAACCACAGAGGTGTTATTTTGAACAAGATCTCGCTCTTGCTCCATCAGTGCATGGTCCAGCTGGCTGGGCCAGTGGCCTGACTCGGGCTGGTTGTGCTGCTGTCACAGCAAAGCGGACACAGGGGACTGAACTCCCATGCCCTGGACGAATCCTGCCTCCAACGACATCCCTCCGCTTGCTGGCTTTGTCGCCCCGCCAGGACATGCCTGCAGGACCTCCCCCACGAGCCATCTGCGAGGGACAGCGGGACCGCAGCGGTGCGTGGTTTGCTGGGGCCATGGGAAACCCTGCCAAACCCCCGGCAGCTCACCCCTGCGGTTGCTGGTGTATTTATAGCAAAAGCTGTAAGCTGAGGATTTTAATGGTTTCATTCCCTCGACTCTGGAGAGGACAAAGCGCCTCTGAAGCTGCCAGGGTGGCCATGCAGGAGACTTGGCGTCTGCACGCTGGGGGTCCCACCTGCTCCTTAATGGAGCAGAGCATAGGCTCAGGTTTCAGGGCATGATCTGTAAAGGCGCTTGAGCCAGTGAAGATGCAGGTAGTCACATCGAGGCCTTTCCCCGGGGTGCCATCACTGATTCTAATCATTCTTCTGAATGGGAACTAATCACTGGGCCGCGGCAGGGTGGAGGGGGGCTTCTGAAAATACCACAAGGAATCAGTCTGAACCTCTGGCGGTCAAAGTCCCTTTAGAAATCGCGCCCTAAGGAAGTCATATCCTTAAATATCCATTTCAGAAATGAGTTATGCATTTAGGAAATATGACCTGACAGTATGATCAGACTCCTGCATCCCCCCTGGATCTTAAAACTGAGGTTCAAAAATTGATGAAATGGTTCTGAACGTTTCATCCATGCCTCTCAAGGTCAGATCCAAGGGTCCTCTGCAGAACCTCTGCAATCTGAGATGGTTCCCTGGCAGTGTCCTGCCCCCAGGGACCAGCCAGAGGATGGGCAATTACATAAACGGCGTGAGAATCATGTTGAAGAGCAGTATTTATTTTTGTCCTCGCAGGGGCTGGGGAGCACTTTAACTCAGCTGCTGGGGGGCAGTGGCAGAGCTGGGGAGGGACCAGGCTTCCTCCCAAGAGCTGCCGGCAGAGCACTGGGTGTTTGGGGCTGTCATCTGACTGGATGGTGATGGCCAGGATCAGGATTTCCCTGGAAAATCTGTTTCAAAGGTATTTCCCCCAGCCTGTTAGTTCCCCTATTTGCCCTTTCTGCTTGCACAGTTGCTCGTGACACTTTTCTATCTTTTTTAACATGTGTAGTTGAGTGGTTTACCCGCTTTTTCTCTTACCTGCTCTTTGTCAGTATTTCTTTCTCTCAGGCCTTCCCTTCTTAAGCGGCATTCAAATTTCTTTTGTATTTTCTGCTGAAGGGACAGTGAAAACAGACAACTGTTTGTAGCTGTGTGCACTGTTTGTGCTTGTTTACTGTTACCAATTGCTCTGTCTGTCCTCTCAGCAATTTTATCACGGCACCTATTTACTTCCTGCCCTCTCTTTTTGTTATTAATAGGCTCACGTTGCCTCAGCATTCTTGAGAAATCCGAGATGGCTCTCTAGAAATGGGAGAGTTGTTAAATCATCTTCTCCGTCCTCAATTTAGAGAGCAAAGCATATTACGCCTTGACTGTGTCGGGATGAGATTTAAGTCCCAGAGTTGCCAGCTCCTTCCTGGGAAGATCACGTTTACTATGTGATTTACTCTCAATTTACTATGTGCTCTCATTGGTCAAACTTTAGCCTTTTCCTCTCTGTTTTGGACTTTTTCTGCACTGCCCAAACCCTTGTAATTCATTGCAGTCATTGTCTTTTATTCCATCGCCCGGTTCACTGCCTCTGGCTGTGCTGCCTCTAACAAGGTCTGCCCCAACAGACCAGATTTGGGGAGCCACTGTTTCTGGATCTGTGTTTATGTCACACAAGCACTTAAGAGGCTGCCGCCACTGTATTACTCAAATGTCTCATCCAAACCAGCAGACATCTTTGTGCAACATCCTTCCTATGGAAAGCTGAGTCACAAAGAAATTCAGTAATGTGGTCATACAGAAAGTTGGGTTTTCAAGTGTTTTGACTGTCTGTCATTCCCTTGCCGGTCTGTCAGCATCAAACACTTTCTATTGTCTCTACCAGATTTTGTGTATTGGGCTGTCTTTCAGCGTCAGTGATGTTTGGGATGTTGGTTCACTGACCAGAACGAAAAGCAAGCAATGACGGTGAGCTGTGAAATCCCTGCAGACATCTGACAAAAAACATCTTATGAAGTAGAAGGGCTGCATCTTCTTAGTCTTCTGGGCTAATGCTGCACACTAGGCATCTATTAGCATTTTGCTTTAACCTTGAGGACCGCTAGCCAGGGTGACTATTTCTCTTACCGCAAGATGCCACAAATAATTAGTCACCGAGAAAATTTCTCTCCCCTGGTCTGCTTCAATTAATAAAAGTGTTCCCCTTTCTACTTTCGCAACTTGTAAACATTACCCACATCATCTTTACCCAAATTAAATATCATTTAGATTCCAAGCACTAAGCAGTGAAGAGTTTCCTTAAGTTCATGAGACACCATTTCTTGTCATCCTGCTCTTTCAAATTATAGGTAAAATATAATCGTCTCTTACCTTAATTCATAGCCGCATTGAAAACCAATGTTTTCTTCAAGCCGAGCTTGTTGTTTGGGTTTAGATGTATATTTCCTCTTCTCTAGTGCTGATGCCTACCCTATGAAACGTGTGAAGTTTGGCAGGGCAGCTTCCTGGGCTGAGCTTCAGGGCTGAGCTGAGAAAGTATTAATGTGCTCTGCTTTGGTCTTGCTGGCGCCTTTTTGAAATTGTGAAGCAGGATGCGGCCACTCAGAGGAGCAGAAGTGCTTATGGAGGGCAGGATTTGCACAGGAGACAGAAGTGCCCGGGGAGCTTCGTACTCAGCTTGTAAAAGCTCTCACCCTCTTGGTTCCTCCTATCCCATGCAGAATGAGGTATTTTTGGCTCCTACCCGATGGTACAGTGTAGAGAGACACAGGTCTGGTACAAGAGCTGGGACATTGAGCCGTGGGGACACAGGATGCAGCAGGGGGGAGTACGGGCACGGGATGGTAAAAGATGGGGCACAGGCTGGCACTGGGGACCCTCACAGCTATACACACAACTCGCTGGTGGCCAGTTAAGAAAATGCAGACCTGGAGCTGAAAAACCTGGTTTTAGCAGTAACAGACAGAATAAAACCAGTATCTAACGTACATAAGGGGCACCGGGCACAGTAAATTGGGAGTAACGTGAAGTTGCAGACCAGTGAAGACAGAAGAAGGTACAGAAGCATGTTAGCAAACATATGAAAATGACCCCAAGCAGATCCCAGAGAGGGGCAGAAAAAAACATCAGCGCGAACGTCGCATTTGTCCCAGGGAAGGGCTGGAGATGCCTACAGCTCGCTCTAACACCCCACCCCAACCCCACCACCTGGGTGAAACCACCAGCCTTAGGACCCAGAGGAGCAGAGGAAGGGTGAGGGTACCACCAGGAAAAGGGCTAGAAACTATGTGTGTGCAAAACAATTTTAACTGCGTTAGTATTGTTCCTTTTTCTGCACCCAGCAGACCTAGACCTTGCGACTGCCATTGCACTAACAATAAATTCTCGGCTTTACCTATGCATACGTTGTGCCTCCTCTTTGCCCATAAACCAGATTTTGAGAGCAACATCTCCCTGCAGCCCAGGGCTTCCAGTTGAACAGAGGAGTCTGAGGGTTTAAAGTATTGGCATGTTTATTAATCAAGAAGTTTTCTTGGCCCCTGACCCAAGCATCATGCTCGGGGTTGTGTTACAGGCGCACCCACGACTGCAGAGGACGCCACATGGCACGTTTCCAGACACCGCTGGGGGAGACAAAGCAGCTCATCTGGGATGAAACCAAACAGTAATAACCCTGTTATTATGGGGATCCAAGACACCACATCCAGCTGGGGGCTGTACCAATACCAAAGTCCTCCAGCACACGCAGGAATACAGTCCTGGGAACGCCTCTGGGTAATGTCCCTGCCTCAGATGCTAAGGGAGGTTAAAACGCCTTCTTCCTGAAGGCAGAGTTGTGCCACCTTCATACAGGCTGAGCTGGATGCGGTTTTTGGGGTGGAGAGCATCTTCTAGATTGTCTGTGCTGTAGCTCATTGATTGGGGTAGCAAGTTGCCTGGCAAATATTACTTCTGGTATTTCTGCCAATTACATGTTTTTTTCATGACATTATGATTTGTCTAGCAAAGGTTACATCTCCAACAGCTACACAGCAATGTACCAATGGTCCAAGTGTGGGCCTCCCACATCAGGCGAATTATGCGAGTGACATCAGCCGCGTGGGCCAGGACGTGTGCCCATGGAAATAATCAGGGAACCGATACCTGGTCAGGTGTTAGCCAGGAACAGCAAAGATACACTGCTGAAAATAAAGTTTAAGGGCTAGAGAATAGTAAAGAGCCAGAGCAGCAGATTTTCAAAACTCCTTTTTCTCCTTTTTCTCTGACAAGTGCCAGCAGCCCCACCCTGCCCTTTCTTTAAAAATAGATGTAAAGAACTCTGCACTTTTTCAGGAAAACATGAAAAGGCTGATGGCTGGTTTCTCCCCACACGCTGAAAGTAGGAGCTGTGACTGCCACAATGATGAACTTTCAACTTTCAGAAAGATAATTTCTGGAAACATTCTCATTGTGTGAGAACCATAAGATTCAGAAAGGCGAATGAAGGCCAGTGATGCCAGTGATAGTCTGACGTTATCTAGTCTGACACCTAAATCCTGCCTCCCACGTCCTCACAGAGATGATAAAGGGTCCTCCCCAGCCACTGCCTCCTGCAGACAAGTCTTGTAAAAAAAGATGTGGATAATCCAGTAGGAGCGTCCCCACTGGGGACCTGCACGTGCCAAGCTGGTTTGCTGCTGACCTGTAAAACGTGGGTTGGCAGAGCCCAGGGAGCCATGGCCACCTTCATACTGGTGGATACCTGCTCCTGGGCCTGCAGTACGCAGCACGTCACCTCTGGTGTTCCTCTTTGAAGTCAAAGACCTTGCAAATAGCGTCAGGACTGCCCATGTAACAGCAGGAGACATGGTCCCCAGCCACCACTTGCCTCTGGTAGAAAGGACACACAGTTCCAAGCCATCACTTGCCTCCTCGGAGCTGGGTTTCCCTGTGGGCAGTCATCAACCTCTTCCCTCCCATGCTGCCCAGAATTCAACCGGAATGGAACGCAGAGCAAGCAATCTTCACATCCTCCTGAAGAAATGAGGTTTGCTGAAAGGACTACCCACTTGGTTTTTAACTGGAGGACTTCAAATAAAGAGAAACCAAATCAGGCTGGCTTGCAGGCATCCTAACCACATCTCTCCTAGAGACAGAAAAGGCTTTCTGTTGTGTTCTGCTGTTAGTGGTAACCCTAGATAAGAGAGCTGCTCATTATCATGGTGTGCGCTTCTAGTGCAAGATGAAGAGGAATGAAATGAACAATGCCTGAAAGACAAGTGCAACAGCAAGAAATATCTCTGCTCTCCGTCTTTTATCTCTGTTCACCCTCTGGTGTTCAGGACACAGCCCAGGGATAAGAAAGTCTGAGAGAGCTGCTGGGAAGACTTTCATTCTCGTCCATACCTGAGGGGGGAAAAGCATTTATGTTTCTCCAAGATAAAAAGAAAGAGACATCGCATCCCTCGTAACCAGAGAGACTTTTCCTGGGAAGGGCTAGGTAGAGCTTGCTGACTTCCCAACTGCAAGGCACAGGAGGGTTTCAGAGTAGGAAATAAAGAGTAAAGGATGTGCTCTGCAGGGATACAGTGGGTAAAGAGTGGAAAAAAAACCCTTTTCTTTTTATTCCATCTCCATCTGAGTTGCCTTCCGAATTTGAAAACTTACTTCTCTCAACATCTGTGGAGACCAGTGGCACTACCACACCAGCAGCATCTCCTCCTGCTCCGTGGCCAGGCTGCCAGGTCAGCTGGGGGAGGCAGGCTTTGGCACAGCAGCGCTGGCAAGTTCAAGCTTTGTGGTCTAAAGCGCTTGGTAAAGAAATGCCTGGCCTGAAGGATCAAAACACAGTTCTCCCCAGCACACCCCTGCTTTCGCTGCCCTGGGGGAAAGCCTGATGGTGGTGGTTGTCTACAGAAAGCGTCTGTCTCGGCTCTTGAGAGCATCTTTGAAGTCCTCTCTGCAGGGACGATGGGCAACTGTAACTGCCTGGGGGTCCCAGAGGGAACCCCAAGAACCTCCTCTCTCCTGGTGCTGTGATACCAGGGCTTCCCTCTGTGGACTTCAGAGACTTGCTGGAGTTACATGTTTCTTTTTGTTTGATTTATCACTTTGCTCAAGTGTAAAGCAGTTACAGTTGAGACTGTGGCAGAGCTGGAACAAGTAAGCAGAGGCAGAACATGGTTTTGGACATGTAGCAGAAATGTCCCTTGAGGATTTAATTCCTGGTAGATAGGGAGAAAAAGGGCTAATGTGGAGAACAGTCTATAGAGATGCTATGTCCACAAAAACTTGCAAGCATCCATACGTTGCTGGTTAAAGAGCAGATCCGGTCCTGTTTTGCCTCTCTGCTGTGTAGAGCACCTGCTGGGATGTCTTGGCTTTACAACTAACTTTCACTGTAAACCATGGCTGTTTGCATCATGTTTGACTTTCGCTTTGAAAACACACCGAAAGCTTACCCAAATGACTGTTCCGAGGAGCAGACTTCAACCCTGGCAAGGCTTACAAGCCTGAACGGTGCGTTTGAAATGCTCCCGGAGACTGCTGAGCTGGGAAGGCAGCCGTCCGTTCTCTTCCCCAAGACTGCCAGCCTCGGCTGAACAGTGATGGCACCGTGTCGCTGGGTGTAGCTACAACGGGCGCTTGCGCTGTTTCCTCAAGCAAAGCAACAGCAGCAACGTGGGCTCGCGTCCCGGGAAAGAGCTATTCCAGCCTGAAGCCGTGCCAGGATCTTCTGTGTTCATTTCAAGCGGAGGGACAGGAGCAAAACCCAGGCAGCTGGTTTTCACCCAGGTGTCAGTATTGTGCCACGGAGCCGGGAGCTGTGTCGTTCAGGCTGTATCCTTTAGAAATCCTTGTGAAGGCTGGGCAGTGAGCAGGGATGGAGCCCCTGGGTCCCGCTGGAGCTCTCTGATGCAGCGCTGCCCGGTGCGTCTCAGCAGCACAGCACCACGACAGGCACCATAGCCGTGACTGCACTGAACCCTGCTGGACATTTTTTTCCCCCATTGTCTTAACTTCTCCTCCAAAACTCTCTCTTGTCTTTTCTGTCAGCTGGGTGGAGGCACTTCTGGTGGTGCATCCCTGTGGCAGCAGCATCCTGTTCTTCCAGTGCTCTCCTGCAGCAGAGCTGCTGCCTGCCCAGAGCCCACCCGGCAGCTTTTGGTGCTGTTGTGGGCACCAGCTGGTCACATACAAACACAACCCTTTGCAGAAATTATTTCTGTGCCTCGTTCCTGCAGGAAAACCCATCAGAGGGAGCCTCATCCATCCATGTCACTGTCCTTGAGAGATGCAAGGAGACAACTCAGCTCTGGTGGCTTTCCAGCCACCAGTGGGAGACACATTTACTCTTCATTAAAAAGGTGGGGAGGCAAAAATTACTCAGAGAGAGAGACAGAGAGAGAGAAACTATGTCTAGGGATGAAAATGTTTCAGCCTGAGGGCTGGTGAAAGGAGGAGCCAGAGAAAGCTGAAGACTTGCACGCTTTCTGCAAGCAAAAGGAATGTGGCCCAAACAGGTATTAAAAGTGAAGAGAAATGTTTATCCCCTCATTAGAAATAGCACTGACGGGATAAAGGCATTGAAACAGCTTAGTGATTAGGCTCCCTCATGCCTTGGTGACCACATGTTGGTTCCCGAGCCATCTGTTAGCCTCCCCTTGCTCCAGCTGCCACATGGGGATGGTGCTCTCCTGCCCTGGCGAGGTGACAGAGGCTCAGCCAGGTCTCCTGGGGAAGTGTCCTCCTCCCCTGGGACTGGTGACGTGCACGTGAGCCGCTCAGATCTGCCCGTTTCCGTGTGTACCGTGAGTTACACCCATCACTCAGAGCACATCGCCCAGGCTGTGCTGCTTGTGGGGTCAGCTCCAACGATAACAGTAAGACCCGAAAAAGCGGGAGCCATAGGCTGGCAGATCACATCCCATCCCTCCTGGGCTCGCCCAGGCAGGAGGAACGGCCACGCAGCCACACTCCAGCAAGCTGACATTCAAAATGCTGCAAAAAGAAACTCCTTTCCTCCCTCCCTCCATTTCTTCCTCTCTCCCTCCCTCCTTTGCCTCCTCCCTCCCTCCCTCCCTCCTGCTGCTCAGGACAGCTGAAGCTGGCAGGCCCATTTCCATCAGCATCACCCCTCTCTCCTCACCACCATGTCTGAGCATCCCTCAGGGCAGCACGGACACCAGACACCAAGGTGTGCAGGGACAGTGCGAGAGTTGTACGGGTGTGCAGACACATTAGCAGATGCTACGAGGGAGGGGAGGAAGGGGAGCACAGCCTGCCTTGCAGTGAGCGTGGACAAAAGACCCAAGGAAACCACCCATCGTGGCTCTTTGCTGTCAGCCCAGTTGAATACCTGGGTGCTGGGGAACAAGGCCCATTTATTACAGACTGCCCAGGGAAGTGGTTGAGTCACCATCCCTGGAGGTATTTAAAAGATGGGTAGACGTAGTGCTTAGAGATATGGTTTAGTGAAGGTTTTTGTCAGTGTTAGGTTGATGGTTGGACTCAATGATCTGAAAGGCAGCCCGTGTTCGGCCGTGGCTCTGTGTCCTTCCTTTCTGTCCGTCGCTGTGTTCAACCTCAGTCACTGCACTCACATTCACGCCTTGAGGTCAAGTTTCTTCTGGAGCTCTGCTCAGCACCAGCCATTTATGTCTATTGCCTCGCTCCCCGGTGAGATCCAGCACTGCCGTGTCCTTGCAAGACTCATGAAGGGAGGGGACAGGGAAGAAAATGCCCCGGGGATGTCTCTAGCAGCCCTGTGTCACAGCTGGGGAAGGGCTGCCCATACTAAGGAGGTCCCTGCCCTAATAACCCACTAGAGCAGGCATGTCGCTCCAGGCAGGATGCGTGGTGCTGCCATGCTGCAGACCAGGACCCTGCTGTAACTGGGAGAGTTTGTCTCTGCAGTGCCCATAGGACATTGTCTGCTAAAGCTCTGTCCAGAAGAAACAAGGTTATATTTATCTCATGCTGCTACTCCAAACGGGGGGATGCTGGCTGCCTTCCCGCCACGTCTGGTGACCAATTTGCCTTGTTCTTGGGCTCCCCTCAGGGAGGGCTTCCTGCTGCCATGGAGGACACAGCCATCATCTCCTGACAGTGGCATTTGGCTGTTTCTCTCCCCACAGGTGGCCTGTGCCACTGCCATGTCTGATGCCCGTTGGCATCTCATCTCCTCTGGCCAGTGCTTCCCCCATAGGAAAAGCCTGGGATGGAGCTCAGTGAGTTGCAAGCGGAGGTGCCCTCTGGCATCTGTGGTGGGGGACAAAGCCTGACCCCAGGAAAGCTTGTGAAGCCACCCGTGCCGTGGGTCCAGGCAGCAGCGGTGGCTCCGCGGGTGCTTTGTGCTGCTGTGTCTGCGCCAGCCAGCGCAGGCACCAGAGGATGCCCTGCCGCAGGCTCTGTGCAAACTGCTCCTCTCTCACTCAGGCCTGGTGAAACACCTCCCGTGAGCACGATGTTTGTGGTGTGAGGCATCCCAGGTGTCACCCTCAGTCCCAGCGACCGCACGGGATTGCTTGTGAGCTTCTGTCCCTGCTGCACTGTGAGATGCCTGGGTGTTTCACAGCTCCCCAGCTGTCTCGGTGCTGCTGGGGCTGCTTGTTCCTTGCGCTCGGGCAGCCTGTCATCTTTATTTAGGAGATAAAATGTACAGAGCGAAATTCCTGTATGTGACGGCTCCACTTCATACATGCGTGTTACTGTGTTGTTGCATATTTGCTGGGTGCTGGCCCAATAGTTGTCTGCTGCTGTTAACTTAGAAAGGGGTAACGGAGATGTTGCTTCAGCACGGCTTTAGTCATGAAGACAAGAGAACCTATTGATGTGTATGTTTTTAACCAAACTGTGATTTAATTCACTTTAATTGGTGGCAATAGGGCACAGGCTGTCACTGGCCCAGGAATACAGCACACTGCATCCATCCCCTCCTGCTGTGGGAGACACACATTTCCTGAAGATCCCAAATGAAATCTCCTCTCATCCCCCATGACGTGTTAGAGTTCATCAAGGATTTGCATCCAGCCTGGCAACATCCATCCCAGAGGCGGGCATCAGATGTGCCCCTTCAACGTGCAGAAAGCTCCAGCATCGTGTGGCCTTCCTGAAAGGCTCAAACCTGCCCCGCCAGCCACAAACCTATCTGCTGCTCTGCAAAGTCCTACACAACCCTTGCCTTGGGCTGGGTGCTGGGTCAAGAGATAGGTACTAAGATGGGTATTTCCCTTTGGATCACGATTAATCTCCTTTTTTTTTTTTCTGAAACAGCCCACACAGTCAGCTGTCGGTTCAGCATCAGAGTTCAGGTTCAGGAATGAGTCAGGCTGGGGCTGTTCCTCCATGGCAGAGAGGACAATGGTGTCTTTGAAGAAGAGGAGGAGGGTACGCACACCCTGCCAGTTGTGGTGCTGGGTTACTGAGGTGCTGCTGAGCTGTCAGGGAACGGGGAGACTGAGGTGCTGCTGAGCTGTCAGGGAACGGGGAGATGAGCATAGACCCTCCACTTTGCTCTGTTTCTTGGTGTGTTGGCTCCCGTTGGCAGAGCTGAAGTATGGGCTGTGCTTTGCCCCCGCAGACCATTTTGCATGTGCAACACCTCCGGGCACCGTGCTCATGTTTTTCGGAAAGAGCACATTTATCTCCAAGTATGGGTCAGCAGAAGATTAGGGCTTTGAAGAATGATTGCCCTGCTGCACTTCATTGGTTAACACCCTGGTTTTGGTTTTGTTTTTTCAGTTGTTTGGTTTTTCTTTTTTTTTTCTGTAGAAAAAGGAGAAAAAAAATGGACTGCTGAAAGCATGATAACCTTGTTCTCAGGCCCCTCCTGAACCTGTGCTGCAGGATCCTCTAGGACAAGCATGGTTATTTGGGCAGCTAATGGTGGACAGATGTGATGTGAAGACCTCAGCTGGTTGTGGTGTCTGAGTGCCCTTTTCTCTCAAAACTCATGTGTTTTACCTTCTCTACACCCAGGCACGTGGAGAATTATGGAGACTGAACATCCTCGGAGAGTGCCAGGTGAAGAAGGGGTGTGTGGATAAATGTCCTGGTGATGCGCGCATGCATGCATATGGCGCATATATATTAATGTGAGTGGGAAGTCTGCCTGGATACTTGAGTCTGGTGAAGAAAACCAGTATTTACGGGGGTAACACAGCAGACATCGCTGTTTGCTTGGTAGTACCCTTCTCTTGCATATATCTCATCCTACATGGTAAGTCTGACCCAGCTGCTGACGCCAGGGTAACACTGGCTGCACTGACTGCTGGAAAACACATCGGACCCAGCTGGCACAAGACGAGAGTGGCTTTGGGTTGGCATGAGGCCCAGCAGATGCACACGTCAGCAGAGGCTGTGGGAACCCAAAACATGGTACTGCTCTGCTGAGGTGGGGATTTCTGTGACCTGGCTCTGTACATTTTGGCATTTCAGCTGAGTAAGCAGAAATACAGATTTATGCAGAAGCGCACGGAGGGGCAGAAGCCGTACGTCAGAACTGGCGTAGTGCAGCAGCAGCTTTGCTTTGCCAGCATTACTTGCTGCCTTTGAGGTACAAATATCAACCAAAAGTACATGTCAGCCCAGGCGTTACAGTTAAATTTGACATATTGAGGCTAAGGATATAATTCGCTTGCTATTTCCTGATTATTTTTTTTTACACCTAGACAGAATATCTAAAGTCACGTTGTTGTCCCAAAACTCATGGGATCATTTACCCGGTGTGCAAGCCAATAGCACACAGAGTCGAGGAATTAGCTATTTACTAGCAGTTCTGCACAGAAAAGGGTGCTAAGGCGAATTTTCGCAGAGCTAGCACACCCAGCATTGAAACAGTCACTCATTTATATGCTGTAAATTAGCATAAATAACGTATTGATTGTTTATCAACTTTTTACTGGTGCTCATAATTCCTTATCTTGAAGCCGATTGCTGTAAAATGTCCTTGTCTTCAATTAAAGGTACAGTCTCTCTTAATTTTACTGCACAGACTCAGTGGGTGAGGGTCTTCTAGTGGAGGTAGGTGTCCTAACTTCTAGAGGAGTGGTTTTCATATTGTAATTAGTCAAGTTCACCTTAAGGACACATTTCCAAATTTCTTGGGCAATCAGCCCACTGAAGCTTCTGCTATCTGGTTTTAGGTCCATTCGTTCCTTCTATCCTGTTTTCTTGTCAAGAATAATTTACCGAAACGTTTTACAGAGTTACAATCATAGAGGCTTCCATATTGATGTTTATTTTTTTTCTGTTGTGATCTTTTCTGGATCTGTTCCTGGCACGGTTAGTAATTTCCATGGTGCTCCATCACTGGTGTATTAAATCAGTGTTTTCAAGAGTCTGAAAACAAAACAGGATTATCCTGGACATGATACAGTTACCAGGGGTTTTGTGAGTTTTGTGCATGCTAATGCAGGCCCCATCCCTGCACAGGAGCAGCTTTCGGCCAAGAGAGATGTGGGACACAAATACCCTTCATTAACCTTTCTTTTTTTTTTTCCTTGTAAAACTTTTGACCAGTTTGGCATTCCCCTGGAGCTGCGCGGCAGGTTGCACAGACGCAGGAAGATGCCTCCTGCTCTCCTGTGCTCTCAGTGCCCTCCCAGACACCGGCAGGGCAGCAGACTGCTCCCAGCCCCCTCCCTTCAAAAAAGGAGAGGAGCTCCGAGACCTGCAGAGATGCTGCTGGCCACCCGCAGTGACACAGGGCAGGTTTTGCCAGCTGTGCAGCCTCCGGATATGGGTCTCACCTTCCCCCTTTGCACAGGAAGGCAGCAGTAGCAGCTCAAAGCAGCTGGGCTGGGAGGAGAAGCTGAGGTCAGGTCCAGCTCAGGGCTCCTGGTGTTGCTGCTGCGATGGAGGAAGGGAGCTGCCTCCGGCAGTAAATCCTTTGAGCCGCAGAAAGCATCCTCCCTGCTGGAGGAAGGCTTTGCAAGCGGGGCTGAGGCAGAAGCAGGGGGAAGATGCCCATTAGAGTCTCGTGAGAACTAGTGAAGCAAAAGACTTTGCAAAGAAGGCTCTGTACATTTATGCTGCCCTCACACCATGGGGTTACAGCCCTTGTGGAGAAGGCCTGGGTCTCAGTCTTGCTCCAACAGCTGCATGGCTGTCACTGACACCTTGGAAAAGAGGTAGATATCCCCTAGCAGAGATGCTCAGCAGCTCCAGGGAAAGGCCATCCTCTTGTCAGCTTGGGCAAACGGACTCCAGTGCCTGCCCCAAAGAATGGCTGCAGAAATCATTCCTGTCTCTTGTGTTTTGGCTGAGCAAAGTCCCGTCTAGAGGGCTCACACTGGGAATCTGCAGCGGAGCAAGATAGCTGGTGCTGTACTCCTGCCCACCACCCTTTTGTCTTTGTCCTGAATTTTTGTGAATCCCCTTCTCGAGCATCTGAGTGTTTGCCTATACAAAAATAAAGCCTGGTGGCCAGGCACCCAAAGGGCAGGAGCTGCACTGCTGCGCCTGGCTGCGACCCTGCTGCTAGGACCTTGGCAGCAGCTGAACCTTTTCCTCTGGGCAAAGACTTTGCTTTACAATTTGGAGAACATATGTCATGGCCCAAATGAGCCAGCACTTATTTCTAACACACATACTGTTACTGGCCCGTTCTTGCAAAAAACCGTACCTTGCAGATTGCAAATATGAGTAGGCATTAGAATAGTAAATCCTATCCGAAGAAGATCGGTGGTTTAAAAGAATTTTATTTTGTGGTTTGTTCTGCTCTGCTCTAGGAAGTAAGCCCAAAGGCACTCAGAATGTGTGGAAACACTACAAGGGTAGACTCTTACAGGAAATTAAACTTCTAGAATAAAAGGTAATCTACTCTGCTTCTTTTTCCCAGGGGAGGAGGAAGAGGGAGAGAGAGAGAGGAGGGAGAGAAGAGGCAACTGGAGGGATTGTCAGTTTTGCAGAACTGCCCAGGACAGAAGAAAATGCACAAGCTGAAAGAATGATAATGAAATAGGTCCATCAGGTGTAAGGATTGTGCAATTACACTGCATGCAGTATCTTTATTATAAAACTTCAAATACGGTGATATCTTATAGAGAGAAATAGATCAGGACTAAAAGCTTCAGAACACCGTTGCATTTATTTATTGATATTTGTATATATAAAACAGATATATATATACATGTATATGTGTGTGTGTGTATATACACACAAGTTTGTGTATATATACACACATGTACACATATATATATATGTACGTATATGTACAGCTATATGTACATGCATGGGTAACCATTCAGATATAAATCCAAGTTGGAACAGTAACTGGGAGGTCAACCCCAGTCACACGCTCGAGAGTAGTGACGATACCGGCACATCAGTTGCTTAAAGTGTTCAAAAATTTCCCTCATGGGGAAGTGTGAGTGTCATCTGGGTTTTAGGCATCTCTAGAGCCTCTGGCCACTCAAACCAGCCGGTGCTGTCTGCTTTAGCTACCACCTGTGTTACAGGATGCATGGTGTACTACCCTTGTTTGTGCCTCTCTCCATCCTGTTTTGGACATCTGCAGAACAACCAGCCCCTTGGCCAGCAGCTCTGCTGAGAGCAGCCACCGCTCTGGCCTGTGGCTCACCAGCCAGTGGGTCCACAGGAAGCTTTGGTAAATGACTCACACACAGTATTTTTTCCGCTCTTCAGTGGAAAAAGTTTCTTGGTAGCTATTTCCCTGCTCATCCCTAGGGCACTCATTTCTTCCCATACGGATTTTTTCTTGACACCCACAGTGTAATTTATAGGCTACAGCTTCCAAACCCTTCCAGCCCAGGAAGGCCCTGGTAGCAGATAGGGAGTCAGGATCATACCTAGATATTCCTCTATGTTGATTTCAACAAAACACATGCATAGCATTTATTTCTTTGTTGCTTATCTAGTTATTCACTCACTAAACCCTTTCCGGGCTGGAAACCTCATTCAAATCTGTCAACTGGGAGCCAGGCAGGATGCCTTAAACTTGGGCACCAATTCCCTCCAAAGAGTGGGTTCCCGCTCTTGCGGTGAGCTCCATCCCTGCCTATGAAGCCAATCCACTCTACTGAGACAAGGGAAGGAGCAGCCAAGTCTCTTGAGTTCAGAAACAAACAGTTCCTTTCAGTATGGTATCTGAGGTGGGGGAAGAAATGTTTCTAAGGCACCTCTCCATGCTGCTCAGATAGTGTGGGCATCTGATGGTAGTTTCGGCCTCCCTTTCACAAAGCAGGCAGGGCAGGACGTGACAAGGGAAAGGGAGGGAGATGCTAAAAAAGATCCTAAAAAGTAAGAACGCCAAAGCAACCATGATAAAAGCATGCTCAAGCAGCTGCTTCCACTTTTCCTGTAGTGACAGGATGAGTGGTAATGGCTTCAAAGTGGAAGAGGGTAGTTTTAGATTAGATACCAGGAAGAAATTTTTCACTATCAGGGTGGTGAGACACTGGAACAGGTTGCCCAGGGAAGCTGTGGATGCCCCATCCCTGGAAATGTTCGAGACCAGACTGGATGGGGCTTTGAGCAACCTGGTCTAGTGAGAGGTGTCCCTGCCCATGGCAGGGAGGTTGGAACTAGATGATCTTTAAGGTCCCTTCCAACCCAAATCATTCTATGATTCTGTGATTCCTGTCCTAAAAGGCTGCCCAAACAGTGCATCCTTGTGGATGCCCTGCTGGGACAATTTCTCAACTTCAGGTCACCTGTTCAGGATGAAAGTTTTTGACTCGTAGCTCTACAAGACACTGCCAACAAAAGACGACTGTGAAGACGTCACGTGCAGAGAGGAATGCTTGTCCAGACTGCGACCATCAAAAGCACTGTAGTCTTTGCAGACCAACAGAAAACGTGTGTATTTTCTGAAAGCTTCACAAAGATGCTTCTTGAACTTCTCACCCACAAAGGCGTAGATGACTGGGTTGAGGCAGCAGTGGATGAAGGACAACGCCTCAGCCAGCTCCATGGCTAAGTCTAGCCTTTGGCTTGTCTGGCAGTCGTCAATGATATACATGTTCCTCAGAGAGTCCATAAAAAGCACAATGTTCACGGGGGTCCAGAAGAGGAAGAACACAATGACAACAATAAAAACCAGTTTCATTGCTTTGTACTTGTTTTGAGTATGGCACTTCTGAAGGTTTTTCAAGATGCTGTAGTAGCAGAAAATGAGGACACCAACCGGAATCAGCCACCCCAGGACATTGACTTCAAAATTACTCAAAGTCTTCCAGCCGTTGCTGCTGTCAGGATAGTGAGGGATGCACTTAGTCTGGTTATTGTCATTCATTTCCTGGAAAAAAATTAGGTCTGGTGCTGACGCTAAAATGGCAACTGCCCAAAGGACCAGGCTGGTAATAACCCCATAGGCAGTTGTCCGAACCTGTAGAGCGTAGACAGACCGGACAATGGCCAAGTACCTGTCGATGCTCATGATGGTTATGAAGAAGGCACTGCTGTAGAAACCAATAAAGTAAGCTGAGCTGATGATTTTACACATCGCATTTCCAAAAGTCCATTGTCTCCTGATGGAGTACTGAACCAAGAAGGGGAGGGAGAAAACAAAGAGGAGGTCAGAGATGGCGAGGTTCAACAGATACACGTCAGTCATGGCCCTGACTTTCTTGAAGACTGTTAGGACCCAAACGACCAAAGCATTTCCCACGAGACCAGTAACGAAGAGCAGGGAGTACAGCACTGGAAAAAAGGTAGATGCAAATGCTGGAATATTTTCAAGATCACAGCTGACGTCCAGTTCTGGGTAGAAGCCATATTCATAGGCTGCAGAGGAGTTAGATGTTGATAACATGTAACCCACCTGTTCAAGGACAATGAAGTTCATGAGGCCCAAATCCCAAATTACCCTCTTAGTAAATACACTAGGTACAAGTCAGCTCACACCAAGCTGCATGAGGACAAAACAACTTTGTCTCAGCTGTGTTGCAGGATGCAACTGAGGAATAAACATGAGTGACTAGTCCTCCCCTGCAAGATCCTGGATGAGGTTCTTGCACCAGAAGGGCATAGAAGACCAAGGAAAATGCAGCTGTGGTGGTAAACCAGAGGTTACTAGTATCCCCACACCAGCTCCATGTGGGGTGCCCAGCCCTGTGCCTGCAGTCCAGGTGGATGTGGTGGGCTACTGGGGCCAGAGCCAGGGAGCATCCACAAACCAGCAACGAAATGGGCATGGCCATGGGGCTGAGAGCCCCTGACAAAGGTTTCGGGGTCCTATTCCATGTTTCCTTCAGAAAGGAGAAAGGGAGCAGTGCTCAGGGAGGAACTGCCATGTAAACATTCATCTCCTAAAAGCTGCATTTCCACTTAGCTGAGTGCCAGAAATACCCATTGTGGGACAAGTTACTTTTGCAGAGCATTCCCACATGGTTCTAGCAGGTTTTCAGCTGTAAAGGCACCAGCATGTACAGGTCACCAGTGGGTGCTGCACGTTGCATGCTCTCTCCAGCCCAAGCGAGATCAGCGGTGGCAGCTCTGGCCTGAGGGGCAACTTCCCAAAGAGCAGATGGGGGTTTCCGCCCCTTCTTCCCCCCTCCCTAGCAGGAACTTTGCCCTCTTGGCCTGTGCCAGCACAAACCACTGCTGGCAGCAGCTCATGTTCACCAAGACTTTACTCCGCTAATGGGAACTGCTGGATTTCCTTTCAACACCAGCGGCTCTGCTCTCCTGGCACCTGTCCGGATGCACCAGCAGCAGTGACATTCCCTTTCCCTGCTCCCCGGCCCCTCACAGACTCCCAGCACCAACCACCACTTCCCTGTCACACACCTGTGACAGCAAACAGCTAAAGAAGATGGGTGGCAGCATATCGCCCGATCTCATCAGCCAAAAACTCACTGTTTTTTTCAGAGACCAACAATCACACTGATTTCTTCTAAACCCTCGCCGTCCCTACCAGGTACTATGTGTCCCCTTAGGCAAAACTGGACCCCTCAGATGTGCTACTGGCCTCAGCTTGCAGGGCAGCAGCCCGGCGAGGAATGACTCACCGACACATTTTCAGAGTTCCCCTCGTCCAGCAGGTACATCAAGTTCCCTTCCATAATCCAACACTGTGTCTGAAAGTGTGAAAAAAAGAGAGCCTTTATATCACAGATTTTCAAGAAGCGGGCATACCTTCACACATATATGTCGGCAGTATTTACCTTAGCTTATGTTGCAATCACAAGTCACAGGCAAGGTCCTCACTGTAGCAGTGCACAGTCATAAAATGCCTTTTCCTCTGGGTGATACGTGTTACATTAAAGATGTATAAAACCCAAGCCAATGAGTTCACCTCTTTAGTTGACACCTAGAGAAAAGGAAATGTGTCAGGTTTATCTTCTAAATGATCTATGTCTTTTCACTTTGAGCATTGATACGAACGTCAGTGGAAGAGATGTGCAATTTCCCCCACGCGTCTGCAAAGTGCCCTCATCCCTCACCTGCAGCACTTGCTCTGCATCCCCCGTGGCTGGGAGAGGGGAAGCGCTGCTGCCTCTCCTCTGCTCCAAGGAAGTTCAGGGAAGACGTCTGTGGGGGATGGCCCAATGCTGCCAATAGCCAGCGATGGCAAAGGACACCATGTTTGCTTTGACATTTTCTGTTGGAAGGCACCTTCCCCCTGCACCCACCCACATACAGCCAGAAATACCCAAGGGAACTGATCATAGAATCATAGAATCACTTAAGTTGGAAAAGAACTTTGAGATCATCAAGTCCAATGTAAACCTAACGCTGTGAAGTCCATATCAACCTTCCTTCCCAGAACGTGCACCCTGTGGGACACTCTTGCAGACTAACACTGAAGTAAAGCCCCAAACACCACTGGATTTCCACCGACTCTGCCAAGTACCTGCTGGGGCCTCATTCTGACCCAACATGGCTTTCACCCCACAGTGGTCTCTGATCTCCCCCACAACACAAGATATATGGGAAAGAGCAGCACCACTGAGCAAGTATGCTTGGGTGCATTTGAATTGTGTGTTATCTCCTTAAATACTGCTGCTCCTTACTCTAGCCCAGTGCTGTTACTGCAATTCAGATGAGACACATCGCCTTTGTTTTGGTTTAGAGCAAACAGTACCTCACTGGGTGTCAGTCCACAGATGTGCTGCTGGAGATCCCCATATGGAATGGTCTATCGTCTCTCTTAAACACTCTGAATGCCCACCTTCATTTACCATTGCTGCACTGAAACTGCTGGGGAGTTGTGAAATCATCACAGAATCTTAGAATGATTTAGGTTGGAAGGGACCTTAAAGATCACCTTGTTCCAAATCCCCCTGCCATGGGCAAGGACACCTCCCACTAGACCAAGTAATGGCCAGGCATCTCACAGTGCAGCAGGGACAGAAGCTCACAAGCCATCCCGTGCGGTCGCTGGGACTGAGGGTGACACCTGGGATGCCTCACACCACAAACATCGTGCTCGAGGGAGGGATTTCACTGGGCCTGAGTGAGAGAGGAGCAGTTTGCACAGAGCCTGCGGCAGGGCATCCTCTGGTGCCTGCGCTGGCTGGCGCAGACACAGCAGCACAAAGCACCCGCGGAGCCACCGCTGCTGCCTGGACCCACGGCACGGGTGGCTTCACAAGCTTTCCTGGGGTCAGGCTTTGTCCCCCACCACAGATGCCAGAGGGCACCTCCGCTTGCAACTCACTGAGCTCCATCCCAGGCTTTTCCTATGGGGGAAGCACTGGCCAGAGGAAATGAGATGCCAACGGGCATCAGACATGGCAGCGGCACAGGCTGCTTGCACCTCACGCACAGGGGAGAGAAACAGCCAAATGCCACTGTCAGGAGACACTGGCTGAAGCCCTCCCTGAGGGGAGCCCAAGAACAAGGCAAACTGGCCACCAGACCTGGTGGAAAGGTGATCAGTGTCCCTCCATTTCAAAGACTGGCTTCATCAGGAGAGGAGGAGGAGGAGCAGGAGGAGGAAGAGGAGGGGACATGTGCCCACGAGGAGCAGAGAGGGCTGCAGCTGTCCCTGGGTAGCCACCCTGCGGGTAGGACATTGCCTAGGCGCTGGTTCTGCTTCTGCTGGCAGCATGCCCTGGCCCTGGACAGGATGGCCCACTCTCGCCTGCCCACACCTCGGCCTCGCAGGTGCACTTATGGTGTTACGGCAGAGGGAAAATGTGAGTAGCGGCATAAGATAAACACAACCTGTTTCTTCTGAGCAGAGCCTCAGCACAAAACTTCCTACAGGTACTGCAGAGCCAAACCCTCCCCGTTACAGCAGCGTCCTGGTATGCAGCATGGCAGCACATGTCCCCCTGGGGATCCTTTTGGCTTGGGTCAAGAGCTGGAAAACGCCTTTCTTAACTCATGACCACAAATTCAGCACCTTCAGGGGCAGAAGGGACCGCGGGTTCAGACAGAGCTGTCCTACACCTAAAGCCAATAGTGTCTGGGCACCCCAGCTGCAGCCACCCCTGAGCAGGGACCAGTCCAGACCCAGATCATGCAGGTAAATTTTGCCTCCTCCCCTTTTTAATGAAGAATAAATGTGCCTCCCACTGGTAGCTGGAAAGCCACCAGAGCTGAGTCGTCTCCTTGCATTTCTCCAGGACAGTGACATGGAGCGATGAGGCTCCCTCTGCTGGGTTTTCTTGCAGAAGCGAGGCACAGAAACCACCCCTGCGGAGGTGCGTGTGATCGGCGGTGCTGCTTCACCTCCTCATTCATTGTGAGTCTTATTTTAAGGGAGCAAAACTCTTCCAGGTCCACAACAAGCCAAGAACCTGGAGACTGCTGTTACTGCCAGGGTTTCAGGCTGGAAGAGCTCTTTCTTGAGATGCACACCGTTTGGCCACTACTGTTGCAGCCCCTGCTTTGCTTCAGGAAATAACGCAAGTGTCCATTGTAGCTCCACCCAAAGTCATGGAGGGAGAGGATCCAGCTGCACCACCCTCAGCTCCATAAAAAAGCTCAGCTCCATACAGAAACATTTCAAATGCATCACTTGGGTTTGTCAGCCTTATTAGAGTTGTTAAGTTTATGCCCCTAAACAATCATTTAAATGTGTTTTTACTGGGCCTTCAAAGCAAAAGTCAAACAAGATGCAAACTCCCATGGCTAATGTCAGAATTAATTCTGAGAACAAAACATCCCCATGAGTGCTCGGGTACCTACTCAGTCCTACCCAGCACAGTAGAAATACACCAAAGAAAACCAGCCAAAGAAACTTTTTCAAAATGACATATATCTCCAAGCCAGCTTCCTTATATAATCAATGACGATGTATGGGATTTACGTGGCAAGGTTTTGGTAGCAGGGGGGCTGCAGTGTTGACTTCTGTGAGAAGATGCCAGAAGCTGCTCCCATGTTGGAAGTAACCAGCTCCAGCTGACTCCAAGACAGACCTGCTGCTGGCCAAAGCTAAGCCCATCAGCGATGTTGGTAGTACCTGTGTGATAATACATTTTAAAAAGTGTAATAAACACTGCGCAACAGCAGCTAGGACAGAGGAGTGAGAACATGTGAGAAAAACGACGCTGCAGGTGCCAAGGTTGGTGAAGAAGGAGGGGGAGGATGTGCTCCAGGTGCTGGAGAGATTCCACTTCAGCCTGTGGTGAAGATCATGGTAAGGCAGGTTGTCCCCCTGCAGCCCATGCAGGTCCATAATGGAGCAGATATCCACTTCCAGCCTGTGGAGGACCCCATGCCAGAGCAGGTGGATGTGCCCTGAAAGAAGCTGCAGCCCGTGGAGAGCCCATGCTGGAGCAAGCTCCTGGCAGGAGCTGTGGCCTGTGTGAGGAGCCCGTGCAGGAGCAGGTTTTCCGCCAGGAACTGTGCCCCTGTGGGGGATGCACCCTGGTCTGTTCCTGAGGAACTGCACCCCATTGAAAGGATCCATCTTGGAGCAGTTCTTGGAGAACCCATGTTGGAGAAGTTCATGAAGGACCGCAACCCATGGGTGGGACCCCACACTGTAGCACGGGAAGAGCGTGAGGAGGAAGTAGTGTCTAAGATGCAGTGTTATCAACTGACCACATCCCCCATTCTCCATCCCTTTGTGTCGCTCGTGGGGAGGAGGTAGAAGAGTTGGGAGTGAGGTTGAGCCTGAGAAGAAGGGAAGAGTAGGGGGAAAGTGTTTTTAAGATTTGTTCTTATTTCTCATTCTCCTACTCTGCTTAATTGGCAATAAATTGAATTAATTTCCCCAAGTTGAGTCTGTTTTGCCCGTGACAGTAATTGCTGAGTGATCTCCCTGTCCTTATTTTGATCCTGTAACTGTGGTGAAGGGATGAGGGATGGAATGTGTATAAATTGTCCACTTTTGTCAGTGTTAAGATGATATTTTGATTTTGGTGTAGGGATTCTTTTGCCAATGTTAAGTAAGATTTGTGAACATTGTGGAGTGTGTGATGAGTATGTATTTTAATAATTCTTAAACATGATTCACAGAGGTGAGGGATGGAATGTATTGGGTTTATGTGGCAAGGTTTTAGTAGCGGGAAGGTTGCAGGGTTGGCTTGTATGAGAAGATGTCAGAAGCTGTCCCCTTGTCTGACAAAGTCAGTTCCACATGTCTCCAAAACTAACCCACTGCCAGCCAAATCTGAGCCCATCATTTGTACATCGGTAGCATCTTTGTGATAACATATTTAAGAAAGGGTAAAAACTGCTGTGCAACAGCAGCTGTGGGAGATGGGAGAGAATAGGTGAAACAGCCCTACAGACACTAAGGTCAGCGAAGGAGGAGGAGGTGCTCCAGGCGCTGGAGCAGAGATTCTCCTGCAGCCCACGGTGTAGGCCATGGTGAGGCAGGTTGTCCCCTGTGGAGGTCCACAGTGGAGCAAGATGTGAGCTAGGGGAAGAAGCACCAGGAGGGATGGAGGTGAGCTGATCCTCTTTTTCATGAGTTAGCAGACAGAATTAAGTTAATGAAATGTAAGATGACAGTCCCTCCCTGGGGGAGGGAACTGCGTAATGAGAGGAGCTCGCAAAAGGGGAGTCCCTAACGAAGAGCTTTTGCTAGCCCTTGTGTTACATTTTCTCAGAAGTTTATTCTCTCTTTCTTAAGGGGCAAAGCAAGCAAACAAAAGTTGTTTGTGCACATGGCTATTGCTGCACCCAGGAGTTTCTTTACAGGAACAACCCAACTGGATGGAGCGCGATGCCTCTGTACATGCCACCCTTTGCTCGGCCAGTGCGTGGCAAGCTGGCAAGCGAGATTCTCAGAAAACCGGCTCGCGGAAGCCGCTGGGCGCTCCTCCTATCCTCCTCCTGCTTCGCTGATAAGAAATGGCTGGCCCTGCGGGTGCAGAGAAGACGTGCAGCTGCGGGCTGACGCGGGTCTAAAAATATAAGCACCTCATTTTGGCGCCTCACTCCTTCCATGCTCTGGAAACCCAGCCCTCCTCTGCTCCGGGCCCAGGATGTGGAAAACCAAGCGGAAACAATGGTGGTAAGAAAGCGTCAGGGAGAAGCTCAGGTTTTTGAAGGCCTCAGTCTCCACAAGAAGATGGCTGGGGGGCGGGGGAGGGGGCACGACGCTGAAGGAAGACATGAAAACTACCCGTTATGAACCGTCCCCCGCTGCCCGCGTCCGACAGAGCCCACTGGGACTCGGCTGCTGGTTGCGGAGCAGCCAAGAGAGGTGACAAAAATGCCATCCCGGGGGGCGAGGCGGCGGGACGGGCCCGACCGGGCGCGGCGGTGCAAGGCCGCAAACCACGACCGCCTGGGGGGGTCTGGGGAGCGGAACGGACTGTAGGAGTGCGCATGCGGCCTGCAGGGCAGCGCTCCCACCCCCCCCGGGCTCCGCCCCAGGATCGGCTGCTCGGATTGGCCAGCGGCGGGGGGGAGCGCTGCTTGCGTCACTGCCGCCCGCCGCGCTCACTGGCTGCGGAGCGGCGCGGGGATGCCGGGGCGAGAGGCAGAGGTAGCGACAGTGACGCGCCGTTGGGACGTCGGTTACCGGCCGTTGTGGCCGGGCCCTTCTCGCCCGCTCTGCTGAGGAGAGCCCGGCGGCAGCGCCCGGCTGGGAGGCGGCGGCGGGGGGGCTCGCTGCGCCCTTTCCCCTCCTCCGTCGTGCCCCCGCGGCCGCCCGGCTTTTGGGAGGCGGCCCCCGGGGGCAGCCTGAGGGACGGGCGGGAGGCGCGGGCTCTGCCCCGAAAGGCGGCAGCGAACTGCGGGGCTGCTCCGGGCGGTGGGAGGGCGGTCGCTGCAGCGCGGCCCAAGGGTCATAAAGGGTTTTTAGAGGGGTCCGAAAGTCGGCGGTGGAAGGCAGCCATGCGCAGCTCACCGCGAAAGGCACATTAGCGGCTTTCGAGCGGCCCTCCAGAAACCACCGTGCTGCGAAAGCCTTCTCTGATGTGATTCTGCTCCAGCGGGGGTAAAAACTCGTTCTTCATTAACAAAACACCATTGTGTATTTTAATAAGAAAATCTCCACCTTGCTGTGTGGCTTGCGCCTCCTGCCATATCATCTGAGAAGTGCTGGGAGGTGGCAGCTGGTGTGGATAGGAAAACCAGACCTTAGCTGAGCAGGCCGTGCCGTGCTTTGGGTGCATTTGAGCTGAGTTTGGGTGGTGAGCAGTTTTAAGGGAGACCTAGTGCCCGTGGCAGCTGGGGACCTTGGTGAGCAACGGGAAAGAAGGATTGGAGGCACTTCTGGCACAGTGCCGAGCAGAAGTGGATGGGATTGGGCCTAAGGCACAGGTAGCTGGTGGGAAGGGGGCACCCGTTTCCTTTAATGTGGCAAATGGTTACCAAATGGCTGCTAATATGTTTCATAGAATACCAGGTCAAAAGGGACCTCAGGGATCATCTGGTCCAACCTTTGACATTCAGAAAACTCTTCAACCACTGAATTGCAAGAAGATTCTGGAACAATCTCCCAGGAAAGACAGAGGGACCAAAAACCACAAATAAAACTTGATTGGGCTCTAAGAAGGTCTGAAAAAGTTTCTTGAGCCCTGAGCAGCAGTCCTTAGCTAGTCATCCTTTCCTATAACAAGTGATATATCACCTGCTATATTTCCTCTTGTGCCATTCTTAATTAAATGGGAATTTAAAGTTCTCTTCTTCTTCTAGATGCATCCAGTTTTAAAGGCGTTTGTGTGTGGCTCCATCAGTGGGACTTGCTCCACACTCCTTTTCCAACCCCTTGACTTGCTGAAAACCCGCCTGCAAACTCTGCAGCCTGCTGTGAATGGGTGAGAGTGGAGATGTATATGCATGGGGGAGGGGAGGTGAGGGTGCTCCACCATAGGCTTCTGCCTGATTTGCTGGATGGGACTCAGACTCCAGGGTTGTAATTCAGATGCTGAAAGTCTTTCTGAAATAGTAGGTTTATTTTTATAGCATGGAGAAAGACTTCTGTTTTGCTCCAGAAGAGAGAAAATGGCTGCTTTTGTAAACACTACTTCAATAACATGTATCCGGAACATTTGTCTGTATGCATCTGAGAGACTGGTGTTTGCTGGAGTGGCCACCATGCAGTTTCACGGGGTGTCCTCTGCCTGAAAAATCATATGTGGTTGCCACATAACCTGTCCACGTGTGCTGCTGCTCCCATATGTCTGGTGTAGTCAGCTATGACTACTGCTGCTAACAAAGGGTGTGAGCAACTAAAGACGCTAATGAGAGAGGCCTGGAGGCCTCTAACGTGTTATAAGTGGAGGGAAAGCAGAATGTGATAGTGAAGCCCTGTAATGAGTGACTCAGGAAAGCAGGCTGGGTCTAGAAGGAGAACCTCTGAGGCGCTGGGGTGATGCACAGAGATACAAGTAGAAGGGGGTGGCTGTAGAGTATGTCTGCTAGAAAGCATAAGCAGGTCATCTCTGCCATTCCGGTCTTGTCTTCCTTTCAGGTCTGGTCGTGCTGGGATGGTAACACTGCTCTTTAGGGTTGTTCGTACGGAGAGTCTTCTGGGGCTCTGGAAGGGTGTCTCTCCGGTAAGTGGCTGTTTTAACCCTGCCTTCTAAATATAAATGCATAAATAAACCTATTGTTTATTACTGTCTGTGGACTGGATTTAAATAGCCAGCTCTTGTACAGTTATTAATGATACCATGTGATTTAGATGGTTAAATCCTATTTTAAGGAGTTAATGTTGTGAATTCCACTGATTAGGTCATAGCAGTCACTGTGGATTTGCAGTCCTGAGCAGCTGAACACTTGAATACCATTGCAAATGTGGGGTGGCAACTGCACCAACCTCATTTTCTTTTGGAATATCTTTTTCCTAGAAAACTGCAGTTGAGAAATATATTAAATCCTGGCATAATTGGAATCAATTGGCTTTCAATGCTGTAAATGATTTTTACCTTGTCTTCTTTCCTCAGCATGTTAGCTGAGGAAATATCGCTAAAGTTATTTTTTTTTTCTTTTGTTTTGGTTCAAAGTTTCCTGTCAAGTTAAATGTTCTCTGAAATGTTCTGTAATACATTTTGTCTTATGTGTGCTTTTTCTTTCTTCATCTGCTTCTGTTCCTTCTGAAGTCCTTTGCAAGATGTATTCCTGGGGTTGGGATTTACTTCAGCACTTTGTACACGATGAAGCAAAAGTTTTTAGTGGACCGTTCACCCACAGCCTTGGAGTCTGTCTTTCTGGGTGCCACCGCACGTGCAGTATCTGGGATTTGCATGTTGCCAGTGACTGTAGTGAAGACCCGATATGAGGTGAGTATTACCACCTAATTAGTTCCTTGTTAATGTTGTCGCACCGTTTCCTCACGATGAAAAGATTCTTCCATCTGGAGAGGGTTGCTGCCACTTGAGTACAGTCAGGGATGTAGTCCTGATTTCATCCTTGTTCACGCATTGTGCAGGAAAAGCCATGCACTAATTTTTAGGCAAGGAATGTAAGATGAAACAGAATTGACCCTGAGATCTTTAAATTTCAGTTGCATGCAATGTGTCTTTCTTATTTTACTTTCTTGAAAGGTTGTTTTAAAGGCTGAGGTAGGTGGAACCCAGTTTTTGCTTTGGGCTGTCCTCTGTGCTTCCATCTCAGGCATCACATGGAGCGTATACTAACTTGTTTGGACAGGGTGGCCTTGGGGTGTATGTAGGGTACATGGGTAACTGACAGTTGTCTACCCTCACAGAGTGGAAGATTTGGCTATGGGAGTGTATATGGAGCTCTGAAGAATATCTATCAGACGGAAGGGGCTCGTGGCATGTTCAGTGGGCTCACTGCAACGCTGCTGAGGGATGCACCCTTTTCTGGGATCTACCTGATGTTCTACACACAGACCAAAAACTTCACACCTCAGGGTAAGGCTGAACATTGGAAGCTGTAATGGGACATGTTTCTTTTCTTGCGTTTTGCCCTGCAGTTGACTGCTTGCACGCTCTGCTTATTGTCCTCTACCTCAAGTAGTTAAATTAGTCTCTTGTAGGGCTTTAGGTGGGACATTCACATTGTCCTGTGGAGAGCTGCAGACAGCTGAGGTAAGAGCAGAAATGGAAATTGGCCCTAAATTGATTGTCTTTATTAAGATTGATGCATAAGATGGGTTAGTGAACAGTTGAAAGAGAGCATATGTTCAGCTGTCCTTTCTGTTGCTAGTTGTCTTGTATGCTGATCAGTTTCCACTAACCTGGGGTTTCTCTAATGTTAGAAGTGGCTGGGGCAACACTTGCACAATATTAACATCTCTGGTCTCTGTCAAATTCGGTTCCCCAGCCAGTGAGGCTTCTTAATAGTGCTAACTTTTGACTTGTAGCCACTTTTCCCCTTGAAACATTTCCCTACCCTGCGTGGATTTTAACTTAGACCCCGATGTTGATTTAATCATTCAGTAGCTTTTCACTTTGTCACGCAGCATGAATATTCCTGGTCCGTTTTGTGTCTGAGTGCATTCCCTTTGCTCTGTTGCAGACCGGCTAGATCCAGTGCTCATACCCTTGCTGAATTTTGGCTGTGGGATCTTTGCGGGAATCTTGGCCTCACTGGCAACACAGCCTGCTGATGTCATCAAAACACACATGCAACTGTCCCCCCAAAAGTACCGCAGGACAAGCCAGGCCATTGCCTTCATCTACAAGGTGAGGTGAATCCCTTCTGCTGTCTCCTCACCCAAAGCACAGCTATGATAAGAAAGTTGTTGCCTTTTAAAGGAGGTGAACAAATGTGACTACTGGATGTGCTTTTGTAGTCAGGCTAATCAGCATTTCTAGAAGCTGAGGTGAGTCATGCTGTGGGAGACTGAGGCTGAATCTCTTGTCACTGGTTTATGTGTGGATTTGTTCGGTAATAACTGGAAAGTACGCTGGTTGATGGTCTGAAAGCAGTCAGAGGCTGAACTCCATTTGTTGCTTTTTCTTGTAATTAGAGAGGCTGTTGTCACTATTCTGATGTGTTTCTTGCTCTTCTTGAATGGATTGCAAGGTAGTGAACTTGCTCCACGGTTGTTCTTGCTGTTCTCATCTGTTTTCACAAAATTACAGATGGTGGGGAACTGGAGAGCAAGCTCAGAGTACTGGAGCACAAAGGTGGCATATTCCAGCAAGTGTCTCTCCACACAGGCCTGCCTTATGTTTCAGCCTGGTGAATGATTTCACTTCAGTTCTGTCTGTTATGTATTGATTCTTACACTGGTGGTGATGGAAAGTGCTTAGCTTATTTCATCTTAACTTCGTTTCAGCTTAGCTTAGTATGTAGACTTGGAGGAGCTGTACTTAGAGTTGCCGCTGCCTGTGGTTTATCAGTGTAGGCACATCCATGATTACCACACTGGGGCAAAGGGTTTTTTAGTATGTAGCGTGAAATGCCAGTTTCAGTTAGAAGCCAGCTACAAAACAATTCTTTGCCCTTTGGACACTAAAAGAGAAATAAATGCCCAGATCCATATCACAGGAATGGGACGGAGATGTACTCAAAGCTCACCTTTCCCTTCCTGCCTTCAAAAGGGCAGATCTTGACACGTTTGTCTTTGTTTCCATGTTGAACTCTGTTCCTAAGCAGGAATCTTTATTTGTGCATGTATTTTTTTTCGTGCATGGTACATTTGTCTCATATCAGAATGGTTTTTTTACTTCAGTACTTACAAATCTCAGTTTTTACAGAATAGTTAAGTGACTTTTGTAAATACAAAACTCTAAACCAAGGACAAGTAATTTTCCTGAAATGTCTCGAAACCATTACGCCCTCACCTTCTCTTTGTTGGGCTTGAGTGTGGCTTTCCCCATCCTGGCATCCCCTTCTCCACTCACTGCTCTTCCTTTCTTGGGTAGCCCTACAATTGCACAGTGCTACGGGTTCTTCCTAAACATTAAACGCTATGTAAGCCTGTGTCTTTCAGAAACTGGTCTGGGATCTGAGCTGAAATATATCCTGTGCTGTTCCATGTAATAAATGATGAGAAATTAAAACACTACAGGCAGATTATGATGGATTGCTGTTTATTTATCTCCTTTTGCAGGACTTTGGGTTGGTCGGCTTTTTCCGAGGTGGTGTGCCCCGTGCCCTCAGGCGGACTCTGATGGCAGCAATGGCATGGACAGTGTATGAACAGATGATGGAAAAAATGGGCTTGAAATCTTGACTGACTCGCACAAGAAATAACCAGCTTCACTCCTTCTCTTGCTTGCTGAGACCAATTGGCACTAGGAAGTTCCCAGTTCCACAGAGGAGTAAGCCTTGCTCATCTGGGAGGAAGAAAGCCCTTCTGAGACAGGGGATTAGACCTTTTGGCACATAGAGGAAAGAAGGATCCGATCTTTGCATCATTTGATCAATGCATTCCAGAAGGACTGCACCTGCAGACTGCCATGGGAAATGGCAGGGTTTCTACAGCCTGGTAACTACGCTGAGAGAAAAGCCCCTTTTAAAAATAGCTCCGTGCTCACCACCTTTACTCAATGAGACATTGCTGAGCAAAAGTGTTTGAGGAGAAAACAGTGATTGCAGAACCCGCCAGCCTGTTCCTTGCTGATCTAGCCAATAAGGCCACAATGACCCACTGTCTGATGTAGATCCTCCTTCTACGTATGCTTTGTTCTCACAGGGGAACGTTGCAGGCCATGGTGGGAGGCTGGATGCGTCTCTTAATGCTTATATTGCAGGAGCGTGTGGAAGAGATGAAGTGCTAAAGGAAAGCTAGGAACACAGTCTCTGTTGTCACTTTTGTACTGTGCGTGATAGCAGAGAAGCTAACTGGAACCTCCTTGCTGTGTCATGTGTTATTATGTAATTGAGCATCTTAAGACTCTTGAAATGTTCTTCTGCCTCTACAGCAGTGTTTGCACAGGAATTAAGAAGCATAAGGCACTTTAGAGTTGATTGCTACCAAAGTTCTACTTGTTCTCTGAAAAACATTTTTCCTGCTGGTCTGGCTGTGTCAGGAACACTCAGTATTTTTTTTTTATCCAGTTGTACTAGAAACTTATTTGCTTCCTGTTATTCATTTGTTAATCCCGGATCAACACCCTCAGTGTGAGCTGCTCCTTAGATGTAGGTTTTAGCACCAAAGCTCATAAATGTGTAATGGAAGCAGATACAGGTACTGATACTTCAGATTTCCCTTAAAAGCTGCTGCCGATTGCATGTGGAGTGTCTTTGGGTTTGCCCTTTTCTGTAAACTTTCTTCAAAGTTTGAGACCTGTGAGTGTTTGGTAGGGAACTTTTTCTTTGGGCTCCACACAGACCCTTCAGTTTCCCAGCTGATCGTTTTCTCTTAGCAGGTAGTCCATATTTCAGTATTCCTGAGTTTAGTCTTAGAGATAAATATACTTTTTTTCATCCACTGTGCCTTCTTCCTCATTCCTACTTTGTTACAAAGGCTTCGTAGTGTGTGCCATCCAAACTTGGGTGCAGCCTGCTCCCCTCTTCACTTGTGCCTCTGTGCTGGCTGGCTGGGTTGGGACTCTTGCAGCTCCATTGGTGTTGCCACAAAGCTGGGCATAGAAGTGTGCATCCTCTTCTGTAGTGTGCCTTGCAGAAAACATAGCTTTGGCATTTATTTTCTTAAATATCTAGGGATATTACAATTCACTTTAGAAGCAGAGCAGATGACTCTAAATATGAAGACGTGACGCTGTAGCTGTACGAAAAATCGGTACTATGTACCTGTTGTTCATAGAATTTAAAGTGTAATTTGCACAATCACTGCCTGCCCTGGCAACATCCTGAGCACAAGAGTAGAGGGGACGTGGGTTGTAAAAGATATTCTTTACCAGATTCCAACTCCAAGAAGGTTTGATGACTGACGTGCAAGTAAAGTCTGAGTAAAGTGTAAGGGGACAGGCTGGAGAGTTGGAAGGTGTGCATGTTTTTAGCCTCAGCCCATCTGCGAGGGGAGAGTGGTGCTAGGCAGTGCAGGAGTCTCCAAGAATGGTGGTGGAGGGTCCCGTGTGCCCATGTGTGTATATTAATAATAGAGCACTGCATCAAATCATTCCACATTGTGACTGACAAGCTGTCAGATTCCCTCTGCTGCTTCTCACTGTCAGGCATGTGGGCACATCATTTGCCAAATCCCAAATGTGAAGAATTGTTCCTTTCTTTTGCTGTCCCTTCTACCCTTAGTGACGTGAACTCGTGAGGGTGCATGAAACAGTGGTAACTGCTCGTCCTGCTGTTTGTTATCCTGAGCACTGCTGGCACACGGAGCTGGAGAACCAAGTCTGGGATTGCTGACTGGATGGAATAAGGTGGCAATTATGAGAGTTACCTCATATGTCTTTTACTTCCCTATGCATGGGATCAAACCAACTTATTATACTGGAAGGCTGAATTTATTTGGGGCTTTCGTAATGTGGTGAGTTGGATCTATTATTCATCCTCGGCTGTGGCAGTCAAGGGCCAATATATAATGTTGCCTTCAAGGTGTTCTATGAATATTTTTGTTCCTGATTTAGCAATGGCAAAGAAGTGTGCAACTTGTGCAGACAGAAACTCTAGGCTCTTAAAAATGAGGCAAGCGAGCAAAGAATGCCAGGTGATGAATGAAGTTACATACTCATCAGAAACCTAAAATGCGGGAACACCTCAGTTGCTTTTATGCCCTATGCTCCTGCCTGGTCAAGTAACAAAGGAAGAACTAGAGAATCTATTCTGGTGTGCCAGTGTTTTAAAGTCTAACAATTTATTTATTATTTTTTTTTAAAACCTGGATTCAGGCCTAAAGCAGTGTTAGCTTTTCCTTTGGGAAAGTTCTTCCATTCCCCTTACTTTGTGGAGAATAAGGAGGCTCTTTGTTGTTGCAGTAGAGTGAAAAACTACATGCTTCAGTGCTTTAGACTTGTGAATTCTCCTGGGCACCTTTGAGTTTAAGAAATGGAGAATCTAAACTGCACTGTTTCATCAACCCTTGGTGCTGCAAATCCAAAAACTTCTCTACATGTGAGCTGGGGCGAGTGAGTTTTGCGGTGCAAGTTTGTTTTTCTTATTTCTTGTGTCAGGTCTCTCTTATATGGGGGAAGGGAAAGCCTGAAGTTCTGTTTCAGTGTCTTCTGAAAGCTGTATCACATAGGTAGGCACGAGACTATTTCTCAACTCTGATCATTACCATCCTTCCCCCTTTTCCCCCCTTCAAAAACATTCTGTTTCTGAAGTGGTTTACTGAAGTTACTTCTTGATGGCTGTAGCAAGTCAAGAAAAACAAATGTGTGGACTTGAAGTTTTGATATATTGCCCTTGAGGTTGTCTGTTTCTAATTAATGACAAACAGTCACTGTACAACCTAAATGCAATGTAAATCAAAAGATCTGGATGCAGGTGCTTAACCACCTATCTGCATCATGCCAGCAATTCAACACTAACAATCCTATTAGATAATAATTTACAAAGCCATCTTAGCTGGCATTCCAGAGAAGGTTGTGTGATCCCTTCTGTATATGGCAGGATGGCAGTCGGATTCCTTTTGGAATGACCTCCGAGGCTGGCAGTACACTACTAGTGAATGTGCATTGCCCCTGCAACCCTGGTGTAAGAACACAGCTGTTAACATATTGAGGCAGTCAGTATTTAAGTGGAGTGTAAGGACACAAGAGAAATAGTCTGATTATTTATGCTTCAGAAACTTTTCGTTTCCATTATTCCTGTGCTGATGATTATTATTTTTTTTTCCTTGCACTGTTTAAACAGAACTGGAGCTTTGGAACATCACATAGGTTTGAGCATTGTGAGTGTTTATGTGTCTATATAAAATATTTATGTGAGAAGGTGTATTATATGTTTCTATTAAAAACTGCCAAAATCAAGCATGTCATCTTGTCAGTGTTTCTTAAAATAAAGCAATCAAACCCACAAGGGATGGGATGGATAGGGGCTTAAGAAAGCAAAAGAATTTTCCCAAGAGAACAGGACTATTGGATGAGTTCAGGGTCCATACAAGGCAATGCATATTCTCTCTTTTATGGGGTGTAACATACACAGGCTGTGCTCGTACAACGTAAATCAGCTTTACTTAAATGGAAAAAAACCTCAGAATCTTGCCTTTTTCACAGCTTCCCCTGCCTGCCTGCCTGCTGTGCGTAAAGACTGATGGAAATTGAATCTCTGTACCAGCTGTGAAATACCTGCCTTTAGGACAGTGGGGTTTTGAGCACTCTGGGGAGAGACTGGTTTTAATCTCCTGCCAACCAGGTCTTGCTACTCAGGCAGTCGGATCTCAGCAGGGGACCCGAAATTGTGCCTGGGACTTCATTCTCTGCTGAGAGGTGCAGTACACGGTGACTCTGGGTTGCTGAGATCTCCTCTTGCTGTCACAGCATGCTCCTGGGATTCAGTGGGAGGCAGGTTGCGCTAAGCAAAACATCACTACTGTTGATAGTGAGATGTACATCTTCCAGATGTGAAGATCCCAAACCTCTCCTCTATTTTCAGATGTTGCCTAGATGATGCATTCCTATATGGAGCAATTTTCACGACAAATTGTGTGTAACAGACTTACCAGGCAGTCCTGCTGTGCAGCTGTGTGCCAGCTGGACCCCAGCTGCTTGTGGAGGTACCTGATACCGAATTAGGCTGGTGATAGTGCCTTTTCTTAAACGCAGGGTTCCCCAGAGCTCTCCTGCTGCCTTGGAGAACCACCTCCACCCCAGCTGTGAGAAGAGATAGCAGACAGGCTCCCTAACCCTCTTGGGTGGTGGAGGGTGAGAAAGATAGAAAAGGAAGAGTAATAAAACACTGAACTACAGATCTCCCTTTTCCCAGGCAAATGCTGTGCTTGCTTTGTTATTTTTAATGTATTACGCAACATGCGTGATCACCGACACCAGTGCTGTGCAGAAGATATTCCTCATCTCACACACACACACGCATATATATGTGTACTTTTGCAAAACCAGTGTGGAGCTCTTGAATATGCTTACCCCTTCTGGCATTGCTTCTGGTTTCAAAGTATTGAGCTACTACTATCGAGTATTTACTACATTCACTGTTTCTTAATTTCCAATTTAACCACTATAGAATGCTTTGGGAGATTTTATCATAATGCATTAAGGAATTTCAGTAAAAATGACCAAAAAAACCCCCAGAGTTAAAATGACACCTCCACAACTTCTGTGACAGATATCGGGCAATTCTAACTTTGTAGAACTAGAAAGAAGAAGGGAATAGATTTGCTGAAGTATGTTTCCCCAAAACATGAAAGAAATAACAACAAACATTTGAAACGCAAGCCAAGATGGTATTTACAAAGAAGCTGGTATTGTGCAGTTTCTCTGGAGGTGGGTCAATCTCCATGGGTGTGCTGTTCCCCGCAACTGTAGGATGCATCTCTCCAGGGGCTCTTGCAAGGATTTCACCGATCGCTGTTGGTGACTGACAGTAGTTTGCACAACAGAAGTAGGAACATCACTATTCTTCACATTCAAGCTCATTACACTTAATATCAGTTTCCAATATCTTTGTGATCAGATATGGTGTCTGAGGTGTAAGAAGTTTCTCTCAGTTAAGGAATATTTTGAAGCCGACTCAACTTTTAAAAAATGATGCTACACTTCATATAATGATGTAACCAAGTTCAGTGTGAACAGTGGCAGGAGAGACATGTTCTAAAATACACAGTAAGACAGATACACTTCTACCTGAGGGACATGTTCGTTAGCGACAGAGATTTATTTTAAACTATCTCAGCACACAATTAAAAAATAAAACAAACTTGCAGGTTGCTTAAGAAAATAATTAGGAATACTTTACTGTCAAGCTTTAGCATGGCTCTTCCAAGCCCCTCGTGGGCTGTGCAGCTCATGGTCTACCAGAAAGGACCGAAACTCTAACAACAAGAAATAAGATGTGGTGCTTACGGACACGGTTTAGTGGTGGACTTGGCGGTGCTAGGTTAACGGTTGGACTTGATGATCTTCAAGGTCTTTTCCAACCTAAACAATTCTATGATTCTATGATCAGAGATTCCAGAAGAGTCTGGAATGCTTACCAGCGGCACTCCTTTGATAACATTGTATTTTCTGCAATACTCATTACTGAACTTTGTTATGTTCAAATGCACTTTTAACACCATTGTTTTTTGATTAAGCAGGAGACCTCTCCAGACTAAAACCCTTGCACACGCTATGGTAACACCACCACCCCTGCTCTTCTCACCCCTCCAAGCTAATATTCACATCCTGCTCCCATTAGCAGATGCATGTTGTACATGGCCACAAAAGGTCATCTCTCACTGTCATCTTACCAAAGCACGCTTACCAAGGTGCAACACAAGTCCATCATCTGTTAGGTACCTCTGTAATAGTTCATGTTCTTGCTGAGAGCCCATTTACTAAGTTTCATTTAACCTGCTTTTGTCACCACCACGTGGCAAATGTGTGAATTGTTCTCTCCGAAGAATATTCTACAACTGGTCTGGTAATCTTGCTAATTAAGATCATCTAACAAGCACACAAAAGACAAGAACAGTGTGAGAGCCAGCTCCTGACAACTTGCAGGTTGAAGTTTCGCGGGAATGATGGAAAGTGGCTGACAGTAAATGCACAAACCGCTGCTCACCAAAGCAGATCAAGGTCTCATTTGACAGGAAAAGAAGCACATCGGTGAGCTGATGTTGTAACCTGCTACTTAAATAATCTCCTTGGTGTGGTTTAACCCCAGCCAACAACTAAGCACCACACAGCTGCATCCCCGGTGGGATGGGGCAGAGAATTGGAAGGGTAAAAGTGAGAAAAACTCATTGGTTGAGATAAAGATGGTTTAATGAGTAAAGCCATGCACGCAAGCAAAGCAAAACAAGGAATTAATTCACAGCTTCCCATTGGCAGGCAGGTGTTCAGCCATCTCCAGGAATGCAGGGCTCCATCACGTTTAACGGTTACTTGGGAAGGCAAAACGCCATAATTCTGTACATCCCCTATTCTTTCTTCTTCCCCCAGCTTTATATGCTGAGCATGACGTCACATGGCATGGCACATCCCGCTGGTCAGCTGGGGACAGCTGTCCTGGCTGTGTCCCCTCCCGGCTTCTTGTGCACCCCCAGCCTACTCGCCGGCTGGGTGGTGTGAGGAGCAGAGAAGGCCTTGACTCTACGTAGGTGCTGCTCAGCCAGAACCAGAACATCCCTGTGTTATCAACACTGTTTCCAGCACAAATCCAAACCGCAGCCCCGTACTACCTACTAATTAGGTACCTAAATTAACTCTACACCTGCCAAACCCAGCACAGCTCCTCTGGAGCAACTCGGCGCGCAACTGTTGCTATCAGGAGGCTCCATGCCCAGCCACGCTGCCATAGCTATATTGGGTTAAAATAGTCAAGAGAAAACTAAAGGAGCACTGTTATGAGAAAGACACGGACACGAATTACGACTGGCAGAAGGCCCTGACAAATATCACTGCTTTCCTTTTTCTTAACAACCCCCGCTCCCAGGCCTGTGTCGGACGTGACAGAAGGGAGGCGAAAGATGACGGAACACATGAAACCTGACCACTTTCCGCTGCTTTTTAAACTAAACTAACAAAAATCAGACACGCCCCGCCCCCCCGAGGGGACAATCACGGCGCCGGCGCCGCCGCAGGACGGAGAATTGGCGCGCTCACCGCCGGCCCCGCCCCCCTTAGCCCCGCCCTTCCCGCCGCTCCCCATTGGCCGGCGAGGCTATATATAGACGTCACGCGGTAATCCCTTCCCTTTCCGCCCCGGCCTCCACACGGCGTTGTCAGTGTGAGTCCGGGCCGCCGCCTCGGGGAACGGGGAGGGGTTCAGGGGCTGCGGCGGCGGCGGCGGGGCCTGTGGGTCTCTGCGCGCCCCTCCGCCCCCCTTCGCTGTGCCGGACCCAGCCGAGCCGCGGGGAAAGGCCAGGGCCTGTCGGGTGTTGGGGGGGAGGAAGAGGGCGGCCGGCGCGGCCAAGATGGCGGCTGGGGCTCCTGGCGGCCCTCGTGTGGCGGAGGGAGCTCGGAATCCCCGCCCGGCTGAGCCGCCTGCTTGTGCCCGCAGGTTCCCTGTCGTCGCTTCCCAAGGGAAACCCCACAATGTCCGGAGGTCTCGATGTCCTGCAGATGAAGGAGGAGGATGTCCTCAAGTTCCTCGCTGCCGGGACCCATTTGGGAGGCACCAACCTTGACTTCCAGATGGAACAGTATATTTACAAAAGGAAAAGCGATGGTAAACCTGTAGGATGGGTAGTCCTGGGTGGGCACCAGGGATTTTGCGGGAACAGCTGCGGAAAGCAGGAAGGTGCTAATGCTTGAGCTCCCTAGCAGTTCCTCCATGGCCTGAAAGGTGCAGACGCCTTAAGTGATTGAATCATGTTACTTGGAGAAGTAGGATGAAGTACGGATTTTAGAAGTTGGTAAATCAATCACAGCTGGACATGGGCACTCCTGATAGTTCTTGACTATAGTAATAAAATTGTTTTAATATCTCACTAGTGATTTCTGGTGCTTGTTTGCATTGTTCCTCAATCTGAGCTGCACCCTATTAAAAGATGAGAGAAGCTCAATGTGATCCGTCAGTGTGCGCTCGCAGCCCAGGCAGCCAGCCATGTCCTGGGCTGCATCAAAAGAAGAGTGGCCAGCAGGTCAAGGGAGGTGATTCTGCCCCTCTGCTCTCGTGAGACCCCACCTGCAGTACTGCATGCAGCTCTGGAGCCCTCATCACAAGAACGCTGTGGACCTGTTAGAGCAGGTCCAGAGGAGTGCCTTGAAGATGATCAGAGGGCTGGAACACCTGTGCTATGAGGACAGGCTGAGAGAGTTGGGGTTGTTCAGCCTGGAGAAGAGAAGACACCAGGGAAACCTTATAGCAGCCTTCCAGTACCTGAAGGGGGCCTACAAGAAAGCTGTGGCGGAACTTTTTACAAGGGCATGTAGTAATAGGACTAGGGGTAACAGCTTCAAACTAGAAGAGGGTAGATTTAGATTAGATCTCGGGAAGAAATTTTTCACTATCAGGGTGGTGAGATACAGACTGGAACAGGTTGCCCAGGGAAGTTGTGGGTGCTCCATCCCTGGAGGCTGGATGGGGCTTTGAGCAGCCTGGTCTAGTGGGAGGTGTCCCTGCCCATGGCAGGGGGGTTGGAACTAGATTATCTTTAAAGTCCCTTCCAACCTAAAACTTTTCTATGACTAAAACTTATACCAGGCCGTGGTTCATGTTGATAGGTGCTGAAAGTATGCTACATTAAAACCATATGGGAGGACTTACCTTGGAATAGCTTTCCACTGACTAGAATTTTGGAGTAACCACAGCCATGTGACAAGTTCAATATTAGAAGAGTGCTATCCTGTTTTAGGATCTTGTATTTGCTGATTTCCCTAAAGCCTTTTGTCACCAATAGGTATTTACATCATCAATCTGAAGAGGACCTGGGAAAAGCTCCTCCTGGCAGCCCGTGCCATTGTTGCCATTGAGAACCCAGCTGATGTGAGCGTCATTTCTTCTAGAAATACTGGACAGGTATGGACGTTTGTTGATCACGAGGCTTGCAGTCTTGGGAGGACTCTCTTGCCATGCGTCATTGCCTGCCAGTGGCAGCTTGATGATAAAAGGAAGTAATACAAATTTTGACTGTAGGAACACTTTTTTGGAAGCATGTTTCTTGTGTTGCACTTGCAGCTTAGAAGAGATCAGTTGAAACCCACCCCCCATTTCCATAGTTTCAGTGGGTTGGATAACTTGTTTTTCTTTCGTATCCTCCTTTGGGTACTTCCTGTTGGATTTCTGGCGTATTAGTGGTGAGTCCCCTAGTGGCCCCCCTCCCAATAATTCTGTGAGTCATTGGCACTGCTTTTTGGGGACAATAAGCACCTGATACCAAAGTTTTCAAAGAAATCATTTACTCTGTTATTAAGCAAGGTATAGTAACTAGTATATTGTTAATTTTGTCTCTAGACTTTCAGCAAAAAAACTGCCATAGAAGGCAAACACCACCTTTAAATAAAACCTAATTGGCCACTGAAGTTTATCTCTGACCTTAGTTTCTTTGAAGTAATGCAGGTGGTGCTGCAAAATATAGGAAGACTATGTATGACATGGGGTGGATTTGCAGAGGAAAAGCTTGGGTTCCTCTGGACTTGACCTGCACACTGTTAAAGCTTGATGCTGAGGTCAGTTCCTGGCCAGTGAGCTCTCAAGTGTCGGAAGTGTGCTACAGCAAACTGATGGCAGGGTTTTCGCTAACACCAGGAGAGGGGCTCCCTCTATGAACGGAGTTTGATAGTAGGCCCTGCCACATGCCCAATGGGCTGATGCCTGAGAAGTTGAAGGCTGTTGCAAGTAAGAACTGCCAAATGCAATTTTAATGGATACAGCTACGGTTTGTGCTTATTTATGATTGAGCTTTTCCTGTAGTTCCTGAAGTTATGCTACTGGATAATGAAAGGATGTAGAAATAATGGAAGAAAATTGTCTTTGCTTTTTTCATAAGCTGTTTGTTTTATCCCCCCTTTCATGATCTCATTATGAGACTTTGGAGTAGAGCTTGTAGAGCTTTCAACTAAGTTCAGAGGAAAAAAAGGTGTTTTTTTTTTTTGGTCTGTATCCTGACTGCTTGCATTGCTGGTGGATATCTTTTTAACTCTTGGTGTCCGTGTAGCTATTTTTAAAAGCATTTTTATTTTGTGTCCTTCTGAATGCAGAGCTGTTGGTGAGCCCTGATTTCACAGGAGTTGAAGTAAATTCAGTTAAATTTCCTGGGTGTTCACTGACAGCATACCTGGGTGACTGGGTTGAAATGCAGTTTTCCTGCTTCACCTTTGCTGTGGTCCGTTTTGCAGCGTGCTGTTCTGAAGTTTGCTGCAGCTACTGGGGCTACTCCTATTGCTGGACGTTTCACCCCTGGTACCTTCACAAATCAGATCCAAGCAGCTTTCCGTGAGCCACGACTCCTGGTTGTTACGGACCCCCGGGCTGATCATCAGCCACTGACAGAGGCATCTTATGTCAACATCCCCACCATTGCTCTGTGCAACACCGACTCCCCGCTGCGCTATGTGGACATTGCTATTCCTTGCAACAATAAGGTAACAGCTTTGTTGTAGCATTCAAAGCTGCTTCCTCCAAAGCATGCCCTAGGTGTCAAGATGGATGCTTTCTGCAGGGGAGGGTTGGCTTGTATCTCATGTGTCTTCTGGGGTGAGGGCTAATCAAGGCCTCTTGCAAGCTAGCAGGTGGGTGGGGAGGAGGATATGAGCTGCACACAGTTGGAACTTGGAGCTGAGGCTGGTTTCTGGCCAAGGAACTCTCAAGTGTAGGATGTGTGCTATAGTAACCTGGCAGGACTTTTCACTGACCCCAGGAGGGTCTTTGTGGCCCAATGAGTGGATTTTGGTAATCAAGCTTGCCACAGTTTATGAGTATGAATGAAAGATAAAGTTATCTGATGAAAAAACTGCTCTGAAACATTGCCTTGCGAGAAACCACCTGATAGGTAAGGTCTGGGGAGATGGGAAACTATCTTTGATCTCTATCTAGATGTTGTCATTCACCAAAACTAATGTCAGCCAAATTTGAGCATGTGTGTAAGGTTTGCTCATTTAGTCAAGTTTTCTGTTTCTTTTAGTATATGTGATGAGCATAATCCCCGTCTTTTGGACAAGATTCGTGTGGGGTCGTGAGCAGTATGAAACTCCGTAGCTGGATAATTGCTTCAGGCTATGTTGTATGCAGCAAATTCAGATGCTGGTGATGAAAGTGTGCTGCCATTTCTGCAGAGACCTGAAAATGTCACTGGGAACTCTAAAAGTTGCCCTTTCCTGTGTCCAAGTACATAAGTCTGGGCATTATCAAGTAATGCCTTTCCCTTGCCCAAGCAAGAACCTTGGATTGAGTGCAAATAAGTCTTTTTCTCTTTTAAAGAAAAAAGGTGTTTTCAAAGGTTTAGCTTTACAGGAAGTCTTACTTTCTCTTCTGTTCCAGGGAGCCCATTCAGTGGGTCTGATGTGGTGGATGCTGGCTCGGGAGGTCCTGCGCATGCGTGGCACCATCTCCCGTGAGCACCCATGGGAAGTCATGCCTGACTTGTACTTCTACAGGGATCCCGAGGAGGTAGGAGACCTCAGGAAGGAAGTGTGGCTGTGTGAGATGTCCTCCTTGTGCTCCTGCCCTGTGGTCCTGTGTGCCTGCTGTTGAGGACAGGTTTTGCCAATATAATGATTGCACTTCACAGTTAGGGTGGTGATTTGTTAGTCTTGTTATTGCTTGGTGCATATTGTCTGGTATGTGATAGTGTGAGGGTGGTGAGGTGTTCCTGGTGGGAGACTTAAGCTCCTCTCTTCTGTTGCAGATCGAAAAGGAGGAGCAGGCTGCTGCTGAGAAAGCAGTTACGAAGGAGGAGTTCCAGACAGAATGGACGGCCCCAGCTCCTGAATTCACTGCTCCTCCTCAGCCTGAGGTTGCAGATTGGTCTGAGGGAGTGCAGGTCCCGTCTGTGCCCATCCAGCAGTTCCCCACCGGTCAGTTTGGGGGGTGCCTGTGGGGAGTGGGGGTATGTGTTGTAGTGGGTGGAAAGAGCTGGGGTGTGTTAAACGTTGTTTTTGTAATTGCAGAGGACTGGAGCGCCCAGCCTGCCACCGAGGACTGGTCAGCAGCTCCCACAGCCCAGGCTACTGAGTGGGTCGGCACTGCCACGGAGTGGTCATAATTTCAGTCCCGCTGTACTGCGAGAGAAATAAAGACTGGTTTAATACACACCGTGCATGCTACTGCTTTTTTAGAACTTGTTGGCAGGTGAAATATGTGGGTAGCATGGGGCACAGTCCTTGGCCAAGGGGTGGGAGGGTCTGCAAACCGCTGTTTCACCCTGTTGGGTGGAGTTGGGGGCTGTAGGCTGCTGCCTGCCCTCCCCAGGGAGTTACAGCACCATCCTGAGGTGGCGTTCCCATTTCCGGCCTTCCTTGGCTCCACGCCTGCTGCTTTCGTGGCGGCTCACTGTTTGCTGTCAGAAGGCGAGGGTGGACATCACAGGGTGACGTCTGAGGTGGGGCTGCTTTTCCTGCCAGGGCCAGTGGGCGGATGAATCTCTGCTTACCCCAGACAGGTGCGCTCTGTCGCCCCCATCCAGGGTTTCACTGGTTTGCAGGGTGAGGTGGTCCCAGGTGCGGGTGGGAGTCGTGGCCTGGCTGTGTGGCATGGAGAGCCCTTGAGCTGGCAGCTGCTCCTGTGGTGAAACACCTGTTCTAGCATCAGTGTTACTGATTTCTGCCTCAAAAATACTGCAGTGATCCTCAAAAAAAGGTTAATTCATCTGCTTTTAGCTATTTTGAGGATTATAGGATTTCTGTGATTAATAGCAGTAATGGGAGGCAGACTCTTCACCAAGAGAAACAGGTTTTGTTGGAAATGGAGAAGTGTTCAGATTGGATCCCCTTTTCCATGTTGCTGTGGTCTCACTAGTCTTTCTAACTTCAGCCATGACAATCAGCCTGTAAAGAATGTATTAACTTTGTTGTCTTGTAGCACGTGTACTTGTTTGCTTTTACTGTAAGATGCATATTAACAGTAAAAAACCCTAAAGCAAGCTATGTATATTGCACAATATCTGTCCAAAGGAAGCTGATCTTTTTTCCTGGTGTCTTTACCTATTAAATGCAAGGCAGCTAAAGATATGTTAATTATTAACAGCATTTAGCCCAGAGGTATGTGAGCACTTTACTATTTGGCTTTGAAAGGGCCCTTTCCATTCTGTTCCGTGCGCTGTGTTTTTCAGATGTGTCATTCTGGCACATCCTCAAGTCCTCTGCTTTCCAGCACCCAGCGGTGGGAGGCCTCTTCCTGCCACCTGGGGTCTGGCACCACCTGTCACCCCTCAGCGTGGGGTGAGAGCCTGTTGGCTTTGGGACTCTGGGGTGGGTGCCGTGGCTGGACCAGGGACAGCCTGTACAGCAGCTGCTGATTCGCTCCCCAGCTCCGAGATTGCCCAAAATAACTTGTTGCCCTGGTCTTTTTTTTTTTCCACCCTTCCACAGTAAAACTTTCCAAACTCGGAGCACGGTTTTACCCCTCTGTAGTTTGAATCCCTGCTATTGCTGTTTCACCGTTGTCCCTTTTTTTTGTCTGTTTTGTAACCTCCTTCATTTGAATATGTTCCAGGTACTGAGAATATGGTAATCACCAGACAGCTCCTGTGTAGGTGATGGGGCTGTTTTAAATCAACCATAGCTGCACCCGAGTACTTGTTACTGAAACATTTCTGGTGTATAATTGTTTTCATCTGAGGGTTTCCTCAAGTCTCACTCTGGCTTTTGTGGTAAGCATCTTTTTTAGGCCCAAGGACTGCCAGTAAGAGGTGCATCCATGCAGCCTGGGAAAAGATAGTCAGGAGCCGGATCTCTGCATGTGGATTCAGAATTACCTTTCTGGGATAACTGAGGTGGGGCAGGAGAGCTCATTTGACTGGAGCCCTGCAGGGGAGATGAATAGCAGCCCTTTAGAAAAGCAGGCAGCCTTGGCTGCAGCGGCAGAGGGCACGTTGCAGGAAGGTTGTTCCTCAGCATGCCTGGGGCACAGGGGAGGAGAGGTCTCAGCACGGGGCTGGAGGCAGCAGCAGAGACGTGGCAGGAGATCTTGCATCTGTGAGAGCTTCCCATGTGACAAATACCTTGTGTATATGATTTCTTCAGGCAGTGAAGAGGGGTAGGAAGAGGAACTATAGAAGCTCCTAGAGACAATGGTTTGTTTATTATTGCATTTTTTTTTTCTGGCAAATGCAGCGATGGTGTTGATGTTGAAAAAGGACAGCAGAGAACTTGTAACCATTTTCTTATGGATTGATCTGATTTGACCCAAGGTGGCTTAGGCCGAGGTTGTTTCCATGTCTCCTTTACCTTGAAGGTCTGTCAGTGTTCCTTTTCTCCACAACCTTCTCTTTGCATTTGGTTTGGGTTTGTTGGATGGAAAAAGGAGGGGAAAGGGAGAAAAAAAAACCCCATGGGTGGAGATAAAGACAGTTTATTGGAAACAGTAACAGAAAAGGAAAAATAACAATAATGACAGAGATCACTCGCTGCCTGGTGAACTGGCACTGTCTGGAGTAGTGACCACAGATTCCCACCTCCTGGCTAACCCCCATTTATCTACTGAGCATGATGTCTGTGGTATGGAATATTTCATTGGCCATTCCATCCTTGGAATCCCTGGAAAAAGTCCTTGAATAGTGTAAACACCACTTGGCAACAACTAAATACAATAGGTATTATTGACAGTCCTTTCACTGCAATTGCTAGAAAGAAAATGAACTCTTTCCCAGCTGACACCGGGACGCTGGGCTAGATATGCTTCTTGGGGTAGCCTTTCTCTTCCATGTTTGGTTTCAGCAGGAGCCAGCTGATGTTGCTGAGCATCACAGAATCCCTCTGGAGAAATGAGCTGATGAAGAGTCCTCTTTGCTAATACGCTGCTATGTGATCCATGAATCTCATGCATGAGATGCGTGGTTTCTAATTCCCTCCCTAATTTATGTGCCCCCACTGTTCACAGGTGTTCCTTTTTTTTCCTCTCCAGTCATTTCTTTGCCCAAACAATTGCATGATATTTTTAGTACCACAGTATTGGTGTAGGATTACGTAAAAGCTTTTCTTTTACAGGAAGCAAAGGGCTTTATGCACAGTCGAACGGACTCGGCTCTGTTTGCTTAAGTCCAGGCTGGAGAAATCTTCCACTCTCTCCACCTGTAGGCTGGGGGAGAGTGAGCGAGTGGCTGCGTGGGGATTAGTTGCTGGCTGGGGTTAAACCATGACACCTGCCACCCCGCAATAAACACCTTGGGCGTGGTCTTGCTATGTACCATCTTATCCACAACTGTGTTTTTTTGAATGGCTTGCCTCCTGGGACATCGATTCCTGAAGCTGTTTTTATTTGCTCTTTTAACACTTGTATTTTTAAGAATACTCACTGCCATTTCTCTACTGTCCAAATTTGAAAGTGTGTCATTATACCTATTCCTGTATACATTCATCCGTCACTGATGAATAAAACTACATAATGAAGATACTTTTTTGTTTTAGTTTCCTCTGTAGCTGAAAGAACATACATTTTCTAGGCTTCTGCATGTGGTTCGACTTGATCTTAAAGGTCCCTCCCGACGTAGACAATTCTATGTTTTCAACCTCAGTTTATGAAGTTCCTAAAGCGTGAGTTTACCTAGTGTGTCTCTTTTTGGGTTGAGTCACGCAGCTTACTCTTCATTTTCAGTCTTGCCAGTGACTCTTGGGCAGATCAAGGGGTACCACAGCAGACGTGCATCTAGCACAGACCACCTTTCAGCAGCATCGTCCACCCACCACCCTTACTGTGGGGGCTTGGGTTTTTAACAGCAGGCAGCTCAGAAGAAGAAGAAGCATATGATATGGGCTGGAGTTGGAAGCTGAGGACTGAAAAAATTAACCTTTCAGGTGTTCGAAGGGACTATACACCTACGCACCCTATATGGAGGTTAGGTTTTGATGTAGGGTTATGCAAAGCAGGGAGCTCAGCATGGAAAGAAGGGTGGCATGTTGCACAATTCGGAGCTGGTCTGCCACAAGGACAGTTGTGTCAAAGGCTGGTACGAACTTTTGCCATAACCACGCGCACCAGCACTGCTCATTCCTGCACCGTGGGTGGAAAACCCACGGTGCGGCCGTAAAATTTCTTTATTATCACTTGTAAAGCTGAATTTGTTAGCATCGCCCAAGAAGCTGGTTCTGGTCCCAGAGGCTGTTTGACAGCTCACCTCTGGAAAGCTGAGGGGATGCTGAGGGTGAAGGAGACAGCCTGGATATTGGGTCTGAACTGGGTCAGGACGACCATAGCAGCCTTTTGCCACTCAGACGTAGGCACGTTAACAAAAAAGTGGCTTTCTAGGGGCAGGCAAACACCCGAGCGTCGCCCCTGCCTCTCAGGTTTCAGGTGGATGACGGTGATGGGTTGCCCATCTGCAAAACGCGAGGTTGTGGATCATTCCCAAAACCCCGGTAGATGGGGCTGTTATCCCTGGTTTGTCCGCGTTTCGGCTGCTGCTGGCGGCCTGGCTGGAGAGATGAAGAGGGCGGACACCAGGGCGGGGGAAGGATGGTCAAAAGCTGCTTTGTAAGCACACCTGGGCCTTTTGGGATGACTCCCTGTGGTGAAAGAGATCGCCTGCCCCTCCTAAATATCCCAGCTGCTATTCAGTGCTGTAGGAGAGACTTAATACCATTGCAAATCCCCTGGCTACGGGGACTAGTGGAGAAGCATCTTCAGCACCAGCCTCCATCTCTTGGCGTTGGAGCTGGTCCAGCCGGCACTTGCCCTGCCTGCCCTGTTGATTTTTCACTTCCCTTTAGCAGGATGGTGCCCTCTTACAGGGAACATAATACAGTTTTTGTAAAAAAAAAACCCCAAACCTACTGTTTTTCTATATGTGTCTGAGTGTTAAACTTGTCTCCGAGCTCAGCTGCAAACCTTGATCTTGCTTTTGGATTTCCCTAAGGGAGCAAGTGTGGGATGCTGCTGGCTTCCAGTGCAGAGAAACACAGTGCTCTTACTTGAAGATGCTTTGGAAATTTTCTAGCTCGTCCTGCTTGGTTTATTGCTTCCAGCATTTCTAGAGTGACTTGTCTTCTCCCTAGTACTCCCAAAGCTCACAGGTATACAATTCCCTGCACCTGTTGGCTTTGCTTAAATAGAGAAAAAATAAGCAGCACATGTAAAGAGGGAATCGGAGTGTGTACCATTTTCCCTCACTTGTTATTTTGCTCTTAGACACTTTAATTTGAGAGGGAAGATGTATCCAAAAAAAAAAAAAGCAACAAACACCACCTCTTCTCTTTCCACAGCATTTTTTCTGGAGGCTCCTTTAAGCCACACACCTGCTCCCAGCTGGGTAAGGTCTTACGAGCTCCAGGTGCCAGGGGTTGGAGGTCTCCTCCCCTCTGCTCACAAGGACTGGTGTGGGGTAGGAGTGAGTATGCTGTTGGCTTTTCTTCTTGGCTTTGTAAGGCAAACCCGCTTTGTCTGAATATTGCAAGCAGCCTCAGGAACCTCCATCAGCTCCTTCAGGGGGGCTGAGAAGTCTAGCAACTAGTTTTTCTGATTTCAAGGGTTCAACCCTTTGAAAAGTTTTGAGGTTACTTTTAAGGCTTGATTTTTCTTTCCCTAAGCGCGGCTTGGATTCCTCCTAGACTTCTAGGGTATTCCTGCACCTTGTTTTAAATTTTATTTTACTTCTGTGAAAGCTGTGTAGTTTTGTTTCAAAATGAGAACTGGGATTTCTCAAACCATACCTTGAATATAGAAGCAGGAACTTCATTAAAACATCAAATCTGAGACTTGCGATATAAAATGCTGCAAGTTATCAACATTGCATGGTGCCCAGGTGGAATGAGCACTCTGTGGAGTTGTCCTTTTGCAATGGCAGGTCGGTCTGGGCTGGGTCTGCTTCCCTGGGATCCAGAAGGTGGAGGTTGCTCTGCTCAGGTAAGTGTCAAGTCTTTGCATTTATTTAATTTTTATTTTAAACCTTGGGAGTCTGTTCTTCTACCATTACAAGAAGAGTAGATTGACCTTCCCTTCTAGTGTCCATTTGGTAGGCACGTGTGTTAGAGCAGCGCATCTCCCATCTGGCTGCGTGTGATTCCACGTGTGTCCCGGGACGCGAGGGCTGCTGTAAGGCTCTGCTGTCTTCTGGGACTGTGGCTTTGTGATTAGTGACTCTTGGGGCTCTTCTGCTAATAAGATAATTGCAACACAAAATATGGAGGATGACAATGAGTGCCGCCTCTGGGGCATTGTAAGACAGAGGGGAATAGTGTAGGGACCAGGCGCAGAGCAGCCATCTCTTTCCTTGCTGAGGCTGGGGTGAGCTTAGCTGTCATGGGAGCTGCTCGGGCAACGTGTTGCTAGTACCATAGGGACCCCTGCGGCAAGCGTGTGCTTGGTACATCTTCCTGGGATGGGTGAGGTTTAATGGAGGCTGCCTAGGTGCAGAGCCTCCATGTCCCACCTCTCCAGTGCTGGTGGAGTGTGTTTCTCGTGGGGTAGATTTGGGATTACTGCAGGGGCAAGGAGATCTGTCCCACTGTGTTGGTGTTTGTGGACCTGTTTAGGGCATCCCTGGCAATAGGGGCTCTGAGCTTCAGGCTGGTGGCTTGTTGTCCCCCAAAACACCCTGAGGCTCCCTTCTCACCTGCAGCCAGGTGGAGCAATTTAAAAAGACATTATTTTCATTCATCCCTCATTATTCCCTCTGAAGGCGAGGCCGGGATGCGCCAGGAAAGGGGCACCGTGCCATCTGCGGGCGGCTTGTGGCTGCCAATGCATCAGCGCTGGCTCCCCTTCACCCAAGGAGGATAATAACCTGAAATGCAATTAGTAAATGAACCGTGTCTAAGAGGGGTTGAATCAGCACCTGGTTGGGATGTCCTCTTGGCCAAGAGGTGCATAATTTGGTGACAGGTGGGAGGGAGCCAGGGCTGCCTGTCCCCAGGCAGGCTGTGCCGAGGGGATGGTAGCTGTGTGGCAGGCTGGAAGGAAGAGGATCAGGTTGTGCCCGTGAGGTCTTGCTGCGTTTCTTGTTGGAGTGGGAATGCAGAGATGAGAGCTTTGCATGCTGCCCGCGCCAAAGTCCAACCCAAAACCCCCTATTCTAGCTACATGCAACCCACCTATATTTTTAGATGGGTATTTGTTTCTTCTTCTGGACTTTACATTGGAGGAGTGCTGTAAGCAATGTATGTCTGTTTCATCCCTGATGAAGTGATGGTTCTGGCTGTTTGGTGGATAACAGATTCAAATACAATATTTGGCTTTTACTTCGGTGGCACCTTGGCAGCAATGCATACCCAGGTGGAGACTTGTCCTGTTCCAGGAGAGCTACATCAGCCCTTCAGAGCCAGCAAAAGGTCTTTAAAGCTACTTACCACCCATGTTACCGGCATTGAGGGGATGTAAGTGGCTGAAAGGGCATGTGCAAGACGTTTGGCTTTCCCTGGAGATGGGTTACAGCAGACTTCCACTGCTTCTGCGTGAGGGAACTGGCTCTGTCTCCATAGGTCAATGCTCAGGGCAATGCAAAGGCAGAGGTTTCCCCACTGCTGGCTCTCTGCTGCTGTGGCAGAAGCCCATCCTATGCAGGGACAAAGGCAGATGTGTGGAAAATTGAGCAGGAGCCGCGGAGAGCTTCCGAGGCTGAGCTGAGCTGCAGCTGCTTGTAAGGGAAAGCTTGCCAGTGGCTCATTAGTTATATCTGCATATGCAGTGTTCAAATGTTTCCGCAGCCTTCTCCTCCAAAAAGTGCTGGGCTTCCTGGGAAGCAGTAGCTCGGTTTGGTGGGGCCCTCTGCAAAATCCCTGCAGCCCTTGGGGCCGTTCCCCCGCCGCAGCAGCTGCTGGTGGAGCTGGGGACCCCAAGCTGCAGTGGTGCTGCTGGGATGGCAGAGAAGCTCCGCTTCGTGTTCAGGCAGTGGTCGTACAGCTGTGCCCAAGCTGCTGTAGGAAAGTGCTCCGGCTAATGAGGAAGGCATGTTTTTTATTATGGTTTTGCTTATTTTTTTTCTCTCTGCCTGGCCCTGAGTCCTTTCAGTACCTGATTTAAATAAATCTGATAATAACCTTCATATTTTGAAGATCCTAAACATCTGCTTAGGCACTGAATTACTTACTGCAGCTGCTATGCAAAAAAAAGTCCCATATTTGTCAAATGTTTCTTAATTAGAGGAAGGTTAGGATCGGTAGCCTTTTGCAGGTTCACCTAAACAGATTTGCTTTGAAGGAGGGAAAATGGAGAAAGGGGGAGGAAACAGCTGCTTGGGATGTTTCTGTAGCTGCTGTTCCCCAGTAAAATGGGGTTACTAACTCATTTTTAACAATGTTCCACCTACTGCTAACCTAATCTGCACGTTTCATCCCTGTTATGGTTTGCCCATCCTCGAGCAGTCCTGGTAACAGTGCTATGGCACTGTGGTTGTTTTTATTTTATCTTCAACTGAGCTCAAGTTATTTTTATTTTTTTTTTCTCCCTCCCACATTGCTTGGAGTGAGATGGCATTGGCATCTTCTGCAAGCATAGCTTGCTTCCCACCAGAGAAGCTCCCCTTGCCTCTATTCCTGCTTTAACATCCTACAGCTGTTTCCTTGCAAAAAATTTTTCATTGCGTGTATGCAGCAGCAGTGGTGGGTGCAGTGCATACCCCCGTGCTGGCCCTGAGGGGCACGTGGGGCTGCTGAATTTCTAACCCATCCACTTGCTACACCTGGAGCCAAACCCTCATGATTTCCCAGCTCTGTGAGCTGGGTTAAATGACATTAAATCCTGCTCAGATTCCCTTGGGCATGAGCCTCTGGGGGCTCTTGTGTCCAGCTGGTGCTCTTCTGCCTGGGTCTGGTTCCCAGGAGGTGGGGGAGACCCTCTGTGGTCGCTGCTCTACCACCTTCGGGTGGCTTTTGCCCATCTGGTCTTTTCGTGGGGTTTTGATGCTGATACACGCGCACTCAGCTTTTGCCTACTGGGAAATGGCATCTCTCCGTCTGTCCTTGGGTAGCTGTGGGATCTCCTCCCTCTGCCTGCATGCTGCCACGGGAGGATGCTCGGCTCACCGGCTGCAAATGCATCCCCTCGCCTCAGTGCTTTTCAGTTTTGCTGTGAATCATGAAGGAGTGGTGCAGAAGACAGTATCAATCCTGAAACATTTCAAAATCCGCTCATCTCTATCTCAGTGCCTGTGTGGATACGTGCAGACCATGTTCTGACATGCGGGCGCTTACTGGCCTCTGTTTGCTGAGTGCATGGAGGAGAAGGGTATTCCTGGGTAGCACGTTGTGGTACCAATTTAAGATTTAGAGGCCGTGTTCACTGCTGGTTTTGCATGTCTATAGGTGGCTGAGTTGGACCCAGGAGTTGTGTCCTGTGATTGGAAATGAATGATTGCAGCAAAGTCAAGCCTTCCCCCGTCAGCTTGCCGCAGCATAGCGTTGTGTTGGTGTAGTCAACATGATGCTGGATTGAGGTTCAGCAATGACGACTATGCTGTGTGAGAAACAGGCCAGGACCTAGAAATCCTTGGTTTCCAGAGATGCCTTTTTCCCCCCCTAGGGAAAAACTGTGTTTGAGCATTTCTGAGCTATAAAGCCTTGGCTGCCGATGAAACCGGGCTGCCACCTGCCAAAGGACAAGCTGCTGCCTTGGCGTTTAGGCAAGCGGCAAGAAAAGCGTGACAGAGGGGGGAAAAAAATCCCCACGGCTGTCAGGCCAGAGAGCTGATAACATTGCATGCAGCATGAATCAAAATGGGGGGATCACTCCTTAAAGCCTTTCGGTAAGCACTTCGTGCTTTTGTCAGGACATCGCTGCTTTGAAGAGACGTGGTTTAAACATGCAGTGGGGTCAGGCTTCAAAGGTCTGCATCTGACCTGCTTCAGTGGCAGCAAAAGCACCTGATATATAGTCACGGAGAGGTGTCCAGGCGTGCTGGGGTGCAGAGAGGTGGGTGGCCTGCTGGGGTCAAGTGAGACATCCTTGTTACCAATACAGGCTGGGGGATGAGGTGATAGAGAGTAGCCCTGCGGAAAAGGGCTTGGGGGTACTGGTGGATGAAAAGCTGGACATGAGCCAACAATGTGTGTTTGCAGCCCAGAAGGCCAATCGCGTCCTGGGCTGCATCAAAAGAACAGCAGCCAGCAGGTCAAGAGAGGTGATTCTCCCCCTCTACTCTGCTCTCGTGAGACCCCACCTGGAGTACTGTGTCCAGCTCTGGGACCCTCAGTACAAGAAGGACATGGACCTGTTGGAGCGGGTCCAGAGGAGGGCCACAAGGATGATCAAAGGGCTGGAGCACCTCTCCTGTGAGGACAGGCTGAGAGAGCTGGGGTTGTTCAGCCTGGAGAAGAGAAGGCTCCGGGGAGACCTTATAGTGGCCTTCCAGTAAGTACCTGAAGGGGGCCTACAAGAAAGCTGGGGAGGGGCCGTTTGCAAGGGCATGTAGCGATAGGACGAGGGGCAATGGTTTTAAACTAGAGCAGAGTAGGTTTAGATTAGACATTAGGAAGAAGTTCTTTACAATGAGGGTGGTGAGACACTGGAACAGGTTGCCGAGAGAGGTGGTGGAGGCCCCATCCCTGGAGACATTCAAGGCCAGGCTTGATGAGGCTCTGAGCAACCTGATCTAGTTGAAGAAGTCCCTGCTCACTGCAGCGGGGTTGGACTAGGTGACCTTTAAAGGTCCCTTCCAACCCAATACGTTCTATGATTAGATCGAGTCTTAGTGCATCTTCACCAGCGTGGAAGCCATTGTGGTGCTCCTGGCACTGTCAGAGGCCCTGCTCGACTGGGTGTGCTGCGTAGCGTGCTTTATGGGGTGGGATAAGCTGCAAAAATACCGGTCTCTATCACTGGGAAGTTTCTCTGTGCATGACAAACGGCTGTCAGTTGTCTTCCTCACCTGGATTTGTCAGAGAAGGTGTCTCCGAGGGTGCTGGTGCACCTCATGGCTCCTGCTCCTGTGGTGGCTGTTGCAGTGTGTAGAGCCTTTTTTTTTTTTTTTTGGTTGAGTGATTTCTTTAGCTTTAACATGCAGAGGACATCTCTCCTTGGTATCTTGAAAGACACCAAAAATCTCTCCCCACAACACTGGTTAGTTAGCTGGTATGAAGAAACCCTTCTCCCCCTGCCACGAGCAGTGCTGTGCAACATTTCTCTCATTGGAAAGCTTCATATAAGCAACCTGAAAATACAGGCTCAAATGTTTTGAAGTTCTCTTTTGGAAGAAACTTATTTTCCTTCTGGAGTGAAAAGCTGATTTTTTTTTTTTTTTTTTTTCTGCTTTGGAGAAACCAAGGCCCTAGTATTGTTGTCCTGAATGCAAAAATCAGTGTACTCTTTGCATGGTACATGAGATATTTGGATCACTTTTCTGGCTTTATGAGCAAACCTGTTTTGTAGTGTCTACTATTTTCTGTTCATTATGAGTTCAGAAAGCAGTTTATCTCGCACCACGGCCGAGCACAGTATGAGGGAAACGGTTGAATGGTATTCTTTACCCTAAGAGAAGTGTGCACGCTGGCATCCCTTTCACAGTTTGTGTTTAGCCACATGTGTTTTGAAAAATTGCCTTTTTGAATTTTACTTTTTATTTTGTTGATATTCCTGTTCATCAGCAGCGCTGAGCAGGTGCTCAATCTTTCTATGCTCTGTCTGGCCATGCAAACTAAAAACTGATGCCCATGAGAGCTGCCTGTTTAAAAACAAGCCTTCGGTGAGAAGAATAATAAAAGAATTAAGCTGAGGTATTTCCTTGTTTTTTACCAAAACCTTTTGGATGCAGCATTTGAGCTAGTGGCAATAGAAGATGTGAAAAATTTGCAATGCAGAGGGCTTTTCCAGTCATGTATGAATGCAAACTGTGTGCTGTGTGAGATGTTACTAAGAGGCTCCCACTACACTCCACTGAGATTTTCTTTTTTTTTTTTTTTTCTTTCCTCTTGAAGTTAGTCTGAGCCCCAGAGGAAGCTTGGGATGCTTTCAGTCTTTCAATAAATGTCAGGGGAGGAGGGGTGGAAAAAAAAAAAATTAAAATCAATGCTGAATTCTCAGGCAAGTACATATTGCAGTTCCTAACAATAGAAAAATAGGGATGAAACCAAACACTACTGAATGCTCCTGGGAGTTTGTGAGGTTTAACCTCCAGTTGCATGTGAGTAACTGGTAAATAGGCTCAAAACTCAGAGAGCCAAATAATAATGTCAGTCAATATGAAGACCAAGGATCGGCATTTTTACACCCTTCACAACTGGTGTGCTCTAACGGGGGACCCCGTTGTGAATTGGACTTGGTGAAGAAAGTTGTGACTGGTCTGCAGAAATTGTTGTCTAGCTGATACCATCGCCCTTGTATCCTGAAGCCTCCGAGCTTGCAAAAGACATTGATCAATGGGTGAACCTAATGTATTGTAATTAGAGGTGACCAAACCTTAAAAAGATTAATTAGCTAATGGGCAGTTGTGTGCTCCAGAGATGATTAAATTCTTTGTAATGCTCAGTATTATTGCAGGTCTCGGGGGCCTGATTCAGAGAGCATGGAAATCCTGGAATAGTTACTCGGTGTCCATGTAAGTCTGCTTCAGCTTCTCAGGTTTTGAAAACCTGTCTGGAGTTCTCTATGGCTTCTTTGTAATGTTTCTTATTGCCCTTATATTCCTTGTGCAAATAAATAAATCGATGTATTTTCCACTTTTCTTTCACGTGTGCACACACATGGGCACGTGCACATTTACAGCCCCTTTCTGTTTTCTAGCAGAGGTGAGTGAGATCTGAAGCTATGTTTCCCCTTTACAAATCATGTGATAATGTGAGATGAGGAGCTAAGAGGAGGGAAATCCTATTCCTTGTTATGCATCCATTCCCTAAGATACTGGAGTCTGCAGGGCAGACTGGCTGGGCTGAAATCAGGGCACTGGGTTGTTTCTGTGACGTCCTCCTGGATTAGCAGGCTGGCAAAACCTTCCCCAGTGCTTTCTGACCAATATTTTCTATGGACACCCATGGAGAAGGATGGGGGACAACAGCGTCTGTCTCCTGAAAAAAGGCCTTCTCTTGTCTGACTTTTCTCCAGTTCAATGACTGGGTATCTCTGCAGATGGAGGTGTCAGGAGAGGCAACTGCAGCTGTGTTGCACCAACAACTCTTGCAGAGAAGAGGCAAGACAAGACTTTATTTGTGAGACCTGGCTCCGAGGAATGTCCTTCCAAGACTAGGAAACAAATCTGATGAGCAGCTTCCCACGTGGAGGCTCCCTGGGAGAATGACCAACCCTGATTATTGCAGCATGCCTGGGAACAGCCAAACCGCCAGGGACAGCTATTTCTACAAATATCTAATTGACTTTTCTGTATTTGAAGGCAAAATGCAATGATTTCATTTTTGACGAAATTCTGGATTCTCCTTTTATTTGGCTCTCACTTGTGTCTCCTGGAAGTACTTCTCTAGGGTTCTGGTCTGTGTTATAAAGCACAGACATCAAAAAACGAGCTACGTCTCTACAAGTAAGCGCAGCACAACGTTTAAGCTCTTAATTCCTACAGGGAATTTAAAAGCTTAAATACTTTTGTTGGTTTGGACTTGAAAAAGGGAATCCTTTTCCGTGTTGCTTCACATTCTATCTAACTGGACCCCTTTGCCCCGTTCCTCCAAGGTGGAAATTCCTATGCTGAAGGTCAAATGCTCTGTGCTCTGTCAAGCCATAGAGGAGAAATAAGTTACTAAGTTTCCTGTCCTGAACATATTTGCATTTAGTGGGAAAATGCAAGGTGAGAACTTTTTAGTCCCAAATGTCTCAGCTGTAGTGGAATTGTTGCAAGCTGTATTTATGGATTTGTTTTTACTGATGAACATGAGTTTATTTTTCACGGAAATTTTTAAGAACACCACCACATATGTGAACATCAGATCTAAGGTGGCTGGGATGGGATTGTGTCAAAAAAAGGAACAAATTTAGGCGTAAAAGAGCAGGACAACCCAGAGAAGACCTGCCATGGAGTCCTGGGAAGTCCTAGGTCTTAGCTCTGCAGATGTGGAAGATATGATGCTTAAATTGCACCAAAAATTTCTAACTAATTATAATTGGAAACTAGGCCAAAGCACTTTTAGTCTCTCAATTGTGCTGGGTGGTGTTCCAAATTAGAAGTCTTAGGGATTGAAATAATGGTGCAATAACTGTTGACAGACTACGAAAAGAGGAGCAGAACGGGAGCTCGGGGAAAGCGGTAGTGAGATACGCAGTGGGGCTCAAACAAAAAAGATGAACATTTGGAGGTGGTAGGCTGAAGGAAATACAGCTGACAAAACCTCCTCCTGTGCTGGCCTAGGAGGAGTGCTCTACTCCTAGTATTGGCTGCTGTGCAGCTGGGAAGGGATGCTTAACGTTTTAAAAAGAATTCTTAATTCCCCACGTTGAGGGACAGGAAAAAAAAACCCACAATACCACCTTTGTTGAAATGCTAGGTAAACTCATGCTACTTTTTATTAACTAAAGAAGCCTTTGAAGGGGAACACAAGTGGTCGTGCCAGAGCGAGCTCACCGTGCCGCTGTTTGTGGCCACAGGGCTGCCTTCTGCATGTAGTAATTTAGCAATGCCATGGCTGACTTTTCATCCTGATCTCCTCCTTTCTCCTTCATGATCAAAATCAGCACGGCTATTAAGGGTTTCAACTGCAAAGTATTTCTAAACAAAGCTGATTTAGACAGAGCCAGTGTCGGATAGATAGAGCCAGTCACGAGTGGATGCCCAACATACAGTAATCATTTCCTACTAAAACTACGATAGCTCATGCAGCACCTCTATTTTTAATATCAAACAGGACAAACATCGCTGAGTTTATCAAGCAGGATGTGAGTAGCGTGGCTGTCCTCTCCCTCTTCCATGGACTGGTCCCGTTGGGTGTCCCCTTGGCCTGGGCTGGCCAGGGTAGGGTGGTCGGACACCCAGTGTCGGTGGCTGTGTAACGAACACGTGCGGCGGTGGGGCGAATGCTGCTCCTCTCCCACCAGTCATGGGGCTGCCATCCAGGGCTGCTGTTTTGCGTTGTTTCCCGGTAGGGCTGGTTTTATTAGGCGACTCTATTTTCTTGTCTAGAGCAAAGATTATGAATGTTATTTTCTTGAGAGCAAACACTGCTTGCCTTCCTCTCCCCAGTGGCTGCTGTTTCTTCTGCATTGCAATAACCCAAGTGTCTGGGGATTTGTGTTTGAGTGAAGAAAGCATAAATAAGACTGTTAGCCCCTGGCCAACAGCCAGTACGTGCCTCTGCTGCCCGAGTCCTCTCTGCAGGTTCTTACTGATGCATTTATAAGAGATGATAGTCCTACCAGCCATGCTGGTACTCATCTAGGCTTGTGAGCACCATGAGTAATTGGTGATTTTAGTCTCTATTTTCAATGGACCCATAATGCTGCCATCGCTATTTCCATGTAAACGAGTGCCATGGGTCTGCTCTGGGGGGAATCTGTATTGGGTTGGCCTGAACTTTCCAGCTCATCTCAGCCTCTCCAAGAAACAGCCCATCTAAATGCCAGATGGTTATGATGATACTAGTCTGCTTTCCTCATCTGCGCTAAGAAAAATTAAAGATCTTTCACATGTGTTGCACTGTTTCTCACAAATGAGAGCAGGAGGCTCTGTTGGTCAGGAAAGGGCTTGTTCTGACCGAGCCTGGAGGATCTGCCTTCCTTGAGAGTGCCCGGACCCTGGTGCCAATGCCTCCTCCTGCATGCTTCTACCCAGCCACAGACCTTCTTGGCAGAGCTTACTGCGTGCATTTATTTGCCCTAAGACTGATGCAGTCCTAACAAAAGCTTTTGTCTCATTCATAATGAATTTTCCAATGAAAACCTCAATTCGGAAGAAGTCTGTGTCTGTCTTGACTCATCAGCCCAGAAACAGCGCTGGAGTTTCAGCATTGTTTCCAGAATAAATTGTTGGTTGAAATAATCATGATCAGCATGGTTGACAGCTGGGATTTGAGTTGTAATTTTGGATGACAATTCCCACACTGTGATAAGCCTGTGTGAGATGTAATCCAATCTAAAAACATGCCCTTCGTGCATGTCCACTGTCAGGTGGCCTCTTGTAAGCGCACAAAATCTGTGCTAGACTCGTCAGATCCCTTGCAAATGTGTATTGCCCCAGTTTCTCAGTCCTTCCCAGTCATCATTTGCTGACAAAAGGAGTCTTTTCAGGAAGGGTGGGGTGGGGGTGGGGGAACGGTGTTGTTTAGTTCTTACCTTCTGCTTGTTTGGGGTGAGTTTCGTTCTTCGTACTTGGTGTAAGTAAATCCTCCAGATCTTGCAGCATGGGGTTGGTGCTGGCTTTGTTATTTCTCTTGTTTTTCTCCTCTTCGCGTTGCTAAGTTGATAAGAAGCATCAGGTTTAGTTTGAAATTGCAGACGCAATCCATGAAATGGTGGCCTGGTGTCATGGTTGGCCTGTCTAGGTGTTTGTTGGTACGAATGTAATCTCTTTACCAAGTTCAGCTTTGCTGAATCTTGGTCCGGTGACCAAGGGTTTTACGGAAAGAAAGCACATCCCAGACAGGATCGAGAGCCTGGGAAGTGACAGCTCTGTTCCTGTTAGGGCAAAACACTTGCTGATAACATGGTTTAGGTCTACCAGGCTGTCTGTTGTTTCTGCCACTGTCAATCTGCCCTCCCTAGGGTTTTGGTTTGTTTTAAATGTGGACCTCTTGGGAGGGAGAGCATCAGTGATAAATGCCGGAGGAGGAGGAAGAAGGCATGGCAGCGTGGGGATGGGCTGTAAGGCTGTCTTCAATTTTACTTGCATACGTTTAGATCTTCAAAAGACTTCCTTCTGGATGGCAGAGAGAAGAAAATACCTGGGAGTTGCTTCTGCTCAGGACAAGCATGCTGGATAGAGAAGGGGGAGGCAGCCCTCTCTCGTGCAGTGAGAAAGCTTAGATTGACTCCACTCCATCTCCATCCCTCCTCCCAAAAGGGTGATCTGCCAATGGAGGGGACCGCGTGCTGGAGCCACGGGGTCCAAGGTGGCTCATGGCCTTGCTGCAGCTGAGAGGTCCCAACCCACAGAGCAGCTTCCTTCCATTCAACAAACCTGGCAGCCTTTGGGGGCAGCCACAGCAGATCTCTCTGAGCTCAGCAGGTCATCGCGTGGAGGTCTCTGGTGGGCTCCAACTGCTCTCAACTCCTGGCATGACCAGGCAGCTCCCAACCCTCACTCCCTGAGCAGTGGGGCTGTGCTGATGCCCTCTCTTTCCCCCGCCCTGCTGTGTACCATACCCTTCTCGCCAGGCTTGGCTGCCTCAGCAAACCTAAGGTGCCTGCAGGACAAAGATACATGAGGTCCGTGCAAAGGCAGGTGCTTGTCTGGAGATGTTTCCATTCCTCTGGGTAGCGCTGGGCCCTGCTTTGTGACCCCTCCGTGGGGTTTTGTGCTCCCTTAAACTCCTATCACAACCAGTTTGTGCAGCCTGAAATAGACTATGAGACCCTAAGTCTGAGCGTGCTGTAGCATTTGTTCAACTCTTGCAACACTTCAGGATGCCCTAGGCGCTAAGATCCTTGTTTTAAGCCACGTGCATGAATGATTAGTTTGAATTTGAATAGAATCTGAGCGTTTAGATGTAATTTATGGGGTCTCATTTCTCAGTACTCACATCCTTGCTTTTAATGTTGCACCGATCTCCTCTTTAAGCACTGCGTTGCTTAATGTGGCATTGCTTCCTTGGCTTGGATCCTGCCTTGTATCAGTAAAATGGCTGATACCAATCCTTTGATGGCAGTATATCCTCTCCTGATGCAAGGCTGAAAACTTTGGACACATCTATGTAGTAGAAAACAGCACAGAGTATAGAGACCCACCAGTAAAACTCTGGGGGAAACTGGTGCTGCCATACCAGCGCAGGCCCTGGTAGCAGGACACCTTTGCTGCTCCTCATTGGGACTCATTATCTGAGTAGAGCTGTGCTTTTGCAGCTATTCTGCTGCCAGACCTAATTCATATTGGTTCAGGGGTGCCTGCGTTATGGCCCTCTGCGTGTTGCAGCCTCTCCCAGTTCTGAATATCATGACGTCCAAATCCTACCCTGCTAATTTGAGTCATTGCATCTGCCTGTATCTTGCTTTTTTCGTCTGCGTGGCAGAGGCAGACACCAGCCTCCTTTGTAAAGTGCTTTGAGAATTACTGGTAAAAAAAATGTTATTGCTGTGTTGTTATTTATGGCTCTTTGCTCTTCAGCTCGTACGAAATCTGGCTGTGGTTTTGGTAGGCTTATCATTGTCCCTGGGAAATCTCAGGCTCCAAAACTTTACTGGAACTTTGAGGTAACTTATTTTTGTAGGTGGAAAACGCAGTTTATGGGAAAACTCACTGCAGTTTTGATGTACGAAATAGCAACCTCTTATGGCATGTGACCACTCTTTGCAGTTAGCCATTAAATGCCGTCAGAGACGACTGAACAAGCCTAAAATGCACCTTCCCCTTTTGTCACTAATGTGCCCAGAAGTGAAGAGCAATTTGAAAGCATATGTTGCATGTTAAACTTGAAGTGCGTGGTATTTCAAAGATGGCTTTGCCAGATCAATACTTACCATTTGCATTTTCTTCTTCAGCTCTGCATTGGCGCGCTGGTATGCTTCAGCCACCGCGTTTAGGTAATAGATGGCGAGGCTGCAAAAACAAACGTGTTGCTGTAGTGACAGGATCAGGGGAGAGAGAAAGTTTCACAGGCAGGGAAGGTTTAATTTTTGCCTACCTTCTAATACCTAGTTTTCCCATCACCTGTCTCTAAACTGCCTTTAGAGGCTCAAGGCTTAGGAAAAATTCAGGCTGCCTTGTGGCACCGTCAGCTAAGATGGGCTGAGCCAGTCCAGCAGCTCAGTTCTGCTCAGATAGAAGAAAAATGACCACCCTGCTCTCCTGCCTCCCCCTTGGCTGGCCATGGGCTCCCTCTGCTTCCTCTGCACCAGCTTTGGCCCTTGGGTCTTTCCTTGGTGGTGAGCCCATTCAACTCAACACATGGATGAAAAACCAACTCAGCTGATAAAACATGTGGCTTTCTCAATGGCTCAAAGGAAAAACAAAACAGGCACCAAGTCACTTAAGAAAATGTACCAACTAGGAAACAAGAAAAACAGTGGCAGGCAACAGTCCTCGAGGCACAGTCTGTCTTTCCCCCCGACCAGGACCAGCTGCCTCCCGCATCCCGGGAAGCGGCCATCAGGAGCAAGCAGAGACAGGTACCAAGGGTGAGCAGGAGCCAGGTCGAAGCAGAGCCGCTGGCTTTGGTTTTGATCCTTTCTTCTGCAAAAAGGGCAGGCCAAAGCCAGGGGAAAACCGAGCCAAGCTGGAGGGAACTGAAAGGCAAGTGGGATGGGAGAGGGCGTGCTGGCAGCCAGCCTTTGGCGCACAGAGAGGCGCGTGTTTTAAAACCCACCCAAGCATCTGGGGCTTGTCTCGCCACTGCTGCCACTCGCCAGCCAGTAATATTTTGGTTGTCAAAAATGTCTCCTCCTGCTTTTGTAGAGCACTTTTATTCTTCTAAATTATAAACATCATCTGCTCAGCAACTCTGAGCCATTCCCAGGAAAGGCACCAGCCGTTCAGTTCACTACTAGATTTATTTATTTTTTTTTAAAAATAAAGTAGAAAATTCTCTTGTAAAAGAAGGAGAGAAAAAAGAAAAAAAAAAGGCAGAAAAAAAAAAAGGTTTCCTTGGTGGTGTTCGTAACATGCTTGTGTGGCTTCAGCCCAGATTCAGCATCCTTAAACCAGGCTCAAGGATTTTGTCAGCAGAGTGCCTGACTCTAAGCCCAACAAGGCACCATGTACCAGCATATTGGTTTCCAGGTGAGAGCGCAGGAGGGAGTATTTTGGATGGCCTTTCTTGAGGCTTTTTGCAGGGGTCTGTCTGAAGGAAACACATTTGCTTCTTTTTGCCTGGTACTAACCCAAAACTCAGTCTTGGTGAGTTTGGAAACTGTTATTTTTGATCTTCTCTAAGGATGCAATAGTTTTATTTCTTGCCTAGGACATATTGCTTCGTACTCCGGGGCTTTGGTGCTGCTCTGCTATTTTTGCTGTGACCAGCCAGGACACAAGTGCCTGGAGCCACCCCTGTTTTCATAAAGATAACTGAATCTGCCTGTTGAAAGCCATCTGGGGTGCCGTGCGCTCTGTTACTGAGCTGCCTTCTAAAGTTCATTGAGTAGCTGAACAAATCCATTCCCATTCCTTTTTCAGTCCTTTCTCACCCTCTGTATCAGCAGCCAGCATTGTTTCCAACCACCACAGCTTCCTCCCCTGCTGAATCCTATGTTTAACTGGGAATTGATGGCAAGGGTGTGAACTCACCAGGTCCTTCTCCCAGATGCTGTGAGACATGAGCCTGCTCTGTCTGCAGGCAAAGCCTGAGTTTCCTCTATCCTTGGCTTTTTGTTCAAGGGAGGTTGAATTTGTCCGAGATTGAGCTGCCCTTAGGGGGTCTTGGGAGGGAGAGGGGAAGGGATAGTGCCACAGAAAGGGGATTTGGGGGGATGCCGTTGCTGCAGTTCAAATCTGCAGGCAGTCGGGCAGATTTGGACTGGGTTGTTCAGGCCAGGACTCGGCAATGCTGAAGCAGCCTGGGTGATCCTCCAAGGTGCGTGCCAGTGTCCTGGGCGGGTCCTACAGATGTGCTGGATTTGCTATTGACCTTCTGATGCACGCTACTTAGTCCAGCTGCCAGAAAAGGCAGAGCAAAGCCATGTCCTGGTCCGACTGTGAGCAGTAGCATGAGGAGCTGTAAACTTTGCTGGGAACTCAAGTGAGCATTAGCAAATGGAGTTTATCCACTTTTAATGGGGGCTTTTAGATCTTACCACCTCTAAAATGAGCCTGGGGATTCACCCTTATGCTTGAGCTGCTGAGCATGGATGCTGTGTGGCACTGGCACCCCTCTTCTCTGATTTACTGCTTCCCAAGAGCTGGGGAGAGACAGTGGGTCACTGTCCTTCTCTAGTCTGCACAGTAGATCAGAATCTCTTTCTCCTTTCCCTTGACGCAGTAAGGTGCTTCTAGCTTCTGCCAGGAAGCTCTGCAAGCCGTGGCTTAAAAACCTGCTCCTGACCCAAATGGGATTAGGTTATATGCCTACGTGTGAAGTATCTCTGCTTATTCTTGCCCCGTTTCCCTCTTCCCTTGTCCTCAAGCAGCTAGAAACATGATAGTAAATTTGACACCCATGTCATCTGCTGGACCCCATCATTGTCTGCCGGGGGGCTGTTCGTCTGACTTGTCCAGGTACCATGGGGGCACCGGCTTTTTGAGGGCTGTGACTGTGTAGATGAATGACTGGAAACCACAAATATCTAATATCCTCAAAGGCTGTACAGGCAGTGTATCTGGGTGGGAAACGGGGATGTTTTAGGCAATGTGGACATAGGGTATCTCTCAGTTTGCAGAGGGGATCAGGGCAGAGACAAGATGGTGCCTTGAGGAGAGACAGGCAGATGGGAAGGCTGTGGTGTGGGAATAGCCCAGACTGGGAAAGGGTGAGAAAAGGTGTCTCTTCAGCACATAAACTGGATTCGTGCTGTTGCCTGTCCTGGCTGTGAATGGAGGAAAGAGCAGGAGACTGTCACTGAACAAAACATTATTTTCAAAGGTCTACTGCTCTCTCACCACCTTTTTTCTTTTTTCTTTCTTTTTTTGAGTTACATCAAAGCCTCAGAAACCTGACCTGCAGCCCTCTTGCAAAGGTCATCCATTTGGGTTGATTAGTTCTGTGGTGTTCAACTCATTTTGTGGTAGCATCTGCTAGTGCTACTGTGAAGCCCTCAGGAACAGAGCTAATAACTCAATAATATGCCTGGCCATACTAGAGATGTGGTGTGAGACTTCTCATCTCCTACATGTTTCTGATCTGATTCTTCTACCTGCATGAGTTACAGTATCTGATCATCTTTATTTAGGTTAAAATGAGTAAGTAATTTGAGGCAGGTAGAAGGATGACAGGTCATGTTCAGTTTAATTGGGATTTTTCTCAGGCTGTTTCTATAAGAAACTTCATAACATGGGAACTTGTATTTGATTTAATATAATGGCATTATCTTCAGTGTAACCTATTCAGCATGAAGGACCGCAGTGCCCAAGAGTGGCTATACTGGATCAGCCCAGAGGCCTATCTCTGATGTGTGTGGATGCCCGAAGAAGAGTCTGAGCAGGCCAAGCATATGTAATATGCTCCCTAAACCTCCCTGTGTCTCCCACTGTTTAGTCTGGAGTGTTCAAAGCTGCCTGTATAATTTGTTGCCAGCTCTCACGCTCATTTTGATAGCTATGGAAATCCTGGGAACAATGCCAAAAATATCTCTTTAAAAAAGAAAAAAAGAGGACCGTCCTGGTCCTAGTGCTGCTGAGGGTGCTAGGAATTAAGTGTGGTTTCAAAACGGAAATGTTCAGATAGCACTGAAAAAAATTCCAGATGTATTATTAGGGGGGAGGGGGGGGGGGAGGAGGGGAGGGAGAGAGAGAGAGAGAGAGAGAGAGAGGGAGGAGGAAAGAAAACAACCCCAAAACCCAAACCAAACCGACACCTCTTCATATTTTTGGAATGTGTAATTTTTGAATGCCTGGCTTGGCAGTGCTGTAAATACCACCAGCTGTGACAGAAATTGCTTCTCCACAAGGCACCAGGCTGAGACTGTCCATTTATTTCCTGCTGGCTACTGAAAATTTTTGCCTGTGGAAGCTGTGACGGCTTTGATGATAGCCACAAGGCCTCTGTCAGCAATGTGCTTCGTCTACATGGTTCTGTTTAACTGGGTCAGGAAATTAAATTTTGGGAAACTGTGTTGGGCAAGGGGAGGTTAGGGAGAATGCCTCTACCCTTGTATGGGCCATTATCTCAGCAGAAGCTGTATGCAGATCTCACTGACATCCCAGCGATTTTTTCCAACCTGCTCCCCCCAGCCAGGCACATATGTTATAAGGAAAACTTACATCATGAGCAGAATTGCAGGTATGATCAGTCCTGGATTTGCCACATAGCTGAAGATCTTGGCAACAAAAAGTGGGAAATCGAGCTCGATGGTCTCTTGAATGACTTCATACATCCTTTTCTTTCCACTGGAAAGACAAATGGCCAGTTAAGGATGTAGGTATTTCCTGGAGGGACAAAATAGCCCCTAATTTAATGATGCTGAGTAGCATGTTTCCCCTGTCTTTCAGTGAGCATCAGCTTGTGGTTGGCCACCAAGGATTTTGACAACAAATTCTACTGGAATGACTTAATTTTAAATTATCTATTGGTCCGTCCATTTCCCAGCCACCCCCCATAGATTTTATAAGAATAATCTTTGCTAGGCCAACTTGCGCCTGGAGATAATATATTTATTTCTACGTGTGTCTCCTTTATGAGTTGCATTTACCCCTCTGAAATGTATAAAACCCTACAGACTGCAGTAACCATACATTTCTGATCAATATCTTGTTAAATATGGCCTTTTCGTGGTAGAGACGACTTTCCATACGCAAATTCCGGCTTTCTGAAATAACGAGCCAACTTGAAGAGCTGCTAAGTAATGACAAAAATAGCAAGCTGTGATTATTGCTTAATAGGAAAGTCAGCAAAAGAGTCATTTCAAACTGGATTGATAAAAAGGATGAGAGTATTCTGTATGAAAGGAGAACAAATCTGTAAAAGGCTGGGTTACATAATTGACCTTCTCTTCTCCTAGCATCTCTGGGTCTGTGAATTCAACCCAGAGAGTGCTATTCCTCATCTTTAGGCTTGTTGCCTCCTGGGATCTTGCAGGATTCTGCTCAGGAAGGCATTGGACTCTGTCCCGAGGATGAGAGTCAATAAAGACAAACTTGGCTAAAGGGTATCCCCAGCTTCATCAACTGCCTTAAGCCCAGGAGAGCTGAGCTTTCAGTTGAGCTGCGAGGTGTGCCAAGGGTCTGAATCAGGCTGAGTGGCTTTTGGAGGGTTGATTGGGAATTGAAATAGCTCTTTCACATTGCAGATTAGTCATCTCCAAATGATAGTGTGCATGCGACAAGTTTCCTGTCAGATCTTCTGACATTGCTCATTGATGCCTGTCCTTGTTACAGAACTGAGGAAATTTTCGTCTCTTGCCTTCTCCCTGGAGTCTTTTAGCTTTCTATTATCATTCTCCATTAGGAAGTGGATAACCTAAAACAGTGCATCTACAGGAACAATTTGTTCCAAGCTGGCTCCTTGCTGAGTCAGAATCAACGGGCACAGGAAATGGCATTACTCAATCAAATTAGACTTTATTGGCATGTTAATCTGGTCCACTGAACGCTCTGTGCAGTGCTGATTCTGTCCTAATTTAAAAAGAGCATTTAAAAAAAAAGAAAGCTGCAACTCTTCAGGCTCAGACCTATCCATTTCCTGCTATTTTCCAACAAAGTTCAACACGTAAAATCAATCTCATGCTGTGGGAGCTCTTGGCTCCATGGAAGGTCTTAGAAGGAGGCTTTGGACCCCTATTTTGCTCCCACAATGTTATTAAGAGCCTTAGGGGTCCTCCCATTGCTTTTTTTTTTTTACTGGAGCTACTGTCCCACCCCTGCTGTCCTCCGGTGCTTTCATTGGCATGTGTTGCCCACAGCTAGGCACAACCCCTTGCCTTGCACCACTAAGGATTTAACCAGGTGGAGAATGGAGGCATTTCACCACCTCTGCTGGAATCCAGGCCTTCTGACTTCATGAAAATAATCCCATGTATCAGAGCAGAAAACCAGTGTTTTGGGCGTTTTGCTAGTACCTGAACGGTCCACAGTCAAAGGAGGGAGGCAGGGACATGATGGTGTAAGCCACAGGCAGGAGGCTGAGGAACAGGATCAACAGCAAAAGTCCCATGTAAAAATTATTAGACTTGGATGCTTTGAAGACTCGTTCATGAGGCACATTACTACTCATGACAGCCCAGCACTGAAAATACATGGAGGTTAATAAGCGCAGCACGTTTATACCCACGAGCCCTGGTGCATAAAAGGATCCCATCCTGAAAAGGAAAGGAGGACAGGTGATATTTTCTTGACAGACTAGGAGGGTTGTGTGTGGGTTTTTTTTTTGTTTGTTTTGTTTTTTCCCAGAGGCAGGAAAAAAAGGTGTTCATGTGGTGGCATGTTTACCCACAGACAAAGTCTGAGCAGGCTGGCTTGTGCTACCTCTGTGCACCTGGAAGAAGAGCCGCCTGCATCCATGTTGGGGTATGGTAACCATACATTGAGGACCAGCGAGGTCTCAGAGCCCTCCGTGCTTGAAAAATATCAGGTGAGTGTAACCAGCAGGGAAAGACCTCCCTGAGCCTGCAGGGATGTTGTAGTAGGGAAACGGGCAGAAATCATTAGTCAGTGGCAAAAGAAACCCTGCTTCCAGAGGAGCTGAGGGTGCTTTGTGCTGTTGCCTATTGCTTCTCATGCTGTCACAGCACTGCAAAACCAATCTTGGTTGCCCTCCCCTGGGGCAGTTTTGGGACGTGCCCCTCCTGCCCAACCTGCTCAGCTGGCTCCATGCCCATCTTTGCATTGACATAAGAGCTCGTGGTGACCCCAAAGCCCTTTTTGATCTCCTCCCACAGTACGTGGACCATCTTAACACATTTTTACCGCTGAAAAATAATGGACTTACAGAAGTGAGAGTGGGGCAGGGTTTGCAAGACTGTTCTCTGCTGCAGTTATGCCACTGCTCCTACTCTTGGATGAGTAAGCTGGCACTTTTAAACTTCCACTTTTATAGTCAAGCACAGAAAGCCAAACAATCAGAGAAACCAAAACCCAAAGGTTACTCTAGCTGGCTTGGAAGATTTCTAACTCCACTGTCAGGTTTTCTAAATAATGAAAAAACAAAGAAACAAACAAACAACCCCCCGAGAAATATCTTACCAAATCATTCCCTGGTTGAAGACCAAACCCAAAACGTTGCCGCTAATGTCAAACTCGGCATAGGATGGCTGCATGGGGAAAGAAAGGAGAGTTTGCTGGTGCTAGAGCTACCTGCTATTGTTTGCTGGGTATAAGGATGCTTATTTAAAGCTGGTATGAAGGGATTTCTGGGAGGGCTCTCGCTGCGCACGTGCTGCTTGAATGACCATCAGCAGCGCAGTGAAAGCAAAATCGGAGCTGCTGTGCTGTGGGCTGCTGCTTCTCTCTTGGCTGGCTGAAAATTGGAAAGATATATGGAGGTGCTTAGAGTTGCTCTGTGTTTATATCTTCTCCCCGCTAATACAAAGCCAGCTGTGAGCAAAGGAGCCACGGCACGGGACTGGGTTTTACACTCCAGCTGGTGCATCTGGCTATGGGCTTACGGTTCTACCCTGGTAAAATATTGAATGTTTAAATGGTGATAATGATGAGCTGGAGGGTAAATGCTATGCCAGATACGTGCACGTGCTCAGGTCTTGCAGCCGCGGGCTGCTGAAGAACAGAAACAGAGGGCAAAGGGAGAGAAAGATGAGGGAATGTATGACCTGGTGGGTGCCTGGTGGCATTTTGCTCTGTACTAGCCAGTAGTCAAAATACTGCTTTATATGAAGTAACATGTCTGATGTGCGTGTTAATGGTGATAGATCCAGAACAGCCTGCTCTAATTAATTGACAGTATTTGTTATTTTATAAATTATTATTCTGTTAGACTTGCCTATGATGAATCTGCTGTTTCTTCTACATATATCCACTTTTGTGCACACAAAACTCAGATGAGTTTTTTGTGGCAGCTTGAACTATGTGCAAAGTTCTTCCTTTACATTTTCTTGAAAAAAATATTTTTTGCCCCACTGCAACGCAGAAAACGTGGTTCTAAGAAATGATGGGTAATGCCTTTATATGTTTGAAACGTCCTGCGCAGTATGTCTGGTTCACAAAGTTGAGGTTTAAGATGTTTGTCTTTTATGATGAAAACTTAAAAGGAGCCTAGTCAGAGTCTTGCTTAGCTGACTGCTCACAGCTTTGGGAAGGGACGGGTGCAAGCATTGTTTTCTTTTTTCTTTTGATTCCAGTGTGTTTCTACTTCAAATCTTTAGCTAGAGGTTAATATTGGCTTTCTTTTTCCCCCATGAAAACAAAGGCAACTTTCAGTGCCTGCTGTCCTCTGCCTTGAGTACTTCTGTGTAAGAAGGCCGCTGAATAAGAGACTCATTCACCACACACATTAGAAAAACACGTATACAATTGTGCTGGTGCCTATGGCGAAGTTGGGTTAGGTGGCTTTTACCAAACCATTTTTGACTCCTTTTTCGTTCCTGGTCCAGGGGAAAAAAACCAAACCAACCCCTGCTTGAGCATCAGTGGAGTAATACACCGAACATGTGAATCTCCCCAGGAAGTAGGAGAAAAAGAGAAGGGAAGCCCTGGTGCTTTCTTCTTTCTGTTACTACCATAGGAGCCGCTTGGCATGGAAGGAGAGATTTGCCTTTGCCAGATCGCAGAGTGCAAACCCTCTACTGCTGCCTCATCTTATGGGCTGTAACTTAATGCTACTAATAAACATTAGTGATAAATAGCAGTCCTAATAAATAAGGGCCTTGTTTGGCTCCTTGGGGGCTGGGCTGGACTGCTCGTTTGCAAAAACTGACCTGCTGGAGCACGTTAGTCTGGTCGTCCCCTGACAGATGCTGCATGGGGTTTGTTTCTCAGTGCAAAATCACCTCGCAGCCTGCCTGGGCTGATGCTGAACAACACAGGAAAGGAGAGAGGGAGGTGCAGAATAAGCCCTAAAGCAGCTCTTTAAAATTTCACTGAGAAGGTGGAGGATGGATGTCCAGGAAACTTTTTTTTTTTTAAATACATCAAGAAGTGCCTACGGGATAGAAGAGACTTATAGCTATTTGTACAATGGAGATCTTAAGAATGAAGAAAAACCCCATGTGGTATTTCTAAAAGTTGTTTTGAGGAAAGCATATAAAAAAAATATAAAAATCAAAGGCAGCTAACAAAGAGAAGAGGAATAGGTGTTCAGGAGGAGGAAACCACAAACTTCAACAAAACCATGGTCTGTCAGCACATGCAATGGGAGTAATTGTGTGCTGCTTGGCTGCCGGGGGCTTCCTCCAAGCTCCAAAATCCCTCAGCCACCCTGGGAAATATCCTCTGCCTCCTCCAGAAAAAATGCAAAAAGCTCCATGAGCAGCAAAAATGCCTGCTGTGCCCTGACTGCCCTTACTTGACCAGGTCCCTGCAGACACCTGCAAAGCCCACCTCTGCTCTCCTCCAGACCCATCCTCGAAACCCTCCCAGTATGACGGCTAGGCAGATGCTGCACTGGTATAATTGTATTCTTGCCAGGTATTCCCATCTCTGTCTGAATCCATCTGTTTTTGTTGCTTCTTATGTGAAAAAATGGAATTTGTTTCCCCCGTTATTCTGTTCTGTATTTGTGCGGCTCCAGTCCTGCCTGCTTTGGTAACGTAGCCTTTATGAATACCAAAGAGTCCAGCGCTGTTGTGTGTTACACGTACAGGAGGGAGGAAGGAAATTGCTCCACTGCAGCAGAAGTAACACCAGCATCCAGCATTGATCAGAAGACGATGCTGTGAGTAAAGCACGCTACTGCCTGTGGGGCAGACAACAAGCAGGAAGGTCTGGGGCTTTGAGAAGAGCTATAGAAGGGCCCAAAGGTTTGGGGTTATAACTACTGAATGAAGATTAGATTAATTTTTTTTAAACTCAACTTCATGTTTTAAAGTCCTCAGGTGGGAGAGAGAACTGCATTTCTGTAGGGTCTTTCTGGGATGAAACTGATCCAGAGAAGTGATGCAGACACGACTTACACCAATTAAATTACCAGACAAGACCAGAGAACCAGTGGAATAATTCAAAACAAATCTGTAGCATTTGAACAAATGGCCCTAAATCACTTCTGTCTTCTCAGCTATAAGACATTGACTTACAAATCCAGCCTCTAGGTCCCAGCACCAACAGTAATTCACAAATCTGACGAAGCAAGCTCGGATGAAATCTCCCACCAGGATGGTTATGTAGGTCACCAGGATATCGGACACGGTGAGCCTTACGAACTCCTGCAATTTAAAACAAAGAAAAAACATTTAGCTCCTATAATTTCAGTAGTGCATTCGGGCTTGTGGTTTTTATTAAGCCATTCATCTTTATATGACAGTAACCTTCAGAAAGGCATGCTGTGAACATACTCCCAGCCTGTTTTCAAACACTCGGCGGTGCCTAAGCTTTACCTCAGTGCTTGGGAATCATGAGTTCTGTTAGAGCTGTTAACCCTGATAGTTGTTTCTAGTCTTACTGACTGCGCTGTATGTTGTGGCAGCACGTAAAACATAAGCAGAATGTTAATGCTGCTGTAAAACATACATACACTGAGGGTAATTTTGATTGTGGATAGCTCTGCTACGGCTCAGCTCCATAACCTTCCCGTGGACTCCTGAGGAATTTGCTCAGTTGTAAACAAGAGCTGTGAGGAAGTGTAGGGACGGGAGATGTGTAAGCGGTAAAACTGCAGGCAGAAGTAAGGCTTGTAGGATGGGGATAGCTGGTGTCCCAAGGATTCAAAAGGAAAAACATGGACAAGGAAAGGTTTAAAAGCCTGAGGTGGGGGAAAACCCAAGGATTTGGAGGATAACTGCTCAGTTGCACTGCGGGTCAGCCTCTTCCAGGGAGTGACGGTGGCTGGTTGCTCCCACTTGACTGAAAACTGCTTGACCAGTGAAGACCCATTGGGTGTACACCCTAACGCATAGCCTCATAGCTTGCTTAAGCCCTAGCTATCTATATCAGCCAATACATGATTGCTTTTACTTTTCAAGTTGTGCATAGTCTGGCTGCAGAACTTCTCGGTGAATGAAGAAAGTTGCACAAAGTGGGAAGGTTGCAGGGTGGGTTTGTGGGGTGAAACTCTGAGGACTTGAAGGCCACCCTGCACGCATTTCAGGAGGTTATTTTTGCCTAATTCTGCTCTCATCCCATGGCTTCATGACGCGTTAGTGGTTGGGATGTGTCAGGAGTCCCCTTGGGGCATGTCCTCTGATTGGGTTTTACCCGTGTGCTCTGAAGCCTCCCTGCAATGTGAACTGAAGTGCAGCAGTGAGTGGACAAGACAGGTTCTTTCAAAGGCGCAGTCATGATCTGAACCAAACGCGATGCAGGCATGGCTGCAGACTACCCAGCCTCTTGTGTCCCACATGGAAAGGGCTGCAGAGCTGTGCATGCCTTGGGAATTCCCATGTGCAGCTGGGAATTTCACCACCACGGGTTGAGAACTGTGGCTAAGGATTTATACTGCCTTGGTGCTGCTATGCGAGAGTCAGGAAAGGAGAGGCCACTTGCAAGGAAAGCTTCAAGCCTAGAAGTGCTAAAAACATCAACAACAACAACAAAAAACCCACCCCAAACCAGCCCAGAGACTTACTACATAATGAAATTCTTACAATGCCAACAGTTGTCTCCCAGCAGGGTCCCCTGGGCACGTCTGCAGGATCAAGGGGAGGTGGGGTGGCGGCACTGCCATTCCCCGCAGATGAGTTGTGGTGGCCAAGCAGTGTCCAGCGCGTGATGTTCTTCACCGCGTCCTCTTCAGCCAGCTGCAATGAGGAGACCTCCCAGCCAAAAATGTCAGGAAATGGGGGCCCTGAGAGGATGTGTTTGGAGAGACCCAAAGTGTTGGGTTTCCCCATCCTCCCTACCAGTTACCACCCTTTATACAAGCATTTGGTTACAGGAGAATTGCAATGCTGGCACTGGAAAGGGAAACAGCACAGAAACTCCTTCCCTTTTGCCAGGAGCGGGGGAGCAGCAGCCCCTCCAGACCAAAAGCAGCTTGGGGCACTGTGAGTTTTGGGGGGGGGGGGGGGGGTTGTCCTAGTTTGGACGTAGAGCAGAGCCAACTTTCTGTTCAGCTGTGGCAGCCAGGGTCCCTGACTGGGCTGTTTACCCCATGGAGGGGCTGCACCTGTGGGGAGGAGTGGGCAGGTCAGGGGACCCCAACTGACCGATCGGGTGTTCCATCCCATCTGCCACGCTCAGTGTAACAGCTGAGGGAGCAGAGGGGTCAGGTTGGCTCCTCTCCATTGGCTCTCCTTCAATGACTCTCTTTCCTCAATGACTGATGTCTGAGGAGGACCCCGTCAGCTCATCTGCCTCTTTGATCCCGGTCAGTGTTTTCCAGTTCCCATTTGTCACTGAGTCCAGTCTGGAACTTCCCCAGTGCCATCTCCCTGGGAGCTTGAGGTTTTGTGTATATATTGTATCTATTTCATTATTTCCTTTTTATTTTATTATTAATATTTAATTAAAGTAGTTTAGTTTTTTCTAAACTCATAAATCTTTTTATCTCTCTTCTTCCTCTCCTCGGAGCGAGAGGTGGGGGAGTGCATCTGTCATCTTGTCATTGGCCAACCTAGCCCAAACCATGACAGGGACCTAGCAGACTGCTCCCTGCGTACGGAGGAGCTAGACCTCCTGCAAGCCTCGTGTGTGCAGAGGGAACCTCCACTGACTCCTCCTTCCTCACTTTCTTCATCTTTTTTCAGGGCAGAGCAAACCTCCCTGATTCCTCCAGTTCTTCTCAGCTTAAAACAGACTAATTTTTTTCCTGCAGATCAGTGGGACATTTATCCTTTCCTGCAGTTATCTGCCTGCAACATGCTACCAGGATAATGCTAAAGAGGGGAGGACAGGGGCAAAAGGATTATAAACTATATCCTTGGGGCCTGTGTTAATAGAAATTGCAAATGGTGTCAGATGGAGAGAAAAATCGAATTGTCCTAATATGCTGTGATTATAGGAAACAATAACCACTCTCTTTTCAGGGCTGTAAAGAGAAGCTGGAGGCTCTCTGGAAACCCCTCTGTGTTGTGAGTCCCTGGAGCACTGCAGCTAGGGCTTGAGAGGATCAGGGACGGGGGAAATGCTTGCTGTAAAGAGGGTGATCGTCCCTGCTGGCTGCAGGGATGGGTTTTACTTGCCCTTGGCTCTGGACAAGGCTAGTGGATGTGGCTTTTTGGCTCAGCTCTTACTTTTTCATTGACGTCATCCATCAAGGCCAACAAAAATGTGTAGAGGTTCCCAAGGAAGAGCGCGAAGATCCGCCCCAGCTGCCACTTCAGCCCGATGCGGGGGTGGTAATTCTCTAGTGCAGCGATGGTTTCAAACAGTGGAGGGCAAAACATACCCAGCAAGGACATCACAATTTCAACCTGCCACACGAGCAAAACGAGATTATTGCTAATAGTAACAATGGAAATAATCTTTCCTAGAGCAGAGCGAGGGCTGCCAGCAACTTATCAGCAACTGGTTGGAGCTTCCTGAAGGATTTATAAAGGGGAGGGAGCCAAAGCAAGCTCAGCTCCTGGCTTTGCTTAGCGTCCAGGCAGCACAGCGTCAGACTTCAGGGCTGGGTTGCACGGCTTGCTTTTGCAGGAGCACTTTTAGTGTTATCTCAAAGGGATGAGCTCTGAAGAATTTGTTCCCTGTCAGTCCAGACTCATGAATATTTAGACTCCTCAAGTCCCTCATAGCACTGCTTGCATCAGCTCTGAGGTTCTTATTTTAGTTTCGGAGGAAGCGCAAGACGTGGCTTCTGTGCATGAAGATAATTAGTCGATGCTAATGTTTATTTTCCGCATTCAGCACCTTTGCTTTTGCAATAAGCAATTACAGGTTTGAATGGAAGCACATCAAGGACTCAGTTTTGCAGCTTAAGAAAATACGTCTTAGTGGTATTTTTGTCCCTCTATATGGTGCAAGATCCTAAGTTGTACTATGGTCAACGAGGTCATTGGCAAGTCAGCATTAGCTCAGGCATGACTTGCAGGCTGTGTCTTTTTTTACAGCCCTACAGTGCCCATTGGCTTGCAGAGGACTGTGTCTGTGCAGCTGCTGGCAGCCTCTGACTCACATGTTTCTTTCCTGCGCTTTTCTTCCCAGGAGATGGAACAGTACCCAGGACTGTATATAGTCAGATCTCAAGTTATCACCAGGAAAATCTCAGGCATTAAATCTTTTTTTTTTTTTTTTAAATAGGATTTTTTTTCTTTGGGAAAAGTTCACTGAAATAAATCAAAGCATTTTGTGAGAAAGTGCTGTCTTGCTAATGTTTTCTGAGGGAATTATAAAAATGCATGGCTTTGAATTTAATTTGGCTTTGATATATAAATACATGATAATGTAGTGTACATTGAAATTAAGCCTTTCCATAGGCTGAAACAATTTTCTAAATTTTTTGTGTGTGCAAAGACCTTCAAGATTTAAAATTGTCATTCCAAAATTAGACACAGAAAAACTTTGACAACTGAAATTTTTCTGCAGGTTGTAAAGTCATATTCCCATTCTTCAAGATGGACAATAAAGAGTTTAGCTTTATGTCTGATCATGGACGTTCCTACCATTCAGAGAGCTTTCTAGTACAACAGAATTTGTAAGCATTAATACGTGACTTGAGGTAGATGCTTTAAAAAATGGCCAATGATGTAAGTGCTGAAAGCCCATTGACTTACTGTGATTTATTGTAAGAGTATTTTCCCCTCTTTGCAGGAGCTGTTAAATTGTCCTCACTGAGACCAATGTGTTTCCCAGCTAAAACAAGCACAAAGGTATTGAAGGGGACTTCTGTGCCCTGGAAGGGAATCCCTCTGCCTTGAATGCTGTCCTGAAGCTGTGGCAACGATTATCCTGATGTCCAAGGCAAATTATCACAGCAGAAAACTGGAAGCAAGTTTTCCTTACCTCATTTCTTTCATACCACCCAACATTTTGCATTTTGGAAAATGTCTGGGAGCGTTTCACCACGAAATAAATGAGGTAGCCGCTCCCGCACAAGCAGCATATGATGAGGACGTTGGCCAAAACCCGCAGGAACCTCCTCAGATGGATGTTCTCATCCTTGTTACTTTCTTGCTCGTCCACAATAGACTCCTGAAAAAATAGGGATGCTTACAGAATTGGAGTGTGTATCCCGCAGCACCAAGCCTAAGGCAACATCGGGTGGTTTTCTACCCTATGAAATGTAATCCCATGCTATTCTGCTATATTGAATTTGGTAGTTTGTGTTAAGCTCAAACAAAGCTTCATACAGGCATCTTGGTTTGACTGAAAAACATCAAATGGCAAACAGCCAGCCGTGTCCCCGGGGAACATGGTGGGGGAATTGTGCTCTGAAGTAAACCAGATTTTTCTCAAATCCTAAAAAAGGTTGTTGGGGTGACCTGTGGCACAGGAGCTGGAGCTGCTGTGATTCAGCTCCATACCCTGTTCATATGGAGAGGTGCTGTGCAGGTACCCAGATTTCCCCTTAAACCTCTGCCGTGGTAGGTTCTGGGAGCATCCTCAGAAGCAGACAGAGAAATGCCAGTTAAGGTTACCTTGAAGCTGGTGGTGATGGATGCAAACTTGTTGTCTGCTGTCTCTGGGTTGCCAATGAGGTAGTCCCAGCTGGTGAACATTTTCCAGCTGAAAATGAAGTTGTCATCGTCCCCATCTGCTGTACTTTCATTGGCATTGCGTGCCATCCTGTTCAAGGACACGTGTGGTGGCAAGGTCAAGGAGTGTTTCACAGAGCCACCACGTGTCCTTCAGCTTTGCAAAGCAGTACTGGTGGTTTGGGATTACTGGTGGGCAAGGAAGGAGCGGGGTGACTGTTCTTGGGGTTTGGGTGCGACTGTCTATCATGTGCTGTGGGACTTTAGGTTTAAGCAAAACTGAACTGTCAAAAGGGGTCTTCAGGGGTCTGCCGGTCTTGTATTAAAAACAGTAATGTAACCTAGCATAGGTGATTAAAGCAGGTTAAGGACTGCTTCCACCAGCTAGTGCATGAAGAAAGTCTATTTACAGTGCTTCTGGGTCCTAGGGTGCAGTATATGGTTATGGCTACCTTTAGTTAGATAAATTTAGTCAAAAATCACTTGTGTTGTCCAATACGCCCACTGCAACACAAAGTTTTTGTGAGATTTCAGTAGCTGCACAATGCTGAAGCCAAAGAGCTTGCAGCAAACCATGCAGGGAGAGAAAAAGGATTATTTTTGTTAATCAGCGTAGGAGCAGATATGACTTCTGCTGTTCCCTCTCTATTATTTGATCCCTGAAATCCTTCTGTAACTCCCAGTAGAGTTCCTAGCACCAGTCCCTCAAGGAAGGCGAGACAACAGATGCTGCAATTTCATGGCAAATGTACAGCAAATCCCCATGTCCCACTCCAGCCAAAGGCTCAAGAGGCTGGACAGCAATAGGGCCTGTTTTGATAGCGATACAAAGCCATTGGCTTATTCTTTCTTGCAAAGAAAGGATAACCTTTGCATGGTGTGGCCTGTAGAGAGAGACAGAGGGGTTTATTTTTGGCTTTGCAGAGACTGTCTCAGCAGCAAGGCATGCCTTGGTTGCATCCTTGGTGCCCTGGGGGTGCTGCTGGGTCCTCACTGGTGCCCAGGGACAGTGCGCCAGGGGCATGGAGGTTGCGGCCCTGCTTTAAAACTCCGCTGATTGGTTTGGGGATGCATCAAAAAAAGAGTCTGGTAGTGTTTGGCTCTTCTGTGCACCCCTTGCACCATCTGTGTGACTCACATTGGCTTCCAGGGATGTTGTTTTTACAACAAAAAGATGGGAAAAGGAGCCTTTGAAATTTACTGTAAGTAAAACCCTCCTTCATGTACAAAGTCCACCTGTTTGGCAGCCCTGTAGTAATATCAGAGGAAAGGTTAAAGTGATCTGGAGAAGAGGAGAAGAAGAGGGATGGAGAAGGAGGTGGGAGGGTTCGAAATAATGCATGTGAGCACACGGCTGAGGCAAGGGACTGCCCAGGTCCACCCAGCCCACCAGAGCCAGGGGTGGTGGATGCTGAGGTCGACTGCGTGACTGCAGCAGGCACGGCAGCCCCCTCGCCCCACGCTCCCCCAGCCATCAAGGCAAGGCTGGACCAAGCCGTGAGCCGTGCCCATGGAGGGGAACCCAGCTGTGAGACACATCTGGGTGGATTTTGCAGAAAGGGCAATGCCAGCCATACTTACGATCTTATAACAACCATCAGGCTGTAGCCGAATATGCTGATCCCGACCATGAAATATGCCATCGGTAGCCTGTATTTTAACCAGCCAATTGTCCGCTGGTTGTTGTAGTAGCCATAAAAGAGAGCTGAGTATTTGATGTAGCCCTGGAGGAAAAGAAAAAGCAAGCCTTTGTGTAAGCCGTGCAGCTTTTCTTTTGCAGGGAAGAGGTTTCTGGTAAAAACTGAAGATTTAAAACAAGGAAAATCAACTTCGAAAAATGTTTAGTGTCTTATTCTTGGCTGTTTGCTGCTCTGTCACCTTTGAGAGCCATCGTCTTAAGAGCTTAGCCTCCTAAGAGAGGGAAGAACAGGGAGAGCACGTCGGAGGATACTGGCTGAAAACTAAAATGCAGTTTTTATCCATCACTGTTTCATCCCTCACAGAAAAACCTTACTGCTCTTTGTGGCTGTAGCCCACCTGCTTCTCTAAGCCAGTATCAGACACTCAGATCTTGTAGAAATGCTGTGGCAAAGGGGTTTCCCAACATGAAGAAACTTTTCCTTTCAGCTAGGAGGCAGCAGATGCTCAGTACCCTGCAGATTTAGATCCCTTTACTGGCTACCACCCGCAGAGCAAATATAACTAAAGACTAAGATCAAAGCATTACTTTCCTGTGGAAAGCATAGCTCAGACAAAGCATCAACCATGCTGTCTCAAGTAGATGTATTTTTTGCTGTACAAACTGTTGGGCATTCAACAAGTGTGCAGATCTCCTAATCTGCATTAGCAGTCTCTCCCTATTTTTCTGGCATATCTCATCCAAGTTGATGTGTATCGTTGCATATTGTACTTCTCTATTTTTTGCCTGTTGTCTTTCAGCTCCTAAGTTAAGTGTAGTTAATCAGTCTGGCCATGAGAGTTGAACAAGCTCCCCTCCAGTCAAGCCTTTGGAAAGACCAAGATTGAGACATGATTTGGAGCTCTTATCAGAGGCTGTGTAATGCACCTTGTTTAGAGATATTAAATAATTTACATGGGAAGGGACCTCTGGAGGTCATCTAGTCAAGCCCCCTGCTCAAAGCAGAGCCAATTTCAAAATTGGTGGTGGCTCAGGGCTATGTCCAGCTGAGTTTTGAAAATTTCCAAGGACGGAGATCCCACAACTTCTCTTCTGGGCCTCTCTTCTGGTGTTTGACCACTTTCATTTAATCAATTACACTAAGCTCCCCCAAAGCGCTAAGTTTTTCCTTCCTACCTGATATAAATCTTTGGTATCCCTGGGTGCCACATTAGCTGCGTGTTTGCCCTGCGCAAAGTGCAGTGCCACAGGACAATTTTGCGTGTGTTTCTGCCAGTGCTGCTGAGCTACGGCGGGAAATGCAGCAAGCCCATGGCTGGCACACTGTGGCACAGCTGCTTGGGGCTCGTAACGTGTTATGTATAATGTGTGCTGGGGAGCTGTAATGAAAAAAGCCTTGTAAAATATAAAGATTATGTTCCTGGAAGGTAGCAGTGAAGTTTTTTTCTCAGGTTGTAATCCCAAGTCTTTGCCTTTTTGATTCATCAAATGGTGGTGACTGAAAAATGAGTTTCTCTGCTCACATCATCCAGTATGTTCTTTAAACTCCCTTCGTGAGACATGGTGTCTGGTGTCCAAGTGAGATTTATTCCTTTCTAGTCCTCTAGAAATCCGTGATGTGACTGACCTCCTTGCTGCCAAAGCATACATTTACCTGGCTTCTCTCTCTTGAAATGTGTTTTTCAGGATCACAGTATTGACTCTTTGTTTTTTGCCTGCTCTGAAATATGTTTCCCCATTGCACCTCTCCTGTGGAGCACGCTGGAATAAGCATCCATTCATTTTCAAAGGGCAAGCCTCTGTGAAGGGCTTAATTTGACATCTTCTGGCTGCAGAGGGTATAGCTCTATATTGTTGCCCCATAGCTGGAGACTACTTCTTCAGTTGGCGTGATTGCTCCCTGGTATCAAGTAGGAAGAAAATGGGCACAGGACGGGGACCTGTATGGCAGAAGGGTTCAGAGGATCAAGCCCTCGGTGACAGCAGGGCAATGTAGATGTATGTACCAAGATGTAGATGTATGACAGCAGGGCAATGTAGATGTATGTACCAAGCCACAGGCAGGAGACTGACAGGTCATGGTAGCCAGCCTTTCATGCAATGGTACAGCCTCATCCAAGAGCAAATTTCGTCACTGATATGTGTATAGTTTATGGTCTCCCAGACAAAATCGGCATCTGCAGTTCAGCAACACTCCTGCAGGATTGTTTTTTCGGTTGTCGGGTTTTTTTCTGGACAAATGAGATTAAATGCTGCTGCTTGTATTTTTGCAGCGTGATGCCCAAATGAGCTTTTCATTCAGTGCAACTTTATTCAAAGCGTCACCTCTGAATTTTGGATTCTGGCAAGTGGGTGGAAGTGCTGCGAGAGGAAGAGCTGAAAGGATCCTCAGCAGGAAATGGGTGGTGAATGAAGGTATGACCCTATCAGGTTCCTGGACACACCAGTATTTGAAACCTTATTAATGAATTAATTTTAATGATCTGTTTTACACTAGAGTAATTGAGGGTTCTTGGGTTTTTTTTTAGCTAAGAAAATTGTGGTGCGGTTTGTTGCAGAAGGGCTGTGTCCCACACTTGTAAAATATGGTCTGTCACCACCAAACATTTTTAAAATATTTCCAGAATTAGCAGCTTTGGAAGTCAGATCCCAAGGTATTGGCTACAGCTGAACCTCTTCACCCCGTGCACACATCTTTTTATTTTTTGGGACGTCCCCTAAGACCACTTGATCTCTTTGGCTTAAATCTTCAAAGGCAGAGTATTTGGAGGGGGGAGGGTCTGAGTCGGGCTTGCAGCCAAGTGCTCACAGGCAGCTGGAAACTGGGGCTTTCCCTTTGGGTGCAAGTGCTAAACTTTGGTTCCAGCTTCTGCAAGTGCTAGTCTTTGGTTCCAGCTTCAGGGTCATAAATGTTTCAGGGGAACAGGGACGGCAGGGGCATGGGGAACGATCCCTTTCCCAAGGCTATGAGCAAATTCAGTGGTATGGCAAGATGCTCCTGCCCGCAAAGCGAGGTCCGCAGCTTGAACTGACCTTCTGGCTGCCTGCTTTGGAGTAGGTCTTGCGTTTCACCTGCGGGCCAGTTGCCTTTCTAGTTAGAAGTAAAACGGCTCTTGTGCATACAAAATTTTTTGGTTTTTTTCAGAATAAAATTCTACACTATGAATGTGAGTTGATGATATAGGTTTCTATACGTTGTTCTAAATAGATTTAAAATACTGCAGAAAAGTATTTATTGGGTGTTTTTTTTTTCCTCTGAAAAAGGATCTTTTCTTTTGCCTGAGTTCACGAGGCAACTCTGTGAACATGGTTTAAGGGAGTTGTACCGAGCTCACCACTGGGCAGTTTGCACAGTCACCTGCTTCTACTAATGCTCATAGAAAAACCCAACTTTGGCTTCTTGTGCTTTATGAATGAAAATACTGTGTAGATAAAAGGACATGGGCTTCCTAAATCTCCTTTGACTTCCTTCAGCGTGGAACCGTATAACTCCACTGGTCTTAGTGGATTTACTTTGTCCTGTTGCATGTCACTGACCCCAGACAGGCACGTTTCGGGTGATGCCTTGAGATGTCATATGTCTCCTTTGGAATAAAAGTCCATGTACTTTGTTCCCGCCACGCTGAGAAATCTATGTGTGTGTGTGTTTGTGTGTATGCGCACACATGCGATGTACACCAGCCAGCACATTTGTATATGGAAGCGGTTCAAATCCATATGCAGGTGCCTGTGTGTGCACATGCTGTTTTGGCCAGAACTTTCTGGAGATCCATAAAGATTTTGTGGCAGCAGGTGTCATCATCTTCTGGAAGAAATAGGTGCGTTCATTGCTGGTTTATCTTGGAACAATTCTGTCCCTGTAGTGCCACTAAGTTCTGAAGGGTTTTGCGAGGTGTGAAAACGATGTCTTATGATTAACGCTTCTGTGCTTACCTCAAAATCCCAAAGAACTGAAAAATCCATAGCTGTTGCTTGTTCAGCCCGGGGTACGGTCTTCCTTGGCATGCTCCCGTACGGCATTCCCATCAGGACCTGGTGAACATTAATAACAGTGACGCATGTATAGTATAACTGTACAGTTTTTAGCAGTTTTCTTCTTAATGAGTCTTTTGGTTTGCTTTTGGTCGGTTTTCATTGTGGTTGATTTTAATTATATATAATTTCTTAATACTGGAGCAGCAGTTTTAAATATTTAGAATTAATTTCACCCAAATAACAAGAAGAGTTCCCTTTCCCTGGCAACATCCATTGCACAGGAACTGCTTTGCCAAGGAACTCTATCCCTCAATGAACAGCTCCAGTTTAAATGTCCTTAGTTTAGCAAGAAGTTCTTTGCTTGAACTTCATGGGTCTAACGCAATAAAGGGATTAGCTTTATCTATTTATGCAGGACTCCTCCTTTGAGAGAAGTAAAGAGCACTGGGTCGAGCTTGCGATGTATTTTGTATTATATAGTCTGAATTGAAAAATGATCTCAAGGTGAGTTGAAGGGCAGTTAGGTTTGGGCAAAAAAGCATATGACAAAAGGACACAAAGAACAGTTTTCATGGCACAGCCTCTCCTGATGGCACCACGCGAAGCAGGACTTGCAGCAAGTCCAGCGGCTATTGCAGTCCAGACAGAGAACGTCAAGGGCTATGGAGAGTTAATATATCTACAAGGAGACTCTGATTGGTGCCCATACCAAAATATCTCATTAGCATTCATAGACTAGAAAGGCCCTAGCATATCATCTATCACTTATTTTTTAGGGCTATCTAATTAATTTCAAAATCCTCTATGATTAAATGTTTATTGCCCTGCTACTCTCCATATCTTAACAGCTCAGTAGGCAATGAGTAACAGTATGTGTGTTTTAAAGATGAAAGCTGTTTAGTCGTCTGCCATATGCATAGTTCCTAACAAAATACATTTGTATTGTTCAGTGCTAATGGTTATGTCTCTTCATCACGGGAGCAAACAGAGCTTTTACTTTCGATAGTGTGAACAACCACATTAAGGAGAGCAAAAGCACGGTCCTCAGGAGAGACTCTGTGCTACATTTTTGCTTCATAAAAATCTGCATTGAACTGAACAGATGCCACTGTCTGCGGATTGCACAGCCTTTGAAGACCGCACTGAGTAATTTAGCCAGGGCTGTAATGGCTACATTAAAAAATTATTGAATAAACGATCACATAAAGTTGACTATGAGATCCTTTTCTTCTCCAAGAACAGTGAGAAATAGAAAAACTAAAAATAAAACTCCTCCTTGGGAATCATCTAAATGAGAAGTAAAGAAAAGGGATATTTCCCAAACAAATGTTAGTTGGCAAAGTGCTTGGGAAATTGTTTCTTCCCTCAATGGCTCCCCCTGTGGGGCTCTGCCGTGCCTGTCCCCCCAGGGCCGTGAACCTCAGAGGGTCCAAAAGGGGCTCCTGAGCCTGAGGAAGGGTCCTGGCATTGTCACTGTCCATCAGAAAGCAGGATTTTCCACCCTCACCTTATCCTCGTGTCTGTGAAAGCTCATGCAACTGCATGTTAGTGAAAACTGGGCTCAACACACCCAGTGAGGACTGCATTGCAGCTGGTGGCCCTGGTCCTTGGTAATTGCGTGGGAATAACCAATCCTACTTTATCGTGTGTATTGTGATTTTTGCAATGCGGAAAGGTGAAGAAAATGCTTGGGGAGGTCCCATACTGTCATGGGGGTTTTCTTAATCAGTTTCAGAGCACAGTCCACTTCTTATGGCTCTTACGGAGCTGAGCTTGTACCTAGGAGGATTCATACATCATGTTTTACGCTTCAGTCAAAATGTAAAAATAGCCTCAGGTTAGGTTTTTGAGCTCCTGTTTTAGCTGATGGATGGGCAGGATCTTTGATAGCATTTTAGGTCTCCTGATTGCATTCCGACTTTTGCTCCTTGGTCTATGTAAATAATTGTCCTTATACATTTCATTTTTCTAAAGGATTGCCTGTTATAGATTCATAGAATTGTCTAGGTTGGAAGGGACATTTAAGATCATTAAGTCCAAGTGTTAACCTAATACTAACAAAACCACCGCAAAACCCTGTCCCCATCTTCTAAATACCTCCAGGGATGGTGACTCAACCACTTCCCTGGGCAGCCTGTTCCAATATTTGATAACCCTTTCTGTGAAGAATTTTTTCCTAATACCCATCCTAAACCTCATAAGACACTTGTTTGTGCTGTCAATCTCACGTTCCTCTTAAGCAACAGGCAAGATGTTACTGAAAGGAGAATTAAAGACTTACCTCTGGAATTATAACGAGTCCAAATATTAACCCAAAAAGGACAAGATTTACTCCGTACATCCACCGCAGAAATATGAAGTAGGAAGCAACTGAGGAGCCAAAATGACCTTGAACCAGGAGACACTTAGTGGTTAGGAGTTTAGGAGGGTTAAGCTATCCTCAGCAAGACCTGGACCCCTTCAACCTTAGGTCTCCCCAGCATGTTGCCCAAGACCCTCCCAACAGTCCCCGCCACTGATGGAGATGGCAAAGCCCGGAGCTGCCTGGGGTGCATGCTCCCAGGTTGGCAGCGGTGCCCCGGGTGGGCGGAGACGGGACCAGGAGCATTGTTTGGATGAAGACAAAGCTGTCTTACAAAACATCTCACTGCCACTGCGCAGCAACTTCCACTTACTCTCCACTTCTTTTATCTTCATCTCCCAGGGTATGCACTGGGTTTTGAAATTGTCAAAGTCTCTCTTAAATTTCACCCATTTCTGAAACAAGACAAGATTGCTGTGAGCAGAGAGGAGCGAAGAGGGAGGCTGTAGGGCTTTCTAATGTCAGGGTATGGTAGCACTGCTAGGAATGAGTGTAAAGTCAAAAGCAAAAACTCTGGTCTGGGTCTGATCTTTTGGACTATTTCAGAAACTGCCTTCAATCCAAAAGCCCCCCACCCCAAGTATTCACATTCATTATCTGAATTTTAACCTTCCCAGGCTTTTGGAAAGTTGCAGTTGTGCTATGAGTTTACCATGTTATGTAGGGGTAGAAAATTCAGACCTAGCTCTGGGTTGAAAGAATTGACACAGAACCAACTGTATTTAAAACAAAACTTAATTTGATAAAATACTGAGCTTGAATCCTTCCTCATCAGACCAGCGGCTAAACTCCCATTGATTTCATGATCTCAGACCTGGCTCCGTTTTTCGCTTCTCTATATAATCTCCATGACAACATGCAACTTGGCTGACAACTTAAAACTTGCAACACAGTCATCATCCTCCTCTTTGTCTCATTAACGGGGAAGAAGAAACATTACAGGAGTCCACGGGACAGGGCAAGAGTTTGGCACAGCTTCTCTCCTCCTTAGGGCTACCTTGTCCCACGCTTCAAGGTTTTGGAGAGTGCAACCAGAAAGCAGTGTTTTTCCCTGCCCCTGCAAAACCTCCCTTGCTTCAGGGAAGGTCGCAATGAGATTCAGGTTGGGGGAAATTTCCCGCTATTATTTCTGTAAACGTCATAGATTTGAAGCTGGCTAGTATTTTTGAATGTGGGTGGGAAGTTTTATTCTGATTTCCTGGTGTCTCTCTTGCCAAATATGGGTTAATAAACCCAACAAAAAATGGGCTGAATGCATAACGAGGTACCCAGGCTTTTCCCTGACATCTTTGCAGCACTTACCTTTGCCATCATCATCTTATAAGCGTACAACTTTTTGCCCTTCCCTTTTCCCAGAGCTCCTTCAAACTTCTCTACAAAAGCTTGTGCCTCCCTAATTGGGAAAGAAACAAGCGGGTTATTGGAACAGCAGAAGGGTCTTTAGCTTTTCTCCTCTGCCCGCGCCGGTGGGAAAGCAGCCGCGCTGCCCTCCCTGTGTGAAGGCAGGGGTTTGGGCTCTCCGTGCCCCATGCTGTGTCTGGGGTGCCAGCTGCTATCTGCTGGTGGTGTTGCTGTGCCGAGCAGAGCTCACAAGCCAACCCAGGGCTAGCTACCAGGTCCCCACAGTGCTCATGCAGAGATGTGTCCCAAATCTTGCTCCCTGCTTTTCCCTGGGTATAGATTAGAAGCCCGCCTGTTCATCTTGCTCCAGAGCTCTCCCACCCCGGCATATCTACTATAACTTTTCACTCCTGGTGCATTGATCAAGGAAAAAACCAACATTTTCTAGTGAAACAAACTCCAAGAGGATGGAGAATTTCCCTTCACGAACACTTCCCTGTATAAATATCAGAGGCGTCCAACTGGCCCAACAGGATAATCTCAGTGCCAGAGAAATGAGTGTATGCTGGTCAGGAGTAAAATCAAGCTGCAAATTGAAATTAGTTTTAGAATAGGTTTCTAAGGGAAATACAGAGAAAAGAACCAGGTAGGTGTTGTTAGGGTATGCTGAGTTTGTGAATAAGATTATATCATGTATTGATGTCATTGATACAGCGTAAGAAGAGATTAAATTTAAGGAGTTGGGAGGTCCTTTGCAATCCTAAGCCTGTGGGGAAGGTGGACATCTACTTCTTAGGAATAGTTGTCTAGTTCATCCGCATCTTTATCTGCAAACCTTAAGTGAGATTTCTAAGTCTGGAACACATTGTTTCCTTCTCCTTGTGTTTCACATTCCTCATCTGTGCAATGGGGCTAATCTTTTCTTGTCTGAGGGTTGAGTTTGTGCAGCCAAAATAACTAACGAATGTACTGCACTCTGAGAGCCTTTCTGGAGACCTCTGCACAAGCAATGCAACAATTTTATTTAGGTTCATTAGCGGGTGGCAAGGATTGCCGTGGCTCAGGGATAAGATGAAAGGATGGAGGTATGTTATTAAACACAATCCCAGGCAGAATTTTAGCCAGGATCCCATAGCAAAGGCAAAATATGTCAGAAATAGTAGTGCTTTGCTTTTTTTTTCTCTTTTCTTGCAGAACTTTGCACTTTTAAGGTGATAAGACTTTATTTGTAATGAGCTCAAGTTTATAGTGTGCCTGTGATTTAGCAAAGCTGCTTTAATACAGTTTTTCTGCATCGATCTTTACCCAGATTTTTAGAAATAATTGGCAGTGTTCAAGGCTCCTGATTTTAACGGAAGATGGAGCAGGTCTTGGCCTTCAGGGTGTGAAAGAGAGAAGCAGAGACACACGGTGACAGCCAGCCTTCACAGCCTGGTCACTGCAGCTCCGAGCAGCCTCTTGGCAAAGACGGAGGGGGGACATCACCACTCCCCGTGGGACTGTGCATGCCTTGCAATGCTATTTTGAAAGCTCCCCAATTTCAGGTGATTTTTAAGCAACAGAGCTGGGATTTGAAATATTGCCTTGACATGGGAATGATCCTGGTCATCCCTGCTCCGCTGCCCCCCGTTGCTCTGCACTAAAGGATCTCTGCAGCTGCCTGAGTTGTTCCCACATTCAGTGGGGACTGTCTGGCAGTATTATCTTTGCTCCGTAAACCTCTGCAAATAATACAGTATTTTTTCCAAGTGGCACTGTCTCAGGAAGTGTGAAGTAACGTGGCACTTTGCTGCTCTGATTTCTGTCTGACAGTAGGCATGACTAAGCAAACCAGGGCACAGAGTTTGTTTTAACAAGTAGCCTGGCGGTAGTGAGTCGTTTGGTCTTAAATACAAGGGTAGGATGACCTGGCTGTGGGTATCAGTTGAACAGATTTGCACCTTGTCCGTTCTCTGGTTACAGAGGCTGAAAATCAAATTCCCCATTTTAACTGTGATCATTTAAACCCAGACAGGCTGGCCAGGCTCTGCCAATAGCTTTTTCTGAGACGGGGGTGTTACAGTAGCAGCAGCAAAAATGCAATTTCTAGGAGAGGCAAATGTGCATCTGACAGTCAGCAAAGACCCCAGGGGTATGAGTTCCAGGTGTTGTGGGTACCTGAGCACTGAGAGCTTCTTCACCATCCTCCAGGGTTTGTTCCTCATGGTGGAAATTAGTTTTTTCTTTTGCTCCACTTGCTCCATCAGCATCGCGAGCTCTTCCTCCGAGAGTGACTCCTCATCAGATGAGTTGGAAGAAGCAGAAGAAGTGCTGGGGGAGACACAGAATAAAGGGCACAAAGTGGAAAATCTCACAGGAGTGAGAGGGAAGGTCTTGCTTAGGGTGGGCACAGCGACGCTGGCCCCCGAGGATCCCCCTCTGACATGGACACAGTGCCTCGCCGTCCCCTGGCTCGGTGCGATGCCAGCGTGGCCCCTTCATGCTCAGAACGAGGCTGCTTCCAGCCAGGATAATGAAGAGGCCATTGCGTCCCACCATAACTCACCCGACATTGTGCTTTGGACCATGATTCAGCTATGGAAGCATTGCCTAGGGCTACAGCTAGCTCTGGAGAAATGTTTTTCACACCTTCAGAGGGAAGATATGGGGAGAAGCAGCGGGCTGGGACAAGCAAGATTTGGAAGAGGAAGAGACTTGGAAACATGAGAGATCCCTTTTAACCTGAACATTTCCATAGACCAACTGAAAAAATTCGGCCGGATCCGAGTCGCTCAAGCTGTCTTCTTTAAGAGTGCTTTTCTACCCCACTAGGACTCCACTACATGCATGGATCTCATCCTGGCTGAGAAATTACAATGACAGAAGATCCTGGAAACAGTTTGGCTGTGTGGCATTTTACACTACTGCTTTCCACTGTTTTATCTCTTTTGGGAAAGCAGTAGTGTCTCACAGTCTGTGGTTTTGCAGTTGTGACCCATACGCCACTGGCATGTCGATACCGCTGCCAGACTGATCCAAGGCACCATACTCAGGGATTGTTTAATTACCTGTTTTTCCTGTCTTTCTTCTGCTTGTTCTCCCCCTCCTTTCCTTTCTTATTTGTTCTCCTTCCTTTGTTTTCTGACTCCTTTTGATCTTTGGTAGGAGCCTTTTTGCCTTTCTCTCTCTGCTGACTTTGTTCCTCTCCTGCCTTTTTTCCATCGCTGTTTTTACTTTGGTAGTTTTTTCTCCTAGAAGCTCTGTTTTGTTGGCTACAACTGTCTTCCTCTTTGCTCTCATCTTCTTTGTCTTTCTCTTGCCTTTTCCCTTCGAGTCTGCTTGCTCTGCTGGTTTCCCTGCGGCACTGTTTCTTGGGCATCTTGTCCTTTTCTTCATCTTCTGCAAGGGATAAAAACAAGTACTTTGGGAAACACTTAGCTTTCCATGCTGGCAAAATCAGGATTCGTCAGAAAAGCACAGGCAGCTTGGATGCATGATTCAAACCCTAGGGAAGTCAATGAGCAGATACCTGTTGACCTTGGTGGGCTTTGCATTATGCCCCATCCAACAACGACATCCAACTCTTTGGTTATGTAGTAATACTGCACAACTCACTTCAGCACATCAGTGACTGATATGTGACTGTAAGAAAATTGGAAGTTAGTTACAAATGCACAAGCCCATCTGTCAGAGAGCACAGGCAGATATCTTCTTGACCTGTAAACACACCAGAGGAACGGAAAGAGAAATTGCAGCCAGTTAAACAGTATATAGTGTGCTTGTTGGTGCAATGTCCTTGAAAGCTGTTTACTTTTCAAGGCTGGGGATGGAGGTATTCTATTTATATAGAGAAAAGGTACAGCTTAGGCAGCACCAGGTCTCATTTCTCTGAGTTTTCGTTTCAATAGGAAGGTCTACATCCAGAGGAAAAAAAAAACAAAACCAGGTAGTCTCTGATGCACATTTCATTCTTATTGGCATTGCAAGCTAAAAACCTCATTTGACCAGAAGTCAGAAGTGCTTCCAGTTTGAAGGATTGAAATGGAGTGTGATTTAATTGCAGAATATTATGGAAAGGGTAAAAATATGTTCAAAAAACCTCAAGCCCCTCCATCCCTTTTGCCAGCAAGTACATTAAAATCAATAGTAAGTTTTCCAGACTCTTTTGGCTTCTAATTTTCCAAAATTTCTTACTGATGAAAATAGAATGTTCAAACAAAAAAACCATGAAATTTGTAATTTTGGCATTTTCTCCAGTGTTGGAGAAATTGTAATGGAAGAAGGAAATTGTGCTGGAGTGGGATCCAGAGTGACAAATGAGCAGCTTAAAAGGTGAGGAAAATGGAAGCAAAAAGGGTTTGAGTATTTGCATTTTTGTTTTGGTGAATAGTTAGAAATTAATAACAAGCAAATAGTTTTTGCTTGATAGTGGTAAAAATTTAGTAGGAGGTAGTTGTCACACTTGTCTCTGGGAATGTGAAGGAGCTTTCAACTTATTTCTCAAGAGCCTCAAACTCGATAGGTTTCAGTTACTATGTAAAATGCTGCATCTCAGCTGAATTTCAGTTAGTGATCAGGGTCAAAAGACCACCCCCTAAAATGTTCATTTTAGGCAGACAACTATCATGGTTTTCATTTGCAATCTATCAAATAGATAAATGTGGAGCGTTCATTTGTTACTTTTATCTTATTTCCTTCTTTGCCTGTATGGGAAAGGTGGATATGATTAAAAAAATACATCCCAGCCATTTGTTAATTACTTTCTCATATTTTATGGATCGTACAGACATGTCTGTGAACCATTTTTGCAGTAGCGTCTACATTCATATCACCTATCCAGTGCTGCTGTTATCTTACCTATTAGCTAGCTAGCTTTATTGGGTGTTACAATCCTACCCCTTAGCTATTTCTTTTTATTTACTATACACCCAGGGTTAAAGCGGTTTTTAATCCTGTCACTGGCTCTTCCTGAGTTTCCTAACAGCCATCAGTCTGCCTCCAACCCATTTTCATTTTTTTCTTCTCATGGTCATGATTAATCAAGATACCAGTGTGTTATGGTCTAAGCAAGCAGTACGGGGAGGGCAAGCGGGACCTCGGCACGGGGCAAAGCAGTCCCGGCCCTGCACAGGGTGGTACTTTACTGCCACGCCTGTTTCACTAGGGATGACCACCAAGGGATGTGGACTCCGACAGCCTCCCTCCTGCTCTAGGAGCATGGCTGAAAGGGGACAGACTGCTCAAGAACAGTGGTTTACATATCACTATTATAAGTCAAACCTCAAGGGAAAAATCTTCTTGCTTACAAGTAGCTCATGAAGTGATTCCTGTTGTAGAGCAAGTCACAAGCCAGAGAGAAAAACAAAAGGCATCACCTCCCGTATTTCAAACAAGACCACATTTTTTAATCTCTACGTTACCTTCACTCTCTGTGTCACTTTCGATTTGTCCATCAATCTCTATTCCAGCTGCAAGACAAAGAACAAAGAGTAATTGCATTTGTTGCTGGGTTTTACATGCGCAATGCTTTACACAGCTAGTCCTTAAGTGCCAGCTGAGCTTGGCAGAATGTCCCTTATTGATTATACATTATATTCTTTTACTACAGTGACGCTCTTAATATTTACTTTAGTTTGGCAAATTGACAAAAGTTCCCTGCATGAGCAAACGAAAACTGCATGATCTTTGAGAGATGCAAAACTATGTGCTTGGAAAGTCATGAGATATTTTCTCGAGTATTCAGCAGCATCCAAACTGAAATGATCCCATAGCGATACCAACCGTCTTCCATGATGACCTGCAAAGCACATTTCTTTTTCTTCCCCATGACAGCCTCCCGTCTTTTGCACGGACACCGTAGCTGCTATGCTGGGCTCGCACACGCCAATCATATATGGGTTATTCTCTCTTCCAGTGTCCATGTGCTTGTCTCCTTGCAGACAGATGGGCACGTCCAGCTGCTGGTGACCTCTGGCTTGCAAGCCATGTGGGCAGGGAAGGGCAGGGAGGGGTGGGAGAGGCTGGGAAGACCCGGGCTCTGCCTCAGCCCACCCAAACACTTTCCCTTCGTCTCCCTTCTCCCTGTGAAAAAGCACCTGTCGGCATTACATTGCATTTCATTATTTAAACATGAAGGAAAGCCCTTTGGTGGATACTTGGTGGTATCGTATGAAACACAGACACAAGTCACGTCTGGTTCTGACATAAGCATGTGGCTGGAGGCTTTGAAAGGATCAATTTTCTTAATGCCATATTCTTTACTGACCTGCGTCAATCTGTGTGACCCTGTTATTCATTCTCCTGCACCTTATCAAACCTCTCAGTGCGGTGCCCCTCAGGGCACGGCTGTGGGTGACCTTTTGTCCTCCATGTGTGTCCTTTGTAGGGGACTCATGAGCTAATAGATGCAGCAAGGAGTCAGGAGTCAGAACACCAGGATTTCTCTTTCCTTTGCTCCTCTATTCTGTGTGACCTTAGTATACTCATTGCACTTGCTGGTAAAATAGGATAGATTTTCCTTCTAGGTGCTCTGAGGCTTAATTAATTAATGCGAGACCCTCATTCAGAAGGTCCTTTAGTACTGCAAAGTATTGTATTGCATGCTGTGGCTTGCAGTCCTTCGATGGGCCAAGGATAGGTTTGTCTGAGCAACCTCCGGTGTAAAACCTGCAGCATCTGCCCCGGCTGTAGCTTTCTCAGGGAGCCGGTGCATCCCCAGCACAGGGTTTCTCCTGCAGGATTGCACAGGAACAGTTTCCAAAGAGGAAAGCTATCTGTGAAGTCTGCTGTGGACCCCTGGCTCGTGCTGGCATCCCTTGGGAGATCTGGACTGGTGACAGTACACAAAGATTTTTTTTTTCCAAGTGTTGTCAGAGAGAGTTAATTCCCCCTTCCCTCCCAAAATCAAGGAATGTTGAGGAGATCAACTTGAGGTTGCTGCCACTGGTGACCCTTGCAGATGACTCCTGCTCTGGGTTGGGTGCAGCACCCGAGGAGGTGCCAGCCTGAACAGGAGACTCTCTGCTACTTTTTGATCTCTGAATTTTGGTCCAAAGGCACCTTTCAAGTATTTTAAGTCCAATCCCATGGATTGTTTGATCTGCATTTGACTTTAGCTCAGCTCATTTGAGCTAAGTATATAATGTATATTATATACCCATACATTATTAACAACTCTAACTGTACAAGTTCATTACACAGAGCGTTTCCACTGTGTGGTCCCCACACCAGTGGGTCTGACTGGGGCTGAAGACAGCAGTAGTGGTCCTTGAAGGTCTTGCCAGGGAATAAGTTTCACCTATAGTCCTATGTGTCGATGTGGTGGGTTGAAAAGTTGTTCCAAATGTGATCACTAGGTCATTGCATTAATACTGCTTCAGGCAAAACGGAGCAATTCACAGTTGCTGGAGGCTACTGGAACTGATTTTCTGCAGACTGCTTCAGTTTCCTCAAGCCTCAGCCCAAAGCATCTCTTTCCCAAACAGAGGATCTAAGGATTTAATTTTCCTTGTTAAATGAAAGCCAGGTTTCTGGAGAATCAGGTGGTAAGAGGCGAAAGGGGTGTGGATGCCCGTCACACCCCTGCAGTACCGCGCTCAGTGCTGGCACCGCTTCTGCCTCAGGACATCCTTCTTCTCCACCAAGGCAAACTCAGATGCTGTTTGCTTGCTCAGGGTATGCTCATGTGAGCGTCTCATTGCCAGAGGTATGCAAAACGCTTCAGGAAGGAGCAAGATGAGTGTCCTGGTTTCTACCCTGCTACATGGTCAGTAATCCATCTGTCATCTTCACTGCAGCTGGGGCAGCCGCGGGCTCCAGACCTGCTCGTGCCACTTGGCATACCCACGGGTACCGAGTACGCGATTTTGAAAAGTGATGGGGACTGCAGATTCATTGTGCTGCAGTTTGCTGCGTCTTCGAGACCTGTGTGCCCACTTCATGAAAAATACTCTGCCTCCCAGAACGGCAGCTCATGGGATGCCAAAGTACCAAAATATGTGGCCGGGTAATACCTCTGCCCCCTGCTCCAAGGCCAAACTCCCATCCTTTGATTTTACAATCTGCGCTCTGGTTCATGGACGTGGTGGCAAGGTTGTGATCGCTGTTCATGCAGTCCCAGGGACCCAGGGCACCACAAACTCGAAGGAAATCTGTGGCTCCCACGTGTCCCCCCTTGCTGCATGGAGCAGAGATAGCTGAGGGGTGTCAGTGTAGGGGACAGAGCAGGAACGGTGGCTGTACCGTACAGTGCTCGTGAGGCAACACATCAGTGTGGCTGTTCAGTGGCTGTAGGTGTTTGCAGTAAGCTCTGTTTGGATGTTGCTTCCCCCCCATACCTATGCTGATAAACGTAGGAAGATTGGCCCTGCCAAACCTACTCTCTTACAGGCTGGTTGGCAGCATTTTACCCTTGCATGGGTAGGGATCATCATCTTTCACACTGCCGGCTTCATTGGACTCCATCACACGGAGAGGGTGGAGGTGCGTAATGGCTGGCAATTATTTCCTAATGAAGAGGGTTATTAAAGTGGCTGCCCCAGGTGCTTACCCTTAAGGAGAAACCCCTGCATTACCTTTCAGACTTGGCCTATGGTACAACAAACCGCTTTGTGTATGATCTGCTGCTCCCTTTGCCTTAGAACAAAATACCAGCATAAACAAAATAACCCACCCTAGCTGATGTCTTCCTCCTCCAGAAGCAAGGGTCCACCTGTGGCTGATGTGCAGCCACACAAAGATGATGAGAAACCTCAAGGTCTTTGTCTTTTGTGACGCATGTCCTCGGGGGGAGAAGCAGAGCCACCATCACTTTTGAGGTGGGCCAGGCAGCGCCAGAGGGTGCTATGGAGAAGTCAGTCTGGGCAGGTGAGCCTGAGGAGCCTCCAGGAGCAGGGATCAGTGCAACAAAGTGCTGTCATGCAAACTGAGACCAGGAAAATGGTCTGCCAAAACGCAGACTTGTCAGCCTTGTTTGCCTCTTGTGATTTTTGGTAAGTGCTTAGAGATCTGTCATTTCCCCCCAGAATCAGGCTGGTGGAGATCTCACTGTACCTCTGGGCTGGTTTTGCATGTGTGATACTGTGTTTGCAGTAGCCCAGATGGACACAGAAGACTCTTGGTCAAAAAGATAAAGTTTAAATAAAAAACCATACAGCTGTTTATATGCAACATTAAAATATTATGGAAAAAACTTAAGGCGGGATATTCTATAAAGTGTCCCAATGTAGTTGAAGATGTCCCTGTTCACTGCAGGGGGGTTGGACTAGATGACCTTCAAAGGTCCCTTCCAACCAAAACTATTCTATGATTCTGCGATTCTAAGTAAGAAAAATATACTTCATTTCATGTACTTTTGACACCCGTCTTTCTTTGAAGATTAGAAGGTGCTTAGTTAAAAGAAACCTATACAAAAAGTTCGCAACAACCCGCAAGGATGGCAGGCCTGGGAGAGCGATGAGATGTCTCGTGTGCTGTGAGAAGAGGTCGCACATGAAGACTCTCCGTGTCTCTGCATGTGTATCAAACAGATGACAGGTCCCAAAATAGCTCTGTGTAGGGCTGACCTGAGCTTCCATAACTGTACAATGGGGAAAAGCTGCCGTTCTTCAGCACCGAGCGCGCTGTCGCCCTCAGCTTATGAGCCTGATTTTCCTAAGAGGATAAAGTGTCTTGCAGGGTTTATGATTTCTTAGGATTATGGATCGGGGGGGATTAATGAATTAGTCTTTTACCTTGAGTTATTCCACACAAGGTATGAATAAGTAATGCACAACCACGAATCCAGCTATTACGTATGTAAATGTCAGACTTTGTATGCAGAGTGCGAGCAATTTGTGGAGTTGTAGTGCTAATTTTTTGTCCTATACTATTCAGCTTCTTTCTCCTCACGTTGGGGACTAACGCTATATAATTTGACAGTTTTGAGTTTTAATGTGCGAGGACATTGGACTTCTCACACAATTCCGAGTGTTAAATAAAAAGCAGTTGTGTTATGGAGAGAGGGTAACTGAATCTTGGAAGCACACACAACATGCTTCTAAATGCTTAATGAGGTAGTGTTTCTCCCTTTCTTGCTTTCTGATTAACATAGGTCTTTAGCTAATTAATCCATGGATTACATTTATTCAATATTCATCTCATCTATAAGTAATCTTTACTTGAGAAGGTTTTTCAATAATAGCAATAATACCTGATCTGTGTGTGGTTATTTTGATTCGGGCCTAAAACTCGCAAATTGCTGGAGCCAACTCCAGTGATACATCTGAGACAGACGTTTAAAAGTTAGAGATCACTTCCCAACACTGACTGAGTTCTGTCTGACTGTTGAAGAAAACTGAATTTTTTTTAGAAAAGAACATAGTTGTATTTTCCAGGGTCTCTCAGGTATGCTTCATAAAACCGGATTCAGCTCAGCTGTGATCCAGTCTGGCTTTTGACCAAAATCTGGGGTTTACTTTGCAAAAAATATTTCTGACTAAGTTGTGGAAATCCAGCACAGGCTACATATTAACCTGAGCATATATGTCTGCAGAGGTCATCCTTGCCCTCGTGTAATGTCTGCAATGCTGTAGCGTTTCTCTGTACTTTGGTACAAGGGTCTGCAGTGACCTCTGACAGATCAGCATGGAAACGCTCAGGAAGTAAGGACTCGTCAGCGGTGTTCAAGGCAAACACGTGGGTAGAGAGTCTCATTAATTTAACATAATCTGGCAAGGAAATTTCTCAGCTTTTTTTCAGTCTCTGAAAATAATCCTCTGGCTGCCATACAGAACAGTGGGTCTGGACTATGGCTGGAGGCAGTAAATTGGTGCCAAATACATGTCCTGTGCTGTTTGTCTGGGCATTAGTTACTTGTAAGGACGACGAAGTCCCACTGGAAGAAATTGTGCGAGACTAATCTCATGCTCAGGATGCTCAACGCAGTGCCTGGCCAGCTCGTGCTTTGCCCATACAAAATAACCTTTATCTGAATAATCCCAACCCAGGGTGAGGAGCACGAGGTCCTTGGAGGCAGAGCCATTGCTTTTTTAGTTTCTTGCTTGTTATTATTTCATAGTGTTCTCTCTCTGGCTTTCCCTCGCCTCATGCCTCAAGGCACAGCTGGGAGTTTCCTGGGAAGGAGCGCAACAAGCTCTGTACATGCTGTTAGTCTGTGTTTTTGCTGAAGAACAATTACTGCCAGAGGGCTGCTAATTCAGGTGGCCTGTCAGGAAGAATTAAGCCGAAAAAGGGGGAGGATGTGCACTGGCAGGTCCTGGAGCTGTGCCAGCTTGGAGAGATGTCTTTGAACGTCAGGTCAATCATAGGATACAGCTCCTCAGTCTTCCATTACTTCTTATCATGTAGAAGCTGGTGATAAATTATTATTTTTTTTTTTTTTTTAAATTATGATTATATTGTCCAGCTTTGTGAGAGTAGAGGCAGCAGCCTTGTGGGACACACTGCATTGGTAAGACCCCAGCCTAGGGCAAAACACAAGCCCATGTCTACCAGCTCACTGCCATCTTCACCGACTCCACATCTCACGCTAAGCACATGCTTAGAGCCATCCTGGATCCATACGAGCCCGTCAGTGCTCTCCAAACAAGGCATGTATGTGTTTGGCAGAGGTGCTGGTCAGATGGTGTATGCTGCTCCTGTATCATCCCTCCCCATCGCTGGCCTTGACAGGCTTTGAGGGCAGGAGGCTCTGGTTCATCCGAAAAGTGGTGTGCGCCACAGCCCTGTGGTCCCCGGCACTTTTTGAGTAACTCAGTGGTTTTGGGAAAACCCTTCTGATTTCTAACCAGACACAGATACCTCCACTCATCTCCCACACTCTTTGTAGGGAACAGGCACTGCACGACACTTTTTTCAACCCATCACTCCCTATCTGAAGAGTTAACGAAGTCCAAAAATGAAGATTTTTAAGTTCCAAAGGACAAGAAGGGAAAATAGGGGAGAATGTATATGAAAAAAACAAGAGGAGGGAAGGTTTTTTGCACAAATTCTGGAGTAGGAGAGGAACATTTTCTTGGGGATGAACGTTTTTGGTGAGCTCCATTCCTACGTTACGCACCTGCTTGGCCCTGATCTGGAGGAGAAATTCCCGCATGGTCCCCTCAGCTTTGTAGGAGGTGCCCGAAAGACCAGCAATGAAGGGCACAGTTTGAGAAGACCAGGAGAATAATGTTCTTCACTGGAGTTGAACCTTTTTTTGCTGTCTGATGTCCAGCCCCTCCAGACAGAGAGGGGATGCTGCTACTACTGGATTTCCCCCTCTTTCGTTCCAGTTCCAAGAGGATTTCTGTGGGAAAATTTTCTTTCACTTTTGTCTAGAATCTCTCTACTTGAAAAACAGATTTATTTTTTTTAATATAGAAAGACAGAGGGAAAGCTGCCCAACAATCCAGTCATGGCAGGACGATGTTGCTTGCTTTTAAACTTTTCCTGAAATGCGCAAAGCTCCCAGAGGAGCTCTGCCTGCATCTGCACAAGCCAGACCTTCCACTGCTGCAAGCTCTTAAAGCTTTAGTGACTTCCACGAGGCTCTGACAAGTTACACTAGCCATGGGTTTGTGCCAGATAACCCTAAAACTTCTGCTAGATCACGGGCTCAGTGATGCACAGGTCTTTGAGGGATGTCCCCAAAAAGCACTTGCAGAGTCAGAAGATCCCTGTGAAGGTCCTTGTCTGTGTCTGAAGACAAGAGGTGAGAAGGCGACTTGAAGTCAGAGCTAGGGTCTCTCTTTGAAATTATCTCAAGCCCCTATACACAATTGATTTCTACTGGAAAAAACCCAAAACATTCTCCTGTGCCATTGTTAGAAATGTAAAGCCATATTAATGAAATGCTCTGAATTATTTTTTTCTTAGGCTTTCCAGGTAAACTTTAAAAAAGAATGAAATGCAGCATTAAACCAGCATCATGATAGTGCACAAAACTCACATAGCATGAGAGCGAGCTAAGACAGAAGTAATTTATCTGGGGAAGAGAAATACAATGATTAGGGACCTTAAGGGATTCATTAATAAATGTAAGTTGTGCCACAGCAGCCTGCTTCCCCCTTTGCCTCTGTCTCAGCTACTGCCTGAGTGATGAACAGACGCGTACCTCCCTTTTGCTCCTAAGAAGGCAGCATTGCTTGCCTGTAGTGTGCTCCTAGTGTACTCCTGGCTAGCTGAGATACGGTCCAGGTCAGGAGTGACGTACAATCAAAATGTCTTTTAGCCCTTGGCCTCGGACATCTTCTCCAGAGGCAGGGAAGACGTGCAGTGAGGGAAGGGAGAGCATTTCAGGGGGATGGCATCCTTCATGTGCAAGATGGGCTTGAGAAACAGGAGGACAGGAGAAGCGGATGGCTACCAGGTGTTCATGAGAAGGGGATGGAAGGCGTTGGTGGTGCTCCGTGCAGCTGAGGTGAGCGAGGCCCGGTGCGGTGCAATGGGACCCCCCTCTTGTGGCAGCCACTTTGCATAGCAAATTGCTCCATTTCAGCAGATTTACCATCTTTTCTGGCAGAGGTGGCACACTTAAAGGAATGGGGGGTTGCACTGGGTGAAACTGGTATTTATTTGTTTTCCCCTCACACTGTGTCTGCTTTCTCTCTCGTTACCGAATCAGGAGAGGTTTCATTAGCATCTGATTCAGAAAGAATTTGGGTGTGGCAGATAAAACCGGTGATGAGTTAAAATATTACCTTTAACAAAAGTCCTTTTTATACTTGCCATAACCCTCAATGTTTCTAGAGAGCAGTCTCTGTGTTTGTAAAGCACCACTGTATTTCACACCCTGGTGACTCCAGTGGTGCCACACCTGTTGTATTAGGAGAAGGTGCTCACCTTGCTCACCTCTAGGCTTCACCGGTCCTGCCAGGCTGGAGCTGTAACCAGGGCTGAGTGATAACTCTCTCTTTAAAGTTAACTGGCTCTTTAAGGTGGCTTCCAAACTGAAAAAAACTGCATGGAAAAAAAGGACGCTTGGGTTAAACACAATCTGCATTTTAAGCGCGAAGATTTTCTTATTGAAACATAAAAAAACCCCACAAACAAGCAGAACATCAAAACTCCAAAACAAGATTTTGCCTTTTTTTTTTTATGAAATGTCATTTGATTAAAATGATGTCCCGTTGAGAAGCGAAGGGCCAAACTGGCAGAAGTGAGGATAAAGGGGAGGCACATCTCTTCCATTGGGTGATGGCCTCCTCTCCACACAGCTCCCTGGGTCGGCCACTAGTTTCTTTTACTAGACCTGCGTACAATTTTGCCTTCTGCCTGACCCTTTTCAAGGGTCTAATTCTCAGAGGCACCACTGCACAGTATTCTGCAGAGTGAACGGTTGTGTCAGTAGCTTCTCTTCAAGCCAAGTGACTTTCCATAGGAGGTGGGAGTGGTTTTGGGGAAACTGGGGAAAACTGTGGTTGAGGATGGCAATGGAAATGTTTTCCAAAAGTATCACGGGAGAGGACTAATCAGAGCAGATTTATGGTTTCTGTGATTGCCTCTGTATTTAAACCTTTCGGGTTTTCAGCCTCTGGAAAACATCACGGTGCAGGTCCTTGCGCCCCAAAGCCCTCTCCTTCTCTCCCCCTCTGTGTGCTAAGAAGGCAGTTGCTGGATGGGAGATAGATGCCCAGAGAAGAAGGATGCTAAATGCTTCCTTGCATGCTAATCAGCCAACGGCCCAAGGATTTCGCACTTCAGCCTCATTTGAATGATGTCCAAAGGCAGCGTGCCAGCTCTGGCTGTAGCCGGCACCCCAGCTTCACCAGGGTGTCCCTGGGGCTGGCACCAGCAGAAATAACCAGTGCTGGGAAGCGCACAGTATTCAGGGATAATTTCCTTAGTGCGCACAGCAAAGAGAGTCCATGACAAATTTTTGCCTCCTGTTTTCTCTCCTCTCTGGTTGCTGCCACCTTTCCCATGTTTTCTTTTCCACCTCTCCGGATGGGGTCCAGTGTGCCGGTGACGTGCCCCAGGGTGGCTGTAGTGGAGTCTGGCTCTCCTCCTTCTTTGGTGTTAAATCGAGAGAAAATACGGTGTGTATTAAAACCTGAAATCTTTATCCTCTGCTCTCTTAGGTAGGATTGGAGCTACAGCCTCAAAAAGCAGAACAGAAGTGAAGAAAGCAAGAGAGGGTTTTGTGGGCTTAAATATTCAACATATCCTAAGTTACATGCATACTGACAATGCCAGGCCTTTCGTAGTATTAGTTTCATGTTGTGTAAATCCTTAATAGAAGACTTTCTATATTCTGCCTGTTTTTATAAGGAGTATTACTAAACATCTTGCTATTGAAGGGTGCGTTTTCTTTCTTTTTTTTTTTTTCTTTAATTTATGTTCCGTATGTTTAACAGAATAGAGGTGGGGTTGGAATTCCCACTTGGTAACAAAAACAGATTGGGAAAATCTCTTAGGAGTATTAGCCTGCAAGATTTTACAATCACTTATCACAGATACCTTCAGGAAAAGCCCCAAACTACTGGGAGAAGGGCTGGAAGGAAATAAACTCGTTAATTCCCAACAGGGTGAGATGATGAAGCATTCATCACAGCTGAGCTCTGCAAGCCAGGCAGTCCGCGCAGAAGGGCTGAGACTGCGATCTCAGGTCAGTAATTCAACATAACGATAGAAATGTATTTAGATATGACACTTAAGTTACGCAGGTGTGTAGGAATTTATTTTCAAGTAGCTAAGTAATCCAACTGACTTCAGCCTTGCCATGTAAATTGCTTTATGTTAGGCGTAGTTTCAGAAACTTGTTGGGTCTCGGTCTCTTCTGGCACCCAAGGCAGAAAACAATACCCTGTTGGTTTCTAGTGTAATTCTACTGATGCTGGAAAGATCTATTTTAGAAGTACCTGGGGTCCTTGTTGGTCTGAGGAAAAACTTCTGGTCTGTCTCTTTAAATTGTTTTAATTTGTTTTCATGATGTTTGTTTCCTTACATGTACTACCAATGCACTTTATTATCAAATCTCAAGGTAGCAGGTCAGCATGTCTTGAGAAAATCTTATTACATTGTCATTCATGGAAAAACATTCCCCAAGTTCAGTGGAAACTTTGCCTTTTTGTCTCATGAACAAATTAAACACCTAATAAGTGGCAAAGGAAGAAAAATCCCCAGCAAGTTTTGTGCTTCTGAAGTGTTAGTTATTTCCATGTTTATTATTAAAAATGACTGTGTATTATTAAATACTGACTGAGAAAAATGTAATGATAGATAAAGGCCTATCCTTTACCCATCCAGGGTGTGTTGCTGATATAATTGGTTTATGAAAAGTTGCTTTTATCTGGGCTTTATCTTCTGCTGCACTTGTTCCCTTTAGATGACTTGTGAGAAAGCTCCCTTTGTTCAGAGATGTAAGATGAGTGCCTTTTGTTACTATTATTAATTTGTATGCATATATATATACACCTATATATGCATGTGACCATATACGTGTGTGTCTGAATACATATAGGTGTATTTATCTTCTTTTGTTCAAAGTATCACAAACAGTAAGTTCTGGTAGGGCTGGGTGCTCTAAAACTTAATGTCCAGCATTAAGCGTATAACAGAAAACATATCTGCTTGCCTCTTCTACTGTATGACCAGGACAGTAGCATGTTCGTATTCTTTTACTCTTACAAATATTCATCTCCTGAAGGATTCAGTTTTTGAGTTGGGTAAATCCAGTGTTAAAACTAAAACTGAGCTGGTGGGGATGAGTTTTCAGTATTGCAATGAAACTGGATTTTTTGTGAAACTTTGAAACAAAAATTGAATGCAGGTGTGTCCAAGCAACCTTTTCCATCATCTTGGGCTGAGTTACCACCTGGGACAAATAATGATCTTCCAGCAGCTGAAGCAGGCTGGGGTTAGGCTGGCAAAACTTCTGTTTCTGGCAAATACCTAGGAAATGTAGGAACTAGGAACTTCAGTTGTTAAATCACTGTTGAGTGAGTTTGAGGTCAGGTGAAGTATATTGCCATGAATATCCAAATGCGAAAGACAGAAAGATACGTTATTTAAGAAAGACAAAATACTGTTGATTAAAATATTAACCTTCAGTGTGGAAGGCATAATGGATTTGGGGTTTTGTAGTTAGTTTTTTCTCTAACTGCATTGGTCTGTTCTTGGGGTCATTTGTTAGCAGGTGCTTATTTACAGTGTCACTACACAGTCACACTTCTGGCTTAATAATGTGCCTTCTGGTTTGTAGTTGCTTCCTATGACTGCAGGACTGTCATCAAAACCAATATTAACTTGCTTTAGCCATTAAAGACAGAGGAAGAACAATCTGTATTTATTAAGACCAAGTGGACAGAGGCCTAAGCAACCTAGTCTGAACTCAGCTCAGAATCATAGAATTGTCTGGGTTGGAAGGGACCTTTCGGATCATCGAGTCCAACCATTGACCTAACGCTGACAAAAACCATAACTAAACCATACCTCTAAGCACTACATCTAGCTGTCTTTTAACTACCTCTAGGAATGGTGACTCAACCACTTCCCTGGGCAGCCTGTTCCAATGTTTGATGTCCCTTTCAGTGAAGAAACTCTTCCCAATATCCATCCTAAACCTCCCCTGGCGCAACTTGGGTCTGTTTCCTCTTGTCCTGTCGCCTGTTACTTGGGAGAAGAGACTGACCCCCGCCTCTCTACAACGTCCTTTCAGGTAGTTGTAGAGAGTAATAAGGTCTCCCCTGAGCTTCCTTTTCTCCAGGCTAAACAACCCCAGCTCTCTCAGCCGCTCCTTATACCAACTTCTTCTCCAAAATGAGCTTGGACCCCATTTCGAGCAGGGGGTTGGACTAGAGACATCCTGAGGTGTCCCTTCAGCCTGAACGATCTTATGATTACTGAAAAACTTGTGAGCTAATGGGAACTGTTCTGTAGGGCACGAAGGAGGGATTGTTTAGACTAATTAATCTGGACTATATAGTCTAAGCCTTCATTTTGCTCTGGAGTTCCGAATCCCTCCTTTTCTTTGCAAAAAAGGATGTTGGTGTTCTCTCTGTGTGACAGAGAGAAATGCTGATTGCACCTGCTGTTTCAAACCTGAACACTACCCCCATCTCCCCAGGCACCAGACTATTTGTTTTCTTTGGCTTTATGGAATTTTTAAAGAGCTTTCTCTGAACCTCATACCTTTATGCATATGAAAGGGATTTGAAAGGTCTTCCTTTTGACCTGCTAAACTCAGTGTCTCCCTGGGGTTTGCTTAAGACTCAAGATTTATCTTGTTCACATATGCTAAAATAGCTTCCAGTGTGTGGTATTTTAAGTTACCACAATAATGCTGCTCATCTATTTTGTATTTTTACAGGGATATAGAAGCAAATTGTGCCCCGTGAGAAATCTAGCTTTATTCTTGTTTTGCTACAGGGAAACTGAGTCTGAAGTGTGTTAAACTGTGAGCTCAAGAAGGTCAATGACGGTCTTCAACTTTGGTCTTCTCATTCCCAGATTTGTGCTTTACCGATGTTGATTTGCAGTTTTTACCTTGCACCTTTATTTTCATGAGCCTGTTTTTCCAGTAAGATTTGCACGGTATGTCATGCTTGAGACTAAGAGCAACACATTGCCTTTACGTAGCATTTCACCAATTACATCATCTGTTCCTTTTGATGCCACAGGTTGAATGACAAACGTGTTCCTCCTGCTAGAGATTTCTAAGCAGGACCCAATTCCTTTTTTCATTAAATTGCAATCTCTTAACCCAGAAATTGGTAACGCTGTTATTAAGATATTTCCCTGTTGAATAGGCCAGGATAAGAATGCAAACTGGGTAGAGTGAAAATTTCTTTTGAAACAGCAATATTAACAGTCTCTGACCATGGCCAAAGAGGGATCTGGAGAAGCAAATGGAAGTATTATCTGATGCCAGTGCCAGGAGCGGCACTGTCAGTTCCTACCTCTGCTCCCAACACCTTTTTAGGCGCCAGCATCTTCAGTGACAGCAGTGCTGGCCAAAAGTAGATATTTTGATGGAGCTAGCTGAAAATGCAAGTGTCTCAGGCATGTTGTAGCTCTTGGCTGTACCCTGGGTGGATCGAGTGCAGGGGGAGACGAGTAACAGCCGATGGATCCCTCACTGTGTTTGGGCAGAGCAGGTATCTGAAGATTGCTGCAACTCGAACAGGTTATCTTGGAGGGCAAGCTGCTGCCTCCTTGACCGAGACTGGGTCTTGAAAGGGGACCCCTGAGGAAGTGCCTGGCAGTTTAAGCACAGGACCTGAGCCTGACCCTGGCATGGGGCCTGCCCAGGGACTTCATAAGCCCTGTGCTCCTCTGGTGTGAGTGTGCACATTACAGCCCCAGCCAGCAGCCAAAACCATAGAGGGGGTCCAAAGCTCCTGCATGAGCAGCTGTGGAGACAGGCAGGGGCATGGATGAGGAGACAGAAGGCAGTGGGCGCGCTGATGCAAAGCCTGCGCTTAGCCTTGCAGTGCTGATACCACCAGAGCATGGAGGGTTGGTAAAGGAGAATCCCCTTCCTTTTTCTTTTTTTTTTTTTTTTTTTAAAGTTGACACGGAGAACTTTTTTAAAAATGCATTGCAATGAAAACAAGCACTTTGGAAGTTTTTATTCTGAAGATTTTTCCCTTTCTAAGGTAGTCGGTATTTTAGTGGCTGAGACACTCGTGTGGGGTTTGGGAAATCCAGGCTGGGGGACCCGAATCGTGTAGATTTGGAGCTTACAGACACTTCTGCTACTTCTATCTGAGGCAAATGCCCTGATCCCTTGTCTGAGAATTTTGGTCCCTCAGTCTTGTGTTGTGGCTGCTCCGTTTCTTCCAAGTGAATGTGAATCGAATTAGACACAGATCTGCACGCCCAGGACAGGGGAAGTTGCCCAAAGCAGGCAGACATGAACCCAAGTGCCTGGAGTGCTTCATCCGCTTCTCCAGTCAGTGAGAACTAAGAAACTCGTATAGCATCAGTTTTATCGCAAGTGTCTTTAGATAGAAAGAAAACATGCAGGGAGAAAGGCATAATTAAAAAAAACCAACACAACAACAAACTAAAAAACAAAACCGCAGGCGTTTCATTCAGTTTTTTAACACAAATTATTCCAAGAGAAACTTCTGCCTCTTTCTTTCTCTGGACAAAATAAATCCCAAAAGTTCTGTTTCAATTCAAAATGGTTATGTCCACCTTAAAAAAAAAAAAAAAATACTCATTTCAGCGTAAGTCTCTTATTGACTCCTCTACAATTTTAGGCAGTACTGAAGGGAAACACACCTGCAGGTTTTAGTGTTAAATCTGCTTACAGTTTTAAGGAATGCAATGATCATTACACAAAGATATCCACTTATCACCTAACAAAAACTAATTCTGTGTGCTTATTCAAACCAAATTACTCTGCTATAATTAACACGGTATAGAATGTGATGTATGGATCTGAGAAATATTTACCACAAAGTCTTTAATATTTGGCACTGATGGCATTGCGCTCTTCCAGTAGGCTTTCGCTTTTGACCCCTGCCTCCCCCAGATGCTGCAAATCAGTGCTGTCTGAAGAATTTTTATATGACTTCTTGACATCACGTGGGTTTTATTGCATTGTCAAGTAGAAGGAAGATTTTTGCTGCTTCTCAATGAAAAGTGTTGAGCTCTATTACTGCACTCACTGGTAACAACAAATTGGTAATTTACTGGGAATGAAATGTTGCTACTATAAAAAAAATATAAATTATAAAAATTAGATTGCTCTGTCAAGAAATTCAGAGATTGAAGTGCCTATTTGAATATATATATGCAGACCTAATGGATGCAAGACTATAAATGCAGAGGAGAAGGAACGATTACAGCAGTAGATATGTGTAGTTATCAATCTATAAAAATCAAGCAGCCAAGACACTTTTAAAGGAAAATCAGGATATCGTTAACAGGAGAGTAAGATTTCAGACAAGATAAATGGAAGATAAACTGCAATATTTACCAGCTAAATGGAGGATGCTTATGTTCAAAACTTCAGGCCCCTGCAAAGTTGCTTGGGCAGATTTACACCTTTTTAAAGCATCTCCCTCTGTCTGTCAGAGGGGCCTACAGATGAAGTCCATCCTCTTCTTTACATAGCAAACTTCATCGCTGGGTTTATCACCAGCAGCAGCTCCCAGGATGGAGTTCAGGCTGCTTCTTTTCACTCCCTTAAGTTTCTTACTAGCCTGGCTCAGCTGGATCCATTTTTATTGCTAATTCTTACGATTTTGAGGAACACAAGCAAAGACGTCTATTTCAAACAGCATTAAAAACATCCTTATTTTTGAGAGTTTTGTTCATGTGTGGCTTTAGCAGAATAATGAGCAGAATTTAGCAGAATGATTTTGTGAACAAAAATTACAAGTGTAGAAACCAGTAGCAGAAGTTGAAAGCGCAATGAAGATCCTGTATGAAATCAGAAAACTCTCCTGGATGATCTGGAAAAGGATATTTTGAAAAGAATCTCTTTCTAAATGTCAGCTTTGTGAAAGATACAGGGCAGGATGGAAAGGAGATTGCCTTGAGAAGACTGGACACCTGGCTTTGAAAACATGTAATCAGTCACATTTAATACAAAGGTGAGTGGCATACGTGTGTATTTTTATATCAACTAACACAAGACAAAGTTTTAACATATGTAAGACTGAAGGAAAAAAGGCCATCATATCCTAACTCATGAGAAAAACGAGTGGAAGAAACCTCCCCTGGCAGTCAGTGACCCTTTTCCGTCACAAGCAACTCCATTGATAACAAATTCCTTTTTGGCACGCGGATTGAGAATTTGTAATATGTGCCACAAAAGCCCGTGGATCGTGCCGTTGTACTGGAGTGCAAGCAAGAGTACAGTGGGACACCTCTTGGCTTTTCAGTATCATTTGGAGGAAATAAGCATATTATGAAGTATTGGGTTTTGTTAATTTGCTCTCAAAAAAGTATTATGCCAGAGTGAAAGCAGTCAGTACAATGCAGCCACGGGAAATTACACTAGCACGAGGAGCACTGTGGTTACTTTCACAGCAAGTACGAACCGCTCGGCAATTCAGAGTGTAAAGCATGAGCGTTAACAGGGACATGTACGGATGTAAGGATGTCTTGTGAGCTGGTCAGAAAGCTGTTGGGATTTTTAATTTTGGATTTCATAGTGGTGGGATGTATTGTCCCCTTATCTGCATTTATTTCTTCCTAAGCTGCTTATCGCAAGCTCTTGCACGCGTACAATGAACTCGCTGTGATGTGAAATGCTTTGGAAACTCTTCTCATGGCTCGCAGAAATGCATAACAGAAAAGTTATTCTTCAGAGTTCTTGAAAATTCCTTCCTCTGTGTGTGTGTATATATATATAATTATGTGTGTGGGTATATACCTCTATGTCATACATATGAAAATAATGTTGTGATTTGTATGTAAGTATGAGGACTTAAATGATACCTAAAGGTCCAAAGAGTATAAGTGAGCTTGCTGGACTGAACAGAAGACGACCATTATCGTTCCTATTCAGTGTTGGAAACCGGGTTATAACCATACCCACAGATATCCATGCTGCCTCGCTTTGTCACTTGTGTGTTTCCCCAGACAACTGTCCTTTAGAAATGCCAGCCACAGCTGGGTTGGAGTCAATGCTGCTTTGAGTGCAGAGTAACATCAGTGTTTCTAAAAGCTATCATTAATAGATCACTTGGATATATTAAAATCCATAGTTCAGCTGGGCCCTTTCGTTAATATTAGGGAAAACTATGGTCAGGCTTCCCAGCCTGAATTTAAATGTGGGGGCAACACAAAAAGAATCAGTTTCCTATGCAGTCTGGAAAACTGCGGGTATGAGATCTCTCTAGGCACTGTAATACCACTGGAATACTCGCACACTTACAAGTATCAATAAATTCACTTCCCAGCACCATAGAAAGCAGAGAAGTCACTTTATTCCCCAGAAGGAAGGAAAGCTGAAGACGGCTTTGCTGTCTTAGAGGTGCTTGGGTACAGGGCAAGGCGGAGGCTGCTGGCTGCAGGGTCTTGGCCCCAGGAGGGAGGATGAAGGTTTCTGTGAGCTGGCTGGGCAGGATTCACTCCGGGTCATCGCTGCCACCTCCGATGTGGCCTGTGTCTGACTTCTGTCTTCTTTCGAGACAGTTAGCAGAAATGCACAGTCTTTTCTCTCTGGCTGCATTTTTTCTGGCTGACGTGTTGAATTTTAAACAAGCTATCTGGCTCTTCCTCCAGTGTACCGTGGAGGGGGTATTTGCTGCTTGACTATTGATGTTGTACTCTTAAAAGGGAGTAGAAATAATTACAGTATCCCGTATTTCAAAATACGTGCTTGCTAGCATGCCCTATGAGGTGCTTCCTTATTCTCAATAGAGGAAAAACTGAACCTCTGATCGCAGTTGAGTGCATTTAATAATGCAGGTGCGTCTCTTTCTCAGGAGAAATTTCCATGTGGCACCTGCAGGTTAGAGAGAGAAAAGAGGAAATTATTGGAAAGACTCCTTCTGCATGCTGGTTTTCTTTCTCCAGCCCTCCCTCCTCCCCCCTGCCAAACATTTGAAAACAATTTATAGGGTGAAACGATGCACAAATTATTATGTTGTCTGTAGGTTCTTCCACATTAGGCCACAGAAAGATAACATATTGCATATACGTATCCATGTTCATACCTGTGCATGGTGCTTTAAAAAAAAAAAGGGCAAAAATGGCATGGCGATGTATGGACCTTGAAGCATGGACTTTTTACACTTTGTGATAGTACTAGGATTATCAATACTTTTGTATTGTTATAGTACTGAGAAACCAAGCCGGTTTGGAAGTGTGCTGTGCTGGGAGCAGAACAAAAATTCTGCAAAGAGATTCAAGTCATATTCTAGCGTGTCTTGCTTGCTTGAAAAACCCGGCCAGGCTTTTCCAGGTTTTGCCTGGGAGCCGTTCCCACTTGCAGGAGGGAGGGCTGCTGGCAGAGGGGAGGATGGGGTCAGCCGATGCAGCCGATTTTAACACAAAAGGCAGGATGGAGTGGTTGTACTTGATGTGCGGAGAGAGGAGGAAAATGGTTTGGGACCTGGCAGGGAAGGTGATAATAATCTCACAGTAGCCAAGGCATGTGAAAATTAGCGTCGTCGTTAATGGTCAGGCCCGCTAATCTAAGCTAGAGAAACCGGTTCAAAATGAGAGGCAAGATATCCTGTGAGCTGGAGTCAAGCCTTCTTTCAGCCACCAGCTGTTTTCCTGTACCGTGCATCTTAGTCCATCACTGCACCTTGGAAGGACTAGGTTTCTTTAAAGCCCCACTTCGCCCTTCTTATCCCAGCCATACAAATGGCATGGTCTGAGCTAAACTGGCCCGCGAAGCCCCCACGAAGAGGTGTATCTCCATCACTACCAGCGGTTGAAACTGAGTTGCGCTAGGGCGGGATGGACCCTCTATCTGCAGGGGCACAGGGGGAAGATTGCAGGCCGCTCTTCTGCAATCCGCGGATTTCCCACGAGCATGAACTGCGTCCTGGCCTTCATCTGGGTGCTGAGCTCAGGGCTAAGCTACGGGCTGCTGGCGATTAAACACCCAAGGTCACGCACAGCAACAGCAAGCGGTGCAGATTTTGAGACACAACGTAGATCATGCGAGGGGACAAAATTATTGAAGAAAACGATAGAGTGAATTAAGTGCTAGCTCCTGATGTTGGAGAGTGATGGTCTGCGGGGAGCTCGCCCAGCTCAAGGGGCTGCGAGCGTGATGCTGCCAGCACAGGACTGGGGACTCTTCCCAGAGGGAAAGAGGCAGCACGAAAGTCACTCCCTCTGTGGTTTTTCGTCCTCCCAACCTCAGGTGGCTACACAGCCACCTCCTCCGGTTCTGCCTGTATTCAGGCAGATGAGATCCAGGATTATTCTGTGGGGTACCGTGTGCATACGGAGTGGCAGCATCCCTGTGTATGGAGCGGTATCAGCTGTGCCCGCAACCGGCCAGCTGAGTGGAAAATGAACAACGTCTGCAATAGGTGGAAATGGATGGAAACTCAAAATTAAAATAAAGCAAAGGCTGTGAAAGCCTAGGAACACACTTGGGAAGCACTGGTGTGTTTGATATTACACAGCAGTACGTGCTGGCCACATCAGCACTGTGCGCACAGCGCGTGCTTGTGATAGCCTAGCTTCCGTGGGGTTTTTCATAGGCCCATAAAGGATATAGGCTTCTTGTTAGCTAACAAAACATGCTGTGTAGTTTAATTAGCTTCCTAGGGAGGGAAAGTCCCCATGGATTTAAATTACAAGAAGACTCATGGATTTAAATGAATTCTGCAAACACAAAACACATTTCTGGCTGGGCTCCCGACTTCCAGTTACACGGGATTGTTTTTGTCCCTCTTACCAGCACTCTGTGCTGCCTCCCTGTGTTTTATAATGTGAAGGAAATGATGTTTTTACCTGTAGTGGGTTTTTTTGCTATTGTTTGTGGTTTGGTTTTTTTTTGGTTTATTTAATCAGCGTACTTGACTGCAGTTAGCAGAAGCCTCCACCGTTCTGCCCCATCGCTTTCCATTTCTGTGTCCCAGGAGGAAGCTGCTACTCTGCTTGTGCTGGCACATCCCCCCCGAAGCTGCGTGCTGATTCTCCTCCATGGGAACCCTTTCCTGAGAATCCCACTCGATTCTTAAACATCTGGCATCAGATTATGGCTAACTGCTTTTTTCAGCAGTTAAATCCGAAGTTGCCAGCCCCAGGGGAGTCGGAAAAAGCAGAGGGAGCATCTGTTAATTTGTCTTGGGCCATATTGCTGCACCTTTATGGCAATATGTTTCTTAAGTATGAAATGCAATATCAAATATCCCCACGCACAGTGCAGGGACCGTGGAAGCCAGAGAGGTGTGTCCATCCCCATCATCCTCTTCCTTTTGTGGTTTGTGCCAGAAACCACTCTACAGTCTTGGATTTTGAGTGTTGCTTCTTGTAATCTGACCTCTGCTTCCAGCTAAAGCATCAGAAGGTGTTTTTTTCTCTGATCGGTGGTTAAAAGTTTATTTCTTGGGACATTCGCTAGTACAAAGAGCTGGCTCCGGTTTCATATTTTTTCTCTTTTAAACAGTTAATACTTCAGTGTTTGGTTTCGTACTCCAGAAGGAAGACTTATCTATGGACCACTGGAAAAAAGCTGAATGTTTTCGTAGAAACCTGCATAATGCAGCATAGGATAAATTTTAGAAATAATCTCTGTGGGAAAGGTGGAAATCCTGATTCTCCGTAGTTCCCCAATCATTTAGGGACAACAGGTTTTCCCAATTGGGATGCTCTCAATCAATATGTATAAATGGGGAGGTGCTGGACAAGCAAGAATCCTACTGGAGCCCTTCATAGAGGGCTTCCCACTGCAGCCACAGGCTGAGGACCTCCCATTCCTGAAGAACATCTCCTGGCAGAGGTCCCAATCCTGACCCTCAGAGAGGCAAGGATCAGCCCAGTTAAATTCTGGACAAACCGTTATGATCCTTGAATCTGACTTTCCCTGTCACGTAGGTCATGTAATTTCATTTTACTTATTTTTTGACTGAATTCAAGTATCTCTCTTCTGAAAAGCTAAGGACTTTGCATGGTTCAGATCCAGCACATTGCGAGCCGCCTGGTTCCAATGACCAATGCTGAAAGAAATGTTCTGCTTCCTTTTGGCCTGAATTTGGCTAGATTAATCTTGCTGTCACTGAGTATTTTTTTTAAACTTTTACCTGATAGATTGGGTTCACCTGTAAATATATGGTTGTTTCTCATTGTAAGCACACAAAGAATCTTAACTAATCAGGTCTAGATAAAGTTCTGGATACACTTTGCAGATTGGGCTGCCTCAGTCCAAAGCTATAAGGTAAATTTTCTGTATCGTGAATTATTATTTTCTGAACTTTTCCCAATTAATAAAAATCCGTTGAAATGTGAGTGGAAGAGGTAAACAGCCTATTTCATAGTCTCCTTCGCTGGTGCCTAATATAAGTGTTTGCAGCTTATTTCGACTTGGGGTTTTCCTTCTCACCTGTCCCAGACCCGCTTTTGCTGTCTTTATTAGTGCATTATTTCCCACTGTTGTTGTTTAACCCCAGCCGGCAGCTAGGACCACGCAGCCACTCTCTCGGTTCTCCCCCTTCCCTGCCCGCCCCCCCTCAAGAAGGGTGGGGAGAAGAGGGAGAAAAGGAGGGAAAGGAACAAAACCCCTCATGGGTTGAGATAAAGACAGTTTAATAGAATGATAACAGAAAAAGAAAATTACAACAATAATAATGGTAAAAGAATAACGCAAAATTAAGTAATACAACACAACTCGCTCTCACCACCTGGTGATTGGTTGTCTGGTCCCTCTTGAGCAGTGATTGAGGATCCCTGCCCCCCCCAGCCAACCCCCATTTATATACTAAACATGACATCTGTGGTATGGAATATTCCATTGGCTATACCATTGTTCTGTCTATGCTCCTTCTCAGCTTCTGTGGGAAGCTGAAAAAAGTCCTTGACTAATATAAACAACACCTGGCAACGAGTAAACCAACACGCATTATCCACATTCCCTTTAAACCAAATCTGAAACACTCTAGAAAAAAAATTTAGCTCTACTCCAGCTGAAACCAGGACACCCACCTTCTTCGCAGGTTTGCTGGCCCCTGCGGGTCAGGTGCTCCGTGATGGCAAAGGGTGTGACTCTCTTCCCCTGTACAAAGCACAGCGCGGGGGAACAGGAGGGTCACCCATGGCATTGGCAGGCTCATCTGGGTACCTCTGAGGCAGTGAAACAGACGGGGGAAGGTACAGCACGAGTACACTGCACAGCTGCATGGCTCCATGGTCCTTGCAAGTACCTGTGCGTGTAGCCCTGGGTTTGCTTTTTAACATAATCTCCGTGGTTTTGCTAACGATGACCTGGTTTAAGTGGGTACCGCTAAGTGACCAAACTACCCACCGTGTAAATGGTGTAACATCCCTACAGGACAGTGATGCTTTGGTCCAAATTCTGCTGTTAAACAATGGATTAAACCCGGATCAGATGCGGAGGAGATCAAAACGTTAAAATTTTAACCCCCTGCCATCCTCGCATCCTATCTTGTCCTTGTTTCTTATCCTCTGAGTTAATATGGGAGATAATTGTGTTCTTTTTGAGCCCATGCTATGGAAAAGGTGGTCAAGTTTTCTCTCCCTGCAACACAAAAAAGGAGCACCCTGCTCTCGCTGGAGGAGAGAGACAAGTGCTGCTTTCGCACCCCTCCACTGTCATGTTCTCAGTGCCACCTCACCGAGGCAAACTCAGTCCTTTCATCCAGGACTAAGTGGTAAATTGATGCAGAGGGCCACGAAGCAAGCTCGTAAATTTCGTCTACTTAAAAGGTTGCATTTTACATATTTGAAGATAATTTGACCATCAAGACTAATTCACAGAACGATAAAATGTTGACAGGAAAGAAACCATCCGTCCTCACCTTCTATCCTTAGATTAAATAGCAGGAAAGTCTACTTTTTTTGTTTTTTTTGTTTTTCCTCCTTTCTATCCTAATGGATGTGAACACGGAACACAGATTTTTTTTTTTTTACATAAAAGGGTTTTTCTCAATTCTGCACTATAAAGGCACGAATAAGGCAACGGACATCGAGAAGAGGCTTACTGTCATTTATGTGGCCTTGTACAAGATGCCAAGGGCATCGTTTCTATTGCATCCCAGCCTTGTTCAGCAATGAAGTAAAAAAAAATAATTCATGCCACAGCTTTTTCTGCTGTGAACAGTGCAGCAATCATATTTGCAGGGAGAAGGCTTCTGTTATTCATACATTGGCTGCATCAAATTGATGACAACACTCTTGTAAATGGATATCTATCTTGCACAGCTCTGTTTCCATGACAGTAGCCAACGGATGACTGTTCTGCGATGGGGATAATAAGGCAGCCTTTCCCTATGGGGCACCTTGGTGCCCACAGTTATTCCCAGAGAATGTCTTTCAAATTCCTAATTGTTAGCTGCTGTGTGCAGATCCAGAAATGAATACTGAAAAAATTTGATTATTCCTATCAAAGCATCTTGCTGTAAGAAAGAGCTAGAAAATAATTTTCTCTTCCCTCTTTAACGCCTCTCTATAGGCTGATCCTTAGACGTGATACAGAGCCTTCAATACCGTGAAAAACAGTGGAAAATTGGAAAGACGAAAGGAAGCAAAATAGCAAGAACCTGAAGTTCCTATGCCTTAGGGGAAAATAAGCAGCTTTGCTAGTAATCATCGGTATTAGATAAGCAATGCATGATATAAGATATCAGTGACTTTCTTTCCTATCTTACTTTTAATCATTCTATCACGTCCTAGAAGGACTGTGTGTTCAGCTATATGAACTGATTAAAATGCAAGTCAATAGTGGCAAACCAGTTTTGCCTTCCTTTGCTGAATTAGTGGTCTGACTGATACAAGTCCTACCCTCTGTCAGCTCTTGGTTTGCTTCACATTTGCCGATGCTCTTGTGCCACTTGTCTCCGTGAAATGGGCGTTCCCTTGTATCGACTGGGAATTTACAGACCTGAGCGCTAGCATGGGAAAGCAAAAAAGCAGGAAAACTGTAGGTTAAGGTTTTTTGCAACTCAAGCTTTCTTTTTTTTTTTCTTTTTCTTTCTTTCTTTTAAATCAGTCAAGAACAACCCCATAAAATAACAAAAAATAAACCTAAGAAAGGATTTCTCGGAAACAAGATTCACCCAAGAAAATTCTAGAGGCAGGAAGATAAACCCAATTATTGGTTTTCCATCCTGAAAACTAAGAATGAGCAGAAATATGTGAGCTGAAGAAAAATCTTAATTGAGAGCATCTGGGTTCAATTTTGAATGTACTCAGAAAACAAGGTAACTTTTAAAAACTGGCCCCTCCAGCTTCCCATCTGGTCTGTGATGTCTTGGCAGATGCGTGTCAAGCAAGTAGGGTGAAGATTTCATTTACTTCTCTTCCCATTTTTCTGTATGGGTTTTTCTGCCTCATCTCTCTGTATGTACAAGCAGGTTTGCCATCCACCCAGCTCCTGAACCAAAAATATTTCCACGGCAACTGATTTGAACCTGTGTAATAACCCCTAGATGAGCTGTTGGCATTGGGTTTGCTCCAGGGTGCTGCGTTCTGTAAAGCTCCACCACTCTGCGCCAAGCTTCGCTGGGTCCCCACCACTGACCTCTCATCTCCCTGCAGTGTGGGACAGCACGAGTTCAGGCTGATGGAGAGCCCTTACCCTGGGCACTGCCACCCTTTCAGACCCAGTGAAGCCGTCTGCTGCTGCCATAGCTCCCTACCTCTGTGTGTCCATGAGCTTTACCTTGTATCTCCTTACCCTCCCAGTCCTTCCCCTGGCTGTCCTCTCCCTGACTTCCAGCCCTCTAACCAGGTTTGACTCCTCACATCATCTTCCTTTCCCATATCTGGCATCTCTCAGAGACTTCTATTTTTTTTATTTTTCAAAATCCATTAATGTCTCCTCGGTCTTTGTTGCATCTCTCCAGGCTCCGCACTGTAATGTCACTGATGTCCTCATGTCTTTTCATTTCCAGCTCTTCCAATTGATCTGTTTCTTCCTGCTGTTGCTTTTAATATTTATTATTCCCCTCAGCCTAGCCACTGCTTTTTCAGCTTTAACACCTTTACTTCTTCCAAGCCAAGGCTTGTCTGATCTCCCTCTCTGTAATTCTCTCCATGATTTCCTCTGTCATCTCCCAAAATGTATCTTCACCCCCTTCCTCCATGCCTGGTTTGAGGTCTCCCTGCCCAGGTTCCTGGCACCCCTTGCAGCGCCACCCTGCTGCCCATAGCATGGATGGATGGTCGGGCTTGTGCAGACCATGCTCCTCTCCCATCTCTAAACCCACCAAGGCGTCTGGCTTGCAAATCCCTTGGGTACCACAACCTGGAAATACGGCCAAGATGGAGTGCTTTCCCCGGTGGCTGTGTGGGGCTGCAGCCCAGCCATGCTGCTCGCAGCCCTTTCCTCACCTCTCTCGGCATAGAGAGGGTCCACCCCTGGAGATAAAGCCTTATCGTGAGCCAGGGGACAGCCTGCAACAGCCTGCAACAGGGGTTGTGGCGTGCCCCTGACTTCCCCAAGCCCTGTCCTGTCGGCCACCCCAAGACAACCCGCCGTCTCCCCTTTTTCTGAGTGGTGTTTCTCTTCCCGAGACACAGAGCCGGCTCATCAGCCCATGCAGCTTGACCTGCTATTAAAGCAATGAGAAGCTGTGCTGATTTACACCTCCTAAGGAGCCAGCCCGTCCGTATTGCTCAAGTGATGAAAATATCAAAAGTGGTTGACTTTTTCTACTCGGGGCTGCCATAATTTTCTGTAGTGATGTGTTGCCCCTTTTAATTTCTTTCTTTATTTATTATTTATTTTGTTTCGTTTGTTTTGAGTGTTATTTGCCCTAATCAGTGTTAGGCTGAGGAAGAAATACTGTGAATGCCGGAGGTGAATTTGCTTCCCATCAGTGCCAGGTTTAATGTGGCACGATCAAGAAAAATCGGTGGGGCGCCTCTGCCCTTGCGTAATGTTGAAGTGAAAGGAGCGGGGTTTCACTGGGGACCCAGCCAGCAGCACAACGGGGTGCTGCTCCCTCGCACGGTTTATCTGGAAGTGCTTTGGGGCAGCATCAACCCCAGCAGCGCCGCGGAGGCCACCTCGGGGCAGGCAGGCGGGCGCCCCCGACACTGCAACCACTGCTCTCCCCGTGGACACCGTGGAAGGTGGGGAGAGCCTTCGGTGTGTTTTTAAGCAGTCAGATACAGGGCACGTTGTCGCTTATGTCAGGGGGAAATGAAAGAAAATCGGTCTCTGAGGGGCAGCCGTGTTAACATATATATTTCGTTAAATAAAGAGCTCGTGTTATGAGAGCAAGCGATGCCATAGGTAGGGAGTGATGGTCTCGTTGCCATGGGAACTACTCCTTCTACTTGAATAGCAAAATCAATAATTGCCTTAAACCTCCGCGGTGTGTTTGGAGTTTCGTCCCTTTTCATCGTGTGGGTTTTGTGAGAGGGGATATGATGGATTCTGCAAGAAAACCTGTGGGTACTCTGTGCTGTTTCCTGCCCATCTCGGGCCCTGTGAGGGGATATATTAATGCCATACCTTAATTTAAATAGTTTGAGGCTTTATCCTGCCGTGCTGAAGGCCTAATCCTGTAACCCCTGCCTTTATTTTAGGGGAGCAAAACCCACGCTCCTAGGAAGAGCAGCCAAAATACCAGCAGGGCTACCAGCACTGGTTGGGATTGCTGGCATTGGTAAAGACTACATAGTCTGACCACAGTGTGAGGAGCGCAGGGGCTGCTGAGTTTGACCCAGGTGGTCACGGTAACTACTTATAATTTTGAATCCCTTGCTATGGAGGTGTCTCTTGTGGAACTGGTGAGCCAGGCTCTTCCCTGGTGCAGCTCCCCGGAGCCATGGGCATGGCTCCCTCGTGTCCTGGAGCTGGCATTGCTCAGTCACCACGGTGCCAAATTAAGGTATTGCTTCAAGTACGTCATGCATTTTTCTTTTTTTTTTTTTTTTTTTTTCCCTTCCACCCATTACACACTTTGGTCAGCAGCGAAATAATTCTCAGTGTTAACGCGTTAGAGGCTCATTACTGGGAATGAAGCTAACACCCCACGGAGATGAACGGAGGTGATTCATGGTGCTCCAAACTGCTGGGTTCGCTTGTTTACAAACGCAAGCTGCTGATGTGACTGCTCAGTTACATCCCAGGTTATGAGTTAGTTTTTTCTCATGGTGAATTTCCTTTTCCATTATCTTTTGTGGGGAAGCCTTAAAGGGATCCATTTACTTCCTGCACGTGTTTTGCGTATTTGTGCTAGCAACATGAATAGATAGATGCATTGATTTATATGTAAATATTTATGGTTAGCAATTTGATGTATTCAGCAAAATGATTTAACGATGACAGGATATAGTTCGTGAACATTCCCTCCCTCAGCTACTTTCAGTAGTGCTGATCTTTCGCACCTGGGAGCCCCAGGGATCTTTTTAATCTCTGCAGTTTACAAAATATATCAACAACCTGAGAATAAACGAGAAAAATACTTGAAAGAGAACTTGGTTTCCCTCCCTTCCCATCGTAGCCAACGTATTTACACTTTTGGTTTTGGGTTTTGCCGGATTGCAATATCTCATACAGGGGCAATTTGCATTCTCAAAATAACCTTTTTTTTTTTTTTTTTTTCCCCAAAGGAGGACAGATTTTCTTGTTTAGATATTACTCTATCCCCAGCAAGTTTGAGGAAGGCAGATGTCAAGGCCTGGGAGTCCCATAGACTACGGGAGAGCCCGTAGACACAATCTGATCATTGCACCAGTGCAGACGTAGGTGTTAAGAGCAGAAGACCACTAAAAATGTCAGTAAATATGATCATCACACATTTTCCAATTGGTTGTTTTCCTGAGGTGTGGTCTGGGCATGCAATCACCTGATATGAGCCATCGCTCAATGTCTTAGTGCATACGGGTCCCAGTTTTACCCTACATATTCAGTGCAGTTTGGTCTGACAATTTTTTTTTGAATCTACAACTGTAGGATGCTGCTAGTGAATACGTCAGGAGTTTGTTTCCAACTTAAAATATGTAAAACTCGGCCAGTTTTGTACCTTTGAAGTTCATTATCTTCAAAGCATTAAGGTCAGAAAAATGGCCTTGGACTGAGCAGGTAGTAGGGGTATTGAGTATAGCATCAAAATATGCCACTCTCCACTTAATCTATAGTGTTAGGGGGAATTCAGTAAGGTCATGAACTGGCAAAGCTTGTAAATTGAAATTTAACTTCAAGCAGGCTAATTAGTTACAGTTTTAAGTAATTCAGGGGGTCGATGCTCTCGTGACTTGGAGCAAGTTGGGTCCTGATCTGTTGCACGACCTGCTGGAGGCTGTCGAACTCTGTGGGAAACAAGCCTTTGTGTGGCACGAGCAAGCAAAGATCTGAGCTGGCGTAAATCTCTGTCAGGAGAATGTTTAAAATCCTTATAAAGTCAGTGGTGACTTTAAATGATGTCTCTAATTCTGGCTTGGCAAAACTAGTCTAGGAATCCGTTTTTTCCAGCGAGTGAATAGAAGCAGAAGCCCTTTTCAGGGGGTTGGGTTTTTGGCCTTTTTAGCTTACTGGATTTATTCATAGGATTATTTCAGAAACAATTTGAGTATTTCCATTGATTTGTCCTTCCAATCCCACCCAATGAAAATGTTCCCAGTTTCTTTCTGGTAGTGACAGGGGTCCTCTAGCGCTCTCTCCAACGTCTGGCTTCATATTCAGGCGTCCACATTCATAATTTACCCTTGTCTTGCAGCTGAAACATCTCCTGTTGCTCTTAGTGATTTAGGCTGTTTTTCAAAGGCTATGTAAGTTTCCAGAAAGTGAATGTTGAGGAGTCTCAAATGTGTGGGAGCCTAATTGATTTCTTTTTTTTCTCTTTTTTTTTTTTTTTTAAAGAGAATGAAATGGTGTCTCTCTCTAAGACGTAATTGAGTGTATTGCACACACGCAAAATAAACAGATATTTGTAATTAGGATGCATCAGCCATGAAAATAATGAGTCATGATAATTGTTGTTATTTAAAAAAAGACCTCATCACCAGTCTGGAAAAAGATGGAGCTCTTTAAGTGCAGATCTCCACTTCCTTCCAATTCCCTGCACCCACCTGCACCCAGGACCTCCGGGAGCCAGGAGATCTTGGCTCTCTGTTTCTGGGAGAAAGGACAAAGCCAAAAACCACGTTGAACAGATTATAGCAGAACCTGAGACTCGGTCTGATCCTGCCTCATAGCTGACCGGGATCTCTGTGTACCAAGCTGTTTCCTTGCACATATCCCCCTCCAGGGTATGGGGGTCCCTCGGCACCACGCGCAGAGATGTCTCCCTGTGTGCCAAAGGGAGAAGAGGCAGGATGGAGAGGTTTAAAAATACCTCCCTCCCTCCATTTTGAAAGACAGTGCACGGAATATTCCTTTTTTGGTTTCTTTCTCTACTTTTCCAGCAAGAATGTCTTTCCTTTTTCAGTTATTTATGGACACACACTTTTTTCCTGCATCCTGGGAGCCTCCCCAGGGGATTTCTGATGTGCTGACCTCAGCCTGGGCCACAGCAGAGCCTTACTGGCGTGTCCCCACATCTGCAGTCTTTGGAGTGCATCTTTTTTGCTGTTACAGAAGCTGTCAAGTTTGCCAGAAAAACAAACCCTCTGACACAAAAGGCGTAAAGCTGACGTGAAACGAGCAATGGTCTGTACTTAAACCATACCCCGTCCCGGATAACTGGGAGTAATTGAGGCTTTGATGGATGAACTCTGTTACTCCAGTCATTCGCTGCTGAACCTTTGCGCCTACTTGAAATTCATAGAAATTCCTGTTATTGAGCCTGTTTACTGTGTAGATGATGAATATGGGCCTGGCTTGCTCTAAAACGCTTTTGCAGTTTCCCTTGTACTTCATTTTACTGAAGATCTCCCCTCTCCTTTGTCTTGATGGTTGGCAGAGAGCCAGTTGCTGGAGCAGGCTTCGTTTCTGGGGGCTATCAGCTTTGATTTTCCTCTTACGCGCTGCATTCCTGGTGCCTGCACGCTGGAAAGCTGTGTTACAGCCTCTCAATCAAGATGATTACTATCCCTGCTACTGAGAGGAGTCGCTACCAAGCTTTCCAGTACCTTGCTGTAAATTAGAGAAACTTCCATCTAAATTTCTGCAGGGAGCAGAACTAAGAGAATGAGAGAACCAGGCAGGACAGTCAAGGATATCAGAGGTGTGTTGGCCTGGGAAGTCAGCAGTTCGAATAATTTCCTTTATTATAGAACAGCACTGACATACGATATCGATACCTGGTAGAATGATAGCATTTTTCTTGGGTATATGCTTCAGATTTGCATATTGCTGCATTTATGAGTATAGAAACAGAATTACGTGTTTGCAGAATAGTCTGCAGTAGTTTGCTTCACTGCAGTCTTACAGTGGGAAACAGAAAAGAGCTCAGTGACTATACATCTGCATGGGATCTTAATGCATGACTACATGAATTTGCTGTATATTTATGACTGTCTGAACCCTGACATGCCTTTGTATATATAGCAAAATTACGGTTCAGGCAAAGCTGATAGTACCCTATCAAGAAGGTCAGCTTGTTTTCACTTATTCATATTTTTGTTTACAGAAATAATGCAGAGGAAGTCTAGTGACTATATACCATGCATCAGCGCAGTTTCAGGGTCGGAGTTTCCCTAATTTCTACTAACAGTATCTGTGAGTAAACACTTCGAGGACAGGAGAAATAAATTATGTGGGAAGTCACAGTGTAGTGTCCTGTGACTCTAAGTCCAAAATATCTTTGGTCTTCTCTAACAGATAGATGGTGTTCAATGGCATTTTTCAGCTTACTTGATAGACCAGGCAGTGACTCCAGTGAGGGTAGGATATTATCACCTCCTCTAAAGTGATAATCTTTCATCTCTTATTGCTTTTATAGACTGCTTCAGCCCCTGCTCCCCAGGAGAGCGTGCAGTAAAGCATTTCTATGGGCTTGCCCTGTTCTTGCAATCTGCCTTGGGCACTAGTTGGAGAAAACATCCTTTGCAGCTGGGTCACCCTTGGGTCCTGCACAGTACAGCCACTCCTATGTCTTCCCTTTCATCTTCTGACCTGGAGATGTGGGGACAACTGCTGACAGTCTGAGTTAGCATGTAACACAGGACTTTCTACAGCCGCAGGTCCGAGCCCCTGCTGTTTGTGAGCCACCACATGGAATAATTCCCGCCATCAGTGAATCCAGATCCACTTCAGAGTATTGGCATTTTTCAGGCAGTTTGGATTATATGCGCAAAGATACAGTACTTCTAGAGGAAAACTTCAACAGCTCAGAGGCAAAGGGGGAATCGGAGGCTGGAGGCGTCTGCAGCACACTTCATCTCTGGTGAGCTGTGCATGGTTGCAACCCTCACTGTTGCTGATTTATAGAATATTAACAGATCATATAAAGGCTGTAAATTTGAAAACGTGATAGTGCAAATTATTGGGCCTCTCTTATTTATTTTGGGTGCTGCTTCAAAACCTGAGTGCTCTAGTTCCCAAGCCAGATTTATTCCTGGCCAGTTAATACTCCTGTGCTCTTCTACTGAGGGCAGCTCCATGCTTCTGGCCCACTGTTTATTGCCCTTTTCTTTACAGAAGGCAGCTGGGTTGTCCACTCAGTCCTGTCTCACAGCTATAACAAACTAAGATCTTAGATGGCAATTGTAAACGATCTCCCTCTTCCCCACCGTTCCTAGGATCCAGCTGAGAAGTATCTGATTCGCTATAGCATTTAGGTGCAAGATCTGGCACTCTTTGTAATTAAATTTCCATTGTTCCTCTCTTCAGGGTTGTCTAGTTTTTCGTAGACAATTTTCTTATTGCCCTCTTTGCTAACAGTGAGTTCCCACCTTGAAATCTTGGTAGGGAATGTGCTGATGACACAATATAATTAATGAAAACACTAATGAATATGACTAGAAAGATTGAAAAGATTGATCTGTAATGAATTCTGCTTATAATCTTCCTCTGGCCTGATGAAACCTTCTTCAGCCCAGCTGGTTGCAGTCACTTTAAGCACTTGAAACTTCCTGTATTAATTCTCATTTATGTAAGAATCCTCAGTACTGGTTTAACAAAATTCCAATAGATGCCATTTACCACATTTTCCTTTGTCTAGAAAATAATTTTTTCATCAAAGAAAGACAAAAGTCTAGTGTGACGTAACTGGTATTGCGTAAATATATGCTAAATGTTGTTACTTTTGCATCTTTAACAACTTTTCTTCCCAGCTTTGTTCTGAGCACTTGCATGGCGGTGGGGTCAGACTGTTAAATCTCAAGGTTGTCCTCAAAGATCTTTTCCTCCCTTCCTTAATTAAGTAAATGTGTTTCCTCCTCTACCATGTAGTGCTGCATAACCCCCTGCGATGGGGGTCAGGTCTGCTGCCTTTGCCTCTCTAACACGATTGTCCTGGGTGGAAACAGGTAAAAGCGTGTCAACTTAGATTTTAAACTGGCATCTAGATTTTCCTTCATCTTTTCAGCCTCTAAACGCCATCCCTGCTTTTAGCAGGCCAACTGCTCAGTCCTCCTTTACTCTGGTAACCATGTCCCACAAGCTTTTCCCCTGGCTTTGGGTGGAAACTCCAAAAAGGACTTCTTTTTCCCTTGTACATATGAATATATCAAGTCTTTTGCATTTCAAAGACTTTGAAATTTTCAGTCCAACAGACTTGTATTTCCAGAAGTTCTCCTTATTTCTCCACCTGTGCCTTTGTAAGAGACTTTGTCTCTTTGATCCTTTAAAGAGAATCAACTCAGGATTGCTCCATTCCAGACTATTTTCTACAAGCAGCTCTTTTACGATCCCTTCGTTAGGTGCCAAAACCAACTTTAAAATAGCGTCAGCTGTTGTTGGTGCAGTGACTGTGTCTTCTGCTGTCTGTCAGCTCCTGCATCCAGACACCCATCTCCAAGACGAAGCGTGCGCAGAACGGTCTTCACCATTATGGCTAGAGCACAACAGCTAGGCTTGATCTTTGCAGGCACTCTGGTTCCTTGGCAGGAGGGCATCGCTATAATGACCAGGCAATTATATCAGCTGAAATTATCGTAAAGCACTGCACATAGCTGATTGTTTTCCATAAAAAGTATCAGAGGGTATAATCCAGAGCCAGGCATCTCAGGTTGAGGACAGGAAGTAAGGCCAATTCAATGATGACATCAATCATGTCAATAGTGATGAGTGAACAAAATGCTGTGACTTCTTGGCAAGGCTCCTGGAGCTAAGTAACACTAGTAGTTAAACTAACCTGAGGCTGCTGGAGTTGTGAAATATCGTTATGCTAATTTTGGAGAGGCAATAACATTAACTGAAGTCTAGGATGACTTGTTGAATTTGTCAGATTAGGGCAATTTGCTGATGTGATTATATTTTGATTCATTTTAATTTTGGCTTGGAACATTTAATTTCGTGTATTTATTTAATTCGGTATTGCAATTGAATCTCCTTTCCTGCATATACCTAGCCTAGATTTGGAGGCCTTTGGAAGAAAGAGGTTGTGATTTTCACACCTGACTTGGAAATTCAGGTATGCTGGCGGCATTTTCCAACGTGCTTCCATGATCAAGGACAAAAAGTCCTATTCTCAGGCTTTTTATTGGGGCAGGTGAATGCTGAGAAGAACTCAAAAATCCTCTGCACTGCTTTCAGTGACTTTAATACCCATCAAATGCCTGGCCCTGTGGTCTGCTCCAGAAACACCATTCTTTGGCATTCTGTGCATGGGGCATGCCCATGTGTGTACTGCTAGAAGTCCAATTATGCTAACCCTAACCTCCTAAACTTATGGGTAAATCGCCGATGTGAGGCTGGTCCTCCAGGGCTGCTGAGCCTGGATCACTTGGGATTTGGGTGGGAGCACGTTGGCCATGTCTAGAGGCTCCTGACCCATTTCTCATTCTCACTGTGGTTCGAGCAGACCCATTTTGGGGTTACTCTTGACAATCAGGAACTTGGGTGCCATTTGCATTCAAAGTACCTTATGGTGTGCACAGCGATGGATCCGCCTCAGTCCAAGGAAAGCTCCCTTATCTCAGACCAGCTCTAGCTACCATTAAGATGCCTCTTTATTTCAGAGCTGCAGGCCATTGGAAGGCAGGCAGGGATAGCCCGGAGCCTTTCCTGTCCCCTCCTGGATGGCGGAGTCACGGTGCCATGCAAAGGCCTGGGCACGTAGTCAGCAGTGAGAGCTGGTCCCTCGCTGTCAGAGGGGCTGTGTTAAGGGAAAGTGCAATGCATAAAGGAGAGTGGATAATGTGAAATGCAAGGCTTAAAACCTTACCCCTCCTCGCTCCTGGAGCCTCCTGGAAAAAAAAGCCAAGGCCCCTTGGCTTGAAAGGGTGCGTGACTGCAGGGCACTACAAAGCTGTAGCATTGTGTTCCCTTGAAATGAAATTTTACACAAAGGCAGCTTGCATTACATCCCTGCCTGGATGCTTTTTAGAACTCCTCCACTTAAGAAAACTCTTGTAATTGCCTTCAGTCTGCTTTTCCACCACATCAGGTCCTAATCTTTGTTTTCGATGTAGTGAACAGTGGTTGCTCAAAGCTGCGTGCAGTCTTCAGCCAAAAACTCTATTATTTTGGCACCTGTTGGTCCCTAAAATCTGTGGGTTTGGCTCAGGGAACCCTCACTTCCAACTATGTGGGTAGAGTTTGGTGTCAGCTCAGCCATGGAAAAATCACACGCATATCTGCTGGAGCTTGCATGGGGGGGTCACAGTCTAGATCCAGTCCTTTTTTTTTCTGCAGAAAAGGGTTTTTCTGCTGTTAATGCAACTGAATATTTGGGAGTGCGAACCAGAAATTTACTTTTTTTCCGGGGTTTGCTTTGACTGAAGGTGCAGTTTGAGAGCTGCTAATTGAGATCTTTTGTTCATTCTTCGTAGAGATGGCATTAAAAATAGCAGTTTTATTTTAAAAAACTTTGAATGATTTTTCGATCCTTAATTTCAAAACCTGTGAAGAAATCTGTTTCCTAGAAGGGACATACTAAAAACTGTTTTTCAAAATAATTCCGTTACCTTTTAATGTATTTCAGACTTTGGTATCTGAAAATTGGAGGCATGCAAAATCATTAATTACTTCAGGTGTTCTGTTCTGTGTCCCCTTAGCCTTTCTTTATAGGATGCAATTTGCTGCATAGAACTTATTTAGGAAAAAGAGAAAACATGAGAATTTTATAATGGATGCTTAAAATTAGGGCTGGTTTCAACCTGATGTGAAAATTGCACTGAACAATTCAGATCTAAATTGATGCCTCTGGGGTTCAGTTTCTCTTAGGAGTATTTTTATACCCAGAGAAAAAAAAAAGTTTCTACTGGAAAAGAAGATCAAATAACCTTAAAATCTTACTTTTGGAGTATTTCAAGTCCACGCCTGATATTTGCCAGATGTGCCCCTCTGTAGCATACACGATGATTTTGCTGCATAGCCCTGGAAAAGGAGAGCCTGGTGCCCCTGTTTCTTCCCTGGGAAGGTGTGCGCTCCCTGCCTGGCCGTGTCCCAGCAACGGGCAAATGTCTTGATTAGAATGCCACCTCCTCTTGCGCTCCTGGATGGTGTGTTGGAGGTTCAGTAAAACACTGACAATTTAAGTGGATGTTATTCTGCCTTCCGGAGAGCAGCTCTCCTCTGGCGTGCTGCGAGGCAGCGGTGATGGGAATCCAGCATCGCAGGCGAGGGGGCACAGGCACCTCCAATGTGAAATCACTGCGAACACTTGCGTAGGGTTGCAGCAGTTGGCTCCAGCTCCTTCATTGCTTCAGTGTCCCCCTGATCCCCTTCCCTGGGAATGGGAGAAGTACCTGGATGTATTTGACTTGAGACCTTGCACTCTTCTGGCAGAGCTGTTGCTAGCAGTATTTGCCCTTGACTTGCTGGAGCACCCACATTTTATATGACTGGATTTACGTGACTATTAGGGAAGTAAAAACTGGTTTGAAGTGCGCCGTTCCTCAGCACCTCCCCTCCTACGGCTGTGACCCTGGGCAATATCCCCCTGACCACGCTCCCTCAGCGGGGATTGCTCGTGTGAAGAGATGCTTTCCCGTGTCTTCCCCAGCCTTTTCTGTCCTCTGAAAGCTGTACGGCAAGCTCTCCTCTGTTACTGCTTTTTATTCCTTTTTATCTGCATCCAGAAGGAGTCACTAAGAGTCAGCTGCTTATTCTCTGAAGGTGTTGGGTGTTGCATTGTCTGTCTTAAAAAGTCATTTACCAAGAGAGGAAGTGTTTCAGTCCCACCTTAATAGACACACAGACGTATATTAACCATCAAGGAAACCTCCTACCAGCTCTCAGTTGTGCTTAGCTGTAAAGTCCTATCACCCTTACTTTGCACGTCTTGCTTCTCCTCACAAATTGCCAACTTTTTCCTCCCAGGTTCCTGAAGATTTCTTCCATGTTTACAGATTTAATTTTGGTTTGTTTGTTTCTCCCGATATCATGCCTTACGAGAGCAAACAAGCATTTTGGAGGTTATTCAGCATCACTTTTTGACATATCTCCAAGCTAGTCTCAGAGAGTCAGTCTTCATCTGTTTTGCAGTTTTTGATCAGGCCATTCATCATGAAGATATTAGTTTCAAATTATCTTCCTCCCTGCTTTCCAGGTGTTCTTAGTTTTCAGTACCAAGTTCTCCACTTGTTTTTGCCTGCAGACACAATGCGTTATTGAATCTGTGAGCTCTGACTTCTCAGTTTTTCTCCCACTTGTCAAATTTATGCTCTGAAATTTTAGCTACTGACACCACTTTACTTGGCAGAATCTGATGACGCTGCTTGAAGTCTTCTGTATCTGTGTGTTTAGTTTAGCTATGTAACCTTCACTGAGAAATTGCTTAGGAAAAGTAACTATGTCCTTAATGACAAACCTTTCTAGTTGATGATGCATATGTTTTTGATATGACTCTGAAGTTTTACATATTTACCGGTCAAAAAGAATCTCTACATACTAGGAATTAGTTAACCCACCCCTCCAATGACTAGATGAATCATAAGCAGGTAACACAATTTATTTCATCATGTGACAGGTATCGTAAGGCAATGCAGGACATTATGGATAGAGTTAGTCTCCTCTGTGTTTAGCTACCTATAGTATTGACATTTATGATTATTGAGAGTCTAAACTAGTCATCTTTGTCTCCATTTCTATTCAATGGAGAGAGATAGGCACTTCAGAGGATTTGACCTCTCCACCACGCACACATCTCAGACGTGCCAGGGGTTGGGGCACCGAAGTCTCTTGCTTTCTCTGCTGACCATAAGTGCATCCTCAGATGGTTGCTCAGGTGGAGACATCCATCAAATGAAAGCGTAAATTACTGAGATGAATCTTGCCTTGAATATATCTTTAAAACAACATTGTAAGTCTCTAAATTTTCATGAAACTCCTTCCAGACAGCATCATGGTCTCCACTGGTTAGCATGTGAACACAGGACTGTTCCTCACACAGTCTACTATGAGGGACGCACAGATGCTTATTGGCTTGGTTGAGGGAGACTTGGCAACTTCTCTTCAGGCACAGGATGACTTCAGGTGCTCCTCGGACACTTAGCTGATGTGTGACTATCTACAAAAGGTTAATTCAGCCTCTCTGGGCTTTGATAGAGTCAATGCAGTAAAAGAGGATTCTTCAGAGGGCAAGTCAGTATATTACAGACCAGCCTCTAGCCCTTCTACACAGCAGCAGAGTTCAAATACAGTTACACTTTTTGAGGGAAGTATTTATCAGAGTCTTAGCAATGGACTTGCAGACCACATTGGCTTACCTTGGCATTAGAGAGCCAAACTAAGGTCACAGGAGAATACAATAAGAACAACACAGACGCAAGAGACTGAGCCAGAGATTTCCCAGAAGCATGGACAGCTGAATGAGACTGATCACAAATAACCAGAAAGATATATTTCCTTTATATGCAGCAAGAGAACTTTATTTTAGTGGCACAGATAATAAAATAACAGTCCCACTCCTGTGTGAAACTTTTGTATTTCTGCATCGGTGCACGTGTGGATTGTCTCCTGTAGACAACCCCAGGTCTCCACAGAGAGTTTAGTGGCACTTCTGAGTTCATTGCATTTAATTTCTCTTTCAGCATTGGTATAACTTGTGTCCGCTCATTCTGCATTACATACATTGCATTTATCGTTTATTGACACATTATGAAGTGTAGTTAGGATTTTGAATCAAGTGTACTAGTTGTTTGCTTTTTTACTTTTTAAGGTTGTGAAAAGGTATTTTTCTCCTGCTGGGAAGGGTTTTTCTTGAAAATCTCTTGAAATTATGCATGAGGGTCAGCAGAAGGAACTGACCCCGTTTTGACGTGACATGGTCCAGAAAGAAGCTCTTCTTCCTTCACTGACTGTGGCAGGGAGGGAGCCCGGGGTTATTATTAGCCTTGCTAATCTTTGTGAATATCCCCAGGCAGATGGAATAATGCTTAATTTGTTTACTCATGATTTATCTAAGACGAGCGTAGCTAGGCAGCGGGTTGTCCGCTGGTTGCGTGTGCCAGGCATGGGAGCCTGGGTGAGGAGGGACGGTCCCCAGGGAGGCACCAGTCCTTCCCGGCAGCAGTGATGCTTCCTGTCACTTCCCTGTGTCTGGTGGGTGGCCTCTACGGGTGGGAGGTTGGCGGGAGTCAGCTGTGGTACAGAAGAGCTGGTACTGGTACCTGCTGGTACCCGTTGTTGGACTGGGGTGCTGGCTGTACTCCGCTAGTTCTCCGTGGCATGGGGTGGTAGCTTTTCAGTGGCATTCCCTTTCATGTGGTGGGACGCCTCAGCTCTACCGCCCACGGTCCTCATATTTCTGTCAGTGCTGTCCCAAGCCAGGGTGCAGCTCAAAGGAGAGATTTTGTAGTTTTATTTTATTATTTAAATACCACAGTAAGACACACACTGTCTCAATCTATTCAGTATTAATGACTAGACTTTATTGACGATTTCACAACACATGGCAAGAAACGTGCTTCAGCGGCGTATTTTCTTTTCCATATGACAGAATAACAAGTCCCTTCAGGAGCATATCAATTGCTTTATCTTGGCTAATCAGTGTAAGTCTTCTTCCGTCTGTCCTGTTAACGCTGCGTAAAGGAAGCAAGCAAATGAAACCGGTTTATATATATATACTGATTCTTCTTTCATGCCTCAGGCCTGAAAAGGCTGCATCTTATTTCACTAAGACCAAAGTCTTTGGCAATATCCAGAATTGAAATAGCTGATTTCACTGCTTGCTTCAAAGTGCACCACCAAGCTCCGTGCTCTTCACTGCTTAGTTCCAAAGACGTAACACATATGCTTCAAACCTCCAATAACAATCGCGTTTACTGCAAACAAGTCAAACATTCACCAGCAACATGTAAATAAGAGCAGTAGCAGCAGATGTCCAAACACAACCAGTACTGTGCTATCCAAGTTTCAACTTGGCGCCCATCTTAGACAATCTATTCACAGGGAAAGGTTATTGCATCTACAAAAGCTGTGTTAAAACATTGAAATAAATCTGTCCAGCTCAGATTTTGCCATCTTTTGATGATGTTGCTCTAACTTTGTACTAATTCTTCTGAAGTTTGTCATCCTTAAAAGTAGCTTTCCAGTACATTAGCTCAGCTTGCATGATTTTTAACATGACCTTTCTCATCTTCGAATTAATTTTGTTGCTCGCCTCTTTCCCCATGACCCTATCAGTTACAGAGTACCTCAGTATGTCTTACTGAAGCTGACTCCAGCTGGAGGCTTCCCTTCCAGCTTTCCAATGTACAGTGAACAAAGACAATTTTCAAAAAGCTTTAAGATAAGAGACATAGTGAAAAAATTGCAACCTATTCTGAGAAAGCGTTTAACATGGAAGTAAAATACATGTCTGGACTGTTTTGTCAGAATCCGATTTGGGCATCTGTCTTTGTGCTAGATGGATTTTAGTGGCAGCACAGAGCAAATAGTCACGTAGTTTTTCCAATCTTCAAATTTATATGTGATGTGGTCATAGGATATGATTTATGATCATCTCTTATGGGTAGGTGGGACAACCCAAGCCACGCCTCGCTAAACCTGGTTGCAAGCAAGGAGACAGGGAGGACTGCCAGGAAAAAAGTGCAGGAGGACTTAGGAAAGAAAAAATCCTGAAGGCAAATGTTTGGGAGAGCCCAGTTGAGAGAAGCTTCAACTGAAATTTTACTAGTGTTGTAGATTGGGTTATTAATAAAATCAAGGTTGACACTCAGCTGTTCTTAAAGTAGCAGAAATAGGCTTGGCTGCAGGGCCTTCAGTATCGTTACACAAATTTATATGGAGAATAAGACTTTATTTCAAGGTCTCTGTAATGTATTGAGGACTGTATAGTAACTCCATTTATTTGCAGTGTGTTTCTTGAGGTAGTACCTACAAGGGAGAGCTGTTTTGGCTTTTAGTTCGGATTGCTGATTGGTTTTGTTTCCCAGCTATTTCACCAAATTCTCTTCACAGCTGCTCTTAAAGGCACGAGTGGATCTTGATATCCCTTCTGCTAGTATTACCCTTGTGGTATTCCTCTGAAGCCCTTGGCAAAGCTTTCAGTTCACAGTAGGTTTTTTTTTTTTTAAATAGGAGTACTGAATGTGTGAGACATTAAGACACTGAGCCTGATTCCAGCTGTGTTTTTCTAACACGAGTTTAAGTCTCCTGACAGTAGCTATGTTATTCTTGATTTTGACAGGTGTCACTGGAGTAAGGTATAAAGATAACATAAGCTTAAAATCAGATCGAAAATCTCAATACTTCTGTTTCATATCCTTACAGACTTTTTTACAGTCATGTTCTCGTAGACACTCAAAAAGATTTATCATCTATTTGGTTGATTTTTATTCAGCTTCAAAATTTTCCTTAGAAAAATACTGAGAAACATAATTTCACCTTTTCAAACACAACTAAATTTCTAGTCTGGGCTATAACTGTTTGACTAGAGGCACGCTGTGTTGAGGGTTGGTTAAAACAGTCAAATTATTGCTTTAGCTCACTGGCAGAGAAACTGTCTAGAAAAAGATGCAGAGACGGAACATAGTCTAGCTATGACTTTAGTGCGACTGTAACTCACCCCTGTTCAATGTATTACTCTTGAATCCAGAAACATCGCTGCCCCTTGGTGCTGCATTGCTGGCAAAGGTGTACCTTGTGGAAAATTCAGACCTTTGATTTAGCAGGAAATAAACCCCAGCTCCAACTCAGACCCGTTTGCAGCCCACAGAGAAAAGTGTTGTCTTCCCCACTGCATTTAACCTTATCATCTCTCCAGTATCAGAAAAAGGTCTTGCTGTGAATCCCTGTTTGCTGTGAAGGTATCAGCATCGATGGGGATTCACTGTTTCAGCGCAGAGCTCTCCCCCCTCCTCTCCCCCACTGATTTACATCTAAAACATAAGAAAAAATATGATGGATACATGCTGTGCAGAATACAGAACACAGCAATAAGCTCTCTCTTGCAGAGTACCTCGAGAAAGTTTCCCCTGCAATCATTTTCTATGCATGTACTGCATGTATTCACTCACCTCCTTCCTCTATCTCTGTTTTTTTTAAATGATTGCAGCTGCTGGTTCCGTTGTCTCCAATTTTATTGTTTAAAGCTAGAACAGATGGTGATAAGTCTATTAAATACTAAACTGTGCCATGCAGGAATCATTATCGCAGCTGAATTGGCTCCTTGTAAGAGTGGTTTTATCCTTTGAAATATATTAAAGGACTCGGAAGAAATTCACTGCGCTGCTGGATGCCTGTGGTGGGCTCAATGGATGACACTCCACTTTTGGCCAAAAATACAGTGTGGGGGGACAACTAGCATCTTTTCCTACAGGCGCAGGTTTACCACAGGTTTCTGCATCCTCTGAGGCGATGCAGAGTTGCAGCACAGAGAGGGGAGCTGAGCAGGGCTCCGTGCTGGAGAACAGCCCCTGGGGCATGGGGTAAAAGCCCTGCCAGCTGCTGAGATTCTTCCTTGCTGGTTTTGCATGGACGGATTGATCAGGGTTGCATGACCATACTGCTGCAGGAACCATATTTTCTTCTATTTAACACAGTTTTCTCCCTGACATACGTTCGAAGAGCTTGAGGTCTTTGGGGTAGGATTCTTTTTCTCTTTTAAATTTAGAATATACAGTGGCTGGGTCAGAATGCCCCAGTTTCTTCTTTTGGTCTCTCATCACTGCAAGGCAAATAATTAATAAAAGGACTGGTTGTAAAAAGCCACAGGAGCTGCAGTCCTCTGAGTGATATATTACAAACCAGGATTCAATGGGTCTGGGTTTGACTCCCTGAAGTATAATAGTCTCACCATCCACCATCTCTGATGCAATGGATCAAAATGTTCTTTAAAGTAAAATGAAAACATTTCCAAAGTACGGGACTGTATTTTATGCAATAAATGTTGCCAGAAGGAATCTCATTTAGACAGCGAGATTTCAAATCCCTTTTATTTCCTCAATAAAATCCAGTTTGCTCTCGAGATATTTAAAATGTCCTTTCTGTGCTTATCAAGTGACACCATACAGAGCAATGAATACAGATGGAGAGCTTCACGTTGATGACACGCTGTGTGGAAACATGTTTTCTGGAGTTTCACTCTGATGGAGATGAGATGAGATGTCAGACTTGCTCTTGTATCACAATCCAGCACCTCCCAATTCAAGTAGTTCCAAAGTACTTCTTCCAAAACGGACTTCGCTGAGGGCTCATTTCAATTCTTTTAGTCTCATGATCGTCTCTGCTGAAGCATCAGCCAAGCTGTGCTATGTGCCCTGAGTAAGCTTGGGAATGTTTCCATTTGGCCTGGAGCAGGAGTATTTTGCTGCACGGCTGTTTCAGGAGCTCACCAGAAGGATGGGGGCTGTGGCTGTTCCCTCCTCCTTCCGTCCTCTTTTTTCAGCAACAGCTTTTCAAAAGCTTTGTTGAATTTTTGTGAGTCTGAAAATCTTTACACTGAGACAACACTGCGTGTTTTGTAGCCAGAAGAAATGAAATTGTGTTTTATCGGGTCGCTGACTTGGCCATCTCCCAAAGCAATCCTCCGCTGGTCCCGTCAAATACTTCTGTTAGCCATAAAAACTGTGCTTTTGATCTGCTAGAAAATGGCATGCTCTCGCATTACAATGGATAGGTAACGAAAAAGCTCTTAAGACCCAGTCTTACAAATCAACTATGTGTGAGTTTTATAGAAATTTGTAATTCATAGAAAAGAAAGCGGCACTAGTTCATAGAACCATAGAAAGTTAGATCATAGTTATCACAGGTATCATAGCAGCATGTGCCTTTCCACTACTCATTATTTTAATTGCCCTAGTAATTCGTACATCAAAGGGACGAGATCAACCTCCAACTGCAGACTTGGGTAACAGAGTAGACCTTGGCACGGCATGCCAGATCCAAGTATATGTACTTGGAAAGCCAAGTATATCCAAGGGGGTATAACATTGGCAAGCACTTTGGGATTTTTACTTCTCAACCTAGTGTGTGGCTTCACCAGCTCTACATCCCTATCCTAATTTCTGTCTGGGTCAAACAAATAAAGGCTGTGCTTTAGTCTGAAAAATCCGTGATTCGCGGTACTTTGGATTCACTCAGTAAAATTCAGTTGTGCTGTTTAGTTCTTAGATTTTGAAGCTGTGATGTAAATGTGGATTCATTGGTTGACTGCTTGACTTTCCTGCGGCTCTGACGAAGTTCAGCAAGCAGTACCAAACCCTTCCTTTCCTCACTTCTTCGTTGCACAGTAAATTATATTGTTCTCCAAAATGCGAGCTCTCATTTAGTTTTCTGCTTTATATTTCTCTTTGCTACCCCTCTCATGGATGGGAAGGTAAGGCCAGCTCTCACGTGGCCACTTTTGTTGGTTGCTCTAAAGAGGGTTCATGCACAAGCAGAGTCAGATGCAAGCAAAGTCTTCACCCTCTATATGTGCATGTTGTTAATGTTTTCTCTTGGTCATAGATATAGGCTCATCATCATCTGATTATACATGGCAGTAAGAAAGTTTTTTTCATGGTGGGTACTGAAAAAAAAATCTTTATTGAAATGTATTGATACAGCTCTCTGGGAGAAGAAAATTGAAAGAAAGGAGAAGCAAGTTCTCTTTTTGACCATTCTAGGCCCTTCTAGATCCAACATCACTGATTTCACTATTTTCTTGTTAATATTAACAGGGGTTTCTCAAATTAGAAATATGCGCTAAACTCTTCTTGTTCTACTTCTACTAAGCAAGTAAACTTTAAACAAAATTAGAGCCTGGCAGTACAGATCTTGCTATCAAAGTTCTTGAGAGTCACTGACATATGTCAGAGGAATAAATTGCATTATCTATTGATGAATGACATCTCCACAGATAGTTCAATCTAAACAGACTATTTCATTAATTTTCTTCGCAACTGGAAGTCCTTTTCTGCAATGAAAAGAACTTTTTTCCCCTTCTAAGCTTTTCTTATTAGATTTCATTTGGTGTTGAGGGCTAAAAACTCAGCGAGTCACTTGCTCAGCAGAGGAATTCCTGACATAGTCACAATTTCTTGAGGTATATTTGTGTTCCTGGCCTTGCCAAAGAAAGGAGAAATTAGTGAAAGCCTCCCAAAGCCAGGAAAATAAGTACCTGCAGCTGTGGCTGTATCCAAGCAAAATGCTCATGGAGGACCCACGTAGACCAATCCACTCTTCTGCGCCAGCCATCTTCAGTGGTCAGTAAATGATATCAGCATATAAATAATAAATCTGAGAATAAACGTGTCAGGGTGCACCAATGGCGCTTCATTGTACACACTGTGTGTTGCAGTGCGTTTAACCAAGACTTGCATCCATTGCAGAAAGTCAGCCTGGAGGAGGGTTTCTTAGATGCTGTTAGGGCAAGGAGGCCAAGGTCCGCTGAGGTCAGACAGCACCTGTCGTGGAGGAGAAGACAGCTCTTTCCCCGGCGAGTCTGCAGCCTGAGTGGACAAGGATGTAAGTGGAAACGCTGGCTTCCCAAAGAGCACTGAGGGGGTTGGTTAGTAACAGAGCTGGGGGGTAGCATCAGGGCTTCGCACCATCTCTCAGACAATGGATGACACGACCTTTGTCATTGTGCTGAAAGTCGCTCTGCCTCTATAGTGTACCTTTCCTGCTCACCCACGCATGAGAGTTTGAGGGTCTGGGGTGGGGAGCTCTTACCAGGGTATCTGGAGGCTGCCTGCCCCAGATTGGGAGCTTACACTTGCTCTTTGTCCCTTTTGTTTTCTCTGGTAATGGGTGGGCTGCCTGGACCCATGCTCAAATATAAGTGTGTAAATCGACTGTGCTTACAGTCTGTCTGTAAGGGACAAGGGGTTTGCCCCTGTCATTCCATCTAATCATGCCGCTCTCTTCATGTTTTGACAGTAACCCATCACTGTGACAGAAACCCATCTATTTTGCTGGTTTAAACGGAGGAACGATTAGCCCAAGGCACCACTTCTCCAAGTCACGCTCATGTTTAAATTGTCTCATTGCCATAATATACTATCAAACATAACCAGAGTACAAAAATGACAGAATCCTGAAGCATCAGAGGGAGACAGAGCACAGCAAAAAACCTGCATTGGATGGGATGTAGATCAGATCAGTCCTATGTGACTATTTTGCCCCCTGAGTGGCCTGTAGCTTCTAAAGACGCCTTTGTTTTTTACATTTAAGGAATGTTAATATAGCGTTAACCTAAAGGCTTTCCTTTGGCCTGTATTAAGCTTCTTTTTCTCAAACCTCTTCGTCCAGAAAACCAATTCATTTTCTCATGTTTGAATGATGGAGAGGCTACAAGCCTGAAGGAATACAGTTTTGTTTTGGTTTGGTTTTTTTTTCTTATAAAAGGCAGCATGTGGCAGATCACGGAAATCTAGGTTTTTCCTGAATTCAGGAGAGCAAAAAACAAAAGTATTGAAATTAAATAGACACTAACAAAAATAAATAACGGCCTGAATAAAAAGCAGGTCTTATCTCAATCAGTCACACTTCATACTCACGGCTTCTGCTGGTTCCCTGATTAGTCAAGTTCTCCAGGGAAGACTGAATGATTTGCCTTCAATTTCTAAGGCAAATGGCCCTCCATCCTCCCACAGCCTCCTCTTTGCTCTCCTCCCTCAAATGCAAAAGTAGAATATCTCACAGCCTCAGGCCAACATAAAGCATAAGGCACAAATAAACTTTTTCCCTTTTCGGTGACCTTTAATCTGTTTGTTTGAGTTGTGGGAGGCAATTCATAAAAATCTGGTAAGAATGTCAGATTTGTCATAATATTTGTTAGACGCCAGATGGCTTGGTCTCTTGGCCTGTTTCTCAAATATGTGGTATTTTAATGTGTAAGTTTACATGTTGTCTTCACGCAAAGGAAAGAGATGGTTATTTTAACAGTTAAAATCATAGATGAGGTCTTGGTCTTTATTTTTATTTTGCCTGCATCTTGCATTGCACTGCTGGTATTTAAAATGTTTGAGGGGAGGAAGAGAGGCATCTCCTAGGCAGCTGAACATTTCTCTTACTTCTTATCTGAAAATTACAAACCCTGGCCAGGTCAAAGATCATTTGAATCTGTCATTTAAATCAAAGAACTTCTCGCACACAGTCAGGATCCCTTTCCCAGTTATGTGAGGGAGATGGGAAAGATTCACAACCTTCTGGCTCTATCAAAGTGGAGAAGGGGAACAGTGGTTAGAGCAGGCATGGGATCTGGCTGCAAAATAGCCCACGCGATCCAGATTCAGAGAGGTTTTGCTTTTAATCCGTGTTCTTTCATTTGGAAAAATAAGCCTTATAAAGCTGATCAAAAGTTTGTTGATATCAGCAGAAGCCTGCGAAATACTGATAGCTGTCCAGTGTATGTGCAGTCGTGACACCAATTTTTCCACATTAGCATACTCAGTCCCATTCCTCTGATCTCCAGGAATAGGGTTTCCCTTCCCCTAACCCTCCACAACCCCAATTTTAGCTTGGCGGTGCATCCCCTGCGGCACGGCGCTGTCTCCCACAGGGACACTGCTGAGACAGGCAGGACATCAGATTTTTTTTCCTAGCTCTGCCTCTGAAAACTGCCACACAAGCACCAAATATTGCTGATGTGGGTTCAGAAAAGCATGAACAGCCCAGCAAGGAGATCGGGGAAATGGTTTGTCTGAAGAGGAATTGCAGAGGTGGCAGAGACCCGGGGAGCCTGACATTGTGCATCAGGCTGAACCTAACCCCGTGGCTGCGTGCAGGGGGTTGTCCCCACGACAGCCAGCTGTCTGTGTCCCTCTCCTCCCTGGGGGAGGTGCTGGGTGTCCCACAGGAGCATCTCTGAACACCTACCAATGGTATAGTTACATGTCCTACACCTGCTCTCAATGGCATTTGAGAGAAACTAGTCTGAGTTTTCCAAGGTTTGGATTGGGGATCTTTCTCCTCCTCCACTTCATACTCTTTTTTTTCTTCAGGTTCTCCACTTTCTCAGGCACTGCAAATGCCCTCGTTTGCTTTAGCTGCTTTCTCCATTTGTCTTTTCCAATTTCCTTCATGGTGCTGTCAGATGAAAAATAATTCTGGGCAAGAAGTATACCTGTCTGATGTGTTAAAGGAGCAGCCCTAATTGCCTGTGACACTGCAGCACAGTGTAAGATAATTGCTAAAGGCAGATCTTCTGCATTGTAGGTACATTCATGATCCTAAATCTGTAAGTGCCTGTAATGATAAAGGAAGCAAACTTCAATGAGAACTGATATTTTTCCTCTTTCAGTCAGGAAGGTGATTGACTGGTGTGTCAATCATGCCTGCAACCTCCACCTCTTATGAATCTGTCCCCAGTGCTCAGAGGGATTTGGGGTCTCTATGACTGCTATCTGTGCAGTTTGCTTAAAACGTGCAATTGTTTATGCATGTCCCTAAAACAGACAGTGCTAAACTGTCAGTTAAAGCAAAACTCTAGATTCAAACAGATTTAAGAAGGCATATATGTATGCCCAGGGTCATCTCATCAATTAAAAATCATATCAATTGCCACTTGAATTAAACCACTTGTGTTTCACACAGACCAAGTCTCAGACATGAGACCTACTGGACGTCCCATGCTGTTGGCTGAACCAAACCAAGATGAGTTTTGATTCAACTGAAGTCTGCCCACACTCAGTGCACCGACATGTCCAGAAGCTCCCAAGTAACCAGGGGTAACTCCTTACCGAAGGAGTTACAGCTGTGCTGCAGGAGCTGGCCTCGTGGGCCATCTTAATCTCATGGGAAATTGGAAGCCTGTGTATTACCACGAACTGGAAATATTCACGGTTGGGTTACGGCAGCTTGGGTGGCAAGCAGTGATTTTTTGGAAGGAACTAATTTAGATAAGCTCGATAGAAGAGTTAAAGCTAGTAATTACACCAGTGCTTATGCTGGTGAGGGAGAAGGGCAGACTGCTGGTGGGCAGCTGAAGAAATTGGGATGTAGGTAGTATCCTCTTCTCTCATGTCACCTTCAGCCAGTGCAGGGTGCATGGCCACAGCTTTGCTCTAACAGGTTATCTGTGGTTGTGCTGTCACTTACCATAGCTCTGCTCAAACTAGATGCTGCAACATCTGTCAAATTATACCCAAGAGACACCCTGGGAGACAAGAGACAAGACAACACCTAAGGCACAGTGAAAGCAATCTGAGATTACATTTTTAGGTGTTGTCCTTCAAAAATCTCTTCTTCAATTAAAAGTGTGCTGGAATTAAGACCAGGAATGGCTCTGGTCAGCATTCTTGTAACAAGTGTTTCCTGTAGGTGAAATGTTATGTGATCCCAGCATGGGGCTGGTACCAGTCCACATGTGTGCTTGCAATTGTTAGTGTGTGCATACAGGCTGTGTAGGTTTAGATAGTTTAACCTGTGCTCCAAATCCCTAAAATACATTAAAATGCCTTCATGTTACGTGGAAAAATATTTCAAACTTGAGTCAGGGGGGCTGAGGTTGAGATTAACCAAACCCACATCCTTGGCACTCTGTGCAATCCTGCCTAGGCTGAAAAGAGCAGATAAACTCAGCTCTGCAGCCGTAGCATCTCCTAATCAACCTTAAGTCATGTGAAAGTTGATTTAGAAGCAAAGTGCATGTAAATAAGCCAGAGTAGATAGAAACCGGGCACTTTTGGCCCCTACTACTTGTTGAAGTACACTTGCTCAGTGTGCTCTCTGACATATGTATGTTGTTGGTAATCTCCAAGATTGCAATATAAAAAGCAGTGTAATGCAGGTAATGAGATACAGAAGAAGGACGTTTTCATGTCCAGAAAATAAATTTAAATCTTCTTAGGTTTTATTTCCCTTTGGTTGGTCACCACTCTTGCTGAAGAGTTTGTATTCAACTTGTAGCACATAGGTGTACTATGTGATAGCCTCTCAATCTCAGTTTCCAAGTGCTTCTGGCTTGGGAAAAATGTGTTGCCTTCCTAAGCATTTTGGAACAAATCCTGACCTCTTCCCCATGTCCCAAGCTCAGGTAGCACTCTCTGTAAGGGGAATGGGAAATCGTCAGAAGTGCTGAGAAACAAGTTCAACACAGGCCTGTCAAATGCCGCAGCTATTATGGGTTACGGCTTTCAACTTGATTTTAAAAGTTTAAATTCTCAGGTCAAAATTTTAATTGAACGCTTGACCACTCGTGCCACTCTCTCTTGGTAGTTTATTTGCCTTTTGAGAACAGGAGAAAACAGAAAAGTTTCCCTTCAATGACATTCTGCCTACCCAAATATAAAATAACAGGACTTAATAACTTCTTGTCTTAAACTCTGATGCATTGTTGCAGTTAAACTACTATCATGTGTCATGCTTGAACCAATTCTGCATCAGTGATGGATGGAGCATTGCATTTTTATGTACTGTATCTCAAACCAGGACACAGCCACAGATTGTAAATTCTGCGCAATCCTTTGGGGGCAAAAAGCAGTAGGTAACGATAGGTATGAATCTTTTTATGTAATATCTAGCCGCAGTTATTACTGGTTTAGATATTCATCTCACATCAGCGTGCAGATGTTTAGGAGATAGGCTTAAATAAAACAAAATTAGAAAGAAGTCTGCCTGTTTAAAGAGGGTGCCTCACAATGCTTTTTGCATCAAGGTAGGTAGATGGTTTTTTAAAATTCTGTATTAAATCCTATTTCCTACCGTGGCTGATGCGTTTTGGTTTCATGCTGCTCATTGTAATTCTATTCCTAAATAAAACTGAAAACCCCTCCCGATGGATTGAGAAAGATAATTAAATTCTCATCCAGAAGTCATCTGAAGAGTGGTATTTAAAAGAACAAGTTACCAAAAATAGGGTGTCCGAGGAGTATTGTGATATGCTTACAGTTGATGTATTTCCTGCGTAAAGCATCAGTTCACTGCTAGTCTTCCTTGGCAGACAAAAAGCTGTCATATTAGAAATAAATGGTCACTTCAGCATTCCTCTTCGGAGATGCCAGTTCCTCAGCATGTATACGTACGTATTTGGGTGTTCACATTCAGTGCCGGTAAAATCATATTATCTTCTAAGCATTTCTGCACCTTGTCAAACCACTGTTAATTTCTGGTTTAACCTTGTTACAAACAAGAGAAAGAACAACACTCTCAGCCATGGAAGAACTGCGCAGCCAGTATTAAAACGTGATCGGGCTGGGGGCAGAGGGAAAGGAGCTTCCCTGCAGCTCCCGTCCTGCTGCCCAAAGACGCGTGTAAAAGTGAAATGCAAGCATCAGAGGAAAGCCGAGTGGAGCCCAGAAGCAGGCACTGAACCTCCCAGTGATCTGGTGCCCGCTGCTGTACTCGCAGCGCTCCGGGGAGCATCCTCCCTGGCATCCCTGGCAAACCTGAGGCAGTTCCTGGGGGCAAGGGCTTCTCTTTTAAAAAGGTGCATTTAAGACATTTTTTTTTCTTTTTTTTTTTGTCTCCAAGCCTCCATATAATGCCAAAAAGCAGTCATGCGTGGTGTTGCGTATCTTAAAAACATCCTCGTGGTGCCACAAGAGGTCTTTGTGCTTTCGAAAACACAAAGCACAACCTGGGAAGCTGAGAGCGGCAGAGGTGTGGGAGAAGGAGAGTTTCCACCTACAGAAGGAGAGTCTGTGCAGAGAGTAAATGAACTGCACAAAATCTCAGGGGAAGCCAAGAGAGCAGCAAAGGTTGAACTCGTGTCTGGAGGAAGGTGGTGACTACAAAACTGTGTCCATCTTCAGGCGTGCTCCCTGCACTGAATGCGCCCTCTTGCTTGCAGCTCAAATCCATTTTAAGTCGGTCTGTCTTCGCTCCAGCTTTATGAGAGCTAAATAAGTAATAATATTAGTAACAGTTTTAAAATTTTGAGCTGAATGAAGCACTTTGTTTCTCACAAGATTTCTCAGTTCCAGTTAATCATCAGGCAAAACAGGACTGTGGAAATAGAGACAAAATTCAAGCACGTATTTGAATCTTGGGTGTCCTCCAGTGATGGTCAGCCTCTCTTTTCCAGTTCCTCTCGTCACACGACTTGAAACAGGGCTAGCAGGAGGGAAGACCAGCTCACCTGGGGACGTGGTACACCATGGTTTTTAGGGCACATCCCCTACATGGGGAGGTCTGCTCCATCCTACCCCTGCACAGGTGACAGGGAACTGAGCCTGCTCTTCTCATCTGCTTTACTGCTTTCGTTTTAGAGATACGCAGCAAGTGGGTAGTGACTCTTTCTTCTCCATTGTTTGGCTGTAATTTCCGTAGCAATTCTTATTTCAAGCCTTTTGCTGAATTTGAACAGAAAGAAGCAGGTAGTTTCTAATTCTTGCTTCATCCATCTTTTTTTTTTTTTGAGGCAAATACATTATTTGCAGAATTTTATCACAATTTTTTTTGCCCAAGTCTTGTTTTTTATTTAGTCTTGCAGTCCAGCTGTAACTAGAGAAACAGGTATCTCGCATCCCAGGTGGAAAGCAGGAGAGGGGAGAAGTTCCACATCCCCAAATCGTGTTAGCCAAGGAAGGGAGAGGACTCAGATGCACCTTGTGGGCTTGACCCTGCCTGTCCCCTGGCTCGGGACTCCGCATACCGTGGCTGGTTTTACACACGCTCTCAGTCCTGCTCTGGAGCTGCCTACTCCAGGGTAGGAGCTGGGGTGAGCTGGGAGAAATGTCCTCTCCACCTGTCCCAGCAGCAATTGCCAGAGCTGGTGGGCAAGCGAAGGGGGGTTCACTGCAGGGTGAGCTCCCCACTGCCAGGCTGCAGAGGTGCTTGATGGTGCCTTCAGCTCACCCAGGGCCATGTGGGGAGATCACCAAAGGAAAGACTACCGAAAGAAAGACTACCAGAGGAAAGGAGCATCTTACTGCTGGTTGTGTGATCTGAAACGTGGCAGACTTTAAAGTGCAAATGTGACTGATGAATCCAATCGCAACAATTGTTTAGGGCAAATCACTTCATTTAACGCTCCTAGTTTCCGCTATGTCTCAGCAATCTGTAAATAAATTTTGATGAGATTTTCATTAGAGCTCCAAAGGGGCAAAGTTGCATTTATTTGATAATAGTTCAAAGGAAGACAGGGAACTTTCTGAAATCCACTTAGATGATCACTCTTTAACTTATTTATATAAGCATGTTTCCCTGTTATTAGGGAACTGGGGATAATTTTGTCTATTTATATATGTTTCTGGCTTCAACATCACTATAAGAAGCATGAAACCATTTCGTCACTTATACTCAGTCCACTAAAGTGATATTTGAAGATAATAAAATCCACTTGTTTAATTCTTGTCTAACACAGTTTAAGAAATGTTGCAGTTTTCTTTCTTCTGCCTGAAAACTCTTATTTTGCTATTATTATTATTACTTCTTTTTTTTTATGGCAGAGATAAGAATCTAAAATGTCTGACTGCTTTCTCTTTAGAGCTAGAGGTAACGAAGGGATGAAATCAAGCAGAACTGCCTTTCAGAGGCAGTGCTTTCTTACACCAGGTCTGTGTTGTCTGCTTTTTATGCCCAAGCCCCAGATTTTGTGTGTCTGGCAAGTTGGCCATCCAGCAAACAGCCAGAGATGCTGCATGGGGTATCTAAAATCTGAATTAATACCAAGACAGTTACTGGCTGGGCAAGTGCCCAATGCTGTTTTATTAGCATTCAGGAGGTCTGCCAAGATTTTAAGAGGAAAAAGCAATGAGAGGGGGATGCTGGAGAGGATGAGGCTGCAGTAGAGCTGGAGAGCTTTTGGCTCTTAGATTTGGATGTTGACCCCATGTGAGCTGAAGCTGAGGGCATGGGGTAGACCCCCAGAGTGGGGGTAGCCCATAACATGTACTCAGCTGCTACTTTTACACCTGCCAGGAGGAGGCCTGCTATGGGACCTGCAACCAAGGGGAGCAGCTCATGGGCCCCCATGCCCCTTCTTGTCATGCGTGGTGTCCCTGCCCACCTGAAGCGTTCTCAGACCCTCTACTTGGATAGGAGAGATGGAGGAGGCTGTGCACAGCTTTGTATGGGGACTACGAGATCTGTGCCTTCAATGCAAAACCTGCCAGGGTCCTGCAGCACCTGGTATTGTGGCAACAAGTCACTTGACCAAGAAACAGTTGAACTGGGGGATGCCAGTGTGGGGCTCTTCTGTCATTCATCAGAAATTAATTTTAAATTTCTGTTTGGCCTTGTTGGATGGTAATGCAGTGCTACATGGCATAGCAGAAAGACCAGGAGAAATGGTTTTAAGTGACAGTAGCTGATGGTCATCAAAGGAATGGCTGTGGCCAAGAGCATCAGCAGCTGTGCCAGCACAGTGTGCCGACTTCTCTCGGGCATAGCAAAACTGTCAGGATACCGGGTCGTTCATGGAGCCTGGCAACGCAGCAGTCTCCTCTTTCCGTTAGGTTTTGGCTGACGGATTTGGGGTGGAAAGCGGGTTTTTGGAGGAGAGAGACCGGCTGGCCAATTTCAGGGACCGGGAGCCTCACCTGCACGTGCTTGGATTCAGGCTGTGTCACCGTCTGGGAAAATCGACTTCAAGGGACTGAAATTAAGAAGGACCAAAGATGAGATATTTTCTCCATGAAAAAACACAAAGTTGTGCTCTAGCATTGTACCAAATGCTGCTCGGACACCTGCCTGGAGGCAGCTCTGCTCTTGAAAGGCGGGGGGACGTGAAAACCTGCAAGCAAAGTCCGTAGTGGTCCAGAGATACACGCCAGAGCAGACACTTGCACAGTGCCATGAGCAGTCATCAAAACCTCTTAAAAAGAAGGGCAGTCTTGGCTTTATGTGTAATTTCATCTCCTTGGATATATTCCTACTGATTTTTCAAGGCCTGCTTTTTAAAACCTGTGGTTTTATAGCTTTGGGAAGGGTAATATTTTAAATCGAATTAGTGTGACAAGGCGGGGCTATGAAACCTGTTCATATGATTCAGCGTAATGTACAGAATTGGGCCTTTACCCGTCTTTTCCCTTGGTGCTAAACTGGTGCTCTTTCAAAAGGCTCCCTTACTTACCTCAATTTACACGTCTTTCTAGCTTGCGTGCGATATTTGGCTGCCTCAGATCTTAATTGCCTTTCTCTGAGTTCGTGAAACAGCGTGTTTGTCGTCACAGGTCAGCAGTTGCTATTATTACTCTTGCTGATGATAAATGAAAAGTTGTGCTTTCTTTCGATTAAAAAGGGGTTGTCGTCTCTTAAAAGTAGTTTGTGCTGCACCAGACGACAAGCGGCTGTTATGTGTTTTATTTTTTGGAGGTACAGGCAGCCTTGGCTGAATAATGAGTAGGGTTACACTAAAATTCATCAATGTTCATCATCTGCCTATGCCAAAGGTGACATATTGAAAGGCTTATGAGTAGCATACCTAATTACAGCTTTATCTGAAATGGCTGTGGTAGCACAACACGCATAGGGACATGCATCTTAAAGGGAAAAAAATTTAAAAGTAGGGGTGGCATGAGGGTATGGGTCATTGATGGGCAATTTGAAACTGGGTCGTTTGGTAGCTGTGAGGTTTAAAACACCCCGATTCGGTGGGCTCTCGGAGACAGATCTTTCCAGATCGGGAAACTACTATCTACCTAGTAGTTTTCTTGCATTGCCCGTAATCCTGGCTTTCCTCACTCGTACATATTCTTGAGAAGTGGCTGACTTGGTCCTTGAACACCCTGACAGCTGCAGCTTTATTGTGAACTACTGCTAAATGCAACAATCGTGTCATTAGATTTTAAGAACGGTGTCTGCTTCTTGGCCATTTCCTTATATACATCACTCACACCGTAGAGATACATTGAATATTACATTGTAAGGATAAAAAGAGTGCCCATAGAGAACCAACTGCCTTTATTAACAACATTGTCAACTGATCCTACCGTGGGTAATCTAATCTCAGTCTTCCCGTGGGTGCTTATATTAAGAAAATAGAAAGTGAATTTGGGTAACCAGCTGCCTGCTAGTTTAATATGCCTGGAAGAACACGAATAACTGTAAACACAGTATAAGTGTGGTAACGTCTGTAGGCTGGCTTTTCCAGTCACACACCTGCAGAGTTGGAGCTACCTACAGAGAGAGTCCCGAAGCAATGGCAAAACATTTCCAGCACTGCGGTTCCCCAGCATGAATAGACTGTACAGCAATGGATTCAGCCCCTTCGGGTACCGCAGAAGGCTGAACAGTTATTTACACACACAGAGATTGTGGAAATGTCAGAATTCTATTTTTGGTGTGGACTTTAACTGAGTAGTCCCAGTCTGTATGAAAATGCATGTGGAAACCATCCTTTAATCAGAAACAGAAATAATTACCTGCAGGCACCCCTGAATTTCTTAGAATTACTTGCAGCCAGATTCTAATTTACAGGGACTTTTCACTGAAGCTGAATTAAAACTTTTAAACTTTTAGGACTGCATTACTATAAACGAACTAGTTATGTCTGAATGTGTCGATCTAGATAAAAAATGAGATTGGGAACGTTGCCTCACTATACAGGACAACCGCCATATCCCACCTTTCAGAGTTTCTTACATACGTATAAATAACTTCATTGAGGATCAGCCTGGCAAGAAGCATTTGGGGTGAGGGGTGCATGGGATCCCACACAGGTATTTTGTGCTCTTTGTGTTGGTTCGCTGTTGACTGACTCATTTCTGAACCATTGTCGATTTGCACTCGGGGCCTCCTTTTCCCCCATTTTCTTTATGTAAGCCCATTATCGTCTTCTTTCCTCTTTGAATATTTGGTGTCATTGATTCCCAGCTTCTTCCTGACATCTCGTTATGTATTTATGGTAGTTATCCCATATTATCTGTCAGATGCTCTTTTCCTAGGGTAAAGACTGCTATTTTTCAGAAGTTTTCCTACCAGGGTGAATGGCTGCGTCTTTCTCTCGGGTTTCTGCTTCTGATTTTGCTTCCGATCTTTTGTTACCTGTTTGCAGGTAATAATCTACTGCATGCGAGTGGGAAGCTGGCTGCAGATTATGCTATTGACTCATATGGGGGATAGCCATCAGACCTTGGGCTCTAATCTCGTTGGTACCCAATGAGACAGACTGTTTAGTATTCAGAGCTGATTTTAGGGATAAGCAATTGAAGAAAGCAAGGTTGGTACACAAATGGGGATGATCCCTGCCTTGGCAGTCACAAGTTGAAGTCTGGGCTCTTTCAGTACCCAAGTGGAAAGCAAACCCAGAGGATCATGTCAGAGGGCTAATGATCACCAGTCGGTGACACCCTTTTCTTTCTAGCAATGTCTATCAGTGTATTCTTCTGGGAAAAAAAAATAATCGGAAGGTCGTCTTCTCTCTGTAGTTAGTAAATCTCTTATCTTTGAGCAAAAGCTCAGGTGTTAGTTGCAGCACTCTTGTCGAAGTCTGGTAAAGGTAAAGATTTTGTCTGGAAACCTTGGGTTCTCAGTTAACTGCTGTGCCTTTTGTTCACCCTGAAGCAGTTGAGAGCTTCTGTGCTATTCTGCATGTAGTTGTGTTATAGGTTCTGGATGGGTGAGGTTCTTGCAATGAAGGCAGAACAACTGCAGCAGCTGGGACCCTGTGAGGCCTCGCTGTGAAAGCACTTCTCCCTTTTTTTAAATTTTTTTTTTTTTTTTTCACTCCACAGTTGAACTTGTGGATGGAAGAGCAGCATGCTTGTTCTGATTTTGGAAATAGATTTTCCACTCTAAATCTGAGCAAACCCGATTTTTAAGAACAAGAACTTAGTTTTATTACTATGAAATATTTACTCTAGTTATGGAAAAGTGATCGTGATGAGAAATGGCAAAGAATGTTCACTCCGCTGCAGGTTTTCATTTAATATTTATGGTAAAAGTCCATTTTTTGAACTGATATGTTTAAAACGTTTAGGCTTGTTTTTCTCTAACATTATGATTTCCCAGTGATGTGAATATAGTTATGGAATATTACAGAGAGATGATTTTATTTGTATGTATAAAACACCTCTGAATGTCTCGTGGTGCTGCTTCAGGGGACTGTGAGGAAGACCAGGCTCTTCAGGCTGAATAACTTTCCTCAGTGTAATTTTTGCAGATTCTTTAGGACATTCCTGATTGTATGCTTTGAGTAAGAGATTACCATTTTATTAATTTCACTTCTGTTGTAACCTTCAGACCTTTGTCTCAGGTCCCACGTGCAGTTTTTCTTAGCCTGTCCTACATTTGTGGATTTCATTATTGGGGTTCCCAAGAGAAACTATTGTCTTCTAGAGATTCATTTAATCCGCTTTTGTTAGGTAGCCTGTATTTTCTTTTTTTTTTTTCTTTTCTTCTACTCCTTCCTACTCTGTGTATCTAAATTATTGTACTTCCCATTCTGTCCTCTCAAGTGAGCAGACTAGAAATCAAAATTAAAAATGAGCATGGTACAGCCTACTCAAAGAGTGAACTCCTGGCATTTTAGAGAAGTTGAACATTTTGACCTAATATTCTTCAGCGGATGCAAGCTGGAAAAAAAGAGGACTTTGATTAGCTGCAAGGAAAAAATCTTTTCCCTAACATGAAAAACTTTTGACTGGAACGGGGTTGGGCTGGAGACCCCTGGGGGGCTCTTCCCACTCATGCTGGGTCTGTGACTCTCTGGGGGAAAAAAATCATCCTGAGCCAAGCTGCAACGGAAACCACCGACAGTAATGCATGCCCTGGAGGGTCAGTGATACCCTGTCTAAGATAGGAGGTAGACGGTCTGCGTGCCGGTACAGCACGTGTAATTTACCAACATTGCAGTTATCTTGCATAGCTCTGTGGTGGCTTTGTTCCTTCTGAGTGAAGGAGCCTCCCACACTCTTGCAAAACCCTTTGTACCATGTCACTGCGCTCCAACTACTGCTTTTTCTTGGGTTTTGAGTCTATTCGTTGATTGCCAAAAGTAATCCTCTTGGCCAAGAAAGATTCATGTTGGGAAAGGCAATTGCCCGCCCAGTGACAAAAGCCATATATTCGGGGTTGCTACCAGCTCTCCAACGAGGGTCATGTGTGCTTGTTTAGCCAGCTGTGATCTGCTCTGCAGCAAGAAAGACCCAATTTTCCCTGTGTTGGATCCACCTAGAGCTACTTCCTCCCTCCTTCCTTTTTCTCCGCTTCTTAAAACCAGGGAATTTATTGATTGTCTGCAGACACCTAAGATTGTTCTCAACTGCAGCAGCGGTTCTCTACTGCGTGTTTCCTTCTGGCTTTAAAGATGTTTTCCAGCCCTCCCCTGCTGGAAGACAAGATATGGTTTCCTTGCCTTTACCCTCAGGAAACTCCTTCTGCATGCGAACATTAGCACCGCTTTGCGAAGACAACACACGGCCAGACAGCTTCCCGTCACACTTGAGCTCACAGTAGCTGGGAGATGATCATAATTTGGGGTTACCTTACATCAGGTGAGGCTATTTTGGTGTCAGGTTGTTCTTTTTTAGCAAGCTCCCTGCTTGTTCCCCACCTACGTTTCCTCCCAGCAGCTGCAGTGCTGGGAGTGCGATGCTGCAGAGGCTCCCACACCTCAAACTTTCTGCTGGTGGGAGGAGGTGAGTAAAGGCAGCATGGAGAATGAAGAGCCTGGGTGGCACTATCAGCATGAAGATATCAAACAGCTTGTATTTCACCAGCTCCTCACCCCAACCCCTTTCCCCACTACCAGTAAAAGACTGCAGATCTAATCACCCAAGCAAAAATTGCTTCGTCTCTGGCTGTGAAAGTGCCATGCACCAGGCATATGTCCCATCTGCTTCTTCTTTCAGGTTTTTTTTTTTTCTTTATTCTTTGGAAGCACAGACGCGGTTTTGAGGCACTGCCACTCCACAGAGCAGAGGGCTCTCGCAGTCCGCGGCAGCTCCAGTGGCACCGATGCCGTGCAGCTGGCGTCAGCGCGCCATGAGCGCCTCTAAGACACAAGAAGTACAGGCACGTTTCTGTAGCAGCGGTCAACAATTTCCCTTCAGAATTATTGCAAAATGAGCAAATTCTTTTTTTTACCTCTAGATTTTTCATCAAAACAGGAGCTCCCATGTGCCCCCTTCTTTCTCTTTCTGTCATTAAATCCGAAATAAAAGGAATACGAGTAGGTTATTTTCTTTTTTTTTTTCCTTTACTTTTCTCTTTCATGTTTTTTTTTTTCTTTGACCTTTTGAAGCTTTCTTAACTTTGGAGCTGGCAAAAGGAATTATGGGACAGTCTAGCTCTGTGCTTTGACTGAGGTCCTGACCTGAGAGGAAGGGTTGAAAATCAGCAGAAAGAATGAAAGACAGGAGGAAAAAAATTATTATTTAAATAAAGACCTTTCTGGATATCATTGCTGTATTTTCTCGCATAGAGAACACTGAAATCTTTGCTCTGCTAGCTAGATCTGCAGAGAAAACCTCATCTGCATTTCCTTAGCAAAGATGCAGATGTAATAAATATTAACTGAATATTGACTTCACTTTGGAGTTGTTGAGATTTAGTGTGATAATGGGATGCATGATAATGCCCAAATGAAGTCCCCGAAGCCTTCAGTGGGCATCAAGGACTGCACTGATTATGCGTGAATCTTATTTTCCTTATTTATTTGGCCAGAGGAAAGAAATGCAGCCCAGGCTCCCAGGAATAGGCAGGCAGCCTCCCACTTTCTTTCCGAGAGGGGAAAGGATCCCCTTGGTTGTGCTGGAAGAAAGCCCTTCTTCCAAAGCAGGGACCTGTTCCTCATCCCCACTAGGTGCTGGTTGCAGCCATGGGAAGCTTTCTCAGTGGGGCTGGATTTGGGGTCGCTATGGCCCAAGGACTTTTTACATCTTATTTCCCCATCACTCATCTCTGGGAAGCTTTATCCTCCTGCTTCCTTTCAGCTGAGGGCATCAGCTGCTATCACTTGTTTGCCAAATTTTCAAGCAAATTATTTCCTGCTTTCTCCTAGGCTGCTCTTTGCACTGGAAAAGAGAGGGGAGAAGGAAAAAACAAAAACCCTGGTAATGACGGTAAAGCTGCATTTTTAAAAACGCTTCCAGCAGGCTCTCCCTCTGCCCTTTGCACAAACTGCACTGGATAACCCTGGGCTGGCTGGGGACGGGGCTGGTGTGCATCACGCGGGGCAGCACTGCCGCCCCATCCCCACGTTGGTCCCCCAGGCTGCCCGGTGGACATCTCCCGTCTCAAACATATGCTATTATGAGCTCCTTGGGGCAGGGATGCTCAGCACAGGGAGGCTGTTGCTCGTCACAAGAGCCCGTAGCTCTTGCAGCAGCACAGGCATTAATTAAAAATAACAGGCAGTAACCTTCGCCTCTATGGGGAGGTTTAGAATCGCTGGACATGGTGAGGTAAAGATCCCTCAGCACTGGTTTTCTCAGTGTTCCTGGTGTGCCAAGCATCGTTTGTACCCGCAGGAGCTATTTTTACTCCTCCTACCATGGCATTTCATTACCTTTTTGTCTGTCCTGAACCTTTTCGTGAGTTTCCTGCTTTGAAACTCCAGCACAAACGTGATTGCCCTACGCTTGAGATTTAAGGGGGAGCCACTACCAGCTTCCCTAGAGCTGGTGATGGGGAAGCTCAGCTGTGGGCAGTGCTGCAGATGCTGCAGCTCTGAAAGGTAAAGCGGGACAAAGAGAGGGAAGGCGCAAGTGGAGGAGGAGGACGGAAGGCAAAACAGATATGTGATAACAGACAATTAAAATAGGTCTGTTGTAAAATAATTTCCAATTTATTTATTTTTTTTAAAAAGAGGAGGTTTCCATATATTTCTGTTGGACAATTTAACTGAGAATTTTGTATAAGGTTGTCTGCATTTATAGCAATTAATTCAAAAAGAAACTTAATTTATATGTGTTAGCATGACCTGGAACTCCCTATAAAGCACCAGTACATATGAATATATTTATATTCCTACCTCCAGTGAAACAGCCATGGGCAAGTCTGATAATTACTAACCTCTGCTTACAAAACAAAACTGCATTTCATCTACAGCCAAATACTCAGTTCTTCTGAATGCAAAATAGAGTATTTTTCCATACCAGAATCTGACTTCTGCACAAAAGCATGTGTTGTTAAGTCTTACCCAACTGCTTATGTAAGTATAGCTCTCAATATAAGTTAGTGTTAGCAATAGCAGAGTAATCTCAATATATGTTAGTGTTAGTAGTAACAGAGCAATGTAATTTTGAGTACATTTTAACCCTGCTTTGAAGTAGTATATTTGGCATGGCAAGTGTTTTCCTAAGTAATGAGCCAAGTAAATTGCTATTCAGAGGAAGGAAGAGGTTGTAAAAGATGAGTTCTCTGAAATATCATAAAGGTGTTTTAAATTGATAGCAATAAACAACAGAGGGATATACCGTCGCTTGACTCGCTGCATTTTGAGAGCAGTCACAAAGTGAGAGCTATACTGCAATCATCAGTAAGTGTTTTATCCAGAGGTTGAAAGAGGAGAGAAACACAAATTATGTAGTCATGAAATCTAAAGACTGAATGTTTTCGGTGACCTCGAAATCTTTTGGATGAGAAATGAGATATTAGTTGAGTTGCGGACTTGAGGGTGCTGTCATCGTTGAGTTTTCCAGGCCTGAGATAACTGGACGTGCCATGAGCTAGCACATATACATCTATTAGTCCATTTGTATATCCCCTGATTAAAGTCTTTGCTAGCATGTCACCTGTTGAGCTCACACCCAGTGAGGTTCTACACCAAGCTTTGGTCATCCCAAAATTTCAGCAGAAGCATAGAATCATAGAATGGTTTGGGTTGGAAGGGACCTTAAAGATCATCTAGTTCCAACCCCCCTGCCATGGGCAGGGACACCTCCCACTAGACCAGGTTGCTCAAAGCCCATCCAACCCGGCCTTGAACGCTTCCAGGGATGGGGCATCCACAGCTTCCCTGGGTAACCTGTTCCAGTGTCTCACCACCCTCACAGTAGCCTCACACCTTTCCTTGTGAAGTGAAAAGGTGCAGGACAGAGAGCTCCCAAGTTGGGTAACAAGATGACACAGACATCTCTTTCTGCTGCTGGAGCAGACTGATCCCCAGGAGGGTCTCCTCAGCTGGGTCAGTTGGATGTTGATGTTCCCATCCAACCTCTCTTCTGCCTGTACAGCCTTCCCACCCACCTTATATTCCAGTTATTCAGCTGATACCACACCAGTTTGGTTATAAGGAAACTGTACGAGACAATGCCAAAGGCCTTGCTAAGTTCAAAATACACAATATCCAGTTGCCTAATCACAGGTTATGGAAGTCAAACCCCCGTGAAAAGATCATTTGAGCTTGGTGCCATGCTGACACAGACACGGTCTCCAGTTTGGCACTGGTTTGGCTGGTATTTCTGGCTGGCACAGAGCTTGGGCAGAGCTCAGGCTCATGCTTTTCTGTGCAGTTACTCATGGAGATCTCTTCTTTCCAACATCAGTCCAAACAGACCGTCCATAAACAAAGCAGACCAGATAGGCAGCGTGTCGCTCAACACTGTCAAGATGCAAAACTCTGAACAAGCCTCAGGGAAAGGGCTGAATAATGTTCATCAGCAGAGTTTAAACACGGATAACAGCTTTTATTATTTCTTGTAGACCCAGGAAGGCTCTCAGTGATTTCTCTAAAGTCTCAATGTTGCTCTTGACCATTTTTAGCTCAGCTGAACTTTAAAGCATACTGAAAGCTCAGGTGTAATTCCTTTGGAGTGCAGACAGAACAAACTCTAAATAACAATGGTAAAATATTCTGTTCACCATAGGTTGGTTCAAATACAGACCAGAAGTCTTTAAAGAGTATTCAACCATTAACAGGAATTTGCTGAACAGGGTGGAAGTATGTTGCTGCTTTTATGTTCAAGATTTTGTCTTAAGCAATTGCCACCTGATTGGTACTCTGACTGGGAGATGCAAGAAAGGCAGTGCCCAAACAAGCAGACATACGATCCTACTAAGAAATAAATCATCCTGCTCGTGGAAAAAAGTATACTGATTGGGAATATTTCATGTCTGAAAGCTACATATTCACTAGGAGATAAGGAGCAAAGTACTGGACCACAGGTGATCAGTGGAGCTGTGGCTGAAGATCTCCCCATCCATTTATGAACTGATTTCATGGTGACTGGGAGGAAATGTATTTATGACATGCCTATTTTGTGAAACAGCTTTTTACTGCTTCCTCTGCGAAAGCTGAGCTGTCACTTAGTAATGGTTTCTAATCTCCAGGGCTCTGAACCCAGTATTTTCTGTCATGGGGGCTTTTTTTGGCTCATGGACTGTTTTAGAAATTGTTTGTGTCTCCGAGGATCTTGGTTGGAGACAGAACATGCATCAAGATTGGGATTCTTAGTACGCTGGTCAGGTTGGGTGTTTTTGTATCTTCCCTCTTGAGGGGCACTTGTGAGAGTGTGATTTTCAGAAGAAAGCGGGTTCTAAGCCCATTCTGAAAATCAGCCTCTTTAAAACTGCTCTGAGTTGGGTGCCCAAAGCCATAAGCCAGCCTGGAAAATGCTTGACCAGCAGTTTTTTTCTGGGATCTTCCTTGAATTATTTAAGGGCAAAAAAGAGAGATTCCCCCTTAGCCACATTTGGTTTTTAAAAGAATCTAAACTGAATCTCATGTAAAGATTTAGAGATAAGGTTCTGACTTGACCCTATGCCAAATTGTTGGGGCCATGGAGGAGAGGGAAAGATGTGCTTCCTGTTTCACCAGCATAGCCTGGCTTCTGAAAATCCCAGGGGAAGAGGGGGTGTTGGGCATCTGAGAGGAGAGCAGGCATGGTACAACTGGTGTGCCCTCCTCTGCCCTGCGAGGGGTGGGAGGGGAACAGGGAGCGAGGAGTGAGGAGCTGAGCTCTAGAGAAGCCAACGCATTTGCCATCCTTGCCATGGCTACCAAACAGCTTCAGATTTTGAGCTATGGTGCCCACCCATGTCTACAGCAAGAGCATCAAAGGAAACCTGAAGAAGTTCCTTGTGTAGGCAGGGAAAGGGAGGCAAGGCCATGTGCTGGGGAGCAGGAAGGAAGAACATCAGGAGAGAAGTGATTGCCTTGCTAAAGAAGAATGATTCCAGTGCTGCATCGCACCTCGAGAGAGGTTTAATAAGTGGCTCTCCAAGGAAGTATGAAAATGTATCTGCAAAGTTTGAAGAAATGAAAATAAATAAGGAAAGCCCTAAACTTTTAGCCACCCACACCAAGGCAGGGATGGTTTAATAGCAACCTATAAATTTTGAAGAAATGTAGTATGCAGCTGTTAGTTCCTTTGCGTAGCTAGTCTGCCACCACTAACCGAAAGGTATTTTGGCCCCAGATCGTGGTTCTGTGTGATACTGATATCTGAAGAAGGTCATTACATAAAAATGTAAAATAGATGCATGTGCACTGGGAATGAAGGTGACGGTCAACCAATTTGCTTCTGTTCTCTTCATTGCAGATACGCACACACATGTATACAAATACACACACAAACAAGTAGGAAAAGTCTAAGAACCATGTTGCTTTGATGATCTTTTTGATAGACACTTCAAAAAAAATAAAAAATCACAGTATCACAAATATCACCAAAGGAAACAGCTGTTCTCTGGGAAAAGAAAGAAATATAGAGAATGGAAAGAAGGGGGTAGAGATGCCCCAGCCATGCCGCTGCCACACTCTTGATGTGCAGTTTGGGCTCTCCATCCTGGGACAGAGCCACAGGATCAAAGCGAGTGCTTCCACATCTCCCTTCACAAGCCCAGGGACAGCCCAGCACTGGGATAAGGATCACTGTTTTCCCTTTGTAACTGTTTCTCCCGCCAGAGAGGGCTGATTTACATTTGCATGCTCTCATGTGGACTCAGTTTAGCTTTTAACCTCAGCTTTTTGTCACCCGCGCGTGTCCCTTCTCCACTCCTGGTGTCCTCCCTGCTCTGCTCCAGTTTCCGGCTCCAGGTGCTCACGCAGGCAGTGGAGTAGGACCCTGGAGATCCTGGTGCTCCACATCGTATGGGGAGCTGAATGCCACTCCAGTTTCCCAGCAGATCCCACAGCATGCCCAGGGAGAAGCAGTTTGCTGGGCACAACCTGGGTGCTGGGTCCCCAGCAGACTGTGAGCATGTGGGTGGGCAGCGGGAGGCAGAGACACAACCTGGAGGAGAGCAGGGCTGCAGCTAACGGGCATCGTAGCGTGCCATCGCTCAGTGCCAGTGCTCCCGGTTTTCAGAGGAAGCCCATTATAGTTTTGGGGTTAAGTGCGGGAAAATCTCTTTGATGAGTCCTCGTGCGGGACCTCAAACATTTGGTAAAGCTGAAAAAGCCGGTGTGTACACGAGAGCAAAAGACGTCAGATACACTGCTGTTCCTATGGCTGTAACAAGAAATGCCCCCGTGGTTCAGGGTAGATTTTAATATGAAATATTATGAGCAAGCCAAGTGGATGACTGTGGTTCATAGACAGAGCTATGACATTACACAACTGAATATGTCACATATGGTTACAACACGCAAAACACACAAAAGAACTATCTGTGTAAGGAAAAGTGTTTTGTTTAGCATGTAAGGTTACTGGTAATGCGTGAGTACTGTTGATGTATTTTTAATCAGAGCGGTTGCGTGCTGGAGACTGTATTTCAGATCTGAAAGCTGGGGTTGATTTGCTATTCTGCAAAAAAACTACAAGATTATTAACACAGTTATTTTGTAAGCAAGAGTTTGGGATCTGTGTGCTATAGAAAAGCAAGTTTCGGTGGCAGTTTCATTGTCTTCCCCTTCGCACATTTAGGTAAGGAGTGGTGGAAGGCAAAAAGGTGCTTTTAAATGATACGGCAGATGTTTTGTCTGGAGGAGAGCTGAGTTTGCCTGAGTCCTGGTGATTTCCCACGGCTCCTAAGAAGTGAGATGACTCTCCAGAGCTGTACCTTCTGCTGTGCCTTTCATCTGCCTTCTGCGCCTTGGGGTGAGAGCAGGACATGGAGGAGAGTCCTGCAGGAAAGCTCTGGCTTCGTTGTCTTCATCAAGTCAAGACCACAGCCTACAACAGCCCAGGTGACTTTTACAGGGGCTAAGTTCAAAGCTCTGCTGCCCTCAGGTTAAGACCTTATTGCTTAAGCTTAACCTATATAAAGGGGTTCTTAATGCAGCAAGACTTGGAGGCCAGCATTCATTTTGCATGTTTAAAATCATGCATAATTCACTTGCAAGTCAGAAGTGCATAAGCCTGAGGGCTCCTTAGAGTGCTTAATGCAAGAGCTGACTCAGGCAAACAGCAGGGTTTGAGGAGATTTGTTGATAGGGTTGTGGCATTTTCCTGTAGAGTCCTAGGGGATCTAGACCATCCTTGAGAGGGCCAACGTCCATGTTGTGTTTTAGGGCTGCAGTTGTACTTTCTTATTTTGTTTCTTTGCCAAATATGAAATGAGGTATCTAGGAGCAGGGTATCATGGTATATACTTCAGCTTTCATACTAGGGCAAAGGAGTTCAGCTTTGGAGGAGACATTCAAAACCCACCTGGACGCGTTCCTGTGCAACCTGCTCTAGGTGACCCTGCTCTGGCAGGGGGGTTGGACTAGGTGATCTCCAGAGGTCCCTTCCAACCCCTACCATTCTGTGGTTCTGTGATTGAACAGAGGCAGGCAGATAAGACACAGTCCATATTTTTATCCTGATTATTCAAAACTATGAAACATTTACATAGTTTTCTATATAAGTACGGGACACCATCCTGCTTCTATACAAGGTACAAGGTTGTCTCTTGCTCTACAGTGTTACCTTTGCAAAACAAGATTAAAACAGGATCTGGCCAAAAAATACATCTATTCCTAATAACAAACCAAACCAAACCAGTAGAAATTTTAAATTAAAAATTAAATCTTGGGAGGAGCTGAGGTTATAAACGTCCAGGGGACATTCCCCCAGGCTATGCGGGTAGGAAGGGCAGCCCACCCAGCTGACTTGCAAAACCCTGGAGTAGAAGACAGAGGAGATCCTGCATAACTCATCACTATTTGCTAAATCAGCCAGTTCTCTCCAATGAGGTGAAGGATCAGGAAGGAAGAAGACTAATGATTATTTTGTGGGGGAGAGGGGTGAGAAGGGGAGAGAAGGAAAGCAAAGCTTGGACAGCAAGAGAGGGCGCTGGGAAGGTCGCTGCTAAAGGCAGCAGTGCAGCTGCATCTCTGCCCATCCTCTGCGGCAAAGCATCAGTGAACGTGGGCTAACTCCGGGACAGTGTTGGCAAATCCTGTGTGAGCCAATGTGTGTGAGAATTTGCACTTTGTAGATATTCAAAAAGGCACTAGACAAGGGCCAAGGTGTTGTAACACGCTTCAAACTCGTGGCACGTCAATACCCACCGCAGTTCAGGGCTTATTCGCTCTATTCATTGTGGTGTTGTGTATACTTAGAGAAGAGGCTGCTGTAAACAGCACCATAAAATTAAAGACAGAAAATAGCAATATTGAGTTTTTAATGGCAGTTGTGGTGTGCTGCAGCTCTAATGAATGGTTTAGTTTCGTAGTGTGATTAATTTGCTGGCACAGAGGAGGGTTTTTTTAATCTTGGAGGACGTAGAATTGGAAAGGGGGAGGGAGTGGAAAACAGGCATTTTAAGCCTAGAAATTTAATTGCAAGATAGTGCCTGAAATATAAATTGATACATAGAACTGCTTTGAGAGATAAGCATTACCAATGACGTTGGTTTCTGGCAGACAGGATCGTCAGGCTATTATGAAAAAGATACTGCTGTGGGCTTTACTTTGTAATTTACATGGACATGAATTTGTTTGACATAATTCTTTTGGCTGCTTCTCATCCTGTAACACGGCAGCAAAGCTCTGAAATCTTGCTATGGGCACATGACTTAGTGGAAGGGGTGGAAATGCCCAGACCCTCCCTGAAATACACAGTTGCAAGAATCAGGTTTGTGACGATTTTTCTCCAGTTGCCTTAAGCCAAGTATTGAATTCATGGTCCCGCACTCTGTCTGTTCTCCATCGTCTGGCATAAATCCTTGCAGGCGATGGGCAAACCTATGTCTTGCTAGAATAAGGCAAGGCAATACCCATTTTTTGCAATGTAGCTGAATTAGCTCGTAATAATTAAAATTATAAATGGCAGCACTCATCTAATTTCTTTATTGCTCTTCAGTGTTTGACTTTCCAAGCAGCTGGGTTTTTTTGTCCGGTCTTTTCTGCTCTCTCAGATGTTCAGTAATTAGCAAGAGAGAAACATAAAGCATTTTCACTTCACAGAACAAGGCGAAGTTTACAAGTACCACTAAAAGTATAAGAAAGGATTCCCACAGTGATGATGGATGAAATGTTTGTAGGAGCCATTTATCCCCTGAAGCTGACCTTTTCTCTGTTTGAAGGTTTTAAGTGATTATTTTGTTAATCATTAATTCTGAATCATGTTTAAAGTGGACAGATTCGAACTCGCAGCTGTGCTGCTCTTCTGCCTCTCTTGCGATAGTACCATCGGTCCCTGGTAAGGCTCATGCAGGGTCTTTGAAGTCACCTGCTCTTGTGTAGAGACCCCTCACGCTGCTCCATCGCTTTGTGGTAACGTCACACAGTGTGACGCCAAACCACGCAGCGGTACCACCTCTAGCACAGAAGCTGTGTAGTCATACTCACGGACCATTTTAACTCCATGGTAGGTCTGTGCAACATCGCACGAGCATAACTAAATTGCTTTCAGATTTGGTTCAGAGCCTATATGGTGCCACCTTGTACAGTGCTTTTGAGCTTGGGGGTCACCCAGGGCCTCTCTGCTGTCATCCCACCCCTGAGGCTGGTGTGCCCTTCTGGGTGGAACAGCTCTGCAATCGTGAGCGGGGCACCCTATGCAACTGAGTGTATGGCTTCTGGGGACCAAAAAAGGGATTATTTCATATGGAGGCCTAAACTGAATGCTGGTCCTTTCTAACTTTGGCAGACCGGGTGCCCTCAACTGTGGAAACTTAAAACTGCATCAGTTTTCTGTCACTATCCGGATTTAATCCGCATCTGAAAGCTTGTTTTCTGCTTTAAATGCTGGTTTTGATGGAAAATTACAACAATATCTTTAGAGCTTGCACCTACCATATAAATCCCATATTGTACGTATTTGCAATCTGTCGTAGTCAGGAGTTGTGTGGTAAAGAAAGCAGATAAAACTACAAGCCAACAGAGACAAAACAATTGGATTTCCAGCTTTGACTCATTGCATTACTGGGGACCCCACAGTCTACCTGTAATTCCTTTTCATCACAACCCCAAAACCATAGTACCACTAAAAATACGCTGCAATAAATCAGAGCAGCCCTGATGAGGGTTGCAAGAGTGTAGCAGGAGCAGAGACCAGGGGACAGAACGACTTGCTGTCTCACCAGATGGATTTCCTCAAGGAAAGGGTAGGTGGTTGACCTAGGAACTGGAGGCGTTTTTGCATCAAAGACTTTGGATTGCAACACAGGTGAATAAAGCATATTGGCTAATCCTACCATAAATAATCTTAATTCTACCCTTAGGAGGCAGCAAGAAGGAAAAGTATTTCAGTATCATCTGAGATCAAAGCAGGGAAGTGCAAGAGAGGTTCAGATGAACCACCCGAGACCGGATTTTAGCTGAGGACTGATCAGATTGATTTGATTTTACTTTCTGTCCTGCTTAATTCCAGCCATAGCATAAGATACAAGATACAGCCATCTGCAGAGGCCTGTGCCTAATATGTATATATGTATATTTAATCTCTGAAAGGTGAATAATGAAAAAATGGTAAGGATAACAATGTTCCACTGGCATATAAAAACTTGTGCAAAAAGACTTGAAAATATCTTGTAAGTAAACTATTTTGGTTGTAATCTTCTTATTGCAATCGTAGTTCTTCTTCTATGCTGCATCTCCAGCAGGTTACGTAAAATTATAGTAGGGGGCATAATTTATTGCAATATTCAGTAATCAGATAAGTGGTGTATTCACAGGAAGGAAGACATTATAGCATTCAGCCCTCTGTTCAGCTCAAAAATAGCTCAGATGTTAAAAAAAAAAGAAGACATGATTGCAGGCACTTAGCGGTGCTGGGTTCCAGAGCCTTTTTCAAGTGACATGCACTGCATTGCTAGGCAATACAAAAGCCATTTGATACTTAACAAAAGAAAACCACAATGGCTCAAACAGGCCAAATACACCCAAGTGGCCACAACACTGAGCTGGATCAATGACTCATGGGCAATTATAGCTGGCATTAATTTCAGTTGGCAAGAAACTAAATTAGGAATTTCAGTTCCCGAGAGAAAACCTTCCCAAGGTTTGTCAGCCTACCCATGAGTCAGACACCTCCTTATTGTTCCCTTAGATGAATTTTTAGCTGATGTCCTTTTTAACCGGCTTAGAGGCTCATGAAGGGGAAAGCATGCCTGTGCACTTACTGTAGCTCAGACACACGGACATTAGTGGAAGGCAGAGGGCAGGTGAAGCACGCACAGGGCAAACACTGGCCAGATCTTGCTGGGTATAGCGAGGGCAGCATGCCAAAATGATGCAGGAAAATGCTGCTGCCGCTGCTTCCCAAAGCGCCTGCCCAGCAGCACTGCATGAAAACACTGAAAGTCTGTCGCCCAAACATTTAGCCAGCCACGGGCGTAATCCTCGCCTTCCTTCAGACCCAGCTCACCTTTGGCATAGCCTCTGCTGATTCCAGACCTGAGGCTGAGCCCAGGAGCGCCTCCTGATCCCACACTAATCCCTAGCTTCAGTGAAGGCAGGATCTTTAAAATCAGTGTTATCATTAAATCTGGGATTGTAAACTGATTTTAGGTTCTAATAACAGGAGCATTTGAGATTAGGCACTGGACCAGGGGCAAAGGGGAACTAGATTTGGTGCTGGTGCCCGTGAAGGCTTTCTCCCTAAAGGTTGATTTCACCATGTCTAAAAATAACTTTGGGGTTCAGGCTGGAATCCACACCAGAAGGATGGGAGAAGAGTGATGTGTAATTGGACTCTGTGCATTAGTGGTTGTCTTTCTAGTTTTAATGTGGGAATGGCACGCTAAAAGCAGAGTTAAGTGCGGGCCCTGACTAGAAGGGGTAGATATACATGGTACAGCACTGACTGGGTTTAGAGATCACTGCTGTAGGCACCCACCAGTTTGTAGGATGGAGACAACAGGGGTCCAAAGGACTAGAGCTAATGTTAGACTTCCTCACCTCATCTTTAATCCCCAGCTGCAACCGGAAATTTGCTCTAAATCCAGAAATGTTTACTAGCACTAGATCTAAAAATAGAGATTAACTTTGCTTTGCCCTGAGTAATAAACTTCATCTGGCAGCTTTTTTGGGCTCCAGTGAAATCCTAACTCATCAGCTCCTGATTGCATTAAAAGTATTTCCCTGAATTCTGCAATCCGGCAGTATTTTCATATGACAAGCTGCATAAGTGAATGTTTTTACATTGCTTAAGCCTTTACAAATTAGTTCTTTGAAAGAAGCGGCCAGGTGTCTTAAGGCTCTTCTATGCTAGATGAATCAGTCATTGAAACACTTCCATTTCGGCTGTACTGTTGCTGCTGTAGCTTTCTTTATTCCCTGTCCCATAAATGACTTATCCGTGTCCTGAAACTGGGCATAAAATAATAATAATAATCTTATAATTGAATGTATGGGTTTAGCTTGTTCTTTGTTCAAGGAGTACCTACAAGTAACAAATGTGAGTAGAGGTGCAGGGAGGCACTAGATTTTCTGCAGACCAAAATATTCTAGAAAAGGCTTTCTGGAAACCTGTTTAGTCAAGAGTTTTGCATCTCTGATGATTGCCAAAGGCCAGGACCTAGGCATGGCCATACCAAGCCCATACTAAAGATCCAACCCATGATCTGCTGATATATAGGCAAAGAGTATACGAAAGAGAAAGTATACAGAAAATCTGCCACTTTCTGTTCTGTTGTCTGGGTCGTTTGTCATACTGGTGCCTCCATCTGACACATAATGGGCTTTGGGGGACCTGGAAAACTAGCAGTTGGGTTTTTCCTACCTGAGCTGTAACAACCACTCGCTGTGCAGCCTTCCTAAAGCCAAGAGTTGTATATTTGAAATTATTGCACTTTGGGGAAGACTGATCTGAGAACAAATTGTGCGGTACCTGTGTTCCCCTCAGTTCACGCGGAGAGCAAAACAGGCTACGCAGCCACCCTTGGCACCTCTGTCCCTCACTGAGTAATGCATAGTTAGAATTAAAGGAGACAATTATATTTAAATGGAATGGATTATTTTTTTTTAATTTTCATTTGTTAGAAGTCATTTAATTAAGTGAAACTGAACTGAACAGGCAGAAAACCAGTTTGAAAATTCCCAGAGTTTCTTGTTTTGGTATTTCAGTGAGGTTACTTGCAAAATGACACAACATCTTGGTGACAACTTCTCAATAGTCAGGGTATGGTGAAAAGTTTCATAAGAAGACAAGAAGGAAGCCACTGAATTTTCTGATAAAGGGCTATGGCTAACTTGTCTGTCAAACATTAAAAATTAATATTAAAATAGGAATTTCACTCACCAGGTTGGGCTGAGGGTGAGAACCAGCATCTTGATGAATTTCCAGCTGGACCTGTTTTCCTGTAACCTGCAACTTGTCAGTAGTGTTGGCAGAATTGTGTTAGGATGTCTTCAGGGCTCTCTTTGGGTTTCCATCCCTGATGCGCTGTTGGCATGTGAGTTAGTTCAGTGGGAGAACTAGATTCACACAAAAGCTTTCTGCCTTTTGTGCTGAGAGCTCCTTCGTGCCCATGCTCATTACTGGCAACTCCGCTGGTCTGTCCTAGTGAACGGTCAGCAAAAAATCTTGATTTGTTGGCAGACGAAGCAGACAGGCCAAAGTCTGAAACACCTGCATTCCCCTCCTCCTTTTCCTCCCACTAAGAAAAGCATCCTCATAGAGAAGTGTTGAAACACATTAGCAAACCCAACTTACAGAATAGTTTACTGCATCATTTTCCTTTGTCATCAGTGGGGAAGCTTTTGTAAGCATTGAACTGACTGGTTTTAATTCTAGACTAATAAGGAACAAAACCACAAGCAAGAATCTCACAAATGCAGTGATATTCAGAGCAAAAAAAAGGAAAAGTTCTTTCCTGTGCTGTTAAATGGCTGCAAGAGGTAGATAGATAAGCATTCCCCTAACCTCATCTAACAAGTAGCAAGGACACCTCACTCTTCAAGCTTAGTTGTTGAAACCTCTAATGATCAAATATTAAAAAGCCTGCAAGCAATCCCATCATCTTATCCCATCAATCTCTTAACCTGGATATAACAGAAGATAGAAAGTATAAGGAAAGAGCACCACAAGAAGGCTTGCAGAATAAGCATTTTCATCATTGGACAAAAGGACAGAAAAAGCTCTCTTTTAATGAGAGTGCCCACTATGCTATTATGATAATACAGAAAGGCACAAATGAGGCAACTGATGTTTAAAGCAATCTGGAAAGCCAGTAGAGCACTATCTCGTGGTGAACAGGGATATCTCAGTTACTGTGCACCTCTGGCCCTCTTAGACCAGTCAAATGCTTCCTCTCTCAAATTTGAAACTTTTACTCTTTTCAGGATTTCACTTTGTTCTCAGACTTTGATCCACAGTGGCCAAGTACTTGCTGTGTTTCTCTTTAGGGGTTTGGGGAGGTACCTACCGTTCTACTCCTTTTGGAGCTATCGCTCCAAGCAGAATGAAGATCATGGTCTTTCAGCAAAAGATGGGTTATTCAAAAGCAAAGTCCTGCAGCAGAAATCAATCTTACGGCAATAAATGGGCTACACATATGTCAGGTTTTCTGGGTCCCATGTGTTTACTCTTCTTGATTCATGTGGGAAGCTCTTTTGAGCAGTGACTGCCTCATTTGATATTTCAAATAATATGTCATTTGATGTGTAAAGTGCTTAACAAAGTGTGTCTCAGGCCTAGCTGTAGTGCCTGCTTTCCATGCTGGATCCAAGAGGGCGGTGTATTGACAATAAGAAATACAGACATTTCTGCTTACAACAGCATTGGGGAAATAGCAATCCATCAAACCCCCTCTTTAAATATTCATTCGTTTACTTTGGTTCTAGAAATATTCATAAAATTGGCCTACAGTGGCACATTCACCTGTCTTGAAGAAAGCTATTCACCGTGAATTGTGGGGACCTAGCTAACAGGGAAAGACAGTTTTGCAATATCGTAGAACAATGTCACTGCTGGCCACTGGGGAAAGAATCTGGCACTTACTGCTGATTTTGAAGACATCTTTTTGCAGATAAATTAATAAATGTAATGACACACAGCATATGACGTTATGCAGGTTGCATAGCAGAATCCAAATAAGCATGGGGATGTTCAAAGACTGGATCTGAGAGTAACTGAAGAACTAACTGCAGTTGTTATCATCAACATCTTATAAAGTCAGAGCTCAGAGTTGTGAAAAGCAGTTAGTCATGAGAAGGAAACCTAAATATTTGCTCTGTTCCTAGTTCCCCAAGCACTTTTTTTTTTTCTCTTGTACTCATCAGTAGCTGTGATGGATTTCTTTCTCTCATCACCTCCTTTGCATCTTCATATAAAAAGACTTAACCCATGGGAGCACTCCCATATATCAGAGTGCAGATCTTGAGCTGTGGGAAGAGAGCTCTTGGTTTAGCTCAGGAGGGCTGGTCTCCCCAGCTTATTGCAGTCCTTCACAGAAATAGCAAACATGAAATCATCCCAGCTGCACTAGCCCTAAAAATCTTATCTAGAGGGACATGTCAGTTAGGTCTTCTGTTCCAGCTACGTCAGGTAGCACTTCCCAATCATCTGCTCATGAAGAGCCTCATGCATGTGATCAGAGAAGGTCCATCGTACCAGCGTGTTGCCAGATTGTGCTCACACGTGGCAGAATCTGGACCAAATAGTCAGGAGGTGTGGATATCTCTGCTAATCAAAGAACACATCCTCTGCTACAGCCACTTTGGAGATAGATGGATCATGTTGTATCTGGTAATTAAGAAGCATGCCTTTTCTTGTTTGGTCTTTGCTTGTCCTGATAGAATTCACCACGGGGTTTGCAAAAATCCACCCTAGAAAACAGTTTTGCATTTATTTATTTATTTTTAAGTCAGTTGCCACCCAAGAAAATTGCTCTGTAATCACAGCAACTTGCTTGCAGTCTACTGGTAACATTGCACTTTGACGTTTAAAAAGTTTATTAATGGATCTGCATTCTGTATCTGAATAATACATTGTCCTGTGTTTTTGTACTTAGGGCTTCTATCTACGCAGGTGGGCAGAGGCGAATGGGGGAGTCCTTTCCTCCGGCGTCTGTTGTATCATCCTTGAAATCTCCGAGTTTTGCATTCAGAAGATTGAGCTTCTGAGCAGAAAGCGTTGTTTCCAACATGTTTCAGTGTTGACCTTCATTTTCTTATTCTTAAAAATTAATTATTTCTGGGACTGAGTTACAGCCTCAGATGGACACTCCAGAACCACAATGCTTTGAACACAGGGCTGGAAGGAGCTCCCTGGAACCAGAGCTTTTTGTCCCCTCGTTTGGCAGGCAACTGCACCAGACTGCTCTTGCTGGGCAAACTCCATATGAAAAGCAGCTAGGATGTTTTTCCCCAGCTGTTTTTTTTTCTAGGCCAGTTTAGCCCAGATCTTTCAGATCCCCAATAAAATTGTCTCCACTTGTTAGCCTTGGTTTTATTCCAACTTGGTTTGAATTCTCTTAGACATTTCAAAGCGTTCAAAGATGTGAACTGTACCTTAGACAAGGCAGCAGCAATTGCTTGTGCAGTAGCAATAATACTTTCCTGTGTCTCCTGGAAACACCTTTTCTGATGCATATTAATTGCATTTGGCTTCTGCTTTGTCAGCTCCTTTATCAGCATGTGCTTCTGCCTTTTACTCCACCCAGGGGACACCAGCTCCCAGTACTCCAGGTGACCTCCAGAAAGCTTTGGACAGCCTGCTACGCTGGGGAAAAATCCACCTTGTCAAATTAGAGTGAATGATGATATCTTAGGCTGTGTAATTCAAGTATTTTGCTGATAGTCATAGGTTGCTATCATGAACTAAAGTTATATTGCCAGTTCATCTGCAGAGTTGAGCTGTGGGAGCAGGTTAGGACTTCCTAACTGTAGACAGCATTAGGACTGACTGCAAAAATCTGATAGCGCAGACTGAGGTACTTGGGCAAAGGTTAATCTGATGATTACATGTTTGCAGCAGCAATATTGGCAAACCCAGCATGAAGCTCCCTCCTGCAATGAAAGGTACTCTCCTTTAGCGCCCACAGAGGTTTTGGAAACTCAGCTGGTCCTTTCTTGGAAGCAGTGCCCTGTGTGGCGCCACCAGCTTGCCATAACTCCGTGCTAGAGGCACTTGCTGTTCCCTGTTGTGTGTCACTGCAAGGTTACCCAGCTCTCCTCTGTGATTTACCACCACTTTTCCATTGTTTTAATCTCTAGCTAGAAATTTCCATGGTTTTGTAAGATTTAAAGCACAAACATAGCATTTGATGGTTCTTTTCCGGTGGAAAATGAAGTCTAATAGCTTGTGTATCTCCTGGCTGAAGTCTCTAATAACTTGTGTATCTCCTGGCTGCTGTCTTCTGCTGTATTTCACCTTTACCAGTCCTCATAGAAGTTCAAACTGGATTAAACGCTGTAAGAGGTTTTTCACAACTTTTATTTGCAGTTGTCCAAGTAACTAGATGGATAGGTAGATATTTGCTCAGCTATATATATTTCAGCTCTTCTGGTGAATAAATTATTGCAATTATTGGCCTGCAAGTGAAAAATGTTGTCTGAATTTTTATAGACTGAATATTCATAGGAAGTGAACGTTTTAGCTGTTTGCAGAGTGAATACAAATGCAAACATTAACATCCCAGATCCATGTCTACTAGAAATCTCTGACACAAAACAAGAGAGATTTCAAGTGACAACGCTTTCCCAAATCACAGAAGATAAAAACCGATGAGTTAATTATAATATTTAAAACACCAACAATTAATGCTTTGATCATAATTTCTTTCAGAATTTTAAATTAGCATGCTCATGTGGGACGTGGACAGCTCACTGCTGGTCGCCCACGTGATATCCTCAACCTTGCTATAGTTCTGCCATATTTCCTTCTGGGAATTCAATACCGATGAAGCAACTGAATGACTCCAAGCTGTTGTAAGCTTAAATCTTCCAGAGAAAATGGAAATTTAAAGCAAGGACTAAGAAATAATGTCTTCTAGAGTTTGCCTTGGGTTCTTAAGTGTATTTCCTACCCCAGATAGGTTTGTCACTGCTGTATTAGATTGAACAAAGTACAATGGCATTGCTGCCTTGAAATTATTTTGGAGGAGAGACTGGAACACATAGGGTGTTTATTGAAAGGTTGTGTTGAATATTTTTGTTCTGAGGCTCTCTTTGGAGTTGTTTCATTCTTGTTGTAGGGCATGATTTTGGTGGTGAGAAGCATGGTGCCTCAAATTTCCTTAATGCATTTAATGCAATAATTCAACTCTCCTAAAAGTACATGGGATGTAAGAACTGTCAGAAATGATGTGGCAATTTTTGCCCCAAAGGTAGTGAAATGCAGTGAGATATTGGAGCCAAGAGAAAAAGACAGAAGCTGTGGTTGGACCCAAAGATATATGGGTTCAGATTCTGGTTTGGAGGCTGTGCTGATCGTGGCCTTTTCCTTTGTGTCCACTGAGGTCAGTTGGAAACTTGCTGTTGGTTTTAAAGGTCTCCATTAGCTCAGTATCTCGAGCACCAAGACCTGAGTTTTCCTACCTGTCCTAGCTAAAGGATGACAAGCATGGAACATCTGGTGTTGTCTGCACTGTTTTGTCTTTGCACCACCTAAAAGCCATGAACAGCATCATCTTTCAAATCCCTCCACAAGAAGATCTCCCCTTCCATACTGCCTACAAATCCCTAACATATCTGAAACTGCCATCCGTTAATCTGATGGAGTGTCAAGATTACTCATTATTGTCTGGACCAGCATCCTTCCATCTCAATGCTATTTCTTGACATATTTGAGGACAGGAACCCTCTTTGTGCTCTGCATTGGCACAGTTCCTAGCGAAACAGCCATCTGGTGTGGTGCTCCTCAGCGTGTCAATGGTGCAGATGGGAAGTAATGTTGGATCAGTGCTCTGCATGTCTGTCTCATTGCTGTAAAGATGTTTAATGCAAGGAAAAATGGGTTCCCCTTCAAGACATAGCTGTCTGGCCACACAGAGGCAAGAAAAGCCAGCCCTCCTGCCACGCTCCTCTTTGGTATCTCGGAGGCTAACACAAGAGCCATCTGGATTATTCACCCTGTGCCTGAAGGAAGGGGAGTCACAGCTTGCAAGGGCATGGGGGGTCCCTGCCCAGGAAGTGATGAGAGGGGCTGGTGGCAGGGACCGGCAGCCAGGCTTGTCTGCAGGGAGGGAAGTGCTGTCGTGCCTGGGGGCCCAGACTCACCCGAAGTCTCTGCTAAAGGATGGAAAGCTGCCAGATAAGCATATAATGAACTTCTGGGTGGGGGTTAAGTCTTTTCCCTCTCTGTTATGCCCATTTGCAGTGTTAAGATTATGTGGCACTTTCATTTAGAACGTTTATATTGGGTTGCCTTGGTCTTAGGCCATGACCCAGGCTGAGAGGGGCAGGGTAGCGTTATTCCCTCCCAAAGCCTGAGAGCTGAGAGAGGCGACCTGAGGCTGCAAGGCTGAGGGCTCTGTTTCACGCTGGTGAAAACACTGGCCGCTCACACAAGTGATATACAGCCACATGTTGTTTTTTCCATGCAATTAAAAAAAAAACAAAAACAAAAATGGGGCTATGGACATAGATGACAAAGCATTAAGTTAATTTTGTTAGGGTTTTTTACATATTCTTCTTGTAAGTTTTATTATTATTATTGCTACCTCTTATAATTTGTTTTGGAAGTAATGATTTTCCTTTTTGTTCTAGATTGACAGAGAATACACATTAGCTGCATAATTTTTTAGTTTTTCCTGATCCAACTACTGACACTGTTTTCCCTGATTGATAGGACACACACTACCCTTCTGGGTAGGACTCTGCCAGAAACTGTCCTTTAGGTCCATGAATTACTTCTCTCAGCTATTACCAGTACTTGGGACCAGAGCCAAAGAGGGATTGGGGTACAAAAAGAACAGAGTTAATTCAAACACCAAAGATCTCCCATAATACCGAAGGGGCTGAGGGAGTACAGAAAATTAATGGAAAAGTACATTACTTTATGCATAGATATTCATGCTGGGTTTGTTGTTTGTTTTTTTTTTTTAATTTGCCCTAGTGTGAAAATCCCTCTTTGAAGTAAAATTAGCTCTGGCATAGTACTTTGTGTTTAATCAACATTAAACCTACAAATGAAGAGACAGCTAGATAGACATGGAAAACAATTATATAATCTGAAGGAAACAGTAGCAGTAATTATCTGAAGAATTATATGGCTTTGTATTTGGATAGGAAATGAAAATACACGAAGTGCAAAACTTATTTCTAAAAATGTAGACAGATGGGGTGAAATGCCATAAAATTTCTCTTGTCTGTGTGACGTTTTGAAGAAAGACAGGGGTATGCTTCTAATGGATACAGAGTTCCTTTCTGAGAAAATACAATAAGCCAAGCAGGGATCTACAAAGCATAATTGTTTTATTCAATTTTGAATTTGATGCTAGTTGAATGAAAGATTGCTGCCAGTGGATGGAAGCAACAATACCTTTTGGGTGGTTGGTTATAACTACTGAATTAAAGGTATGAATTATTCTGGTAAAGAAAGGGAATGTTCTCTGCTCGTGTCCTTGTCACTTAGTTTAGCATTGAGCAGAGACACGCACAGTAAAACAAACTAAGGAAATGTTTCTCTCTAGAGCATGTTTGATCTTCAGCTGAGGCTGGAAAGCAATAAATCAAAGCAACTCCAGCAGATGGCAACTATTCAAATTTCTGCTTCCTTTCCTGCATATAACGCAGGATGAAGTGCTCTTACATTTCTCCTAGATGAAGCTAGTCAAGTAGAGGGAAACACAAAATATAGCTATTAGAGCCTGGAGTCTGAGGTGGCAATGAGAGCACCTGGCTTCTCGTCTCAGTTCTGAGAAAGATGAGTTATGTGACCCTGGGAAAGTAATTTAACTACTCCATGAACTGTGAAGATATAATAACCTCAGCGCATAAGACACAGGTGGGTAAAAGTCTCATCATGTCAGCACCTGCGTAGAAGCACCAAATAAAGACTTTAGAGGTACTGGACACTGGCTTTGCAGCATCATAACTGATTTTGATTTTTGAGCAGCTCAGGCTATCTAAATAGATGTAAAATCACTGACTTCATAAAGCTGTCCATCCAGGCTTCATGCTGTAGAGAGCACTACTCATGCACTACTCATAAGTAGCAAATTTCTTTCTCTGAGTCTTGTATGCATTTAGGTTATCTGCATTCAACCTGCGCTGCACGCAGCAGACCAAGCCCGCTTCTGCTGCCTCTACCCATGGGGCATCCCACCACCGAAAAACTGCTGCACACGAGTCTGTTCACTGGGCCTGGTCGAAAACCACTGGCAAGTCAAGAGAGTTGACTTTCTCTGTACCCCATCCGTAGAGTGACACTATGCGTGTCTGTCACTGCTTCTTTTGCACGCCGGGTGCGTGTGCTTTGATAAACCAGCGTTAGTGACAGCATGTAGGGAGTCTTCTGGAAGATCTGCTCATTTTCTCCCTGCTTTATTACATCTTCCCCATGGCACCGTATGTCTCAGCGTGAAGCATTCGAAGAGACTGCACTGGCATTCCTCTGAAGTCCGTGTGGGTGGCACCAGTTGACTGTGGCTGTTGAGCAACTTGCTTAATATCGGGACCTCAAAAGTAAGAAAACCTGCTTCTTCAGACTGCCTGTGAGTGAATTTGGTTGCTTTTGTTTTGTTAAACCGCGTTCTTGTTGCTGTTCCCTAACAAATGGTTGAGAAGGGAAGTGGTTTGGTCTTCATTAATTCACTTCACATTCCTGCAAAGAGAGAAACCACTTGTAAAGGACTTTTAAGCCTGATCTAGGTGTGGCAGTGACCCTGTGGCAAACTGGGCTGTTGCAGAGGGAAGCATTCATTCACAGCAGGAGTACTGTAAGTCTAGCTGATCCTTGATTAGGGATGGACTAGATATCCCTATGAAATGATCCTTTCCAACTCTATTTTTCTGCGGTGCAGCAGTAAAGTAGCTATTTAATTGCTCTGCTTAATTCTGCAGAAAATATTGATGTCTTCATGTGGTATGAAATCCTGCAGGACTGAGTGAACCACATCTGTATGCAGGAAAATGAGGTTCCTTAGCCCTGGAGGATCATGTTTGATCAAGGTCCTGTAATGCTTTTTTCATTATATTATTCTTGCAGTATCATTCAAGGCAAGCTGGGAAGATCATTTTATGAACTATTAGTTGGGTCATTTATTCTTTTGCCTTTAAAATATGAATACCTTCACCCTATACTAATAAAAACTTTCCCTTGGGGACATAAATAACTACATACTAAGTGATGGTAACTTAATTTTGAAAATGTGTAAATTGGCCACAGAGTTTCCAGAGCTGAATTTCATTACCACATGTTTTCACACAGGTCAATGTAGTTAAATCTGTAGCGGGACTCAGAAATGGCAGGATTAGCAGCACTCATGGGCAGCAAGATGTGGCTAAACTGACTTCTTAGCCGACCTCCACAGGATGAGGTCAGCATGACTGACTTCCAGAGCTATATTCTGCTCACGTAACCATAACTCCAGAAAACTGATATTGATTAACTTTGCTTGCACAGGAAAAAGTGTCCCATTTCATAGAATCATAGAATGGTTTAGGTTGGAAGGGACCTTAAAGATCACCTAGTTACAACCCCCCTGCCATGGGCAGGGACACCTCCCACTAGACCAGGCTGCTCAAAGCCCCATCCAACCTGGCCTTGAACACTTCCAGGGATGGGGCATCCACAGCTTCTCTGGGCAATCTGTTCCAGTGCCTCACCACCCTCAGTGAAAAATTTCTTCCTGATAGCTAATCTAAATCTACCCTCTTCCATTTTGAAGCCATTATCCCCTATCACTACATGCCCTTGTAAAAAATTCCTCCCCATCTTTCCTGTAGGCCCCCTTCGGATACTGGAAAGCAGCTATAAGGTCTCCCTGGAGCCTTCTCTTCTCCAGGCTGAACAACTTCAACTCTCTCAGCCTGTCTTCATAGGAGAGGTGCTCCATAGGAGCACCACTTCTTTTCTTTAATGACCAAAATCAAAGGCAAGTTTCTGCTTAAAATTTTTTCCAAGGTGGAAAGGAGGTGCTGATAGCCCTCCCTGGACAAAGATGGCCCTGAAGCATTTGAATTTTTGCCATTCAGGTTCCTCTGTGTGTTTGCCATGAGTTAGGGCCCTAGTAAGGAAACTGCATAGAAATGGGGAAACAAAAAAATACCTACAAAATGGTATCTCTGAAGGTGCACACAAGAATAAGAATAAATGAACAAGAGAGAGCTCCAGAGGCTTGCTTGGTTAAATATTTGAATTGATAGTGCTCCAGAAGGCTTTAATTTCATGTCCTGCCCTTTGTCTAGCCCACTGGCCTTAGGGCAGCCTCAGCACCTATCTCAGAATCTCTGTCTCTCAGCAACAGAGTTTTCCAGCCATTGGTTCCTTTAACCTTTAGCCCAGGGGGGACTTTGGCTTCACTATTCAAAAATATTAAAGCCCAAATGTCATGTTCAATGAAACATGAAGCAATCGGAGAACCCAAATCCATCCTCCTCATGGCACTTTGACGTTTGCTGCTTCTGGTTCGTGAGGTTTCTAGATGTTTTGCCAGTACTTTGCTCCCAGCTATCCCACTCCTCCTCGCTTCTCATTTATTTGGGTGTTTACATAAATATGACACACTGAGGATTTGAGCTCTGTGCCTTCGATTTTGATTTGTCTTGTTTGGGGGATAACCACAAAGCTCCTGTTCAGTGATCTGTTGAGGTTACCATTTGTGGGCACAGAAGCCGTTCTCCAAACACTGACATTAGTCTTTTTGTTGTTATTTCTTAGCAGAATCAGGATGTCCCCCAAACATTAAGATGTACTGGCTGGAGTTAGAGAAGAGTCGTTTGTGAAAGGACTGTCAAGCAGCACAAGAAGATCTGAGATGTCCAGATCATGTATTTCCTGGGCGAGGAAACCTCAGAGTAGTGGCAAGAGAAAACAGCCCTAACCCTGTGCTTAGCACACACAGCCTAAGCCAGTGTCCTGGATATTGCACCAATAACGGCAACGGCGTTTCCTGCACTATCTTCTGCTTGACTTTTTTCAGCTTGCACATTCCCCTTCAGTTTCCACATTTCCTCAGCATCACTGGTGAGATGGCATCTGGTGAGGTGACAGGTGTAAGGAGCAAGGTGCGTGGCTATGGGTCTGCCATGATGGCATCCTTCCGTCCTCTCTGGCATCAGCAGTGCCCTAGTTCCACACTGTCATCCTTCCCATCCAGGGACCTTCCTGCTAGCCAAGATGGGGCAGAGAGGGGACAGCTGCCAGTCTTCTGGTCATTGCCTGGTTCCTGCCCCATGTGCAGGGGTGCTAGTGTAGGACTCTGGGCAAGGTGATGGAGCCATGGGAGCCTGAAGTCTACTCCCTCATTCCATCCCTAATAAAACCCACCTCAAATAACTTTAAGAATTGCATTTTTAAAGTCTTGTCACAGTAGAGCGCCTGGGATTAAATACACATTAGTTCTCCTCTACCCTCATCCCCATTTGATCTTTATGGCTATCTTGCTAGCCTAGAGCCTTCATCCTGATCTACTGTGACAGGTCAGAACAATTTGTGCTATTTAGGGAAGCAGCGATGGGCCCTTCTGTCACCTTTGTCATTTAATTTGGCCCTGAAACCATTGGCTCAGATGATTAAATCAGCTCTGGAATTATGAAGGGTTGGGATTGGCAGTTAAACATGTCACCTTTTACGTGTGAGTTGATGACATGCTTGTGTACCTTCACGGACCAGTCAGGATTATCCTGATGTTCTTCTGGGCTGTAGGGCTCTAGAAGGTGGCAGTAAAACCTCGAGTCTCAAAGAGTTCCTCCAGAGGTCTGTTGATAGAAACATCTCTGGGTTTCATGAGAAGGAAAGCCAGCAAGGGGGGCTGGCCTGTTTCTCATGCCTGTGTGCTCTCCTGATGAGGAAATTTCCCTGCAGGGAAAATAGGAAGGTTTATGCTAGCTATGCCATCCTGACATGTGCCTCCCAGGACAGTATGAACTGGACAGAGGGTGGTGAAATCTGAATGGGACCAAAAAACATCACCCACAAATGCTCTTGACCAAGAATTTCAAAGTGCACAAGAGATCAGGGGTGTTTAAGATTTTGATTATCTAATTCAAGGTATTTGATGTGATTTAATGAAAGAAGTCAAGTCTTTCTAGGGAGGCAGAGAAGAAAAGCCAAACCAGAACAGGGGCTCTAGAAATAGTTGTCTCAAAAATCACAATTCTTTCTTGAGTCATCACACTTTTTTTTACTGCTTTTTTGCCCTGTTCAATTCTGTGTGTATATGTGTGTATATATTAAATTATGTTAAATCTCAGCAATTTCATTAGCCAGAAACACCTGTTTTGGCCCCAGAGAGAAATGTAGGGAGTTAAACGTATCCACTTCTGAGCTGCGGGAGGCTGACTTTCCCACTCTGATTCAGCATGCTGGTTTAATACTGAAAAAGCATTTTGCAGTTCCCCTAATTTAGGCTACCACCTTAGTACATGTAGGCAACTGAGACAGAGGCTGTACTTCAGCTGAGTATTTCATGTCTTGTCATAGGGTGACATCACTTTTCCGCTCTGAGATAATGGGTGCAGAGGTGAAAATTGGCTCACCAGTTAAGTGTGTGGGAAGGCTTTGATAACGTGTCTGGGAAGTGGCTGTGTGGGAGGGCTCTTCTTCTGTAGGATGACTGGGAGCTGCCGTCCCACTGGGCTTCAGGGCAGCGGAGCACTTGCCTCATGGCATGGCATAAATACACCTTGTTAATTGAGTCATAGGGAGAAAGTCCTAGTTCTCACACTCAGCATGTGAGACCCAATGGACCAGTGATGGGAAAGTCATCAAAACCTCAAATAAGCCCATAAGGCTTTGCTTGTAGGCAGGGATTTCAGAGTATGGCCATGGCATAGTGGTGGACTTGTCATTACAGGGAATGAGCTCTGCTGCCCTATGGGTATCAAGGGAAAGACCACGTCTCAGCCTGGGAAGAGGAGGCAGACCCTAGGGAGGGCCTTTCCCAACTCTCTTCCCCAGCTCACCTGGCACCACAAGGGCAGAGAAGATTTTATGTAGTTAAGACCCACCTTCCCAGACACCAGACTGCCTGGATGCACTTTTATTTGGAGCAAGTATGGATTTAACTGTGAACTCAAGCCTGGCAGTTAAATATGAACTGAGAAATCAGAAGGAGCACCTCAAAGTGGGTGAGATAGAGATGGAGAAGAACAGAAACCACTCATCTTAACATCAGACCTGGAATTCGAGTTATCTGGGGGAAGCAGAGTCCATCCCTCTTTGTGATGGCAGACGTATTTTTGGCCCTCACTGGGAAAGAGCGGCTAAGAGTGGTAGGGAGCTGGTCAGGTTACTGGGTCCTACCTCCTGTTAGTAGATATCCAGGGCAGGCCCCAGAAGCTGCTGGCTGCAGGACTGAAGGTGGGCTGCTAAGAATTTGTGAGTGAGAAGCAGGACTCCCACCCTGATTCATGGGTGATGAGGTGGGGACCAGCTGAGGAGGAGCTGCAGGACACAAGTCCTGCCGTAGCAGAAATTGCCACCCTGACGTTGAAGTAGGTTATCCACAGAGGTCATGCCATTTCTGTCCTTGGAGGCTTTCAGGACCTGACCAGCTAAAGACCCGAGCCACCTGGTGTGACCCTATGGCTGACCCTACGTGGGGCAGGAGCTTGTGTTGGATGACACCATGGTACAACCTGAGCAGGCAACACTTGCTGTACTGCCTGAGCTATAGATAAGAGTTCCTTCACCAGCTCAGCTAGCAAAGTTGCAGTGCAGTTACTACTCTGCCAGTCTTCTTACCCATATGGGATGAAACATACACAAATTTTCTGTGATTGCTCCTGACTTTTCTTCACATTTTCCCAAAGCTATTTCCACTTCAGGTACCGAAGGAAAAAATAAAATAAAATTATTTTTAACAGAGATGCAGATGCAGTATCTTAACTTTTCAAAGGGGCAGATTCACGGTAGAAAGAGAAGGGGCAATATTGAAAAAACACACCCTAAAAAGCATAGAGAGGTTTTATCAATTAAATATTTTCAACTTTCTTATTGTTGTCAATGTCTAGCAAAAGAAAACTCACTTGGCTTTTTCCACCAAAAAATAATGCTCCAGTACTCAAGCAGGAGAGGTTCCTTGTATCAATTTAAACCAAATAAGTATTAAAAAATTAACCACATCTCTCAAAGGTAATGCTGCAATTTGGGATAGCACAGGTTAATAACCTGCACTCAATATGGAACAATCTGCAACATATCCCATATCCTGACCCTGAAACAATCTTCTTGAGTTATTTCTTCAATCATTTAGATGTTTCTCTGCCTTAGGAAAGTTATGTGCCAGCAAAATGCCGGCACAACGAGGGAGGGGACATCTTGCGCACGCTGCCGGAAGTACATTTCATTAGGATTTCTTGTTTAAGGCGCTGTAAGGCCGATGTAGCATAACAAAAATGGAAATGTGTTTGCCTTTTATCTGCTCCGGGATGTTGATTTGCACCTAATCCAGACCTGTGGTGTGAATTGCCCATGCAGAGCAAGCAGGAAGTGCCCTTTGCCACCAGTCTTGGAGGTAAAGGTGAGTTACAGGACACGATGCATGGGGTTTCGGAGGTGCCAGTTAGCTGCTCCCTCCATGCTTTGACACAGCTGACCGCTAGATGATACTGAGAAGAAAAATCCCCGCTGCCTCCAGCGTTGTGCCTTCTTAAGCTGCTTTTTATACTTAGCTTAGTTAGCAGGCTGTGAGGACGTGCTTCAGAGATGTGCAGGAAGGGGATGGTGGTGCCTGGGAGTGCGGTGGGACTGGCTGCCCCCCACGCCCCATACGGGGTGACCAATATTTGCAGAGGGCTGGAGTCAGTGACCCTCTGGTCTCATGGCCCCCTGTTTCCTACTGGCAGGAAAAACGTGGGTCCTGACTTAACGCTTTCCTGTGCACATTGAGGCCCAGAGACAAAAGGGGTTGGGGCAGGGGTAGGAGGGTGGGCACTGGGATAACACTGAGCAGTCCTGTCTTCAGTGGGTGGCTGTAAGCAAGGTTTTTTTTTTCATTCTAGATCTCTTAACTTCACCTTTTCTGCCTTGCTTTTTATTCTTTCTTGAGAAAAATGAAAATTAGTTTCACTACCTCTTATGCTGTCTCTCACATCTAGTTAATTTTCTCCAGCTCTTACCTCTCGTAGAAAAGATTTTTTCACTACCAGCATCTGAGGGGGGAAAGAAAGCAAGGACTTGGAAATCAGCTTATTATGGTTTATTTTTTTTCGTCCTTCATCTAGCAAGTTTTGCAAATGCTGTATTTCTGCCGGACAGTTTTCAATCCTCTAAGGTCCATGTATATTTTTCCTGAGATGACATCTACCTCCAGAGAGAAAATAAAAAAAGAAATATCTAGTGTGTGGCTGCTAGCTAAAGAGTAGCCAGGCCTCACTGAAGCCCAGGGATGAGACCATATATATTGAAATACATAACTTATGGAAAATGGGAGTGATCCACTTAGACTTAAACAGCTGTAAGAATCAAAGGCTTCAGAAAGCTTTGCATGCCCTTTTTGATTTGTTTCTTGCACAGCAGCATGATGATTACCACACAGCAATTTAAGCTGTTCTGTTGGTAACAGATCCAAGGGAGACTCCTTTCCACCAGATTTGGATCTTTTGCCTTCCTGGGTTTTCCCCTGCATGTCTCGGCAGAGTTGTACAGGTGTTGCTGAGGCAGCAGGCTATGTTGGACATGTAGGATGGGTGCCCTCTGTGCTCTGCTGCCCCTCTCCCTTCCACCCATCCACACGTTTTCCCAGGTTTTGAGTCATCTCCACCTCCCTGAGGTGTGGTTCAAATTGTCCTTTGGATTAAAAGTATTTATATGGGCACTCGCAGACCGATAAGACCATTCCATACCTCCTTTTCTTAGAAAAACAGGATAAGAGAATGTGTCACTGGCCAGCAGCGTAAAGCATTTGCATTAAAAAATGAGAACAGCTCTGGGCTGTCAGGAAGGGAAAGTAATGTATACACAGAGTCTGAAATGTAATTACAGGATATACTCTTCTGCTCAGATTTGTTAATAAACTGCATGACATTGTAGTTTATTATAAAATGGGATTGCACAATCGGGGAGCATCACAAAGGACGCCCATCAGGCCTGCTAATGCACTGCATGCAACGACATGCTTTTACTGCCTTACCTCTGAGTGCCTCTGCGAGGTCCTCATTTGCTCTGCTATGCCCCTTTTTAATATAAATGTGTATAAATTATGATATCCAGAAAGAGTAAGCAACCAAAAATAGTTATCATGGCAATTATCTATCCATTTTCATTGGGAAATGACAGTGCAAACCACTTACAGAGGAGGGCACCTCCTCTCTCACCATTTCGTTACTCTAAAGCAAGAAATACTAAAACTTTTAGTGTAACAGGCAAACCAAAATATTCCCGCCTAGCATCACTCAGGGGAATGGATGAGAAATTTCAGCTGAAAGCTTCCCTACTTTCCTGCAGGTGAGCTGTCTTCAAATTTTTAGCCAGAATGGTTGAAACTTACCACATTTAAAGTTGTTGTTGTTTTTTTTTTTTAAAAAAACCCCACATATTTTAAAGAAAATTGTCAAGAAATTTGAACAACAGGTATTACAGCCTGAATGCTGTACTAAATGCTGCCTGACAGACTTCAGGGCTGGTTGATGCAGGCTGAATTCAGACGACTGACAGGTTGGTGGTTGTGAATGTAACGGGAATGGTGGCATACCGATAGCAGCTTCCTAACGATAATTATGTTTTACCTTCTATGTCTTCTTTTGACAAGCCGTTGAATTATTTGTGCTTGGTGTTTTGTTGTTCTGTTTTGGTTTGGTTTGGTTTTTTTAACAAGAAAAAGGGAAACCTTGTAATTTGGAGAACTGCATATTGGAGGTGATCTTAAACCTCTTTTTAGAAGTGTGTGTTGCCATTTTGATGTCTACCTGGTCTCAGCCTTATGCAAAACCCAGGGGTTATTCCCATGCTTGTTTATGTCTAATGTAGGCTAAAGCAGACCGTTTGCAAATATTCCAGCAAAAAGGACGTGTCACTCCTGTAATCTCTTGGGTAAGAGGGCTGGTCTCGGCGGTCTCTTGGATACCCCTCTGGTTTTTTTTCAGGCTGTGGGAGAGCTGAGCCTCCTGTGTTCCCACTGGGAAGGAGGTCCGGGGCTGCTGGAGCATCCGGGCTGTCTCCGGCCCTGGCGCGCTGGCTCGGAGCCGGATGCTCCGGCTGCCAGGGGCTGCCCTCGCCTTTCTTGCAGCACACGCAAAAAAAACCTGGACACAGAGGTTTTCCCCTTAATTCAGAGTGACTGTTTAGAAAAGAGTCTATTTTAGAAAAGCCCTTCTTTTGATGAGACAGCCTTTTCATATAAGAAAAAGGCATTTGTCTCTATCTCCTTTAATCTCTAAGAGCAGCCTTGTTCTGGCAGCTGTGGCTGGTTGGAGTGCTGAGGAGCTCCAAGGAAAGGAAAAGAAATAGAAGAGACGACAAGGTACCCAAATACCAAGGAAGGAGGTGGCTATGGCGGGGGGGGGGTTGCCTTGTTAAAAGATGAAACAAAACCCATAGGAAATTCCACCTGGATCAAACCCAACTCCGAAACTTGGATGCAAGTGAGAGGGTTTCGCTGAAATGGAAGTGGAAAAAAATGCGTGGCTCCGTGTCAAACGAAACGCGCTGTTCTTCCCAGAAAGAAGCTGTTTGTTTTCAGGCACTTGACATCAAGGCAAAGGAAGTAAAACACTTGGTTTGCAGAACTGCTGGCGTACAAACGGCCCAGGGCTTTGGGCATGTATCCAGGGATGTTGGAAATCAACATTTAACTCCCTTTGGCGCCTTGGGGAAAAGAGACCTCGGAATTTGGTAAACTTACAAGATCAACTTTTCAGAAAAATGCCTTTAGATATATTTGTTCCTCTCTGATCTGCCACTTACACTGTGAGCCACTGTGAAAGTTAAACAAGCTGTTATTCTCGCGGTGCCCTCTGGTTTGGAAAACACAATTAAGATCATATCTCTGAAAATGACAACAGGAAGGTGGAAACGGGGAACACCTTTCAGTGTGTGGTGGTGGAACCTGAAAGCATAAAAAGAATGGTCCGAGATCCCAGCATTGCAACTTTTATTGCACAGACCCAATAAAAAAACAGTTTCTGTGTATCTTCATTTCCTGCACAAAAGCCACAGGACTGCTTGATAAGCAGACATGCTCGCTAAGGAATAGCTTCAGTACTTGAAGTTTCTTAGGGGAATCATTAGAAAATGTGCTTATCTTGATCCTCAAGGGTAATACCAGAATGGTATTGTCCAAAATCACTACCTAAGCAGTGATGATTTTTTAACTGTTTTAGCACAGCTTGAGAAAAGGCATATTTCATGCAATGCTGGGAGCTGATTGTTACTGTAGTGGGGAGGAAGAGGAACTTAAGCATCATTTGTGTTAAATTAAAAAAAAAATGCAAAGCACTTAAAAGTATTGAATTGGCTAGCCTGTATGTTTATTATCTCTGGGCTCAAGCAATAAGAAAGTCTGCTCTAGTTCTGCTCTCTAGCTGCAGGGGAAATGGCCTTCAGCGGACCGAAAGGGCAGTAACGCTGCTGTTTTCCTGTAATCACCTCCTTTATAGCCCTGGAGGGGCAGCCAGGACACAGGCCAGCCAGAGAACAACGTGGTTAGTCCACAAAATGAACACCAGCCACGTACCTACATGCTGATCTTACTGCCCCGTAGAGCCTGTCCTGTTGGGACTTTTGGGTGCCTGCAGTCTAGCTCTGCTCGCCACAGATGCTTGCTGAAACTGGGTGCGCTCTCTTTACACTAGTGCCAGGCAAGGATGCTCTCTTTTAGTCATGGACAAGCTGGAGGGCTCTTGGGAGATGTAGCTGGAATGAGCTCTCTATACAGCGACCCACAGGCTTCAAGCAGCTCCATCAGTTTAAGTCCTAGTGCGAAGCATTCAAGTGACACTTCAGCCCGTAGATCCTTGGAGAGATTTTCCATTGAGAAATAATAATAATAATTAATAATAATAATAATAATAATCACGTGACTTGTTTTGTTTGTGAGTGTTTAATCACTGTTTTTATACATTTCTGTTAGTCAGCAGGCTGGTCCTGCAGTAAGCTGATCTTTGAGCTTTTGTAAAGGATACTTAGCAGTTTAATGCTAGTTTGCACCAGTTTCCCTCAGCCTTTGATTGTGCCATCCACTCATATTGTTCTGCCAGACGTCCTCGCGATCCAGCCCTATAATCAGGAGCCTGAAGAGAGTGGCCGTACTGGCTTTCCATAGCATATGTCCTCCCAGAGCTACTGCATCGCCGTCCTCCAAATCCTGGACTTGGTTTCTCCCCATGCCAAGTTGGATAGAGAACTCTTGAAAGGAAAATGTCAGCCATAGAGAAAATGTGACATTTATAAAAATAGACAGGTTGGAAGAGGATTCGCTATTTAAGACAGACGCAATTAGAGTAGCTTTGCCCCTCCAGGCTCAAGCGAGCGTGACTTTGCTGGAGGAGCTAGAAAGTGGATGTAGGGACAGGGAGCCTGGGCACGGCAGAGCCAGTCCACGTTCCCAGTATCATAAGGGTTTCCACCGCTGATTTGCAGCCCATCCCATGTGTTGTACCAGTAACACTTACAGAGTCACTGGAGAGGTTAGCAGCTCTGTGTATCCTGGCTAAATAAAACCATCCTTTCTTAACTGGAGCCAGTGAAGGAAGGATCACGACAGACCAAATTACTGGGTAGATTTCATGGGAAGCACTTGGTGCTCCAGAGCCCTACCCAGAGCAGCATCCAGCATGTGACTGGAAAAGTGTAGGTGTGTGTGAGACAGAAAAAAGATTGTGGGGGACCAGTGGAAGAAGATACTGCTTTTCTTCCAATTATTATTATTTTTGATCCATCTGGTGTTTAAGCCAGCCTTGCCAAGTCATAAGAAAGAGATACGCTCTTCAGCAGTATTGCTGTGAGTCCCAGTTGATTTATGTTCACAGATCATTAGGAAAGTATCTGGAGAGGAAACAGCCCTTTCAGGACTAGAAAAAGCCTCACAACTTTACCCTTCTTATGCTGCGTGAAAAGCAAGCCAAAGTTTATAGGGTCGGCCATCCACTCTGACTTCGCTGCTACCTAAAAAGAACTGAGAACATTCTCTTTTTAAAGCATTATATTACTAGAGGTGGACAGATCTCAGTAGGGTCAGAAAAATCTAAAAAAATCCTTACATAGGTAAAATACATGTTCTAAATATAATATAGACAATTAAGCAAATGAAGAATATTCCTAGTGTTTATTTTTTGCCATATTAAAATTTTGTCTAAGCTGACATATATTTATCAGCCTAACCCAGGAACACATTTTGTTATGCAGTGTGGAAATTCAGGTTGGAACAAATGGTGTTATTTTATATGAATCCATGAGATGAAACTTAATCTTCTAAAAAACAATTGTCTGTTTCTGAAGAGTACTATAGCAATTATCTGGGCACAGTTTTTTTATTTTAAAGACTTTGTTCAAGGATTCTTTCAGGATTTTATAAGCAGTCATTGCTGAAGAACTGTATAAAATCTGTGGGAAGGTGTAGGTTAAGTCCATGAGAGAAAAAGAAATGGAAACATCCAACTTTAAAGACTGAACATTTCAAAACTTCTGTTTTGCCCATCTGAGGAAAGTTAGCTTCAGAAAAGGTTTTGTCTTTTTATCCCACCTTTGAATAAAGACTTTTCACATCTTTTTAGATTCTAGGAATAGTTAGAATAAACTAGAAAAGAGGAATGGGGTCAACAAATTAGTCTTTACTGTGCTGCTCTTTCCCAGACTGTCTCCTAGTGAGTATTTGAATATCCTCAGCCACTATGTGTAAGTCTATATTAATGTGAAATTTCAGGGTGGTTGCCTGTGAACAGTGATTTCATTATTCCTTCATTAAAGCTTCCAGGTAGAAAATTTCATTTAGAACATTTCACTTAACAGGAATATAATTTCAGGTTTTCCACAGCTAGTTTTAGAATGTGAAGTTATACAGCATTTCCATTAAATCACAGAAATTAGAAATGCAAAGCCATGTTTCATTTTTTTTTTTTTCTGCCGTTGCAGACCAAAAGCGCAACTTTCTGCAGCAAGTGTTGTTAAATGACCAAAATCCATTCCTCCTGTACAATGCCAGGAGACCCTGAATGTGTAGAGGTGCATGTTATTTGTACTGACCTAAGAGGGCTCCTTTCTGCTTTCCTGTTGCTCCCACTGAAATGACTTGGGGAAGGTGGAAGGGAGGTTTGGACACCGTGATCTCTTCATGAGGACCAGCCTGTAGCGCTGTTGCCTCGTGCTGCTGGTACCAAGTGGTACTTTTGGACCCACTATGTAGAGAAAGCTTTCTATAGACAGGACTAGTTTCTCCAACAAATTGTAACATGCTGCACGTCCATAACCATTGAACACGAGAGCTTTACAGACCTGAGAGACAGCAGGAGGGGAAAAAATGACATGAAATCCAAGTCAAACCACACTGAGCATTCTCTGGCGCTTTGCAACGCCTGTCATTTCAAGCCTGTAAAAGGTCCCATTGAGTTACGCTCTCTAGTATTTTGGAGGATACCTGTTTAGAGGAATAGTGGGATGCTTTCTTTAATCCTAAAATAGTCCTGGTAAGGAAGGGCAGATAAGATTGGCTTGAAACATGTATGTAACCTTACGTTTTTTTGGCGAGCAATCTACAAGACATCATAACTGTATTTGAACCTCAGTCTAGGCTAATTTCAAAGCATTTGCTAGTTGTACCAGTTTCGGATATGCTATTTTTCCAAGCAACTTTGTTAATTTCCTCCAGGATGATGAATCTGCACCATGTTTGATATCTCCCCTTTCATTATTACCCTTTAGAAAGACAAACATTTAGAACTAGTTATTGGTCCTTGTAAACAGCTGACTTGAGGTCTTGCAGCTCACCAGATATTTGCTCTCTTTCGGTAGCCTTTCTCAGGCATCCGCTAGCAGCCACGGTCAGACAGGACCCTGGGCTTGTCAGAGCTCTGGTCGGGCCAGGGCCACCTGTTCTTATGCTTTTTTATGAAGTAAATACTACATTTGAAATTCAAGGCAGTGCGAATTTTTAGGTTTTGCAAGTTTTGCTAAAAATCGCAAGGTTTAAGTGAAACAGCTTCATTTTTCAGCCCTTAAAAGAGCAAATGTAGCATTCTTGAAAACCTGTACTGGCAAAATGGGAAATTATGCCTTCTATTTATCTTAAATAAAACATCTTCCCATCTCCAGACACCCCTGGTCCCTAAACAGCCTGGGGCAGGGAGGACCAAAGGAATGTGCTTTGCTGGGTGCAGCATCTCCCAACGGGCAGGCGGCGAGCACTGCCCACATCTCACAGCTGTGAGATTGCTGCATGGGCAAACTAGGACATGCTTTGGCATTTTCTCTGAGCTTTCAGAGACACCATTTTCTGTTGGGCACAGAAGAGCAAATAGCTTGTGTCCCTGATGGTTACTGTGTGCAGTCCTTGAGAAGGTACACAGGAAAGCTTCCCCCCGACATCCCCCACCCAACTGTGCACAGTTGTGCTGTTTCATTTAGGGACATGGTTTAGTGGTGGTTTTGTCAGTGTTAGGTTTACGGTTGGAATCGATGATCTTAAAGGTTCCTTCTCACCTAGACAATTCTATGATTCTATGGTTAGCCCAAAGTGTGGACACTGGTTTGGAGCATGTTGGCAAAAGCACCTGCCATTACTTCAACAATTTAAACATAGTGGCTTACGTGGACACCTGACAGTTCAGGGAATGCCAAGAACTGCAAGTCCTCCAAGACTGGAGCTGTGGTTAGAGCTATCACAGGCAAACAGTCCGTTAAAAATGTAGAGGGCCATTTGCATCTGCTGCATCAGTTGAATATGGAGCACTACCTTCATGTTGGAGTGCTTCTATACTGAACGACGTTTGCTGTGCCTGCTTCTTCATAGTTCATTTACTTGACTCCTAGGCATTGCTTTGCATGCTGGTCGCCCTTGAAGCAAGGTGACGGAAACGTTCTCAAGCATGCTGTAATGGGAGACTTGTTTCAGTTGTCTGATCTAAATCTGAACTCACTTGCAGATGGGCTATTTCGATTTGGGGTTTCCACATGAGCTGGTGCAGAAGGAGCATCTCACATCCAAATCTCAGTGTATATCTGGTCCCCCATGGAATTCAGGTTGACAGGAGAAGGTTGGAGGAAAAAAGGTTGTAAAATTTATGCTACTAGGAACAGAGGGAGTTCAAAACTTTGGCTGACTAGGGCGGGAAAAAGACATGTGTAAAGAGCCAGACTGATATTCAGAAGAACAAGGTATGTTTTCTGACTATACTACAGCTGGCTTTGCCCTGCACTTCAAGCAAGCATTTTGAAATGTCTTACACGTCTCTTTTCCCCATCCATAAAACCAGGTAATTGTTCCCAATTGTTCCCAACTGTGCACAGTTACAGAATGATTTGCTGAAATGATATACACACCAGCTCTCTGCTCCTTTCTCTGGTGTTATGTGCATCTTCTCACTGCCCGCCTGGATGTTAGTGTTCACAGTTTCAATCAGGAGAGGAGATGTATGTCGAGTTCTCAGCATGCCAGGTCCTTCGTCTGGGGTAGTATGTTCTTGATGATGATTTCTTCCTTCCCACTTTAGGATCATTGTATTGGGGTGATTGTATTGGATGATGTTCACTGATGCACTCTCCACCTTTCCTTTTCTTCATTGGTCTGCATATCTACATTACATCCAAATTTACCGTCTGCTGTGTTTTTCGTGCATGTTGGATAGATGTTCTTTGCTCTCTCTGTTATCCCCCAACCTGGTTATACCCAACTCCCAAGGCTGCATTCCTCTGATGTCCAGTAATGGATGGTTAACGACCTGTTTATAGCCCTGGGACGTCTGATACCATCCTGTGCCTGTGCTTCTCAATGTTGCATTTTATTCTACGATCATAGACTGTTCATTATATAAGCTATAAATACATATTATCACTATCAGTTACAAAATCAATATAATCGTAGTTAGATCACACAATCTTACAATGTTAAGTAAGCACCTAGGTACCTACCTGGTCATTAATTAATTGCCATTACAAGCAAAACCACATCTCCTTACAGGCCAGTCTGGGTCTGATGGGTTTCTGATGTCTGCTTCAAGGCTAAATAATATAATCTTGCTTTCTCCAACACCTAGGTTTTTCCTGTGACTTTCCATCTGTCTACAACAATACAGATGTGAAACATGGAATAAAGGAGTTTTTAACACAGGCATCTGTAGGTACGCTGTGTGGTCAGCAATCACATCATGTCCACAGAAGGCACATGTAAACAAAATCAGGGGTCTGCAGGTGCTGTAGAGCCCTCTAGGTCCCAGGAGCTCTGAAGAAGGACCTCGTATCTAAACTAAAAATCCATGTCTCGCATACACGAGAGAGATTTTACAGGTGAGAGTAAACCCTCAGCTTCACATTTCGGTTTGTTGTCTGCCACTATTAAGTGGACAGTGGAGCTGAAATACCCTTGTTGATGTCAGAGATGCCCCTATGGAGGTGGGCAGGTGGCCAGGTAGGACAAGCAAGCTCTGACTGCTGCTACCTGTGCTGTGTCTCTGTTCCACATAAGGCAGGCAGGATTGGTAGCAAAGCACTTTTAATGGCCACTAAGCACACAGGAAAAGGCTTACTGGATGGCAGCATCCTTCCAATAAAAGAACGTAAAATTTTGGGATACGCAAAGTTAAATGGCCATCAATAAACAGAGTAAAACTTAAAGCATCCACTCATCTAGTAGTAGCAGTAGTTTTCCCAATGCCAGAGGAAATATCCATGGGTTTGGGAACATCACCTGAGCAGGGAGCACCTGGGCCGCTGCTCTCCTCATTCATCACTTCTTGAAGAAAAGGGATAGCAGAGAGCAAGAGGATGAGAAATGCCTCCTGATACTCCAGATGAAGAGCCCTCCTCCGTTCCCACCCTCACTTGATGGTTGCTTGGGGTGGCAGCAACACTGCGGTTTTGAAAGGGGCTTCCTTTGGGCTTCTGTGTGCCTGGAGGAATCCCAGGCGATAAAGATGCTCCTTGCACCCTTAAGAATTGGCACAAGTCTGTTCGTTTTTTCTTTTTTTTTTTTTTCCCCCTGGAGCTCTATTTGCATGTGTGTTTCAGAGAGGGCAAACACTTCTATAACCTAGATGATTTAAGACTGACAGGTTGCTTCACCAAGAACATGCCTAGTCTCATGTACCCTAGCAGCAAAGTAACATCTGTATGAGGAACTTTGCCAAAGCATCATTGCAAACGTTGCTCCAGGAGAAATGCAGAGGTGGAGGCCCCGGGGGAGAGGCTGTTTGCCTGACTGCGGTGATCACTCCTTGGGACCTATTAGCTGAGAAATTTAAATGCTGGAAAATGCCTGGCTGCTCTGCAGGGATGTAAAGAGTAGGTGAGAGGCAGGTCCTGCTTTGGGACCAAAAGGGGTCCCTGATGGAGAGGCTAGAAGGTGACTTTACCGGGGGAAAACCATGCAAATCCACCTACTCGATGCCTCTGCGCAATGGTCATCCTCTTTTAAGAGGAACGGAAGGGAATGGAGTGGGGCTTCGTTTTGGAGGGACCGAAAATCTCATAAGAAAAAGGTCTCTGCTTAGATTGGATCAATCACAACTGAACGAGCAGCAGACTGGTGCCTCTGCAGGAAAAATATAACCTGTGGGTGGTTAAGCTTCTCTGAAGAAGTGAAGGAGGGAAAGGGAAATTTATAAAGGTGCGACTCAGGAGAGAGATAAAAGGGACGTGTGTTCCTGCAGCAAAACTAAACTGCATAATAGATTAAATTGGGAATTTATTGTCACAATTTCAGGGAAAGTATGTTCAGTAATATTTGGTTATTAAAATGCCTGTGAGTAACAAGGAGGTTATCAGGGAACAGTGCAAAGCAAGAGTCAGATCTAGCTAGGAAAAAACATGATGTTTAAGGTAATTCAGCTAGGAATTGTTGTTAGAAAAGGTTTCTGCTCTTAGCGCTCATGTAAACTGGATAAATAGCGCTGGCTTCAGACAGACATTGGGTAATTTTATTTCCATTTCCAGATTCATTATGATACTGGCTTGTGGTGTGCAATGCTACTATTTCTTCTGGATAGTACATGTCTCTGAGCAAAAATACTGTCAAGTGTTTTGTCCTGTAAATGTTTGTTCCCAGCTGATGTGTAAGTTTCCAGAGTCGAAAGGACTCCCTGACCTATTACAACAGAATAGATTCATCACTGTTTGGAGATGATTATTTTTTTTCTGGTGATAATTGCATTTCTCTGAATATTTTGTTGTAATTATGATTTCATTCTTGGTAGTTGGGGATGGGGGATGGCTTTATTACAGTTAGTGCAGACACATCCTGGGTGTCTTTGTACATGTTCTGCAAAGCTCTAGAGAAATTTTAATTTTTCTGAGCATTAATAATAATTCATTTCCTCTTCTAGATGTTATCTGCTGTTCCCCGGCACCCCAGTATGTGATTCATTTTTTACATGAGTCAGGTGAGGGAACCTCTTCTGTTTTCTCTGGGACTGTGTGGTGCACCAAAGTAGAAGATATCTCCTCTTACTTAAGCCAAGTCGACTCCACTGATACCCTGGACCTATCCATGGGTAGGAATCAGGCCTACTGCATCTGCTACGTTACAAAAGTAATACAAACACCTGAGATCCATTAAAACAAACCCAGATCTGGGGCTGGCTGTGGTGTGCCGGTAGGTCAACATCAGTGCTGGGTAAATTGCTGCAGGACCAACAAAATCCCCTGAAGAAGATTTCTCTTGGTCTCTGCAATGCATGCGCTGGTTGGAGTCTCTCAGTAAACTAGCTCTACAGAGCTCTTATTTTTTTAGCCTAGGATTAAGGCACTGAAATCAAAATTCCCTTTGCAGTATAATCCACTGGTGACTGTGAAGAATTACTGAGGCCAGTGTGTATTTTTAAAGTAAATTTCTTGGGTGTACTTCTCTTATTTAGTAAGCATTAGTTGAGTACTTGGTGACTGGAGTATTTTAGATTTTCCACTGATGCATTTTCACTGCAAAATAGGTATCTAAATATAATGTCATTGAATTCCTATCGCAACAGTTGTCTCTGTCTTAATGCCAATAAGAAATTTAATTGGCCTTGTACAGCCTTCTAGTAACCCATGATGAAAACTTATTTAAATGGATTGGATATCATTTCCTTAAAATTGTGAATGCCTTTTTCTTGGTAGGCAGTGCTGAGTATATAATTTCTTTTCATCAGCCTTTAGAGGTAATAGGAACAACTTTCAATTAATTGCAACTGTCTTGGCAAATCTGAGCTTTCTAACCAAGCCAAGACTGTGCATTAGTGTCCACTAGAGCTGCTGATGAGGAAAATTGCAGACAAAACACATAAGTTGGTTGTTAATTGTGTGCTTGATTGGTTAAAGAGTTTGTGATATTATGCACTGTTCCTAATATTTTGAGGAGGGAAACAAAAAACACATGAGAATTGTGTATATTATAGTACTTTCCAGGAAGCTTAGAAGGATGAGCGTGTCCAGAGGAGAGCTACCAGGCTGGTGAGAGGTCTGGAGACCAGGTCATATGAGGAGAGGCTGAGGGAGCTGGGCGTGTTTAGTTTGGAGAAGAGAAGGCTGAGGGGAGACCTCATTGCCCTCTACGACTACCTGAAAGGATGTTGGAGAGAGGTGGGTGTTGGCCTCTTCTCCCAGGTGAACAATGACAGGACCAGAGGAAATGGTCTGAGGACCATTGGAGGTTTAGATTAGATATTAGGGAGAATTACTTTACTGAAAGAGTGGTCAGGCACTGGAACAGCCTGCCCAGGGAGGTGGTTGACTCACCATCCCTAGAAGTATTTAAGAAACGTCTAGATTTGGCACTTCAGGGCATGCTCTAGTGACAGAGATTGTAGGGGGGGGTTGTGTGTGTATGGTTGGACTCGATGATCTCAAAGGTCCTTTCCAACCATGAAGATTCTATGATTCTATTCTATGATTTGAGAGGGGAAAACGCCCAATCAAACATGAACATATCCCCACTGTGTTTCCAGATCTTAATCTGTCATACGTCAAATTGATCTGCAGTAACTGATGATGTGTTAATTTTCCTACTGCAAATATGTCAGGAAACTGTGTAAGTGATTAAGGCAAAAGCTGTATGATTTTTTTTTTTCTCCCTATGTTGGAGGAGCGGATTAGATAATGATCCCAAACCGTGAAATCCTCGCATTTTGACAGTCGCCTAGCAGTGCGCCTTGCCATCCTAGTTAAATACATACAGTAAATCATGTGGTGACACTGCCAGCATTCAAAGTGCCTACAGAAGCCGCACGTGGGGGGAAAGACACTCTTAGTCTACCTTTCTGTACCCTCTGCAGCACATCTATTTTTAAAACCTCGCGGAGGACTTTGCCCCTGCACTCTTCAGAGCACGCACACGTCAGCGCTGCTCGTCACTTTTATTTTCCTCTGACTAGGGTGACTTGTAGAGGGAATTCAAGAAGTAAGCAGACAGCAGACATGACATGGGCACTGTCAGGGTCTGATGGCAAAGCAGCTTTCAGCCATGCTCTCAAACGGGATCGGTTTTATTTCCTCCTCCCCCAGCTTGCCTTTATTTTTATTTTTTTTAAGACTCTGCAATTCTGCTCAGCATTGTGTCAGGGAAATTTCCAAAAGCAAGATCGGCTGGAGAAAGCCGGGAGAGGCGAGGCAGAAGCACGCTGAAGCTGCTGAGAGGATGGTGTTGGCTCCAGCCCTGTGAAGCGTGGAGGGTCTGGCCCGCAAAGGGCGGCTTTGGGCCAGCACCCGCTCTGCAGCCCGAGCACACGGTGAGGGATAAGGGTGCCTGTTTGACGCCAGTGCAGACGCCATTGAAACCCACAGCTGAACAGGAATAATGCCGGAATGACCTGACAGCAGCACGGGTCTGATGTGTGTGGCGCAAACAGGGGTCTTATCTGGGGTGAGTTACCAGATGATGATATCAAGTTAGGTGGCTGAGAGGACTTGGGTCCTTCCAGCCATCGGAAATCAAAGAGGGTATTAAACTGGTGGGATTAAACATCTCTAATTGGATGAAGAGAAATGAGCAAATGGCAGCCAAGCAGGAGGCTCTGGGTACATTTTATCCCGTGCCAGGGCTGTGTTTCGGGACCCGTCTGAGCCGTGCTCACAATTCTTGCTCCCCTGGCTCAGCAGCTTGCGGCTCCTTTCGCTCCCACAGACACCCTCAGCGCATCCCTCCCTGGTCACAGCGTGTCCCTTCCCTGGGCACAGCCAGCTCCGGTGGCATTTCCCTTCTCCTCTCCCAGCTGGCTCCCGATCAGACCCGCTGTGGGCACACGTACCCGGGGCAGGGGGTGGTTTTGCTCATCATCTCTGTGCAGACGGTTTCTCTATTTAAGCACTGCGGGAAGCACATGAGCACAACCGGCAGCTTTAACACAGCCGGCGCTTGCCGAGGAATCAAAGCCTTGTCCTGACTGTCTGGGTGGATAAAGAAGGATTTGGCATCCGCTGCAGTCTTCTCCTCTCCCACCCGGTCGCATGGCAAAGCCACGACCATTCCCTTTATGAGAAACTGCTCCATTTGGAGAGATTCAGGGGGAAAGCAGAGCCTGCTCCTCTTGCTTTCTTGCCCACCCATTTCATCCTGGCATGCAGAGATGGACGACACACTATCAAATGCGTTAGAGGGAACAGGAAGCTAAATGTCTCCTTGGTCAGCCTGGGCACTTTGTTTGGATGTGTCACTGCCTTTGTCAAACAAGTAGTGAGAAAGGACACAGGGGTTTGTAACTGTTTTCAAAGAAACTCTCATACGCTGATTTTTAATTCAACCCAGCCTTAGTATGGGTACATTTTACCCTAGAGCTGGGAGCTGAGATTGTGGCCCAGCTGAGGCCGGGGGTGTGTGGTGTCTGCCCTTCAGGTTTAATCAATTCTCTTTAATGCAGCAACAGAAACTTCCGTTTAGGAGCGCAAGGCCTGGGGCTATAAAATCCCCCAGCTCCTTGGTGCAGCCTCAACCTGTGTCTGCCTCCTCTGCTCTCCTGGAGGAAGGCTGCGTACTCCGGTCTTGTTGCATTCAGGCTGTGCATCAAGAACTGCAGGGAAAGGGAGAAATACCAGGCTGTGCAGGTTCTGGTGGTCCCAGCCAGCTTCCCCCAGTCCCTGGGGCGGGAGCACCCTGAGCTGCCCGGGGTCGGGGAGAGGAGGTGAGGCTGGGTGGCTGCAGTGCTCCGGGGTGTGCAGGCACGTGTGCCGTGGCGTGGGCTGGCCCCTCTCGTGTGTGCCTCAGCATCAATGGCATACGGCAAGAGCCTAACCTGGAGACAGGCAGCCTGTGTGCCTTTGCTCATTCATGTGTATTTAGAAGCCAGGAAGCCCTGCAAATGAGAGCGTGAGAAATATCGCCATTAAGACCTGCTCTTTTACTACTTAATTCTGCTGCTTGTGGGTTTTTTCCAGAGTATTTCTCTCCCTTTCTTGGACACATGGGTTTGGCCTTCTCTGTCTTTTTTTCTGCTTCAGAACTCCTGGCTAGCTTTCCAAATAGCGATTAGCTTTAAACACTTGCTCAGCCATCCTTGACGCCGAGCTTGGCCTCTTTCTTCTATCTTAACAGTCTTTTCTCCTTTGACAGCAAGGTTATATACCTTCACACACTGTCAAGCATCTGCTCTTCTTCTCTTCCTTTTCTTTGAGCTCCTCAGCAAACATTTCACATTGCCATCAAGCCTAATGGTGCTTACAAGCTGAGGTTTTTTACATTTACTGTTGGTAATCTTTTTTTCTTTTTTTTTCCCTTCTTCTGCACTCAAAGCTGCAGGCTGCGGTGGGGGATGAAAAAAAAAAAAAACCAAAACATTAATTTTATAGGCCCTGAATAACTGGGTTTGCTGAGGTTGCACCACTAAAAGCAAAGCAACCTGCAGCGCAGAAGTGAATCTGGGCTCTCTGTGCAAACAGCTCTGTGATGTGCCCAGACTTGGGAAACTTCCCCTGTGGCTCTGCTCTCCCTGATCCGCTCCTTGTGAAAATACAGTGGATTCCTGTTCCAGGAATACAAAACTCAGCATCCCAGTGCCATGGAGTAGCTACTCAGTGGGGTACAGCAGCCACCTACACCAGCCTCTGTAGAGCCCAGCTCCGAAAGAGACCGTCTGATTTTTCTTGCTGTGGATGGAGGAAGACCATAACTCAAGCCTTCATCAATGGCAAAGCGCAAGGTAAAAACTTGTCGATGAGTCATGCCGAAAATCAATACTTCTTCCCTAGGATCACAAGGAAGATGGATGTCCAGGGTGTGTTGATCTGAGCATGATCCGTACCAGCCCACTCCCCCGCGTCCTGTGGGAATACACGTTTCCCTGATCCAGCTGAGCATGCAGGTGGGATTCAGTGCCAGCACGCTCACCTGTGTGTTGGCACTGCAGGTTAAAGGACACCTTTTAGGCACAAAGTAAAGATAAATCAGGGACAGAGAAATTAGCTCCTTCTAGAAGGAGAGAACAGGAAATGTGGTAAGTCAAATTAAGGCTATATTAAGGAAAACTGGAGAACCTGGAGATGTCAGAACTGTGATCAGGCTGTGATTCACTCTCACATTTAGCTGACTGAAGTGCAATCTGCTGGCTAAAAAACAACTTCTCAAGAGGTATACAGGAAGGCAGATTTTGGCTAGACCAGTTCCTTGAGCTATCTCACTGTGCGGCTGCTGGAGGAGAGAGAAACGTGACTGAGGAGGAACACAGCGGCAATATCATTTGAATGCAGCCTTCACCCAGGCTGGCTTCTCATGAACGAAAAACTCCCAACCTCAGAGACTTGGCAATGTTCTTGCCATTACGCTGTGTTTAAAATGGCAATTGTCCCCCACCTTTTTCCATTCATGTGTTCCACTTTTCTTAGTAGAGAACAAACTTCAAACAGTAACTCATGCTCATCACTCGAATGGTTCAGGCTGACTTATTAATTATGGCTTTGTGATTAATTCTCATGCTATCACATGACTATTCAAGCCCGAATCCCTACAAAGGGGGGGTATACTGAGAAGAAATAGCATAAATAAGGACGGATGATTGAAGATGTCTATTGTCCTTGTCCATGAACTAGAGCGGCATGTGATCCATAAGCGTCATTCATGAGTGTCAGGGACGTCATGTTTTCTTTGCTGTATTACAAATACAAAGGTCAGATTTTAATATGGAAGGTCTTGAAATTTCCTATAGGAAAGTTTCTATTTCAGACCAGCAGAGGGAGAAAGCAGGCCAAAGACACAAATTAGCGGTTTTCATGAAGATTTATTGTGGGGAAAAAATCCAATTTATCTCCATAGTTAGAGTGCAAGAACAGTTGTTCCATTTGCTGCTGGGTTCTTTGCTGATGCCCTTTATTATTCCATTTACTAAAAAGCTAACGAATAGTAGGTATATGTTATATTTTCCTACCCTGACAGGGAAAAAACAATGATCTAATTTGAGAAGCAGAGTTTTAGTTGTCAGTGGCTGAAAACTGCATTTGAATATTCTAGGTAAAAAGAAACTATTTGCACATATGAAATACTTGCTGCAACTCAAGCAAGTTAATCTTCTGGATGGGTGTGTAAGGTGCAATGTCTCAGGACACCATTCAAAAATCATCATAATATTAATAATAAAAAAAAACGTTCAGGGAAAAAAAAGCAGCAAAATAATAAACAGAGTCGCTTAAAAATTTTGGAAAGCAATTGGCCCATATTTACTGAAAAAATTATTTCTGCCTTGAAATTATCAGTCTCATCCATAATATATTTGGTACAATACAGGCAGGGAGAGGTAGGATAATTTGCACATTCACACCCTAGAAGACAAGGAATGGGCAGTTAAGAAAAGAATTACCAAAGTACTCACACCCAGAGAGTAATGAGGTTGTCTGAGACTCACTTTGTTGGTGCCACTCTTTCAAATGTAGTCTCCCTGATACAGATTCAGATATCGTTCCCATCGCACAGTCTCTTCTCATTTTCTTGTAGAAAAGGATGTGACTGACATCTCCAATGTGGAGTTCTTTCTCTCCTGTGGCGTCTGTAAGACACACTGCAAAGTGTCTGGGCCTGATTGCATTTATTTTAAAATGCAAATCATACCAAACATTAAGAAAAAGTGGAAGAGAGCAGCATGCTTTTATATTTTTTTATGGTCTGGAGTACTGAATGCTTCAGGGAAGATTAGGAGAACGGATCCCTCCATCAACAATCAAACACAGTCCACCAATACACTTAATATGTCTAATATGTCTCTTTTGCCCTTCCCTGAGCCCCAGATTTATCCTAGATTTGAGATACCACCTTCCATGAGTATGTGTTCCAGGCCCTTTATAATTTTCTCTGTAAGTAGGAGAGGATGTTTGGGTACTAGAGCTGACCAGAGAAGCTGGTGTAAATGTCCTGCTCCGGAACTAGACTTTCTCAACAGACTGAAGGACTTTTATTAATCATGCAGCTGGTAAAACCCTACGTATTTCTGTCTTGCTCCTTATCAAGAATTCATCCTTACCCTCACCATCTTGCACTCAGAGAACCTCACTGCATGGATAAAGCTGCATCTGCGGCTACAGGGATTCCGAATCTTCTCAGTTTATGCCTTTGTACTCCCCTTTCACTTCTCCAGTGGCAAAATACCCCCTTCCACTAAGTGAAGAGCCTTGATAATGCCTTCAAGGATGGAGCACTTTTCAATTGTTTGGTACTCGATATGGAGGTTTTTAATATATATTTATGCATCCAGTAGCGGTAAGATTAAATTTCAAGAAAGGGCAATATAGCTGCAAGTGAAACAAATGAACCTCAGATATAAAAGCTAAAGTCTTACAGCAATGTTGGCCTGACAATTTATTTGCTGTTCTGTTTGGGTTTTGGGGTTGGTTTTTTTTGAAAGAATTATAGCTTGCAGTAAAGCTATTTACATCAAGTACATCAACTGGGATTTGGTATTAAAACTGTAACTGAATCTATTCCCGTTAATGTTGTTTAATATAGACCATCGAATGGTTTAGAAGTAATGAAGTCACATAATACTTATGATGTGCACTGGGTCACCACTAATAGTTGCTGTGGAAACCTTATTGTCTCGTCTCTTCTCCTCCACCACAGCAGTACATAATTGTAGTGGGTCTGTTTTTTCAAGGATTACGTTCCATAACACTTTCAAAGAAAAATTAATGACCTTCACCTAAGGCAGTTTAATTAAAGGAGAGACAATTCCTCACTTTTCTGCACCAGATGTGGGAATAGGAGTGGGATTGCATTTCAGATGTCACCGCAGGACCACTCCAGCTTCACTCTTCAGGCAGGAGGACATAAAGTTACAGAACCAGGAGCCTTGAAATAAAAAGGGCAGAAGTTTCCAGTAAGAGCTGTGGGACATCTGCCATTCCATAAACCAAGCCATGGAGCTGTGATGGCTGTAACAGATTAATTGCACGTGTCGATGGAGGGCTGATCTAAGTGGGTTTGCATACAGGAAGGATCCAGGCAACAGCAGCTTGTTACTGGGAATGTGATAGCACGTGTGCAGCACGCTGGTACCGACACAGGGAAAACTCACCTTGCCAGGAAGGTCATTGATTGTCATGTTCGTGACTAAATGGAAGCATTCCCTGGGAGTGTTCAAGACCAGGCTGGATGGGGCTGTGAGCAGCCTGGTCTAGTGGGAGGTGTCCCTGCCCGTGGCAGGGGGGCTGGAACAGCATGATCTTTAAGGTCCCTTTCAGCCCAAACCATTCTGTGATTCTAAGCATATTTAAAGTAAATAAATCTTGGTCTGCAACTTTATATTTGTTTTACAGTTAGGGTTCAACTCTTGCCCTTGAGGGCAACCCGTCTGTCAGCCCTGCTGAGCCCTGCTGCGGGGGTCACAGGCATCTTTCCTGTCACAGAGCTGACTCATCGACAAACAGCCAAGGCATCGGAAAAATTCCTCGTAAGAATGTCCACAAGAAAAAAACGGAGGCCCTCCAAAGTGGATGTCAGGAAAGAAAAGGTCATATTATCAGAAAAGCCGTTGGATTAAGACTTGGCTGCAGAGCTTTCTATTCCTGGTACCACAAACTGCCTGTGTACAAGATGACTAAAATTCTCTGTGCTAGACCCTATTTCAGTACAAATCATCTATAATTGTTTTAATGGCTTTGTTAATGATTCACAGATATCTTCTATGCACTATTTACTCAGCTTTCTTCATTACCCCACGGCCTACAGCGGAGATGCCACTGAGGAGAACAATAATAATTGGCACCCATAGGAAAATGAGCAGTTTGTGCTGTGCAATTAGAGACCAGTCTCTCCCCTTAAATTCTTAATTAATAGATGTGGGTATTTTAGGTTTTAAAACTCCAGTTACTGTGTCTTCATACTTTCACCAGGAACTTGCATAAGGAAATGAAGTTCAGTATATAAATATTTGTCTGGAGCGACACACCCTGTTAGTCTGAGAGCTGAGTGGAGAAACAGGGCCTATGGCACCTGGTCCCGGGTCTACTGCAGGGCTGATGTACTCCGGTTTCCAAACTGGAAAGGTAGTTCTCGTGGGAATTATAAAAATGTGAAACTCCTGAGGTCTAGTTTGCAATAAGATGCTGTTAATTCGGGCAGAGCAGAAGGAGGTGAAGATCCTGGTCTTGCAGGAAGAGCGCATCTGTGCGGCAGCCCTCAGCGAGGAGAAGCCAAGGTGAAATAAGTGGCATGGTGCTGTCAGACATGATGCCTTGAAAACAAGATGGAAAAGTAAAAAGGCTGATGTGAGCTCCCAGAGTGGATACACAAAAGAGAAACTTGTGTGGATTCAGGACAATCCCTGGAGGATTTGATTTGCATAATGCCACACAGTCATTGTGGCAGCTTGTGACAGATATAATCCTGCTCCAGTACGTCCCATGCTCTTTTGGGGCTAAGTTAAATCAGAAGAATTTTACTTGGTGTGTGAGAAAACACCAAGGAACAAACTGATTATAGGAAATCCAGGGAGGGGAATTAAGGTAAGCTCCTTGAAACAAGCACAATGTATTTTCTATGGGCTGGTACAGAGCACAGCTCAAAGGCTACTAAGCATAATCAAGGCATGTGAGAGGTTGTGCAAGAATATGTCAAATAATAATGTGATTAGATGTGCCAGCATCTGACACATCTACTTTCATAATACTTTGACTCAGTTATTTTCTGGAAAGGGGTGCTGGCAGGCAACCTTATTTTAATTGCCGTAACTATTGCTGCTATGCATTTGTCTCTAAGCTTTGTGTTTGTCAACGGAGAAACTACCTCCATGAAAGAGCCGTCACCGTGAAATAATTTTTGCTCGATAATTTTCATTTTAAGGTCCATCTCTGCTAGACGCATTGTGGAGACAAGTTTCTCAGAATATCTGTTACTGCTACGCCTGGGTAAATCTTACTGGTCAGTGTATCTAATTAATATGGTCTGCTTCCCTGGCTCAGACATGCTTATGAACCAGACTGTCATTTGCAAAGAGCTTGCCCTACCATCACAGGGCATTTGCGTTGTTCACAACGTCCAGTTTTTCCTCAACCACGTGGTACTGATTCTGAACAGATGGATATCACAGAAGTAGGGATGGCTGCATAAAAGTTTCGTAATAAGATGTATTGATGTATTCGTAATAAGATGTATAAGATGGTTGCATAAAAGTGTTGTAAATGTGCAAACACTTGGGTGGATGAAAGTGTACCTTTTCCCATGCAATGGTCTAACGGGAAGGGAAAAAAGTGAGCAAGTCCGCCTTTTCTCTGCATCTCAAAAGTGGTTAAATCCTATGTCCCCCAAATAAAAGGTTGGAAAACTCTGCTCAGCTGGTTTTGTTGACCCCATTTCCATGCAGAAATTACTGTCCAAATTAGGGTTTCTTTAAAAAACAAAGCATTTCTGAAAGCTACTTTATTCAGTATACTAAAATATAAGAAGTTAATATAAAGTATTTTAATTTTGACTAATCTTGCTTAAAGGAATTCACTGGTTTTGTACCCACCTAGGATTTTTAAGACTGATCATGAGGATTTGTTGCATTATTGCTGTGATTTTGCTTGTAAAATATAAGCAGAGAATTATATAATGTGTACTCTCTGCATCTCAGGATAGTTTGTATAGAGTTACAATAAGGGGGGGAAAAGCTCTTAACACTGTCACCTTCATTTGTCAACTTTCGCACAAGGCAGTCGGGTTGATGACAGCTTCCAAAATTTGATTTTTAATAACTTCAAATAATGAAAAAGCTCAATTTATTTGAATCAGAATAGGCCTTTCTATGAAAAACAACCTGCTTGACTGTAGTCTGGCTCTAGGCAGAGGCGTCGAGTAAAAGTTTTGTTTTGAAGCAAATGAACAATTTCTGACAGTGCTGGAGAATTGGACCAGTAAAACCAACAGCGAGTAACTCTTAGAAGCAACTGCAATGAAGTGGGTTTAGATGGGTTTGTTTTAAGCCCAAAATTTCACAGCCACCTGTTGATTCTGACACAAAGAGACCAAATGAGGCTGAAAGAAAATACCACTGAACACAAGAGAACAAGAGCTAAACCAACACTCGCTCCTGTTTGTTCAGCGTTTGAACCTGTGAAGTCGAAGCTGACTTAACATGAGCATTTTCCTGTTCAGCTGGAGACCTGCATGTTTTTTCTTATTTCTCCCCTGAGCACCACATAGCTTTTTCTCTTTTTTTTTTTTTTTTTTTTAAATCTGTAAAGAACGGAGCGCTGCTGAACCATAAAAAAGACGCTACCACACCCTCAGTGCTGCTTTGCACAGGACATAAATGAAGCTCTAAAGAAAAACTTGAGTGGACCACATCCCTCCTGCTGCTGCTTGTCCTCGGATTGATGAGCAAGAGGGAGTTACTGCATCAAAGGGTGGGCTAAGTGGAAAAAAAGATTTACGTTAAAAAGAACAACCCTGGGGATGAAGGATGCCTGCCTTGTGCGTTTCAGCCACTGTCACAAAATGAAGTTCATCCTTCAGGGAAATTGAAGAACTCCCCACACCTATTTAAGAATTTTCTTTTTTACTGGCAGAAATGTAGGAATTGAATTTTGTCTTCAGCCGCTCGTGTTCGATGGAAGGAACGAGGGAAGAGCTGTAAAAGAGCCCTCACGTTTCTGCATGCAGCATCTTCTGCAGAAACCTTTAAACTTGCATTTGTGCGCCCTGTAAGAATGAGGAAATCTGCAGCAACAGTGGTACAGTCAGCATCAGATTCGATTCTGAAACTTTTATTCCCATTCTGTTTAATTTTCCCAGTAATCATAGGTAGGTCTTACAACCATATTATTTTTTTCTTTGCTCTGCCATCTCTTTTACTAGCTCAAATTTCTGTTGTTGCCTTTTAATCGACCACAAAAAACACCAAAACAAAACACCAACCCCCCCAAAAAAACCCAAAACCCCACCACAAACACCCCCCACCACCCAACATACACACACAAAAGACACACGCTCCCTTCCGCCGTCCCACCACTGGTTGCAACACATAATTTTTACTGCATCGGTTACAGTTTGTCTGCTGGTGTTTCCATCCCAGTTGTGAGACTTTAGTATGTTTGTTTCTTTTCAAAGCGTTAACTCGCTGAAGTTCTGCTGCTAGTTAAATGGCAAAACTTCAAGCTGTCTCCTTTGGTAACATATGTGTATAATCCTGTCTTCTCTCAGCTTTCCTTTTTCTCTTTTCACACTCGATGTTTGTCAGAGCTCCTCCTTACCCTGTGAGGCTTGCAGGGCAGGGAACCTGACTGTTGAAATCTCTGAAGAAAAGTCATGGCAAAATGCCATATCGCATTGTGTACATATTAAATGCTATTAAAAAATTGTCCATTCCTCTCAGCTCTCTCACTGCTTTCCTGTTTGCTTATGGGCTATGAATTACTTAACTACCTTAACTGAATTATCATAGTGCTCCATGTTTTGCATACACGCTTTATAAAATAATTCCTATTTGTGGTGTTCTTTGAGACCCTATGGTAAAAGGTTACAATGACTTCCAAGTTATTACCATCAAATTATTGTTCATTACACTTCATGGAAATGCTCTGAGGTCTTAACAGATCTGTTGAAAGCAAGAGAGACTTAATTACTTATTACTGTCTTTATTTTCTGTCCTGAGATAGCAATAGGCTGTAATAAATTCCTAATTGGTCCCTGTGGCTGATGGAGTGACTTGTGTCTTTCCAGCAGGTACTGCCCACGTTTGCATATCCAGTTTCCTTACTAAAAAAACCCCCTATCTTTTCTGAGAGAGTTGGGACACTTGGAAAGCAAACTTCACAAAGTCCTCCTGGAGCGGTCTGGGATTGTCAACAAAGCCCTTTACAAAATCCAGTGTGACTGAGTGCATTGGCCACCACCCTCTCTCTGCATCCCCCTGTATATCCTCTGAGGGACGCCAAACCAGTGCAAACTGCATTTCCCCTGAAACCAATTTATTTGCGGGCTTTGGGACAGTCGCATGCTGTACAAAAGATGGCCAAAACTCCTGACCATAGGAACTGCATTCTGAAAATCTTCCTTATGGCCAAAAGCCCCATTCCGTGGATGCTGAGGGCAGAGGGAAATTCATTGCAGGGCGGGACACCCCACCTGGGTTGCCCACTGCTGGGCTAAGGCAGGGTCCCATGGGCCCTGGCGCTCAGGTGCACAGCTTGGGGACAGGCTCAGGAGCCACCCGTTGGGCCACCGCAGCTCCGTAGCCACCTGTAGCTTATGCCGCTGCTGGGTTTAGTGCTGAGCTTTCCAAGGAAAACCCGCCTGCTTATTTCAGTCTACATTGGGATGATACTTTTTTCTTTATGAGAAAGGCTGTGTTGTGACAAGAGAAACACACCACCAATAAAATACTTATTTTCTTGTCCTGCACCCCATTATTACTAAATCCGCTACCTATTTTTTACAAGACTTTTTCCATGCCACAGCTTATTTGGCACCATGTGACGGAACGGTTGCTGTACTACAGAGGCATACTGGGGGTCTGGCTTCTTTTTTTGGTTCTCCCCATACCGAGGTTATTGTCACCGAAAGATTGTATGGCCTGCAGTTTAACCTAACTCCCTTGTGAACTTAAGGAGGACTGGGAATTTCAGAGCCGTAGGAAGTGAGATAAACATACAGGGCATTCCCTTTTCCCTGATGACCATCCCACTGTTGCCAGTATCCTTTGCACCCCGTGGTGCTCTGCTTCTCTCCCCAGTCACCAGGTGCTGGATGGGAAGGGGGTCAGGCACATTTTGTTTACTTGAGTCTCATCTTTGGCTGGAGAGTTTCTCTTCCTGAGACTTCTTTTTGTTCTGTGTCCTTATTTAGATACTTATTTTAGTTATTCAATGGCTGTGTCCTATGTGATTCCAGGGAAAGCCTGGCATATCTCAGTTTCACCCATTTGTGCCTTATGATTTTGCCTATAGGGGTGAAAAAAAGATTTTAGTCAGGGTAATTTTTACTGCGAATGGCATCGATCAGAAAATACTTGCTATGGATGCAAAGAGGAGCTGATTTCTTTTGAAGCAAGACGCCAAAACCCGTAGATGAAGACAAACAGGACATCCGACAGGTAGAGAGGGGATGCAGACAAATAGGGAAGTCCAGCATACTATCCGTAAGGCTGTTACAGTATTTCCTCACTTGTTCATTGTACTTCTCTTTCCCTTCTCTTTCAGTTGCTAATGGCTGGTTTAAGTGTGCCATAAGTTAATACCTTCCCCGTGGAGTACTGTTGCAGAGTAAAAACATACTGATTACCGTACTGGCGTGGAACAAAACAGCCTCCAGTCCAACGCTTTGTCTCCAGTGGAGAAGAATGTGAAATATTACAGAGAAAGGTATAAACTCTCTGCGTACCTAATTGCACAATGTTGAGGCAAGGGCGTAACATCACCCTTGAACTCAACTTCATATTAGCTTATTTGCTTGTGTGTGAGGAGCGGGGGCACAGTTTTACCTGTTTGATCTCATGGTTGTGTAACCATAAACATTAGAGCTAATTGATATGGATGGCTGATCTCAAAACGTGTTCTTCTTTCAGGGATTCAGCCAACAGTGTAAGATTGGAGGGGGATTTTTACCCAGATATTTCTTCACTTATTAAAAATGCCCAGTGCAGATTACCGATTACTCTTCGAATACAGGCAATGAGTGACCTTTCCTTTCAGTCAGTTCCAGATTTGTTGCCATGCCACGTTGCTCTTGAAAAATGTTACTGTTGAAAATTACTGGTTCTTTTTCTTGCTTTTATTTAAAAAAGTAACAAGTTTCTTCAGTTTGGGAAATACCCAGACGTGTATTTACCTATAGGCGTGTTTGGGAAATACTAAGTAATATTTGATGCAGAATACTTCCTAAAGTTTTTTTGGTTTTTTTTTGGTTTTTTTTTTTTACATACACTTTTGAAATAAATGTGGTGTCTGCTTCACAGCGTGGCACCCATTTGACTAACACAGGCAAGTGTAGGTTAGCATAGAAGTAAACGTGTATTTGTAATGCCATGAAATTAATGTAAACAAAAATATTCTCCTAGAAAATATTTTCCTTGAAAACCCGCCAAGGTTTATTGAATACATCTGTCTTGACAAAGCACTTCAACTGAGATCAAATAAAGCCCTACCTTGCAGGGAGCAGCTGCAGCTATTTTAAAATGAAGTTAAACAAGCATGAAAAAGAAAAAACACAAACGGGGAATGAAAAATAACACCACGGGAAAAGTAATTAGCCTGATCCAGTGCAATCTGCAGTGAGACAGGACATAAAAAAGCACGGTCAAATCACAGCGGTGACTCACTGATGATCTGAACGACTGACCAGGCCGCACTTTCCTCACGATTCCCCGGTGTGCTGCATCCATAGGGATGCAATTCCTGTCCCTTTGCGCCAACCGGACTCTTTTTTTCCCCTTCGGAGGACCCCCCCCCACACACACCCATCCCCGGCCTGCACCCACAGCCAGGTGCGGACCAGCATCACTCGGCCGCCACCTCCCGCCACGGAGGCCCAGAGGCTCCCCTTGTTGTCCCCTGCCAGTGGGGAGAGAGCACAGCCCCAGCACCCCGCACCCCCCGTTTTAGAGACACGCATCCCCCCCCCCCCCAAGGCGCGCCCCCGCCTCCTTCCCCGCGCCCCGCCCCGCCCCTCGCCCCGCCCCCAACCCCGCCGATTGGCCGGCGGCGCCCGGGCAGGTGCCGGTGCGTGGCGGGGGCGCGGTGGCAGCGGTCGCCGCCGGCACCGCAGCGGTAGCAGCACCCGGTGGCGCGTCCGGCGGGGAGGCGGCGGCGGCGGCGCTGGTGGTGATTGCGGGCTCTCGCCTTGCGCCGGCCGGTGCGGAGCGGGAGGGCACCTGTGCCCGGCGGTTCCGCGCAGGTGGCCGGCGGGGAGCCGGCGCGGGGAGCGGGGGGCGGGCTCCCTGAATGAGCGACGGGGCGCAGCCGCCTCCGCCGGTGGCTCTGCCCGTACCCCCAGCGCGGGGAAGTTACTGCCCGCTTGCCATTTTGGTGCAGCCTTCGGCCGAGGGTGAGTACGGGCTGGGGCGGGGGGCTGGGGTCACCCGCGGGGCCGGCTCCGTAAGGTGGGGGGTGGGGGACGGCCTGCGGCAGGGCCGCGGCTGCGGGGCCGCCCGCCGCAGCGCCCCGTCGGGGGGCGGTAGGTGCTCGGCCCGCGGCGAGTCCCCCCTCCTCCAGCCCTGCTTGTGAGCACCCACCCCGCGGTCGTGGGGGGCTGAGGGGCCGCTGCCCACCCCGACTCCCTCCCTTCCCACGGCGTTCCGGGGCCGCTCTTCCACGGACACTCCCTGTGCTGGGAGGGGGGGGACGGGACACGACGGGGCGGGGGGGACACACGGCACGGGGGGTGACGACGAGGAGATATTAAGCTTCCTTTAATTACCGGCCAGATGTCTGAGTAGCTTCGTAGCGTTCTGCTGACAACGTGGTTATTCGAGCACTGTCACTGCAGTGCATTATTATTATTATTATTATTATTATTATTATTATGTTTTGATCAACTTCCCTGCCAGCACAGGGAGGGTTTCAACGTGGCGCTGCCTCTGCCCCCTTTCCTCGGGAGCATCCCGCCGCTCGGCGCGTGTAATTTATGCTCCCGACAGGAGCAGCGTGCGTTTTCCTCCTATCAAGGTCAGTTTATCGTAACTGCCGAGGAAAATACCATATGGCTCGGGCTGACTTTTTCTTAGGGAGCCTAATTAAGGAGGAGCGTGCGTGGCGCTGGGGTTTGTGTTGTGTTTTAGGCGGGCGTAACCAAATTAGATCGCAAAAAAATGCCTTAGAGCGCGTGTGCCTCCCTCCTCCAGCGTGTTTGCAGCGATGTTATCTGGCAGTCTATTTTGACAAATGGTAGGGTTTTTTTGCCTCATACCTACCGTTTTACGATTTCCTGTGTGCCTGAAAATGTGGGTAGCTGTCTTGCCGTGGAGCCTGGAGTTTGTTAGAATTGGCACAGCAAGGATTTTGGCAATAAAGGCGTTTACTCATTCCTCTGATAACCCTTTTCTGTAAGGCTGGAGAGAGGAAGGAAGGAAAGATAGTTTGGTTCTCATATTACCAGACATCTTTCTGACTTTGAGGGAGCTATCATCAAGCTGGACAGGTTTTTATAGTCACTTATTAATGGTGTTAGCGGTTCCCTGTGAACTGCATTGAGACTGCTGACTCTGTCCCTGCAGTTAAGTGGCAAGCAGTAATGCTTGCTGCTCATTTCTAGCTTGAGAAAGTGTAGAACAGAGCTGTGTATTTAAAAAAAAGAAGAAAAAAAGAAAAAAAAAAAGGTAGAAGATGCTGTATCTTCTACATAATCTTTTACAATCCTGTACCTGAGTAACGATGGGTGTCGGAGCATGTTTACTGATGCCTTCTGCCCAAGCCTCCGAAAATGTACTCAGGGATTCATAGCCTTCCTATGGAATTTGTCAGATAACTTAGTACAATGCGTATAGCGATTGCAAACAGGAGAGTGTCATTTTCAACAGCTGTGACACGTTAATTGCCAGTGAGAGCTCCTAGAAGTCAGCTCCCCCGCCCCTAGTAGCCCCCACTGGGATGAGAGATACTTAAAGAGCAGCAGTGCTCCCTGTGACAGGACTTGCATCTTGAACCTGCTGCCGATTAAAGTAACACGATATTGTCCTTTCAGCCAGGTTAATGCTTTTTAACAGGCTGTCTTCATCTGAACCAGTGCTGTCTAGGAGTGATACAAGATCATGAAAGCGAAGCTAAAACTTTTGTTTATTTTCCTGAGTTGTTTTCCTGCTTCCACCCTAACCTGATGAATACATCTAAACGCGCTGACAATTGATTGCTAAACCAGGCTTTGGGATTATATAGGGTGTACCCGCGTGTATGAACACAGTAGGAATTCACCTTTCTTGCTTAATAGTTACAGTAAACAGAACACCTGAAGAACTTGTACTTAAACAAAGGGGGGGAAAAAAATCCCTAAACTACGCTTGGGTGATGCTGAAGAAAAGCTGTATATACCAAATGCACTATTGTTCATAAACAGTACATCTGTATGAAAATGTGACGCCTTTGCAATGGTGCCAATGTTAATATGCCCTATTGTTATCAGACTGGAAACTGCTGTTCGGCAGTGTAAACCACCTTTAATTGCCCTTGAAAAGTTGGAAAAATTGAAAGAAACTAGTCAAATACAGTTCCATGAAAACCACAGGGGAATTTTTTTCCTCTTTGAGAAAATCCATTCATTTGTTTGAGCAGACTTACCCAGCGTTCCCATGGAGCGCTTTATTCGCCTTCCTTTTGGGTCCAGGTAGGTTATTTACTGGATAGTTTCTTAGAGGTAATAAAGGCTTCTGGTTTACTTGCGGACCACTGACAGCCAGAAAAAAAAGCAGCCCAAAGTTTCTTATATTCAGAGGTTTATAGCAGGTTACTTCCAAAAGAACCTTATTGGACTGAAGGGAAGAGGAAGATAGCTGCTATATTTCAGTGTGGCGCGAAGCACACTGTGCTGTTACTCAGACTGCCAAAGAAACTTGGCCTTTATCTATGGCATAAACAGGGATTTTTGTAGAAAGGCTAAATAAGGTGTAATTTGGTAAGATTTCAAGCCATGGTCTATTTTTGTGTACGCCTTTGAGAGATTGGGTAAAGATGCCTATCTCCAAATTTCAAGTGAATTTACACAGAGCCAATAGGAAGACCCGTTATATGTGGCTTCCTTCCAAGTAACGCTAGTAAGATCTGTCATTTGTATGGTAAAGACTAGTGATTAATGACCTGCTTGCTATTTGCCTTTCAGTTGAAATGTCTTACCCTCTATTATTTTTTTTTTTTAAAGCAATGCTTATAGAAAAATGCCACGCTGCATTTTTTAAAACTGCCTTTTCAAAAAATAAGCATCATGTTAGATATTCTATGTCCTGAAAATAAGTAAGTAAATAAATAAAGCACGCTATAGTGGAAAGCAGTTTAATGAATCACCTAGCAGCTTTAGCGTAGATGAACAGAGTATAAGGACAGCAGTGGCTTGACTGGTCAAAAGCTAATATCAGCATTATTGCAATAATAACAAATTTTTAGATCTTACGGATACTATTCTGGGAATTGGAACACTTTAAATTTTCAGTCCAGTATACATTAAATTTTTAACAGCAGAGTAATTATTTTCTTTTTTTTTTTTTTAAGAATGTTATACTGACAAAAACCTTTATCTTGCAAATTTTCACTGACCTGTTAGTCCAATAGCTAGGTAAAGGAAACAAGACCTCTTGTAACTTCCGATTACCTATCTGCTTTATTTACCTTTTGATCAATTGATGATCACAAAAGAAATACTAGTATTGGTGTCTGGTATTCAGATTATGGCAGTTATTACTATTTACTGGTTGTTTTAAGATAGAAAGCATTGCCATAGGAAATTAATTTTGCGTTCTTCACGGCTAAGTACACTTCCAAGTAAAACACCAGCTATTGAAGTGGAGGAGCTAATCGCTGTGGAGATTAATCCTGCAGATGAGACACTTTTGATGGCATTGTCTCAAGTTGACTCATGGTAATCAATTAAGTAGTTCTGAGTTTTGCTGGCGCTGGCAGGCGGGAAGGGAACTCTAGCCTGTCCTACTGCTGAAGACCCAAGCTCAAGTTCCGCTGTGCGGCAGTTCCAAAAATCTTTTCTTTCTGGACTCTTCCTCGCAACATACGTTACTTATTGATGGATAAGAATAAATGTGACAATGCAGCCATAGTTTCTGGATCAAGTCTCTTTAAAGCGTGCTGAGGCAATCTACTGTAGAAAATCAAATGTAGTTTCTTCTTGTGATAGCAATCTGAAGCGCAGACCCGCATTCAAAGGCTATTAAAGTCCATGACATTCCCACTGGTTTTAGTGAGTCTTGAAGCCAGGCAACAGCGTGAAATCTTTGGGATTTTTTTAATAACAAAACAATTCCTTCTTCCAACACCCTCCTCCCACCTCCATCCAGAATAATGTTGGCTCTGCTGTTGTAAACCAACTTGCTGTTCTTGGAAGAAGACAGTACATATCTGTTGTTTTCTTTCTGGAAAGGAAAGAAAGCAAAACATGTTTACAACTTGAGGTGTAAATTTTCTGTTCTGCTTTTGTGATGAGGAGTTTTATCTCTTCTGAAACTAACACGACAAGAGCTGCTTTGCTTATTAGGCATTACTTCTGATACAGAAGGTCATTTTAATGTGGTTTTCTTCTGTCCCTTTTGGACTGTATGAACAGGATGTTGGGTCACAATCCAAATAGAAGAGTGCTAGTTTGTGCCATTATCGTTAATTGCTGTGGCATGGATGTTCAGCAGATGATTTAAGCGCTGTTGACAGAGATGCAGCTAACGCTGTCCTGAAATATGTCAAGTTGTAGAATGTACCTATTTTTCTAATCACTGTTAATCTTGCGAGAGGTCGATTCCTTTTTTTCCCCTTAAGAGAGCTGGTGCCTCTGCCCCTCAGTGGTCACTCCTGGGAGTGCTTTGTGTATCTTGCTGGAAGTTATCTCAACTCTTGCATCTAGCTGTCATAAGTGCTTTGACATTTGTTTGATGTGCCATGAGTTGGATTTAAGTTAAACCATAGTGCGCAAACTGGAGCAACACCAGCTTTTAAAAACAATTGAAAGAGCTTTGGGGAGGATTCTAAAAGGTATAATCTGGTGATGTTGGTTTTTAGAGTCTCAGTTGGGCTTCATCTAAAAGGCAGTGACAAAATTTGTTCATGTGTTAATCACTTCAAGCACAGAAGTCATGGGTTGAGTCCCAAATGAGAAGACGACAGTTCACCTCTAGATGAAGACCAGCCTGATTATTCTCCTCCCCGCCCCTTCCTTCTCATCTAATGTTTAATGACTCCGCTTCAGATTCCTGCTCCAAGGTAGTATCACAGGGAAAAAAAAGAGGGGAATTGATGGATAAAATACTGTGGACTCAGATTCCACACGTGATTAAGTGAACTGCACCTCCTCCATGGAAATATATCGTCTGTGTAGTTGTGGTAGGTGAAGAATACCTAAGATTGTGCTTTCATTTGTGGGGGAAGCTGGTGTCAATGTTGTATCGAGGTACAGAAGGCCTATTGTGATGGATACTGGAAGTCTAAAAACTGGGAGAAGCTAATGTGGAGGTCTAGAAACAGGAATTTTCTTGGTAAAGCTGGTGTTCTTCATGTAGTAGGCTTCTCAAAGGAGCATGCTGTTTCAGTGCAGTGGTGATGCTACTTCGGTCTTCAGGAGTGGGCCCTGATAAAGGGAACATCTTTAAAATAAAAGTTAACAATGTACAAAGGAGTCCTAGCTAGTTCCTAAAGATGGCGGCTTAACTTGATTAAGTTGATCGAACAATAGTTAATGTGGGACTCAAAAGCGTGTCTGTGCTGGCTGGCTGATTCTCTAAATCTGCAGAAGTTTAGAGAATCAACTGCTTTGGTTCCCTAGTTTAAGCTGAAGGAGCCATGAGGCTGCTGCAGCCAAATATGAGTGAACCATCAGTCAAAATCTGACAGTGCAGTTGGCCTTTGCACTCCAGAAAGTGCCCGACCGTGTCTGGTGCTTGAATATAAAAGGTTCCTTGTTTGTATAAACTTGGGATCAAGAACTTCACGAACTTCACGTTTGTGTTTGTTGGCCAGGGCTCAGATCCTCTCCATGTTGTGCAGTGTCAATATAAGAAAAAAGAAGCCAAGCTCAGGTCCAAAGCAGAGCCTCTTCTAAGCACAGTGTAGAGTAGGTCCCAGTGTCAACAAACAAACCCATTAACTCCACACCTGACAGATTAACCCAGCTCCTAGTTTGGTTTTCAGAGGCTTTCTACAGCTTGGGCTTGATTTCTGCAGCTCTGGCTGTATTTTATTCTTATTTTATGTCACTTAACAAATGTTTATCTAAACAATTCAAAGACAACCTGCTTTTGAAACCCTTTTTTTCATGCATGGGGCATAAGTTGTGTGTCAACCAACTACAGCTCATCACTAAGGCTCGGTGGAATGGGACATGTGGCTTTACAGATGTCACTCTCTTCTGTTGTCTCTCATGATTCTTGCTTGTTCTAGCGTAAATCAGGGTTAGAAGCACTTTGCAGGTGTCAGAGTGAATGTGGAAGGCACAGTCTAATGGCATTATTTTTGTTTTCTATTTTGTTCATTTACTTGCTAATCTGTAAAATTCAGTAATTTGCAGTGGGGTTTCCTGTCAGTGGTTTGAATTAGCAGTGATTTACTGTATTAAATTTGTTTTCACATCTGGCAGCACTAGAGAATACTGCCTCATTGTGGCAACTGCTCTTGGAAGCATTTTTTTACCTCTAAAAATAGAATTTCTGTCTCTGTCCTAGTCCTGCAGAAAGATTCTATCAGTCAAAGGTTAGTTCTTGGATCAAACTGAAGGATACGCTGATGAGTGATATTTAGTAAGAGGGATGCAGGATATCAATTAGTGCAACATATGTTGTGGGGGAAAAAATCCATTTTATTGTGTAGGATATTTTAAGTATGCCTGTGGTGTGTTTGCATATTGGTTGGATTTTATATTATGGATGTTTTGATAGCAGTCAAGCAATCCACTTAACTGTTTACTTTTGGAGTTTGCATGGGTTGATCACGGTATGGCTTTCCAAGTTATGATGAGATTCTTAATTTGCCATGGCTCTTTTGCCTATATTATTAAAATGCAAAATTAAGTTTATACGTGGATGTAAAATGTATAGTGCTTCCAGAGCTGTTTGAGGTTTTACAAAAGCTTCACCTTTTCTCTCAGTGTTTTTTTCCCCAGATTAAAGGTATGAATAACTCGGATGAGAAGCCTTACCACCACTTTACGCAGCAGTGATGCTTTGGCATCTTGAACTTGTGAGAATTATCTTGGTGGACCGATGCTTTCTTGGTTAGTTTGTTGAATTTTATCTGTAAGATGCTCCTCTATAGTTGTTCTTGCAAATAGTGACTGCTTTGGTACTGGGGAAAGCATTTCACTTTAAAACATGTGCTGCTTCGCAGCTCATGGCAGTGGACCTTCTGTGTCATTCAGTTTCTTCAGGCCATATAGAAAATGGAATGTTGGCATCTGAAATAGGGATCTTCACAGGAATATCCTGAGTTGTGTTCTCTTATATACTCTTCCACAAGGAGGGAGTTAAATATTTGAGCCTTCCCAGGCTTAACATGACGTTGAACCTGCTGAGCCTTTTTCTGGGTGCAGGTATTAGAGTTACACAGATAAAGTGGATGCTCCCTTCTCTGTCTGCTGCTTAAAATGAGATGGAAACTGCCATTGATTCTTTGAAGGAACAGGGAAGGATTTGCTGTTTCTTTCATCTCCCTTCAATCTGTGTAGCTCATTTCAGGGCCATTGATTGTGAAATGCCGAGACTGACAGGTGTCTCGGAGGAAGAATGTGGCATGTGTAGAGCAACACAGGTGGGTGAATGTCTTTTTGCACTCCTTGCTCCTGAGCTAATGCTGAGAAGAGAGGTAGGAATACAAGTGAGTTTTTGTTGAGTATTTTGTTCACGCTGGCTCAAGCTTAGGAAGTACTGTGTGAAGACTGATTTGCCAGGTGTGTTCTGGTTTGGGTTTTGATGGGAAGGTGGAAGAAGGGACACATCGGTGTTCAGCGGCTGCTGTTCTCTCTGTATCTTAGATTTTCTGATTGCGTTGGGTTGCGTGCCCTAAGAGCACGTGCTGGCTTTCTCCCTGACCTGTAATGACTTGCCCTGGGGTTGTTGGCAGTCCATTCCAGTAATGAGCTGCCTCTCATGCTTTAGATTGAAGGCAGGTGGAAAAGAGGCCACTCATCCAAGACACAATTGCGTGTCAGCTCGTTACCGCTCCAATTTTGTCTTTCTCTCCAAGCAGGCTTCCTCATTTCGGGAAGAGTAACAGCCAGTCTCACGCAGTCAGAATGCTGTCAGACCCATCATCTCAACTACGCATTCTTCCATGAGACAGTTGCTACTAAACAGAGAAAATAGAGCTCAACATGATTTGCCTAAATTCAACATAAACAATGGAAGATGAGACCGAAGTGAAATAAGAGGATACCGTAACTAGAAAGCCAGTGGCAGTGAAATAGGCGCTAACAGTATATGCTGGTTGACCTATGATCTTTAGCAGCTGCGGGGCCAAATTCTGGATAAGCCTTTCCTCTAGGAGTTCACTGTTACCAGTGAGAAGATTATTCTGCTCAATGAATTTGGCTTTTATATCATATTTTGAATTCCCGCTGGGATTTATGCTTGTTTATCAGTTGCAGGCCTGATACGTAGGTATAAAATGGTCATGATTTATTATTAAGATTCTCTTTTTAATATGACTTTTTTTAAGTCTGTCAAAGGTAGATGATAAAAATTAAGTCCTCCAGTGTAATCTTTAGTCTTTTCTGTAAAAATAACTTCTTTTTTTTTTGCTATTTAAATAAACTAGCTTCTGGTTTTTAGAAATAGTTCAGTCTGTTGTGTTTGGCCTCTGGAAGAGTGCCATTCTTCTTTAAAACGTGACTTTACTGGAGCTTTTCTACTTCAGCTATTTCATATTCAGTACTTAAAATAATGTAAGATGTAGAAGCAGGAAGAATGTGAAACTCCTATTTATTTCCTAAATAGATTAAGATTTAAAACCACACAGTACTAACCTTTGACCTTTAAGATTTACAGTTTCCCTGGTTGTAGTATGTCCTGGTGCTCTTCTAGACAAGAAGTACACAGAGTTATGGTAACAACTTGCGTTAATAAGGAACATTTCTCCCAGGAGGAACCAAATTAACTTCATGGTTCTTTTAAAAACCTGCTGCTTCGCCCCCTACATCCCTCAGTGAAACAAACCTAACTTTGCCCAGGAACTTCCAAGCTGTTTGGTTTGCCAAACAAATCTCACATAAAATTGGTACGAGGCTGAAAGGAAGATAATTTTCTGCTTTGGTTATAGCCCGGGAAATACATGCAGTAAATCTCGGTTAAAATTGGTGTTGGTACAAAGAATAGCATAGTCTTTGAGATCTTTGTCTTGCATCTCATTTAAAATGTGGCACACCAGTTACAAGCCCTCATGCTGAAGTTAGCTGGGATGTGCTTAATTTTTCATCTGAAGAGGTGCCTTTGTATGTCCGATGAGTATATTTTCCCTCTTGTTATTTTGGGATGTTAGTTTATTTCCAGTGAAAAGGGAAGAATACCCATGGTGTCGTTTATTGCAGCTTCTAGACTTCCTAGGAGTTTAAAAAAATGTTTGTGACCAATGTTAATTGCGCCTCATTTTGGACTTAATGATGTGCTGGCTGTAGTAGAAATGACTTTAGATAGTAATGTTCTTTAAATGTTTTCTTTTGGCTAAAGTCTGTTTTGCTCAAGTGTGTTGACATAATTCAAAATTCAGGAATCCCCTTTACACTTTCAACACTCAGACCTTATTTTTGTCACCAAATAAAGTGTGTGACATTTGTATAACTTATATATGACCTATATTGTGACATTTATATTAAAAAATGTAGCGTAATGACCTTGTGTTGGCAATGTGATTGCTTCTTTCGGATGTTCATTAAACAAAACTTTTTTTAAAAATACGAATTGTGGTGAAGGAGCTCTGCTGTGGACAAAGCATTTGTCTTCCTTTTTGGCATAGAAAGATGTCTATCGTGTTGTGCGATTTAAAAGGGCAAAATGTTCACCATCCAGAGTATACAAAGAATTTCTTAAGATACTAAAAGACTGCTGCAGAAGTTGGTCAAATGCCAAACTATAATGACAAGACAGATCGAGCAGGATTATTTAGGTCCTGACAGACTGCTGAAGTAAGTGAAGACGAGTTGGTTGGCAACGGAATCAAAGATATAATTACTAGAAGGTTTTTCTTCTTGATTTTTCTACCTGGAAAATGCTAGAAGTGGTAGAGTAGCAGAACAGAGTAGGAAAGCTCTGGTGTTTAGTTTGGGGACTCTAAAGCTGAGAGTGCGTAAGGAAAAGGTATTCTGTATGAAACACTTCAATTGTAAACAGCTGGGTCGAAGGAGTTTTTTTGGCTCCGCAAGTATCACATTTCATTAGTGCACAGGAGCAGCTTTTTAAAGCAAAAAATGATACTGTGTTGTGGAAACAGGTGAAATCTTGAATAAAATTTTGCTCAGAAGTTGAAAGAATTGTTTGCAGTGCCAGGATACTGGGGGATCTCTTCCAGACACACACTGTATAGTCCCCCCCACAAAGCCTTCTCTTCTCCAGGCTGAGCAGTCCTAGCGCTCCCAGCATCTCCCCTTGTGAAAGATGCTCTAGTCCCTTAATCGTTTTCGTGGCCTTGAGCTGGACTTGCCCCAGTAAGTCCATATCTTTCTTGTACTGGGGAGCCCAAACTGGGCGCAGCACCCCAGTTGCAGCCTCACCGGTGCTTTCTTTGCTACAGGGTAAAACTCAGATGTCTGTGTTGTACAATACTCAGTGTGACCACCTGCATAATTAACTTAACATTATGTCTCTTTGTCAAGTAGACAATCTGTTTTAAATGTTAGTTGGTACTTTAAAAAAAAAAAAAAAGGTTTGTGGGCTTTCTCCCCACCCTCCTGTAATGCTAATCTTCTGCTGAGACTGCAAGTCCAAACGGCTTAGCTATCATATGAGTGACTGGGAAATAAACTGCTTGCCCTCATTTTTTGTGTTGATGCTTTTGTCCGTTTTAAAATTCAGAAGCATTGCTTGCAGTTCTTGAAAAACATTTAATTTCATCGTTGTTCTGTGGGGGTTTTGTGGTTGTTTTGGTGGCTTGTTGGGTTTTTTGTTTGTTTGTTTTAAAGGTTAAATTCAAGAAACGTTTTTGATGCAAGTTTTAATTATATTTTAAAACAGACTGTAAGAAGTATTAAGATTAGAGTATTACTCAAACAGTACCCGATCGTTTAACATAAGCCTAGGCTTTCCTGTTACAATGTGTTAATTTGTTGAGCAAAAGTTTTGTAGGGAAGGGTATTATTCCTTGTAATGTCTCTGAAAGCTTAAATTTTGCATTCAGTTTGAGATTTGGCAAAGAAGTATTACTCATGCAAGTAAACATCTGAACAGCCTCGTGCAAGTTAGGTGAGGGCAGAAGTTATTTTAGGCTGAGAAACTATTCTGTTTTTTAAAAAAATGTAGCTTGTTACACTTCCTCTAGAGGATTTGCCATTGTGTATTTGCAAAATGCATAATCCGGATCTACTGAAAAAAAAGACATTTAAGCATTGTTTATAAATGTTTATAAACTGCTGTGGTACTCCCAGATCAGAGGTGATCTAGTAATGTGATAAAAAAATTATTTCCTGGGAAAAACCACACGAGTTCCCTAAAGTTTAATGGAATATGGGAATGCAGACTGAGAGTCTTATAGGTAAATAAACCACATGAAAATCAGACATTAAAGTCGCTCGTGATTCTAAGGTATAGGTATACGTGAAATTAAGTCTTTGCAGACCCCAAAAAATCAGAGGTAGAGGGCTGTCCACTTACCCTAGATTTAGAGGTAAATTTCCCCCCTCTAATATATGCTCACAATTGGCAGTGGCAGCTGAATCAAAGGGGTAATTTTCTTTACCGATGGACAACAGTTTGTGTATTTGAAAAAACAGTATTAATTTTGACAAATTTTCCAAAAACGTTTTGATGAAGACCTGAAGGGAGAAGTCATTTTGACAGTATTAATTACAGTTGTTAACTTGATATTCAAGAAGAACTGGAATGACATCTTTGATCTCCTACTATCTTCATCATCTTGTGTGTCAGACAGCTGTAGGCCTATCACGGAGGTGTCTCTACTGGCTCCAGCAATTGCTTAAAATAGTTTTATTTCCTTTTAGTTTATATCCTGTGTTTCTCTCACAAAGTGTACGGGTGTGAAAAAAGTTAGCTGGAAAGGTTCTGCTTGCTTCCCTGCAGATGTGGCTTTCCTGTAGTGAAGCCCTTCCATGCTTTTAGAACGTCAGAGAGGTCTTTGCACTGAAGTGCTTTGCATGGGAAGAGCTGAACAGGTATCCCAGAACCTAAAGGGAAGAACGTGTCTCAGGGCACTACTTCTGTCTTTGAGCAGCAGTGTGTAAGCGTCACCTCAGTAAGCCCTACCTCACTATTTGAGAGCAGCCCTGCCGAGAAGGAGACTTGGGGATACTGGTGGATGAAAAGCTGGACATGAGCTGCCAACCATATCCTGGGCTGCATCAAAAGCAGCGTGGCCAGCAGGTCAAGGGGTGTGATTGTGCCCGTCTACTCCGCTCTGGTGAGACCCCACCTGGAGTACTGCATCCATCTCTGGGGTCATCAGCACAGGAAAGACACGGACCTGTTGGAGCGGGTCCAGAGGAGGGCCACAAAAATGGTCAGAGGGCTGGAGCACCTCTGCCATGACAACAGGCTGAGGGAGCTGGGGCTGTTCAGCCTGGAGAAGAGAAGGCTCTGGGGAGACCTTACTGTGACCTTTCAGTATTTAAAGGGGGCCTACAGGAAAGATGGGGACAAACTTTTTAGCAGGGCCTGCTGCAATAGGACGAGGGGTAATGGTTTTAAACTAAAAGAGGGAAGATTTAGAGCAGGTATAAGGAAGACATTTTTTACAGTAAAGGTGGTGAAACACTGGAACAGGTTGCTCAGGGAGGTGGTAGATGCGCCATCCCTGGAAACATTTGAGGTGAGGTTGGATGGGGCTCTGGGCAACCTGATCTAGTGGGAGATGTCCCTGCTTATTGCAGGGGTGTTGGACTAGATGACCTTGAAAGGTACCTTCCAACCTGAACTATTCTATGATTTCTTATGCTTGCCAGTGCCCAGTGGAGCTTTGGTACAAGGATTGCAGATGAAGGGACAGGGGAAAATCTTAACATTCTGGTGAAAATTTTGGGAAGACTTATGCGTGCGTGTGGGATGGAAAAAGAAATCTTGCCAGTTGTTCCTCGCTGTATTGTAGCCAACCTTTAATTTTAACATACATTCTTGGCCTTGCCAGTGGGACTAGTGAAGGCTACATACAGCCTGTGCCTGTGGCACTTTTTTTTTTCCCTACAAAAATTGGTAATATTATTTAGAAGTACATCTTTATAGCCTTTATTAAATTATTGTTGGTGTTCCTGTTCAGCTTCCTTAGTAGATCCAAAGAGTCAAGCCAGAACATGCTGTTCCTTTGCAACCTTTGTTAACTGTATGGTGAGCATGTGTCTCACTGGAGGGATCTTGTCATCTTGATTTCACCTAAGCTTCTGTCCCATCTGCTTCGTTTTGTTGAAGTGATTTTTTCCTTGAATGAAGAGTGCATTCTAAACTTCACTGATAGCCTAACCAAAATAGAAAAAATAAGCAATACCCTCCTTCCGTGTGGTGTTTGTTTTTTGGGGTTTTTTTTGTTTGTTTGTTTTTTCCTGTTGGAAGAACTGTAACCAGATGATTGGAGGAAGGTAAATATTGCATTAAAAAAACCAAACCAAACCCAACCAACCATATCCTCTATCATCATCTAAGTAACAAATCAATTGTTATATTTAGAAAATTCCCCCACCCCCCCCAGCCCCATGCATCTACTTCCTATAGTGTTTGGAGCACTTAATTGTATGCCACGGCAGTGTTGCATAGAGATGTTTTTTTGAGACAGGACCAGCTTACGTGTTTTACATAGCCTCATTCACTTGACACTTATCATGGATAAAGAGGCAGTAATAGTTACCTCTTCAGTATGATGTAAGAACTTTTGTGTGTTCGTAATTATTATATACATTGCTAGGAGCTCATAACAGAGCTGCAAAACCTATGTGATATTTCTGAAACCATAACTTAATGTGGAGATGGACACCTTTATGACTGCTCAAATAATCACATAAATCAAATTACAGAAATTAATACTGACAGCTCAACATACTAGAATTCAACAAAATTAACAAAAAAATACATTAGAACAAATTGATGATCATTCATTAATGAAATAAATGGACCAAGCTGTAATTCAAACTTTTCAGTACCTTCAGTTCACATATAACATCGACTACTACTTCTTCTCCTCCATTTTCATTCACAGAAAGGGGAAATAACGATGTTCTGGTGGTAGTGATGTTTAAATCTTTCCAGTCACTCTGGGAAATGCATTTGAAATGTATATGCTTACTTTTTTTTATGTGTTTTTTTTTTTTTAAATAATTCCTGTTTTCTTAGTTGGTAGTACAAAATATTTTTGAGTGTTACAGGAGGGTATGTTCTTGGTTCATACGCAGTCTCAGAGACTGCATTTTGCAAACAGTTTTGCAAACTCATAGCATAAAATCTTAACAAATGTCTGAACCTGATCTCACCTTAGTTTAACGTGCTTCTTGTTGAAGGCAACACTCGGGTCTTCCCTCAATGTTACTTAATATCCCAAATGATTTATCTTTTGCGTTTCTCTTTAAATTGGGGGTGATTGTTTTTAGCGCATGGAACTTGAAAAATAATTCTGAAATGAATAACTTTCTTCTCTGATGCTTATAGCAGCCACTCTCTTTTTGTTGGGCAGATGCGCATGTGATTTCAACACACTTGGGAAAAATACCGGTGCTTTCAATTTATTTTGCCTTTTTTTTTTTTCTGTTTCTGATTTCAGATATTCCTCATAGTTACTCATATCCAGGACAGAGCATATAATGGGGAGAAAACTGGATCTTTCGGGCTTGACTGATGAGGAAGCAGAGCATGTGCTCCAGGTGGTTCAGCGAGATTTCAGCCTTCGTAAGAAAGAAGAAGAAAGGCTGAGGTAAGAATAAAAACATGATTCTGGTCTCTTTTGATTATTACAGATTGGTTTGGGGGGAAATGGGCGAACACAGCTCTTTTGTGTTTTTCTGTGCATTAATAATAATTCCTATCACAGTGGTAATAAACATCCAAACTCTTACATGTGAATTCAGTTATTGAGTAGTAATTCATTTTTGTGTTTAGTCTACCTTGGCCTAAACCACAACTGTGGTCTCTAAATCATCTGTGTACGTCACCTGGGTAGAGGCGAGGTAGTGGCCGACTTTGATACAGACTGAAGTTTACGTTAAGAGAACTTTTTGCTTGCTGTAGTCAGTTCCTTTTATTCAGAAACTTTCTCTACGTGCAAACATCTGAAGGTGACAAAGTTCAACCCATCTCTTTCTCCCACAATAATCAATGGGAGATTTTATCCGTTGTCTTGAGAAGTTAACTTTGCTTTCTGCAATCCATGTACAAAATGATGGCAAGCAGAAATAACGCAGAAGAAAACAAACGGAATTTGTTGCAAGGTAATTTCTCAGCCCAGGAACTTCTGTGTTTGACAGCAAGGCTACTGACAGAGACCTGAATTGCAGTATTTTTCTCAAAGTTTCAACAATATTTCCTTGAATTATTATGTCTGACTTTATTACCTTCTCTGCACACATCATTATTTATTCTCTCGAGTAGTCTGAAGTCTCTATCTATAGTTGGCAAAAGCGCATTCTCTTGCCGTACTCCTAGTATCACAGATACGATCTGTTTCTTTATCATTTAGCACGAAGTTGAAGTTAGCAGAGCAGTAAGATGACTGAAATAAACACAAAACTAGGAATATCCGTATTATGTGCAATTGGAACTGAGAGGAGTCCCGTCTCCATCGGTTTTCTGTTACTATTTTCTGGAACTACTTGGAATATTAGGAATGAGAAAGAAGGCTTGTGGCATAGGCCTACTTGAGTTTTGGCATGCTGTGCAAGTTCTTGCTTGGGTGGGTAGCGCAAGCTTGCCGCAGGGAGGGAAGACTGGATGAGGACGGCATGCGGATTATTTTTGTGCGTCTGTCCGTTTGTTTTGCCACGGGTTGTGCTGATTATTTTTGGCAGTCTTGCACAACAAAGCCAAGAGATTCTAGAAACAGTTTAAGGAGGGTGAGTGTGGGGGCTTTCTCTGGCTTTTTTTATGTGACTGGTTGTACCTTAGCAGAGCAAGCGTACCAGTTAGCAAACGCTGGGGCATCTTGCCTATTCTGTACCACTAGAACCTATAGCGAGAGAGGAGGAGGAGGGAGGTCATAATGCGTGCCCACAGAAAATTGACTGGAAACCTGGATAGATGAACTTTTTTTACTGGTGTTTGTTTTTACCATTTTGCTGCTGCGGTGTCCATGGGGCTTGATAATTGAATGATCACAACTAGAAAACTGGTCTGAGAAGGGGTGTAAAACACTAGAAAGGTGGGAGAAACACACGGACTCGACTCAGCTTGCATATAAGTATATACGTTTTTTTTTTTCTCTTGAGTGTAGTTCTTGCCTTTTGCAAGTACTAAAGTACGTTAAAGTGCTGCAGGTAATGAGCTGTACTGACAAAGTCAAAGTTCTGAAATATAGGTTGATATTTAAGATATGAATTCAATAACTTTAATGACCTTAAAAATTGCCAGTGAGGTTCAAAGCTTGCTTCTGACTTAAAAGCTATGACTTTTTTTTTTTTTATCAGGATACTCTTTTTTTTTTTTTTCCTCCCCCTCCCAGAATGCAGAGTTAAACGGAAGACTGTAGCAACACCTTTTTGTCTTACTATGTAATGGAGAATGTAGCCATATAAGAAACTTATACTTTGCTATAAATTACATTTATACATTATTATATAAGAGACAGCAGATTAGTTCTTGTGTCTGCTTCGATGTTCTTGGCACTATTGCATTTGTTTTTAGAAACTTATCAGCTGGCAATCTACAGTATAGTTTCACTTTAGTATTGTCAAAGTTTGTAATCTTTTTTTGAAAGAAAAAACTGGCATATATAGTTTATATATTAGACTGCTGTTGATAAATTCAAAACCAAGTTATATCTGAAGGTAGTTTTTTTTTTTTTCTTCCTGTAACTTATTACAGACAGCGACATTAGTCTTTGGCTGGAACTGTTGAAGCTTTTGCATGTGGTACTTAAAATAGTGTTTCTGTATAATTCTCCATACCATAGGTAGTTTTATTTTTGGGGTTTTTTCCCCACAAAGATTTAAGCAGCTGTTTCACAGATGCCTCTCTGGGATTATTCTCATTGGTAGCAATTATTTCTAAAGATCAAGAACTACTTAAAGCAATACACTAGGAGAACAATGATAGCTAAGAAAACTGTATGTGGTCGATGGCTTTAATTTTGCTTTGCTAGCGGAAGCTGAAGAGTTAAGTAACATACTACGAGAAAGGAAGTTTATCTTCATTCCTCATAAATGTTTTTAAGGGGAGTAAAGTAAGATGGCAACAGTTTTAGAGCTAATATACCAATATCTTTTACAATACTGCAGTTGTTACATGTTCATTTACTTTTCCATATTCTGTAAACAAAATGACATAATGAATGTGTGGAGAAAAGCCATGCTGTTCGTCTGCGTTTTCTGCTGCAAAGCTGTTTTGAATCTCTCTGCAGTGAAGATTTTTAGCAGTGGTTCTCAAACTTAAATCTTCCTCCCAGCTTTATGTTAGTGTTATCAGACAAACTCTTCTTGTACATTTTGTGGGGAAAAAGAAGAAGTTTGCTAAAAATGGTAAGGTAACAATAAGATAGCCATATGTAAATAGTTAGTAATTAGTGTGGTTGATTTATTATGCCTTATTACTTCATACCAGTTCAGTTTCTTTTTTTTTTGCTATGGCTCTCAGCCTGATATCAGATTAATAATATTTACTGTTCTTTGTTGCTTGTTCACCCATAATCTTTCTGTTTTGATTACGTGTTGGTTCTGTTCTTTGGCAGTACTGTTAGGTTTTAATTTACTCCAATGTTAGCATAATCATCCAAAGTCATTGAGACTAAAATTACAAAACAGACTTATAAATAGGTGGGCTTGGCTTTCTGTGAATCAGTTGAAGTAGGCAAACCAGGCAGATCTGGCATAATTAGGAAGGTGATGGGTTTGAGTTGCTTGGCACGTGTGCTCAGGACTAGGCTGCAGTAGTGCAGCCTTGTGCATGTCACCTCTGTGGGCTGTCTCTGGGATACTGGGACACTAATAATCATAACTGGCTTTTAGAGCAAGTTGACTGGACACACTAGTGGTTTGTTTTCTTGGGGACAAATTTATTTTCATAATTTCCAATTTCAGACTTCTTGCACCTGCAGAATGTTGGCAATGGGGAAGATTGGACTGTTTTGAGAGTTGAACTTTTTAACTTCTTTGTCACATCTGCAGTTTGTGATTTTTATTTTTTTTGGTTTTTAAATATTTTTTTTTTAACGAAATGGCAGAGGAGAGCTTACACGAGTTTACAAGGCCAAATATGTGTTTGTGAGATAGGCCTCTTTACATAAACAGATGCGTAGAAGAGATTGCTGCCTTTTATTTGTTTCCATTTACTACCTGTGTATTCAGTTTTCCAGACCGTCGAAGTATGCCAGTGCTTTCTTGCCTCAGCTGTGGGTAAAATCAATTTCCCCTTTGGTTTTGTTTTTACAGTTAGCACTGTATTTATAAATGTGCTTGTCCATTTGTTTCAGGTCAAAAATGCTGAGAAGTCAGAGTGTTTTAAATAATCGAAATTTCCATTTTACAGAAAAATTGATGGATCCTCTTATTGTGGTAGATGTTCCCAACCTGTTATGTTTTAGCCATGTGGACAGGTTAAAAGATGGCTGTTCTGGTACTGAATTTAATGTTCAGAATGACTGCGGAGGGAGAAAAGTTTGAGGGGTGGGAAAGGGGGCAGACATGGGAAGGGCTCAGTGCTGATCAGCTGCCAACAGATGCTTTACCTACCAGCAGCTACTTTATGTTAGGAAGCCATGGCCTAAGCGACTTAAGCCACCTTCCTGTAACCATTAGCTACCAAAAGTTTCCATCACCATAGTGAATGCTGAATCAGACATTCGTGTGGTGGTATTCTAGTGATAAACCTTAGAAACTTGCAGGGATGAAAAATGTTTCTCTGCAGGGGACATGCTTCTCCCTTGTTTAAACCACTGCTCTTAATCATCTGGGAAAATGTAAATACAAGGAAAAATTACTGACCTTCTGGTACCACGTGGATCTGTGATCATAATACGTTAATCACGTAATATAGTTATGTGGGGTCACTGGAACAGCACAAGGGAAGTGTTGAGAGTCGACTGTCGCCCACAGGCAGAAACATCACTACATCTTGCCCGATGGTGTGTCTTTTGTAGCTGGGTTGGTGAATATCAGCTTTGCTGTCTTTATGCAGTCATGTTTTCGGCTGTGGTAAAGACAAACTGCAGTGATTCATGATCAAATCTCCAGCAGTGCTTTATTTGCAGAAAAAATTAGACGTGTGTGCTCACTGAAGGGCCCTCTCTGCTCTGGTTGTTCTCATTTTCTTTTAGTCAAAGAATCGGTAAGGGACTAGAATAGAGCCTTGTGTAGAAGATGATTAAAAGTTTTAAATTAAAAGAATTTTTATCTCATTTCTTCTTTCTGCTCCTTTTGCATCATAGCTCATTGCAGCAGGAGTAGACTCCTGAAGAGGCTTCTTAAGACACAAATTCTCATACCTGACAAAACCCAGACACCAGTTTGATGCTTTTTCTTGTCAGACTACAGTAGGCTTCGGTGTGTTCACAGTATGCGTCATGGGTCTTGTAGTGGATAAAATATTAAACTCCTTCCAACCTTTGTTAATCGAAATACTGTCTGTGTGAGTCATATCAAACTGGCAAAATGCCAAGTTAGACATTTGGGTAGCTATCTGTTGATTCTGCGTATCAGTTCTTGTTCTTCCTTCCTGTATCAAGCTTGTATCAAATACCTTAAAACAAACAAAAACCAACCAGAAGTCCCTGTCTGTCGTCTCTCCTCTGCTTGCCTCCAAAGGAAGCCATTTTAAAGCTGGCTTCCTGGTGAGGAAGGAATGGGAGATCGGTCTCGTCATCTCCACAAGCTTCAGAGTTCCAGCAGATGAGCTTCTGATCAATACCTTCTTGCTCAAAGTGATTTCATGGGGTCAGCCTGCCTATCCTTCACTCTGATGAACAGTGTGGGGAGAGCACCAGGAGAATTCCTGTCCATTACTCTGATTATTTTTATTTTTTTTTTCATAGCAGGTAGGCACCGTTCTGGTTCCTGTGCCTGCTCATTAATGCCTCAAGGGATCCAGAGAAGGCTGTAACATGCTACTTTATGTCCCTGCTTCTGCATATCAGGCTCGAGGGCAAGGCCACACTGCTAAGGAGAATGGCTAGCGCTTCTTTACGGGCTGTCCTGACACACGCACACATTATCTCCTTGTGATCATGATGTACCTGTTGGAATGGGTCCAGCGGAGGGCCATGAAGATGATGAGAGCAGCACCTATGCTATGAGGACAGGCTGAGAGAGTTGGGGTTGTTCAGCCTGGAGAAGAGAAGGCTCTGAGGAGACCTTATAGCAGCCTTCTGGTGCCTAAAGGGGGCCTACAGGAAAGATGGGGAGGGACTTTTTATCAGGGAGTGGAGCTATAGGACGAGGGTTAGCGGTTTTAAACTGAAAGAGGGGAGATTTAGATTAGATATTTGGAAGAAATTCTTTACTGCGAGGGTGGTGAGGCACTGGAACAGGTTGCCCAGGGAAGCTGTGGATGCCCCATCCCTGGAAGTGTTCAAGGCCAGGCTGGACGGGGCTTTGAGCAGCCTGGTCTAGGGGGAGGTGTCTCTGCCCATGGCAGGGAGGGTGGAACTAGATGACCCTTGTAACCCAAACCATTCTATGACTCTATGATAAAAGGTCTTAGAGCGGTTTACTCCTCCTCTGAGAAAGATGGTCTTTATGATTGCCAAGTTAATGCAGCTGCATGCTTCTCCAGTGCAAGGCTCTGCTGAGCTGCCATAAGTTTAGCACTCATCTGTCTAAACTTATTTTTGTGTGCAATGAATGATTCATCAGAATCGTAGCTGCAACTTAGTATGTTATTTTCCTACTGCTTTGGCTTATAAGACAAGATTAAAACATATCTAGGGCAGTACAGCTGTTTCCTGGAAGTAAGGTTTCATTAGCAAGATTAAGAGCAAGACATCTTTATTTATAGATTATCACCAGTTTTGTTACATAATGTTCCAAGATGCAAAGAAACCTGTTTCCTAGCTCAAGCAGGCTGTCAGGATTAAGAGTTGCCAGTAACTTCATCCGTGTACTAGATGCTTTACACTGTCCTGTTGAGAGAGGGCTACACAGTAAGTGTTTAATGTTTTAACAGATATCCCTTAGCCATACTTTCAGGTTGGGTTAAGTTGCTTATCAAAAAATAGTTAGTGACCTGGATGAATTCTGCCTAAAAGCCAGCTAGCTAATGGTTGTTTTGGCTGCCGAGTCAGTAAGGATGCACTTTAAAATGCATTTAGAAATGGTTCTTTGTCACTAATTTCAAGAAACATTGATCCAAGTGTGCTGCTTGCTGTCAGATAATCTTGTGTTCGGGACTAGGAAAGGAAGTGGGTATCTCAGCAGTGGTACAACATCTCACTTCACCTGCAGTGCAACAGAGTTTAGTTTAGAGTTTGCACCCCTTCTTTCTTTGATTTGCCCAAAACTCCCTGCTCTAACATCTGATGGTCCTGGTCCACCTATAAGCAGAGAAAGTGACAATTAACAAGAGGACAGGAGCTAGCTTATGCTTTACAAGAGAGAAATCGGGGCACCGGAAAGAGTCTGGCATTAGAAGCAAAGAACTTTCAGCTGTTTCAGTTATAGGTTTGGGTGCAAATTTTTTTTCTGCCTAACTGAGGAAAAAATGCCAGGGTACTTCCAAAGACCAGCTTGTGTTTAGATACCTCTAAACCGGTTCTGTGCATCTTGCTTGTGCATGCTTGTGACTATGATGGGAACCTGCTGTGTCTGTCCTTGTTATTTAAGTGCCATATAGATGCTATAGGGAACACATAGCTGGAACTTCTCAACAAGTTATTTGGCAAATGCAGGACCTCATTCCCAAAACTATCATTCTTGAATTTTGTGCCAATTGTTTTAATAGAGGCAATTGCAGATGTGAGGTTTGGCTTTTTCAAAATGTGTTTGCAAATGCAGTTTCAACTGAGACGAAACACCGGTGAACCAAGCATGAAGAAACATGAGAGATGATGCTTAGGAAAAGGGACAAAAAAGAAAAAGCCTAATTTTAGGGAATATTAGAGAAACTTGTCAGAAAGAAATGTCTTCAGCTAACATTATCGGTATTGGGCAGGCCATGGGAGATGTAGCTGAAGTGCAGCCCACATACACTGTGCCAACCGTGCATGACCTGTGGGTAAGTATTTAATAAAGGAAGCAGTATGAAGTTGCACGGATGTTATAAAACTTATTGCAGGCTTTTTTGTGGTCTTTGTCATGGGTTATGACTAATCAAATTAACGGCCGTAGTTTAGCTAACAGAAGTGAGTGTGCCTAGTGATAATGAATAGCTGTAATGTAAAATCAATATTTAATCTCAGATATCTTGTGTATGAAGAGCCTAAGCTGTTAAACGTGACTTGTAGGAGTAATCTTCTCTCACCTGACCAGCCCCGCAGTGCGGGGAAGGGATGTTTTCTTGAGTATGGACTCTTGTCTGTACAATTTAGTCACACGGAAAATAGTTGCTGAAAATGTTAAATCTGAAATGCCTTTTGCAGAGAAAGTGCTTCAACTTATTTTTCTAAAGGTACTAATGTTGTTAAACGTGGTACTCTCTATTTAGTTATCAGAAACCTCTTTATTAAAGCTTAGTGCTAGCTCATGGGGAAAAATGCACAGATGTTCATGAGTTGATAGAGGAAGTATGCTGAGGGAAGAGGTTACTGGGGAAAATTGTGTTACAGGTTTTAAGGACAGGGTATTTGAGGCTCTATCTGAATGCCATCAGGTTCTGGATCTTGCCTTGGGCATGAGGATGAACTACATGGACCTCTTGAGTTCTGCCACCCATTGCCCTGTGAATTCAGAGTTGATGGTTCTGTAGAGGTTAGCTGGATCTGGGCAAACACTACTCAAAGTTGGGGTCATCTACTGTGTGTCTGTCATCTTTTTACTGCCATACTGGACCAAAATACAAATACATTAACAAAAAAAGATCATTTTCTAGCCTCGTGTAAACACTGCTGGGTGAATAATTGGCCTAAGAGAGAAAATCTACCTATCAGCTGGCAGGTAGTCACTGAAACATTCAGCCTTTTGGTAAAGAAAACGTGTTTTGTTAGTAGAGGGATAGAGAGTTTGGACACCCTTGTGGACATTAAATTAAATGAGGTGCTGCAGAGGAGAATAAACTTTCTTATGAGGTGCTTAGCTCTTTTTTTTTTTTTTTTTTTTGAGCAACCAGGGAGTTTGAGAGATGCATGAAATGCATGGGTCAGTGTACATACAGTGCTATCAAAAATAAAGATTAAGGTTTTTCGAAAGGGAAATGATTAGGGGTCTGATTTAGAATCTGATGCTTCTGAAGGTGAAAAGTGAAAGCAATAGTGACTGGAGAGGTGACTTTGTAGGAACCAGTTTAAGTTGCTGGGAAGAATGTGAAAAGAGCACAAGTTGTCAGGTCCTGGACAGTTGAATTTCAGGGTCTTGCTCCAGAGGGAGACAGGTCTGGACAAGTTATCTGCACCTTGGAAGCCTGGTTTAAAGCCAAATGAATGCTATGCACTGGGACACCCACCTTCTGGGTACTCTTAATGTCATGGGCTTGTTCTTATGACATCATCTGTCAGCTGTTACTGTACTGCTTAACGTGAATTAGTGATTTCTGCAATTATGGAAGTGATTAAAAGGTCTGTGGATATGCTGTATCAAACCTATGGCTTTATTGAAGGAATGCGATTTTATCCAGCTTAGGTAATTTTACAGGTCAAGATCTTGTACCAACTTGCAGTTTTTACCTACTCATGCCTAAGTCTACCTTAAGTGTTGGTTTCTCTATTCAGGTGTTACTATAGTAATACAACTTGTAGTATGTTCCTAAGTTATGGTAGAACATGTAAATAAATATTAGAAGTGTTACATACTGTAACTTATTCAGGGCTTATTCTTCATATTAGAGTTTACAGGACAGGGATGCTCTAAATGCATTTCTATACAGTGTTCACTAAGTTGTATGCAATACGTGCAAAGTCTTTATGCAATACGTGCAAAGTCTTACAGTTTTGGAAGAAGTGTTGTATTTAAAATATGGTTGGTTTTTGTTTTGTTTTGGGTTGGTGTTTTTGTTTTGGGTTGGTGGTTTTTTTTTTATGCCAGAAGGGAATGGTTTTACTGTGAGTTTCTGTAGCAACAAGATGTAGACCTGTCCTTGACCGCATCAATCTGGATTGATCTGTCTGAAGCTGTATGGCTTCCTATCTTAAATATATTCATCTTTTGTTTCAAGAAAATAAGAGATACTGCTTATCGTTATGAAGTGTGACAGTCTGAAATATGACTTGTCATTTAAATTTGAAATTTGACTTAATACTTTTTTTTCAGAAACATATGCATTATGTAAGTTTAAAAGTACATATTTAAGAAACACTAATATCTGCAGAAGTGAAATACTTCTACCTACAAAGCAGTAACCATTCTTAAAAGGTATTATAATACTTCAGAGATACTAGACTTAAGGAAAGTAATATTGACTGGAAACTGGATTTGTTGATGTTATTTCAAGAGGAAATATTGTTGGTGAATCAAGGGATAGTCTTTATGCTTGCTTTCTTAAAGAATCTCCGTTCTCCCTGTTCTGCATAGACAATGCAGTCTCTCTGGCCTTTTTTGTGGCCAGTTCCTGTGCTCTCAGTTTAGGCCAGAACCGAGAACAGCTGTTAAGTAGCGGTGAAAGAAGGTGGAAGAGGGCTGCCATGAAGTTGAGTGGCCTTTGTGCACTGAAATTGGTGTGGAGCTGTCTCCTACTGTACGTGTTTTTGATTATAAAAAGGTGCATTTGGAATACTTGCTAATATTTCGTTTCTGAAGCCTACGAAGAACTGAAAACCTGTCCAAATCCACATAGCAAGCAAACGTTCAGTGTGTAGAAGGAGCACTTAAAGAAGGTAGGGCCCCTATTTTAGGAGGAGCAAAACGAGTGTTTTCTGCACTGTGCTGAAGCTTAGGGAGCATGTCACAGGATCTGCCTCAAATTGCTGAATCAGCAGATGTGAAGGTGAATCTTAACAAATGACCATGGTGAGTTTGTATTCACCTAACACCTCATCCTTCAGGTTCTCAAGAACTATCGTCATGTGCAGCTTCCTACTTAAAGCTGTGCCAGAGGAATGAGCTAAATGGGATACCAGTTCTTAGAAATCTGTCCTGAGCCTAGGAACCTCTGTCATGAGAAGTTCATGGGAAGATAGCTACTTTGTAAGTTCAGTTTTATTAAAACTTGTGACAGATTCTTCAGCATTCTACCTCATTCCAAAATGAACCATTACGAACTATGATAGGCTTGCTTTACAGAAATGTCACAACGTATACCTAGAGAGGAGTTCAAGTTTTAGTGTATGTTGAGTTTTAGTGTATGGGAGTTCAATTTTTAGTGTGTTCTGTGTATATGGTGAGTTCAAAAGACTGCCACACAACTTCTGGCAGGGAACATTGCTGAATGAGTTATAAGAGGTGTGTGTTTGAGATCTCTTGTTTGTTTCATAAATCACAAAATTCTCAGCGTTTTTCTTCCAAAATGAAATTGGTGAACACTTTCAGCTAAAGGAAAAAGGGGTGTACATGTGTGTGGGAGAGTTCCAAGGATGTCAAAACACTTTGTCAACACTTCCAAAGTGTTTCAGAAATGTCTTTGGAGATACTCTCTAACTGTAACACTTCCTAACATTTATTGGTTGCGTATGTGAAATAAAATGGATTTATTTTTGTTACCTTTCAGAAAACAATAATAATAAAAAAGTAGTAGTATAAATTAACATACTGTTTTGCATTTGAAATACTTGAAGCATACAAATCTTATCAGCTTGTTGTATCTCAGCTGAGGGTGGTATACAAGTTAATATACCACAAAGTATTGCTGTAGTGGGTGCTACCTAAGTATATGATCCTGCCCTATGATAAATGTGAGATAATTATAGTTTACCCTTGAGGTGTACCGTAAGGAGATTCATGTTTGCTTAGGGGTAGAACCCAACATATGGGCAGTTACTATAGAGTAATACTTTTCACTGTAATTGAACTTGGGATCAGTTGTTAATCTACTGTTGCCTTTATTTGCAGTTGGCGTATATATGGCTCTGTGTCTGAGTTTAGAGCAAGTCTCTGAACCGTACACCAGAGAAGACTGTAACCTGTTCCTTTATTTTTCATTGGAATGAATTAAAATTGGTCAATATATCTGCTTATGCCTCTCTTCCTTTATTGCTTTAATCCTTTTGTTCTCCTCCTAGTGATGACTTAAAGTTCTCCTGAAAGCAACTGAACTCAAACATACTTTTTTGTCTTTTTGCTCTATGGTACTTAGTAAAATTTAGAATGAGTAAAATTTTATTAACGCTGTTGACTGCTATCCAAGCTCCATGAAGAAAAAGATATAAATCTCCCTATAAACCATAGTAGGTTTTCATTAATGCAGTTCTTCAGTGTATTACAAAGATGTAAACCTAATACAGCCTTATGGCAAATGAGCTGTCATTCTTGGTGCTGTTGGGATTATAATTTGGCTAGTAAATATTGGGGAATATAGGCTGCAAGTGGTGGTGTGTTTCCTCAGCGCTTCCAGCTTGAAAGGATATTCTAAATGTAGCTAGTTTTTGAAATACTTTATTGTAACTGCATGTAGGCTGCCAGTCATCGTGGAGGTAATCCTGCAGCCTTATTCCATTACCTGGGTCACATAAAAGAATGAAGCTGCCTTTTCAATCGATGCCGCTTCAGCTGATGGCGAAATGTCACCTGTGATTCTGTCTCTTGAAAGCTTTATTTTAATGGATTGTGGACTAATAAAAAAAATAGTCAAATACGCACATGACAGGTGTGGAGTATCTCTTGTTAGGAGGCTGTAATCTAAAGTATGTTGTCACTAGTAAAGAAATCTGTTCCATGCCAAAAGATAGTATTTCAAGTTTCTGTATGCCTCATAAATATTGCCTGTTGATTTATCACTGTTATATTCTTACAGGTAGACGCATTTAGTGTGTAAGACTGGAATGTGAATTTGTGTTTCGTGTATAGCTAATTGGTCACCTAGATAAAGAAAAATTTAATTTTACTGTAAAGTAATTTTAATTACTGTGGATTTGTCATTTTTCCCTTTCATATTTTACGCATTGCATTTTTTGAGAACAGTTCTTTAACGCTGACATAAAGCCTAGTTAGCCAGTATGATCTGTGAACTGACAGTTTTGTTCTGTGGCAGGTGGTGAACGTGTGTAGGACTGAGTGACTTTAAGTTCAAAAAGGAGCTCTTAAGCAGTTTACGTATCAGTCCAGCACTGGTGAATCGTCTGTGTCTCAGCAGGCAAAATACAGTAGCCTGATCACTGTTTTTCCTTCTGCCATCTGGACTTAACATTTCTTTTTCCCTGTAAACTTCTATTTATTATTATTAGATGAAGTTATATATAATAGTAATAGTATATTAGTATATTACAGTATAATATACTAAGAGTTTATTATAGAATAGTAGTCGGCACAACCACACTGGCAAAGTGTGCTCTCAGTGTGCTTAGAGCAGTTGAGAAATTAGAGGAAGACAGCCTTGGGAATAAGAGATTTGTAACAAGTCAAACATGCACCTTCATGTTTACCATTAATACAGGCTAGACTTAGAGCTCTCCAAAGATGCAAACTTGAGATTTGAAAAGCTAGCTTAGGACCTCTAAGTTTCAGAGAGGCTGAACACTTAAATTGAATTAACTTTCATGTGTTTGGAGTAGTGTAGAACACCGAGTCTTTTGGATGGCAGTTCTGTCAGCCAGCTGTAACAGAGGTTTTCTTGGTTTAGATTACATCAGTTGTCTGCAAGGTACTGCTGGAAGGTGTTTTTTAATGTTTTGTAGTGGGTCTGAGGAGGAATAACCTTTACAATCTTTGTTTGCCATATTCTTAATTTAGTTCCAGGCTGGCATTTTTATCTTGTTGCATTCTGAATAAAAATGAGGACAGAAAATAAGTATTAGTAGCACAAGAGGGAATAATTTTTCTTTCTAATCAAATAAAATATTATTCTGATCCTTAGCGCAGTCTATGATGACCAAAAAGCGTTCTCCTGGCCTGCAGTTGTCTCAAATTTCATTTGTCTTCAATCAATTGAGGAAGCAGTTCCAGGCACAGTAGAGCACAGTTTGTTTGCCCTTGGGTGATGTAAAAAGATGCAGCATCCATCCCATTTAATCAGTTTAGGACTCAGTTTCATAAAAGAAGGGACAGCGACTCCATCATCACCTGAAAACAGAAATTCATTTTGCGGACTTTTTAGGAGTACTCTGTTTTGACCTACACTTCCCTGGTTAAGTTGATAGCATCGGCACTTTTTATGATAGGTTGTTTTTAAGATTTCCACCCAGTCCTATGTTTACAATAGCTGTGTCGAGTAAGGTACGCCTCAGACGCAGTAGTGACTCCTGTTGGAACCGGCAATTGGAGCTGTGGAGATTCATCAGTTAAGCAGTCTCACAGTCTATTGAGCAGGGAATTCCCAGCAACAGGTCTCTACATTAAAAGGTTCTTCTACGCAAACAGTCCTGGCCAAACACCACCTACTTTGAATAAATTAACAAACAGGATAATGTTGCAAAAGGAGAATGATGCTGTCTGATGTCACCGCTTTGAGCAGAAATGACGGTCTTAAATATATATGTTACCTTGGTAATGCAGGCATTGCTGCTTTAGCATCAGTTATTGACGTTAGCATTAATTATCATTAATGTGATGAGTAAATCAGCAGTACATAATTGTAGTGTATGCGAACAGGCAGGCATTTCGGAAACAGCTATGATGCTTTTTTTATTCAGTGAAAAAAAAAAATCTTCCAATAACCAATGTTTGCTGCAGAAGAGTAATCTGAGAAATTTGGCAGAGCATTTCAGGCATATCTTTGATGTCTCCGCATTTAACTCGCTTAGTGCAGTGGGATTTTCCTTTGATTCGTTTGCTTCAGCATTTTAGAATGCTTTGTAATGGTGATTGGGGTTATCTGAGACCAGGGAGACTGGGGAAAGAAGGAAGAAGAATGAATATCGCAGAAGCCACTGTTATGTGCTGAAATCAAAGGCTGATGTTCATTTTATCCTGCTTATGTTCTTGTGATTTGGCTGCCTCTAGTATGGTTTACGAATCTAGCTCAGTTAGCTTTGCATGGATAAAACTCCTCTTCAGTATTACGGATTTCTTTCTTTGCTTGCAAACAAATGCTTTCGTGTTAGGTCACAGCAGTTAGCACGGAGGATTTAAAGTCAAGACTCAGTCTCTGTCTTTCCGAATAGTAAAAACCAAACAGTGAGGCACTACAGCTCCAACATACATAAGTATTTAAGTCTTTGCATTTTGGGAATCTGGCCCTATCTCCTACCTAACATTGTAGGTGCCTAATGTTGCAAAACTTGAGACCGAAACAGCTTGCCGTAGGGAGATGCTAATGGATATTAGCTTTCATGAAGCAGTCAGAAATTGGGTGACAAATCACAAGCACTGTATCTCTTTATATGCTTCCAGTCTTGGAAAAACAAACATCCTCCACAGATATTTGTGATTAGAAAATATGTCATGGGTTAGGAGCAGTTATATTTGAATGTTGCCATGTTCTGAGTAAAACATCACCAGATACTTTGTTTGAATATGTTAAACCAGTTTATAATTATGATTTTTGTATTTGGGAATGCAGAAGAAACTTTTGAGGAAATAAAGAGCTTCCCAGACCTCTCTCTTTCAATTTCAGCAATTTACTCAGAGGATAGACGAATTCAAGTCCTTTATTGCTGGTGGTCTTGCCTGAGAACACATGAAATTTTAAGAAGAGGATTAATAAATAATACCTTTTGTTCTTTTACATCTCTTAATAGTTGGCCAGTAGAGCTCCCTAGGCATAGATCAAAAGCTCTATAGCAATCTGAAAGCTGTTTATGAAGGGCCCATGTTACTCAATGCTCTGTTTCCAATGAGTTGTACTGACTTACCTGATGTAACTGTCCAGTAGCAATGGAGCACAGCCTTCTTCTGAGTTAACAGTAAACCTTTGCCGGAGTAATAGGTGTTACAGATTCATTTCCACCATAACTTCCATTTAAAATATTCTCTGTAGCAGAGATACAAAGATAAATTAGAAAGCTGGGTTAGAAACAAATAAGCTTGAAACACAGGATCATACTGTGATGATATGCCAATCATCTTTCATCGTATAGAGTCATGTAGATTATTTTCAAAGTCAAGATATTGTGGTACGTTTCATAGATATTTTAGAAGATTTTGATTTTAGGAAACTTATTTCTCTAGAGAAGACTTCAGAGGAGGCTGTTTATGTGTGAGTGCTGAATAGATCTATGTGTTGATACCGATGATAAATATCATAAGGGTCTTCTCTCTTTGAACTCCTAGTTTGTTTCCAAGTATTTCACTGCTTTGCAAAGCTTTAAATAATGCTAAATGTTCATTTTCCTACCTGGCTTGTGAGATATTACTGACTCAGTTGCTGTGATCACACATGATGTGCTTCCTAGGAAGATATTTAAGGTGTGCTTTAATGGATAAGCAAATGTCTAGAAGATTGCAGATATTGTCACAATTCTGGGGTTTGAGACTGTAAATCTATTCCTATGTCCATAATAAACCAGTGGCGTTTATTACAGAACATTTGGGTTATATAATTGCTCCGTTGTTGATGGCAGAAAAGGGAATGAAAAGATTATTTTTAAACAAAGCTCACACTTAGCCTGATGGTAGATTATTAAAAAGCTGATGTGGTTTCCTGGCAGGAATCATTTAGAAAGGTGTCTGTCTGCCCTCCACGGTTTGTGAAATCTGGTGGAATTATCACCAAAACTGACTGGAAGGAGAGCCTAGCACAGTGGCCCTGTGAGAGGGGATTTGTACGATGAGCAGCCACCATTCAAAGCAGAAAAGCCTGATGTTTCCTGAGGACCAGAACCCAGCTGCCATTGCAGCGATCCTGGCTGGTGTAGACCACTGTGGCTGCAGGGACTTTCTCCTCGTGCTGGCAAGGTCTCAACTGGCACTGGGCTTGTGTCATGGTACTCTTAGTATCCTGCCTCTTCCATGGCTCATGAAGCACGTGGTATGGGGAGAAAAATTGCTCTCATCTCACTAAAATGACTGTCTTTGTGTCTGCATAGATTATATGAGATGTAGACTCCTAAATCCTTGACTGTCTTACCTTGGGAAAGAGAAGGAGGTGGCTTCGTGGCTTCCAACTGACTGTGATTTAGCAAGGTGCAGCAAGTATGATCATATTTGGCTGAATGAGACCCTTCAGTGTACACCTGCTGCAAAAGTTGAGCTGAGTTCTTCCAATTTCATGCCTTACTGCCCTGTTTAAAGTCCCTGCAGCGTTGGTGGGATGGGAAGTATTGCTTGTTGCAGCCTTTTCATCACTAGTAGGGATGCATGATTGTGAGTAATTAGATTTTTTTTTGTAAAATATTGCACAAGAAGTAATAAAACCATCTGTGTTTCAATTTAGCAGTGTTGTGTCTTCAGGGCTTCTGAGGAATAAGAAGTTATATACTGATTTTCATCAAACAAGTATGACTTCGAATGCTTGCTGGGAGAGAGTCTGCAAGTTAAAAAAATAGAGCAGAGTTGTGTTTCAGTTCAAGTTTAATGTTTCTGGAACCATCATCCCACAAACCCACCCCTGAGGTACTAACACTTTAAAAGTTAAAATTTTAGGCATACCGAGCCTTTTATTTAAGCCCTGTTACTTACAATTGTCTTAATGTTTTTCATTTCTCTGTGTTAGATGCAAATCAAATACCATTTCTGTGTCTGTTAGCTAAAACGAACCTTTTATATGAAAGGGTTTAGCTTTCAATCCAGACCTAGATCTTTAATAATTAGAGAATTGGAAATACAGCTATTTGTCTTTTGCCCATCCATTTACAATTGTCGCTTGAATGTTAATGATAAAGAACTCATTATCCCTTGAAAGGCATATTTTAGTTGTTTGCAAACATGCACATGGTGGGCAAAACTCATATTTCCCCTACTTCAGCTGTTTTCCACTAGCATTGATGGATAATATACCATTAGCTTTTGTTGGAAAAGGTGAATTTGTTATTAAAATGGTAACAGTGAATTAGGCTTTGAAGGACTTTGCCTGCTAATGTTTGTCTTGTGCAAGAAACAAACAAAAAAGCCAAGATCCATCTGACACTGCAGATTGTACTGTAAATATTTTGGGTGAGGTTTTTTTTTTATTTCTGGACTCATCACAAGGATTTGGTAAGTAAATATGTAAAATTTAGCGTTTGTTTTTCATGTTTCTTTCTGAATGCTGATTTATACTGTGGTTGCTATTACTTGCAGACCATAATAAAATATTTGTCTCTATGCCATGCAGTAAATTGCTGTAGAGGAAGTCGCAAGCGGTGACTTATAGTTAAGTGTCTCAGAATTTATATTCTATAGGAATTTCTCATTTGATCATATAATACAGTTTTACTATTTGATTAAATTTAGGCAATAAAAAAAATTAATATCCTATATTTGGGTTTGTGAAGTAGTAAGAGGAGAAGGAAGTGCAATTTTTTTCCTTTTTTTTCCTATTTTTGTAGACCAAAGGAGAATCATAGAATGGTTTGGGTTGGAAGGGACCTTAAGGATGATCTAGTTCCAACCCCCCTGCCATGGGCAGGGACACCTCCCACTAGACCAGGTTGCTCAAAGCCCCATCCAGCCTGATCTGGAATGTGCTCCTCCTTCCTTTTTTCTTCCCTCTTTCTATGGTATATAAGGATGATACTACTGCATTCTCCTGTTTTGTGCCTTGGGCAAATGTAGTGTTTATGTTTCCAGTCCACTATACCTGTTTGCTAACAAATATGATAATTTGATAAATATGGTTTTTAATTACTTACTGTGCACAGCAATGAAGTACACTCATTGTATTGGCATCTGGCATTGAAGCAGTTGTTCAAAATTCTGTGTAGCTGTTGTCCCCTGTTAAGTCTATCTGAAAGGGTACTTAGCTACCTAAGCGATGATACTGTAAAAGCTTTATTGCTCATCTGAAGGGAATTTAAGATGGCTGAAGTCTTTATCCTCACCAGCAAATTAATGTTTGAATAAGTTTATCTCCTTATATAAAAGAAATGGTTTAAAACTTGGTAGCTAAAATCCCCTCACCGTTCTGGCAGGGGACAGGCATCCACTTGAATGTTCTTGAAGTGTTGCCATGGCCGCTTTTCCAGCTTGACAGAAAGAGGAGAGGGACCAACCTCCTGGGTCAAGACACTGTTCCAGGTACAAATCAAAGCTCCAAGCACTCAATTACATCTTCCTGTACTTCTTGCCGGCTGGTCCAGTGTCGTTTTATTAACTCTAAACTGAAGAGAGTGGAAGATTATAGATTATTTGGGTAAATGATTACTAGTAAAGAAGAGATAGGAGAGTCTGTCTCTGTCCTAGTGGTGGGAGGTTGAGAACACTTGCAGAAGAGAGGCCTTTTTTCCATTGATTGTCAGATGTTCTGACCTCCTCCTAAGGTTTTTCTTTATCCTTACAGACCAATTCATCAGTTGCATTGACTAGAAGATGTGGGTCGTAATCTTTAAGCCCATCAGCATGCTTTTGTTTGAACCTCTTGCTTGGGGAATACCTGCTCTGGGCAGAGGTTGCAGGCAGTAAGGCCGTGCAGTATTACCAGGTCCTACCAGGCTGACGTAGTCTTAAGGCTGAAAAGGGGCTTATTAGCTCCCAGGCAGTACAAAAAAGACAAGACTGTTTCTGGGCTCCAGCAGCTCTGTTGTGTGTCTCACTGGGCTCCAGCATAGATGCAGTCCTTACAAGAACGTGTGCAAAGTGCCAACAAGAAAGAGCCTTGCAATAAGAGAACCAACGTCTTGCTTTTGTGTAAATGGTTTCCCTGTAATTGTATGTAAGGAAGAAGTTAAATCAGTCAGTGTTGTCAACCCAAGTATTAAAAATACAACCACCCTCCGGTAAATAATTTCTCAAAGACTTCTGGGTAAAATGATAGATGCAATATTCCTTTTACTTCCTTTCTGGAAGCCAAGAGTTCTTAATCTTACATTTTAAGTCCTAGGATAGCATTCTGTGCTGTATGTGGTAAAACAAACAAACAAGAAACAAAAAATCAACCAACCAAAAAAAACTGTTATCTGTCCATTGGAGTATTTGTAGCTGTGCATTATTGGACTTTTATTTAGACAAGTAGGACTTTGCTTTTTAGGAGTCTTTCAGAAACACTTGGGGACAGTAAAAAATATAATAAAAAAATATTATTTTCCCATTTGGTATTCATCTCATTTTGTTCTTGTAGTACTTTAAATGTGTCACAGTTTTAAATTATCTATCCCTGATCTAATAAAAGTGAATTTGTCTCTTCTGAATGTTAGCACTAAAACATGGCTGATGTTTTTAAAAATGTTTGTTATTGTAAGCAGTATATGCAGACTTACGTTGATTGCTTTAATATAATTAACTTTATGACAGTTGTAAGCTACTCACTGAGCTGGATGGACAGACCTTTACAGCGTGTCAGGAAAGTATCATGAAAGTCTCTTCAGCTGTGGTAAGTTCACCAAATTTAAGTAGTGCAGTGATCAATTGGTTCCAATATATTAAGCCGCCAAGTATGGTACAGTGGCCTTTTTTTGAAACGTGAGTCATACATACCTGGCAGAGATAAATGCAGGATCTTTCAGGGTTATTTGAGTTCTATAAAATCCCCTGTAATGGACTTAATAGTACTCAAGGGACCATAAGTGACAGAGGTGTTGGTCGGAGGGAGTTCACAAAGGTTGCTTTGTTTTAGGGGTATAAGCTTAATCTGAGTTGAGTGTGATGTTTGTTTTCCCCATCCCCTGCAACTGATTTCTAAACCAGATTTCTGATAGTGCCTTTTCCTGTAAAAAGTGTTCTAGGAGAGTTTTGTAGTTACTGGAATTCAGTATTTCACAGGACAAATGCAACCTGCACACTTCCGAAATGTTAGTGTAATTGTGCTTATTTCCGTGGAATGTTTCTGATTGCAATTGCAGCAGCGCTGCTTTGTCCTCATCTCTCTCAGCTGATCTCACTGCAAAGTTCTTCTGAGGAGTCATGTTCGTGCTGTATGTCTGTTATGGTTTGAAGAAGCCACAACAATCTATTGGTTTTTAAAAAATTATTCTGTCGCCCAATGACCCCTCCCCACTCGGGAAGGGGAATTGGGGAAAAAACAAGGAAACCTGAGAGCTGAAATATAAACAGATTTAATAGAACAAGACTAAATAATTAACATTAGTAATACTAAAGAACCGGTATTGATCCCGATACCAATATAAAATACACCAGGCTTATACTCAGCCCACTCTATCAGCAGGAGCTGTGCGCTCCCAGCCATGGACAGCAAATGCCGGACACTGCGAGCGCTACGGCTTCGGGAGGAAGGGAAGGGCTCAGGGGTCTGGCACTGGGGCAAGGAGTTCTCAGGATCGCAGCCATCAAGGGAAAGCTTCTCAGCAAACTTTATATTGAATGTGACGTTCATGGTATGAAATAATCCTGTTGGCCAGCTTGGGTCAAGTGTCCGGGTCTCGCTTCTCCTCATCCCTGCACCTGGCAAGGCTTGAAAACACTGGGACCTTGAAACCTGCATACCATAGCTGGCCATAAAGTAAATATTTTCACAAATTCAGACACTAGAGTCTTCTAAAAATGCGATTTTCCCTAGCATTAGAAGAGACCTTACTGTCAAGTAAAATTATTGAAAGGTAAATTAGTCCTGTGTCACTCAAACCAGGACAATGTCTAATTCTTACCTGTTCCTGATTAATGTGTACGTACTGTCAGTCTGTCTCCCCCCACCACTTACTTGCAGGCTTGCAGCTCTTCTCTCCTGTGCCCTTTGGCATGAGTCAAGAAGTAGAAGAGGATTGAGCCTGTCCAGGAGTTAAGTGTACTTTTCTCACTATAGCTAAAGGGCAGCTCTAGTACAGCATAAATAATGTTTTATTTCATTTGAATTTAGCTGTGCAGCTAGCTTCCATGTTTCTTGCACCAATTCAGAACTGGTTTTAACTTTGCTCTGCCTCAGGGGAGTGTGGGACAGAGGAACTAGTCTGCTTTTGCGGGTCTTCGATCCTGCTCTGAAACTGGCAACCTTATCTGGTTCTGAACTGTGCTGCTTCTTGGAGGTCTCCCGTCTCGTTACTGACCCTTCATACAGGACCTTGAAACTGGACAGCATTGCTGTAGGTAGAGGAGAAGCTGGGAGGCAGTTTAAGCACCCTGGGAAATAAAGCTGATCCTTTTCTAATAGACTTGCAAGCTTAACCGAGCACGTACTCGACCTGAAGAAACCAACGTGGTTCTGTGGGTACAAGGACTGTAGCTGGGCAGAGACCTTTGCTTAGCAAGGGATTAGCTGTGTACGGTGACCTGGGCTCCAGCCTATCTGAGAGGGTGCTGGGGTGGTTTTTTGTTGTGGTTTTTTTTTTTTTTTTTTTTAGCTTCATGAATTTGAGTTAGAACTTTGGCATTTCTTGAAATAAGCTTGCGTATCTGGTTTAGCAGAGGTTTGTTCTTGCTCTTTGTAGTATTAATAAAAGCCGAAGGTTTAATCTTGAAGACACAAGCTCTCTGGAACCACGGACCCATGGAGATTTGTCAGCTTTAATCCTGTACGTGACCTTCTCAGTAGAGCATAAGATGACTATTGTTGCTGCCTTGGCTGGTGCTGTTTACACATTCTAACAATGGGCTCAGTGATTTAAACTTTAGTCTTTTCTTTTTTTATATCTATATTAAAGGATTATGTCAGTAAGCTATCACCTCTATTTTTATTTTCATGAAATAATATATAAACAAGCATTTTCTGTTTGCATTGCAACCCTCCAAATTAAGCATATTCAGTTAAGAAAATAAATAAATAAATGTTGGAATGGAGGCTCCTGCAGAAAGAGAGAGCTTGTCAAGCCAGAATAGTTTCTTTGAGATCATGGGCAAAGAAAGACAAATAAGTTTTCCTGCGTTAGGCTGCACTAGAGAAAACAAGGCAAGCCAGATTGGTGTTGCATACAGATTTATCCCTCTGGGACATCCTATGTATCTAGCTCTGACATACTTAGTATTGGTGCTAACAGCTAGGAAAGTTGAGACAAAAAAACGTTTGGGTAATAATCATACAAAGGTGTGAAGTTTTTTTTTTTTGTGATGTTTTGGTGGGGAGTGGTGGTAAGACCAGCTTCGAACTGCATATCGTTTTATGCGGTCCGTTTTGCTACCCTCTTTAGTGCCATTCTATTTTGCTATCCTGATGACTTCTTACATCACCTGATTTAAGAATTTCTATATTGAATAATGGTTTTCCACTTTTAACCTTTCATCAACATGCTGTCTTGTTTTCTAAATGATGAAAATGCTAAAAGAAGCCAGTTTTAGATTCATACCTTTATGGTGGGTTATAAAAAAAGTCTAAACTTCTAAGATGCTGTACCTCTTGCGGAACACTTTCATGCGTAGATATTTCAGATCTGAATGAGATTTTTCAGACTCTTCACACCTTGAGTTGGTCATTGCATTGAACTTGTCCTTTACCATCCTACTAATCGTAGTATTCGTTTCAAAAAGGAAGTGGTATGTGCATGTAAAGAATATACATTCAGTCTTAGCGTTATTTCTGTTTCTGTTTAATTTCATGTTGTTTATTGTGTTTTTCATGTTGTTACTAAGAATTAAACTTAGTTGCTGGCTCATACCCACAGGTTCATTCCCAACTGGTTTCTAGCATTGTCTGCTCCAAAATATTGATAAAATCTTAACACTTCCAGGGGTGCCTTGTCTTCTACGTTTGATAGCCTCCACCCTCAGCTAATAGCTTTCAAATACAATGTTCTCTGGCCTTGACATGTAGTGCTTAACTGATGCCTGTGAACCTGAAGCATCCAGATCCTGCTTTCAGAAGAGATACGTTGCAAGTGACAGGTTGTCCGTAAGTATATATGTTGTTCCTTTAAAATCTGCTTGGGACAGGTTCTCTGTAAAGCTGCTGGCCTTGGTGTGAGTGCTTCTATAAAACATAATTAGAATCCAGAGTCAGAATAGCAGCTCTGGATTACCAATAGATGGAGGACGCGAGTTGTGGATTTTCTTCACAGCCTTCCACTAAATTTTGAACCTTTAAGTTTTTAATGTTTGGGAAATGCTTTAAAGCGTAGCAAGGACTGTCAAAATAATTTGTAATTTTTCTAGTAAACCGAGGTGAGTGCTGCAGTAATTCACAGCAGGCAGAGGTGCAGCAATTTATTTGATGGGCATTTAACCTTCATTCACATCTGGTAGCACTATTATCTGACTTATTTTTTTTTCTCTTCCTTCTTTTAGAATTTCAGCCTCCTTACATGTAGGCCACAGGAATAATGAATGTTTTGCTTATCTAGGTTTTCTCAGCCTTTTTTTGTCAGGTTGCGAAGCCCCTTGTGATGATGCAACAATAGCCCAGTTTGTGGTATTGTTCCCGAGGCGGTTACTTTGGGTGCAGCTGCCAGCCATTTGTGCACTGTGTTTCATTTCCTATTATTTTCAAGTATTGAACCTCTTACCTTCTTGCTTGTGGATAAATCTGTTTCTAGATCTCAAACCAAGCCTAATTGTGTGTTCCTCTCTGATCTCTCTGTCTCGTTTCACATCATCCTTGGTCTCTTGCTTATGTGGTAGGAACACCCAGGTGAAGGTCCATTTGAGCACGGTGTCCTGTAGAAACTCTCTTCCCTTGTGCTGGGGCAATAATGGCCGCGCCGCTCCCAGAGCGCGAAGAGTAGCTCTGGCAGCAGAAACACACCACAGTGGCTTGTGCTGCTTCTTAGCAAGCCTAGCTAGACAAGAATAAGTTATCTTTTTTGTCCTTTTTTTAATATACAAGAATGAATGGATATCTTCCTGACTGAAAGTATCAGGCAGCAGATCTGTTGAGGAAGAATGTGCTTTTTTTTTTTTCCCCCCTCCTAGAAGTAATTTTGTAGTCGGTAACTGTTCTTTTGGTCTGTGTGAAACTGGCATGTATTATTCATAAACGCTGGATTGGTTTTAATGAAGATAATTCTCTTCAGATAACATAGAAAAAATACTTGTTTATTAGGTTCAGGTTCTTGGTGTTCCTGGGGCATTGGTCATGAACAATAACTCTGATATTGTAGGTTTTCTCTTTGTGTTAGGTTAAATGGCTTCAATTTTTTATTTATTTTATTTTTTTAACTAGAGCCCTTACATAATAAACAGCTTTTGTCTTTCCTTCTTCTGTATGTTGGCAAACATCCAGAAAGTTAAGTGAAGGCAGTATGAGAGGTCCAAGTTTCGTTTTCGGATCCTTTTGGGAGACGTTTAGTTCAGGCTCAAACTACCTTTTTAAACTGATGAGTGTTGGGAACACTTCTTTTGATATCTTGGTGGTTGTATACATAATTTCTCTGCCCTACGGTTGAGTTCCATTAGGCTTCTGATGGCAATGGCTTCTGACAACAGCATGGAAAATAAGGAAAGCTTCACACTGGAAGTATCTGATTCAGGAGTGAAAAATACCTTGAAGGTTATCAAGACTCTGTATACCTGCGGGAGATCTCAAGAACATCTTGAAGCTGTAGCATGAGATAATGTAATTAAAAGCTGACTCCATACAGAATGTGTCATAAACTAATTCTACATTAGAACTCACGTATTTCCTGACACTTGTTTAACTGTGTAAGCATGACATCCTATGATACTACTTTTTTCAATGACGTTCTCATTTATTTTTAATTGGAAATAAAAATAAATTTTCATTGTCTTGAAGAATTTTCTCATCATTGTCTCTTCCATGTATTATACGCAGTAAACGAAACCAGGGATGCTGCCTAGTCCTGTCTCATTGAGAAATTGATTCAGAGAAGTACTAAGTGTCCCTATCTCTAATTCTCTTGTCGAGAGTTGAAAGCACATAGTACCTGCACAGCATATTAGGTCTATGATACCAACTCATTGAAGAGATGGATCCTGTAATGCTGTCTTGTGCAGGAGGCCGGCAAAACTGTAAAAGTGGCGTATAATCTGTGATTTCAAAAATGTTTTGGGTTGGTTTTTCTTCCCCCCCTCCCCCCAAAAAAAAATCTTGGGCATTGTAATCGGAGAGCACTGGTAGAATACTGTATCCTGTACAAATTGAGATGGATAATAGAGCTGGTGGGTTTGAGCCTAAGCAACATATTTTGGGTAGTCAAACAGAATTGAGATTCATTACACGTGAAGCCATCCATTAGAACTGCTGTGGGGCTGTTCCAAAAGTTTTGATTGAATGCCTTGGGGGCACTGGGGAATATGCTTTCATATATTTCTTTCCAGATTTTTATTCCATAAAATGTTAATAATTGATGACTTTAAATTTACAATGGGGCAAACCCAGTGATATTTAAAATTGCACGCTTTAGATGGATGGTTCCATTCAGATGCAGTTTAACATGAAAATTGATGCATTAGAGTTACTGTATTAGATGATACATTTGAGTACTGTATTAAAGCTTTGTCTTTGCATTATGCTTCTCCCATCCAGGGTCTTATTTTGAAAACAACTCAGACTTTGCCTGCCCTTTAGTTTTTGATGGATGTCTCTTCTTGTTCTCCTCTATTTTTGCCAGGGGTAACAGTTGTCCCATGAGAATTTCATATTCCATTGATATTACCTTATTAATTAACCTTGCTAGAGGCTTATTAACCACTGTGATTTATATTTAGTTTGGAGATTTGTTGCCTTATAACGGCTAAAAGTAATTCTGAAACATAAGTTCATCCATTTTAACTAAGGAATTGATCCAATAGTGATCCTTCTTCAGAATTTTCCCAATTTGTACATATTGAGCCAGGTTGTAAAGAGTTCTGTATTGATGAGAACTACAGCTCAGCATTTGATAGGACTGTTGAAGTTTGAACAGCATGTGCAATTTAGAGCGCAGTTTATTCTGAAAAAGATTAATTGCAATGGCACTTTCCGACTAGGTTGATGTTCACAGAATCATAGCATGGTTGAGGTCAGAAGGGACCTCTAGAGGTCATCTTGTCCAACCCCCCTGCTCGAGACAGAGCAAACCTCTAACCAACGTGAACTATTGGGCCCTTTTAAACTAGAGCCTTCATGTTTGCCTAGTCTCTTGGGGAGTAGTTATGTTGTAGTCAGAGAGGTCTGAGTGCTTTTGTTTCAGGTGAATGCTTGTTTCTTTTGAATTGCACATCTAAAGATATGTGTGGAAGAGGACTTGCACTGGTTCGGTTTGCTCTGGTATATTATATGCGGTTACATGGGTCTTAAATCGAGGGGCATCTTTCTAGGCACAGCCTCATGTGAACTCGTGGTGAGCAGATTGCAGAAGCAGGATTCAGTAAATTTGGCTTTCTGAGCTACTGTGACCTTTTCAGTAGTGATATATCCTTCTTACCATCTATTTGTGTTTTGTTCTGTACTTCTTGAATTTTTTGTTAAAAAAGAATCCATTAAAAATATTTAATATATTATTACTTATAAATAATCGTAATATTATAAAATATTTAAAATCTTATTAATATAATTATATTACATATTTAATGCTACTGCATTCTGGAGGGTCTATGAAAAAATATTCTCATTTCCTTACCATAAAAGCAGGATCAGTGTTTCTTACAAATTTGTCTCCTCCTGATCATGTCTAACGTGACATCCTAATCCTCTGCATATGACAACACAATCCTCTTCACAGCAAACAATTGTGGAAAACATTCACATGATTCAGATCATTAATTTAAGTTGGGTTTAGGCCTAATTAATTGTTGTTACTTATTACACTTTTAGTTACAGGGAACGAAATTTTAAAAGATGTTGTAAAGATACCGTAGGCATATGTTACTCTAACATTGGCAAGTCAGTCTATACTGGCTTTTTTTTTTTTAATTTACTGAACCCCAGCTTTTTAGCTCATGCATCTTGCTTCAGCTGCATATAATCAATTTTCTCAGAATGTAAATGATCCCTTACACGAGGCTGACTTGCAGCAAGTCAGCCTGAAATACTAATGCATAGTGTCTGAAAGGCCTACTGTAAAAGCTGTTATTGAAAGAAAATGAAAATGCATTCACTGAGTTTGGATTGGGTAGAGTTGTTTATTGTTGGTTTGGTTATTTCTTGCTAACCAGATGTCTTTCTATATTGAAGCCACTGGGTTTTTTAACTTAGGTGATTTATCTTTGCTTAGCAGAAAAGCAGTTGTGTTCCACTGAGTGTCAGAGGAAGAGTCGTTCAGGAGCTCAGTGTCTTATGATTTAACAGAACTATTTATGCCAGACAAGTATTGGGATGGAGTTTATGTGGCAAGACTGAGCCCTAGAATTCACTGAAGAAGTAGCAGTAAGAAGGGCGAATAAGCTAAAGCTTTCAAATTCCATATTTGCAACAAAATGGAGAATTAAGTAATAGCGATATGTATATGGTTCCAAACCTTTAATTATTAAGTAATCTATTAGAGTACAGAAAATGGTCTTGTATGTTTTACCTAATTTAGCAAAACAATATCAAGCCTACATGTGTTTGGCTTGCTCGTGTGTTTTGTTTTTTTTTTTTTTCCACCCAATGACTCCAATTCTGTAATACTTTAAGAGGTTTATTCTGGTCTTTAGAGGGGATGACTTCGCAAACTTACCTGTAGAGGAACACAACATAATTATTCTGAAGGGAAAAAAAAGGAGGGGAAAAAAAAAAAAGGTTGAAATTTCCGGTAATTTTTCTTAATTAAGCGTAGAAACGCTTTGGATTGTGAAGCCAAGTCCATATGTAATCCTGGAATTGCTGTGTTGTAAGCATACAGTTATGTTTAACTGGCTTTCAGTGGTAAAACTAAGCAAGTTTTGTCTTCATAGTTACACCACTAACTGAACAGTGTCCCTTGGTTTTTAAAACTTCATTTTTTGGACTGGATCTTATGTGTGTCTTGCCTGAGACTGAATAACAATGGCTGCTGAATAGAAAGGCCTTTTTTTGTTTGTAGAGCAGTTTCAACAGAGGAGATAGTGGCGCACTGCTGTACCTCCCTTGGCTTACTTTTCTCTTGTCTAGAGTTACAAAAAGGATTTTAATCTAATGGAAAAAAAGAACAGCTAAAAGTGAGGGTGCTTGGAGTCAGGATGAATAGTGTTGAAAGGTAGAGGCTCAAGTAAATGTGTCCCATCAGTTAAAGGAAAAAGTCTGAAAAGACAAAAAAAAAAAAAAGGCATCAAAAACCATAATGAAAGATCTGTTAGAAATAAAAAGACATCCTTCAAAAACTGAAAGCAGAAGAAAATAGAATGTAAACTCTGACATCTTAAAGGAAAACCACAAAAAAATTTCAAAGCCGAATTTTGAAGTGTCTTAACAGCTAATAATAATAAATGCATAATAAGCAAGAAATAAGTTTGCCAGGGAGTCAGAAAAGCTGATAATAATTAGGGTGAAAAGGAGGTGCTACTGGTGGATAATTTGATTGCAGCACAGCTAAGTTAAATATTTTTTCATTGAAGTTCATGTCTGAAGAAATCAAGAGTGTTTTCCTCATTGAAATATTAGACAAAAGGTTGCAATAAGTTGTCGCTTTCTTGTTATGGAAGAAGATTCCTGTGAATCAAAAGCAACCATGAAGACTGCTGAGGAATCTTGTGGTTTCACTAATTAAATGCAGATGAGAGTAAACTTTGCTAAGTGCCAAGCAATGTACAAGGCGAAGAGGGAAAAGAAACCTTAACCTTTAAGTTAGTAAATTAGTTGTTGCCATTGAAGAAGGACTTACGGATAATGTCTTAGGAATTGATTCAGTACTCAGGGGTACTGAACTACTGAATCTAAATGGATGTTGACAATATGCTAATAAAGGAATAGAGAACAAATCAGAAAACATGACTTGTGCGAATGTGTAAATCTGTACCACATCCACTTTCCAACACTATAAGTACTTCCCTAACAATATAGTTATTTTTAAAATAATGTAGCAGTAGTACAGGAAAGGGTGTCATGTTTTATCAAAGGTATGGAACATTTTCTGTCCGAGGACTAAAACTTTTCAGCTTAGGAAAAAAAAAAAACCAACACCAACAAAACAGCTGTATGGGAGTAGATCAAATAGGTTTTTAAAATCCTGAGTGGAGTAAAGAATGTGAATATGGACTTTTGTTTTCACCATTTCACATTAATGATGTGAGTTAGAGTACACGGTTGAATAGGGAGGAAACAGGTTGTTTTAAAAAGTGCAAATGAACAAACAAACCAAAGACTGTCTTCCTTCAAAGCCCTTAAGCAGATTGTACTGGCAGTGTAATCAAGATGGTCTACAGAAAAAAGAAAAGGTTTGTAGGAAGAGGGAATATCCTTTATTACACCAAGAGACACAGTTATTAAAAGCAGAATAGACTGAAGAAAGCACCGTGTGTCCAAAAAATGTCTTCTCTCTTCACCTCCCCTGCTGCATTGGCTGCGCAAACAACCAGGTTAGGAAATTACCATGGATTAAATAATCATGTAAATTTTGTATAGCTGCGTAGTTTAAACAAAGGAAAAGCATTTCTGCTGAATGCAGATTTTCTTGCATCTGTACCTGGTTCTTCTAATGACTCCTTTCTCCGCATGATAGCGTAGGCATTACGGATTGCTCTGTTTGTGTCAAAGGCCAAATTGTTTCACTGTTTTTAGTCTTTATGGCAGCTGTTGTATCAGCAGTGTATTTTACTATAATATTACTTTTGTAGACTTTACCTTTTAAGTTTTACAAAGATTTAAACTGATTAACCCTATTTCCAAATATGTGGCCTGCTCATTTATGAAGGCTGCATGTTCTTAATGTGCATAATTGTAAAATGCTGTACAACTTCGTGCAGTGTGTACCAAATTATCGGATCCATATTTATGGCTACCTGTAGTCTGGTAAAAGCTCAAGAGCCTTTTGCTTTGTTTGCATCTTTTCCTTGAGAAGAGCCACAGTTGAGTCTGAAGTCTGGGCCGTCTCCATTTGACATCGTTTTGCTTTTTGCGTAGTATGACTTCGGTGTATTTCTAAGCGGTCATTTCAGCTTTAAGTGTCTTGGTTGATATTTGCTGCAAAATTTTTAGATTAATCAGTTGCTAGAAAAGTTAGCAATTGGTTAGTTGTCTGGGGAGCTGAAGAAGAGAAGGAAACTGAAAGACGGCCTAGTTGACGTGCCTGTTGGAGAATAGGAAGAGTATTTTGAAAGAGAATTAAAGTAAACTTAGTAGTAAGGAGGTGTGTATGCGTGAATCATCTAGCCTTTATACTAGCCATAAAAACTGTTACTGTTTTCAAATGGCAGAAGGATGTGCACTCTCCTTAATATATGTGAACATCTTGCAATTAAACCTTTTTTCCTTGTAAATAAGACTGAACTAGTTCATGTTTATTTTCATTCTGCTGTTCCTGAAGCCTTCAATATATGCCCTGTAATCTTTCAAATAGTCTGGAAATAATAACTCTCTCCAATGATAAATCTTTTTAATATATAAATGCAGCAGTGGTATTTTAAGAACAATTAAAGTAGTCTTGTTTAATGAAGCGCTGATTTGAACAGATAGCCCACTGGCGTGCCAAAGTATATTCATTAAACATGAATGCCGTTCGAAAAAAGGACTGCAAATTTCTTTTGTTTCCCCTTTTTTTAGTTAAAAGCTGCCATGCTTATTTCCTAAAAGAAAAAAGCAGACCATTTCAATACTTAGTACATCCCTTTATCCTGGTGTTTTGATGCCCTATCAGATTTCAATTAAGTTATTTTTTTCTGCTTGTTATGATTATATACGTAGGTTTATTCTAGTTGTTGCTGGTATTTTGTTGGTCTTTTAGACTGTTAATGTTTTGGTTCCTTCCCCCCGCCACTCCCCCGCCAATTCTTTCAGCTTTTTGACCTGTAATTAAATGTGGCTTTCCTGGTTTTGAATTGTACTGTTCTTCTGCCTTACAAGAACAGCTTCTAACTTCTGAAATGCCGTGCCTAAGCATTTCCTTCCTCCAATTGTTGCTTACCTCACTGAGAAATAAGGAAAATCTCGTCTAGGAAACTACTTGACCCTTTCACTCACTCGCAGATCATCATAGTCATCAGGTTCTCAGGTTGGAGAATTACACCAGCAATAAGCATTAGTTTACAAAAGCCTTATGAGGTTATAAGCAGTTGACAACAGTATTGTTCTATTTGGAAAAATGCATAGGGTATTAAGTCAAATAAGCAATCTTAAAGTTTGAGAGAAGAAATTTATGGATTTAACTCACTCTTTCCTTGCCCCACCCATCCTCTTTTAAGTGTGACCCACCATTTTAGTGTAACTTCTTTTCTTGTAGCATTGACTTTCTCTGTTCTGGTCTGCTCACACCTTGAACACTGCATGGACTGTGCCTTGGAGTAGGGGCTGCTTGAGTGGCAGTTATTGCTGCAGATAGTGATGGGGATCTAGTCATTCAGGAGGAGATAACAAATAACATGGACTGCTTCAGGAAGGCTGAAAAGCAAGGACCCAGAACAGGGGGTGTTGAAGCAGTGTTTTGGTACACAGCCACCGTGTTGAAAGCAACTGGTCAGTGACCTTGTGGTTTGAAATCCATCTTTCCCCTTAAATTGGATGGGTGTGACCCCTTAAAGGGAATTTAGGGTCCTCCATCACCTCTCAGGAAGAAGGGTGAACCCCTTTGTGAGATGGGCACTGTCATGCTGGATGTGCAGAACTGCCAAGCAGACATACAGTGTACCCAGCATCCTCGTTTTCCTAGTGCACCATCTACAACCTCACCTCAGCATTTAGTTACAAACCTGCTTTAATCTAATAAAAGCCTTTATATCCTATTAAGGTGTCAGGAGATCAGTTATGCTTTTACATGCCAAACATCCAGATGAGCTCCTGTTTCATCATTTCAGGGTGTAGATGGCCTGAGATGCTCTGTGGAGACGATCATCTGGATATGAGGATGCTTTTGACTAAGGCCAAAATGGATTCTAGCAGTGCCCTTAGAGAAGTAATGACTCAATTAGAAAAGGCAGCTTGTTTCAGCTGATGCTTTCAATTGAGATGTGGAACTTTCAGTCTCTTGTTTAGTTTTCATTTGTTGTTTGCTTTCATTTCACTGTATCTAGTTCTTATTTGGAGAGCAGGCTGAGTGAACAGTGAGGGTGTTTAAAAGGTCCCCATGATTGCTGTGGCCTTCAATAAATTTTTAGAGTGTGGCCAGGATCCGAGTTGTTTGCAGAAGTGATCTTAACTGGGGCTTTCTCCCCCTGCCCCTGCTTATTTCTTTCAGTAGTTAGTGCACTCAGGAAGTCAGGGTTATGTGTGGGTACGTGTGTTACACGTCAAAGAGCATGGATTGGTTTGGATTGACTTTTTACTGTGATGAACCCGCAGGGAAGTCAATGAGTCTGTAATGTGTGAAGTGTGAGAATAATGAATTGTTCTGTGACTTTTAATTAGTGTTGGAGTTGTTCATACGAAGGAGCAGGTAGCAGCTAGAAATGGTACTGATGGAGAAACTGGATGCCTCTGTGTTTGCAGAGGACACAGCACCCATGCCAGACCTCCTTGTGGTGTCATCGGGAAGGTGAGCCTGCTTTCTCCCCCCCTGAGAGAAATGAGGTCCCAGTACCTTCACAAAACTCTCTATGGAGGGCTCTGGGGAAGAGACCATGAAGAGAAAGGTCTGGTGGGCTGAGCAGAGGCATGCTGTCCCCGTAGGTAGCTGGACACAGCTTTGGGAGCAGTCTTGTCCAGCAGCAAACATGCTTCTGCTTTGGTTGGCATTAGCTGTTCCCTTTTGTGGTGATAGTATCCCAAATATAAGTAGGAGCTCCAGAGGCAACGTTTTCTTAAAAAAATCTTCCTGGAAATAGGGAACCATATCTGCTGCTGTTCTCGCAAAGGTGGGATGGCAGACATGCCTTTTCTGATAGTATGGCTGAGAGGAAATACTCCTCAAAAAGATTGGAGGTAGAAATACTATTAAAACATTAAAACAGAGGGAGTAAGATGAGAAAGAAGCAGATGGCTACAAACATGATATTACAATCTCCCCTGGTTATCCTTTCTTCTACTTGCCATCTTTATGTACTCCTTGGGGGCTTCCTCTTTCCTCTCCTGTGCTCTACTGTACTTGGAGACCACTGGAGGGGTCGGACCCCAGTGGACACAAACCAAGACTGTAAGTCCTGCTAGCTACCAGTCAGCGTCACCACCCACAATTAAGAGGCTCTTGGGTTCTGAGTTTATAGGTTCTATTGATTTTTTTTTTTTTTTCAAAAATAAACTCCCAGATGTTACTGTGTGGTACTTGAAAATGACAAGAAGCAATCAGTGCACTATATTTAGTTTTAAACATTGGAATTATAAATAGACACAACTGGTGTCTTTAAATGATTGATTAAATATAAATAATGGAGCAACTTTGTCTCCTTTTTCTAAAGGAGAAAAAAAGAAGTGCACTAATGCTTGCCTCAAATTCCAGTGGAAAAGACACGCTTTAACTTTATTTCAGGATCAAGATAATTTGACTAGACCTTGTTGGTGAATTCTGATGATCTTTATCTGAAATTCCATAAAGCTTCAAAATTATTATGTACCTTAGGGAGCGCTGATTGTTGGTATGGGTCTGATGGTATGGGGCAGGACTCCCTCCTGTCTCCCTGTCTCAAGAGACGGGAACCTTTCTGGTGTATGTTTCTGGCTTTTTTCTCCTTAGCAATCTAACCATCAGGGTACTGCCAAGTGTGACATTTCGGAGCCAGCAATGGTAGAACTGTCTTCCAGATGTACTCTTTCCCTCCCTTCAGTGAATAAGTTGAAATTTCTGATTTTCCTTTCACGCTGGGGCCAGAACAGATTTGGGAATCTTCTCCAATGTGGAGAATGCCTTTCCTTGCCCAGCTTTAATACACGATTGCATGCAAGTAAAATAATTGCATTCAAGTGTTTGCTTGCCTGAGCTGCAGTATGAATTTTAAGTTCTCCTGAATTAGGTTTACTGTTGTACTAGTTGTAGTGATCTAGTTTGGGGTATTAGAAGGCATTGGTTTTGGGTACTGCAAAGCCAAGAATTGTAATGATTTTCCAGTAAGTTAATTCAATGCCCATTCTTCTAGACTTCAAAGGCTTCACCTTTGGGACTAGGTGGTATTATGTTGTGTTGAATGTATGCGACACAAAAAGGAAAGGTGTTTAACACTATTTTATAGTGCTGCAAGATTTGGTTGTTAAATAAGTGTCTGAGAACCCTGAGGCCTTGGTCAACTTGATCACAAAGGAACCGGTCGCTGTTTGTGGGGAAAAAACAAATCTATGTAACTTTCTTTTTAAGAAGGAAGAAACCTAATAAAAGAATACAGTTCATTACAGAACTAATTTTTTGTTGTAATAATTTCTGTATCATATAATTAAAAAATTTTGCTTAAAATCTTACAGGCATACCAACTAATGCTTTTGGAGGAAGGGAGGAGAAATTAGTGGTGAGGGGGTGGGGTGGCCACTGCTGCTGTTGGAGCACAGTCCAGCTCTTGTAGACACCCCACAAGAGGAACACATGGAAAGTAAGAAGAAATACCAGAAACAGCATCCATTTCTGCAGCCGGTGCTCCGTGCTAAAAGCAAGTGGGCAGCATGTTCCCTCCTTAACTTCTGCTTGCCAAGACTTGTGGAGTTTATGTCGCCAGTGGGCTACTTAAGACACTGATTTCAGTAGAGCCTTGAGCTGCTGACTTGCAGCAATGTTGCGCAGAGGAAACCATCTTGGTGAGCTAGCTTATGCGTCTTTAACCAGAAGCTGTAGAGTGGGTAGGGTTGAGTGGGAAATGAGAAATCTTCTCTTTCAGGATTTAGCTGATGATGGTAGCTATGAGCTACCTCCCCTACCCTTTAAGGAGAGAAAAAAATAATCCTGTGACTTTCCTTTGAGGTGTCACCAATAGACGCTCTCTTATAAGGCTGGAATTTTCCCCAGGATCACTGAAATGTAGGTAGTGAATTTAAATCTGGTAACCAGCATTCTCCAAGCAAATACTCATGATTTCTGTTGCAACTCTCAAAAATTTATGTATATTTCCAGTAAAACAACTCATGTGATTCAGCTGGTTTAGCTCTGATGTGTTGGGTTATGTATCTGCCTGTGCTGAACATGCCTTCCATTAACCTGCTGGCCCGGTTTAGTTGGACCAGCAATTAAAGTACGATCTTCTTATGGTGACCACATTTGGAGAATTAGGTGGTGCTCTCATAGCTGGGATAGCAAATCATCTTTGACACTTATCAGATGGCATAAATTAGAGCAGCCTAAATTATGGGAATGAAAGAAAATTGCAAAAAAAGGGATAAGCACAAAGAAGGATGTATTCTTGGAACGTGCTTTAAGCATGTGTCTTGCAGGTTTTGAAATATCTAGGAATATTTTCATGACAAAATACAGACATGAATAGTAGAACATACAGTGAAAAGCCCTTTTAAATAAGAGTATTTTCTTGTAAGTTGATATAGTACTGTAGTATGCAAAATGCTGTTTATATTAAAAAAAAAAAAATGAAAAAAGGAAGCTGTTTCCAAAGTAATTGTGGAAATTCATTAGTGTCAATTGTGAAGAGTGGGTATTAGAATTTGCTTGGCAAATTCTCGACTGGATTACATTTGTTTTAAAAGTTAACGAGAAACATTTCTCCCAGGTTTACAGTAGCTAATTCATTAATATTTTGATACTTAATGAATGCAAATTACTTGTTTTCTGCAATGTCCTGGTATTTTTCCGTGGTCCTTATGAAAATCAAAGCTTCTGGTTTGTTTCACATTACTTCCTTGGTTGAGTCAGTGAATTTGGACTGCTGTTGACTCGAAATATTATGCAAGGAGGCAATGTTCATTCAACAATGTCTCACCCCCCAGAAAACCCCACCGTGGTTCTTCCTGTGCTGGAGCAAAGGCTCTGTGTGTTAACAGTGACTAGTCTTTTACTAGTCCTTTTTGGAGATTTGCAAGCTTGCTCTTTTCCTTGGGATGAATGCTTCTTCAAAGGGAACGTGCATTTTTCTGCTTATGGACATGTGCGTGGGGGAAGTGAGCTCATCTGAGCTGTTTGGTGCCTGGCTGGTTACTCGAGTCTTGATGACCATTGTGCTAGGAAAGGGAATGTGTGCAAATATGAGCAGTGTGATTTATGATACAATAAATTTTGTGCAGCAATAACCCCTCTCTGCCTTGTGGTTGGGACTAACGTGTGGTTGGGAGAGCAGAAGCACAGTGCTGCCTACTGTAATGGCAGGCCAAGGTGAGTGGCTTCTGAAGCTGACTGCCCTGATTTTTACTGCCACTTACCCCAGTTCATTCTGGAGTACTATTTCAGATACACAGTTTAAAATAGCATCGAAATCTCCCATAAAATCACCCCAGAGTGTACAGAAACTGCTCCATGAACAATAACAGCCCTCTTTGTGTCCTCTCCATCCCAGCAATTCTAGGTCCCCACCTATTTCCCTGTGGCTCCTGGGCAAGGAGCAATGCTGGGGGGAGCTGGCCTGGGGCTTTTTTGGTGCTGGGGTGTTCCTGCTGCCGGGACTGCCAGCCGTTACCAAACCAGCTGCAGAATAGCTGGGCTTTCCCTTTTGGCTGAACAAAAAAAACTAATGCCCTCTCTGTTGGAGTCTAACCATTCCAGTCACATAATTGCAGGACTCAATGCAATCTTGAGACTCTACCTCTTTCTAACAGTTACTTAAAACTCTTTAAGAAGCTCAAGCCACACTAAAAATATCCCAGTCTGAGAAAACCATCGTGTAATAATCTAATAAATGCAGGCAGATGCAGATTGTTTCTCATAGATAAGAGAACTCAGATGCTCTTTGACACAGCCAGGCTTGGGTTTACGCTGCCTCTGTTAAGAAGTGCCTCTTCAGCACACACTGATGCTTTTAAGTTTCTTTGTATTTGCACACATTTATCCTGCATATCTGTGGCTCACCATTGATTCTGTTGGCAGAAGTTTGCTGGTGTCTTTGAGTCTTCTGATTTTGCTAAGATAAAGAAATTTTCTAAATTTTAAAATTAATTAGGAACAAAGAGGCTAATTTCAGTATTTCATCCATACGGAATAAATTTGATATGTATAGGCATAATTTATAGTTACATCATGTTTTTTGAACTAGAAGCAGTGGCATTGTGTTTTCTTAGTTACCCCTTAGACGCATCAGACAAAGAGTGTAATTTTCCTGTTTATTTATCTATAGAAGTACATGATCTTATATTACAAAGCAATAGATCATGTATGACTGTTCCATAAAGCATTCTGAGGTTCTAAAGAGAAAAAAGAAAGTTAATTAAGTATGGTATTAAATCATGCTGTTTATTCTTCAATTCTATTTAGCTGAAGGGCTACCATTAAATTTTCATGTTGAAAGTGACTTTTATTAAATTTCTGTGGATGTTCAAGATGGCTACGTAGGACTTCAAAACAAAATAATGGACTCCATGTTCCTCATTCATACTTTCTTGTAGTAGGTGTATAGTTCACCAAGGGGAAGTGCAAAGTCCTGCACCTGGGGAGGAACAACCCTGTGCATCAATATATGTTGGGGGGCTGCAGAAAAGGACTTGGTGGACACCAAGTTGAAAATGAGCCAGCAATATGCCCTTACAGCAGAGAAACCTAATGCTGTCCTGGGCTGCATTAGGCAAAGTATCGTCAGCAGGTTGAGGGAGGTGATCCGTCCCCTCTAGTCAGCACTGGTGAGGCCACACCTGGAGTGTTGAGTCCAGTTACAGGCTCCCTAGGACAAGAGAGAGATGGGCATACTGGAGGGAGTCCGGACAAGGTCTGCTAAAATGGTTAAGGGACCAGAGCATCTCTCCTGTGAGGAAAAGCTGGGAGAGCTAGAATGGCTCAACCTGGAGGAGAGAAGGCTCAGGGGGATCTTATCAATTTTATATAAATACCTGAAGGGATGGTGCAAAGAGGGTGGAGCCAGGCTCTTCCAGTGGTATGCGGTGACAGGACCAGAGACAATGGGAACCAACTAAAGCACAGGAGGTTCCCCCTGAACATCAGGATACACTTTTTCACTGTGAGGGTGACTGAGCACTGGCACAGGTTCCCCAGAGATGTTGTGGGGTCTCCATCCTTGGAGATATTCAAAAGATGTCTGGACATGGTCCTGGGCAATGGACTGTAGGTGGCCCTGCCTGAGCAGTGGGGTTTGACTCCAGAGGTCCTTTCGAACTTCAAGCATGCTGTGACTCTGTGATACGTAAAAGTTCCTGTAATTGCTGGGCTTGTGGTAGTGTCTACAGGCAGTAGCGTTTATTGGACAGTACTGATAGAATCATAAGTAAGTAGTAATAGAGCATAAGAGGAATTTGCAACCCAGTCTGAAAAATGCTGTGTTTTGAATTTGAGAGCCACTGTAGTAGAAGCCAAGCAGCAGTGGCAAGTAGCTACGTGGTGTTATGCTGTAGATGGTTATAATGGAAAAGCACAAAATTAAAAGGTAACATCCTATTGTAATACTGTTGCATGTACTGTGGTAATATAAAGGACAGTAACATACACATGTGTGTGTACATATGTCATGTTCACTCATTCTGGGGATTTAATTACATAAAAAAATTTGTAATTAGGAACACCGTCTCATTAAAAATAATTGCAGAATACAGAAGTTCAGAATAACACATAGATTTGTCACTCTTTAAGAATGAAGCTAGTGACAAATAATTAAATTGGCAGTAATAAAGCTGTACAGGGTTAAAAAAAATAATCTCACTTTAATTGGTTAGGATTGTACTTTGTGATAATTGTAAAATATGAAGTATATTTGCTCTTTAATCGTTTGAGCTGAAAAGGATAGGATGCATACGTCATCTGTATTACCTTACGGTGAGAGCAGCACGTATCACAAGAATACGAGCGGCAGAGGAACAGAATAACTGAAAGGTACATCGTGGTGCATCAAATTTCGTGGCAATGACTTTACAGACCCCTTCTTCCACGTTTTTTTTTTGGTTTGTTTTTTTTTTTTTTTTTTCCCACCAGCCTTTGCCATTTACATTAGCGTTCCTATGTTTAAAGAACTCAATGATTTTAATACACTGATGACAGGATATGAGGCATTTCACCTTGAGATCACAGGTGCAAATCCAAATGTAATTGGCAGTGACAAAGTAGCTGCCCTCTGCTCAGCGGTCTGTCTCGCGGTGAGTTGTGGGTCCTATCCTCGAGCTCTGTGGAAATGCGCCCGTGTAGCACATGGCATGGGAGTGATCAGGCTTGCTAGAGGGTAGGAACTGAGTGGGCATCTGGACACTCAGTTATTCTCCGACTCCTACAAAGTATGTTTATTTTTGCAAATATATGGTCAGACAGCAGTCAAGCCCCCATCGGGTTGCCTCCGAGCATTTTCTTTACCCTGAGTCTTTCTGAAGCTGAGATACGATATGAGCACAAGCTCAGAGATCTGTGCGTGCTTGTTTAACGTGATGTATAAATGGATGTATTAAATGAGATATGTTTAGGGAGGATTAATTTTTCATGTGGCTTACTTGAACAGAGCTTCTCCGGTAATGTCAACTGTAAAGCTGTCCTGCCTCTTACTATTCATAAATAAAATGTCCTGTTCATTATTATTCATAATTTAAAAAAAGACCAGCTGTTTAGAGGGGAGATGAGCTTTTTTCCTTTTAAGTATTAATGAAGAGGTTTTTTGCTTTTGCCAGCCCTTTCTTGTAACTATTACTTTGTGGCCAGAATGTATTTTTGTAGATGCCTCTTACACACCTTTTAATCTGATAAAAATGCTAATTGGCATGATTGAGACCCACAGGAAAAATTCAGGGTTAAAATCTGCTTTTAGTGCTACAACTAAAAACTTTGAAAAAGAGAGAAAGCTTTTTAATATTTTCCTTTTTCTGCCTCTTGCTTGTACTTCAAACTTTTGGGGGTTTTATTTTGTTTGTTTGGTAGTTTTGTTTTGGTTTGGTTTTTAAAGCAAGTAGAAACGTTCAAAAGTGGAGCTTCTAGTACGTGTAGGCCTATGTGCTTTTTTTCTTTTTATTATTATAGCATAACACTGTTGTAATATGTTCATTACCTATACAAGGGTTCTCAAGTCTTCAGTTGAGAAGTTGATGAATTATTATGGAATCTTTTAGCTTTTTCATCATTTGATAGATTGGGGGTATTAATTGTGTTCATTGTTTGGCTTCATAATACTTCCTACATCTCACTACTGCACAAAGCTCCAGCTATCCCTCAGCTCTGTCTAGTTACCAAAAAAGTGGCCTTTTACCCTGTTCTCTTGCCCCAGTAGCTTTCAGTTATAGTGGTAAATATGTTGACTCTAAAGGTCTAATGTATATTAAGAATGCAGTAAAATTGTGGAAAATAGAATTTAAATAGCAGAAGTACAGAGCTACCATTCCAAGTGATTTCCCTCCCCCCCAACCCACCTACCTCTTTGCCATCACAGTAGTCCTCAGAACCAGAGAAATTTCTTCTTTTTTTTGAAATCTTAGCAAAATTGAGAGTAACTGCCTTCATCTTTTCCTAGTGGTTGTTTTAGCACTCACTTTGAAGGTTTTCTCTTTTTCCAGAGCTGGTTCCATCTTTTCTTGTGCATCCTACAAGATCCGTTCCTTGATCTTTGATTCTATGTGTCTTACTGGAGGACTGCTGTCTTTTTACTGGTAATGAGTTGACCCATCTGTATCCTGGACCTCTCTCCTTTTTGGATCAAACTCCACCTCCAGCCCTTCTCTCTAAAAGCCAACCAAAACCCTTGTGGGACTCTAGCTACCTATTTGTAGCTAAAATAGTGCTCTTAAACTTTGCTTGCCCTGCCTCTTCTGCTACCTTTTTGCAGAGGATTAACTCATCATCCAGCCCATCGCTTTGAACCCGTAGCCTGAGTGTCATCCTTCACTGGTGCTTGTAGGTCTTGGTCTCTGGTCTGTATCAAAAGATAGCATGTGGTATCAGCTGGTTGAGTTGCCACACCTAATCTTTCTTTTCTGTCTGCCCTCAGACCTGTGGGCCGTGCCGTGATGATTGCATATGTTATGAGTTGATCTGTCCGGTCCCCATGCCTGTTGCCTCACGTGCTTCAAGCTTTCCTCTGCTCGCTTGGCTTGTCACTTCCCTCATCAGCTTGCTTTTTTCGGAGTTGCCCAAGTCAGATGACTTGTCCTTCATTTCCAAAGTCTCCAGCAATAGTGCCCCTTATGATTAACTAAGATTGATTCCTGTGGTAACTCTGCCAGTTATGCCAGGCTTCATTTCTTAAACTTCCACTATCTTTTAGCAAATGTTACTTCTCTTTTGTGTCTAATGCAGCCTGGACTACTGCACTGAATCAGAGGTGCTGGGTGTTTTGATTTGCTCGTGTTCCTAAAAGGGCTTGAAACTTGCAAAATTTCTGTTGACTGCATTTCCCGTCTATTGTATTAATTCCCCTCTTTTGGTCACCTCCATATCAAGTCTTGCTCGCCTTGCCTTGTCTTATTTGTTTTTCCTTCCAATGCCTGGTCGGATGTCTGGGGAGCGCGTGGGAAGCAGCTTGGAGGATCACCCTTCCTCTCAGGGCTGACAGGCACAGCTACGATTTGTCCCATTCAGGATTGTGCTGATAGCCAAACTTGTCAGGAGTGAAGGTTTTCCTTTGGCTTCACTAGACTATTATGAATTTATCGCTTCGCTCTCTGCCCACTGGGTGTCTGACTCCCGATATTGGATAGGAATTTTCTGTGACAAATTTCCTGTGACAAGGATGGGTCCAACGTGCTGATCACTTCTGTGTGCTTTGTGTGCCCTACCTGTTCTGTCTTCTGTGCTTTCTGATAAAGGTTTAGAGGGTTGGTGCTTTTGTTACACGTAGCTTGCCATTCATACAGTGGGTGTATTTCTGACTTGAGCTAAATGTCTGTTTCATGGCTGCTTATAATTTGGTGGTTATGGCACTTATGTGCCTGTAAAACACTATTATCCCCTTACAATAACTGTCAACGTAATATTATCTATACTCCTTTAAAATCTTACTATCACTTTATTTTAAAAATTAATAATAACTTTCCAGTGATTAGATCCATTCTTATAAACTGTAAAATTAATGTTCCTTTTGCAGAAGCAAATGTAAAAGTGCTGCTTTTGAGGATGATCCTCCTGCCCCGTTTTTTTCTTTTTATTTTTTCTCTTCTTTAAGCAGCAGTTGCCAGTGTACTCTTGTATTGCAAATGTGAATGCACAGATCCTAGAGAGAACGGTGTTGTTCTAACTCTTTGAAATTAATATAAGTATCAGTATTTTTATTGTTGTTTCTGATTCCAAAGGTTCCAGCAGATTGCAGTCCTCATTTGGTTCAGGTTTTATCCATGCAGAGAGAGAGAGAAAAGATTCTCATCCAACATTTTGTCTATTCCAGTGTGAAAAAATAAGCCACTGTGGACAAATTTGCAATAAACAAGGCACCAAATGCAGGGGCGTACATGCTTTTTTTTCTGATTAAATGCTTGGCGGTTCTGTTGGAACTGGGGAATAGAGTTAAGGGCACAAAATTAGGCAAAACCCAAGAGCATGGACGTTAGTTTTGCTTGTGCCATCAGGCTTCCGAAACACTGAAAGAGATGACTAGAAATTATGTGCGTGTAAGGGGTTAATTTATTAAGGAAAAGGCATGTTGGAATAAAGAAGTTCGAGTGAAATAGTTTATTCCACAAAGAAACTCTGTGCACAAAAAGAAATAGCTTCCAAATGGATGTGCTTTAGTCTCTGATATTTTCAAGGGAGGCTTTCAGCATTGCTCATTAGAGAATAGTGCAAGAGAGAAAGAATAAATAGCAGAGACTTGTTATTGTGGTGTGCTGAATTTTTATTATTTGGTTCGTCAGAGCTGAGCCGAGACAGTTTCCAAAATGTGCCTCTTCCAAGGTAAGTCTGCTGCTGTGTCTCAGTTGAATCCTTCTAATTAAATATGATTGTTTCATTACATTAACTAGGTTATTTATGTGAGGGTATTTGATCTTTGCAGACTACAAAGACAAAATGCACCAAAATACAAATTTCCAAATACAGCTATTCCAGTGAAAATTAAAGACTAGTCCGACAATTTGAATTCACCTTTTATTTGGCTTTTTGGTATGTAATGAAATGTTTTCTGTTTCTTTTTCTCACACCTGTAACATGCTCTAGTAGTAAATGATGCTTCATTTGTCTGGATTAAAGTAGGAATACCTTTTATTACTACAAAGAGAAGAGTGAACAAGTTGGAAAAAGTACATCTAAACAAATTTAATTCTTCATCCATCTGCAAATGCATGATTATTTAGTTAACTGAAGGAAATATTATTATAACTATTCACAAACTACTTTTAAAGGATCTTTAGTGATGAGTCCAGTCATCCTAGAAGTCATGCGTATGTTGGAATTGGGATGTATTCTAAGGGGTTCAGAATATAACCTTTAAAATACTCTGAATTAGACTGTCCAGGAGCGTTATCTGAAGTTCGTCAAGTGTACCTTGTTATGGTTTGAAGAACCATCAACAATTTATTGTTGTTTAGACGATTATTCTATAACCCAATCGCCACTCCCCACCTGGGAAGGGGAGTCAGGGGAGAAAAAAAACAATTGATACCCAAGGGCTGAAATATAAACAGATTTAATAGAACAATATTAAAAAATTAACATTAATAATACTAAAGAACCAATATTGATCCCAATACCAATATAAAATATAGCAGGATTATACTCAGCCCATTCTATCAGCAGGAGCTGTGCACTCCCAGCCGTGGGCAGCAAATGCCGGACACTGCGAGCGCTACGGCTTCGGGAGGAAGGGAAGGGCTCGGGGCGCCGGGGCAAGAAGTTCTCAGGATCGCACCCATTAAGGGAGAGAGAGCACTATGCAGCACACTTTCTATTTTATATTGAATGTGACATTCACGGTGTGAAATAATCCTGTTGGCCAGCTTGGGTCAAGTGCCTGGGTCTCGCTCCTCCTCATCCCTGCACCTGAGAGCTCGAAAACACTGGGACCTTGAAACCTGCATACCATAGCTGGCCATAAAGTAAATATTTTCACAAATTCAGACACTAGAGTCTTCTAAAAATTGCATTAAAGTTTTTTCCCTAGCATTAGAAGAGACTTTAATGTCAAGTAAAATTATTGAAAGAGAAACTAGTCCTGTGTCACTCAACCAGGACACTTGCGTCACTTCAGAATATTGGATGCAAAACCTCTAAAGTGAAAGAAAAATGCATTGAAGTTATACGGCATGACATTTGAAAAACAGTGAAAAATTTTGTGGCCAGCGTAAGGAAGACTGTGCTCTGTATTAGTTTGCAATGTCTCTGCATTTAAAGAATTTAAAGTGAAATGTAAGTAATAAACTTTTTTAAGTTGCCATTTCAAAATAGTGCTTACTTTTCAAATATAAATACAAATTTCACTTTTACTGTATTCAGTGTTTGTGAAGGGCTCCCAAGGGTTGGCATTGCCATTCAGAGATGGCAAATTGGACAAAATTTACCAATCACTTCCCAGTTTACCTCAGTGTGAAACATTGCCTGTAGTAGTAAGACAATTTATTTTTCCCCACTATATAGACACAGTCCTAATGCTCAACTGGTAATTTTTGAAATGAGATAAAGGCTTTATTTGGGTGGCTAATTTTGAAAGGTAGAAAACTACCTAGGTGTAGACATCAGCGTATAGCTGATACGCTGTTAGGGGAAAAGTCCTTCAGATACCTTAAATCTGTGAGCACTGCTGATTCCTTCTTTGCCTATGAAGAAACAGGAGAGGGAGCAGCTACATTTATTCCACAATTCCATTTTCTTCATCTTGAAAAATGTTAAACTTTCAGGATGTACCTGAGAAAAAATAAATCGTGATGAGATATATCTGGATGTGCAGTTTTCATTCTGAAGAGTGACGCATTTTAAAGCAACGGATCTGTTATTAGGGAATAATCATGCTTATTTCACAATACATTTAGAAAGTTGGGGGCTAAAAGACCTTGTCTGTGTCTATATGTTGCAACTACTGCAGCTGTTACAAAAGGAATTAATGTGAAAACATTCCTATTTTTAAGTAGGCAAAAGGTTATTGAAAGGTGGCGGTCTCCTTGAATTTAGGATCCTCCTTAATTTCCCTGATCTGATTTCTTTGTTGTATTCCTCCCTCCTCCAATCTGCTTATTTCTTCTTTATTCCCTCCGCTGCCTATCGCTTTCAGCCTTTTAAAACCATCCCATACATATTGTGAGCCTTTCATTTTAAAAAAAGATAAAGGGACACAGAGGGGACCTTAGGAAATCAGCCTTTTTTTAATAGGCTAAATAGTTTTTATTCAGTAGATTTTAGTTCTTATAATATTCTCTATTTGTAGATCTCGGATCATTCTGATTGCTGCTGATGACTTTATTCAGTTCGTGCCTTTATTACTGAAAGACAGTACCTAACCCTGCTCTGATGAACCCAGCTAAGACCTTATCCATGTAAAGCAGGTTGGAGGGGTGATTTCAGGTGTTTTTCAGGCTGTTACGCTGTCAATGCTGTATGTTTTTGCAATAGTATTGAAAACACTGTTGCCTTATACTCAGCTTTTGATACTCCCCTGGGAGAATTAATCCGTAAAGCACTACTGCTCCACCACTGTCCCCATCCTGTGTTTGCACAGTTGATTCCCTCTAACTCTTCCACCTTGGATTTGTCCCTTACTGAATTTCACAGAGGTTTCTTTTCAGGCAATTTGCCAATAATCTCTGTCATTTCGAGTTTCTTCTGGCTGCTTTGTCATCTCCAAATAAGCATATCCTTTCTTCAGCTTCATTAATTAAGACTGACTGGCACAGCTTGTGGTGCCACTTGATACGTCTTTCCATTTCGAGTGGTCCATTGACAGCTCCTCTCTGTCTATAGTTAGTCAGTTTTGCATCTACGTTTGTTATGTCAAGACTGTGCAGTACAGATTAATTCCTTTTTATTTTAATGTTTTTATGAAGGACCTCTAAATACCTAGCTTGAAAGATTTTCATTAAGAGGCTTTTTTGAAGAAGCTTTTTTGAAGATCACTGAAAAGCTCAGAGTTTGTTCTTGCTGTAATAAAATCTTGTAAAACCTGCTTTTTCTGGCAGATGCAGTTAATGTAAGTTACATGAGGGTAGCTGATTAGATTAGATTTTGCAGTAGGTTTATTGAACTTAAACAGGATGTAGCAAAATCATGAAACTGTTGCCACAAATTCTTTTTTCTGTTAGAAGTGGAGTTGCCTGCTATTAAAGTGTGTTCTTTATAAAACTGACTAACATATATCACCATGCAAACAGTGAGATGCGGAATTACGTAGTGAGGTAGCATGGGAGGCCCTATGAACTAAAGTAAATTTTCCCCCATCTTCCTCACCCTGACAAAAACTCCTCAATTCCTATGTCAGCTTTATCCAACCTGGACTGCACCAGTGTTCTCACAGAAGAGATGTAAAATCCTGTGACTGGAGTCAGAGTTTTCTGTATAGAGTTCACAGAGTGAAGCTTGTAGAAATCAGTTGGTCCCACACCTTTGGAGGTATTTGAATTCCATACTTGCATTGACTTCCTTGAGTGAAATGTCTGGATGCCTTCAAAGGTCCAAGCTGGAGAGAGCAGTTGGGATAGTTGAAGTCGATGTAAGGCTGATGTGTGGTTCCTGCCACTGCAGGCAGTGCTTATTGGTGATCACATCACCATGTTTATCTAACTAAAATCTGACTCTCCAAAAGAGAATTAGCCTTCAGTGTCTCCTCATCTTCACAGCACCTCAGACTACATTAAGGAAGATGGGAGCCCGGATCATATGGGCTGTGTAGTCCTTTAACACCAAAATTAGTAAGAAGAATGATAATAAGCAACAGGCAGGTGCCAAGATCTCTTGGGTGATGGGTAGTTAAATGAGATGCTGTTTTTCAATGTACTATAGACTTTGCTTCTTAAATTATTTCAGCAAATTCTAGCCACTTATTTTTTTAACTTGTACGTGTTTTTAATATCTTCCAAACAATATCCAATGTATTCATATATTCTCTTTACGTTACTAAAAATCAGAATTGCTCACAAAGCGTGAAGTCCCTCCTTCCCACAGGGTTTTTTTTGCTTCTTTTTTCTTTCAAAAACTCTTTAGGGATTTTTGGATAGAGGAGGAGTTACCTTGCCTCAATCTACAACTAAGCTTCAAAATGTTTTTTCTGGGGGTGATAGTCAAGTTTGTGTAATAGCAGAAAACTTGTAATACCAGCTTGGACAGCCTTCCTCCACTTTGCCTTCCTTCATGATGCTGGTAACCAAAACACAAGAAATCCCTCCATCCTTTTCCCACTGAGTTGTGTTCACAGTTACCTTCATCGTGTAGATTAAAGAATGAGTGTGCTTAGGTTGCATCCTTGCATAACTGGTGAAATTTGCATTTGATGCAAACTATTTCAAATACCTTGAGAGGTCCTACAGGGGTGGCTTTCTTCTGAAGTTGTGTTTGTCTCCTGCTGTGAATTAAAAAGCTCTATGTATTTCACTATGAAAAAGGTTGAAGACCTGGATGGTTTCTTTGTAGTCCCTTTAACTCAGATCTAGAAAATGAAGTTCTGTGTCTACTGATTTTTCAGATTTTTGTGTCTTGAATACTTACTTCAGTAACGGCATAGTTTGTAACTTTTACTGCAAGCCAGTAAGGTTGCCTTTGCAACAAATGATTTCATCCTGTATCACCATACTCCTAATTAATATGATGCAATTTTGAAGTATCACCTTTATGGCTAAGAAGACACAGCAGCAGCAAACACAGATCACTTTGTTTCTGCAGTGTTTATTCAATATTTTAGTTAATTATAATTTGGGAAAAGCTAGCTTGCCTGCAAGCACAATTCTGCTCATCTGTATGATTTAATTAATAGTTAATTGTGTCAGGGTCCCTACATAATAACATTACGCAACTCCATTTCTGTGTAAATGACTCCTTACAACTGACACTTTAACACTGATAGCCTCGGGAAATAAAAGTGATTTTCTGTATTTTAAGCAACTTTGCTTTTTTGCTAAGCACAGAAGCCTATTTTCCCCTCTTGCTGAAGATAGTAGGTGTTTTGCCGGAGACTGCTGTGGGTTCAGGGAAAAAAGTTTGAATCAATGTATATAGCCCCAGTCTGGAAATGTGGGGATGCTTTTTTTTGAGTGCCAAGAACCGGCTGCCTGCTATTTGTGCAGGGACTTGGCTCCTCACTGTTCTAGCACCTCTGACTGCATTACGTCTTCTTGTTTTCTATTAAGGCTTTATAGTCTTTGATAAACAGCGAGATTTACTGTGTCTCTTTCACTTAAGCATTTGCTTAATCTTCAACTACAGTAGCATCTGGGTACTCCCAGTCTTTAGGCTGTGTAACCTCTTATGCATCCCTGAGACTGTATGATGGCCGGGTAAAACGGGGAGTTCAAGTGGGGTCTAGAGGCCAGAAGACAAGAAGTGATTTGTCAGATGTCAGACAGGAGCTTTCTATAGTGCAGGTCACTACCTCTGGTGCCTGAGCCTTAGCCCAAGCCGGTGGGTTGTCCCTTCTTTGCATAATCATTCTGAAACATCTATTTACAAGGTATTGTGTTCTCCGCAGTGTGGAACAGAGTGCAAAACATGGATCTGAATGATGTGTTGCTGATCTTTGGTCTTCAGAAGTATTAATAATAACTTCTTTCAGTAAGGAGGCCAAAAAGTAGTTTTTCCACCACTTTAAACATGTGTACATGGTGTACAGAGAAGTTACAGCACATATCGTTCATGGAAGCGTCCTGTTTTGCCTGTCTGTGTTTCAGATCTATTTTTATGCACCACTTCTTTTCAAGGTCCTGAATAGCACTGCTTGCTTGTGGAATTGTGCATATCCTGAATCTTAGATTTCTAGTGTATCTAAATTTGTACTCTTACTTAATGAAAGCTTCGCAAATAAGCATCCTTTGGAGACCTGGCACATTATGGATGTAAAAGCAAATGAGACACAGCCAACCTTAGAATGTAAAAACTGGTGGTAGAATTTCCTTTGGTTTTTTGGCTTGTAGCATTTTTCGCTTTATATTATCATATAAAATATTTTAATCTAACTCCCATGATAGTGGGATGATTGGTAGTTTGAAAATGAATGTTTGATATTTGAATTTGTTCTGTGTTCTGAATTTATTTGTGAGCTATTAAACAATAAAAAGGAACATAGTGGTGTAAAGATTATTAAAGCTGAAAGAATCCCAAAATTGCTTCTTTTTACAGCTTGTGCCTGTTTTAGCTGCAGATATCTTTTTTTTCTTTTTTTTTTTTCTTTTTTTCCACTCTTTCTCTCAGATGAGTAGTGCCTTTTTTCCTTTCAGATTTTTGTAAGTCTGGGTAATACAGCATTGTCTGGGTCAAGGCACATGGAAATGTGTTGTGCACGTCCCCCCCACTCCCATCAACTGTGTTACTGACATTAGAAAAAGAAAAATCAGAAAACATTTTGTCAACCTTTAAGTAATAATAAAAACCCCCTTTGATTATTTTTGCAAACTACTGTGCCAAAATAGGTCCAGTGGTGCCCTTAAACATTTTTTGTGTCCTTGCTTTCTAATATAGAATTACAATGAGCAAAGACCCAGCTTATGTTGAGCATTTACGTTAATAATTTAGAAAACAATATTATTTTAATGCTTTCTAACTCTAGCAGCATGGTTTGTTTAAATCTTTCCCAAAACCTGCTTAACGCTATTATGGTGTCCCTCATGTTTTGTGGTAAATGGAGCAGCACTTGAGCTGTATGAAGTATTCATATTAATGTGGACAGGGAGGAGAAGAATCTAATTTGATGTTACTAGAAAGTGAAGTATTATCAGGGATTTAACTTAATTCTGAGATCAGTAGTTGCAGCGCTAATAAAGGGGAATTTATCACTCTGTTGTATAAGTAGCTTTCCCTTAAAGATGATAGGACCACATCAGTGAGGGTGGGGCTACCATCAGCTCAATTTAGAGGAAAAAACCACAATTAAATGCAAGGCTGAAGTGAATGTAGGATGGATACACTGGTTTGAATAAGAGGTAGTGAATATTTCTTATTGCTTTTCTGTGTCCTTATATATAGATATATTCAGTGAGAGTCCAGGGAAGCTGTGGAACACCTGGAAGTGTTCAAGGCCAGGCTGGATGAGGCTTTGAGCAGCCTGGTCTAGTGAGAGGTGTCCCTGCCCATGGCAGGGGGGTTGGAACTAGATGATCTTTAAGGTCCCTTCCAACCTGAACCATTCTATGGTTCTCTGTGATTTGTATCACATCTCTCCAGAAGCGTGTGGTATGAGGGAAAAGATGAGCTAGCAAATGAATATGGCAAAGCCAAAAGGGTCATAATTCCCTACACGAGAAAGGTTTTGGGAAATTTCACTTTGTTACAGGTGTGGAGATAAAGGCAGGAGCTGGTTTTGTTCATTAAGGTTGAAAATGTCTTCCACTGAAGTGCAGTAGTAAGTTGCATGGGTGGGAGGGCAGTTCAGGCCTTGCAATGGCAAAGAACTCCATCCTTCCCTGTGAGCTACGGAGGAGTTGAGCAAGTGAATGAGGTACGTGTAAGGTCCATTGATCTCTCTACATGGTCCACAGCAGCTGCTTAAAACTGAAAGCAGCATACCTCTAATTCAGTGATCTTCTGGTCACTTGTGTGCATGGATTTCAATGTATTTACATATGTAAATATGTTATGTAAAGAATTATTCCATATTGGAGTTGTTGCAGGCATGGTGCTAATTAGGGCGCCGCAGCTGGTAGCGGAATAGGGCCTGTTTTGCAGTAGCAGGGGCAATGTGGCAGCCCAAGTGTAGACATCCACAAGGTACCTGTGGTCACTGGTGTTGAGGAAGTAAGAACCATGATTTGTCAAGGCAGAGCTGATACCCAGCCACCCAAGTATTTTAAATACAAATGTGATCAATTTTCAGTGTCTCCTGAAGTGATTTCTGTAAGGTTGTCTGTCTGGTTTGTGAAGCTGTGGCTATGTGACTCTTAAGCTTAGGAAAGGGTAGAATGCTGTGAGAATGACGTGACCTTACTGATTTCTTGCCGCTTCCCGCCTTTTCCTACAGTTACAGCAAGTTCTTAGGCTGGGCCCTGGACTGTTTGCAGAATGGCTCCAAGTTAAATAATGGGGAAAGTTTAAAAAAACCGAACAAACGAACAACCCCAAAAAAACCCCACCCCAAATCCACCATCCTTTCTACTTTTCTGGCTTATTTTTCAACCACCATGACGTTGGGAGAGACATCAAAATTAGGAGAGTACATCTCACATTTGGGGGGTACCTCCAAACTGGAAATGGTGCAAAAGGAGATGGGCTCCAGGGCAGTAGCGTTCACTTTTTTGTCTTAATTCTTGTTTGCTTGTTTTTCCCTGTGCATCCCCATGTGATTTAGGTCTGTGCAGGTGAGGAACAAGCATGGAATCACCACGAGACAGCTTCCCAAGATTTCTGAACCACTTCTAAGAGTCCTGTTACAGAAAGAGTAACTGCTCTTTATTCCGGGGTACGTAGCGTACTTGGAGCTATCTAGCATCGATATACATTATTCAGACTCTATATAATGGCAAGCAACCAGCACATACGTAATCATAAGATCAAAGAGACTTGGAAAACAGCAGAAAAGGATCTGCTTCCTCATTAAATTTTAGAGATAAGGACGCAGGCAGAAGTTGAAATAAACTTTTTTTCATTAGGGGGGAAAAAAAAATTATTGGGGCCACAGGATCATGAGTGCATGCCAAATACTGCTAGGCTTTAAAGTGCTTGCAGGGCTTGTGTTCCGCGCACCTATTTTATTCATAATGCACCTTCCTTGGGGAAGATAATCTCTGTGAGAGAGGGACAATGTGACCCAGAAACAAGGCAGTTCTGGTCTTGGGAGAGCTGGGAGAACATTGTGAGCTCTGTGACCAAGAAGTTGTGTAAGTCTTGGCAAGTTAATGCTCCTCTTTGATTTTTCAGTGCTTTGCCTAACTATGCAGAGCAGGCAGGATCAATTACTGGCACAGTTAGTGTTTCTTACTGTACATTTGTATAGTGCCTAGTACAGCATATCCCTAGTCGTAAGAGCCTCGGTGCCAGAGATCGTGCGTGTGCTGTGCAAAACATACTGGATGCTGAAAATCCTTAGGGAAAGCAGATTTAAACTATGTGTTAGCCCACTAGATTTCTTCATCAGTCAGCAGAGCTGAGTGGTCTACATTTTAGTGCAGTGTCTCATTCAGTGAGATATCTCATTGATGGTGGCTAGCTGGTAGGTAGCATTTGGTATACTGCATTAATAAGTTTGCGTCAGGGTGGGAATGAGGGCTTACTCTGGCCCTGTTTTTTTTGGTATGAGGCAGTGTGCTATGGATTTTTGCTCGGATTGTGGTTCTGCATCTCAATACTGTCTCGGATATCTGAGTAGCGGTAATGCCCAGCGCGCCATGGGGACGAAGTCTTCTGGCAGACCTTGGGAGGGAACCCAAGCTCTGTGTGCTTGGTCCAGAGTCCAGCGGGATGTCACCCCGCACATGACAAAGGAGGGACCAAGCCTGGCAGCATTGGCCAAGGAGCTTGGCTGTGCGCACAGGGCTCTCGCTTGGGCCACCGCTTAGGGCAGAATTTAAGCCTGTGACCCAGGTTGCCCACTCGCCTCTTTATAGGGGAAAGAGTGTTGCTGTGTGCACGGCTCTTGCTGAGGAAAACCAGCTCATGTCTAACACCCCCTCTCTCACCCCTCTGATCTAGTCAGCTGAAACAGCCAAAACACAAAGGCTACTTAAGCCGCTTTTACAACCTTGTGATCCATCACTTGGGCAGGCCAAGGCTATGGGGCAGTTGCCAAACAACGGCCGATCTGTTGGGGAGCGCAGAGTGTTTTCGCACGCTACAAGTAGAACCTCTCGGCTGGTGGACGCAGTGTTTTCTCCTCCTGCCTGCTCCAGAACCTGCTTGGCCTTGGTGGATCAAAGGAGTTAGGAGCATCTCTGCCCGGCTGCTCTGCGCCTGCTTCCTCGCCTTCCCTGCCTGGCACCAGGTTGGGGAGCTTTCATCTCTATGATAATTGCTCTTCCTTTTCATTTCTCATGAGTATTCTGGAAAGAATGGAGTTCAGCTTTGGTTTTAAGGTTGAGCTACAGCCTGCACTTGTCTGCCTAGGGCTGAGAAAACAAGGCAGAAACAGTAGTTGAGGATGTATCGCAGTCTAATGAAAAAAAATTTATACTCTAGGCTCCCCATATTGAGGAAATTTTTAAAGCCAGCAGCATGTGCATTATTTAATAACAGAAATTAATATTGTATAGGATAGTAGGCAAACAGGCCTTTCTGGACAGATGGGAGTGTGACACAGCTTTGTGAATTGGAAAATCAACAATTAAAGTAAAAATAATAAAAAAAGATTAAACTTCAATTTCAAAATTTTGATCTTTTGACTGTTGCTCCCTAAGTGGCAAAGGTTTTTTATGATGGTTAACCGTAGCAGAGAGGGGCAACAGGAGAACTAGACAAATGTTGTAAAGAATGTGCAACATTTTCTATGAGTAAATGTTCTAATTCTGTTCTTCCAGGTAAATATTTCAGATGTGTGTTTTTCATGGGTTTTTTGTTTACCCAAGAGATTGGAATCATAGTTAAGCAATATTAAAAAATGCATATTATGTACCTAATAGGCCAGCACTGTTGAATATACATAATTACATTTCCATAGCTCTCTTTTCCTGAGTTCAGGATGTTAATAACTTCTGAATAATTAAGTATTTTGGATACTTCCTGTTGAAGGAAGCAAAAGATATGTTAATGGCGAATGGAGACATCAAACTGTAGTCCTAGAAGAGTCTTTGGCTTCCTTTTTTGCAACTGAATCCATTCTTGTATTATTTGGGACCTGTACATTACCTTGTCTCTGTTTTCCCCTTTCTGGGGCGGTCAGCACTGTTGGTAGATATTTTGGGAATATTCAAAGGGCGATCTCTCAAGCTGAGCAGACATTACATTAATTTAGGAAAACAATCTAAGAGTAATTGCACACAGAAATTTGGACCCAGTCATACGGAAAAGTCCATATGAAATCACTTATGTATCTTCTTTGATGCTTACGCTGGCTGTATGCACACGTTGTATCCTCCAAGCCAACTCTCTTTCGCAGTTATTAAAAGAATAGGAACATAGAGATAAGTTTTCATTGCAGACCATGTTGTCTAACCACAACAAAAAAGGTGAGGTCTAATCATAATCTAAACTATATGAGAACATATTATTGAACATAATGGAAACTCCCATTCTGCCCTCCACCCCAAAGTAAAACTTTTAAAACATGCAACATCCCAAATTCAAATTATCATGTTTGCCTTATTAAGATAACATTTGCATGAAGTTCAACAAACTTTCAGTAATACTTAAATGGAGTAATGACAGTGATAACGCTTCGTAGTTTTTGTGGAGTACAAGGCTACTGAGTATCTGATGTCGTAACCAGCATGCTAACTCCATGATCTTTTTTCTGCTACGTTGACGAGCAAAGGTAAGCAGGTTAATATTGCATGATAAGAAGTTCAATTATTGATGATGCAAGGGATGGAAAGGTTCCATGGAAAATCAAAGCTGCTTGATACGTAGGTGCCAGTGAATGGTATTCCATGTTGAACATTCCTCCCAGTTTATGTGCACACACATAACGTGTTCAAAAGGATGAAGACCCTGAAACGTTCAGTGATAAAGCAAAACACAGCAACAGTGCTTTATTTTGATTGCACAAAGCCCTACTACTAAGCAAGTCAAAGCAGAATCAGCCTTTCCATATTAATAGAATGTGGTGGAGCAAAAAGCGTATAAAGTACCACTAAGCACAGCAAAAGGTCAGGAAAACTAAAATGTCACTGTTGCTGTCTTTACTATTTATGTATTAGGGAATTTTACCACCTTGCTTTTGATCCAGAATAGTTTAATTAGGTTTTCTATTTTACAGGTGATTATGTCGGTGTGCGCGTTTGCCTTTAAAATCATTTTTGGTTCTGTCTTGTCTCTGATGTAGTTTTTAATCTCAGTGAGATGTGGCTGAGTGGGGTGTTTTCTGCATTACTCAAGAAGGATGTAGTCTGTGTCACTGTAGCATTGGAGAACCTGAGCAAGCTTTGCTGTTTATTCCCTTAATGGACAAGTTGAGGTTAGGAGTGTGCTCCTGGCCCCGTTTCATAGGTGGAGCCAAAGGTTGAGAAAGGTGCTGTGATTGCAGCCCAAATGTATTCAAGAAGGACTTTTCTGAAGGTGACTGTGTGACCTCTTCAACACTGAAAAAAGATAAAACTGTTGGGCAAGAGAGGGTCCCTTGTGCGCATCTGGAAGGAACAGGCATCAAAAAGCCAGCCTAGACACCCCATGGGAGCAGGGCATCCTGCACTGAGGCATCTCGGTCTTGACGCTGTTGTAGTTACCGCCTTGAACACTGCCCCAGTTGGGCCCCTTTTCTAATTTTTGTCCATGGAGGGTCTCTAAACTGATTGCTGTCTGACTTGATACTGGACAAAAATGCATGCCATCGTAAAAGATGATTAAATGCTCTTCTACCTCTTAAAGCAGAATTCTAGTACATGAATTTAAGGGAATTGTCAGGAAAGCCTTACATTTTGTTTCAAGTCAGATAAATTTCCACAATTCTGTGTCTTTGTAAATGTAGCTTAAGATATTTTCTGGACTCAACTGCCTCTTTGATTACATAAATAGAATCATTTTAATGGTCCTTCAAATAAGCAATAGCCAAGGGTTTATTTCTGTAAGACATTTATATGCTTTGTCCAGATGCTCTTGATTGTTTACCAAGATGCACGCAAATGACAAGCTATGTTTGTGTTCATCAGCCCCAAATAGCCAGCGAACAAGGGTTGGAGTGTATTGTTATTAAAAGAGGATACCTTTAATGAAAGTACAGTTTTTCGGAAAAAAAATGATGGTTGTGTATGCTTGTGAGATATTTAATGAAAGAACACTGCAAAGCTATGTCTGGGAGATGATTAATGCAAGCCCTAAGGCTTATTTCAGTATGTTAAAAGTAAAACAGCATTTCTTGAAAATGCATTAATTTGTCTTGGTGGTGGTAAGACTATCCACAAAGTGGTTGTTGGTAATAAAATGAGACTTCATTTTTAGTCGAAGCAATTTGAAATTAAGGAAGTTTGAAGCTCACTGGAAGCGCTTTATGTAATTGAATTTGAGAGATCCTGTTTATTCCTGTATGACAACAACATCCATGTATTCAGAGTTCATGGACCTGTATGTCTCATACTGGCATGACTGGATTTGTCATGTTAAGTATTGTGAGGTATTTCCGTAACTGGCTGCAAGTTTAAGACTTGCAAAAGCAACGTGTGATTTCAGAAGTAATTTTGTATACTGGTGTATCTGGATATTATGAACAATCTGTGCACTTGTGAGTGATTTGCTACAGCTTACACTGTTTCAAATTCAATGAAAAATGTCTGCGTGATTATCAAATGAGGGCATACTGTTTTGGGGTTTTTGTTTGATTTGTTTTTAGTTTGTTTTTTTTATTTTTTTTTTACTGACGCTCTTACTGGGATTATTTAATATATACTATATTTTCAGTGGAGGTGTGGAGCCTAGACATATATATCCTTGAGCTGAGATACATATTTCTGGGATATGAGAAATAATACAGGGTTGTTTTAAAGAAAAAAAAACAAAACAAAAAACACCAAAAAACCCCACCAAAAAAACGACCTACCCAACAAAAATCCCCACAGTAAGTTCCAACTCTGCTGCTATTTAAGCAATGATATTTTACCCTGCTTCTAAGATGTGGTATTTATTCTGTTGTATTAAAATCATTTTTGCTTTTGTTGGCGGGGTGGTGTAGGTAGAAATCCATCCGGTGGAAAAAAAATGCAGTTATAATTATAATTACTGTGCTGTCTGCCTCTGTTGGCAGAACAGTTAGTGTCCACAGGGTATCACGTGTTCCTCACATACAGAGTAGAACTATATATATTGCGTGATCCTGTTCACTCTCACCGTGAAACAGGTGACTGCGGAATGGATCTTGTGTTTTTATCTCACTTTATTCACTGGCAGATGATATCAAAAGATGCACTTGACGTAGCTGGCTTTAAATGTTGAACATTGTAAACCATGCAATTCTGAAGTAAAATATAAGTGTGAATGTTTTTGTAACTTGCACTGAGGTGTTTATTGCTTTAGTTTTCTGATAAGATTTGTTTTCCCCCCAAGCTTTTCTCCGTATTCAGGATGGCTAGAATTTTATATTTACCGGTGTGTGCTTTGAACATACCATGCCAAGGCACATTACGGATGCACTTTGTTTCTTTCATCAGTTCTGGATGGAAGCAGAAAAAGAGTATCTTGAAATCAACCAGATTATTTTTCAGAATAAAATTTAAATGAATCTGTGGCTTTCCAGTGTATCTCTGTCCTGTTTTTCACTTCAAATAGATCTAAATTTTTCATATGGGCATTTGTTTCTGGAACCTGTAATACAAGTAAACTCCCCTGTATTGTAAAACCAGAAAACTGAGTGTTGGTAAAACCCACTATGGTAAAACCCACTAGCTGCCCTGCTCTGTTCTGTATGTATACACGGATGAAATAGTGAGTTTCCCTTGACTCAGAAGCGAAGATAAACGAAGTGGGGAAAATAGTATTTCCTCTGTAGTCATTCAATGCTCTTGGTATACTGTGTTACTAGAACTCAATAAAATACTTGAAGTGGGTTCCAGGCAAGTTTGGATCAGAATGAAAATGCATGCAAAAATTCTGTAAATTTAAGCTACTGTGTCTTATTCTTGTTCTTAATTAGTCCTTTCAGGTTCTCTAGCTCCCCAGGGAAATCTTAGTTTATCCTGCTGAGTATTTGTAAAATTAATTAGGCCTTCATGATTTAACCTTCTTTGTTGAAACTCAGTTAACTGAAGCTGTCATGAGTAATTATAGATGTAGATACGTAAGAAGTGAAGGGAATGCATTTCATCTTTGCCACTTTATTGTTAGATGTTTTACCTCTATCAGAAGCAAAAGATACTTGTTTTGATTTACATGGTGTAGTTTGCTGTATGATAAAAATTCAGGCAGTGTTAAGACTATTAAAGCAACTTTTATTCAAGCTCTGGAGACAAGAGAGAATGCGGGGAAACATAAATTTCAAAGAATCAAAGACAGGCTTTCTCCAACCACCTGAATGTTAAAGCCTAATTCCATGTTGGTGTGAGGCAAAATATCCTGCCAAAGTTGTGCTCTTTGTTGCAACGTCAGACCAGGATGAAAATAAGAATCCGACTTGGGAAGTTTCTGTGCAAAGTAAATAAGGGTAACCTGAACTCAGTCACCTAGCTGAGGAAATGTCTTCTAAAATAAAATGTGAATAGATTGCAGCTTCCTATTGTAGATCTCTTCTATTTCTGCTGCCGTGCCATTCTGTATTTTAATTATTTTAAATAAGAATTTTCAATTAATTTTTTTTGTCAGAACTGTGTGAGTAGAAAGATGTCGCTTCAGTGACATTTTATTTTTGTATTAAATTAAAATTTGTTGGGGTACTTGTAATTGTGCTGCTACTTTCACAATTGTCTATGTTTTAAACACCGTAGGTGCAAATTATGCCTTTGTTTATTCATGTATTCATAAAGCCCCTGTCAGGACAGAGCAAAAGATGATCCCTCCCCTACAGATATTTTGAGATGTTGGATGAATGTAGTAAAGTAATGTGGATGCATCTTCATTGCTGGTTTTAATTAGTTAAGATATTACAGTTTTTCCTGAAAAATCTGATCGTTTGAGTGAGTAGGAACTCAAGGCTGTAGAGAGATCTTGAGCTATTATTTGTGACTAAGATTGAATGTAGCTATGAGGACTCCATCAATGTAAGATGGATGCCACATCACTGACTTAAATTGTAGTGTTCCAGTGTTATCTATTTTCACCCGTCATTCATTTCTGCAGCAGATTTCAGTGCCTTGTGGGCGGTCTTAACCCGTTTTGTTAACCCTAAACTGCGTTCTGCTTAGGTGGAAGCTTTCACACGTACCTTCTCTTTTACGAGGAGCATTCTGTGAACTGTGTGTCTTATGGTTTCAGCTTGGATAAAACTGCTACAGAATAATCCTATTTGTGTGATCTGCTTGGGGAGTATTTTCTTTCTGTGCCCAAGAGATGATCAAATGAGTCAGTGGGGTGCATAGTACAAAATGGAAAGCAATATTCTTAGAGTACATAAAAACAGGACAAAGGCTAATTTCATGGTTGGTGTAGTAGAATAGTGGAAGTAATGAACTCTAGTTATAGAAAGACTTGTTGGAGTTCAAAACACTTTACGTATTTCTCCATTTTGTAAAAAGTATGACATTAATTTTTAGTAGACCATCTCATGTCCCTGCCTGTCCGCCTTTAACCCTGTTGTGAAGCTGGTGGGTGTGTGTATAATGTCTGCTTGAGTCAAAGAGGTTAAATTGTCCTAATTCCAACCTCATTAAAATGTTTATCGTGTTCTCCTAGCCTTTGGGTGGACAGTAAGTGGACTCGAACTATTGTGCATTTCCCTCTCCATTGTGGACTCCACCAAGTGGGGTGGCAGAGAAAGAGAGGGTGGCACGTGGTAAGGTTTGTGTATTACGGACCCGATCGTAACACCTGAAGAAAGCAGAAAGTTTCCCAATCAAACTTAATTATCTCATAAGACATTTCATACAAGCTGCTACTTTACACAGTTTCTTAAATATAAAGCTTGTTTTGGCTTACACTTAGTAAGGTGTGAAAGGTAGTTGCGTGAACTCCTCGGAAAGGGGTGGATGATCCCTAGCTGTCACATGAAAAGAAGCAAGGTCAAAGTATATTGAATTAGAAAACACGAGCATGTGTGGTTTTCCCGTGTCCTCTTACGTTCTCCGCATTTGAACCTTTCTGAGGTACTGTGAAAGATGTGGGAGCTGCCCTTCGGTAGGTGTACAGCTCCTCGAGCTGTTAGCCTGAACGCTTATTGAGCAGCAGCTCTGTAACACAGAGGAACCTCTCTTAGACAGGTGAAATAAATATAGTATGCACCAAGGAATGAGCCTGAAATACTTTGAAGGTATTATACTTCAAAGGTCCTGCAGGCTAACACGTTCAGGCTAACACATACTGCATAGAGTGAAAAAATAAAAAGATTCTTGGAAAAAGAGAGGGGCTAAAAGGCTGGTGACAAGATATGAATTAATGGGTTTAAACTGAAGCAAGTGTACGCATTGGGGAGCACCCTTAAACACTGAGGGTAGAAAGACCTTGCAGTGCTTACCCACAAAGACTGCAGGATCTCCGTTTCTAAAAGTGTTTAAGAATAAGGAGATATTCACTGGGAGCTATATAGTCATAAGTGATTCTGCCTGGGGGTGAGGTACAGACTAAATGATCTCCTGTAGAGCCTTCCCTGCCCAATTTACCATAACTCTTCATGTATAACCTCCGCCTCCCTGACATGCGCATCCTCAAAAAGTAGAAATGCCTCTGTCCCAGTGTGCCATGTGAAGCACCAAGAGAGACGTCGCAGTTGCCCCGATCTTTGCTTCCGTTGCTCAGAGTACTTTTTTAGTCACCTGTTCTTTAGTAGGGCAAAAGTCAGGAGGTAGAATACTGAAGATAGCTGAGAGAATTATTATTAAAAAGTTGTTTGAAATTTCATGTTTTGAATTTTGAGTAAAATCATTTTTCTAATTAAAAAATCGAAATATATAGGTGAATGTAAGGTTCCCAGGTACTGTTTGGCCATATTAGTTGGGAAAAAACAGTACCAAATTTTGACTGTAACTACATACTTTTCATAATTAATATCCTTTTTCTTAATTTAATGAAATCCAAAGACCTATGAACAGTTTAGGAAACACTTAATTTAGTCTCTGTTGTTTCATGTTATCTTTTCATTCTTAATGCATCTGCAGCAACCAAGGTTGCAGGCAGTTGCAGCCAAGGCTCCGGGTAGTAAAATGTCTTGATACTGAAAATTAGCCCGTTGATGTTTTAAGACATCCAGTACCAAATGAATGGCAATGTTTTCTCATCTAACCTCTGTGAGAAACAGAACCGTGCCCTGATCTTTTCTTACTGTTTAATTGGCAAAGTACAAGCAGTTTTTCACTGTATTCTGAAACATGCTGTCCTGGTTTTAGCGGCATGGGACTAATTTCTCTTCTAATGCTTTGGAAAACTGCACTTTTAGAAGACTCTACTGTCTGAATTTGTGAAAATATTTACTTTATAGCCAGCTTTGCTATGTGGGTTTCAAGGTCTCTGTGTTTTCGAGACAGCCAGTGGAGGGATGAGGAGGAATGAGACCCGGATGCTTGACCCAAGCTGGACAACAGGATTATTTCATACCATGAACGTCACATTCAATATAAAGTAGAAAGTTTGCTAAGGAGTTTTTTCCTCTTCCATGATGGCTGTGATCCTGAAAACTCCTCGCCCCAGTGCTGGACCCCTGAGCCCTTCCCTTCCTCCTGAAGCCGTAGCACTCACAGTGTCCGGCATTTGCTGTCCACAGCTGGGAGTGCACAGCTTCCTACTGATAGAATGGGCCGAGTATAATCCTGGTATATTTTATATTGGTATTGGGATCAATACTGGTTCTTTAGTATTATTAATGTTACTTATTTAGTCTTGTTCTATTAAATCTGTTTACATTTCAACCCCAGGGTTTCTTTGTTTTTCCCCCTGATTCCCCTTCCCTGGGGGGCGTGGTCATCCGGTGGTAGAATAATTGTCTAAATGACAATAAATTGTTGTGGATTTCTCAAACAATAACATGCACTAAGATGTAAATCAAGATTGTGTCCTGTTTTATAACTTCATAACATCAGGGATCATTAAGCATGGAGATGGTTAGTAATCTGCAGACTGGCCTTTCCCAGGCAAGTAGGCTGTCTAGTCCAGGCCAAGAGCTAATGACGGTTGTTGTCAACTGGCCGTTTATACAAGCTCTCAGCAGTACATACGTGTTGGGTATCTCCATTGTATCACAAAAGAGACTTTTTTGAAAGTTCTGAATTGTTCTGATATTTAAAGTATCTGTTATTTTACATAAAAAAAAGAAAAATATTCTCTAGTGGCCCAAATCCCCATTGTGCCTGTGTATTGGTCTAAGTGAATTTACTTTCCTTAACACCTTCTGAAATGTCCCCATTATTTATGTAAGGAATTGGGGGAGAGTGGAGTTGTGCTTTTTCTGAATCAGGAGTGATTCTTGTGTTGGGGAAACCTAGAGAAACTCACCCTCATGCTGTAAGGGACCTAATCTGGACATTTGGTTAGCCTGTACTCTGGCCCTTCTTAGGATGCGTGTCTAGATGCAGCAAGAGTGGTCTTCCTGTGTGCAGGTGGTTTTGTTGTTGGTTTTGGTTTTTGTTTGGTTGTTTAAAAAAAGAAGATAAAGGCATGACTTTGATTTCTACTGTGAACTTTTTTTTTTTTCTCCTCTGGAATTTAATAAACTCAGAATTTTTAGGTGATGAGACATATGGAGCCCTTAAGGCTTGGCATCTGAACAGCTACTGCTGTTTTTTTTTTAGTACAACAGAGCTTTCATTGTTTCTTTTCATAATAAAGATTCCAATAGCAAACCAAGTTCTTTTATACACATTGCTCTTGGTGTTGTGTATGTATGCTTTCTTTCACCATGTTTTTTTGTCTTATGGTATATTTTTATGTTTTTTGAGAATGCTAGAATTTTGCGGTTACTCATGTTACAATATATGAGAATAAAAGTTTATAATGGATGTAAATACCAAATCTGTTTCAGAGTATGATAGCTTGTTCTTTCTGATAAAATTATATTAAAATCTCTCATAGAACACCAACCTGAATTCAGTGTTAAGGCACCTTTACAGAGTTGCTTTATTGTACTGAGCAAAAAAGGACATGACAGAAAACGGAGGAAATAATACATTAATTTTTTTTTACTATGTTGTGTGAATCAGGCTGTATGTTTCACTGACTTTTAGATGCCCAGTATTTGCCAGGATTTTACAGTATTTCACGTTTTATCTATCTAAACAAATACAGGATTTACCTAGTTTATCCAGAAGAAAGAACAAAGCGCAGATTTACCCGATGTATTCAAACTGAGAGGCATGCAAAGCACAAGATTACTGACACTAGTTTTAATTGCAATGGATGGTTTTATAACAGCGATGCTGAAACTTTGCCTGGGATTGCATTTATCACAGGGTGCAAAGGGCTGTGAGAGACAGGTTGTGTGGACTTTCATGCCGGACGCTGATACAGCACGCTGAAGGGTCTTCAGCGTTTTCTGACTGGATTTTTCCAAAGGAGGACAGTCCATTTGTTTACTCTGCTGCACCGGAGGTGATAGTTTATAGTTTCATGGCACACATTGGGGAAACTTGATCACACATGCAGCGACTTGGAGATCTCCTTTGCAAAAGTCTCAGTCCAGACAGCAAACGTCCGAACCCTGTTCTGCTTCCTTAAGACTGAGTTGTTAAACTGATTATTTTTCACTGCTGAATTCACGGAGCGGACTTGCAGTGGTCAGTGACACAAATACTAAGTGGCATATGTGAGTAAATAACCGTAGCTTTTTTGTCTCATTGGATGTGGAAATCAAAACAAGAGGGAGCAGGAAAACAGCATCTTGGCTGCAGTCCGCATCTGCTGAGGTCGTGCCTGATGCTAGAGCTAATTCAGGTATCCCTGTTTGGAAAGTAGCAGAAATTGCACAGAATTTTGTGTCAGTGCACCAAAGCATTTATTGGCATCACTTTCTGGGGGGTCTGTAGCTGCCCTGCGTGCGTGGATGGTGCTGTCTACCCGCTTAATGTCAGCTGGAACTCCTCTCAGTGTAACATTGATGAACGTGAAGCAAGGTGTGCAGCTTCCACCTGCCAACGCGCTCAGTTCTTGTGTGTCCCAGGGTGCTTGAGAGAGGCTAGATAATAGCATGGAGTGCTGTCATGGCAAGGCGTAACTTAAGGTGGGACAGTCCTTTTGGGCGCCTGAGGTGAAGCCAGGGTCCAGCCAGTCGCGTTTTCACTGCTGGGGAAGGGGAGAGTCGCGCCTTCCTTGGAATGGGCACATTCCCACGTGCTATCCTAATAATTAAGGAAAAAAAAATAATTTATGATACTAGGTATTTAATATTAATTCCTCCTCATAGAAAAAGTTTTCGTATTTATTAAATAGGTCCGTATTGATGAAAAATGACAGTCTTAATCTTGCAGCTTCTGTTTCTGAAAGTCCCTCTTGGCATCAATGTGCTGCCAGTAACCGCGCTTGCCACTTGTGGCTAGCTTCCCTTGCAAAGGGCAAGAAGGTGTCGCTGCTTTTCCCTAGAAGGGTTAGGTCGTGTTGTATCAGTTTATGCATCCTTCGGAGCTGTGCTGCTGTTGGAATATACTCTTACCGAGCGTGCGCCCAACTGTTACTCAGCCAAAGCTTGTAGTGCCATCTACTTGAAACAGTAACAGGTCCTAAATTTAGGAGCTAAAGCAGATTCTAGTCAGAGTGAGACAGAGAAAGATTGCTGGGATAAGGATCTCGGCAGATTCATTGCAGGTTTGCGTTCTGGGCTGTAAGCCTTGCGTTTGATGGCTTCAAATTTGGCAGATGACATTTATAGGAGCAGTGAAAATCAGGGCGAAGTAGTGGGACTGATGATCCAACCCGAGGCTTTGGGGGAAGACGGCAGAACCGTTTGAAAGAGAAGCCATGTGCCGCTACTGTGGCTTCTGCTCCACACACCTCTCTCCTGTAATGTCATTAATGGCTTCAGTGTCACCTGGTGAAAGCAAATTAAGCTGGGCTGTTCCCAAATTCCCAGCATGGCTCTTCCCTTTGGTAGGTGTGTTACAATCAGTTGATATGACTCTTCATGCCAGTTGGCTGATATGTAAGCAAAAGTTGCTCTCAGCAAAGTTAACTTCAGTGTAATTTATTTGAATCATTCTAGCTGTATATGACTTAAAACCAAAAAACAAACAAACGAACGGAACAACCAAAAAGCCCCCACAAACTCCCCAGAAACTTCCCAAATATTTCTTTTTTCTGCACAAAGTGTATTTCTTCCATCTTGAGTCACCGTAATTTCTAACAGCTTGTAGTAGTTACAAATCTAGCAGCATCATCCCACCCTTGGGTGGTAGCTGGTGATGAATGAACGCTGCCACAATGCTGCAACAGGGCAGCCTCATGACATTTCCCAAATAGCCGGCCAGACAAATTGTGCGCTGCTTTTTTCACAAAGCAGTTAGTAGCTCTGTTTTTTCAGAAGTGCTTAAAGCCTGTAGGAGTTACAGGCGGTCTGTACTTGTTTAATTTGAACTATAAGAAATCTGTCCGTCCTATAGAGCATTTAAGTAGCGTCTGGGTAAATTTTGTATATATTAAGTTAATGGTTACTTAAAATAGGAAAATTTCATTTTTTAAAACATTACGTTAAATGAACTGTTTTTTTCCCCCTGCTTGGAGACCCTTTGAAGAATCTTGTGCTATAAACCATAGTTTGGGGTACGCTCCAAAAGATCCCGAGTTGTGTTTTTCCCGAGTACCACATCGCTGTGGTGGTTGAATATTTTTCTGATACGGGAAAGGAAAAGGGAGTGCAGTCTTTCCATCTTTTCCATTTATAATTGATATGTTTATAGGGAGAGTTTCACTCAGAAAAGCCGAGCAAAAGTCTGACCAATGCATTAAAACCGCTGAGACTGTAGGAACTGATCAAGTGAATTTTGCCCCTTGTTTTGGTAGGGGTTGACACAGCGTTGCTCCTCAAGTCATGCAGACGATCCGAGCTCAACCTGGCTGTCTCTTTCTGGTTTTCGATACACACCCTCTTTGCACTCAAGAAGCTTGCATGTTCAAAATTCAGAAAAAAAATTAAATAAAAAAATCACAGCAGATTGCATCAGGCTTTGATTTGGCGTACGTAGTGCTTTGGTGTTTTTCTCACTGGCAGACAGATGCCGGCAGCGAGAGGCAGCTATTCTTGCAAGACATCAAGAAATCAGGACCTGCTGGGGAGCGACTTTCCCATCTCTTCTAGGGCTCTGTGTCAGGGGCTGAGCAGGAGTGCCTGCGTCCCAGTGGGTTTCTTATGTTTTTTTCTGGCTGGGATGGACCTTCAGCTGCCTAAAGGAGATCTGAAGAACTTCAGAGGGGGATATTACATGACTGGTTCTTTTCTTCTTTTTGCTTTGATATTAAAGTTTTTCAGACCTAACCCTTTATTACAAAGGGGCAGGATGGGAGGGAGGTTGTAAAAGATCTATTGTACTTGCCACAGCCTGGAAATGAAGATTTGGGAAATGCGTTCCTTGCTTCTAGGACAGTAGGTGGAGCTGTTTATTGCACACTTGAAACCTGCTCCTTTAAAAATGAAAAATTCAAAAATGTGGTTGAGAAACAGTTTTCATTTGTACCGACAGAGTGCCATGTCCTGGTGTCCCTAAGATGTGTTAGAAAGAAGAATGTGAGTAAACTGGTTTTGTGAAAATACTGCATTTCCTTGGATGCAGCTTTATCTGTCCAGTCTTTTTTCTGGCATTCGCGTGATTTTTCCATACTGATCAAATGGAGCAGTTGTGTCCTGCTGTGCTGCATGTGACTCTTCTGGATTCCTGCCCTCTGTTTGTAAGATTACACAGACATTTGCAATTAAAATTTCTGTATTTCTAGTATGATTCATTTTGATCTCATAGAAGATTTTTGTATTGGTTATGTCACAGTGGTAGGGCTGTTAATTTTCCTTTTTTGTTTGCTTTACCATTATAAATGAATTTTTAAACAGAGTCCTTTTGAGGAAGGGAACCAGCTTTCTTCTTAGCACCTTGATTTTGTAAAAGTGATGGAAGATCATATTTCCCACGCAGCACAAATAAGAGATCCAAGTAACAGCAAAACTCCCTTTAGGCTGGCTTGCCAAGTGTTCCTTGGCATGTGGGGGCTCAGTTTGATTGGCGTGAGACGGAGGAGCTTCGGCTCAGCAAGGATAGACCTGTTTGTATTTTAAACTTGCTTTTCAGTTCTTCCTCTGAATGAAGATCGGGTAGATCCAGGGAGATTAATCCTGTCACGGAGGGTGGTCTGAGAGGTTTCATTGAGAAGTCGCATCACGTGCAAAAGCCCCCGGCTCCCTCCCTACTGGATGGGCTGCTGCGTGCGCTACGGGCCTGTTGGAGTTTTTCTGGGAGAGTTTTCTCAATCCCTTCTGGTGGTGAATTCTCCTACAGCATTACAGGAAATCTGTCCAAAATATAATGGATTAGCTTAATGGAAACTGATACTGTAACTGAATTTACATTGAGTACGTCGACGATTAAATTAAACATGCATGTTGCCTGCTCGCAAGCTCCAAAAGCAGACTAAACGTTACTGAATTAAGTCACAGAATACTTAGTAGTAATATATATTCTAGCTGTTTTCTTTTGCTTAATGAAAGCCAATAAAATGGTAATTGCAGTATCTTTTGCCAATCTGTGCTTAATGGTAACCTTTGATATAAATGAACTTCTTTCATATAACAGTCTTCTTTCCAGTGTTGGCAGGTGAGAAAATTCATAAAGTAAGCATATAATTTAATTTTCTGCAGCGGGTAATGTACCAGAACGTTACGGTACACAAGTAAAGTATTACTTGCAGTCTTTATTTCTTGGTGTTGTACAGGACCTCAGTTAATAAGGTTTATTGGTGAAATAATCAGGTTTACAGGAGAAATAATAAACAATAAACAGCAGTGCGTCATTTGCAGAGCCCCGGGGTTCTTGCTTAGTTAATTGTATACTCAGTAAAACTATTCTTGGAAACCAGAGGGATCTGCTTTTACAGTATTGCATAACCATAAGCTAAAGTCAGGAATCCGAAGCTTAAAAAAAAAAAAAAAGGCAGCAGCACAGCATCTCGTTTTAAACAATCTGAAATTGCCTAATGACTTCTAAAGTGAATTACTGAGTAATGAAAAAATAGCAGTGCATCGTTCATTATTGCTATTATTCATCTTATCATCAGCTCTGGAAGACATCAGGATGTTCCACGAATACAGGGTCATTTTTTATTCCGGTCATCTGAAAGCTGCTGTGTAGGTGATGGTGCCTTTCTGTAAGTCAGTGATAGTAGATTCCTTATTCCTAAAATACTTCTGGCATTTTATTGGAATGTGGTTATTTTCCTGCAGGCATATCCGCTTTGAGTTTAGGGGAGTTTTCACGTCAGTTTCTCACTGTGTAAGGGCCTGCCATAACTGGAAGCGTCAACAGTTAAGTTTTAGGCTAAATACGCAAAAAGAAGATAAATTAGTCTCCAGGACCAAACGGCAATTGCTCACAGGTTACACAGGAACTCCAAAATGGAACTGTTGAACTGTGATATGAAAACTGTCTCCTAAATTGTTCTTAGAACGAGGAAAATTGACAGATTTGGTATGTGATGCTGATTTCTAAAAGGGGGTGCAGACCAGGAAGGCTGACTTCCATATCGAATGGATGACAAGGCTGATAAAGTAAATAGTCGTACTCGCACCAGTAAGACTGGGGAGGAATCAACATGATTTTGGAGACCAAACTGACTCCCTGCAGATCAAGTAGAGGGCCTTGAAGGGGCCAAGAAGCATGTGAATTAGGGTGATAAGGTTGTCATAGTACACTTGGATTTAAAAGGCTTTCAGTGAGTTCATGTGATGGAGGCTCTTGAGGAAATGAAGCTGTTGAGCAATAAGAGGGTATGTATTTCGTGGATTAATTTCTGATTTTTGAAAAAGGGATCAGGGAGAAAAATAGGACTAAATGATCACTTTCCTTAGTATGAGGTTATTAGTGGATTTCCTTTAAAAACTGTGTTATTACTATTCTCATAAAAGACTAAATAGTGAAATTATCAAGTTAGCTGAGTGAGAAAAGTTGCAAAGAGATTTCTGATCCTTAGTGACAAGGCAGCAAAGCAGCACGTGAGAGTAAATGTTGATGAGTTAATTTTTTTTTATACGTACACGTATATACATCTATACAAGCACACCAATGTAGTATATACCCTTAAATACACATATGCAGCAGCGGGATCTGAGAAAGGAGATCTTGACATCACCAGCAATCCCTTCTGTGCGCAAACATAAACTCAGTTGGTGGTGATCGAAATACAAGTAGAACATTTAAGAATTACTGTGAAAGGAATAAGAAATAGCAAGTGTAGTAAGCTTATAGTATGCCGGCAACTTGGATGGCGTGGGCAGTTCTGGTCTTTACCGGTAAGACTGATAGAACTGGAAAGGCACAAAGAAGGGCAATGAGTACCATCAGAGGTGCCGAACGGCCTTTGATAGCGAGTTGTGGGAGCAGCACTTCTCAAACTGTTGGTGGCAAGCTGAAAAGGAGTTATTTGTGGGACAGTTTGAAGGGTTTGCAGCGTTTCAGGCTCGCGTGGGGACAGCAAGCAGCCTCCCCCCTGCCAGCAGTGAAGAGGGTCCTGCCTGGCTGGGAGGGAAGGTGCTGCCCTCCTTTTCCACAGTCTCTGGAAACTCTCAGGCAGGGAAAGACACCCATCGCCCCTGTTTGGATCAAATACTTGGAAATATCTTGAGCTGAAGAAGAGATGGATCTGTAACATCAGTCAGAGATTTTCCAAACACTATGTCGAGCATGCTCAATTGGCAGCGTGAATTAAGCTAGCTGAGCTACGAGCGTCCTAATCTTTGTGTTTGGTTTGAGCTGTCTTTTTCCGAAGTGACTATAAATCATTTGGCCTATTTGGTATAGTCATGTGAATTCTGCCTCACAGAGGGATTTCGGGATTTTACATTGTAATTTGGCAAACATAGTGCGGTAAGCAACGTGCGCCCATAAGCCCTGCCTTGATATCACACTGTTGTTTCTATGCTGAATTCATAACTGCCAACTCATGCCTAATGATGCTAACGTCCCGTCAGCTCCTGGTGAGGAGAGGGCTGGTTGATTATTTTAACCTCCATTTAAGCATGAAAAAGATTTTTTTTACTCTCCATCATATGGACATCTAATTAACCATGAAGCTAATGAAACCATTCTGGCTTACGCTGCTTGGAAAAGCTCTTCCCCTCATTGCTTATGTTGATAATTAACTCATAATTCCGTTGCTACACCTCTGTACCAGCACAAAACAGGCTTGGCTGTTACATCAAGGCTTTTAGCACAGGCAGTTTGTGTTACTAAAGCAATTAACTTTTCGAACTCCTGCTCTCATGAAATACCTCCTTTCCCCATCCCTCTCCCTGCTCACCCCTCTAGGCTTTAGCTCCAGGATCAATGGTAACCCCACTCAATTACAGCTTAGAAACCAATAGTGTCTCTTACTGCGTAATCTTCTTCCCTTCTACCTATGAAGCGTAGTCTGAAATGATCTGCCACACGCACAGGTGTGTTTACCTTGTTGCTTAAGTCTAGAATGTTATTCCACATATCTTTGCCAAACTGCTTATAAATTGTCTGCAACTTTCATCCCCTACATTGTACTCTAAAAAAAAAAAAGCGCACACCTATGTGATAAGTGATTTAATCGAAACTGATGAAAAGCATCTGTGATAAGCGCGATACAAACGTGAAATACTTGTTTTCTTTGGCACAGTAGTGGCGTTTGCTTGTACTTTTTTCTTTTTTCCAGTTGTAGTCCTAGTAGTGCACGCTGCAGCCGGATGGCCATTTGGAAATGGGTTTTTTTGTCCCTTAATGTTGGGAAATAATGTCTCTAGCAAGGCTGTTAATGTTTTGGGTTTGTTTTGTGTTTTTTTTTTTTTTTTTTTTTTAATCAAGGCTGACATGATTCAAATTTAGGTGTTCCTCGAAGTTAGTGACTTCCATTTTTGGCATGGTCTTTACTAGTAGTAGAAAAACTAAGTTGTGCTGTGTGCCTAATGTCTGTATTGCTGTAGTTGGAGATGATTGTCCTCTCTTTTATTCTCCTTAGCGTTTAGAGGGAGCTTGCTCCACTGAGTATTACAATCACATTTTGATCCAATAATCTGAGACCTTATTTTCTAAGAAGACATCATGTTTTCTTTTGTTACTTTTAAAAGAAGCAACAAACACCTACCAGCCTTAAAGCCCTCGGAAATGTTTTGGTAGGGGGAATGCAATCCATCGTAGAAAATGTGGTAATGAAAACGCTGTACATTAAGCAGTGTTGCATTTTAGTCTAAGCCTTTGTGTCTCAGGCTGGATCACAAATGGGAGGTTATAGAAGTAGAAAATTATTTATTTAGGGCTATGCAGAGCCACAAAATGAAGATACAGTAATTTAAGTTTTAAAAATAGTTTTGATCGCAACATTTTCCCTATAGAAGCCTAAATGCGCATGGGAAAATTTTATCTTTGATTTTTGAGGGAGATAAAATTTTTTTAGGCATGTCTGTATAATTTGAACGAACGAACACGTGATGAGGTTATTCGTGGTTTAGAAGATAATCTCACCATCATTTCTAGTAAAACGTTTTGATGTGTTATGGAATTTAACTGATTTTCTACAGGCTGCAGTGTTTCACGTATATTTTTGTTGTTTTGAAGAATTATTTGAATGCTGTGGTTTTATTAATGTAATAAAAAAATGTTTTTAGCTATTTTTTTATGTTAGCTATTAATGAAGTCAGAAATTATAATAGATTTGGAATCACCTTATATTTAAATTAAAGTATGTTTTCAAATTTGTAATGCCATTATCTCTAGCAACAAAGAACAAATCAAAAGGCATCCATTATGTATCTCATATAGCACTTCTCACTTGTAGGTGTGATGGTGTCTTCAAAAGCATTTGGATAAATGTTGTCATCTCGATTTAGCAAATGAAGAAAGAACAAAGCCGGTGCCCTGGAGGATTGTGTTATTAATGAAATACAAAATTGTGTTCTGATTGCAATAAGTCCATTAGTGTTCGTTAAAATATTTAAAAAACAGTACACATAACATTCATATTTTATGTCAAACTTCAGGTGCCAGAGTAAGTTTCTATTCTTGACTCTTTTTGCTATTTGCTCTGCCGAGCTCTATAGGATTAATTTCTTTTGATTTCCAAAAGCTTTTGAAAAAAAGTCTCATAAAAAAAGGTGAAGAAAAGGTCATGATGTTATCAGGAGGTTGGAAATAAAGAGCTGTTTTAGGTTAGAAACTGCAGTTGAAATTAAGGAGTAGGACCAAACGGTGAATTTTCAGCTTTGGCTGGAGGCATGTGGGGCTTCATACTAAAGGACTTCTTTAGCTTACTAAATGATGATTTGGAAATGAAATGGCAAGATGCTCAGAAGCAACAGAAGGATTTAGATTAGGTGAAGTCAAAGGTGTCTGCAAGGATGTAGGTTAAGGCTTTATTTCAAGCTCTGACTGGACTGAGATTTTTTTTTTCTTCTTTTTTTTTTTTTCTTCTTTTTGCCCCTTTGGCAAATGCTGGGCAATGCCACCTGGATAGAGGAACACAGACGGGTGTTCTGTGCTGAGTTTGAAAACTCATGGGAAATAGTCAGGTAGGATAACACCTCATCAAAAACTGTACCTGTGCAAAGTGAGTACTAGGTGATGCAAGAATTATGATGGAGGATAATATTGATGGTCTCGTAATTCCACTTTGCAAACTGAAGGTGCCTTCTTGCCTAAAATAGTTATTGCTTCTGATCAGGAATTATGAGTACCTATCAGGAATTATGAGATCCAGTAATTATGAGAGCTTTCATTAGCAGCTTTCTTGGTAAAGAAAATGAAATGTGAGAGTGAAAGGGTTTGCTTTAGAGAAGAGACAAGAGGACACAATGAAAATACAGAAGATATGTGGTGTTGAATTAGGTGCTCTTGCGGTTCCTTTTGATACCAAATGTACCACCATCAAATTACACTAAATAAATCCAATTATTTTTGCATGGTTAGGCTAGGGAATTAGTTTTCCAAATAATACTGAGGTTCAGATTTAACAGGATTTTTAAACAGACAAGCAACGAAATTCCATGTTACAACTCCTCAACGCAATAGCAGCTTTCACTCTGAAGAATAAGACTATTTCTACAGACGAGAACAAGAAGGGAAGTTACCAATAAACTTTTTTTGTTCCATCTAGTTAGGCATCTAATATGAATGTTACATTGCCTATAGTCCATCCTGGAAATTACTTTCCAAGGTTGAAGTCTATCATTTCAGAACTGTTAGCCACTAAACCAAAATATGGAGCAAAAAAAAAAAGAAAAAAGGGAAAAAGAAAAAAAAAAAAAAAGAAGCAATACAAAGACTAGGCAGGGGATTTACCGTGATCAGAGTGAGAAAGAATGAAGGTGTGTGTAAGCTTCACGGTCTGTTACAGACAGCCCAAGATGCAGCCTTGACATACTATTGTAATGCTGATAGCAGGTTTTGATTACGTGCGCTTCAAAAGAATAAGACGGGTGAAATTTAGTTCTGAGATTGGGTTTTTAACTGCAGGCTGAATGACGAAGCTGTTGAGATAAATTGCTAGCTGTTGTTTAAACAGTTCACTAAAAATAAGTTAGAAAAATTTACTTTTAAGACATTTAAAAGTCTCTCAAGCTTGATACGTGCGAAAATCCTCGTTCTGAGAGCCATTTAGACAACCAGAGGGAAGGGAGAAAATGGTAATATTACCAAATAACAGCAGTATGAGGACAATGTACAGTAAGTAGTCTATACGTCACCTGCTTTAGAAGAATGGTGTTTGGGCTGGCATGGAAAAAGTACGGTTTATCGTAGAAGCATATTGATTATTTCTTTTTTTAATATACCATAAATTGCTATGCTAGAGAATCTGCCACCTTTGCAATATGATGATGAATTCTTTGGTCTCTGGCAGACAGTTAATAGTACCAGGTGCTCTAGAGTCAATAAAAAGCAATGCACTGGTACTCAAAAGACTAATGGAAATCCTTAAGGGAGGCAGATGATTTTTTGATTAAATCAGGTTGAGACTTTTGCTGGGAAAGATTATTGAAAATCTAAAAAAAGATTAAATTAACAATTTTGGGGAGTTCAAAATTAATTTCTGTTCTAAAAAAAAAAAAAAAAAAGAGGCAGCAAGCCAGAATTTTGTTACTTCTTGATGATGTGAAATGTGGGATGATTGTTATAAGTCAGGTTTTAAATTCATATGGGTGAAAAAATATAACAGAGGCAGTATGTCTTGAGCGATAGTTGAGTGAATGAGCATTTTGCAGTGGTGAAATTTATTTCCAGAGGGCAATACTGTAATGACACCTTCATGGTTTCTTTTCTGTTAGCAACAGCTGGAAATGTGGGATGAAATGGGAATCGTTGCCGTGTAGATTGGCCTAATGTAAGATGAAGTAAACATTCCTGGGCGTGCATCTGTGGAGCAGTATGGATGCTCTCGGAAATGCATCAGTTGCCATGACTTCTTTTCTGGATGCGCCAACACAAAGCCCCACGTGAGAAGAGCTGTGTGTGTGGTCATTGCTTGCATCCACTACAGGATGGATTCTGCATTAGCAGAAGGTAGAAAAAACAGGAAGGGGAAACAAAGGGAAAAGGAGTAATAGCAAGTAGCCTTGGAGCTATGGAGAAATAACAGTTAAAGCAGCTTTTCCCTTCGACTTCCACTTTCTCTTGTGAGTGGAGAGACAGCAGGAGGCTGCAATGCCTCGGCCTTTGGGAAGGCACAGCGTCCCCTTCATCTCTCAGAAGAATATTTTTGAGACCAGTAATGGGTCGCTGTGAAAATTTTCCTCTCATCGGAGCTGGTGGAAGGGCCATTCTTCTGAGGGGCAATTCAACAGGTTGTTCCTGCTAAAGCAAGGTTCTGTAGTGCAAAGTAACAGGGGAGTAAAAGGTTATTTAGTCAAATGCCTGATTTTAAAGGCAAATTTGAACCTTTGCTGTGATTTGGTCCTGTTGCTGAAACAAAGAATGAAGCTTTGTTTGGGCACTTGCTTTTGTATTGTTATATGGGGCTTTTTTGGGGGGGCATGGGTGGGAAGTGGGGGTAAAGCTGTTTCTTTTGGCAGTGTCACAGCATATATACTGTTAGCTGCAAACACGCGGGGCATTGAATGAAAGTAAAAGTCACTGCGAGGCAGTTAATCAAGTAGCAACGTTGGAGCTCTCGGAAGAGTACCCAGAGTAAAATGTTGAATTTTAAATAGCGTGTTTTAATATGAAAATATGTCCAAGCTGGAGAAAGATATCTCCCTGTGCTGGAGGGTAATATTTTCACTGACTTGAAGGAAACTTACATAGCTTTAGCTTCTGAATTATATGATTACCCTGAAAGAAACACTTTCGGTGGCTTGATAGAATAGTACTTACCGGGATAATTGGCACTGAGATGCCAGAGACACCTTAAAATTCACAGCCTGCTAATTAAAACAAATGGCGTTACTCTTTCCTTCTTTCATTGCTTCCAAATAGCAGATTCTGTTGTGCTTGCCGTATCTAATGTACTGTGTCATGTTAAAGTACTGGAGTAGGTGCTGACACCACTCATGTTAGGTCACCTGCGTGGGTTGTGCTAAATGGCTTGAATTAGGCTCTTATTTCAGTGAAGGGGAAAGAAAGCCCCCATCAATCTTAGATGTGATAATTAAATTAATTAATTAAAACTGGTTAAATTTAGATTACATGTTTGGGGGCTTTATTGATTTATTTTTTTTTTTCAGTAGGGTAAACCAGGAAGTCAAAATCTGAGTCACTTGTGCTTCACTAAACAGATCATAAGACTTCCTTAAATAAAATACTTGCATACTCTCAGGGGTTTGGTTGGGATTTTGGTTATTATAATTGGATGCACACAAATGTAACAGGCATATAATGCATATTTCAAAATGTTTATCCAATTTACGTAGCTTACTGCATTTCTTACTGCATCTGTATTTCTTTGATCTTCTATAAATTTCCCTTTATGTTCTTCTGATTAAATAATAAATCTGGGGATTTCTACCCTGTTGTAAATAAATATTTTATCATTAAGGATTTTGAAGAAGTTGAAGTCATTGAAGACTTTTTAAAAGATTCCGAAGAAACTTCTCATCTGCGCACAGTACAGGCAGTTTAAAGAAACTTGTTTATCTCAGTGCAGCATTTTCTTCTGCTTGGATATTTGTGGTATACTTTTGTTTAAGATAGAAATAACTGCAAATATTCTGGGTAAGATATAGTGTGTTGAATATAACCCGTTCCAATGGGGTGTGACAAAAGCTGATATTTTATGAATTAACAAGGTAAAAAGTTCTACTTGACCTGTGCTTTGGATCTCTGAAATTTGAGGTATTGAGAGAGGAGAGAAGGAAATTTAAGGGACCTGGTTTTCAAGAAGTGCTAAGCTATCACTAGAAAACAAGCTCCTTTAAAGCACCTGTCATTCTACATACCATAGCTAGGAAGCCAAAAATCTGATCTTAATCATCCAGCTCAAGTTATATGCAGTGCATATAAAAGTATGATTTGACGTTCATGTATATCTGTGCACCTGTAAGTATTCATCTTGACACATAGATATCATAATGAGTAAATAACAAGGATTTGAATAAGAATTACTTTAATATTAACAAAGAAAATAACGCTCCAGTAAGAGGTGAGCATTTGTATTTTATGTGGTGAGCTTTTTCTTTTAAACCTACCCAGATTGAAAATATTCAAAATTTTTGATTCAAAAATTTTGAAAAGCTCGCCTTGAACAGAGTGTGCGGATGACCAAACCTAATGATGATAGTGGGTTTTTTGTTGCTTTGCTTGCTTGTGTTCTGGGGTTTAGCTGGACACTGTACAACTAGAAAATCTCTGCAACTGCTGCTTGCCTTTACAGGATCACTATATTTATTTATTTATTGAGTGTTATTTGAGATTAGTCTCTTTATTTTCCAGCTATTAGGTGTAACTGCTGGCAATCTGTCCTATGTGAGCCTTCAGATTCATGCAGGAATGGTAGTGGTGAGATCAATGAGTCATCCCTTTCTTTTCCTTTGAAGTGTCCCTGCTTAATCCGAGACAGCAAAGTTTGTGTGCTGTTTATTTACAAGGCTGCTCCAAGGCACTCAGCTACTGCAGGATACGTCTGCATCTATTGCATCCTTCCTGGAGTTGTACTCACTTTGCAAAGCATTTGTTTGTCACCAAGAACCTCGATTTTCTCGGGACAGGACCTGCAAGGTACCTTTTGACAATGGCGATAACCTGGCGATGTGTTGCAGAGGCAAAGCCAAAGTGGGTACGTAAGCCCACTGACATTGGAGATTTTCCTTTTCTTAGCATCATCCGTGGTATGCGCACGATGCAGATCACCAGTCTGTTAGTTGGACTTTTCAGCCAGGCTACTTTAGATGAAGGACTATAGTTTACCTCATAGCTTGGGCCTCTGTAATTATTTCCATAACATCTCTTAAAAACTTCCCTCCACCCATGGATCCTTTTATGTATAATGAGACATGTATAATGTCTCACTGCTTGCAGTGTTCAAGAATCTCGAACTCAGGGATCTGGCTTACTTTTCACCTAGCTGACTTGGGTGCCGATCATGAGGGGACGCAGCGTCACAGTGCTTTACATGAACAAGTCAGAGAACTGTTTTTCTGGGTTGTCAAGGCTACCTTCACTGGCAGTGCCTAATTTCCTTTATGTCTGGTCATGTTGCCCGAAGTCATCATGGTTTACGTCTACGTGCCAGACAGATGCTACTGTGGCTGAAATCTAATTGTATCCTAACTAAGAGCTTGACAAAACCACGCTTTGATCGTCTGCTTCCTTGTTATACAACATCATGTAAAACAGAGCAGCCTCAGATCTTTCAGTCTCTCTGGCCTTTGGTTTGTGTAATTGTAGTAGAAGTACCAGATTATTTAGTTCACGTTTCAAGGGCAAGTTAGGCTCATTTCTCATTTTCAGCAACTTAATGATTAGAGTCAGGATTTGTGGTCATTCTGGGTATGAAAACTTCTGGAGAGAAGATTTTACTAGTATTAAGAGTCAGAAGAGCTCTGAATATGCCCATAGTTAACCCTTTTTTTATTCCTTAATTCCTCTTCCTTCATGCTTCCATTGCAAATCTAGCTTTGGTCCCTTATTTTAACCCCGGTAAGCTCAGCAGGGTATCTCTGAGTTTGGCATCCAAATGCTCCTCCAGAACTAGTAAGATCAGGATTTAGTGCTGAAGACTAGGCATCAAATACACGTTCTTCTCCCTCATATTTTGGTTGTCCTAGCCTTGTACAGTGTCCTGTTGTTAGGCAAGCTATTATATTATTCCTGAGCGATGTTTTTTTGTACATGACTATACATACCTAAAGCTATTGCATTTCCTTTCTGCATTTAGTGATGCTGAATCTTGAGAAACCAATCCACACGACCTGTGAATTTTTATAAAGCCTTTTTAGCAGATATCTGGCTTCCTTGATCTCTCTCAGCAGATAAATAACACCAAGGAACATGAACAATGATCTCTGCTTATTTTTGAGGGCTTTCGATGTTCCTCGTGGGGATTTTCAGTTATCAGAAAATACCTTCTCCATCATCAATGAAATAGAAGATTAAAAGAAGTTAGGAGAGCTCTGTGAAAAATCTGCAGAAGGCTGGGAGGTGGGAGAGCGGAAAGCTTGGTAGAGTAACTTTGGTGGTGTAACTTCTTCACATAAGTTTAGGTGCTGGAGTTGATGACATGATGAATATGACGTCTGGTCTTTGTAACTTCCCATGTGTCATGGTGTGGGCTGGGTTGGCCAATGACAAGATGACAGATGGTCTCCCCCACCTCTCACTCTAAGGAGAGGAAGAAGAGAGATAAAGGGAGTTATGAGTTTAGAAAAAAAAAACTAAACTAATGAAAAATTAATAATAAAATAAAGGATATAATGAAATAGATACAATGTAAATAAATACATACAAAACCAGATCAAGTTCCCAGGGAGATGTCACTGGCAGGCACTGGGGAAGTTCCAAATGGACTCAGTGACAAATGGGAACTGGAACACACTGACCGGGATCAAAAGGCAGATGAGCTGACGGGGTCCTCCTCAGATGTCAGTCATTGAAGAAGCAGCCCACTTAAGAAGAACCATTGGAGAAGAAGAACCAACCCTTTGCTCCCTCAGCTGTTACACTGAGCATGGCGGGTGGGATGGAACACCGACTCAGTCAGTTTGGGTCCCCTGACCTGCCCACTCCTCCCCACAGTAAACAACCCAGTCAGTGACCCTGGCTGCCACAGCAGTACGAGCAAGAGCCCCCCACTGAACAGAAAGTTGGCTCTGCCCCACCCCAAACCTGGACACCATGCTAGAACACAAGCACTGAGGTCTGAGCTGGTATTTCTGCAAAGTTAGAGATAGATTCAGCTTTTAAGTGAGCTGGGAAACTTAACTGTATGTGTAGAGTGGTTTAAGTACTTCTTGGACACAGTCTCTGTGGTGGCACTGTTCAAAAAATGGACTGAACTGCAATCAAGGGAATCGTTAACTCCAGTATTTCCTGCAAGGGTGGAATATTTCAGGTGAAACAGCTGCCTCCATCATTGATTGTGTATTTTACAGCCTGTGTGCGCTTTGCCCATATAGCAGAAAGAGAAATGCTTTGCTTTAATTGCTTGCTGATTTCAAATAATGGTTTTTATAAATCAACTGCTCTTCTCAAGCCTGCATCTGTTTTTTGAAGTAAAGCTTTGCTTTGATTTATAAACTATTGATTGTACCCTGAGCTTTTGTTTTCTCTGCTTTTGTAGTTACTTAGATAAAACCAGTGTACTGAATTCCTCCAAAGTTTTTCATTTTTTTTGCTCAGAGAGAGAGTCCTTGATTGTAAGTATCGGTGCATCTCAGTTTGTGTTTTAGAGCTCTCAAAAATGTTATTTATAATTAGCCTTTAGGCAAGAATTTGTGCAATTTTTTTTCTTGGTAAAAATAATTGGCTGTCAGTCAAGTTTTTTAGGGGATTTTTGTGTTTTGCTGTAAGTACTAAAATACTTTCTTTTTATGTCTGACATACACATACTGCTGTAGTAACTGAAATTTGCACCCTCGGTCTAGAACAGGGGTTTGAAAGCTGTCTAGCAGCATAGTATGGAATTGGGTGAAAAATTGTATACCCCGTAAGAGAAGAAAACCATCATCTTGCTATATCTTGATGTTTGCCTGTATTTTTCTTGCTCTTGACTGAATATAAGTGGCTGCTGATTTGCCAGCAACTAACTCTTGATTGCATGCTGCTTTCGCCCCTGCTTGTGGGGATGACTGCTGGAGTTTTGATTCTCGTGGCCTGCCTTTGACCCTGCATGCTGTATTTTGTGGATTGGCTTTAACCTTGCACCTTTTCCAGGATGTTTGTGCTACAGCCAGAAAATACATAGAAGTGTAAAAGCTGTAAAAAGGCGGGGGGGGAGGGGCACTATAGAAGTGAACAAACAAACGAAAAATAAATTGTGATTGCTTTGCTTTCTGCAGAAAGGAATGGGAAAAAAAGTGTTTGTAGGGCTGTAGGGGAGGAATACTTACTCCGTTCTGATGCTGTAAGAGAGCGTCAAGGCAGCATCCTTGTCTGCATCCAACTTGGAACCGAAGTGCGAGTGCCCTTATTCCAACAGCCCTCTTGCTTGCTTGTGGCATCCACGTCACAGGAGGAGTCTGTAGCGCGTCACTGGGTGTTGCACTGCAACCTGCCATAATCATCACTTTTTAATAAAAGAACCTTCCTTTCTCCCCCTTTATTTAACACAAGATTGTGCAGGAAAATGTGCTTTGCTAAGCTTTGACCCTCCTGCACCCAAATCGCACTGTTGAGACAGACACATTTCAAGTGGAAAGCACCTCCACAGTTAGGGAATATTTATAGAAAACATAGTTACGCTTTTTCCCTTTTCTAAGCAGTAAAATGTTGGTTAAATATGCGTTTTTAGGACCCTTTTGAAGGAGAATGTCCACTGGCATGAAGTTGGTCACTCCTTAGTCTTTTCACATAGTTGCAACTATATATAAAACTGAAAAGAGCAATTAATTTATTAAAAAGAAATATTTATTTTGCCAGCACTAGATTCTTTAGTCATTAAATTAATACAAATTGTATTGTTATGGTGCCCATTGGAGGAGCTTCCTCCACTTGAAATTTAATTAAATGCATTTCATTATTTGTTATAAGTCGACAGATATTTCACTTACAGAGATATTCCCTTGTGACCACTTAATTACATGAGTTTTGTCATCCTGCATTTATGGAGATGACAGTGCTTTTGTATTCTGGTTATTTTGAAAGATTAGTGTTTCGTATTCTCTCTTTTTCTTTTTTTTTTTTTTTTTTCACCTTGAGAATAGATGTTTGGTTTTGAGAACAAATTGTTACTTTTAAACCAACAGTTCTCCTGTTGATGTATTTAACTTCAAATCACTGACAGTCACGCATCAGAAGCAGATTTGGTCTGTAATTCAGGTGATGGTACATCAGTGCAACTCTACAGGGAGAGGTTTAGGGGGGGACTATCTGCTGGCAGTCCTCTGCCCACAGACGGTCAGTCCAGCAGCTCAGCCCAGAAGGTAAATACAAGCTACATTTACCAAAGAGGTAAGTGGCTTGGTAGAGTTTTGGTTTTGTTTGGAAGCGTGGTGAGGGAAGGAGGATTTGAGTGAAGCACAGAGTCTGCAAGGCAGCAGAAAAATCTGAGAAAGTGACTGTGTGTTTTCCTGAGAGAATCCCCAGGTTACTCTCTACCCATTTTGTGCTACTGAACAAAAGCTGACAGTCTGACCACCTTCTGGTAGCATTTCAGGCTGTAGCCACAAAAGCTGTGGCTTTTGGCTCCTTGTTCCATTACCCCATCTGCCCTACTGTACCACAGCGGTGATGGGATTTGTGGAGTGACGCTGGCATGAACTGATGCAATGCTATCGAGAATTAGATCGGTTATGTTCAAAGGTATTTCAGACTAATGGGTGCACATTAGGATCATATTGGTAGTGCTTTATGAAGGCAAATTTTAAGTATAGCAATTCAGGATAAGTCTTGAAACATATCAAGCAGGTGTGCGTTACTCTAATGATGTTTCAAAGAGTATTGTTAAAAACCCATGCACAATTCTTGTGGACAAGTGATTTTTTTTAAAAAATGAGAAAGAATTCCTATTCAGAAACTACTTCTTGCTTCTTATGTGTCTTTATAAGTCAGCATCATGCATCTCTGTTAACTGTCAGCAAGGTAGATACAGAAACATATAAAACTTAGCTGCATGTGATCAACGGCTATGCCTGTTGCAGGTATCGGAATGATTCTTCCAAATTCAGTAGACAATGCTTCTGTAGACCTGCTAATGAAAAGTCACCTACTCCAGGTATCTTTGTTGAGATTGGCTCTTCTAGTTGTCTGTCACCACGTTTACGCTAGCGTTCCAGTTTAGAGCAGTGGTGCAGTTTGGGAGCAAACCTACTCATCCTCATTTACCACAGTTTATGTGACAGGTTGGTTTTGGTGTGCACAAGCTAGATTCCTTCTGGAAGAAACTAAGCCGACACTTATCTCCAGGGGCTCACCAAATGTGCCCTATTTGGTTATAAACTCCCCCCGCTGAACAGATAGGTCTCTGAACCAATGAATCGCGCCTTAAGGCAGGTTTGAACTGTCTGCAACATGGGAATATTTGGTCCAAGGAATCAGATTGTCTTCCCTGAAGCAAACGTACTTGAACCACGTACTGTGTAGGTGTAGCCTTCAGCACTAATTCAGTCTACTGATCTGCTCTTGGTGTGCTGAATTAGCTGCAAATTCAGACACAGCCTGAGGGTCTGTGCAAAGTACATGAACCAAGTCTGGGGTCTGACTGTGCCATAAGCTCCACGCAAGGGAGATCTCTTCCATCTGCTACTTTTGGAGAGAGAAAATGCATGAGGGAGAGAAGAGAAGGCATTAGATACCTGAATGGCAGTATCTACGGAACAGTTCTTTGAACTCGTTTATTAGGAAAAAGTCAGAACAAAACCTGACATTTTAAAATTTCAAAGCACGTAATTTTTAAAACAGCGAAGGACGTTGAAAAACCATTCTGTCTTCCAAATATTTACCACCTAATCATCTTTCTGAAAATATTTGTGAGTTCGAGTTGTTGGATTAGACGAATTTCCATTTTTCAAAAGCTTCTGGGTTACTTCAATTGTTTTACCATTCACCGAAAACATCCGACTGGAGTACATTTGCTGTACTTCAGATTGATAGATACCTAATTGGGAAGAAGCAGAGAGCACACATTAATCTAGAGGAGGAATGAAAAATGCAGATTTCTGATGGTCCCCTGCATCCTTCCTCCCCTCTGGGAAAGTCTACTGTATGTAGCCTTCTGTGGCCTGGGTGAGGCATACTCTCAAGGACTGAGGAAGAATTACTGGGATATGTAGAGCTGCGGGAGCATCTGCACAAGAGGACTTTAATTTAATATCCTTGTATCCCACTAGTCTGGTAACCTGGTTGTGTTTCCTCTTTTATAGCTGAATTGGCTTTTCTAGGACAGCACTTAGTATGATGTTTCCATGGGGATGGGGTATGGAGAGTACTAGGTGGGTGAGATTCCCACCCTTCACTTGGAAGGGATATTGAATAAAGCAGTTTATCTATATGTGTATGCATGCATTCTCACACACGTACGCAGAGTAAAGCTAAATAGCTGTGACTGTAAGTGCAGCTGCAAAATGAATACCATTATTTTCTAAATAAATTCCAAATTATTAGCTTTTTATATTTTTCGTGGTTGCTCACTGATTTACTTTCATTCCATAACTGTATATTCCTTTATATGTTAAAATATCAGTGTGCTATTAAATTTGCAGAAACATTCCCGTAATAAAAAGCTTTTGGATGAAGTTAAGAACATGAACTGGGTGAGATATCCGAAGTATTGTAACAGTGTTAAATGAAGATTGTATCTTTGTTAAATGCTGGTGTTACTATAGCAATAGCATATGCCAATACCTTTTAAAGGACTACCTTAAATCTGTGTTTTTGAACAGGGAGATGAAGATGCTGTCGATATTTTTCCTGCCCCTTGGCAGAGATTTGTCTGGTTTGTAATAAGTGACAGGATACTACTTCCAGAATGTGTTAATATTGTTGATATGAACCCACACTGGGGTAACGTATCATCTTAAATATAAAACACATTCCGTGAAAGCAGATACTGTGGTTTTTTGTCTGCCAAAAAATACCGTCTTGTGTACAATAGGGTTATGTGGTAATTTTAAGCTTATAAGTCTTTGTCTTTAAAACAAACAAACAAAACCTACATGGTTATCGTAAAAAATTTCTATACTTAAAAATCATCACTGTTTACAAGCTTAAATTTACTAAAAATATAAAGCTGCTATTTCTTGACCCATATTATGTTGATTGTTTGGAACTACAGGGCTTACAATTTTTAACCTCCTTGAATTGCAGAGTCTATGTAGAATATCTAAGAACGGAATTTACTGTGCATTGGGAGCGTGGGCAGCATGAAGAGGAGCTGGACTAGGGAAGTGGACTTTAGGAGCTGTGTGCATGCAGACCTGCTGAAAATACAGAGCTAAGTGATGGAATTGGCAAGGAATTCACTCTGAAACCAAGTTAGTAGGAACCTCTTGCTCTGAGGCTTTTCTTTCTTTTTTATGCAGTTATAGCCTGGTGTGCTTCCTAGAACTGCATAGGAGTTTCACCTGAAACAACCCCCTGTGACCAGGATGGCCTACAGAGCTTTCTTCTTGTGGCACGTTAAGGGCTCCTGTGGTTGTCACAGGAAGTGGCGAAATACTTGATGGATGATGGGATGGAAGGACATAGTGCAGATTTGTCTGTGTTGCGTTCCCCGTGCTTGTGGAGAACACGGCTCCCCCAGCATTCCTGTCCCACCTGGGTTCTACAGCGGCAGCCACTCTCCTGGGAGGGCAGTGGTCAGGACAGGTAAATCTTGGAAGCCAACCTCATCAGGCAGAAGGCTCTTACATATGAAGCGTTATTCATCTTGACTGAGGGTGAAGTGGGATGAGCGTCTGTGTGCTGTTTTTTTCTAACGACACACACACAGCCCTCCGACACTATGACTTGTCACGATGTGAAACCTGCTTCCTTAGCGAGCTCTGCTGTTTATTCTGCCACCTGCTCTAGTTTATTCTGCTGTTTGTTCCGTGGGAAGGGTCGAGGAAGACACCCTTTGTTTTCTCGTGGGGGAAGTAAATAATAGTAACTCAGTAACAACGCTGATTCTAGTGTAAATCTTTGTAGGTCTGTGTTTCTGGAAGTCCAACCAGGAAGAGGGAAGGATGACTCATAGTGAATACTTCAGAGATTTTCAGTGCCGATGTCTGAGTTGCTCTCCTGCTGTACACTAGCCAGGCTGTGAATTGTGTTTTATAAGGTCAAGCCAGACGGCACTGGGAGAGGAACTGTTTAATGTAGTAGGCGTGTTTCTATTCTTAAAGGAAACTTTTTCAAGTTGTTATGGACATAAAATTGGATTCCGAAGAAAGGTAGACTCACAGATGCCACTAGTGATGCAAAGAATGTATTGCACATAAGTATGATGGAAGAGTACGTACATTTAAAAAATATTTTCAGGAAATATTTTTGGTCTGTTTGAGCTGAGCAATACTTTATTCTTACAAATGCTTGTCTGTATTTATTATTCTTCAGGTATGAACAACAGGGGTAAAAATGGTCATTAGCTTAAGATGGCCTTGTGCTGAAAGTGAGGACCTGATAGGAGCAGCATTGAATTCTCCAATGGAGAGGGGCACGGGGAGAGGCACAGTGTGACAAACGGGAGGAGGGAGTGCAGATAAAGGCTACGAGCGTACCAGCATTTGATGAATACTTTGCTTTCTTCTACTGATCATGAATACACCATGAAATGCTCAGAGGAAGTTGGTCAATATGGCCAGGAATTCAGTTTTCATCCCTTTAAAATTAGATGCACCTGAGAATTAATTCTGTTAAACTATTTTTATATTTTTTTTTCACTTGGTACAACAAGGTGAAAAAAGACAGGATTAAATATGGGACGAAATGCACTGTTCTGAGCTGCAGAGTGGTAAATAGAGAATGACTGGTGCAGAAATAATGCATTAGAGAGACTTTTAGAACTACGCTTTGGCTGCTGAATATGGAGGATATCCCTTAGTAGATGGTAGGGAATAGAAAGCTGTTAGGCTGCAGAGTTTATAAGGTCAAATAAACTACTTGTAGTAAGTAGTTATCAATGCTGATGATTCAGCACAATTCTATAGATTTCTTGGTATTTCTGGGAATTTTTGGAAAGGACATTGAAAGATAAAATAATTTGACTATAATTAAGTAAAAAAGGGGCAAGAACATATTAGTTATAGAAAGATACCAGACAGGCAGTGAGAAATATGCTTCAGGAGAGCAAAATGATGTTCATCAAGAGGAAATGGGATAGAGGGGAATGTAGCAAATGTTTATATAACTATAAATCACTATCAAATGTGGTAAGGAAAAAATCAGGGAAGGCATGTAAGAGAGGTGGTGAAACTGTAATGACGTTTTGCGAGGTTGTTAGGATGTTTGGTAGGATAATACAAAATGAAGTGTTACGTGTTTGTAATCTAAGAGGAAGGTGTCACAAAACGCTGACGTTAATAATGGAAGCTTACTGTTTTGTAGTCACATGCCAAGGCTGTGGCATGTACAGGTGAATTTATGTAGAGTGCGTGAGAGCTGGCTGGACACGTAGGCTCAGATAGTGATGGTCAGCAGTTCAATATGGATGTAAGAGTGAGAAAGGGAGAAATCTTCTTAACTTACGATCACTTGTGGTTGATGGTCCAACACGGGAGCACACCTTTTGGCCCTTCACAATGAATCAGTTAAACCCAGCATTTAACCAGAAGGTCCTGCACTTGCACCAGAAGTGCTTGTTCCCAATACCGCTGAAGTATTTCACCTCAGAACACCCTACGTGGATGCAGAGCGGTCTCTAACTGAGATAGGAGGGTAGAGGAGAAAGAAAAGTGAGGGAAAAAGGATGTTAAAACCCAGATTTATTTTCACATGGTCCGTGTGGCAGTATTAGAATGGGAGGGCAAAGGAGTCTGTACTCACAGCACTGCTTCTTGGAAAAGATCATTTCAGCTTTCTTGTGGAGGCTTCTGATGTCCCCCAGCGCTCCCCCAAATATCTGCTCTGTAATTCAAGGCCTGCTTCTCCCTCACTGCTCCCTTTTTCCCACGGAAGGTTTCAAAGCCTATCAGTTAGAAGTGGTGCACAGTCTGTGCTCCTGTGATACCCAATACGACAAAAGAAAATGGGGTTAAATGCAGTGTCTCTTGACAATTTACGGGTTTACAAAGTAAGAGGAAGGAATTTAAAATAATACCAGTATACTGTTTATTTCATTTATCTACACTCTGACACGTCAGTCATTTCCAGCTGATGAGAGATACTGATTGACTGTGCTTGTGCCAGACACAGAAAAGGAAACTTCCCTGAAGAGCCACTGGCACGGCACCTATAGAGTAACGTAGCACCAGTCATTCTTTCTGTGAAACGGCTTCACCTGAGCATGAAATTGTCAACAGATTGGGATGCGGCCTGGTACGACAAGCAAGGTACTGGTCTGGGGAAAGTGAACCACAACTCACCTTGGCGCTGACTGAACCTGTTCTCTCTCTAGCAAATGCAGTGCCCGATATGCGTTTGGTAGACAAAGGTGTTGAGTATGTTGGCATTTTTCTGGCTCTGTCAGCAGTGTAATTGGTTCAGCTGTGATTAGCGTAGGCTAGTCTTCGGAACATTTATTTTATGGTATTTAAAAAGAAATATGAAGGTGTCAATGTCATTGTTTTCCCATTATCAGAAGTGTTTGCAAATGTGAAAGAAAAACAAAACCAAAACCAACAGTGTTTCCACTGTGATGGATTTCTTCGGGTTTAGAAAGAGATTATCCCCAGAATCTGTGATATTTTATGCAGGTAACTGATTATTTTTTACAGTGCTGTCTCAGATTGTAGAAGGATAACTGTATTTTTAAAGGTGGGGTATACATCTGTCTTTTAGCGTCAATTTATTCCGCTCCAAGGAACATCAGTCGAAGCAGATGTGGTATGTCAGGTGGGTAATATGGAGTCCATTTAGTCTCCACATTGTTGTTGCAAAGGCTTGTTTAAAAAAAATACTGAAGTAGGATTTTACTCTTGTATCTCACTCAACCTTACCTAACCATAAAAGTAAGTTATTCTAAGCTCCTGAATGCTTTGCTGTCCTATGAGATCTCTGACGGCACTGAAGTTACACACCAGTCAGCTCACCTTTCATACGTCCGCTTCTGTTACTGTTCCCTTGAGAGGGTTCATGCTGTTGGTAGCCACATGGCGCATGCTATGGACATAGCGTTCGGTCTGAATGCACAGTAGTCGCTGAATCCTTAGCGTTGATTCTTAAGGGCAATAGGATGTCATCATAGGCCTTTTGAGTTAAGCAACAAAAGGGCAAGACTTTGGCAACAGTTGGAAAGAATTTAATGGGACAAAATCATGGGTTAGCATACATGCAGAGCCATCAGTGTGTGTTCCTACTTTTAAAAAGAGAGGAAAAGAAAAATTAAAAAGTGAGATTTGATAGGAATATACACTAATTTTATAGAAATTAAAAGCTGAAGAGAAAAAACCCTTAAGAGATGCTAGTAAGATCTTAGATAAGAGAATGCAACTGCAGTTGGAGTAATTGGAGTGTGAAATACTCATCTTCCTGATTTTTGATACAAGTGACTCATAAATATTTATGCGCGTGTTAGTGCTTGAATACTGAGGTGTCCCATCCCCCTGTCTCCCCCCAAAGCCTTTGTGTTTTGCTTTGGGGTTTTTTGATGTTACTTCCCCCCCATTTATGGTGCGCTCTCTGCTGTCTAATCCTCCCTGTAAGTCAGTTACTGCTGCAGAATCGATATCCCTCTGCACAGATTGAAGTGATGTGTGTTCCTCAAAGGGCCGCCAACCACAAGCAGTGTGTTTGCATGTGTACTAGCATGGCTTTTTGACAGCACCAGCAACGTATAGAATACTAATAGACGTACAAAGCGTTAAATACAGCATGAGGCATAATTGTGACTGTGTTGACAGGAGCCTAGAAAAAAGATGTAATTTTAAGGTAATGAATTCACTTGGCATTTGCTGTAAAGGGACACAGGACTATCCCGTGCTCTGCTTTTTTAGAGAGGCAAGTTTCACCAGGGACAATCTAGCAAAGACATAAGAGAAACAAAAGGTGTAGCACTATCTGGGACCAGGGAGTTGTGTTGGATGCCCATCCTGATGGAGGAGAATCAACTGCCTGAGAAGAAGAGGCAGCTAAAAGAATAAACCCTTAGAGAGTAAATAGTGAGCAAGGCATACGCCTGCTGGAAGAATTTGGTTCTTACTGTATGTAACGGGGGAAAAGACGTATGGCTCTGTCAGCGTATAGCTTCATCGCTATTTGCACTGTTCCATACTTTGCGTCCTAGAGAGCGTGGAAGGGATGAAACTGGTGAGCAGCTCTACTTGGCAGCTCCGGCTGCTTAACTCCTGGGCAGGGATAGGAGAGGCTTGGCTTGGGCTGACTGTGATGGTGGAAAAACACGAGATGCAGCTGGTGAAAATGGCTTTTCTGAAAGGCTGGGAACAGGCACATCAGAACTTGTTCACCTGCTCCCCAGACTATGTTGAAATCCAGATCTCACGCTAAGCGAAATGTCTCACTAGCTGGTACATGTAGGTGAGTCTGAGGGGTGCCTGGCCAGAAGAGTGTCTGAACGCATGCTCTTCTGTGGAGGGAAAAGGTCTCTTAAGGCTCTTAACAGTCATCGAACTAAGATTAAAACCAGTTTTAAGACAAATTGGTAAGCTTCGTCATCTAGCCTCAGAGGTGAGATAGCGCAAACAAATGCAGAGAGACAACCAGTTACGCAGCTGAGCAGAAGACTGCTCCCCTAAGAAAAGCACTTTGCAGGGTGTATGCTGCCTGCTCACTAATGTTTGAGGGACAAAAGGCTCCAATGCCAAGTGCATAAAAGGTAGTTTATGTTATGAAATAGATGTGATGTAATTAAGAAGACTGGGAACAGAAACCCTTATCTGTAGTACTGAAGAAGAAGGTTTCTGCCTGTCTTTGATAACTTGTGGTCAGAGTGCTACTCCTCTGTTCGGCAGGAGGGAGTGACGTGAAGGAAATGGGAATTTTTTTAACTCATGGAAACGTTGTCCCTCCATTTTCCTCTTTTCTTGTGCAGGCAGCTAGAAAATATTTAACCTCTACTCTCTGTTGAGGAAGATAAAAGGTGGTTAAACAGTGGGAAAAATTGTATTTGTCCATCACCCAAAAAAAAGCAACAGAGCAAATGGGAACCTCACCAGCTGGACTTTGCCTTTAAACTGGCAGGTGCCCGTCTGAAATGGAGATTGACGTGAGGCACAAGCTGGCTATAGTCCGATAGTTGGAGACATCCCCTTAGAGAAGAGCAGAGAGCCGGGTTTGGGGGAGCCTGGCAGACAGACTGGCTTATACAGACTCTGTCTTGGAGCTTGGCGTGCTGCATTGTAGCTGACTAATACATGTTGCATCCTTTCCAAAGGACTGTCCCTGCTGCTGCTGCCAGTGGTGGTGGTCCCATTGCTTTCCCATAAATGCCTCTGTGTGAGGCTGCTTTTTACAGGTTAATTGGAGAGTCTTCCCAAAACTGGACTCCTGAACAAAACGCACTGGGCACACCCTCATCTCATCTTCCAGCTTCCAGAGGAGTGTGCTGACATTGAGGACGCACTGCAATCTGTGGGATACCTAAATGTTTCCTAAGGCAAGACTAAAGCAAGGTGTCTTGGCCTCGTCGGTGCCTTGTCTGCTTGGTTATGCTTCTGTGCTCCAGTGAATGTTTGTAAATAACTGAATGGTAGTCTTATCAAAGATGAAGAACAATGCCTGAGGAGGCCATTCAGCTGACATTTAAGTTGGTGGTAGTGAGGATGCTAAGTCTCCTTTGAATAGAGCAGAGACCTAAATTAATCGTCCACATCTCAGGCAAATGTTTCAGCTGCCAATCTGTTGGAGAAAAAATGGGACGGTGGTTCCACTACCCAAATCACTGGGTGAATCAAGCCAACTGTCAGGTTTCCACTAGGAACTGTTCTCCTTGTTATATGGAAAACAGGTGGGTTTACTTAGCTTTATAATGTAATATAGCTGACCATGGCCCTTCAGTCCTGCTGTTTCATGAACTCCCTTCCGCTGCCACCCGCAATGGAGAGACTTGGAGTTTGGTCATCCTAGCCTTATACATGTAGCAACGACTTTTTTTTTAATCTGTTTCTCAAACACATCGTGGGCTTCCTTCCAGCTTTTTTTAAGCCTCACAGTATTATACTTACTATGGCAAGTTGCCAACACGTGTCTTACTGTTGACTTTGTAGTTTGAGGTTATAGCTCCACCTGCCCACAGCCCTTAAGTATGTAATCCCAACAACACTTCTTGGGGGGAAGCATACAGGGCCATCTAGGATTTGTTTCACTTACTAAAATATAGAATAATTACAGCCATTGAGCTTTGTGAATATCAAACTGTAGCTCAGAGAAACAAGAAGCATCCTTATCACGCTGCCAGTTAAAAAAAAAAAAAAAATAAAGAGATAACTTTTATAAAGGAGGGTTTGGGAAAAAAGCAGAAAAGCTTTTCTCAAACAAACTTGCGTGTCTGTATTCAGGAGGTGCAATTACATACAATAACCAACTGTTTTAAAGAAATCTATTAGGGGAGAAGGCATTGTTTAAGCAAACATTGAAGAATTCTGTTTGAACTCCCACCAAAATAGGCTGTCCAGAGCATAAACAGAGCATTTGGTCTGCACTGAATACACCTTATCCTACTTACTAGTAAGTAAGAACTCAATTATCTGTATACTGTACGAGTGACTTGAAATGGAATTTTGTCTAGATAAGGCAGTCGGGTCTTCTAAAAAAAAGTTTAAGGGCCATTTGCTGTGAATATTTAAATATGTTGCTTGCAAGAATGCCGCAGTGGAGAGGACTATATGGTCACTAAATGAAAGATGATGTAAAGGTGTTCTGTATATATTTATATTTCGCTATATATTTAGATGAAACAAGTTTATTATTGCCATTGCGAGTTTTACCGTTGCCGCTATTGTACAGCAGATAAACCCAAGCGTGTAAAAAGCTGGTGACTTTGGATAAATCATTCTGTAAATCCGTGGCAGTGAAGAGCAAGGAAAACAATCCTGTAGCTTCAGTTTGCCAGGTTTTGTCCTATTTTTACAAGCCTGATGCAGTGTTTCTTGTAGAAACGAAAAGGGGCTGCCAATTCATTGAGTCCAAAGATGGCTTAGACGACAGGGTATTTCAGAGGGGCTGCTGCCCAGCTGTTGAGGAGCGGTCATGCAATGACACGTCCTGCGCGTCTGCCCAACTCACCGGCAGCATTTCAGCAGTGTCCTCACTTGCAATGTGCTGTGCGGTACCTGTCTTCAGCATAACATCATACCTAACCAACCGTGTCATTGGTAAACCACTGTGCAAGCTAGCAAAGTAGAATATCGTACTGCTCACAACTTCAGTTAAAATCCTCTAGGACACTGAAAAGAAAAAGAACATGACAATGAAAGATATTTAAATTTAAGAAGAAAAAAAAAAAGGCAACAAAAACCATAATGGGTGAAGAGGGGAAGGTGACTATTTGCCCTCAGAATATGATAGCAAAACCTACATCCAAAGCATTATGCTAGAAAGCATTCCTAACCTGACTTTGTGTTGGGATTACATGCCAGGGGTCCATCACCCAAAACGTTGACTGAAATTAATTACATATTTATTATTCAAACTGTTGCAGATTAATGCAAGTCTCTGGAAAAATCTAAATATGCATCTGTATATTTTGGAATTTATAGTTCAATAAAATGTTCTTTGACAGGATTAGTCTTTGTGACAGACTTGTTGGGTACCTATTGAGCATTCGTTGCTGCTTTTGTATTTATAGGCAATCGGTGAAATGCAACCACTCGAAAAAGAAAACTAAATCCAATCTTAGATTCATTCAAACCGCAGGAGTTCTCTTCTCCAAAGATCCTTATTACTGTGTTACACATAACCATAATAGCCAAGCACTGTCAGTTGCAACTTCAGTGATGTGAGTATATTCTGTCATTTGTTGTTCCCATGCTTCCACCCTTTCCCCAAAAGGAAATTTTTTGTGCAAAGTCTCTCTTTGTTGCTTGTTTTATTTGCATACATATTATATATATACCTATACTTCCCTCCTTGGGAAAGCAATGTCAGACGAAGTGAGCGCCCGTGAGCGCACACACATTCTCCCTCTTTCCTCTGTCCATCCCCCCTCGCCTGTGTTTGGTTGAGGGAGATGGTGTTGCATGGGTAGAAAGGGGGAATATTTGCAATGGCTGTGCGGTTCCACCTGCCTCTCAGAAACTAAGTCAGTCAGCTCCCGCACAGGCGGCGGTCTTCCTTCTGGAAGCAAGTTTCACTACGTGACAGGATCAGTGCTGTTGACTGCAAGCTCTTGCTTTAGACGGTTGTTAACAACCTTCTTGCACCAAGCCATTTGAACATCCTGAAGGTAAAGTCCGAAACTTTCAAACTCGGGATGCCTCAAACTTCAACTGGTACCTCCTGAATTCCAGCGCTACAAACTTTCTCAGTGTGTTGAGATTGGAGCTCACGTTAATCATCCCGCTCACGGTGATTATCCAGCTGAAGTCACGTGCAAGAGGGGTTTTCTCAGTACTGCTGCGAGTAAACCAGAGCCTACTTTTCCCTTTGACTATGTAATTTTCCTTAAACCAGGTAGATCCAGTCGTCTGCCGGTGTTGTGCAGCACTTTGCTTTCATAGGAAACCCGTGTTTTACTTTCAAGGGAAGAGTGTGGAGAGTAGCCTTTTGGCTTCAACCGACAAGTCCTGTTGACAGTCCCGTTTGCTATTTGACTCCTTATAGAAATTGGAATAGCCTTTGGCAGGTAGCGCGTGAGGGCCTTAATTTGTTACAGACATCAGAGGGATGCGCATCGCTTTCTTTTCTGTTCTGCCTGGTTTCCTGTGGAAATGAGGCTTTTTCTGTCATGCTCTCTCCCTGCCAGCCTGTCCAACCCTATCCTATTGACTTTTTGAATCCATTGGCCAATTTTAGTCCTATTTAACAGTGAGGCAGATGCCTTAATATCATTAAGGTCCTACCGCTGTAATGAATGTTGGCAGCCAGACAGAGAGATGTAATTAATGCCTATAGTGATGAAAAGGCTTCAGAGTGCGCTCAGCTTTTGCTATGTACCAGGCTTTATTAGCTCTGTTGTGAACGAAACTGCCTGTTTTTATATCGTGCGAGCATTATTGTAGTGCCTTAATAGGTGGCTTTGCTTCTGCGGTTTATTTTGCTATCCTGCATAAGAGCCCTAATGAGGGTTCAAAACACCACCGAGCATGTTGAGTGTGCGGGCTGACACTACCAAAATATCAGTGTTACTAATTCTGGGAGATAATAGAGCTGCATGAGGACAAAAATCTCTTCTTTCACTGTTCCTCCTGACCTCGACTGTTCTCATCTTACGGGGAGGCCAGCATCTGCTGCCTGGGGTCTCTGGCCTGAAGCAAAGGCTGCAGCATCTTGGGCTGCTGACACTTCCTCTCTGTGCCAGAAATCCTCCTTGTATCATATAGCTCTCCCCTTCACCAGCTCCTCTTCTGAGACCCAGGGTTCCTGCCTGACCTCCTGCACAGTAGCAGGATCCGGACGCGTGCTGTGGATGGAGGAACGACGTAGGGAACAGCTTGCTCCTACTCTTGTTCCCCTAGAAAGATTGTCCATGTAGTACCATGGTAGGAGGGAGTAACGGGGATAAGAAAAACTAGTCTGACCATCCCATTTAACCTGTCGGATAACTTCATCAGTTTACACAAGGAAGCCAGTTTGACTTGCGTAATTCAGACATTTCCTCTCTTACATGATATTCTCTTACCTTTTTCAACTTTAACATTCTGTAAAAATGTGGAAAAACAAGGAAGTTTTATCATCCGGACAAAAAGCATAAAGAAATATTGTTTACTTGAAACTCCAAAGAGTATTTACTTGGGTTTGAGCAGCTGGTCTGATAGCCAAACCTTTGTACAGGGGACAAAGAGCAGAAACATACATTGTTTTGAAGTTTTAAATTTATAAAAGGTGTGTATCAGGAATATGGTTAAATATGAGGTATGTGCAAGTTAAAAAATGATATGCTGTAGATCACTGCCTTAATTGCCTTTTAGACGTGAGGTTTAGAACTGACCTGTCAGACTTTCATAAAATAGGCTGATTTTATTTTGAGTTATGAATCTGAGGCAGAAATGGCAAATAAGATGATGTGTAGCCCAGTAATGCAAGCCTTTTTAACATTCCAGGATTGGCTCATAATGATGTGTATAGATGTAATAAGTGTGTTCTTTCTTTCCTGTAACAAGCATTAATTTAAGTGCAAGTCAGCATGTCATGATTCTGTCTTCTTGCAACTTAGTCTATATCTTGTGGTACCTTTAAATTTTCTTTAGAATTTTGTGTTGCTGTGGTCTTCCAAGTGGTTCTTATCCGCAATTTGAAATAGTAAGGTAGACACCACTAATTATGAGAAATTGAAAGAATGAATATATGTACATGCACGCCGTTCTACAAGCTTTTATTTAACATGTATTTCATGAATCCTATTTTTTTCTCTTAATGTATATCCTAGTTGTATATGCCAGAAACTGCGATGAGTTTGCAGACTTGTTTACTTACACAACTGTTCCTTCTGGATGTTTTTTATTACTCATATTGTGGAATATATTGCCTAATTTGTAAAATACCAAAAGCACTGTAAAACGGGAGAGAGCAAATTACTGAATACTGCACACATACAATTTATTCTATCTTTTTTTTCTTTTTAATAAATGAGCTTTTCTGCTGGGATACAGAAGACTTGAGGGGGTCTGCAAACCCTTTCGCGAACAGTTGGCTCAGTATTGCTCCAAACTAGGAAAACACCCAAATGTCCCTGAAATGAAGTATGTGACTAACGTTCCTTGACAAATTGGAGCTGTTATGAATAATATGACCCCATGGGTCAGAACAAAGCAAACTTAACGGTTTTGTTTTCAAAGCTGTCAATCAGTAGGGTTTTTTATTAGTGCGCACCAAACCTTTTGACTTTTAGAGACTGATTTTTGATTTGTAAAGCGTTCGCAAAGCAGCCCTGAATTCTCAAATAACGCTATGGCTTTGCGCAGCTGGAGTACCTGGAGCAACAGCCTGGCTCTCCTGAGGGTGTCTCGCTGGAGTTGAGTGAAGGGAAATTGTTTACCCTGGCTCGTGACTCAGAGAGTTTAAATGGATCGGCCACAGGTGACTCCAGGGAATGTAGGAGTTTTTGTTTCCCAGTTCCGGATTTAGAATATGCATTTCTGACACTTCACACCTGCAAAAGTTATTTGAGGAGTGTAACATGAAGATGTGGGAGGAGGAGAAGGGCAAAGAGGAGGAGATTTCCCATTGAAATGTTGTTTATATTTTTGTTCTCTTGCTTTTCGTTGCAGCGAAATGAAGCAGAAGTTGGATGAAGAGGGTAACAAGTGCAGCATCCTTTCCAAGCAGCAGAAGTTCAACGAGCACTGCTGCATTCGCTGTTGTTCCCCTTTCACGTTTCTTATCAACAGCAAGCGACAGTGCCAAGACTGCAAGTACAACATCTGCAAGAGCTGCAGTTCTTACCAGAAGAAGGAGAAGGCTTGGATCTGCAGTGTCTGCCAGCAAGCAAGGTAAGGACCTATTGTTCAGCAACCTGCGTAAAGCAGCTGTGGCCTGACCTGAGCTTTCCCCTGTATTTGTCGGTAGTTAACACTGGCGGGATAGTACACGAAGTGCCTGTTTATGTAGGGGTTGATTTGTTCCTGAGGTACGACGTACAGGGGTTTTTTTGTAGAGGTTAATTTGTTCCGAGAGCGTTTGGTTACCTGTTGCGTTTTCCAGGCTTGCTTAGCTGGACCGATGAATCAGCAAGCCGTAATTGGACTTAGCCTGGGCAGGGCTGGGATCTCCTGAAATGCCTGGGTTACTAATGGGGCCTGAGCACAGATGGTGGTAAGGCAGTTAATCATTTTGCAGCAAATCCCACTGATGGGTGGGGAGTGTAAGGATGAAGATTGGTGAATAGATCATCCAGCTGTGACTGTGTTTTGGAGTGCTTTTCTAAATGCCAGCTTATTGGTGGGGATGCTTTGGGCTTACTTTGGCAAATAACCAGAGAAAATAGCAGTGTAACCTATTATGATTCTTAACATCTGTTAAAATGCTGCCAGGCTTCTATTTGCAGAGGGTATCAGGGATTTACCATTTCACCCTTTCGAGGCTAACATAGCCAACATGTTTAAAGATAGCACCAGAAAAACAAAGCAAATCTAAGCAAACACACAACAGCAGCAAAGGGGCCGTTCCCTGGTGGGTGACTGTGATAGTCCTCGTCTGTGTTGCAGGACAGGTTCCAAAAGCAGCCTTAGCTCTGGTGGTGTAGTACCAATCAAGGTGTTTTTACACTGACAAAAAGGATGAATGAAATAGCCCAATTCCTCATAGTTTAATTTTGACCGTTGGTGACTAAAACAGCTGAGCAAATGTGACAAAGATGGCTCTTTATTCTTCATCTTCCCCGTTAGTGGAGAAGACAGGATGATTCCTGTGCTCCTCAAAGACTCATTGCTCCCACTTGTTTCCCATCAACACCCACTTGGAATTTAAGCTTCCACACAGTATCTGTGAACGAAGCGTGTGCCCTTTGTCATGGGGCCTAAAAATCATAGGGATCCCAGATAGATGATGTCGTGTTTCCAAATGCCAGCCTTTGAAGCCAAAGGAGATTGTATTCTTCAGGGCACCTACTCCTTCCCTGCCTTTTACCTTGGAAAACCTCCACACAAACTCTTTCCTCCAGTGAGGAGGCAGAAGAACAACAGGAGTATCTTTTGCAGCGACACAGAGAGCTGTGGAGCCAGTGGTTCTTTCTGCTTTAGTCATTCGACCGTTGCATATTACACCTCTTCCTTCCACTTCTCCTGAGTTCACCCATTTGGGCAGCAGAACAGGCTGCCAGGTTTGCGGATGCTGATGAACTGCACTTAAAATAGTTTTTGCTGACACCACAAAAAAAAAAGTCTCAGAAGAATTTAATTTCAGAAGAAAAATCTGTAGCTGTATTATAAAAATGCCTTTTCTGACCCTTGAAGTCAGTGCTTTTCCCACAATCCTGTGGAGCCCTCAGAGTCACCCACCTCTAACTCAGTTATAAATGTTTTCTGTATTTATGAGACCTGAGACGCAGCTTGAGTTATTTTTCAGCGAATAAATTAACTGACACTGCTGCTAATCATCTTATGATCTGGTTTATTGATTGGACCGTGTGACTTACAGATCTCTCTAGGGGAAGCAGGGGCTGGCATTCCTCAGGGCCTGCTGAGCTGTTTTGGTTTGGTTGGGGCTTTTTTTGATTTTGGGGGGGTAGTGTGTTTTTTTGTTTTTAACTATCAGTCAGTATTTCTTCCAGGGAAAAACACAAGGGGAAACACCACAGTCTTGTGAGTTCCTGTCACTTTCTCAGCAATTTATCCCTCAGATGGAGGATGGACTGTGCTCTCCTGCCCCTCCCCAGCGCTCTTCTTATGTCTCTTATTTTTTCCTTTAGCACAAGTAGTGGAGGTGGTTCTCTGTTTAGCTGCTGCTAAATATTGCTGCACAATAGATAGTGAGCTAGAAATATCTGAGGGGACTGCATTTTCGGGTTGTTCTCTTTTTTTTTTTTTTCTTCTCCCCCTCCCTATATGGTTTTGCTTAATTCTACAAGAGTTAATGTTGTAATTCTCTGCTGTGCAGAAAGTGTTTAGATGAACTGGAAAAGTACAAACATACATAGTTCAGACTTCCTGTAATGATCTGCTTGTGCTCTTCAGCTCTGCTCTAGAGCAGTGCTCGAATAATCCTGAGTTTTATTTTTAGTATGTATTTAGAATATATCAACCAGTTCTCTGATGTCAGAAGCAGTTTCTTGCTGTACAGAAGGCTATAAAGCATTCTCAGCATAAATTGTTTTTGTAAAGATGGTTCAACTTATGCATTAGAGCTTGAGACTCTAATTTGGTGAATTACTTGGAAGATACGTTTTCTTTGTCTGCACATGTGAAAATTCTGAAAAGTTCTTGTATGATGTGGGAATCAAAGTTAATGACTTGGGGATGGTTAAAATATTTTGTAAGGCAGTTCATTGTATAAACATCGCTTTAGTTCAGATTTAAAACCCTTCTGGGAGCTGTAACCTTTTCTTTAGAGTATCTTATTTCCCATTATCTTCCTCCAAAAGAGCGGCATCAACTTTTGCAGGTAGTAAATAGTCTCCTGGTAGATTCCTGCATCGAGGTGATCTTGATACTGAAGAAAATCTGACCTGTTGAGTTAGTCTCTCAAGGCATGACCCTAGTGGAGATACCTGTTCTGTGGAAGTCGATTTTCATCTTCCAAGTCAAAGACTTACATTAACATTTATCAAAGAGCAAATAAGCAGGTCAACATTTGAAACATAGAACATTTGTAGAAAATTGTGCCCCAAAGTTAGTTTCTGCTTCTTCCAAAAGCAGGAAACTCTTCAATAAACCAGTGAAAATTTTGGTGTTTCAACTCCTTTAAAGCACATCTCCTGTTACAATGCATCTTTTAAAAGTTACGAGATTCAGCTCACTATAGAATCTCTGTGCTCAGAAGTGTCTCTACAGCACTGTCTGTGTGGATCTTGTGAGGAGCTGGAGAACCTTCCTTCACTTTCCCAGTTTTCCAGGCTTCATACACATTCTTCTAATGCATTTTGGTTTTAGATTTATCTCTGGATGTTGTTATTAGTGTTCTAGGACTTTTTTTCTCACATATAGGTATCTTCTCAATTTCTAAGTATGTTATGATAAAGTTGTATATTATTCATTTCAAATTTTCAATTTGTGTGTAGTGCATGTCTAGTTCTTCCAAAGCTTTGTACCATGGCTCCTTGTTAGACATCCATAAGACAATGTGTTTAGGCAGCTTGCTGAGGTCTGTATCTCTGAAGTCCTCTTGACTAAGTAGATTCCAGGCACAGTTTTTTTTACCCTCTTGATTAATACTTCTGATGCTAGACAGGGGGGCTCTTTTCGCGTTTATTAGAAATACGGCATGCTTTCCATTTGTCTGAGACCATTTTCTTTTCCAACCCCCAAGTAGCCATATCCCAGAACACCCAGGCAGTGATACTCTGCTTTCCAGTTTAACACTTATACTAAAAAAAAAAAAAAAAAAAAAAAATTAGTGTAAGCTATTGAAAATGCATGTTTTTGCAGACTTTCTAAACCAGTCATGCTTTACATCTAGACTGCAGGAGAGGTATGTACAGATCCATCCAAAATAAGGCACACAAACATGTGGCCGTCCACCTCAGCTTTTCATCACTGTCGTTCATGAATCCCCCCACATTCTTGGTTCCCTTCTTCTGGTATCGCCATCTGCATATCAAGAGGTCTCTGTCTCTTGTGAGTGGGAGCGTGGACACCTAATTCTTTCATGCCTTCACATCCATCTGCTGTGTGGTTCTCTAGCTTGTTCTCAAAACCCTCACTCAGATGATGAAAGTTCATCCTCTAGTGGCGCCTTGCTTCGCTCCCTTGAGCCAGGCTGTGAGTAAGGGAGCATCACCCGGTCTGCAGGAAGTCATATTCCTGCTTCATAAGAGCTGCTTTGCTCTTGATGGTCCTTTGCCAATGGCAGTTATTAAGAGACAGCGACCCAGGCGCTGCGTCTCTTTTCCTTAATGATGTTAACTAATGAAAAACACAGCCGTGCTGCATACGCTTAGACTTTGTGCAGTCAAAGTAGCGTTCCGAGTGGCTCAAAGTGGGTCCCAAAAATTATCACGCTGGTGGTTTGCAGCTCAGATTTATTTGAATGTTTAAGAGAACTGCTCTTTTGTTTGTTTGTTTTCATACTCCCAATTTGACTGTTGCTTTAAAAAATAGAAAGCAAGAGAATGTCATTTATCATCATAGACTCTCAATCTGGAGTTATTTTTTAATGTTCTTTACAGTTTCTTCTGAGTTTATTGTGGTGCCCAGTTGAAAGGTAGGGTTCTAACAAGACTCTAACAATTTGCATCAGTAGCAAATGTAATTGTCTTACTGGAATTTGAAAATTAATTAGAATTAGATTAATTAGATATGCATTAGATTTTTTTAAAATGTATGTTACAGTGAGACTTGAAGAAAATTTATTAAGGCCTACTCTACCTACAGTGCCCGGTACATTTGTCTCTCACTAGGATGTATTGGGATTGATGCTAATGTAAAAATGGAGCAATGCTTCTGATAACATGAAAATTGCAATAGAAAATAAAAATCTAGGCTCAGTGGGCAAACAGAATACCCTTCAAACAGACTGGAGCTTTGCAAGCCCCAGGAACAGTCCTAAATAAAATATTTATATTTCAGATGGTTTTGTTAGGTGGGACCATTCACTGTAGTGCACGTTAATGTCAGCAGAACGGAGTGCAGTTTTGTGAAAACATAGTGAAGTTGATGGTAGATGTGATTTTAGCTTGCCAAAGGATACATCCCTTCTGCTTAGCTGCTGTAAGTTTTAGTATAAAACTCTTTATAGTCTTATAGGGGGAAAAAAGAAAAAAAGAACCAAAATTTGTCAGAACCTTGGGATGGTAGCTGAGAAAATGAAGCACTCCTTGTTAATAACTGAACCTTGTATTTGTTGATGCATTTGGCTGTAACAAAAGAGTTTGTCTCAGGACTTAGTTGTGGAAGGCTGATGAATGTATATTGCTGCTTAGCAATGTTGTTTTGCTTTCAAGCAGGCTAAACCATCTGGCAAAAGGACCCTGAAATATCTTTTAGGTTTCCTGCCTCAACCAAAGCTTGCTGCTTTGTGCATACCTTTGTGAGAGCTGAGTGTTTCTGCTGCCTGAGGTCCTCGTCTGACATTAGCCAGAACTTGGAAGCTGTGACTTTGTCATGTAAATGCCAGGAAATGTGTTTTTCCTTCTGAGATAGAGTTGGCTAGGAATGGTCACTTGCTGTGTGGCATAGCAGAAAAGATAAGTTTTAGCTCTTCTTGCATGTTGTCTTTGCTGGACCTATATGGGTCTTACTCTGCTTTTTTAAAAGTACTCTGAAGATTCCATTCATATTGTTCTTAAGGGATTTACTAACTTCAAGTAAATAGCAGTGAAAATTATTTTCCTCAGCTGTATATACTTGTAGAAATCGATGCAATTCTTTCCAAAAATGCCTGCTGCTTTATTGCAGTTTTCCTCCTCCTCCTTCTTCCATCACTATCTCTCTGTTTTGTATCCCATCTCTTGATCTCGGTCTCCTTACCATGCTTATGCATCACAGTGCATCACAGACACCGTATTGTTTTGCTTACAGTACCCATGGAGAGCAAGGGCAATAGCTTGGGTTTTGCAGAAGAGCCAGGAACAGTCTTGGGTTTATTTAGTTGTTCCCTAGCTGGAGGAGGAGAGAGAGAACCATGCAAACTGGTTGCTTTGGCAGGTTGATCTCTGCTGGGTTTTTTTGCTATCCTGATCTGTCTTAATTATTTCTGAAGTATGCACTGTGAAGAATTTCAATTCTGCTAGACAGAATAAAGCTGTACTTGCATAACACACAGCAGACTGCAATGCTGCTTTATGAACAGTATCTAAAAATGGAATCGAAGAGGAGAGTAAGAAAGAGAGGTCTATTAAAATGGCTAAATACAAGTGCTAATTAGGCAATCTTTTCTAGCTTTAAGTAGCCTCGGAAGTGAGCGTGTGGCTGAGTGCCTGGAGGACTAATCTGTGTTTTCGGAGCTCTGGATTCCAGTTCTAGCTGTTCACCTGATTGTCAAGTGACCTTGGGGAAGTTTCTGTGTCTCAGATTTCCCCGTGTGCAGAATGGATTTAATGGTGCTGAGCTCTTGGAGGTCAATGGTTGAAAAGGTAAATGCTGTGGCTATAAAGTGCTAAGTATTATTAATGTACTGTTATTATAGAAGTTTTGCTGAAGTCAGCACGGTTAAAACCTTTTCTTGGTGTGCTGCAGCAGCATGGAAAAGTGTGTGCTTGGATTCTTGTAGGGAATGAATGAGGATACAGTACCACAGCTTTATTTTCAATGTTAATAAAGAAATGTTTGCCTGTGTTTGGCCCCACCTACCTTTGGCAGGTCGTAATAAGAGAAAGTTACCAAACATTTTCCCTAGTAGGATTAAATGTTGTGTAAATAGTGTGCAAAAATATTGGGACTGCTGTACTGGGAGGAGGGGAATATGTAAGGATGTAACAGTTTTTCCACATAATAAGCAGCATACAAAGTATAGATCGGACTTATTTAGCCTTTCAGTTTTGCAAAAGCTGAGGGGCTTTCAGTGAAGGTGTCAAATTGAAGGCTAATAAGAAATACACAGGATCCTTCAAGTGTGGGCACTTAAGTGGCAAGTGAGAACATCACCCCATACAGTAGCTGAAATATGAAATCTTAAGTATCAAGCAGAGTTTAGGGAAGAATTCCCCTTGCGCCAATTCTGTAACTGGGACTTCATGTGCTCTGCGCCCCGTCACTGACTACTGTTGCAGGAGCAGACTTGGAGGGCTGTGGGCCATGACAGCGCCTGTGTTGGGGTGGTGGCAGTCGGGGAAGACGTAGGGTTCCTGGTGGTCAAACCAGGGAGAACAAGAGATGGCAATATCTGATTAGAGGGCTCAAATTTACAAACATGTGAAGCAGTAAAGGATTGCAAGCCAAGGTTTTCCTCCAAGAATAAGGAAAAAAAAAAAAAGAAGTTACATCATGTCAAAAAACAGCCTGTCATTCTGACACGTGGACGTACCATTAAACATTTTAAAATTATCAATAGTGGAAGATTGCTAATTGACTTGATATATGTTTGTTTCGGCATTTGCTGAGTCTTCAGGTTTTCTCCTGCTGTATTTGTGCAACCATCAAGCTTTGCCGAAACACAGAAATCAGTCACTTCTTCCAGCTGGCACCGACATTGCTACCGCCAAGAGCGAAGTCAGCGTTTGGCCTGTACTCTGCCAGTCCATGTGCACGCTCTTTGCTTTTTCCAGTTGGGAAGTTTGACCTTGAAGGTGCTGGGTTCATAATGTTTGGTGGGGACAGCTGTGAATTTAAGGAACTGGGCATTGAAGAGAGGAGGTCTGTGCAGTGAAGAGTCTTTTCCCACCTAAGCACCACATAGGTTTAGCTCCCATACACTCCTCCCAAGGAGAGGAAACTCTTTATACCTCTATTGTATGCCCCTCTGTGTCTGTCATTATAAACTATATATAAAGAGTATTTCCGCAGTCCACAAGTAATTCAGATGTTTCTGCCAAATCGTATTATTTTTATCCCACTTCCTATGGATGAAAGACCCTCTGTGCCTCCTCAGTGCTTTTTTCCTCCAAAAGATTTATCCTGTTAACTGTGAACAGCTGCCCAATTATGTGTGGGTACCCTTAGAAGCATTATAAATGCTGTGGTTAGCAGAGGGGTTTTTTTTCTTGGTGATAAAATTGGAAGTCCTCCAGACTGGCAGCCACTAGCTGTGAATGGCAATAACAAATGTGTCTTTCCTCTAGCTAATGCACTTTGCAATAAAGAATAGTACCCTCTTAAAAGGTTCTTGTGTTACCAAAGAAGTTAAAGTGAGAATTTAATTTGTCATTTTAAAAAAGCTTAACCAGATCAATAAATAAGTCCCTCTATGCTCTTATTCTTCAGACCCCCCCTCACATTAAATAGATAGTTAAGCACTTACTGCTTTGTATCTTCAATAAGAATCCATGAGATCGTACATTTACATATTTCACCAGGCAGTAACTCATCCTGCTTCTGTGACCTGAGGGAGAAGGAAGGTGAAAAAAGGAATTGCCCTGTCTTTCTGCCAAAGACAGGGTTTCCAAAATTTGTGTGCAGAATTAAAAGTATGGCTTTCTTGTACTTTCTTGTAGTAGCATACTAGGTTTTTGTGAAGTGTTACTCCAGATAAGCACCGCGGGAGTCTGGCTGGTGAGTTAATGACACTTCTTGCATCTTCCACCCCCTCCACTTTCAAAATATGACCCTACACTCGTGGATCGTGCAGTAAGTGGTGATGCCTGCCAGAGTTACCTGTACTGGAAGTGCGTTTCATGCTCTTTCGTATCCTACATCACACCTGCACCTTTTGCTACAGCTGTCCAGGCAAGCATCTTGTTCATTTTAGCTCGGGAGCTAATAGACAACTCTTTTTATTCTGTATCCACAAACAAAATCATGTTAACGTAAGGGGAAAACCATCTGTGACCTAAAGCTGTCTTTTGAGTTTGCATCTCCATTCATTTCAGGTTGTCGTATCTTTTTTTGCAGAAACAGCTTCAGAAATGAAGATCAAATTTTGATGAGGTGCCTAAATAAAAGCTGACTTAAAACAAAACACTTGATTGCAGAAGTTGTGAACTGTTTGAAAGTGCTGTTTGATCATAGCAAAACAAAGCTTCCTGTTCCTTTTCAGATTAGTATTGAATTTATAGTGTGCGTGGTTCTCATCAGAAGGGTGCTGCAGTAAAAATGGAAATTCTTTACAAGCCCATACTTGCTTTGACTGGAAAATGATGAGGCCCAACATGGAAATTCTGCAAAGGAGCCTGAGAGAGATCACAATTCAGTTGCCTGAAACGTGGGAGCTGAAGTTGCAACCTTTCCTCAGAATCATACCAAATATGTCTTTTGCTCTCCCCATACCCCCCCACCCTCCAAATATTTAAAACTCCTGTATGTTTCTGGGAATGACCATGGTGTGGTTTGACTTTTGATTCTCGATTGTTGGATGTCAACAGGGAGTTGCTAGCACTTTTCTGAAGTGGTTTTATTGGTGCTGTTGTTAAGGGGCTGTTCTGTGACCAAGTGGTGGTCTTCCTCGGCTGAACACTTCCACTTTGGGGAAGCAATCTTTGGAAGGTCGTGAGGTGGCCTTTGCTGCTGGATCTGTAATACTGCCTGCCCTGATTGTTTTGATTTGAAATTTAATATGCTGTAAAGCTTGTTGTATTCTGGTGAGTGATGTCTCTTGGCAATATGTGGAAGTCCGATGTCCGTACTGGTTCTTTTAGGTTTCATCTCTGTTCCTGTCCATTGATGTGAAGACTGAGGAGTACTTCTCTGGGCCCCAGCTTGAGAGAGCCTTCCATCTCTTTTCATGATGCTCCCAGAAGATAATTAGTGGTGAATGAAAGAGTTTGTTCATTTAAGAAATATTCTTTTTCCATCATCTGTCACAGTCTGAGGTTTTATGTGAGGTTAACAGGGTAATGAAGATGTCAAGGTTCACGTTGTCTTCAATTTGTTGATTACAGATTTGCTTTGTATTCATTTTTTTTTCCTGTCTCGTCAATGTAGTGGCTTGTAGAATAGTGCCTGGAGTGTGGAAACTTGAACGAATGCTTGTAGAGGACAATAGTGTAAAGGATGGTAGAAGCTGCATCAGTAGCCACAGTTGTAATTTTGTCTCACTGACATGTTTGCAGGGCTTCGTAACCGAGGGGACTTCTTAGGTTCTCTGTATCTCAGGTAGTTGCAATTATCAAAAGCACTTTCAGTCTGTGGCAAGATAAGAAGTGCATTAATAGCTGTTAGAGGCAAGGAAGGAGTTTGTCTTGTTTGCCCAACCCCGCAAACTCAGCGGTAGCCAGACCTCTGTCTGTGGTGGCAGTGCATATTTCTGATCAAAAATGCTTCTGGAAGTTCTCCTGAGGAGTGGGGGAAAACTGTAGAGTGTTGTGCTGTGAAGATTGCCCACTGTGAAATACATTTTGAATGTCTCTATCTCCCATGCTTTGGAAATCCGGAGCCGTTCTTTTTTGGGGGGGAAGTAATTCTGTGACATGTTTAAAACCAAACGTTGCAACTGGTGCCTTTAAGCCTTAGGCTCCATGACCTATGTCAAAATGCCTTCTTGTGTTTTGCTTCTAGGATCGAAGGGCCATTGGATGTAAGGGAATTTGAGGTTAATATTTTAGATTTGTCTCTGTGAATGTTGCTCCCTGGAACTGTTTCTCCGAGTACAGAAACTAGACCACTCACATGGAAAACACCTAAACATAGTGTGGCAATAATGGTTATTTGTCTCATCAGGGAAATTATAATTAGAGATCGAATATTCTTGGGAAACAACAGCTTTCAGAGCAGTATTACACAGACTTTGGGTAGCAAGGGTTGGTTATGAGACCTGCGAAAGCATGGTTCTTTGAGTCCATTCTGCGCAGTACATTTAAATACCGTATTTTCCACTTTAAAAGTTTTCCACTTGCTACCAAAGAAGGTGGTTCTGGCAAGAGAAAGAGCAACAAAATAGAGTGAAAGGAGATTGACAGGAAAAGCAGAAGGAGGAGGGTGGGGGGAATAGCACGATTATTGTTTGAAAAACTAGTCGTGTAACGTGTCACCATAATTCCTGACTGGCAATTAAACAGCACACATCTGCATAAAGGATTAGTGTCACTGGAGGGTAACATTCAGGATCTTGAACAATGCTTCCAGTATATAATTTGCAAATTCTTTGACAGATACCCGCCTCATGTGCGCCATACACTACTGTATTCCAGGGCTTAATATAATTAGTCCCAGCAAAACCAGACCTCCAGCTCCAGAGCTGGCTGGTTAGGACTTATAATATGCCTGTTGCATGAATAGATTTTTAAAAAAATTAGATAAAATTAATAGTAATAATAATAATAGAGAAAAATGCAGAGGTAAATTCAAAACTGTGCACATTGGTGAGCTCGCTGTAGTGAAACCGCTTTTGTGACACTTGTTTTAAGTGACAGCTCACTTTTGATAGTAGGATTAACGGCTGCCAAATAAACTTCCCAGATAATCAGTGTGGACTAGCTACAGTGATAGCATCCAGATTAATCTGGATGTGAAAAAGTTAAGGAAGGAGTTTCAGGACAGAAATCCTCTTTGATCTGAGATAGCCAGGACTCCAGCCCTGCAGGCTCTTTTGAGTGCTTTATTTAAATCTGCTGACTTTCAAAGGGATGCTGAGCATTGTGTTAAATGAGCGTTATATGTCAACTCTTGAAGGCTTGCGCTGAGTTTGGCAGTGTCCATCCCCCAGCTGCGGTTGCTCAGATGCTCCAGTTGCTGATATTGGGGAGTCACGTGAGGAAATTACTGCCTCGAAATTCTGAAAGTCAGGACTTAGCTCCCAGCTTTCCTGTCTGTCTAAGCATCTCTGTCTAAGGGCAGCTGTGTTAAACTTTGCATGCCCCAATCCCTTTTTGGTGAAATAGAATAGACAATTGTGGCGATTATTTTATGTTTAAGTGTAGAGCTCCTCAGGGAAGGATCACCTCTACAGTCTGCTTGACTCTCAGGTACAGTAGAGCTGATAGGTGCTACCGGAATGCTAATACAGATCAGCACCACTTCTGAACCCTCTCTCTTCGTATAACTGGGTGCCTTCCAGTACGTGGTTTAGCCTTCACATGGGCTTTGTTAACTTTTGTCACACAAAGATTCTGCTCGTCACAGTTCAAATTATACTCCTCCAGTTTTCAAAAGACACATGAAAAAATTGCTGCCCCAGCATTACTTAAGGTGAAAAGTGTTAGTTGTCAGAATTACTTTTTGAAATAGAAAGTGAATGTACGCAATCCGATTGACAAAGCCAGGCGGTGGCTTCTGAATTGTGCTGAATCTCGAGAGCTGTCTGCTATTTCCACACTTTTCATTTAGGTTATAAAGGCATCATCGTGGTTTCCAAAATTACTTGCACGCTTCCATTTTGCTGGATGATTGCTGATGCTGATTCTGTGTGTTTCGGATGTCTTTGGATGGTTTATGAAGGGTAGAAGAACTTCAAATCAAAACACAGCTTTAGTGTATACTTAAAGGTAGAAAATTAATACACAGATTCTGCTACAGAAGAAAAGAGCGTTTCCTTCATGTCTCTCCATGCCTTATATAACAGGCATATATGAGGGCTTGTAGATGGGTTTTTTTATAGTACATGGAGGGAGTAAATTTTTTTTATTGCTCTGTAGGTGACAGAATTCATCAGGTGAGGAAGTAGGAGGCAGACCTGGATTCTGCGTCCTACTCATAACTTGCTCACCATCTGGTGTTGAGAAGGTCAACCTGCCTTTCCATTTTTTGCTCCATTATGAAAGACAGATAATCCCTACCTTGATAAATTGCATTCATGTGGGCTTTGTATAATTATTTTTTTTCACTTGAGGTCATACAGACCTGGAGTATCTGAATAAAAAACATGGCTGTGACAGGCTCCATGTGGGAAATCAGGGGTTCAAAAGGCTCCCGGCTCTGATCATCTTAATGTGTCTGAATAAGGAACCGCAGATATGCCATACAGTTAACTAGGTGAGACATTTTAAAGCTTTTCTCCTTCAGAATCCTCTGTAAGGATCAGTCCAGAGTCTCATCTCATCTATCAGAAGTAGGATATCACCAGTCTACTTTTCTCTGTTATCCTTACTGTGTGTCCATGTGTGCTCTGCAGCCTGCTTATTCTTGGCCAGAATACGAGTTTGAAGAAGGGCTTTCCAAGGCAGAAGAGCGTTAAGTTAATCTGGTTTGCTGGAGGATGGGGTAACCCCACAGGTAGGTCCACAGTCAGAAAGGCATCAAGATGACTCAGAATATGCTTCCCTGTGCGCTATAACATGGGGAAATGGCAGGGTGGTGGGGACACAGAGCTGGGGTTTCCTCCATCGGATCAAAAAAACTGTAGACTTTTTTAAAAGTTGATCATTACTGCTGGTACTGCAGTGGTGTGTTTTTCCTGTGGTCAAGGCAGTGCAACTGAACTTGAGAGACACCTGTGAGGAAAGCGGCCTTTCCTGTCCAGGGGAGTGGAATCCGAGGAGAGCTCTTTGGCAAATTCTCTTAGTCGGTAACATAGCAGATGGGAAATCTTGATCAAAAAAAACCAGACAACAGAACAAAAATAAAGCGTTCCATTTAGTGAAGGGAAACACCTCCTCCGTAGTAGCTGTCTTTAGATACTAGATTTCATAGGTTTAATAATTTTTTTTAATAGTGAGGCAATGATCTATAAATGGTGCTTCTCCTAGTTAACACATAGATTGGGATTATCATACATCCTAATTAACGGATTGGTCAAGATTTGTGTCTGAGGCAAGCTGATTTGGTTGAACTCAGACACCTGATATAATAAACTCTGAAAGTTCTCTTTTAATGAGATTTTTCACAAGTAACCTGGTCCATTGTGGTGGGCTTTCTTAAATCGTAGCAAATCCTGTTCATGGAATCAGCAATGGGTGTGCTACTACAAATAGCAGCACCTCCCATCCTTTCCCTGGGGACCAGAAGATTGAAGTTTACAAAGAAAATGCATCTAGGGGACCAGAGGCAGGAATAAGAGCTTAATATAAGTGAGAACTGGGATTCTGTAAGTCATTTCCTTTTAGCAGGGATTGTAGAAATAGTCAGCTAACATGTATCCTAAGTGTTTTATTGTGCGTGTTACAACTTCGATTGTTATAACCTGTGGAAGATAAAATCAGCATGTAACAAACTGAATGTTGCCCTTCATGTCTAAGATCTGGATCATTCTGCAGCGGTACTCTGCCTGCTGAGGAAATTGTTATTTAAGCAGTATAGATGGGACAGCCCAAATTCCGTTATTTGTGTTTTGCAAGAAAAAAAAAGAAAAAGGCAATATCTGGTGGGAAAGAATTAGCTTCTTAAGAGAACGCTCTTAACTGGGACTCTGTGTTAGTTAGAATTTCTTCAGTAGTGGGAAGTTTCTGTTAAACCGAGCCGGAAAGCATAACTGCCCTACTGTGCTTTTGTGAAGGTTTCCTCTAGCTAAAAATGTCTTTTCCCTGTGGTAGCAAAGATTCTGGCAAATCTAAAGAGAGTTGGGGTGGGGAACCAGGTGCTAAATAGCTTTATTGCTTCTCTGTGATGTGACTTTTCCTAATCCCATCAGAACAGCAACATATTGGTTGCTTGGCTTTTTTCCCTTTTTTGACATATAAGACGAGCAGAAAAGCCTCTCCGTTCCTCTTTTAAAATGACTGGCTTTCGCTAGTGCATCGTCTTCCTGGATGGAGTAAAATGCTCTGTGGTACCAAAACCCATGTAGCAAATCTTCAGAGCCTCTGCACTGGCAGAGTGCCCTTCCCAGGGCAGAAAGGCTTCCTCCTTTCAGACGCGGATCTCACAGCTCTCTTCTGCTTTTAATTCTTGCTGAATAATTGTCTCCAGATGCTTCTGCAGATTCTTCTCCGATCTGAACGCTGCCCTCAGAATAAATGTAGCAGTTACTGCCTCTGAGAGTCTGCAGGAAGTACAGTGATTCTGCCGTTATCCTTACTGTTGGGATTTATTAAGGCTGCTGCTTTTATGCCTAATAATTAAAAAACCTGCAGTGTCATGGGATATTGCCGTGAGTCTAAAATGAATTAATTCAAGCTGACATCAAAATTTAAGTGAGCTTTGTTTTTTTCCTATGACAGGGAGCTGTACCATCCTGTGATTCTTTTTTTCCTCCCCTTTAAAACAAATTGCTAAGTTAGTCTGTGTGGGCTTGCAATAGAAAAATATTTTTTTTTCCAAGAGATAATAAGCTCCTCCCATGAGGTTGAGTTGCCTGGCTTTCTCCTATTACAACATTATCACAATTTTTAGTTATTTTCCTCCACTTGGTCCTGTTGCCATAAATTTACATTGAAAGATTACAAAATACTTATGGCCTTTTAATTGGTTTAGACAAAGCCACTGCAAGAAGTCCGTTCAGGTTCTGTGTTTCATTTGATGCCAAGAACTTAGTTGTGTGTAAAAGCACCATGTCTAAATGGCTTTTTCTGTGTATTTACGACCTGTTTGGCCTCATTACAAGAAGGACACAAGAAATGCTAATTTGGAATATTTAAAAATCCATAGTGGTGCTGTCAGAGGGAGGAAGAACCACCCTGAAACCAAATCTGCCTTTCAGAGTCAGCACGGATATGTCTAAGGGGATCTTGTGGTCCTGGTTTAGTTTATGTAAATAAATACTCACTAACATCATCTGAGAGATGTTACTTGATGTTATTATGCCAGTACTGTTTGTGCTTCTGTAATTGAAGTTAAAATGAATTTAGTATTTGAAGCAGAGCGTCACAAGAGGGATACTTCATATTACTCCTAGGGTTAACAAATATATTTAGGGAGTTGAAGTAAATATTCTGAAAATTTTATAAGTATCTTGATTAATTTAAATTTAAGCTAATTTCAAATTCATTTCTGTCCATAATAAAGGATAATGACAGAACAGGGTAGGCTGCTCAGACTTCCCGTTTCACTAAATCACTGAAAACTTTTGGTATATGTGGAGAATTTACTCCTAGGTCATGATTTTTCTGCCATTTTCTGTAGTTGAAAGTTTCTTTCTCAGCAGGGAATTAAAACCTAATGTTTCACTGTCACAGGCTTTTAAAATCCCTTTGCTGTCTTTAAATGACTTCCAAGTACTCTTACCTTCAGCAGGACGGGCTTCTTTTAAAATACGTATTACTCACTGATCTCTTAAAGGGACTAAATCTAAGCTCTTTCTGGAGAAGACAGTGACTTTAAACTATCCCTGCTGTATTCATCATGGGTGTATTCAAGTTTCATTCCCAAATGAACCACAACTTTTGCTGTGTCATAGTATGGCATGAGTGGGAATGAAAAGTGTTCTTTAAAAAAATCTTTAAAATCTAACGTGGGATTGTGAACCTTGTAGAATTACAGGGTATGATTGTTACTGCTTTTAGTTGTTTGAGTAATTCTGCTTTGCAGTTATGTACCTTCATGTAATTGCATCCATTTGAAATGTAAGTTGAGCTTTTAATTTGCTGGGTTTGGGATAGCTGGCACAAATTTACAATATTTTTTTTTTTTGTTACGTGAGTTTACTGCAGCAGACTCTCGACTGCAATGCTAGATTGAAAAGGGCTCAAACATTAAAACCAAGTGTTGAAATTATAACGGGGGGGGGATCATCTACATTTTTGAAGACAATACCGGCAGTTCATTTCCAAGTAAAAATACTGGCAATTCCAGCTTGCAAATAGTAGTCCAGGTACTGAGAAAACTAACGGCAGATGAACAGGCAAGTAACTGTATGCAAAGAAAAATGTAAAGTGTGCTCTCCAGAGTGACTGCTTTCTTTATGCTTTTGTGCTTACACTGGATACCTGCTATTTAAAACTTGAACCATTTTCCTAGAGACCTTCCATTTCTCTTTGGTGTCAAACATTTCCATGGTAACATTTCACTTTTCCGTTTTCCCTTTCGCTAGCTTTACCTTGAAATATGGGAGTTGGATATTGTTGAGAAAAGATACAGTTCAGTTCGATCACAGTGGTCTTGGATATTTTGACCGACATTATGTTTTATCAGCTAATACAGTACATTTATTCTTTGCGTCATTAGTGATCTGCTTGTCTTTTTGCTTTTCAGTTTCTTAATATTTTTAACATTCCGTAGAAGCTTGAGGGCTACAAAAAGAAAATTGTTGGGATTGGTTAAAGACGAGCTAATGCTCTAAGTATCTCGGTGACACACAAAGATAAATAAAGCAGATTTAAGCTGCAATGGTGAGATGTGAAATGTATGCATCGTAATGATTAAGACGACTATGAAGGGATAACTCAGACGTGTGCATTATCGATTTTTTTTCAGTCTGTGATTTCTTACTGGTGTGTCCACAGCACATCTGCCTTATTGTGGCCCCACTGCAAGGAGTGAAAAATGGACTATCTAGAGGCTGAAGCACTTGCTTCTTTTATTTCAGAAGCTGGGAGTAATGTGTTCAATAAACCAAAAATTGCCCTGGAGACACAGCCTGCGTTCCTGCACAGGAGCCACAGCTTCTGTATTCCTTCTGCAAAGAAAAAAAACCAAACCAAACCAGGTCTTCCCTGTGTGCGACTAGACTGAGACCTGCGTGCATCTTTAGCAAGGTCAGCATGTTTCAGCAAACCTTGCAGGTCTTTGGCACTCGAGGCAAGAGGAGTAGCAGGTGGTCACCCTTCGGGAGGCAGCGTGAGAGGAAAACGGGATGCTCAGAGATCTGTCAAAAGAGACGACCCGGGCTCTGCCCCTGCCTTTGCAAGCAAATTTTTTTATAGAGTGTGTCAGCAAAGTCACACATCTTTGCGTAGTCTCTGTAAACTTCACTATGGTTCTCAAAACCACACATCTTGCCGAGTTTTGTGGGGTTTTGTGGAGACACATTCAGAAGTTGTCCTCCACCGCATTCAAGAGCGAAGCATCTCCAAGTAAAGATCACAAGATAAATGTTTTTAAATATGTGAAAAGCGCGTTGTTCTTTAGCCTCATCCTTAGAAAATGCAGAACAGCATTGATTTTTTGGTTTTTTTTAATGTTTAATATAAGGCAAATCCCCGGCACAGCATGGTTAATTCAAAGGACTTCAAGTTTATCAAAGTAATGAACAACAGATGAAGGTACGTCAGGTAATCTTAAGAGTAAGAGTGAATTATAAGCCAGTTTACTGTATACTTCAGACCTTACCTGTCCACCTCCTGACAATCATGTAATTAGCTAACTTAATTGGAACACACATTCTACCACTGATTAGTAGTTTCATTTCTTACCGTGTGATCATAGATGATAATAAATGATAATAAATCGTTTTCTGATCGTTGTACCCCTTTTCTGCTTAGAAGCTAATTGCGTTACAGGGTATGTTTATCTTTCGCTAGGCTTAAGTAGCTGGTTTCAGCAAGGGGGCCACCACATGAGGGTGTCGGACTGCCTTGCAGCCATGTTACTTTCTGTTGTAATTCTGCTAGTTTTGGCAGCGCAGTTTCGTTCGCTGAGAAAGCATTAAGATACCAGCAGGTGCTGGGAAAAAACAGGAAGCAAGAGCCTTGTTTCAGTTATGAGCGCTTTTCCCCCTCGTTTCCATCCGCATAGTGGGGATCAGGGATTTATTCAGGGTTGTAATATGTGCTCTATGGAAACACCCATGTTTCTCATCTGGAAAAGAATGGGTCAAAATACATTTATTTTTTTTTTTTAATGCTGGTGTGAAGGTTTTCTTTCCCATTGGAGGTGAGTTTATATACAGGAATAAAATATAATCTCCTGTCTACAGCACTGGTCTGTGAGGCAGGAAGACCTGGTGCTGCTTGTTTGGCCACAGCCTAGTGGGAAGCTTGGAGTGCGTTGCTGCAGTGGAGCCATCCACGTGCTCTGGTTAGGAGCAGCCATCAAGGCTCTGGTAGATCAGCGAATTTAATTTTGTCTCGTAGATTGTTGCCCATGTTGTCAAACTGCAGGCTTTTCTGTCCAAGGGTCATCTCTTTGTTTTTTTGTTATCGGGCATGGTAGGGCCTTAATACTGGTGGACTCGCCGCAGAACTACTGCGTGATACGCAATAGCAAATTGTCACACGGGTTTCCTTCAGTTCTGTAGGGTGGCTTGCTTCCTTCCTCTCAGCCCCCTGTGGAAGTTTCCTTTAGAGCCTGAAAATCAAGTTATAACCTTAATTAACACAGAGCTGGGAGTTGTTCCAGCATGGATTATTTGACAATGTGAGCGTGGCTTCTCTTGTCATTGCAAGCCAGGCTGAACTCAGGATCCTTCTACTGCTCCTGATGATCAATTAAGTGTTAACCGTGAAAGGGAAAATTTAGTACTGGGAGAGATTGCCTTTTCTGGCTTTAGAGGTGACATTGCAAACAGGGGACCGTATTGAAGTTTTAATTAAAAGTAGTGCCAACTTCTCTCTAAATTTTACTGTCTTGGTTATCAGTTCTAATCGTCTTTTTCTAAGGAAGTTTAATCAAAGAGCACAAGATCGATACTCCCCTAATGTGGAAATATATTAACAGGATTTTTTTTTTCATGTTTATAGTACCATTATGTAATAATTTCAAATAACAAATACGTGTGTGTATATATACCTCTCTATATATGAAATGTATTTTTTTTTAAAAAACGGTTGCATAAACATTTCAAAATCCTCTTCATAAATCATGGGAGCTAACATGGAAGCTTCTTGTCAGCATTACTTAATGAAAAATGTCCTGCATAAATGCATATTTATACTATTTCCAGGCCCAAGGGAGTAATTTTGATGCGATATATATGCAACATATGAGCATTTTACATAATGATTAGACACGATGTCTGAACTGTACTTCTTCAACTTGCAAACATGGTTTTGATTATTTTATAGCCACTGGATTTAATAATTTAATTGCAAAGGAGGCCTGAATTTTGAGAGATGTGTGAAGAAAAACTTTGAATTCAGTTTCTCAAAGACCTCTTTAAATGCCGTAACTAGAAGAACAAGTAATTTTCTTAAGCGCCCTGCGTTGTTCTACCAGAACACACACAGATGGGAACCGCAGCAGTGTCAAAATCTGTTTTAAGTTGTTGCACCATTCCTTTACATCTGATACTTCTCTTGGGAGAAGAAACCTAAGTGAAGTTAAACCTTTTTTTTTTTTTTTTTTAAAATGCTAATTGCTAAAACATGCAGTTTACTGGGGGAAAGAAAAACTTCATTTGAATGATCCGTAAACCATGGATATTTATCCACTGTGATTTTGTCCTTTACTGTCTTTCCCTTTCATTGCTCTGATTCTAACAGCAAGTTAGAAAGTTGCCTTTCTGTGCTGAGTTTACAGGTGAGATGATTCTTTATCTTACTTAGCACGAGTTATCCCATATAAGAGCCTTTCGTTTGCATGAGCGAGTTTCCTATCTGGCTCTGATTTCCTATGAAAGGTTTTTACAGTCTGCTGTTCTCAAGGGTGTTGCACTTTATTTTATTGGAATCGTACAACAAAATGGCTATGGGTAGTTCTTACACAGGACTTTTTGTAGAGGAAAGTATGAAAATGTACAGCTCCTTGCATGCGTTCTCGTCTTCTGGTAGAAGAACATACCACTGTGATCATCTTTTTAATAATTTCCTATGATACTGGACAAAACGGCTTACCTACAAGTAGACCAGACTATACTGAGCTGGGGTTAAAAACCTGTTGGAATTAGTGCTGTGAAATCTTAGTCCAAATTTCTCCTATCTTGCTATCAGATTGGTTTGGTGCCTAGAGGAACTGCATTTTTGTTTTGCTGGAAACTACTATCCCAACAGTGTGCTGCATGCCTGGAGATCCTGAAGAAGTATGTTTTCGTATAAGCAAGTATGCCTATTCCTGTGCTAACTCGTCTAATAAACAAGCCACACTAGCCTGCTTTGTAGTGTCAGAGGACCAAAATTAGGTTGGGGTTGGGTTTGGGTTTTTTTTGTGGTATCTTTCTTACTTGCTTGCTTTGGTTATGTGACGGTATTGACCTGAAAGCGTGAAATTTTCAGGATTTGAACTATACTGAACTAAAATCCGTGTTCAACTTAAGCACATGGTGGACTTGAGAGCATACAGGAGGGAAACCACAGCTTCAGTTTTCTTACTGTACTACTCATCTATGGTATGAACTTAAGCTGTTTTGGAAATCCTCATTGTTTTAAACTTTGTCACCTTACTAGGGTGTTTTAATTTTTTGCTCCGTGGAATTACATTACATAAATTTCCCGAGCTTGCTTTTTTAAACTCTAGTTCGACAATGTTGTGTTCTGACATATTGCTGTGCTGTGAGGAGTACAACAGGAAGCCAGGGTTGCCATAGCCACAGGCTTTAGTGTCTGATTGTTGAATCTTAAGACCAGTTCCTATACCAACACCGTCATCATAATAAAGAATTCAGTATTTTAGCTTTTCAAATGCATTATTTTTAAATACAGTTAGATTCTTTGGGAAAACAAAGCAAAACAAAACTCTTCAGGCGGGGGGATCTTCTTTCTACTGCTATCAGTCAAAGTTCAGGTGTGAATCTTGGGGGTTTGCTTGAAGATGTTGGTCTTAAACAGATAATGTCCAAACAAGAAATGAGATCTCATAACTGTTTGGGTTGCTGCGGTAATAGGGAGTCCCACATCCCTTCTCCAGTCTCCCCATCCTGACTCTCAGACCCCAGAAACTGCTCTTGCAGAGATGTATTTCCAAAGTCCAGGGGTTCTAAGTAATTTTATAAGTACTGTTTTTAAGTTAGTAGAACTAATTTCTCTAAAACACTTTATCAACTCCTTTGTATACATTTAGGAATTTTAATGTCTTTAATTTTAAAAAGTACAGTCAAGCATAGCTGCAGAACTTATATTCAGAAGTATTGAGTATGGAGTGGGTAAATGCACATGCAGAAACTTATTTTTTCCAATAAAGTGAATCTTTTTAATCCTCTTACTGATTTAAATTAGAAGAGGATTCTCATGAAAGAAGTTGCAACCAGTGATACTTATTCCATTATTATTTTCTAATAGCACCCATGAACTAATAAGTATTACCCAAATATATGGAAAGATGCAGTTCTTTCTCAAAATAAAGAACAGCCTATGCATACAATTCTGTAAAATCTTTATCTGTATCTCATTTCATTTAAGACATTATATTCAATTGTATGCATAATTGTTTTGTATAATAGAGCTCCTGACATTATTCTGTGTCTTCCTGTGTTATTGAAAAGGACTCCGTTCCCAGATAGTATTGGAAATCTGGGTATGTGGAATTAAGAAACTGCTTCTGCCACCTACTTTCAAATATGTTTTGTATTTGGATATCCTAGAAGTAGATAAAGAGAAATCCGTATTACAGGCATCTAGAATTACTAGTTTCTTTCTCAATCAAGTCAGTCTAGGAGTAGTGAAATTTTTACTACTTTACAAAAACAGTTTTCTTACCCTTTTTTTTCCCAAGAGAGGAGCAAGTACTAAATAGCTTTATTTAATAATGTGTTGAAGTCTGACAGCTTATTGCTGAAGAAAGTTGCAATGCTTTTAACATTGATAAACAAAGTACTTAAGGTATTTTCCTTCCTTCGCTTAAAGTATGATATTCCGCATTTCAGCTTCTGAATGTGAGTCTGTAACTTTCCTGTATTGATAGTAGATTGCAATATCTTTATAAATGGCATTGTTTCACTCTCGTTTCACAAATTTCACTGGCTTTTGTGCCAGACATGATTGCATCTGTTAAAGTAGTACCCTCTGCTTTCCATAATGCAAGTCGCAGTTACATACTTGCCACCTTAATTTAATTTCTGCGCTTTGACTTTTAGTGGGAATGAGGTGAATGAGTGCGGTTCACATGCCAAAAGGTTAGAAGTGGTGGAATATGCACAGCAGCTGTCAAAAGAACACAAGATGTAAAGGTGAATTAGCACTGCTTATTAAGGAACTAATTACTTGTCACACTTAAGACTAGCATTAAATTCTTTCATTTGATGTGATCTGCTGGTGGCAGAAGGAGAGCAAGCACACCAAGAAACCATGGTGAGATATTTGCATACACCTGCACTGATTGTGGTTTGGTGATTGCAAGCAAACCGTGCTGTTTGTCTAATGAAGCACTGACAAATCACAGAATCATTGAGATTGGAGGCAACCTGTTGGGTCATCTTGTCCAGCTCCATTGCTCAAGCAGAGTCAGCTAGACCAGTTTTTCCAGGAACATATCCAGTCAAGATTTTAATACCTCCAAGGATGAAGACTCCATAATCTCACTGGACAACCTGTTTCACCACCCTCAAAGTGGAAAAAAAGTGTTTTCCTGGGGTCAGGCAGAGTTTTCTGTGTTTTCATTTGTGTCTTTTGTCTCTTGTCCTGTCACTGGGCGTTACTGAGAGTAGTCTGGTTCCTTCTTTTTCATTCCCTCCTATCAAATGCTTATACACGTTGATAAGATCCACCCCCAAGTCGTCTTCTCTCCAGTATAGTCACAGCTCTTCCAGCCTCTCCTCATCTTCCATAGATGCTCCGGTCCCTTAGTCATCTTCGTGGCCTTTCCCTTGACTTGCTCCATATCTTTCTTGTGCTGGGGAACCCAGAACTGGACACAGCAGTCCAGATGCAGCTGCATCAGGAGAGAGGAAGGATCACCTTCTTTGACCTGCTGGCGATGCTCTGCCTAATGCAGCCCAGGACAGTGTTTGTGCTTTGCCTTTTTAGGCTGCAAGAGTGTGTTGGATGCTCACGGTCACCTTCTTTTCCACCAGGATCCCCGAGGTCCTTCTTAGCAAAGCTGCTTTCCAGCCAGTCAACTGTCAGACTGTGCTGGTGATTGGGGTTATTTCTCCCCAGGTGCAGGACTTTTTATTTCACTTTGTTGAACTTCATGAGGTTCCTCTCTGTGCAGTTCTCCAGCCTGTTGAAGACTCTCTGAGTGGCAGCACATCAATCTGGTGTATCAGCCGCTCCTCCCAGTTTTTCATCATCTGTGAATTTACTGAGGGTGTACTCCATCCCATTGCTCAGGTCATCAATGAGATGTTGGACAGTAATGGCCCCAGTATTGACCCCTGGGGTACACCACTAGTAATTTGCCTTTAACTGGACTTTGTGCCACTGATCACGTCCCTTCGGGCATAGCTGTTCAGCCAGTTTTTGATCTGCCTCACTGCCCACTTAACTAACCCATGCTTTGTCAGCTTGACTATGATGGTCTTATGGGAGACAGCATCAAACTTCACTGAAGTTAAGATAAACAACACCTACTGATCTCCACTTGTCCACCAAGCCAGTCATCTCATTATAGAAGACAATGAGGTTGGACAAGCATGATTTCCCCTTTGTAACTCCATGCTGACTACTCCAAATAACCTTTTTGTCTTTCATGTGTTTGGAAATGCTTTCCAGGAGGATTTTCTCCGTCACCTTCTCAGGGAGTGAGGTGAGACTGACAAGCCTGTAGTTCCCTGAATCTGCTTTCTTGCCCTTCTTGACGATCAGAGCGATATTTGCTTTCTTCCAGTTTGGGGGCCCAAGGCTGGGTATAGAATACCAAGGAGCTATGTTTAAAAACATAACTGAAAGAATTCTGTGTGGTTTTGTTCTGAAATGAATGGAATAAAATATCAATGCACTCAGAATAAGTTGTCCTTGTGTCAGAACACAGGTAATTGAATTCCTCTTCCCATTCCATGAGAACAGCACGTGTGGCTCTTCCTCCTGCAGAGTCCTCCAAGCACCGTGTCATATGCTTGTTCGGGCTTTCTGAAAAACTGCTTCAGGGACACACTAGTGGAAGTCTGGTTTTGCATTTGCGATGTCTGAAGTAACACTGCTTGCAGCATTTATAGACGTAGATATAGGTCTTTTGGAAAACTTTACCACATTTTAAAGTGACGTTTAAGGGGTATGAAAACCGGTGCTTTAAAAGCACAAGTGCCCTGCAGCTTGGAGTGATGTGCAGAGGAGCCGGGATCTTGATCAGTCATCAGCAATAGTCCATGTTTGGCAGCACCAAGTTCTGCAAAGGAGAATTTACCCTGCCAGGTTGAGAGCTACTGCAGACACCCTTATGATCCTAAATCCTCTTGTGCCGTTAACCCTTCTGCAGAGCCAGATACTCTCTCAGTTCCTAATGGGGTCTGCCCTTGGCTGCGTTCTTCAGCTGCATTTCTTGTCCAGGGTTTGCTCTGGTAAAGGCGCTGATGCTGAGAGCCTTCAAAACTGCAGTAACCCTTGCCTTTAATGGCAGAGGAGTAGCTGGTAACCAGGATGTGCTCTCCAGACCCTCTGTCCGGGGGCCTTGCTTTCTTCTCTTAGCAAAAGTTCTCCACGGTATTGTTTCTAAAAATGCTTGTGTGGCCTCGATTACAGCCGCTCAGTACAGAGATGTTGCCGTCATGCTTTATTTTTAAAAATGACAGCAGCAAAACAGAAATACCAATTTAATGTCACATCCACCATGGGAGATTGAGTCTAGTGGAGAGAACAATGGGCTGACAATCAAGGGGGTCAGCCTCTATTTTTGGTTTGCTGGCTGACTGGCTGTGTGGCCTTGGGCAAATCGCTTTCACCTCTCTGTGCTTCTGCTTCCCCTCCAACTCCCTGCCTGTCTTTTTCATTTAGATTACTAGCTCCCTTAGGCAAGGAATGCCTCTTGTTTGTACAGTTCCCTGGGTTTCGTTGGAGGCCGTGGGGTCTCCAGCCCTGTAACAATAGCGATTCACATCAGTTCTACCATTTATCTCTGATATACAGATCTGAGGAGCCTCATCTTCACAAAGGGGTGGACGTTCCTGGCCCTTGTGTTAATAACGCACAACAGGGAGCTATAATGACAAGGCTCTTCTCTTTTTGATGTGTCAGATCCATCACATCTCCAGGGCTTAGATCAGGACTCATACAAGTGCTGTTCAAAGCGTTGATTTTCCCAATCCCGACTTGTTAGAGGTCTCTGCATTCAGCCTTGAGGGAGTGCTCTTCTTTTGAAAGTTTTTCAGCAATTTCGTTTGCCTTTTTGACACAGCTCTCAGCAGAGCAGGCACCATCACTGCAACACATATGGCACTGCCTGTTGGGCTGACATTTGTGTTTCCCACACAAGCATGAACCTCTTCCCCTTTCCCATCCAGAAGTGTCCCAGCCGGGCTGTGTCGTACACTAACATGGCACTCACGGTCTAGCTTGTATTACTTGCCGTTCCTTCCTGGTAAGTTGTCAGCAGTTTGCGTTTAGTGACAACATGATGTTATTAAGGGGTTTCTTCTTCACATGGGATGTGAGGTTGCTGGCAGTCATGGTTTTATTATGGATTTTGTCGTGATTTCCCTTGAAGCTTCAGTTTCCACAGAGATGGAAAGCTCAGGCTTCCCTTTTAAAAATAGTTGTGATGCTCGGCTCTTTAGAACAGAAAATATGAATCTTAAAGACTAGAATATTGAAGTAGTAAATAAGAATACGTCAGTTTGTTCTGTTTCTTAAAGTCTGAGTTTTTGAAGGGCCGGGATTGACAGTACTAATTGCGTAACATAGGAAAGAAATGATAGCCTGCTGCCACCCACTGTCCGTGCCATTTTAGTGGTAGTGAACACCCACCTCCCAGAGTGGAGGATCCGCTCCCGTGATGGATCCGTATCTCATCTCTTGTCGTACCAACAATATGGGCTGGGATGTGTTCTCCTTCCAAAGCATAATATGAGTGCGATGATTTCACCAAATACATGTACAAAATGGGCAAGTATTATAATAGGATGTGTCAGTGGGTTCTTAATTTGCATAGGAATTAGCATATATAAACCACATGGGTATGAAAATTCTCCCCAAGAGAGACTTCTCTGAGCTATTATTACTGGATTACAAAGTGTAGTCATTATTATATCGTTGTGAATACTATTAAAAGAACAATGCTTTTATTTAAAAAAAAAACTAATTGTAAATAATATTGTTGTTTTAAAATGGTGGGAAAGGAAGAACTGAGTTCATGTCATTTAGAGCTGATAATTAAAGCCAGCAAGGACAAGAGGTTGTAGCAATTTAAGAATTAGAATTCTTTTTAAAAAAAGAAATCTGCCATCTGTTAGCAGTATATGTATGAGAGCAAATGTTTCGGCTCCCGTTGTTTAATGCAAAAGGTGCCGTTCGCAGCCACGTGCTGGGGCTGACTGTGAGGTGACATGCAGAGGGTGCCAAGGGTCCAGCCACAGGGCCAGAGGGACGTGCCAGCGCTGCATCCTGGGCACCAGCTCAGCCTCTGGAGCTGCCGGGGACCTGTGGGAGGGGATGGCAGGTGAATAGCCCTCCTGCACAAAGCATGGGTCCCAGCAGGTCTTTTACACTCCGGTTGCATGATGGCTTGATGAGTCGTACATACACCTGAAAAAAGATTATCTCTTAATTTCTAGCACGTGTGCTGTGTAGTTTTGCTGGTCATTTGTACGTGCAAAATAGTTTTTCATCCGTATAGTCACTTCAGTCACCATCCAGCCAATGGGCTGCAACCACAGCTGTCTAAGCACCTGCAAGGGTTAACATCTTAGTTGTTTGTTCACCATCAGAGGAGAGGAAATATTAAAGAATACAGTGAGGAAAATGCTATCTGTAAAATCAAACGAAATTCAATAATTGGCAAATGAGTCTCGAGGAGGGGTAGTAGAGCAAGACTGATTTTGCAACTAGATTTCAGGCCAGAACGTTACCTCACACAATATTGCTGTTTGTCTCAAAATGTACATCACGTTACAGGAGCTACAACAGGGAGGTGTTGATGTTGCTATTGGAAACTTAATATTTTGCATTCCCTAACCTTGGTTATTTCAGCCAACTGTCCATGTTAGGTCTCACATAATATCTCAGAGCCTTAAAATCTTTGGTGTGGTTATCCTCACAAGACCCCAGTGAGAGAGGGACATACAGCATGCCTTGGCTGAAGAGAGAAGCAGCTTCCCGAGCATTTTCTTTCCTTGCTTTCCCTCACACCCCCTCCTTCGCTTACACTAGCACTTGAGAAATTCTCTTGTTATTCTACTGCAGGCTGTTCCACCGCGAGCGAGCTGCGTTTGCTGGGGAGAGAAGCGCTGCTGAGAGGAGCTGCATACACTGCACCTTCCCTTCAGCAGAATCCTTCTGTCCACCTGCATCGTAAGAGTTCAGTTGCAGGAGCTGGGAATGGGGGGATTTCTGTTCCCCCAGCTCTCTGCCTTCCGTCTGAAAACCTTACAGTTCTTCACTTAAGAATGGAGAACACGCATGTCGTGAATAAAATATTAGTACAAAGCGGGAAATCTACTTTAGGGGTGTTTATCCTGAAAGGAGTGTGAGACAGATCAGGAATAGAACACAGTAACTACTCCAGGTAAATCTGCTTATTGCTTTATTTCTTATCATTTGTAATGACGGTACCTATATCTTTGTCATGCATGATATTGCAATGAGATGACTTCATTCCTTGTGTTGTGCACCACTGTCCTTGCAATGCAGTTCTTTCAGTTCATAACATTAGTGGGTGATTTAATCATAGGATTGGGAGTACCTTTGAATACTGGATCCTGAGAGGCAGTGAACACGACAAAAATTTTGTTTCAGGTTTTTGAACTTGTAACAAATGTATATCTGCACAGTGTTTATCTGGATTAGCTAGGGGGAGCTTTGTTTTTCCTAAAGATGTTTTGATTTATCCTCACATTCATAATGACTTTACAAGGTGTTTTGAAATAGCTTAGTCCCACAATGCAGACTTAAAAAAACCAAAATTGGGCAATGGAGAGGCTTGCATGAATAAAATACTTTTACTACTTTAATTGGTGAGTAAATACAAATGTTTACTCAATATTTACTGGCACTGCTGAAATCCCAAGCAATGCAGTGCTGTGTGGCTGCATAAGGAAGTGGACACAACCATAGCAGTAGTTTCCTTGGACAGACAGATGTGCTGAGAGCTCAGTAATGCAAAGTGAACTACTGATTGATTTAACAATCTGCTTTGGTGATCCATAGTGTTCTTTGTAACCGAGATAGGACATGTTTCCCTCAGCATTGCATATATTTTTTTGTCTTGACAGTGTTTTGACAAAGATTCCATAGTGCTCCTAGAGATGTTCTCTCATAATGCCTTTTAACTGTATTCCAGGAAAGCAGCATTAACGTTAAACACTGTTTTCTACTGCTGCAGTCATAACACGGGGTTTACAAGTGTCAACGTGAAGTCTTACCAGATGCATCACAGCATCTGTGTTGTGACGATGGAGCAGTGATATGTTATTCCACTGATGTAGGGGGAATCACAACTTCTGAAGTGAGCAGGAGCTGAAACATGATTACACTGCATATACTTAAGTGTAGGTACTGTGTTCTGTCTTGCCAACCGCAGCAGCTTCAAAATCTTGGATGTTTATTTTTTGAGGTAGGATGGGCAGCAAAAAAATGAGTTAGGCATACTCAAGTAACCGACTGTTTCGGGTCACTGTGGTATGTATTCCTGCTCTTCTATAAACACTGCTTTAAAGGATGCGTCTCTCTCACAAATATAATCAATTAAAACTGATACAGGGCACGACATTAGAGAATGTACCTTGAGCTCGTTGTTGCTGCTGAGTTGTTCCCATCTCTGCTGTCCGTGCTGTGGAGATGATCTACTGTCTGTGCCCGTCGGTTTCTCTCTGTACTCTTCATAGGAAATAGGGCTCTCTGAATAACTGGTAGTTATTTGTAATTCTGAAGGCAACAGACAGCGGAGCTCAGGCTGTCAGTAGAAAAAGTAGCTGCAAAGATCTTTTGGTATTAAAGAGACCCTATGCCTGGGATCCCACTTTTTATAATAAAAAAAAATACTCTGTGGAGTTTCCTCCCTTGATATCCAGTTTGGGAAAACAATTCTGACCTGACTCTCTCCTTTGCCAAGAGGCTAATGAGAAATTTCTTCCATGCCTGTTAACCCTTCTGCAATTAGAAGGGAAGGCCATTGTAATGGAAAAAATATACATGAGCTGCTAGAGAGTGTGCAGCAAGAGAGGAAGGCTGAGGGAGAGACCATCTGTATCTTTGTACGCCCAGGTTAGCAGCGGAGAGGCTGGTTGAAGGGATGTGAGGGCTGCTGGGTTGTCCACATGAATTTTCGGCAGCTGAGTGGGAGCCACAGGCAAGGTATCAGAGTTTGGAACAGCCTGCCAGCCAGGGACTCCTTCCTCACCCTCTTCCCCAAGTTTTTAGTAAAATGATACTTAGCACACCCACCAGAATGTTGCTCTGACTTCAGTGGCTCACGCAATATGTGGTTTGGTATTGAATCTCTCTCTCTCAAACAAGAAACTAAATACAAGGATGTAGCAGCAGGTACAACTGAAAACGTTGTCTTTGTTGTGCTTTTACAAGTAGCTCTGGAGGTGCAGGGCAGCATGTGCATCAGATTTCAGATGTTTTAATTGCATGCATTGACATACTTTCTGAATGTCTGAGTTGTCAGGGGAATGTTACATGCCATAAAGAACAACAGGGGATGCGCAGTGCTATGGGCGGCAGGCAAAGAGAAAGCAGTGTAATATGTAAAACGAAGGGGACAGATTCAGTTGCTGGGAAGTTACAAGCGTGGATTTTCCCTGGAAATGCCTTGGAAGCTCCCAGTGGTGCAGGGTGTGGGTAGGTGTCTTCGGTGCTCAGCTCTGCCCTGTGCTGAATGCTCCTTTCCACACATTCCCTTCTTCCCCGCTGAGTTGTGTGGCCATTTGGTGACTGTCCTTCACATTTGGTTACATGCAAAGCGCAACGACCCTGTTATCAGTAGCCAGGTTGGTCACAGAATCATAGAACGGTTTGGGTTGGAAGGGACCTTAAAGATCATCTAGTTCCAACCCCTCTGCCATGGGCAGGGACACCTCCCACTAGACCAGGCTGCTCAAAGCCCCATCCAGCCTGGCCTTGAACACATCCTGGCAACTTATCTATGTTGCCCTGCCGTTCCCCAACATCTTCTGAGGGGTGCTTGGGCCTGGCCTCTGTTTCTTGTATAAAGCTTTCCTTGCTGAGGAGCCTTAATTCCTCTTGGGGAGCCTTAAAGATCTTTGCAGGCTTCTGGGTGTAGTTTCTGAAGAAGGCCAGTGAGAAGAGGGAAAGACTACAGGGCCTTCAGTTACAAGTGCTGACATTTCCTCATGAAGGGGAATCTGGACTTCTGGCCCTGCTCCGGCCCTGACTTCAATAGGAGCAAGGTGAAGTCTGTAATTACGTAACCTGTTGCTCTCAAAAGTTACTCGTCACGATTAGTTTCCCAGTAACAATCTCTGTTATCCAGTGACCATAATAATATTATCAGGGAATTATGGAAACTAAAGGTAGGCTTGTGGCTTATGCAATAATTTAGGCAAAATTCATTTGCATCTAAATAAAGATGACCTGTTTGGGAATCTTAAAACAGATGAAAGGTAATCCCATCCTGGAATTATATTTAGAAGACAGATACTGATATAAAGAATCATAGAATTGCTGGGGTTGGAAGGGACCTTTAAGATCATCAAGTCCAACCTTTCACCTACCCTGACAAAAACCACTTCTAAACCATGTCCCTAAGTGACCCATCTACCCTTTTTTTGAACACCTCCAGGGATGGTGAATCCACCACCTCCCTGGGCAGCCTATTCCAATGTTTAGTAACCCTTTCAGTGAAAAAATGTTTCCTAATATCCAATCTAAACCTCCCCTGACATAACTTGAACCCGTTTCCTCTTGTCCTATCACTTGTCACCAGGGAGAAGAGGTCAGCCCCCATCTCTCTACAACCTCCTTTCAGGTAGTTGTAGAGGGTGATAAGGTCTCCCCTCAGCCTCCTCTTCTCCAGGCTAAACAACCCCAGCTCCCTCAGTCGTTCTTCATAAGGTTTGTCCTCCAGACCCCTCACCAGCTTTGTAGCCCTTCTCTGGACACGCTCCAACACCTCAATGTCCCTCTTGTAGCGAGAGGCCCAAAACTGAACGCAGTACTCAAATGTTTGAGTACTGGTAAAATAACAAATGATGGAGGTGCTTTTTTGGAGATATCGAATTGAAAGTGACATTTGAACACATCACTGTTATCTGGAAAGAAACATCAGAAATATTTTTGAGTTTTCTTATACTTTCCCATTCAAGAAAGCACTGAACAACAAAAAGCCTCGATAGGTAAAACCGTAGAAAGCCATATCCCACTGTATACCTTTGTAAACTGCTGAATTCTTGTCAAGGACAAAATGTTTATATGATGGTAAACTTTAAAGTGCATTTTCTGTTCAGCTTTCAGGGGGGTTCTCTAGTATGTCTTCCAACTGATAAAACAGTCTTTTCACTATATACAAATAAGTTATAAAAAACTATTATCGCTTTTTTAATGTAGTAGAAGATACTCGTTGTCCATTCATACGAAGAGCAGACTATTTTGTGCGTATTCATACAATTCATGCCTACTTTTACCTCTTCATATATTTTTGTGTGTATGTATATAAGAATGAGAAAAAGACATGGAAGAGCAGTCATTCTGGTGGTGCAAAACGTAGGAGAACAACCCGTCCAGCTGGCTAGATACGAAATCTTATTTTCTGCATTGTAGCCATTTCCTAATAGTTGACAAGATGAAAACCTGTTAATTAATTTCATTTATGAGAGCTGGATAATAAATTTGAAGTAATGGAGAATAAGCACTTTCCCAGCACTCACTGAAGAATGATGCCAAGACTGGAATTAGCTTTGTTGCGTTGCTCCAGTTAAGTTTATGAATGATGCAGAGCAGGAAGGTCCCTCCTGTGCAGAGCTGTAGGTGCAATATAACTTACTGATTAGTCACAAGCCCATTTTGGTGGTGCCTTGATGTATTGTAATAGACTGTTTCACAACGTAAGAAAAGTTAATCGTGAACAAACAGTCAAAAGCAGTTTCGGTCATTTTGTTAGTTATTGTTAGGATGAGGTTGATGACAGCCAGAAATGCGCCATTGTATCTGACATCCCTATTAATGGCCTCATTTTAACTCTTACAGTCGATGGCAAAACTGTCCCCACATTCAGAAGTGCAAGTGTTTACCATTTGCACCATAAAGCACCTGTTGAGGGCTCTATTCCACCTGCAACATGTGGCCAGGTAGATGAGAATACATAAAAGAATGACATGAAAATGCATTTTCATTTTGCAGTCTCAGTGACCCTGCTGTGACACTTCCTTCACTTTGGCAGAATAACTAGGCTGAATATTTTTAGGCACCATGTTTCTAGTCACACCAGTCCCTCTAAAGAGCTTTCCTTTAGTAAATTGAAGGATTTTGATTTTATTTGTTCTGTTTTATTCCAGGCAGTTTGGGGGTGAGCAGGAAATAACAATGAGCTGCTAATTTCCTTTGGACACCGAAAAAATGCTGTAAGAATTAATGATTTCCATCACAAGCATAGCTCAGAAGTCTTTGTTGCTATACAAGGCTCCTGAGCAGGAAACAAGTACTGTATAATTGCGTGGCCTCAGTGTCCAAGAACTAAGAAAAATAAGAATCCCTTACAACAAAAATGTAAAATTCATTCAATCACTAAGGCAGAGTAAAAAAATCTGAGCAAAATATGGCACCTCATTATCATCACTCTTGAATTTTTCCAGTATCCTCTGACCACGAAACATGGGTAAATCAGTAGCAGCTCTGTTCAAGGAAAAAAAATCGCTCTCTTTTCAATTATAAAGATTTGTGGATATTCAGGTTTGCTTTTTTAATTAAAAAACCCAGCTAGATTAAAATCATAGTTAAAATAAAACATGAAAAGTATTAGGAAGCAACTTGATTGAGCTGATTACAGGCTGCTAAACAGGGTCTGTTAATTTTGCATCTGTGAAATCTTGCTTGCATTCACTTTAGCCCCGTGTCCTGGTTTTCCCTTTTCTAAAAGTGGGTGATAGTATTCCCCACCACTGCAAGGTAAGTTGGGTTTCCTTGGAAGATATCATTGTTCAGAATTAGAGATAATGCTGCCTTTTCATGCCTGATGCTTCCTGCATGTAATTCAGGCTACTTTCCTGACACAAGCTTCAACACATTAAATTAACCCTAACTTATTCCTGCTGAGGTTCTGCTTGGTGATATCCAAAGTGGCAAATACTATGGCTTCATCCTAACTTAAAGGCAGCCTATGTTTTCCTGCCCCTTCCTGCAACCCCAGTTTATCAACACAGAAATCTTGCCTTTAAATTTGTATGAATTGTATGAACAAAACAAATATTAACTGCATTTTATTAGATTTATCCTTTCAATGAAAGCAGCTACATACATCTATTTACAATTATTGAATTATCCAACCAACACTTTTACCTCTAAAATATTAAATACTCTAATGATCTTATCATTAAAGTTGTTATTTTCTCAGAAAAGAATAAACAACCTTGAAGTTCATCATGTTTTGACTGTCTACAGCTTAACTAAATGAAAAGTTTCCCCTTGAGACACACATAACTGAAATTAGTACAGTGCTCAGATTTGGTCGATGTGGCAACTCTGCAGAGAACAAATTTTAAAAATTCTTTTTTTCTTTAAAGCAGACTAAATCCCGCAGCTGCTCTTGGCTCTGGTGCTCAGGTCCGACCCTGCCCTCAAGCCGGCGCACGCTGCTGGGAACACTGACCTCTGCACTGAATCGGCTGGTTTATGCTTTTTAGCCTAACCTAAAAATCTCCCATTCCTGTGTCATGCTTGAGATGAAAAAGGGTGGCAGGTCACATCTTGGCGAGTGGCTGTTGGCTTTTGACATGGCACCTTGATTCCTTCCTCGCCGGTGTTTGGCGCTGCCCCGGGGAGCTTGCTGGCATAGCCCTGGCCCTGCTCCTCCATGGGGCTGGCCCTGGCCCCCCCCAGGCTTCCCAGGGTCCCCTTCTCTCCAGGGGACCAGGACCAAGCACCACCACCTCAACAAACACAACCTACAGCACGCTTGCCAGTTAATGGACTTCAGGTTGTGAAGCGCTACAATTTCTAGCCTATGGGCTTGTTGAAGTCCAAGTATCTCATGCAAGTGTGGTTCTTCTTATTATCTGTGCAGCACTTCTGAATTTTTGGCTGCAGGTCATGCTTTGTGTCAAAAAAAAAAAGAAAAAAGTCCGTCCATATGCTGGTTGTGTACTGCATCAGAAATCTTTAGTCTGATGCGTTGTTTTGGGTTTGGTTTTTTTTTCACAATTCTGCTTCACAGATAATCCCAGTGGATTTATCTGTAGCCTTTTCAGAGGATAAAGTTTGCCAATTCTGCCGTCTCCGTACCACGTATAACTCTCCTTTTTAGTAATTCTTCTTAGCCCTCAGTGCAAGGTAAGAGCTAGTTCACTTCTCACTGTCTATTCCTATAGGCCTGTTGCAATTTCGATTGCTTTAGACGCCCAGATGAGATCTCCAGGACTATGAAAACAGAACAATGTGTTTAAATTAAGGCATACCAGCTATATGCAGAACTAGTTTTGTATTTCTATTTGTTCTCTTTAACTTTTTTGTAATTCTCTTACCCATTGATCAGAGTTTTGCTGTGGAGTATTGAATGTGATGCTTTTGGGGGTTTTGCTTTTTTGGGGTTTTTTGTGGGTTTTTTTGATAATTCAGACACATTCAATTCAGAGCTTGGTGATCTGTATGGGCAATTCAAAATTATTTCTTTCAGTGCAATAAAGCTCAGCTCCCATCATGCTGCCCCATTTGTCCATTTCTGACCAGTCACCCTGAAGAATACGGTCTGCTGTGGCCAACACTTGAATGGAGCTGCTCAGATACGACGTTGTATGATAAGAGAAGAGATTCATGTTTTTCAGTGCAGGCTGTCACTTGAGTTACCCCGCAGATGACAGAAAGTCTCCAGTTGCCTCTTGAATGGTTAATCTATGAGTTGCTCCTACTGTCCATCGTTAGGGTCCCATCTGTTTCCTGCTGAGGTCACTTAGTCAAAGTGATCCTAATCATGTTTGTGCAGGCTATTGGGGTATTTAAAAAATGGTTTGATCTCTTAATGGAAGCAAAATGCCCTGGAAAGACAATTGATTGTGTGAAACGGTTGAGTTTGAGTCCTTCTAAAGTGGTATTTTTAGCTTCTGTACAGGGCAATGCAAACTCACCAAATTCTTCATCCAGAGACTAGAAGAAAGTGTGTGATTCTGCTGCATCCTGAAAAGAGGTCAAAAATAATAAGTGTAAAATAGTCAGGGCTTATAACTAGGGTTTGAATTTCAAAGGGAAGTCTACAGCAACTAATGTCCATTAATGTCCTAGGAAGCCAGTCTGTAGCAAATGATGGGAAGAGTGTCAGACGCCCAAATGCTACAAGTCTCTAAACAGTCAGTGACTATGGGAGAGGTCCTTGTTTCCCTGAAAAAAACACAAGGAATTTTTTGTGACACTATTGGATCATGACTTAACAGTTTATTTACCTTCTGCTCAAAGGTTTAAAAAAAAAAAAAAAGAAGAAAAAAGAAAGAGGAAAAAAACGTTTGGAAAGGTTAAATGCAGATCTTAAACAGTTAGAAGAACGCTGAGAGTCTACAGTAGGACATTATGTTACTTCACCTACCTCCAAAACACATTTGTGAAAACAACTGAACAGTATAGACCCTTTGCAAAGAAGAAATCACAGTTGTGCTTTTAGAGCGAAAACCTAACTGCAGAAAACTAGACAACAAAGAGAACCTTCAGAATGTGAGGAGATTTGGAAAGGCATTTGCCTTCCGCGAATAATTTTATTTTAAGTCTTCGGTTCCTGTAGTATTATGTCAGTGTGGTGTGATTTTAGGGATTTTCCTTGGTGATAACTCAGGAGAGAGAAAGTTGGGACTTAGGTGTTTTGTTGGGGGTTTTTTGGTAACACTTTGCTAGAGGCAGTGATTTCAAAAATTTCTTCAGCAACGGCTTCCAATTTTGCTGGATGCAGAGGCCAGCAGGCTCTACAGCGTAATTCAGAGAAGGAAGAGTTGGTAACTGATAGAAGTGATTTGTGTTCTGTGAAACAATTTACGAGCACGTTTGCTTTCTGGAAGCATAGGTTAATACCCTTTAAATATGCCTGGGAATAAATCATTCTAAAGAGAGACAGAAGTGACTAAACATGAGGAATGAAGGAAATGTTAAGTGAAGGAAATGGAGCTTAAAGCTAGTCCTGCGCTTTTGTATCAGGAACACTCCTTCAGACGCACTCCAGCTGCACGAAGTTTTGAAGTGCTCTTGAACAGATCCATGTGGTGTTTCACAGTGCTGTTATGAGGTGTTTGGGTAATTCAGAAGAAATACTGACCTGCTATATAGGGCTTGCAAGTTCAGGAGACCCATTTGTAACTCCTGAACGGATCAAGTGTGGGAAACCTGTAGTATATTGATTGACTTGAAAACACACGTGGCTACTGGTGAGGTGTTTGTGTCTGTTTTCCTGCCCAGTTTCCAAGATTTAGCATTCTTCAGATGTTGCAGAGCTAATGATCCTACTTGATCCACAGAGTTACGGAAACTCAACCAGACTGGAAGTGTTACAGGATCAGGAAAACAACAGCTCAGGCAAATTCTGTAGCAAACAAGCGGGTTTTGGGAGAAAGCCGAGGCTGAGATTTTCATGCTACTAATAACGTTGGCTACAAAACCAAATCACAAGGAGAAGATTTAAAGAGAAGTGGGAATTAATACAGATTCTGTTTCAGAAATTTGTATGGCTTCTGTATCACAGTATTTCATAACCTTTTGTGTAATTAACGTAAGAAGAAAGAAGTGTTGTTGTTGTTTTAATTAGCCCCAGTTAAAAGAGGGGGCAGAGTCTAGAAACTCCATCTGCTGGGTCAGTCTGTAAGCCTGTGGGTGTTTTTTGGGAGGGAGGAGTGTTGCTGTTTTTAATATCACATCAGGGATGGACACTAAGATTTGCAGTTTATAAGCAAATGTGATTCTGCTATTAGGCCAGAGAAAGTTATTTTTAATTTTCTTCCAATAATGCTTCTGATGATCTTGGCATACTTGTTGCCATTTCGGTATCATTCAAGCTGCTGCTATAGCTTTTGCCCTACTTTGGCTGTTGTTATTTCTTGATGAAAAGCAGCATCTCTTTTGGGAAGAGTGGCTTAGAAAGCTGATATGTCCTCTCTTTAGCCTCATAAAATAACGAATCAATCACAAACATTTTATGAAAAAGAATATCTATCAGAATATATGAAGCCAGGTGAGAAGAACATTTTGGTAAATAGTCTATTGGATCTTAGGTTTCCTTTCTGTTATCTGGAGTACAATGAAGAGATTGTCTTTAATGCCTAAGTTATGGGAGGTGCCTAGCTAGATAAAATGGAGTTAATTTAATAGGCTTTTAGCAATGACCAAGAGATCCCTAGTGGCTAAAAGTGCTCGTGAACTTTATCAAAAAAGTTACCTTTTTGGGGAAAGGTTAAGGCAATTATTTAGTATTGTGTCATATTAGAAAATACTAAATCTACCAGTATTTTACCAATGTGACGCATAGTTCATTGGAATTCTTACATTCAAAGTGTAGTTTTTCCTGGGGTTGTCCCATGGAGGAGTTTGTGCAAAGTAATCTAGGAGAATGTGTGCACTTAAAACCCTCCATTCCTTCCTGACTTCTGATGGAGAATCAAAGTCAATGAAAGCAGCACCATCCATTCCTAAAGAGGTTTCCATCCAGAGGCAAAGTAGGTGCCACAGGTTTTATGTATGTCAGTGATGCACAGTGCTGCTGCTTCGTAGGGCTTGTTCTGTTCCACGTTGGAAGATGGTAATGTTGCCTCTCTGCTCATCTGGGTCATCTTTTAATCTGAACTATTTATCATTTGTTCCCTATCTCTTTTCACTCAATGTGTTTAGCACTTGACTCTAAATGGTTTTGAATTTGAAGTAACTTGGTTTTTTTCAGAGATGAGAAATGCAAGGCAAGTGGACCGACAGCTGATGTGTTTTGAAATCCTGAGGGTTTGTGGTGACTTCATTCCTCTGATGTGACCAGTGAGTGACCATTTCACTTGTGTGCCCCATGCGCAAGAGATTTTAACTACCACTGAAACACTGCTCTCTGTGCTTAACATTCTTTTATCCCATCTGTAAAGTGGAGGTAAGATTTTGGACAGGTGACCTGAAGATAGGTCAGAAAGTGCTGCAAAAGCCTTGGGCGTTGTCGTATTAGTTTTCTGCTGGCATAGAGACTGGGTGATGTTCTGGGATGTCAAACAGCCCCTAAATCCTGGTGCCAGACCCTGGGATTTCATTCTATTTATCTGCTGCAATTTTAGGAGGAATAATAGTGATTTAGGCTTTTGTAGTTACCTCAGGGTCTGCGCACAGTACTGGCCTGGGTTTCAGTTGACGTTCATGCCAGCCCATGTCTGACTGGTGGAGAAAGATGCTCTGTAGTGTCAGGTGATGCATGTGTGGCTTTGAGGAGCTATGTTTCCAGACAGCCTTAGTCATGCAGAAAACTTCTCTGTTTCTCCAGCGGAATAAGAAGTACCACTAGAAGAATGAGCCCTGTTTGATAAGCCTTTAGCAATTGGTTTGTTCCCATTTCTCTGGGGGTAAAAAGCGCAAAAAAAAAAATCAACTTAGTCTGTTTCTCTTTCTTTTCCAGCTGTCTCATGTCACATTTTATCTCTGGCTCAGCCTATCTCTGGAAGCATCCTCTAAATTGTATTGCAGGCGGCGAGATAGGAATCGTACATTGTCAATAGTCCTCAGTTCATTTGCTTCTTGCGTCACTGGGGAACACAAGTCATATGAATGGCCTCACGCAACAGTGTCTGTGCTTTCATAATCCCTGTTATTCACTTGTTATTCTGAGTCATTTGATAAAGACTCTGTCTGACTCATTTTTAGTGGATTTGCTTGTCTGCCCCCTCCTTCCCCTGTTACGACAGCAGTAGTACAGAGCTGGTGAATGACTTGTCCAGGCTCCCGCAGGGGCGACACGATGTTTGCAAGACAGAGGGTCACAGGCGGGTAGAAGCTTCTCTGCCTCTTCCCTCTGTTAGCACATGCTGGGATACTTCTTTTGGCAAATGCCAGATGACTGGGTAATAGATGGGGGAATGGATAATAGATGGAAGGAGCATGGGTTTCCTTCTCCCTGTGTAGTAGTGACCTGCGGTGCTGCTGCAGTTGGCGATGTGTTGTCCTGTTTGGCACAGATGTGTGGATGTGAGTGGTGTCTCCAGACCCCTTTCAGCTTCATGACCACACACTTATAAGTCTGTTACATCAGCAATGTCACAACAAATGTGCTTGTGCCTGTCAATGCTCTAATCAAGAAACTGAGATGAGATTAGCCCTGCCAGGGCAGGTTTCCCACCTGTACTGATGTTGCTAAGCTCATAGAAAACCCTTTTCCATTCTGAGTATCCGTCAATAGAGTTACGGAAGAGCTGGGGGTCCAGTTCTCCCAAATTTGGCCCATTTTGTGCATCACTTTTTTGAGGACACTGGTGAATATAAACCCAAATATTTATTACCTCTCAACATCTCTGTCTTTTAAATATTTCTATAGGATTTAAGTATGAGTCCTGGGTAAGACTGGCCATTTGGGACTGGTTTTGTTGGTGCTGCTGAAGCACTATGTATGTCTTGGAGGTTAAAATAAGCGTGCAGTTGATTTATCTGCTACTTTACCTAGAAATTAGGCAGTGAGTGTATCTGTGCTGTGCTCCACAGTGCTCAGTATTGCAGCATTTGCAACCCAGAATCTCTGCTCTCTCATGACTTTATGGGAGCTCCGGTTCCTGGGGGACTCAGCTTCTCCCTGAAGTCCTGTAGTGCAAAATATACCTCTGTGCTCTCTGTGTGAACACATTCATAATTTTTGGTTTTGTAGGAACAGTCCTCCACAAACAACAGTACTGATGTTTAGGTACTACAGCTGAAAGCTTGCCGGACAAGCTGAGTATTTATTTCAGAAATAACACACTCACACTTTAAATTATGTCCTCTTGATGGATAGCATGAACAAAGTTAAAAGGAAGAATCTGTTATTTGTGTTGTCTTCCCATGGTACTCCAGGTCTGGAGAGTATTTCTTAAGGTGCAGAAAATACCTGCCTGGAGCAATTCTGTTTTTTCCCCGGTAGAATTTGCAGACCTGCTGGTACCTTGCCCTGGTTCGGGCCAGCTGATCCATCGGCGGCACGCAGGGTGCCTGATCATCAGTGATCCCAGCCTTCCAGGGGCCTTGCATCAGCTGTGTCTAGTGGGTGAGTTTTCCTGGAGTCAGGGATGCTTCTGCAGGCCTTGGGCTAGTTTGCTTCTAGCAAAGGTGCCCAGGTACACAGGCAGCAGCCCTTTCTGTAATGGGCTGGCCGGTTACTGCAGTGAAGAGAATCCTTAGGGGAACTCGGGTCTAGTGGTTGTAAAAGAGAAAGGGAGTAAAAGGGAAGAGTGGGCAAACCTGAGGCTAAAAGGGAGGAGAAGTGGTGTACCTGAGACCAAGGGAGAAGCAGCATCATCACTTCGGTACAAAGGCAACTTCATTCGAAACAGAGAAGTCATCTTAAAATCCTCCAATGGTCATGTTGCCTATCTTGTTCCTAAGTTAAAAATTCATGTTACTGTTAGTGAAGGCTTTGTAAATGGATGTTTCTCATAGTAAAAAGAAGGAGCCTGTGCTAAATGATAAAGAATTCATTAGATGATCTTGTACTGCAAGCTAAGGATAGCCATCACCCTCATTTCTGGGTTACTGATGCTACTATAAAGAGTAATAATAGTCTTGTACCTCCATTGCTCATCTAAGTGCCTTTCTGAGTAGTTGCTGCCACCCAACATAGATTTTAACATGTTTTCTGGACAAAGTCTCTCTCTGGGACTTGCATTACCAGCACCCTTTGGAATTTTTGATGTGGTGGTCACTCTTCTCTTCCTACGCAACAGCTTTCTGTGCGTTATTACTCATCAAAGACTCCAATAAAGTCTAAGTGAATTTTACACCTACGGCAGCATCTTCTCACAGCTACTGAGGCAGGGGAATATCGTGCAGTTCCAGGAATCCAGTTCTGATCATAATAACACCAAGATAAATTTGAGATAGTGTCAGAGTTAACAAAGATATTAATGTAGAATAAAGAGGATAAACCTATATGTAACTTTTTTTTTTATTGGAGCATTTCTTCATCCTGACGTTCTGCAGTACTTTTTAATGAAGAGAGATACCTGCTCATTTTGGACACAAATCCTAAGGATTCTAGAAACCAGCTATATCCAAAAATAAAACTGGCCCATCTACTTCAACTAGCCAAGCTTTGTGAATAGCAAGACATGAACAAATTTGATATTAGAAATATCTTTTACTCAAAACACTTTAAAGGCGTGATTTTTCTTCTATAGAAATCTTGTAGGTTTGTTTCTGAATGCCTCTTGTCTCTTATGCAGCAGAGATTTATACCTGTTGAAGGAAGCATCTTCAGAGCAAATGCTTTGAAAATTTTCTTCAGTAGTGCAGTCATCCTACTTGAAATTCAGTATTTATTTTTTGCCTATATATAGCTCATGTAAACTGGCAAACTCTTAAATTCTGATAGCAGTGAAAATGTAGAAAGTGTAGTAGAGAAAGACTACTTAACATTGTCTATTATACTCCTCTCACAAAATTTTGATTATTCCTTCATTTTTCCCTATATCTGATACCAAATTAGTCTGAAAAAGCATTCTAGGGCTAACTCAAATATGCAAGATGTAGGTGCGTGCAATCTTGTGGTCATGTTTCTTAATCCTAAGGTACATGTTAAGCATAAACCCCTTCAATATTATCTGTTACGTGTATTTGTAGTGTTTTGGTGTCTTGGGCACAAGGCTATCTGTAACACAGAACATTTCTAGTTTTGCATACTGTATATTTAGGCCTCATTAACCTTCCTTGGGCCTGCATATAAACAAGTTTATATCTTAAGGTCCAGCCACTGTACCTTTGGTTTATCTATTAACGATTATTGAAACCACAAGTGCCTGACAAATTATACAAGTGAGTCAGCTGAGAATTTAGAAATTAATTTCAGAAGCTGCTGCTACAAACCACTTCATATCAAGTATCATGAAATAATAATGGTCCTAGTGCAGTTCTGAACTGTCTGGCTGAACTTTGACATGAAGCATGGAAATGACATTTAACGAACTGAGGCAATCATTAACCTATCTGTCTCTGTGGTGCTCTTCTCTGACTTCTCGTTTAACTAAACAGATATGCACATTGTTTCCCACGATAGTTCACTTCCTGCAAGTATTCATAGGGTATGTCTATGTAAAGAGCTTCTCAAAGATGCTAATTCTACATAACCTTCTAAAATCTCTTAATCCACTTGAATCTGCAGGTTGTATGTTTTGAACATGTTATAGTGCACAGGTTCAGTGCTGTACCAAGGGGGCAGTCCATCCACCTTTCTCTCAAAAATAAAATGAGGAAGACGTTTTCGGTGGCATTTTACCCTTTCAGCTTTCCTGACCATTTTAACTTGGCGCACTGTTGGACTGCGCTTACATAAAACCTATTTTGTTCTTTGCTACCTGCACAAGGTTGGTGGGTTTTTTTCCCCCGTATTTCCCAAGATCACTGCCAACATGCCGACAGTGGGGGGCATTCTGTTCCAGCAGGTGCGTTAGGCAGTCTGATGTGGGCAGTGGGCGGCTGGTTTCCTTGGCCACCACCCTCGGTTCACTCTCACACCAACATACCAAGTGCCAACAGCAAGCTGCTGATTATCGTCCGAGACCTTAAGTCTTAGGTGGAAAAATTTAAGTGGGACCTCAAGTCAAGGAAACTTTTTGGAATCAGTTAATCTTTGCATTTTTAAATCGGCTTTGACATTTGATAGATGAGGAGAGTATCAGTAAATGCAAAGCGAGAGCCAGGCAGACACACAAGAATCAGCTTTGAAGCCAAGGTGGGAGGCGGCATTTAATTATACTAGGGTTTGCTCAGCTTGGGGTGTTGGTGGGCTAAAGTGTTGATGTGAATTTGGCATAGTGGGTGTAATGCACAGAAATAAGACTTCAAACGGGAATTCTGTTTTGAGGGAGGATCTGGGATTTTTGGACACCCCTTTTTGAGACGAACTGCAAAAGAATTAGATCAAGGATGGCGAGGGGATGGGGGAAAAGGGATCACTGTCAGGACTGGAACTAGGTCTGGGTGGAAGCATCAACCATTATGAATCGGGCCTTTAAGGAAATCCCAAGAGGTGCAGAAAATAACGTATGTCTTTCAGAGTGGGTTTTTTCACCTCTTGAGTCAGACTTTTAGATCTTTTTTCTTGTTGGTATTGTGAACCCAGTTTCTTTGTTATCTTCCAAAACAAAGCTAAGGTTTTCGCATAGTACCAGAGCTTTTAGAACAGGTGCATAGAGGCATGCAAAATTTCCCGAGACTTAGGTGTTTGTTAGTGACACTTGCTGTGTTTTCTCCCTAGGGGAAGGGATGTTTGTTATATTCCTGTCTTTTGTGAAAGCTCTAATACATCGCAGTAGCTTGTGGTGACACTGACAAATAGTAAAAAATGTACAGCTTGGTTTGCCCTAAATCTTTCAGAGCAGGGATACACAACAAGCAAAAGCCAGCCAATTTGGGTTGCATCTATCACTCTTCCCCATGTTTATGCCTCCAATACTGCCTTGTGCCCCCTATCTTCTACCCATCACAAGACCACAGCTCTTGCTGTGTTCGTAACAGCAAAAGCTGTTGAGCATATTGGACTCAAGTCTAGACTTGATGGCCAAAATGGGCAGCCTACCTGTTTAGATGGACCATCTGATCGCTGTATGCTGGCCAGCCACTGCCTATCGTCTGCTGGGCATGCCAAAAATCTGTGAGCTAGCGCAAGAGGTGCAGCTGCGGTGGCCAGCGCATACACTAGCCTGTGGCTGGCTGAAGCGCTACCATGTGCTACTCGGGCTATTGCCCTAACAGGAATATTAGGAGAGGGCGAAAGGAAAAGCTACAAGGAAAGAGAGAAGCTCTGCACTCAGTACTTGTATAGTCTCTTTAATTGCTCAAGATTTGTGAGTGTTCTGTAACTAATCCTACTGTAATCATGTAAATTTGAATGTTTCAATATAAACGTCATGCCCCTTGGGAACTCTTTCTTCCTGAAAGAGATACAAATGACTTAACAGCCAAATATTCATGCCTAACTGCCCTGAGTTAGTGTTTCAAAATCAAATGTCATTTCTCACTAGGAATGTGCAGTATTTTCAAAATGCAGACTCGCACAGTTACTATAAAGAGTATAATTAAACTTCTTACACTTTGTGCATTCTCTGTGGTTTTTAATGTGCTCATCAGTGCCATGTGAGCACTCTCATGGCTGTTTGTGACAGTTTAATGGCAATTCTCACCAAAGCCATTGCATGTTTTTGGCTCACTCTCCTTTTCTGTTAAAGGTAGCTGTTTAAGATATACTTTTGTTGAGAAAGAAATGATGAAAAATTGCTCCAGCGGATACAGTGTCTTGTAGCCACCTCTGTCACTGAAGTGCTCTGTACTCAGCCAGCAACAAAAGCTGTGATAGCAACTGTCTTTACCAAAACCAAGAAACAGGAGCTTTGATTAAAGAGGAAAGGCAGTGGTGGAAGCAGGGACAGTTGTTCTACTTATATTTTGGTATGTGTCAGAGTAGTGTGGCATTAGACAGTGAAGACATCAAGGAGGAAGGGTTGAAGGACATTAGGGAAGGTGTAGACGTCAGTATTGGCCACGGTGAAGTTGATCAGAAACTCTTTTGGGATGGATGTTCATACCAAAGTGTTTTATCCATCTCTTTTGGGTGCATTGATTCATATTTCTGCAATTGCCACCCTACACCCCCATCATCTGTAAAGGTACCAGAGCTTGCAAAGTGGCCTGCAAAAAACACGTGAAAGAAGACTAAGACGACTTTCTTTTGCAATATCTCATATAAGACACTCTTTTGCAATATCTGTGATACATACAGGAGAGGGGAGGCTACTTTTCCTTGATACCATAACTCTAGCCATAGCTCACAAAGGGAAGTGGTACCCAGATCTTGCACCTGAAGACTGAGAGAAGCAGGAGCATCCATGCAGCTGTGTGAGATCATGGAGCCGGCTGCTAGTCCCACACTGAAACGTGGGCAGAGCTTGGGGAAAGCCTCAGGGGTGTCATAGCCACAAGCTGAAATTTCATTTCATTGAAGTAAAGGCCAGCTGAGGACCTTACATTACTTTGGCTGTTTCTTCCCTTTCAGACAAAACAGGACATTTGCAGGCAGTTCAAGACCCTTCAAGAGAAGTGATCAGTTTTCTGGCTGTGAGAAAAATTAATTTCTCCAGGTAGGAGAAATTGGGCATACAACCCCAAAAGATCTGTTTGTGAAGGAAAGGCTTATAGATAGTGTATTGCAAACCCCAGAAAAGATTCCATCTACTGCTGGGACTTTGTGTCTAAAGATCCCTGAGAGAAGGGGAGAAAATAAATAGATGCACTTCTTAGCTTTCCTTTGCTTAATCATCACAGTCTTCTCCTTTGCCTTTGATTTTCTTACCTTGAAAAATTAATCTGTCAAAATCTGTGTCGTCCTAGGGATATTTGATGTAAATGCTTTCATGGTTCATGTCAGAGAACATAGTAACATAAATGTGGTGGTTCACGTGAGAGAATATGGTGGCTGTGTAAGTATCTCTTATGGTTATTTAGTGTGTTGACACCAACAGTTTGTTTCATTTGTTACTAGAAAAAAGGTGAAAGTCCTAGAATATGAGGGGTTTTAGTGGAGCAAACGCCTCAGCAAGTTTGCCGATGCCACCAAGCTTTGTGGCGTGGTCCACACACTAGAGGGAAGGGATGCCATCCAGAGGGACCTGGACAGGCTTGAGAGGTGTGCCTGTACAAACCTCATGAAGTTCAACCTGGACAAGTGCAAGGTCCTGCACCTGGGTCACGGCAATCCCGAACACAAATACAGGTTGGGCATTCTCAGCAGCCCTGAGAAGGATGTGGGGGCATTGGTGGAAGAGAGCTCAATATGAGCTGACAGTGTGCGCTCACAGCCCAGAAAGCCAACTGCAACCTGGGCTGCATAAAAAGAAGCACGGCCGGCAGGTCAAGGGAGGTGATTCTGCCCCTCTACTCCGCTCTGGTGAGACCCCACCTGGAGTACTGCATCCAGCTCTGGGGGCCTCAGCACAGGAAGGACATGGACCTGTTGGAGCGGGTCCAGAGGAGGGCCACAAAAATGATCAAAGGGCTGGAGCACCTCTCCTGTGAGGACAGGCTGAGAGAGTTGGGGTTGTTCAGCCTGGAGAAGAGAAGGCTCTGGGGAAACCTTATAGCAGCCTTCCAGTACCTAAAGGGGGCCTACAGGAAAGAAGGGGAGGGGCTCTTTATCAGGGAGTGGAGTGATAGGATGTGGGGTAATGATTTTAGACTGAAAGAGGGGAGATTTAGATATTAGGAAGAAATTCTTTACTGTGAGGGTGGTGAGACACTGGAACAGGTTACCCAGGGAAGTTGTGGATGCCCCATCCCTGGAAGTGTTCAAGGCCAGGCTGGATGGGGCTTTGAGCAGCCTGGTCTAGTGGGAGGTGTCCCTGCCTATGGCAGGGGGGTTGGAACTAGGTGATCTTTAAGGTCCCTTCCAACCCAAACCATTCTATGAAACAGAATATCCTGAAACTTGCTGAACTTGGAGTTGATCTGTGTTTTAAGCCACATTGAATACCTGGCTTATGCATTGGTAGTGTTCTCCCAGTACTTTTGGGGACTGAATAGTTTGAGAGGCCCAGGTTGTTACTATTAAGTTAAAACAGAAAGCATAAGAGATAGTCCGAAATGTTTTTTTGAAAAAGGTATTCCTTAACACCTGGTTTCACCTGCTTTGCTGCACACTGGAGTCCACCTAGGAAATCACAAGTGACATTTATGCGGAAAAGAGACCAAGTATTTTCCCAACCAGAGTCAAATAATATATGGAACTGCTCACACCCATGGCTGGTTTTGAGGAAACAGCTGGATGCAGCCTATGTTCAGCCACATTAAAAAACCAATAATGCAAGTGTGTGTGTCCCTCTATAGTAACTGGCACTGTGCACTCAATTTTTTATTTCTCTTTTCTTCTTACTCTATTCCCAAATTGCTAATTAGAGTCAACAAATTGGCTGTAGAATACAACAAGACATCATGCAGTCTGCCAAAAGGAGTGGCTGGCATCCGTACAAATTGGGTTATGATGTGTTTGAAGACTTAACGTTGGAAAAAGCTTTCCACATTCTCTTCATCCTCCCTGTCCTCCTACTGAAGTGACTCAATTCCAAAGGCAGCAACATATTGCTCCCTTGCTATCAGGGGTTTGGTTAACAGAAATGAGTTTTCCCATGAGGAAATGTGGCCTTCTACCAATTAAGTGTCATTCTTATGCTAAGTAACCAGTAGGTGCAGACCCTCAGGGATGGGTAATTTGTATGTAACCTAAATGAAGCATTGTAATAACGGTTGCAGTAGTTTGGCTTGGCAAAGAGAGGAGTCTGGAATGTGAGACTTCTGTAGCTCTGAAGCAGCGTATGTAGACCTACTACAACCCTATGGTGCTGTACAACAAATGCAGGTGTGCTGTGTGGCTCTGTGGTCCCTCCCTATGCCTTGTAGGATAGATACGGGTGCCTGAAAAAGTCAGACTGCTTAGAGCGGAGGTGGATATTCCAATCCCTTTCTGTACTATATGGCCCAATAGGATGTCTGTGCCATCACTTGCTTTTTCTCAGTGATCTTGCTATCCTCGTACCCCCATGTATTGACCAATGGCTTACAGTGGCTGATTTGTTCTGAATTTACATGTTAATATGAAGGTTAAATCGGAGCCCTGATGTTAATTCTCCAAATTTGTTTTCACTGGTACAGTGGAGGATGCACTTGGCTGTCAAGGATATGCAGCAATTTGTGCTTGTAAACTCTTAGGAAAGCTTTTACCCAAAATAACATGATACAAGTGGATTCAGAGGTGACACTAGATCTGAGGGCGATATCAGGGGAGGAAGCAATTCCCTTTTCTTCTGCAATCTCCTACTTTATGAGCTTTCAATTAGCCTAGGTTTCGATAGCTTCCAATAAGCCCAAACTTGGAGTCATGATCTTGTTTATAAAACACAGGGGAATATGACTGAAAGCATGGAGCTAGGCTGACCTGACTCCTGCTGCTGTGATGTCTCAGTAAATGTGGAGCTTTTTTGATCATACTGACCAAAAGTATTTCTAAAAGATGTTACCCTGTTGGTAATTGCACTCTTGAGCAATGATGGTCTTTTCTGAATGAAGCAACTTGAGAAACTCTGAAGAAGCCTTGTAGCACTGAGCATGTAGGTTTCTGTGTCATCCCAGATCCTTTGAGAATAAAGCCAGCGTTTGGGCCACAGGGAGCACAGGCTTGCACAAAGGGATTTGTACAGCAGGAGTTGGCTGAGATACATGATATGTGTTTGTGGCTCGTTGGCTGTAAAATGCGGAAGTCTTACTTCTCTGATACACTTCTGAGCAAAGCAGTGTAGCTGTTGTAGTAAAAGCGGTGCTAAATAGCTTAATGCAGATGATCAGTTTTCAAGATTTGCATGTGCCGTCATGTATTCAGCCATTTATAATTGTTGCCATATATCTTAACAAAACAATCTGCAAAATCCGTGGCTACTGGCTGTCTCCAAGTTCAGATACGCTGCTTGTCTGGTGGATTTGGAAGAGGATTGCATGCATTGTCACGCCGCCTTATTCGACCCTTTGATCTCGCTCACAGTTCTTCATGCATAAAGATTTTGAGAGCATTGCTTTCCTTTTCTCTTCTACACAAGTATTTAATCTAAAATATTTAATTTGAACAAATTGCAGATATGAAAACAGAGCTTGAAGACAAATGTTTAATGCCTCAGAGGAAAGAGGGTCTGCTTGAGTCGAAAACACAGGGTTTAGAGTCAAGATATCTGAATTACTTTCTCAACATGCTAGATTTCCAAAGTAACTGGAAGGAAGTCCTTTGGTGCCTCAGTTTTTTACCTTTAAAATGCATTTAAAGGATATTTGGCCATTTCTTTTATTTACTTGCTGAGATTTTAGTCAGCTTCCTTTCAAAGAATTTAATTCCTTTAGGGTAATGGCATTATTGTCAAGGAGTTAGTAAGTTTTAAATAACTGTGATATATGGTATATACTTACTGATTGCAAAGAGTAGGAAAAACCCGTATAAAAATGAACCATGAAATAGTATATATGTAAAATAGTTTTATCAGCGTCTTCACCTACTGTAGAATTATGGCACTTTGTCCCTTTAAAAAGTTAATCATTCAAAAAATTAGGAGTTGGATCACAGAGTGTATCACAGGATTTGGTAGTTGGCTCTGATATGAAAAATACTTCTGGTATGACTTGTTAAGGAAGTTCTTGTTTTTAACTGTGTTTCTAGATTTTTTCTGGAAAATCTCTTTTCTGTTTACTACCTGAGATTTTATTTTAGGGATACTCAATAAATAATCCCATTGTTGCAGCTTGAGGAGTATTTAATATTATCATCTCAGGGTGTCTTATTTAACTAATATTGTAGATGGACTAGGTGGATAAAACCCAAATATTTTAATGCACCAGTACTAACCTGTCATTATTCAATGTATGATTCATCCTAGGAGTCAAACGTCCATGAATGTAGATCCTTTTATTATTTTCCTTAATATGTTGAAACTAAGTAGATACTCTTAATGCTTTATATTGGTACAATCTCTTACTTTTGGGGACTGGGAGAGGAGAACAGTTGGTTTATTTTTTCCCCATCTTGAAACTCAAGTCAGGTTTGGTTTTTTCTTATTTTTGTTTGGTTTCCCTCCTTTCCTGGTGTTTCTGCCTCTGAGGTCTCCACCCCTTTTCAAAAATGAACCTCTGAAGAAAACGAGAAAGAACATTTTTTTTTTTTTTTTTTAATGAAAGCTCATCATAACTAACAGAAAAGTTGAGGGTGAACAGCCTTGAGTAGTTGGTATACATTTTGTTGTTTCATATTAAGGAGATCATTGTTTTTATCATTCTCCTTCTCATTACACAATTAGCAGATTTAATGTATCCATCTGACTCCGTATAGACTAATCTGTCTTCTTGGAGACTAACCTGTTCTGTGTCTCAATTATATGGTTCTTCTAATGTTTTTCTGGGTCCAAGAAAATTTTTAATGTATTTTGGTTGAAAAGATGTTTGCAGTGTCCGTAACACCATCCTTAAAAAGTGGTCGTTAACTTTTTTTCCCATGGGTATGTGTGTAATGGAAATTACTTTAGCCCCTGCATTATCTTTGTAACAGGGCAAATACAGAATAGCAAAGGCAATGTGATAATATTTTAGCATTACAGGCATTTTATATCCCTGGGTCTGCTGGACAAGGACTGGTGATTTCTTGTAGTCTGACCTCATAGAAGAAGGTCAGCATGTTAATGGAGCAGCACATACACTGTGGACATTCTTAATGCACTGCCTTCTACTGCCTACTTGCCCTTATACTCTTTGAATTTGTCATCAGCAAAGCAAGCAAATCATTTATCCCACCTTCATGTTTTCCTAAGGAAAATGAAGAAAAGAGGAAAAAGAATGGCAAGAAAGGGGCAGCTTGAGAGTTACCTACAGCCCTCTGACAAAAATAAACGTGTATGTGCAGAGAGAAAGAACGTTTTCATTTTGTCTTTATGGCTTCCAGCTCAGATACACAGAAGGAGAGACAGATAGACAGACACACACCCCCCTCTGTCTCCGGTCCACCCAGGCTCAGCAGCAAGTTGGCAGCCTGCACCACGAGCTGTATCAGCAGCCAGCAGTTCACCCACCTGCTCAGCTGGAAATCCTAATAGCTAGGTATCGCTTCCCCAAAATGCCATCAATTTTCTGCTCTTTATGGGAGGAGTTCAGCTGGGGGAGAGACCTACGTTCCCTCCCTTTCGGTGAGAGATGAGAGTAAGCCATGTCTCAGAAATGAGAAATAGCTTCTGTTGGCCCCGTCTCTCCCTGTGGTCACCACACACAGGAGGTAAAGATGCCTCCAGCTGTCACAATGGGACCTTCTCTGCCACTGTCAGGTGAAACTACAAGAGTGTATGCAGCGGGTCTGCATTAAATCCCTTCATTCACTTATGGCTAAGCAGCACGGTTTGAAAAATGTTAGGTAGCACTCAATTTCCTTATTTTTAAAAAGTTGCCTCTGTGGTTTCCCTTAACCAAACGTGACAAGCTGTGGTAGTGATACCTCATGCAATTAAAGCAGGAAAAGGCATCCTGCTCAAGTAGCACCCATCCTTTGGCTGCCATATTTTCATCCCAGTTTATTGGGAACTAGAAAATTCTCTTCTGTGAATGAAGTAGGGTCTCTTCTCGAGTGAGCATTGTGGACGTAGCTGAGAAGGGCTGTGGTGGTTGTGCTCCACTCACTGCCAGCAGTTGAAAGGCAGCACTGAGGGACTCAAAGACCCATTGCACACTGTCATCTCTGCATGCGTGACCAGGTAGCTTTGCAGCTCTCCCTGTTTTCCCCCCTCCTGTTCATACGCTTCGTGTTCTTTCCATTTTTCTTGATTGCTCCTGATCAAACTTGCTGATATCACATGCAGAAGCGTGCATCTTATCACAGCTGGGGAGTCCTATGAAGGTACCCCCTCCCTTGTGCAGATGGGAATAAGCTTGCCCTGGAGAAGACAGGAGGTTTGCTTGGCTTTGAAGCTTTCTGTTTGTTAGAGGAGTGAATCCTCCTCTGGACAGCAGATCAATTTTACCCAAGAGCTCTGAGCAGCACCAGTTTTGAGAAACAGCTGTAATTCTCTGACAGTCTGGCTAATCTGTGCTTGCAGGACTGTTTGGTTTTTATTATTGTGATACAAGTATTTACAAAAATAGAGTGTTGGGGTTTTTTTTCCATTTTTCATTATTCAAATAGCTTAAAATCCATATGAAAAGGACATTTGTGTGTGTGCCCAGATGTAGAGCCCCTGTTAGTGAGGCCAGCTGGGATTAAAGTCTCATTTGTATAATTTGTAAAGGCTTTGGAATTTTTCCTGCGGTTTTCAGCCGTAAGCTGGCATTTAGCTTTTGTCAGACTGCTGGACAGCTTGCACAATAAAGCTTCCAACTAAAAATATTTCCTGTGCAACAGGGAAAACCCCACCAGGGAAAAATGTGCATTTTAAATGCGGTGACTGTGGAGTTGGTTTGAAAAAAAAAAATTATTATTCAAAAAAAGAGGGGAAAAAAAAAAGCCCTGTGTGTTTTAAAGGCTTAATCAAAGAGAGCTCCACTCACAAGTAGCACAACATACAGAGGCTCGTTTTCTGCAAAAGCAGAAATAGAACGGTAAGGAACTTAGGAGGCACACACTGTGCGCTCAGGATGCTCGCTTGCACACAACAGTAGAGAGTAACGTTGCACAGCATCAGATACCCTCGCCCTGTCCTTATTTGCCCTTGGACCATGCTGCGAAGAGCTGCTGAGGTGCAGGCGTTGACTGATCCAACCTTCTGGAGCTGGCCAGCTATTCCCCATATAGCCCATTGCCACTGTAATTCCAAATCTTGCTTTAACTGATGGTTAAATGTCCGAACCATGTCCCGGTTGTTTGCTCTCTGGGGAGCGCAGCATCACTCCGTCTCACTCCTCCTCCCACAATGGGTGGGTGGATGGCAAGGAAATGCTTTCCTTACCCTTCCCATCTAGGGACCTGTATGGGACTTGGATTCGGAGGTGTCACCCTCCTGCTGGATAACACTTCAGTGCCTTCAGTGTGTTTCTTAAGCTGTTCTGTGGCTCGTGGAGTCGCAAAGCTACAAATGCGTGTCATCTCAGAAAGGGGGTGGTGGAGTCACTCTGTGCCCAGCTCCCAGAAGAAAACGGTGCAGCCTGGTTTAGGAGAAGTTGGGCTTACAGGGTGAGATAACCAGTATGAAGAATGGGAACTGAAATCACGTCTCTTTACTCCCCAGCAAAGTTTTAAGGATTTTGGCTTGTTTGAATTCTTTTTTTTTTCCTTTTATTTCCCCTGTCTTTTTTTTAAATAATCTTGAAATGAGTCCAACTTTCTCTTTGATTGTACGTGGTGATGATTCTTCTCATCTTTGCTGGCATTTCACAGCTGTTTGTTCACAGCTTTCTCCCGATACAAGAACAGAAACAAACCACAAAGCGGAGGATTGTTGTCTTTTTGGCGTTCTTGAGCTCTATATTAAAAGCCCGGCGTATTTTTCTAATCAGGATTACAGAATTAATTTGCATGGTTTATCCTCTGGTATTTTTTTCTGATGGAGCGGAGTTTGTATCTCTTTTTGTGAAAATTTTTATGCTTCATCGACCTCACTTTTTTTTTTTGTTGTTCAGCTGTTTTTCAAGAATCTCTGGATTAAAAATGAAGTTTTCAGAAAGAAAAGCCTTCACTTAGGTAATTTGAATAACTCATCAAAGTGGCTTTATGTTCTGTTCTTTCATTTGGTGTCTGCTGTGGTAATGGAAAACTTTTCTCATGGGTGAACGGTGCATTTATTTGTAGCCATTTATGTTCAGTTGTATTTTGACTGCAAATGCTTTCTTTACATTAACATTAATGCAAAGTTCAATGACCAGATGTTCCTGAGAGTGTTTTAATGTTGCTCTCTGCATTCTGAAGTTTATTTACATGAGGTTTCTATATGAATTTTCCGTCCCTTCAGTGGGTAGGTGCAAAGGATAAATTTGTAGTAATAGCACAGCAGGAAACGAATGCCTCTCCAATTGAGAATTTATGAATATCTCTTGCTGTTGTTGTTTCTTAAGAAAAACAGCAGGATGTATTCATTTCAAGGTACTGTCAGTGTATATTTTTGTTCTTTTTGCCTGTCTTCTTTCAGAAATCTGAAATAAAAATCACATTGATGTACTGTAGCAAGTAGAAACAAATATGACAGTAAAAGACAATATATGTGTTCATATAGCGTAGTGTTCAGTGTAGCTGTAATAACTTGCTTTGACTCACATTTATTTGTATTTTGCTTCAGCATGTTGTGTGCATGTAAGCGTCATAAATTTATGCAGTATTAATTCTTAACGATATGCCTGAAAAAACATCCAGTACAAGACGACCAGGATATAGAATTTCCTCCCTTTGAAAAATATTGAGATACTGAAAACGTGTTTTGCTGCAAATTAAGATGGAAAAAAAAAACCCCAAAATTTCACATGAAACAAAATTTCTGGAGGAAAATGTATTCAGATATGGTGAAATATTTCCTTTTGCTTCAGGAGGAAAGATTTGTTTCAGTGGTGACATTTTTATTTGTATATCTATGACTTTTATGTCATAAAATAAATCCTATAGATCATATACAAATGTTGTGAATGGAACCTGTGAAAATGTGGAATGTTCCATTTTGGCAATATCAGATTGTTCCAGCTTTTACACAAGCATTTGGATTTGAACTTGTTTTGATTTTGTTTCAAATATTCAATGACTGCTTATTTAATTTTCATCGGAGTCGACAGATAGTATTAATCAGCTGTGTAAAAATACACATTTTAATGAAAGGCTTAAGAGGAAAAAACTTGGCAGTGTGGTGGGGAGGTGGTGTCCAGGCATCAAATAAAACACCTAGAAGGGCTGAGAAAAGAAGGTGACGAGTTTGTGGCCTCCATTTACGCCATTGAGATGAGACGTACAGACCACTTTTGGCCACTGAATGATCCACCCGGGCTGCAGTTACACTTGAGGCTTGTTACACGCCAACCTAGAAATGAAAACAGGAGTAAAATAGAGAGAGATGGGCTTTTTGTGCAGGTGGGGTAGAAGTGGTATGGACATGACCATAAGTCATCTTCTGAATGACAGACTTCATGGTTTTCTTACCCGGGGGAGTTATTTGCTAGTTGATAAGAATGTGTAACAGCCGAGTGCCTGGATTTCTCCCACAAAAACGACATTTTAGCCCATTGGTATATCTGCCAGCTAGTGAGGAGATACACTTTAAACCTTATTTCTGAAAGTGGCATCCGTGTAATTGTCAGTTTAAAAGAAAAGGTGGAGTGAAAATACTCTTGACTTGGTTCGACAGGATATTTCTTTTTGAAGAGTTGGCAGTTTCTACACTGCAGGTCTCGGCGAGACTTTGACGGATGTGTGATTCGCAGCATTGTCTATCCCAGATTCAATATCAGTATAGCATATTTGGTGCTCTTAGTGGGATCTCATCCATAGGGTCTGCGCTGTGCTAAATCATATCCTGACAGTTACATTTGGCTTTCTTGAAAGAGTACTGGTAAGGCCTCAAATTACCAGTTCTGGAATCTGTATTTAAACAAAGATATAAACCTCTTGGGTCTTTTTTTCCTTGTCCCAGGGGGAAAAAAAAAAAAAAAAAAAAGGAAATGATCAGATGGCTAGAAAACGTGACCTATGATGAAAAAGGATTCTTTAGCCTTCAAAAATTAAAGAAAAGAAAAAAAAAAAAGAAGAGGAGATCAAACATCTTAAGCTGTCTTGTTTAAATAGAAACAAGGAAGATTTGGCTTAAATGTTAAGAAAACCTTTCAACGTTAGGATAGGAAAACACCGGAGTAGATGGCTGGGGGAGGTCTGCAGCATAAGGAGTCATTAAGAACAGGCTAGCTGTATATTTGCTGGGAGTGATCTAGGTATTGCTCATCATGTGTGGGGGCAAGGGGAACACCTATGGCATCCCATTTTTTTCATGGCCTAAAGCTCTGCCAAAGTGTCTTGAAAGCAGAAGTAACTTGTACTGCAAGCTCTCTGCAAGCTCCCCTGCAATGCAGCCTTTTGAACTTCTAGGTTCAGAAGTCAGCTCTAAATAAATAAGCATCAGTCACTGTTGCTCATCTTACAAAGCAGAAATGGAGAAAGAATATTCACTAACGGCTGTAAGACATGGCAAACATCCTTATAAACATGTCGTTATGGCAAAAGCTTATTAGCTCTCGCTGAGATACTGTCAGGACCTGTATTGGATATGGCTTCTCACATCTTTTACTGCTGGTAGATGCCTGAAGAGAGGTCCTGCCCCTTCTTAGGTCATTGCTTTAACCACTGTTAACTCTCCACAGTTGTGATTTCACCCTTGGTGTTTACAGTCAGCTAAATTACAGTGAAGCACTGGGTTTGAAAACCCTCTTCTTTTTAAAAATCGACTTTTATAACTGCTGCAAAATCCATATTTTCACTTTGATTACCCTGAAACATAACATGCTTCCTGGGGGCAGCAGGTTGGGTTAATATGCCACGTAGGCGTTCATTCATCAGCCAGGAATTCCTGACATACAACCTTACAGGGAAAACACAGGGCAAAATAGTTTAGTTAAATGCTGACGTGTTCTGCTCTTATTTGAGTTTTCCTGCTGGAAGATCAAACCATAACTCCAATTATACCTGGTATTGTTTCAGTGTTTTCCTCACCTGCTGCAGGACACTTCTCCCCTGTGGGGAACAGGCCTGAAAATGGTCCTCACCAAACTTGTGCTAACAGCCTTCATTCACAAACCAGAATGATGGCTTTGTGCCCAAGTTAAGCCAGAAGACTTTCTTAGCCTGACCATTTTCATAGGAGTTCAACTCGAGGTGATGTGCAAAATCCGCCGAACCTGACCTACGTTCAGCTACCATTTGTTCAAATCTTGTCCTTTGTGGAAATTTTAAAAGGGAGGTGTCTTGTTGCAGGAAGCCTCTGTCAAAGGAACCTCTTTAATTCTGGGGAAATGTAACTGGAAGGCTATAAAATTCAGAGAAGACCCAGAAACCTTCATAGGAAAAGTAAGTTAAGTATGCAGACGACTGCAAAAAGGGGGGAGGATGTGGTGATGGAGGAATATGCAGTTAGTGCTAGGTAAGTGAAAAATCTATTGTTAGATGGCAGCATGGGTGGATATAAATGGCAAAAGGGCACAAATCTGAACTGAAGGTGGTTATGTCAGGTTTGGCATTTGTCAGAGAGAGTTTGAGGGCATAAATGCTCTGACTAGGTAATGGGAACCATCAGCAGTACATAGCTGAGTTTTACAGGTGTGTTCACCTCAGGTCTGGACCTCTTGTCTCAGGACCTGACTTCGGCTGAACTCGTCAGTTCTGGAAGGTCACAATATACCACTGAGCAAACCCGATCCATACACACCAAGTTATTTGTCCCTGCACATGGCTAACGTTTAGTCATTCCATGTAATGCCTGTCAGCAAATGTATGCAAACATTTATCTGCGGTCTAGATGTGATCTTCAAGGAATGTTGCTTTGCTAGTATACAGGTTACAAAATAGCAACTATCTTTCTTTTTTTTTTTTTTTTTTTTTTAATGAAGCATCAGTTAAGTTTGTTGTTTTCTTAAGAGAGGGACACCTGGACCTTCTCCAGTCTTGTTTTCAAAAAGGCTTTTAGAGGCAGATGCTTTACTGCTGATTTCTTACATACTGATTACTTTCCAATAATTAAATTACATGTTTAAAGATCAGCAATCTCATGGTTTATTTTAATGTAAATTAGATGATGAAAGTACCACAGGGAGTGCGGGTCATAAATGCATGTGTGTGGTATGTAGCTGTGGACTCTCGTCAGAGAGCTTTGAGGAGGCCAAAAGTATGCCTAGATTTAAGTTTGGCATAGCCAAATTTATGGAAGTTGAGTCCATCAAAGAGCGTCCTTTGAGGATGGTCTGTTGTAACACGGGTTCCTGAGCTGACAAGTGCAGAGTGTGTCGAAGGCAGGGTCACTCCACACTTGCACCTTTCCTGTCATCTCTTCCCTAGCATCTGCTGATGCCCAGAGACAGAGCGAGAGGCTGGTTGAACCTTTTCTTTGAACTAGTATGGCTCGTAATCTGATTTTTATGAGCCAGTAAAATATTTTAAGGGAAGGTTACGATCGCTTACTGTGTCCTGCTGCATAATGCAGCAAGTGATTCCTGCACTTTGACACACGCTGCAGTGAGCAATCCTTGGCATCTCCCTTTGGAAGTCACCAAGGCTTGGTTTAAAGGGCCCAGGTGGAAGATGCTTTATTTAGTACTTCCCTCAATAATCAGGATTAGGTGAACTTGCTACAAGTTTTGATCTTTCTTCCTTTCAGAAAGTACATCTAGGTTTTCTGTATAAAACCTCCTCTGTTTTCCTCCCACAGCTTCTTGACTGCTGATTTCAAAGGTAAAGGAGGCGGAGAAAGCAAATTTGAGGGTGGCACATACAGCTGTCTTTTGTTGGAAAAAGGAATTCCTTTTTTACCTCGGTGCAAACCTTAGTTTATTATTTCTTGTATGTTGCTCCGTGTTGGAATTTAAAGGTAAAACCGGGGCAGTGAATTTCTCAGTGAATGGTTGGGAGGATGCGTGTTTTTAGGAAACACCTAGTACAATACTGTAAGCTGAGCTTCTGGATAGTTAACATACTGTAGACTGCAGTGCGATTACTGGGCCAGGTTCATTTCTGCTGGCACAGGAAAATCATGATTTCACTGGGGGGAACACGGACAGTTGTTTTGTTGTGCTTGTGGGAAAGACAGACGATGTTTTCCCTGGGTTGTTGGACAGTTTTCATTTTGGGGTAGATGATTTGACTTGAGATGGTCTCTCCTCTGCTGTTACTTGGATTTTGCCAACCGCTGAGCATATCGTTCATCGTGCTGTTCATCACGTAGCCTTCCCTGTGATTCATCCACACAGGTTGGTGTGCCATGCTTTCAGGTGTTGGAGCATGGCCCGGGTGCAGCCCTCTGCTGTGGGTAAGTGGAGGAGGACACTTTCTGGAGCAGAACTTCTTAAGTGATGGGTGATCTGCAAAATGCCATTAGAGAAAAATAAATTGGATTTCAACTTAAAGCTTGGGAAGGATGTATCACGAAGAGTTAACAGTGGCCCGTTGGGCTAAATGTTCTTGAGGCATGAACAGGCCCCCGCCTTTCACAGGCAGGGGATAGGTGCAGAACAATCAGGGAAATACAAGTCCCATCTTAGAATGACAGGAGTTTGGCCAAAGGCTGGTGTACACAAGTTCCTCTTTGGGGCTTCAGGGGGCTGAACTTTCTCCTTTTTTTTTTTAAGCCTGATTTTTAGCAAACCAAGCATTGGCAGTGTATTCATGTGTGCGGTGTTTGTGTGCTACAGTAATGATTCATTCTGAAGGGAATGAAGGTGAAGTTGCGTTCTTGAACCTGGAAGTATGTTTGATTTCACTGAAACTGAAAGGAACTGAAAGACTTTAATTCAACAATTTATAAAGAACAGTACATTACAAGCTCTAAAACATCAGCCCAAGGGAAAAAGCAAATATTGCTATTGGCAGAGAAAGAATATTTCAGGATGCTGAGTTTGAAACAATTTTACTCTAAAACTGAGTAAATAAGAAGTGACAGGCTGAATCTTAATTGTTTCTCTGGGCACCAGGCTGAGGCCGCTCAGTGCCTGGGAAATGGAAACAAGGGCCTTGAGCTTTGTATTCTGGGTGAGGCCAGTGCAGGGAGAGAGCCCGTGTCGGGGCCTGTGACAGATGCTGTGCCTGAGACAGCATAATCTGGATTAGCTGGAGTTTCCCAGAGAACCGATAGGTAACATGGTGCCAGTGCAGCCGCAGGATGATGGACTTGAGGCTCCCCAAGAGGAGCAGGGCTTCAAGGATGTCGGTCCTACAGCACCCGTCACCTGCCTGTGGGGGAACACCGTGGTTAAAGGCGAGAATATTTGACTGCAGCATGCCTCTGCCGCTGGCCCAGCAGTATGGTGAAGCAGGTTGGCTTTGGTGGGCTCCTCTCCACCGGTGTCCCAGCTCTGGCACAGCTCAGCAGCTTCTCCTGGCTCCCAACCCCTCCATCTCTTTACTCATGGCTGAGCCTTCGGGCAGTTCAAGGTGCCTTGGGAGTGCTCTGAAAGAGTGAAAATGAAACATTGATGTTGCTTTTCCACTGAAAATTTGAACTTCTGATATTTCTTCTATTTGATGTGGTCACGTTGCGTTTTGGAGTCTTCCACAGAGGAGCAGTTCTGATCTGTGGATGGTCCTGTATTTCAGAGGTGGGTTTGCTTGGCTGTTTAAATTTTCATTACTTAAAAAAAAAAAAAAATTGTCACATCCACAAAAGTAAAAAGGTCCAAGAATTGTAAAGTGGGTACCTTCTTGAGTGAATCTAGGGAACTGCTGAATGCAGGTCTTGAGTGACCTGGGGCTGGATGTTACGCTAGGGCATAGGCACAGCAGGAGAAGCATGGGGTAACAATTTTTAAAGCCTTATTTTTCTTCTTTTTTTTCCCCAGATATAAGATTTTTTCAGCAACCATTTGATTTGGTTTCTAGTGAGCTTGATTGGTTGTTAGCTTATCATCAGTTGTCTGGGAAATTGCTGCTGAATGTCTGTGTTTCAGGGCTGAGTAGTGCTGATGCCCCTTCAAGAATATTAAGAAGTTATTTAATGAAGACCTTTTTTAGGGTAAACATTACTTTAGTGGGTCTGCTACTAGGCCTTTTTATTATTTCCTCTTTTACAAAGTAAGAACCATGGGGAACATCTCACAACTAAGTTACAAAACCCTGAAAAACTGAGTTTATCATGAAAATTGCAACCAACCTGTAAGTCTGCTACTAGTATATGTAGTGGTAATGCTGGACTAATCGAGGGCTGGGGCAGGGAATTAGTTTAACACTTTCAAAAAGAATAAATTAATATTTGAAGAGCACCTTTTCTTGTCAAAAGGAAGTACAAAAATCATATTTAAAGATATTACTCTGTGATTATTGCACTTTCATTATATACCTAAGGGTCATAAATTCCGATTTCCACTATCTCAACATGTTGTGGACTATCATCAGAATCAGTGGGGCTGCAGGGAGGTGATAGTTAGTATCATTTAGCCTACAGCATGATTCCCGTTGTTCTGAAAGAAAGGTGGTAAAGGTTATGGAAAGAGGCTCAGCTGGGGCTCCAGGGGACACCTCCACCTTGAGTGAACGTAAGAGGAGGCTCTAGGAGGGGGGCACAAAACTCATGTCTATCATTTCACAATACATATAGGGAGGTGAGCTCAGAAATACAAATCGTTTGGCATAACCATTTCTACAAACAGTTGTTGATGTGCAGGCGAAGTTTGCGGCTCTGATTTTGGAGTGAGATTGAGGGGACAGACGAGTTTACTGACCTGGCTGTTGGCAGAAAGCTATGGAAGATGCGGTGAGATAGGACTGCAAAGCTGAGAAGGAGGCTTCAGTTTCCAGTGCAAGTCAACAACAAGGAAACTCCAAGAGATTGTATATTTACTCTGTCATTTAAATAATGTAAGTTCAGATTTCAAGAAGTACCTCCTGACTTACTGAGCTGCAGTCTAGGTGACAAGTTATTCTTGTGTGAGAAAACTTGTCACAAAGTTCATGGAAAAGTGTTGTTATAATATTCTTGTAGTTTGACTTGAGTTATGAGTAGCGATTGAGGTCATGAACATTAAGTTGGCACTACCTTTTAGAGAAAATTTATTGCAGAAGCTTCATATTGCCTTTAGACCAAGTAAAACCCCTCAACTTCTTAGAAGAACTAAAAAACTGAAGTGGTAAATCAGTTATTAAACAGCCTCCTCTGTATTGAGTAGTGAATACTAGTAATCATGCGTGAGTGGCGACTTTCATGTGATCTTCTTGTGATCATCACTAACAATGAGAGAGATGGTTCATGTCGCCATTCCCCAGCACAGCTGATGTACTTCTCTTTTTTTCACAGGAGAAGGCTAAAAATTGAGTATTTGGGTGCTGCAGGTGAGAAATGTACTGAAAACTGCTTGTAAAGATTTTAATGCGCTGATTCGTTGCTCTTACGGTGCTGCTTGATTAAGGCAAACACATTGCTGCATTAAAAAAAAAAGTCAGGGGCTTTATACTACTTGTTCAAGTTTTAATGTTATTAAACCAAAAGTGTCTGCCTAGCTTTCACACTTCCTAGTAAGGCAGAATTTTTAAAATCACAGTATTCCCCTCTGCCAAAAGCACATCAAAATGCAACTCAACTCCATGGAAATATTATATAACATAAATAATGTCCTTATCATTTCAAGCTATTTAGCAATAAAGAAATAGCAGTCTTTATGGCACAGAAAGAGAGAGAAATGGCTTCTGCATCTTTAAAATGCATACAACTAATATCCTTTAAATGTGAACTTTCATTTCACGGAGAGAACTTGCACACTTTCTATTAGAGGTGATAAGGAAAGTGTTTCATTTCAACAATTTAATGCTAGCACTGTCATAGTCTTTCATTATTCTGGACTCATGGACTGCTTTTGCAGAACACAGCTTTAAAATACAGGTCAGCATTAAAGGATTTTGAAATAACGTGAAAATGCTCTTATTTCTCTTTTGAGTGGGTCCTTTATTTTGGTATCTATAAGAGAACTACTCTCTTCTCCAAATCCTTTCTCCTCAGGAGGAATCAGCAGGGACATTGTGACTTATTTTAAAGTTAAGAGGCTGAAAAGCTTTAGAGAAGGCATTGTAATCTGCTATAAAATGTGTGCAGGACAGAGGCATAGATTTGGAATTGTTGGTAGCTCTCCAAGACGTAGGAGAGAGAAGCATGAGATGATTAGATTACTCACAAAGTGTTAATCCTGCAGCAATGAGAAAATTTTAAAAAAAAGTAATCCCTATCCTTGTGTTTACACCAGATTAGCTAGTGCAAAGTGGTAAGCATGTTATCATTACAAATAGAAAGCCTGTCCCTAAAATTATGTTAGTTGCAAAGCAGTATCTCACATCATTAAAAAATCAGTACTCTTAGCTTTCTATTTTTACAGAAAAAGTATTGATCAGACCCAGAAAAACATGGTAACATGGGGAAAAGATAGGGAAACAGGCTTGCAGTGGGTCCCATCTCTTTTTTTTCCCAAGTCAGGTCAGCATTCATAACCAACTGTCTTAACTCTTAGATTTTGTACAATGAGATAGTCATTGTTGACTATCTCAAAGTCAAAAAAGTTGACTGTCTGCTTTTGGTACCTTGTCACTCAGTCTGAATATTGAGAAATGAGTCTACTTGGCTTCCAAGAAGATGAAAAGTTTAGCATTTTGGGCTAGTGGAGCTGAGGTTGCTCGGTAAGCATTCTAAAGTAGTTGGTAGGGGTCTCGAAAGCCCTAAAGCAGCGTATCTGAGGACTCACAGTGATGTGAGTCCACCAGCAGTGATAGTGCTGAGACTATTTTGTGAACAGCATGGAGAGCACTGTGTTCCCTGGGCAGAAGAGCATCCTTCCTGGCCAGTACCTCCTGCTAAGCCACTTCCAACCCAGTCATGCAAACTTAGGTTTTATCCATCATAATGATTGCGACTCTGTGCTATTGACTGAAATCTTACACTGCCAGCACCTGTAGAAACTCAGTGGACAAAAGTGAATCAAATTCAGCAAGCAGAAAGCATAGTGTTTGTTCCTTTCTGACACAGTTTCCATGAGAGCAAATGGTTCCTGCCCTCAATGAAGTCACATTCGCAAAGAATTGCAAGTTTGGGAGACAGATTTGCCTCCATTTGTAGATTCATCACTGCGCCAGCAGCCAAGCCACAGTCAGTGCGTCAGGACTTGGACAGGCGTCGTAACAGATTTCTTGGTGGCAGCGTTATAGGAATTCAGAAATCCTGTACTTCACAGACAGGCGCAGACATGCTTCCCCTTGCTCGTGCTCTGTCACCAGCCACTCATGCTTCATCAGATGTCGCTCATCTGTGAGCCCTGTGTAAGGACATTTTCCAGAAAAAGGGGATTTTTGCCCTTGTCACATGTTAGTGATGTTTGTAGAACAGTGAATATTGGAACTAATCAACCTCCTGGGAACCACAGTAGGCTGGGGTTGTTACTGTGCAAATGGATAGTAAAGGGCTAATTTTCTTACATTATCTGTAAACATCTCTCCTACATCTAATTGCTGACACGCATACAGGAAAAATATGCTTCTGTTCCATTACGTGGAAGAGTTGTCTTCAGTAGAGCAACTAATGCAACTTTTAAGAGTTCACAGTTTGAATACGGTAGGCTTCGTTGATTTTTATTTTTAATTTCCCACTGCTGGTGTTTGCTACTAAGCACCTTCCAGTGGTGACAAAGAAGTGGACTATATCACGATGTTCTGCTTTACGTGAAGTGGATATTCCTTTTTAGCAGTGTACTGAAACTCAAAAAATCCGGAGCCGTACTGGAAGCATTTAGTTGAAACCCCAGGTTCAGCGTATTTGTTTGTTACCAGCTGTCTCCTGAAGTTCAGCGCTGAGTAAGAACGACATTGCTAGTCTCTCAATAGGTGAGATCTTATTTGCTTATGAAATGGTGCGTGTTCCACAGAAATTGCGGATTGTGACTTGCTTTGCACTTTATAAAGAGAAGTCCAGAGTCCCTAAGGGAAAATCTAAAGGTTACAGCTTTCTGTTGTGCTCTTTTGTTTGTTTCATTTTGTTTCTCAACGGTGACCCCAGGTTTAAAAACCAGAATTAAGCCATCTGAATGTCTTCAAGACTGGAAGTGCTGAGAGTCCAACACTCCTGATAATATCATTTCTTTTGTATATTGACAACAGACACTAACCTTAGCCTTTGGTTTCCTAAAATCTTGGTATTAAGAATCATCTCTTCATTATTTAACAATCTCCATAGGGCTTCTAGTTCCAAGACCCTGATTTTTATAATTATTACAAAGGGGAAATTACTTTGCAGCATATACTAAATAACCTTTTATATGAAACGTTTTCACATCCTATAAAAGTATCTTGCTTCCTGCAATGTAAATGCAGTAAATTAATTAAAAGTAAACTACTATGACAATGTGCAGAGCGACAAATGGTCTCAAACGGTGAAGAAAACACAGAGAACTAGTTCAATGTTGCTCACCGTCTCAGACTTATTTCTCCTTTCTGGAGGCTTTTGGGAAAGTCAGCTTTAATTTATAGGTGGAACCCGAGGATCCCCCTCTCCAGTGACACCCTCGGTAAGAAACATTCAGGTCCGCTGTGGGTTATCCTGTGGTTGTGTTGCCTGGAAATACTGAAGTAACAGGTGGCACTATTGCCACGTGGAAAAAAAAACAAAGAACTTGACAGTATCTCATAGCTTTATAGAAATATATGAGCTCTGGGGACAAATCCACTAGCATGAATTACTGATGTCAGTGATGCTTACGGTTGAAAGTAAGAAACCAAACAGCAGCTGTGAGTCCTTCCCCCTGAAAAAGTTTATCTGCCTGCTGTTCTTTGCTTATTCTGCTTTGAGGTTCTCTAATTAGGCTTCATATACTCTCTTGCTTTCCCCAAATAAAAGTAGTGGTGTGTATTTATGAATTATTTTTTTTTTGTGGTGCACTAATGGGCTAATGTTCTTACATTATCTGTAAATCCATGTAAATAAAGGCTATTTTTAAAACCTTCCTGTGCTGTTCCAAAGCTTGTTTATATTTTTCAAAAGGCTGTAGTGTTGGCATTATTATAATGTAAAAGGGGAGAGCACCTCTTCTGATAGTAGCAGAGCCAAATAAAACTTTGAGTAATGTGAAGCAGATATTTGCTCATGAGTTACCTTTTTTTTTTTGCCTATCAGACACTTGAAAAGCACAAACAGTAAAGAAGTATTCAGAAATTAATATGTTTATGCTCAGAGTCCTAAAATATCCTTTTTTACATAAAAGACATAAAAATATGTTAAACTCTTTCTTCGGGTTTATTGTTCTGGAATCATTCCAAATATGTTGTTTATTTTTCTATTTTAGGCTCCTAAGGACCCAGTCTCTGGATTGGTACTATAATAATGTCAAAAGCCGCTTTAAGTGTTTTGGAAGTGCCAAAGTCCTAAAGAACTTATACAAGAAGCATAGACTGGAGAGTGGAGTTTGTCCTGATGCAATAGGTAAGAAGAGCTGTGTTGATTTCTTATTAGCTTATCTACTTTAACATACAAGCTGAGACAAGGGAAGTTCTGAGATTATTTCAAAAAATACTTTTTCAAGGCTTTTTTCAGTGGAGAGAGAAAAAAAGATGTGAAGGGTCTAGAGGACTGTTTAAGAATTCAAAGAATGTTTAATCTTAATTATGCCACTGATACAGAAGAACTGTTATCTTCAGTCTGTAAAGTAAATTGCAGTTTCTATTCTAGCCTGTGTTCCAAAAATTTATCACAGTTCTGAGTAGTCAATGAATGAGGAAATAATTTTGCATTCAACATTTGGCCTTAGAGCACATTGCAGTGGTGTTTGAAGCAAGATTTGGTTAACGTGGGATACATTCAGTACCCAAGTTGGCCAAAACTTAGGTTGTCCTCACTTTTTGCATGCTTAACTCATGCTTTTTGCATGAGTTTTGCATGCTTAAGGTTCTGAAACTGGCCACACCTTATTTTTTTATTGATGTTTGTAAATGGTTAAAAGATGCTGATTAAGTATTGGCATCACCCTTTTAAATGAAGAGACACAATTCTCCCTTAACTATGGTGTTAGAGTGCGTTACCCCATAAGAGTAATTAGAGATATAAAATGGGTTAGAAGTGGCTTTTGATGTCATACTGGTGACTTTACCAAATTACTCAAAACACTGTTAGCTGAATGTTTGAAATGTCATTAGATTTCTTGGACCAGATACTTTCCTGATGTAATTCTTTTGAAATTTGTACAGGCACTTTAATTTTTCTCTAGTCCTTAATTTATCTTTTTCTGAAATTACATGGAATGGTAAGTGGACTCTAGTCTGGAGTGAAAATTTTAGGTGTTTCTTGTGAATGTTGGCATAAAAGCTTCTAGAGAGAAGCAACCTATACATTAAGTTCTGATTTATTAGTCTTTTTGCTTTCTCTGTATCAAATTAAATTTGCTAGAAGAAGATTCCTTAACAGTTGAGAACAAATGTGTATGACGACAAGAAAGTCCATGTCTGTGAGGGCAGAAGTGGAACAATGGAGTTAAAAACTGTAGGGATGGATTCTTCAGAACTTTAATATGATGCGTTGCCTTTACTTAAGTCAAAGTCTCACTATTTTGTCCTTGAATGGAAGTGTGAACAATGCAATGATGAGTTGCAGTGGCAACTGCGCTCTCTGTGAGACCTTTCTAAGGAAGGCCTTTGAGTCTAAATGTCATTGCTAACTTTCTTCTACTCTCCGTGTGACTGTTAGGTAAACCTTTTGTTCCCTTTAAAGATAAATACTAGTATACGTGTCCGGGTTATTTATACAGAATTGCCCTTTAAAATGTAGAATCTATTTCAATCCCAAATGTCATATTAAAGGCAAATTCCCTATACTTAACTTCTACCATGTAAGTTTTATAGCTAGTAGCTTCTTCCTCTCTCTGTCTTTTACTGTACAAATAGTTTTCTCCATCCAAAATGAATGAGAGGTCTTTTGTATAAAAGCAGTTATGTTTTGTACAAAAACTGCTGCAATCATGGTTTATACAAAAGGTAGGAGGAATTTTCTGGTTATTCCTCTTTGTGTGTGGTGCCACCGAATCTTGAGTGAATGTTCTAATCTAATAATGCCTCTGCGGTCAATGGGTACTGCTTCTACTAACGTGCGGTACTGTCTTTTTTTGAGCAGAAGGAGGTTTTTTTGAAGGAAGCTTTGAAAATGAAGGGAGCATTTGTGGCAGTGACTCTACTTTCTACCGACAGACAGAAGGTATGCTGCTAAAAACTCTTTGATTAAAACACAGTCCTTACACTTTGAATTACTGGACAAATATCCTAGAGTGCTGGTAAGCCTTGTTCACTGATCCAACAATATTTTAGCTGAAACTTTTAGCAAGATACTAAAAATCCTTTCTGTACCATGCTGGGATATCTTGCTTCAGTATTACAGCTAATACACGCTTACTCTAGTGTGATTTTCTTCATGTTCAGTTTTTGTTACTTCTCTCCGATTTCCTATCCTGTACTTCTGTATTCTTTTCACTCTCTTATATTCTGTTGGTGTTTATAGGAAGTTTACAGATTTTCTTCTTATGATTTCCTCCTAACTATTTTGCTGGATTCTAAAATAAGCAACATAAAAATACTCTGTTTTATTGTATTTAATATTTACATTTAAGAAGTAACATAGAGATGCAGACAAATTTCTCTGTCTTAAGATGTTTATTTTACTGTGCATGATTATGGATTGAGGAAATGAACTTTGTCATGAATGATCTAAGATTTGAATATATGTGCAGAATATGAGTCTGAATTTTGGAGCTCATTGTGCAAAATGTACATATACAAAGAACATGGTGGTTTTTCTTATTCTTCACCTAGGACACAGCATGATGGATACCCTTGCTGTGGCCTTACGCGTTGCAGAGGAAGCAGTGGAAGAAGCTATTTCTAAGGCAGAGACCTACAGTGACAGCCTGGTAACATTAAAAAAAATAATTTAAATGGAACAATTACATTTCTTTTAATTTGGGTAGTGGTACAAAACCAAGTAAATACAGAAGAAAACATAAAGAAGTAGTCACTATCTCATGCCATACCTAAAGACTTGAGTGTGGGTTTGATGAACTTGTATCCAAGATGCATGTTGCTCTGCAGAAGGTGACGTGCAATGTAAGTACCTGTAATTTCTTCCCATAGTGCAAATAGGGCGTATTCCCCATTTCTGTGGAAAGGCTGTTTTTATGTGATTTTTAGAAACTACAGATATCCATTTTTTTTGCAGGACAAGCAGAACGAGGCTTGTTACTTGCAGGAGCACAAGGAGGACCTCATTGAAGAGCTGGCTACAACCATCGTGCAGAAGGTATGGCATGCATTTTTTCCTTAGTTTATTTAATAGCCAAAACACAGTCCTTTAGTCTGGTGAGCTTTGACTCTGCTAACAGCAAAAAGGATGACACCAACGGAGAAAGCAGAGTAAATGACAAGTTGCAACTTCAACTATCCGAGTATAGGCTTTAATCAGCCACATCTGATGGAGAGATCAGTTTATAAATAAGCTTAATCCACTGCCTAAATGATGACGTACACTGTCAGAGCTGCGAGGTACCACCCCCTCTGGTGTGTGATATCCTTGCTTGGAAGAGGAGGCCCCAGCTTCATGGAATTTTACAGCTGTACTTCACTTCCCAAAAGGCACAAAGTTTCCCAAAGTAAAGAAGTGTGACTTTTGACCATACTAGCTCTACTGCACCCTGCGTCTGCAACGCATACAGAGAAAACATCGATCATTAAAATAGAATTCTGTTAATGATACTGTGAGAGAGACACACAAAAAATCACAGAACCCTCTGTGTGTCTGATTTATGTCGCTTTTTCCGGAAAGCTCATTCTTGTCCCTGCAAAGCTCGCAGTTGGCACTGACTCAGCACTGAAACAAAGGGCTAGTGGGAACTAATACCCTTGAGTTTATCTGGACAGACTGGAGCAAAGCAAGACAAGCTGAACTGAGTGCTGCTGAGTTCCCGTGATCGGTAAAGTAACCACTCTGCTAAGTTAGTCTCCCTCTGTGTGAACTAAGCTAATTGCCACATCTTTGTATGGGATGTGGCATTTAACGATGTATGCATCAGACACCAGAAAAGGAAAATGTTGTTTATAAGGCTATCAAGAAAAGCCAGAAGGGCATAAACTCAATGGAAAATAATCTGCCTTCTTATTAATAGGGATGATAGAAGATTAATTCTGCGTATCAAGTCTTTGATAGTCCAGAGCCTATCTCAGCCAAGCTTGAATTGCTACTACTTTTGGCAAAAGCTTCCTAACAAGATCTATTTATAAAATAATACTCCATAGATATTTTGAATTGGAGTCAGAAAAGTTGTGGAAATGAAGTGCAGCAGGATATAATCTCTCAGTGCAGGGAGACAGTTAGTCTTATATGATCTCTCTCTCCTAAGACAATGTAGATTTTCAAAACCAAAAATAGTGCCTAGACACCTAACACCTCTTTGTTTTCAGTAGAAATGTGTCTAGATGCCATGGGAGCCTTTGAAATTCTCCTCATAACTAGTATTTTATGTTTCTTTGCAAACGTGCTGGGCTGAGAAAAGACTTGACAGATGCTGCTAATGTTTAAAGTGTTACCGTAGGAACAGGGTTCCATGTTTATTTAATTCACCTCTGACGTTCCTACGGGCATTGATTATAATTTATTGTATCGATGCTTATGCAATTGCAAGATGAGAGGAAATGCAGGCAGGTTGTCAGAATCATCCTTGTATGAACTGGAGCAAAAGCAAAGGGAAACTCAAGTGTTCTTCCTAGGCAGTTTGCCTTGAGACAGGGTTAGCGTAGTTTTTCTCCATACGGCTCAAAGAGTATTTTGCAAGCACCGCTTTTTTTTCTCCCCTCCTATCCCCTGCCCCCCCTGCCTTACAGATTATAAAGAAGCAGAAAAGCAAAACTGAGCAGGCCGAGGCTGACTTTGAATGGCCACCGTCCAGGAGCAGTGGCCTGGCGTCTGTGGCTGTCTCAGATCAGAGTATGCTGACTTTTCCAGGGAGCCGCAGGGGGTCCTACACGTTATGGGTGAGTGACTTGGCACAACTGTTGATGTTTTCTGCTGCACAAAACTGGAAGATTGAAATGATGGAGAAGTGTACTTACTGCCTGGAATGGTACGTAGAGACTTGCAGAGAACAAGGCATTAAACCCGTGTCTGGACAAACTGTCTCTCTCAGTTGCATCTTTTCCTAGCGCATCGTGGGCCACAGAAGTAAGTCGCAGACATTGTGTTGTATTGGCGAGTGTGTTGGGGAGGACTGAGTTTGTGATATGGGCAGTCTCGCGGCTTGATTTGAATGCTAACAGTACTCAGTGCCTCAGTCTGAATTCCTTAAGACAGTTTTCATGCTCACTTAGCTTTTATTTGGAATTTTGCTGAACGTTGTATTTTCTTTTGTACAATGTTAGATTTCTGTAATTTTTTTTTTCTCCTTAGCCATCGTAAACAGCCACCACCACAAGCAAAAAAGTAAACCCAACTGTAAAGCACCATTTATGTCTTACACTAAAGAGTATTTCCTCCTCCTTTCACCTGTTTCTCAGCACAATGCCTTTAGCTCCTGCTGTAAAGCTGAAAAAAATCTGACAAGCTGCATTAGTAACGTTTTAAGAAGAGCAGCAAGTGAAAAGAAGTGAAAATAAGCTGTAGGCTTGGATATGCCGTTTCACAGTCAGTGAGGGAGGACAGTGACAGATGAGTTCCAGCGCTTTTTGATACAGCGGTTGAAGCTGCTGCTCCCCAGTGTCCTGCTGCTGCGCCAGTAACCACCTCTCCCCACCGAGCAGAAACCCCAGAGTTGAACGTGTGCTGAGCCTTAGTTCCCAGCTAAGTTTGCTAGCTTACGCTGCCGGTGAAAATAGATTTCTGCTAGAATATAAGACTGTGGGCCAGAATTGCTGAGGTACAGACTTACGTTCTCGTCCCTCACCTTTTTCGAAATTGAAGGAGTAACACCTTAAGCCGCTGCTGTTAACCAAGTGATAACAAGTCAGGGTGAGTGCGTTTAAGCGCTTTGCCCTGTAGCTCCTAGGCAGCTTGCTTGTGGAACATAAGAACCAGGAGAGGGAGAGTTAATTTTGTGTCTGACTCAACTGAGGGGGTTTTTTCCTGGAGTTTAAGGACAAGACCTAGGGAAACATGCTCGTCAAATCTCCAGTTATTACACCAGAAACCTGTTGTTTTCTGAGTATAACCAGACACCCTTGGAAAGGTAGCATAATTCCAATTGTGCCTATAGCTAATATAGTGTCCTCATCAACAGCAGTGGAACAACCCAGTTTCCTTTTCCTGAGCTTGCTTTCCATTCAACTTTGCTTTCATTCAGCTACGAATGGTAAGCGTGCATCTGTCAGCAGATTTGGAGGACTAAACTGTATCAGTGTATCATTTGAGAAAGTTACCTTTTCTGCCAGAAGAATTGCAATATTTTTTTCTTTCCAAAACAAAACCTAGCTTCTACAGAAGCTGGCAGAGACGCCCTGTGGCCATATGCCCTTTCCAGGCAAAGCTTTTTACTCTCCCTCCCAGGTACATTTTGGAACTCCTGAGTACAAGCTTGTAACAGCAAATCTTCACGGGCTCCACTGTAATAAGTGAAGTTTTTGTATTTCCTAACTGATGACATTATGTTGACCAAAAAAACCCCCGAACTCCGGATTTGTGTACACATCCTACCATTGAGCTGTGTGTGTTGGCTTAGTTTGAGCAGAGATCTATCTGCCTGTAGCGATAAAAACCCTTTCTTTGTAGTACCTGCCGGAGCTAACAAGGGAGCTCTTGCGACAGATTTATTAAGGCAGATGCTCCTAATGTAACCAAGGTTTTTGTAGACAGACTATGTCAGCATTTTTTTTCTATCAAAGCGACCCAAGTTGACTATTACTGGGTTAGAGTTATATACATGAACCTGTTTTCCAATAAGGATTATTTAAGTAGAGTTTCCTCTGTGTAAGGCTTTCTTTGTTAACCTGACAAACAAATTAGTAGGTGAAGCAAGCAGAAGCAGGACAGGTTAAATAAAAGGGAAGAAGAAACGTGATTAACAGACCGACGTGCTGAGGAAAGGGAGGTAAGGGTAGCAAATCTTAAGGCAGTTAGGATTTCGTAATTTAAAACTCGAAATTCATCTTAGAGCAAATATTTTTATTTGTCTTCTGTGTAGAAGATAGTACGTGAATCTAGTAAGATTCAGTTACTTAGGGCAGGTACATGCTACAACGCTAGCCTTTAGAAACCCATGTTTATTACTGCATTGCATTTTATTAGCAAAATCACTTGCTTACAGTGTGAGGGGGAGTTGTAATAATTCCAGATACAACTGTGTGGTTATGTCTGCCAAGCAATTTTTCTTTTAAATGCAGCTATTTGTGTGTAGCTTATCCGTATCAGCTAGAAACTTCCAGTGGGCTCTGGAAGCCCGGCGTTACTTGAGCTGTGTAAACTGGGGACTGCACAGTGCCAAGAGACCGACTGCCTGAAACCTGCTTGATTGGAGCAGAACCTATTGATCTTCATATTAAGGAACACACAGGCACATGCGGTATCTCCCCGAAATATATTATTGATTGTTTAACTGCAGTACTGTGGTGTGGTAGTAGCTATAGATATCGGCTTTTCCTCTTTTTCTCTTAGATCTCTTTGAGATCCCTTGCCCAAGCTAAAAATAGTGATACCAGGCTGAATATTTAATTCCCCCATCTCATAAAAAGAGATGGATGGCACCATCTGTTTCTCATTACCAATAAGGAAAGGCCGTACAATGTTGGGGTAGGAGGAGCTTAGAGCAATGGGTGGATGCTTCTCTGCTCTCCCAGTCCATCTTCCCGCTCCCGCCCCCCATACATCACTGCCAGCGAGAGCAAACGACCAGTTGGCATATTTAAATATCCATGTATTTAAACATTGATGGAGTGCAGGCATCCCGGTGTGTTCTAAGTGCTGTATTAGTGGTCTTTATTTTACAGCTAAAAGATTGCATATATAAACAGAAGCTCATCCATAATTTATAGTATATAAAACAGCTAGGGATACAGGGAAAAGGAGGATTTCATTAAACACACATTATGATGCACCTCAGGGGAAGCAGAAATTTACTGGTTAAGCTAACGATAAGGTCCACAGTGTACCGACAGTTGCTTATTTTTTTCTTTTTTTTTCTTTTTTTCCCCCTTTGATTTGTTTTAAAGAGAAGGAAGGTTACACAAGGCTGAGGTCCAAAACTGCTTTGGAAATCTCAGGAGGTTTTGCAGGTGCTCTATACCTTTGTACATTTGTCCCCAACAAATATTTGAAGAAAACCTTTTTGAAGAGGAATCCTGTTCAGCAGTCATAGGACGCAGCGGGAGAGCTGCTTCAGCTGAGGGAGGTATAACACTGTAGGAAGTTGATACCAGCTGACATCAGTTCTTTCCTGGCAACGACTCTGTATCAAAAACATCATATGTATGTCTAATTAATAAATATGTCACATCATAGGGAAGATGGAGCTTCTCGCTTTTATACATGAGTGGGGATCAGAAGGTTGCACAGGGTGCATGGCTGGGACCTGCTTCTGATGAAGCGGGTGTGCATTTATCCAGGAGCCCATCAGCTGGATCCTGATGGGTTATTTACTGTCTTGTTTCCTTCCAGAAGCAGCCAACTGCAGCGCTCTCTTGTCTGCCCGGAATGGGAAAGAACAGTACACTTTGAGAGGGAAAAGCATTTGGTACTTCAGAAAATAATGGGTCTTTTTTTAATTAATATTTATTATGAGAAGATGCAGCTTTCTCTGAGTACTCTCCAGGTTAGAAATCTTATTGTGGTCTGTTGACTTTACAGGTGTGACATTGTGGTCCCACTGGATTTCAGATCAAGACAGCCCTGTCCATAGTAATCTGGCTGATTTCCCTCCTTCCACTGCAGCAAAAGGATAGGATACAACTGCTTTTGCAATTCTGACTTAGTAATTAGTACCACTTTTTAAGGTTTCAGGTGGCTAAATAATCAGTGCAAGGGTAAACGTGACAGAATTGTCCTTTTGAAGTTGTTTGTATAGTTTGAGACGTATCTCTAGCACAAGATGACTGATTCTTGGTTTCATGCACTTGACAAACATCCAAGAAGACAGTTTTGGATGCTAGATATATGATTAAGCCCATGCAGGCCTAAATTCAGCTGGATTATGCTTACTGCCCGCAAACCAAGATGGGTTTTAAGGCAGGAAAGGGAGCAGGAGAGAGAGGACACAGAAGGGTGGTCATTCTATAATGTTATTTTCCAAATAATTTAGATCATATGTTGTTCTTTCAGCTTTATTTTGTTTTAATGATGTTATCCTAATACAGTGCTGGATATCACAAAGCTTTAAGGTCTGTCTTAAAATCTGTGATGCTCAGAGCTAGGCTGCCTGGCAAATCTGACTTTATTTTTAGATGAAATCAGGGTGTATATTGTCACAGCGAGAAGCAAATAAACACAGAACACTTCAGGCTTCCTCTATCAAGTGGGTGTTTGAGTAGGAGACGCAGTGATTCGCTCTGATGGGCGAGCACACTGCTGAGCACGACTTTGTAGACAAGGGTCAGAATGGGACGTGAAAGGTTGCATGGGGTACTGAGCAACCTAGAAATTAATGAAAATAGAGTAATCATGTGCAGTGAAGAGTATTCTCTTGAAAAAAAAGGTGAGTTTATGTGGGAGGCTGCAATTAGACTTGAGATTAAAATGCCAGCTCACCCTCTTCCCCTACACCTTTATAGACATGCACTTTCCCAGTGGGCTACACTGGTGGTGACTTAGAATCATGTTGCCCTACACCAGAAGAGGGATCTGGCCTTTGCAGTTGCTCAGCTTTCTTATCTGTAAATAATATAGTAATACTGTCATCAGAGGATACTAACTGAGCTCTCAGTGTCTTCAAATGAAAGATGTTACACAACTGGGAAGCATCTGCGCTGTTTGTTTTTTTAAAGAGATGTAATAGAATATTTCAAGTTCAGGAGAAGGGAAAAAGAAAGGGACGTGGGGGAACATATGAGAAACGGTAACAGCTAAATGAACAAGGGTACCTGTAAAGGCGCTGTTTAGATTACAGTTGTGTTGGTACATCTGCCCTCTATTCCTGTCAAAGCATGTAACAATTGATTTACCACAAACTTCTATAGACTTCTTCACATAAATCCATCACATTGATTGAAGTATGCTATTTTATGTTCCTACCACTTTCCTAAATTGTTAGCCCCATAAGTACAATAAAAGGATGTTTATACTCATCTTCTGGAACCAATATTTAAATCTCCCTTATAACTAGCTTGCAAACCCCTTGCAACCAAAGCATTTTCACATGTGGGGCCTGCTTACCATTTGGGGAGGGGGAGGAGGTCCCTCAGGCACTATGGATTATACTTCTGTGTGGTGATTTGTAGAGCTACATGCATGCGCAGCAGCAATGGGTTTGTTGGCGAGTAACCTCTTGCCTCTCTCCCCTGCAACCCGTCTCTGGATCCTCAAAGTCGATTGATCCAAACTAAACCAAAATAAACGCAAACCCAAATGTGGCTTTACATATTATTAGACAGGTGTGCAATTCATACTGCTGATGGACCTATTCCTGATTAACTGAGTCTTATCTTTGTCCTCCTTTTAAAGGAACAGTACTTTTAAGGGGATCGGCTGTCTGAGAGGCCAGTAGAAGGATGTCAAACCCACCTAAAGTGCAGCCAGGATAGGTCTGTGTCAGTAGGAAACAACAGGCCAGCTTGGGCAAACCCTGGAAGGACGGATGCTCTAAGGCTTTTGCAGGAGAGGGAGTAGTCATCTTTGCTTTCCCCAGTCTGCTATTGAAGGATTTGCCCTGATGGCTGGGATATCCTAAGCAGGATTTAGGTCAGGGCTTAAGGAAGGGAGGTTTTTTTCAATTGAGTGTGAAAAATCTCCCATTCATCTGCCTGTTTTTGCCCTCTTTCAGAAGCCATAGGGTTGTTAACAGATACTTTGCCGCATACAAGATTAACTAAGGAACAGATGCTTGAAACCCTTGGTATTTCACTCCCACTGCTAAATGTCTGGACTGCATACATTTGAGCAGAGGGAAAATCACTTCCAGGGATAAATCGGCTGTGGCAGAGTGGCACTGTTCACAAGCTCTATACAGTCTCCTTCCTGGTGTGGGAGTTTCCTTACCAAAGGATGCATTAGCTGTTGATGCTTAGGAGTTGCTGCTGTATTTGCTGAGGTTGGATGGGACCTGCTGGTTCTGTCTGTGCATCGATTGTGTTCGTAGAGCACAGATGAGAAGCAGGCGAGGGTTTTTTGCTGCACCACTAGCAGGCATAGACGTAGAATTTGCAGGTGAGGAGAGGGGACGGATAAGGTTGCGTTTAAGTAATCTTTGTTTGTGCTGTCAATTCTAGGCTGCTTCCCTGAATAAATAAGGTAGTTTTCAAAGCCCAAATTAACAACCGTCCCACAGGTCAGAGCTTGCACAGCAGAGGATCCAGAGGTGCCCTCCCTGCCCTCAGCCCTGGTGTTGAGGTCCCAGTTCCTGCAAGGGCTCCTGCCATGGGAACCCTGCAGCTGCCTTGCGCTGGTGGCACCTTGGGCTTCTCAGTCCCTCCTGAAGCTGGGAGAGTCCTTGATCTACTGTAAGTAAGTGCAGAATAAATTACATTTTTACTAGTTAAATCAGACCAAAGAAATAGGGTGACATAGGAGGGAACTGAGGAGAAAAACATGAGTGATCCAGACTATCATTTGTAGAGTTCACTCAGTTGCTTTTGGGATCTACTTTGAATTACCACCTTGGCTTCTTTTTAGAAGAAAGAGGAATTACCCATGCTCTTTCATCTTTTGAGGGAGAATGCAGAACAAAGTCTCAATATTGTCTCTAAACAATATGCATACCTATAAGAGAGTTATTCCAGGTAAAGAATCCATAGACTACCAATGTTAGACTCAATATTTACAAGCACGTTTTATAGAAAGTTGTTCTTGCTTTTCATTACTGGTTTTGTTTTTATTTATTCAGTATTCAGAAGCATGGGCTTGTAAATTGTTATAGACAGAAGATGGAATATTTATATTTATTAAGTAATAAGAGACATTGTATGTGATTATTTTTTATTCACTCTTCCCTTCCTTAATCTTCAGAAACTGCATTGCCTTTTTCTTTTGCCCTGAAGGCCAGCAATGAAACAGGACTGTACCTGCAAAAAATATTCCTTTAGTGCTAGCCCAGTACAAGATGAAGGCTGAGTTCTCTCTGTCCAGACATTATAACTATGCAGCAGAAATCCCTTGAGGAGGGGTTAAAAAAAAAAAAAAAACCAAAACCAAGAGAATAATTATGTGTCTGGGTTTTCTTTTTGAAACAAACATCTCGCAGCAGATGCCAGTAGGCAGGATTCGGTGGGGAACTCATCTAACTAAAGTGTTTGGAAATGCCTGTCAATACTGTAACTATATTTTGCAAGCTGTGCTGTAGTGCACAGCGATCCAGTATGCAGCACATGCCTCCAAGGGAGGAGAGCGTGCGGCGAACATAGCAAATGACCTGTTTGGTTGCAATGCCATCTGCTGATGTACTAATTTATTGCAGAAACTAACAGCTGCGGTACCTTAGTGTCCGACTGCAAACGTATACAGGGCAGCCTTGTAATTCATCACAAATAAATGCACCTGGCTGACAAGTTTTTTTGCTGAGGAACCAGAACTGGTTAGAAAAGGTGCTGGTAGCTTTAGCTGGGAGGGAAGGGTCTTCTTGACCTCTCATGTCTTTATAAATAAGGACCAAAGCTCCTACATTCCTGCCTCCTTTTGAAAAACATATTTAGGCTACTGTATTGTTTGGATACTTTTGGAAAACAGACTGGATTGGTTCTTCTGCCCTGAGATTTCTTGCTGTCCAAGTTTATAGGCAACTGGTAAAGACTCGGGGCCATGACTCCTCCATTTGGCTGGTAAATATCCCTTTTTCAAATTTGAACTGATCCAAAAGCCTATCGGGGTAGCCAGCCTTACCTCTAGGACTTCTCTGCATCCATGCACAGGGAAACTACGTGGAGCACCAGCCCCCAGATAGGCTTCTCCATCCTGTTCCCTTATGTTCAGTGTTTTGCTTCCTATGCAAATGTCCGCAACAGAGAAATTTCCCCAGTGGATCTACAGATGGGCTGTTATCTCTGTGACGAAGAGAGGCACAAATGCAGCACAGTAATATGTTCTTCTGCTGCCTGCCACAGGTTAGTGTGGCAGTGAAGTCAGCAGCGTGGGCAGGCATGGATGTAGGTTTGTAGCCCGTGCCGAAGCCCATGCTATGGCTCTGGGGCTGTTGCGTTAGTGGTGCCAGCTGAGTTCGAGTTGATGCGACTGTGCCAGCCAGGATTAGAGCTTTTGCTGTGTAACCTCACATCAAATAACTAACTTTCTAATTTGCTGTTAATTGCAAAAGCAACAAAAGGAGGTCTTGAGTCATTTGCTTTTCAGATAGAGTCATCAGTCAGGCCACTAATTGATTGGAGATAAACTTGTGGACAAACATTTGGTTTTGTGCTCTAAAAAAAATGGCCTTGTTTATGCCAATGTATAGTGATTTGTTCTCATGCTGGGATATGCTTCTGTCCTATTCCTACACCAGGCTTGGCTATTGATACTCCTTTTTTGTATCGTTATCAGCATTACCAGTGATTTGAACTGCTCTCAGGGATGAATATTTACACTTTCTTTCCACCCATACTTGTCTGAGTAAAACACAATTCTACTATCTGTCTTGCCACCCCTATCTAAAACTGACTTTCAGAACAAGAAATAACCTAATCCTTTACTTTTATTTATTCTTCTTAATTGGAGCTTATTAGAATGCTGTCACTTCTTGATCATTTAAATCTCTCCAGTTACAAGAACTAGAGAGAACTACAAAAGTAGTAGTGAAGAGTGATAGTTCAACAGTCTCTTCCAGTAGCATCATTTGATCCTTTTTCAGGATCTGAATACAGGGGTGCAGTCAAGCTATTTTAGCTTGGCATTACTTTCCTTTTTGTGAGCCTTCTGTGACATTGAACCATCTTCAATGAGAAGAGGTGGTACTTATAGCAGAGCATTCCAAGACACATTTTATCAAAAATTCAGATAAAATGTAGAAAAAGGATGAGGATGGTCTCAAGCTAAGCTTTGGAGGCAGCGAACCTTTTTCCCTTGCTGCATTTAGAGGGATTTTCCTGGGAATTAGCAGCAGTTCCTGCGTAAAACCAATTTTCTACTCTCCATAGAGAGTTGGCAGAAGCTGTGGAGAGCAGTTTCCCTGTGACCTGACCCAAAAGTTTCAGCACGCGATTTAAAAAAAAAAAAGCAGTTTGTTTTAGATAAGCTTGTTTGGATAAGCTTATTTGAGATCCTAGGCTACTATATCACATGGGACTGTGTCTACTTTCTTGTCTGTACTGCCTTGTTTTTCAGTGGGGTTTTTTTTTTGCCCATCAGGCCCTTCATGCTCGTCCTCTCCTTTTTAAATCCTTCAAGCTGTTCTGTATCTTCTAGTCCTGAAAGATATATCTGCTGTGTAGCGTAGACACACCAGACCTAGCTTTAAATTGCTGCGGCAGTGCTGGTGGCAGCGTTGCTGCGGAGGCACGGCTCTGGGGGCAGGATTGCTGAGCAACTTCAGTGGATTTCGTAGCCCGTGCCAAGTTCTGCGTTGCCAGGGCTAAGCTGCTGGCGGGTCTCAGGTTAGTTGAGAGCTAAGTGCAGACACAGTGCCATCACTGCGATGCAGCCTTTGCTGTGATGTTTACGAAACAGCGAGTGGGCGGGCGAGAAACTGGCATTTAAACAAAACACCAGAAAAGTTGTCAAACCTACAGATTTTTTCATAATAAGAAAAAACATGTTACTTTCATTATCTGAGCCCAGGTTATCATGGAACAGACTACTTAAGTTTTTCCTGATGTTTTCTTCTCCTTCTGATGATTTGGATATTTAAGTAATAAGGGAAAATAGATACTGGTGATTCAGCTGCAGGATATTCCTTCTTACAGGTTCTTCAGCATCTCTTATCTCTATGTGTTTACCATACACGTGGAAAAAGAATGTGCCCTGAGGGTATGTACTTGGTACTGTGAAAATAATAACAGCCACAACAACTTGCTGCTTTCAGTACCTAACAACTTTAACACAAAGGTATCAGAGGGTGGCAGATGTGAACTGGACCTAATTTATTGTAAGAATGGGAAGTTGAGTAGTTCTTGCTTTAGGACGAAGTGAAATGAGCCACAGCACAGTTCAGGCTGAGAATTTGTGGCAGAATTGTTTATATTGTCCGTATATCCTGGCAGGATGAAATAAAAGTTAACAAGCAAATTCTTATAGCAAAACAATTTATGTACCTGTCTGTATTGTGTTAAATTGTTAAGCTTTTGCAGGGTTAAGGAGGATTCAGATTATCTTGAGCAGTTGAGGATCTAGTTTGAAGTTTGAAACAGCCTAAATACCCACTAGAATATAGCTGGTTTGTGAAAGTGGTCATCTGAACAATTCCCTATAATAAAATTATACAGTACTATGAGCTTATTTGCAGTAGTTCATGTCAGTGAGTTTGAAAGGAAACACTCCAATACATCATGTTAGGACCTTTGTCTTTGCCTGGGCAGGATTAACCAAGTTATGCGGTCATTGCAGTTACAGGAAAAGATTTGATTCTAGGGCAAGTAATTCTGGATCTTCCTGCAGAGTTCAGAAGCCAGACTAAACCCTGCTGTTTGGTTGTGTTTCTTTTTACTGAATCTGTTATGAAATCACACTGCTGAGCCAAGGATGCAGGAAGATTTGCAGTTAATTAAATCTTCTGGCGTGGTACAAGGGTCCCACACGGGAGCATTTCAGATGGGAGGAGGTGCAGCCAGAGAAGTGGTGAAACTGTTGTTTTCAAGCCAGCAGGACTCCCAGCAATGCGTATGCCATCCTGGGAATTGAAGGGACTTGAAAATAGCTGAAAGTCAAGTTATCCTTTTCCCCATCTGCACTGGTGCAAAGCGGAGCTCTGATACAGGCAAAGACTGGCCCTTTTGAGATTATCGGTTTTAGTTAAATTATTTGTAATTTGAACATCAGTTCAAATGTACAAAAATTTAAGAGTGCCAACTTGGCCTGCCTAAAGAGGCTGAGCCACTTGAAAGCATACTTCTTAATGAAACCCTGGCATATACAGGCAGGCTTTTACTGACTCCGTTGCGAAGGCCAAGACAGAGGTTTTGAGTGGTAAAAAGTTGCGGGGAAAAAGCGAATTGGCGTTTGAAAAAGTGATCTTTCTTGCCATTCGAGCTGCCTTAGCACATACTGTTGTCAAAAGCAAAGTTATTAATTAAAAAAAAAAAAGGTATTGCAGCCAAATAGTGTCAGACAGATGTTAAAACTTGACTTGAGCTGCTGTAGCCTTGTTCCTAAAATTACACATGTGGTTTGATATGTAAGAGTGAATTCTCCTGAAATCAGCAGGACACGCCAGCTTTCACAGTTTTTTTTAACATCTGGCCAAATTTAAATGTGACTTCTGTAACTAACCCCAGAGCCGAAGTCAAAACTAAAATGTGTGATCTATTTATTTGGTTCCAAAGGAAAGAGCCTTCCCCTTAGTAGTAGTCAGGGCTCATTAACAATCACAACAGTATTTTACCTCATTTTGACTTGAAATGTGACCTTCCTAGAAACAGATAGTTGTGGAATTGTAGGCTAGGGTGACTTCATTAAGAAGACTGCATAAAACTGCCCAGCATATTGTGGGATATGTATGTCCTAGCAAACAAAAGAACTCTGCGTTAAAATCAGTTGAGTTGCACATCTATTTTGGGGGAACAGGCTGTTTGTTTGCTTTTTTTTAATTTTTAATTTCAGCAAATTGTTACACCAGATGGCCTGTTGAGCCAACAATAGATCATCATGTCTCACCACAATGGGATCTCTTTCTGGCTAGCTTGAGTCGAAGCAGTTAGATATCAGTCCTCACCAAGCACATTCCTAACAACTTCACCTTAATTATTTCTTTCCATCTGGTCCGTGGTAGCATAAACAATTTCCTGCCTCCTTGCATAGCATCAGAAATGCACATAAATAAGCAATCTAGCGCTGAAACAATTCTTTTGAACACATTAAGTTCAATTTCTGGATGCTAGCAGAGCCCACACTTTCACGGGTAACTGAATACTCATACTAATTATGGTAAAGGGTTTGATAATTAAGTATTTCTATTTTTAAATTATGCTCTTTGATTTTTATTCCCACAGAGGTCTCAGTCGGCGTTCTCCCTGGCTAGTGAAGATATGCCCAGTAAAGGACTAGACCCTGCATCGTCTGTGACTGAGGCTCTTTGGAGGCAGCAAAAAGGACAATTCAGGAAACAGAAGGAGCACAAGCTTTCTGCATTACCCAGCTGGAAAAGCGTGGACAGGCTAAATGAAACAAGTAAATATTTCTAGTACGAATGTGACTTTTTTTGGTACGCTCACTCACACATGGAATAAATACGTCTTAAAGCAAGGACCATCTCCAGGAAATTTCTGCTGATCTCTGTGCTTGCAGGGTTCACATGTAAAGATTTCTCTTTGGTGATGCTGTTATGACTTCATTGCTTATCTTGCCATTGTATTTTTCCAAGAAAAGATTCAAAATTTGGGCCTTTGGGGAGTTGATTTTGGATTGTTAGGAAACTTTAGGCATCTAATTTGGATACATTTCGGAGCTTTTAAGACACAAGAGCCCCAGGGCCCTGCTTTGCCACCTGGTTATCTGTCCTCCAGCTGAGCGAGTTTGCAGCTGCTCACAGCCTCCCTTCTGTTCATGAGGTTACGTGGTGGACCAGTGAAATAATTCACATTTAGGGTTCCCCCAACACTTCTATTTTCAACTCTGATGAATTCACCAATGCAATGTTCTGTGCAGCCCTACTAACTGCTGCTTCCACACAAGTTTGAGGAAGCTGTATGAATTGGAACTTCACGGACCAGCAGGTTCCCTATAGATCTATGTCCTCTCTCTTTCTGCGCATTAGGTATGGATGTGAATATGGGTGATGGATGGTGAGTAGCTTCCTAAGTCAGCCCCTTTCCTGAGTCAGCACCCTGTGCTAGAATGCAATTCCCTGCTTACTTCAAGATGACATAAGTACAGGCTGTCATTGAAGAAGGTGGTTCCTGCTCTTGGGAGGGCCCCGTTTCCATTGCCTCTCTTGTTCTGTCTGTAGTGTTTGTGGGGCCACAAAAGTATAGCACCAGGCAACTGCTGCACAGAAGAGTTGGTTAGTTTTCATCCCCACAGCTGCACAAGGGGAAGGGCTGAATTGCAGCCCCTGGCTCCAGGTGACGGGGAACAGCAAAGCTGCTGTTGTCCTCCCATGGTGGAGCCTGCTTGTTCCTGCTTCTTCTCTTGTAACAGCTGTAGAGCCTGTCTGAGCTCTCTATCAAACTGGTTGATGAAGCTAAGCAACCAGAAAACTTCTCTTTTGTAGGGTGAGTTTACTGGTGCTGTATGTCCCACAGCTGGCTCACTCGGCGCTGGCAAGTGGAAGCAGCATGTGTTTGGGTGTCGCGGGAACCACGGATGGGGGCTGTCCATCAATTCGATTCATTTATCTGTAATGCCAGTTGATAACCTGGGAGGCTGAGAATTGGACCATGTCAATACCCCTCCTCCCCCCAAAAAGAAAGTGTTAGTACGAAAATCTGACTTAACTAAGTATGCATTACTTTGTGAACTGCTTATTCATCCCCCTGTCAGAACTGTTGTTCTCCTGGGCATTTTATGGAAGGCCTATTTCCAGTAAAGCAGTTAATTAGGTGCTTAGATTTAAGAACCCACTTCAATCCCATTGAATTCAACTGTTGAGCAATTTAGTACTTAACAATTGCTTAACCATAGCAGACTGACAAATTGACCCAGTTTCCTTTCAGGTGCTCTGCTCGGAGGATTTTTTTCTGCTTCTTTCATCTAAGAACCACATTTGTGATGAAATTGTGATGGTGCCTGTTGAGCTTATAGTGAATACCTGATTGTGCTAATTTGTGTAAATACGATCTCACCTATGCAGTAGTAAGCATAGATTCATAGAATAGTTTGGGTTGGAAGGGATCTTTCAAGGTCATCTAGTCCAACCCCCCTGCAATGAGCAGGGACATCCTCAACTAGATCATGTTGCTCAGAGCTCCGTTCAAACTGACGTTGAACGTTACCAGGGATGGAGTATCTGCCACCTCTCTGGGAAACCTGTTCCAGTGTTTCACCACCCTCATTGTAAAAAATTATATCTAGTCTTAATTTACTCTCTTTTAGTATAAAACCATTACCCCTTGTCCTATCGCAACAGGCCCTGCAGTTTGTCCCCATCTTTCTTGTAGACCCCCTTTAAGTACTGAAAAGCTGCAATAAGGTCTCCCCGGAGCCTTCTCTTCTCCAGGCTGAACAACCCCAGCTCTCTCAGCCTGTCCTCACAGGAAAGGTGCTCCAGCCCTTCGATCATTTTTGTGGTCCTCCTCTGGACCCGCTCCAGCAGGTCTATGTCTTTCCTGTGCACCTCTGTACTAAGACACAGAAAATGAAAGAAATCTCAACCGAGAGTTTGGAGTGTTGAGATCAGTGGGATTTTTAGTCATGTAGCCAAACAGCAGTTCACAATTCATTTTGATTACAGTTTACCCTGGTTTAAATGATGACTGAAGAGCTGCCGAATCATGAATTAGTGCTTTTTTCCCATTTACCGATAGTTTCACAATGACACTTCTTAAATCTATTTCATTTTCACATGGATAAATCATAGCACATACCCATAGAATTGTGTGCAAAATCCATTCTCTCAAGTAAGTGACTTTGCTTTGGAAAATCAGGAAGGTAGCATTTGCTGTTACTTGAAGCTGGGGAAAACTGAGTCAGCTTTCTCAATATAAAGTGCTCAGTGGCTTTCCTTTCCACCCTGCTTGCCTTCTAAGATGTAATCAACTACTATCCTGTCCTTTCTTCAGTTAACTGAGGATGTTTGACTGATTCTTATGTGTTGTTGCTAAACAAAATAAGGGGGTAAGGTTTGGAAGAGAAAAAAGTATAATGATGTGGCACTCCACTGCATTACGTTTGCGTGATGTGGGGCAGCTGAATTCAGTTTCTCCTGGAGATTTATATCTTGCAGAGCTCTTTGCTTTATTTGAAGGAACAACGTTTTTAATCAAAGGTCCTTTTTCTCTCAAGAGTATCCTATACTTAGATTAGTGAGCATAGTTGGAAAGCAGAAGTTCCTTATGCTCGATAGCTTGTATTCTTTTTTTGCTCCAACATCAGCTGTTACAATAAAGAATTATTAGTGCTCCCTATAAACCTGACATCAGTTATATCCTCAGCTGGTCACTGCAAGAAGAAAGCTATTAATATTTTGATTTCTTTTTAAACAGGAGTAGGAATTGACCTCAGAGATGTATTTTCTCCAGTTCTCTGAACTGGCATGAAATTTAGGAAGTGAAAACAAGCCAAAAGGACTCAAATGAGTAACAAATACAAAACCTGTTCTAAATCTTGCATAGCTCCTAAGTTTAATTACCATTTAATTATTGTTTCATTTTTGTGGGGGTGTTTTGCTGGCGGTAGTGCACCACAGACTTTTTTTTTTTTTTTGATAAACTGAGCACACCTTCTTACTGCATACTTACATTCGTTAGGAACAATTCCAGGGAAAAAGTCATTCTCTTGAGCTCCAAGTATTTGTAATCATGTAATGCAAGATGCTTGAGTATCATCTACAACACTATCAAGATTTTACTACTTCCATTTTTAAATAGTGATGTTCTGCTTACAGTTTTAGAAAACTGTTAGTTTAGGATAAGTATTTCTACGATTTTCTGGAAATGGCAAATTTGAACCCATGGAAGGAAGCTGTAAGACTCAAAAGTTCATTCAATAGGCTGAGGTTACTGTGTAAATCCATGGGATTATCTATTTATTCAACTGCTGTGGGAGGTAGGGTCATCACACATTCACATTTCCCATGAAGGGACTTTTCAAGTTTGATTGGAAATGGAATCTAAATTTGGAAGAAATGCAATTCTGTGAGTTATTACAGCACTTTTGGACCATATTTGTGGCATTTATTTTTTTCTGTCAGAGTTGTAAAACATACTCTGAAAAAATGTAAGAGCAGCAGTGCTTGGGTGAGACAAAAAGCTCATTTAGTCTGGGATACAACAGCAGCCAGAGTAACCATAAGCAGGAGCCTAGGAAAGATTAGGAGAAGGCAAGTATTTTTCGTGCTGCCTCTGAGTAGGCTCTGAACCTCCAGAACTTTCATCTTAATGGCTACCTGAGCTAGAAGTGTTTTTCTCTATTTAGTAAACCTCAGTGGATTTCTCTTTCTTGTCCATAGCCATCTCCCAGATTAATTTCTAGCATCCGTAACACCATTAGGCAAGAAGCTCCACAGGTCTAGTACCCATTGCATCCTGCTGCTTTCTTTTGTTTGTTTTGAACCTTGCTTTCACTAGCTCCACTTGATGTCCTCTAATATGTTGGAAGACATTCCTCCCTAATCTTTTAGCATGTGTCCTCTCAGTCTTCTCTCCTCCAGATGGCAGAGCTCTGGCTTACTTAATCATTCCTTCGATGGAAGGTCTTTCAGAACCTGGTGCAACCTTTGTTGCTCTTCTCTGATCCTTGTTCTGTCTTCCCTTTTCAAGCTGGGGGACCAGAACTGCACACAGAATCGAAGACATTTGCAAAGCTCAGGATTTATACATGTCTCTCTACTGATGTTCCTTCGTTCTTTCCTAATAATTCTTCTAGAAAAAAGCTTTGATCCAAGTACTCTCACATTTTAAATAGTCATCACCAGGACTTTAAGTGGTGGCTTCTGATAAAAGAAGTACGGCAGCAGGGCTCACAAGGTCAGAGAACTTATGTAACAGCAACACTTGCGTTTGTTCATTGGTTTTGTTGAACCCTCCAATTTTTGGCCAGTTGATGGCAAACTGGCAAGTAAAATGAGCCTTTCACCCTGTGATCACATAGCGATAATTGTTCTTGTTTCGTTTTCATAGATCCACCTTCTGTTTTTCAAAGCACTGATGGAAACTGGGTAGCTTTGCAGAATGTCACTTTGCCTCGCCCTCGAATGCTCGCCAAACCAAAGAGTCAAGTATTCGAAGCTTTGGAGAACGAATCCAGCGTTGTCTCTGCCTATGACGAGATGGGCTCAGACAGCGAGGATGACTACGACTGGAATGTGGCCTTGAACAAGCTGCGTCGGAGACCTCGGCAGTTACCAGATGATTTCTATTACACCAATTCCCAGTATGGTACTGAGTGGGTTTACGGCAATGATCAGTACCAGGCAGTGACCTCCCCTTCCTCTGGGTTGTACACCAATACTGAGACAGTGTTCTCAGATTCTGAAACATCTTCAGTAAATTCTTCCCAGGAAGCTAAAGGACCTAACAAACTTCTCTGGTTACAAAGCAGAACTCAAAGTGATATGCCCAGAATGGAAAAAAACCATTTCCACGGAGAACTGGATGTAAATTTCAATCCACAGGCAACCAGTTTGGAGTATTCAGACAGCAGTGAGACTGAAGAAGTCAATTATGATTTAGAAAAGAGGTCAAGAAGGTGGAGGAAAAGCAAAGCGATTTCTGAAGAATTATGTGAAGGAAAAAATCGCACAAAACCCAACAAGATGAATTTAAGTCAGGTAATTGTGTTTGAGCTTACCGAATGCGATCTCAAAAAGAGCTGGGCAAAACTAATTAATCTATACCAGGAACAACGTGTGAATTGTGAGTGGGAGGTGGAATGTTCTGCAAGCTTTATCCTCCTCATGCCTCATAATTGAGAAGAAGCAAAGGTAAAGCGTCACATATACCATGGCTTTGCCTCTTTCTCAAACATGCCACTTCCATCCGATCAATGACATTGGAAATGCTGTAAAATACAGTGCTCTAAATAAAAAAAAAAAAAAGTCAGGATTTGCCAACAGCTAACAAATGTTGACTAATCACCTGTTCTGTTGCATTATGGGGGTTTTTAACTCCTTTGTTCTTGGAGTAAGAAATAAGTCTCATGCCTGGGAATCTTCTGCGTGCTGTTTGCAGATGTCCTGGTAAGGGATAAAGCTAATGAGCAGCAGACATTCAGAAAGGGCTGGTTTTGAAATATGGTCCAAGTGATGTCTGCTTTTAATTGATCACTTGATTACGAGTTCTGGTGTGTTAGGGTAAGTGTTTACAAACTACTTCCATTTAAATAATTTGTCATTTGATTAAAAAAAAAAAAAACACAAGAAAACAAACAGAAAATAACAGCTCAAATTTAGAATAACTGATCACACAACTTGAAGGCAGCAAAGCACTCCACAAACATTTCTTTTAAGCAACAAGTGTGGGATAACCAGAAAGGAAAGAAAAGTCCGTCTGGAGTTTGTACAGGCCTGGGACTGATATTATATAAGGGACCCAGTTGTCACCCAAACCTTTTTTAGCAGTACAAGCACACTTCTAACTAATTACCCAGCTGGATGAGGAGAATACCGACCCGTTGTCCAGTTCCATTTCCCGTGTCCTACCCCTCTCATATCCTGGAGCTGCATCACTGCTGCAGCGGAGTAATGGTAAGCCTGAAGTAAGGAGCTAAGTGCTGTCTTCTCCCTGTGCCTCTGACTACAAGCAAAGCAATCCAGTCTTTAAAGCCGTCTGAGCAATTTTAGGATGCCTGGAATCGTTTTTCTTTGCTTATCCTACTAGCCTATATTTCCCGTAGAAAGACATCAGTACGGCTGATTGTAAATCAAGATTAGGATTCTAGGATTTCAGCAGGTTTTTAATGCTGGATAAGCTATTATTAATTCTGTATCTGTTCCATCTGCTTTTAGGAGATGGGTGTGGGTGTTTTGTACTGATTCATTTATACTCATGTCCTCATGTGTTTAAAACGTACAGCTGTTGAAGGGGAGTGATGTATGATAATGTGCTGTAACAACACATCGGTGGCCATTAATGACTTCTTAGAACGTCAGGCAGCATTACAGGACTTTCCAGGGGCTGCACAAAGACCGTATTTTGTACAAAGACTCCTGCATTTCCCTTTCTGGCTTTGCGTATTTGTGCCTATTCTGTGTGTCTGTGTGTATCTATATTCATATCGTGGCTTTCAAGTTACTACTGCTCTGCAGAGCATAGAGGAGCAAAGCTTACGGGGAAGATGTCCTAGAGATGTTCCTCGAGTGGAGAACAAAAAGGCAAGGTGCTTCCAGACATACATGATGGCATTCTGCAGCAACCTAGAATGTGCTTCAGTGTGCAAGCTGGTGCAGAAAATGATTGGTTTTTCAAACTCTTCTGTGAGTTGCCTTGCATCTTAAGTGCTGCTTATACCTCTCTGTTGTGCTCAAAAATGCAAGGGTTGGGATTCTGACCCCTTCTCCCCTTCCTTTTAGCCCTGAAGCTAAAAGAGGTTCCTGCTGTCCTGCTCCCTCAGCCACAGTGGGGCAGGTGGAGGCACACTGCCTCCGGATCACACTGCTGTACTCAAAGCAATGGGATTCTCAGGAGAAACTTTATGCGTGGCTGGATGGATTTGCATCTATTTATTTTGGTTTTGGACACACCCCCCCTGGTGGCCGGTTTGACAGCTGGTGCCCACATTTGGAGAACTGTTACTCCAGCCTCCAGTACGTGAGCGCTGCTGGGAGCAGGGATGGGGCTGGCTACTACAGTTTATAGCAAGGATGTTGCACGGTTGAACAGTTCTAGGAAGCAATTAAAATGATCAGGAGCGTAAGGAATATGATTTGAGGTATGATAATAAATTAGCCCGACATCATTTATATAGCTTAGAAAAATGAGATTAAAGGCATGTCAGGGCTTCGTATAATCCCCAAAGTAATGTATTGATCTTGGTAAAATGATTGAGGCTGCAGCAGAGAGCCCTACATGTAAATAGTTTGTACAAAATGATAGTGTAGGTGCACTGCAGTCAGCATAAACTTAAGGAAGCTTCATTGTGGGGTCTTAAATCAGTCAGATTTTCACGTGCTGAGGTTATGCAGAATTTACAGAAACCATACAAAATGCTCTTCTAAACCGTGCTGCATCTAGATATTAAACACTCAACAACTGATCGTATGTAAATTGCAGTGAAGAAACACATTTTTTTCTTATTTTGCTGCGTTTTAATAATAACAGAATCACAGAATGGTAGGGATTGGAAGGGACCTCTGGAGATCATCTAGTCCAACCTCCCCACCAAAGCAGGGTCACCTACAGCAGGTTGCACAGGAACGCGTCCAGGCGGGTTTTGAGCATCTCCAGAGACGGAGACTCCACCACCTCTCTGGGCAGCCTGTTCCAGTGCTCTGCCACCCTCAGAATGAAGAAGTTTTTCCTCATATTGAGATGGAATTTCCTGTGTTCCAGTTTGTGCCCGTTGTCCCTTGTCCTGTCACCGGGCACCACTGATAAGAGCCGGACCCCATCCTCTTGACACCCGCCCTTTAGATATTGATAAGCATTGATGAGAACATGACAATTTGTTAACCATTATGTTTTCATCAGCATTGCAGAACGGATTTTAGTTTAGCAGTCTAAAAGCTGGTGTTGTGGTATTTTTAAATCAAGTTCCAGTACCTAGATTAGGGTATTGCTCTGGCAGTTTTTTAAAACCGATTTTAGACTCAACACCGGAATTCTGACTTTTGTGACTGCGAGAGAATTTATTGTATGAAGTCTGGAGTGACTTTAAAAGGGAAACCTGTAAACAGGTATCAAGATGTATTTGGGGAGAATTTTTGCCACTTTATGATAGGTAAAAGAACAATCTGCTTTACTGGGTTGCCTGTAGAAATGCTGCAAATGTGGTCATGAAGCAAGTATAGAGGGATGTGAAAATTGTCCTGATAAAACTGATGTCCTACCATAATAAATTTCGGATAACCTGATTACTTATGTAACACAGGAGATTTATATTCCTGGGGAACCTAGATTGGGAAGTGCCATCTCGTTTTTAATGATAGTTATTTTTCAAATTGTAGCTTCTTACAAGAAATTGCCACTCAAACCACCGATCTCTGTCTGCTTTCATTATTATTCATAATTGATATTATTAATATTGATATATTGGCTTGCATTATCTTTTTGAGAGGAGGACGTGTTGCTTAGTGTAGCTGCAATTCTTATATTTCTGATGGAAAGCAGAGTGGCTTAATTGCTTCCAGTGAAGGAAGTGCCGTCATGATGAGTGTGCTCCTTTGATCAGGAGACCCCACCTGTTAATTACAGCCCTGCAGCCAGGTACAGGTTGAGCACTGTCGGGCTGCCGCTCCCCACGGGATGGCGCTTGGGATGTATTTATTGAAAATAGCTGGCCTGAAATTACACCGGCTCTCACTGAGAAACTGCCCGCAAACCTCACAATTTGTGTCTTTTCCTAAAAAACCATAGCTTCTGATTTTTCGTTTCCTCTGTGAATGGAGCTTTCTCTCAGGAGTTTATCGTATAACATGAATTCGGTTCTGGAGCCTCCTAGCCAGTGCTTTGCTTGCTTGCTTAATTTTGGGGATTTTTTTTTTTGTTCGCTAGGATTACATTGTGTTATCAGCCATTTGCATGCAAGGATTTGGCTAGAGTGTGTGAGGAAGGGTGTATTTCCTAGTTCATTGTCTGCTAAAGGACTTACGCTTGCACTAGAAACGCTTCATTTTCTTTTAGTGAGAGTGGGTTTGTGGCTGTGATAGCCTGCCCGGCCCTCGCTGAAGCTCTGCTTTCAGATACAGCAGTAGCACTTTACTCTTGTTTGCAGATGTTAGTACTACATGCTGCTGATAGATGCAAATGGGAATTTACACAATGATTTATATGAAGACAAAGATGTCATTAAACTTACCAGATAGAGCCGAAGTGTGAACAGTAAGGAATAATGAAGTTTAAGATAGCATCTATTAAATAAATAATAGCACCTTTCAATGTATTTATTATTTTTTATGGTTGTCATGGCTTCTAATGCATTTTTTTAATCTGTTAATCCATGAAAGCGGTGCCATCTCCTCGCAAATAGTTCACTGCCACCGTCTGAAAAGCTCAACACACAAGCCAAGCAGCCTACCAGAAACCACAAAGTGTAGCATTATAGGATATCAGATCATAGGATATCAGATATCTTGCAAATGTACGTACTCCACCTGCTTATTGTAAGGAGGTTGAAAGATAGATAATAGACGTACCTGAATCCAGCTGTAATAAAATCAGTACCCTTAAGGTGAATCCTGCCCTGAGAAAGGATGTGTATTCATAACACAGATTTAGCTAATGTGGAATAAAACCCTAGGGATGCCAAGGCAGCTCATGACTTTCACCAGCAAAAAGTTTAGCAATACGTGAGTATTTTTCATTAGCAGATTGTGGGTCAGGGGTTGTAATGAGTTGTTGAATTACATGCAGGATATGTCTGAAAAAAAATTTCTTGTTTTGAGGAAGTACCGTTATGATAAATACAGATTTTTAATTAAAAAGGTGAAATGATACCAGTCTTCTAAATGTATATATGAGTGTATAACGTATTCTAAAACTAAAGTGGAAACACACTGACTTGAAATCTTGTTCACGATCTTATTCAGAATGTCTTGGAAGTTCATTTGGCAGAAAAGTCTTTTTACTCTGCAAAAGCTGATTGTTTGGGAAAAGAATAAATTTCAGTATAAGCCTGTGGTTCCCCGTCTATTATAGTTAATCATGTACTTTCAAATCCTGATTTTCTAAAAGGGCTTTCTGCATCCTGAAGGTGAGCTATAAAGCAATAACATAGTTGCGTAATTGATTCACAGGTAACTGCAGACAAAAATTGTCCAGAAAGCTGTGAAAGTGCTAGACACCACATAGTACGGTTTACTGTATGAGAGATGAGGACTGGCATTATGAACATGGTGTGTCAATCCATTAAGAGCAGTTTTGTAAGAGAGTTGTCAGAGTTAACGTTTCCCGTGAGCGCTGGAAGTAATTGGTCCGTCCATAAATACTGCTGCTGCGGCTGCAGAGACAGTAGCTGTGCAAAGCAAATCTCCTGTTTATGTATTTCCAAATGAATGGTAGAGCGAACACAGCTTTTAGTCTCTCCGGCAGTGTCCTGTCACGGTAGGAGAGCTTAAGGCAAATAGGAATTATTTCCTGTCTGAGAATTGCTCCAGATCCTCCTCTTAGACCTGCTGCAGCGTGCCTGCTGCTTCTGGGTCCCAGGCTGTGTTCTTTATAGCCTCCGTCCGGGCGGTTTTGTCATGATTGTGCTCCATTTCAAAGAATTCGTAATTTTTAAAACCACCTAATTCCACCTTACTTAATGCACTTGACTGAAGCACTAAACCAAGTGTCTAATTATTCAAAGCTCTCTCTTAGCAGTCGGCGGGGAGAGAAGAGCATTTCCAGAAGGCCATAAATGCTATAGGTGGAGTGGCTTGCTCTGGGAGATGCCTGTCTCTCCATGGACTCTAGCGGAAACCAGGGGAAATCGGGTCCTAATCAGACAGCACAGATACAGAAAATATGTTAGTATGTACCTGGACATTAGTTTTTGGCATAACCATTAGATATTTTCCAATTTCCTGCGAGGGCTGACAAAAAAAAAAGGCCCCTTTCCACATTATTAAATGTAGGGCTGGCACCCTGCTAAACAGACTCGCAAAAGGATTTTGTTTTTCTGCTGTTCAGCCTCCAGAGTAAAAAACTTGTCATGGTCGAGTCTGTAACACCCAGCGTACTTAACTGAGCCTCTGAGTACTTCCCACCTTTAAGGGTCCAAGAGTAAGAAAAGAAGGCGCTCCTAAAGATTGAACTTGTTCCAAGGAGGCTGGCATTTGGAAAATAATCATCACTGTAGAGGATCCACCTGTGTAAATAATCACTGGGAAAGCTGAAAATCTTAAGCGCCATCATGTAATAAAAGAGAGATTTTTTCAAAACTTGTTTCCAGTAGTCTTTAAGAAAGAACACGGATAATGCTCAAGACCAGCAGTCAGGGGACTCGAGCACAGCTTTCAACTGACAGATGGACACAACTGACAGGTCACGAGCCTATTCATTCCCACACTTCACTTTAACTGCACCGTGCCCGAGAGTGACGGCCATGCAGTGCTGGGAATGGGAAATGCCATTTAGGCTGTTCTTTCAGTAGTTGCACACAGATACGTAATGATTTTGATAGTTCCTTTTTACATAATCTAAAAGTAAGCAGGAATGATAAATGTAATCCAGCAGGTGTGGGTCTACTGGCATTCCTCTGTAAAGACATGGTATTTTTTTATCAGCACACTTAGTGTACTTTCTTTCTAGCTTTGCTGCAGAGTGGTCGTACCTATACTTTTCCAGGAAGCTATTTGTTTTCCTTGCTGTACCTTACAGTAATTACACTGCTCTTCTAATCTCCTTGTAGGATTTCGATGATTTATCAGAAACAGACATAAGCAGTGAGGATCAGCATCAGAACATCAAGCCTGACCTTATGGAAGAGGAGCTTAAATCCAGGTTATTTCAGCTCGCTGCTAAAATGAGTGACAAGGAAACATCTTCTGGTGAAGAACAAGAGCCAGAACCTAGAACAGACCCTGAAAACCAAAAGGAGAGTTTGTCCTCGGAGGAAAATGGCAGAAATATTCAGGAAGAGTTAAAGAAGGTAAGTGGTCATAGTAGAGCAGCAGAGCTAATATTGTAAAAGTTAGAGTGCAGAAAGAGAAAGTTTTGGTTAAAAAATGACACATAGTTGCGTGAAAAAGCCCAGGGTCCTTTACACTGGGTCTGTGCACGCTTGCGCGTGTAAAACTTCAGTTTAGGTCTGTGTTCCTTCCTGTGAGCCTATAGCATCAACCCAAAGCAGTGAACTTCGCTTGTGTAATAAACCTTCGACTGATATTAATGGAACTATGTCAGTTTATACTGACTGAGAATTGGCTTATATGTTTTTTATTTAAAAACATATCCAGTTCTTTTTTCCTCCTTGCTAACCAGCTGGTTTAAGTGGGGTTTTTTTCAGTCCTTTTATTTGCTCCCCTGTTTTTGGCATCATGCAGTTCATTCTGATGTCATAGATTCTTCTTTTGCCTCTCTATTGGAATATTTTGTGCTTCTTTAAAGGTTTCCAATCCTATTGCTCTGTCAGCTAATACGCCTCTGAGAGTAGTGACATATTCTAGTGAAACTGAAATCCAGTGTCAGTTCTGATAATGTATGAGATCTTCCATTTGTGCCATTTCACCCTTACAATGAGATGTCTGATTGCAGTGTCACTCCACAGGACTTACCACTTGCCCTCTTCCCTTCCTACCTCTGAACTTCTCTTCAGATCATGTCGTGTGCTTGAATTTTGGTGCTGTAGAAGCCCAGCACTGCCCCTTGCCAGTCACTCTTATCCCTTAGATCCACTTGGGCTCATTCTTGTCTTCTGTGTGTCTTAACTTGCCTCTTGGGGTCTTCTCTGCTCAGTAGCTCAGCTTTGACAGGGGTTCTGGACAACTCTCTACAGGAAATCTATTCTTCATTTGAAAGGTGTTTTGTTCAAATGCTATAAAGAACTAATACATCAGGAGGTGGAAGGAGGATTAAGTGACTCAGGTGGATGATAGGATGCTGTCCAAGTGTGCAGGAATGGTGTCAGGAAAGCCAGTGCCCACCTGGAGTTGAATCTGGTGGTGGACATGAAGGGAAATAAGAAAGACTTCTACAGTTATATCAGCAGCAAAAGTCAGATGAGGGAAAGGGGGGCTCACTACTGCAGTGACCTGGTAATACAGGCTACGGAAAAACCTAAATTACACAATGTTGTTTTCACCTCAGTTTACACGTGAGATTTGCCCTCAAGAATCCCAGGCCCCTGAGACCTGTGGAAAAGTCTAAAGCAGTGAAGACTTACCCTTGGTAGAGGAGGATGAGATTAGCAAACATTTCAACAAATGGGCCGTACACACGTGCATGGCACCCAATGGGGATGCACTCACAAGAGCTGAGGGAGCTGGCCCATGTCATGGTGAGGCCACTCTTTTTCATCTTTGAAAGATTGTGGTGATCTGGGACATTCAGAGCACTGAATGTTGTTTGTTTTGACTTTAACAAGGCTTTCAACATTATCTCACATAATATCCTCGCAGACAAATTGAACGAGTAAGGACTGGATAAGTAGACAGTGAGGTGGACTGAAAATTGCCTGAAGCTGGGCCAAAAGAGTTGCAAAAGGCTTGAAATCCAGCTGGAGCCCATTCCCCAGTGGTGTACCCCAGTGGTCAGTTCTGTGACCAGTACTGTTTAACATCTTCATTATCGACAGAGACAATGAGACAGAGTGTACCCTGAATTTGGAAGAGCAGTTGATACATGAGATGGTTCTGTTGTCATTGAGAGGACTTTGACAGGCTGGATAAATGAGCCAACAGAACCTCATGAAGTTCAACAAAGGGTAATGCAAAATCCTGCACCAGGAAAGCGATCATGCCATGCACCAACACAGGCTGGAGGCCATCTGTCTGGGAAACAGCTTGGCAGAAAAGGTGCTTAGGGGTCCTGGTGGGCATGAAGTTGCACATAGGCCAGCAATGTGCCCTTGCATAAAAGAAGGCCACCAGCATTCAGTGGACCAAGGGAGGTGATTATTCCCCTGTATTCAATGCTGGTGAGGCCAGCTCTGGAGCGTGATGTCCTGTTCCGGGCTCCCCAGTACAAGGGACACATGGACATATTGGAGTGTGTCCAATGAAGGCCCACAGAGATGGTTGAAAGATTGGGGCATCTATTGTATGAGGAGAGGCTGAGAGAGCTGGAATTGTCTAGCCAAGAGAAGAGAAGAGAAGGCAAGGCTAAGGGGTGATCTCTTCAATGTGTATAAAAACCTGGGGCAGGGGAGAGGTTGAAATAAAGAAGTGGGATTCAGACTCTTCTCACCTGCGTCTAGTGACAGGACAAGAAGCAGTGGGAACAAACTGAAATACAAGAAACTCCATCTAAACATAAAAAGCTTTTTCACTGCGAGAGTGTCAAATGCTGGAATAGGTTTCCCAGAGAGATTGTAGTGCCTGTGTCCTTGGAGCTAATCAAACTCGACTGGGCACAGCCCTGGGCAACCTAATCTAGTTGACCCGGCTTTGAGCAGAAGGGTTTGACTAGGTGATCTCCAAAGGTCCTTTCCAAACTTAACTCAGAATCAGAGTCACAGAATACTGACTTAGCTACGGACTATGCAGCAATGTATGTACCTTCATCATCATGTATGCAAATACCTCCTTGATGTACACACAACCTTTCTAAGGAAATCAAATAAAAGCTTTATCAACAGTGCTGTTAGCAGCACTCGGTTTAGCTTGTCTTTGGTTTACAAAGACAAACCAGCAATATCAAATTATTCAACAGGATATAGAGGCTAGCTAGAGTATAACATGATGCAATTAAAGTCCAGAATTAAAGGCTGTGAATAGAACTTTCTGTAATGCTTCTGTATGGTGAACTGAGCACAGAAAATGGCAGATGTGTGTTTTCTGGTGTACTTCTGCTTGCACCTACAAAATAATATTAGTTGGTTTTTCCTTCTCTTATTTTATTATTTAACTTTGTATGTCAGTTATTTAAAATAATGCAAAGATTAATATTTTTTGTATGAAAATTTCATTAAGTTTAAAAAAAAGAGAGACATACCATGTTCAGCAAAAAGGGAATGCTTGGATTTCCTAATACTTTATTGGTTTTTGGATTAAAAGGAAGTCTTAGTCATTCATGGTCGCAGTATATATTCTGTCTGTCTATAGTAAAGAAACCAAAATATCCCAGTACTATTCATGGTCATGACTTCAGCAGAATTGATAGCGGAACTTGCTCCAGCTATAGAAAAACAAGCAGGCTGCTTTCATTCTTATTCTTGACAGTTGTCCTTAAAGGTGATTTAAAATCTTCCGACGCGTGCCTTCTCTCTGGAAAGGTGGCTGACCAACATCTTACAATGAAATACTGAAGATGACAGTGTATAATACCGGTTGTGGCTATGGTAACCTAAAATACGAAGACCTAGCTAAACTGATAAAACATGCAATAACTTTAAGATGAGTAGATGGCATGTCTCAATGGAGACAAGCATGGAAAATGGTATTTTCAGGGAACCGGTAATTTTATATGCCTTAAAAGCCAGATGTCTCATTATGCTGTCTCTATAAGAAGCCTGATTTTTGGAGAATGCATATGTAGGGAATTACAGAGCTTTCACACTGGCATTTAACGTTCTTACCCAGAGACCCAGACTTCTGACCTGGGTGGGCATCAAGTTTCAAATTAGGTATACAGAAACACTAATTCTGGGCCATTAAAATGAGAACTCAAGTGCCTACAATCTGCTTTGAAATCCTGAACACAAATTAAATACTGTATTTTAGCCATCTTGCTTACATTTTGGCCACGCTGCTTGTCATTGTTAGCCTTTAGTCTTCTGTTCTTAAGCTTGTTCTGGAACACATTACCAATGTGTTCCCCCCCTTAAATCACAGGGGATTTCTAGTTACAGTGCACCTGACCATAGAATAACATTTCAAAAAACATGTATTGTTTATTGAATCACTGGAAATTAAGTTCCTGGTGGTCGTGAAAATCTGACTTTCCCATGTCTGCACCTTTAAAAATCTGGACGTCCATTTTTAATGGAAGCTGGGAATCTCGTATAATCACATGTTGAGCTGATGCTTTAAGAAAGGAGTTTTAGTATATTAAGATCTGTAGCATTGGCAAGAATTGGCACGCGTTAAGTGCAGAGTTAGCTGAAGTTGGACATTTACATGTTCTCAGCTCAAGCTAAGCTCTCGAGTCGTATGTGTGCCTTTAAGATACAAGTTTGAAAATGCTGAACTTTGAGTTAATTATTTAGTTCATGTGGGATACTTGAGGATTTAGGTGGGTATTAATTAACACAAGTTAATTTTATGCCTTAGACTTAAATCCACTTAGACCTTCAGCACAATCATTTTCAATATTTCTAAGTTTGTGGTTACCTAAAATGATCTTATGGAGGTTCACAGCTCTCTAAAACAAACATAATCCTACAACAGGCTTATTTTTATAGGCAACATTTTGCACTTATTAAGCTACAGAAGTAGTTCATGGTCTTCTGGGGTTATGCAGACCCCTGAAAAGCCTGATCATCTCCGTAGTGCAATGAAAGGCTGTGAAATCTTCTGTGCTCAGGCTAGAGTTAGCTTCCAGCCCCTCTAGACTTCAGGTGTGAACAAAGAAAAAGTCACATTGTGCAACTTTTGTGTAAGTGAAGCATCTTGTACTAGCAGTGATTTGCACAGTTCTTTCTGCCTTGCTCTTTTTGGTTTGGTTTTGTTTGGTTTTTTTGCTTCATCCCCCAAACCCTAACCAAATACCTAAAGGAAAAAGCAAAATGTAAATCCCTTTGGGAGTATCTTAGTGACACTGATCCTGAGAGTGGCAAGCATGATAAACGGGAGGTACTGAGTCCTTGCGCTCCTCTGTCCTCTCTCCCTCTTTTAATGCTTCCATGAAGATGAACAGGCTGGGTCCATATTTTGTGGTATACCCCAGAACTACGTTCTAGAAGGCAATTTCAGCAGTGCCTAATGCAGCCTCACAGTCCGTCACTGTGAGGACTTTATCAGAAACTATAGAGATACTGTTTAAAAAACAGAATAGCCCCTGCAGTCTTTGTGAATTGCCCCACATAGCATAAGAACTTAAGTACTTGTTAAAACCTTAGTTGTGTTTCTCTTTTTGTCTCCTTCTACTTTGTACTCCTCCTTGCTTAATATATGCAAATGAGCAAGTGAGTTAAGCGTCACTAGTAACGTGGAGTTTCTCTCCTCTTTGCATTAGCTTGATGTGACATGCTGTCTGCTCAAGGAATTTCTTTTAATCCCTTTATGCATTTACTTCTGCTCAGAGACTCTTACAGCCAAGGCTTGGTAACTTTGTTTAAATCCTGCTGTTTTCGGTTGACATTATTACGCGGCCAGGCACACAATAGCTCTTTTCTGAATGACAACCTGCAAGCAAGTTTGTTAAGCAGCACAGTGAGATCCTGTTCCCTAAGTGAAACCTCCAAATTCCTTGTCAGGATAACAGCATAAATATTCTCTCCATAAAATATTTACACCTTCCTTCTCTGGAAACATCTTATTCACCTTTGGTTTTATAAAGCTTTATTTGGGGGAAAGTAGGTACCACGAGCATCATCTTCATGTGTATTTGCGCCAGGAACCTATATTCTTTGTTTCGGGAGAGTACATCTTACATTTTTCACCAGGTAAAATTAGCACTTTTTGACTACTGGTATAATGAGACTGACACTTGTTGGAAAATCTGCCTGGCACCTCTGTTTAGATAAAGGAGGGAGGTCAGGCAAGGGACTTGGTCGCTGGAGAGAAATATTCTCATGGCCTTGATGGAGCTGGAGAATGGCATTGGACGTGCACAGGGCAGTGAATCCCTCCTGTGTACCACAGACCTGTTAAAGCATCGCGGTAGGGATGGGTGCAATGTTACAATTATTATAACAGCAGTGCTATAATAAGGAGAGAGAGCCTGTGTCTCCTGGTGGCTGGGCTTCTGTTAGTCATTTGTGCTGGTGCATGCACCGTCCTCACAGAAGATGATGTGGTAGTTTCTGTGATGGTTATCTTGCAACTCCCTGAACTGAAAAAGTTGCTGAGGAACTCCCAGGGATTTTGGTTGGTGGGTTGGTCCAGGCCGGGGTTAATAGGAAACTGCCATCCAGCTTCATACACCTGAAGACTTTGGAAGTGACTGAGTGAAAGTTCCTGAAGGAGCCAGAACCCCATGGCTCACTTAAGCAAGACAATGTAATAGTGTAAGTACAGTAGCTTTGCTACATTGCTACTACTGTGCTAATAAAACTGAACAGTGTAATACAAAGACGTCTTCCTGGGTTACCAACTCAGAAGATATTTGTGTGTCTGTTGTTTCACGTTTTTGTATGCAAGATGCTCAGAATAATTCTTGTCTTTTGGTGGATCATGGCTTTTCTTATGATGTTAATCATCTGGGCAGTCTTCCGAAGTCCAGGATTGAAAACCAAATGTGGGCAGCATTGTAAAAAGTGATCTTTAAAGTTTATGAAGTACAGATAATCTGTGCACAGGATTTTGGATGACGGCAGAGATAAAAGATTTTGGCTTAGGAAGGTTTGGTTAAAAAAGTGTCTTTTTCTTCTAAAAGAGGTATGAGACTAATCTTCACATTGGCCTAATGGTTACAAAGTTTTAATTTCTCGGATCAAAAAAGCAGTCAGGTATATGTTCAGTTTTAAATTGAGGGTTAAGAGAAAAATCCCATTCAAGAGATTTCTCCTGTGTATTTACTATTATTAGTCTTTAGCATGGAAAAACAAGTTGATCCTAAGCTTATTTTGTCAAAATCTGAGTCTTCGGTTTCAAGCAAAATAGTTGCTTTGAGACCATAAACATTTATTTTTTAACAAGTTTTCAAAAGTTGGCAGTGATGTTTGTGTTTTCTCCGGTTCTGACACTTTCTGGGCTCAATACACTTGTGTAAGTATGGGTATAGATAGTCCATCTGAGATGCCCTCGGGTATCCCACAGGGCCTTAAACTGCTAGTCCAGAGGAAGCATCTCCCAGATCCGTGTCATATCTGACAGCGTTGTTTGAAAATCCTCACATACTTCAAGCTATTTCAAAATTGCACCTTGTCTGCCTGTGTTAAAGCGACCGAATCAAAGCCCTGTGGAATTTGCCTGGAGAAGGGCAGAATAGGAGACGTTTCAGCTGGCTTCACACAGGGAATGCAGCACCTTTGGAAACAAGATACTCATAGTCTCAGATTTGATACTTATGTGCACGGATGCCCAAGCCAGCTCTGTCCCGCGTGTGTGCGATGTGAGTCTCCCTCAGTTGTCTGATCACCAAAGATTTATTTACTTAGGAATAAAATGTAAAAGCCCTTTTACAGTTACAAAAAAAAATCAGTGAAGATTAGTGTAAGCTGTTAGAACAAAACAGGGGGAAAATAGACCGTGACAAAAAAGTTACTATTTTTTTGTCGTCTTTTGTAAGCAGCCCAGAGACTTTGGCAGTGACAGATGAGCTCTTTCAGGTCTAGCTGGAAGAGTTTCAAGCAAACCCTGCTCCTCAGCTGGATGATAGTTCTGTCACAGCACAGCCACCAGGGTCGCTGTGGTTATGTCATTACTTCAAGGCAAAAGCAGTCAGTTTAGTTTAAATAGACCTAAGTAAATTACGGGGATTAAGGTAAGCCTACTGACTCGACACTGGGTAGTGGTAGTATGAAGGGTTTTACTTGTCCATTTTGGGACAGTGAAGTCCAGGAGAAGGACAGCAGCCAACAGTAGGAAGTGATTTGGCACACGATGCCTTAACTGAGCCCAGGTGTTCCCAACACGACCATCTGACTGTGGCATAAGTGAGGTACAGCAGACCCTTTTGTAACTAGAAGTGCGCACAGTATCAAAATTGCAATCGTGTAGACCAAAAGAATTGAAGATAGCTGGCTTTTCTTTTTCTTAAGACTGCTGCAAGAGTATTTTTCTATTGCTAGTGCCGCTTTGTTTTGTGATGGTGGAAATCAGTATTTCCCATCTGCTTCATTTTATAAAAAATGATGTGTCATTTGCAGTATCTGTCTTAATGAGATCTGTTATTCTAAATCCCACAAACAGAAATAAATTAGGCATTGTTTATTTTAGTAATAAATATAGAATCTACATTTTATGGTAATTTATATTTGCTAGTTTCTTTATCCTTGCTGTTCATCCTAAAGTTCTCTGTAAGTCTGAACCTATATAAGTACTAACCTCTGTAGCTGTTAACATAACTTTTCTGCCTTTTTATTTAACTGCTTTCCCGCTATCTAGGAAAAACAAAAGGCTTTTGATCTTCATTTAAAGTTGCAGTTTTTATCCACTGTACTGCAGCAGGTGAGAATGCTGTGTTTTGTCTGTGTCTTCTTACATCTCTTACATAGTAAGAGATGCTATAAAGTGATATTGAGGGTTTCCACGTTTCCCAAGCAAAATTTTCAAACTCATAATGTTTTCCTGGAAATATCAGGCCTGAAAAATCATATCTTTTGGCCAAAATCAATAGACATTGCAGAAAACTGTTTTGTAATTATTTTATAATCACATCTAGCCCTGTGTTATTATGGGAGAGATGAGTATGAAGTAGACATGTGGAGCAGACTGGCCTTCTTATTTGGCTTTGTGATGAGGATTTGGTTTTACTGGTAAAGAAGAACAGAAGACAAAGTGTACGATCTTCCTATTCTCATGTACTCACCTAAATTAATACATTTGGAAGGAAAAAAATTAAATCTTATTTCAGCAATAAGATTTTTGGCAGTTTCTGACCATAGTGGTCTCGAAAAACCTTTCTAAGCTCCCAATTCAAAAAATAAACAAAACCCTTAATTCATTGTAGAGATTGTACGCAGTGAATAGGCACTTTCTCACATTGCTGCTAGTATCTATTGCTTATCATTCATCTAGATGGAGAGAGGTTTCATATTCTGTGCTATTTGAATCTCAGCTTATGAGAAATCAGATTTAATATACATTTTCATTTTATTCCCTGAGCAAATACATACTTATCTTGTATTTTAAAATAAATGCTATTTTTATTATGTCATTTATAGCGGTAAGGAAATTAATTCTGTAGTATTCTCAGTCCTAAAATAGGAATCACTTTCTTGTGTCAAAAGTTAATGTTTATTTCAGCAAAACACTCACTTCTCTCAACTTTTTCTTTTTTCCTTACTCTCAGAGTTAAATCTTGTACTATGAATTTTAATCACCTTTTAATCATCTTGGCTTTCTTCAGTGAAAATAATCAAGGATGATTTTAAAGAAAAAATATTTTTCCATTTGTGTAATGTCACCAGCCTGTGTCCATTGTAGATACTCTTACAGAATCCTCTGTGGATTTTAAGATTTAAATATTTCCATTTCCAACTTCAATCATAATAATTCATCTCTCGGATAATAACTTCCTTTGTCATGATTATAGGCAACTTGTCTCTAGAAATGAGGTATTACAAATTATTAGGAGTAATACCTGTAACTACATTAGAGCAGTGGATTGAATTCATTAGTAAAAATCTAATATTCAGAATTACCTACCACAACCAAAAAGAGAGACTGTATTTCTCTGTGTCGTACTTTAGAGAATGTCAGTAGAATATTAGCTCGCTCTGTAAGATAATTTAGCTTTCTTTTTCTAAATGAGTGCCCATAAATGAAGATACTGATGTTAAAGTCAAGGCAGGAAGTCTTAAACTTGCACAGAAAAGTAATTCCATAATACCATAGTTTATCCAAGTATACTTGTCTTCCCTCAAATTTCAAAGCAAATTTTGGCTTTCTTTCCTACTCTTTGTGGTAATGAGTGGTTAGGGCTCACTTTTAGGCCAGAAGATCTTCTCAGGGTTGGGGTTGGTGATTGCCGTTGATGGTTGGGCGTTGATTCATATTTTCCTCCCGCACTGTGACTTTGCCAGTATCCCAAATCTTCCTTGCCTGTAAAGGAGATGGACTTTTGGTGGGCCTTTCAGGGTCTTCTCAAGGCTGTGTAATGAACTCCCATGGGGTGAGGAGGTGAGGCAGGTTTGGGTTTTGGTTTTATTTTAGTCAAGTTTGGATTCAGTCAGGCTACTCTGAAAAGAGGAATCAACCAGTGGCAAAGCAGAACTTGTTCTATTTCTTGTTGTTAACAACTGTTGATGTCAACTGTTCTCTATTGAGCTGCAAGTCACTGCCTCCCACACCAGTTTAACAGAGCCTAATGACGCCATAACATCAGAGGTGCAAAAAAGAGAAAGTGCTAATGGCCGAGCACGTCGTGGAGAAAAAATGAGTTCAAACGATGGAGAACTTAACTACTTTAGGACCATTAAAAATAAAAATGAACAATAATGTTCATGCAAAGGAAACCATGTGGAGATGTCATAGGCTGCAGAGATGCGTACAAGGACTTAACGCTCACCTACTCTCAGCAGTTTGGACACTTATGTTGCTTCAGTTTTATCATCCTGCTTTAATTCCATTACCTTGTGCAAGGATGCAAATACTGTTGTATAAAGCACCTTCCAGTGTAGCATCCTTAAGTAAAAAAAACAAAGGAAGTATCTGCAGCATCAGCAGGGAAAAGAAAGAGGCAGCAGAAGAGAGGGGAATGGCTAACAGCCAGCAAGAGCTAGCTTAGACCACTGAAACGTTATCTTCAGCAAAAAGGAATCCTTTCCATCTGTCCAACCACACATAGAAATGACAGTAAAGAAGTTTTACAAGATGCTGTTTCTTATGTTCAATACACACAGGCACACATACTTGTATATGTACTCGCACACGCACGCTTTTTTAGTATTTCAATGGTTTGAAAACTCTTCCACAAAGAACTCGGGAAATTGAGCATCTTCTTTTGACTGTGTCTTTAACATATTTGCGACCATGGACATTACTTATCATAAAAAGGGTAAATGCATGGTTTTTTCATTCCTCTTAATCTGAAAGTCAGTAAAAACTGAGATTCTCATAACCAGTGCAAAAATTCAAATGTGGATCAGCTGCTTCAGTTTCATTTGGGAGGGGTGGTGTTAATCCAGAAGTAGGGAAGCACAGTTGAAATCAGAATGCATCCCAGTGTTTTGAGAAGAATGATTGCGTGTCACTTTTCTGTGCTAGATATTTGTAGCAGAGATTGCTTTCTGCGTCTGTCTCATCCATATTAGTTCTTTGACTTGCTTGACAAGACAGATGGGAGAGACTTCACCATGGCGTGATAGCTGTCTCTCTGACTCCCTTACAGGTGTTCACAATGACCTTTCCTGAAAGGGCAAGATAAATTAGACAGCCAAGAGGTCTTTGTAGCAATTTGAAATGTCCACCTACCAGGATGAGCTTGGTGTGTGTGTGTCTGTGAATTTTAGGTGATTTTTATAGAACCTCATAACTCCTAAGTTTGACGTGGGTGGTTGGGGAGGAGACAGGATTGTGAAGCACTAGAACTCCAGGACACTTTTTCTACTTTTTTTTTTTTCCTTTTTCTCTTTCTTTTTTTTTTTTTCCCTGTCATGTTTTTTTCCCTACACATGTTAAATAATTGTATCTAGAGCAACCCACTAGATTTGCAAAGTGGACATTTTGGAACGTGAGCTGTTTTAGCAGCTTTTGACAGTTGTTCGAAAAAGAGGTAATAACGTATGCAAAACCATTAATTGAGTAACCAATTTTTCCAATTTGAGAACTCCTGAACTCCACATATTTTGATTTTATGTCTCCCTTGGGCAGACAGTAATCTCTTACTTCTCTGTAAAATGCAGCCCAGGGCAAAGCTGAGTTCTAAATACCCTTTGGCAGAAAACTTTCACAATGTTTAAATTTAAATACATTGAAATATTGCTTGTGCTCTAAAGTTTTGGGAGATGTACTCTTCAGATATACTCTAAGGAAAATCACTTTTGCTTGCCACGTATTTATTTACAGTGTTTAAACTCTAGTGTTGTAGCCTTGTTATACTACAAAAGCAGATGTTTCACAAGCTTAAATAAAAGCGTTGATGTTGTGACTCCTGTGTCTAGATACCTGCAGGCTAGGACTGAGATACATTTATCGATGCAAAAAGTTTATGAACATTAATTTAGCTGCCTTGTGCAACATTTAATGTGAAGCAAATCTTTGGTTTTAGAAGTCAAACAGTGTCTGCCACTAGGAACTTACCTCAAAATTCTAGAAAAGCTAAAGATCACATTTCCTTCTCATTGAACTTTTCTTCCCCTATCCATTACCTATTGGGAAGGTAGGGTATTTTGCTAAAAATCTTGATTTCATAAAGCTTCCTATCACAGCACGCTTTTCCAGGGAAACAAAAACCAAAAAACCTGTTTTGCAGCAATTGTTCTGTAATAAATGCCAATATGTATTCTCATACTCTGCTATAAGAACACTGTTTTCTAATTTAATTTAATCTTTTTTTGGAAATCCATCATTAGCTACAAAGGATAATAAAAAGTTTAAGAAAAAATGAACACTGAAGTGAGGCTACAGTTCTTGAAATGGAGAGCATACATCAGTGAAGATGATGAAGAAAATGTAGTGTCTGGCCTTTATCCTTTTTTGTTCACTGCTCATAGCACAGAATAAGAATTAGGTACTTGTAAAAGCAAATAATAAAACAAAGTAACATTGATTTCTTCTTCTGTCCTATAAAATTATTGATCTGTTTTTAACCTAATTGGCACTTGTGAAAATAAATGGAAAAAACAGTAGGCTATTTATGGGGTTCAAGTATTTGTTCTCAGTCAGAGAGTCCTAGGCCAGCTTGTCCGGGGCTCTGTTACTGTCCTAACAAGCTAAAGATCCATGTGCTGTAACATACTGTATTTCCCTTTTTTCTCCTTCTCTTTAATCTCACGTATCTGATTATTTTTTGTAATTCGGAGAAGTAACAGCGCTAAAGATGCCTTAATGTACTGATGCACAACGATTGAACACGCACTGCTAAAGAAGTAGTTTTTCAGTAAAAGTCTTGTCTAGCGTAAAAATGAACAGCTAATTACAGGCAAGAGATAATAAAAGAGGTTTTCCAGTAAAACCCCCCAGAGTTTGCGTGAAGCCAAGGAACGTTATTTCTCCTATATCCTGCCTAGGAGGCCAGCTGACATGTTGTTAAATATAGTATTTACAGAACACGCAGACATTTTTAATCAGTTATACTTCTCTGTGCTGTAGAATTTACTATGTAGAATCCAAAGACTGACTACTGACTGTTTCCTCAGTTTTGATCCTCAGATACTTCGTTTATGGAAAAATTTACAGATGGGCGGGCCCCTGATTCACATGCATAAGTATTTGCAGGTTTGAGAAAATAAATATAGATTTAAACTTCCCACACTTTCTTTTAGGCAAAGCAGCACTAAAGGTATTGCCCATAAATTCAGTGACAGTATTTGTATTGCCTTTAACAAGCTTTGGCTCAGTCTCCAAGCAGTATACTTTGGATGTTGAGCGTGATGCCTGAAGGTACATCAGGTGAAATTTTAGTGCCATCAGAGAAGTTGTCCTGGAGCCTAAAGCTCCGTGTAAAGCCCTGTGGGAATCAGGATAGATAATTACAAATCAGGACCACTGATAAAAAGGTGCACAGTTGTTAAAAAAAAAAAAAAAAACAAAAACTGGATGCTTTTCCGTGGGTATTTGTCATAATTTATTTCATAAATATTAAAAAAAAAAAAAAAGGTAAATTGAAATTTTAAAAAATTAGGATAGAAGTGTTTACATGCTCATAGCTCAACCTTTGGGTTTTTGGGCTATCATATAATTCATAGCATCCTTGTAAACTGCCATCCTGAATAGGGCTGCTGAAGACTGCTCTGCCGTGTTTGCGGCTGCAATGCGATAACTCCTGCGGATATGGAGACAGATGATTCCACATCTGTACCCCAAAAAAAAACCTGTTTAAAACGCCATTGCAAAAATAGCTTTATCTTGGATTTTAAAGCTGGATGTTTCGGATGCTCCTTAGGGATACGATTTGGACCATCCCTCCAGCAGAAATTGCGTTGTGGGAGAGTTGCGTGTCTGTGTTATTTTGCATGCTGTACCAGTGTGCATACCTGAAAAAGAGAGGGAGAAAAAGAGAAGTAGATTCAAATTTCATCACACAGTTCTTGTGCCTGCTCGTAGCAGTTAGGCAGTTATAGTGTTTTAGCATGGCTAAAGCTACAGCTATGAGCAAGGGGATTTTACGTGTTACCCCTCTGTGCTAATTTAATGCTGTTGTTTTCTCTGTCTACTCTTGTAACAAAACAGAAGTACTCTGCTGTCTCTCTCTGCAACATATCTACAGAGGTCCTGAAAGTCATCAATGCCACTGAAGAACTGATAGCAGAATCCACCGGTCCCTGTGATTTCCCAGCTGACGTTCAGGACAGAGGAAGAGGGACGTTCCCGCTGGGGACGGACCCCGTCAGACTCGATGAGCAGCTCACCACGCTGGAAGAAAACGTAAGAACATGAATCAGTATGTGAAAGTATCATGTCTGCGAGTGACTGTACCTCTGTGTGTGTGCCAGCTGGAAAGGGAAAAGCATGTAGGCAGCACCAGTGGATATTCAGAATTAATTTTGGGTTATTAAACAAATACACAAACAGAACAAGAAATTCTTTTTCAAAGGGGTACTCAGCTATGTTGTTGGGTGTGGGGTTTTTTAATGTGTGCTTTAAAACATTTGGGCAAGGGGGGAGAGTTGGATATATTGGGTTTTACAAGTAATTTTAGAATCCCTACCTCAAAAGTTCACTTAAGCCTTCCGAACCTCTGCGGCTGCACGGCTGGGCCATGCCTTGCTGGAACCACACGTCTCCAAGTCCCAGCGCAGCCTCATTATTGTAAGGACAGGGATGGAAAACACGTCCCCAGTCACACAGAGAAAAAGCGGAGGAGCTCTTCCTCCACCAACACTTCCCCACCATACTGCGCTGAGCGCCCAAGGAGCCAGAGCTGCCTGCTGCGCTGTTAAAAAGAGCAGGCTGGAGAAGCCAAATCCAACAAACATTTCGTTTGGCCACGTCCGAATCACCCGTCCTTTTTCATGATTACCTGTCATCTGTGAGGAAGAGTGTAATGCTGAATCATAGGGGGAAGTCACCACTCATTGGAAATTTTTATGCGTCCACTTAATGGAGTTGGTACACTTGGAACTTTCGATTTTTTTCTTCTTCCCACATTTAACTGATTACTTTTCAGTGATTTTTCCCCTTCACTAGGAGCTTTTAAAGATCTCGTAGGAATCTGGGCTGTCCCATTATAGCATGCTGATCAATTCAAGAAAATAGATCCTGGTTTTCTTTCGCCCCCAGAAAACTTTCAAAGACAGAAGATCATCTTGGGGGATAAAATCAGTTTCTTTCACAGAAACATACTTCCACAACAGCCCCAGGTGAGGGGCTCACGGGGAGGTAATTCATGGCAATGCCAGCCACTCCTGCCACTGGACCTGTCCTACTCCAGAGCCCTCCCACCAGTCCCCCAGCTCTCATTACACCTTCTCTGAGCTCAAATCTCCCAGCCTTACTTTGGTTCAGAGGTTTCCAAACTAGATCCTACCCCTCCTAACCTCACCTGCTCCAAAACCTTTTCCATCTCAGACCTTTCCCCCTGCCCACACCAACAGGATGCCCTCCAACCCGCCCCAGAGCACCTTGACTTCTCTCCAACCAGCTTCCAATCATAACCTGACCTCCAAACTTCTCCTTCCCACCTCTGCTCAGCCTTCCCAGGCACCCTGCTGTGCCAGCTGAGGTGCTCCTGCTCCTCCTCACTCACACACGCTGTCCTCATTGCTGGCATCTACGGCCCTCCATCATGGGGCATCAGAGACACCTGAGCTCCAAGAGATTTTTCTATCAATCAGTCCTATTTTCTTTAGGTTTTTTTTTCCCCCTCTTGAAAAGTACAAATTATTGTGCAGAGAATTCTGGCACAGCATTTAAATGTACCTTTTCTTTACTTTTCTAAAGATGTTTCTGTTCATAATGTTCTTTTTCTTCTTTCTCTGAGCTTTTAGACATGATAGGGAAATTTAAAAAAAAAATCACTTTTTAATATGAAGTGGCTGTGGTATGTCGCACCACAAAGATGTATCATTTAAATGAATGGAAAGAATAATTAAAACCCACGAAAGCCGAAGCATTTCTATTTAAGTCAGCGTGTTAACTTTATGGCCCACCTGTGTCTCCAAGCACTTCAGCAAAGATGTTAAATCAGATCACTTATCTGTTCGAGGTACATTTTTCAAAAGAATTCATTGCTGCAGTTAGACTGTGGTCTTAAAAGATGCAGTTCATACAAGATGTAGAGAATTTGTTTCTTAGCAAAGTGACATACATGAAAAAATGTGTATACGTTTATGCTTTGAAACAGCTGATACAAAGGGGGAAAAAAAAAGCTATTGCAAGCAATTAGGAAACAATAATAAAATAAAAAATAAGGAAAATTAAACACTTAAATCTTAATCTAGTCATTCTCCATGACGTTTGATCCATGAAGTCACAGCATGGCCAGAAATTATTTAAATACCTGTTATGTCAAAGGACTGCATGACGTAGGAATTGTAGGCAGATACAATGACTTGAGTGGAAAACAGGTATCAAGTAAAGGTATCTGCTCAAGGATCAGGTTCAGATCCTGTTTGCTTGCCCCGTGAACCATGAAGTCAGCCACAGAATATATTTAGTTCCTGCTAGTTTTGTAGCTCCACAGTCTTTACCGCTATTAGGGCGAGTGAGGCTGCCAATGGGGAAAATCATTCGTTACCAGCCTCATGGAAACAGTCTCTTGACTATCTAGTAAATAGGCAGAAGGTGCAGTATTTTTGCATGGGTCTGCACAATTTTAAGTACAAGTCAAAATCTAATGCTTGAAAATTACACTTTTCTATAAACCAGAGACCTCCATTGGGCCATGTACCTTAGATTTCTTTGTGAAATAAAAGAAACACATAATACACAGTGTATCATGAATTACTGCTCCGAGGAGCTGAATGGGAAATGAAACCTTTACCTGCAGTTATCAGAACTACCATAGGTGGGTCAAAATATTAAAAAATGTTTGGTTTTATGAAAAAATTTCTAAATGATGACGTCTGTTCTCTCTTTTACGTGGTCCAGATAGGTCTATTGACCCTCCACAGATTCATACCAAAGGGCGGAGGCGGGAAGGTTTTGGCTGCTGTATGTTTGGGTGAGAGCAGGATGGGATGGAAAATTGTGTTGTACATGTAAGCACAGTTACTCTATAAGAAGCTAATAGCCATATGCTGCTGCACAGTTATTTCTGCACAGTTTTGATGGCCAGAAGGCATTAGGCGTGTTTCAGTAAATACAGCTTTATATGAGGTGTGATCTGTTGACTTCCCCTTGTAGACTTCAGGGTTTTGTTATGCAATTAAAAAATAAAAAAAAGAAAACTTTTCAGCTTTCTTTTTTTTTTTTGCTGGTGAATCTGGGACAAATCTGTTTTGGAATACCATTGTAGCACCTATGAAATTTGGAGTGCAGCCACCTCCCCCCTCCCTTTTCTTTGTCACGCCTCCTTTCTCTTCTCCCCTACCAAGATGATTAGGGGACTGGAACACCCCTCTTATGAAGAAAGGCTGAAGGATTTGGGTCTCTTCAGTCTGGAAAAAAGACGGCTGAGCGGGGATCTTAAATACTTAAAGGGTGGGTGTCAGGAGGATGGGGCCAGGCTCTTTTCAGTGGTGCCCGGCAACAGGACAAGAGGTAACGGACACAAACTTGAGCATAGGAAGCTACACTTAAACATGAGGAGAAACTTCTTTACTTTGAGGGTGGCAGAGCACTGGAACAGACTGCCCAAAGAGGTGGTGGAGTCTCCATCTCTGGAGACATTCAAAACCCACCTGGACGCGTTCCTGTGCAACCTGCTCTAGGTGACCCTGCTCTGGCAGGGGGGTTAGACTAGGTGATCTCCAGGGGTCCCTTCCAACCCCTACCATTCTGTGATGTGTGTTTTCAGATTATTCCCCCATGATTTTCCTCTGCCAGGTGAGTCTCCCTGTAGTGGGTTAGCAAGGAGGGAAGCTCAAAGGCATCGTGGAAGATGCGGTCTGCTCAAACCTCTGTTTCCACAGAGCAGAAACCGCTGACACCTCTCCCTGCCTTGTCCCTGCAGGTGTACTTGACAGCCGGCACGGTGTATGGGCTGGAGGGGCAGCTGACCAACTTGGAGGATGCCGCACGCAAGATCAACAGTGTTACGGCAGAATCTGAGCTGGCCGATCTGGAGGATCAGGTGGCCACCGCAGCCGCCCAGGTTCATCACGCAGAGCTTCAGGTGAGGACAGCAGATCCTCCCTACCTGCCGCTTTCACACAGCCTTGCCTAGCGCTTACCTCGTGTCCGCGCACACTTACTTTCAATATTCTTTTGTAGTGCATGACCCAAGGATGCTGACTGCGTCCTAGGAGCTGAGCAAAGCTCAGCTGAGATGCGTAACTCAGCCCAGCCAGACACACTGTATTTGTTTGTTTCTTCCCCCAGCTTGTTTTCGGACGTGGGAGTGCAACAGCCTCTTACTGCAATGCTAATACTGAGCCTGCTCCTTGTTCCCAGTGCGCTCTGTGTCACACAGGTGGCTGTTGTCAGACTGCAAATGCAGTCTTAGGTGTTTATCTAATCACCAGGTTATAAAGTACTTTATAAAAGAAGCCAGTGTCGGTACCGTTCTACTGAAAAAGGCCGAGGGCAGCCAGCCACTAAGCCAAGCATAGAGAAAATAATTTATTTATATTTTTATTTATTTATTTATAATATATTTTTAATATATTTCTATATATTAATATATATTATATTATATATTTTTATAATTATTCTGGTTTATATATTGTTGCATTATATTATATATCTCAATATATATTTATATTATAAAGTATGCTATTTTCTATTTTATATATTTATTATAAATATTTTATTTTTATATTTCAATTGATATATAATATAAATGTATTTATATTAAAATAGCAACAAAAACACTTGCACTTGCAAGCCGGCCTGGGGATTTAGCCACCAAGCAGCACACGTCCCTGCCAAAAGGCAATCGCTCCTGTGGGCTGTGATCTAGTGTCGCCCTGGCAGGCTCCAGAAAGTCTGGGGCTCGGAAGAGAACATGGTGATCTCGTGCTAAAAGCTGAACGAGGTGACGCTGCCAGACCTCAAGGGGAGAGAGCGCTGGCAGTGATTTCACTGACCTGCCTGTGCCAGGCTTTAATGGGAGGTACCTGGGTATTTTACTCAGCAGTAGCATGCTCAATTTAGGACTGAGCATCTGACATCTCGCCGGTGTCAAGAGGGCACTGCTGCACTAGATGGTGAACTGGCAGTGACGTTTTGTTGGCTTCAGTCATTATTTTACGGTAAATATGTTAATGGGAGTGAGAGGTGAGGAGGAGAGAGGCCTGAGCTCTGCAAGGAGGATGACCAAGGCCAACTGAAGGTCTTCTGCAGAGTCAATAGCTTCAGGAGCCATCCTGAATCAGGAGTGGGGTTACATGTCTGACTTCTCTGACACTTCTTTCCCTTCTGGCAACATTTGTTTCCACTAGTTTCGACATCAGCCTACTTTCCCCCCCAGGTGTTTCCTTTCTTGGACTTTTGTTTTTTCCTAGCAATTTGTTTTCCATTGAGTGTTTTTATATAGTGTGTACCTGCATTTATGCATGTTTGTGTTTAATGCGTAAATTATAAATCTTTAAGCTCAAATGTTTAGATTTCGTGATGGAGGATGTACTTGGTGTGTGCATGGAATGAATTTTTGAATTAGGAAATGTGTCCCACAAAGTCATTCTTTAAATGTGGCCTTTGAAAAAACACGGCTTGAATGAATTTGGGACTATGCAGCTAAAGCTAAATGGGAGATGGCAGACAGGGGTTTTCTCTCCTCCTTTCTTTTTTTGCTCAAAAGGAGTAAAATGCTTCTTCCTTGGAGTTACACGGTAGGTTGGATTGTTCTTCTACTCCATCTTTCCTAACAAATTAAGCTTCTTTTAACATCAGGACTAAAGAATACAGGAAAGTGTCAGAATTGCTGAAGAAGTTAGCCATCTGTTTATATTTTTTGATTAAAGAGAATTTGACTGGGGGAGGGATATACTTTAGTAGTGGCATCCGCAGTAATTTTAAAACTTCTTTTTCCCCCTCCCCATCTGTCTGTCTCTCTCTTTTATTTTCTTTGAAGATTTCAGATATTGAGAGCAGAATATCAGCTCTCACTGTTGCAGGCTTGAACGTGGCTCCATGTGTTCGCCTGACAAGGAAACGGGATCAAAAGCAAACAAACCAGGTGCCAGAACATTATGTAGTATTCAAAAATACATTGGGGAAATCTTGCCTCTTTTTCTGTAATGGAGTTGAGTAATACGTATGTGTTGTTTACAGATGCATACAATAGACACATCAAGACAGCAGAGGAGGAAACTTCCAGCTCCGCCAATAAAAGGTGCACTGAAGTTGTTTTGCACATTCTGTATAGAGTCTGTCTTTATAAGGTTCAATATAATGTACAGTTCAGCAAAGAAGGGGAAAGATTAAGTTATAAAATGAACAGAGGAAGCCTAAATATGTCCACCTTCCTCATTTCCCATTGTACTTGCTTTACACAAAACACCCATTTGGCACATTAAAAAGCATTGCCACTCTCTGTGGAAGCTGTGACGGTGGCAAATTAATAGGAGCAGAAGGCTGGGAAAAGCAAATGAGAAATGCTGCAAACCTGTCTTGCAGCAGGGATGCTGCTACTCTGGCAGGCCTGGGGTTAGGCTGTGACGCCCAAGCAGTCACAGTGCTTAATTACCAAAACGCAGTTGTCACCCTCCACAAGGCACCATTGCTTTATGAAAGCCTTTGTCTGCTGATTTCCGTCCATATGAATCACATAATCACAGAATGGTTTGGGTTGGAAGGGACCTTAAAGATCATCTAGTTCCAACGCCCCTGCCATGGGCAGGGACACCTCCCACTAGATCAGGTTGCTCAGAGCCCCATCCAGCCTGGCCTTGGACACTTCCAGGGATGGGGCTTCCACCACCTCTCTGGGCAACGTGTTCCAGTGTCTCACCACCCTCATGGTGAAGAACTTCTTCCTAACGTCCAGTCTGAATCGACCCATCTCTAGTTTTAATCCATTCCCTCTAGTCCTACCATTACCCGACATCCTAAAAAGTCCCTCACCAGCTTTCTTGTAGGCCCCCTTAAGATACTGGAAGGCTGCTATAAGGTCTCCCTGGAGCCTTCTTTTCTCCAGACTGAACAGCCCCAACTCTCTCAGTCTGTCCTCATAGGAGAGGTGCTCCAGCCCTCGGATCATCCTCGTGGCCCTTCTCTGGACACGTTCCAGCATGGTGTGGCTCAGAGATGTTCCTGGTATGTCAGGCTATGGCTGTGAATTGGCTTTATAAAATAAAGTGCTTTTTTTCTTTCATGTTTTCTCTTGTTGGTTTTTTTTTTAACCCCCCAGTGCATTATCTCTGACAATTCTAGGGCCCACTTCACCTTGCATTACTCTTGTTTTACTCTTGTGTAATTCCACTGATTGACATGGCCTCAAACTTTAATAAATTTGGAGTATCACAGCCTACTGCTTTTCATTTAAATTAAATCCAGCTTTCCTCATACGACTTAGGGGAAGTTTTATCTCTAGAAGCCGTGACTCTTCAGGACTATTGTTACATATGTTTCAATCTGTTATGTGAAAAATCTCTCTTTTTGTATTTTTCCCAGGTGAAAAAATAGATGGTTCTCTAGTTACCACTGTCAGAACGTTTAACAGAAACTTCATGCTTCAAGGATCTCTAACACAAAGAACTAAAGAGAGGAAAAGCACTGCCAAGGACTTAATGGTAAATTCATAACAGATGTTTTTAAAACTGCTGCTAAGAGCAGTAGAGAGAGAGATAGCAGTATCTGTGTAGGCAGCTATATTTCAGCATCTTTACAAAACTTCTCTTAAGAGTTTGAGGAGAAAGAATAGAGACTGCTGAGGCAGCTCTGAACAAATACGATGGGTGTCCTTGGAAGATGTCTGAACTGTATGCCATAGGTATAGCAGCTGTGCGCTCCTGAATGCCAGCCTGCGTGAATGTATTCTGTCTGTCAGGTCTCCAGGAATGTCCTACCCTTCTTTTTAAAGAAAATTAAATAAATCAGTGGTCCTCTGCAATTCAGGCTTGCCCTCACACACCAGCCATTGGTAACTCAGTGGGTGAGAGTCACCTTGAATCTCACTAATTTTTGAGAAATGTTCAAAGGCTACCAGAGTGGAGTTTCAGGGGTAGATAGGTCACGCGTTGGCTCTGCAGGGTTTGAACAAACAGGCTTCACCAGACAGCTGTCAGTCATTTCTTCTAGAGCAGCTGTAGCGGGATAAGAAAAAAAGCTGACTGTCCCAAAGCAGTCTGCCACTAGATACATGGAAGATAGGTGGGGAGGTGAGAAGGGGAAAGACCTTCTCCCTAGAAGCTTCAGCAAGCTTGTTTTGTGTTTCGCTCATGTTTGTTTTCTTTCCTGTCCCTCTCCGTTCTAGGAACCTGCTATAGGATCTGCTGTGATGTACTAAACTTACACTTCCCTACTGCCAATAACACACTGCCTAAGGCTGTACACTAGAGTGCCTTTACTTAACAGCCATTGCGTATGTCCAGCTGAAAATGGACCCTCAAGAACCCACAATGCCTCAGTTATAGGGCTTCGTTTGGATACCTCACTGAGAAAGCTGTCCAAGTCTTCAGCATTGTGGTCTGCTAAAGGAAACTCTGCCTTAAAGTTCTCACAAGACTCTAGAAAGGATGCTGAGTTTCAAAAGCAAGGCTCCACATTTTAAGATGCACTTTTTTTCCCCATTGATTGTACTGAAGTATGTCGTCTTTAAACTGCAGTATGTTTTTGTAGACTCGGTCAATCAGAATTATAGGCCAAGATTTCGTACAAAAAGAATGAACACAGCAGACCTGTGATCCATATTTGCTGGCCTCTTGCTGTTCACGTAGGCATCCGTCTTGTCGAGCAATAAGAACAGCTCTGTGCAGCATATGCTGCTTTTCAGCTGCGTGGTGGGAGCAGAGGATCAACATACCTAGCTCTGCTCCCAGCGAGTCAGTGGAAGTTTTTGACAGGGTTTGTAAGAGGAGATGCGATGTGCAAAGGCTTCTCTGTTCACTGTTTGTCAGAGTTAATGTTCTAGCTCCAGAGCCAGGTGTTTTGCTCTTGGTGGCAGGGGGGAACATGGATGTCACGTTGAACTGTGAATTGGTGGCAGCACATGTGGACCAGGTGTCTGTTGAGTTATGATCCTGGCGTCTGGAAATATCTGAATACTGCTGTGAAACCCACACCTTTGTATGTCTCGTTCTTCTTGGTAGCATTGTCTGCTTGGTGGTGTCCAACCACACGTTAGTTCAGAATAAGTTCTGACCAAATCTTTAAGATTGGAGAAAGAAAGTAGAAGCATTGTGGATGAGATCTCTGCTGACTGGCTGGTGGTCGTAGGGTGGCTGCAACCTGTAAGAGGTTCCCTTCTGCAGTTTCCTGGCTTTTCTCAGGAGGGGGCAAATGTAGCCCAGGTGTCTCTTCCTTTACTACTCTGTAGCCGACATAGTAGCCGAGGCCTGTCACGGGTGCCACGTGCATTCCACTACCATTGGACCACTCTGAACTGGATTGGGAATAGTAAACTTTCTTTCATAGAGTTCTTGAGACCTTTGAAAGGTGGACGAATCTAGAAAGCCCTTGAGCAGATGCCCAGGAGGGAAGATGCTGCTTACAGGGTGTCCCTGTCACCCTTTTTGGGGAGGACATGGCCAATTTGCGGTACTTTTTGCTCTGAAGAATACAAAGGAGGTCGTTAGAGGAGGTGATAAGCCAGTGAATCCCGTATCTTCCACACAAAGTGCAGAGCAAGTACACAAATGCAGATTGGATTGAGGGGAAACGTGCTGTGGGCTGGCAAGTTCCTCCTCAGGACTAAGGAATGGTGAGGTCTCCTGAGGGCAGTGGATACCTGGGGAGGAGGAGAGCTGCTCCTTTCCCTGCTCCCAGACAACCCCACTAGGAGAATGCCGCATATGACCTGCTATGCAGCAGGAAAGCAGTCCCTTGGGACACCAGGCTATGAAATGTCTATGGTTGGGCAAATACGAGGAAAACTGGGCAAATTTCCTGGCTAGGCTGAAATTAGGGGGGGCAGGTGGGGAAGGTGAGGAATGGCTGGATGGGACGGTTGGAAGAACAGTGCCAGTTGCAAATCTGACACCCACGTTTGACATCTAGCTTGTCGGTACTGTTATGTCCAGATTCTTGTAAGGAACGCACAGGATAAATACAACCATCTCCCCACCTAGAATACATAAGCGTCGCTCCATCCCTTCAAGGAATTTCCACCTGCCCAAGATTTGACCGGATGTGTTCATTCTGGGTGAAATTATGCCTTTTTTTACTCTCACACGAGTTCTCTGGAATTGGTTTGCACAGATGTGAGAGCAGAATTTGGCCCACTCTGTTTAATATATAAATATATATATAAAACAAATAGATTTTATTTATATATGCAATCCAGTAAAGGAGATTAAACAGAGTAGGATGCCTAGTAATTTTTTTTTTTTGTTATCCAGTCTCCTCCTGCTCCTTCCTTGACTGTTCTCGTGTATGTATACGATACATTCCCAGGTTCTGGTTTATGCAGGTATGCGTGTTATGAAATGTCATTAATGGTGGTTGGTCTACATATTCGTCTAATAAATAATAACTAATATTGTGTATGTAATATCAATACAGAAATTACTAATTTTAATAGAATAACTCTTTGGCTTTTGTTCTGTTAGTGTGATTTAAACAAGCCAACAAAGTTTGGAATAGGTTGTTTTCCTTAAGAGGCATGAAAAGCAATTATTATCGTGTTACAATGTTAAAATATTCAGTCTTCTTTGACAGAAAAATGTGTACTGTGTAGGCATTGCAAAAAAAAACAACAAAAAAAAGAAAAAAAAATCCCACCTGCTATAAGGCATTGGAATTTTTACAAATGTTTATTGTGCCAAATATGTGCAGAGATATAATTTACTGTTTTAAAAAAAAATCATAAAAGCATATGTTATAGCACACAAAGAATTATTTTGTCATCAAGTGATTTCAATCTTTAGTGTTAATATTTATATTTAGATTAATTTTTATAAATGAAAATATTTTAATGGGTAAAATGAAGACTATATGATCTATTTGATTAAGTCTGAGTGAATATTAAGCTTGCCTTTGTTGTTGTTATCTGCATACTCGCCGAGAATTATTGTCAAGAGAAATTATAAAAGAGTAAAAGCGATTTATGAAAAGAATGCCTTTTCAAGGACTTGATTCATAAAGAAAAAACAAAAGTTCTTCTCTGTTGTTTGGATTTATGTGCACTTTGGCCAGGAAGCGTGCAGAACGGGCTGCCGCACGCAGAGCTCAGGTCCTGCCTGTCCACAAACGACCCGTCCCTCGTCAAACCCAGGAGATTCCAACTCCGCAGAATCACCTTGCAGAGCTGCGGGGAGGAATACACGTTAACGCACCCGGGTCAGATTTTTTCCGCTGGGGTGGGAGGGATCCTGTTAGGAATGTTTGATGGCTAGTCTTCTGCAAACTCTCGAGTCTGTTGGGCGAAAGACCATCTCGAGCAGAGTTTCTGTAACGCTCACTGGGATCGCGACAAAATGACAAAATGAGCAAGAACCCTGCTCGTGAATGCTTATCAAAATATTTCTTTATCAGCGTATTTTCTCCACCGTGAGGGCATTCATTTAAACTAGCATGTTTTAAGTAACACTTTGGGTGTTAAATGTTGTATTATAAATAGGAGTAACTACCTTATTATAATAAAAATCCACTCCTTACTGACGGACCATTCGCAAAGAGGAAAAAAGCGGTTAAATTATCCGCAATGATTAACTCAACCACTACTATATTTTAGTAGTAGCTCTAACAAAGCACAACTAGAAATGCAAGTTCATTCTAATTTGTCTTTTGCAGAATGATTTGTGGCTTGGATTTAACTTTCAGTCATGAGCTAAATCGTAAACTATGTTTTTTTGGATATAAGCCGTAGATTAAACTCCATTCAAATATTATTGCTGGCAATAGTTATTAATCAAGGTTAAGTATATTGTAAATAAAACTTCTTATAAAATGAATATAACAAAGTTAATTACCATGGCAAACATGGGTATTGAGCCACAACGCCAGGCTTATTGATGTGGACTAATGTAGTAGATAGCACAGTGCTTGTGATCCTCAAAGAGCGACTTCAGCTTGGTCAGGTAACATACTTAGAAACAACTACATTGTTTTAAAGGGAATCAGCTAGTTTAGGCCCTTAGCCCTTTTGGATGATGGTGCATGATTACGTGCAGTAGGCACAAAACTACTCTGAAGAGTTCAATTAGCCAATTGTATTGGGTTTTTTCTTCAGCAGAGAGAAAATACTTACCTTGGATAGGAGCTCCTTTTTGTTCATTAATATATCTCTCCAGCAGTCCAGGCAGGATCATAAAGAGGCAGTGGGCAGTTCAGGGCTGCCTTCCTACGAGTGGATGTTAACAATCTACATAAAAACTGCACTCAGAGCACCAGCGTTTCATGCCATTAACACAAGTACATTAAAAATTAGTGTGAGCCTTTTTTCTTTCTTCCAACCATTGCTTTTTATTTTTACATATCAACAGCCATTGACTTCGAAACGTGACAGGAAGGCTTCATGATACGCTTAACACTGCAGAGTTTAAATCACAGCACAAAAGCTGTGTGGGTTTTTTTGGATAAACCTAACGTTACAGTGAACAGCATCAGGAGATTGGTGGGGATGTCAGACAAAGAAGCATTTTTATAAGCTATGGTTGCACTTGGTGCTAGTGTCCATGCATTGTCTTTTACCTGCACTCTGAATATGTTTCTTTTTGAAGGAATTTGCACAAGGAGCAGGAGGAAGAGCAGCATGGGATTGCTAGGCAAAAGCAGAAGTGGAGGTCTGAGGTGCAGAGGAGGGCACAATTCAAAGAGCAGAGGTTGGGTCACCACCTCAGGGAACAGGGATCACCAGTCATTGTCTTCTGTGTCCGACACTTTTTGCTCCCACAAAGCGTTCAAGATGAAATCCAGGTGCCTGTTTACGGGCCTCAGGCTGCCGCGGCTGCTTCTCAGCTGCCTCTTCCCAAACCGACCGATGGGGCGAACACCACGGCCCACGTACCAAAAAGGATCAATCTCAGGACCTGGAATTCAAAGCAGTCAGTGAAGCATCTACCACTGCACTTAAAGACAGCATTTCCTGAACACCTTGAGGGTGTTTGATGGCTTATTTGTAGCCGAGAAAAAAGGGAAGAAAAAAAAACACAAGGGGAAAGGCTGCAGCCAGAAACACAACTTCCTGGTGCCTTTGAGGGTCACCTGCCATATGTGGAGCCCAAAGGAAGAGGGTTCAGATGCAAAATTAATTTTCATCCACCTGGGCTGCAACCTGCAATTTGACCATAAGCCAAAGTACCCGTTAATTCAGGAGTGCACAGCGTGCTTAAAAACCGACCAGAACCCTGGGAGAGGTTACAATGAAGCCTACACCCAGAAAGACCATAATAGCTCCCTGTACCACCGCTTTAAAACTGTCCTCTCTTAGCTAAAGTCCTGAAGGTCCTACTGTCCAGCCTCCATTTCTGCTGTGTGTGCACCAGGTACGGTATCTCTACAGGCCAACAAATCCACTGGATTGCAGAGGGGGTTCCTACGTGAGAGGTAAACATAGAAAGCTAATTCTTGTTCACTTAGGAAGTTGTTTTCACGGATGACTTTTTTTTCTTTTAATGTATCTGAAGTATACTTGACTTATTTTTAGAGTCTAGTTTAGTTTTAGAGCAGGTGTGGAGAGGGGTAGAGTTATATTAAAAGACTAAGATACAGCAACAGGGAAAATCTGCAAAGTGCTGGAGATGATGCCACCCCAAAGAAATACCAAATCATTCTAAAGCTGGTTGAATGTCAGGAACAGGAATAAATTTCAATTTAAGTGCGTTATATATCATTAAAGTCACGTGAAAGTCTTGGGCAAGGCAGCAGGTTTTTCCCCTGTGCATTTTGATGCTTGAACAGAGGAAATAAAAAATCCACTTTGGCTGTGAATTTCTCCATAAATACATCTTGTAAGACTTTCCGCACAGTATTTTAACACCCCTCCTGCCCAGCAAAACCCAAATAATTTCATTTTTTTCACCTGGGTACCTAAAACCTGAGGGTCCCCACATGCCTAGTTCTCTCTGAAAGGGGAAAGGCATGCCACTGAGAGCCCATGTGCCTTGCTCCCCACACCCACCTCTTTCCCACTCCTCATACAATTGTCAGCCTTTGCTCCCTGAGGGAAGATGAGGTTTCCTGATAAAGATTTTCTCAAAAATCTTTTGGACCGTGCGTTAGCTTTTACTTGGGACATACAGTATTGTCCCTTACCCGGCCAGCCTCAGTTCCTCACGGTGTCTCTGAATGGAGACACTTCAGCCACTTGTACTTTGCCTTTCAGACAAGTTGTGGTTGCAGACAGAAATGAAGGTGTCTGTAAAGTGAACTTAAGCTCCTGGCCATTGCTTTCTTGTTACTCTGCAGAAGTAGTTGTGGACTACCACAGGTCTACAGAATGCAGATGAAAATTTGATCCTTAATTATTGAATGTATACTGCCTTACGTTTTATTTTGTACATTAGCGTCTCCTCCAGTATTTACCAAAACCTACACCGTTTCCCTTGGCTAATCTGTATATGCTTTTACAAGTGTAAATGGAATGCCCCCATTTTACCACAGAAACACCCACATGGATTTGCTGCTGAACAGCCCGACCCTGATCCCTCGATACGCCAAAGAGTGTGGGGTCACCACATGGGAGTCCATCGCATTACACCGGGTGAGACTGGTACTTACTTCTGTTGTCTATCTGATGTTTAAACGGCCTGCTCTGTCCTGAAGCAAAGCTGAGCGATATCAAGAGCACCAGCACATACACAGTGACCAGTTTTAAGTGCTTTGGTGACCACTGGGTGCGTGGTGTCCACGAGATCGGATGCCACATGATGGAGCGGTGGTGGGAAGGCTGCGAGGAGAAAAGTGAACATGGGGAACACATATGAGTCAGAGCTGTCAAGGTGAAGGAAGGTGTCGACTGTAACAGCGTATTCCTATCTATCAGAGCCATTTTATGCCTAAGTTTTGTGAAACACTGATGCTGGGGATGTCCTGTATATTTCTGTTGGAAGGCAAATACCCAGTGAGCCATCTGCTGAGGTAGGTCTTGCAACTTGAGCGTTTTCTCATCATCAGTGAAAGCCCCTGGCACTTCACAGGACATGTGAGTCCTGGCCCTGAGCTTGCCGCCGACTTTCTATGTGACCATGGGCACTGGCCACCAATGTGTGTTTTAGCCACTATCTCCATCATCCTTTTCTCACTTGTAAAATATGTCTTAACATTTGCATTTTACGCAAGCTCTTTACAACTAAATGCATTAGAAAGGTTTACTGAAAGGGAACGCTCCTCCCATGTCAGCTCACCCTTTCACGGCCAGCAGGCAAAAGTAAGATTTCTAGTTACGGTTTCCACTGTTAGATGTCCTGATCCTGTAAATGCATCCAGATGCAAACGCATGAGAAATCCCCGCCGAGAGAAGGACTGTGCAGACCAGAAGGTTCTGAGTCGGGAAAATCGCATCCAGGAGGTGAAGGATCCCGGGCTCAGGTTACCACTGCACCCTGTCTCTGGCATTTTGGACAAGTTTCCTCGCAGCAGCTCTCCCAGCTGTCATGCTTCTAACATGTGAGGTCTGCCTCTGAATTTGACAGCCTGGAGCCTCTGCCTACAGGAGCCCCGTTTGCTTAAGCATCATTTATGGTAGCTACACAGTTACAGAGCTATAGGAAACTCTCAGATATGCCTAAACAGAGGCCTCTCCCCACGTAAGGGTGGGATTTTTCCCCGCTTGCTTCCTAGGCGCTGTGCTTCGGTAGGGACAGAGCAGGAATGAAAATCTTCTGATGCAAGATGCTCCCAAGCACACCGCACAGGCAACACAACAAAACCTCCCGCAGAATCTGGTTGTGTCTTTCATTAAAATGCAAAGTCAAAAGCTCCTTAACCCCTAGCATTCAGTGAAGTTCTCTCTTTTTTTTTTTTTGTCACACTGACCGTCACTTAGCAGACAGCTTAGAGGGAAGTGATTTTAACCCATAATTGCAACAGAACTGTGAATTAGCTTTTTCTAACTTGGATGTCTCATAACAATCAGGGCTAAATGATCTTAGCATTTAAAACCATATGGGAGGAATTCTGCCTCCAGTTTCAGCTGCTGTATCTCTCTCGTTGCTCCATGTTTAGCAAAACCTGAAATTCAGTTAGACAAAAATAAGAAATTTTGAGGAATCTCTCCAGTGTGCTTACAGGGTTGCTGACAGGTTTTCCAGATTACTTGCTGTCTGGATTTGTGTCTTGTTTTTCTGGGAACTGAGTGACAGAAAGGAAGAGCTCGCTTTGATCTCGTTGATGAAAATACAGGGAAAAGCTTTTAGCGCAAGCTTTCTCCTAAGCAATGCTGTGTCCCATTCTCCACCAGCTGGTCCTGTGCCCGAATCAGCCATTCTGACTACCTTCTAGAGTGCCATTATTTATTGAGCATTTTGCTTATAGCCTTGACCTGGCTGGGATTTCTGTGAAGCATGTGGCTTCCACTGCTCCTCAGTAAGTAGCGTCACACCCAAATAATCAGGGGGCTCAACACCTCCAATCCTCCCTAATTTTTCCACCTCCTAATTGTCCCACCCCTGTTTGTATGGGGAGAAACCGAGGCAGAAATAATGCCACAAACTTGACCCTGCATGATGCTGAGCGTTTCTAACCCCAGCTCCACCTTGTCGCTAGGCTTCAAGGATAAGCGCAAAATCCTAGTTATCCACTCACAGTCCCTTCACGAGTAACGGGGCTGGGAGATGGTCTGTGATCTCCAGAACTGCCTTAGCCCACAGACCTACAGCTTTCTTCCACAGGGAAAACTGAAAAACAAGACCTCATACAGTCACTCTGTGTGTACCCTCCATTTCCAACCATTAAATGACCACCAAAAGCTTTACAAACTTACTAGTTTCAACAAGACACAATCAAAAGCTTCAGGAATAATTTCGCTCCTGGAGCTCAGCAAAAGTCAGCACCGCTGCCATTTCGTCAACTTGCCATTTCTGCTTGGTCCCTGAGCAGAAAGAGCCTTTACATTTTGGCTGAGCAACATCTGTGACAGCAGTCTGGCAACTTCTGTCAACATGAGAGGAGAGAGTTACAGCTCACGGGAGCCACTATTAAAGTTACAGTGAAGCAGCAGCGGTGTCACAGCTTGCCGTGGGTCTGCCTCACATGAGCAGTGGGAGACCAGCCTGGCTCTCCCTCTGGGCACAGGGGAACCCTCAGCATGCCAAACTCCAGCTCTGCTGCAGATCCATCAGGTCTAAACCTACCGTGGATGTCCTCAGAAGGCAGGCTATTAACTCTTTAAACCCCAAGACAGCATCTTACTGAGATCAGTGGCTATGTGCCCCGGCTCCAACACAAACAGGAATGGCTTTCACGTTTGAAAGCAGTGTTAGAAATTCGCACAAGAGCTCAAAGCCTGGGTGAAGCCAGGCCTGGGCCCACGGCTTGTTTCAGGGCTGAGGGGCCGGCACTCCTGCCTGTGCTCTCCCTGCAGGGACGCAGCACTGCCGGCGGGTTCTGCCGTGTTGCCTCAGCACAGTCTCCTTCACTGCAAATACTGTAGAAAAGTTACTGGGCACAGAGCACGGCTGTGTACATTACTGTAGGTATGCTAAAGCCAAAAAGAAAAAAGGAAATCCAGCAAGAAAGAGCCAGGACAAGCACTGAAGCAGCTGGAGGGAGGCACTCACCTGTTTGCACCAAAGCTGCTCCTCAGGTCGCCGCTGCTCCAAGCAGAAGCAGGGCAGCTGCTGGGGGCTTGTGCCTTTTATACTGGAGAGAAGTGGGCTTGAAGGAGGAGGGGGAGTCAAGAGGTGGGCCAGGAGAACGTCAGCAGTACTAGTGAGCAAAATTCAAATTTACAAAGGGAGGGGAACGGAACTGTGGCTCTATTAGAAAGCCATTGATCAGAGCAGGGAGCAGGAGCCGAGGGCGGCGCCAGGGGACTGCAGGGGGGTCCTGGCAGGACACCTGGCTGAGGACCTCCCTGGTCCCACCAGGAGGAAAGCGGAGGGGAGGGGGCCGCTGCCATGTCCCTGTGGATGGGGGGACACAGGCAAATCAGAGCAGCACTGGCTGCCACGCTCGCCGCACAGGAGAGCCCAGCTCTCCACACTGCCCAGCTGAGATGCTCTGTCTGAAGCATGTCTCTGTGGGGGGAAAACACTTGTAGCTGGGGATGAGGTATGGGGAGAAAGAGGAGACGGACAGTGGGAAGCAATCAGGGACAGCAAGCTGGAGTAGCCAGGCCACATGCCCCTTCCCAGCCCTTGCTCCTCTTGCTGTTGTCCTGTCTTTGCTTTTTGGCATCTTTTTTTGGGGGGATCTTACTTGACTGCAGCTCACGTCCCACTAAGTCCTGAACCTGTGTCTGGGGTGAACTCACCCACGCGTATATTTTAGGCCATACTGCAACACAGCACCCAAGCAGCTGATGAAATCGTTTGTGATCAGTGCTTAGGCAGGTGCTTACAGTTTTGTGGCAAAGCAAACTTCTGCATGAGGCTAATACCTCGAGCAATATTGTATTTCTACAATAGGCAGCTCTTCCGTGTGGCTATTTCTAACACTATTTCTTGACTAATGTGTCAGCACAGTCTTGCTGCTACAGACCTCGCTGCTTCAATAGCTAAGACCATGTTTAGTGGGAAGTTTCGCGGAGGAGCAGCAGTTGGGCTGGCAGGTGTTTCACTCCTCCTGCAGAGAGGTCGGGATGTGGAGCCCAGGGACCGCAGGCTCTCTTGCAGAGATGTTTGCAGACACCAGGGTTGTGCTCTGCTCCTGGTGAGACTGACTACCTGAACAAACAATTTTTAAGCCTCTGCTTAGTAGACAGGGCTCTGTGGCATGAGCCGGTCCATAAGCTGAGACTGGATAGGAAATGCTGCAATCCCATTTGGATGAAGCGGAAGTTCAATAGCAAATCTGTTGTTTAGTTTTTATATAAAGCTGCTTCCAGTTGAGAAAATCTCAAAGTACAAATGGCACTATTCCACTCCTACCACCTCCCAAAAGAAATTAGATTATTTTTTTTTAGGGCCATGAAGATGATCCGAGGGCTGGAGCACCTCTCCTGTGAGGACAGGCTGAGAGAGCTGGGCTTGTTCAGCCTGGAGAAGAGAAGGCTCCAAGGAGACCTTATAGTGGTCTTCCAGTACCTGAAGGGAGCCTACAGGAAAGATGAGGAGGGACCCTTTATCAGGGAGAGGAGTGATAGGATGAGGGGTAATGGTTTTAAACTGAAAGAGGGGGGATTTACATTGGATATCAGGAAGAAATCCTTTACTGTGAGGGTGGTCACACACTGGAACAGGTTGCCCAGAGAAGCTGTGGATGCCCCATCCCTGGAAGTGTTCAAGGCCAGGCTGGATGGGGCTTTGAGCAGCCTGGTCTAGTGGGAGGTGTCCCTGCCTGGGGAAGTGGGGTTCGAACTAGGTGATCTTTAAGGTCTCTTCCAACCCAAACAGTTCTATGATTCTAAAATTTGTGGGGATGCACAATTGCAATTTTGCCTGCCCCTGCCCTTGCTCAGTATCCATGCATCAAGCAGATGACCTCATCACCACTACTGGGAAGGGCATGATCGCTAATTGTGGGGATTAAAATAAATTTCTCATTTATGTGTAATAGTTTGTTCTATGGGCACGTGTATGAACACAAATGAGAAATACTCTTCTGTTCTCCAATTTCCACCTAATAACAGCTAAAAGAAGTGCCTTCCTCATCCAAGTTTTCAAGAGTTTACTCAGACTACTCAGGATTACAATTGCAAAATATGAAGAGCACTTCCAGTCCATGATAGCACAAAAGGTCTTGCTACAGCTAAGACGATCAATAACGTATGTACATGCTTTCTTCAGCACCTTCCTTTTAGTGTGTTCCCTTTGAACCTTGCAAACACTCCCTACCTAAAAATCAATCTGCATCCAAGAACCAGGCAGTGGCTGTGCTTCCGCTGTGTGGAGAGGGTATCTTCTAAGTAAGTAAAGCCCTTCATGGTTTTGCATCGTAGATATTTTCCCTTACTGCTCTCCACATTGATTTTGACCAGAAAATGTGTGTATCCTTTCTTGATCTCCAGTGGCAATCACTGGAGTGAGGGCTTTTTCTCTTCAGGATATGTAGGATACTCTCTTGTTTTGCTGTTTCTCTAAAAGTGATCTTATCATTTTAAAACAGAAGTAGAAGCCATTCTCATCCCATTTACTCTTTCTAGTCTTGCTGGCACTGCAGTGTGAGCCTTTCAATAGCACAGACCATTTTCACTAATTGACACCTACGTGGAAGTTACCATGTTAAAACTGTGTGATGTCTTCATGTTAACATGGTTTGCCTATTGGTAAATGTTGTCTGCAAAATAATATGCCATACAAAGAACAATCATTACTAGGAGAGCCAGCACTTAAAATGCTCTAATATGATCAGCTGCCTTCCTTCAAGCCTGAGGTCCATGTACTGCACTATCTTGGTTTTGATGGTGGCCAGCAGAAAACACCTCGGGAAGAGTCTAAAAAAAGGGCAGCTTATTTTAACATTACCCACTAGACTATTCTCCCAGGCCCCTGATATTTGTGGTCCAGAGGCTTCCCAAGCCAAATGTTTCTTTGTGGTAGGTAGCCCTTAACGGAGTACTTTTCTTTCACGATTGCTTCTTGAACCCATGTAAATTCTCAGCATCCACAAAATCACGTGCCAAGGACTTCACAGCTCTCTCCCTGCTAGAAGAAGGATCATGTCCATGCCTCTGTTCTGGACATACCACTTTCCAGTTTCAAGTACTTATTTTTTTTAGTTTTGCTTACAGTCATTCTGCCTTCATGAAAGGCTACTATAAAACTTTCTAAGCAATGACTAATAAACTATGTGACAGTCTGTTTAAATGAGCTTCATCAGGCATTTCTCTTACCAAAGTACTCTTTTACTCCATCCTCATTGACTGTAAGTTATCATTTTCTTTCCACCAGACCACAGCTGAACCCCCACAGCACTCTGTATAGTACTCAGAAGCTTCACGTAAATCATCCTGACCTCTCAGGGTCTTTTCCGGCAGTTGTGCTTTTATTTTAATTTGATATCCCGTTCATAGCAAGGCTTACGCTTTGACTGCGGAAAGCAAGGCCACTCATGCAGCACAGAAATGTGAAAACCATTCAGACTTAGGAGGAACTGAGAAAGAGTTGTCTCGGGAAAGGGGGTCATTTTCATGAGTAAACCAGGAAGATCATCTAGACAACGGCTTCGTCTGCAGTGAAGGGGCAGACGTTTGCATGTTAAAACCTCCATCCTTTTTCTGTGTTTGAGTGAGAGGCTGGTCATGTGCTCTCTTCTTGGTAGGTGATCCCTGGGAAGGACTCAGGCCTCCATCACTACCCTGCCCCCCACACAACCAAGGACTCCTGCATGTAAAATTCCTGCGTATGTTATGGGAACAAGGAGTGGGGCTGAGCCCACTGTTAGCTGGAGTGTCTCAGTGTCTCAGCAGGACGGCTGACCAGGGAGACACTGTGGGATACAACTTCTTTGAAAGGCAGCAGATGATACACAGGTGTGAAGGGCTGTGGGAAGGAAAGCAACACCCAAGGGGAGGTCAGGTTCCTGGGCAGGAAATGGTGAGGGGAAGGAATGATGGCAACGGGAAGGTATCACCTAGAGGTTGGAGTGACCAACCTGAAGTCCAGGAGGACTGCCATGGAGGAATATTCTTTGGGAAGACAGCACCAGAGGCCAACGGTGAACTACAGTTTTGATGCCAAACCCTACCATCTAGTCTGCTCAAAGAAGTAATCCGAAACTTATTTTCTTTCTACTTCTTTTCCTGGTAGGAGCCATCCACAAAGAGAAGATGAAAATCACCAAAGCAAAGACATTTGAAGCATTGGATGGAGGAACATAAATATTTTTTTCCAGCCCACCACTCTCATTTTTTTCACATGCCAGCTTGTGAATTGTTTGAAAATGCCATGAACCCATGCCTGAGCCATGAATCTGCCCAGCCTTCTGTACGACTTCTGTGTGTGAAATGAAATAAAACTTTGCTGGTTTGATTTTGCTTAGCCTGGAATGAGAGGGAGGGATAACACTGACACTTGAGCTGGAAATTCTTAACTGATATTAACTAGGAAGCATTTGCTGGTTGATAAGAGGCCCAGTTGCACTACTTGAGTTTGGAGGATTGACGAAAAGTTTTATTCAAATCTATTCAGAAAAAACATGTCAATTTAAGCAACTAGACGAGACTGTTAATTACATGTAGGTTTCCATTGAAGCTGTTCTGTACTAACATTCAGGACTGGCTTTATTTTGGAGCTATTTTTCTCTTTGAGAAAGAGGACCATCTAGTGGTTAACACAAAAATTATCTTCTTGCTTTCAATCATTACTGACCAAGGAATGAACCCCCACAGGTTTTAAACGAAAGCATGTGTATCTTGAAATCTGACCGTGTACTGAAGCTAAACTAAACTGCATGTAACCCAGATTCTGACAAGTTAGACTGGATATCCAGATGTTTACTGCCAGCACAGTTCCTGGTTTGCGCAGTTCTCCCAGTTAGCACATGCTTACTGGAACAACTTTTTAGCAGCTGGGCGGCTCAGGCACGGGATACAGCTCAAGACATCAGCCAGTCTCCCCAAACCCGTCCTCAGCACACTGTGGAGGCTTTGCACCAGAATTAGAGCTTGGATGGAAAAATACGAGTCAAGCTTGGCATGATTACAGCCACCTGCAAAACTGTTCTGCTGGCAGTGCAGACAGAGGGAAGATTTCTTCTCAAACTGGTGTGGCTCTTCCTCCCTGCTAGACAGCCACTGGACAGCCTTCTGCATAGTGGTTTGGGATGCACAGCTTCCAAACGCAGCTGGATAGTGTTGGTAGAGTCATGTAGCAGGAGCAGGGAAGATTTCAGTTCAAGGAAAAAAAAAACAGGGATGGAAATATTTTTGCCTATCTCTCAAGCAGGCAGCACTTAGATATGATTTTCAGGATGCCAACATTAGGCCAGCACAGGTACGCCTCTGGCACTGGGGTGAGGCAGAATTTGTGTAAAGAGTAATTGCATTGCTGGAATACAGGATGGAAATCAGTGCTGCTAAGTGCCGTTTGCACATTTCATGCATAATCACTTTCTCAGGCAACTTAAACTGCTCTTTGAACACTGCAGGCTTCAATCAATAACTGTCTGGGTTTCCAGTCTGTTGTGGAGGACAGTTCAGCACAAAAGCCTGCCATGTTCTGGTACGGCAGACCACAAGACCATGTCCAGGGGATCTGCCTACAGGAGCAATTCTTAATCAAATTAACAGACCTGTTGGTTTTGTAAAGGAATAAAACTTGCAATATTATACTGCTGCACACAAAAATAGTAGTAGTATATATTAGAACAGTGTCTATAGGAAATTAAAAACAATGTTGTTCATTCTGGTTATTACCAGGATGAGGGGAGACTTCATCACTCTCTACAACTACTTGAAAGGACATTGTAGAGAGGTTGGTGCTGGTGTCTTCTCACAGCTAATTAGTGATAGAACAAGAGGGAATGGGTTCAAGCTGCAGCAGGGTAGGTTTAGGCTGGACATTAGGAAAAAATTCTTCACAGAAAGAGTGGTCAGACACTGGAATAGAGTGGTCAGACACTGGAATAGACTGCCCAGGGAGGTGGTGGAGTCACCATCCCTGAATGTGTTTAAGAGTCGTTTAGATGTGGTGTTGGGGGATATGGTGTAAGGGAGAACTTTGTAGAGTGGAGTTGATGGTTGGACTCGATGATCCCAAGGGTCTTTTCCAACCTAAATGATTCTATGATTCCATGATTACAGAGGAGACTGAAGGCAGCTGAAGGTAACAGCAGCCTTGTGTGAGCAAACATGCAAGGACAGATGTAATACGGAGTCCCAAATTAAAGCAGAGCTTTAGCCCCTACCATGTGGGTGATTTGATTTTTTCCCTGACGCAAGGCCTTCTCATGGTATTCCAGGCCCATGTTTCCAACGCAGCAGTTCTCTGGAAGAACAAAGTTTCTCCCACTGCTCTGGGTTACTCGCTGCTCCTGAAGGGCTGCTGAAGTACTTCTGAGGGTACCCAGTGAAGGTGTGGTTCTGTACTAGGCTGACAATTTTTACAAAAGTGTATTTTATGGCTTCATTATGTCATATTTTTCATCTGTATGCCAATGAGCGCCTGGTTTTAATGCCTGCAGCTTATCCAGTCATAACTAACCTCTAATGATTCACATACAGCTTGACAGATGAACTGAAATACAGTAAAAGGCAAGCAAGAGGATCTCTAATTGCTATTCATAACCAGGTTTTGCAACTATCTCACTTAAATAGCTTGAAGCCAAGATCAAGATAATTAGAGATGATGTTCTTTTCCTACACAATAGTTGCCAGGTTATACATTAGTCATGGAAAGGCAAGAGCCTCATTCCCAATCCATTGCTTACACCCTGATGTCTAATAGATATTAATGAATAAGATTAACTCCAGCCTTGGCTTTAGGACTATTAGCCATAACCTGAAATTTAATAGCCTAAGCAACAACACTTCTTACTTCCACTTAGGTTTTAAACCTATTTTTACTGCTTCTACCTCTTTGGTTTTCTGCTGTGCCATGTCTGCTTGGCCCACCTTTCTGCAGTCCAGTGCAGCTGGAAGCCCTCGCAACCAGGACTTTCTCGGGTCTGTTGCCCACTGGGAAGGACTCAGTCAGAACAAAGGACCTCAGGACGGCTGACAAGGGGCAAAAGCAGGAGAAAAACATCTCCAGCAGGATGTCACCTCTCTCTGCCCACAGTGACCAAAATTTGGTGCAAGGTGCTGGCACAGATGATGTTTGTTTCAGACCCAAGTGACAGAGGTGACACAGAGACCTGCAGCTCCCTCTGAGGAGGACAGCAGAGGGAGAGCTCTTTGCAGTGCCACAGCCCCACAGAGACCCCAAGCCAACGCACGTGGCCACTGGGGCAGGCTGCCCGGGGAACAATAAGCATGCTGGCCACCACCTTTGTTTTAATTGCTGCCCAGTGCATGCCAAGCTGTGCAATTAGGATTTTCTTTTTTCCATTCCCTCTGCAGTTGTCAAGGTTTGTACTAAAGAACTGTTCATTGTGGTTTCATTTGAAGGACAACAAAGTCACATCTTCTTGGCTTATAAAGGAGCATTTTTGTTTCCCAGGCACCAAATCTCATTCGTTTGTAAACTGTACGATGAATGCCCTCATGCCCAATGAGCCCACGGGCCCAGGTTAACCCTGCAGTGAGAACTAGAAGTACAAAGCTATTTTAAAAGCACATGGATTCAAGGTAAGCACAAGAACCAGCACAGTGAGCAGGGCTCTCGCCTAAACCTGCAGACTTGGACCTGGGTTTTGTGTCTGAAGACCCACTGCTCTCTCATCCATGGCCAGGCCTGTCCCCAGCCTCTGTCCACTTCGGCTGTCCCAGCCCAACTGTTGTGGGACTATGCAAGTGGAGTGGATCTGGTATTTATCAAATAAACCTTTGAGTTTATTTTTTAACTCAAATCAGTTTGCTGCTCTAGCTTATCACAATGCCCCACAGACAGCAGTACTGGCCCAGCCAAGGTAACAAAAACCAGTGGCTGGGGTGAAAAAAGGGATGACAGGCCTGCTTTGCTGCTAGGGAAGAAGTTTCATGAGGTGATGATGGGAGAGCAAAAGAGACAACAAGATTTTGCACAGAGATGTTGAGTTTGCAAAAACGCATCAGAGCCAAAAATTTCCCAAGTTCCCTGAAAGAGGTGCTGGAGACATCCTGGGGACATGTCTCTGAGGATGGTCAACCTGCCCAGAAGGTCTCTCACTGTCTAGCTCTTTTGTCCACAACCCACAGACATTGTCCAAACTGTGGCATGCCTCTGTGACTGAAGCAGGTGCCTCAGGTTCTGTGATTAGCATCCCCCCATCCTCCTGTTACTGTCCTAACAGTGCATTTTGCAGCTGCTTGGCAAAGAATTAGACAGCCCTTCTCCACAGTCCATACTGCAGTGAAAGACTTCATCAGCAATGGTAGCAAAGGGTAAGCAGAGGTTTTGTACCGTGGCAAATGGCCCTGCTCTCCCCAAGGGAAAAAGAAAAGCTTCCTTGCAAACTGCCAGGACCAGAAACTTTCTTAGTCCAATGCACGCTGACATTCATAAAACTACTGCAGTGCTGAACCAGGCCTTGGTTCACAGAAGAGAAATAACCCTTTGATTTAAGTGGACTGAAGTTTAGTATAAAAGCCAAAAAAAAAAAAAAAAAAAAAAAAAGAAAGAAAGAAATATAGGTTCTGGCAGTTGTGCCAATGCAACTAGGTTATTGTACATCTGCAAAGCCATTAATCATCTTCTGGGGACTGGCAAGCTTTGTAACACAAGCGCACTTTTTTAAAGGCAAACTTTTACCATTGCAGCCCCCTAAACGCTTATGACCTCCCCACACGTAAATGGTTAGCAGTCAGTCAGTGGGCAGCTGTCAAACAGGGAGTCCCCACACAGCTGGCCAGCCATGGCGGCATCTGGTGCCTCAGGAACAGCAGCTGGCTCCTTAGGAACAGGAAGGCCGCAGCTCTGCCTTGCCAGCAGCACCCACCTAAATGGAAGGGTGAACAAACGAAGCGGGAGAGAGACTTGGGTGGGTTGTGAGGTGCTGACCATCCCCCAGCGTATTCGTGCATGTTGAACAGTGTTTTAGTCCAGCAAGGCAAGCCTGAGGGAGGGTTATTTTCTCCAATGAGTTCTCAGTAGGGAAGGGGGAAGCCCTCTCCCAATTTCTTGGGAGTTAGCTTGGAATTCCAGTGAGCTTGGGAACACGCGTGGATACCAGGAAATGGCACCATTCAAAACAAAGGTAGGCAAGTGGGGTGTCACCCCACCGGGGCCTGTGCTGTCCCTGAGGGCTGGGGCAGGCAGCCATGCCAGGTGGGCAGCCTGGGATACAAGGGGCTTCAGCAACCTACCCGCAGGGCTTTTGGGGCCCTTCCTGTACGGAGCTGCGATCCCGAGCTGGTGACTTCAAAAGAAGTGTGGCCAGCAGGTCAAGGGAGGTGCTTCTGCCCCTCTACTCCGCTCTGGTGAGACCCCACCTGGAGTACTGCATCCAGCTCTGGGGGCCTCAGCGCAGGAAAGACATGGACCTGTTGGAGCGGGTCCAGAGGAGGGCCACAAAAATGATCAAAGGGCTGGAGCACCTCTCCTATGAAGACAGGCTGAGAGAGCTGGGGTTGTTCAGCCTGGAGAAGAGAAGGCTCCGGGGAGACCTTATAGCGGCCTTCCAATACCTGAAGGGGGCCTACAGGAAGGATGGGGAGGGGCTCTTTATCAGGGAGTGGAGCTATAGGACGAGGGTTAGTGGTTTTAAACTGAAAGAGGGGAGATTTAGATTAGATATTTGGAAGAAATTCTTTACTGTGAGGGTGCTGACACACTGAAAAAAGTTGCCCAGGGAAGTTGTGGATGCCCCTTCTCTGGAAGCGTTCATGGCCAGGCTCGATGGAGCTTTGAACAACGTAGTCTAGTGGGAGGTGTCCCTGCCCATGGCAGGGGGGTTGGAACAAGATGATCTTGAAGGTCCTTTCCAACGCAAACCATTCTACAATTCTATGACTTCTAGTTGCCCGCTGCCTCCTCAGGGAAAGCCAGGACGCTCCCCCACAGCTCCTCCGCCCGCCCCGACGCGGTGCACTCTGGGTACTGTAGTCCTTCGGGCCGCCGGGCCACGCCCTGCTCCATGGGCGGGGACTCGCCTTCCCGTGAGGCAGCACGGGGAGGGGGGGGGGGGTGGCGCCCATCACGTGCCCGGCGCGGCGCGGGCGAGCCGCCATTTTATGAGTAAAAACGGCGGCCGCCGTCCGTTAGCGGTAGCGTGGGGCGTTGTGCCCGAGGCGAGGGGCTCCTACCCCTCTTTATTTCCCTTTGCGCTTTTTCCTCCTTTTACTCCTTTTTTTTTTTACCCCCCCTCCTCTCTCTCTCTCTCTCTCCCCCTCCCCCTCCCCTCCCTCTCAGATTCCCTCCCTCCGCTTCTGTCATCCCTCCCCTCGCTTCCTCTCCTCCCTCCCTCCCCTCCCTGGTCCCCGCCCCCGCCGGCACTGCGGAGCCAGAGACGTGACCCGAGCGGACCCAGCCGCGGCCTTTTCCCCGCTGCTCCAGCCTCTCGCCGCAGAGTCGCATGTCATCTATCCAGAACCTCCAATCCTTCGGTAAGGGCCACCGCCGGCCGACCGTCACCCCGCCATCCCTCTTTGTGCCGCGGGAAGCCCCCACAGTCACACACCACCACCCCCCGGGGCTGTGGCTGTCCCCCCGCCGTCCTTGCTGCCACCGCCTTTCCCGAGGCCCCCCGGGGGGTCGGTGTCCCCCAGCCCCCCGGGGTGACATTGAGGCCGTTGCCGAGTGGGTGTTGCCGTCCCCCGCGCTGCCCGCCTTGTTCCGGCGGCTCGTCCTTGTCCGCCCCGGCCTCGGGTCCTGCCCTGTGTGTGCAGCGGAGAGACGTGGGCTGGGAGGCTCGTCTCCCTCTCTTGTTTGCTCCCTCTCCGCTCCCGTAGGAGATGCCGCCACGTACCGTGCTCTGACACCCCATACTGCGCTGTTCGCCTGAATGTCTGGTTGCACCCCATACTGGGCGTTTCTGTCAATTCTGCAGTTTCAAAGTTGTAGTCTTTGTGGGCAGAGGGAGTCTAGAGTTCATATCCTCTGCTAAGGAAGGAAATAATCTCCTCGGTTCCGATTGCTTGTTGATTTGCTGCCTCATTTTGTGCTTACCAATGTCGCAAAAGCTGATATATGCTCTGCAAAGAGTATTGTTTCTATAGATTGAGCTATACGGTAGGTAGGTCATTTCTCTTGTTTTAGCAGGGAAGTTTACCGTGCTGGGCCGTGATTCTCCACCTTCCTTATCTACAGACAACAGAAGTGAGCAAGTTAACACTTTAAACGATAATGTTGTCAGGCTTTTGGGCTCAGTTTTGTCTCTAATCTTCTGCACGTGTAAGCCACATGTTAATCTCGATTTGGGAACTGATCCTGTGTTTAGGAAGGTGCTGCCCAAAGGACTCCTTTGAAGTAATCCAATGTTAACACCCGTGGTGCTGGTTAATCTCCAGCCTAGAATCCGAAACTCTGCCAAGTGAATTTCATGCCTGAGACCCCTTTTTCTTTCACCTTTTCTTTGAAATTTTCTATTAGTGTTAGCACTGCGAGCTGTGGGGGACAGTGAAAATTCAGCATGTTTTAACGAAGGCCTTACTAGTGCCTTAGTTAAGGCACTCAAGTTTCCCAGTGCTGTACTTCTTTGCTGGGGTGCTTTCATCCTCATGATGCATTCAGTGCCTTTAATGCCCTTTTCATTCTTGTTTTTACAAGGGTCAGTCTGTCTACAGCTGAACTAACTTTTTTGGGGCATTTGCTTTGAGTGGGTGGCAAAACTTGGTCAGTGTGTTAGGTTTGAGTTTTGGATGGAAGTTTGGGAAATTGTAGCTTGCGTGGCTGTTGAACCTACGTTTTCCGAAGATCGGACTCTTCAGTATGATTCTGATTAGTACCCAAAAATAACTGGTGATTGGTCTTTTTAAAGAAAAAAAAAACAACAAAACTTACAGTACTTCATGCTTCAAGATTTATTTGGAGCTACTGATTAGGAAACTTGTAGGACTATCAAATTTCTTGATAGAGTGTGTATTAAATATGTTTTTGTGGAGAGCAGAGAATAAGAAGTATAACGCAGAAACCCTTCTTCCTAAATGCCTTTTTATCTCACCTGGGCTAGATAAATAAAAGCTTGGAAGAATTTGAGGACTGACCTTTCTGTAGTCAAAGCCTAAATGAATTTTGTTATAATTCTTGCCTAAAGCTACTGACTGGCAGAGGGGTCCTGGTTTACAGACAGCCCCTGACATCTGTTAGTGTCTGTTACAGTGTTTTGTTTACATTAGCAGCCAAGAATTACATGTATGTCTTAAAATGCTGGAAGTGTGCTAGTCGTCACAGTATAAGGCTTCTGCTCTGGACCTGTAAAGGGGTGTGTGTACAAGAGCTTTTTGATTTTTCTGTCTTTAACAGCTGATCTGATAAAAGATACAACTTCCATATTTCACTTAAAATGCATGTGGCTGTCTAAAACCGATGTGCACTTGATGTTCCGTCAGAACCCTGTTTCAGGTTCAGAGCTTCAGGGTTTACAGTTTGTAAGAAATAGTGAAGTAAGTTAATGCTATAGCTGAAAATTACTTATATCCAGGAAGGCACTGTAGAAACTGGATGCATGGTAGTTGAGAGCTCTATGCTGAGTTAGTAGGCTAGTGAGACTTAATACAGCTGTAGAAAAAAGTACTCTGATTTTAACAGTGTGTTTTGAAACAGGGAGAAGAAGGCAAGATTATCCCCTAAATAAAGCTCTTTGTGAAATGAGAAATTTACCTGTTAGTTTTTGAACTTGGGTGTTTTCCTTTGTGGGAATTACATGAATCATTTTCATCCTGCAGACCCCTTTGCTGATGCAACAAAGGGTGACGACTTACTCCCAGCAGGGACTGAGGATTACATTCATATAAGGATCCAGCAACGAAACGGAAGAAAGACACTAACAACTGTTCAGGGAATTGCAGATGATTATGACAAGAAGAAACTTGTGAAAGCTTTCAAAAAGGTGAAGTTGCTGATTTGATTTAATAGTAAAGATATTATGTAAAGGTGTACGATAGCTTTTAATACAAAGTAACAGAATATTTGTTTTATTTCATTCCTGCCAGTGCACATCACTTTCATATTCAGGTTGATCCCTTTATGTGTCTTTCTCAAAACCCCTGTCATTGTCCAGTGATGCCAATTTTTGCTAGACAGTTAAAGGTTTCTTTCTTATGAAGAAGTAGTAAATAAAGTATATTCTCAATTTCCCACATACCTGGCTTTGTTGATGTCAAGAATAAAGTCAGTTTAAAGTAGAACTGTTTTTGCATTCCTGCTTCTGTCATAGCTGTGTTGCTCTTGAAATAGAGATCTCCAGTTTCACCAGTATGTAAACATTTATTTTAAAATAGTTTGAAATTGAAAGGCCATATCTTGTGACTTTGTTTTCCATTCTTGCAATGAGTGTTTGTCTAGTTCCTCCTGCACAGTATCTAATCCTGTCTTTGCCTGAATTTACCATCAACAGCTTAATTCTTGTTTGTATGCATCAGCAGATAAATTCCATTTGCTCTCAAAACTAGTGCAGAGTAGATCTAGCCTTTCCTTTGTCATCAGAATTTATTAAGCAGCTTCTATGACAAAATCCTGCTGAAAAGACTTACTAAGAAAAATCATAATGTACGTCAGATGCCTTACAATATGAATGTTTCTCTCTAGAAATTTGCTTGTAATGGTACTGTGATTGAACATCCTGAATACGGTGAAGTTATCCAGCTTCAAGGTGACCAGAGGAAGAACATATGCCAATTTCTCTTGGAGGTAAGGGACTGCAGATAAATATCTAAACCTCTGTGGAAGCAGTAGAGTGACAGGTGGCACTGATGTTAATTAACCAACTAAAGATGTCCACTATTGTTCCTTTGTATTTTCAGCCAAAAAGTAAAATTACACTTGCAGAATGAGAGTAAGAATCAAAGCACTGTAGAATGCATTTACCCTGCAACAACATATCACTTATTCTCTGGCAGTGCAACTTGAGTTCTTCATTTGTAAAATCAAGTGTTTGATGCAAACCATTATTTTGAGTCTGAAAACACTATAGAGGAAAGAGTCTTTCACCACTAGATTACCGATGCAAATCATGATGTAGAGATGTTATGCTGTCAAAGAGTAAGTGCTAGAACTACAGAACAAGTCAGATGTCTGATAAGATTTTCTTTTTTTTGTGAAGTCAATTCTTCTCATGGCCCAGAAACTAGAAGACACCTTTATTGAGTATATACTATGTTGCAGTTTCTTTAATCAGAGTATAAGATTGTGGTAACTTGATATCACTGTAATATCCTAAGCGTATAAGCTTTACTGAAATATGTTGCTTTTCTCCTTTAGATTGGCATTGTCAAGGAAGAACAACTGAAAGTTCATGGTTTCTAAAATACCGGTACTCTGATGAAGAACCCTGCAGTATTTGGTCTTACCTAGCCTGGCTCTCCTGTGAAAAATGAATCTTTACAGTGAATGGACTTCCCTGTTACCTGACCATTTAAAATTTGATTCAGATTTGCATGACTGTGTGAAACATGTGGTGTGTAGACTAGAAACACATAAGAAAACTTCAGTAAGGTGGTAATGATGACACTTGTGAACTTTAACACAATTCCAATGGAAATGTTTTAGCGATGACTGTTCAGTTTACTACTCTCCACCTGACTTAAATGTGTGGCTTGTATTAAAATAGTGTGTGTTGTTGCTTAGAAATAAAAGTTTATTCATATATTTTCTGGGACATCTGAAATGCTTTAGCTTAAGTTTTAAAGTAGCACAGCAGTCTTACTAAAGAATAGATAAAATGTTTTGTGGCAAGTATAGCTCACTGCTCATTGAATAAATTGGATGGTCTACATGATACAGTATTAGCTAATTAATCAGTACATTAGCTTGATGTGATCTTATCCTGTAACTGTAAGACTAGAGCTTTAAAGTCTCTTGTGTAGGTGTATCTTAGTAGCAGTGTGATAAGACATAAATTGTTTTCTAAGTAACTGGATATTCTCTAAAATTTACTGCAGCGACTATGAAACATGAGTGTTAAGCATAGTAGGACTAAAATAAGCTGCACTCCTTAAAGCTGCTGTTATTGAGAACACATGAAACATCTAGGTCTTACATAGTACTCCCAAAACATTTGAAGGAAGTGCATGGGATTTTGTATCTCTTCTTTCACTGAGTGAACAGGAAAGACATTGAGTTGGCTTTTGCCATGACTGTGCATTTAATGTTGGCCAGCAGAGTGCTTTGATTAGCTGGTAGTGTTAGCTACGGAAGTAAGGAAGGGAACAGGTTCTACGCTAACCTTTTCTTTTTTTTTTTTTCCCCTGGTGTGAAAAGTTTTGCTGTGACTAATGGTTAATAGGGAGAGGTTTGTAATGGGGTTTGGGTGTTAACTACAGAAAGCTGATTTAGTCTACTTCTCTAGCAGGCAATTCATTCACATTCACTGTGATCTAAAGTTATAATAGGTTTGTTCCACCATGTTTTTCATCTAGTCTTAGTTAGCTATAGGCATTTTGGTGTTTTGCTTTTAGGAGATGTTTCTTTATGGAATGAAATGACTTCATTTGTTGAAACATGCAGATCTTATCTTCCTTGTGAGATAGACGTGGAAATTTTCTCTGAAACATTCAAAACATGCTGAGCTGGGAAACAATAGGAATAGTGGGGGAAAAATTAAAAAAAAAACAAAACAACTTCTTGTAAAATCATGTATTGTCTGAAAGAGACATTTCTTTGCTGCTAAGGCTTACTAATAAAACTTGTTCAGGAAAAAAAAATAGCTGAAGACTACCTATATAAACATCAAGAACAGGCAAAACTCTATTACTTAATATCACCTGTGCCTATACTGTGTTTCCTGTTCAGGCTTGCCTTTCTAAACAGAAATGCTGAATTTTAACTCAGTTGAGCGTTTTTTTTTTATGATTTCTGAATTCAGATATGAACCTTTATGGCACTAACAACAATTAGGGGAGCATTATAGAGCATTCTTATGACAAGTTCTTTCTCTGTCTGATCTGGACAATTCCACCTGTAAAAATCCAGTGTCCGGTCTCTCAATCTCCACAAATTCTGCCTGGTGTTACGGATCTTAACTGTTCAGAAGATTGCAAACTCTTAAGGTATAGTGTGCTCAGGAGGAAGGAAAGCCTGCTGCAAAACATGAAATACCAGCACACAGAAGGGAAATCTAAAGAATAAGTCTTACGCAAGTCTTGCCCATTAGCAAAATAAAGTCATTGTCCTGCAAGTTTACCTCGTTTTGATTCATAGATGTTAAAATAATTAATCCTTTGGGGGTACATAGCAGTTAATGATTTTCATTTTATCAGATATCAGAAAAACTGACGTTCTCATTCAAAGCTTGTTCTCCTGACCAAGAGGAAAACCAAGCAGTATCTTCTCCTATTTCAGTGGTATTACGTGAGTACTTCTAGTGGGTTTTTGAATTGTAGATTAACAAATGATTAGCAAGTCTCATGTGTTACTGAGTCAGTCCTCATTTCAGATGGCATTCCATTAACTTGTACTGCCTAAGCTTGAGTCATTTCTTCGTAGTCATTCTGCTTGGAATAAATAAGAAAAACTTTTGTTTTCTTCCTCCTAATTTAAAAGTCCTTTCTGATAGGAAGAACCTTGCAGTTGATGGGTGGCTTGGGTTTTGACCTTCGAAGGGCAAAATTAAAAAGAAGGTATAAGAAGTAACACATTTGAAGTTTAAATAGATGAGAATTGTTGTGGCCACAAACAATTTAATGTTTCTAGAGGGAAAGCAGAAATTTTTGTTCAGGAAGTGTTTTAAACTAGAGCAGTGTCTCTAACTATCCTTGTTAGAAGCCCAAGCCTCTTTGTGTGTTCTAGAGGAAAGGCTTCAACAATTTCTTGTTTTATCATCTTAAGCTTAAACTTCTTTGTGAAAGCTCAGTCTGTTTGGAATATGCATGCATGTTTCAAGAATGCTGAAAAACTGAAAGACTTTGGGAAAGAACTGTTTAAGTGACTGCAGTGTAAACATGTTTGCACAGCGAAGGCACGTTTCAGTCTTTCTGTCTATTCCAGAGTAGGTTAAAAAATGGTAAAGGATGTGTCCCATAATTGTCAAGGCAGTAAAAGGGGAGCTAATAATAAAAAATGCTTTTAAAACTACTAGGACATTAGTAGGACTTGAGACTGGGCAAGCTCAGACTGCAAAGAGTGGTGGCTTCTTTTTGTTGGAATATTGTGAAGTATGTGTCTTTCAGGTCTCCAAATAAATACTGTCATCTTGGCAATATCTGGACTTAACCACAGGCTGCAATTGGGTGTAGGAACTGCTGTTTCAAATTCACAGCCTTTCTGTGCATAGTTACATTAGGCTGTTGTAACTTGATTCTTTCAACTGGTAACACTGGAGTAAGGTGTTGCATAAATAAATTCATTGAATTGGCTGTTCAGAGCCTACATCTGCTTAATGCAGCTGTGAACAATGAAACCATCACTTCCTAAATGGTGGTAGCAGTCCTTGTTTGTAGAAGATGAGATTTAGTGATCTAAGTCTGTAGGCTGCCTGCTTCCTCTTGTATGAATTATCAGACCCTTGACCTTCACCTGTGGCCTGCTAAATCTGACCATGTGTTTGAGATGAGCATGAAGAGCACAACTGGGCAGATAAGCAGCAATTTTCTCAATGAAAGAACTTTTGAAAAAATAGTGCCTAGACTGTGTGTGCATACATTCATTGGTTCAACGGCTTCGCTTAAACCTTACTTCCTGCACTACATTCTTGCACAGCCTACATGAAAAGCATTTTGTTCTGGAGAAATTTTTTGGGGAGGGAGGGGGGAATCACACAAAAAAACGACACCTTAGGAAATAATTTTATATCTTAAGTCTGCTTTCATTACCTTAGATTAACCTGGACTGCAAGAATTCTACAACATTGTTATGTCTGTATCTTTAAAAATCCTAATTAAACCTTGAGAGCTTGGCATTTAAGGTTCTAAGTATAACTAAAGCCATTATAAAACTTAAAAATGTGAAGAGTCATTGAAACTTAAGTTTTAAATATTTGAGAAAATAATGGTTAAGCAGAGTCTTCATTTTGTCCTGTTTGGCCATCCTGCTCATCAGTATGCAGTTGCCCTAAAGATGCGTGTCTATTTACAGATCTGCCGGTAAGCAGATACCCCTGCTGTAGTGCAATACCCTATTTGTAGTTTTTGTAAGATCTTATCGAATGTGCTGCACTGTTACAGGCTGTACCAGTCGAATTTTACAGTATAGGACAGATGTAGCTTGAGTTCCAGTCAGTAATTATCTTTTCCTTAATCCTCCTGGAAGGCTCAGGTGTACAGGATCCATGTGTTACACCCTTGGTTGAAGTGGCTCAGTAGTTCCTCTTACTGTGTGAGATATGTCCAAGATTGGTATTTAGCCAGTTAAAGGATGGAGGAGGCCTTTTTATAGATTACTTTGGGATACAGTAGGGGCTGCTGTCACTCTTGGTGTTGTCAGTGTTGATTAGTGTCACTGAGTGTTCCTCTAGTTAGTGTGATACTGCCACTAGGGAAATGGAAGTGGTCTTGGGGGGTCATGTGTATTTAAGTACTAAGAATCTGCCTTCCTCCTACAACTCTCCATACTTCCATACTCAGTTTAGTTAGGAACATGTCCCCCATGCACAGCAGTATGAAGGTTACTTTCTAGTAAGATCCCAAGATCAAAAGCTCTTGAGATGAATAAGGGAAAAATGATATAGTTTTTTTATGTTTGCTGTACAGATGCTTCATGCCTACTTTTTTCAGTTTACATAAAAAAAAAAATTTCGAAAGAGAATTTGTACTTGGCATGCCTTTCCTAATGTTTGCTACATGCCTGTGATTGAGCTCTTTATGAACAAATCTTAACCTGTATTGGAGTATTGCTAGAGTTGAGACAACAAAGTCTTTTGAAATAAAATGTACCAGTGTTATTTTATGTATGCTTTTCTAAAACAAATGGAATTTTATGCTGTTATTAAGGAGGATTGGGGTTTTTTTGGTGGAAGATAGAAGTAGTGTAATTTAATAGCGATGTATTTGATCCTCTTGTAATCAGCTTTGATTTCTTCAAGAAATGTTACCTTTCCTCTTTTAAGTTTCTATCATAATCTGTACTAACCAACTTAAAAATATTGTGACTTGTACTGGGATATCATGGCTCTAAAACAAGGGGATGGTATTGGCTCAAAGTCTAAGGTTTTGGGTAGAAGTGGATCATCTTAATTTCTTGAATACGCAAAATGCACAGTGTTTTAAGATGAAGCCAGTGATGTGTGCTCAAGTTTTGGTCTTGGCTATTTTAGAGTGGCTTGCATCTGTGAAATGTGACAGCCCATTCCTGAAATTAATTTGGGGTCTGATTAAAAGTACCTGTGTGTATAATAAATGCTTTTTTCCATCTTTGCTATGATTATGCAGCAGAATACCATGATCCAGACTTAGTTCTCTAAGTTATGAGTAGCTGAATTCTGCAGACATGGTTGCAAGTAGACTGGTCATGCTCGTCAAAGGCAGGATTTATCTGCCAGCTGTGTTTGTGGTCCCTCTCACAGTGGGAGAGGGAAACAGCACTGTTCCTACAGTGCAGGCGGACAAGCCCTGGGTGTCTTGATGGGATACGCTGTGAAAGAAGTGGCACAGCAGTAGTTTTGGTAGCCTGTCCCTCAAATCAACTAGAAGTTTGCTCTTTTAGGTAGACCCAGCAAATGACAAATGCATTGATATGTAATCAGAGAATTGTCTGGGGTAAGAAAGGTTAAAAATGGTCTACTGAAGGGCAGGCCCTGTTGTAGAGGAAGCAGCCTGTTCTCACACAATGTTAGATGCTCATGTGATGGGAGTACCTCCTGATGAATGATGGGCTACACCTCAGTAAGTGCCAGATATGTGGGTGATATCAACACATCTACACTCGGTAACACTGGTAAAAAAAGATGCTCCTGCAAGCTGATACTTAGCAGTATCTGCATGATACTTGTCAGTATCCGATATTGTTGAGTTACGCCTGTAACTCAAAGCCCAGATCTGGATTAGGACTTGAAGATACAGAACACAACCACTGTCCGGGTTCCTTTAATAAATAGTAACCTGTAAATTAATCCATGCATTATTCAAGATAATTTATACAAGTGAGAATTCAGTATAAAAAAAGGTCCTTCTAGGGAATATTGAAAGAAGATTGAAAGAAGATTATTTTCCTCCCTTACTTATCTTTCCTTTAGGTAAAATTCTGCAGTAGCATGGAGAAACTTTCTGATTTTCCAGTAGTGGGTTTACTTCATAAAAAAAAAAAAATATGGTGAACAGCGTTCAGTTTGAAAGTAACTGGGCCTGGAGTCCGCATCCGTCGCTGCCTCGCTTGCCTTGCATGCAAAGCTGTTTTTAAAGGGCGCCGAGGAGAGGAACACCTCTTTGGTTCATCAAATGGCTTAATTTCTCCTGGTCGTAGAAGTGCATTCCAGTGCTGGCTTAAGTCACACTGAAACTGGATCATCCTTCAGCAATGCTGTGGAAGATAAAAAGGGTTTCTGCAGAGGATGCGAGGGAAGGAGGTGTCCGCACCTGGTAGAGCAATGCAGAGCCCTTCAAGTTGCCTCTGCCTGAAGCCAGTCTGAACGCGGCAGCACCTGCTGCTGCCTTGTGGTTTGCCCTGCACAGAAGCAGCTATGCAATTTCCATGTCTTAGCTGGTTCTCATAGCGCTTCAGCCACATCCGCAGCTGGGTCTCTGGCCATAAATTCAAAGTACCAGAGCGCTCTGGTCATGGGCCGTGATCTGACCGCACAGATATGGACATCTACTGTGGGTCTGTCCCTGCAGTCTTTTAATTGCTTTGTCTGACAAAAGTAGTATCTTGACACTTTCAGGGCAGTACCCTCCCAACAAGGAAAATTGGCAGTTATCCGCTGTGGTGTGGAGATTTACAGGGGGGAAAAAAAACCCAAACAAACATGAAGTTGTAGAAATCATCAAGGCCAACATTCAGAACAACAAACGAACTTCTGAGGACATGATTTTATATACAAAAGCACCCCGTCGGCAGCAGCTGCATGTTGCTGGATGAAGCTACAGGCAAGTGGGAGCGCAAAGGGAATGTGCTTAAAGTGGTAATAGCCCTTATGTAGCTGTCTCGAGGCTCCAAAGGCAGTTTTGCAAAGAACGTGGTGGTGGTGTCACTTGGAAATTTCTGTGCCCAGGCTGTATTCTTAGCTGTTTACTCAGCGCACCCCCTCTCCCCAATCACCTAAATAATAGGAGGTGATCTCTAATCTCCTGTTAGTTTCTAGTATCTTATTAGCTGTCTCAATTTGATTTGAGGCTGCTGATACCTTGTTAAGGTATGTTTTCAGAAGGCAGGCATTAGAGATGCTTTAACAGGAAAGTTTAGCTGGAATAACTGAATACGAGGAAACAATGTGAGAATCTTCCAAATACATGATTTGGGTGTTACATTTCTGCAAAGAAGCTCTTAAAGTTGAAGCTTCTCTTATGTTACCTTAAGAGGCATTTCCTGCCCAGAAGAGTTCTTGCTCGGTTTATTTCAGTGCCCTAAATGAGCCCCAAAGAGGTGCTTTCTCGCTCCCCATCTGGAAGACACAGCAAGGGTTGTGTGAGCTTTGGGAAATCCTGCTGCAACTGGTCCTGCCCTCATGAGCGCCGGGAACATGCCTCGGGAGGGGCTGCTGGCTCTGGCTGCCGGGCAGCGCTGCTGTGTGACGGAAACAGCAGAGGTGGCAAAAAGAGAAACAAAAGGTTTGGCTTGCAGTTTCCATTGTCTGTAGTGGTCTGGCAAAGTGGCTGCTGGGAGCAAAGGGATGGACTTTTTTCCGGTTCCTTCACAGGTACGTGTCAAGAGACATTGCCCTGAAGTTAATAGAATTGGACAGACTGTATTTTCAGGATCACGTCTTGTAGTGCTGACACTGGCGAAGCATCCACTGGCTTTTATTTTTCAAAAGTTTACTTGACTTTTACTTTTGGACAGAGTTTTTCTCTGTTCACTGAATTTGGGCCTCAGCTGGTGCAGCTCTATCTGATCGGACCAAAAGATCTAGAAAAAACCACCAGGTTTCCCCCTGTCCCCACCTTCTCCACACTGTTTTTCCACGCGAGCAGATTTAAATACTTTGGGTTTGGACATACAAGCCCTTGGTATGTGTATGAGCACTTCTCTTGATGTCTTCTCCCTCTGAGAATATGTTCCACATTTCTTCCTGCCATCAAAGACACGTGGTATTTTGGGGGGATTCTCCAAAGGTCCAGGCATGACTTAGCACAGGATTCTTTCGTTCTCGCGGGTCATGTAGAATTAGGAAGTCTAAATTTACAGGGGTAAATCCAGAGCAGATGTAGACTGTACTGTCGCACAAAGCCTGGTTTAAGAGCTAGCCTGTATGTTTCTGCGTGGTTGATGTGATGCATTACACAGGCACATAGCGCGTTTTCTATTTAAACATGTTTGGCTGTTCCCGGTGGTGCTCTGGAGGAAGCTGGCCTGCTCCTCTGGTAAAGAAATGGAGGCACAGTGTGAAGACTTGCTGCTGCTTCAGCTTTGTTCCTCCAGGAACAAGCTCTTCCACACTGCAGGCTCAAGCGTGACATCAAGCCAGGCTACAAAGCAGTCTAGATGGAGCCACCGTTCCTCAGCTCTGCTCCTGCAGTTGTGTCCTGCCCTGCAGGTAAGATCTCCAGGTCAGGGCTCATATCGTTGTCCTGCGTAGGCAAAACACCACGCGTGGTGACTCTGATTCATGACCAGAGAACTGGCGTGCAAATGTAATGAGTAAATTAGTAGTAGTAGCAGCAGTAGCAATGGGTAAATAGTAGATACAGCTACACGAAGCAACTTGCTTGTTCTTTTGACTCTGAAGTGTTTCTGTCCTCATGATGACAATATTCCTTTCCATGTGCTTTGTTTCCAGTAATGAAATGTCTTCATCTTGCTTGCATTTTTTGGACCAGAGTGAAATGCTATGTTAATCAGTGCCGTTTGTCTGGTGTCGCTTTCTGAAATTAATGCTAACGCACATGAGCTGAGGAGTGGGCCTTGGGGAGTATGGTACGTCAATCTGGCAAAACATGCAAGATGCTTTTCTCCAGATCTTAATCACAACTGTCCCTTCAGCCATTGGCTTATTTAAGATTTATAGGTTTGTGTCCATTGTGCGATTGAAGTTTTACAAGTAGTTATTGGGAGATAACAACAAAAGATTTTTAAAAATACAAATTCTGCCATAAGCGTTATTTTAGGTTTCTCAGAGGAGATAAGAGACTCCTGGGCTTTTTTTGCAAAAGCAATTAAATAATCCGTCTCTGTCAAAAAAAACATCACCCTGAAATACATTTTACACAACGCTTATGTAAGATGGCCAGCTTGCTATTTCCAGTCTCTGTCCCTAGGTGTCACTGGAAGACAGCACATGCTGAAAACAGTGACACCGAAGCCAGGAAAAATGACTGTAGAGTTGAGATGGGGGAATGCAGAGGGGAAACTTTGGTAAAATTCCCGGGTGGTTGCAGGCATGAGCCGTGTGAAACTGTGCCCCAGATTTCCTCTGCCTGAGAGGGAGAGGATCTGAAATCTGTCCTTAGATGTGTCCCTTCCCTACGGCGGCTGCACATCACCAACGACTCGTAGCTCCGCGTGCGCTTACTGCATGCAGAGCCCTGTGCAAGAGATGCGAGGGAGACAGTCCCGGTGCACCACTTCAGACATCTACTGGGAGAGGCAGGAGATGACAGCTATGGCTTCGTAGCAGGTGCAAGTCAGCCCATGGCAAAGTGCCACGGAAAGAGTCGGACCCTCCTATGTGCATCTCCACAGTTTCCACTGTGCGCTGCCCCTCCTCTGACAGCGAGCCAGTTCTGGGAGGTGAATCCGAAGGAAATTATTTGCTTTGGGGGGTTGAGGAGTTGCTTCTCATCTGCTTGGTTCTCTGAGTTTGCAGGCTCAAAGACGTGCTGGTGTTGGGTCTACTGGAGGGAGGTGGAGGAGAGGAGCTTGGTGCACGTCTGCGTGGGGCGATGGGAGTGACTGCACACCAGAGGCAGCTGCCTGCAGGGAAGACTAGTAAAACCGGTGTTGAAGAAGCTGTTCAAAACCATGGCAGAAGTCAGAGGAGGCCCCTTTAGGGATCAGAAGTTTCAATGGCTGATGGTCCTCTCCAGTGCCACCCCAGGCTGGCTGGGCCCAAAAGGGTATTTGGGTAGATCTGGGTATTGAATCTTAGAATCATAGAATTGCCTAGGTTGGAAGGGACCTTTAAGATCATCAAGTGCAACCGTCAACGTAACACTACCAAAACCACTGCTAAACCATGTTCCTAAGCACCACATCTGCCCGGCTTTTAAATACCTCTTCCCTGGGCAGTCTCTTCCAATGTTTGATAACCCTTTCAGTGAAAAATTTTTCCTAATATCCAATATCCTAAACCTCCCCTGGCACAACTTGAGGCTATTCCCTCTTGTCCTATCGTTGGTTACCTGGGAGAAGAGACCAACCCCAGCCTCGCTACACCCTCCTTTCAGGTAGTTGTAGGGAGCGATAAGGTCTGCCCTCAGCCTCCTTTTCTCCAGACTAAATGCCCTGGGGGCCCATTCCTCTTCCAAGACTCTAAGAGTTGGAAGCAGCCCGTTAGAGATGAGCTCCTCGAACACTCACAACACTTTGGATTTCAGTGAGTATTTTGTTCATAAAAGGTGTCTGAAACACATTTTTAACATCTATAGGATCAAAACTATAACTAGCTTTTATTAAAACTGTCATAGGAGAGAAAAAGGCTCTGATTTGGTGAGTAAGTGTTGGAAAGTATTTCTAGGACTTTTGCTAAGAAAGGATGAAAGTTGCCACCATGTGATCTTTTAGGAAGCTAGTTCTTTCCTGAGCTGAAATTGTACAAAGTGTAATTTCTAATTCAGCCCTCGATTCAAATGCTGTTATGAGTCAGTAGCAGCCTTTCTCTTGACCTTAGTGGGATTCAGGTGAATAAAGGGAGCTTTTTAAAACTGAAACCTCCCTTTTGTGTATTAACCTTTCTTTTTTTTTTTTTTTTTCCCCCAAGAGTGAAGCATCAGCAACAGTACAATGATTTATGAGATTACAAGATTAGAAGGTACCCTGTGTCCATGAGATTGGAGTTTCTGAAACTCCGGAGCCAGTTATATCCACCGGGTAGATGACATGCACCGAGTGAGAGCCCGGTTCATGGGCATTTGATTGCAATCAGTGCCATGCTGGAAGATAGCACGGACACGTGCCACCATACGGCTCCAGAGAAATGTGTTGGTAGTTTAAAACCTGTTTTCCTAACATAATGTTTGTATGTCTTTCTGGTCAAAGCAGGGGGCACTGACCCCTCCACTCGGGAATTTTAGGTGCTTGTGGACTCTCTCAGCAGGTATTGCTGGTGCCAGTGTCTGATGCTCCAGGGCTGGTGGTGGTACGCACCGTGATTTTGTAGCTCTTTTCGACCAGACACACTTTTACAAAACCAGACAGATACAGCTGCAATGACATCAGTGGAAGACCATGTTTGGGAGTGTGGGGAGAAGTTAGCCCCTCCGGGCTGATACAGAGACCCTGCCTGTATTTTGGGGTCCATGACATGCAGGAAGGGACTTGGCTGTTCACTGCCTCTTCCTCACTTGGGCAAGCAGCCACGGCTTTTGCTGCCGACTGTTGGGCCAGCTCAACATGAGGCTCATTGAACCTCTCTCTCTGACACACCTTTTATGACTTGGCACCTGCTTTGGGCTGAGGGACTTTGAATGAGACCCTGAAGAGGCACAAACGTGTTTCTTCTCTTTGCTGAGGCTGGTATACAGGAGCGTAACCCTGTACTCCATCACTCGGTGATGGAAGAAAACAAATTGTCTGTTCTCCAGCACCTGCCGGAGAAACTTGCTTGGTTCAGGCCCCATAGACCTGAGAGTATGCTCCATGAGAATAATGTCCTACCCTACAGCTGTAAGGGCTCTTTCCTGCTGAAGGCCCTGACGGATCCCACCGTTTGTAAGATCTCAAACCACAGCCAGCAGGCACAAATAGCTTGGGTCCAGCACCCTCCCTGCTGCCATCCATGCAGCTGTATTGCAGAACAAGCTCTAATCCAAAACGGAGCCCAACGTCTTTAACTCACACGTGGAGGGACCTACTGATACCCCGTGGGGAATCTTTCAAATGAATAAATCAGTATCATTTCCTGCAATGTAGGAAGGTACCGAATGATTTTATTTTGCTGATATTGTGAGCATATCAGTTCCATTAAGGTTAACTAGGTTCAGCTGCCGATGGAAATGTTAACCCTGAAGAAAAGGGACTTACTCTTCTGGTGGAGATGTCTTATTGCCTCTTCCTTTTGGGGCTCGTGAGTTCATATAGTGGTTCAGGTCATTCTGGGTAACATCAGTCTCCGATGTGGCAATTGTAGCCTACTGCGTGCTGCTACGCCATGGACACTTCTGAGGAATAACGATGTCTGCCTTGCCATGGCCAGCAGGCAGCAGTTAATTGTTCCTGGGGCAGGAGCACTGACCTCTTCTGGAACAAGGTGCTAAAAATGGTAACTTGAGAAAAAGGAAAAGGAGAGAAAAGCAACCAAGCGCAGAGAAATGTCACTGAGCTCACATTGGTAACTCAGACACCGATCCTGGTTGCATTCAGGGTGGTCTTGAGAAACAGTAGTAACTTCAGGTAAGTGGCTTTATAATAGGATTTAACCTTCATATAAATTATTTGAAGTGTGTCATGTTTAATAGAGATTTAAGAGTCTTATGTGATCATTGACAGTCCAGTACACATACCTTCCTGCATAGGCATGGCAGGCTAACTCAGGCTTGTAACTGGATCTAAGTGCTGCAAAGTGATCAGTGATCCATTGCTGAGGCCACTCTTGCTTGTGCAGAGCTCGGATGAAGCCTAAAGAAGTTCTCTTAATTTCGTGTAAGAAAAACACATGAAGCAAAACTTTAGATTTAGCTGTTCCCCACAAAGATGTATGTGTGAGGAAGAGTTTGGTTGTGCTACCTCAGAAAGAAAAAAGTGGCCTATTGATAAAGCCAGGAAACTGAAGCTATGATTTCATGACAGAGGCAGATCTACTAATGATGTGGTGCCACTGAAATTAAACTATGAGCCACTTCTGCTCAAGACTAACATACTAGTTACAGTGCTAGGAATCACCCCACAGACCAGGAGCCCCTGCTGGTAGACACCATACAACATCACAAGATAGTGCCTGCTCCTCTCCAAATAACTTGAAAGTCGGCATTAGATGTGGGTTTAGGAACAGAATTTCAGAACTACCGGGTTTGATGGCATTGGCCTTAGATGGTCCCTGTCTGTCTCCAAGTGCGACGTAAGCGGTGGCAAGGTGAGCACGGGCAAAATCCTGACTCTGTCCTCTCCCACTGGCTTCACTGGCGGGTGATGCAGACCATATGGCCAGCCAGCTGCTGCCAGATCACCTTTTGGAAACTGCCAATATTGCTTAAGGACAGGCTCCGGCAAGTCTGTTAAGTGCCTCAGTGCCTATTGATTGCTGTGGGACTGTAAGCACCTAAATACGTTTCTCTATTTGACCTAAAGCTCTCCTAATCCTCTCCTTGCCTTCCCTTTCAGGAAGTCAAACGAGTGGATCCAGCTTGTTTGTTTGGGAAGCATAAGGGTTCCCTAGGAACCACAGACATGCAGATGTGTCACTTAATTCTGGAATTTATTGATTACAAGATACAGAATCTCAAGCCAAATAGTTTGTAGGTCAGATAGATTAGAGTGGAATCCTTACCAATTTCTTTCCTGGTCTATATAAAAGCTGTAAATATACCACAAGCATTGTGCACTCCTGCAAGCAAAGACTTCTCATAGACTTAGGGATCAAGCCCATGAGTCTAAGATATCAGTAAGAAAACCATTTGGAATTACATTTATATGGGTTAGCTTGGGTCAGTTTAAGGGAAGTACTGTCATTTTACATGTTGGGTGGGCTCAATTTGAGCTAATTTAGCAATCTAAACATTTTGCGTAAGCTCCCTCTCTCATTCCTGAAAACAGGTAGGTTCTTTAATGCTTCCTATAACAGGTGAGCCTGGTCACTCACTGGAAGTGCGGATCTCTTACCTGCTGGTTAGCTGGGTAAGATCTGGCAGGTTTCAACTTGGTTAACAGAGTTTCCCACCAGAGAGACCAGCTGTAATCTGGGCTCTGCAGCTTTCCTGAGGTCAGGAGCTTCCTGTTGCATGATGGAGCACAGTCTGTGGCCGACCTTGAGACCAACAGACCTGGTGAAAAGGTACCCTGAAAAGGAGTCTGTCCTTTCGGAAAAGCTAGAATGCTGGAAAGCATAGAAACCAGGGTCAGTTGGTCTTTTGGAATCTCTCCATTGAATTCAGGAAGATGCTATCTCTCCATCATTTTACGGTCTTCCCTCTTGAAAGCAGAGTGCAGAGTAAAGGTTTCAAAATCGGTTCCATAACTTGGAACACAAATCTAAATCAATGTTATTCCTTTCCCCAAAATGGCAGTCATACAACAATTTTGACGGCTGGGGAAAAGTTTGCTCCCAGCTGAAGAACTGGACCGATTTGAATTGCATAATAGAAGGGTTACTCTGAGGACTGTGGCATTGCTTTTAAATAAGTATGGATGATTGAGACCTAGCTGGAAATTAATTCAGCTCTTTTGTAAGTAAAGAAATTAGGTCTGCCAGCTGTTGGTTTTGATGAAAAACTGAGGATTCATCACACTGATAGCTGTTGCGGAGGTATGAAATGGAGTTCTTCTGGGGATTGTATCCATGGGCTAGACCTGAAAGTCATAAATTGATCATATTTTAGAGCAAATACCTTTTACAAGTGAAACTGGATGCATTTAGTAACCCAGATTGGCAGGGCCTAAAATGATTTCAAAGGTAGCTTTGCATTTTATCAAATTTCTAAGACTCCTGTCCGTTCTTAACCAGCAGCAGCCCTCCGTCCCCAAATTGTTCCCAATATCCTCTCCTCTTACTGCAAACAGCAGCCTTATTGGGGATTTTTTTGGGGGGTATTTTTCCTCCTTCCTTTAGTGGTAGGGTTGGAAAGGATCTGCTGAAATACAGCGTTCACCTGTTCACCTTCTTCCTTGCTGCCTCCTCCAAACCTTGACCCTGTCCCTCCAGCCCCTCTCCAGCAGCAAAAGCAGAGAGCAGAATTGACCTCCTGTGAGTGCCACGGTGCTCTGGCAGGGGCTGAAATTCAGAGTTTTGGCTTCAGGCAAAGGGATGGCCCCACATGTCTGCAGGAGACCTCTCCTAAGGAAGCATGGAGCTGGGTGAAAAGGCACAGGCTTGGCGTTTTTATATTGCTGGAGGGAGAGAGTCAAGTGAGGTGATGGAAGAGGTTGGTCAGTTCTGCCCATCGCACTGGAAACATAAAATGAATGCTTGCTGGACTGAATAAATACGTGTGTCTTCAGCATTAGCAAAATACTTCGGTGTAGACAAATCCAGTCTCTCTGTCCAGCCCCACCAAAGAAACTAAATAATAACAGAAATTATCCTGCACAGCACGAGCTATCATTGGAACAATCAGTTTAATATCTATTTCTGCTCCTACTTAGTTGTGAGCCACTTTTCTCAGAGGTGAGTAATTGAGGAAGAGCTACTGGTGGTTTAGCAATAATGTTTAATGAACTGAAAAATGTTCTGTTTGTAGAAGGATTAATAGCGCTTTGCACATTAACCTCATGTGGGTTGGTTAGTGGAAAGAGAAAATATTTTACGGCATGGGCCTGCTGCTTTCGGTCTTCGGCTCTCAGGCTGAAGTCACTCCCGCCATAGTCTGGCTCTCAGAGGAACATCAACAAAGTCTGGCAGGCTAATGACCAAACCAGGATTCTTCTTGGTGTTTTTTTCTGCCTGAGCGACAAAGCATCGCTCTACTTTTTACCTCTCCTGAGAAGACCAAGCCACCTAAGTCACTGCGTACTTGGGATTTTTAGCTTCATTATTGAAAACGGTATGTTTTATCAATGGCAAAACAAGTGCTTGTGCGCTACCCTGCCCTTAAAAACAAAATCCTGGAGGAGACCAGAAGAGTACATTTTACCACAAGATAAACTCAGCAATGGCTGAAGCTGATGAAGGTGCCCGTGTGGGGTTATTTCCAGGTAAAAGCTGTAGGTGCCTTGTCACCACTGCAGTGCCACAGGGAGAATAATATCAGGTATTGGCATAAGTTAAAGCTTCTGTCTCCACATCGGCTTGGATTTACTGGCTGGTGGGGGAGAGAGAAGGCAGAAAGGATGGACGTAAAGGGAGAATTCCCCAGCGTTAACACTGCTGGTGCAGCCTGTGGTCCCTGTTATGTATGGAGAGGGGTTGATATAGTTTTTCAGCTCCCCATGAAAAGTAGCTTTTGGAAATACGCATGTACAATTATTTTAGTAAAGCATACATTCTATAGAGAAAGCATAGCATGAAACTTGGACCTCCAGCAGTTTGCTCTCCAGCATTAAATAGAGCTTTTTCTCATGCTTTTGCATGGGCTGAAGTGATGGTGGCTTTCATTTCAACGACCCAGGAATGTAAAAAGCCACCTCCATTGCAGGTTCATTAATACAAAAGCAAGAGAAGATTGAATCTGGAAAGGGAACTGAATGACCTAGTTCTAGGGCTTGCACAATGAACACCTTTGATGTTTTATCTGCACGATGAGCTCACTTTTCTACAATACACTAAATAAAGTAGTTGGTCTGGCAAGAGGGAAGAAATATGATGGTAGAAAAATGGGCATTAGCAGCATGGGCTTCAGCCCCACCGGTAAAACCAACAGTAAATATCCAGTCAACATGTCTGGACAAGATAAGCCCACAATGGCAGTCACCCAACAATCTCAGTTTTTGTCCATTTAACTGAAATCCAAATTCTATTTTAGAATGATGGATGTAGAAAAAACACATTAAAACATATTAAAAAGCTATTTTAGATTCCCTTGGCCACTAAATATTCATTTCTATCAATAGTGGTCGCTGTGATGGTGGTCTGTCGCCACATTTCTTCCGCCTAATTCTGGCCTAATATTCATGCCAGTGTTTAGTACTGTAGCTTTGTGTTCTATCAGTTATAGCTAAGTAAAATTAGACTGCAATTTAATTATAACACAATCAGCAGTTCTGGTCAATTAGAATGAGATTAAGTGCCGTGCAAATCGGTTACGGTAGAAAACAATCCTGAAATAAGCACTTGGAGGCTCTAGTTAAAGGATGCTGCTGTGCCTGTGCAGTTCCATCCAGGCAGTTGAAATTTGGCGTGTGTGAGATATGGGCATATGCCCTCCCTGCCATTTGCCAGGATGTAGGGTACCTGAGCCTATTTCTCCTCTTTGCCAAAGCTGAGTGTTTTGTGGTCCACCATCCTTGGGGGCTGTGCCAGATGAAATTTTCTTCTGCCTCTCCAAATCTGCCTGGTGAGCAGAGGCTGGGGTTTCTCCCTGGTGTTGCCCCATGGTTTGTGTAACCCGCTGCCCACTGGACAGCCCAGCCCAGCAAGGGGTGGCTGCCACATGGCTATGGCGATACCCTCCAACCTCATCCCATGGGATCTTCAGGCATGAGACCTCTCCCGGCGGCTGGGACAGGGCAGCAGGGTCAGTAGCAGGGGCTAATGCCAGCTGGACTCCCCAAAATAGCCACCCACACTCTAGCCTAGAACTGAGCCTCTCCCAGCTCCTCTCCTGGATGCTCCTAGGTGCTGCAAGAAACATCCACTGCTGGATCCAGAAAGTACCAAAAATGAGCTCCAGGCTCCGGTGCCTCAGCAAATGCAGTTGGTGCATTTGCCCCAGCTGCACTAGCCGGCGGTCACACGCGACACTGGCGTTTGTGGGACCCACGGGCTGCAGGGTGACGCTGCGAAGAGCCGAGCGGGATTTAGCTGGGAAGGTCCTGCGACGGGGCAGGCAACTTGCAATGAACCAGGTGTCCTGCTGCAGATAAGTAAGTTCAAGAGAATCAAATGGTTTAATGGAATTAGTCTAATACACCGTACCAGCAGGAGATTATGCAGGTCGGGTAGACATTAGATGTCAGTAAAAACTCCACTTTTATTCAGGTAGAAATGGGATTAAGCCAGAGCACAGTGGGGGAACATGTTTAGGGAGGAGGAGTTATCTCACAGACCTGCCACTGCTCGCAGGTCACCATGAAGCACCTTGTGCAACTGGAAACTGTAAGCTCACCAAAGCAATTACCTAAGAGACAGACCTTCATGGACTGATTCCTCAACCAAGATCATTTTAATTAGGCCTCTCATAAAACCGTTTGGAAGAACTGTAAGGATATTTTAAAGTGGTCACTGTCTGCCGGTGGTAATTTGCTGCAGATGCAAGGTGTGGCTTGTGAACGTCCTCAGACTTCACACAGCAGGGATCCTGGTGCAGGCACCTCGGGAGCTGTAGGGGCTTTGAAATGTCCCTGTAGCACCTATAAAAGAGATGCTTATTGGATTGCTCTCATAGAAGGATACTAGCATGATGATAGCTGGTCCAGAGACGTTACTGTAGGATCCGCTGGTCGAGGCTTTACTGAGACTTAGAAAAATAGAAACACTCAAACAAGAGGAGGGCAAATGCATCACATGCTCTGCCTTGTAAATGAGGAAAGGCTTCTGAGCCCTGAGATAAAAAAAAATCTTTTAATATCATATAAGCCATTTGTTCACTTAGCCACAGCAGAGCTAACAAAACCAAATGTTGTCAGCTCAGTTTAATTGCAATTCTGGTAAGCCTTGTGGTGCCTCTTGGGTTGGTTTTTTTTGTGGTTTTTTTTGGGGTTTGTTTTCTTTTTTACGTCAAAACAGCTTGCAAAGGCAAACAATTATAGGAGATTTTGATTCTTTTCTTTAACCTGTTTTTTTGCTTTCAAATAAGTGGTTTAGTCCTGCTTGAATGAATGAATTCTTGAATGATTTTAAATTCCTTGCCCAAGAGCCCAGCAGAGCCCATTGGAGAGGCCCCGTCGGGCAAGGGTTTCCAGGTGGTTGTTGTGAGTGGGAAGGTTTTGCTCAGCCCAGACGACGTAATCAAGCCTCCAAAGTGCCTGATGAGGGTCTCAAGGCAGCCTACTTTAAGGTTTGTTGTAGGAGTTAGGAAATTTAGAGGCGCCTCACATAATTGAACCCCTTTCTGTGCTAAAAGCATCCCCGGGAAGAAGGGTTGCACAGCTCTTTGTTTCCAAAGGGTCTGCATACAGGTTTCTTGTGTTCGCTCAGCTCTGGCAGTTTGTTTTCTGTATACTTCAGCACGAATTTTAATCTTTATGTCCACGTTTAGGACAGCATTTGCTGAAAAAGAGCACAAGCAGAAAGAGTCAGAGGAACGCTAAGATGCTGCTGTTTTCTAGCAAAGCAAGCCCTGCAAGTTTTTACCAATGCATTTATGATTTGTCTAGGGTTGAGAAGAGTCTTTTGCTGTCTGGCCCTCAGGGAGTCAGACAGGAATCAGAGAGCTCTCAACCTTTGCAAATCAAGCCTTGAAGTCTTTCCAAATACTCTGAGCCTGGCTTGTCACAGGAGGCTGCTCAGGCAACACAGTCGCAGAAACCCACTTTTAATCCCACCAGGGAGTCCAGAAATGGTTGGCACGATGTCCCTTGGGAAACACAGGTGGCTGACACAAAGCAGGGACCTGCAGGCTCCACTGGCCTGTGCCGTGGGGCCCTGGGGGCCTCTGTGACAAATCTCTGCTCAAGACCAATTTCAGTGTGGAACAGAATGAGGTTTGTGTGAGCCTACAAATAAAGGAGGCACACAACTGTTGTCAGTAATCACTCTACATTATATATACAGATCTTAAAAATTCAGTGTTGGTTCTCATGCTGGAGAGTTCCAAAATGAACGTATGCATCTTCTACTTTCCTTCAGCCAAGTAGATTTTTAACTTACATGGTATCTCTTAGGAGAAATCCCTGAATTTAACATACTGTTTTCCATCGCTGAGGTGCTGGTTAATTTAGGGTGTTTGTGATGTTATTATGTTTCCCTCAAGAACCCATTTAAAACATCTTCAAGGGGAAACTAGATTCCTGTGTTATTACTCTGACTAGTTTCAAGCAGCAGTTTCAAGTACGAGTCTTCCTTTCTCAGCTGGACCCGTCTCTGTAGAGCAGAAAGCTCTATCAATATCCTGGCGTACTGCAGCAGGCCAGCTAGGAAAAATAAGAATGCGCCTATGGGAATGAATTAACCGTTAAATTGTAATGTTACCTAAAGATGTTAAGAACAGCAGGAAGCAAAAATAATCACAATTTGTCATCATAGCTGTCCTGGAGTTGTTTTGCATAATTGGTATTACTGTTATCTATACTTCAGGTGTCCCTTTTGTGCTAATGGGACTCTTTCTGCTAACAACTGCACACTGTGGGCAATGTAAGCAGACAATAAGAGGTAGTCCCTGCTCTGAAGGCTTTCTGGTATTATTGTATATAGGAAAAAAAGGAGCTGAGAGGAAGGTACACAACTTATAGGCAGAAGGTTGGTAAATGAGCCACTAAAAATGGAACTACTTAAGATGAAAGATTCACATTGAGTTCTCCTTAGCTTGCTCCGGTGTTTTCCTTTTAAGTCAATGTTATCATGGCAGGCGTTTAAAAATACATACACTTGATAGAAAGACTGCACAGGCCTTCCATCCAGGCATAGGGGTGGGACAAAGAGATGTGTACAATAGCTACTCAGTGCATTTTCATATAGATAGCTGTAAGTGGCTCTTTCTGAAGGGTTATAACAGAACATAAATTTAGGAGGCTACATTGATTCATTACCAGCTTCCAGTGAGATAATGTATGAAGTGAACATGAAAATCAATAAGCCAAGCAAAATGAAAGAGCTTGAGATAAGCAGGGGGAGACGGAAGAAATCAATGCCATCCAGCTACTATGATGGCGAAACAGAGTCCATAAGCAATCGTATTAAATTCTTAAGTCACATATTTCAAATACCAGTCTGTAACATCACCTATGACAATAACTGTAACAGGGATTGGCATAGGTATATTCACATATTTACATAATTGCAGTGAAATTCTTCAGATACATAGTGAACTTCTTCTCCTATAAAATATCACAGTAAGTTCATGGTCGTGCCAGGATGCATTTTCCAGAATAACCTTTACATATTTAGTATAGGGAGATTTATTGATATAAGATCAAATATTAACCTGCCTTTCATAGCCTGGAAAAAGTAAGCCACATCAGGAATAAAGACATTGACCATTACCCCATTGCTGGCTGTGGGTGTGCACAAATACCTAAATAAACAGACAGACAATACAGCAATATCCTCTGATCAAAACTGATTATTAATTTCATTCAAGCCATTTGCTCAGACATTTTGGGAAGACTGTACACTATTAACAGGAACGCTGCCTGATTGTTTTTTCTCCACTTCTTTTGCATCTATTTCTCACTTTTCTTCTACTGCGGCAGCAGACAGCTTGGCACTGTGAGATAGTGAAGGAAGAGAGTGAGGGCTCTTACCTCTTTTCCCACTCAGGATTGTATCATACAGTAACATTATCAACATTTGATTAAACGTGTAATGCGGACTGTATTTTTCCCAGTATTTCCTCACTGACCACAGGGTCTCCCTCTTGTTCAACTTCTTTTTAGGCCACACCATTGAAATGCCTTTCAAGAGCACCCTTTCACTGCTGGGATATTAGAATTTATTAAATTCTGCCGGCATTTTGAAACCTCTCTTTAAATACTCTTTGGACAAATGAGACATAATCAGACATGGCTGAGCTGAGCGCAAGAATGTATGATGTGAAGGCAAAGGTGTTGTAATACCATTAAAAAACAAAAAAATCTATTTTTCCAGGAGGCAATAAGGGTCTGCTCCACAGCCGAGTCAAACAGCCTAGATGCTAAACCTAGAGCAACCCTTGCACCAGCTGCCCAGGATGCCTACAGCTGTAGGGCTCAGATGACCTACCAGCACCGGAGAGAAGTTGGAGGCCTTTGCCTACTTGGAGGTATCTGATGGCAAAGGGGAAATCCTGAGGATATCGTCATTTTCTCCACAGGTCTGCCACTGATTTTTTCTTTTAATTTTTTTTTTTGTTAGGTTTTTACAGTTTCTGAATTGTTCAGCCCTCTTTTCTTATGACTTCTTACTCATCACTAGTCCTTTGTCACATTTTTCAGCCACTCCAAGCTAGGGTTTAAGAGCTGAAACTAGTGAAATGTCCTAAAAACCTAGGTGTTATCTTCCTAGAGCCTTGCAGCAGCAGAAAAACTGAATTCCTCATGTCTATTATTTTCTTCTCTTGAAGTCCGCAACTGCAGTTTACACCTGATTTATTTCTAATATCACTTGCTTTTAGTGATTCTCCCTCCCATTGGAATATAGCTGGCATTTTCCCTCCCTGAAATGTATGAGCTTGCATTATTCTACACTGAGCAATATTTTACTGCCTGGGTGAAACTTTCCTATAACAGATCCCTCTGTGTTGCCTTCACTCCAAGCATCGGAGAAACAAGTGTTCGTTTACACTGAGGTTCCCGTCTGGAGATGCACCCAAATCTTTGAAGCTTGCCTTTTGAAGCTGGAGAAGTCCAGCTAGGCTGGTGACTCTTTAGTAAAGGTTGAGGTGGCCTTTTGTGGAGTTTATAATGTGAAGTACTAGAAGATACAATCACTTGTCTTTGTGTATCATCTCTTGTGTTGCTCTCTTCTTCTTCACTTACTGTTTACGTGCTAACGACTCGTTTAATTGCTAATGAAAAGAAAGGCATCCTTGAAACACTGTAGTTGTTTTTTCTGGTGCCGATTTGTTAAGGTTCCCCTGCCTTCCCATTTTATCTCTAAATCTTACTAAATGTAAGATTTATTCTGGTGCTGTAACTCAACTCAGAACACAAAAATGGAATTTGTGGCCTTAAATGTACAGCTACCAGGGGTCATGTTTCCAAATGCAACTTCTTAGTTTTCAGAAACATACACAAAAGTATATTCCACCTGGATTTTGTTTTTCAATGAGAGGTCATAAATATTGACAGAATACACTTTATGAAAACTTTGCACTGCGTAATAACCTTTGTGAATAATTGTATTGTACTTTAAACCAAACTTTTTTTTTTGATGAAAATTTTTCAGAGGGTCCCAGTTTTCATTTGCAAAGCATTAGTGAGGGTATTTTTTGAGGTATTCATTACCATTACATATTTGACACCATTTGCATCTGTGTTAGAATGCTCTTTCTCTGTATCCAATATTATCTGCAGTATTCCCAAATATCATGAGCAAATTGTCTTCCTGTAGCCATAGACAGATTAAAATTGAATTTTTGGTATGCAGATGTAAATATAATAACTTACCTAAGCAAAAGAAAGGCACTAACCATTCCAAATAGATCTTTTAAATTGTTTTTCCTGCCTCCATTGACTGAATAATGCAGTTCCTCACATTTTCATTGCTGTAAACACAGCTGCATCCCAATGTAACTGCATTCATCTCAGCTGCGTTACTTCAATGTGGTGTCCCAATGTTGGGACAGCCCTTGCACTGTGAGGTATGAGGAAAAAAAACTGGGAGCATTTCCACCAGCAAATGCACTTATTTGGCAGCAGAGCTGAGACGTGGCATTTACAGGAAAGTTAAAGAAAGAAAAAGAGTTCTCCTTTGGAGAAGGTGTATCTCTGTATACGTGCCTTGACTAAATTTGTCTCACGGTGATGTTTGTAACCCTACCTATGCTAGATTTAGTATGAGAAGACCTTGTGAAAGTCAGTTAATCTCATCTTTCTTTCTCTTCCTTGTGGTCTGTATGGTCTCGATGAATTTTAGGCAATTATCTGAAAGTAAGAGGAATAAAACTTAGCCTTTCTGTTCTGTGCACCAGAAGCCAGCTATTTGTGATTCGCAGTCTCCCCTCTCATGCTGAAAATTTTTGGGAAAAGAGCCAAGTCACAAACCAGCCTTATTTCTATCACAGCAAAAGCAAGACATCACTTGCTTCTTTCTCCTACCTCACCTCTGCATCACGCACTGGAGACTGTGAGGATGGCAGGAGTGAGTCAGTGTTCCCAGCTCTGCAAAAATCATCCTTTCAAGAATAACTTTTGAGTGTGAAGTCTCCCCTCAGTTACTGTCAGAAAATAATGCGTTGGCCTTAAAATAAGCCATCTCTCAACCTATCCCCACGAACACATATGGTCTGCAGTCTCCTACGTCTTGCTGGCATTTGTGATACTGCAAGAAGAACTGTGACACAGCAGAGCCAAGATCCGCAGGGCTTTTAGGCCAACCAGCAGGACTAAATAGAGGTAGAAATGGAAGCAGCAGCATCCAAAGTCTAATGTGTCCATGAAGCTCAGAAAAGCCTCTGTTGGTTGCCAGAAAGGAGCTGCTTGTGAGTATCTGGCTGTGAAGGGGGTTTCTCTACTGTTTTGACAAAACAATATTCTCCCGTCTGGATTAAGGAGTAGCCTTAATCCAGAATCACCCAGAGACATTTTTAGAGGGCAGAACAGGAACTCCTCTAAATCCCACAGAGGCCAAATGACCAAAAAGTCATTTGCTTTCATTCTCTTTCCAGACATGTAGTGTTTTCACTTATCAGAAACATACCTTTGTCCATTTGAGGACAACCTTTGAATTTCATTTCAAATGGTACATAGAAGAGCTTTCTCTGAGGCTTCTTTTCAGCAGAGCAGAAGAGGACCCACTAGTCAAAATTAGGAACGTGAATCATGATTTTTTTTTTTTCTCCTTTGACTCAGGTGCAACATATTTTATGCCTTCATGTCCTGGGGCCTGTTCTGCTCTTTCTGTACTTGGAGGCTTTCCCATGGTGCTGCAACAGGCTGTGAAAACACCTTGTGCTTCGGGTGTGCAGCACCACAAAACTACCAGTAGTCCTGGGGAAGGAGGCAAGTGTCCCTGTACAAAAAAATACTGGTTTCAGGCTAAAGGAAATTGCCTGCTGCAGTACAAATGGGCACCACTTTGTTAACTGGTGGAACCACGTTGTTTTACACCAGTAAAAAAATTAGGAACCAAGGAGAAAGCAGCCTTAGGAAAAGAGGAGGGGGAGGTAATCACTCCTGTTGTGCCCATAACACAGTTGGGTTTTGAACTCTGTTTACATGGGGGAATTCTGCTCTTACCAGCTTAAGGTAAGCAGGAAACCAGAAGATTGCAGACTCTGTTTTATCAGCTCTACCATGTTTGCAACTCCTTGAGGGGTCTTCATCACACAAAAGTCCTGCTGTCTTTTCAAGCACTTCTGTGTATTTTATGGCATGTCCTAGGCAACCAGAAGGGTCCAGCACTCCAACATCCATAAGGTGCCCTGTCTTTTCATTAAAGACATCTTTAGGCAGCAAAGTGCATTTCCTACAATTCTTTGTTTGTTCTACCCTGTGCTTCATTCTATAGTAATCAGGTTTTTTAAATACTTGCTTTTGGAAGATTTCTGTGATTTTTTGCCTTTTATTTTTTCTGGAAGAGGGAAGGAAGGCTGGGAGCTGTAATGATATGAAAGAAGGCAAGAAAATTAAGACAGACATACACAGGAGTTGTTTAGGAGGGAAGTTTTGCACAATTTTATTAGTAAAAATGGGGAGAAATAAAGAGGAAGATGGGAAGAGCATTGTTGAGACATACCTTGGAAATGGTGTCAAATATGATGTAAATACTGTTGTCTTGTCCCTGGTGAAAAGAAGCTGCCTATCCTTCAGCTGAGCCTCCCCAGCTGGTTCACCCCACTCACCATCCTGCAGTATTGAGGCAAAGGCTTGGCAACAAGTGCACCAGCCTCGGGGTTTGCCCCAAACCCTGCTGCTCACCAGTAGTTGATGCCCACGTTCCTTCAGAGGTGAATTAAAGCAGCTTCCTCATGTGGCAATAATCCTGTAGTCCCCCAGCCTCACAGCCACATGGTGCTCAGCAGCTTTGCTGAAGGTGCAGCTTTTGTAGGGCCACACCGGTGTAGGTGGCCCATTAAGCCAGCTGTAGGACTCTTTTGCATCAGCACAGCAATGCAGACCACCCAAAATACACTGCCAAAAGCGGGTTAGAAAACTTTTGGCACCTGACTATTATGCCTAACATGATTTCTGTTTGAAAAATAAAGTTCTGTGTATACAATATATTAAGACATCTCTGATCTACCTCTACTCCACTCTGGTGAGACCCCACCTGGAGTACTGTGTGCAGCTCTGGAGTCCTCAGCACAAAAAGGACATGGGCCTGTTGGAACAGGTCCAGCAGAGGGCCACAAAGATGATCCGAGGGCTGGAGCACCTCTCCTATGAGGACAGGCTGAGAGAGTTGGGGTTGTTCAGCCTGGAGAAGAGAAGGCTCCAGGGAGACCTTATAGCGGCCCTCCAGTACTTAAAGGGGGCCTACAAGAGGGATGGGGAGGGAGTCTTTATGAGGGATAGGATGAGGGGTAATAGTTTTAAACTGGAAGAGGGGAGATTTAGATTGGATATTAGGAAGAAATCCTTTACTGTGAGGGTGGTGAGGCACTGGAAGAGGTTGCCCAGGGAAGCTGTGGATGGTCCATCCCTGGAAGTGTCCAAGGCCAGGCTGGATGGGGCTTTGAACAACCTGGTCTAGTGGGAGGTGTCCCTGCCTGGGGAAGTGGGATTGGAACTAGATGATCTTTAAGGTCCCTTTTAACGTGAACCATTCTATGATTCTATAATTTAGTTGCTACTACACTAGAGCTATGCGCAGGCTATCCCGCTCTTTCCATGAAACATCAGCCAGTGAGGTGGTGGAGCAAGGTAAAATTCCCTCTGCCCAGCCTAATCGCAGTGGTACAACTTGTGCATCAGGTCCACTTCAGCAAGTTTGAGCAATGCTGTTGGTGCCTCTTCTGGCCTTTTGTGCAGCCTGGCGAGAGCCCAAAAATTGTATTCAGGCAAATCTCCTGTAAAGACAATACCCCCTCGTAAGAAGCCCTAGAAAAGAAATGCTGTTCTGATAAGAAATAATGTATGTTATTTCAAAGATGCCATTGTTCTTGATTTTTCCTTCTCTTTGTGAAATAGTCTCTTATTTTCCAAAGAGGAAACACAGCCCTTAAATTAGATCTCATAGGTATGCTGGCTCCAGAATTGTGAAAATTAATACACTAGCAATTGAATTTGAAGACAAAAAAATCCCAACAATCGACCAGGAAAGAAGTCACTGACATTAGAACCAGAGTTATGCAAATTAGGTCATAAACTCTCAGCCAAATTTAAGAAATTTTTTGATCTTTAATTCACTTCACTATGCCATCAGAATCCTTCTTGCCCATTTTCCCCTGGGACAAAAGTCCATCATTAAATAATGGATGCATAAAATCCTCCTTCTATTTCTTCCTCTAAATAAAACTCTTTATAGCAAATAATGAAGGGGAGCAAAAATTGAAGATGAAAAGAAACTACAGTGATGGTAAGTGACAAACAAAGCCAGAGCTTGACAGATTAATTTCATTCTCTGAATTACACTGATCTCATTTGCAGGGTCATTTCATGCATCTTAGTTTTAGACTGAAGAGTCCTACGCATAGAGAAAGGGATAAAAAAAAGGAGGTTTAATTTGGTGTGAAGTACACTGGGTTTTGATTTACTTGCTTTTTATAAACAGCTGGATTCTTGCAGCACTAGCCTGCAGAATCAGTAAAGCTATTGCTGTCCTATTAACAGATAAGGCCTCTGAAGCTATCTCACCCACGGGAAAATAGGGCCACCAAGGAGGGGCAAGACACAGCGGCCTTCAGGGAACATGGCAAAATTTCTTGTATGAAACCAAGGGAGAACTGCAGCTTTCAGGGTGGCTGAGGGGCTATGAAGTTTTTACTTTAAGGGTATTAGTGTTGTGTACTTTTATTTATCTACCCAGAACAGTTCAAGTGATTAACAAGCATCTAACAACCTGGACCGTGCTGCTGAGAGGTCGTGCTCAGCACGGACATTGCCCTGCTCTGGGCAGACTTTCATGGCTCCCAGGCAAGGTGTTGCCTTCTCCTGGGGCAGAGACTCAAACAGTGTCAGAGAGATTGGTATTAAAAAAAAATCCCTGACCCATATAGATGTTCACAATTATCTAGAAAGTATATCTACAGCTGCTGGTGTAGCTAGCTAGTTAGAAATGCTGAAGGGCAAGGTCAAGTAGCTGTAAATTAGAAAAAGTCGCAAAAACTTCTGTTTTAATCTTCAGTCATTTTGCCATGGATATGTGCTATAACATAACCAAATCTTTGGCACTATGCGTAATGGGCTCAGAACCCTTTTTTTTGTACAGCCATTTCGTTCACAGGAAGGCAGTGGTGGAGAAAGGGAATTGCTGTCTCTTTGGCAATAGCGCACTACTCAGAGCAGAGCTATAGTTGTTCATTTTGTCCCAAGGAAGATTTCTATACACCTCAGCAGCTCAGCTGTAATTAAAAGTAGTATTTGATAGATGGTTAAAGGCCGTATCATAAAAAATTACTTGATCCTACTACTATAGATTATTAGATTACCAAAGATAAGTAGGCACTTTCCAATAAAACCCTTCTCCTCCTCCAGATTGTTCCTGACAGCTCCTGTAATGAAAGTGTCAAGATATCTCTGTCAAATGCCTTTGAATTAAGAAGGCTTATTATCATGTTTGCAAATTGTTACCAAATTAGACTCATCAAAGGGGTATTATACTCCACTGATTGTTATGCATTACTCACAGTAATGCATAACAAAAAGCCTAGAGATGGATATACTTGTGCCGTGGCATTTCTGTCATGTTGTCAAACTCCATTGATCTTCCTTTGGCTCATCTGTGCTTCTAAAAGACCTGCAGATTTACTTACATATCTGTAGTATTATATATTATACTTGTCTAACACATATTAACTCTGCAAGCTGTAGACCTTGAAAGTGGCATTAGAATTACAGGTCCTTCGTAGGAGGGTAGAAGGCTCTATTGCCATTCATTATACAAAGGGATTAATTAAAGAACTGCTGAAAGAAATGGTTTAAGAGCCTCTTCAAAATGATTGAATGTCCTGCATTAACAACAGACTGATTCTGGTAGACCAGAACAATATCGGAGGGGTTTTTGTTTTACATTTCTAAGCACAGCACGAATATCAAGCGTTGCCAATTCATAACATTTTCACAGCCTGTCTTATGATCTACATATATAGATAGATAGCTGCATAACAAAATACATCTATCTATAATGTGTGAGATAGCTATATGGATTATATAAAAACCTCACAAAAATATGTGTAGATATAGATATTAATTAAAGCCCTACTTTGGTGTCTGAGAATGGTATGAACAGTACGGTTTTCTTATTAAAAAAGTTCCTGGCACTTGAGGTCGGGAAAAGAACCCAGACACTCTTTCTCTGCCCACAAAAAATAAAAAAAAGGGAAATGGAATACAAATAAAAGAATGAAATTTTCTTCTTTTTCTTTTCATACCTCATAATCCGTAGATCAAGCTCACTTTTTTTTTTTTTCAATCTTTGCACGTGCAAAACTCAGTATGCAAAACTAGCTCTTAGCAGCAGAGATTTTTGTTGTTTACAACGTGTCATCTCTTCATCTTCTAGCAAGGAACCCAGCAAAAATGAACTCTTAAGCATTATAATGCTGATAACTGCAACAGTAATTAAAAAGGAAAAAGTGTAACATGCCTTTTTTTTTATCTACAGCAAAATGGAAGGGGAAACCAGGGCTCAGAGACACAAACTAGAACAGAAAAATATACTGTTTGAAGCATCCTGCTAGGAAACTTCCTTTAAGGAACTAAAACTTCACTTTTCCTAGTTAATCTGACCTTTGGAAGGAAGATAAGGCTTTCTTCAGACATGAAGCTGGCATTAATAGGAGATAGGAAGATTGAGCTCCCTTCTGTCAGCTTTCTTTTCTGTGTGCAAGGTAGCTTTAGAGGTTTCTCTTAAGAAACGCACGTTTTAAATTGCCTTCCTGTGCCAAATTTTGAACAGAAGAAAGTCAATGCATCACTTCACGAGCATCACTTTTTTTTCTACTGCTTATGGCTAGAGTCAAACTGGACACTGGCTTACAGAGCAATATGTAAGCAGGGTCCTAGAGGAGCCTGAATGCTCCTACTAAATAGTTATCCAGCTGTATAACGGTGAGGCTCTGTATGTGACACCCTAATGATAAAGCAGATGTGTGGGTATATTACATGGACCTGGAAAAAAAGTGCAAAGAGGTATATGTACCATAAGCTCATAAAAGTAGTTTCTTCATTCATCCCAACTTCCCTTCTTATTCTGTAAGCGCTAGGCCTGGAGAAATTACACAGCTGCTGCAAGTTGTGCCTATCTGCCCAGTGGAATTTATGGTCCAGGTTGTGGGCCCGGGTTTGCTATACAATGCCTGAGAAAAAAAAAATTTAAAGGGAGATTATCAGAGCCAGCATGTTAATTAGGGAGCTATTTTTTCAGGCAAAAAGCAAGGACAGGGATCGTACCGTCCGTCTTCCCCGGTCTGGTGTACATGTGCATTAATCTGTAAGGAGATACTTGACTACCCGGCTTTCACAGCTCAACACCTCCATGGGGGCAGGAACCTAAAGCCAGTTCTCATAAAACACAACCAAAACAGTAAGGAGGAGCCGTGGTGACCACTTTTTCCCTAGCAGCCCTGAGTTTCAAGAGAGACAGTTCAAGTAAGTTAGTGGGGAACCTGGGAGCAGTTGCCCCCAGAATGCACATTGTGCCCCAATATATTCAAATATGAAAGATTCAAGGGCCACTCTTTGCTGACAGTGTCAGAAATGGTGGGAGGTTTTTTTTTAAATAATATTACATCAATTCTAACAGTTGCAAAATTTGAAATAAATAGAAATACAAAAAAATCACCATATCAGCTTGATGTGTGGGGTCTCCAATAAGTAGTCTTTTGTGAAACCCTGCCATTCACTCCCAGACTAAATGCTATTTTACAGCATTTTCAATAGCCAGGTTTTATAGGCCATTTCTTATCATTGTCCCCTTATTTTTTCACTGTATTTTAAAGCATTGAGGAAGCCACTTGTTCTGTAATACCTGCATCCACTCTGCCAGCACCCCAGCAGCACACAGCATGCATAAGTATATAAACTGGGTGGAAAATTCCACTGAACAGGAGCTCTCACAGCACTGTTCCAGGCTTATATCAGCTTCAGCAGGACAGGGAAGTAAAAATATTCACTTTTAATACAGCAGGTGTGTAGCTTGTGGAGTGCATTCATCATTCACTGATTCCTGCCCTCCTTCCATATTCCGTGGGAAAGGTGTGCGTGAAGGCGGGCAGGACTCCCATTCGATATATGTCCATGTTTATGAATTACGAGCCCTGGTGTGTTCCTTGACACCTACTGTCCGAGGTCTGATTTAACTTCCTCTCTCAGTTACAACTGTACCCAGCAAGAGATTACCCCCTGCCCTCTTTTACTTGCTTATCCCATTCTCCCTGCCAGTAACAATTCGTATGATCACACCCTGACCCATGGGCGTCATTGTAAGCCACCAAATGCTGACAGATAAAAATGAGCGGTTTGGCTGGAAAGGGAGCAGCTCGGGCTCATCAGATCCCTGAGGAAGGGATGCACTGTGGCAGTGATGGTGATGCAGAACAGCCAGGATGGACAGGCATCATGCCCTACCGGCCCCGTCACAGGGAGGCTGAGCTCTTGAGCACTCATGGATGCAGGCGTGTGCTTGCTGCCCCCACATAGCTGACATTGCTTCGGCTTTTATTTTAAAGACTTGAAGAAGTTCCGCCGCTGGGGAGAAAAAAGGCAGCAAATGAATCCTGAATTAGAGGAATATTAAGGTGGCTGAGACGTACGTGCAGACTGCTAGAAATACTGACGTTATGTTAGTCTGCAGAAGTGTGACATGATCTTTCTGTTCACATGCACAGCAATGTGAGCTTGAATGTTCTGATTGCTGGCGATCACCCTGCAGGATTCCTGCCCTACATAAGCAGCTGCTTTAATACCGAATCCGGGCTGAAGAATAAGAGGAAAGGATTGCAAGTCTGTAGAATACACAACACAGTAAGCATAGCAGTGCCTTTTAAAAGCTGCTTCATGCTCCTTCTTGCAGTACAGATCCAAGCAAAGTATATGCCCCTAAAACGAGTTAATGGTAAAAGGAGCTACCAACAGTATGAAAATAAGCTGCTTAAAAATCATACCGTAAGAGAGACACAAGCTGGCTGCTGATCTGTGCTGTGATTACACACGAGCATGCAAACTGATGCCTGACTCAGTTGATGGGCAGCTGCAACTGAACATAAACCCTGAAGGAAATAACTGTACTCAACCAATGCCGTTCCACGCCCCAGTCAATGCAGATGGTAGCGTAGTAATGTATGGGCACGAGGGGAATCTGTTATTGGAAGCTGGGCAGCTTAGAGAAGAGGAGCCAATTAGCAGCGTGTGGTGCCTTTGCCAAGCATACTGCCAGGAAACACAAGGAGACCCAGAGCAACCCAGAGAAAACATCCCTGAAAAACAGCTTCTTCCCCTCTCTCCCCTGCTGTGATGAAGCCCGAAGCTGCCCAGCGTTCCCAAGCCTCTTTGCATTTACTTGCACAATTTACTTGTCTAATCTACTTGTTCATCGCAAGAAAAATGCCACGGGAAGAATCACAGCACTGGCCACGAGGGGGAAGATGGCGGCAACTGAGTCTCACCTGTGTGCAAAATGAGACGTGTCCTCTCTTCTGGCCCCGAGGAACAGCAGGGCTCGCACCCATGACACCAACCCCATCCCCACCCTCAAAGAGGGTGACCTGCTCCTCCTTCCTCCTCTAGGAACAGCCCCTCAAACACATCTTGCCCTGCCCCTCGCACTCCCATTTTCTGCGAGACCCTGCTTGGCAGAGGCCAAAGATCACACCCAGGGCTTGGCAATGGAGGTTACACTTCACCTGGCTTGTGCTTGACTTAAGCGGTGCTTTAAAGTACTGCATCAAATGGCCATCTCTTCAAAGAGCTGCTCTGCCAGTGTAGGACACTTCGGAAACTTTTGTTTGCATGCCTTGGTACAAGTTTGCAACAAGAATTCTGTCTTGGTCTGCTTATGCTCAGAGAATTACCCTGCAAACGGTAAATGGGAAAAGGTTTTATAAAAGAGCATATTTTAAAACAATTTTGAGGTTTCAACATTTAGACAAAATTCTGGGCCAATGCTACAGGTCCCAAATCTACAGGTGTTTTCACAGCTAATATGTGAGTTTTAAGACTGAACTGAAGCATTTTGCAGTCCCATCAATTTCTGGACAGAACCGTGCAGAAATTAACATTGTCATTTGGAGTTTATTTCTACCAGTTTCTTCCTACCCATGGAAATGACAGAATTCATGGAATTTATACATCAGAGAAATAAAACCTTGTCCTCTATTTCACATACGCATTTAATATCTTGCTTCCTCTTGAAATAGCAGCACGCCCTCCTCACAGCCACCTGTGAAATGGCAGTAACAAAACCTCCTCACTTCTCATGAGCCCAGCAGGGAAGCGTGAGGCTACAATGCCAGCAACAAGAGAAGGATCGAGAAGAATATGAAATCCATGATTAAACCGGTGTAGCAAAGAAACACAAACCCAAACCCGAACACCAGTGGATTGTAGCAAATGGGAATAAGGAAAGGGATGAGGCTGCCATTGTTATTTCTCAAGGTCATCATTCTTTCTGGGTATTATTCTTATTTTCACTCCAAGGCTGTACTTCATGGCCAGCAGTTGAGTGTTTTTCTGTTTGCATGAAGACTGCATGGTTTTCTGATACAGAGCTGTGCACCAAATTCATGTCACTTCTATGTATTGTGTTAACAGCCTGTAGCTCAGCATAGTTTTGGTGAAAATAGCATTTTTGATATAACAATGGACAAAAAGCCACTTGCCTTGTAGTCTGGCCTTCTCACTGAGCTCTTATATAACCATGAGTTAAAGCAACGCGCTCTGACAAATTTCTGATATGGTCTCACTATATATTCCTGGCTCAAAATAATTACTGCATGACCCATATCGTCATCCCCATAGCTGCAATATTTCTAACTATGTTTGACACTCAGCTGCAGAGCATTCCTTTTGCCCCATCCTTTTTCAATAATGCGAAAATGGAATTTGGATTAATCAAACCCTGCTGCTCACCACCTGCAGCACTGGCAATTTCCAGCTTTCAAGGCTACAATGGCATCAGGAAAAGCTCATCAGGGCATGGTAACAAGGCAATTGCTTCAAACCAAGGGTACGAATACTGGCCACATAAATATGGAAACATCATCACAGGAACAAGGAGGCTGCTCCCTCTAAAATGAACTCAAGGCTAAATACCATCTCCTTGCAATTACTTATGAAATTACATAATTGGGAATGCATGTGGGACAGGTCAAGGCTAAATGCTCAGAAATGTAGCTATCACTCTGCCGGGTCCAGTTTACAGGAAAACATATGGAGAGCGTATTTTACCAGTGCCACCTGCTACTCAGAGGACCTGCCAATAGACAGGGTTGAGGGGGTAAGCTAGGAGTGAATTTTGTCGCTTTTCTTTAACGCTTAGGAGACGAGTTGGATGTGTTTATAACGGAGTGTTCTCCCTTTTCTCTAATCCACTGGAAGGGAAGATAGATGCATAAGCAGTACTAGGAGAGTTTTGTCAAGTCATAAGTTTCCGAATCATGAGGCGAGCCCAGAGTTTCACTTGAAGAGATGAGCTAATCATTACAGCAATAGAGGAAGAAGTAAGCCCATTCTACACGAGCTTCTAAGTGAACATAAATGTTCCTGACACAAATCAGCTGAAACTTAAAACTCTTAAAAGTTTTTACTGAACTTAAAACCCAAATAAAATTACAGTATAGGGCAACTGAAAAAATATTGATTTTGCAAGTTTCAAGTTCTAGCCACTTTTTGAAGTACCCTGTATTTCAAGATGAAATATTTTTGATTTGGAAAACCAGCAATTTTTACAGTTTAGCAATGACGCAATGAAACATTCAAAGGTGTTGAATCACGTTGTTTTTTTGAAACTTTAACAGGAAAGTTATTTCAGTTGATGTCTCCTTATTGTAGGTTTTGGTTACTACAGATTGGCCCTTCCAAATAAAACATTTCTCAGCTCTACTAACAATCTCAAAACGGACTCATCACAAGTACCTAGTTGTAAGAGGAAGCAACATTGAGCTATAAGTTTTGCATAACTCTTCTAAAACATCTAAATTTTTTTAGATCCACCTGAAAACTGGATTTCAGGTAAGCCAGGGGAATACTCAACTTCAGTGAAGCAGATGCGTGGTGCCTACCTCTGCGCCCTGTAGCAAAACTGGGCTTTCTCTGGTTTCTGAGGTTTTGACAGGTTTTTCAGTGTGAGGGAGATCCTAACAAGCTCCACAGCTGATGGTGCGGCCGGAGGCTGAGCTACGTTTCTGCTCTGGCTAATCTGAAGGGAAGCTTCCCAGAACGGCCCTCTCGGTTATCAGCTCCAGATGCTGTGCTTCAGTTCTTCTCAGCCAGTCACTGAATGAGGATACACTCCCTCAACTGTTTTTTTTTTTTTTTTATGAGGTAGTCAGTATTATGCAAATATTTCCTTATTCCCCAAAATCTTGAACGCTGGAGAAATCAGTTTTTGCTTCTTAGGAAAAAACCCTCCTCTCTCTCACTCTTTTCTCTGCCCCTCTCTTGCTCTTTCTCTTTTTATGCCGCATAACGTAAGTTTTCCGTCACTGTATCCGCACACAAAAGAGCTGAGGATCTGTTGCACTGCACCTCCACAGATCTCAGAAGCTCTAAGCTAATTTATACTAGCTAAAATTCTAGCTCTGGTGGATGATTAAAACTCCTCCTTACATTTAACAACAAACACATCCTTAAGGCATAAAAATGAAATTATATTTGGCACTGAATCAATATCTTTCCTCTGACAGTCTACTAACAGGAAACAGCAGGAGATCATGAGAGTTTATCTCAGTCATACAAAAACTAAGAAAAAGTCTGAACTGACGTTTCCCTCCAGTATATGCACACACACACGTTTATGCTTACGCACAGACGCCGGTACCCGCTTTTCATGACAGAAGGACTTGACATGAGACGTGCGTATGAAAGCTCTACAGACTTGCAGTTTCAGGGGAAATATATTTCTACATGGATATGCCTCACAGCATTTTAAGGATTTCATTCGTTTCAGCCAAGTACAAAAGGAATGTTGCACATTTGATATTTGTGATACACGGTGTCACCTGTTACAGTAAATGCATTTCAAGCTCCGATTACAAATGCAACAGTCTCCTCCAGGGTTTAGTGTTCTGGTCTATACAGCATTAAAAAATTTATCAGAGTCCTATGCGTGTAATCTTTTATAAACAATTCTTGCCCTGCAGGTTATTTAACTCAGGTCTGCCCTCTTCAGTTAGTGGTCAAAGGAGATAAAGTAGGAAGTGATCTATTTAAGAGAGCAGGACTTGAAGTACATATACTCTCGTGGGTAATTGATTCCCGTAATTCTTTTGATTCGGTATCCATTATACTATTTGTAAACCAGGCAAACTGACAAAAGAGAACCTCCGATACATCCCTGGGTACGTCTGACTATGAGGTGACACATGGGTAGTGATAATGATATGCACATATTTATGCATGTATAAATCGTTGCTCCACACAAAAACTAAAATAATTTACAGCAAATTAAGTTTTCTTAATATTTACAAGATTATGGTAACAGTAACGCTAAGGTCATATTTTGAAATTTAGTAAGTACACAATTCTCACTGCGACTGTATGACTAACTTTCACATGCAGCTATTGCTGTTGTGGGCTTCAATACCTGATTGCCATTTCCTTCACGGCGTGCTTTGGCTCTGCAGGAAACATCTCATTTGGACGTAAGACAACAATTCCATCCTGGATGCCAGGATATGAACAAGGCACCATCAAGATTCAAAAGGGTTCCCTTTTCACAGTTTGTGAAGGCTCCAAGACCAACAGAGTGGTTTTACCTGAGATTTGTGGAGAGAGGTCTTGCATTCTCTGATTTCACATGGGATGATAGCTTTTATTTGTTTTTAAACATCTGAGCTATTTCAAAGACTATTTTTTCAGGAATTGTTTAAAGCATATTTTCAAGCAAGTCCTGGTAGGGTTTGGACAGTTTTATTTGTCAAGTTCAATTAGCTGGAGCTATTTTAGTGGTGACCCATCTGTCCTTTAAATTAGCCATTGAAAAGGCCTTGAACAGATGGTTTGCGGTTTGCTTAGTAAGAGGAAACACTTGGCAACATACTCCAAGTGCTGTAGGTCTCAGTCCTCATCGGCACTGGAAGGAAATCTTCCAAATTCTGCAATAAGAACCAGCAATGACAACGCCACCGGGAAATGGGAAAGTTCAGGGCAATAATTATGGCTCCTACAGGCCACGTGCTTTCAAGGAGTCCTTTCAAAACTTACTGCCACAATCACAGCAATCACACGGGTTCTTCAAAGCAAATCTACAGCAGGTGAAGGTAGGAGAAAGCAGGGAAGCCCTGTTCAAACAGGCTCAGCTCTTTCAAACGAGGACGAGCTGCTGTCACGTTTGTGTTGGGAATCAGCCAGAGACACTAGGCACCAGCAAATGGCACCATGACTGTCGCCAGCACAAACACAGTTCTGGCCATGTTGCCAGCAGCCCCCACTCCCTGGGCCCCCTCCAGCCAGGCATTAGCTGCCATCTGCCTCTGAGCAGGACCCAGATGTTGCCACCTCCTTTGCTGTGGTTGGAAAGAAGGTGGTTCTCCAGCAAGTGTTTTCCCCAAAAGCAGGGATATGAATTCAGAGAGGCAGCAAGAGGAAGGAAGGTGAATTTGTTCACAAGCAACATTGGCTCTGCTTTTCAGAGCTTAGAAAATAAGCCTACCATTCTTAAATAATAGAGTGCCTGCATAAATCCACCCCTTGACCATGCCGCAATGCTGCGGTACCACAAATGTTAACAGGTTGCAGCAAAAATGGACTTTGTCATAGAGACTCGTGATTCTCTTTAGGTTTTATAGTCCTGACCAATGCAGACATTTTTGACAGAGTGATGGCAGCATTTAAACGCCAATGCAATACTGATCCTTGACACTATGTCATTATCCCATTCTGTGCAGACAGTGCCATAAGTGCCTTTTTCATAATGAATATATTTTTACTACGTACTCATTCCAAAACTGTGAAAACGAGAGCATTTGAGGAAGCAGGAATTTACCTCAATATCATTGCCAGTGAAAGGATGACGGGTTTCTTGATTAACAGCCATCCTGATTGGCAAAATAAGTGCAGACACAGCCCACTCTCTCCACAGTATGAGATTATTACGGAAAGCCCAGGTCTCCTGGAGGACATTCATGATTCTGCTCCGTGTAACACCTTAGATGGCTCTGCTCTTTCTTATCTCAGACAATGAGCTTCAGGATCCAGAAAACGTGTTTCCTACTTTCTCTCCAGTAGTCAGAGTAGCAGATAATGACCAGTTTGAAGAAGTTACGTGCTTTTGGTGATATGAAGGGGAAAAGAGCCAGGCAGTCCTAACAATGACCCTGTTAAAAACTGAGGGGCTGTAGAAAAGCCCATCTTTAGTGACCAAGATCCATTCATCTTTGGATTCCTTTTGGCTCTGAAGTACTTCTTTATCAATAAACACACTACACCAACATAAAAAGAAAGAAGGAAGGAATGATACAGAGGGAGAGGAACATAAACTAATAGAGAGAAAGTGTGAAGACAATTAAATTGGCCTTTTATTACTGCTGTGGTTTTCCTCTCTGTAAGTAATCACGGAATCATGGAATCACGGAATCACGGAATCTTCAGAGTTGGAAGGGACCTCTAGAGATCATCTAGTCCAACTCCCCTGCTAGAGCAGGATTGCCTAAAGCACATCCCTCAGGGCTGCATCCAGGCGGGTCTTGAAAATCTCCAGAGAAGGGGACTCCACTAATGCTCTGCTACAATGCGTGGATCAGCAATGGCAAAGCCTATACTTTGCTGGCATTAGAAAAACATCCATACAATTTTAAAGGATTTGTAGCAGTCAGAGTCCTGAGGAAGTGGAAGGTTGGGAAGAGATCAAATGAGCACGTGAAAATAATTGATATTCTTGATTCACACATCTTTTCCTGAATATGTTAGACAAACTAACCACACTCCCCCCTGCAAATGAGTCACTAGCCAGTTGTCTATACTGCAGTGGCTCTAAACGAGGGACAAATGAATGAAGAGTGAATGAGGCACATGTTTTTAACAGTATCCTGTCTCTTATTGTAACACGTACCGAATTTCTTTAGCTCTTTTTCTTATAAGAACTTTCAGCCTGTGAAAATGTTTCCTATTGTCAGAGATCGGTGTCAGAATTCACCGTTTTTTGGAAGCATGCATATGCTTTGTAGTTATAAATTAGCCTCCATTCCCTTTGGGGAATTAAACATTAGTACTGGGTTGCAACCATCTGCTTAACCCAGCGGAACAGACAGGTTTCATTCATTAAGAAGGCCACCTTATCTTGTGAAATAGTGCCATGACTAGAAGAGCTCTTCTGAGGAAGAGGAAAAAAATGTGCTGGTGTGGGAAGAGGGGATTGTTTGGGGTTTTTCACTCCATTTTCAAGCAATTTTTGCCCACAACTCTGATCTACAAGCGGGCCTAGCTCTAATCCTGCCAAACCTCCACAAACCATAACACGGTCTCACCCAACAGGAACATTCCTGCTTGTCAAACAGCAGAACATAGATAATTAAAATGAGTAGTTTTCCAGTTTGGTAACCAACACCAGCAGCATGCGACTCTTCAGGAGGTGTTATTCTGACATATACTGAACAGCAGAAAAAGGAACAGCAGATATGGAAGCAATAACACTTTCTCTCTGCTAATTTATGTTTGATGTTACAGAGCCTGTAGCATCTGTGGGCAAGGAGGGGCATGTCAGAGAGACAAGATGCATAGAATCAGGCAAGTGTGCAATCAGTTGCAATAAAAATTCATGTCAGTGGTGTCTATATGCTGAAGATCAGTGAAAGGAAGGCAGTGAACAAAGGGCTGCCAGTAGGAATTTTCATGGGAGGTTGCTTGGAGTTTTTTTGATTGGTTTGTATTTTTCTAGGTTTGTTGTTTTGTTTTTCTGTAGCACAAAAGCAACAAAGAAAAAATGTTGCAGCTAAACAGCAGAGATCCAAAGAAGAGAAGTGGTAACAGAGACTGTGCAGAAGATGGTGAGAGGTTGTTAGCCTCAAAGCATCAGCTGAAAGTAGCTTGATGGTGGAAAGAAGATATAGCAGAGGAGAGAAGGCTACGCAGAAACAGGGATAAGCAAAAAAAAAAAAATACAGAACAAACCATGACAGAGAGCAGAAAGCAGAAAAGACATGAGAAGATTCACACCAGAAAAGGAGGAACTCACAGGTCAATTGCCAGAGAATATGGGGCCCAGAATGTAGCAATCCCTGCCAGGAGAAGGGATGCAAAACTGAGGGAAGAGGGAAGATAAGGCCTGATAATCCCTCACCTGAGTGGAGAAAGATGCTGCACTGGAACAATCAAAAGTGGAGTGGGGTGCTGAAGGGCTCAGAGGAAAAGCAGTTATTTGGGGATTTGTCAAGGACTTGTGGCGGGGTTGGGTTGTGAGTTTTTTTTCAGAAGAAAACCAAAAACTTGAGATGAGGAAGGTACAGGCTGCTTTCAGACTGGTGCAGTGCAGATTTTTAGGGAGTTCATTATGGCTGCACTTACTATAACAGGGACTGTCTGGGGAAAGAAAACTCTCAAAAGGAGGGTGTCTCAATTGAAAGTAAAACATAAATGGGACATACAAGGTGAGGAGACGCTCCATGCCAGGTTCTCATATGTTAGACTGCAGCAAAACAGTAAACGTGGCTGGGGCAATGAAGTATCTACTAGAAGAAAGATGCACTGGGATCTGTTCCAGCTCCTTGATCTGTTTATGTATGAGACAGCCATAGGATACAATCCAAAAATAATCCAGGGACATCACTCCCCAGATCTCCTCCCATCCATTTGAGGGACACAGCCATGACACTGCCACCCCTTCTCCTTTGGCCCTGGTAGCCCAGTTCCAGCCCAGTACCTATAGTCAGGTAGGTCAGGCACTTCCTTGGATAGGAGACTGCACAGACAAAACCTCTCTGGACAAGCAGGATGGGAACCCATCTTCCTTGCTTCCTGGGAAAGGGGTCTAACCTGGGGTGGGAGTAATGTAAAAAGCAGGTGTCCCACCATATGACACACCTTCTCCTTGTTTTTTTCTGATTTGTTTGTGTGGCCGCCCCAGCATATTTGTGCATCACGTCTTATCAAGAACATCCCGACACCTGTATCTTCCCCAGGCAGAGAACTTCAACACCTCTCTCAGCTTTGTAAATCCTATCTCCTAAGAGCGACAACTGCTTCCTGGTTACTACGATGCTGATCACTGTAACATCTTTCAAGGTCAGATTCCATACAGTCCCTTTTACTTATTCTAAGTAAAAGACAGGGTAGGAAACAATTTCCAAAATGAGAAAAAAAAACTAGGTCTTGTTTTGTAACTAGCACTGCATTATGTCATGCTTCCATGGGGCAGTCTTGGAACTGCACAGTGGCAAAAGGGGAGCCTCAAACATTGCAATTTAAATCTGACTTCTCAGTCAAGTTTCTGTTGATGACATTAATGACAAGTCTGGATGTTACTATGCCTCTAAATAAAGGTGTTGTAATTTTTTTCAACCAGATTGCTTTTTCCTGCTTGGGATGGTTATGTTATTATGTTATATTATAGTTACATCACTCAGCAAATACAACTGCCCTGACAAGTAATACTTATTGTAAATAGCTTTTCTGGATTTAATTTATGAAGTCTATACTGCTAGTGTTCTTGAAAGAATCCATCTGATGAGTACTAGGAATATATATTGAATAAGTTATTCAATTAGGGCTATCAATACTGTGTAATCACAAATTAAATTTATTAAATACAGGTCATTTCCCCTTGTTGCTTGACCTGCATTAGTCATTATGCAATTGTCTGGACACTACTCTGTTGAGCTTATCAGCACAATATCTCATTTCAAATATTTCGGTACATTATTTTTTAATTTCTGGCGCATTGTGAACTGAGATCTGGTCTGAATTAACACCTCCACACAAGCGTCCGAGAACACCCCTCTTCCTTTCGCAAGCTGCAAGTGAACCCAAGTGTAATGTAGATGATGCAGTCTATTGTCTAATGCAGCAGCCTGCTAACCTCATTGTGCTAATGACGCTGGTCATCAGATTGCTAATTCTAGAGTGGACAGAGGATGATTATTTAATTGAGTGGTGTATCTTGCTCACAGCTGAATAGAAAAAGATACTTCAAAATGCTTTAAAAAATGCATATCCTATAATTCTTGAAATCACTGCTGCAGAATTATGCATCACTCCTTCCTTTGGGAGATAATTCAGCCATTGGTTTTTAAGTGCTAGAGCTTTCTTTTGATTTGCTCTGGCACAAACATGAAGAAGGCAAAAAAGATGGCATAAAGATGAGGACAGGGACCAGTCCTGGGGGAGACTTGTTGGGACTACTGTGTAGTGTGTTCACAAGCATATGTCTGGTTACCTCGAGGACACTATTCTACACAAATTGGTCCAAAAATACAGGAAATGTAAAAGACATGAGAATATCAAGTTATACATAATGCTAATTTTGTGTGTGAGCAGATGGACTGCCTTCTCTCATTGTGAGGGCCTGATCCTCAAGTGTCACTTTTTAATGAAAACAATTAATAACAGAAACAATATTTTTTAAAAAAAGATATTGCTACTGATATGACTGGGGGGAAAAAGCAGACAGGATTTCAGAAGCACAAGTCTCTCTTGAGATATGAAGTAGAGTTTGCTGGGTTTAATGTTAAATAAGAGTGGAGAATCATTGTTCTGAATTTGAGTATGTTAGACCAGTCGAGTGAGGTGGTGGTGTTAAGATGAAGTTGATAGTAAGTTTATTATACTCTACAGAAGAGAGAGGGGACAGAAACATAAAAAAAAAAAAAGAATGAGTGGATACTTGTGAAATATGAAATTGTGCACAGACATTCGTGGCATAGGAAAATGTAGTGTGACCTAAAATGAGTAACACTACTAAGTCTAAGTGATTGACTTTATAAAAGGGATTATAAAATGAAATTTCAAGCATCCTATAATAGTCTAAGGCTATGTCTTAGGGTAAGGCTATGTCTTAGTGTAAGCCTTTATTTTTCATGCTATGTCTTGGTGTGAACTCAAGCAAAGCTAGGACATAATGATAAACCTTCTCAAAGAGCAGTCGCACACCCCGCAGATAGATTAGAGCACAAGGATTGTCTCAGCTTTGAACAAGTCTATTCCCAGTGCAATCCCACTGGATCCAAAATTCAGAATTCCACTTCAAAATAATAGTTAACTTTATAAAGCCATGAAAAGATACCAGCATCAGTGCAAAATGATCAATATTGCAACAGGGTGTGCAGTCTTCGCAGTTTAGAAAGGGTTTTGAGCAGGAAGTAAAACGTTCACAGAGGCATTGAAAATCAAATGCAAATTTCAGTCTAAAGTTCAAGTCCAGATAACATTAAATATAACCTTTCATATGCCATAAATGCAGTGAATATATTTCCATCTATTTTCATATAGATAAAGGGACTTGCATTCACTCACGTTTTTAAATTAGGTTTTTAAGTGGTAACTCTATGCAACACTGCGTCTCACGGCTAATCACTCACCCCCACGACTCAGGACCTCCTCAACCAAGAAAAAAAGGAAGGTAATTGTAGTAGGTGACTCCCTTCTGAGGGGAACAGAGGGCCCTATCTGTCGACCAGACCCATCCCACAGAGAAGTCAGCTGCCTCTCTGGGACCAGGATCAAGGACATATGGAGGAAACTCCCTACCCTGGTTTGGCCCTCAGATTATTATCCACTACTGATATTTCAAGTAGGTAACGATGAGATAGCTACCAGAAGTCTAAGGGCAATGAAGAGAGACTTCAGAGCCTTGGGACGGCTGGTTAAGGGATAAGGAGCACAAGTAGTGTTCTCCTCTATCCCACCAGTTGCAGGGATTGATGAGGAGATAAACAGGAAGAGTCAGCAGATTAACTCCTGGCTCAGAGACTGGTGCAACGAGCAGAACTTTGGTTACTTTGATCATGGATTGATATACAGGACACCAGGCATGCTGGCAACAGGTGGGGAAAGCCTAACCAAAAGGGGAAGAAGGATTCTGGGACAGGAGGTAGCAGGACTCATTGAAAGGGCTTTAAATTAGGTTTGAAGGGTGACAGGGATGTAACCAGAGTGATTAAAGCGGTGCCTGGGAGCAGCGTGCCAGTCCTGGTGGGTAAAAGCGCTGGCAAGGTCTTGCAGCCTGTTGTTGCAGTGGAGGTGGGAGATGATGACCCATGTGCTAGCAAAGACATGAGGAGTAGTGATGGGTTGGCAACTGCAGAAATGTCTGAGCGCGGACAGGTGGGAATAAGGGCTTGTCCCCCCGGTAAAGTGGCCAGGCAATTAGCCCAGCTGAAGTGCATCTACACAAACGCACGCAGCATGGGCAACAAACAGGAAGAGTTGGAGGCCATTGTACAGCAGGGAAACTATGATATAGTTGCCATCACAGAAACGTGGTGGGAAGATACGCACAACTGGAGTGCGGTGATTGACAGCTACCAACTCTTCAGAAGGGATAGGCAAGGAAGGAGAGGTGGTGGGATGGCCCTCTATGTCAGGGGCAGTTTAGAATGCCAAGAACTTAACGATGTGCATGACGACATTGTTGAGTGTTTACGGATAAGAATCAAGGGGAAGGCCAATAAGCTGGACATCGTGGTGGGAGTTTGTTATAGACCCCCCCAACCAGGATGTAGAGGCCAAAGAAATATTCTATAAGCAGCTGGCAGAGGTCTTGTGATCACTCGGCCTTGTTCTTCTGGGGGACTTCAATTTCCCAGATGTCTGCTGGAAATATAACACAGCAGAGAGGGAACAGTCCCGGAGGTTCCTGGAGTGTGTGGAAGACAACTTCCTGCCACAGCTGGTGAGGGAGCCAACTAGGGAAAGTGCCCTACTGGACCTGCTGCATGTTAACAGAAAAGGTCTTGTAGGGGATGTAAAGATTGGAGGTCGTCTTGGGCAGAGTGATCATGGAATGATAGAATTTTTGATTCTTGATGAAGCAAGGCGGGGAGCCAGCAGAACTGCCACCTTAGATTTCTGAAGGGCGAACTTTGGCCTGCTTAGGAGCATGGTTGAGAGTGTCCCTCGGGGGACAGTCCTGAAGGGCAAAGGTGCCCAGGAAGTCTGGCTTTACTTCAAGGAGGAACTCTGAAAAGCTCAGGAGAAGGCCATCCCTAAGTCCCAGAAAACAAGCAGACAGGGAAGAAGACCAGCCTGGCTAAATAGAGAGCTTTGGCTGGACCTCAGGAAAAAGAAGAAAGTTTATGATCTTTGGAAAAGGGTGTTGGCTACTTATGAAAAATACCAAGATGTAGTGAAGCTATGCAGGGCAAAAATTAGAAGGGCCAAATCTCAAGCAAGAACTCATCTTGGCCACCACAGTTAAGGATAACAAGAAGAGGTTCCTTCGGTATATCAATAGAAAAATGAAGACTAGGGAAAATGTAGGCCCACTAACAAATGAGATGGGCGCCTTAGTGGTGGAAGACACAGAGAAGGCAGAGCTACTGAATGCTTTCGTTGCTTCAGTCTTCACTGTTAAAGCTGTCCCTCATGAATCACAGGCCCTGGAGGCAAGGGGGAAGGTCTGGTGAGAGGAGGAGTTTTTCCCAGTAGAGCAAGATTGGGTTAGAGACCACTTGGCCAAACTGGACATCCATAAGTCCATGGGCCCTGACGAGATGCACCCGCGAGTGGTCAGAGAGCTGGCAGATGTTATTGCTTGGCCACTCTCCATCATCTTTGAAAGGTCATGGAGGACAGGAGAGGTGCCTGAGGGCTGGAGGAAGGCCAATATCACTCCAGTCTTCAAAAAGGGCAGGAAGGAGGACCCAGGGAACTACAGACCGGTTAATCTCACCTCCCTCCCTGGGAAGGTAATGGAGCAACTCGTTCTGGATGTCATATCCAAGCACGTTCAAGTGCAGGAAGTTATTGGAAGTGGTCAACATGGATTTACCAAGGGTAAATCATACTTGACCAATCTCATAGCCTTCTATGATGTTATACCTGGTTGGCTGGATGAGGGCAGAGCAGCAGATGTCATCTACCTTGACTTCAGCAAGGCTTTTGACACTGTCTCTCATAACATCCTCCTTAGGAAACTGAGGAAGTGTGGACTAGACAAGGGGACAGTCAGGTGGATTGGGAGCTGGCTGTGTGACAGGACTCAGAGGGTTGTGATTAATGGAGCAGGGTCGAGTTGGAGGCCTGTAACCAGTGGTGTCCCCCAGGGGTCAATACTTGGACCAGTATTGTTTAACATATTCATCAACGACCTGGACGAAGGGACAGAGTGTATGCTCAGCAAGTTCGCTGATGATACCAAACTGGGTGGGGTGGCTGACACCCCAGAGGGCCATGCTGCCATCCAGCATGACCTAAACAGGGTGGAGAGCTGGGCAGAGAAGAACCTAATGAGGTTCAACAAGGACAAGTGTAGGGTCCTGCACCTGGGGAGGAAGAATGTCAGGCACCAGTATAGGTTAGGGGTGGACCTGCTGGAAGACAGCTCTGAAGAAAAGGATCTGAGGGGTCTTGGTAGACAGTAAATTATTCATGAGCAAGCAATGTGCCCTGGTCGCCAAGAAGGCCAATGGAATTCTGGGCTGCATAGGGAAGAGTGTGGCCAGCAGGTCAAGGGAGGTCATTCTCCCCCTCTACTCTGCACTGGTGAGGCCACAACAGGAATACTGTGTCCAGTTCTGGGCTCCCCAGTTCAAGAGAGACAGGGAACTACTGGAGCGGGTCCAGTGTAGGGCAACAAAGATGATTGAGGGATTGGAGCATCTCCCTTATGAGGAAAGGCTGAGAGAGCTCGGACTCTTTAGCCTGGAGAAGAGAAGGCTGAGGGGAGACCTTATTAATGTTTACAAGTATCTAAAGGGTGGGTTTAAGGAGGGTGGAGCCAGACTCTTCTCAGTGGTTCCCAGTAACAGGACGAGGGGTAACGGGACAAGCTGGAACACAGGAAGTTCTGAACAAATATGAGAAAAAACTTCTTTACGGTGAGGGTGACAGAGTACTGGAACAGGCTGCCCAGGGAGGTTGTGGAGTCCCCTTCTCTGGAGACTTTCAAGACTCGCCTGGATGCAGTCCTGAGTAATGTGCTCTAGGCAATCCTGCTTTAGCAGGGGAGTTGGACTAGGTGATCTCTAGAGGTCCCTTCCAACTCTGAAAAATTCCGTGATTCCGTGATAGCTCTTTTCTGTACAGTTTTGTACAACAGACTGAAGATGTCAAGGGGATGGAATATTTCAGCACTTCATATTAGCTTCAGGAGAACCAAAAATTTATCTTTGTTGTTTTCTGACATCTTTTTACACTAAAGCTTTAATTTTTAGTTAATGCTTCCAATGTTTTTATTTCCTAAATAAAGGACATAAATCTTGCTGAGCCATTTCTTGCCATGCTCTGCTTTTGAGCCAGTCTTCACTCAGGCTTCACTGGCATCATGATTTTCACAATCAGGACATTTGAGTGTGGGAACTTGGAGTAAGGAACCTTTATAAGTGACATAAAAATGATCCCTTAGTCCCACACCACCATAAAAAATAAATGTTGTTGGACTGGATGGTTTCTTTCTCACAAGCTCCATTTATGACATTACATGGCATACGGTTTCTGAAAAATAAGGGAAGGTAGGAAACATGCTGCTAGAAAAGCTGTGAACAAACAGATCTGAAATACTGTACATTTATCAACAGGGACCATCAGAAGATATGAGGTAAGGAAAGCAAAGGAACTAATGCATAACAGAATCTAAGATGACACACCGATTGTTTGCATTAATCCCTGTTTAAAAAAATAGAAAGAAGAAAAGGAATCTGCTAGCGTTATTCCTATCATAACTTGGAGGAATTAGCTGTCTTTTTGCACTGTAGCATTTATTGTGCAGAGTTCCGCCAATCAAGCAGGAATAGGAATAATTTCTGTTGATTGATCCTGCTCTAAAACGGGGAAAAGTCTTTCTTTTATAGTATAGTTGGGCTGGTTTTTCATATATTCCGTACATTTTATTTAACTATATTTGCATTTTCTGAATAAATGCAATCTAAATAATAAATAAATGTAGTGAAACTTTTCATAGAGATAAGTAACAAATAGCAGAAGGGTTTTTTTCACCCTCCACTAGATGACAATTAACACTATACTATAACACAATCAATAGAACAAACCCCGCATTTTTGATATAAGACTATTTTCCTGCAGGGACCTGTGGAAAAAAAATAAAAAATTCACTCAGCCTTCTGGCTGAGTAAACCTTTTAGGCTTTTGCTTTTGTTTCCTTGGTTTTTGAGGATTTTTTCTGCTGGGATGGCACATCAGAGTTTCATTGCTTTCTGTAGTTCTGACTAAAAAAAAATGTATTAAAAAATTGTCCAAAATTGCATTTTTTATGAAAATGAAAGTCTTTTCAAAATGAAACCATTTTTAAAATCCATAAACTCTAAACCAATTTTTTCTTCGTTTGGGATTTGAGAGAGAAATTTAGCTCACATCATTAGAAGATAATTGGGCATCAGACTTGGACAAACTGTATATATTATGGCATTTGCAAGGCCTCTTTGCAGTTGCCTCACCAATAGTGCTCAGCGTCTGATGATGCTGAGGGGGACCTAGGCAGAGGAATGTGTCAAAATATTAATCCATTTTCTGTTTTCTTTTTTTTTCTTGAATTTAACATTTACCACACACAAAACATACAGGTAAATAAAACTTTTCAACTGTCTACTGTCCTGTCAGTTGTGGAATACATCCCCAAATCCTGCCTGAACATTAGCTTTAACTCAATTCCTACAGTGTAGCTGGGATCCCCTCTCCCACCTTGTTGCCAGTGAAGCTGGCGTGAGCTCCACTGGGATTTCCTATCACGGGCAGCAACGTGATCTTCTCCTGCCCAGGTGTGGAGACACCATGGTTGTATCAGGCCTGAACATTCCCATACCTAGGCCACTCAGAGGAAGAAACTGGATGTTTCCCTACCTAAATACCCTGATGGGGCAGAAAGCTTTGGAGCATGTCCAATGCACAGTAAGGCGGGACCTTCCTGCAAGACGTTCCTCACCACTTCCTATTAAGATATTGGAGGAGGGGTGGACATGAAGAAGCATACCCTTTTGGAAGAGCCTATAATCCCCCCTAGCCTGAGAGACATAGATTTCATTCCTTCTCCTGCCTGAGGGAATTCAAATGCACGTTTCAAGATAATGAGCTGGCCAGACAGCACAAGAGGAAGCATCAGTCTATACGCAAATGAAGTGAAAGGAGTCCCTGCCTCCTTTTATAACAAGAGCAGTTTTTTAACATGAAGCAGTTGCTAGTTTAAACAGGGACTTAGTCTTAGATCAAAAGCATCTTGTTTTGCCTTGTGGTTGAGTAAATCTTTTAGGGCTTTTGCTTTTGTTTCCTTGGTTTTTGAGGATTTTTTCTGCTGGGATGGCACAGACTATGCAGAAAGACCAGAACATGTGCCAAGGGTCACTTAGGCAAAGCAGACCCCTGATGATGAGAAATATGGGCTTGAATCCTAAGAAACTCAGCTGAGTCCCCTCCTGCGTGAGTACTGTACACAGTGGGGGCCCAAGCTACAGCAGAGGGTTCAGAGACAGGTATCCAGAGTAGCTGAACAGGTCCCCCTTAAAGCCAGAACAGATGTTTAGGGGAGAGGAATAGGATATTTATGCTTGGTTTTGCTCCTCATTTGCTCCTCAGCTGTCTGTTTAGGATCCCATTCTGAAGTCTGACACTGCCTGAAGGCAACTCTCTCAGGTTTCTTGATTCCACCAGGACCCTGGAATAGTGATTATTTTGCTCAAAGCCATACTCCTCTCACCAGTGGGTAGGTCAGATGGCACATTTAGCAGCTCAAGCAGACTACCTTTTTTTGTACCTAATCTTCCATACATGAAATAGAAGCACTCAAGGGACTGACTTGGGTCTGTGGATTCCTGTAGGCAGCAGACACCTCGTGCTTAAACATTCACCATTGCAATACTTCCTCTGTTTCATAGGGCTAGCTGTTACTGGGGAATATCTATCAAGATTAAAAAGGGAAGGATGCAGAAACAAAGTGCTGTATGGACATGCACGGTCAAGATCAGAGAAACCTTGACATGGCAACTAGTAACTGCATCAAAGCTCTCCCAAAGTGAGAACTGGCATGGAGGCACAGGAAAACTTTACCAGGAGACATGACCAGCATTAATCTCTTCAGTCTGTGTCTACATCTGCTCCCTGGAGATCCAGTTTGAATATCTTAGATTAAATAGAATCTACAGAAGTTAATTGAAATTTTATGGGAGAAACAAGTTGGATTTCATCTGAAAAGATATGATGGGATTTTGTCAGAGGGACTTTCTGGTACTCTGTTGATTCCTTCCCTTCCTGATAAGGTCAGGATAAAGGACTATGTTATGTTGGCAGTAATGTTCCATGGGTAGTGGCTGAAGTCCCATGAGCAGAGATGTTTCTAAAGCTGATGTTTGGAGGAACAAGCCTTAGAGATCTGGTGGAGTTTCCCAGCTCTCATTTCAATGGTGCTGTGAAGAGGAGCTCTGGAGAATTTTCTCCTTCACACTGCTGACAAAACAGCTAAAGCTGAGGCAGCTTATACAAGCACTAAGACAGGTGCAAGAAATATAGGAACCTCTCTCACTTGAAAAGTCCATGTGAGCAAAATAAAATATTTACCAGGAAAACATAAAAGAGAATCACCTCATCTGCTAAAATATTCAGTAGATTTTCAGTGGGACTTTTAAAACATTAATTGGAGAGGTTTTTCCAGGTGAGAAAGAAAGATGGAATTGTCTGGCACTGTCTCACAGGAAATGTACATCACCTGTGCTTCATCTCCTTTCTCTGCCTTCAGGCCTTCAGCAACTTTTGGACTTGGTTGATGCCATCCCTGATAGTTTTCTTGACTCCAGTAGAGATAAAATAAACCATTTCAGTTCACAAAAGAGCTGACCCCTGCCTTTAGCTATGATATTCTTGGGATAGATCAATGTATCTGGTTGACAGTATGTTAGTTTCCTTTAGGTTACCTGGCTACAGGTGCATGTATCTATAGGTTTTTTTAACAGCTAGTCTGACTACTTTCTGCCACAAAGGGATCTTATTTAATTATTTTTAATGGTTACCTCCATTCTCTTTAGTGTAGGACACAGACAAAGCAATACATGCTATGACTGCCCTTAAGCAGGGGAAGAGGCACAGCCCTGTCCAGCCAAGCTTGAGTGCTTGCCCTAGCTCTCTTTCATCATCATGGACCACCAAGCCTTGGGCCAAGTAAAATATTTGCAGTGTTACCATGGCAACAGTGGACCTACAGCTCTTAAGAGGACTTATGTAGGTGAAATTGGTCCTGCTTAGACCATCTGAACAGGAAACAGCATCAGCTCTTCTCCCTGAAGAGTGGTGGATACCCAACAACCTTGAACAAGGCAGAGACTTTGTTCTTTCTGCTCCACATAGCCATTCAGGTTTGGAATAGCATGTGCTCCAACTTTACAATAGGTTTAACATAGGACACTTCTGCACGTAACTTTTCAGACAACAGACAGCCTGCTTATCTTCATCATCACTCATAATACATTATTAGCTATTTTCTCTTTAGCATGATGCTGTTTATTACAGCCCTTATTTTGCCAGAAATATATAAGCATCTCTGTATATTTCTCACCTCTCGAACAGAGCTGTCCCTTAACTGAATCACCACATCCAACCAAAAGGCAACAGAAAAGAGAGGGAGCGACAAAGAGGAATACATACAAGTGAAACTGAAGAGAGCATTTGTCTAGGCAAATAACACATGAATATACCAAGTTGGGTTTTACTCAGAGCACTGAGGATATCAGACCTCCTAAAGGCCCAACATATGACTTCACTGGATGACCAAGAGTCATCCATCTCTTGCCTTTTCTCCAAGTCTCTTGTTCAGTGCTCAGAGAACAAGCAAAACCTGTATCTAAACTGCTGATCCCAAATACAAAATTGCCAGTCCACTGTCGCCTTGTATCGTATCTAGCTGTTTTTAACAATCCTGAATAATAGCCTTGCATAATTCCTTTGTATTCTAGTCTTGCAGAGTAAGGCTTGACGTATTGATGAATCAGGTTCACCGGCTGATATGCTAAGAATGAGAAAAGAAGAGTAAGGAGGACTTAGCAATATGGGTCTGCATTGCTGATGGTTGGCATATTTTAGAAAAGACCGTGCTTCAAAAGGTAATCTTGAAAAATGTATTTTCTATAACACTTTGCCTTTGAAATGTTCCCTGCCTTAAATCAACGGGAAGTGATGAATGATGCCCCTAGCCCAACAGCAGCAACAGCAACGCTTGCTAAGCTTCATGGTCTGCTACCTGCCCCAGAGCTGGAGCATGATGGAAAAAGCTCTGAATTTTCCTCAGTCCTGACAAAATACATCAGTTGTACCTGTGGTCAGTGCTTTACACCATAAAGCACTGGACTGAAAAGTCAAGACTCCAGGTGCTAAAACAGTGTAGAAGAAGAATAATGAAGCTGCTTCCTGATGAGTGCAATTTCTTTGTAACTTTGTAAGAAGTAGTCCCAGCCTTTTCAGGCGAATGGGGGAAGAATCACGAAAAATATTCAGACGTCAAAGAAAAATACAACAGCAGTGGTGTCAGAAGCACGGCCATGAAGTTTGCTTTGAGATAAAGAAGTCTCTGGAAGAACAAATGAGCAAACCTGAAGAAATCTGGCTCGAGAGACTGCCCACTCCTGAAAAAGCTTGCCCCATTCAGACCTAGAAATAGTTCTAAAAAATATCAAGCAAAATAACCAACTACTGAGTAAAACAATACATCCATCAAGCAATCAGTCAATAAAATATCACTAGGTAGATGTTCAATAAACTGTTACACAGGCAGGCAATTACCCTAATAGCATTACAAAGCATGGACAGTTACTCAATACATTCAAAGGGCAAATGATTGCTCAATGCTGTGCAGCAAGATGTTGCACAGGGCATACAATAACTCCTTAAATGACCAAAGGGTGCAGATTTACGATAGCTTGATTTGTTCTCCTCCCTTCATTCTGTCTTACATTTTTCTCACCAGCAAAGTGTTTGTGTAGATATCCTGCTTTCGCCCAATGCAGCCAGTCTTGTGGTTTCCTGCGTGCTATGGCTGAGAGCTTTCTGCATGCTGTGACTGACAGCAGTCAGGGGTTGCAAATCAGTTGTCCTGGTTTCCTGTTTCGTCATTTAGGTCTAATGCCTGCTGCACTCACTTACCTTTAAACAGCGACTTGCAATGCGAGCAATCTCAGATTCACAGGTGAAACGAGGAGCTGGTGTACCACAGGCACAAGAAAACGAATTACTGTCTTAGCAAGCATTTAAAACTAAGAGATACCACATTTCCAGGACTGACCTGGAATCATTTTAAGGATGGCAGCATAAACAGTATAAAGAAAAGGGCCAGACCATTCACAAGATACGTTTCTAGCCACGATTGCTTATCTTTTCATTGAACATAATCCCTTGTTACTATTACCAAACAGAATTGAGTAGATTTTACACTAGCTCAGAGTTATTTAGCTTAATTACCTAGCAAAAGACCTCGAGGCAGAAATGTAAAATGTAATTATCGTATTTTACTTGTAGCAGCTGGGTTGGTCAAAGATATTACAAATTAAAAAAATGCAGTAAGGTCTTATGTGTACACACTAATTAGGCATGGGCAGCCTTCTCTTCCTTTAAGCAGTGTGCAAAAGCATGAGTTCTGTACAACACTTTAAGAAAGGCATTCTTAAGAGTGCCTTAAGAGAATCTCAAGAAAGAAAAGTTCTGCCTTTGCCGCCTTGCAGCCATAGGCCAGGACAACGAGGGAACACTGTTTGCCTTCTCTGCGTACCCAGGAGACCAGAGGCAGCACAGCTACTCCTGCTTCCACGGGACAATGCAACTCCACCATTATTCATGGCAAGGTCAATCCCAAACTCTGAACTGAAAGAACCAGAAAAATAGTTTGAGTAAATTAACTTGCACCCTGAATTGCCCAGTGACAGAAAATGAAACTGAGACAGAAACGTCCTTTTTCCTTCAATGGTGTGTCTATTGATACAAATCATGATATGGCTGCATTCGCTTCCCATTGATATCAGTTAGGGGTTAGCTATTACACACCTGACAAGCCTCCCCACCCCCTTTCTGGATTTGGAAGGAAAGGATTTGATTCAATGCCCACTGAGGTCCACAGTAAGTCTAAAATGGGAATGGCATGCAACCCCAAAGCCAGACTCCTCTGGTATGGAAAAATGCTAGAAACATTGCAAGGGATAGTGCTATGGCAATGCAGTCATTAAAAAAAATTGTGTATCAGACCTGAGACAAAATAATGACACAACTGAAATCCAAACCAGAACATATTCGTTCATGCTGTTGTGAAATTTATTTGTATTGTGCTCCTGAGCTTTCAGGATATCCTTATGCCACCCACATTTCTTTAGCTCTTCTCCACCATCCCAGAGCTTAGAGATCTTTAAGGCATTTTAAATGAATGCTGAATTAATTATCAGTTAAGACAAAAGATGAACTCTTGTGAGGTTTGCAAGAAGGTGTCAAGACATGTGAGTGCTGGAACTTGGTCCCTAGTCACATGTCAGGTCCCACTTCTAAGACTACAGGAAGTTTGGACAAGTTTTCTACCAACTTTTATACTCTGGAGATTCCCAGATTCATCACTCCATGGAAAGCCATACATGCTCTTTTCCCTGATTGAAACTGGGGTATTTTCCACCTGTTAAGAGAAGGTAGTTGCTATAGGTTCCAGTTAATTCAGTCTCAGTAGTTTAACAAACATATTTGATCAGCTGGGCCATCTTAAGCTAGTGTTTACTACTAGTGTATTACCCATTTTTTTTCTGTCCAATCTGAAAAGAAATAAAATCAGAAAATGTCAAAATACTGCAATTGCATTAACTCAGCTCCAGACCACAGAAAACACGGAACTGTAGCTTAAGAAATTAGATTTAACAAGGCAGAGAAGAAAATGGAAAAAAACCCCAAACCCAAATCATAAGCAATAAAGCTGGAAGCGCATAAGAAAAATTATGAATAAAGAAAAAAATCAGTTACTAATTATATTTTAAATATTTCCTTACTTCCGCTACCAGAAATGACAGCTAGACTTTCATCTCATTCTGTGTTCATCTCCTCCTTTCACCTCCTGCTTAGGAAGATGCTGAGTGAAACTGATCACTGAGATATCAAATGTTAATCAATTGGTAGTAAGGATAATTAATTCACAAAGATAGCATCCACAGGCTCAGAGAACTGACTTAATGCTACCTTAGTTATTTACAAACCACTGAAAACCAATCTGACTGTAAATCTTTCAATTCACATGCCATTTAGAGATCCATGTCCATCTTAGAGCAGAACAGTTATTGTACAGTGACTAATTTGCTTTGTTTACACCATGATTTCAACAACAGCATAGCGAAATTAGATCTTCCACAAGGTGAAAACCATTAAATACCAGGTGAAAATTATTAAATTCACAAGTGCCACATAGCATTCAATTGAATGAGAAGGGACAGCTCATTTATTATAAAATATTTATATTTGTCAAGCCTGTCATGAGAGCATGCACCCTTGAGGAAAAATGGCTTTTCCATTTCTTGCACTGTCTCAGACAGAGTTTGTCATTTGATAGGCAGGTATTATTACCTTGGTCTTTTTCACTGGCCAGGAATCTGTTTAACTTTAGCAACAAATCGGTCCAGTGAGGCTCCCATCTCATTGAAATGGACAGGAAATTCAACTTAAACATCAGAAAAAAACTTTTTTACTGTGAGAGTCATCAAGCCCTGTCACAGGTTGCCCATAGAAGTTGTAGAGTCTCCATAGTTTGAGATATTCAAAATCTGACTGGTTATGGCTCTGAGCAACATGCTCTAGTTGACCCTGGTTTGAGCAGGAGTGTTGAACTGGATGAGTTTCAGAGATCTCTGACAACTTCAGTGAAGAAAATTTCTCTCTCTAGGGTACATCTCAGAACCTACAGGTTGAATCTTGGAATTTTCTTTAATCTAAAACTTACAAGATTTTCGCCCTTTTTTCTCCGAAGGAAAAAAAAACCACAAACCAAACCAAAACCACAGGGGAATCCACAGCAATTTCTGCCTTGGCCTCCAGCTTTGGGACCTCATATGAACTAGCTGTTCCTTACTGCCTTCGCAGTTTCTCTGAGATGTTTTCTACCACATCTTTTCTTTTCTCTGTGTTTCTCTTCCTGTAGCTTTTCTTGTCCTACTTCTCTGGTGGCCTTCTCCATATGAAGACACAGCACCATTACTCCCTAGGTCTACTGCCTGGACTGCACTGTCTTACTGGAGCCATTCCTGTTTTGTACACAATTACAGCTTGGGAATGTAGAGCACACACATGTATATCTGTGTGTGAAGATACATCCTGTCATAATGGAGATTTCTTCTGGAGCAATAGTTTAATCTTATTGAAATTAGCTTTTCAGAAAAGACAGCATCAGACTACTAATTTAACCATTTTGAATCTCCTAGGTTAAGTCAAGATTTTCAAGAGAACAAGCACTCTGCTGTCGTTGAAGTCAGTGGAGATTTATCACCAATTTATCCGTTAAAAAATGATGATGTTAATGGAGATTAATAACAGCAATCAACTAGTGATTAAATTATCTTGCTGGAGAGATTGCCTACACCTTTGTCAGACATTTTGGAAGAACAAAAACTCCCTCTGCATCCTGTCTCATATTTTTGGACTGTCATCAGAAGCAGTCCATGTGTTTGCTCTTCTGTCAAACAAAATGAAAAAAGAAAACAAAATTGGCAAGGAAAGAGCCTACAACCTAAATAACTCTCCAGCTTCGATCACTAGCCAGCCTGTTATCTGGCATGATAGACACTAACATTCTTCTGTAAGCTTGAATTTCTCAGGACAGAGCTTCCGCTTCAACGTGAGGGAATTTCAGAGGCCCTAGCAGAGAATGTTGCTTGGTCTACACAATGGAGACCACAGGCAGGATTTAGAGGTTCTCACTCAGGTAATGTGACCCATGAGATGGGAGCAGATACCTGGTTTTGTTGCTGGTTGGAATAAATAGTGACAAAAGGAACTCTTCAAGGGAAGTGAGATATGATGGGAAAAGAGATGGTCCCTCAAATCTGAACCTGAGAGTCCAGAAAAATATAAAAGCAAGAATAGAAAAAGGGAGAAAAGTAATCCATTGAGGAAAGCTCTAGAATATGTCACAAGAATACTTTCATTCTGGATTTGTATGTGACATTGGGACTCAGCAGGGCTGTGGCAGCTCCTCTCCAGAATCCTTTAAGAAAATATAGAAAAGTTTATAAAGATGGTCTGACTCCAGCAAATTCTGTAGGTGCTAAGAAGGTGTTAATTTCCATGCATTATCATCAAACAGGCAACAGCCTTGTTTCAATCCTTACTAAAGCAGATTCCTTGAAGGCATGATACCAAGTCCAGGGACAGGGAAGAGGTAGGGTATACTAAGCCACAATCTTTGACACATGACTGTGTTCTTGCCATCCCTATATGCTTTTATAAATTCTCATACCCCTGAAATTTCTGCTTTCCTTCTCTGACTTGAAGTCTCCCTCATACACGTACCACAGGTTCCAACCTCTGCTCACCCCTGCTCTTTGCATCAAGGGGACTGCTTGTACCAACAATGCACGCGGGATTAGGCCCACTTCAGCATTTGTCCAGAAAAGCAGAAACGCCTCAGGAATTCTAACCGTTCCTACTTTGGGTAGTTTGTTAGCAGCCTCTTGATAGGAAACAGACACTGCTGAAACACTGCAGGTTTCCAAACTTCCACAAAAAGAACCAACTTGAGAAAAAAAAATTGCTTTAGCGTGGCAGATCTTGTGCTGGCCCTGCAAATAGAGCAAAGAACTCCTTTCTTTTTCATTTACACCCATGTGCCTGGCAAGTGACATTCATGGCCAAGCCCAAATCCTTGTGAAAATGCAGATATTCCACACAGATTGAGTGCCAGGCCCAGTACATGTGTATGTACCCTGGGTGCAGATGCAGTTCAAACTTCATTTCTTTGAAATCCAAAGTCAGTTTAAATGTTAAAAAAACACAGGCTTTTGGCAGAGATATCACTCTCCCTAACTGCTGATAGTACCACTGACAAACAGATTGCTTTGGCTTTGGGGAAAACTGCAAACATGATTCTTATTAGACCTACCCAACAGAAATATCTACAGTGTTGCTAACATTATTTCTTTCTGCTCCTTTTTTATTTTATTTTAAGCTGAACAAACCAAGCAGGTGGGAACATATAATAAAAATGAATCAGTTGAGAATATGCTTTGAAATAGAAGCAATTTCTAAACAAACTGCAATGAGATTTCTGCAAGGCCTGCGTACTTTTACTACAATCCATTTATTTTGCTACAGATTTTTGATTGTTCATTCTAATCTATAAGCATCTTGAAAGCACGGCTGTGTACAGCTAGATTCATCTCATCTACAGAGGAACATGTGACTGAAGCACCTGAGACAACAGATAAGTAACTTGATAGGCACTCCACGGTCAGTGAGCAAGATGGTCACCTCAGGAAGCGATCCAGCCCACCAAAAACCTGAGTGACCATGTGTAGGCGTTAGTTCAGTGGGTTTTTCTAGGCAGGAATTCATGCTGTTGACAAAAAGAACACAGCACGGTGGGTAAAACTGCAAGGATGAAATGATCCTGTGCTGCCTGCAGTTTCCCTGCTAATCCCCTGCCAGCACCCTCGCCTCATTCCCTACTCCAGCCTGCAGGGACCTTTTGTCAGCTGGAGGAAGATGATGAGTTTTCCCTAGTGCCTTAACACAAGTCAAACTCCAGTGCGTGTTTGGTGGCTTATGGCTCAATTCAGCTCTCATTGACTCTGCTGAGAACCCTCAGGAAACAACCTCCTTATGGGTGTAGGTTCTAGTTCGCACATTCCACACAAAATAAGCCTCTGGACCACAGAAAGTCTTGGCCTTGGGAAGGATCTTTTTGTAAGTTACGCAGGCTTTAAAAATTAAGAGCTGTATAATGGCTGTGAGTTGCCGTACAAACTCTATTTATTGAACTGTCTGTACTGTATTTTACCGCTTTCTCCACTATCTACACTATTTCCCCATGATAAATTGGATTAGAGAACAGATTGGTAGGGTTTGCTGCAAATATCCCCAGTGCTTCTTTCAGGAACCTCTTGTTATTTTGACTTGACCTCCAGATTTCACAGGTGGTTTTCTACTGAAAGGGAATGAAATGGAAAACGCTTATCAGCATTCACACTTTGCTCTTTTACATCACTTCACCTCCAGTGAAACCCCTGCTGACACAAAGATAACCCTTAATTCCAGGAAATCTGGATGGCAGAAATAGAAGGGGTCTTATTCCGCAGAACTTAAGAAGTCATAGGGTGCTGTGCCTTTGGGGGAATTTCCTTTTTAGGGGAAATTTCATTGTAACAAATTCATGCTTGGCCTTCCTTTTTTTTTTTTTTTACATTAAAGTTATTTCTTATCTAGATATTCTTTTCTCTTTTTGCACTTTGAACAATCACCTAATCAAAGAAGTAAATTTTATCCTAGCTTAAACTTTGAAGAAAGAAGTACTTTGTCCTAGTCTGAACTCCTCTCTCCTGGAGGGTATTTTATGCCACAACTGCCATGTTTCCATTTGGATTCCCACCAGAGACAACTGCTATAACTTACAGGTGAGGTATGGTGAGCCCACAGGTGGTGGGGCTTGCTGAAAGAAAGTAATGCGTTGATTCTGTCCTCAGTTACCTTAGACACACTGTGGACAAGGCCATCAATTATTCAGTCAGGACTGCAGCTTCTCCCTCCCTCATGAACAGAAGAAAAGGTCGCAGTGCCAGTGCTTTCTCCCTTGGGAACAGCCCGTAGCCTTTTACCTGTAAGCAAATGCAGGTTCTGTTCTTTTGTTGTTGCAAAGTCTATCCAAACCAATGGAGCAAAATTTTAGGTCTTGGCTTGCAATTACCTGCGTACATTTTAATATGTTGTTATTGTATTTATGCAAATTGTTTAACACATCCCAGAAGTTTTATACCATGTTGCATGGTTAAGGACATTGTCTTCCCATTTTCATCGCCTTGAACCGTTTGTTTTAATTCTCTCAAATTCCCAATTACAAAAAAAACCCAAAAATCAAAAAACAACAACAACAAAAAAATCCCAGCCCTTGAAAATTGCACAATGTGCTGTCTATAAGAACAGGTACACTAGATTGGGAGACAGATCTGGTGAGTTCCATATCCTTTCTCTGATCGTGGCTGGTAGCAGCTGCTTGGGAATAAGTACAAGTCTTTCACCTGTAACATCCTGCCAGTTCTCAGCAATCAGAAATTCAGGAACTTTCTGAGGCAAATTTTCATCCTATATTCTTCAATAATCACCATAGTTTTGATCTCTATGAGAATCTGTTTGTATTTATAGCTTCTCTGACATCTTGGAACATCGAGTTACACAGGGTAACTACTTGATATATTAAAAACTTCTTTCTCTGATTTGTTTTAGATTTAATGCTTTTAAAATTCCACTGGCTGAGCTCTACCTCTGTTGAAGAAATGGTGAAAAACACTAATCTGCTTAAACACTCTCTTTCGTGTTCAAAAAGCAAGTAGAATATGAGGAGTTATTAGAAAGGAACCAAAAAGAAAACAGCATTACATACCATAGTGTAAATCTGTGTTGTCCCCGTATTTTAATACAATATTAAGTTTGGATTACCCACTCCCACAAAAGAGTCAGTCAAAAAATAGAGAATTACAGATATGGCAGACAAAGATTACCAAAGGTAAGCTGTGAAGAGAAAAGAAAAGCCAACTCTCCCAGGTTTATTAAAGTGTTACACATAGGAAACGTAAAGAAACCCACACCACTTCTACAAAGTATTTAGAGGACCCTGAGTAACAAAGATCAGAAAGAACCGCTACAGAATTTGTTAAGAAACTTTCTGCTTTGGGGATAGGTTGATACTGTGTGTGCTTTAGATTTCTCCAATATTTTTCTCTACTGAAAGGACTACCATCCCTCGTTTTAACATTTTTCATTTTAAATATAATAATATTACCCTGACTTCTATCGTTATTTATGCCTACACATGCTCATTAATGGAGTACAAACGTATGATGCATCAGAGAGGAGAACTTGGACCTTAGGCCTCAATTTTACAGTAAGCTCTGTATAACAATGCCATCTTGTGCACACTTGCACACCAACACACATACAGACACACTCTAGCAAGGTCAGTGCCTAGCTTTATAGCAGGTCATTATGACCACACACCCATAGATTTGTTCCACGGAGAAGTCAATTTTTTTTCTGGATTATCTCTAAACAGCTGATCTAAGATAGTCAGGACCAAATAGAAGACTAGAAAATCCGTAGAAAATCCAGTCCCCTTTTACACAGGTGGATTTGAAGATACGAAAGCTAATGCCAAAACAAAATGATTTAGTATGTAGATCATAGCATCTGAAAATGAAAGACAATATGTGCCAGCGTTTATTGCTTAATGGCTTTGGGCAGCTTGGCTCAATCCTCTTCAACTCCCCTGAATGACACTGTTTGTTTTTAATGAGGTGTTTAAAGTTGAGGTTTTAAATTGTGAAGGGATCATTGACATCAAGAGCCACGATGCTGCCTACATCTGTATTGGTGTGTTCTTTGATAATGTGTTTTTTTTAAACATGTCTTGATGAGATGTTTGTAAACACTAAGCAGTGCATGTCCTTGCCCTAATCTTCATTGATATTTGACCATTTGCTTTGTTGTCTTGCACAAGTTGCACGTTGACATTAGGCTGTCATAAACAGTTGATGATAGTTTGTGAAATTAATGGGCCGGGAAGAGATGTAAATGTAGTAATTTCTTCCTCATTCTGGATTACAGGCTGATCAATGGTACTGCATTGTAGCTATCACTATTGATACAGGAAGTTCAGGATTCAATTAAATACTTTTTTCAATATTGTCCCTGGTACATTTTTTAAATAGGCTGGCACGAATTTGTTTTCTGTATACTTTCTGATTGATTATACCCACTGCAGGATTAAGATATGCTATTATGAAACAATTTAGTGCATCTCTTTTTCAAAAGGGAAATGGAGAGATGATGCATTTTACAATAAACTGTGCTGTATGTAGTAATGCCTTATAATCTTCCTATAGCCCTTTATAACATTAGAAAGAACTAAGGAAGCTTTATTGATTCCATTTAGTTTTTCACTGGTAACAAAGCTCAGGGTACTAGTCAAATGAACATGGCTTTTGTTCCCTGAACCTAGAGGAGAATCTCTCTTAGCTGCTACAGAATAACGCCTCATTCTCCATGAGACAGAAGGTACAAAATGCAACGTGACTGCCCGTACCGAAGCAGGTTTCAGTCTCTCAAACACTGGGCAATGATATCTGTACTACACCTATCACGAGCTGTATTACGTACTTTCATTTTCTTTGAAGACTACTAAAAATCAGTGTGTCTAAGGCCTCCTCTCTGCAGTGTACCTCTAGTTGTTTCCTGAGAAGATAAATGTCTGAAAAGAGATTTTCTTTGTGTCTGATGTTCTGTGTATAGGTGCACTTGCAGGGGTGCAGGAGAGGCTTGAGGGGAAGCTCACTGGAGCACAGTAGGCAGAATCATCACTTCTTAGAGATCTAGAATCTTTTAGGTGCTTCTGGCAAAAGGCTGTCCAGTGAATAGTGATGTCTTGTGTGCATTAGTCTTTGAGCAATCTTTCTGGGAAACAAGTCTGCAGATTCCTCTGTTATTGTTTTTTTTTTCCAAAGTTTAAAAACAAGGCCATAAGTTTTCAAAAGTGATACATGATCTTCAAAGGTGCTGGCCTGTTTTAAATAGTTTACCATGTCTTGCCTTCCGGAATCAGGATGTTACTTGAAACGCATCGATTCTTGAGGAATAGGTTGTATCTAAACCCTAAAGTGGCCCAGCCCGCAGTCTATTTTCACCTCACGATTATCATTCTCTACAGACTAGAAGAAAATGTTCTGTTTTTCACAAAGCTTTATTTTCTCTTGAGGAAGGATTCTCCGTTTTATGATCTGCTTCACGATTACCATTTGTGGGAGGAATGATTTAGCAGTACTGACGTGCAAATATTGATTGTATCCCGTGGAAAAGTAATCAGTTGTGATTGCATCACATTAGGAGGGCAGTTTATTGCATAAAATAGATGAACTGCTGTCATGAAAGCAGTATTATTACATACATAAAATAGCACTAATGCATAGGGAAAAATGGGGGTTTGCACCTGTGCAAGCAACGTAAAAACTCTAGACTTTACAGTAATAGTTATTTTTCCTGCTAACATTTTATGCAGACTTTTTCTGCCTGTTAAGTTTGCTGTTGTTGGGCTGAAACAGACTGGAGAGGACTGGCTCTCCTTGGTGGCTGCTGTGTACAGTGCACACTTCCTCAGGGCCTGCCTCTTTTATGGCTGCCCCAGTTTTGCACTGTCTTTAGTGAAAGCTCTGCCAGTTCACACGGATGCAAGTGAGAGCCAAGACGAGCCCTCAGCTTTGAACAGTGTGTAGCTGAGGGTAGAGCTAGACATCTCCTAGATCCAGCTGATGCCTTTAGTACCTTTGGCATGTGCTCAGCCCCACTCAGCTTTCCCAGTTGAGTGTTTTCACTCCCATGGCTCAGCTGGAAGGACAGAACATGCACAGCTTCTTGCTTCTGCGCAAAATTACCAGATGAGCTCAAACCACTGAAGCAATGGCAGTCTACTTTGGAATTAATAACTTCTGCAAATAAATGACTGGGGTTACTGCAGAGAGTTTCTTGCATATGCAGGGTGATGATTTCAATCAGATGCTCAAAGATGTTTCAGTTAGCCATTTGCTAACTCATTTAGACATAGGGTAATGGTAGTGCGTTGAAGCAGGCAGCAATGACCCTGAATTCCTCGCACTCACCAGTTGGCACACAATATCAAGGAAAAAGTTGGCTACTTCTGACTCACAACTAGTAGATTTGCCATGAGAAGAACAACTCAACTAAACTTACTCAGGTATAAGTGAATATGGGAGGAAAATAATGACCGTGAGATGAAACACTAGCCATTTGGAAGAGCACAGTAACACACTTGCACCTTGCTTTGAACCTGCAGGTATAAACCCTCAACATGAAAATCTCTTCCTTAACTTCCTCATATCTGTGTGAGGTTTAGGTTGCAGCTGTATTTTGGCCCAATGACAAATCAACTTTGAAGTTCTAGCCTGAATTTTTGCTTAGGGCCCATTTTAGTAGTCAGGTTTGAGTCTTAGAGACTGGTAGGGACTCTCAAATGTATTCATTTCCAAGATGTTCCTTGGTCTAAACAAACAAAAGCAGAGAAGACAGCAAAAGGGATACTTGTATTCTCAGGCATTACATGCATTTTTCCATTTCTGGGAATACAGACACACAAAAGTATGAGCCACTGAAACAGTGGAAGACCTGAGGGATCAATAAGGAGGCAGGGAAAAAGAAAAATGCACCAGAGACTTGTTAGAGTTTGCATGAAGGATTCCTAAATAGGCAGCTGAGAATAGTGTGTTATCGCTGCCAAAATAATGAAAAACAGATTGCAAAATAAATTAATAACAAAGGGCAGCATCTGGGCAAAAGTGGCTGCATACACTTCTGATTTATTCCAAGGGGAAATATGACAAGACTATAGAACTGAACCAGAATATATTATAAGTTCCTCCTCTAATGCTAATCAGCCGGCTGAGCTCTTGTTTCCCTGTACACTGCTCAATAGTAAGATAAACTGATTTGTGGATAAGATTAACCACACTTTGTTAACCATGAACAAGTTTAATTAACTGAAAGGGAAAGAGCCTTTCACAGATGAACAACCATCTTGAAGAAGAGCTGGGCGTATGCTCTGGGAAACCAGTCCATCCAGGAAATCTTGGATGCAACTTGCATTAGGCAAGTTGATGGAAATGATAATGAAGAATAAGTTCAGTAGACACAAGGGTGATACATTGGGGAAAAGCAAAATCCTTTATGGAATGTAGCTTTATATCAGAAATAGCTAGAGTTCTATGAAGGAGTCAACATGTGTCCAAATAAAGATGGTTGGGTTGGTGTGGTTTATAAGCAATTCTGTAATGCTTTGAGAAGGTCCTTCACTGAGTGCTCTTAAAGACACTATGTTTGCATGGGATAAGTAAGATAGTCCTCCCTACATTAAGAGTTTATTAAACAATAATCATAACCTTTGAGTAACAATAAAAATACACGATCAATTTTCAAAATGAAGGAGGTCGTCAATGGCACCCAAGCTCTCATCTCTGATGTTCAACCTATTATTAAGCAGTCCTGAAACAAATAGTGAGATAGGATCATTTGCTAGTGAGACAAAATTATCCAGGATAGTGAAACTGACTGCAGAAGAGTAGCTCATGATACTGAGTGGCTGGTGATCCCTCAGCAAATTAAAATCATTTAAAAAGAAACCTCAGTGATACATACACAATGATGGTCTCTAAATTGGCTATGCCACCTCAGAAAAAGTTCTTGAAGTCGGTATGGATTAGTCCACAATTTAAACAAACAATAGTCGCAATTTAGAAGTTGCCCACAAGCCTCCAGAGGCTACAGATCACAGATAGTAGCCATTGCTGTAGCAGCATATATTGAAAAATGGCATTAGCAGATTTCATGACCCTACATAGGTTATTCAATCTACAGAAAAAAAATTCGGTGCAGGAAATAGAGGCAAAGCTTGTTCAGAGAGAATTCAGACTGCCCAAAGTATGTCTTACAGCTGAAGAAAAACACCTTACACTGTCTACCCGATTAATAACATCCTTCACCCGCAGAAAACAGTAAATTCCCCGCCATTGACAATGTACTGATTTAGAAATTTGCCACTGCCCATAAGTAAACTATGCCCATGCTTATGTATAGAAACTATTAAACAACTCACAAAGCTATCAATGCAATATCTGTAAGCAAATATTAGATACTAACTGGATATAGTCGAGAACATATCACTGATTCCACAGCACATGGACATTACATGGAATGTTTGATACTCAGTGTATGTCATCCTAAAAAATAAAGGTGTTGTTTTGGAAGGAATATTTAATGGAGAAAGATAATTAACACACTCTCAACTGGACAGAATCCTTCCATTTACTTTTAAAGTAAAAAACCAAAGTTGTTCTCGGGAAGAAAAAAATAACAAAACAAAACCCACTCCAAATCTGCTGCTGCCCCAGCTTTCTCCTTTATGTCTATTTTCCCTGCAGAGGATTTCATTCTCAGGAAAGTTCTATAGAAAACTTGTTTTACAAAGAGCACAGCAAGATCATGCATTATAGGAGAGCTTCAGTTTAGAGTTCTGTCATAGTTTAACCCCAGCTGGCAGCTAGGACCATGAGGCTGCTTGCACAGTTCTCCCTCTTCCCCTGAGAAGGGCAGGGAGAAGAGGGAGAAAAGGCGGGGAAAAGGGAAGAAAAAAACCTCGTGGGTTGAGATAAAGACAGTTTAATAGAAGAATAACAGAAAAGGGAAATAACAATAATATTGATGACACAAGTCACTCTCACCACCTGGTGAATCGGTACCTTCCGGAGCAGTGATGGAGGATTCCTGCCCCCCGCCCCGCCCTGGCCAACCCTCATTTATATACAGAGCATGATGTCTATGGAACTGACTATGCCTTGGCCATTCCATTATTCTGTCTATGCTCCCTCTCAGCTTCTATGGGAAACTGAAAAGAGCCTTTGAACAGTATAAACATCGCTTAGCAACAACTAAAACAATATGCATTGTTGACATTCCTTTCACAGCAATCGCTAGAAAGAAAGTTAACTCTTTCCCAGCTGAAACCAGGACATCTAATCTAATAGGGATCTGGATTAGATGAGATTGCATGGATTAACATTGGGGAGAATAGTACTAAAATTCATGGGCAGACTCTCATCAAGAATAAAGTGGCACTGAACTCTAAGAGGCTGAGCTAATTTAAAGTGATTCAATACACTCCCTGTCATCAGAGGAAGTAGATACTAACTCATAACTAACATAACTAAATACGAACACGTATGTCAAAAATTGGAAATGAAATAAAATAAACTTGCATATGTTACACAGCTATTCCAATGCTCACTCCAAGAAGTGCTGCCAAAGATTAATCACACAAAAAATAAACTGAACATTCGGGAACTAGAGATTTTAGGATCATATTAAAGTAAGCAGACATCAGTGCTTTTAAAAAGGTTTCTCCTTTCCTCATAATTTGAAAAAGAGTTTTAAGGGAATTAGACTGTTGTAGAAAATACCAGACTTGACAGTTATACTTCAAAACCAACTTCATTCACAGACATACAGACTGGCTAGCTGCATTGTGAGCATTATTCACATGTTATTGTCCTGCTTTGCTTCAGACTTACGGCTTTGAAGCATGAGGTAGAATGTGCCTCTATGAAGCTGTCTGCAGATGCATGGGAATTCTTTTAGATCTAGGTCTATTTTCGTGGAAACGTCTGGGTTATGAGTTCCTTAAAGTGATACGATGGCAATACTCATTCCTTAAGATAGTTTTTCCAGCTATTCTACAGAACAACCTCCTACTATATGCCATTGCATTTAATTCAATAGCTTAACGTAGCTTTGCACTCAAAGGAATGCCATGACGCACCTCATATTCATAACTGTTTCCAGCTGGAACACTAACCCATTATGAATACTGAGCTATGGCATACTCCACAATGCCCCACGGTCATAAAAAGCTACCATGACTCAAGTGCTGAGCAAAAATGTCGCTTAATCCTGTTGTCCTAATATGAAAGTCGATCCCGAGTGCCAAACTTCTGCAAAACCGTTCCACTCAATTCCTCACACACACAGAGACATACACCTGCCTTGACCTTCTTATAAGTGATCCAAATTTCCCACTGGGCTCTTGGAGGCTCTTTTTGACCTGCCAATCTGTAGCCTTACATCTACTTATAATTTGTTTTTCCTTGCTTACCTATTGAAACTTGAACAAAAGATGAAAAGGTTATCTGCTTTCAGAACTGTTTGTTTCTCCATGAAAGACCTAAAATATCTCTGTCAATGAACAACAGCTTGCTATTCCTTCTCATTATACTGGCATGTAAATTCCCTGAGGATAATTCAAGAAACAAGAATTACTTCCCTCATAAATGTTCCAGGGTGCCAATGCTCTGTAAAGAACACACTGGAAAAATAACTGACTGTGTGTAATTAGTAAATAGGAAGAGAATGGTGCTACATGGTAAATTAATCTGTCAGCAGCTCACAAGTCATATGTTTTCTGGACAGGAACTTGGAAATACAAGACGATGACTACACAGACAATCCCATTCACGAGGCTTGGTGAGGTCGTCGTGCTTTTTCTTGATGCAATATACAGATCTACAGAAACCTAATGAAGTCAGTGCCACACACATGTAAAATCAAACCTTCCTGTTTTCATGTCATGAACCAGTAAAATTTGTTTAGAAAGGCAGCCCACCAGGATGTACGGAGCTCATATAACTTGTAATAATCTATACAGGAAAGGGATTATTAACTACCACAGTCACACTGTTTCTGAAAAGTAAGGCTCTCCTGCCCCTATCACTTCTACAAAGATAACAGCACTCCGGCAAACAGAATGGTTTTGCTGAGCAAGAAAGCACAACTTTAAACAAATTCCTGCTGCACTGTATTACTCTCTGCAACAGAGGTATGAGAAACCATTCCACTGAACATAATTTATTTCACAACCTCAAGGGTATAAGCAATCCTTTTGTGCCTTTTCAGCTGCAAGGCTCATCTCTCTCTGGATAATCATATATACAGATATATTATTTTTGTTGGGGAGAGGCTTGATTAGAAATTAGAAAACGCATTCTTACCTGTGAATGGAACAGATACAGGATTGTAGCCCTTAAGGTAGTGGACCAAAATCCAAAATATAGCTTTTAAAGACTATCAGTGCAGACACAGTATGACATTAAATATTGGTCAGGTTTTGATGTCACTCAAGTCTGGGTAGAAAGAAAGAACTGACAGGTACAGATCCCATTTTGCTGATCTCTTCTGCAGGCACTTGAGGAAGAAAAAATTTTTGTGGTGGGGTAGAGGGCCAGGTGTAAACCATGGCTGAACCTGATAGACTTCAAACTGTATGTCTTCTGGTATGTATGAAAAGGGGACTTTCATATTTTCAGTGTTAATGTTACAGCTGTAAACTGGCTGCTTGGCAAACAGGAGAGTCCTGAGAGAACACAAGGATGACAGACACCTTATCTACTACTTCCCCTGCCACTGTAGGGCTGAAAACACCTTACCAAGAGGTCTTGACAAGAGGGGAGCTCTATGATAAAATATGATATGCCATTATCAACCAGAATAGGTCCCCTGGAACAGGGGATGTCTGTGGACCTGTGGGACCAGGGTTCTATCATCTGTCTGGAAAGAGAGGGAGAACCCTGGTTAAACAGCTATTGGCTTGTTTAAACCACAATAGTGGTTCACACAAAAAAAGGAAATTAAAAATGGCTTCTCACTATAAAGGGAAAATTATGTCCAGATACAAGACTCTTAACACAGGCCACTCTTTTAATGAGGAAAAACTGTGATTGGAGTCACTAAGGTTTATTTTTATACTGTTCAAGATGAAGATACTCAAGTTAGCTCTCCATGACTCCAGGTGATAAAAGAAATATTTTCTGTCTTACATTCTTGTTGAGAAACTCCATGCTGCCTTTCCCATTTCTAACAAATGACACATGACTGTGGTTTTCTGTCCTGGGTCACACTCTGGGAAAGTTGAATTAAATCACGTATTCCTCTTCCTCACGTGGCCTTGGAAACAGTGTCTCTCTGCTCCATTTTCCCCATATTTAGTACAGGAATGCTAGTACTAAGGTAACTCACAGAGAGATATAGGAGGAAAAAATATGTTCATGACTGTGAGGGGTAAGGAGGTAAATATACAATCAGTCTGGATACTAGCTGATTAAAAAATACGCTTCATCTTGGAAGCAATAGTGTTACTGAGCTTTACAAGGGAGGCTTTGAAGTGAAATCATCATTTGTTTCTCCACTGCTCTTTTAAACAGATCCTTTTTTTGCCTTCCCCTAGTGGATGTCAGCAGCAACTTGTCATTGCTGAGACCTCATCTCACACATGAATTAGTTTTTGCTTGGAGGATCATTAGCAGTGCAATAGCAGCAGCACAAAGCTCACAGACTGCAAAAGTCATCAGAGAAGATGAGCAAATACTCACGTGGTTAGGCTGCGTGGAACGTCATGCTGCCACAACTCCACAGCTGTCTGTACCAAGCCAGCCACTTTTAAGCCATGCTGCATGTATGCACACTAGCTATAGCCTGTGACAGAAGTAGAAGATTAGTAAAAACCAAAATCCATATTGATTTAAATTCTATGCAGTGTCACCAAGAAAAAGAAATTGCCTTCTATTCTTTCTTGTATTGTTTAATTTGTGTCTCTGAGCATAAGTGGAATGGACATGTTTGGGAATGAAAGGAAACATGTTTTGCTCCCCTGCCTCTCTTTTAATTGGCAATTTGCGATATAAGTCACAAGAATAATGATAGATGGGATTCTTTCCCCACATTCAATTTTCTTAGCCAATAACTAGGGAAATAATAAACCAAATTCTACTTCAAGTTACACTTGGTGCAATCTCATTAGGTTGACTAATATGGAACAACAAGTTCCTGTAAATTAGTGTCATAGTTTCAGCTGGGACAGAGTTGGCTTTCTTGCTGGCAGCTGGTATAGTGCTGTGTTTTGTGTTTGGGATGAGAGCGGTGTCACTAGCACACTGATGTTTTTGGTTGTTGCTAGGCAGTCAAGGTCTTTTCTGCTCCTCACACCACCCCTCCAGCAAGTAGGCTGGGAGTACACAAAATGTTGGGAGGAGGCACAGCCAGGACAGCTGTCCCCAGCTGACCAAAGGGATATTCCATACCGTGTGAGGTCATGCTCAGTATATAAAGCTCAGGGAAGAAGAAGGGAGGGAGGATGTTCAGACTTATGATGTTTTGTCTTCCCAAGTAACCATTATGCGTGATGGAGCCCTGCTTTCTTGGGGAAGGCTGAACACCTGCCTGCCAATGGGAAGCAATGAATGAACTCCTTGTTTTGCTCTGCTTGCATCTGTGGCTTTTGCTTTGCTTATTAAACTGTCTTTATCTCAACCAACATGTTTTCTCACTTTTAATCTTCTGATTTCTCTCCCCAGTCCCGCTGTGGGGGGACTGAGCGAGCGGCTGCGTTGTCCCCATTGCTGTCTGGGGTTAAACGATGACAAGCAGCCACTTTGAAAGTTCAGGATTAAGACACAGGTTTCTAAGGCTCTATAGTTTTTAATTTTGTTTTCCTCCAGTGCTATAGTTTGGAAGTAATTATTGCAGATCAGGAGTTTCTAGAACAAATGAACTATTCAATTCTGTTCTTGTAATTTTTCCCTTTTTTCTATTTTCCTAAATATGGCACAAAATCACCTTCAGTTTTGGTTTGCTTGTTTTCTTCCTGTGCTCCCATTATGGCTTCTCATTTCATTACCCCATTCTGCCTCCCCATCATTCTGCCTCCAGTGTTTCTCCCTTCACATTCTGCTACCAACCTACTGTGCAATTGTAGCTTGTGCACTTTCGGATTTAACTTCTCAAAGGTGAGAAAAGAGAAATTTCCTAAATGTGGGATTCATTTCACACAACTTCAGGTATTGAAGAGCTGAGCCTGTAACTGATGGTACTTTTAGAAATCCATTCGTCATTCATAGAAGAGAAATGAGCGCTTCTAATGAGTGATTTCTCCTATCATTAAAAAGACTTCTAATGAATCGCCTTCTGCACAATGCCACTACTACTACCTAATCTGTGAGTAAATATAGCTGAGATGAATTCTCAAGCTGCCTAAGTTTGACACTGAGAAGCTCTTGTTGCTTTGCATAGTTCTAAGCAAAAAAAGAGAAACCGAAGCAGTTCTCTTGCTGACAGCTGATTGACTGCTGAGCACCACATAGTAATAGCCGTAAAATGGAAGACGACAGATGGGTCAGTTTAAAATTCCACCAATTAAATACATCTCCAAAAGGTGTAAACTGCATTTTATTTCTATCTGTAATCAAGGGGAAACCACCTAAAAGAAGAAAATTGGAATTTAGCTATATTTTTAGCAACAGCTGTATCTGGGATACTCAGTTAACTCATGTAGACAAAAGTAACTGTGAAAGGTATTAGAAAAGTTCTGCATTTTAGCCCGACATACAGAACTGGAATTGGAGAAAAATTTGGTAAAAGAACAAGAGTCAAAACTCAGAGACACTGAATCCCTTAGAAGAGATTTTTCATAACTGCAAAAGAAAGTTCTCTTATAGACAACTGGAACCCAAAAGAAGCCCATTTAGCAAAGCAGTTCACATTGGTGAAACACAGGCATCAAACACTTTGGAGAATGTCACTTGGGAAGGGTATATATGGTAAGCATAACAGAGCATCCAAACTACTACAAGAGCTCAGAGGACACAAAGTGCTTACCATCCCCGTCCTTTTCCTTGATGCTACATGGTAGCTGGTATCAGCTAGACACTTAGTATATGGTTGGGTGAAGACTGTTTGAAGGGCACTTTAAAATATTTACAAGGGCAAAAACTTCAAGAGGTTACTTTTCTCCACCTTCCTTCCAAAGCTAAACAGATGGTGAATGTTTCTTAGCTAAATATTCTGCCAAACACTCTGGCAAAGTAGCCTGATACATCACAACTGATCTTTCCCTTCTCCCCATGCACTTTTCCAACAAATCCTGAAGAATGAAAGGCCAAAGGCAGCCTCTCTAGTTAAAAGCCAGCTTGAGGATGGAGCTTTCTGCACGACCCATAGTTGAATGTACATTTTTTATATCATGAATAAATTCTGTCTTGGGGCAACAGAACAGATGGACATTAGAAGTTTTTATGGCAAAGAGAGAACATAAAACAAGGATTAACAGTATGATCTACACTTAAGATTTTTCAGTTTTAGCATTTTGTTGTCTTTCTCTTGGCTAAGAGGACGCGCACATTAGAATAACCTGGGGCCCAAAGCTACAAACAGAACTGTACCTGCTGTTTACTACCGTGAGAAGTTCAAGTGATGTCAAGGTGACTTTTCAGTAGTGAACCTGCTATCACAATGAGGCCTGACCAATATCTACCCAGGCACTAGACTTTGAGGCCCTGTTGATTTTTCTCTTTGCTTTTGCCTATGTAATCATTATAGGTGGCCAGGTGCCAGCAGCAGGATAGCTGTAGGGGTGGCTTCTTTGAGAAGAGACCCGTAGATACCCCGTGCTGGGCACAGCCATTTCTACCAGACCCAATGGACCCATCACAGGACACAGCTGAGCCCATCAGTGAAGCGGGTGGCACCTCTGTGAAAACCTATTTAAGAAAGGGCACAAAATTCCAGACAGGCAGAGGAGGAGGGAAAAAAGAGTGAGAAACAGCAGAAGGAACACCAAGGTCAGAGGAGAAGGTGCTCCATGGAGGAGCTGGTATTGCCCATGGACAACCTGTACAGACGGATATTCCTGAAGGAACTGCATCCTGTGGATAGCCCACACTGGAAGCAGAGGAAAAATGTGAGAAGAAAGAAACAGTGGAGAGAAATTGCTATCTGCTGATTGTATCCAACACTCCCCCTTTCACGGCTTGTGACCTGGCTGAAAGGACTGAGTGTAATCTGCAGTAGTAAGAAGGGGGAAGGAGAGGAGCCTGGAGTGAAATTGAGCCTGGGAAAGGGCAGAGGAAAGGTGTTTTCCCTATGTGTTTTAATGTTTGTCTTTTTATTTCCTGCTACCTGAATCAGTAATTAAATATTTATTTTAATCATCAATTAATTAAGTTAAATTCCCCAAGCTGAGTCTGTTTTGCCCACAACAGTAATGGGTAAGTGATCTCCCTGTCTTTATCTTGACCTACAAGCTTTCTCGCTCCTATTTTTACCCCCTTGTCCTGCTGGGTGTGGGGAGGAGCGAGTCGCTGGATGGGGGTTTGTCTGCCAGCTTGGGCCAGCCCACCACAGTCTTCAAATACTTAGAGATTACATGGATTTTGGTGTTGGTTGGTTCATTGGTCATCTAAAGATGTCCGTGCTTACTGCAGGGGGGTTGGACTAGATGAACTTTAAAGGTCCCTTCCAACCCAACACATTCTATGATTCTATGATTTTATTCACAGCTGCTTATTCAAAACTGTTCTAGAGCGGCTGCTCTTTGGTTTTTCATCTTTAGTATCTTAGACAGTTCAGGTATGCCAGTACATGGTCTCCTCAGAACAAAGTAATGCAACCAGGAAGTACCATAAGGGCTGAGTGATGGTCTTTTTCTGTTGGAAATGTCATAGGAAGGAACTTGTGTCAGGGAGGATTTTCCCATCACAAACCATCACAAAAATCCTCATCAGATCTGCATTAATGGCTAAAATGCTGGTACCACATGCTGTCTCTTGCCTACAGGAAGGTACCTACAGCAGGAATATGCTAAGAGTACTTTTCAGATAGTAGCTTTCCCTGATAATCAGGGCAGAGATCTCCAGGCAATTGAGTAGCACATTTTTTTATCAGCTTTCTACTCTGAGCCTGTGTATTGTATGTGGTGCCCACCACAGTACAGAGGAATCACCCTGCTTTTTTTTTTTTTTTTCCTAACATGAGATCACACATACAACAGAAAATCTTCAGATCCAAGATGCTGAAATCAATGGGCTTCAGTTGGCAGCACAGAAAGCCAGTCAGAGGAAAGAAACCACGGCTTCTCTGCCTGGGGAGAAAATAAATAGTGTTTCCTACGTTCCTTCTGGCAAATTCACTAGATGCCACAGTCCTGCCTTTGCTACTTGCATTCGTTCAAATGGGTTACACGAAGGCTTAACTCAAGTGCAATTTTTCATGAAGCAGTTGAGCAAATGCACACTTGTTTCAGGCCACTGGCCCATCTGCTCTGCACTCTTTATACAACAGCATTGCAGCATATAAATCAACAGTCCTCAGAAGTGGTTTAAAATCTGCTTGCACTCCTGCTGTCTACATCTTAGGATCAGTTCTATTACTATCACAATTGTTATGATTATATTTTTTCCTGTGCGCCATAAGCCACATCACTAAATTCCCACCAATCAGATTTGGAAGTCGTTGAGACATAGAAGAGCTTATCCTCCCCAACAGCGATCATAACTCTTTTTCCAGCATTTTGAATAAACAGTCAGCCTTTTGTTCTCTCTGAACTACTACAACAGTAAAAAAGGATGAATATCTTCCTTCCATTACCCACTTGTGGGCAAAATCCTATCAGGAATAAGCTGAGCCTCAGGATTTCTATTTCAGCAGTCCCCAGGTACTGTATGATTTTTATAGCACCACTGGCAACAAGTATATTTGTTGGAGTAATTAAGCACCAGCTACCGACAGACTGTTTGTCTTGTTACCTGGTAGAGAGGCAAAGATTTCCACCCTCTGTCTTGCCCCTGCTGACTGTGCCACGTGCTGAGAACGCTTCTTGTGACACAAGAATGCAGTCCCCTAGGAGTATCCTACTTGCTCAAAGTATATATCCTGCACCTTAATTTCTTCCCTTTCAGTTCCAAAGAGAGCGTGAAATAGTGTCTTATAATAAACGTTCGCATGGTGCAGTCACTACTTGCACAGAGCAGTCAAGAAGTATCATGGTCTTTGAAGGCCATACGGACAATTAGGAACCCAGCTCCCAGCGAACTCAAGTGAGACCTCTGCACTGAACTGTTGTTTAGGAACCTACAAACTTTGACAATTAATCCTTAAATCCATAAACATCATGGTGAGTTAGGCTAAAAACAAAATAAATGAAGGAAATTAGATTAGGTGAATATCCTAATGGCAACAGGAGGTATTATTATTATTATTACTACTACTACAATTATTATTTACTATGGCCAGCTGCGATGGAGGCCCCATGACATTGGCCAACTGGAGAAAATACAGTCCTTTTTTCTGAAGGACTGCCATCTACATGACTAACTGTATTCTTGAAGTATTCTACTCAGATAGGGTCTGAGTAGACCTCACATAAGGATAAATTGACAATAGTCTGAACAACATCTGAAAGTCTGTTACTACATGTTATATGGAAGATGGTCCTCTTGAGCCTCTTGATTTTAAAAGACATGATGGCACCAAGTTTTGAATAAACGTGTTTCTCAAAGTCCCAGTCTTTTGCCCAAGACCGAGTTCCTACAGAACAACAGAGCATTATGTGGGACATCTCTAAACCAGCTCCAAAGAAACTGGGATGTGAACACTGCACAATAACTTGTTGTGCAGAGATGGCCCTTTGGGCACAGCTACATCAGTACAGCTATGATGCTTTCATTACTATTATTTGGTCATTTGGAAGCATTTCTGATGTCTCTGCACTATGCAGTGCAAGCATAGTCCGGTTCTTTACTCTCTTCAAAGCCTTTGAAAGTCCAGCACTCTATTTCTTCACTTCTTGTATCCAACCCAGGTAATTTAGCCACATGTCTCTTTTACACATGGCTTCTCCCTGTCACCACACCTGTGGAGCTCCCAGTAGTTTTGATAATTATTTAGTTTATACGTGGTCATTTCCTCCATCATGCACCATCCTGAGCCATATGCAAAGGACTGGGAGCAGACTCATGCTCCGTGCTGACATTCAGGCTCCTGGATGATCCTCAGGGACCACTGTCTTCCCTTACCTATGAACTGCTCTTTGTCTTTTCCAGTTCATAAGGAAAGTCTCTGTGGCAATCAATCAGATTCATGCAGGTTTTGGTACATAGCTTGTAAGGTCAGCAGATTTGTCTATCCCTAGACCATATGGCATTGCTCAAGTAACAAAGGAGCAAAAAAGGGTAGAAAGCATATTCTGTCAGATTACCCAACGTCCTTTGGGATGCTGAAGAGACAAGAATGAGGGACCTCTGTAGGTCATCTAGTCCAACCTCCTGCTCAAAGTAGGGTCAGCCATGAGGTCAGGCCAGGTTACTTAGCGCCTTATCCAGCTGGGTCTTGAAAATTGCCAAGGAAGGAGAGTGCACAACCTCTGTCCTTACACTGAAAGTTTTGCCTTATAACAGTCCTAATGAGAGGTCGTTTCAATCTATGTCCTTTGTCTCCCACCATGCAGCCACCATGAAGGCCTAGCTCCACCTTCTGGATAAACTCATCAGTAATGGCAAGCTGCTGTCAGGTTACCCCAAAATTATCTCTTCTGCAGGCTGAAAAAATGTAGTTGACTCAGCCCCTCCTCAGAGGGCCTGTGCTCTCACCCCCAGCCACCTTGGTGGCCCTTCACTGAACTTGCTTCAGTTTGTCATTTTACTGGGGGGCCCAAAACTGAACACAATATTCTAGATGTGGATAACAAATTGTGTGTAGAAGAGGATAATCCCTCTGTTGACCTACTGGTTATGCTGTTGTTCATACAGCCTGGGATGCTGCTTGGCCACCTTCGCTGCCAGGACACATCGTGGGCTCATGCTCAGCTCACTGACGAACAAGACCCCACAGCCTTTTCAGCAGAGCTGCTCCCCCAGCCTGTCAGTTCCTTCCTTCTATTGCTGCAAGGGATTATTCCTACCCAGGTGCCCGATTTTGTGTTTGTCCTTGATGAATTTCGTAAAGTTTGTCTGCCCAATCCCCGAGCCTGTCTAGGACCCGCTTGACAGCAGCCCTGTTGTCCATAGTATGATTGATCCCCCCAACTTGGTGTCATCAGAAAACTTGACTTGCCTCCTTTGGGTCACTGACAATGTTAAAGGGGAAATGTCCCAATATGGTACTTCATTTGCTCCCAGCCACCGAGTATCACCCATTAACTACTACTGTTTTAGCTTAATTATCTATTTTTTTACCCTTCTGGTTGGCTGGTTGTTGTATGGTACCTAAAATTGTTTGGGCGTGGGGGAAGTGAGAAAAAGCAGAGATAGCTCCCACGCTTGCTTTCAGGTGACTCAACTAAGGCCTTGGGAAGTATTTACCATCACTATATATTCTTCTATCTCCAGAGACCTGTAGTCAGAAAGGACTGCTGGGTCCTCGTTAACATGGTCCAGAGGATGACATTTAAATCTCTAACACCATCTACCAGCAATAATATCAGCTGCAAGACAACAGAACCACAAACAATGTGGGTGCAAGTGGCTGTGCGTTGGAAGTAACACTCGGTTTTGCCCTTTTTTAACATGCATCATTGGAGACAGTATGTCTTTGCCGAACAAGGGTACAACATTGCCTTTTCCAGAAAGTCATATTTGACACACTGCTATAGCCAGAGGCCTTCTGATAAGCTACGATAAAAGAGCACCCTCCAGCCATCTTGTCTTAAGCTTGCTGTAAAAGAGCCACATTCAGCACGACACCACCTGTGTGTCCCCCTGGATATAAGGCTACCAGTAAGACTCAGTCTCATGCAGATTCTACCTCTCTCTCTCTCATATACATTTTGTCATACAATTTTACTATTTTCATCTCAGCTACTGTGCGTCTTGATTTCTAACATCAGATGATAGACATTTCTGTAAAGTTCCTGTGGAGAGAAGCAGTCTTCCCATTTCAGTATGAGCAGACAGCTCCAAAAGCACTTTTTTTAAAAAACAGTTTTCTATAGATCTTACACAGTGATAAGTCAGACATGCTGGAGAGCTGAGTACTTATGCTGACAGTTTAAGTATCTTGAGCCAAATCTTTATGATATTCCTGAATGAAATTATGCTGGCTGACCAGCCAGCCTCCCTCATTGTCACAGTGTAACACATTTCTAAATTGCTTACATTTATTAGCAGCTAATGCTAATCTTTGAATGGCTATTTTCTAGTTCGGATCAATTCCCTAATAATTTGACACATTATAGCCCTGACTGCATGGAAAAAATCAATTGCCTTTAATTGTTAAGCTGAGTTCTATCTGACCCAAAGAGAGAAATGATATCCTTCATCCTTGAAGCAGCTAGAGCTAAGATAAGTGAAAAAAAGTCGTGTGAATCATAGCCATACAGTTCATCTTCTTCCAACCACCATTTTCTGCCATGTCAGAGCACCGTCTTTGCCTGTTTCCATGCTGTTGCTTTTTTTTTGGTGTGTCGCCCTAAGTATTCTGCACAACCCCTTCATGCAGTGCGCTCCACACGTCCCTCATCTGGGACAGTCACCGCTGACCTCCTGCACCCATGAGCCCAACTGCTTCCTGCCGTGCTGTGTTTGAGAGAGGTGTGTGATCAGCCTGGGAAAACAGTCTAAGGTTCTTCAAGTCTCCCATTGCTGCCTTGGTCTGTGATCGCTGCAGAGCATGCACGCATGGGTCTCAGTGCCACATACTTACTGCACACTTAAAACCAAACAAAATAAAGGTTTGCTAACTCAGTGCATTAACTGAATGAATTCTTACTGCAGTATCAATAAGGAGCAGGATCTTTTGCATCTGTAAAGTGAAAGACTTTGAATCATACCTAAAATTAAGAGAGGGGGGGAAAACGAGAGGAATCAGATTACAATTTTTTTCCCAGGTCAGATTTATCCTTCGTGTCATTTCCCTAGCTTCCGCAGAATTCACTGTGATCTATGAAAGTCTGAGGCAAATAAACAAAATTTCTATTTCACAGTGGCACCATAAAAGTGTGGAGTCAGGCAAAGAGAAAGCAAGATGCAAGCAGCAGAATTAGAAGTAGACGGCAGAGCATGAAGGATATCTTGTGTAATTTGCAGTAAAGAACCTTCCTGAGAACGTTACTCTTACTTGAAAGACCTGGAAACAGAACCAGATGTAGTAGATTTTTTTGTTTCTCAATCTTTTTGCAAGTTGCTGGCTTAGAGACACTCAAAAAGCAGTCAGATAGCTAAAGTATAGTCTAAGTGGGTTTTATGCACTTGAATTTTTTAATTTAAAAGTGTTAATAATTCCAAAGGTCCAATGGTCACTATGCAGGTGGTGGAAAATTAAGTGATTGGCAACTAAGAAGTCCAGAAAACTACAGAAAGTTTTAAAATCTCAATTGGAACATAAAAAGACAACACTACCATGGTCTAAGCTACCTACCCATAGAAGAGATTTTTGAATGTAGAGCGGGGTCAGAAAAAAAAAAAAAGATATAAGAAGATCTACTGTTTGCACATTGATGTCACATCAGAGCAGAAGTGGATTGGTAATTATGAGCTGTGATGGTAATTATGCATTGGATTCATTTACTTAGGGATCTAGGGATTTCCTTAAGCTGTGTCCAGCTGTCTTTCTAACAGATGTACTACGGACTGAAGAGGAGCTGGTAGCTGAGTGCAGAAAGTATTGCTGACATTCTTCATCTGCACAAGTTTCAGACTTGGAGGTCATTAGTCCTAATGTTTCATGACATCCTCAAAGCTAGGAAAGGGTGGGAGGAGGTCACCCGCTCTCTGTGTATAAATGTTGATGAACAAAACTGCCCAGTCTAACCAGTAGGTCACACTGACCACTTTCTAAAGCTGTGCTGTTTGGCCTTCAGGTGCCTCTTTAAGAGTATATAAAGCTTTTGCTTGCTCAGAAAGCCTAGTCACCACAGATTTAAGAAATCACGGGAAAAGACCCTGGTTTTCTTCACCACTATTCCCTCCCATGATATCCAAACCCCATTCCCATCTGGTCCCCAACTCCAGTCATAGCATTTTGGGGGAGGTCCAAGAAAAGACAAAACTGAGCACAGAAAAGGAAAAAGCATAATAAAGTTTAAATCCTCCTCCAAGCACTTTCCATGGGTTGCAAGCCTGACAGCTGCAATTAGACTGAAGGTCAGTTACAGATTTGATACTCCCTAGCGACCGATTACCAGGCAGATGACAGTACTGTTTCTAATGTTTATCACATTAAATCTCCACCTAAATAGATCTAAATACAGAAATTAGATGAGCTAAAAATACTACAGAAACAAAGGTTATGAATGAAAGCAAAAAGGCTGCCAACAATTCAGTTAGCTCTATGGCAATAGCTTCAGCCATAACGCTGCCCTGGGTAACTGACCTGCCTTGTTCTCTGGGGCAACAGCTCTCACTGAGGAGAAAAACGTAATGTTTTCATACAGCTTTTCTGCTAAATGCTGAAGCTGAGACCGGGAAATGTTAAAAGCAGACCAATCTTTTTTACACCTAGGCAGAGCGATCCAAAGCTACCTTACAAAAACAGAACAAAGAATACAACATTGCAGAGGGCTAAGTTTTCACCTGAACGAACAGGTTAAACTGGCAAACACCTAGGAGAAACCCGCTGGATGGATCATCAGCACTGCCAGAGGAATAAGTCCCCAGATCAGACAGTTTGGATTACAGAAATACTATTTTTGTGCATGTGTTAGTATTTTCAAGACGTGTTTATATGCTTCAATGATTCAGAATTTAATGGTAAATCACTGAAGTTCGGTAATTTTTTATTATTACTTTTTAATCTTATGTAGCTTTTAAATTGTGTGACAGAACTGCCTGCAAAATGCTGTGGTCATGGAGGCCAGTTTTTGTCCATTGTGGAGGGAAAATTAAGGCAGATTTTACAGAATTTGCTTCCCCATGAGGTACATTGCAGCTGCAGAGAGCCTTGAGAACAGCTGTTCTGTGAATCTGAGTTCTGGCCTTAGATGCAAAATGAGACAAAAAAAAAATTTCACAGAGGTGTTTTGCTCCATACGCTTTATGAAAGAGCATGTCACAGCATAAGAATGCTGATTTGCAAGTTCTAAGTAAAAACTGCCTTTCTATTAATGACTTATCCAGTCCCAGTATAATAGATGGGGATTATACTCAGGATAGTTTTTTTAGGTGCTACGGTAAGGGAAAGGAAAACTGAAAATAATGAAACCTTGTAATTTACACTCCAATCAGCTAATGGTGCCTCATACCCATGACAAACCAGTCTGTGAAATGACATGATTCAATCTAGGTCTGCAACCTTAGAATTAGATGCTGTGGGGTCTTTTCTAAGCTCTGCCACTGACTCACTCCACATGCCTCTTAGCTGTCTTTTGGGTAATTATAAAGTGAAAGTACTGTCACCTACTTAATTCTTAGCTCTACAGAGGAGACACAGAGCAGAAAGGTGCTGCTGGAATTATTTTTCCATTTCAGTGGTTGTGAATCATAAATGACAAAACATGAAATATGAAATGGAGAACAGGAGTACAGAGTGAGCTGATTTAATACTTTTGTAAAAGGTGAGCTTACTCTCTTCCTTGTCCCTTGTTTTTTTGTTTTAGGTCTGCTATATAGGAAAATCCTGAAGTCGGAACCGTGTATAAGGAAGTGCTGAAGTCCTGAGGGCCTCCCTGCTACCTCTGTACTAACTACCACAGAGACTTAAGCTTCAATAAGCTTCAATATATGGTCATTTGTTTTCTGCGAATCATTTTTTTAATATTAAATGTACGTTCTTTGGCTGTCAAGTAGGGTACAGGAGATCTGTGAAATGAGTGCAAAAGAAGGGTCATTTAAAAATAAACTGAAAGGTGATCACAAAAATATCACAAAAGTGATATCTCCATTCAAAATTAAGCAGTATTCATATTAAGGAATCTGATTTCTGTATAAGTGATAAATCAATTAAAGACAAGGCAATTCCCCAGGGTAAACAGCCTCTCACTTCATCCAAAAGGTCTCCTGAGGCCACAACAGGAAAAACACAGCTGCACCTTGGCTATTCATTCCTCCTGCGTCACCATCTCTCTGCTTCCAGAAAGGAAACTAAAGCCTGGTTACGGCATGCAAGACAACAGGCAGGGCCAGGCTCTGAGCTACAGCAAATCAGAATGTATCCACTTATTTAATGATGCTATCTTAATTAGGCAGGCTCATGTTTTGGACTTTGAGATTCTTTTAATTGCTTTGGGATGCAGCAAAGATTCAGCCGGCACAGTAAACATGTCACTTTCCTCTGAGGAGCTTGCCAAAAGTAGAAAGTTGATAGCTGTTCTTTAATTTCCATTCACTCCTTACGTTTTCTACTACATAGATTAGATTCCCTCTTAGCATGTTTTCCTGAAGCACTGTGCTTTCATGTATCCTAGAAGCGTTAATGAAGCAGTTGGGACTGCATTTGGATCAATTTACAGCTTTTTTCTCATGTTTATCCATGTAAGAAGCAGCACTAGTAGTACTAGTAGTAATATAAAGGCTTACTTCCTATGTATTTTTATTTATTTTATAACTTTTTATTTACATTATTATTTTATTTATATTATATATTTATTTTTATTTATTTACATTCTTATTTTATTTATACTTTATTTAACAAGTATGATGGGTGGCCCAATAAGCAGATGGACAGATGGATTTTGATAAGTCACCTGGTAAAACTATCACTGAATTTTTCAAAACAAATTAAATGAAGTTGGAATTCCAACCCCATTTAAAAAAAAAAAAAAGAAAGAGTGAAAGATTAGCTTTCAAAGAGATTTAAGCACAGGTAGGCGGCCAAGTTCACCACATGGACACCACTCATATTACAAGCCTAATAAATATTGCCACTCTATAGCTAATGAATTGCTCCAAAACTTGCAGCTCTGGCCGAAGTCCCAGAAACCCTGAGACAAAATGAACCTTCAGAGGCCTCAAATCAAGATTATGAACGAGTCAAGGATGGGAGGAGGCAATGCCCACCTTGTCAAGGGGACCCAATTCCACCAGCCTTCTTCTGAGGATACCTCAGTCCTGACACCAGTCAGATCTCACTGCAGAAGTGTTGAGAGCGGGCAGCTGGCCACCACACAAAAAACAACTGCACCAAGAGGGGCGAAAGAGAGATCTGACTACTGGAAAACGGGATTCTTCCACAGCTCGCTAATAAAAGCCTAATTATTGCACAAGCCAAGGGAGAAGTATTGTCACTAAGCACACAAAACTGATCATTTAGCACCTCTGTACCTCATCTTGCACTGTCTGACAGCTCTAGTAACACCTTGCCTCCAAATCTCCCTTTCTCCACAGCTTACTTCCTAAGGGCACTGTGAAGAAAAGACCTGCCAGTTCCAGGTCTGAAAATCCCAGGAGCTAGCAGGTTGCTTTTGAAAGTCTGCGCCTGAGTTTCCAAATCCCATGCCCTCTGTAAAAATACCTATTTCTTCCTACCATCAAAAGGCAAAGACAAATTCCTCAGGCAGAACCACAATATAATCAGGATTCAGAGGCAGGAGGAAAATCAGCGTTGCCTGAGATGCTAACAGGCTGTCCTTGCACATCACCACCTGACCTGAAGGAGCAGCCAGAGGAGCCATGGTGCAGCCAGCTGAATAGCAAGATGAAAAAGTTGTTAAAGGGTGACTACAACTTTATTAAAGAACATCTGTACCTTGCAGGAAAGTCTAAATTCTGCAGGTGGTTAGTCACACATTTCAGCACACATTTCAGTATACTTTCCTAAGAGGTGCTTTCAATTCAGTTCTGGCGAGCAGAGGGATAGATACACTCCTACGCTCACCCATCTGAAAAAAAGTAACCCCTGGCTTATTGCCCTGAAGTTGAACAGTGCAGGAAGGGTCAGCAAAGTCACCTTGCAATCCTCACTTGCCTGTATGGTACTAGTCAAGCATGTCTCACAACTGAGTCTGGAATATTAGGTGTCAAAGAGAAACGGGTACAAGAGTCAATGTATTCTGTAGTGCAGGCAACTGGGCCATTCATCTCTCCTCCATCATGAAAAACAGAGGGTCTTCTCTTTGGACATTAATTCATTGGTGAAGTCTCAGAATCGTCATCATATGTCTGATCTTATTACTCCAAATAAGCGCCTCCTACGTGCCTTTCCACATGGGTTCTAGCCTATAGATGTACAATTCCCAATGAAATTAATTAAAAATTAGTTTTGATAAAGTACAGTGACTGCATAAATAGATTGAACAGAACTTTCTCACTTGTCTTTCAGAGGGAGAGACACAAGTTTGCCGTTGTTTCCTAACAACCCACTTTCAGAGCTCACTAACATGTAAACCTTTGCAAATATGAGAATTATTAAGCACTGCCTTGCCTTTAAGATACTTAGTCCAAAGGTGGCTGCTATAAGGGGACACTCGTGGCCCATCCTTCACCCATTGACACCAGCAGAGACTGTTGAATTCTAAACAATATAATAGAAAACTCAATAACAATCCAGTCATTTACTGCAGATGATAATACAAGTCTAACCCCTCTGCTTATGAAGACCTGTCATGGTGAGGAGTCTGAGAATGAAGAGGCCAAAATATCTGCAACTTGTTTCAGCTAAGATGGCAAGATCTGAATTTATTTTGGTAAATGGCTACTTGAAAAACACTGCAGATACTGCAGAGATGTTCAAATGATGGAAATTCTTCTTGACACAAGTGCAACATTATCAGCTCACAACCTTCCCTGCTCAATGGGCCATACAGAGCACTGGCACAGTGTGTACTGCTGCCCACGTCAAGGACACAATCACTGGGAGAGCACCTGTGAATGCAGTAATTTTTCACACACGTGCTTCATTCTTGGCTCCTTAGTAAATTTGAAGCCTGAGGCCCAGGCCTCTTTCCATCTTCACCATGTGCGCCCTTACTAGCTATGCTCAGCAACGTTCATACTATAACAGCAGAACCTGAAGCCACCTTCTCCAAGCAGAATCTCTACGAGAAGGCAAACAGCATAAAAATTGCTTGTTGTTCCCGCCACCTGGAAGGAGTCCTCTCTGGTTTTCTCTGTGAAGAGAATAAAAAGATTTCACGACAGAAGAGATGAAGAAAAAAGGCTTGAAGATAAGCAATGGAGAGCTGTTTTATTATATTAAAACTGAACCAGTGCTACACCCTGCACAGCTCTTCATTAACTTTGGTATCACACCATACCATAGTGCATTGACTCCCTCCCAGCCTGAACAAGTACTCTGGTGGAGAGCTAAGACTATTTTGAGCCCTGGGATTTAGCAACAAAATACTTCCGCGCTCTCCAAATCACTTGATCACTAATGATTAACTTCGGAGTCAGTACTATGAAAGAACAGAAACATTTGAAATAGCCATAAAGTAAAGCTTGAGATAAAAAACAAAACAAATCAAATCTGTTTCCATTCCAACTTGCATTTCATCTTAGCAGCTGCATCCCTATTGGAAGACACACCAGAGAACCCCAGTAATACCAGAACTAGTTTTACTAGATTATATAACCCGTTGTTTAGCTGACTGAACAAATCTGTAGAGGTGTTTTCTAATATTTATACAGGAAGGAGAAAAAGAAGCTTCTCTTTCTCATATCCATCAGTCCTCAGGACACTTTAATTATGTTTGCCTTTACTTTTTCATTTGGTGTCGTTAGTAACTTACCCTCCATCCCAAACCAATTTGTGTAGTTACCTTGGTCAATGTGAAGAATGAACAAACCATAAGGCCATCAGCATGTTCTGCCTGAACAGAGACACATACATCTTTACCTGTGTCCCCCCTTGGGTTGTATTTTTTTGCCTACAGCGTCTAGCTTGTACCACGTTGTGCTACTTTTCCAGTGATGCACTGGGTAGCACTAATGAACAGCAGTTCGTTAGAGAGAGTGTAGAAAAAGAACATGAAGAACACAGCCGAGCATAGTTTCCCTGCTGCAAAAATGGAAACACAGGCTGCCTTTCCCTCACCAGTAGTCCCATCAAGAGGTGATCTGCATGAGCACACAGGCCCATAAGAAGGAGCTGAAATTGTGGCAGAAGTCCTATTTCTTTTCACTTTAAAAACTGCACCCAGAGGAAGTTACACCACTTGATGACACTGGCAGTTGAAAGCTTTCTTTTTGGGTCATGCTATATTTAACACAACTATGATTAACAACATCAGTAAATTGGTAGGCCATTTTTCATACACTTAGAGGTAGTTTTGTAGGCCTTGAGGATGCTAACTAAAACATACTGGCTGGATTCCTACCTGAAATAGTGTTTCCTTTTTTTTCCCCCTCATATGTACCTTATTGCAAATTGAATACCAGCCTAATGGTTTGTCAGGTCACACTGTCCTGCCATAAGGGGCAATGAATTTTGATCTGCATTCCACATTGACAGCATCATGACAGAGAGCTTACCATCTTGTCTTTCTGAAAGTGTCTGCAAAAATCACAACTCACTTTGTTGCTATTTTTATTATGATTTTGTCTAGTTACAGTTATGTTTTTCCTCCTCTTCCAGAAGCCAGGGGAGGGAGGGGGCATTTTGCTAATGCCTCTTTACTCTCAGGTTTTGCTTAGTTCAGCAGTCTTGCTGCAAGGCCTGGTTTATCTCTTAGTAAAATCAATGGACATGCCCCCTTTTCTATTGATTGTTACAGACACAGGTTAAGAGTCACATTTAAAGGTGGTGAAGATGTGTATTCTACTTCCCCCTCATCAAGAAACACCAGCTGCAACAATATTAAACTCGTTTGAACCACATTGGATTTCAACTAAGTGGTATTAAGAGTTATCAGCTCAAACTTCTCTAAGCAGCCATAGAGCTACTTTCCTGATGTGATACGTGAAGTGGAATTTCATAGCCCTAGGCAGCTGCAGAAGGCGGGTTTTAAGTTCACGCGTACAAAAGCTTCCATAGAGTTCCTAGTAAAGTTAATACAATTATCTTGTAATGGATACTGGTGTGAAATCTGTAGAGGAGAAATTCAAAAATAAACAGGATGCATTAACATTATAACTAATTGACTTGTTCCTATCAAATATGTTCAATATTTTTAAAGCTTTAAAAATATAGCCCCTTTATCTTATCAATTCCTCGTAACTTACTATAAAGCATTCTTCCAATTTGTTTACTCTGAGTCTCCCTGCGCTAAAATTCCCAGTGTTTGCAATCCCACTAATTAAGATGATTTCAGGATTCTTTCCCCTTGACTGAGCTGCAAAACACCTGTTGATATTAGGTATTGAACAGAGCAAGAGGAAAGAACAGGATGTAATCTGTGGTGGGTTCTTGTTTTACAAGCTGAACAGCTACTTTAAAAATCAGGTTCTTTTCACTCCTCCTTTATATAATTTTCCCACTGGGCTTTTTCTTCTACTTGCCACATGTGGTATAATTTCATGACATTTCACTTAGGAAAGTTTTTCAGCAACTCTTCTAACTTCTAGTTCCAAAGCAATTGCAACTCCTTGCTTTCTAGCCTTTTTGTGCCAATGGCAGCAAAGTACTGCTGTGTTTTCTCATCTCCTTCTCTCCTCTCTTCCTGTTACCATCCAAGTAGGTTACAGTTGAATTACCGTACTCTACTGAACATCAAGGCAAGCACTGAGTCATTTGTTTTAATTGCCACTGGTTTAAAAAAAAAATCTTATTAAAAAATTAATTTAATTCAGGCAGGGGAATCCCATCTGAATGTTGTATATTTCTTTTAAGTTTTTCTTGTCACTTTCTTCTGCCTTCTTTGCCCCTTCTTGACCCCCCTTAGGAAAAATAGAAGTGGTCCCTGTGGTAATGGAGCAGATCCCTGCACTGCTAATCAAATGGAATAATTACTTACACTATTTATAATGCAATATTAAAAGGGCCAATTAGATTGTTACTATCTAAGAGGATAACCTTTCAGTTTGATGGCATCCTGCAGATCAGCAGGTCATAAGATTAAATGAATTATTCATGTTAACAAAACAAGTCAGCTGAGGAGAGAAACAAATGATTTTCCTAAATGAATGAGCTGAGCATCATAGAAGCCAAACTGATTCATTCCCCTTCAAAGACATGAATTTAAAACAAAGAAAAACAATCAGGACCACTCTGAAAAGAGGCAGATAAATGAACAAGCAAGTAAATTTAAACAGAAAAGAACCCCAGGCACTCTTATTCTACGCAACAGTGCTGCGGTCTCATAGGGAAGCTGACATCCTGATCAGAGAATAAACAGCATGGGAGATCTTGAAGGAAATTCATCATATGTTTGTAATAGTATCTCCTGAAGGGTTCCCCTAAATCAAAGCATAATGTACTATTACATAGTTAAAGGCACCCTCCCAGCCTTAGGTCTCTTCTTTCTTGTACTTCCCATCCTTAAAAATCTAAGCAGCTCTTACAAAACAAAAAAAGTCATGGAGTTATGCATCTGTTAATAAGTATGTGTGTTTACCACTGTCATGATAAGATTTGTTCCCAGGCAGGCCAAACAAAGGAATGTATTTAGCTACTGGGCACAGTGGTTATATAAATCAGGAAGAAACTGGGAAGAGTAAGAAATAAAATGTCAGTCACCCACCCTACAGGTGATTTCCAAACCACCAGAATAGCGATGAGGGAAGCAAGCCTTACAAGGAGCTAGCCTGAGACTCAGGATTGCAGGAAACATATGAAGTACATTTACTCTGCCATTAATAATACCACCACAGGGTTGATTCACAGTATCAGCTGGATACCACAGGGCTGGATGGACTCTGACGAAGTTTCGTGTTGCCCTGATGGATGATTGACAAGATGGAGATTGATGGATAGGACAAGAGCTTAGACAATTCTGCTGGTTTGAAAGTGGAAGGAGTGAAGCCTGTAAATTGTCAGACATTAAGGTTTGAGTCCAGGAGTTTAAAAAAATGACCACTTTTTTTACCTCCAAATTCTATGCTTCATTTCTGTCATTACTATTTTTCTAACCATAAAGCTAACTTCTTCACTGTACAACTTCTTGGATCATTTCCATATCTCTTACTAAAAAAACTCTCCTGCATAAGTTTCTTCACAGTCTTTTATACTTGAAAAGAGACATTAAATAGATCTTCAAAAGATGATCTTTCATCTTTTGGAACAATTTCTATTTAAAGCAGTTCAGTCTTCATATATTCATATCTCTTGATCATCATCTCTACTCTGTGCCTGATATTCTATAGCAGGTTACCAACATCTGCTGCCATATTTGCAAACTCTATTTAAGTTGTGGGCATCTGCCTTCAGCCTCCTTCATGAACGCTTCATGAGGTAAAAAACCTCATTTACACTTGGATTATTAATTGACATTTTTATCTGTCTCACATTGCAAACTGTCATTTCTTGCTGACTGTCTCTCTGACATCTTACTCAGATAGCTTCAGCTCTTCTTCACCTTCTATACACAAGCTCTTATTCACAAACATCAAAACAGTAACATGACAGTTGATAGAATTGCTCTCTTCACTAGGGGTGACATGTGCGTCAGCACTGTAGGACTCAGCCTGAAAGGCCAAAGGGAACTTTATAAGTAAACTGAATGATTGACCACACAGCAAAATAAATGTCCAGAAGAAAAGAATCCAAGAACAGCCACTTCAGATTTGTTCAAAGCCTGAGCCTAATGTACTGTCTCCAACACTGGCCAACTTTGAACACCCAGGGAGAAACACAAGAACCAGGCAAGTATACAAGATCATTTCCAGAAGTTTCTGCATTAGTCTACCACTGTGATTTTGACTAGCTTGAAAACTTTGCAGTGTTGAAGGAAGGGCTACCTTCCCCTAATGCATGGCATCATGACATCACCTATGATTCTGGTTTTGTGACCTTGAATTTGAGAACATCTTTTCTAGGTGCTCTCACAGAACAGGTACCTAACATTGTTATTTGCTGCTTTTTCTCTCAGTCCTATCCTCTGGTCATTAGAATGACTGAGTTAATGGAGAATTCAGTCTCCAGTGAGTATACCAGCCCTGAAGGTTTATGAAAAACACAGTGTTTAAATCAGAAAATCAAATTAACTTAAATCAGAAAATCAAATTAAATATAATTAAAGAAATACTGTCCTTGCAGTAGATGCCTCATTTTGACTCAGCTTCCAAGGCTATTACTCCCCACAAAACCAAACTGTGCAATCCAGTAACCACAAAATGACTTGTTTTTCAGACAGGTGGCCATTCTTCAAAGATCATTCCTATTCTATTGTATGGTCACATACAACAGGACATACAGATAACACAAGGAATGCAGAGGACAGCAGTGGCAACAAGCAAAGGTCTGAGCTTCAACAGATCCTACCTTAATTTGGGCTACTGCTTTTGCAAAAAAGAAATCTTTCAATTTGTTCCTTTGATCACTCATTCACAGACCAGTGGAGACTACTAAAGAGGAGTGAATACTTGAATCTTTTGGTCCTGCACAGTGGAGAATAGAAGTCTTCATGTTGCTTTCTAATACTTGCCAACCTATCAAACAAATATACCCAAGAATATTTTGGGTAGGAGCCTTGATTCAAATTAGGCACCTGGTGTGTAACTGCAAGGAAAAGGCACATCCATCATCAATAGAGCTGACTGGAAAAGAACAAACGCGTGTCAGTGGAGGTGGAAAGGTGTAAGGAGAAAAGGGGGGAAACTGTAACTCCCTTTGGTCAGTTTTGGCATTTAAAACTATAATTTCTATAGAGAAATATAAACTATGGCTCGATTCCACAGATGGCAACATTCCGCATTAACAGGGCGTTTAGGTATGTATTTTCAAGTGGTAATTATCAGGTGCCCAAGTTCCTAATGCAAATCACGTCCAGACTGCATCTGAGAATGGGCCAGCTGCTTTACACTCTAGTGATTAGAGCTCTTGCCCAAGAATTACCTCCTTTACTTGAGGCAAGTCAAAACTTCATTTCACCTCATAAGAAAGCAGACAAAACCGGACAAAGACACTTATCCCTACTTTAAAACTAGGTAACATTGTGGTGTTCTCTCTTATGAAGAGGTTTTGGTACTCTGAATAAAATATGAAACAATGTGGGCAACACTGAAATAAAACAGTGAACTGTAAATAAAACAGTGAATACTCTTTTCCCCCCACTATGTATAGTATATAGGATACTAATACTTTATTTTAAAAAGCACAGACTGCTTTTTATAATGTTCTCTACAGCACAAGGGATGTAGAGAATGTGAAATAATACATTTCCCACTACTAAACAACAGCCTTCTAGCTCAGATGTGCTAAAAAAAGTGCATTTCCGCTTTTGATGCCCCTGATTCAATCCCAAGTCTGAGAACCAATTGGAGATCATCATGCTACGCATCACTGCTTTTTTTTTTTTTTTTTTAGTTTTGGAACTATCTTTAATCAATATATATAGATTTAAATATGGTTGTTGTCAGTTCTTTGGGCCATTAAAGGGTTTGCTTTGGAGAACAATTTTCTCTTTCCCACTAGGCTCATTGAAAGATTATCATCCAAAAGAGAAACATCCCTGTCTGTTGTATGATCAAATAAGCTGAGGGAGAACACTACAAGAGACTGTTCAGTTAATAATCCAGCTTTAGTAATGGAGATGTGAAATATTTCCTTTTACTGCTTCTGAACGTCCCTTAAGAACATGTCAACGAGTGCAGCACTGTATCATAAAGGAAACAGCTAGAGATGCTGCAGCAGATACATCACCTCATGTTACAGCTTTTAGGAATGCTCTATTCCAGTAATGTGGATAGAAAGCAATTGTGTAGTGATACTTGAGTTGGCTAGAGGAAAAGCTTTGGGGCTAATGGCATCTAGCAATCAATAAAATTCCTACAGGTCCTTGGAATTTTGTGAGCCTTATAAATAGTGAGTGAATGGGAGAAGCAAACTCTCAGCACCTGTGTGAGACGAGATTTCCTTTGTGTCAACCAAAGCACACCAAACTCTGTGCTGGGTGCCACATCAACCTGTAAGAGGCACCTGGGAGAGACAGAAGTTCCCAGTTGGCAAACTGCGCCTTGCCTATCTGGCAAGCAACATCTCTTGATGATACTCTACTGGCATCTGCACTTCTAGTATGGGAAAGAAAACTAACATCTGAAATCTTTGTCATTGCTGGCCCTGATCTAATCTATTCTGATGGCGGTGCAGTACTATTCCCCGTAGCGTTTTCCTCTACAACAGTTTCTCATGATCTTGTGACAGGCATTCCCTCCTTTTTATGGGCGAAGTTCCATAACCTGAGAGATCCTACTGTCACTATTATTTCCATTATTTTTTACATCCTGGATTTCATCCCAAGCCATTTGACACTCACACAGATTGCAAGGATAAAACAAAAGTTGGAGTAAGTTGGAACTGGAAGGAGCAGAGGAAACAGCACAGTAGAAGGAACCCCAAAGGAAGAGAAGCAGCAGCAGTTGCCAGTGGACAGTACTATTCTGGAAAGATGTGGACATCACTAATGATTAGCCTGCAGCCATGAGCTTCTGACTGACGCTGGATTTGCACTGTGAAAACCAAAAGGAAGAGTAAATTTCCAGGCCTCTGCCTCTCATTTTTCCCTTAACATCTCTCACAACCTGCATGTACTCCCAGCATGTTCCCAGCAGCTATGGACATTTCTGCCCCTTTTGTCAATGCCGTGCCCTTGTTGTTCAGCTCTCCATCCCCCAAGCATTATATATATAGCTACAGTTCCTTTAAGAAAACACAAGATCTACAGTAGGGTTACAAACACAAAGAACCACAGCAGTTGCCTCTTTTGTTCCCAGAAAAGCTGCAGAACAGACCTCCCACTTAAACCAACACACGCTGCCATGATCTCTGCCTGACTGATCCTGAGCTTCATTAGTGATTCACTCTATAAGAACCTCCAAATTCCATAAGTAAAGGAGTTTTAGCTCAGACCATTTAGTAAATAGTAACAGTGCAATAAACATGCTTAGGACATACACAGATGGTATCTAAGTCAGTGAGTAGAGTGTTGGTCCACCTTCTTGAACACTTCTTCTCCCTTTATCTTCACCACCCTGAGGTCTTTTTGTTCTGACATACAACTCCTTCCCTTTTCAGTGATCTAAGAGAACAGGGAAGGAGGGAAACGGGAAGAAACAGGTAAGGAGGACTACCTGAAAACAGACCTGTGGAAAAAGAGAGAACAGAAATAACAGTGAGACAGAAGAGATGAGAAACAGAAGCAATATTGATCCTGGACTATCAAAAGGCCCTGCATCAGGCTTCAGAGGACATGAGATTAAGAACGAATGAGAGGTCGGGTAGAGACAACAGCTCTGGGAGTCCTTGCAAGAAACTCTGAGATCAAAGAAAACATATACTTCATCCCTTGCTAGAGATGACAAACTTTTACTGTTATCAGGTAACTCCAGGAGCAGAGGTAAACACAGAGACTCCTGGCAAATGGTTTTGTGGGTATTTCTAATAAAACACAAAGAAATTTCTTATTTGGTTTGAGGTGAGGGTATAATTATGCTTACAAGGTCATGGTATATGACACGAATTTTGTGACTTCGAGATCCTCCAAGGTAAAGATTAAATTTCTTCATAGACATTAGATATATGAACACAAACAGTGGGCAAATGTTGCAGAAATTATGAGTGTCCAACAAAAGGCTCTAACAAATGAGATAAACCCATGGAAATTCAGATTTCTTACTACTACCAAGTATCAATCAGCTGTTCTTTCAATATTTAAAGATTTTGAAGTGCACAAACACACTAGTGGTATCCCTGCCATCTAAAGGGACATGAAAGTAACTTCCTAGATATGGTTAGTCTCGTGTTTAAATTTGATCTGCTGTACAGTGCCTTTGCCTTTTAACTCATCACTATCTCTCTGATCAATAATTTAAATATTGTATCATGAAAAAAAACATATTACAGTTACATTTGGTCCTGCTGTTTATTGGCAAACACGTTGTACAAGTCTTACAAAGTCAGCGTGAGGGCTTTATGTAAAACACTTCAGCGGAAATGGCTGTAATTGTAGCTTTCCATTAATGAGCACAGACATAGCAAACAGACATCATGCTGTGCAAACAGCAAGAGTCTTTATCTGATATTACCATATAAGCAATTTATGTAGAGGTGATCTCAATTTACAGTAAGTGGGAGTATTCACCCTAAAACCAACAAGTGACTTTCATGCAGCTGTTTCCTGAGGACCAAGTTTGGAGGCATGCTACGTCTAAAGAGTATTGTATGGGGACCAACTTAAGCAGTTTTTCTTGGTTACTTCCCCATTCAGATGCCCAGTTAAATGAATTATAACATTATCAAAACTTCTGATCAGCTTTGGTCCTTATCAAGAGAAGGGTTGGAAAGGAAGTGTGGCATTTTCTTCTCCTCTTTGCACTAAGCATACCATTGGCATGTTTTAGCTTTTGAATGTGTTTCCACTAAAGCCTTTTCCAGACTGAGATGAAAATTTGTCAATTCTCCTGCATCATCAACAGACAAATTAGGTCAAAACAGACAAATAGGTCAAAAGTACTCTCACTTCAAGTCAAAGCAAAGGGATCTTAAGTTACTCACAGTTTTTAAATTGCAAAGACAAATTTGTATATGATGATGTGCCTGCTATTCATGATCTGCCTGCTCCATGCAGCTCGCTTAGTATCCTGCAGTCAGTACTATTGATCAGTTGCCAAAAGTATTTACACTGTTTTCTTCTTAAGCTCATGAGTACATCATTACCAAACAGCCTTTAATCCTCTCATGAGACAAAGCCCACTGATACTATACCAAAAGCTGACAGCAGTCAACTGTGTTTCTTCAGTGTTTTTTGGCTTTGACAGCTCACTTTTACCAGAAGAACAGATCTTTACCAGTACAACTGGGACAGAACTTTGTCTCTGCCTCAGTCTTCAAACTGCTTGAGACAAAGATGACACTGGCCAATGACCAATTCTGTGTGCATGGGTTTGGGTAGTTGTGTGTGTGTTTCAAAGACATATTCCAAGCAAATGAAAAATGAGCTATGCTACATTAAAAAAAGCCAGACAATTATAGTTTGTACTGCGCTCGGACAAACCCACGTTACAGCCAGAGAGGACCTAGATTAATGAATCACAGCACCTCCACCTCACACAGGTTTAAGAAACCCACAATGTTTCTTTATTATATGTGATGGGCTGTTACTAGAAAAGCATCATAGTAGGCCAGGGAAAGCCCTGCAGGCTGGAACTTTCCAGAAACAAATAGGCTACACAGGGGATGAAACATTTGCTTGCTCAATTGATATCCACACCAAGAACAGTATTGAAAGGAGTTTTAGATTTTATAACTAAAGAGAAATGGAAAGCAAATGAAACACAGCAGGACATACTGAAATATCTCTTGATCAAACAAAGGTTGAAACTTGGGGAAAATCAGAAGTGAAAAGATTCAATGTGCCGCCTATTCTCTGACTCTGTCCAAGCTAATTACAAACTCCTGCTGATTTCAATAGGATCAGGTTTTCTGATGGCACCAATAGAGCTAACCGTAGAAGATAATAGCCTGGCTTATAGACACAAATGACTAAAACTTTAGATTAATATCTGTTCTCAAATAATTTAAGCTGAATTTGAAGTCACATAGACGCTGTTAGTTCTAGGAACCCTTCACATCCATTACAGATCATATCATAACGTTGCAGGTGCATCTTTTGCCTTTACATCAGATTAGTGTTTGTACTGCTCATTCATAGAAAACAACATTACTTTACAGGAGGCTTACGCAGTACAAACAAATATGTGATATGGCTATAGGGCAACATTATGAGTTGTGCATAATTTCTGAGGTGTTTCTCAACAAAGAGTATGAGTGTGAGCAGCAGGAGAGTAACCTTATTTAAAAGAAGTGAAAACTATTTTTATGTGCAGTAAATTATAGTTTTTTCAAGAGAAAGAATAGGAAGAATAAGCTCTTGCCCAGAGTAAATTCCAATACCTCTCTGATCATTATTTGGCTGGCACAAGCATCGACGATTCATCAAATACCATTCATCTATGTGAAATAATCACAAGATGGTACATAAGATGGAGTTTCTGTGCAGGACATTTCCAAATTCTCACTCCTGGGGCTACAAGCTAAGCTGAATTTTTCTTTACTGCACACAGTAAGTTTTCCTCTTGTGATGTGTGCTATTTCTGCTTCTACAGACAAACAACTACACTGTGATACAGTTGCCTACTGCTGTAGGCAGTACCTCAACCCATGAGGACTTTAGCAAGGACTCTTATACAGTGATGTGTCTTGCTATGAGAATGAAGTTTGTACAGCCTCTCCCACCACCAACTACCCCTCCCCAAAAGTTTTAACTGGCTTTAAATCTGTCCCAGTCTGACTCTTATGCAATTTCATATAAAGTCAGTAACATCTTTCTGGTAATACACTGGGACAGCATAACACTATTTCACACTCCTTCGCGGTCTAGATATGTATACTGTATGGCTTCTTTCCTGTTGCAAAAATAAACTAATTTCAACCCATTCTAAAACTGATTTACCAAAGCTTAGCCCACACGTACATTTCCCTGGATGGCGATGCATTCCATTTCTGCTAGCTAAAAGAGTGTCCTTTTATAAGGTTGAACCTCCTGGTGCCATGGCCTCATTTACTGAATCAGTCAGCTTCATACTGCTCACCATTATCATTGTACTCTACTCTGATGGCTTAAAGGGACCTTAAAGCAGATGTAACTTGAACTTATTTCTACCCTGAGGCTTCTTTCTTTGCAATAAATGAGAATTGGGCCCATTCTATCCACTGCTATCTTTTCTCTCCTCACACACACACAGAGCCGGAGTTTGATTCTACAGGCTTCCTACAAGGTTTTAATTTTTTGAACAATAAATGGAATTACATAGAGTTTAAAAGGTAAAGACTTCCCAGAAAACAGGATCCTCAAAAACTTGCTGAAAAAAACCCTCCAGGAATAAGCTAAATAGAATTTGATTTACTTCAGGGCTGTGCATTATTGGGGTTTTTTTCTCCTTTTGGCTATGATGAGTGGACATTTTCCCTGGTTGATGTGATGCACTGGTTGTCCTCCAGGCCATAGGAATTAATTTCTAATATTTTAACAATCATAACTTTAATACTTAGTAATACAGCCCTGCAGCACTTAAAAAAACCCCTTATTTCTGAGGTATATTGTTCCCATGCACAAGAGTGACAAAACTTTGGGGTCACTTGGACTTTAAAGAAAATAGTATCACATAGATAAAATAGGAAAGTTGTGCAACTCCTGTGGCACGGAACACCAGTAGTATGTAGGTCAGGTGTTGCAGGGTAGCCCTAAAACTTGGCTGATGCTTCATAAACAGTCTAGTGCATCTGCTTTGTCAGACTCTCTCTCAATGATCCAGAAAATGAATTAGACACTTAGAACCCTGCCTGACATATTCGTAGTCTTGCAAAGAACAGGGAAGTGTTTAGTTTGAACTATGTGTTATCATACACTGAAATTATGAAAAAAAAAATTTAGAAGGGCTGGATTCTGATTGCATAAGAGAATTAGAATAACTTCATACTTGCTCTGATTTAATCACAGAGCAAATAAAATATTGGCAACAAGCCACCATTCATTTGCTGTGCTTACACCAGAGTGACTATATTTTAACATTTTTAGTATGCCCCTTAGGACAATTATCTTATTTCCACTCTTTTTTTTTCTTTATCTGTCTGCAAATTTTAGGAAAGCACATTCTATGAAAGGATGTGACTCAGCCTGTCGCTTTTATCCTTTATGCAGTTCATTCCTTTAGGAACGGTAAGTTTTCACAGAAATGTTGCACTGGAACAACCTTCAAGTATGATCTAGTATAAACACCTGCACTGGGGCAGAATTTAAACAAATATGTTGACTGTTTGATTCTAATAGGTAAAGACCCAATCTTGGGAACAGCTAAGGTCACTGCAACTTGTATTGACCTTAATAGATTGCAAAACCTGAGTATATAAATAGTAGCATCTTCATACTTCCCACTTAGCATTAAAACATAATCCAAGCAGCTGGTTCTATAAATGCTTCATTGGCATAAATAAAGCAATTGCCTTTCACACAAATAACCTCGGCAAATTGGACTCAAATAGAGCTTTTCACTTGCAACATCACACAGGACTATGTTAAGTTACGAGTAGCACTTCATCGGTTTATTTTCACTCAAAATTAAGCATTTTCTCTGTGTATAATTGATCTCTCAACTGCCACTAGGAAGGTATCATCTTTCTGCATGTCAGGCTCTTCTGAATTCCTGCACATGTTCCAGCTGAACACACAGAGAAATCCCTGTAACCTCAAATTAGTGCTTCATCTATGACCTTAAATCCAGTGGGGTTTTTTAGCATTTCCTCTGCACCCTGTCCCCCATATTCATCCTACATGCATTTCCCTGTCACCAGCTCATCAGATGTCCATGATAGTGACCCTTTTTGTTGTTCAACCAAAACCAGTTTCTAATTCCCCTATTTCTACCTCACCACTATGTAGTTCTGTAGAACTCACACTAAAAAGAAAGAAACCAAATTCAAACATTTCTTCAGCACTCCGCAAGCTTTATTTACCCAAAGTTGAAAGACAGAAATTTGTCATCCCCCCACATCTTTTATTCTTTCCTTCCTGTCTGAGTTTGGACACCATCTTTGAACTGAGGTGATTCCCTGTGCTATGGTGCTTTTTTTCCCCAGAGCCATGGGAGAAATAGGAAACGGAGACAAAGATTTTTTCATCAATAGCAAAAGCATTATTAAGAGAAATCAGGGGAGGGCTGATGATATCAAACAACACCAAAGCACCTAAGTTTATCCATTAAGTAAACCTTATGGTATCTCCTTCCATAGAATGAATATAGTGCTGGCCTTGCAACTGGGCTTTTTCTTTCAGGGTAGTTCATGTAATAACTAAGAGGTAAAAAAAGAAACTATTTTCTTTACTAATCAAAACAAGGCCCCAGATATTATAGCTGACAGCCTCACATCAAAGCAACAAAAGAGAACAGCAGCAAAACACAATTCAAATACAGGTGGCCTTTTTCTTCTATCAGATGCAGCTTTACAGAAAAGGACTCGGGGGTCCTGGTGGACACCAGGTTGAACACAACCAGCAATGCGCCCCTGCTGCAACGGCAGCAGAGTCTCCTGGGCTGCATTAGGCAAAGTATTGCCAGCAGGTCAAAGGAGTTGATCTCTACTCAGCACTGGTGAGGCCACACCTGGAGTGCTGGGTCCAGTTCTGGGCTCCTCAGTACAAGAGAGAGACAGATATATTGGAGAGAGCCCAGTGGAAGACCACTGTTATTAAGGGAGACCGAGGATCAATAGAGGCTGGAGAAAGTCTCCTATGAAGAAAGGTTGAGAGAGCTGGGACTGTTCAGCCAGGAGAAGAGAAGACTCGGGGGTACCTTATCAGTGTGTATAAATACATGAAGGGAGGGTGCAAAGAAGACAGAGACAGGCTCTTTTCAGTCCACTGACAGGCCTGTCCTGACAGGACAAGAGGCAGTGGGCATCATCTGAAGCACAGGAGGTTCCTCCTGAACACCAGGAAACACTTTTTCACTGTAAGGGTCACTGAGCACTGGCACAAGTTGCCCAGAGAGACGTTGGAATCTCCCTCCTTAGAGACATTCTTAAGCCAGTCTGGACACGGTTGGTCCTTAGCAACTGTCTTGACTGGTGCCCCTACTTGACCAGTGGGGTTGGACCAGATGACCTCTACAGGTCCTTTTCATCCTCAACCATCTGTAATTAAGTGACATGTTGTCTGAAATTTCCGCTAAGCATTTCCTGAATCAAGTGCGATATCAGATCAGGATTTAGGTCATTAACAGAGACAATGAAGGATATGTCATTTCTCAATATCACACCCTTCAGTCTTGGTTTTAGTGTCACCAGCAGTTTAATCATACTAAGAAATGGATTAAGCACAGCCAATTAATTTTAACATTTGTTTCCAATGAGAACTATAAACAACTCTTTTATGACAGTATACCCAGACCATTAAAAACAGGTATTTTACATTCACTATCAAGGGAGTAAGAAGCAGGCACAGTAAAGGTAATAAAAGCAGTTTGACCTAATTTGTATAGCTGTAACACTGGAAAGATGGGTATTTCATACAGCATGGCACAAGAGAACATGACGCTATCACTAGTACAAGTTGCAGATAGTGTTACACAGAGAAAGACAGACTGACCCATACCTAAAGAGCTGGCAAAACCATCATCTGGTAAAACACATGTCGAATGCTGGTTTCACTGAAGACACAGGGATTGTTATTTCATAGGCCTACATTTTGCCTTCCAGAGTTTTGGCTGTTTTATACGAACTCCTCCTTTGTAAAAGAAAGTTGCATGCAACAATATAAACAGTTGTATTACACTTTGCTTTTGAACCTGGCAATAGCTATGACAAATGATTGATAGGAACAAGTTATAGCACTAGAATAAAACAAGTCCTTAACAGAGGTGATTATCAGTCTCACTCTGGTTTTCCTAATCAGCATTGACCTCATCCTTGCAAAGACACTTCAGACATGCATCTGTACTTAGCCAAACTCGCATTCTGGAGCTGCACAGATCATCCTCTAAACTCTCTTCTTAAACACAGGATCAGAAGCGATTGTAACTTCTTCTGCATATGGAAGGCATAGGCAAGTACAGGGTGCTACTTCTAGTTTCCATTTTTTATCATTCAGAAGCACTAAGACATATAAGTGAGAGAAAAATTTAAGCTACAGCATAATTCTCCATCAAGTCAAAAACAAAAAATGCCCCTGACACATTTGCCTCTTGAAACAGAAATGCTTCAGAGACTTGCTTGTGTCACTGATAGTGTTGTTAGGATGGTTTCTGTGGTCCATGGTAGGATTTCTGTTCAACAGCAGCCTTCCTCCCACAGTGCAGGACCTCTGACCACTGCGCCACAGATGGCTTACCGCAGGCTTGAGGAATTTGGCTGAGTAACAGCCAAGCAGCCCCAACTTTCCCTCCACCTTGCCAAGAAAAGAGAATAGACTAGACAGTCTTGTTTGCAGAGCACTTACTGAACCTCAGAGAACATGAATTGTCCACACACAGATATTTATCCAAATCACTAGGACTACTGCATATGTGGAGTCTCAGAAAAACACAAGAGAGAGAAATGTTTTGAAAAAATTTCATTTCATTCTATAATAAGATGAAACAAAATATGTGGATTTCTCTGTTTCCATGGAACTGAACTACTTTTTCTGGCTATCTTTATTTTCCAAAGATTGCAAGTCATATGACTTTAAATTTTGTGCTTGAAATAGATAAAAAAAATTCAATTAACATCTGATAAGGTCAGCGTTCAGACAACATTGATTAACATTTTTGTTTTGTTAAAACACAGAGACTCTTGGCCTTTGTTTGTGTGACCAGTCAATAATATTGGACAAAAATGGCTACAACCAAAGTTTAAAAGTCTTCCTTGATTATATTTCCAAGCACCGTCAGCACTGGTGGGAATGATTCCTCCCCTCTCTTGGGGTTTGCTCTACATTGTATACTGAGGTGCATGTTTGTTCATTTTAATTTACTGGGAAGTTCTACACCTCTTGTCATGACATTCACTTGCTTTGGAGATGATAAACAACTCTGCCTTAGACCCTTTAGGATTGGTTACTTGCTTTTCCACAGGGTGGCCAGATTGATAGTGACACAGTCTTATAAGGTAGCTCTTCTCATTAAATCACTGTGTGGGAAGAGTGTTAGAATCAACAGCCAGCAATATGTTACTGTATTGGTTTCCTTCTGTCATGCACACTTACATTTTGAATACAGATAGGTTTTATTATGCTTCAGTTGGACTTTATGCGCACTTTTACATGGTTATTAGTGACTATGTAAAACCAATACAGATTACTTCTCTGAGATTATGTCTATATGCCGGGAAAAACTCAAGACAGTTTGTGGAGACATCCACAAAGTAAGGGACAAGAGCAGGGCTTCAACAGTTAGATCAAGACTCTAAAAAGCATGATATTTTTACGCAATGCTTGCTCTCAACTCAGACATACACATAAATGATTTTCTAAATTATAAGCAAGTGCTTGCTTCCGTTTTCTTCCACAGAAGCTGCAGGATGCTAAACACTGAAAGCATTTATCCAACTACATGCTCCAATTTTTGACAATCTTGCCTTAACTATTATAACAGAAATTCAGCTAGGCTAAACACTTCTATAAGGTCTTAGAGAGGTTTAAATTTCAACATCTCAATAATAATAATGTGCAGAAATTTGTTTAGAGATAGGAAAAAATATTTTCAATAACATAAAATTATTCTTTTTGTACTTATAGTGCTTGAAGCACCAAATGTCTCCAGAACTTCCTCAAACAGCCTCTTTTTAAAAAATTCTTTTTATTTTAGAGGACTATGTGGAATAAAAAGACTCTTTCTCCTCTCAGTCTGTTTCCTACATGACATTTTGCTCTCACCTGAACTACATTCAAGAAATCAATTTTTCAACATTCTGGAAAGGAATGTTAAGAATAGATGAACAGAGAGTTCAAGCTGAAGTTTCTTGCAGGGTAAATACACTTTCAGGATGGTTTGAGGCCTAACTTTGTTATTTAAACCCAGGGTGCCTTAGAAGAGGTTGTGATTGGCACAACTCATCTTCTTAAGCATCACTCAGTTTAGATGCAGGCAGACATTTGATCAGCAGATAGTTGCAGCAACTTAGGCCACACAAGTATCACAGCTTAACTCAAATCATCTCTCCCAGTTTAAACTAAGCTGGTGAAGTTTGCACTGAATCAGACAAGGAAAACTTGGAAATTCCCTTCTGCTGATGGGCCAAAAGAGGTGATAAATTCCAGTAAAGGGACAACCACAAACAAATTTTGATGAGGATTACATCTTACATCTGAGTGAATGTATGTCTATGCCTCGGTAAGTTGGTAAATCGTTTCTCTGTTCGGAATAGGGCATCATAGTGCTAGGATCATACTTTCAATGGGTGCCCTCCCATTGCTTCTAGCATAGACTTCAGCATTAAAGCTGTTCAGGGATCACAAGGATGGAGGAATCTGATTAGAACACAGTGCAAATGGGAGCCTCTGTAAAAGGGAGTGGGAATGGCAATGATAAATCCCAGGGAAAAATTGGCCCTTGACATTTTGAGTGAGAAGCTGGCCTGCCTTGATCAATAAAAAGCAAAGTCAATTGCAACTCACTGCATCGCAGTGAGACAGTCTGTCAGACACTCAAACTGTGCTTTTCCACAAACACCTACACATAGTTACAGATTTGCTCAGCTCTCTAAGTACTCAAAACAAAGACCCTTTCATGACAAAATTCTATCCAGAGGAACTTTTGCTATATTGATTGGCACAGACAAAGGTAGAAAAGATTTATCTGATGTCTAATGGTGGTCAGCTAATAAGGCTGTCCGGTTCTATCTTCTTCTGGAACAAGTATTCCCACAACAAACAATGTGTTTAAAAAGTATGGGGAGAATTAATCCTAGTTGAAAGATGGACTGGTGGGATACACAGTCTTTCAAGGAGAAACCAGTTCTTAATTCTATTCATCGTCTGTGTCCTGTACCAAAACTTTGCCTTTGAAGCCAACGGATGCAGATATGAACTCCCAGCTCTTTGATGCATTTGAAATGAAATAGGCAGAAAGACGGTGAATACATTCTTATTTTTAGAACATTTCTTCAGAAAGTTAGAAAAATATCTCAGTGTCCTTTTTAGTTACTGAACTCTTCAACAGTGGCTGCTAATGGGATATTTTAGCTAAACCAGGACAAGAACAGGCCCTGCCAGCCACCCTATCCTTCTACTCAAACTTTAAAGGGAAAAGACGTCTCCATTGCATTTTGTGGTTTAAGTTGTAGAAGCCAGTTACAGTGCTAATTATGGGACAGGTACTTGCTCTTTTGAAAGCACCAACAACGCTGTCTTCGTAGTAGTTTAAGGAACTGCTTATTGCAGCCTAATATGAGGAAATCACATTTAATCCTGAATAGTCTATAGTACACTCTTATATAGGGTGCTTTACATTGCCATTGAATCCAAGCAGATACCAAGTGAAATGCAAGCTTGATTGATTTAATTAAAGCTATTTCATTTATTGTCTCTTTTATGCTGCAGAATAAAGCCACAGGTAAAAGTCCATGATCCTTTAGAACGCCACTGTAACATCTGAGACAATTACAGAGAATTATCAGTCGTTTCTTTTCAGTTGTCCTTCTCTGCAAAGCTCACTTCCAGCCACTAGGGCCCCAGCCTGTACCGGTGCATGGGATTACTCCTCTCTGGTTGCAGAAATTTGCAATTCCCTTTGTTGAATTTCATGAAGCTCACATCGACCCATTGCTCCAGCCAGCCAAGGTCCCTCTGAATACCAGTGGGACCATTTGCTGTATTGGCCACTCCTCCCAATTTTGTATCATCAGCAAACTTGCTGAGGGTACACTCTGTCCAGGTCATCAATGAAGAGATTAAATACTATTGGACCCAGTATTGACCCTTGGGGTACTCCACTAGTGACCAGCCTCCAGCTAGACTTTGTGCCTCAGGATCACAACCTTCTATGCCTGGCAGTTCACCCTTTTTCCAGTCCATCTTGTTGTCCACTTATCGAGTCCATATTTCATCAGCTTGTGTATGAGGATGCTATGGGAGATAGTATTGAAAGGCTTACTAAAATTTAGACAAAGAACACCCACTGGTCTCCCCTTATAACCCAGCTAGTTATCTCTCTCACCATAGGGGGTTTTCAGGTTGGTTCTGATATCTAACAGTGCCCCGGGATTTTTTTGTTTTAACAGCAAGAGCTCATTTTTGTCATAAAGACTCCTTGTTCTCATTATCTGCAGTATATTTTAGTTACTTGGGAAGACTCAAAGACAAAAATACGTTCACAAGAACATTTTTTAAAGCCAAACCTCACAGAAGCTCTCCCACAGTGTTTAGGCTTTGCACAGGGATGGTTTGTGACATTGTCCATGCAGAGGTATAGTAAGTTTTATGAACAATAAGAGTGAAGGTCTCATAAGGCAGAATGAAACAAAGGCATTTCTAGTATATATAAACCCATCCCCAGATTTTTCCTACTATTCTCATAGACAAATACATTTAAGAAAATCAGAGGAAGTGTTTGTTGATGAGTAGAGGAAGTTTCTCTCCATTATAACAGTTCCCGTAGAAAATTCCGCTACTAACAATTGCAGATCAGAAGAGAGAACTAAAATAAATAGAGAGAACTAGAAATAGCTGCAACTATTTATTTTCATAAGTTAGGAATCATTGAACTACACTTGAGCGCAAAAGGCAACTGTAAACAAAGTTATGCAAGTGTTGGACAGAAAGAGGTTTGAGCTTTTAGGATTTCAATTTTATTTCACTATTACTTGGAGTCATCCATCAGCAAGTATTTCCATGTTTGACAGTCACAGTATCTCTCATATCTAAACAAGTTGTCAATACTGCAATGGCTACTTAGCTGCTCTAAGTTTAAATACTCAGGTAGCTTTAAAATTACCTATCTCAGAAATTAATGAAAGTTCAGCCACAACAAAAGCAAGTTCTGCAAGACCAGCTTCTTGCATGGTTTGTGACATGTTGATATGCCTTTCAGACAAGTTATAAATGAAGCCAGGAAGGAGAACACCATAGAAACAAGTTTCAGTACAGTTCCGGCACTTTTGCATACGTATTAAATTTCAGACTATTCTTGTTAACACAGTTAAGTTTAAATACAGCTTGGAGAGCCATAAAAGACGCATTCATTTCAGTGTTGCTAGGTGGCATGACCAGATATCCAGGAAGCAGAATAGCTCATCCAACTGCCATCCATCTATTTATGTCTGCAAAATATATACATGCGTTTCTGAGAGTGTTGAAGCTGAACAGGACTGCCCACAGTTGGCAGAGAAAAGCAGGACAAGACAGAAAAGCTTATATTGCCGCGTGTTGCTCTGCCGCTGGTAGCCTGGCTGTATTTTTGCTGAGACTGCATTCTGATTCCCTTCCACCAACATCCAAGAAGGTTGTTAGCCCTCATATGGAGGTAAAAAACCCTGTAGAAAGGCTCTTCAAGGTGAAGGGCAGAACAGAGTACTGCTGGAAGACTAAGATCAGGAGTACCTTTACAGAAGTCAGTGGCCTTATATCAGGCCAAAACAGACCCAGTGTTGTCAGTACAGATACAAGCCCACGCTAAAGTTAAATAATGGGATTTTAACCAATTCAGAGCACAATTTATGTGACAGAATGAATACATTTCTGATGAGTGGCAATGGAATATCACAGCCCTTTTGTCTTGAGTTGTCAGCTAGGAATTACCAAAACCAACTCCAGAGCAGCTAGGTTATGAAGCTCCTAACTTAAAATGATGAGGTAGGCATAAAAAGTAGAAATCAAACACATCGTAAGCAATGACTATGTCATCTTGTATCTTCTAGAAAGAACATAGAAAGGCAAATCCAGCAAAACTTCCCATACCAACAACTTTTTAGAACCTGCTGACAGTGAAACCCAAGGAAAAAAAAAAAATAGACTTCAGAAACCAGATCAAAGCTGTATTCTATGAAGAACTGTGAAAACAAATAGGATCTGACTTCCCAAAGTAGTCAGTGGAAAAGTTCTCATTATCTTTGATGGGACCACAATGCTCATCCATAAACACCACCTGCAAACAGTCATGAGATTCATAGCTCATTCTCACCTCCTCTCCTCATGGGCTTCCTAAAGGCATGTTAGCAAGTCTGGGCAGGGAAAAGGCGGTTTGTTGCATAGGCCTCTGCCTCAGCACCTTTTGTATATATGCAAGCTGATCCTCCAGGAAAGTTTCCTGATGTCTTCATGTATGATACATCTTCATCTTTTCGTCTTAATAATTCATCATATACCCTACAGAAAAGACCATATGCTTTTTTTCCCACTCACTAATTAAAAGGGTCTTAAGACATGCTGCTTCATTTTCCACTAAACTTACATTATCTCATTAACTTTGAACAATATAAACACTGTATTATAAGCATTTTTGTCAAATCACTCAAATGATTGCCACTGTGGGCCACTAAAGTGAGGGTCTTTTTAATATACTCCAAGACTCTTTCACATAATAAGCCTTGAAAGGTAACACAAAATTTTCAAGATGAGTTACCTTCTGCGTCAAGGGCTGGTTCATGAAAGAGAAGTGAATTTATTGATTACCCTTCCTATAGTCATTTACTAGAAATCTTTCAAAAAAAGTTGAATCCTATCTATGCTTTTACTGTTCTGTCTGCAACATTATTCTGAGCAAGAGGTACGGAGCGCTGATACAAACATTGAGGAGGAAACAGCGTTTCAGGTCAGTGAAACAGTGACATAAGGTCACAAAAGGGATTCCCTTAGGTAAAAGTAGTTGTGAAATAGATTCAGGGCATCCCAACAAAAATCCATATTTTGTCATGCTTAGATATGCCATAGAGTCACTATGTGTCACTCAGAGACATGAAAGGGAGAACACGCGCTTGTTATTGTTTGGATATGTATTTGATAAAGCTTACTGCAATGTCTTACATTGTGAAGCGAGACTTAAGCCAGGACTAGCTGAGTAAGGAATTTGATGGATATTTAAATCAAGAAATATTAGGTATGGAGAGAAGAAAAATCACCTAATGCCCTACCAGATCTTGTGATATTTTATACTTCATAACTAGGACCAAGGAAGCAAAATTCCACATGAACAAGCACATCCCATATAAAACAAGAGTGGTTCTCGTCAGTGTAGAGTAAAAAGCACATATATACCAATGCTTCTCTGTTTCTCAGAAAGAAACAAAGACACAAGGCATGTCAGGCAACAGAAACAGGAGAGGTACCTTCTAAGATAAGAATTCCAGTTTCATTGAAGAACCTGAGTGCTGAATTGAACAGATAGTATCCAACAGGCTTTACTTCTGAAAGATGGGATCCTGGATCAGCGACATGCATTCTCTCATGGCATTACAACTTTTTTAGCTGAAGGAGAATGAGATTCTCTTAGAGCAAAATGAATTTAAAGGTAACTAATACTCACACTACTTAGTTCCATGAATTCTCTGCGTTCATTTCTCTCCCTGCCTGAATTTTGTACTGGTTGTGATCAAAACTGGCAGGGTAGTGCAAACCTCAACATTCATCACCTCACAAGGAGGGGCAGCCAAAGGGAGAAAAAATAAAAATCATTAGAGTCCTCATTGTGAGAAAGAAGGTAGCATGGGTTCCCTTTTTATTAGAGATCGGAGAACCTAACCTCAGCTACATAGCCCATACTCCCACACAGACAAAGCATCCACAAGAAACCAGGTTTCCTCCATCCCCCTGCTCAAAAAATTGCTTCTCTGATTTGGAGCCCACTACTTGATTTATCCATTACATAGTCAATGCTGCTGCAACGTAAGTCCCAGTAAGATGGCTATTTTTTTGACATTTTCCAGGTAATTTACAGAAGAACCTGATGTTAACTGCCAACAGAGACTCAGAGTGCATGTTCTCACCTCCTGAGTCTCCAGCATCGACTGAATGCACTTTCCAGACACACAGGAAGGGCTCAGCGGGGACTAATACAAACTCATGTGAACTCACATAGCAGCAAAATGATTCACATAAATAGATGAAGCCCTTCATAAATCAGCTTGATTGTTCATGATGCCCTTGCCACCCATATGTTAGCTATTGAGCAGTTCTATTAAGTATATCAGTATTCTCACTGGGCTGCTACAAAGATATTAAATAAACCTGCTTGGGGCCATGAAGTGGTCTGAACTGGACAGGCAATAAAACACTCTTTGTAGTGCTCTTCCTAGGCCAAATAACTCACTCACTATCTTCAAACAAATAATATAAAAAGTGATTATTTCTATTCCTAACAGAGGTAAATTTGAAGGAGTAGCAACAACTTTCTTGCTGAATATCAATATTGCTGCAGCATGTCACTAATGTGTTTCATTATTGAGCTACACACAGCAGGTCTGTCCTACCAGCAAAATAGCTTTGTTCTTAGTTCACAATGTAGTGTTAATAATGAATGTTTATTACAGCAGCAGCAAATGGCTTCCTGGAGGCTTTTTCTTATCTTTTAACAGGGGAGATTTTAGTCTCTTTTTGTTCAAATTCACACAGAAGAACTAGGAGTGTTAAACACATTCAGTAGCGTTCATTTCACGTGCAGCTTCATAAAGAGATTCTACAAAATCTCACCCTGGGAAGTTGTCTCTTTTGACTAAGAAAAGGATCTACAGCATGTACTGCATTTCCCTTTAGGTAATATCACAGTCAACCTAGTTTGCACACAGTCAGACCTATAAAAGAAGGTTGGCACTGGTAACCTGGCAGGGCAAAGGTGCCTCCTCCCCCCTGCTGCTCCTTTCAGTGCAATGAAGGATGTTTCAGTCTGCCAACTCTTACATTCCTAGGACCAGCAGGGAGCATTTTATGATAGCCACAGCACAAAAATTCCTTAGTTGCACTCTTCCAGCAAGCTCCATTTTGACCAGCTGTTTCATAGGACAGTCTGCTCTACAAAAGGTTAGGGCATCAGGACTTTATTTATCACTACAGGGACCAAGAATTATAACATCTCTTAGACATCTCTTTTTTTTTTTCCTGGATTTTTCTTTTTTTTTTTTTTGTGGTCAAGAAGCCTGCCTGCTGTAGCTGCTTCTCCATTTATTAGGGACCACAGGTCTTGGAAACACATAGCATCCTCTTTCCATTATCAAATTGGCTACATGGGACAGGAAACCAGTCAAAACAGCAGGGAAAGACAGACTGTGAAATCTCCAGAATACCCACAGATAGCTGAGATAAAGAGGACGAGATGATAGAGCAAACAGGCATGCAATTGCAGTCCACCACATTAGTTGGGCTGGTGCTGAGTGGTCATTACTGGTGCTATTTTCTCTTTAGAAAACTACCATATTCTAATTATACACTCTATCTCGTCTCCCTTACAGAGCAATTACAAAAGTACAAAGCATCTGCCCTACCATTAAATTAACTGCAGTCTTTTGGTTTTAGCTTTTTTTCTACTTTGGTGAAGCTACGTGAACAAGGATCCCTGCACTTCAAAATACAGCAAGTGCTCTGCTTTTTAGGATTTGTCTCTGCCTTTGAACCTTGACAGTAAGCAGCATTTATGCTTGAAATTTCTAATGAGGTGTTTAGGACTCAAATGATGTCAGGTGTTATTTGTATTTTAATGGTAGCAATTACATTTGTTTGACAGAAAATTTGCTGTAAAGGAGATACACCGGAGCCTTGTCTTCACCAAGTGCTGCTGCATGTCTCCTTTTCCATCTGTGTTGAGGTCAGTGTCTACCTGTGGATCAAGCAATTTTTGTTCTGGAACAAAAAGAGTCAGGAGTTACGGAAAGGTGTATACAGAATAATTTTCCACCCTCTCATCTTCACTGTGGGAAAGAATTGGACTTCACTACCAGCACTGCTGCCATCTCAGAACTCAGTTTAGTTCCACCTGTGCTTGACAAAGGTTTATCTGTATCTGACTCTAGACTGGGACATCCTTAGATTTAAAGGAACTTTAGATCAGTGCTTTGTACCAAGATCATATCATACTACTATGCTGTCACTTCAGGAAGTCCATCATATCAGGCTCAATGGATGTATTGAAAGAATAAATAATTCATTAAATCAATATGCCTTCTACCACAGCCACGCAGTGCTGCAGTATAGTAGCTCCATATTAATGTCCTAGTTATAAATACTTCAAAAGGATTAATAAATGTTTAACACACAATTTAATGATTAGATTAATAAATTCATAGATTTTTTTAGAGTCCACAAAGTCTATAGCTTTGTTATAGCTTTGTTCTGCTATACCCACAACCGATACAATTTATAGTGCTCAGGTTTGTAACATCTATTATTTGCGTATTTGTCATTGGTAAAGCATTTAGAAATGAAACATCAATATATTAAAACTGAGAATGTGTTCTACTCTACAGATCTTCCTTCGCCACGTCTTTAATATACTAGTATCAAAGTCCTACCATTTCATGCCTCATATTGCCACTTCACTCTCTCCCCCATTAGGGGAGAGTGTTTCAGTGCAGCATTTTGTCTTTCAATGAGACGTTATTCACTTTCTCTCCTGCAAATCTTAAAGACCATTAATAGAGAAATTTGTATTGTTTCCTGCTCAATCTGGTCCTTATCACTTTTACCTGTGTGGAAATCCATAACAAAGTAAAAGCCCTGTCCTTATAACACTATCATCTCTTGCTAATGGAGAAACATAAAAAAGTAAAGCCAGCCTCCAATGGAGGTATTGTCTAATAGGATTTTGTGAGGATCAGACTGATCTCTAACTCCTCATAGCTGCAATAAATCTTAATCTGATAGAGGAATAAGCTGCTGTGTCTTGCTATAAGCAAAAGAACAGAAAAGCAGAAAAAAGTCTTCCAGCTTTCTTCCCCTCTTGTGCAAGGCTGAATGAGGACAGTCACAGGAAGCTGTAATCTTCGCCTCATTAATGGAAGAGGACATTTGGGCTCAAGGCAAGAAAACACCCTTCAAAAAGGCAGTCATGCAAAAGGCTGCAGCAGACTGACTCTGCTGCATTTTCCCTTCTGAGGGTTGTGCCTTTACAAACTAAACACACTACCTCCCACTTCAGGTGCTCTATATAGTTATGGACTGTGTCCTCACATTCCTAGATCTCCATGCTGTGATGTGCTGAATGTCCCTCACAACTCTGAAAGACACACAGTGCGCAGCACTGAAACCTGAGGACCCAGTCCAAATATCCAAATTTCAGCAACAGTGCTCTGTAAAGTTTCCAAAAGCCACATTTCTGAAGCTCTTGAAACCAAGTTGAAGATACAGTCATGGATCCTATTAGAGCCTTTTATGAGATTTCTTACCATTTAGAGCACGCTAATGACTGAAACCCACGTTAGATTAAGAGAATGTTTTCCTGGCAGTTATAATTACAGAAAACAAATAAATAATCACTCCCTGTTGTCAAATAAACAAGGCAGTATACCAAAGACTTTTTTGTTTTTTTACACTAATACAATGGCTAAGACAAGCACTTAGCCTAGTGCTCACCCATTGAGCTACAGTTTAATTCGCAAAGGTGTCAGATTTTCCTCTTACAATGATCTTTAGGTTGTTATGACAAGTCAGAGGCACTGACAGTTCACTAAGCGTATAATTACCACTTACCCTCTTCAGTGAGGTGTTTAGAACATTGATCTTTTCCTTTACTTGCCATAAATATAACTACTTTCCTTATAAAAGCAATTTTAAGCCTCAAGCTTATATTAAATACCAAAGTAACTTACGAGCTAGTTTGAGGTTCCCTTTTCCCATTGTAGAATGATACCTGTAAATTAAGATACTCAAAATTTTATAAAGAAATATACAAAAGCAGAGCAAAGCCAGCATTGCCTCAATAAGGCTGTGCATGTATACACACAAGAGTAAAACATACACAGATCACATATGCACTCCCTGAAGGAGCAGAGAACAGCAAGATATAGTCTACATCTATGTACCACATCTACCTGTTCACAGACGATTCAAAACATCCATGACTGAACATAACTGGGGCTACCAGATTTTCTGTTAACTGTAGCATACAAGAATCTCAAACCCATAATCTGTTCTTGAGATACTTCTGAGATTCAAAGTTCAGTTTTTCCTTTTCTGCTTTGTCTTCCCTCAATTTCCCACTTCCTAGGTAAAAAAGTTGGGAGGAAAAAAGCACAAAAGTATTTCTTAAATTACTTCAGTAAAAATTTCTATCCCTTTCCCCTGATGTAAACAAAACAAAGCAAACAAAAAAGGAGAGATGGCAAGGAGGAGATAGCAATATCCAGAAATATCAAAACGAGAGACTTCTATTGGAAATCAAATGAAAAAGTATATTAGTGTTCTTGTTTAGTCACTTTAAATGTCTGAGGACTATTATCTCTGATTATTCTTATCAACTCCTCTACAGTTTTGATTTAAAAACTGTTGATTTCCAGCCTTCATTGTAGTTCTTTAATGTATGACATTGAAAGTTTCTTGATCTTTCTGAAATGCTGAGTATTTGTGGGTTGGAATGCAGGTAGATGTCAGCTCCATGCTCACATCAATCTTTAAGTGGAACAAAAGTAATCAGGACAAGTGAACCACAGAAAACACGTTAATCTAATACAGTAATCTAATTTTTAAAAAAGTACTTCAGTCTTCTTGTAGTGCATTCTTCGCATCCCTTATTCACACAGCAGCAGAATCAGATGGATATTAAAGTAACATTAAAATGCTTAAAGACTGAGGTCCTATAGGAGCTCACAGATTCACTCTTTCAAAACTCATAGTTTAAGGTTAGGTCAAATGCCGTGACTAAAGCTTGCATAACAGTAAGACTTTGAACACCCTACAGAGATTTTTGCCATGCTTGTAACTTTGTGTGAGGCATTACCTCTCAAGGTCAGGAGGATCAGGCTTTTCTCCTTCAGTTCCTTTCGCGAAATAGTCCAGGAGTGTTACGAAAGACAACGGCCACTATTGAAGTGTCTTCATCCAGACGGATGTTTCTAAAGACATCAATTCCCCCTGCTCTAGCCCTTTACACTGCATGCTCAGTGTTGTGTTCACCGTCCCCTCTGCCAAATCTGCCTGCTACATATGGTGAGGATCACAGAATCCTGAAAAATTCAGCAACTCTCACATCAAGCCACAAGCTGTCACTGATACAGAGGCTAAACAGAGCTTTTATGAAAAGCTGCACATCTGGAAAGCATGGAATCATTGATTCACAAATTAGTATATCAAAGTTAGGTAGGTTTTAATAGAAAAACATTGGAGCTTTAGAAATACTGCCTGGACTTCACATCTGCCATTCTTATCTTTGGATGATATTCATATAAGTTGAGTATTTGGGAATCTTATGGGAAAGTGTTATATACTAGACAGTTTACTGTTAATGAACAGTTTTAAAGGTTTATATGCAGCAATAATAATGACATAAACCATATACAATACAAACCACATGTATCTATATAAACACACACTCATTTTCCCCTGCCTTTTTTTTTTTTTTTTTAAAGCAAGCTAGGTGTTATGGATGCCTTTGCCATTGAGGGACTCTTGTATACATTGCCAGACACTTACTCACAGTCCTAAGAACAACTCCAGCCAAAGACTAGTTCAGTATCTTGTTAGTATCCTGACAGGGGACAAAATTTAATGCCTAAAGAATATAAGAACAGGGCTTCGGAGTAATTTCCCCAACTGTCACAGTCTGTAGCTTGAACACCTCTTGAGCCAAAGGTCTTTTTTAAATATTGAGCTCCTATCAGTGCTTTTTGGCTCACTGGACTTCTCCAGTCTCACAGTTCCACAGCTTAGATTTACGTTGGATAAAGAATCACCTCCTTTCACTTTGAACCTGGCAACTGCTAGTTTCATTTCATGCTCCTCTAGTTCTTTTACTGGAGAAGGTACCAAATAACTGATCCCTCTTCATCCTCTCCATGCTGCTCAGTATGTGAATCAAAATGACAACTTACTCTGGCAAAAGGGCCAGGAACCGAATAGACGTCATGATCTCAATCTGCTCTCTTGATATCTAGGTTGAGGAACATGACACGCAGCTTTTCCAGATTGTTTCCTGAACCTAATCTTACTGAAGAACAGCTGTACTGGAGTCATATACCCCAGTATCTATTCCAGCAACCTTTTGTTGCCAATAGCTACAACAGGATGCTTAGTGAAAAGTACAAAAATATGGCAAACATTTCTCTCTTACATGCTTTTATCTTCTAGCAATCTTTACTTCCAACCTGATGTGGTAGTAACTGTGATGATATCAATACATTCATTATTCTAGGTCCAGAAGCACTTCACACACTGTGGGTTGCTGTAGTCAGTTTATGGCACAAAGAACAGACACATGCAGGTGGCAGATGAGAGCAGAACCAGTACTCCTGAATGCCGAGCCGTTTGCCTTTCCTGCACTGTGCAGTTAGCTCTGCACAGCTTAACTGGGAGAGAGAGATGTAATATAAGTTTTGTATAGAAAAGACTACTTTGTGCTCATAAATAGGATTCTTTTTTTTCCTTTTATGAAGGGTCAATACATTCTGAGGCTTGCAGAAATATGCAGAATGGGTTGGTTCACACTCAGCATTAACTTGCAGGATTGCAGGAACCAACAAATATTTTTTAATTAATATGTCCAACTTATTCATGTAACCACTTTATGCACAGGCATAAAATATCAATTTTGAATTCTCATAATCAACTCCAAAAGAGGAGCAACCCACACAAATTGACAGTACTGAAGAAGAGTTTGCTAGTACATTCACACTGAATGAGACACTGGTAAGAAACTTGGTACAGAGTTTATCCAGGAGAGCATACTTCTATGGGAATGTTATTTACAGTGAGCCTCATTAAATGTTGTTCACATTCAGAGGATAAGTCTTACTTCTCAATTCTAAGCTGCCATATTTACCATCTGGGGTGCATAGCTCTCTGGCAATTTCGTACTCTATCTATTGGCACTTGATTTTTTTTTAAATATCGCTAAGCAATATTTTACAAGCATTTGCATTCTCAGCATAGCTGCACCCACATTCAAAGATGACATGCTTTTGCCTTCTCCTGGAAAAAACAGCTTCAGCATTTCTTGCAGCTCTAATCTAAAATAAGTAATTTTAAACCTAAAGTCCTTTTTTGCTACTCAATAGAAAAAAGACAGAGCTGAGAAATCTGACCTTTTTTCCAAGTTTCTGTCAGGATTTTTCAGGAGTTTTAACAATCATTATAGGAAACTTTCAAATTATATCCAGAAAAGAAGTCCCTGGAGTTAATCAGAAACAAGTCCACTTAAATGTTTGTTTGTTGAAGAACCTTAATGTTTATGTTTTCATATAAAGAAAAAAACTAAAGATCCCTGCTGAAGTTGAATTTTAATTGCCACTAGTTTTGCTAAAGAATTTCTCTATATTTCTATTTAGTTCTCTTTCACTACAACTGCCATCCATCTAAAGCTGGCTTGATACAGCTCATCAGGATTCTTAAGCAGTGACATACAGACTTTGTAAGAACTCATTTTATTCATGCCATGTGCAATTCTAGTTATAAAATATTAAAGCAGGACCTGTAGACAGCTGAACAGTTAAAGAAGAAACTAAAAAATCCCAAGCAATTACACTCTGCTCAAATCAATCACGCAAACTTTAGGGCTCAGAGTATACTGGACTGATTTAAAATTTGCATAAGTCCTTCCTTTTGTCAGTGATGCTCTCATCTGAGCTGTCCCACTGAAAGGCCTCACCTGTAATCTAATCCGCCATGGCATCACTCTTAATTCCTGTATTTTCAGCAGTTCCTTGATGTTCACAAGTGTGGTACAGATCAATTCCTTAACAGAAAGTTCTCATCTTTCTCCTACAAGGGAATGAATCTTCCATGTTTATCTGAATCTAGCTTTGATTTCTTAGTGAACATAAAATTCAACTGAACAGATCTAGTGCTACCACTGGAAATTTGCCAGCGAAGCTGGAAAAGATTAGCCAAAAGTGGTAAAATCTGCAGCACCCAGCCCTCCACACAGGGACCATTCCAAAGAAGGCAGAGATTGTCCCCATGCTAAATTTTTCCTGCTCCTTCTTTCACACCCTGAATCAACTGTTCCACCAAGGCAAGGGTGTTTTAAAGCACCATAAAGAAGGAAAGTCTTTGGACTTTGCTGTATCACAGCCAGGCTGGTGAAGGGCTTTAGGTGCCATGTGGAGCCAGAAGACAGCGTAGTGTTTCAGAGGGTATTTAGCATTTGACAATATGAATCTCCCTACAGAATAAGGCAAGAAAGAAATCAGAATCAACTTGCAGGTTCCATCTCTCCATGTGATCTTCCCATTTAGGAAAGTAATGGCCCTTTTTTGGCACAGTAGGGAGTGGGGAGGGATAGTTAGACAGGCAACGAAAGCAAGACTATTGAAACCATCACAGGAGAATCAAGAAGAACATCTGGTGCAGAATGCTTCTATGACACCTGTGTCAACAGAGTGAAGTGCCACCTACACAGAGAAGGAGACTGCTCAAGGGGGTGTGCCAGAAGAGGTGATCTCCTTACACTTAATAATCTGTTAGTGAAAATAGAAGAGGCCTCAGGGGGAGGCTGCCTGGCTGGGGTAGAAGCAGAGCAACCTGGCCTTAGAGCAAGGTACCAGTGCTTAGTGCTGCTGCTGCAGAGTGTTGTGAGCAGTCTCCAGACTTGCTGAGCTAATGCCTATAAACCAACAGGAAATAAGACTGATTTTTGACATTGGTGTCACACCCATTCCAGCTACTGGTATCCCATCCCAACTGAGATGCAAGACATACACAGCAGAGTACACTCACACTATGCTTCATATTTCTCTTACAATTCCTGTTGACTGTTCTCTTTTAGCACTTTCATTTCATCCACCTCTTACTGCTTCAGTTAATCGGAAAGAATATTCAGCTGTCTTAATACAGGCCTCACCATATAAATATTCTCATGTCTTAATTGCCATTTCATTATTCAGAAGAGAGAACTGAAAAAGCTCTTCATGCTTCAGTGAAAACTGTAATACTACTTGTATTTTGACATGGCAAAGAAGAATTTGTTGCATTCGTTATTTATTCAAAGGGACAGCATAGTTCCAGCATACAATTTATTCAGAGCAGACATTTTATTAGTTAGCTCTTTCAAAAGAATGCAACACCAAGAAACACACTGACAAAACACAGCGATCCTCATTTTACCTTCACATTAAAAAAAAAAAAAAAAATCTCACAGCGATGCAGTTAGGAAGTCACTCACCCAAACACTGCAAGTATGGGACACCGTAAAGAGAAGAATAGCACTAAGCTAAGGCTGTGTGCTTGGCATTTCATATGGCATCAACCCCAGACCACATAAAGCTAACTCTGGTATCAGCAATGCCTGCAATACAGAAATCTCCTCAGAGCATTCTCAGCCAAACAGATGCTTTAGTGTCCTCCTTAGCCTGAAAAATTAAGGACCCTATCGACCTCTCCCTTATGTTACTTTAGGCACATCTTTTTTTGAAAGGAAAAAAAAAGTTCCTTCGTTTCCTGAAATCACTAAAAGCCAAGCTTGAATTTCTAAGTCAGAGGTTATATATTCTATGCAGGTAGGGCTACCACCCAACAAATGACTGAGCATCTATCCTCTTTTGTATTACTTCTGTATGATGTCATCAATTTGTCCAATGTATCCCTTAAACTGTACTATTGGTCAGAAAATCATGACTGAAATGCCACTTCTGCTAAGCCCAAGGCAGGCTGACGAAAAAAAAATATCAAAGACAGGAATGTGTCTACTAGGGCCCAGATTCTGCAGACATTCACTTAAGTGTATCAATTTTGCTCATAAGCAATTTAATGGGACTATTGCTCACAAAGTCACCTAGGGGAATAAGGGATTTATAAAAACAGAGTAATATCCATTTCCTGAATCACTTTCCATTCTCTAGCAGGGCTGGATGTTATCATTTGTTTATCTATAATTTAAGTATGATTTTATTAATGTAGGAAATAAATGTATTCATTCAACAGGAAAGCTCCCATTCATGTTTATAAAGCTTTGAGTTTGTCTTGTTCATTGTATTTTAACTAGGTACTTCCCAAAAGCCTTTAAAATGTTCAGCGTAGAGAACAGATTTGGAGAACACATTTGCAGAGTCAGAGAATTGCCAAGGTCGGAAGGCCACCAGATCCAACCACTCTACTCAAAGCAAGGTGGACTACAGCAGGTTGCTCAGGTTTTGAGAATCTCTAAGGACAGAGGCTCCACAACCTCCAAGGAACTTATTACAGTGTCTGACCACAATTCAAAAGCAAAGCAGACTGTTCTTAAGTTTAAGTGCATTTCCTGTAATTTGGTTTGCAGCCATTTCCTCTTGTCTTGTTCTCTTGCCCTGGGAACTACCTGGAAGAGTCTAGCTCCATCTTTCCTTCTCCCATTAGATGTTTATACACCTTGATAAGTTACCCCCTGAGCCTTCTCTTCTCCACACTAAACAGTCAGAGTTCTTAGCCTCTCTTTGTATAACAGGTGCTCCAAGCCCTTATTCATCTTCATGGTCTTTCACCGGACTTGCTCCAATATGTCCATTTGTCTCTTGGACCACGGAATCCAGGACTAGGGCATAGCACTCCTGATGTGGCCTCACCAGTGCTGAGCATAAGAGAAGGATCATCTCCCTCAGCCTGGCAACTCTGTTTCTAATGCAGCCCAGGATGTTGGCATTCTAGCCACAAGGGTGCATTTCTGGCTTCTTGCCCACCAGGACCCCCTAGGTCCTTTTCACCATCACATTTTCTTTTGATTTCATATTCCAAATTTCTGTCTTGAAAGGTAAGTGCCAATAAATCTCATCTGTTTTTGATCTGCATTACCTGTAGCACTCTTTAGCCTCAAAATGGCCAAAAACTTCCATGTGAACTAAGTCAGTGAAAATGCTTTTAAAAAGCCTAGTATAGCTACAGGTAAAAGAACACAATGAGCCTGAGTAATTTTTATTGTACAGTTAATTTTGATTTGAAGTAGTAAGGCTGTCTATATGATCATAAGCGTATCTGCATGGTAATGTTTACTTGGCAAGTTCACGCACTAGCCTGAGTTGCTGGTGCTAATAAATCAGGCAGTCTTCCATCTTCCATAATAGATCTATGCAAAGATCTATTGACATATGAAAATATTTTCCCAGAACAACAATTCCAAGGATTCCCCATTACCCCCTGACTTAGTTTCACAGCTGACAGTCCTTAGCCAGAAAGCAACAAGGGTACCATTCAAAGAATACAATAACAAGGTCAGAGGAAGAGGAACATTCATCCTTATTTGCTTCAGTTTTAAAAGGAAATCAAGTTCCTAAATGCTTCAGTGTAATTTGTGGGTGATTGACTCCAGTGTGTTTTAATACTTAAATGGCCATAGAGCCAAACTATCACAATACCATCAGCAGGACTGTTTGGTTATCCAGGCTTATTCCCATTTCACTGGGAACATCTGGAGCTACGAACCAGTGCAAACAGAAATAAGAAGGCATGAAGTTTTCTAACAGATGTTTAAATAGAGAACAGAATTAAAAATACAGATGCCTAACAATGAGGGTATTTAATTTAGAGAATAAATATTGTGCCAGAGTGCCTGCCTGACTATTTTTGGCCACTCTCTTCAGAAAGTTAAATTTTGCTGTACCCAGCCACAGCTCCCACTGCTGAATCTTGGGGCAAGTTTAGCTAGGTATTCAGAGCCCTAGAAATGCGCAGCTGTGTGAGCTCTCCAGCCACAACCATTACTAACAGCCCACCTTTTCCCATGACAGCTTGCTTAGTCCCCTTGCCCCAAACATTACAGTAATTCCACTAAACTAATTTCATAAAACAGTTTCAGTATTACAGAATATTTTAAGACCACAGGACTTTGGTTCCTAAATGCTCTTGATAATTCCACCCACACATCTTTCTTTGCTAACCCCACAATGAGTAAGTGTGCTTCTAATTGCTCAACAACAACAGTTTCTCCTGTCCACCCAAATAAAATAGATCTAAAATAAAAAGAACTGGATGACTGTTAAGTTCACAGTTCTGAAACTGCCACATAGGCATGTCTGAAATACAGGTTGATCATTACATTAAGTACTACGACAGAAAACAGCATGAAGACAAATGCTGACAGTTTAAAACAAAGTTAAACACTTTTTTCTTCCCCAAGTCTTCTTTTTACTAATACTTAAAATGCACTACTGATGATCCTTTCTGCCTCAACAGATCCAGGAGGACATTATTTACAACTCATTTCCACAATTGCCAGGAACTTTTGGAAATCACATCCACTAAGAACTTCAACAAAGAACAGTGGAGATAATCTGACACTGAAGCCATACACGTTTATGCAAGTACCAGAACTGACAACCTCTCAATCACATAGCATTAACAGGAGCAAAACTACAGTCCACCACTGTCAAAACATCCATATATCTCTGAACGTGACTACTTAACAAGGATTCACCCCCTGCCATGTGCTTGTATGTGCATACAGGGGCTGCTTTCTTCTTTTTCCACACCTCCTCTACCACACTTTCCTTTTCACCATCCCATGTCTTAGACTCACTGTGGTGTTTGCCCTTGCACCAGTGCTCTATCGTTCTCATTTACCCAGACTTGAGTTTCAAAATCCGGTTTCCTAAATTAAGAGTCCCTGTGCTCATGCACTTCCCATCACAATCTTTTTTTTTTTTTTTCCCCCCTCCTGCTGGAGGGGGAATTTGTTCCCACTAACCTTCCCAGGAAGAGCCCTGTTTGTGCCCCACTCCTCTCCTATAACAAGCCTTTTTTTACCTCTCCCCATCTGTCCTGGTTCCGGTGGGGATAGGGTTAACTTTTCCTGGTATTCCATGCCATGTGAGCCACGCCCACCCTGAGCTGCCGGGGGAGGGGGCAGGAAGTTGCTGCTTAAAAGCGGGCTGGGGCGGCCCGGGTCCGGCCGGCGAGCGGTGAGGGAGCGGCGGTTCCGTAATCGCGTTTGTATATTCCCCTATCCGTGTTGTTGTTGTTGTTGTTGTTGTTTGCCTGTTCCCTTTGCTGTTCTATTAAACTGCCTTTGTCTCAACCCAAGAGTCTTGCCTTTTCTTACGATTCTTCCTGTGTTTGGAAGGCACGAGCGAGCGACACGTGGTTCTTTGTTGCTGTCTGAGGCTAAACCACGACAGTCCTTTTTGGCGCCCAACGTGGGGCTCGAAGGGTTGAGATAACGACAGAATCCAACTAGAACGTGGAAAAAACGGTTTTGGTTTTTTTTTTTGTATGCATTTATTTTATTAGGTAAGTAGTCACTGGTCATCATGTTGCTTGGTTTGTTCTCATGGCTGTGTTACATAAATTCCTATATGGCTTATGTACTCCCTGCGATGCTGTTTACCATGTCTGGAACAGGGATGAGGATTATCATTCTGCTGTCCTGTGCGATATCTGTTTATGATATGATAACATCACTGTTCAGACGGCTATTTTGGGGTGTTTATGCGGTTTTGCTGTCCTGTCCGTACATTGGACACCGTCTCTCAGGATTTGTTAATAATTTCCCCAGCCCTTTTGCCTCCCTTTTCTCCTTCGGGTCAGGTATGACAGCTTTTGAGAATTTTGAATATCCTTGGGATACTCAAACTAGCGTGTTCGTAGTGCTATGTCTCCTGAATACGTTCCAGGTCTTGTTTAGGGTTAAGCGACTATTTAAGACTACCACCCGGAGATCTGCTCCGAGGCTGGATAGTCAGGGGTGGCATGGCATGTGGGAGAGCATGGGCAGGTACCTAGAGAACTACTCACCTCCAATGGTCTGGGACTTCACCCCTGAACAATTACAGGACCCTGATCAAGTGGTAGAATATTTGAAGGGAAAATGCTGTGGCTATTCTAGAGAGGCACAACTCACCGCGCTGTGCTGGGCCCTGGCCAGTATCTATCAGGCACTGCTCAGAATTATGCAGCACCCTCAAGGGGAAGAGATGGAAACCAGACCTGCGGCGGCCCCTGCGGCTGCTGCAGCCCCTGCTGCAGCCCCTGCGGCGGCCCCTGCGGCGGCCCCTGTGGCTGCTGCAGCCCCTGCTGCAGCCCCTGCGGCGGCCCCTGCGGCTGCGGCGGCCCCTGCGGCGGCCCCTGCGGCTGCGGCGGCCCCTGCGGCTGCTGCAATCCTTGCGACGGACACTGCGGCTACTGCAATCCTTGCGACGGACACTGCGGCTACTGCAATCCTTGCGACGGACACTGCGGCTACTGCAATCCTTGCGACAGACACTGCGGCTACTGCAACCCCCGTGGTAGCCACTGCCACTGAACCAGGGAACCAACCCATGCCAGTATCAGTTGCCCCCATACAGAAGAAGAAGTACACAAAGAAATCAGTTCGCTTAGTAAGAGATGATGATGAACCAGGGCCATCACGAGAGCAGGAGGAAGAGGCAGAACCAGAGATAATTACTCGATCCCTATCCTTGAGTGAGCTGCGGGATATGCGAAAAGATTTTAGCCGACTTTCAGGCGAGCACATTGTCACCTGGCTGCTCCGGTGCTGGGATAATGGGGCCAGTAGCCTGGAATTAGAGGGTAGGGAGGCCAGGCAGCTGGGATCCCTGTCTAGGGAAGGCGGCATTGACAAGGCGATCGGGAAAAAGACCCAAGCCCTCAGCCTCTGGAAACGACTCCTATTAGGCGTGAGGGAGAGGTACCCCTTCAGCGAGGATGTTGTATGTCAGCCAAGCAAGTGGACTACCATGGAAAGAGGTATCCAGTACCTGAGAGAATTAGCCGTGCGGGAGATGATTTATTATGACTTGGACAATGCAGACTTACCCACAGACCCTGATGAGGTGCGATGCACAAGGCCCATGTGGCGGAAGTTTGTACGGAGCGCACCATCGTCATATGCCAACTCCCTGGCAGTAATGGAATGGAAAGGTGAAGAGGGACCAACGGTGGATGAGGTAGCTGGCCGGCTCCGGCGATATGAAGAAAGTCTCTCTTCCCCCCTTGTCTCAGCTGTGGAGAAACTGTCGCGAAAGGTCCAGCAACTTGAAGAGAATATGTCCTACTCCCCACCTGCACGGGCCAGCATCTCAGCTATTAGAAGCAGGCATTTCCCCACTCAAGAGAGAGAGTACAGAGGGTACACACCACGAGGCACCCTGTGGTTCTACCTGCGGGACCACGGAGAGGACATGAGGAAGTGGGACGGACAACCTACTTCGATCCTGTGGACACGGGTACAGGAGTTGCAAGGAAGGACAACCACAAAAGGGGATCCCTCCAGGAAAAGTGCCGCCCCAGTTTCCAGTGGGCCGTTCCCCAGACAAAGCAGAAGGCTTGATCTTGCTTCTGATCCTCTTGAAGGAACTTCCAAGTCATTTATGCAAGAAGTGAGTAATGGATACTATGACCAGTATTAGGGGGGCCCTGCCTCCGGCCAGGTGGAGGAAAGGGATAACCGGGTTTATTGGACGGTGTGGATTCGATGGCCTGGCACATCAGACCCACAGGAGTATAAGGCTCTAGTGGACACGGGTGCGCAGTGTACTTTAATACCATCAAGCTATAGAGGGGCAGAACCCATTTGTATTTCTGGGGTGACAGGGGGATCCCAAGAGTTGACTGTACTGGAGGCAGAAGTGAGCCTAACTGGGAATGAGTGGCAAAAGCATCCCATTGTGACTGGCCCAGAGGCTCCATGCATCCTTGGTATAGATTACCTCAGGAGAGGGTATTTTAAGGACCCAAAAGGGTACCGCTGGGCCTTTGGCATAGCTGCTTTGGAGACGGAGGAAGTTAAACAGTTGTCTGCCTTGCCTGGTCTCTCGGAGGATTCTTCTGTTGTGGGGTTGTTGAGGGTCAAAGAACAACAGGTGCCGATTGCTACCACAACGGTGCATCGGCGGCAGTATCGCACTAACCGAGACTCTCTGATTCCCATCCATGAGCTGATTCGTCAACTAGAGGTTCAAGGAGTGATCAGCAAGACTCGCTCACCCTTTAACAGTCCCATATGGCCGGTGCGAAAATCTAATGGAGAGTGGAGGCTAACTGTAGACTATCGTGGTCTGAATGAAGTCACGCCACCGCTGAGTGCTGCTGTGCCGGACATGCTAGAACTCCAGTACGAACTGGAGTCCAAGGCAGCCAAGTGGTATGCCACGATTGATATAGCGAATGCATTTTTCTCAATCCCTTTGGCAGCAGAGTGCAGGCCACAGTTTGCTTTCACTTGGAGGGGCATCCAATACACCTGGAATCGACTGCCCCAGGGGTGGAAACACAGTCCCACCATTTGCCATGGACTGATCCAGACTGCACTGGAACAGGGTAAAGCTCCAGAACATCTGCAGTACATTGATGACATCATTGTATGGGGAAACACAGCAGAAGAAGTTTTTGAGAAAGGGAGTAAAATAGTCCAAATCCTTCTGAACGCTGGTTTTGCTATAAAGCGAAGTAAGGTCAAGGGACCTGCGCAGGAGATCCAGTTTTTAGGAATAAAATGGCAAGATGGACGCCGTCAGATTCCAATGGATGTGATCAACAAAATAGCAGCTATGTCTCCACCAACTAGTAAAAAGGAAACACAGGCTTTCTTAGGTATTGTGGGTTTTTGGAGAATGCATATCCCAGATTACAGTCAAATTGTAAGCCCTCTGTATCAAGTAACCCGGAAGAAGAATGATTTTAAATGGGGTCCTGAGCAACGACAAGCTTTTGAACAAATCAAACAGGAAATAGTCCATGCAGTGGCCCTGGGGCCAGTCCGGGCAGGACAAGATGTTAAAAATGTGCTCTACACTGCAGCCGGGGAGAACGGCCCTACCTGGAGCCTCTGGCAGAAAGCACCAGGGGAGACTCGAGGTCGACCCCTAGGGTTTTGGAGTCGTGGATACAGAGGATCCGAAGCCCGCTACACTCCAACAGAAAAAGAGATATTGGCAGCATATGAAGGGGTTCGAGCTGCTTCGGAAGTGGTTGGTACAGAAGCACAGCTCCTCTTAGCACCTCGACTGCCGGTGCTGGGTTGGATGTTCAAAGAAAGGGTCCCCACCACACATCATGCAACTGATGCTACATGGAGTAAGTGGATTGCACTGATCACGCAGCGAACTCGAATGGGAAACCCCAGTCGCCCGGGAATTCTGGAAGTGATCATGGACTGGCCAGAAGGCAAGGATTTCGGAATGTCACCAGAGGAGGAGGTGACGCGTGCAGAAGAGGCCCCACCATATAATAAACTGCCAGAAAATGAGAAGAAATATGCCCTGTTCACTGATGGGTCTTGCCGTATTGTGGGAAAGCATCGAAAGTGGAAGGCTGCTGTGTGGAGTCCTACACGACGGGTTGCAGAAGCCAGTGAGGGACAGGGTGAATCGAGCCAGTTTGCAGAGGTGAAGGCTATTCAGCTGGCTTTGGACATTGCTGAGCGAGAAAAATGGCCAGTACTTTATCTCTACACTGACTCATGGATGGTGGCAAATGCTCTGTGGGGATGGTTACAGCAGTGGAAGCAGGGCAACTGGCAGCGCAGAGGCAAACCCATCTGGGCTGCTGACCTATGGCAAGATATTGCTGCCCGGATAGAGAATCTGGTTGTGAAAGTACGCCATGTAGATGCCCACGTACCAAAGAATCGGGCCACGGAGGAACATCAGAACAACCAGCAGGTGGATCGGGCCGCTAGGATTGAAGTGGCTCAGGTGGATCTGGACTGGCAACATAAGGGTGAACTATTCATAGCTCGGTGGGCCCATGACTCCTCAGGCCATCAAGGGAGAGATGCGACATATAGATGGGCTCGTGACCGAGGGGTGGACTTGACCATGGACACTATTGCACAGGTCATCCATGAATGTGAGACATGCGCTGCGATCAAACAAGCCAAGCGTTTGAAGCCTCTTTGGTATGGAGGGCGATGGCTGAAATACAAATATGGGGAGGCCTGGCAGATTGATTATATCACGCTGCCACAAACCCGTCAAGGCAAGCGCTATGTGCTCACAATGGTGGAAGCAACCACTGGATGGCTGGAAACATACCCTGTGCCCCATGCCACTGCCCGGAACACTATCCTGGGCCTTGAAAAGCAAGTCCTGTGGCGACATGGTACCCCAGAGAGAATTGAGTCGGACAATGGGACTCATTTCCGAAACAGCCTCATAGACACCTGGGCCAAAGAGCATGGTATCGAGTGGGTGTATCACATCCCCTATCACGCCCCAGCCTCTGGGAAGATAGAACGATACAATGGACTGTTAAAAACTACACTGAGAGCAATGGGTGGTGGGACTTTCAAACACTGGGATACGCATTTAGCAAAAGCTACCTGGCTAGTTAACACCAGGGGATCTAACAATCGGGCTGGCCCTGCCCAATCAAAACTTCCACGTACTGTAGAAGGGGATAAAGTCCCCGTAGTGCACATGAAGAATATGCTAGGGAAGACAGTCTGGGTTAGTCCTGCCTCAGGCAAAGGCAAACCCATCCGTGGGATTGCTTTTGCCCAAGGACCTGGGTGCACTTGGTGGGTGATGCGGAAGGATGGGGAAGTCCGATGTGTACCTCATGGAGATCTGATTTTGGGCGAGAATAGCCAATGAATCAGATTGTGTGCTGTTAATTGCTAAATAACACTGTCACTGTGTGTCCTCATTGCTATCAGTTGTACTACAAGTAAGGCACAGGGGAAAGTGGTGGCAATTCATTGGAACCTGCTGGGCATGGCATAGATGGTATGGAATAAGGGGTGGATAATGTCCTGGTTCCGGTGGGGATAGGGTTAACTTTTCCTGGTATTCCATGCCATGTGAGCCACGCCCACCCTGAGCTGCCGGGGGAGGGGGCAGGAAGTTGCTGCTTAAAAGCGGGCTGGGGCGGCCCGGGTCCGGCCGGCGAGCGGCGGGGGAGCGGCGGTTCCGTAATCGCGTTTGTATATTCCCCTATCCGTGTTGTTGTTGTTGTTGTTTGCCTGTTCCCTTTGCTGTTCTATTAAACTGCCTTTGTCTCAACCCAAGAGTCTTGCCTTTTCTTACGATTCTTCCTGTGTTTGGAAGGCACGAGCGAGCGACACGTGGTTCTTTGTTGCTGTCTGAGGCTAAACCACGACACCATCAAAGTTCCCTTATCTTCTCTCCCACCTCTTGTGGAGGCATGCCCATGTGGGATCCCATTTGCTATATACCTTTTACCCAGTTATGCCCCTAAGTCTCTCTCAGCAACCCTCTAAATCTTTCCCACGTACAGCTCACACCCCTACAACTTTGTGAGCTTCTCACACCAAAGCCACCCAGCGTTCCTCAAACCCAACTTTGCTCTACTGTTTTTTATGTCCTTTTCCTTTGCACTCCTTACAAGGTGTCTCCTTTTCCTGCCCATAAGCAGGCCCTACGAGGACTCCATACCCAGCCTCACCAAGGATTTTCTGTCATATACTTTAAGCTATGGTTCCGCTTTCTGTGGATTCCCCAGCTCTTGCCTCTCTGTAGAGCTAAGGCGTCTTTGAGGCTGCTGAAGCAAATGCATAGAAGACAGCTGGGTCCTCCACTGCCTCTTAAATGTCCCTCTTTCTGTAAAGCCAATTTATTGCACACCAGTCACTCTCTGAAAATTTGTAGTAGAGAATCTAATGAAGACTTTAGTCTGGAGACATGATGAGCTGCGGAACCTCCTCACGTAATGTCACTTTTACTACCAAAAGTCAGTGACCGGGTTGAGGAGCCTTTGCTATACTGCTGCATAGTACAGTCATTGTCAGAAACTCAGACTCCAGTTAAAGCCTTTTGCTAGTAGGAAATAACAGTATTCCTGTATCATTACAAATTCTTATGTGCCATAAATTGTACCTAGCCAAACTCTGCCTTCCCCCTTGACTTCAATGGGAGCAATTAGGCAAACACTAATTATCTTTGGAAACCTCTCAGGGCAGTTTTTGGTACAAAGTACTGGCCCTTCTGGGCATATTCTTGTGACCATTTTCCTTTTAGACCTTGAGCTTAGTGTCATGAATACAGCAGTCAAGAATCTTTGCAACATCCATGTTTCTCTTTTAGCACTCAAAGACTAGAGGCTACTTCAGAAATAAGCTCAGAAATAAGCTTTTACTATTACCATTACTGTCCATCACAGGTTATGGTCAAAAAGGGAAAGCTGAAGGCACAAATGGGGCTGCTGCATGCAGTAGAGCAGGCTATGGGTTTGAAAGACCGAGGAATAGACAAGTTCCGCACTGAAGGAAACCATTTGAAAAATCATGGCAAATTTGCCAGCACTGAGACTTGAAAAAGAAAAAAACATAACTCTGAAACAAACAACTAAAAAACACGATGGGTGTACTGTGTGTTCACAGTATGATTTACTGCAAGTTAAGCCTTCCCTGTGACCATATACCACAGACCCATCCTCCTTACTTTGCAGGAATGACCAGGTTTAGCCTTTTTTTTCACTAAAAAAAAAAAAATAACCTCCAATACAGCACAATTTCTGTTTATCAGAAATGTCATTACCTTTCACAGAAGTAGACTGAAGTTCCTCATCACTTTTTTTTTTTATTCTTGCAGAGCTCTTTTTTCCTCTGGGCTCTTCACCATAGCTACAGATCTTCTCAGAAATGCTCCTTGTGGGAAAAATCTTCACAGATGAGGAGAATAACAGCAGAAAACACAGTGTGTGAGCAGGATAGTTGGAGTACACAGTGCTTGCAAAAACTTACCACCAAAGACAGTTTGCACAGGCACATAAAAGCTAGCTCAGATTGAGAGCGATTAAGTACTTAACAATTGCAATTGTTTATTCCTCTCTTTTAGTATTATCCTTTATTCTTCATTTAGATTCACTGTAGATTTTCTTGTTCTTTTTATATAAAAGGACATCCTAATTTGTTTGAATTTTGTACTCATTAAAAGAAGAAAGAATAAAACCGACAGCCCTGAAGTTCAATTTTACCAGTAGGAGAGCAGCAAAAGCAGAGCAGTTCCACAAGGGATAACGAGCCAGGAACCAAAAGTGATCACAACACTGGAAGCACTCTAACTCACCAGGGCACATTTCCCAGGGGTTTGAACATGGCAGGCAGCACAGTGGTAATAATTCACAGTCCCAGACAAGGCAAGGTAATGAACCAGGTCCAGGGTCCAACCTGGGGACCCATGCAGGAGATGAGGCCAGAGACAGGGCTGGAGATAATGCTACAATATGGATCCAATATCCACCCAAGAGAAAGGGCTAGGGACAAGCTAGCTAAAATAATGGCCTAAGATCCACCAAGGAAGCAAGGCCAGAGACAGGACTGAAGGCCCAAGCCAGAGCTTAAATGGAGCTCCTGGGATCATAGGCAGAAGGCATAATTGGAGGAGGCCCCAGGTGAGGCTGATCAGGGACATTAAGGACTATTCGTGCCCTCACATCCCAGCCATATTCAATGGCTCAATGTCAGGTTATCACTGGTGCCAATACTCAGTATCTTTCCCAACAACTTAAATGATAGCACAAAATGCACCCTCAGCACATCTATCCAGAGCAGTTAAGGTGTAGTAGTCCCTCAGGGCAACAATATTACTCCAGTGTGAGGTTGTGAACATCTGCTTGCACAGTGCTGTGTCTGGAGCACACACCTTACTTACCCTGGCAGTTGAGCTGCCTGCACTTAAGGCCAGCTTTCTGAGAAGAGAGAGCTGTTTGAGAAGCCTTGGTGAGCTTTGGAGCTCAGCTGCAAGGAGTTTCAGCAGAGGCTCCCCTCCATGCCCCATCTCAAGGCTCCTGCCTTGCTGTTGTGCTCACTCCCATCTTTTTCTCTCTTGTGGGGAAGGAGCAGCCCCTGCTGCTCCAGGGACACATTGCTCCTTGTGGGCAGGAATCTCAGTCTATCATGAGCATGTCCTGGGACCAACTCAAGAACAACTCAGTTCTTGGCTGTTGTACTGAGTTTCCCAGTAAGTGGCATAGACATTGTGCCATAGGATCTGTAGAGTGTTGCACTGGAATATATATAGCTCTCACAGATTATGGCTAAATTTCAGAGCATAGCCATGCCTCCCATCTTCAGCATTCAAGTAGGGCTTGGCCCTGTAAGGGATGAGACCTAAGTAGGCACCATACCCCCTTCCTTTTCTGTATTCATGATTTACAGAGGCAGACAGGCAGAAGGGAGCTGTGTGATGCACTCCACCATGTCTCTCATCTCTGTGGCAAGAACAACACCCCAGCAAATACCATGGCACATACCCACTCCACAGCTGAGGTATGACCACTGAGGCAACTCGCTGTGAATGCTCAAAGCTAATTCGATTAGCAAAATGTCCAAACAAATATCTAGAGGAAAGGCTCCAGACATAGTTGAAGCTAAAATATATGCTGCTCAAGACAGAAAGGGGTGTGGGGAGCCTTCTCATGCTGCATAGGGTAGTACTAATTGGAAAAGGAAATACAGCTCTCTTGCTCCTCTGGAACATTTGCCTGAGAGAGTAAGGAGGCCAGCGGCTGCACTATATTCAGAACAAATAAACTCAAACAGCTTCTACTATAAACAATAGTCTGATGTAATATAAAAGGTCACTGAGCACTGCCTTGGACAATGCCAACAAAGGGCACTACATAGCTTATTTCTTTCGCACTGATTCTCTTAGAAAAGTAATGTATTAGTGACCTTCCATACTTGATTTATTTGAAGCACCTTCAGCTTTGTTATCAAAGATCAACCTTTGTAAAACTTCATCAATTTATTCTTGGGATTAAGCAGTCTTTCAAATTAATTAGGTAGCACAACAAATGCTTCTGGAATCTGAATGCCCTGAAGGACTTGAAAGGAATGTCAAATGGGTTTGGACAGACTATTAAAATCAAGTCACTTGGGAGTGAACTGGAGATTTAAAAGTCTCCACCAGAACTTCTGCAGCATATTAGTGCTTTCATGCAAGAAGGCTCACTTTACCTTCCCCTCATTCCTTCCCTTGCAATCAAACTGTGCTCAGTTTCAAGCAACTGAAGCCATTATCTTACACAGATGTCACAAGTGGAAGTTCTCTGATGATTTTAGAGCCTCAGATTTAAGGCTTTATTCTTGCTTGCAGTTGTGGAAGTAAATTAGGCAGAACCGCAAAACAAACTGCTTCACCCCCCATACGCTCACACTCCATTCATCATCTCTTTCTGGCCAGAGCTGGAGATACTTGCTGGTAAACAAGGATAAGGCAGTTCCATGCCAAAAAACCCTCTGTTTTCAGCATTTGACAAAAGGCAATGGCCAGCTAGGGTGAATCACAGCACAGCAACAAGTGGTCCCATCTTAGGCACCTCATTCTACCCTGGTAGTGTTTGAAGACCATGGACATATCATTGAGGGACTGGCTTTCACTGCGAGGGAGAGGATCTACAAGCCAGGTGCAGACCTGCTCAGAAGAGTCATTCGAGCTTGATTTTTACCTCTTCCTACCTGAATCATCGTTTGGCTCAGCCTCTGCTGGGCACTCGAGAATTCATACCAAAAAAGGGACATACACACCCAGATTTCTTTGCCTCTGCAGCTCAGCCAGTCCATTGGATGGAATCCCTTGCTCTGTAATTTGGGTGGCAAATGGAGAGACTTTTAGCTTTACAGACCCGCAGTCTAGTTTGAGCCGATGGGAACAGGAGAAAGGCAGTGGGTATTCTCCCATTCTGTTCCAAGACTTGCAAGGGAAGAAGCAGACTTCGCAGGCCTCATTACATCTACATTGGGTTTCATACATCTACAAAGCTTATTTTTCAGCAGGAAAAGCCTGGGATTCAGATGCTCAACATAAGCAATTTGTTTGCCTGGAATACCTCCTCTCCCTACACCGATCAATACCAGAATATTTCAGACAATATTTCGGCACACCACCTTTTCTGCAAGCAAATATATTGGGAACAGAGACCCCTTTCAAGAGATGGTTTCCATCTCATCTAAGAAATTACATGGCTGTCTCAGCTAAAAGTAGACTGATGTTAATATTAGTAGTTAATGTGTCAGCAAGCATCGCAGTACCACTGCTCATTGCCCTGTAAGAGAATGTCAAAAAAAGTGAAAAGGACAGCATTCATTTCGTGCCTGAGATGGGGGGTTTGAGAGATGCATCAGAATAGGTAGAGATTTCAGCCCAGATAATTAGTTCCAGTGTTGCAAAGGTAGACTTCTGGCTGTAATAGATACAAATGCTCTAGAAACAAGCCTTTCCACAGCCAGATTTTTCTGCTTGTTGCTCAGAGGTCGATAGGACAAGAAAACAGCTGAAAGGTAGGAGGGGATTTTCAGATTTTACAGAAGCTCAAATCAGGTGCCTGAGCCCATGAGTTTCTGTTTATCTTTTCTGTGCATTCAAATACAGAGTACAAACAAGTGAGTGAGAAAGCGTTCATCTTCCCTTGACAGCCAATTACATCTCTTGGTAAATACTCAGTAAAGTAAATCTATAAATATGGTCTGCCTAAAAGACCACAAGGGACTGTTTTAGGTAAGTGTGGTGGGTTAACCTTGGTTGGCTGCCAAGTGCCCACCAAGCTACTCTCTGACTCCCCTTTCTTAGCATGACAGGGGGAGAAAGTAAGATGAAAAAGCTCATGGGTTGAAATAAGGACAGCAAGATTACTCATCTATTACTGTCACGGGCTAAACAGACTTGGCTTGGGGAAGATTAATTTAATTCATTGCCAATTAAAAACAGAGTAGGATAGTGAGAAACAAACACCAAAGAAATCAAAACTAAAGCCACCCTACCTTCCTCCCACTCCTGTCTTCCCAGGCTCAACTTCACTCCCTGACTCTTAGAATCATAGAACAGAATCATAGAATCATAGAATTTTGGGTTGGAAGGGATCTTTAAAGGTCATCTAGTCTAACCCCCCTGCAATAAGGAGGGACATCTTCAACTAGATCAGGTTGTTCAGAACCCTGTCCAACCTGACCTTGAATGTTTCCAGGGATGGCGCATCTACCACCTCTCTGGGCAACCTGTGACAGTGTTTCACCACCCTCATTGTAAAAAATTTCTTCCTTCTATCTAGTCTAAATCTATCACCTTTTAGTTTAAAACCATGACCCCTCATCCTATCGCAACAGGCCCTGCTGAAATGTTTGTCCCCATCTTTCTCGTAGGTCCCCTTTAAACACTGAAAGGCCGCAATAAGGTCTCCCCAGAGCCTTCTCTTCTCCAGGCTGAACAACCCCAATTCGCTCAGCCTGTGCTCACAGGAGATGTGTTCCAGCCCTCTGATCATTTTTAGGGCCCTCCTCCAGACCTGCTCCAACAGGTCGATGTCTTTCCTGTGCTGAGGGCTCCAGAGCTGGATGCAGTACTCCAGGTGGGGTCTCACCAGAGCAGAGTAGAGGGGCAGAAGCACCTCCCTTGACCTGCTGGCCATACTTCTTTTGATGCAGCCCAGGACATGCTTGGCTTTCTGGGCTGTGAATGCACATCACCAGCTCATGTCCAGCTTTTCATCCACCAGTACCCCCAAGTCCTTCTCCACAGGGCTGCTCTCAATCCCTTCATCGCCTGGCCTGTATTGATACCAGGGGTTGCCCCAGCCCAGATGCAGCACCCTGCACTTGGCCTTGATGAACCTCATGAGGTTCACACAGGTCCACTTCCCAAGCTTGTCCAGGTCAAGGGCAGGACTTGCCCTTGGTGAAGCCATGATGGCTGTCTCGAATCACCTCCCTGTCCTCCATGTGCCTTAGCATAGCTTTGAGGAGGATCTGTTCCATGATCTCCCCAGGCGCAGAAGTAAGACTGACAGGCCAGTACTTCCCAGGGTCCTCCTTTCTATCCTTTTTAAAAATGGGTGCAATGTTTCCCCTTTTCCAGACACCAGGGACTTCACCTTACTGACATGACTTTTCAAATATCATAGAGAGTAGCTTGGTAACTACATCAGCCAATTCCCTCAGGTCTCTGGGATGCATCTCATCAGGTCCCATAGACTTCTCTATGTTCGTGTTCCTCAGGTGGTCACGAACCTGATCTTCTCTTACAGTGGGAGGGATTTTGCTCCCTCAGTCCCTGCCTTGTGGTTCATCCACTCAAAAGGTGTGGGAAGAGAGGTTGCCAGAAAAGACTGAGGCAAAAATGTTGCAGAGTACCTCAGCCTTCTCCTTGTCCGTTGTTACCAGTTTGACAGCCTTGTTCTTCGGGGGAGTATGCTTTCTTTGACCTTCTTTTTCTGACTGACATACCTGTAGAAGCCCTTCTTATTATTCATTGCGTCCCTTGCCAAGTGCAGCTCCAGCTGCACCTTGGCCTTCCTGATCCCATGACTACACAACCGGGTATCATCCCTATAGTCTTCCCAGGATACCTGTCCCTGCTTCCACTTCCACTTCTACCTCCTCCCTCTGCCCTGAGCAGCAGCAGGGGGATGGGGAATGGGGGTTGTGGTCAGTTTGTAATGCTTTGTCTCTGCCACCCTTTCCTCCTCACACTGTTCCCCTGCTCCAGCATGGGATTGCTCCCACAAGATACAGTCTTTCACTAACTGCTCCGATGTGGGTCCTTGTCAAGAACTGCTCCATCATGGGTCCTTTCCATGCGGTACAGTCCTTCTGGAACAGACTGTTCCAGCATGGGTCCCCCATGGGCCACAGATCCTGCCAGAAAACCTGCTTCTGTGTGGGCTCCTCTCCATGGGCTGCAGTTTCTGCCAGGAGACTGCTCCAGCATGGGTTCTCCATGGGCTTCAGCTTCCTTCAGGGCACATCCACCTGCTCTGTGGGCTGCAGAGGGACAATATGCTTCACCACGGTCTTCTTCATGGGCTGCAGGGATATTTGTGCTCTGGTGCCTGGACCACCTTTTTCTTCTCCTCCTTCTCCGGCCTTGGCACTGCGGGGCTGTTTCTCTTCCATTTTTCTCACTCATCTCTCACAGCTGCTGCACAATGTGTTTTACCCTTTCTTAAATATATTATCACAGCGGTGCTACCAGTGTTGCTGATGGGGTCAGCTCTGGCCAGCAGCAGGCCCATTTTAGGGCCACCTGGAACTGGCTCTGTCTGACATGGGGGCAGCCCCTGGTCTTTCTCAGAGAAGTCACCCCTGTAGCCACCCCGCTACCAAAACCTTGCCACATAAATGCAGTATAATAAGGTAGATGACAGTGGAGGTAAGAAGATATAGCCAAAATAGGGTACATAGGATCATATTTATATGGCTTGTCTACAGCAGAAAAAAATGCATGCAAGTTGACTAGTGTTTTTCTTTAAAAATGGTAGAACTGACTGAATATCAGAGTGGTAAAGTCCAAGAGAAAAGGATGTTCATTAATGCAAACATCCAGATCAACTTGTAGCAGCATGAAGTATTCATATGAATTGACAGAGCCAAAGAAGGGGAAGTATTTATCAGTCTATAGGTAGGGCAACAATTTTATATGACCGAGACAGCTATGAAAGAAAACCCCATTAGCACAGTGGTGGGGCACTGCAAATCAAACATTCCAAGCAGAGACAGGAATCACTGTCTAGGCAAACCATTAGGAAAGCTTTTGCTTGCTTAGGAGAATGCCTCGGTAAAACATACATGAATTATTCAGTCATGTCCTTATATTGTTAATGCTGTGAAAGTAAATACAAGCACACACAAAAAAAAAGAAACCACAATATTCTTGTTACTTTGTCCAAGTCATTTTCAATACACTAGTAAAATGAATTACTTCTGTTAAAAAAATAACACACCACCCCACACCCACAATCCTCCCCTCCTGCCCCCCCGTCAAAAACTCCAACCAAAAAAACCAATGGTACAAATCAGGACTCTCAATTGAAAACCAGGTGATATAGGTGCTGCAACCAGACTGTAATACCAAATTCATCCACCCATCTACAGAACATTCTTGGCTGGTCACATCACCACATTTCTAATTTCCTTCAACCTTTGTCTAGCATATCTATTTACTGTAAATCTTCAGAGAAGGTGTTATTTCTGAAAAAAGTGTTGACTTGGGAAGTAATACATCCAAGAACCGTGTACATGCCTCATCAGAACTTCTTTTTCTTGGAAGGACGCAATTCACAGATAGTTTTTCATAGCAACAGACATACTTGATAGAAACAAATCAAGTCCAAATATCAGGTGTGATAGGCACCACAGTCTGCTATGTGCCTGGCAAAGGCCTAGTATAATTCCTGCTGAGATCAATTGAAAGAATCAAGGGAAATTATGGACAGCCGTGACTGTATTTATATAAATTCTCATGAACATTCCCCCATATCTAAACATAGTCGGAACAGACACTTCATCAGGTTTGGAGGAGGATAGTTAAAAATGCAGAAGTTAAGGGTCCAACTTTGACTCAAAGGGAGTGAGGTTAGAATGCTCATGTGCTTTTGCAAGCCCCTTCCTAGCCAAATACATATATTTTTCCATTATGCAATTCTTTATGTAATAAAGCCAATAAATGTAATTTTCTCCAAAGACAAATATAACCCAGACTCTTAAATGTACTCTGTGGCATTTGTGACTCTCTAACTACATCTCAGCATCTCTTGCAGCAGGTCTGGAGTGTGCTTTTGCATGCCAAGTACATCCCACATTGCCCTTGGCTACTTGAGCAGAAAGGGCCATGGCATCTACAGCTATACAAGTAAAACCAGAGGTGGCACAGCCAGTTCAATCCCTTCAGACTACTTGGACAAAAAGAACTATGCAACACATGAATGTCACCGCAAACATACTTTCAGGCCACGCTAAAATGAGCACATTTGCAGCTCAGGCTGGTGACACAGACTTACTGCACTTCCATGCTGTTGTTACATTTACCCAATTAACAAAAGTAGGACAGAAAAACAGTACAAACCTGTGTATTGCTCATCACCACACTAGAGGTAACTCCATTTCCAGGACAGTCAGCAATCCTTTCAAAACAAGCACGCACACAAAAAATAATCCAATTAAGTGACTGGAGATTCTTCAGGAAGAACAACATCATAATATACGGAAGATGTAGCTTAACCATGCAAAAGTTCTGGTTTAACAACGCTAGCAACAAATCTTAGAGATAGGTGAGTAATGAAATAGTCCTCTACCTTCAACAAAAGCTAAAATATGATGAGCTACCCGATATTCATTCAGTACTCTTAAACGTTAAGCAAAGAATAGCTGCCTTGGGAAGTGGGAAGCTTTAATTGATTTTTAGGCTGCTGTATCACTCAAATAAAGTTCAAATGAACAATAAAGGTGGTAAGAGCGAAGCACCTTATCAAAACACAGATTTCTAAAATCTTTGTACTAAAAGTGAGATGATACATAGAGAAGAACTGTTTATTTAGGGGACAGAGAATATCAGTCAGAATGCCCTGCCTACATCTCTCATGACCAAAGGTCACCATTTTGCAGCTTGTATGTATCAGTTTTTCACCACTGTAACAGTGTTTGAAATGATACAAGGAAAACATTCTCTGAAGGCACTACTTATCTCTGGATCCTCCAGATTTGAACTATGTGGACAAAGGGGTTGAGCTGATTGTTCTTTGACCAAGTGAGCAGTGAACGAGAGAGAAAGAAAGGGACACCACAGAAACAGACTGAAAAGCAAGCTCCAGAAATAGCCTGGATCAGCACCGAGAAAAGAGCTTTTGGACAAGCCAAGTGAGAGGTTTGGAACTGTAAGCAAATACATTGTTTCCATGTTTTCTCTTTTCTTCAAAGAAACAGAACCTTGCACACTCTTGAAAAAATGAAGAAAGGGGTACACAGCTTGAGTGAAAATACTGCAGAATTTGTACACTCAGTTATTGTCATTTTGTCAGTGTCTTGTTGGTGCCTGGTGAAACACGTTGCCTTGTGCAGAAGCTTCTATCCCATCTGCAGGTAACACAGGAAGAAAATTTCTACAGACAAGGCAAAGAAGAGGGAGGCAAAAACATACATCAGTGTGAGTGAGCTTTAAACACAGAGTAAACTAGCAAAAGGTAAGTGCTACACCAACGCTCGTTCTCATACAGTCTGGCTACACAGGGGAAGAAAACATAAATGAGAGAGAAATCTAGTGGAATATTACCCAAAACTTTACAGGGAAGGGGACATGTGCAAAGCATATGCAGTTTACCAGGAATCACTGCCAAAATGAGTTTGCACTCAATCTAGTGGGCGAATGGTGCCAAATAACCCTTCTGCCTACTGTCAGCAGAACATAGCAGATGTTGAGAGGGCACTGGGGGACAGAAAGGAAGAAAAATGCTACAAGTTCCTTCTGCTTCAGCTAGAATCCTGTTGAAAGCTATAAAATGCGTGTGGCAGATCTACTGCAAAATACAAATCTAGGGATGTAGCTCATTACACAGTGCTTAAAGCATGCATTAGTAGGAAAGAGACATGTAAAGAAAGAACATAAGGAATATATTTTCCTTTTCCCCTTTCTTTTCTGTTTTATATGTTTATTCCACCACATTCTCCTGTTTCCTTTCTCTGTTCTGCTAGGCCCTGACTCCTTTCCAGCACTATTTTCTTTCGAGAGTATTTCCTTCTTCTTTTTATTTGTTCTTGTGTTCTTTCTGGTTTTGCATTTGTCTTGTTTTTCCATGGTTTCTTTTTATACCCTCTCTCTTCCTGAATTTCTCCCCTCCCCTCTCCCTGCAGTCAAGTCAGCAGCTGGGAAGCCGTGCCGGTGTTAGCCTCCGCACTGGGACACCCATTAGGAACGTAACCGACTTGTTTCACACCTTTGCAGTCAATTCCCCACACAGCAAAAACCAACTGGTGAGTCCCAGAGCAGTGCTGCACAGCCTCAGCTACCTGTTAAGGAAAGGAAAAGGTGCCTCAGCACCAGCCTGCCAGTAAAATCCCTTGAACTGAGTGACAATTTCTGAAAGCACAGGCAAAACAGGACAGGATCAGGAAAACACCAGGAAGCCCAGGCTATGTGGGAGAGCCGGAAGAGTTGTGAAGCAAGGCAGGATGCTTTTTATGACTCTGACTGAAGAAAAACTGCAGAGGGAAGAAACCTGTATCTAAAAATCTCTTGGTAACTATGCTTATTTCCTCTAATATTGTTGGAACATGGAGAATAGGTTTGATAGTCTACATTTTTATTAGCAAACGAAACATAGGCTCAAGCACAGTCTCAGAGTCATTGATACGGTTTTGCCTCAGGCCAACTAGCAGCCACTCTGACCTCTAAGAAGGGAGCATACACCAGAGATTGCTCCCAGTACGCAGCACAGATGAAGCCATTGTGTTCAGCAGGAGGAAGACAATTTAGCTGATATGGACGTGACCCGTGCCATACCATTTGCCTTAGAGCCTGAGAACTAGCGATGGATAGTTTTATTTACTAGTATAAATCACAGAATCACAGAATGGCTGAGGTTGAAAGGGACTTTGGGACGTTATTTGGTCCGAAACCCCTGCCCAAGCAGGGCCACCTACAGCCCATTGCCAACAACCATGTCTGGATGTCTTTTGATTATCTCCAAGGAGGGAGACTCCACAACCATTCTGGGCAATGTGTGCCAGTGCTCGGTCACCCCCGCAGCAAAACCAAGTGTTTTCTGATGATCAGGAGGAATCTCCTGTGTTTCAGTTTGTGCCCATCGCCTCTGGTCCTATCACTGGGCACTACTGAAAAGAGCCTGGCTCCATCCTCTGTGCGCCCTCCCTTCAGGTATTTAAATACATCAATAAGATCCCATCGAGCCATCTCTTCTCCAGGCTGAACCATCCCAGTTCTCTCAGCCCTTATTCATAAGAGAGATGCTCTGGTCCCCTATTGTCTTAGTGGCCCTTCACTGGACTCTCTCCAGTACGTCCATGTCTCTCTTGTACTGGAGAGCCCATAACTGGACACAGCACTCCAGGTGTGGCCTCACCAGTGCTGACCAGAGGGGAAGGATCACCTCCCTTGACCTGCTAGCAATATTTTGTCTAATGCAGCCCAGGATAACATTCACCTTCTTTGCAGGAAGGGCACATAGCTGGCTCATATTCAACACAGTGTCCATCAGGACCCCCAGGTCCTTTTCTGCCAAGCTGCTTTCCAGCTGGGACTCCGCCAGCAGGTAATGGTGCGTGGATATATATAGCAGAAAGCATTTAAATTTCTTCATTCCTTAGTCCACCCAGTGGGCACTAGGGACAAGATTGCACCAGGCTGGCCTTGTGCCCTACCCAATCCTCCAAGACTATCCTACTATCCACCATCCTCAGTCCTTGCGCTACATTGCAGACCATGTAAAACAGATCCTAAGTTTCATGTTCAGAAGCACAACTGTGAGTGCTTCTCACAGCTGCCATATCCGCACACTCTGAAGAAAACAAGGAACAGCAAGGCCACAGAAGCATCCCATCGTGCCCAGAAAGGACTCAGAGTCAGGTGCTTTCTGACATGCATACAGCCATAGATGACGGATGGGAGAGTTAGAGGAAGCCAAAGGAAGCCAGCAGTCCTGTCCCCCCACCAGGTAGCAGCCCCTCTGCTTTGATGTGCAATTCTGGGCATGTTTATTTGGATGCCTCAGGCTCCTTATTCCATTTAATCTCAGAATGAAACTGACGGCTTGAGGAATTATTTTTTTCCCCAAGTAGAAATAAAGCATCAGAAAGCAAACCTGAATTTTTTCAGAGCCCATAAACAAGTTATTTTGTGTGTTTCTTTACTGGGAATAGAGCCAAGACCCAGTGATAAAAGTTCGATTTTACAATGCACTCAACTGTTTGCTACTTTAAAAGCTGATTTAAGGCAGTTAGTGTTAGGAGCTGTTAACTAATAGAAAACTGTACCACTATACAGTTCTCTGTCAAGGCAGACATTTCTTTCATTGTTCTTTAATGCTTTTATTGTATGAACCTTTATAAACTATTAGAGGTTATTGTTTCTTCCTGTTTATTCCTCACTGAGAATATTAATGAAGAATTTTTTCCTCCTCCCAGGGCCTATACAGAAACAAAAGGGAAGCCAGGATGGTGACGGGGGAGATCACCTAGGACAACTTCACTCATGGAGGATCAGAAATGGACCCAAAGAAGGAACCTTCCAAATCTTTTTTCAGGATCCTTGTTCAGAATTCAGACAGAGTTCTGTCTGAATCTGTTTCAGTGAGAGATAAACAACCTTTGTAATACTACAGGCCACTAATCAAACTCTTCAGTCAGCAAAGATCCTCAAGGCCAAGGCTCAGCAAATTCATGTGAGGGGAACTCCAGGAGCAGTTTTTCACCAGTATACAACCCTGGTGTCCTTGGAAACCATTTTGCAGTCGGCTGGGCCAGCAGAGGTGTGCAAGTGAGGACCCAAGACAGTATAATGGCACTGGCTCCTGCAGACACCCCAACCCGTTACCTTCCGAAGAGGGGGGTAAGGTTTTTCAGCAGTCTTCACACCAATGCAGTGTTGCTACCACTCAGCAGACACCGCTGCAGTTCAGCTGCCCCTGATGTCCCAGCCTTAGGATATGACACTGTACCTATGTGCTAAGACTGGAAAATACAGAAGCATCTTTTCCTAGGAAATTCCAGAATATCGAAGAGGAAAAAAATATCATTCAGAATCAGAATGGAAGTCAGAATTTCCTGGGAAACAGAATCAGCTACACCAAAACATGCTGCTAAGATGACAACTTTGAAAGCAGAACGTGTAGAATACTAAAACACAAAATCCAGAGGGAAATAAAACAAAAAGATAGTTAAAGCCAAACACTTTGAAGTTTCTGACTCAGAAGAAGACGACAATAAATTTAGAGTGATAAAAAGTGGATGATATCATACTGCATGCAGCATAAGAAGAAGAGATCTCTTCCTGTGTTCTGGTCCTGCGTCTGCAGTCAGGGAGCCAAAACTAGTGTAGGAACAATGAGGAGCAGGTGATCAAGTACATAGACCCCACATAGACCCCACTGTGGCAACCAGCCTTTCTCCTTAAAGACAGATAGAATGTAAAACTCACACCAATGTTACAGCAAAGAAGCACTGAAAACTAACCTTCTCCTCATTCCAATAGGCGTTGGATCAGGTTATAGATGCGGAAATCAGCATCTGGCTTATTTGCATGCCTTTATACTTAGAGTACGAAATATCAAACATACAGTGTAGTTTATGAAGAAAACATGATAAATAACAGTTTTATATTCTCCATTTTATGTATACTACGTTTCAAATATGCTTTTGTATCTTTCTTTGGTGCAGTATGGTACACAGTAACTGAAGTATACTTACTACATAATGGAATTAATTATACCCAGAATGATTTCAGGAACAGAGCTACTTCAGTGTTCCAGAAATAGTGATAGCAGGATTAGTACTACAGTAAATTACACTCTTAGTTGGTAAACTGGGATAATCCTATATGCGAAACCCAGGAATGTCCTGATACAGAACTACAGCCAGCCAAGAGAAAGACTCAGGCTTTGGCTCAAAATTAGTAGAAGAGTTTTATGTTCTATCTACTACCTATAGATACTAATTTGAAGTAGATCTGGTGTCAAGTTTTGGATATCCAATAATTGCATTCACGTAACAACTCTGATATTTTTTAAAACTACAATTTTAAAATTAGAATTGTACAGCAAGAAAGATACTGACTTATCTGCCCCAGACTGGTAGACAATCTTCCCAAAACAGACCCAGTGTTGGTACCTGGCTACTTGTCAAATAGAGAAACGTAAAGAAACAGAAAGGAACAGGATACATTTAGTACATAGAATTAAGCAAAAATCCAGAATCAGACAACATTACAACCGCTGTGTTGTTCTGTATCAGAATAAAGGTCCACCCAGTCTAGTACTCTGTATCTAGTAATACTGTATCTGTGACACAAGAAAGAACAGGGCAAACACGTTCATGCGATGTCTCACAGCCTTAAATAACTGGGGAACCAGGGATTTCCAAAGTCAGAGTGGAGGCTTTGTATTTAATAGACCTGGGCAGATAGCTCTTCTGCAAATTTCTCCATTTGCTCTTCAAACCCAAGTAAACTCTTAGCATCCACTGCATCCCGCGGCAACAAGTTCCGTAGTGTAGCTACATGTCATGATGGTAGAGAGCCACTTTGGTTTTAGGATTTCAAACAGGCAGTGTGATACTTTCAGTCATGTCTTGAATTTTTACAGTGGAAAAAAGTTAGTAGTTTGTTCTCTAGTTATTCTTTCTATAACACTATTGATTTTGTAGATCTCTAGCTACAGATTTCCCGGGATTCTGGGAAGAACTATGCTGTGATCCACCTGCTTAAAGAGCTAGCTAAGTACCCTGATAAAAAATGCTGCTGAGGATCAGACAAATTGGTTTCTGTTCCAGATTACACTTACAATGATGGTAAACTATCTTTACTTTATTGAATACTGTTTTCTTCTTTATCTCATGATAGTTACTACCAATTCATCTTCCACTATTTTTGAATGGCTTAATAACATTTCAAAGTGTTGGCAGACAGTGTGCCAGCCTGACTCAACCTCTTTGTGAAAATCACTCCTACAGAGCAGCATGGTGCAGATATATGTAAGGTAGATCCACTTCTCCAAGAAAACACTTGGCTTTCAGAATTACTCGGGAATTGTCCCATTGTGGTCTGCAATCTACAGCACAGTGGAGTATTAATGTTGAAATGAGGCAAAATAACGATATACACAGACTAGCATGTGAGGACAGTCAGCCCTGTAATAAATATAGTCATGCCTTTCAATGGCAGCAAATTTGTCGTTTTTTCATTTCTCCAGTCATTTCTCCCAGGTGGAGAAATAAAACAAACAGCAATGAGATAGAAACTGCCCCAGTGGAAGTTTTGCCAGGAGCTCTGATTCTAACTTCTGCCTTGTTTTAAGAGATTGAAACAATCCTCCATCTTTCTTGCTAAAACTTGATTTTCAATGGAGGTCTTTAGACTTACATAGTCACCACTATCACAAGGGCAGAGAAGTGGTAGGGAAAAAAGAAAGGCTCAAGTATTTGCAGTTATGGCTAAAGGTAGAGTTTGAGTTAACAAGCTTCTTTTCTTTTCCTCCAGCTCTTTTCATGCTCTTAAGAGATTTGTTTTCACTATCAATAGATTTGTTTTCTTTTTCTGATCCATTTTAAATATTTTTAAAACAATTGTCCTTTGTCTGCTTATTGATTGGTTTTTGTTTAATCTCATACAAGTTAACTCATTCAGAACGTGAACTCCATGTATTATTCAGATCTCTGTTCAATTCCTGACCTCTGAAGTAACACAGACTGTCTTCAGAGTCTTGCTGTGAGCTCCCTAGACCATTCATTACCTGTCCTCCATGTGTTTTTACGGAACTTAACAAAATAGCACTGTGATCTCAGTAAGGTGTCTTGTAACTATCCCCATAATACCATCATCATTTTATTGGGCAAATAGACTAAACCGTCCACATTTGAACAAAACCAGAGTTCATTCCCCTCATCAAAAAGGCCGAGCTATGAATGCCTTTCTACGTGATTCCCAACTTCTACACCTTCATCACCTCATCTTATTTCAAATTAAGTCCTCTGTGTGCATGTGTAAGTTCTTGCTAACAAACATATTGGTTCCACATTCAACCCTAAAACATGTAACAGGACTGTAAGATTCAGAAGCATTTTATTGCTGGCTAAGAAAGGGAGGTCTCCTATGCACGACACTGATTTTTCTGCTAAATACCCCAATTCTTAATGTCTTTATTAAAAAACCAAACATAACACAAGAAAAAAAAAAAAAAACAACCAAAAAAAACCCCCAACAGAGATGCTTTTCTTGATTACCTAACTAGATACCAATTTATAACTTCTCAAGGAAAGAAAGACTAGAAGCGTGTGTCAGCAGATTTAAAACAATCAGAAACCTTTGAAAAGGACAGGTCTGCATTTTGTCTAATCCTGACTTTTATCTTGATAGTGAATGAATTGAAAAACAAACCAGAAATGAATACAATAGGCAAAGCCTGGTGCTTTAGATCAGGAGCGATAAGCTAAACAGCTTCCCTCTTAAAAGGAGATTGAGAAAGCAAGTTCCACTTACCTCTCATTACAGGTAAATGGGAATGCATTCCCATTTCTGCACAGTAGCAGTCCTGTGAAAATTGCCCACAAATCACAGCCATTGGAGAACATCAGATGCCTCCTTCCCATTGTCATTCTCTTGTCTGGTACCCAAATGGCATCTTCTCACCTACAAATGAAATGAAACATAAATTTTCAAGTTACCATTAATTTCACTTGCAAAAAAAAGAGGGAAGAATATTACTGAGTTGAAACACAAACTAGAAAGATTTATTTTGTCCCTGAAAACTTCTTTGCATACATGGATTTATTCAACTAGGCTAGGGAAAGATCCGCATTCATATGAAAACAGGAAGGATACAAATCTTTCTTTACATTTCAATGGCAGACGAAAAGTGCACAAAGACATAATCAAACCTTTTAAAATTAACCTTTCTATTTGGGTAAGAGACTGGAGTCTAATGAGGAGTTCTGGTGATTTGAGTGAATGATCTTCCCTTGCTTTGGAGCAGAAAATATACAACCACAAACCAGATTTACATGAGTTTAACCTACTTTATCACAGATCAGTCACTGAGTTCTCTCTAAAAACACTTTTCAAGGCATAAGCTGATTTGCCTATGTGGATATTCATACCATATGATTGCTGAATCAGTTTCTCTGAATCTGTAGTAAAGACAACTGATGATTATCTGTTAGTTGGGAGAACTGCCTCATGCTCCTGTGAAAAGCACTGCATTATCAGCAAATTATAGGAAGGACAAAGTCCCTCTACAGAGGTAGAGATACAAGTATTTTTTGTAATTTTCATTTTAATAAATAGTTGATTCACTCCGATAAGTTTAACCCTGTGTTCTCAAGCAATAGTCTGTTCATGATCAGACTGTGTGATTGTTGGGCAAACTGCTGAAACTCGGGGATACTTCTGATGTATAAAACATGATCGTATACTTACATAAATGTAATTATTATATAAATATAGCTATTATATAAATATAACTTTTATATAAATACTATACGTTCTATAACCATATCCTTAAAAAACAACAGCTGGAAAACTCAAAAACTCATACCTTTCCAATCTCGTCTCTCAGTTGACGTTAGAGGAGGTAGAAACCACACCCTAGCAGTCTTGAAAAGTCTCAGATTACTAAATTGCTCAAGGATCAACATCCAGCTACTACAGAGAATTCTGATACCTGAAGCAAAAGCTAAAAATAATGTATTTTAAAGAGTGTATAAATGTGCACATAAAATCATAAAAATAATTTTAATTAGATTTAAACTTCTATCCATGTTTTTCTTTATGTGTAAAGTCAGCCTTTTGTGGTCATAACCTCAAGTTCCTACTTGGAGAGAACCCTCTCTCTATCTCCACATACTTTACATGAATCATGAAGTACCAATTTCACCCAAATTAATATAGAAGCAATACAGCCACATAGTCCCAGGTTTGTGTGTGGCATTGGTTCCGTTTCTGTACACCCATGCCCCTGTATCAACCTTGACAAATGTCATCTCGTATTGAGAAGATGGTAGCTCCTCAGTCTTAAAGACTGCCACACGCCCCCTGTGACTCTTGTAACGAGGAATATCATTGCACTGCAGCACAGTACATTCATTCAGATTAACAACAACAAGGAACAGATTGTCTTAAAATTCTACTAGTATAGACTTCATATAGGCATCCATCTGAGTACAAATCACAGTGCTCAGCTTTGGCAGAAATATGCAGCATGCTTAGAAAACGTAAGTAACAAAAATACATAAATGATAAAGAAAAGACAGAAGAGTGAGAAAATTAGCATGAATGAAGATAAGAGCCATACAGGAGGAAAAGGGTAAAATACGATCTTTCTTGGCTGCATTTCCCCAGTAATGTTCTACCTTTAGTTTAAACAAGACATTTCTCCACTGCATTTCTATAGTATTACTATATCTTCTGTTTAAAGACAATTTCTACAGAGCTGAATAGTCATATAAATGATCTGCTGCTAATCGCTTATTGCCTAGCAATAACAATTGTATACAACTTGTTAGAAATTCAATGGCATCTAATAATGGGATTCTATTCTGTACAGTTTTCACTGGTTGTTTATTAATTATATGTGTTAAGTTTGTTCTGTTTTTTCCTTTTTCCATGAAATGTGAGTGTATTTTCATTCCATTCAGCCAAGTGATTTGAACAATCACAATCTGGCCAGAATGGTACTAGTATGAAGACTTTCAAAAGTGATTTAAGCAATTGCTGCAATGCAGTGCAGATAAAATTGCATGTGAATTAGATTTTATGAGGCCATAACAGTATTTAGAGACTTCGATGCATTCATCAAGAACTGTATGAGCAAATCGTAAATGAACTGTATAGTTACAAATCCCCAGGAGGGGGGCATCTCCCTCATGTGACCATTTGCACACTGCCTATACCATGGATGCACATTTTTTAAAAATCTTTTTGCTTTCTTCTTCTGAAGTGACACCATGCTGGCTTGCTTTGAAAAGTTATGTGCAAAAGAAACCATTCTCACACTAGCTGTGATTTGGACACAGTTAGAGCTCACAGAAAAAACAATGACTATACTGTATAATTACTTCCCACCTACAACGTTACATACTTCCCACTGATGAATGCTGTTCTGTCAAAAATGAATTTAAAGAATGACATTTCTGGAAACATTGATTTTAATTAAAGCATATCAGATCCGGGATGGAATCTGGAGTGGGATGAAGTAACTTGGCAGCTAGGTAATTCAGCGAGAATGGATAGAAAGTAGGTTCCAGTCCCTGTTGTACTTGATTTGAAGCACAGGCTGAAAAACACAGGTCTCAAATCTCAGGCAGATGAACAAATCATGGCATTGTTCGCTGTTCTTATAATTCAGAATACTCACTCTCCTAGGATAACTAGCTTCTCTCCATTTATATGTCTTGGCTTCATTTCATGCTAAACATTTATTTTTTTTACATTTTCTACGAAATGGAATTACTGTGGTTTTCTGGTCTGTGCTGGATACATTTTTTTAAACTTGGCTTCTAGACGGTTAATGACATCAACAATTTGTGAAGAATAAGAGACAACATTCAGCTGTTGTAAATCAATACCGCTGCAACAGTTTCACTGGAGGTCCACTGATTCATAGCAGTTGATCTGACAAATGTATCTCAGTCAGAGAATAGACAAGACAATGTAGGATCTTAATGCAGCAAGAAGTAATAAAGTCACATCGTGACAAAGCCTAGTAAAAAAAGGTATCTTGAGAAATGGTTGGGCAAACACTATAAACCTCCTCTGCTTATTAAATAGAATGAGACAGCTACATCTAGGATTGGAAGATCATGCAATATTTATTCCTTCCTTTAATAAACATTGATTATAGGCTTGGTGGCACATCCTCTGTTCAATATCAGATAATATGTGAATGCAGACTTCCCCTTTATATACACTTCGGTATTCTTTGGACCCGCACTACCATGGAAAACTGAATGTGTGCTACTGAACGTGACTGGCTAAACTCTCTCTGCATTTAAAACTAAGCTGGCAATACTTAATATGAAATAGACACAAAATCAAAGAAAGGAAGAAATTCTTCAGTGACAACCTAATACCTTAGTCCTACACAAGACAGTGCAGAAAGCTTGTTTAAAGTGCTAGCTGGGTATTCTTGTTGGCTAATATGCCAGTAATTTCTACATCTGTAATTATAGGAACATTTCTTGATGCATATGAGGAACAATGCTAGAAAGCTGAATTACACGGGTTGCTACGACTAAGTATTGACTTGTGCAGAGTCAGATCCTGTCTTGCCATTTTAAATTACACTCATTTTTCTTGCGTTTGAAGGGAGGCAAGAGGATGGCAAGAGGGGAGATGCTTTTACTCATCTCATTACCGTTGAGGTTTTTACAAAATTTTATCAGAATCAGTACTTGTTTTGGGGATTAAAATTACACTATAAATCCCCAACTCTTCTTATCCTCCAACAAAAGAAGCACTAAATTTAGTTTTATTTCAGTCTGCTGGTACATCCTCTGTCATTCATGAATCTTCAAGATAACTCAAATAGCTTTGGTCAGTTGTTCAACAGAGAGAGAAGTTGTCATCAATCTTAAAATATCAGATACATCTAAGTACTGTTTGGCCTGGTGTACCCCCTAAAGGCTGAGATTGTCTTCATTTGTCATTAGTATTAGTTGTGAAAGATTGCCATTGAGCTTTAAGTGAACTGATACGAAAGAAACAGCTTTTAACATATTTATCCTCAGAGACCTTATAGTGGCCTACCAGTATCTTAAGGGGGCCTACAAGAAAGCTGGTGACAGACTTTTTAGGATGTCAGGTAATGGTAGGACTAGAGGGAATGGATTAAAACTAGAGATGGGACGATTCAGACTGGACATTAGGAAGAAGTTCTTCACCATGAGGGTGGTGAAACACTGCAACAGGTTGCCCAGAGTGGTGGTGGAAGCCCTGTCCCTGGAAGTTTTTAAGGCCAGGCTGGATGGGGCTTTGAGCAACCTGATCTAGTGGGAGGTGTCCCTGCCCATGGCAGGGGGTTGGAACTAGATGATCTTTAAGGTCCCTTCCAACCCTAACAATTCTATGATTCTTTGAGTCAGTAGTGGACAAACTTTTCTTCTTCTTTGTCTTATCACTAATGTACTTTTCAAGTGATTTCCAGTTACTTTTGATGTCCCTCATTTGTTCACTGACCCTTCTGATTTTTTTCTCTGCCTACCCACGTTGCACTTGAGACTTGTCCCAGCTGCCTGATCCACACTCCAACTTCTATATTCTTCTTCCATGTGTTAAAGGTCAATTGAGAACTTACAATTTAGCCAAGCTGGTTTCTTTCTACACTTGTCTTTCCACTGTATCCTTAATATTATTTCATCGAATAATTCTGAGCTATCTTAATCTCTTCTTGACTTCAGATCCAGCTCTCACAAAACATCCTATGAACTCTCAAAGACCATTGTTTTCCCTTCCTAGAGGATGAGAAATACTGTCATCTCATGAACAAATCCATACATTTGACATATGTGTTAATTTCCAGTTACTCAAAAAGTAACTGCTGAAAAAAAAAAAACTTTTGCCCATTTTGGTTTTGAAACATACCTAGTACTATTGAACGCCTTCTCTCTCACTCTCAGACTACGCCTGCACTGAGAAATGCCTTGTATGTGGCTTGCCAGCTAGCACTCATATTTAGCTTCTGAGAGATCTTTGAAACTTGTATTAACTGTTGCAGCCAATCCCTGTATCTATACTGTACAAGAGGAAAGCAGACTTCCAAAGAGAAAGACAAGACCAATTTAACTTGCTTCCTTCCACTGTTATAGACTTTGCAACAAAAGAGTGAAGATTCAGAGTCTGCTCCTTGGTTTTCCATGCACGTGTAGGCACACTGAACTTTAGCAAAATGGTGTGATCTTAAGTAGCCACGGACTTGTGTCATCAGTATGAGAGGGATGGAGCAAAAGCAAACAATTAAGCTCTGTCAGATACTTCAGAACATTCTCAGGCATGGGATAATTTCACAGCTCTGAGAATATGAAATATTCATGTAGATACAATTACAAGACATTCCATTATTTATCATGTCCAGTCATTCATATCCTGTTACAGAAAAAAAATGAAATTTTTACTATCTAGTCCAGGCACTATACAAATTAAACAAAGCAAAGTGCCTGTGTGGATGTGAGAGTAATAAATCTTCTATTAGCCAAACTTCAGATTTGCCCTGGCATCACCTGTTGACTCCAGCCTGGTACAGCGGGCCTGACCCAGTTAACAACTGACTCAGGTAACTAAAAATTATGCTTCATAATATTCTTTGACTAAAAGTTTACTGGTTCCTGGAGCAGAATCTTAAACGTTCAGCAAGACAACTATCTTCCACGTAGAGCTCGCAAAGAAAGTGGTCTGCAGCAACCAGAAAGTGGAGAAAGCCATCTGAAGTCAGCACTGTGTTGTTTTGAGCATATAAACAATGTAATACAAAAGGACAAGGATGCCTTTTAAATTTTCTCCTTCTCAGACATGGCAGACAGATGTCTTCTGCAGCTTGGCATCTAGAGTCCTTACCCTGCTCCTGCGTATGGACTTCCTCTCAAAGCCATGAAGCAGTGCTCACATTTGGAAGCCCAGTAAGACAGGGAAATGTCAAAGGTAGAGGTTCTAAAAATTCATATGTGCAGAGGTTGTATATAGTCTGGATGTGGCAGTAGTACCCATTCTTCTTAAACTTTTACTAGCAAATAATTCCAGATACATTAAGCTAAGGATGGAGAGCACAGTCAAGTGTTATGTTTTGTAGCCTGTACCAGGAACAAAGCAAAATACTTTCCATTGACAGAAAATAAATATGCAAGACTAAAAGAAGATAATTTACTGCTTTTCTGGGAGAAAAAGATGAGCCCTAGCTGGCTTCGTCATCCTTGGGCTAGCAAGCAAAATCAAACTGATCTATGAAATCATCTTCCCATTTCTCTCCCACTTAATACAGTTCACTGTGTTAGGTAATTATATCAAACTATTTATTTTCCCTCTAATTAGCCTGCTTTTAATAAAGTTAACTAGCAAGTCAAAGAAGCAAGAAGAAGGTGAAAAAACCATGACATTCAATTTCAGAAAAGGTTCAGGGGTAACACCAGAGTTGTTGCAAAAGCAAAGGGAAAATGCAAGCTCTGCAACAAAGAACTGTGGGAAAATGCACTAAAGCCACTGTGAGCACAGACAATTCAGAGGCACAGAGATTTTCTCCTGTGGCTCATGACCCAAAGGTGCTCGAATCTTTCCAAGGACATCTGCAACATCTACAGCTTTTAGTGACCTTATGAAGAATGCATATGCATGGATACGCCTTGCATTGTAAGGTCTTACAGATAACTAGTTGACTAGGACATATACTTAATTTTGTTCCTAAAACGCCGTAATGAAACACCCTATTGATTTCCTACCTCATTATTGAGCAGGATATTAGACAAAACGCATAATGTATGATACTATTTACACTGTATCTTCCCCGGGAATTATGACTGCTAGGAGACTGTTTTTCAGTTTCATGTGTCTATACGTCTGTCTTTTGAATACTCAATGTTTGTTTTTCTTGTACAATTTTGTACTTAGAAAAGAACATCCTAAATCTGTCTCCACAGTAAGTGTCCTCAGGAGTACGGAAGAACAGATACAGGCAAAAGCTCGGAAAAACTTTTACAACAGCAAACAAGGATGAACTGCAGTATTATCTCTAACATCAGTATACACAAGGTTATTAATGTCCTACACTTCTAGTATTGTGGTTTTCTGCCTAAGGCATAAAGCACAGCCAACACCTCTTTTTCACTATTTTCAACACTAAAACTATTATTCCACTGTGTAAACCACTTCAGAGACAATGTAGTCACGCTGCAAAAATCTTATTCCCTTTTGGAATATCTGTTATTCATACTCAAGGTTTGTGTGCAGCCTCTCATAAAGCATGTTGGAACCTTGTCACCATTTAAAACACCTCCAAATTTAAGAACACCTACCGAGGTAGGGTTTTAGATTAGACCTATTTGTAATTTTTAACAGTATGATAAACCAAATCAGGCAAAAATGTTTAAGAACTTGAAGATTCAGGTGCCTCAGATCCATCTTTACTTAACCATCAGCGTAAAAGCTCCCAACATGTCTACATCACTGCAGTAAGTGGCTTGTAGGCCCCTAATTCACTGGGGCATTCTTAAAAATAACTTACTCTAGTCACGTAGTAGCAGGCCTCAACCGGGCAAAATAATAATAGCAATAAAGCCCGCTTGAGGATTTTTCCTTCCCTTTTGTTTTGAACAAAATATTTAATACCAAACACTGCAAAGTCTGTGAAACAGCAACCTACTTGCAAAGCTCTCATTTCTATAAACCTTTCCAGTCCATTTTAATGTGATACATCTTGTACTGTCTGTATAAATGAAAATCTATTTTGGCATGGAAAAAAGATACATACAGATGTTCTGCTTAAGATGAAGAAAGAAAAGGATGAGGAAAGAATCAGTCCCATGAGCACTCTCACGGACTGGAAAGAACCCATGGTGCCAAGGAAAGCTCAGTAACCGCCTTCCTGCACACCCACACGTATGTGCACACCGTTGCTTAGCCTAGGAAATTTCTATTTGCCAGTATTTTAAAGGAGCAGGATTTGGCCCTTAATCAAATTATGGCCAAATCTTATATGCAAATTATGTAATAAATAAATAAATAAATAGAAATAGCTAGCATAAAATGGTACATAGTTTGCTACTCCACAGAGCAGTTTGGAAGGATCTGTAACACTGTGGTTGCTGCTATCCTGACAAGACAGGTACTACAGAAGGCGTCAGTCACCCTGCTCAGCCATTAACTCCGCTGAGGAACATCACACAGACTGTTGCCAGTCTCTTTTTCCTTTCTTGGTGGAAAGCTTCAAAAATCAGAGAAATGCAATCTGCTTCTGTCTTCAGGTGCAAATCTTGGCTCTCTGCACTCAGGCATTGTTTCTTTTATCAAAGATGCTCTTGGATATTATCCACAATGACTGGTATATTGTCCCACTACTGCTAACTGATACATCACAGGGATTAAAAAAGCTACCAAACTGCTGAAATAGGTGAATCTGGCCAAACACACAAATGTCTGAGCAACAATTTAGTTCAGCCAAAAGTGAAATACTCACATTTACAGAGCATATAATAAGCAAATAATGCTTTCACTGAATCTGTAGTTCAGTTGTTTCAGACTTACACTCTCCTTATGAGCTTCAGAGTCCTCACCTAGGACAAAATACAGCTGGGATACATATGACGAACCACTTTTTCTCTCCAAGGAGAGAAGCCATCAAGGGAGTTCAAAAAATTACATATTCCACAGGGAAAAGCAGAAGTACAACTCACCCAAACTATAGCATTGATGAAGTATTGTAATATGTTTGGTCCATGCTTGAGGGCTTGGGCTGAAACACTGTTCACTGCTGAGTAACAGTAACGAATCAAGCATATCATAATAAAGGAAAGCAACAGAAAAATAATGAAAATCAAGGTAAAACTTAAATAATTAATTTCTACAAAAAAAACCTTAATTTTGTATTTCTAGCAAGATAATGTGATTCTAATTAAACATGATCATTTGAATTTTTTAGTGGTATGAAAGGTTCTTTGATTTTTGTTTTGGTACGTAATGAAGTTATAAAGAGGTGAATATTCACCAGATAAATCAATATTCAGGAGTTATTCTCTCTCACAAATACAAAAAATAAATACATTAAGATCTACATTTCAATTTAATTGTGCACTTCTAGTAACTATCTTAATAGCATTATTTAAAAAATGAAAGGATTTGTTTTGAATAAATTCAAGATAGTGATTCAAACTCATAAGAGGGAAGAGTTTTTAAGACAAAACCAACAAACTAACCTGAATTTATCTTTCTATTACGTTAAAATATGTTTGAGGTATTAAATACTGAGTAATCTGCAGTGTGGACCTTATATTCAGTAGTGTCCAAGGATTTTGTGGCTGGTTCCACTTCAAAATGTTTTGATCAAATAGTTAATCATCATATTATTTATAACTGGAAATGATAGCATGTTTTCTGATATACTAGTAACCAATTTGGAACCTTTGCCCCTCACCAAACCTGAAGAGATTTAACACAATTTTACTGGATGCAAATAAGGATTTGAGAGTGTGTTGTTCATGATCTGAACTTTTCTATGAGAAGAATGTCACAGAATGCCAACCCATTTACTGAAATCAGTGGTATGTTCAACAAGAGCATCATCAGATCCAACACTACACAGACACTGATGCATATTTCAGGTATGGATTATCCTGATCAAGTAGCCAACAACCACTTAGCAGAGCCTACGTACATCCAAACAGTGGACGTTCTATTATAGTGCTGGAACAAGAGGACTATGTGTACAGCTTTTATAAAGTTGACAATTATAATGTATTTTTTTGCTGTCCTCCCACTGGCTTTATCTCCCGAAGAACATGCTTGTATGCCTGTCCCCCCTCCCGAGACACACTGGGAACCCCAGCATCCTTGGGAACAGCTATGCATGGGGCACATCACTGAAACCCAAAAATCGAAGTAAGTCACCATGCAGGCAACCAGCACGGTCAGTCAGGTGGGGATGCAGGTGCTATCGTTAGGCTACAGAACACTCAGTCTTCTTCTCTTAAATACAAGTCACAGCAGGTTCCTAACATTCTTAGCTCAGCACACCTCCAGCTGCCTGCTCCCCACAGCGCTTACCCTTTCCCTGGAGATACCTCTCCAGCCTCACCACTCCTTCACCCTCACGCTCTTGCTTAAGCTTTGAGCTGGAACTTCTCACCTGCCCTGACCAGCGCCTGGTGTGGGCAGGACCACACTGTCCTTGGCCTCTTCCCTGACCCAGGTTATACCAAAAGCATAACCCACTGACTCGATGACAGAGCTATTTTATTGACAGCATACAAACGACTCTTTCAGCTTGGATGCCATATTTCAGACTATGATGAAGTAAAGGGAGGAGGGAAATCATAAGAAAACAAAAAGAAGCAGTGTGCATTTCCATAATAATACTTTGAGTAGAAATACACAAAGGAAAAGAAAATGCAGTCACTGTAGTTCCTCTATTTTACAGACTTGCACACTGCACAGTACCCTTTCGCTACTGCACCAGCTCCCCAGTAGCCTGTAAATAAACAAGCCACCGTGTTACACTGGTGAAGTCATCAGTAATTCTTTTATTTCAAGAGAAAATGTGAGCCAGAGAACTCAGAGCTATTCCATTCCAACCATTTTATTCTTGTTTCCACTAGTAAATACTAATTAGGTAGTCCTGAGATCAGCTCTTACCCCAAGGAGCCTTTTGATAGAACTCATTTACTTGGCTTAAGAACATGCGAAAGAAAATACAACATTGGTAAGGGGTTAAAAATAATGTATTTGTATTATGAAACAGTGAACCTAAAATACTGTTACCATACAGAACAATCCCACTAATTAGTCTCTGTTAATTTTAGGAAGTCAACCTGAAAACATACTTATTTAAATGCCTCATAAAGTTGTGTTTTTCATGCCACACAGCATTGCGTAGAAGAGCTGAATTTAAGTAACTCCAGGCTGTACTCTGAATACAGTAAATCTTTTTATTTAGAAAATCCTAATTTAGAGACAGGCAGCTAGAAACAATAAAAAGTGAGCAGCATACATCAAGGTTTGTCTGCTTCCAAAGAATTATTCCCCTTAGATTTAGTTATTCTGTCTGGGTGATAATTCTTTTCTATCATGTGCGTTCTTAGCTTCCAGTGCTTTCAAAATACATTTATACCTAATAATTCAGTAAAATATCTTAATTTAGAAGTCTTCCTTCTGCTTTTTTAAGGGAAGGTTCACTCACTAAGGGGCAGCTGAGCGATATTTAAAGCAGAGCTCTGAATTAACTGTCTCTTTCCTCGGCCTTTGAATGAGCTGAACAGGTTGAATCAATTTGACCTCCTGGAGGCTGTAATTCAGTCATGGTGGTCACAGAGGTAGGTGTTTCTGAGTGTGGAAATACCAGGCCACAAAAAGTTAACTGTTAGACTGTGGAGCCTCCTGGCTAGCGCTTTTTTTACTGCCACATGGCAGTTAACCCTCCTCCAGCACATCCAAGAGATATTGCTGAGCAATCAGTAAAGGACCAGCCTTGCCTAAAGTGGGAATATCAACTTCATCCAGTGGGCAATCCCTAGGACTTCCAAGTATCTTCTTTACAACACTCTTATACCAAAGTTTTTCCATCAGCTTACTGCAATGCAGTCAGCATTGTTGTCCAAAGATCACCATTATTTTTTCATTCCATTCTAACTATTCAAAACAGCTATGTAGCTTCTACACCTTCCATGGACATTTCAGGCATTTCCATTTAAATAGGAATTGTCAGAATAACAATTCATATTTTGCACCCAGGTTAATTCAATTTCCTTCCATATTATGAAGTGTAATTTAACAGTAGATGTGAAATAACAAGACTCCAGCTGTCCTATCCACTTATGTCTCAAGCAGAAAGCCCCTATCTCCTCTAAAGGACACTAAAAAGCCTTAATTGGCTGTCCAGTCTGTCCAGTGTCAAATTACTTTGCTATTCTTAAATTCTGATTATAGTTTTAGCATAGATGAAGACATGCAAATGTTTGGAAGGCAAGAGGCTAATACATTGTACTTGCCATTCATAGAATTTCCTTTTTGGGATTTTAAATTGTTTGACAAATGTTGATTAGTCAGATGTTCCCCTTTCACAATCAAGAACTGTGGAGCAAATGGTATCTCCTACAGTATTCTGTTATTGCCACACAGTGGAAAACAGACTTTTTGTCTGGGTCTAGGCAGCAAGGTGGAGAGCACATCTGAAAAGTACAAAGGATTTTGAAAGGTACAATGTTTTTTTCTTTCTGAACTAGGCTATTTTTATAATAAGTGAATTAATATACACACTGAAAGTGTGTTGGACTGGTTTCTCCTACATAAAAGGAAATATTAATTACGGAATAAAATACAATTATTTAAAATAATAAATAATCCCGTCAATGTAAAATGGATTCCAGTATTTGTGAATATGTATTTTAGTTTCATCGACAAGAGTGCTACCACAGCTGCTTTCTCAAAAAAGTATCTGATGAAACAAGTGCTTCAAGTCTGCATGGTAGGCAACACAAGGTCTGTTCAAAACCTCTCCTCTGAAGAAGGGCAAGGACTCTCCTGAGGTGCATGACATGTATCTAAGGTAACAGCAAGCAAGAGAAGCTGAATGAAATTTTGAATTTTAGACAGTAAAATATGACAAAATCTGGGAGATCACAGCCCTAAGGTCTCAAAACAGCAAAGAACAAGCTCAAAGAACAGGCGGTCTTTATGGGTGTCACGACAGAACATTTAGGGACATATTTAAAGGTGTGTCATCCCTCTGTGGCTAACAAACCACATGTGCAGGTGCCTATGCACATGCTTAAGTACCTCACAGGAGCAGGGATTAGAAGCACACTGCTAGGAATAAATTCACATGCTTTAGGTACAGCTAGCACAAGTTATCACGTTCTCCTTCCTTCTACTTTGATACATAACACTTATTCTTTATTTACTATTTGTTTTCATCCATTTTTAGTTTAAATGTACGTGGCAAAGTAACTTAGTATGTCACAGCCAATAAAGAAAAGGGAAGATGAGTCCTAAATGCCAAAACATTCCACAAAGCAGGCACTAAACAAACTTCCTGTTCTTCATGAGAGAGTAGTCACTGTACTTGTATTTTGTGCTTGCCAACATAGGCCTTTATTTTCCTACTTTTTCAAACTCTACTATAGCTCTCAAATTACTGTTGAAATCACAGAGAATTTGCTAGGAACAAACACTTGACATGTCTTTGTCATTTTTTTCTAGTACTTTGATTTCCTTTTCCAGTTTTCAACTTGCACAAAAACCTCTAACCTGTGGTCAATTTGGAAAATATGTAGCAAATTTCCACAGAAAATCAATGTGGTCTTTCAGAGAGAAGAAAACCCTCAAACAAAAACCATACAAAAAAGCAACTGATTTGGGATTGAGTGGTCTCCTCCAAAGTGAGTCTGGATCCACTCTGTTCCACTTTGCCATATCTTCTTGAAAACATGGAGAACCAAATCTGAAGACATCATAAAAGTATATTTCCAAGTTTGTCTCTAGGGAGCTTACATACCAACTACCTGAATTTCATGGGATACAGGCTGAAATCTGATTTTCTAAACAGTCCAACTCTAGTCCCAGGAAATGAGATTTTTCCTCTTATTTTCCTTCTTCACACAACTGCAGGATAATGTGTAATTCTAAGACAATGAGCGAATTTACCTTAGTGCACATAGTTTATACCAGGACTATGCTTTTGAAACAGACTTCCTGATCATTCCCACCCACCCATTGCCCGTTGGTTTCCATTGCAGAGCAGTCTGTTAATGCCCAATCATCCTCAGCACCAGCTCTGCTGATCTGCTTCTACTGGACCTTTCTTTAGGTCTGATATATTAGTCTGGTATCTCTTCGGGACTAATATATTAGAGTTTGAGGCACTGCTCTGTGAAAGGAGGTCAGCACTCTTCAGGCAGAAGACCCAAATTCCTTATAATTCCAAGCAACACTGCTGTTCACTTGCCCAGGACCGAAATTTCTCCCTCACTTTCTGGGTTGACTCCAAAAGGCGTTTATCTTCCTGTGAAGTGGGATGTAAATTCAGTGAAAACAGACGACAGTGAAAGAACTTAGGTCATCTGATAGTAATTACTGAATTAAAATTCAAAATATTTGAAAAAAACCAAAATACCAAAAATCTAAAGTCTGAATCAACACCCACAGAAATAGCAGCAGAACAATGTGTGGTCTTAAAATATATTCAAGACACTGTTTTACATCTACAATCCATGCAGTTGGTCCAAATAATATATTCTCCAATTTGTCCATTAGTTCGAGAAAACTACACCGTTCCTTTCCCTGTTATCCTCTGCCAGTTATTCCTAATTCATTGTAATCCGCCACACTCCTACTCCATTAGTTTCACAGAAAAAAACATTAATTTTCCCCAACTTTGCAAAGAAAGTTACCCTTAAGTACCAGGGTCCAGAAGAAAGTAAAAAAAAATAGTGATAATCAGAAAAGGGTGTAATACTTAGAGAAAAAAAAGAATGTATTTCTTGTAACTCTCTTGAACATGAGCCCCCCCTAGACCTTCCTTCATGGTCTAAAATTTCAACATACTTATCCTTGGCAGTATACCGCTCCATATTTAATGTTCAGCCTAAATGTCTCGGAATCCAAAGCCATGCAATAACGCTGAGTAATATCCGTACGTTCTATTTTTGGCTAAAAAGGCATCACACATAGGCATTATAAGTTGCTATGCCATCCACATTACAAACCACATGGGATGTTGCCAAGAAAAATATATACTGTAGAGACAAAAGTCATATGGGCAGAAAGCACATTTCACAGCACTTGCCTGCTTACCGCTGTAGGAAGGAGCAGGGCATTTCCAAGCTTGTTGCCACTCTGACACTTACAGACAAGCTCTGCTCCATCTCACAACAGAGAGAGACTGAGTCGTTAGCACAGTGCCCTGCTGGGGCGCTATTGGCACGGGCCACCCCCATTGCAGAACAGATCTAAGAAAATATCTCCATCCCTCTGTTCTCACACTGCCTTCTTGCTCCAAATCCAACTCCAAGCTTTGTGCTGGAACAGCACAAAATGTATGCACTTTTGCCACCTCTGCTACACAGTAGAAAACCTTTAGCAGATAAATAGAGGAAGCAGTTGAGAATAGCGTTATCTTGATTTTCATGGGTAAAAACTTAGAGAAACTCAAATCTTGTAACAGACACTTGCCAGAAAACCAATTTTAAAAAGCCTGTAGCCTCTAAACTATGGTACCATCCAGCTTCTACCTTAGGGATGCATCTATATTAGCATTTACTGCATTGCAGGGTTCATTTTAGCTTTCAGTTTGTTTTGCACGTATACTTGGATTCTTGCAATATTGCTCAAGCTCTGGTGTAGTCAAAGCACTTCCCTTCCTGGTGAATTTAGGTGGAAGACATGCATTAGAACAGCATCTGTCTCGGCCTACCTGTGATGGTGGCACAAGGCCCTCCTGTGGTTAACACTCTACACGTCCATGGTGCACGTCTAGGCCCAGCAACTGGTGAAAACACTGGTCCTGGAACCTAACCAGGTCACTGCAAATCAAACCCTGATTCTTTTCTCTTTGTGCCCCATCAGTTAGTAACGCGTAGCCTAAGTTTCCACAGGCAACTCGCCTCAGAGTCCTGCTATCATACTGCTCAAGCTGAACAGGCTTTCTGGTCTTTTATCTCTGCCCAAAACAATTCTAAAATGCCATTAATTAACATATATTTACCGAGGACCGGAACTTGCACACAACCTCAAACTTTCACCGAAGAAAACACCAGTAAGTCAGAGAACTATCTCCAAGGACTGTACATACTAGCATTAAGGAATTCAGTGAGGAAAATCCAATGTTCAGAAGTCTATAACCAAAGTTATAGATGATGCGGTACTGCTGACTTTAAGAACTTGACATGATGCCGTAGCCTCACTTTCTTCATACACTGTGATGGCTAAATAGGAAAAACAAATAGGTATTTGCAGTCAATGTGAAGAACAGGTAGGTAGAATGAAGTAGGAAACTTCACGCTGTGCTGGCACTGTTGCGTTCCTGACCCCCTCACTGCAAACATAGTGATTTGACCAATTCAGACATACAGTGAAAAAGATATTTTATGATCTTACAAAAGCACAGAGATCTCTCAGAAATTTATGCACGTAACTATCCAGCAAACATACCTGTCTTGTCTATTTGATTTTTCTATGTTTTTGCCTTTCTGTGTGTTCATGAACCCAAATAGTAAGTTTGGTTGCCACGCGTACGCACGTGCACACACACACTCTCTCTCTCACTCCATTTGTGCATTCCTGGCCATATTTATAAATGAACTGGTATTCCTAATCAGCTCAACGTTAATGAACTCCTGTAGCATGTCTGTGTTCAACCAGGCAAATATATCAGCCTTAAATGCATGCATTTATATTTATACCTCTGCGATATGAATTATGCATGTGCATATTAGTAAGTTCTCTGTCTTTCTCTTCTATTAAGGTTTGGGCTGGTCCCTTGGGAACTCATTATCTACAGTGAGTTTCACAAGGGCTTGATGTGACTCTATCAGAATTGTTATTGTATTGTACCTTCCCAGAAAGATTGTGATACTTTTCCCAGACACCTACAGTTCAATTCAACGTTGCCTATTTAATTGTCTAATAGCAGTGAGCATTTTTCCCACCAAGCCAAAAGAGTGAAATTGAATTATCAGGAATATTACTGGGGTTTTTTCTTCAGAGGCAGACAGAGCCATTAAACTAGCATTTGGATGGGTTCTGCTGGAACAGTTTCAGCATTGTTCTTTCCCCCGGCAGCCGGCTTCAACTTACTTTTCTGTTTTCAAAGTAGGTTTTGATTTTGCTTTCTTTTTTTAATTGCCTTGGGATGGCAACTTTGCCTGACATTGGCGTCGATGTGGGAGCTGAAGAGCAGCCCTCACTCCAGTCAGCGCATCCCGTTTGGCAACTGACACCCTGGTCAGCCGTTGAGAGGTGGCGACAAACCTCGTGCATGGCCACCCCTGTCACCTGCCAGCCTCACCCCACCAAGGCAGCGGGGCGCAGGAGGCCACAACACCCCTCACACGCCAGTAAAGCTCCAGTCCATGCCAGCAGCGCTTTGTGGTGCGGCTTTCCCCACAGCCAGGCCCTCAGTTCAGGAGCTGTGGGGCACGAGGAGCCATTGGGTGTGAGGAACCATTGGGCGTGAGGAGACATTGGGTGTGAGGAACGTTTGGGCATGACAAAGCATTGGGCGTGAGGAGATGTTGGGCGTGAGGAACCGTTGGCCCTGAGGAGCTGTTGGCCTTGAGGAGCCATTGGGCCTGAGGAGCCCCTGGCCGCGTCCCTGGGCCGTGGCCCCCCTGCGCCAAGGAGGTGCCGGCAGGTCAGCTTTTTTTCCCTACTGCTACGCCGCGTGGCACCCTCTTGCCACGGGATTTCATGGCTTTTCGGGGAATTTATCACTCCCGTCGAGCCGCCCGGCGTCGGGCCGAGCCGCCCTGGGGCAGGCGGGAGAAGTGTTGCGGGAGGGAGTCCACTGAGGCGGCGCCCGGCGCAGGGCCTTGTCGCCCTCTGCCGGTCGCCGCGGGAAGAGCCGGGCCGCGGGGCCGAGCCCAGCCCGGGGACGGAGCCCGGGCCGGGGTGCAACGGAGCACCGCGGCGGGGGGTGAGATGGGGAAGAAGCGCAGCTCCTTCCCCGGGACACCTTTCTTCTGTGACTTGAGGACCCGCACACGCATCCCCGCGCCCCGCCTCGGAGGGCTGGAGCCCCCTTCGGCTGCCGTTTCGACACGGCCCCGGCCCCCTCCGGCTCCCGCACCCGCCGCACGGTCCCGCACAGCACGGCGGGGCTCCCGGGAGAGCCTCGGTGTCTTACAAGAAAGCCGGCCTGCCCGGCTGCCTTCCCGGGGAGGGAAAAGCGACCTGGGGGGCTGGCTTGCCTCCAAGTTGTAAACTTAAAAAATTAAGACGCAAACTCGGCACGGTCACGCCGGAACCCAGAGCCGTGTCCCGAGAAACGGGTGCTCCTGAAGGCGGGCTCGGGGAAGCTGCGGGCGGGTTATTTGCCGGCTGCAGGCTGGGCTCCCTCAGCGAACACCCCCCCCGGGCGTGCCAAGCGCCCAGCCCGGCCTCGCCGCGGCATCCCGGGCCGTCCGGGATGGAGGTTTCCTCCCCTCCCCGAAAAGGAGGAGGCGGGACGAAGGGAGGGAGGGCGTCGGGGGCTGCGGGGACCTGTCGGGCATGGCTGCTGGGCAGCGGGACGGGGCAACGGTCCCCCCGCAGCGGCTGGGGGAGACGTGTCGCTCTGGGGCGGGGGGTCGGTGAGGGAGAACCAGGTCGAAGGCGTCCCCATCCCCGGCTTTCTGCCGGACATCCTTTCCTTTGTGTTATTTAGCAATAAAACTCCCCATCTTCCCGAGAAGAGGCGAACGGGAGGGCGCCGGGGAGGAGAGGCTTGTGCCCCCCAGGCTCAGGTCGCCGGACCCCGAGCCCCCAGAACCTCCGCAGTTCCCACCGCCCCCGACGGCGCGGTCGGGGTGAGCCCGCCCCGCCTGCCGCAACCCGGGGGGGGGCGGCTCCGGCCGCCAGTGCCGCTGCTGCTGCGGGCGGGAGCCCCACCAGCAGCCTCTCGCCGTGGCATTTGGGCGAAGGCGGGGGGGTGTGGGGGGTGGTTATCCACCCCCGGCGGGGGGGGGGGGGGGGGGGGGCTGAGCGGGCGGCGGCCCCGGCCTGCGTCAGAGCTGTGCAAACACCGCGGCGGCGCCCGCCGCTATTTAAGGGGACGAGGCTGAGTCGCCCCCAAGTTCCCTCCCTGCCTGGGCACACAACGGGCTTCGCTCCCTCCTCGGGAAGGCGCAGCGGAAAGGTAGGAAGCCCCCGTCACCCCTGCTCCGGCTGCATCTCTGCTAGGGGGTGGGGGGCGGGCGGGGGAGGGAAATGGGGGTGTCTGGCGCTTACCTGTGCGGCGGGTCTGAAGGCATCTCCCCCCGTCTGCTGGAGGAAACGCACCCGGGGCCGGCGGGGGAGAGGAATTCCGGCTGCTCCCCAGCGGGCGGAGGGTCCGTCGGTGCCCAGCGCGGGGCGAAGGTTTGCGGGGAGCGGCGGGGCTGCCCGGGGAGGGGGGGCCCTGAACGAGCGCGCTGCGAAAGAAACTACCGCGGACGATGAGGTTTTGTGTTTGGAGTCTTTAGTAAGTTCATGAATACATATATATATATATGCGTAAAAAATACAGGTCGGTTGAAAAGATATCTCTGTGGAAAGGATGTAACGCACCTTTGGTTTCAAAGTATCAAAACCTACACGGGTACACCGCTAATAACCGTGCAGGAGTGACATTTTGACACTTTTCATTCATCGCCTAACAATACAAAAAGAACATTTTTTTATGCATTGCAAATGTTTTCTTTCTAGTGCATGTGGTGGGCAAATAAACTTAGTTTTCTCTTTTAAAATGAAAAGATTATGTTCGGTATACTGCTCAAAAACTTAACCGATTCAAAGATTCTCACATAGTTGAGAAAATTAATGTATATTTATAATGGGAAATTACCTCTATAGCATTAAGTATGAGGTACCTTGTTTTTCCTGAAAACTGAGAGTAATTTCTGTGTTTCCAGAAAAATACTATTTCAGCTTATATGATCAATCTAGTAAAATTACATAATTTTGTCTAATACTTGTTTAAGAAAGCAGTAAAAAAATCTGTTACCCTTGAATTCTCTGTTTTATATGAAAAAGAATATTGTTAAATTGCACATAATTTCTTATAGCTTTTAACTGAACAGCTTTTACCACAAGATTTTAGATCAAATGGGGAGGGGGGGGTGGTGTTAGATTTTGAGACTTTGTTTTTTCTTTCCTTAGGATAAATTTTTGTTTTTCCTTTCTGTGTATGATGAGGTGAAACCTTTTGAACACTAAAGTTCAAATCAATGAAGGGTTGATAGAGTAAAGGCTTTTCATAGAACTTGTCAAAACTGAGTATTATACTAAACCAAATTACACAAAACTGAGTAGCATACTAAAACCAGCAGTTTTTAGTACAACAGCAAAATAGTGGAGTGTTTGAATCCTGAGATTTTTCACAGAGCTGGATTCATCTCCCTTAAGTTTTAATGATCTACGGCTTCCAAAAAAGAAAAGCAAAGAAGAATTGAGTAGATCAAGGAGACATAGCACACACTACAATGAATTAATTTTATTCCTTCCACTATATCTTCTTCTTATCAAGGAATATTTAACTATTTACATACATGTTTTCCAATGTAAGACAGATCCCACAGTAACCTGCATTAAAAAAAAAGACCCACACAACCCTGGTTTGCTCAGAAACTAGCAGCCCCAATGGAAGATGGGGGTAGGGACAACATATGACGTTGTAAATCTGGTCATTTTAACAACCTATCATTCCTTTTCACTCCAGCAATGTACAGTGGTATATGCATCTGCGTGTTCCTTGCTGTGCTCTCAGTGAGCTCTTTCGGACAGCAAACTGTGGGCTCGCACAATGGGAATCCACTGGCTGCTGAGCTCGAGCAGACCTTGACAGAACATCAACGGCACATCCGTGCCCCTTCGTCTACTGGCCCGCTGAAATCTGTGCCGCGTCTGGATGGAAGCGTTGACCAGAGAGCTAACATCGGCGCTTTGTTGGCCAAGTATCTCCAGCAAGCCAGAAAAGGTACTGGTTATATCTTACTTACTGTGCCACTTCTGTGTCAGCGGAATTTCCTGCAGGGATACCTAGATGTTAAGATAACCCTGTTACCACCTAGCATGAATTCCTAAAAAAGACAGGATGTAGATTTTGCTTGGTTGTTCCTGAAGTAGAGAACATTCTCTTATCTGCTGCGAAACTCCACCAAAAAAGATCTGTACATAGCAGCTACTGACTGAGAGCTGCGTACCGGTAACTGAAGAAAATGTAACCTACCTGTCAGGTCATAGTTCAGCTTTTATTTTTAACTTACTATTTTCATAGCCTTGTAATTATTTTGATATTATTTTCAGCATGTTGTATCTCAGATAAAATACAGTAATTGCATTTTCTTCAAATTTTTAAGTTTAGCTAACCTCCTTCCTCCCTTTTTAGAAGTTAGAAGAGCAGTAAAAGTTTTCTGAGGCTAGATACAGACCAAATGGCTAACCTCATCTCAGACAGAAATACCTGTACCAAGGAAATCTTCTGAGTATTGGATTTTCCATGAGTTTGTTCCCAGAGGAAGTTACAAAAGCGGGAAAGCTTTTGAAAGATCAGCACTCGCATTTATGAACACAATAACTAAAAGCAGCGATAAGTAAAAGTGCATATGCTTCAAAACATCGATTCCTGTTAGGTTTTCGGTCCCAGGCAGCCTTGGAACACAGTCTTGCAGTTAATTAAAACCTCCATGGCACTGCGTTTGTAACAAGGGTGTGAAGCACCAGTAGAGTACTGGAATTAAAGGGCTTCATTCTTATCATGTGATTTATTCGTCACTGGAGGAAACAATTGTATTACATACAAGAAAGCATTTTTCCGTTCGAACTGTCTCATCTCTGTATTGCTTTGTATCTCAGTAGAGTAACACCATGGGCAGCCTAATTGCTGTGGCCTTTTGACTCCGAACCTCAACCAAAGCCACTACACAAGTCTTGTTTACTTGGGATAGCTTCACTCCAGTCTATCCACTGTAGTGCAGGGAAACAGGACAACTGAGAAGCAAAGAGGGCCGATGGGAAGGCAGTAATGAGGATTACCCGGGCATTTAGACATTAAGAAATTAATTAACTCCCAGTCCCAGAATGTGCTTAGGATAAAGTTCACTTCACATAAGTAAGAACTTTCTCCTCTTCTGTCACTCCACACAACCTTACACAGATCATTTAACCCTTCCCTTTTGAGCCTCACTGCTGACCTCTATGTTAGGCATAATCCTATTCTTATTTTTGATGGCGGTCTGCAAATAATAGATGCCACGTGTATTTTATGCATTACATATGCAGCTATACACATTCATCCATGTACATAGAATAGGGACAAATCAGAAACAACAGAAACAGAGACACTTTTAACGTAATCTGAGAGACTTCATCTTGTGTTACCAATTTGCACAATATCTATTAAGGAACTTCTTTTAGCAGTTCACATGATCTAGTGGAAAAAGAATTCAGATATGAAATTCCACAATTCAGTGCTACATTTAAAGCTGTTACTGAATAAGAATCTTATTGAAGGACTCTACAAAACAGAATCCTCATTACCTTTCCCCAGTGTAGTCATTGTCACTCACCTACATGGAAACCGAACTCCTCATTCTAGTTTATGTAGCCATTATATTCTCTTAAATATCTGGCTGACATTTCCAAATAGCTTAGTCAGAGGCAGTGGAAAAAACACATCAGATTTAAGATGTCTTTTTGGTAAGTATTAATATGAGGGAGAAATTCCTGCATATTTGTTAATTTACATATATAATTAACTCTACAAAGTGACTGTTAGCAGATGATGGGATTCTTGTGACGTGACTAGGCTATTTGGACTCTGATTTGTAGATGTGCTTGCTAGTTACAGAAGATTCACGGGGACAAACAGTGTTTACTTAATTTATAATACCTACAGTGTTCCCATCAAAACATTGCAGTCTCATTTAACCTAAAGGTTCTAGGCAGTATTAAAGCAATTGCTGCAGAACACTCACTTTACTGTATTAGTCACTTGTAACCTCTCTAAACCATGAGACTCACTAGAAAATTCCATCTAGGGAGAAAGAGAGTCTGGGCATCATCATTGATGACATTTGCCCTTGTGATTAATAGAAAGGCTGATTTTGGACAATATTTCCAGTTAAAACAGTGAGAGAGTTAAATTCTCTGAAGAGTTTAAGGGCTAGATGGCAGCGTCGTAGCCAAACTGCCACAACTTTGATTACGTTTCCTGTACATTGGTTCTGCAGGACATCTCTGGTGGTTTGAGGAAAGGTAACTGTCGTGCTCTTAAGAAATTTATTTTACTGGGTTTGACCCCTGGCTTTCAATTAACTTCATCTCTAGGCTTTCAGCATGAATCTGGCACCGTGTAGATGAGACACTGTAGCTGTTAAATCAGTGACACACACATTTACTGTCCTCTAAGGAGCCCTTGCCAGGCCAGACCATAATGCCACCAGGGGAGCCACTACAGCCAACAGGTCACTGCAGGCTGAGAAGTCTCTTAAATACCAACATCTGAGAGATGGTTCTGCGCTGTCCTAGCCTTGCCTGATTATAGTACCAAGAAGCCATTCTTGTCAACTTAATTACATATTTTGAATGATGAATGTGAATTTCATGGAGTTTCATAACAGTAGCCAAATATTTTTTTCTAGAGATAATGAAATTTTTTGCTGTTTTGTTTTAGGTAAATATCTAAAAAATGTCTGGGGTTTTTTTCTTGGTGCCTTTAACTCTCCTGCCTCTCTGCAACCACCAACAAAATAATGCAGTTGTTTTTGGTTTTAATGGATTATGTTCATTATAAATCATTACGTGAGGAAAACCTTGAAATATAAAAGCACAGAGTCACCAAAGGTTTCTTCAAAACACAAGAAATTGTAGATTTGGATTTGTGGGGTTTGATTTGGGCTGCTTTTCCTTTTTGATCAGTTCAAGTATTCCTCAAGCCTTAGTCTGCATTGAATATTGATATATATATATAAAAAACATATATATATACATGTGTGTGTGTGTGTATGTTGAATCGGTTCCTTCCTCACTCAAAGCTTGGGCTCAATCTAATTACTGGCATATGTCAATTTTGGCTGTTTTCAGGGAGCACAAAGAGAAGTAATTTACTTTTCTCTGCATTTTTAGTTGCATAATGCGATGATGCCAAAGCAGAGGATGACGTCCTACTTTTTTAAAGCATAAATTCTCCTTGCAAACAATTTGCATTTCTTTGATGCCCTAAGCAAGGATGACAGAAAAGCTAAGGCAAGATCAGAGATCAGCATCCAGCCCTGCTGTGGTAGGAATTATGAAAGCTTTGGCTAAGCAATGAAAATACCACCGACGTAGTAATAAGCCCTGTATAATTCCAGCAACACACATCTCTAGCTGTAAATTCCAGACACAACTTTCTCCATTTCAGATCTATTCCCACTTCCCCACAAAAGCTGGGATTCATAACTCTACCTTGCTTGTTACTGAATTTGCACTGCAAGAGCTCCTGTACTTACATTTATGTCTCTTAAAGCCACGTGGGACTGTGGTGGAGTCCGGTCTCAGGTCCCAGTCTGCTCTCAAGCAGAGTGATTTTGCCTCTAGAGCAACTCTCCCGATACCAGCAAGCAAGGGGGTGGTCTGACAGGAAGACTGAGAACTGGTTTGGAATTTCTCTTTCCAGTGAAATAGGAAGGGAAAAGGAGAAAAGCACCCATATTCCTTCCTAGCAGCCAGGAGGGAGAAAAAGATCTGTTTATTTTACAATAAAAACCCAAGCCACTTTCAGAACGTTACCCATAATGTTTCTATGACGTGTTCATCAGTGACATGACAGTGGTGTTACACGGTCTGTATTAAGTCAAACAACTTGAACTATTGCAGATATCTGCTAATGAGTACAAAAGAGATCAGAAAATGGATGAAGCTGAAAAACGTGTCTACTTACTCTCTGCTCTCCCAACTGCTTTTCTTTAGGTCCCACTGGAAGGGTCTCAGTTATGGGAAACAGGGTACAGAGCATTGATCCTACGCACAGGATAAATGACAGAGACTACATGGGCTGGATGGATTTTGGACGCCGCAGTGCTGAAGAATACGAGTACTCCTCCTAAAGAACAGCAAACTATAGCAACAGGAAAAAAATAAAAAATCACACTCCCATGTCTGTACAGAAAGAGAAAAATTAATTTGGTGTCCTCTTCAAATCAGTGTTTTAAAATATATCATGTATTGGATGTAAATTTGTCTGTAAGACTATTCAATGCAATATATACATATGCAGAATTTTCCAGAAAATGTTTTCTTTCTTTTGTGGTTTCTCATACACTGATATTAAAATGATTTCACTTATCCCTTCTTGTCCTGTCACCGCATGTTGCTGGGTGTCTTACTGCAAAGAGAGGCAGGGAAGTGCCTTCATCCTGCAATGCAAATGTGCTGAGTAGTCAGACAAAGGAGACGCTTCTTAGAGAATCTTGTGACAGTCCCAATAGCTGTGAGCTCCAAGGGATTTGTCCGAATATAAACACAACGGCACAGTACTGCCAGAAAAAGCCAGCTATCTTCATGGTGACCCCATTTGTAAGGGATTGAGTTATACACCACACCCTCGTGTTTGTCATGAATAGTCAACACTGCTAAAACTGAAAGAAACAGAGGAATGACACCAACGTGTTTCACCTTCCTGGCTTATTTATTTCATGTTGTCAACTAAATGTGAAAGTTCTGCTGACGGCTGCAAATCACGGAATAAACAGAGCATTCCCTGCTGTGTAGTTAGCCAAGCGTTCATTCGGGGAGGGGGTGAGGAAAGTTCCCTGAACAGAGCAGATGATCCATAGGGAATCACAGAATGGTAGGGGTTGGAAGGGACCTCTGGAGATCATCTAAGTCCAGCCCCCTGCCAGAGCAGGGTCACCTAGAGCAGGTTGCACAGGAACGCGTCCAGGCAGGGTTTGAAGGTCTCCAGAGAAGGAGACTCCACCACCTCTCTGGGCAGCCTGTGCCAGGGCTCTGCCACCCTCAAAGTAAAGAAGTTTTTCCACTTGTCAAAGGGAAAGGGGTAGAAGGGGAGAAGGCACCAGATCAGTCTGGTCACAGTGTGCTAAAAAGAAACGGTTCGCTCCCAAGTGTCACAGGGCCAGCCCGAGTTGGCTATTGCCCGCCAGCGTGGGAAGGAGGAGGGACAGGGCCTTGGGGACTGTCAGTCCTGCCTGCAAAAGGTGCTTTACTTGCGCTCTCCTCCTTCCCCCCCCAAAGTAACCCCTCCTGGGTCTGCCCCAGCAGCTGGTTCTCACAGCTATGGAATTCCCAAACCTGAAAAGGAATGCATTTTTCACATGCTGAAAAGCAGGCGCTTGCCAAAGGAAAGAGGCAGGTGAGTATCTCTGTAGCAATTTCTACAGCAGCTAATAGGCAAAAGCAAGGCATAGAAACCAATACACAAAATATTTGTACTAAACCAAAATTCTACCAAAACCAAGAAGACTGGGAAACAAAACAAAATGGTTATGCCGAGGGCTGAACACAGAAACATTTTGAGTTGTTCCCAGCAGCGGCTGGGAGAGAGAGACAGCGCCGCAGAAATCTGCGAGGGAAGGGAGGCTTCAGCAAATGGCGATGGGGAATTTTCTTCTCTAGTAACACCAAACCTCTCTTTTTGTGGATCTCCTCTTGACAACGTGGAGCTGCTTTTCTGCATGAACTTTTCCCCAACAGGTGAGTAACGTCCAAGACACCGTTCCCAGGCACAAAATAACGCTTCCACCCCTGCCAAGCCACCACCACCATTGCCTTTGACCGAGCATCTGCTCCTTTTAAATCACAAAAATGCCAATTACAGGAAAAGTAGTTTCACCTGTGAAATCTGCTTTCTCCTTGTGATACTATTGAAAGCAAAGTTTGTCTGGTTTTGAGAGCGATTAAGAGAAAGAACTATTTTTCTTTGCTAGCCCACCGCCAGCGTGACATTTGTAAGTAATCTCATCTGCCACCTTTCCTGGGTGCCGGAGAGCTTCAGACAAAACTTGGTCTCTTTTTTTTTTTTACAGTCACTGCACATGCCAGTTTTAATATTTAAGCTGTAACAGTGCTGTAAAACAGACCAGGGGAACAAACAGACTTGCAGTGACGTACCTGGCATCCAAATGAGGATTTAAGACGTACATCATTTAATCTCTCTGGACCGTTTGGATAAATGGGGGCTCTCTTCTGACCAGGCATTGAAATAACTGTCAAAAGAACATGTGCTTTGCCGATGCCCTGATCCTCTCGTGGTACATTTGTTGTGTTTGCGGACGCTTTTTGGGTTCACCCGTCCCTCAGTCTTTTAGCAGAAAGGAGCTTCTTACTGAATCTCACCTGGATTTCGGGCAGGTGTTGAGCTGCCCAGCCCTGACAGACCGGCATGGAGACGCAGCCCGAGGCAAGGCGACGCCGCACATCCACAGCCCTGATCGGGTCAGGCACCTGTGTGGAGCCGGAGCACCAGGCAGGGACCCATTCAGGACCCCAAGTCAGGACCTACAGGCCTCACTTCTGCCTAAAGAGCTCTATTTTACCACCTAAAACCCAGCCCAGGACTGACACGTTTTTTCAGGTATCACTAAGACACAAACTTGTAGCTGCAGGGGACACCTCTTCTTTGTTCTTGACACTCAGGAGAACTGGTTTGGGGACAATTGCAGGAATCATCAAGCTAAGAGGAACTGCTGCTCCAGGGTGGATGTAGCGCTGTTCCTGGAGGTGAGAGGGAGGTGGCTGTAAGCAGCCCAGCCAAGTCCTCCTCCTCCTCTTCCTCAAAACATCAGTCTCCTCTGGGAGCACAAGAAATTCCCAAGCTAGGAAAAGGTTGTAAAGGCTGCTGAGACACCCTTCAGCTCCCGGCTGACCTGGAGGCGCTAATCAGAGCTAAACAGGGGGGCCAGCAAATTCGGGAAAGCCAAGCAACCCTGTGACTGCTCATCCCAGGGTATTAGTGACCCTCCAGGCTGCTCTGCTTTAACCCAGGGGAAACAGGGGAACCCAGGGGATGGAGACCCTGCAGCTGGGTATGAGCCCCTCGGGTCCAGCAAAGGCTTTGGGCTGAGTGCCCTGCAGATTTCGGCACACACGGCAGCGCGTTGGCACAACCTCCTGGTGCTTGTCTGGGAGGGGACCTTCCCAGCCCTGCCAACTCTCTGACATTTAATTTAGCTCTACTCAGATGCATCTTTATGGAAGCGCGTGCCTAGGGGCTAAATTAACACTGACAAAATAGCAAATCGATACCTTTTTGCAATTAAAGGCAGTTTGTTTTCTCCGTGCGCCTGATTAAATTAGCTCTGTTCCAGCTTTGTTAACTTCATTTCAAAACAGGTGCTGGGCAAATCCCCCGGAACAGAGCAGCTCACTGCAAACTCCAGGGAAATGAGCGGGGAAGAGCCCGTGGCTCTGCCCTTGCAGGGCCATGCATACGGCAGCCGTGAAAAGAGGGTGGAAGCAGCAAGTTCTCCCCCTGAAAGTGAGGGGAAACCCAGGCAGCCCCCCAAAAGCGAGAAGGGGCAGCTCTCCCCAGGAGCTGGGGCAGCGTGTGCATCCCCAACGGTCTCATTTGCCCTGGGATTTCATATAGGAGCGCGTGTGGATCCTGCTCTGCTCTCCCAGGCTTTGCTGCGTCGCCGGCCCCTCCATCCTCGCCGCACATGGGGCAGCAGCCGGCATATGCTGGGGTCGTGCCGCAGCCAGATGTTCCCAGCTGCAGCCCAGCTCTGCGCGCTCCAGCGAGCTCCAGTGCCCCAAAGCAGGCGGTCCCTCTCCACGGCCCGAGCGGAGGAATTTGCAAGTCAGACAAAGCGTGAATGTTATTATGTCCTAGCAGAGCAGTGAAAGGCTTTTCTGTATTTTTGTACCCCCTGAGTTCATTAAAATTCTCTTAAAGAAAGAAAAAAAAAAAATCTGTCTGTGGGCTTGTTAAAGCTTTAATCATTCCTAAGTGCCTGTGTCAATTGAACAGCGATTGGGTTCAGCGCAGCTTGAAGCCTATTTCAGCAGGACAAAAATCTCTATAATCTTTTAAATACAGACATTATCAACTTCTTGAGTATATGCCATTCTCACATGAAAGCCCGCTGCCTACATTACAGCTAAGGACATTGCTAAACACCAATAACTTTAGGCCCTTTGTTATTTTTCCTGCCATTCTGTGGTCTCAATTGCCTTGTTAACTGAACTAAAGTAGGTCTGAATGGCACCCAGCGAGATGCCGTAGCACAGCTGAACAATGCTAATTCTTCAACGCGAATACAAGCTACAAGGCTGCAGACCCTGTCTACACCAGAGGAAGGCAGGACGCATCTCGCCAACGCTGCTGGACTTTTCAATTCGATGCGGGGAGCTGCCAATGAGTGTGTTCAGGAAGTTGGGAGCAACTGTTAGACCTCTGTGCGCTACAGCGTTATGTTATGGGGCCGTCCAGAGCTTTGGAGAGATGCAAAAGAAAGGAAGGAAGAGTCTCAAAAGGCTGAAATACCAGTCTTGGCTCTCCAAGGAACATCCGATATGTCTAAAGCCCAGTCTTAGACACACCGTTCTCAGCACCTCACCCTCCTCTCACCTGCAACCCAGCTTTCAGAGGTGGATGACCACATTCCCTGCTGTGGGATGGTGAAGATGCATCCAGTGAAGTTTCTGAGATACTTGGATATTGGAAGGATGGAGGACCATTTCAGAGCAGAAGCACCAATTCATCAAACATTGGGTTTTTTAAGGTTTAGTTTATGCAGTAGTTCTGTTCTGCTTTGAAATCGTCCAAGAGTATTAAACATGTCTAGATGGCTTCGGCAGTCTGTTACCCTGTGGCATAATTTACTGTCCTGAAGGAGAAACGAGGACACTCTCCAAATACCAGCATTGTTTCCAGAAGCAGAAACTGTGTGTTTTGTCCAAAATCCGCTGAAATCACTAAGGTGAAGCATCTCACAGAGAAGAGTGGTCCTGCACCCCCAGAGACTTCCTACCCTTGCACAGTCTCCACGTAGCTCCTTTTGTACCTTGAGGTGTTTTGCCTGACTCTGTTTTGATTTCCCTTGACCTCAGTGGGCTGCACTTATTCCCTCTTTGGTTTCCCTGTGGCCACCTTTGTCAACGTGGGTATTTGATCAGTTTTCCTTTCCCAGGAACACAACCTTGAAGCCCAGTTCTTCTGTAGGACCTTCAGTGAATACTAAACCTCTGGATTTTCATGGTTGTATAAAACCCAAGTTTCCCCTGGAGTTCCAAGCCTTTGGGCAAAGCTCGGTTTTTAATTTACCTTCAGACACATGATGGCCTGAAAGTCAGTATATCCACATGCGCTTGCTTATTAAACACCATTGCTCTTCACTTGGCACAGAAGATGCGCATCTCCGAACAAAGTGGACAAACCCAGCGTTGCATACATCCTTCTGGATACTTTTTTAAAAGTCAGAAAATAACAATACAATATGAAGAACAAACCCCCATTCTTTCCAAAGCCAAAGATTTAGATCACTGCTGGAGCATTCATGCACACCAGCAGGGATGAGTTGGGGGAGAGGGGGGGAAAGCTATTAATTTGGGAAGGGGAAAAGATTTAAAATGGGGATACCCGGAAAAGAAGAGGTTTCCTTTTAATACAAAACTCACCCAGGACCCTGAGTGCCACCCCAGTGCCACAGCACCCAGTGGCAGCAGCTGAGAGGGCTGTGCCGACGACAGCCAGCGCTCTCGCATGATGAGGAGCAAGAGGAGAGAGGCAAACCCACGCCAGGTGCACACAGAGGTGGTGGCTGCTACGGGGAGAGAACGGAGCAAGAAGCAAGCAGAGCATTGCAGAACTGCAACGCTGGCAGTGCCACAGCAGGATTTTTCAGCCCCCTGCGTCAGAGCCATGTAACAGCACAGAAACACAGGTAGAAGCTCATACGGTGTCACAGATTAGGGCTGATCCTTGGCTACCCAGGCTGGGGGCTGATGGCGTATTTCACTTCAGCACGTACCTTTCCTTTCTCGGTGAAGAACGCAGCCCCGTGCTGCATCACAGCAGCTCCCACCCCGTGCGGGCGAGTGGTTTCCGAGAGCTCTCCGCGGGCCGTGGAAGGTGCCCGGGGGCACTGGGGTACCCTGTTCGGAGGAGGCGAGAGAAGCCAGCAGCTACTGCAGGTACAGCAAGAACTGCCAGGACAGGAGAAATCCCACCACAGGCAGAGCTTACCAAGCGGAGGACAGCAGGCTACCTGGCATAAGGCGACAAGCGAACTTTTGTTTTGCAGTTTGTGAGGGCTTACAATTAGTTTACGTAAGCTGTGAAAGATCATTTGAAAGCATCTATACAACCAACAGCTGCCTTTAGAAGCAGGTGGGCCCCCAGGAAGTGGGTTTCTGCAGGACTACCCCGCAGCTGGGCTGGTGTAGGACCATGCAGGGAACTGTGTTACACTTAATTTTCATCACTTGTACTGCCTTACAAGTCTTCCTGGGTGCAATCACATAATTTTACCTTCCCATTTTCTGCTGCACACTCATTTCTTTTGCCTTCCCTGGCTCATACGTCACTGTCGCTCATCCCCTGGTGGCACTGCCAATGAGCTCAGGGGCTGAAGCTTCTCACCAAGGCGACAGCCAAAGGGATTCAGGAACTGGACTTGCAGGGCTGGGTCCTCGCTCCCAAAGGCACAGGAAAGTACCGCATGAGGCCACCGGCACCTGACTTTGTCCACTGCAATATCCAGATAAAACATATAAGCCTGTAAAAAAGGACTTCTCTAGTCTGAATTACTATTTAAAAGCTTATTTGTTAGCTATAATAGGAGAAAATATCTTCCTCAAAATGTTCACAGCTTAATACTACAGTCTTGCAATAACATACATGCAGGTAGAGCCCATGATGTCAAAACTCTCCAATTCCAGTGGGAGTCCTTCTAGGGTCACATTTCTGTGAACATTTGCTTTTTAAAGGGGGGCAGGACAGATGGACCAAACAATATCCTGATATGGTATTTATTGCTAACAGAACGCGGTTTTCTCCAAGCAGAACTTTTCTCTTTTTAAACCTTAAGCATCGACTTTCATTAATAGCTCCCGCTACAAGTAGGTGTCAGGGCTTCCCCCATTCCACTCTTCTGCACACATCTGCGATGGTTTCCAGATTTCCTTCCCATTTTATATGTACACACCCTCCCATGAGTTAACTGAATCCCAAATTCTACTCATCCTAAAGCCGTAGGCACCTTGTGGACCAGCCTCAGCTCCCTCTTTCCTGACATGGCACTTGTTTAACTCAGCCTGTCCTCAGGCCCGGAGGGCTGGATGCACCATGCTTGTGCTCATCCTCCCTGGATCTCTCCTGTTAACCATTAACCTTCCAGTGAGGAGCCTCTCGCAGGCTGGGAGCCGGGCAGATGGGAAGGATGAGTCTCTGTACTCACTGACATGGTACCTGGATGTGCCCAGCGCGGCGCAGCATCAGCTATCGTATGGCACTGCATCATACTAATGCAAGCCCTCCAAGAGTTTCTTTTGGCATTACTGCGCTCCAGTTTTCTCTCCGTAGCAAGTAGGTGATTTAAATGATATTATTTCCCTCCTAACCTCACACACATCCCTCCCCTCAATGTATGAGGCTGTCTAATCTTGGTATGATTTATTGCCTGACCACCCCCTCTTTTGTCACGACTTAGCCTTCCCCACGTGTCCAGGATTTTGGGAGTTTCTCGTGACCTGGGATTTAATCAGTGGTCTGTTTCTTCCCTCAGTAATGAAGATACTAGCTAACAGCAGACCTCACTTCTGTCTCTGTTGGAAAAGACAGGATGTTTCCTCCTTACTCTGTACTTTCACATTTTGTCACTATAGTTTTTGCATCATGTTAGGCAGGAGAGTTCACACCCTTCTCCTGCTCAAAATACACAAACCACACCATGTCCAATTCTTCTTTCTCAGAACTCAAAAAAACCCCTGCATTTGCTTTTATATTTTTTGTTTTGACCCAAATTTCACCAGTTCCAGCAATCTTAAAACCTCAAAACTCTTCAACCACTTCTACGCCTAAGAATTTAAAAACCCAAACCCGGTGCTGGCCTCCTGTTTCGCTTTGACTGAAAGGTGAAAGCAAGGGACCAAGGTATAGTATTTATCACAGTAAAAGAAGAGGAAAAATGTTTAATAATACACAACAATGCAACTTTTCTGTTATTTTATTTATATTAGTGAAGAAAATTTTAAATTTCATCTTTCTGATGTGTTACAATTGCTTTCTCCGGTGGGTGGACAACTCCTACGGCTTATTTAAAGGCTAAATAATACTTCCTGATTGCATGATTAACTTCTACACTTTTAAGTTCTCATATGGTATTGCTTTCTTCCTCTGGGTATATAAAATGGTCCATTAAGTCCATGATTTTTTTCAGAATCAACTGTTATTCTATCTACTGTTTTAAGATACATTCAAATAAAAAGATACTTAAATTTACTTGCAATAAGTGCACACATACAACGGCAAAGAGAGCTGATGACATTTTACTAAAACATTTTAAGTTCATAGAATAAATAGAAGTCTTCAAACACATGCAGTAACTGACCGATGTGTTTTTTTTTCCTTTCTCAAAAAATATCCTTAGTGTCCATAGCACTACCGCAATAACTACTTCATTCAGAAAAAAGAAAACCCAAACCCACCCACCTATCTCTCGTCACAAAGACTAAAAGACAGTTTCATTTATACAAGAAGTTAACAGTGCTAATGATTTAGTAACAGTCTGGTACAAACGGCAATTCACGGCAATTACGTATAGTGTGATTACGGTAACAAACGGGGAGCTTCATTTCGATGCCACAAGAAGTGCAAGGAAAAAAAAGCGGATGTTAAACCCTCCCTCCTTCGCTCCTCTCCATCCCCCCTTCCAAAAAAACACAGGTCTCAGCTCAGCTCTAGGAGCCAGCTCAGCTCCGCCCAGCCTGTTCCAGTTCCAGGATATTTCAATCCTTTCTACAAGCACCCAGCAGAAGTTTGGGAGAAACAGAGAAAATCGAATGTGAATTAGGATGGCCTGGCTGTAACTACAGGTTGTGCGACGTCTTTTGTTTCTTTTCTGAAAAAGCAGGGGTTATATGTTTGGTACTGGGAGGTGTTTTTTCAGTCTAAAAACACCTGGAATAAAGCGTTTCCCGTATTTTTACCTCTGCTAAGGTCCCACTTTGGATGAAAAAGGTTTCTCTGAAAAAAAGGAAACAGAAAACGAGTGGGGAAAATTCTCACCCTGCTTACAAGGCCACGGTCCCCCACATGCATGAAACCTGAAGATCAGCATGAGGGTTGCAAGCTGCTCTTTCCAGCTTGTACCATTCCGTTACTAAATGTTTTTTGTGGTTCTCTGATGAGGTTTCAAGGACTCACCTTTTCGAATACTGTTTTTGCTACATGTTCTTTTATAACATTCTTATCTGTCAATCTGTTCCGCAACTTTGATTTCCAGGAAGTCACTGCCATGTTTACCTCACAAGTTGTGAAAACTGTTTTCTTCGGGGGCACTGACAAAGCATGTTTCAGTGGCAGCAACACATAGTAAAGCATTTTCCCTTTCACAATCCAGTGCAGCATTGAAAAACGAAACAAAACAAAAAAGTCACACAGAGTGTAAGCGTGCCAAATGAAACAGCAGTGGTAGGAATATGTCAATATTCCAGGTACCCACTTAGGCCTGCTGACCTCAACACAGTTTTAGTTCAAGTTTAGCACCTCCAGGAGGAGGAGGATACAGAACAGGGAAAAAAAAAAAACCCCAAACCAAAACAAAAACAGTTTCATCCATTCAGGCATAATAGCCAGGCACTCCAATAACTCAGCTCAACTCATCTACAGAAGCAAAATCAAAACTACCATATGTTAAACCAAGTGCTTTTTTTTTTTTTTTTAGCGTTTAACAAAGCACAAACGCTCCCATGCTTCAAGTGATGTAATGCGAGGTCTCACAAAACACATTCAATAGCTTCCCATGCACCTTCAACTCAAGTTAGGCTAGCTACGGAATTCATGTTTTCCTAGTCAAGTTATTTTTTGTTGGTTTTGTTCTTTTGTGTTTTTTTCAGTGCATCTTAAAAAAAACCAAACCTTTTCAAAAGGTTAGCAAGTCAACCTTAATACAGCAATCATAACGTAGAGCCTTTTGCACTCAATTGAACAGTAAAATAATCCAATTAGTTACAATAGATCTGGTACATATTTACATATTTTATACAGTTTTATACACATTTCTCCCATTAGGCACGAAGTTGATTTGTCAAACTCAAGAGGCAATGAAGGGGTGGTGGGGAAAGGAAAAGAGGATCGGAGAAAGCATTTGAGTATTTTTATTTAAAAAGACTAGCTGTAAAAATAGAGTCCTTCATCGTAAGCTAGTTTGCTTCGGGAGCTTGGTTCCCATGAGGATCCCCGAAGTGAGAGACGTTGGGCCTTTCATCTGCATGCTGGAACCCACCATGGTGGGGAAGCTCCGATTCCTTCGGATGCCAGTGTTGAGCTGGATGCCCCCGATGGCACTGGTCACGGCAGGGCAGCCCAATGGGAGACCATCTGGTGCCAGGCCTCCAGGAACAAGGGCCCTCACCGGTCCTTGTGCCCCACAGAGAAGAGGTCCCTGGTCATCAGTTAAAGGAGGAGCTGACGTTTGCCCTGAACTCACAACTTTGGCGATACCAAACCTCTTGACTTTGTCCACGAGATTAAGGTTGGAAACAGACACGTCAGTCTGACTCTCACTGTTCCTGATGTTCTTTTTATTCCTCACCTCTTTCAAGATTGAACTAGCAGGCTTCGAAGCCAAGAAGTTGTCATAAGGTGGGCTGGTGCACTTGAACTCAAAAGATGGAGGGGATGAAGAAGGTGTCTGCATAGGTGAGTTTGGTGGAGTGGAAGGAATGATCGCCATTTTAGGGGGGTACGTGTTCAGGAGCGTGCCTTTGCTGGCTCTGTCCCAGCTCTGCGGATTGTACACTGCTGCCGAGATGCCCCTTTCCTTCAGCAGCCACACCAGCCCCAGAGACGTGCTCATCGTCGTCGTGGATTCCCGGAGGTTAGTGAAGGATTCGGCCAAACTCAGACGCCGAGGAGTACAGGGAGTAGCCACTGGGGTGCCTTTCAAATTGCTAATGCTGCCACAAGCTGGAGTAGGTGCTGCGTTAAGGCTGAAAGCAAAAGAGCAGGCAAGTTATTCTCTCCACTAGGGAATTAAAACACTGCAAGCAAGATTTTTAACCCTGAACAGGGCCTTTTATCCATTTTGAGAGTGCACGGGGGAACTGACAGTTCCCAGCTCCTCACAAATGTGATGACAAGTGCTAAAATATCATCTCTTACAAAACGCATCTCTCCACTTTGCACACTTCACCACCCAGTCTCATGGGATTAATGCATTCCCCACCACCACCACATTTCTTCCGATAAACTACTAAATTGACAGGTTTGTGATCAACACCTTCGGTTTTTCTTCTCCGTCTACCGGCTGTCACAACTCCTAGTTGCTTCCATGGGACAAGGAAACTGGGAGAACTTGACCAATGGTATAAACAAGACATATTTACTTTTTAGTATCACTTGTGAGCACACAGAACTGCTAGTCCTTCTAGTACTGCTGGATCATAGCAGAGAGAGCGGCAAGGGAGGAGGGGAACGTATTTGCTACAGAAGCGTTTGTAGCAAAGCTGCTGGAAGCTGGCATTGTCACCAACATGCACTTCTCTAAGGTCAAACCCTTCTTCTGTTGAATTTGATTTCATTTATGGGGAATAGGATGGGGGATCTGACTTTTGACAGATCAAAAGAGATGAGAAAAAAAAATACAGTCAAGCTTTTGGTTGTCAACTGGTCAACAGGTAACTGATAACAGCAAACCAAATATGACAAAGAGCCATTCTACTGTTAATTTGGTAAAACATTAATTTCTATAGTTTGAAACATGTCTAAATTGCTCGTCAATTCCAGTTCTTTCTTCTCAAAATAAACTATCTACAGGCAGTTAACAAGAAAGTGTTACATGTGCAATAATCTGCACATTTAGAACAGGTGGCAGACATTACATACTTAGGTTTAGTGCTATCTCTCTGCATTTTTTTTTCTTAAGCACACCACTGCTAGTTATTAGGGCTTGGGATTTCTTGAGGCATATCAAATAACATTCATTCTGGCAGACCATCCTCTCCCCATAAGCTGACCATTTGAAAGAACAGAGACTCAACGAAGCGCCTATTTCCAAAGAATTACCAACACAAAGGAGACGATCCAAATCCTTTGTGCCACAGTAGGAGATCTCATGGACACTGAGGTTTGACGGTTTCTGGCACTATGGTGTCATCCTTAAAAAACTTGTTCCTTATAGATCAGGCTAGCCACAGCGTGTTTATCTATGCATAATTCCCACTCTAAGTTTATGTCAGTCCAAGGTACACCATTCACTGAATAAGGCATGATGTACTTAATTATTCCAGAAGCAAGGCATATGGGACATCCATGACATTCCAAATTCATGTCTACTTGGGAGAATCCCAAGGGTTCCATGCATCTTTAATATAAAAAGCTTTCCAACTATTCCTAACCATACTGAAATGATGATTTTTGCCACATACATGAAAAAGTTGATTCCATGACAGTATTTCCTAGGGATGGATTCATCTACTCTAACAGCCTTTTAAGCATCTTAAACAATGCAACACTTGATGCTAACAGAGAATTCCCTGACCTGAGAGCTCACCACTGTTCAAAGAAGGAAATCTTCCCCTTCACCTTGCCAGGTTAGCAAGTAGAAGACACTCAGCAGAGTCAGACAAAAACAATAGCAAATGCAAGAAAGATGGAAAACTAAGTATCTGGGAGAGGGGAGGGGAAACAGGGGGAAGAGCGTGAGCTTCCCTTTTCAGCAGAGCCACGCTGTTGGATCGGCTCAGCTGTAACATGCAACTTCAACTTAAGTTGGGTTCTCTGTACCAAGAAATGAATCAAAAGCCACACTGAGACAATCCGGTTGGATTTCCAGGTATAGAGAAGCCTCAGACGAATGAATGAATTGCATCCTTTTTCCCCATATAGACACAAGAGCCTAGATGATGTCTTGACTGGAATTTGAAGTCTCACTTCACCTTACATTAATGAACTCTGGGAAACCAAGAATGCCAACATCCTGGAATGTTTTGTTCTGAGCCAGTTTCTGATAAGCTTAGAACTTTGTCTAATGGTATATAGCAATCAGCTGACATGAGTTAATACAAGGCTACAAACTTTTGTCCAGTGATCTCCTAAAAATCAGCAGAACTTTAACATCTTTAAGGCACCCCTTAATTAAGGAAATATTAGCCTGATGCTATGAAGTCTCAAGTCATGTCTTCTTTCTGTGGCTAAACAGGATCTGACCAACATGATCTCTACAGTAATTTAGAACTGTACCAACTCCTACTGAAAGCAAATGCAACTGCCAAAGGATTTTCACCCTGCAGTTGCAGTTCAACAAGAGCAATCTCATCCACTAAAACTGCAGTGAAATATGCGTTTGAGAAAACAAGTATTAAGAGTGGTGCAATTTGAAAAGCAGCCTTGCTAAGCGGCTCTGGAATTGGTCTTCTTGCACCCCGCAGCGTGCTGTGGCTGGCAGCGCATGTGGCAGATGTGCTAAGGCAAGCTCAGGCTCTCCCTAGGTCCCCTTCATTCTGCCCGGACTGAATTAGCGGCAGGGCAGAAGGACTCCTGACAGCAGAACTAAGGAAGCCACCCATACCCGCTGCAGCAGCACACACACACACTTTGAAGGCAAGGCTGAGAGGAAAGGAGAAGTTAGTTCACAATTCTTCTCTTAAGCATTGATTAAAGCTGCATCATCATAGGTCTGATACCAATTCATGGTGAAACTAAAGAGCAGCGACAGCCACTGTGATGCATCTCCCACACCGGCTAAACACACAAGTACAGAAGAAATCTTGAAAAGCACGAGGGAGGAAAAAGAATGAGAAAGAGAACTTACTGCAGGAACTGACTTTCTACAGGGCACAGCCAAGTACATTTTGGAAACGCAGACATAGACTGTTAGTTACCAGACTTTGAAGATGTCCTAGTCACAACATGAAAACTACAGCACTCCAGTGGCTTATTAACTCCAAGAGCTTCCTTCTTTCCAGCTCACGATTTCAGTTGCACAGATATTTAATTAGTATTTCTACTAATTTGTCAGCACAGGTACACATGACAGTGCAATTTAAAAAAAAAAAAAATAAAAAAAGGACATCCCTGCAAGAAAGCGGTTGTTATGTAGGCATTGCTTTGTTTGTTTGTTTGATCATTTTGGTATTGCTTTAACTGGGAAATGTTTTCCCCATCAAACTGACCAACACTGCAGAGCAGCCCGGACACAACCACAGAAACAAACTCAAAACTGGCCTCAGCAACTCAGCCCAGTGACAGTCGCAGGGTTAGATTGAGAAAAGAAATAAATAAATGAGCACCTCATTTAGCTAGATGAGCTTTAGTCTGGTTAGAGCGTCGCCTGGGTTAGAGGCGCGGTTAAAACGCAACCAGGTAGGTAAATACCAAAACTCTTTGGGTTAGCTGGTGCCACACACGCTAGCATTCCTTGTAGATGACCCTGCCAACAGAGACGCTGCTGGCAGTGTTGCTCACCCCCTGCCACGCTGGGTCATAGTGTCTGCCCTATACCTCCTCTCAGCATAACGAGACACAATGCTGTTTCCTCGTCCTCCTCACATGACCTGTGAAGAATCGTTTATAGTTGGTAAGGAGGAGCTCCTCAAACACGTTTGCTGAAAACAACACATTTGTTATTTTGCTTTTTTTTTTTCCTCCTGAATGCATGATGAACTTTGGCACATACCTGAAAGTGTACTGAATTTACCTGTCAGTTGTGGATGACTCATTAGATTTAGTAACCAACGTAATCAAGGAGTTTATGATGACCACAATTAACAGCAATTGAACAGTAATAAGAAAATTAAAATAGAACTTCAGCCATATAAAAGGATCTCTTCAGTAACAGTGTTGAGGGGAGAGGAAGACAGAAAAGAGTAAAGAAAAACCAGCCAGGCCATGATTAACTTAGTTCAGAAAGGGAAGCAGAAAAGTTACATTTAATCATCATCCATTTCCTTTCCACCTCGCAGGTTTTCATATTTAATACCCTTACTTTTCATGCGTTCCTTAGGTAATCAGTGCCCATCTCATGTCTAAACAAGTCTAGACACACCATCTCTGAATGGGGACCTGCACAACGGCACGTCCCACACAGGAGCTGAAAGGGGCAGAGAAAGTCATGAGGCATTGTCCTTCTAAACAGAAAAAGCATTTTTTAAATACTGATTTGCTAAGAAGGAAAATTCCCTCTTTAGGTTTGAAATTCACTCACCCTCCCTGGTTCTCAGATCTTCACTTTCTATAATGCTACAGGATTGCTTTTTATCAGCATGTATTGCCTATGCCTGCCAATTGCTATTATTAAGCTAGCTCATTAGTGTCTGTTTGGCTACTATGAACTCATTTCCAACAATTACACCAAGGAACAAAGTAGACAGCTCCCTGTTTTTTGTGAAGGCATATTTCCTCTTCCATTCCTCATGTATTTCCTAGATTTCTTTACACGTGCATCCCTTTTTCTTCTGCACCAAAGATTTAGATTTTTCCTCCCTGGAAAAATCTCTCTCATATTTTGTGTGAGGTATTACTTTCTGTGCATTCACACAAAAGGACTACAACCAGTTTGGGATCAAGGGTAGTCAGGTTTGGATACTGGAAGCCAACTGAGTTATGTCTGATCCTGCAATATTTTAACTAGAGACAACAAAAACTAAGATATTTTCATTGGCTTTCTAAAACGTTACACATGCCTCTGATAAAAATCAGGCTGAGGTAACTAAAAATGGGGGGAATAATTTGGGGGTATGTTGTAATTCACTAATGTGGCTAAAGCTTTTGCTTATGCCATAACTTTGCATTTCCTTACAGGGAAAACTCTGACAGAGCTGAAGGCTTTGCCATCATGGGAAACCCTTACCTTGGTGTGACTCGTGTGAGTTCATCGGAAGGGTGCAGAATGCGGCAGGTGGTGAAGGTGAAGGTGGAGTTGGTTTGTGACATGCACTTCCCAGGATGAGGTACTAAATTAAAAAAAAGCAAATTCTTTGCATTTTACACAGCAAAGGGGAAAACCAAACTTCTGTGCGCTGATAAGACAGATGCAAAAAGTGATGAGGTACCTCGGAGCGGATCAATGGGAGAAAAGTGGAATACACAAGTGCTCCAGTGTTCCAACAAACACTTGTTCTTCAAACACATCTAGGACTCCAAGGCCAGTGCTAAAAGGTTCTGCTGAAACTTCCCCATGACCACTAATACTGTAGATAAGTCTTGCTCAAAACAAATTTAGACAAAGCTGCGCTTGAAATGTTAGTCCTCATCTAAACGAGGAACTCGCATCAGTGGAAATTACAAGCAGCATTTTCTAGTACCAGCTCAGGAGCACTAAGATTTTCTGAATTCTTGTGCATTTCAGCTTTTAGATTGATCCATGAAAAGGTACCCTCATTACTTCTCAGTAATGGATCCAGCTGGCTACAGGAACACAGACTGAAAAGTTGGGGAGGGGACGGACACATAACTACTATTTCTCTCTCTCTCTGACTTTCCACACTCACAGTAAGGAAGGTGGTAGGTTTTTTTGGATCCACTACTGTACATCTGTGACATTTCTCTTGTGTGTGTGTTTAGGTTCTTTAAGAATGTATGCCCTCAGCTGCACAACATAGCAGGGTTTTTTTAATATTTGAAACACTGTAGTAAAGCATTTTCCCCACAAATGCGGCTGTAAAGATGCCACTCTGTAATTTGGGAAAGAAGCAATACAGCTCAGAATTTAAAAAATGAAGGACGTAGGCCAATTTCTTTCTTCTCAGCAGGGCTACTCCTGTGGATATACTAACCTGCTGTATAATGCAGCTGTGGCCATTGCAAAATAACTACAAAATTTAAGAGCCATGCATCTGAAAAGCTGATTGAAAAACACCCAGAGTTAAATATTACATCAAAGATATCATGATTGCATAGGTTCTCTTACTCAGTAACCGAACTTAGCAGTGGTCAAAACATGCACAATAAAAACCGTGTGCGGCTCCCTCCCTCTCGGTCCTACCCAACCCTCTGAGCCATTCCCTGATTAAGCCACATTTTAATACCACAGTACACAACTATTCAACACATTGCAAAGGACAGACAGATAGACCAACTAAACCAGACACCATTCTGAACTTCCAGAGATGCTTAGCAGAAGCAAGGCAAGTCTTAATCGTGGCTGTGTTCCCTTTTTCCATATATAAAGTATCACAGCTCCAAAACGGTGTGTGCAGTTGGGTAGTCCTTTAAGAACACATATAAGCAGTGTGTGAAGGCTTGAGCACAGGGAGTGTGAGCAGTGGAAGCAGAAGTGGCTAAGCAAACAACGTGAGGTAACTTCTAGTTAGCGCTGGGATGTACTGCTGTACATTGAAGAAGGATATTTCCAAAAACCCACTGGAGTGTCATGTTAACACACTCAAATGTTAGCACAGCATGACATAACAACAAGCTCTACTTCACCTCCAGAGACGGTAATTATGATGCTTCAGGAATCCAGTTGCTTTAGAGATTAGTGTGAGCACTACAAAAGCTATTACAAGGGAGCACAGCCTAGCAATCATGATTCTCTCCATATTGTAGAGAGTTAAAAGAAAATCTGGAGAAAGAGCTCAAATAACTGGACATGAAAAAATTGGTTATTTAGAGAAAACAAAGGACTTCAACATAAATCAAGGAGAAACACAGCAATTATCCCTGGATGATGAATAGAGAACAGAATAAAGCAATGCTGGTTTAAGATTGCAAGCTCAACCCAAAGCACATAGCTGTAATACAATAAGTGCATTTTCCCCATTTGTAACATCCACTGGCCATCCCCTCAGATTGGAAACAGGCACATTGAAGATAGCTGCATTAGCAAAAGCAAGACTCATTGCTGTTAATGAGTCAGAGATAGGAGAAGGCTGCTAAAAGTAGAGAAATCACTGGCTCTAATAAGAGGAAACAATTGAAATTATTTTAAAAAAAATAATCAATTTCCAAGGATGTATTCCACCCTCAAATACCACTAAGAAAGTCCTGTACCAGCTTCATCCTCCATCAGTCAACAATGGGGTGTATCATATTGCTGTAGCATTTTCCATCCTTTGGACACAATACAAAGGGAGTGAGAACCTGTTGCTGTAAATGAACAAAGTTTATAAAATAGAAGCAAAATGATTCATTCCTAACCTAGTGATTTTACATAAGAATGACCATTTCCTGAGTTGGTGTAAGTTTATGAGGAAGTAATACACAAGTTCATAGTAAGAAAGACAATCTTCACATGTACATACAGTAAAGTATTATTTAAATATAAACTCCGTATGACTGTGTCTGAAACCAAACGTTTTATTTATACCCTCTTATTCAAAGTAGTAAATGATTAACAGTGAGGCTTCATATTTGTATGAAAAAGAATCTGTACGTAATTGAGTGTTTAAAAAATTTACAGAAACATCATGTAATTTCATCCATCAGGAAACCATAAACTAAACTGTATGTGCATTTTTCCCCTAAATTAAAATTCAGGCTAAACCTCGGATTGCTGCTGGATTGTGTTTGGTCTCTCAGTAATTAATGATTCTTTACCTTATTAAGCTTTCTCAAACAATTCTTAGGCATTTTGGAAAAAACGCAAAACATAGTAGCTGAAAGAAACTCTCCTGTAACCATAAACACTGTTGTAAAAACGTCTTTTAAAATACTGCAAAAAAAAAAAAAAAAAAAAAAGGCAGGTACTAGTCAAACTGACTGCAGAGAGCTCCATCTCCTGGTAAAACAGAGCTTTCCCCACGCAAAACACAAAGCTGATTTTATAGAGCTCAGAGCTGTTTCGGATCCAGCTTCTGTACTCAGAGCTTATGGGCCATTCTGCTCGGTGCAAACAGTAAAACAGATGAGTTTAGGGCAGGATCATCTGCTCAGGGAACCCTCAAAAGACCGTTTAATCTGGATTTTCAACCACCTTGTGCAGAGAAAGGTACAAAGTTACAGTAGGTAAACTAGTGGCCTACCCCATCCACAAAAAGGCAGACAAACTGAGTTTGAGGAAGATTTGTTTGAGGAAGATTTGTATGAGGCAGTTATCCTAAACCACCCTTGACTTTTGTACCAGTAGTTCCAAACTCAAATTCGCTGCTATGCTAGATGAATAGTGAGGTGGCAGAGAGCTCACAGCATCCAGTAAACCTAGCATTTTATATTAATACCTATTCTGGCAAAAATGAACTTTAAAAAAAAAAATAATCAGAAATCTTCAGAATACGGCTTGATCCAGACTGGCACAAAGGTAAAGTTTTAGCCCACTCTGAAGCAAGCCACCTCAAACATCATTTCTTTGGCTTGTTTTAACAAAAGGAGGAAACCTGGTTCCCTGCTCTTTCAGCAGAGCGCGCAATGGAATTTGGACATCTCTTTAGCACAAGCTGGCGAGACAGGGATGGAATGACAATCACATTGGGGAGTCCTTAAAGTAACAGATGGAGATGGTGTTTTAAAGCATTAGAAGTTTATTTTATTGCTGAATAGGAAAAAAAAAAAGTTCTGCCTGCTTTGGAATAGGATAAACAACAAAGGACCATTAAAAGGCACTTTTTTCCTCCAGTGTCACAATTCGAAATACAAGTTATAGACTTCACTTTTGCTAGTCCATGCCACCAACTCCATTCTTTGCTAAGGTGAAATTCCTGAAAACCAGGCCACAAAACTCCTTTAGGATCCACAGGACAAGACAGCTGCCTCTTGTACACTCTGAATTCAGCAGAGTTCATCCCCTCCAGGTGTTTGAAGGCGAAAGCTCTGATACCCAGCGCTACATGTGCTGAAAACTCCTGATTGACAGAACAGGGACAATATAGGGTATGCTGGAGCTGATGCCTGGGTTAACTACTAAAACAAAATGGAGATGGGTGATAAACACAGCTGTAAAATGTGAGTATGGTGCTCCCCTAAAAGTGTATAGGTGCTTTCAGAAAACACTGGTTTCAGGGATAACCGTGAATGCTCAAAACCTCCAAGAATCCATATATCTATGCTAGGAACATTACTCCTGTTACGTTTCTTAAACAATTGACAATAAAATTATTTTCTGAATATCTGCATTTATTTTGCCTTTAGAAACAGCAAGAGATGAGAAACTGAACCAACACAGGCATTCTTTGGACAGTATTTTCTTAGCTTTCTTCTGGCTGAGGTCTCCTCCTCACATGTATATAACCATGGAGCACAGGTGTAAAAAGACTTCAGTGTATTTAATGTGGCTTCAACATGATTTTATGCAGGCTAGGATCCCAAATTAAAATTCGAGCATTTTAACAGCACAGACAGCAAATGCTGACAGATTTTTCTTAAAGAAATAATTACTGTGAAATATTCATGCCATTTGAAAATAAAAATATATTTAAATATGCATCAATACCTTAGTTCTAAGAAAAGTTACAAAATATATTGCTTTTCTGCACAATGGTAACCACTTGTAAGCATGTATAGTAATCCTGCTAAAAACAACTCAAACGTAAGACATTCATTATGTGTTTTTGTGATTTGAGGCATCTATTTGGAAAGATCTCCATGTCATTGTTAAAGTCTAAACATGAAATACAAGCGTGCTGATCCCGTAATGCTGCACGCGTGTCTGTTCAAAGCAATCAATCAGTGCAACTAACAAACACAGGTACTGAAAGACCAGTTCATGCACCCAAAACTAGCATGCAATTAAGCACACGCTGAACCAAGTGTAGCTCTTCCAACTTCAAAATGAGAACATTCACCACATTATTAAGTGCTTTGAATGGCTTGGGGTTTTTTTGTTTAACAGAAATCTGAAAGGCAAAGGATTTTAAAATAAACAACAAAACAACCCCTCCCCGCAAAACAGACTCTGTACAGTTTTAGAATATACTACAGTTTCTTAATAATAATAAAAAATATATTGAGGTTATTAAAAATTTGTGCTGCAAAAGTTACTTATTCCATATGGTATTAACTACCATTCTAATTATGCGATTCCAGACTTTAAAATCCTCCATAAATTTACTGAGCCCACACACAGTATGTAGGTCTGACAGACCAACTGCCAATCATAAATTACATATGTGTTAATTTCTTCTGAAATGTTCAGCGCCCTAATTAGGATATAATCTGTATATATGGTGAGGAAGTTATTTTACATATCAGTGGATACTACAGGGACAAAGGGACAGGGAAATTCAAGGATTGTACCTTCTTATTTAGTCACAATGAATTCTGACTCTATCCATCACTCAACAAGAAACATCTGATACTCTGTTCTGAACACATTTATTTGGGCTTCAAGGCATCTTTGGCACTACCAGCGATGTTTGTCCTCCTGAGCCTTGACATTAAATAGTTTCTCCTAGGGCTTATCTCAAGCGGCACTCTACATGCCCACAAAACGGCAGTAAAAGTAGGACCTCACAGTACTCTGCCAGGGAACGTCTCCAGTGGAAAAAACAGCAAGATACAACCCTCAAAGCATACGTATCAAATGAATCGGACACATACACAAAGACTAAGATGACTTACACCTGCTGGGAATAGTCCTTGTGGGCACTGTGTTGCCAAAGACATTTTGTTCTCAGGTTAGAAGACCTGTAGCCCTAGACTGGCACACTCTACGGCCTGCCAATGGCAACTGTAGGGAAATACTTTCTGAAATACCACTTGAACTAGATTTTTCCACAACGGAGCTATCCTGGATTACAAGAAAAAGCACTAAAGATTGTATCCAAGATATTTCTTTCCTTTGCTTTTTATTTTACTTCCACATTCTCCAGCAAGAGCTTATTCTGCGCATTGCTGCCTGGAATCTCCCCCGGAATCACGCAAGCAATGATGTCACAACCTTGCGCTTGTGACAGCGCTCTAAGGAACCGCATGTCCACACACACTCCTACCTGCACTGCATTTCGTACAGAGGAATCTAGGAAAGGCAGAAAGAATGCTGAGGAGGTTTTCTCAAGAGAGTCAATGGCTGCACAATATTTAAATACAAAATAGATTCATAAGCTAAGCACACATCTCTCTCTCCCCAACGGTATTCTTCAGTGGGCAGACTGTGATCCTAAGAAGCACTGTCACCTTAGTAAGTGCCTACTCTGAAAACATTCACAATTCTCCTTGTATACTGCCTGACAAATTGCTTCAACAAAAAGCAGATACAGCAGTTATCTTTACTTCGTTTGAGCAATGCAACCAATAATGATGTGGTGGCTCACTGATACTCCTAAATCCTAAGCAGCCGGGCAATCTGGAGGAAGGATAGAGAATGGGAGATTGAAGTTTTCAGGGCATTCATTTATTCTACACGAAGTTATGCATATTGACCAATTTTTGTGTTTCTGTAGTGTATCAAAATTACTCAGCAAACCATAGGCGATGAAATAAGATTACTAGGACAATTTCATAGATTTTATCTACTTGCCAATTTGTAAGGTAGGGAATACGCTTAAAAAAACTTGTCTGAGGTAACTAGAGTTCTCCCAGGCAAAATCAGCATTAACTAGGCAATAACCTGTTAACAACAGCGACATACACGTATTCAAATTGTAATGGAGAAAAGAAATGGAGGGAAATACTAGTCTTTCTTGCCAGTTTGTAATCATAGAGCAGGTCTATGTTTATTTTTCTAATCCAAACAAACAACTCTTCCAAATCATTACCCACAGATGTTTTACTAATCTGTTCTTAAAAAACACAAAGAACTAAAATATATCTATATCTTTGTCTACATATCGTCCATGACAGTAAGGTTTCCAAATTTTCAACATATTCCTGTGTTGAATATTCTTACAATTAGAAAATTGTTCACCCAAAGTGTAACCCATATAGCTTCCCCCGCCCCCCCCACCCCAATTATTGTATCCTGAGTACATGAAGAACTGCTTGTTCCCTTCCTCTCTGCAGCAACACATTTTAAAATGAATCGTATCTTTTCTGGAATTTTTTATTCTGTAGATCCTAAAAAAATGCCAGCTATTTCTTTGATTATTTCAGTCCGTGTTTCCTAGATCTTTAACTTTTCTTGCTGTTGTTATTTGGACTCTTCAAAATGACAAACACCTGGATAATATCCAAAACTCTGCACAACTCCCCCGGAGGCATTATTTATTTCCATATTAGTATAAAAAGTTAATATAATCATTATTCCCTTCCAGCCGTATGGTTCTATGATTCTATGATTAGATTTCGTCCAATAAAAACAGTTTTTGCCAATGGAAAAGGAAGCTGAAGGGTTTGAATGTTCAAGTATTGGAATGGGCTGCCCAGGGAAGTGGTTGAGTCACCACCCCAGGAGGTGTTTCCAAGACCTGTAAATGTGGTGCTTAGGGACATGGTTTAGTTGCAGACTTGGCAGGGTTAACAGTTGGACTCGATGATCTTAAGGGTTTTTTCCACCCTAAATGATTCTACGATTCTAGGTTTAATCTTAATACAAGTGGCTGCAAAAAGTAGCTTATATTCAATAGCTGAAAGGACTGAACTGCCGTTTCAGTGAGAGCTGAGGATACTCTGCACTTCATAAAAGTAACAGAAATATCATTGTCTAGCCCTGTGACAATCTAATCTTCCAAAGACCAGTCAAATAATAAATTACTATTTATTCCAGAAAAAGGAGCGGGAAGGAAGTGTCCTCATTAAAAGTAGCTGTGTAAAAACAAGAAGCGTGAAGAAAAAGGAGTTCTGGTAGTTTTCTGATTCTGAACTAAATATAGTTCTTTCCCAATAGCAAATCTTAATGAAGACTAACGCTCCTATACAGCTTAATAAAACAAAACACCTCTCCCTCCTCCAAACCAACAAAAAAAAAAAAATAAACCACACAAACTCAAAACACACTATAGTCTGAGAACCCGTAGCCTTGTGCAATAACAGACTGCAAATGTCAATTCAGAGTATCTAATGACTCATGCAGTACTGCATCATTTAAAAATGTTTAAGTCTTAATACGGTATAAATAGGAAGGATAGAATTTAATAGTGCAGTGGAGAGGGAATGAGGGAAATGTCATTATTCTCTGTATAAAAACATCCTCTTAATTCTCTATCTCAAAGAGAATATAAAAACAGTATCTGAGGTAAGCAAATTAAACTTGCAGAATTTCTTTGCTTGATTTTCAAGGCACTTCCTTTTGTTTCAGCAAAGGCAACTTAGATGCACCTGTTGTCATCATTTAATCTTTTTTTTTCCCCCCCAAAGTAAAAAATCTAAAGCATGGCATCACCTCTTATGAACAGTCAGAAAAATATCTCTGCTATAAGTATACAAAATATATATGGTCTATACATTATACACACGGAAAAGCGTGCACTCAATACACATACAAGTCGCATACATGCCACACAAAGGTTTGTGAATGAACCACTTCCTTTTAGCAGCCTTCTCTTATCAAAATAGAGTAAAAAAATTGACCACAGATGCTGTTACTGAAAAACAAAAGAAGTCAAATTAAAAGATTATTAAAGAAAGGATTTTTGAGCCAATGTTAGAATGGTTATGTTCTAACCACTGCACGCATTAACGTGCGGATGCTACACACAAAGCAATACTATGGATGCTGTTCTGGAGAGATGCGAGAATGGCCCAGTAATCAAAATCCTGTAAAGATGTCAGTTTTACTGGACTTAATGAGTTTCCCTCACCAGACCCCTCATCATCGTCAGTCGCGGACTCCTGCATCTCCTCTGTGAAAGCCTGAGATTGGCGGGGGTTATTCTTGTTGTCTGAAACAGTCACTTGTGCTTGTGACCTCTCACCTGAGGTCTCTGTGTGCTGAACTGGCGTCGAGGTAGTTAGGCCCTTGTAAGAAATGTCACCTGTCTCATCTTCCTCATAGTCATTAAGGCAGTACACTTCATCCAGGTCCAGGTCGAGGGTCCTGAAGCCCTTAGTGACAACCCCGGGCCTCGGGTCCAGGATCCCACCCAGGTGAGGCTGAGCCAGCTGCTGCCAGTGGTGCAAAGTGGCAGAACCTAGAAAGGGAACACAGAGACAAACAAAATAAATCCAGGACCTAAAAGGCAGAAAATCCCACTTCATTTATCCAGAAGACCAAAGGTTTGGGAGCTCCAAACCTTTAATGTTTCTGGGTTTAACGTTTCTAGGAAGACACGCTACAAGGCAAAACTGCTTCACCTACTCCTCATCATCTCCAGGTCAATATGAAATAAACTGATCAGACCAGCACTTAGGCAAAATCTGGTGGTAAGACGTGGCATACCTGTGCATATGCACATCCCCTCCCCATCAATATCCCTAAATTTGCAGGATTAAGCAGGAGTAGAAAGAATTTATATTTAATAGTCGATTTGAGCACCATCACAGAAAGCTCTAAGAGGAACATATACCACATATGCCCACATTACGCTCACGCTAAGGAAGGCGCTGAAAACATGGCAGAATTTACTGCCGGTGGCTAACAGGAGGACAGTAGTTACCCAGATTGCACAACAATTTCAGCTTTCTACCGCACGTTTGGAAGCCACATCAACTCCAGGCATGTGTAAGCAGATAATGCCTCCGATCTAGACATCAAGCCTAAATACTTGTACGGCCTCTATCTGAGCCCCTACACTACAGGAACTCAACTACTACACAACTAAATGCTACTGTACCTGTCGCTTCGTCCTTGGCAGAAAAATGTTTTGAGTGAGGAAAAAGATGCATTTTACAGAGAAAAGCATTCAATATTCAGCATTCAATAGGAGGCAAGGAGTCAGAAGCAGCAATGTATCAGGTTAAGTTGATATGTACGCTAATACGAGCCCACTTAAATCAGGAAGGATTTAGCTGATTCCTCAAGTAGTGATTAAACAGTGCTTGTAAGGGTCTAAGTTTTCCTGTGTGTCCACCAATCATTACTGTGCTGTAATGTGTGACTTAAAACTATTCATTCCAGGTCCTGTTACAGAAACAAAACATCTTTATTTTCATCTCTGCCAGCTCAAATCAGAGCAGTTTTTGTTGTCTTGTTCCTGTCCCTTCTTCCCAAAGCAGAATACTGACTCAGTCAGTAATAATAAGCCACTGTAATAACTACGGAAGGGATGGCTCTTATACACGTTATTTTGCATCTGAGAAAAATCCTATGGAATAAGAAAAATTGTCATTTCACAATAACGATACTGCATTACAGGAAGCTTATTGTAAATAGGAAGTTAATAGGGAAAAGGTCCTTCTATAGAGTGACTGGGATCAGTGAGTAGCATTTTAATTAAGTCTATCTCGCTTTTTAAAATGTGTAATTTTTAGCTCAGAATAATTGGATCTGCTAGATTACTCTGCATAATGTTGCTATTTTAATTTTTTTTAACAATTTTTTTAACAATTAATTTTGAGGGACTAAAGAGTAGATTTAGACTGATTGGTACTCTTGAGGCTCAAGAAGTAGTAACTATTAGAACCCCAAAATAAATAACTAACGAAGAAAAAAATCCATATAACACATATTTATTCCTGAATTGTCAAAAAGGTCAAGTTTTTTTTGCTCCCACATAAAAGAAATACTCCAGAACATGGAGAAGTGCCAGATATTTTCAAGTCATAAGCAAATAATAGAGCTTTGCAGTATGACAATACACTCAAAGAAAAACACGGGAAATCAAAATTTCTTTCTGCACAGATGCAAGTATAAAATCTTGTTGCTAATTACCCTCTATATGCAAGCTTCTGAAGTAGTAATCTTTTTCACCTTAAAGCTCACCAAAATTTATACTCCGAAAAACTCTGCAGGGTACAAGCATTACATTGATAACATTTTGTATCACCAGAATATCTGTGTTTTGAGCTTTAACATTTCTATTGACACTATATGTTATTAGTTTCTTTTGGAAACGGGACATCAAAGTGGCCTAAACTTCACCACAAAAAGGAGGATACCAGAGTTTTTCCCCATCTCTGCTACTGTAACCTTGATCTCATAAAATATGTGAGAGGGAGCTTTAACTTTTCCATACAGAAAATTAACACTAATGCAGAAAGCAATGCAACAGTTGTCAACTACCTTAGGATTTAAGAGAATAAAAACAAAAAGATGCCAAATTGAAGGGGGGAATACAACACCTTAACCTATATCTAGTCCCAGGGTCCTACTAGACAGTTTTGTAAATTATGCTGTCGTAAAAAGCTGGTATGAGGGAATTGGTGTGCAACAGTGGGACTGCCAGGCTGAAATAAAAAGAAATTTAAAAGCAAAATAAAATTTATGAATAGAGATTGTTTTTCTATTCCTGATATCTGCGTCATCACGTGTAGAATATGGGGGTCAGAGAAAGCTTGGAAATTCATGATGTGGTGCTGCCAGAATTGCAACAGAGTGAGAGCGAAGACATAATCAGTCCAAGGTTCTAGTTTTCCTACAGGACACCAGGAGAGCTATTTCATGCTTATGGCACAACAAGCTACAGATCCACAGTTTAAAAACAAAACCCAAACCAAACCAAACAACCTACCAGACTGTAATTAAAGCAAGTCAAATCAAGCATTCTATTCAATGATAAAGAAAGTAGGGTTTTTTGGCTTGTTGTTTTTTCTTTTTTTTTTTTTTTTTAAAGTGCAAAAGATTAATTTCTTAGTGCTTCTATCACCCTATTTATTTTAGTGTAGGATTTAAAAGATTTCTTTAAAGGAATAGAAGCCACTAACCTGAAATGTATTATAGAATTAATTTTTTTTCTTTCCCAATTTTATGGCATGAGCACTCTTAGGAAAACAGTAGTAAAAACCGAAGGCACAACTAGCAATAACAGTCTGCAGGTACTGCAGACTATTTTGCTCCAGTAGTTTGAAAGTATCTGTGAAGTTGAAAGTGTTAAATCTCATGAAAAATACGCAGGAAAGAAACTAAGCTGAAGTAAGGAACAGAATCATAAACATATATTTAATAAAAGATAACAAACACTGAACTTATGAAACAGGCAGACATGAAGATAGTACAAATGAGATGTAAAACCAAACATGAGAAATACTTTAAAAGGTGCAATAATATTAAGGAAAAAAATGACCCAGTGAGAACCATGAACAAAACCAGGAAAAAAAACCCAGACAGATAGTAAGATGATAAAGACTTTAAGAGTTTATTGGAAGAAAAAAGCAGATATAATGGGATGGTGACAGAAATCTATTACAGTGGTAGCAACCAGTAACTGAAACAAAGCTGGATCATCCCTTCCCTCGTGTGGTACAAGAATTTTTATGACCATTTAAAAGCAGTCATGAAAACAAACTACTAAAATCTGCTAAACAGCATGGACTTGTGCACTATGGCTATAGTTTCATTTCAATAGGCAGATACAGCACATCACTTTCTTCAGGACACAAGAAGGATTAATTTTGCTTCTGAATGTGTGTCATGCTAAATGCTCCTTACAGATGAAATAAAATTGTTCTAAAAAGATGAAAAAGGGAACTTTTGCAATTAAAACACAAATAGACAATGTAATGTAACACCAGAGTTCTGTTAAAGGAAAAGAAAGAGAGAAACCAAAGCTAAATTACGTAACTAGCATAACCATGAAGTACTATAGGAAAACAGCTTCATTTTGTTTGAAACCTAAAGGAATTGACTCAATTTTAACTTTCAGCAGCAACCTGAAAGGACTGAAGAAAGCCAGGCAGACTACACTATATGTGCTCTGTCAGCTTTGTTAGACAGACTACAGAAATCCACTTAACTCTGAAATAAAGCTTTAGCCCTGACTACCATCTACCTATATCTTGCCTTCTTCTGAGACAATAAATGGAGGAAATTTGACTTAAAAAAACCCTACCTCATTTCACACATGAAACGAAAGCCATGGAGACTCATGTGTGGCACTCAAACAGCAAATTAAAGTCTAGAGATCATTTTTAATCACAAAAATAGTCCTGTTAGACCAATTGGACTATTTGAAGTAGGTAAAGATCTTTCCAGGTGCTGATTTGCAGAACTGAGACTGGATGAACTAATACTCTAGTTGCTTAGATTTCAGATACTCAACCACCTTCCTTTTCTAAATATGAAATGGCAACCCTGGGATTTAGGTTAGACATAAGGCTGCACTGCTGATGCATGTGTGGCCTGCAACATTTATTTTACTGCCATGGCTGGAAATGTTTCCTAATGCTTTTAAGGCTTGAGGAAAAATATAGTAGTTAAAAGATTTCAAACCAACAGCGCGGATTACTGTCTCTAAAGTAGAAAGAATATGTATTGCAAAGATTTCCTGCTTTCTGGTGATGGATAAGAGACCACAAAGAGTCACTAAGAAGAACAGATAAAGGCCGAGGCCCTTTGTTATCACCTTCTAGTGGTTTCACAATCTGAAGCTTTTCTGGCAGGTAGGAGCGACTGCTGATGGACATTCCTGAATATCCAGTGAATTCTGAAAATCTGGAGTGAGTTCCCAGTGACATGATGCTCTCTGTGGGGGTAACAGAACCACTATGGAGTTCACCCTTTTCCGCCAGTTCCCGCAACTTCCTTTCCTGCTCTTCTTCAAAGAATTTCCTCTCCGAGAGGTAATTCTCCCGCCTGAGGGACAGCCTACGAAGGGCAGTCTCTAGGTCACTGGAGCCTGGAGTCCCTGGAGTCCCAGGCTTCTTCATCCTATCTTCATTTCTAAAGCATAACAAGGGGGACACACACACACCAAAAAAAAAAAAAAAAAAAAAAAAAAAGACAGGGAGGGAGAAAAAAAAGATTCTTAGAGAAGCTTAAAACTTCCACGTGACAGTTTTGAGACATTCACTGATACCTTTAAATTACTATGTCTCAAGAACTATAAGCACAAAATAAAGTAACTTTTGAAGATGTAAGTCACTGTGTTAACTGCACAATGCCAGACAAAAAGAGGAAAACAGAAATGCTTTGCCTTTATGTCATAAACAAAGCAAAACCACAGCCCAGTGCTACAGTACTGACCCATTGTCAGAGGATTCGGTCTCAAGGATGATGCTATTGGTCTTGTTGTCTATCATAATGTTAGCGATGTCTCCCCCATAGAAACTGGAACGTGGAGTGCTGACACAGCTAGAAATAACCGAGTTCATAGCAGAGGACTGGTTAGAGCCTGGGATATTCATCGGCGACGGAGTCATGGATCTCTGCTTGACAACTTGGTTAACATTTCTCACAGTCTCGAAGACCCGCTTCTGATGACTGGTAAGACATACACACAGTTAATAATCACACAGTGCCTTCTTACCTTAAGAAGGAACAGGTAACAGCTTGTTAACAACCCTCCTATCACAGCTCCACTGACCACCTTGTCTGTATTGTTTCTGTGAAGTATACATAGGGTCCCATACTTGCTACAGTGCGGCCATTACATGCAATCCATCAACACACTTCCATCATCCTAGAGTATTTTAGACAGAACATTTGAGAATTATGTGCATGGACCCTCTCAAACACTAATAAAAATTAAGTGAAAGCGCATTTTAGTACACCAGCTAAAAAATGCCTTGAAGCCATTGTGTGGAAATGAATTTTAAAAAAGCAAAACTGATCTCCATTCAATTCTTAAGTATGAACCAGCTAACGGATTTTAAAAGAGAATTTGAATTTACTGAATATCTCTATGCAAGCAAGTCTTGTATCTTTCCTTTCTGAAACTAATTTCCTACCCTCTTAAACACCATTTTTAAAAAAAAGAAGAATTGGAAATATTATGGATCAAGATTCTAAAGGGAGACTGTCAAGGCTGGAAAGCTCATTTTTTACCTACTCCTACAGTTCATTCTTTATCACCTTTGTCCTGATATCATAATAAACTTTGTTCATCTGCTTCAAGATTAAGATCAGATGACACTTCAACAGAAATTTCTTGACAAAATAAACTTGCCCTACATCATGCTACGGAAGTGCCATTGCTGCTTTGTTTTACAGTTCAACAATGGCTGAACACAAGAACGGCGCATCCCTTCCAGCCTAAATACTGCCGGGGTATAACAACGACAGCATGCCTCAAGCTATTTAATGTCATTCAAATTTCCTTCCCTCTGTCCATAAGCGCACAACAGTCTCAATGTTTGTCTGTAGGCTCCAATTCTGTAGGTGCATATCTTTAAAAGGCTGAATCTAACAGCATCTATCAATAAATAGTCCCACAGATGTTCCAGTTAGCCCTGCTGAGTAAATTGATAAAACCAAACGAGCCATGAAACCAAAACAACGTACCCTTCTTTGTTACCTGCGTAGCAATACAAAAGACATTCTAAAGAAGTTAAACTATCCTTAGGTTAGATTACTCTGGAAGGACAAAAAGATCCTATAGGGTTTGAGCATGCTCACATCTTTCTGATCTTATATGTTTCTAATCAAAATTGCACTCTGTCAAAGTCTCATTTACAGTTCTTGGCTCCTGCTCAAAGAACGTTTAACTGATTTAACTTAAGTGGTTTAATGTGTCAAACTTTGTAAATATACTTAGGTTTCTGGCAAGTGGCTACTGTACCTTCCCTGAGTGTCCTTTCTTTGTAAAGGTCAGGTCAAAACACATAAAAGCTCTAACAGACCCTCTAAATAGGATTAATTTGTTTCAAATTAACCAGTCCATGCATTGTACAAACAGGTGAGATAAACCTATTGGAGAATACGTGCAACTGACGTCGGTAAGGCTGTTTGTGCCAAGCTGTATCTATCCTTAGCTTTTGGACCATCACAAGTACTTAACTTGTTTCAAACCACTCTTGTTTAATTGAAGAGAACTTTAGCAAAATGGGCGCCAACTACTTTGCACAGGTGTAATGGGCATCACATTGTAAGTACCCAACCACTCTGGATCCCTTTCTGCACAGATGTTCACCCTGTAAAAACTGGATTAGATCAATAATTACCTGATAACTTCTGTTATAATGCCTGAAGAGAGAACCCAGGGGACTGAACTCATCCTTTAATCATTAAGTGAAGAAACCTAGCATGGTAACACACAAGAAAACCAACTTTTCTCATCCTCAGCACTCAAGAATGAGGCTAAAAAGTTAATAAAACAAGAGAAAACCTATATATAGGCATTTTCTTTTGGTAGTTTTAGCAGAGAATATAACCACCTCAATAACCAGACAATGTATTTACCCTTCTCTCTATCATTCACACTCTGACAGAAATATTTCTTTCTAAAACCCTTAGCTCAGTTATTTCCTGTCTTTTCCTTTCTTATCAAATACTCATTAACTTCAGATATAATCAACCAATTAGGAACCAATTCTTTTCATGCGTACGCCAAGTCAGGAGAGTCAGGTTCATCTAAATGCAGTTCTTTCCTCATTGACCCTTCTATCTCTGCTGCCAAAGAATCCTGTTAAAAACAAGCACAAAAGAAAAACAAATATTAAAGTATTAATAGGTTGTCATTGCATAAAATAATTATTTAAATAAAATAAGTAATAACTAATAAGGTGTCATTCCAGAAAAAAAACAAATACAGGTTTAACAACGAAAATTGACTGGAAAGCTGGAAGACTAATGAACATATCTAAGTCACTGATGAATTATGGTTTAGCTTCATACTGCTACAGCACTTAAAATCCAAGGACACGCAACACCAAGATCCTAAAAAAACATCATGGGGAACAAAGAATCCAGGCGCACCAACTTCCCAGACTAAATTCCCTACTCCGTAACATGCTCCTTTCATGTACGAAGTTTTGCTTAATTTGTTTTCATTTAAAACAAACAGAAAACACTCTTCCCTTTCACAACATTACCCACTCACCCACAAAAAAGACACGGTTCTTGGCATAAAGCATTATACACCTCCCCTATAGGGCTAAAGGTGACAGGCTCTCAGTTCTCCACTGCTGGTCAGTAAATTTTACTGCCTAAACGTAACTAAGTGCAGGGTCTAAGTGTCAAACGTTCACAAACCTAAATGGCTTCTGGTCCCATGATTCAGCATTTGAAAAACATTTTTGTACAAAATGCATAAACCTATCTCAGCTTGTATTTGTGCAAGTACAACTCTTTTATTATTAAATGTCTGCACTTTAAATTGGTCTGTGTTCAGACTCAGAAGGGAACACAAAAAGGGAAGCTAAGCCTTTGTCGACAATTTACTTCTTGTGAGCACAAATATCATCTGTGTTCTTCCTCAGCAGTTAAGGTGAGACATGGCTAAAAATAATGAGGGCCAGATTCTGCTGCTAGATTACATTAATGTAACTCAAAAAAATTCACTGATACCATTGCCCTCAGAAATAATGGAATTATTCCAGAGATACACAGGCAAGCAGAGCCAGGCACTGACCTTACCTAGACGTTCTTATCCACTCTTTTTTCCTCATTTGGTTGAGGGTACTGCCTATTCCCCATGCTTTAAATTTACAATGCCATAACCAAATGAAACTAGATAAACAAAGTTGGTAAGACCAGTGACACTGCCACAATTGATGTTGCCGTAATACATATTAGCAACAAGCATTCTTTTAATGAACAACGGAATTTTCAGTGATGCTAAAACAAGAATATATGTGTAACCTATTCAAGTACTGAAGGTATATCATAAGCAACTAGAAGGATGCCATGTCCAGAAACCTTTAGTTATGTTATCAGGAACTTACACCACCAATGATATTGAAGAAATGCAGGAAAGTCCTACTGAAAATCAGCCACCACAGTACAGGAGATGCATAAAAAAGATGTATAGAATAGTGTAACAATCTATGAATGCTACCCATGATTCACAGCATAAGCAAAGCCAGCTGCAGGTTGTGTAGTATACTGCAGCAAAACCAAGTACCTGCATAGGACCACTGTTTCAGAACCAGGTATGCAAAATTGATCACTCAGGTATCCTTTAACACTATATAAATACACATTTCACCCATGCTCATGGCTGGCCTAGCATCCTACCCCTGAGGCTGTAAGTCAGATGCAAACACATTTCCTTTGGTTGGTTGTTTTCTGGTTTGTGCTTTTTTTTTTTTTTTCTTAAATCTGCTTACCATAGGGAAGAGACCGAGAGAGTGGTACCGACGTGATATGGCGTTTGGCATCGTCTTGTTCCTAAGGTTTTTCAGCTCTTCTTGAGCCTCATGAAGCATTTCCATGCACTCTGCATACTTGTCTTCCAGCTCCCGCAACTGTAACATACAGAAAACAGTCCAAGACCTTATGGGCTGCACTATCATCACAGAAAGACTGCAAATTCTTATCATGCTGGTAAAAGATAATGGTGTAGGGAAGAATATCCCACTTTAAAGGAAAAGAACTCCAAAGAGTGAGTATCACTGAAAATAATAGATAACATGGATTAGTAACAAAAGGGCTGCACGGGAGGAACTGCTTGCTCCATTTCCTATCCTGTGCATCTCCATGAAGCCACTATCAAGGAGAAGATACAGAGCTAAAAGTATCTTTAGTCTGAACAGGTGTAGTGCCTAATTACTGCCATGATGACCACAGTGGCAAACAGCACAGGAAAAGGATAAGGTATTTCACAGCATTCCAAAAAACTTAGGAATTTTAAAACCAAGACTTACATACATACATATATATACATATAACCTCTGACAGCCCAAGACCATGACTTATTTTCAGTCTGACTTTCTCAGGGAGCACATCTTATCACTCTGTCTGCAGATGTCTGTGTACCCTCATAGTTTTTGAGTTCATCAGCCATTTCAACCAAGTTTGGCAAAGGCATAGAAGTCTGAAATACCACACTCCTACAAGTTTCATAAAAATAAACTACTTGGCATAGAAACAGACATCCTGTTAATGTCTTTCCCAACAACACGATGGAGAAGCATGATCTCAATCTTTACGAAGCAGCACAGATACAACAGGCTTATCAGCAGGAAAAGTTTCTATGGGCATTCCCACCTTTTACACCAAGTATTTCAAATGCAAGACACATCATAAGGGTAATTAAGCTTTATTCATTCTATTTTGACCATTTTGATCAGGTGAATATAGTACCCAGAAGACAGACAGCAATCCTAGACTGTCTTCCGTTTATTTGTTGAACAAATACAGCACAAATGACTCTTCCATGTTATCTCACTATTCAAAATAGGCTTAAACTACGAGCCTAGAAAAGTAAACTTCTAAAGGGGTTCCTATATAGCCCATAAGCCTCAGTTTTTCAAAATGTGTGACAGTTGAAGGAGAAAAGAACAGGAAGGAAAAGGTTTTGAACTCTACCAGGAACATAAATGTTCCTTCATTCCATATACATAGGCAAAATTATTTAATACTTCTGAACCGGCTAAAACTCCCATGGTAAACTGAACAGCCATTGCCGTAGTACTAAATTGTTGTAATGCTAAGTAATGTACTCACCTCTGCTGTGAGCTGTCTCTGGGCATCTTTAGCTGCTCCCAAATGCTGGACAAGTTCTTCATTTTCAACAGCACACTAAAATATGCCAAGAAACATTAGAAATACTGTGACAATTTGTCCTGTGATCATGTTCGTATCCTATGCTACAGGTAAATAGAAGGATTCTAACTTTTCTCAGGACCCTCTCTGCAGCAATATTAGTCCACACATGTTAGTTTTAAAACATTTAAACAACATTTTAAAATGTTAACACAAGAACACCCAGCATCAGTCTGTGTACCGCTAAATGATCCCCCAAGACCATAAAACCAATGAGTATGTGCCCACTGAAATACTTGTACTGACATTCTTGTCTTACCAAAGTCACTCAGCTCAGTGCAGAATTTCACATCTAATATTTAAAATAAATGTAACTATTGTATTTGATAACTCATATATGCATCTTTTGATAAATTGATGCTTTCTAGCAAAGTATGCTAGATATTAAACATCAAACAAGGTCATCCAGATAACAAGAGTGTAAAATTTCCTTTAGGCTCTAGTATACAAAGGATTATAACTTGTCTTCCAGATACAATAGTAGCAAATCATAACAATAATCTTGCAACTGGATTCCTTACAGCTTTTGCCTTTTTCTGCAGATCGACTATCTGAGAGAGAAGATGGGTGATTTCTTCCTGCTGCCGGGCAGCATCTTCGGTTTTCTTTGCTAACTCTTCGGAGATATTGGCAATCTGGATGTTTGCATCCCCTTTAGGATAAGCAATTACAATTAACATTACAAACCCAAAAGCAGAAAAGTAAGCAGAAAGATGTTCTTTCGGAACACCACTTGATTCAGCAGAATCCTTCCCCAATACACAGCAATGTATTTTTGAAAAACAGCAGCAGGATGCAAAACCAGAAAGACACAAAGTTCTTGTGCAGCAAAGGAGACTGCACTTCCCCTTAACAATAACATTTTCTGTGCAAAACTATTTTGCAACTGAGAAAGATTTAGCTTACAGATGGAATTTTCTGCTGTGAAATTTCAACCAGAAATTTTCTCCTCCCCACCATTTATATAAGGAAAATAAGTGCCACAGAAAAACCATGACTGACTGATCTGACTCAGTTGTCTTTTTTTTCTTTTTTAAACTGAATAATCTCAATGAGAAGGGAAAAGAAATAAGGACATACTTAGCTCTTTTACGCAGTCATTAACAAGTTGTTGTTCTTTCTCTTCATAAGTAATTGTTTCAGTCTTCAGCTGACAGGCCTATTCAAGAAATCCACATCAAATATGCTACATTAGCACATTTGTTCTTTGCCAGTCTGTTGCTGCATTTCCATCTGCTTCAGAAAGACAAGCTTTTCTAATCACTCCAGGAAGACAGCGAGAAACTACAGTTTTTGCCTGCCCTCCCTCATGTTCTAGAAAAAGGGGCCAGGTGAACATTCAGCAGAGACATTCTCAGCATGGAGAAACGTGTATCATTATCACCACATCCCCACTAGATGGCACTTGAGTATTTTGCACTTGAAATAAAAAAAAGCCCTGAACATTCTAAAGACTGGTATGCAGATCTCGATCTGGTCACCTGAACAAAGCTAGGTATCATCACAAAGTAAATACTTGGTTTAAATAACCAAATTAAGCATCCAAGTATTTAAAAAACATTTGAAAAGCTCTGGCTGGCACTGTAACCATATATCCCGCATAAAACCTTAGCGCTACCTCCTGCCTTCCTTTGTCTTTTCCGCTCCAATTCTAGGAGTGCCAAGAAGAGCACAGCTACACCCAGCTGGTTCTGTCTGGCACCACCTCGGTGGGTCCATAACCTATTCCCAATGCTGAGGGCAGGCAGACACCCACAGGCTGCGCCTGTAGAGATATGCGTAGCTCGGAGGTTTCAGGTTCGGCTCCATGCTGTGCCTCGCTGCCACAAACTGCATCTCTCTGGAAGGGATGTCAGTGGTACATCAGAAGAACCGATGGCAATGTCCGTCTCGGTTCTAACCCTACCTTCATTATTCTCAAACTATCTACTGCTCATTTTCCTTGCACAACCTCTCAATGAAGCGTACAGCATTCTCCATTACACGGTGTCTTGTCCAAAGATGTGACACTACCTATTTGCAATGGTTCCTGCATTTGCAGTAGAAAATGGCAATGATGCTGTTTTCCTACATTCATTCTTAGCTCAAAAGTATTTCTTCTGCTATACTCTGCTTGCAAAATGGCAACACGCTCCCAAAGTTTAAAAGTTGCATTGAAAATTAATATAAAATTATTCATATGATATTCAATTATTAAGTGTTATCTCTGACAGACAAGGAACAGTAAATAAACATTTAAAAACTGTGTTTTCTGTGAAACAAACAGAATGTTGTCAGAAATAAAAGGCAAAAAAACCACATTCAACTTAAAATACCACCAGCCTGACTTGAAACACAAATTGAAGATATTTAATGCAAATTTAGGCTGGCAATTTTTATCGTGACAAACACTGAATTTGTACCAGAGAGATCATGCCAGCTTACAAACTTCTGATCTGCAGCTCAAGTCGCCCATATCTACCAGGTCAGCTCTTTAACACCTGTTTCAAAACGCAGTTTTGGCCTCCAAAACCTGCCCACACTCCTGCACATTCTTTTGGCAAGGAAACTGCTTTGCATGTAGCTTCATGTAAGCTTCCATGTCTCAGCCTTTCCTTCATTTAGAAGCATAAAGGATGGTGATTAAACAACTACAAAGAGATGTGTCATGTGGAATTATATACTCTTATTTAGACTCTCTCGACTTTTAATACATGCTTCTCAATACCTGTGTTACAGCATTCAAATGAATAACTGTATTAACAAAACACAAAGGGAGCAAATTCACCTCAGATCTAAGCACAACATTCTCCTCTTCAAGGTCCTTGAGCTTCTTTTGAAGAGAATCCAAATGAAAGTAGTTCTGGACGGAGGAGGAAGATTCATTCCTCTTCAGCCTTGTAATGAAAACAAGAGTTTTAACTAGTTTTTACCTGTATTAGGGCCAATCTCACAGGAGAACAGACTGAACAGAGGTCTCAAAAACAGTCAGAGCCACATGAAATACAGCTTTTTTCATGCCAGTATGTTTGGGCACCAATGTATTTGCAGTGATTTTTTAAAAAAAGAACATTTTTTAAAATTTATTATTCTCCATGCTTCCTATGGAAAAGTTATTCAGCCAACACTATGAGAAAGGAAACCAAGTTACTACAGGGAGCAACCCAACAGCTTCCTGATTAACACTGCACATACTTCACCACAACGCAGCCATAGCTCTGCGAGCAAGGGCAGACAGCCCCTCAGAGCCTGCGATGCCATTCAGCCAGCTAATTGCCTGGAACCCACACAATAATCCGTGCTTTATTTCTTGCCTTCTGCTCTAGAATTTTTCACGGTACCCTCGGGTCCATCAAGCACAAAGGTCACACACGTAGCATGTTCTAGCACGGTGTGCAAAGGTACGTGGTGTAGTGGGGTACTGCAAATGTCTGCCTCACCACCACAGTGACCTAGCTCCTGTGAAAGTCATGGTGCTCCGTCAGCAGCCTCCCTATGTACTTTCCCCTCCTGACTCTTGTTGGCACCAGTCTAGCCAGCTGGTGCCATGAACCAAGTTCAGAGTCCAATTTATAGTTCCAGCCAGTAAAGAGATCATTTTACTACTTTTCAAAGCTATCAAATTGTCCAAACTACCCCTGTTGAGTACCAGATGAAGGTTCAATGTTGTAGATTGATAACTTACGGGGTGGAACAGACAGACTCCGGCTCACTTTCTTCAGCAGCACTGGTATAGAACTGTAGCAGCTCATCTTTCATGGAGAGCTCATGCCGCAACTGAGAAACCTGCACAAAGATGCCGCTTGCAGATCAGTAAGTTGCTTTTCTAGGCGCATCCTTAAGTAAACCCACTATAAATCAGTGATTCATCCTCCAAGCATCACCTTCTGACTAAATCAAGAGGCCAAGACTGGAACAGACTAGAACCAGTTCTTTTATTTCTTAGAAAGAACGAAAAGGGTACCTTTTAAATAATCTATTAAATGTTATTTTTTGGAAGTTCAAAAACACAATTATTCACTGCTATTAAACATGTTTCTCTTTCACCTTCTTTCAGATGAGCAATCCTGATTCGTTATTGCATTAGCGTAGATTCATATCCACAGAAACAGATAATTGCCATGGTACTGCAGGAAATTAATGTGGCACAATCAAGTCAAATATCACTTTCTTATCTATTTTACGCGATGACTGTCACCATCTGGCTTGGATACAGACCTTGCAGACCTCAGATATAGACATTTCTTCCTCTCCAAAAGACTTTAGATAAAATTACTCAAGTGGATGTGTAGTAAGGTTGCATTTGGGACTTGACTACCTATTGAACTGCAGAATGCAACCACACAGTGGCAGGCTGCCATTCTGAGGTTGCTGCAATGGTGGAAGCTGCAGTCAGTTTCTGGGTGTAATCTGGGCTTTTGATGACTCTGAAACATAAGTCTAGTAAAGTAGTATGTGGGAGTCCCATAATCAGTACACACATGTATCAAAAATGAACAAAACAGCAAAATTTGGTGGTTAAGAGACCCTGTAATAGTGAGCTCCACAAACTTAATCTTGGTTAATTCATATTTTGATTCTCCAAGAAAAGAGTTAAAAGCCCAATTACACAGTAGCACTTACGCCACTTCACAGCTGCAATTTAAGACCCCAACAGCAAGAGATTAATTTTTATTTTACTTGCATAGTTATAAATAGCGTAACTGATCAGACAGACGTTCCCTTCCACTTGCACTGCAAGACCTGGCCCCCAGTTTGCACTTTCCAATGCACAAATTGCAAAGCACATTTGTTTTTATTAGACTTCTGCTTTTTTTATTGTAGGTATATTTATATTTGTAGTTATTACTGGCAAAAAAACCCAGAGAATATCAATAAAATAGATTTAAGATGCATTTTCATCAAACAAAAAGCAGACTCAATGCAATAAAGCACTTAAACTGTGCAGAATTTTAAGCAAAACAAGGTCATTTACTTTACTAAGGCTATTCTTTATAGTCAGATGCGCTAAGGCACTAAGTCCTCCTGAGAGGAGGACTCTCCCTTTCTAAAAAGAAAGGGAGAAAAAAAGCCCCAACCAACTACATTTCAGAAAACCATGAAATAAAATCCATGCATTAATTTTGTGAGATTCACTTTCCTCATTTCAGGAAGAGCAAAAAGCTGAGCCAAAACCAACAATTTACTTCCCTCTAGCACATTATGTCTCAGCCTCTTTAAGCAGCAAGGATTCAGATACTGTCAGTGGGTGGGCACTAGATCATCTCCAGTTTTTGCTACACTTTTTTCTCTATGAATTAGAAGACTGAAGATCCTATTTTCACTGCCATTTTCAAGCATTCCAATTTTCCAAAGGAGGGTGAACAGCCAGAAAGGGTGACCTTTTATGGGAAAAGGACCAGAAGCAATGGGCACAAACCGAAACACAGGAGGTTCCCCCTGAACATCAGGAACAATTTTTTGATTGTGAGGGTGACCAAGCACTGGCACAGGTTGCCCAGAGAGGTTGTGGAGTCTCCATCCTTGGAGATATTCAAACACGGTCTGGACATGGGCCTGGGCAACTGGCTGTAGGTGTCCCTGTTTGAGCAGTGGGGTTCAGGCATGATGGCCTCCAGAGGTCTCTTCCAACCTCAACCATGCCATGAAACACACCAAAAAACCCCAAACACACCACCTCTCTGCAGTCTGCCCCCACAGCCCCCACAGGATGGAGGAAAGGATCAGAAGCACAAAAGCCAGAAAAACTCATGGGCTGAGATAATGATAATTTAATAAGTAAAGCAAAGTTGATTGTGTAAGCAAAGCAAAATAAGGAATTATTCATTATTTTCTATCAGCAGGCAGACATTCAGCCACTTCGTGGAAGGTAGGGCCTTAGCACACACAATGGTTACTTGTGAAGACATACACCATAATCATGAATGTCCCAGCTTCTTCTTCCCTTCCCTGAGCTTTTACTGTTGAGCGTAACAACATAAGGTATAGAATATCCCTTTGGTCAGTTCAGATCAGCTATCCTAGCTGTGCCCCCTCCCCCAACATCTTGCACAGATGGGGCCAGAAGGAGGAGAGGGGAGAAAGAAAGAAAGGAAAGGGAAAAAAAAAAAGGAAAAAAAAAAAAAAAAAAGAGTGTCCTGATGCTGTGCAACCACTGATCAGCAATAGTCAAAACACTGGTTGTTACTAACACCATTTTAGTCACAAATCCAAAACACAGCACCGTACAGCCTGCCATGAAGAATATTAGCTCCATTCCAACCAGACCCACTACACATTTTTACATTGCAAACCACAAGATTCGTTTTATGAAGAGAAAGGACCTCTTCTACGTTTTCACAAGCCACTACACATGCACCCTTTGGAGCAAATACTACCACACTACCCCTGCACAACGTATTGTTACCAAGCAATAGGGACTGAGCCCTCATCCCACAGGGAAAAGGCCCATGAGCTGTCACCATGGTTGGTTCCCAAGACTTCATCTGTTCAAGCTTCTAATACACTCCATCACCCTGAAAGCTTCATTCAGCTTCAGAATTATGTCATGAACTACCTTAGAAATAATTTGAGGCAGAAGATAAGAGGATCCTCATATAGAGCACAACAGTTTAGAGACATGAGACCTAGCTTGCAGGAACAATCCTTACTGAACCATGGAACGACCGTTTTAGGAGTCCAGCTGATTGCTGACTGACAGCAGCTAAATGCTTAACAGGTTGGAATTACTCACTTAAAATGAAGACACCCAGTTACACTGTATGTAAATAACATCCATGCAAGTACCAAGCCAACGAGCATTTCTGTCTTTCCAACATTACCTTCTGCTCTAATAGACCAAAACCAATGTACCCTTTTTTAAGCCACCATTCTAGATAATACTTTTCCTTTCCTCTCACTTTACACAGAACAAAATCAAACCTGGAAAAGACTTTAAAACCAGCTATCACCAAAAACCAAACTCTGATAAGTGGCCTGAAACTAGAACAGCAGCACTGTATTACTCAGATGTCACCGCAGATTTGAGGTTTGAAGCTGCCTTTTTAGCTTCAGAAACACATGCCAAAATCTGAAGTGGAAAAAGCAGCGTAAACTGTGAAATTTAGAAAGATTAGGAGAAGCTAAAACCTAATGACCTACTCCGTTTCAAACACAGTTCACATTGTGACGGTTTACATTGCTTTGATACCAAGCTCTAATTTCAAAGGAGGCAATATTAAATTGTAGGTAGCACCATCTCAGTGAGAAGGGACACATCTTGAGATTGGAACTGCAGCATTCTTACTGAACATGGCAATACAACAGCAGACAGACACACCGTACCTGTGAACTGCACTTCTGTTGCTGAAAAGGCGGACACCCGTCTCTCTAACCAAAACAACTTACACTTAAGGATGTCTCCTCAATATAATGCTTATGCTTTCAGTATATAATTCTGGAACAGCAAGCTGAGACCAAAGTGTCCATGCATGCAGTACAGTATTTGCTTCAGTGCACTCACCTTTTGTTCTCTAGTGCACTACAAGAAAAGTCTCAGTTCCATCAGTTTTTATTGAACACGACCACAGCCTAAACCTAAGCAGCACCTGACAATACAAACTCAAAATACAAACCCAAGAATCTAACGCATTTTGCACAGGTGTATATTACTTTCATATGTACCTATGAATGCAGCACATTACAAGGACACAGGAAAAACTTGAGCTACTTAACAGGATGGTCAGTAGATTTTGTCAGGACAAGTTTGGTAGGTCAGAGACATAAAGCTAAATTATTCATGCCATGACACATATTCCAAGAAAACCTTAACATTATACCACACACCAGAAAAAAAAAGTCTATATATTACAGAAACCACAGAACCCCCAGAAAAAAAAATTTTAGGCAGTTTTTACAGAATTTTAAAAGTACCAATTCAATTCTCTTATCTTACACCTTGCCCTTAGAGACAGTTGTCTTAGTTACCATTCTAGTCAAATACTCAATATTCAGCATTAATGGAAGATCTGAAACCTACTAAGGAAAGATTTTCAACATACAAAAGTGTCATGACTTTAAAGTCTGATGAGCTCTGCCTCAAAAGCATCCATTTCTGAAGGAGTCAGAATGACAACATGAAAAATAGGTGTTGATAGAACATATGGCCCAGCATACCAAGCCACCTGGTAAGAAGCTTATTTCTGGTGGCACTTCTCCCAGTGCTGCTCCTGACTCCCTCTAAATAAAAACAGACCTGTCAGAGGCAGTCCATCCCCGGCTTCCCATTTTCCTCAATCAAACCTTCCATTCTGGATGTATGGTATGAATGCGCTGCCCTGCCCAGTCAGTATGCATGTGCCTAGTAAATGCCATGTTGACCAATGCACAAATAAATTGGTCTGCCACATGATGGGACTCGGGCAGCAAACAACAGCACTCCTCTGGGACATAAGAGAATTAGTTTTCCTTGCCAAAATGGGCAGGCCACACCAAAGGATATTATTTCTATGTGTGTGCTTCAACACCATTTATCGCACAACTGGGATCCCTCCATCCATGCTTTATTTACCAGTCCATCTTGGATATAATTCAACATCTTGCAGCCCTGGGCAGTTTTATTAACAGCCTTTTTTTTTTTTAAAGTTTTTAATCCACTATAGTTCATTGTTCTCCTGCTCGCCCGGCAACTGTGAGATTTCTCTCTCTCTTGCTCAAAGCTACATATGGACGAGATTTACAAACTAAGGTCACTGTCCCAGAATAAAAGAAACAATATTTGCCTCCAGCTCCGTTAGTTAAGTCAGTAGAGTTTAGTGACACTTTCAATACAGATAAAAAGCTCTTTTAAAGCACCCTGTACAGTTCCATCCAAGATACATGCATCAAGAATCTGCCAGTTCTTATAGCATCCAACTCCTCATTCAGAGGAATACAGATAAGAAATAGCAACCATATAAATACTTGATTAAAAATTCAACGGTAGGTGGAAAACAAGGTGTTACTTGAAACAATGTAAGTTTTCAGGTGTGTTTTATAGAGCATACCAATTCAGAAAACACATGGACCACCATATTATATTCTAAACATGTTCATCAAATGTCTAAAACATTATTACTGCAGTCAAACTGAGATAAATCTGAGTAAGTACTGCAGCAGGATACCGACCCATGCTTCAACAGATTATATTATGGTTCCCTGGAAATAAATACAGCAAAATCACAAGAACCTGTAAGATTTTAGTAATCTAGATAGAAGGTAGCAAGTCTCAACCTATAACCATTTGCTTCCTAACATTGACAAGTTCATACATTCAGAGCATACTGAAAAAGGCAGAATGCGCAAGATCTCAGTGGGCACGCGCCCCTGAAATCTCCATAAATACAAAAAGTGATTTCCCTTATATGTGATATGTATATCACATTCAGTTTAAGAAGCAAAGGAAAGCACTCCCAGAATTCAAATGCTATGTTCTAAGAGCCAAAATTCAGCTCAGGTATGAATAGAAAAGCATTTGGGAAAAAGCAATTAAACATCAGTTGGAGAGGAATAAACAAGTGAGGACTGAGAAAGATTCAGGGGAGAAACAAGAAGAAGAAAGAGCTGCACACAAAGGGAGGCAGGAGAAGGGAAAGAGTGATGAGTGGGTTAATCAAAACAGAGGGGAATTATGCATAAAGCAGGGGAACACGGACGAAACAGATAGAAGAAAACAGCGGGTGCAGCGACTCAAGACTAAAAGAGCAGCTGGTTTCTGAGGAAAATGAAATCTGAGGCAGAGCAAAATTCAATGGCTTGAGGCTGTTTGTTTTTTTTCCTCAAATCACCTGATCTGAGCCAACAGGTCAAATTACTTTTTGGGTCACATTTCTGAAAGTGTACATGCTATAAAAATGGCTGACCAAACCGCAGCAACACAGATTGACCAGCTATGGAAAGGATGCCCAAGAAAATTAAGTACGGACAAGGTGAAGCTAGAAGGAAAATTCTCCCCATCACTGCAGAAACAGCACTAAGGTGTAAAAATCTTACCTCTTCCCTGATGTGTTCTACTTGCTCCTCCAGGAAGTCATTTCTTTCTGTCAGTGATTTATTCTTCTTTAAGAGCGACTGGCCAATCCGAGCAGCTAATTCTAAGTCCCGTTCTTTCTGTGAAGCATTAAGAAAAGAAAGCCAATTTCAAATTTTTTATTCATCAAAAGATCAGAGGGAGGGTAAAATTGTCATGAAAGGGAAAGAACAAGTACTTGAACAATAAAGAGACTTCCTCCTTCTGTGAGGGTTTGTTTGGTTGGGGTTTTTTTGCTAGTTTTCTTTATTTATTCCTGCTTATGTTATACCCATATTATTCAGAAAAGACTCACCCATACAGAGTTATTGAACCATACACAGGAAAGCACAGCTTCAAGGTCTAATGTAAAACAACGCAAGTAAAACCAGACCTGGTTCTCTATTACAGCTTTGTTTGAGAAACTACTGAGGGAAACTATTCCATCACCTTGTTATACCATCTGCAGAATGCAATCACAGAGCTTTAGAGGTTACATTTTAAAGAATTTTAAAGCAGCACAGAAAAAACAGCAACAAACTTAGGCATTTCAAAGCATTCTTCAGTTTCCACTTGCTCTACCTTGAAATAAAAGGCAGTAAGCTGTACAGGAGCAGAAGCCAATTCCACCACAATGAATGTTCAGCTCTTACATTCTTGGTGTACATAGATCCGTTAGTGCTTTCATATAAAAACAAGTCTTATCTTTTTCCTTTTTGCAGGTGCCCAAATCTACATTAAGTCGTTACTTTCATGCCATGCTTGCTCCCTTCTTCCCCTCCCTGTGTGCACAGAACTGGAAATAACTGATCTAGACAGTTCACCACATGCACCAATAAAACCTAGGAGCTTATCCTCTTGATGACATGTGCCTATATATGTCTCAGCTTCTGCAAAGGCTGAGACATCGGGTTGTAATCCACCTGCGACAGGATGATTACCTGCTCAAAACTTTGCACCATTCATTAAGCATGTCTATTTATCATTTTCTTATTCAATTACTAGATCTTTACAATAGTGGAGAACATGGTGCTAAGGTTAACACCCCTGCTTACTTTTAGTTCAGCACCAATTGAAAGAAGAGTTTTCTCCATGTTTGAGGCTTATTTACCACCCCGACAGCCATCCAGATTGTATGACTAAAAGCTACCTTGTGTCATGTATACATTAATGACAAAGCCTACAAAACCCACAGCTAACGACCACATGGATTTGAAGTCAATGAATTTGAATGAAGAGGCTTTCACAGTGGAAACAAAGGCAGTTATGTAATAATCAGTAAATAAAAAGAGAGGTTATTGATCACTGCTATACCTACAAATAGCATTTTCCAAATGGTTTCTGAAGGTCAGGCTGATATTTGCATTGAAAGCTACCGGCATTATCTAGTCATAAAATCTTTATATAATCTTATGTTCAATCTTTCAGAACAATAGGTTCCACAAAGTTATCAAAAAAATGTTTGGTTTACGTATTGAGCCAACTTATTGTTTAGTAAATTGGCTCACTTCATAAATACGAAGTGGAAAAAAAGCCATACTGCTGCAGCTTTGACTCCAGAAAGGAAGAGCTACTAGCAGCAAGGTTTCTAACCTCAAAGTTGAGGAATGTAAGCGTATTTCCAGGCTCTTTAATTAACCTCCCTAGACTTCCTACACAGTTTTTAGCAATTCAGCTCTAAACCTCAGTTTGGGGTCAGGTCTCTTACTCATAGTGATAAGGAACTGATGCATTACAGCAATATGCAAGAAAATACTGAAGCCAGACACATTTACACTATTATTGGAAAGGGATGAGAAAGCAGGTTCACAGAGGAAGCTGGCTCCTATTCTTACCACGCACCCAGGCAGGTCTGGTGTCACTCGCTTCGCTTAGTTTCAGGGCAATAGGCACAGATTTTCTAAATATCTGGCTGCATGTTGTTTTGAGATCTTCTCTTCCTGTCTCCCTCTCTGCCCCAAAATGCTACATCTTTCACCCTGCCAACTTTGTAATACATTCATTTGAAGCTCGCCAACAAGAAGGACAGACAAGGAGTAGCTTTTGGGGTTGTTTTTCGCATGTGTGCGTGAAGGTTGCAGGAGTTAGACCTTATATCTGTTTGCAGAAGTTAATCTCTTGTGATAACCATCATTTGGAGAACAGAGAAAGGAGCTGTAAGTGCATGTCTGCCTAGGTAAAGAGAGATAAATAAAACAAAAAAGCTCAGTGAAAGTGTTTTATTAAAGGTTCATCTATTACACATTTCCCCATTTTTCCTTTGCTATCATCCAGGCAGGGAGGTACACAGAAGCTTTCAAACATTGGCTCAGCAAGTCCTTCTAGCATTGCTCCCATGAGTGTGATTTCTGGATCTATAGACATTTGGCTACATGGACTCAGGGGAGGAAACAGTTTGGCAGAATGCTGCATCGTTACTAGAAGGAGCCATGGAAACAAATGCAAGTAAAACTCAGCCAAACAAGACAAAGGGAACAGGACACAAACAGGTAACAGACTGTACAAGTTAATGTATTATTCCAGGACAAGCCTTTTAGGTAAAGCATCGGTTTTAACTCGTATTTCATAGAAAGTTGTTTAAGAGTTCAGCTTAAAGCACAAAATGCAGGACTTTGTACTGAAGTCAGATGCATCTAGCGTAGGTGGGAGATGTGAGCATTCCCATGCTTGTTTCCTTGCGAAATTAAGAGGAAGAAGAGACCACCCCATGTATCTTGGTTAGACAGACCCCATTTTTGACATTGCTATTGCAATAAGCAAGCAAATAAATATGAAGGACTAAATTACACTCAGCCATGAACTAATTCAATTGTAACAGTTGTCACCTGAAAAACTCTTCATAAACATTATTTGGAAAAATCATTGCTCAAGCTTACTACAGAAAAGCAGCTAATCTCATTCAACAAATGTATCATGATATTTACTGAACATAAGACAATTGCTTTTTTACCATATCTTGAGTGCCAAAGATTACAGTAATGACAATTTATGTATTAATGGTATTAAAATAAAATATCCCAAACGAACCAACCAAAGAAAAAGCAAAGAAGAAAAGGCTTGGAGACAAACCGAGTATTAGATATTTTCCAATTTTATGTCTATGCACTTCTCTCAAAAGATGTTATTTAAGATAGTAATCACGAATACAAGACTATTTGTGAACTACTTTTTTAAAAAATTTTAAAAGATAATAAATTAATCAGTAAGATGTTATGAGCTTTACATGTACTGTAAAAATATGTGTAATTTTAGGATGATTCCCACCCCCTGCATTCGTTATGGCAAATATTTGGCCAAGAGCAAGTTAAATGAAGTTAAATGGCCTCAAATGAAAACTAAGCACAAGTAATGAATCTATATGACTGAGGTAAACAAATTACCTCTCCCTAGAAAGAATATTTACCTTACCAATGTAATAAAGTGTACAAACACTCAGAGTACTTATTCCTCCTCATTTGAGGACAGTCTACCAACGGTCTTTAGAAGTGGTACGCTATAATTTCTGTACTACTTTCTCATACTGTGTATGGGTCCTTAAAGAGATGTAATACTTGCCTCTTCAAGAAGACGTGTAACAGCATCTATATCATTGTATGTTTTAGTCATCTGGCCCACTCTTTCAGCACATAAAACTGCGAGGAAATAAAATAACACAAAACATTAATCACATTGGCAATACTATTAGGGAAAAAACATCCTTTAAAGACTTAAGGTTTGCATATGTTTTCATCTTAAAACTACTTATGTATACTCTTGGGTAAGTATATAAAAAGTCAAAAAAATAAATATCAAAGCTTCAAGTTAAACTGAGAATACAAGTGTTTCTCTTCTGCAATGAGTATTTGTTTTTGTCAATGGCAGAGCAAACCGTTAAAATGTTCAAATTTTCTCCTCTGAAGAGGTATGTCTTGAGCTTATGAAAAAAATAATCAAGAAAGAGTGAAAAAAGATGTTCTTAGATCCATAATTAGGATTCTATCATGTCACCTAGTCATTGTATTACGTGTAGCAGAATTACTCCATGAACAGGCAACTCCAATACTGCTAGTAACACCATTCAACAGAAATGTACTGTGTCATATTAAGTTGTTAAGAACTGGGTTCTATGGTATGAGACAGCAAAGTAAATACAAAATGCATGCAAAATAATAAATGATTCTCATAATACCCAGACCACACCATGGTGACCACAGTATCACTCATAAAAAATATTTACTTAGACAGTATGAGATGATTAATCACTAAGGCGGAACCAGGAGTCTTGTTAGATCGAAGAAAGTATGTGGAAGTTTAGTCTACCACTACAGATGATCCTTTAAAAAGTTACACTGATTTATCTAGAAGTCTGCGAGTTTTCTAAAAATCCACCAACAACCTGAGGAAACAGCACTTTCTTCTCTGTCCTTATATTCTTTTTGTATTCAGCTACACCTATTCCTCAAACTCCGCAATTCTGGAAAAGAGGGATTGTTAATGAAGTTGAGTTGATGATATGGACTATTGGTTATCAGGCTGCTGTAGCACAAATTGTTCTCCAGGGGATTTACCCTTGACAATGTCAGTTAAAGCTCAGTCTGACAAATTGGCTAACGTTGCTCTAGCGCGCATTAAGGCGGGGGCGGGGGGGGGAGAGACAGATAAGGCCTAACAAAATTTAAATTTAAAACAAAACAAAATAAAAACACCAAAGAAAAAGTGTATTGAGTGCAGTAACACTGCCAGGAGACTGCTTGTCACCCTAAGGAAACGACAGTACCCAATCTATAAATATACAATCTACATATAAATAAATATACAGGTGATCAGTACTAAGGCACATTAATAATACACCAAGTAGAACAGTACTTCAGCATCTGTTGGAATATTGGAGGGTTCCACAGCTAAACATCAGAACTTCATGCTTGAACTACAGCAAGAAATACAATTTGTTTCTGTTTATTTGCCTGTTTTTTATTTGCTATTTTTGAGCATATTGAGTGACATCGGTAGTTCCAGTGGACTCAAAAAATGCCATTCAAAAGTATTAAAAAGATAATTACCCTTATCCAAATAATTGAGTCTGAAAGTGGTAACAGTAAAAAGTTTAAGCTTCAAAGTAGTAATTTCACAAAAATTACATAGCAAATATAAAGAATAACTATACCACTGCATCTGTAAGATACAAGCTATAGTAGTCAAAAGCAGACTAATCAGGATTCCACAGAAAATCAGATTCCACAGATGGTGTCATATCCAGAAGACTATTCACAATTAAAAAAAAAAAATTAACATCACTGTAAACCGAATTTTTTTAAACATAGTAAGTTCATAACTCATGCAGTAAAACATCTATCAGAAACCCTGATGCCAGCAGTTTATTTTCCAAAACAACTGTACACTAAATAGTTCCCTTGGCTACAACATTCCCTTGCTACTATAAAATAATGTTTGAGATTGTCATTAGCAAGCTCGTTTTAACTCTGTACCTAGCACTAGTAATCACCACTGATTATGACTATGGCAACCTCACACCATCCTAATTCAGGTGAATATATAACCTTCCTAACATCCAAGCTGATAAAAAGATGGTGCTCCCACAGACAGAATAAAGTCACTCAGCTGGGAGAAAGAGTGATAAAGGTTGATTCGTGTGGCTGCCCAATTTGCTATTCCTTCAGAACTTGCCATTTTATCTTTAATGCAGAAGGGTAACACTATAGACTTATCACAACAAACTTATTACTAGCAAAGAATTAGCGACCTCATCACCAATAGCTTTTATATCTCAAAATTTCCATCAGACTTCTGTTGGTCACTGTTAAAACAGGTGCCTTAATACAGAACTCTGCCAACATGGAAGGGTTTCAAAACAGAAATTATTATCTCATGCACCCCCTTCAACGTCCAAGTGGAAACAAACAATAGACTACATATAACAAAATGCCTCCTCCGGTCAACCACCTCCTATCGGCACTCAACCTGCAACACAGCAGAAGCACAGAGCTACTAACTGAATGGAAAGCTTCCCTTTTAGAAGAAGGGCAAACTTGCAAAGAGGTGGTGCTCTCCATCCCTCAGAAGCCAAAGCTGGTGGGGAAGAGAAGGTGAAAAGTGAGGTGAGGGAAAGCAATTCAGAAGAAACATTTCAAAAACTCAGCGTCTCAGTATGCAGTTAGTCAGCCTCCACAGATTACAAGATTTGGTCAACTGCTAGGGTGGCAATTTTGATTTCCTTGGTGTCCAAAAAGACTACCAAGTGAAAAAGACACACTATTTTGAATGATAATTTTGAGCTCTGATCAGGGCGGGGGGAGGTGACACATGACAAAAAAAAAAAAACCAAACCAAACACCACAAACTCCACAGCTCTAATGGATTCTGCATAGCAGGTTTCTAGACTGCTGGAGGTTCTGATGAATATGAGAGCTTCGTAATGCTATCATAAAGATAAAGCAAGAGTAAATGAAGGTCAACACTCTGTAACACAAAACCTACAGTGCCCCTTTACTGACCTCTTTTTGTTCACTTGCAAATCAGTAGTATTTTTGCTTGAGGGTAAAAGGAAGCGCAGTGTCTAAATGGATGGATGCATGCAAATATTCAAATCAAATACACTTTGCACCTCTCAGTTTACAGACAAGGCTGTTAGACAATAAAGAAAAAAAGAATAAATTAAACAAAAAATTGTCTACAAGCAAGTGGAGGGACCATAGAATTCCAGAAACACAGAGCTAGAAAATGTGATTTGGTAACTGCTTTGAAACAAATGTCACAAATCCAAGACAGGAAACGAAGAACAGAGAAAGCTTCTATCACATTATTTCCATGACAGCATTAAATACATGCTACCAGGGACGTATCTGAGGTTCAAAGTATTTGGGCTTTTTAAAAGCCAAACACACAAATGGACAAATGCTACACAGATCAAGTATTTCCTCTGCCTTAAAGTACCTAGCACCACCTCCACACCCTCTTAAAGCTTGCAAATTTTTAGGTACCCGCATTCCTGTGTTTCCCTAAGTGAGTACAGCTGAAAGGTTGTACTCTGCATTTATTTCTCATCATCTATTTAGTGCAGCATCTTACTGGAAGCTTCTTTCAAGCTCTGAACTCCACAAGCTGAAGATGCTCAGGGAGAAGGGAGGAACGTACCTACCTTCCTGGATTGCTCCCTGAAAGTCACACAGCCATCTAGCACGCTGCTTAGAGGAAAAGTGTGTTTCTGGGAACAGGAAACAGCCATGGAAGGGAAGCAGAGCAAGAATACCACTACTGGAAGCTGCTGCAATGAGACACCACCCACCAAACAGGGGATTCAGATGGAAGAAAAAAAGAAGAAAAAAAAAAATAATCACAAGAGCTAGCAGTCACAGATATCCTCAGCCCCTGCTCCCTGCGTCCCTCCTTGAGACATACCCCCCTGTTCATTTTTGAGACCTATCAATCACGGACAAATTAAAGAACTAAAAGAGAGCAGCCATGGCTGTAGAGGAAATCCCAGCTCCCCACTGCTCCTCTTCTCATCTATTTACAACTACTGGGAAACAAAAGGGAAATAAGATGTTATGGTAAAGTTTCACTTTTGGCGCAGATAATAATGACATGTATAATTATAATTATCGAGTCTAACAGGGAAGGCCCTAGTGCATAGGGATTTCCCTATTACCATAGCTTATTTCCTCGGAAACTACATCAGGATAAGGGAATACTGTTCAGGGAGAACAGATCTCTGGCAATTTTAATACTGATGCTCCTTGTTGTCCAGGTGGCAGCAGGGGACAAACTTATTGCTTTTTTTTTTTCATAACAGTTCCCTACTCAAAGCCTTTAACCATGGCAAGGCCCACTATATTCTTGATTGGTCACGAGAAGCCCTGCCTTGCAAATGGCTTCTGTCTCCCTCCCTTCTCAGAGGCTTCTGCTCAGGGCTCTCCCTAAACACTGACGTATGATACAGCAGCAAGTTCATTGCATCCTAAATGCTAAACACCGAGGGACCAGCCACCCTCCTTACTGCTGGATGCCCCTTGGCAAACACAAGCAGTCAGAGCCCCTGGCAGACTCGGACTTCTCAACTCACGTTGGTTTCATTTCTGAAAGGCTATTTTTGCACTCCAAGAATAAAGCACTTGCTCTAGAACCGAAGCTGTGATTTTTAGCCACCGATAGTTATCCTCTGGCACTGGTTACTGCGAGCACTACATCGACTTGAGCCAAGCACATGAGGAATTCTGAAACCGTGCCATACAACCTATTCAAATAAACTCAGGAAAATTATACCTAAAATGTGCCATCAGCTCTGTTACTGACCCAGACTAGAACGATTTTACATGTTTAAAGGTAAACATGGTAGCTTCTCCTCCACTAAAGAGAGGGTTTTGGAAGACCTGGCTAAACTGGGGCAGAGGCTTCAGGGTGTCACATTTAAAAAGGCCCCGAGAGAACAGGTTCACTTAAAGAGCTTAAAAATTTTTTTCAAGCTCCTGTGACAGTAGTCTCTTAAAATGTGCTTTGAGGCACGACTTGCTATAAGCCCAAATTTTAACGCAACACGCCAGCAGTTCCTCCAGCCTACCCCCGGCTCCCCCAGCACAGGAGCGGGTGGAACACTCCAGAAGGCAAACAGGGAGTTCAGCGGGTGGCTGCGACTCCGGCGAGAGGGATAAAGAGCGGTCACAGTGCGCCAACTGCTCCACAGCTGTCAAGTCACACCGTGGGCGAGCTCCATGGAGGAGTCTGGAAGAACACAATGTAGCGAGTGATAAACACTCACTCAGCAAGCACATATTACTGCCATTAAAGTTAACTACTGTAAGTTCAATAGACAATGCCAATAGATTCTTTTTTTTTCTTTTTTTTTTTTTTTTAAACTGTTACAGCCTAGTTTACTGTGATTTCAAGGGCGTAGTTTGCAAATTAGTCTTTTAATATTAAGGTGCAGTTACTGATTCTTCTAGAAGAAGAGATTTTATCTTGCCTTTTAAGCTATGGTTTGGAGAGTGTTTGTTTACTGCCATTTCTCTCATACAGTACTCAAATAGCTTAGTATATCCCAAATTAAAGCCACACATAAAAACCTATGTTATTACTTAATCTCAGGTTTGGGAAAACACTCCACTGTTATTTCTTTTCTAAAGCTTAATGCCCAAACACTCAGGCTGGTAGCCATTTCAAAGTACTTTCTCTAAGCAGGGCATAGAGAAACAAATAGACAAACAGGGCATAGACTGCAACAAATTTTCTTGTGGTGAATGAAGAACAGGTTAAAGGAAATTTAAAAAAGAGCATCACACGCTTATTCCTTCTGTTAGCACAAACACAGATCAAATGTGGTAACTTCTAAAACACAACCACAAAGCAAAACTAAGGAGATAAGGAAAAACACCTGGAAAGAACCAAAGGCTTGACTTTATTGTCATCTCCATGTTTGGACCCCACAACTTTACATCATCATAGTGCACACACCATTTACTGATAGAGTTCAGCATAGCTCTTCTGTTAAAACTTTTCTTGCAGGATTTTCGATTCCCAGTCATTGAATTACTGTCTTGACATTCCCCTCCATCCATTTCTTCTCAAGAAATGTCTGGACTGCAGTCCTTGCAACTAATAAATGAGCGTAGGGCTTAAATCAGGCATCTAGACTGTAAATCTTTTCAAAAATCCAAAAATGAAGTTACAAGCCTGTATTAAAAGCCACACATTGTCAGATGTCTCCCTCTCTTAAATACGGTATCTTTTCCTATTCCAACCCCAGGAGGGATTGGCTGTGCCAAAGCTTTCAAGAATTACTAGTCTCCATTTTTCTTTGCTTTAGTGTTTGAAGATTCCAGAGCCCTTGTACAGCCTCCAGTCTAGTCAATGTCTTTGTAGGATAAACCAGGTATTTTTCGTTTTCTGTAAGTCAGACCCTTGGAGTGCCTGAACTTGAGATTTTAACAGTGATCATGAGCCTTTTTTTTCTTTTTTAAATTAAACTTGGGCTAGATTTTTAGCCTGCATTTACCCAATACTTTAGAAAAGGAGGATATTTCATCTGTTACATTAGTAAACTGAAATAGTAATGAATGGCTGCCACCACAGGTCCTAACCAGGTAAAAGTCTTTTCCTGTCCTACCCACATCAGCAAGAATGAAAACACAGACCAGTTTTAGAATTAGCTGACCCGACAAATCACTAACCAAAGAAAACTGACAAGCTGTCCCTTTATAGCTCAGGTTTTATTATCAACAAAAACTGAATAGTCACTATCAACAGATATCCCTGCACAAAGTTTCACTGCAGTCATCTCAAAGACCAGCTCATCAAATGATGAGTAAATATGTTGCTATCAGGAAAATTTACAACTCCAAAGCAAAGCACTGACTCTCTGACTGTTCTGCCTAGACCTTTACGAAGGTGCCTCCCATACTCAAGAGAACCGACTCTGTAACGCCGCCAAGTGTACTGTTTGTTCTGTGACAGAGGCTCTAGAAACAGGACTGAGGGCAGTCACGGGATCTAAGTGTCAGGACAGGGAAAAACCTCACTACAACAAAAACCAAAACAACCGTGTAAATAACAGACAAGTAGTAAGGACACATTCTGCTCATGGAATAGGCCGAACAGTTAAGGAGTCTTAATTACACAATTTTTACCACCTTCTTTTCAACCACTATAAATGGTTAAAGTGAAGCATATACTCAAGACTTTACATTTCTGACACCAAATTTATAGCCAGATATGGCTAAACTGTTTCTTTTGTTCAGCTTGAAAAGGCTACATGCTGGTGTTTCCATCTGCTTTACTTATAGAATGAATTGACTCATCCCCAAGAGAAATACTACCATTCATAAGTGCGCCCACATGCAGATACACGGAAACACCATGTATCATTTTTGTGCAACTGTATCACTACTACTACCAGTGTGTAGGTGACCTGAAGGTATAGGTTGAGAAGAGAGAGCATCTTTAAAAGGCATTTCAAATACATACTGAGCTGTTGAGGGGAAGGTACCGTAGAAAGACAGGGCTAATTTTATCCCAGATGGAACCCAACATTTTTTCCCCCCCTCTCAAAATCAACGAGAACAGCTTCAGACTGTACTCAGATCTGCATGAAATGTAAAGTCAGCAGGAAGAATAACTGCATGATGTAGGTTTCAGCAAACACCTAATCATTAAAAAAAGAATCAAACATAAGACAACGGCGGCTGGCCTCTCTCACTAAGTTTCCTCCCCACTCCAATCACCAGTTTTAAAGTTTCCTTTCACCAGTATTGTCTCCAGCACCTTTCTATTTTGCACACACACACAAGTTATCTCAGCTTCTGTCGGGGACCCACAACAGGAGAGATGCATAGTTTATTGACTGAGTACGAATGAAATCCAGGCGGAATATTTGATTCTGAGGAAGTCTTTACGTGAAAGACCGCTGTCATGGGATTCAAAGAGCACGTTACGTCCACTGAGGCTTTGGAGACAGGAGGTGAATAAAGGTGTAAATTCACAGCAGGTCACATTCTCTGTGCTAATGATCTTTCAAAGCATCCTCACACCACCTTTATGATTGTGTATTTGGAAGTACCAGTTCTCTACCACAGTTCTCTTCCACTATTTTGGAGTGAAATTTACAGCACACGAAATAAGATAAATAAATGGTGCATTTAGCTGTTAGCACCTGAAGCCCTGAAAAAATTGCCAGATTTGTTGGAAGCAGCCCTTGAATGAGTACAGTCTCTATGCAGCAGGTGCATAGGAGAATTTTCAATGTACATAGATTCATATTCCCACCCAGTCGCCTGCAATACCATAGATGTCTGTTATTTCCACAAAGTATGACAAGATTTTGGGTCATTTGTTTTGTGGAAAGGTTAAGTCACAAAACCCACAACTTGTATTATTTCTGTCTAAGTGCTTTCAAGTTCATGGATAAGCACAAAATTCTTGCCCTGTTCTTTTGCTCATTTTAGAAGTACCTGTAGGGAATAATAACCTATCAGACACAGTCTCATAATACACATGAGCTCTACATATAAAAAATATACTACATTTCCAAAGAAAGATAATTTCCCCAAAACAGTTTCATCATAAAAAAGGTACTGCGTAGCCTACATCTGTTGATCATGTATTTCTTCTTTAAAGAAGTGTCCATAAATTAAGACTCATCCTATTCATATAAGAGTATTTTCTTCATATTTCATCTGAATATACTGGATACACAGAAAGAAAAGGTCAAATTTAGTAATTTAAATCCACACACATCACTCAAATCACTTACATGTTACCATGTGCTACTACCACAGAAGTTTAAAACAACAAGGTGAATAGTACCTTCTTCCAAGATATCAAGGCTCTGCCTGTTAAATCTGCGTTCTCTCTTATTTTCCTTTTCACAGTCATATTCAAAGCTTTCCTCGTCGTTTAGTGACATTGCTGAAGTTATCCCAGATAGACACACTACGATGCCCTAGTCTCACAGGAGATGGGAAGTCATTCCCTTGGAGGCTGCATCTTTGGGGAGAGCAAGGCAAGGTCTCCACAAAGCAGGATACCATCTTTCCTCACTCACATGCTCAGCCAGGGAGCTCCTGAGTGACTGAGAATTTGTCCTTAGCACAACAGCTTTGTGTTGTACAGATGGGGTGGAGGAGGGAGGAGACCATCTGTCTAATAATTACTAGAAGATTTATGTTGTTCCTCATATCAGCTCTGAAGGTAGCCAGTTTTTGCTCAACAGCTCCGCCAGCATATTTCAGACAGAGGAAGTGGGCTGAAAAGCCCCCTCCCTGTCACTCCTCGTGTCGACAAGATGCTCTCTCCTCTGCCCCTGCTCCTCCAGGTGAAGTGGTAGCTTCCCATGAGTGTCTCAGCAACACGGAAGTCCGACCCAGCCTCCGACTGTCACACCTGGCGAAGGGTGTGCACCTTCACGGAGTTAAATCACCTCTCATGTTGCCTAATGCTGCAAGTAACAGATTTCACAGGAGGAGTGAACAGCCAAAGCCTGTACACATGCACACGCTAATCCCACCCAGCAGAGAGATGGTGAAAGCTGCAGGTATGGTATAGTACAGTATGGTCTGACTACAGCATCCACCACATACTGAAAACACCACCTGGAGAACTGGGCTGGGGGGAAGGGAGTGGATGTTTGGGGCTTCTTTTTATTGCTTTCATAATAAAGATTACTTGCACGAAGCATTTAAATGACATATCACATCAGCTGTCAAATACCACGTTTTCTACAGTCATCTTTACTCTTCTGCCTGCTGTGGGAAATGAAATACCTCAAGTCCACATATGGTACCCTAGTGTATTTCCAAGGGCATACATATCTCTTCTCCATTCAAAAACAAAACTTCTTGTCCCCAGACCTCTTGGTTTACAACAGGTTGTGTTTGCTAAACTTGACTGCACACATAGGACAGGTTCACTTTCTTATTTAACTTTTTGCAGCTCTAGATATTTAATGTTTGCCAGGTTGCCTCCCTTGCTTTCAATGGCAAAGAGGTGCCCTTTGCTGCTTACAGAAAGCATTCTTATCTGCGTCACAAGGCAAAGCAGTTGCAGGCAAAGTGGGGGCACAGGAAGGCAAAGGCAGTTCATCACCCTCTGAGGGGACATCACTGCTGGGGAGGGAGACAGACAAACATGACAAGGCAGCAGAACATAACAGTTTGGGTCACGCAAGAACAATTTCTCTATTAGCACTTCTCTAGTGGTATGAAAGTATGAAGTAGCATGAGATGGGAAGTAACTAATTTTATACAATCACAATGAATTATTCTGTTTTGGTTTTAAACTCTTGATATTTATATACAAACAATGTAACAATGTTTATATAAACAATAGCCAAAGGATATGAAATACACATAAGTGCTTGCTGAGGAAAGGAACACTCATTTCTGAATAAAGGAAGATCCTACTACTCAAACTTAACAACTTGACCTTTGACTGCCAAAATCCACTGCAATATTCAGCAGCAACAATAGCCTCAAGAACTCAGCTGGGGAAAAATAGGATTGTCCCCTTCTCCCTATATAATGAGGTTAACAGATGGAATTTTAATAATAATATAATGAGGATTGCTTCTAGTTTGTGATTCTTTAGAGCTTTTCTTTATCTTCATTTCTTCCCTGTAACAGTGAATCAAAACTCTTTAAAAATATCAGAGAGTAAGAGTCTTAAGTACCTACTTGCTGCCCAGTGTCAATCTAACACATTTTGGTAATAGCAGGAGAATGGAAATTCAGAGACCAACCAAACCAATAAGACTCAGATATCTTTAAAAGAATGCAAGAAGCACCTTTAAATTTAGCTTAGGACAAATAAGTCAAGCCCTGGCAACCCTGTTGATTTTAAACTCTGTTGGTTTTAACACTGCTGACAAGTGTTCAACTATAGCTTATGAAGGAGAGCATGGCAGTGGGCAACACACTGAAAACACACACGTTGCTGGCCAATACACATGACAATATAAGGAGAGTGAATGAATATTCCCACAAGCTGACTTCTGAACCGTGACTCACGTCAGCTCATGCCGCACAGGACTCTGACATTCAAAAGCTGAGCGAATGAGATAATTGTTGCAATGCCTATATTGATATCAGCGTATGATACTTGCTGATGCAAATTCATAATGGGTGGAGAAGGAATGTGTACCGCACCCTCACACTATCAACTCATTTTTTAGAGTTATTCTGGATTAAGCCCTTTCACTAGTGCAGGAATATTTACTTGCTAAATATTAAGAGCCAGGTTTCCAACAGATACCAAACAATAGGCAGCTATGAAAAAAAAAAAGCTAAATTGTATATGGTTCTAAAATATACATTCTAATCAGGAAAGATTTAAAGACATTTTTAATATTTCCTGTAAAGGCATACTCAGGGACTTAAAGAACATACCAGAATGAACATTCATTTTTATGGGTTGCCACTGCAAAGTAAATTTGGCATATTTGCTGCAATCACCACTCTGAATTAGTGGCTAAAGACATTTAACTCCTCTCAGGAAGCTTGCTAAGTGAGTTACAATGCTTAAAGCACACAGATGCACATTCCTCAGGCGATGCTTGCACTAAGGTACAAAACGCCTTCAGTAACTTTGCAACCAAGCAGGAAACACAAACCAGGAGCTAGGCTGAAGAAGGGTGAGGCTGGGTACAGAACAAATAAATGCTTTTATCCTGACTCACTATTTCCAAGGAACTCCAATGCATTCAAATCATTTTAACCTTCCTTTATCAATAAAAACATCTAGACTTTTGCACAATTAACCACATTCATTTTGACCACTATTAACTAATAACAACAATGCTGCATTTAGAACAAAGAGATTCTCTGTAAGCTAACAAGTCCTAAAACCAGCAACTAAAATAGCAGCATCCACATTTAAAAATACGTTGATAAATTGGTCATTGAATTGAATGTGCTCTCTATTAAGACGTACAGTCAAACAAGTTAGCTTGTTCAAATGTTTACAGGTTTGTGTGTTCCCCACACTTTCAAAAGCCCACACAAATTATTTTCTGTCAGCTCAATCAAAAGGCCAGCATGCTACTTTTGCAGAAAAGGAATGAAATGGGATGAATTGGGAAAACACTTATCTGGAAATTCAGCAGCTGAGCAGAATAAAGAGGAAGACGACCTCACACTGAAAAATAAGCCATGTTAAGACAACACACAAGTAGATGTAGCTTAGGTCTGACTGGATAAAGACTAGAAAGTCGATGGAGGAATAAAGAAAAAGGAAAAAAAAAAAGCAGAAAACTAGGAAGATTTTATCAATGATTACATGAATATAAGCAAGGTTCAATCGCATTTAGCAAATACGGAGATAAAGGACATAGGAGCAAAACAAGAACAACTTGAATAAGAATTCTAGCTGCATACCTATAGAGCAAGGGCTGTTTCAGAGAATTGCAAGCATTCGTAAGATTCTCATCCACTCAACATCCAGAGTAACACCAGGGTTACTCTGCCTACAGGGATGGAAACAAAAGGGGCTAATGTAGCAGGGAGGTGATGACTCATCATAAATGCCCAACCATCAGCCAAGATCCTACTCTAAGGGAGGAAGCGTCAAGGGAAGCATATTTGAAGTAAAAAGGTTGACTGCGCGATCCACAGAGCTGGCAGATGTGTGCTTGAGAGGTTGCCTGTAACTAAGGTACACAGAGAAGAAACACGGACAACCAAGAACTCTTAAAGAGCTGCAGCAGGGAATATAAAATGTTATTCTAATGCTACCTTAAAGGAGTGATTTAAAAAAACATCTTCAAAGGAAGCAAGGCAATGATAAGTAATCATGCTTAAAGTGGCTGAGAGGTCAAGGAGAGCAGGCTTTAACATTGCTAAATACCGTTCAGCTAAAAAGAAAGTTTGCTAATAATCATTTCAGTGGACTAGAAAATAGAACAGAGGTGAGGAGCTCTAAACTGCAAACAGAGCAAAGGATGAAAACATTTCAGTGCGATCCAGGTAGGGGTTGAAAGTTATAAAGAAGAGCAGAGGCAAGATAAGGTGTGCTGGAACAACCGAGAAAGTGAGATGAAGTTGCTCAGGCAAAGGTAAGGGGGTTAGAAGCTTCAGCACATGACAAACAGGGCACACAGTGTGATTGGTGAGGGAAAAATGGAAAAGACACTATTTTCTCCGCAAGAAATTGATGAAACTCATGACCAACAAAGGAAGGAGGAAAGAGCCAACTCCACACACACAAAGTCATCTGGAGTTGCAGGCAATGAACTCTCAGGCATTACTGTGGAGTTGTTCAGCTACTAGTAAACAAGTAATGGAAGAAACCACAGGAAAAGCAATTTGATCCAAAGTTAATCTGTATTTCTCTAGAAAGCATTGTTCATTGAGAGGATGAAAAATAATGGCCTAAGAAAGAGGCTGAGGAAGAAGCTATTCATAAAGATTTCTCTGGGTATCTACCTGAGCAACCTGGCCTAGTGGGAGGTGTCCCTGCTCATGGTAGGGGCGTTGGAACTAGATGATCTTTAAAGGTCCCTTCCAACCCAAACCCAAACGATTCTATGGTACTTATCTGTTTATTTACCTGTTTGGGAGTTTGTGGGAGGTTTTTTTGCATTATTTTTTTTCACCAAAGTTGTGTTGTATGCATTTTTTAAGAACCTTTTTTTTTTCTCTTAAAAAAAAAACTCCCAGATGAACTCAGACTTTTATACTATTATCTTTCAAAATAAGAGTCTGCAAAGGTTTCATCTTTTCGTCTTTTATCATTGATTCTGTCAATGTCTGTCTGCTATGACAATAACTACTTTCCTACTCAAGTCCACACTCTTTCCCCCTCCCCATTCCACCTACACAATATATTTCATTAATACCAAATAAGGTGACAACTGTCACTCATATTATAAAATATTATACTTGAAAATGTACCTAAAAAGCACAGTGTAATAGTTCTTATTTATAGAAGTTTCAATTGATTGTAATGTCAGTTAACACCAGTGATTCAACCTTCAGATAAATAGCATGACATTTTATTGTCCAGTTTCATCTACCAAAAATACTCTGTAAAGGACTTTACGTAAAGGGATTAATTCCAACCCTAGAAAGTTTTTGTATAGATTTGTACATTGTAAGTTTTGATAGTTTTTTCATTTGCTTTTGCAAGGCATTAAAAAAAATTACCATCATCAAATGCAAGTCGAAGACATCATTACAATTTTGGTCCATACAGAAGTTCATTAAATCTGAGGTAAAAGTGAGAGTCACTTCTTTACCTATTAAATTAAATAACATCATTAAAACCTTATATCCTGGTGTAATTTTGGAGTGCTCTTTGGATTGCCCTTGAAGAACAAGAAACCATACGCTGCTAAAATAATTACTAAAAAAAGTAAAACAATTAAAGCCACACCTTTTAAATGGAAATCTTGAGTCTCAGCAGCTTTGACAAAGGATGCACGAACAGTTTAATCAGAAAAATAATTCTGTAGGATAATAGATTGCAAGGTTTTCTATTAGTTTCAATGTACCACCAACCATCCTCCAATGTTCTATTTGCCAAAAAGGGTGAACTGGGTAGGATTCACAATTGAATGCACACATACATCTGAGTTCCTGGGAGTCCATGTACAGCAGAGAAAGAAGCTCGCTAACTATGCTTCATTTTGTCTTAAAATAGATATTCAAAACAGGTTGTATGAGCTGCAACTGCCTATCACTCTCTACTGAACATAAAAAGCATTTCAGGCAAAAGACTCCGGTATTGACAAATACATGGTAGGGGGAAAAAAAAAAAAAACCAAACAAGCATCAAGAGACAAGCATCTCTTATAATATGTCATCTGCTCTAGGTTTTTAAAAAAGCTCAGTTTTCTACTGCATTTTAAAGATGCCTTTTGTCACCCACTACAATCAGAATAACCTTCCTCCATCAAGAGGAAGTATTAATACTATTTTAAATCCAAATTAATATGCCAGTATCAAAGGCCAAAGACTATGCCTTCCACTGCACACCTCAAATCCTTCTTTTTCTCACACACTTCAACTGGGAGAAGCAAAAGAAAGCTAAACCCCATAAAGTTCCATTAAACCTTATGAGACTACCAATCACTTGTGAGACCCAGACAGGACTGACAGCGCTATTCTTCCATCATGTAAAAAGTAGTATTTTAATTTAAAAATAAATAAATAAATAAAGCATTATGTCTTACCTACTGGGGAGATTTTTTCATTATCAGGCATCAAACCCTGCTTTCTCTTAGGGAAGAGCTCCCCAAATACTTCCAGCTAGCACAAACTATCCGACTCTCCGTAGACCTCAGCTCATGGAAGAGGAACGCTGGGCGGGGGCTCAGTGCTCCCAAGAAAACTTGTCAGCCCAGAATCAGACCAACGACTACCGTGCTACTGAGGCCCTGATCCCACAAGGTATTTAAATGCTTGCCCAACACCTGTTGCTTATTCCATTACTGTGGAATTCCCATAGGTTCTCCAGTGCAGTACACACCTTAAGACAAAACTGAGGAGCAGATGAGCTCCTAGCTCAGACATTCAGCCATGCCGTGCTTCTGCATAATGACACTTTGACCTGACAGACAAAGGACCATAAAAAAGAACAATGAAAAGAAGGCTATCTGTATTTAACCTGGGGGAAAAAAAAAATAAATTATAAAAATCAGCTACAGCTTTTAATGACAGCACAACTGTTCTATTTTTAAGCTTCTAAAACCAGGCCAACTCAGCCTGTTACATCATGTGGATTAATCAGATGCTACAGTATTTACTAGGGTTAAACCTAGGGGATAAAGGTTACATAATGGATTCAGTCCAACTTAAAGTGGTCAGATCTTTCAAATAAATATGCACCTTTCCTCTTTGAACACCTGGACAGGAATAATCAATTAAACATAAGAGAAGGTTAAGTTTACAAGCTTCTGAAATTGCATTCCATTTGAAAATCCAGTACAGAGCAACAAACGTAGGCATATGCCACTCAAAAGACCCTAAAAACCCAATAAAATTTTATCACACATCTTTACCCTTCACATCCCCTCTGATACTGTTATTGAAGCAGTATGAAATATCTTGATGTACTACATACATACAACAACCCCTGGGCCTACACTCCTTACTCCTTTCTGTTCTTTGCTTCACTGTGATCTTGGACTTGCCTCATTTAAGGCAAGCTCTACAACCACAATAAAATCCATATACAAATACTGCTTTTCCAAAGGCTGCATTTGTTTTAGAGGTTACCACTGAGTACCATCAATGAGGAATCTTGATTTTTCCACTCTGCTGAGAGTACAGTTTTAGCCATTCCTTATCCTTCCTCAAGTGCCTTCTATCAGAAGTCTGATGAAAACATCCAATGCTCTGATAAAGAAATAATCGCCCAAGCAAACATTAGAAAAATCACAAGAGGCCCAGAAGATAGTGCTTGCCAGATCTTGTAATTTTTTCAATTCAAAAAGTTAACCTGCTTGCTTCTAAGGAACTAGAGTTTTAAATATCTTTCACAGACAAATAACCAGAGAGAAAATATGTACTGCCTATTAACACATTAAATATATACATATTACAGCATATTGGTAAGGCAGAAAAAATACAAAGACTTAAAACTCAAACCAATACACAATCTTACAGTAAGTGTAATTCAGCTAAATTATTATACATACGGTCAGCATTTCAAATATTTCTCCCCTGCCCAAAGATTGCTCATATAGTGCATATGCTCGTCTGCCACTCCCTTTCAAAAAGGGAAAGCTATACGGCAATCTCTTGTAGCATGCTCACAAGAGATGCTGAGGTGGAACAGAGATGCGGGCATCTCCACTACACCAGAATGTTGCCTTTTTCAAGGTACTTAATTTTTAAAACCATTGAGTAACGATGGTTCAGTCTCACAGGCTCCAAATTCTGCAACAGGAGACTAGAAAGATATATTTACCATCTGTGCATTCTTCATAATACCAGTCCAGTTCATAATAATCTGCTTCAATAAATTTCTGCATAGTCAGTATCCTTCAGCAACATAGACGAGATTTCACTTCGCTGCTAAGGTCAAGTGAAATGCAGCCATGCCTTCCTGCCTGTGCAAAATACCGTATCACAAGGAAGCTCACAGAAAGCTGGAAAAGAGCTGCACATCTTCAATGAAGCTGCAAATAAAATCGAAGGGGGGTGTGGAGGGTGTATCTAGGGGGAAAAAAAAATAAAATAAAAAATAGAAAAAGGATGCAGAAGAGAGAAGCAGATGCCCTGGCAGCTGCTCTAATAAAGAAGCTCTGCACAGGAGCCTTGGATGGGTGTTAACAAAATCATCCTATCAAAAGGCTGATGCGCTGACGTGGGGGACACACACCACCGCCTGGCTGTTTCTAACTCATTCCTTTCCTCCCTAGTCTCCACATCTCTTTCTGTCTAACATGTTGCCATGGAGATGAGCTGGCTCTAAAAGAGATGCAGAGATGAAGAAAACGCATTTTGCTGTTTCTGGCTTTGCATATTAGAAGTACCCCTCCATACTGGAAATGAAAATTCTTGCTCAGAAAGACGATACATCTCTCTGATGAACAGCATCATCATGCCATCGCAATTCACTAGGTACATGCACTACATTAATAATGAAAATCTAGTCCATTACTACTCTCCTCCACACAGTTTGATAAAAGCCTGCCTTCCCCATGGAAAATTAAACTACATTAATGCTCTGTTACACTATTCTGGGCTGATATAATAAAATCCTTTATGCATCCTGTTATTGCAAAAGTGGCAAACAAAAAATGGGGGAATCAGAAAAATCAGGACAGTAATACATTTCCCCTTGCAGTAAAACTCATCTGCTTCTACTTTTGACCTCTCCATGAACCACTGACTTTTTTTTTTTTTTTCTTTTTTCCCCAAGCATCTAAGCTTCATAGCCAAAAGCAAGGGGTTAGGACAAACTTTCACTACTCTATTCCTAAAAATGCTGAAGGTTGTCACACTGAATAGCATCACGTTCATGTTCAACATTTTGGAAATGAAAGAAAAGACTTAACTTTTGCAGCACCCAATAAAATTGTGTTTTAGCTGTTAGAAGAGAATCTGTCTGAGAAACAGATGGCATTAAATCATCATCATCCACAGCAAAAAGGACGTCTGAATCTGTGCAGGTATGGTTACCAAAGGGACTGACATCCATTTTGTTCATAACCGTCACATATTCCTCACCCCTTTCTCTCCCTTTTCTAGGAAACTATATTTCTTTGCATTGGGATAGATTAAGTTGCAACACATGTTAATAACAGAAGGTAGGAGGCTGTATTGGGCCTGACCAAGGAGGTGTCTGTCTAGCCATGAACAGGTAAGGAAGAACTAGCCAATACTTCCCTCAACTGCCAGGTTTTTTCCCCTCTTCAGAGACAGCCTGAGACAGATACAGTTTCTACTTTTAGCAATTCTTGAAGGACTTATCCTGTCTTTTCTTGAGAAAATCACTCATGATTTTGCAGATTTCTATTAAGGTCTCCCTCGCTCATGTCTAGGTTGTTACCACTTACTCTGTTCCCTGACTGGTACCACTTTGCTTTACTGTAACAGAAACAGGCAAGGCAAAGTCAAGGTATACAAAGGAAAATACATCGGTTTCATGACTGAGTATTTCAGCTTTACTGGTATAAAAAATTATGACTGCTTGGGAATTGCCACTTCCCTTTTACATATATTGACAGCTGAAGCACAGATTACCGGTTCCATTCACACATCTGCCACACGTTTGTCAGTGGCAGTTGGCCATGTTACTCACTCAACTCCAAAGTTCTAGTCCAGGGTCAAACTCAAATACACCTTTCCCTACAAGTACATTATTTCACTGGAAAAAACCCAACATGCTTCTAAGTCTGCAAATGAAAATAAGGAAAAAACATAAATCACTGTGGTCATCCCACAATATACTAAACTATTTGGCAATATGCACAGGATTGCCCTCTACTCAGCACTGGTGAGGCCACACCCGGGGTACTGTGTCCAGTTCTGGGCTCCCCAGTGTCAGAGAGACATGGACACACTGGAGAGAGTCAAGCAAAGGGCCAATGGAGGTGAAAGGACCAGAGCATTGCCCCTAAGAAGAAAGGCCAAGAGAGCTGAGACTGTTCAGCCTGGAGAAGAGAAGGCTCAGGACAGATCTCATCAATGTATATAAATACCTGAAGGGAGGGCACACAGAGGATGGAGCCAGGCTCTTTTCAGTGGTGCCCAGTGACAGGACCAGAGGTGATAGGCACCAACTGAAACACAGGAGGTTCACTCTGAACGTAAGAAATTTTTTTTTTTTTTTGTAATGTGAGGGTGACTGATGACTGACACAGCCTGCTCTAGGGAACCCCGCTCAATCAGAGGGGTTGGACCAGATGAGTTGCAGAGGTCCCTTCCAAACTCAACCATTCTGCTATTCTATGATTTTGTAGTTCAAGGGCCTTCACCCATTTACTTCATTTGTTTAATTGCCACAGACTAAGATTCAATTTCTTTCATTACACAAAATACTTCCTAGGCAGTAGGAACAAGGACATGATTTCAGACCACTGTGAACTTTAAAGGTTCACAGAGACTGAAGTGCTAGAGCTCCTCCTCAAATACAGTTACGCCATTACCCTGTGAGATGCTCCTGGGCCAGGAAGCAAACTGCAATCCATGCCTCTAAAGTACTGTTTTGTTTGACTTTACTCTTAAGTCTCTGTCCGTGCTCCCCAAGCCAGCCTTAACACCTGGGGCTGAGGCCTGCAGCTCTCCTGCAGGGGTGGCAATCAGTCAGTCTCCGGGTGAAGAGATCCAACGCTTGTACTTCAGTTATTGCTGGTGGAAAACTGAGTTGATGTAATACCCAAGCAAAGTTAGTCAACCTCCTCTAGGCTGGAAGCACTGTCATTCTTGGGAGGTTAACTCAAAGCAAACAAACACAGCCTTAATCAAGGAACCACCACATTTACTGGCATTTACCCCTGTTTGTTACTTTTGCATCAAGGTAATCTTAATCTTCTTGAAATCAAGAGGTACACTGAGATAACAAGGGTGCAAAAAGCAACATTTACTCTCATTTTGTTAGAGATCACGTTATTTTTGGCTTCTTTCTTCTGATTAGATTTTTAGTATGCTCAATATTAATGTGAAAGCAATATAATAAGCGTACTTGACCTTCAGGTTAGTAAATCACAACAGATTATATAAAAGCCACTAAAAGCCTTTGGACATGCAAAGGTCATACAATTACCTTAAAAAAAAATACCATATTTTGAATAGCGCAAACATTTTTGCCAAATGTGATCATTCTGCCCTCACACTGTCCCATCTTGAAACGGAGGAATGTGACAAAGCACTCCAGCCCTAGCTCGGTCTTGCAGAATTTCAGCTGTGCATGCTCACAAGGCAAGAAAGGCACATGCTATTAAATGCAATTAAGGCTACACTTTTAAAATACTGTCAGAGAAATATAAAGGTTCCTATGGCAACATTAACTCAATTGCTCTGCATATAAGCTATTTGTTCCACTTGTATTATTTTTGTCCAAAGGGTAATTTCAGTCTCGTAATGCTATTAAACAGGCATTTAAAATATAAAGAATGAACACTGGCTACCCGTTTAAATTGCTGCAGGGACTCTCTCCTTTATATTTCCTGACATTTTAAACAAAGGAAAATCTTCAACATGCTAGAATTTTCTTCTCACTGTCCTCTCCCCTGCATGCACGCACCCCCCCTTTCAATGAGACAGGGTAAAAAATTGTTCAAGGTGGGGGGTTTGGGCTTTTGAATTGTTTGTTTTACTGATATTTTTCTACAGATCTGATTGGAAACATATTGGTGTAATCCAGAAAGGCATTATTTTTCTGCGGAGAAAATCGCTTGTGTGGTCAAATGATTTCAGAACTCCTCAAGAGACTTGGATATATGGGATAAGCGTATGATCTTCCCAGCATGAAGAAAGAAACCCTGGACAGACAGAATACTATATATCCAGGTAGCCACATGCAGGCATCCCTTCAATTATATGAGAAATTGTAGTTCTACAAAGGGCAGGCTGGAAAGGTTGTCAAGTTGAACATGAAAGCCTGACCAGGCCGACAAAGCAGCTGCATACTTGCAGAACCCTCTTTCAACCTCTGCAGCCCTACTGTTCCTTCCTACAGCTACACATTGAATTCAACTTATCAGAACAGTACGTTTTTCTGGCGGACTGCTTCTGCAAACATTAAACTTCTGTGTACTTCAATATCCATGTTACAACACTGCATTTGGCTGGGGTATTACTTTGTTAGTTGCCTAAAAGTTCATATAAAATTTGAGTTTAAGAAAGATTTCAGGTAATGGATCTGTGATTATAAGGGACTTGCTTTTTCCAATTCCAACACTAAATACAGTTATACAGATTCATTCGGCATTCCCTTCCAGCTCCTGGATTTTGTTCTATTTTTCTATGTATAGTTTTAAAGCAAACAAACAAACAAAAAAAAAATCACTTCCATTTGTTCTCCACAGAGCAAAATATACAGACTGCTGAAGAACTCTAACAGGCAGCTCTGATCAGCTAGACTGAGCACTCCTTAAGTTTGTGGTTACAAAGGGGTTTTATTAGGCAAAAAAAAAAAAGTTGATTTGAAAAGCTCACGAGCCTTCTCCTTTTTCCCTTTTGCTGCAATAAATCTGTACCACTGGTCAACACTAAACTGCCTAAATTAGACAGGTTACCAAAATCACCCAAACCCTTTGCCTTGTTTGAAGAGAATTTTTGACAAAGATAGTTTTAACTACCTTGTTTCTAAACGTGGCCTCTCAAGAAAGTTGTAGCAGCACACGCAAGGATGCAGTGAAGCATGTTGCTAGGGTACAAAGCAGCAGCAGGTCATCTCTGCTGGCAAAGTATTCAAAGAATGTCATTACATAGTATGTCCCTATAAATCATGTGTTCCCATGCTTAGTCATTCTCAGCTTTCTTCTCCAAACCTTTTTCAATTTCAGGAGGATCCTTTGAAACTGAATACCGGAGCTGGATGGAGTACTTCCATGGCAGCTGCAACAGTGAATTACTTCCCATTTGATTAACTCTAGGTCACAATTCTTTTATTGGCTACAGCATCTCATCAGGGTGTTCAGATAATTAAACACCATATGCTTTTATTATTTTCTCCAGTCGCCAACACCGTCGCCACCACTCAGGATAAAGTTGCCCATCCCATTAATGTCATCTGGAGTCCTTTTTATCAGAGCAGCTGTACAGCCCACCACTATGCAATGCATATTGTTAACAGTCAGGCATTTCCACAATACTTACTTTGTGAACTGACATTTTTTTAACTGACTTTAAAAAAAGTAAAGTTATTAAAGAGCATTGAAAAGGAATGCAAGCATATTTAAAAGCCCAAGTCATTTTCAAGGACAGGCTGGCAGACTGTTACTTCTAGACTAGGATCTCATTTACTGAAGTGAAGAGTTACTGGTGTTTCACCTAAAAGAACACTGAAGAGAAGTCATCCTGTGACTGCACATTTAGTAAGAGCAAACAACTTTGCAACTTAGGACAGAGATCTCTTTCTAGTGTACTATTTTACTTAGCAAGAAGTCACTGTGTCTTGCTTAACCTGAGAAGAGTGGAACTAGAGCAGTGAAAGCATGGTATCAGCAGCTTTCAGAATTGGTATTTAGAAAAATGGGTGCTTTGGATTTGATTGACTCTCTTTTGTCAAAATTGGATTACTATCCAGGGCTTCAAAATGGTACAGGTACTTCCTACAGATGGGGCAGAGCTGGTCGTTTCTGAACGCCATAAGGGCATGCTGACCTCACCTGGTACAGACAAAAAGACTCTTCTGGTGCAGAGAAGAGCCTAACTGTTCTCCCAGTGAAACAAAATGATTTAACATGAGACAGTGGCAGACAGATGAAATTAAATTACTTAAGGACAAAAACCTATTTTCCATATAAAAGGATTATTTCTCCCTTCCTCCAACTTATTCCTGAAGAGTACTATATTTGCATTTGTATAAAATAAAAATTGATGCGTTCTTCAACAACCTACCTGCATAGTTTAATTGAGATATCACTAGGCATACTTAAATACTGTAAATGAGATCATGATAGCAAGAGCTGGACATGTAAGAGCATACTACCCCTATCCAGCATAAAGAAATGAAGGAGGGTAAAGCTTTGAAGAGTAGATTTTGTAAATTGTTCACCACCCAGAAATTGTGTGGAAACTACCACCTCTATTTTTTTTTTGTGTTTATGTTTTTCCCAGACACAGCAAAAACATCTGTAAAATGAAGTTGAGCTTAACATCATGCTTGATTGGATAGACAAAAATATTACAGTAGGCATGGTTATGACCTATTTTTCTAACAAGGAAGGAGAAAACCCACTGACAGTCATGACTGCAGCTTCCTGGGAGAGAAAAGGAACGCAAGCTGCATTACATTGAAGGAATATAGAATCAGGGAGCCCAGAACTGCACCCAGCACTGCAGGCATGGCCTCACCAGTGCTGAGTAGAGAGGAAGGATCACCTCCCTTGACCTGCTGGCAACACCCCTCCTAACACAGCGCAGGACACCATTAGCCTTCTTGGCAGCGGGGGCGCAGTGCTGGTTAATGTTCAACTTTGTGTCCACCAGGACTCCCCAGGTCCTTTTCTGCAAGGCTGCCTTCCAGCCAGTTAGACCCCAGCATGTACTGGTACATGGGGTTGTTCCTCCCCAGATGCAGAACTTAGCACTTCCCTCTGTTTAATTGCACAAGGCTCCTCTTGACTCAACTCTCCAGCCTGTCAACGTCCCTCTGAACGGGAGCACAATCCTCTGGTGCGCCCAGCCACTCCTCCCAGATCCTGTCTATGTCTCTCATCCACCCTGATGCTGCGCAGCCTGCTGTCTTCCTCTCCTAACTTCTCCGCTTGGTGACAGCTCTTCAACAGCATCACACCTCCTGCATAAAAGAAGGCCATCTCTCCCTACCTCAAGGAGAAGTCCCAGGCACTCCCAGCAGCCTGGGACTTTCAGGGCTTAAAGTCACTGCCCTGGCAGGGACAGGTGCTCCAAAAGCTGGGGAATGCACCCTGTGGCACATCACTGCCATATCTGAGGGTTTAGGCTGTTCTGAACTCAGATGAGGACCCTTTCTTTGCATCCTCCCACATAAACTCCTGCATCTGTTGGCTGCCTCTGGGAGCTGTGCTCCAGACCTGGCTGTTACATACACGTCTCCCAAGCACCAGCTAAAAAGGTGCTTGACCATCCCTAAATCAGCATCAGCTGCAATGAAGGCTCCAAGCACCCTTGGATCAAAGGCAGCTGAGAGCTTCTCAGAAGCCACTAGAGCTTCCTCAGGCCCACAACCCTGTGACTCCCCTTACCTTGCCCTTGCCTGGCAGCAGCAGACACCCACCAGTTTCTCAGAAGGTTCTCAGGAATCGCCAGGTGAGCCTGGGCCCTGTCCCCAGAAGCTGCCAAGGCAAAACCCAGACTCTTGTGCAAAGTGCTGTGTCTGTTCACTGCCTCTGGTAGCTGCACTGAGAGACCTGTGCTCTAGATCTGGCTCTTGTATAGACCTCTCTCTAGCCAACAGGGTGCTTGACATTCCCTAATCTGGAGGCAGGGAGATGGAATGTCACTTTGCTATATCACACATTCACACACCACATTTTAGATGGGCTTAAAAGGCATTCTGCCTCAAGAATTTAATGCGTCTGGTGAGATGACGTTTGATTTATTTGATTATACTTTCAGTTCAGATCAGTTTTATTTTGTTCATTTGGTAGGGACTGTCTCAGTCTTCAGTCTGAAGCATATGAAGAAAATAATGACAAAGATATGCTTTGGAGTTCCAGAATGTAAAAGAACAGCTGCAGCCCTAATATGCCATTCAGTGCCTCCCAAAAGCTATCATCATCCAAGTGTGGACTCCACTTCCCAATTGCCAACTAAATTTTAAGAACTAATTCCCTGCATCACCTATCCTGAGTTACAGCTTAAGTTCCTCCAAAAAGTTGCTAATAAATTAAAATGCTTGTATATTTAAATATTCATCTTCTACCAATATCTTAAAAAAGTAATTCAAAAGGAGGGCTAAGTAGCCTTGTGTCCACGCACGCTCTTGAGTGACGCTGCCCAGCAGATTCTGTGACTGCCAGCCTTTATGGCTGGGGACTGAACTGATGATCTCAAAAACAAAAAGCCACAGGAAGGCAGAAAAATCTGCTCTAACAAGACACAGCAGTGTCACTAAGTGTCATTTTTGACTCTTATCCTGTATGGATTAACACAGCAAGAAATTCATCACATTTCCACCACCAGGTTATAAAGCAGCATCAATCTCAGTATACAGTCCAAAAACTGCAAGGACATTTTTCATAAGTCATTCAGAAATTAAATGCCCTTCTTGTTTAATTGCTCAGATTTCAAACCTATCACGTTCATACAGAACAGTTACAATGACAATATTCAGTGTGCAAGCATTATGAAGCTCAACAGAATACCATTAAAAGTCAAAAGCTAGATTTTAAAATTCCAAGCATAACTTGTTGTCAAGTCATCTGAATTCCAATCAAAACCAGTGAGTTGTATAAAAGGAGTCCCATAGGAATGAAATAGCCAACTGCAATCAGTATTTTGCCTATAAGCTCTGATGTAGCTCCCCTCTGTAGGAGGGAGATTTAAGACAGAGGATCCAAACATTCCCTTGGCATAGATTTTCCTTGCCCGCTACAGAGAAATTGACTCAATTTACAGTAGGCAAGATCACCACTCCTGTTGTTGTATCTTGCAATGCACATCCTCCTTTCTACTAAGTGGAGTTTAAGCAGTATAAAACCTTGCTGGAAATGGCATGAAAAGGTTGCAGCGTTTGAGAGACATTTTTAATTAAACAAATTTTGCCTTCCGCAGTGAAGAGTATGGAAGTACCCAAGGTTCTAATAATAATAATAATAGAAGAACAGTCCTTGTTACTGCAAAATACCAAGAAAGCAACAGGTTTTTTTTTTTCAGAAATCGACATTTTGCAATTATAAAGATTAAAATACCATCCAAGTATCACAATGAATGTAAGTAATCTGAAGGTGCCATTGGAGAAGAGATTTTAGCTCGTTTTATAGATCTGTAGCATTATTATCCTTGATTTATCTTGTATTACAACTTACACAATATTTATATAAGCCTACAAGAACAGTACTACTAAGCAAAAACATAACATCCAAATACTAAGAAAGACTAGTTTATAAGTTTGGTTTACTAACAGAGAACGGAAATGTGCTCAACAGAGAACCCAGGGTTTCAGTAATTACTGAAATCACCATGAACACACACACATCCACACATCATTTTATTTATTAGGCTTAAGCCAGCCACATTTTTTAAATCCGCTTCAGGGCACTTTACAAGACTTAACCAAAAATGCATTTGAAGAATTATTTTCGAGTGGAGATTTAAAATTTGGTCACTATATTTTAAACTTTGTTCAAAAGGATAACTACAAATGCAATTGTACACTGATACACATATACTATATATATTTATTGAATAGGCATACACACACAAATTTTTATCTCTCTCTCTCTCTATTTAGAACTCCCCACTTTCCTACTTCTGTGGGCTTTTAAATATTTTTAAGTAATCCAGTACTGAGGTTCAAAGGTTCAGACATCTATCTTGTTCAAAACTTACAAAAGGAGTGGGGACAGAGCTGGAGATATGGATCACAATCGAGACAGAGGGTAAAGAGCCACTGAGTATGGTAACTGGTCTACGGCAGAAGGAAGGAAAAAAGGCAGCTCTCAGTTACCATCCCCAAAATCAACCTCCACTGCCCTTGGATGGCGGGGTGGGAATGCAATTACAACCAGTGGAAAAACAGACACGTTCCCCTTCCCTCATTCCAGTTGTTCACAGTAGGTACCTGAGCATCATTAAAACAATGAGTTACTGTGCAAGGCTGTCACTATTGTGTTACCCTACAGACTACTTCCAAGGTAAGTAGTTACATTTTAACTGGTGTGGTGAGAGGTTATAAAATGTTGCTCTTCCTGATAAGTTCTCTCCCTAAACAACAGGAAGCCTTACAAAATAAATATTTACATATATTAATAATGCACAATGTTTACATATATTAAAATATGCACAAACATCCCCTTTGATGTCCAGTATTTCTCAGTCTGTGAACATTTCCTGAATAAAGCAACATCATATACCTCCCTCCCTGTTAAATCCTAGTTTCAAGGCTGATCAACACTATAACATACCAGGAACCATAAGTAATCAAAAGGCTTAACTCAATACCTAAAAATACTCTGCACTAGCTCAATTTTTAATATTAATTTTATTTGAATTATCTTTGCGTGTTCCTAAGAAGTTTGAAGAAGGTAAAGCAACAATCTCTATGTGTAGTGCAGTTTAATTCTGATAAAAGTATTTATTTTGCAGCCAATCCTTTTCTGTTGCAGCAAAAGCGATGAATTCTTCCTTCAGTTAAGGAAAACTTTGACAGATTACGAAATGTCATTTTTATTATTTATTTAAGTTAACTACATGCATAGAATTCTCAGATCACAAGGATACTGTTTTGAAATCAGTGGAAATATGTAAGATTATACTAAAACTTTCCAATAGACAAGTTACAGTATTTGCTCACTGCCTTGTCAAGGTTTTTAAAACAAACTAAACAGGTACAGAAGGAGTGCCTTAATTGCAGCACTGAAAATTAATCATTGTGCAAGCACAGCCACACCCGGGAAAACACTCTCCAAAGTGATGATGGTACAATCCACAGGACTTTTCTGTGAACTTACTTAAAATAATATTTTTGTTAGTTATTTTTTCCATAAACCAACATTTACAATCAATGTCAATTTCCAAACATGCCCAAGTTTTATGACCTTGCACACTCACGTATAAATGCATTATATGACTTGTTCATGATAACTGAACAAGGATAAAGTCAAAGATCTCAGTTTCCAGAGTATCTAAGGCTCAATCCAAGTTTGCTTAAACTTCTTAAACTACTATTTATGCACAAGTGTCTGTATATAAGCAGTAAGGAATAACCTTTTATTTACAGAAATTACCCTTGCTCAGCTCTTCTTCTATAAACAGTTATTTCCCAATGAAAGAAGAAAACATATGCTGTGGCAGGATCTACACTTGTAACTTTTTTTCATTCAAGCCAATTGACTAGGTGAAATCTTCAATCACAGCAACATGGCAGAGTTGCAGTCATTATATTCGTAAGCTAAAAGCTGGATAAAATTGTTTAAGTACCCAAAGGTACAAGATGCTACTCCTATCTGATTTCTCTGTCGTACATAGCTTCATTTTGTATCCACCCCCAACAGTCATGCACTATTACATGTGATATGGGCCACCAGCATCTCAGTTGGGAAAATTAGGATGCTTCCACACGGATTTTTGCCTTCCTTGCCCCACTAGCAAAACATCTTTCCCATGGTTATTGCAACAGCCCACCCACATAGGCAATCTTATTCACAAGACAGGACCAATCCGGTTACCAAAGACTTTGGAAATCTGACATTTCAAAACATGTCTTTAAGCCAACTTCTGCCATCATTATAGCAACACTAATGGACTGATACAGAACAAAGAGTTACAGTACAACTGACTCCACAGATCAGCTTCAGCTCACCTCTCCCCCCTTCCCCCTGTTTTTGTCTGATTGGTGGCAAGTGGAGAGCATACGCAAGCTAACTACTGAAATACTTAATGCCTTCTATTGAAGCACTACAGTCAGAAACTCAGTTCTTCATATTCTTAATGCTTTTCTTTACCAACCTTGCTCCTTACAAAGTGAATTCAGGTGCTTCAAAATGCAATTAAGCCATCTTTGCAAAGGTTTGTATTGAGCCCTGTAATTCATCTCTTCTGAGCTCCACAGTGCCTCAGTAAGTCTACCTACATCTACCTACTACTATAATCTATGTAAATCCACTATGTAAGCCTAACTACCACAGCTATAGAATAAAACCTTTTGGCTTGATACTCTACAGACTATTTTAACATGCAATACATGCAGAAGTGCAACAAAAATTGCACGTTCATGGGAAACCATGGAGGATGGGGGGAAAAGGAACAATCATTTAATTATACATTACTCGATCAGCAACTAGAGGATTAATCATAGAAGTTTTCTCTACTTGCACAGCTAAGTCAATATCAACAGTGGAAGAACCCAGACAGTCATAAATCCATTCACCATGATAAAAGCATTTACAGGCTCAAACAAAAGAATGAAAAACCAAGGTCACAACACTACACACTTTCCCTCCAGGCACAAAAGGTACCTTTTTGTCCAATAGTACAAATATGAACAAAAGAAAGAACGAAGGGACAAACCATCCCAACCAAATGCTCAGAGTTTGATTCTTCACAAGTCTTTACTAGAAGCGTAAGCTGCAGAAAAACGATTTGATGTCATGCTGTGATGCTGGCACACAGTGCCATCAGACAACAGTGCAAAGTGTCAGAGACCATGATACAGGTCTAAATTTTCTACATTGTATATGTAAAGAAAATTTCAGTCTCTTGCCAGAGAGATCATAAGCAAAAAGAAGTATTTCTTTTTCACCAATATTTGATAACGTGGAGGGGAGCACGCGCAGATTACAAATGCAACTGCTGTTTCTAATTAAATGTTTCCTTTGTTTCTATCTACTGCAAACTTGAAGACCAAAAGCACTAAGTCGAGAACAGTTCTCATGCTTTCCACAGTTGTAAAAGAATTGCACAGATTCTTCAGAGAAAGTACCAAAAATAGCACTATTTTATTTGTTTATCAGTACAATTTCTGAATTTTTGACTTACGGAAGTATTTCAAGGTCTCTTCTATCTGCTCAGTTGTTAAGTCAATATTCACATCGGGAGAAATGAGAGGTGTATGAAGCCAGTCGTCGTGGTCATAACCATAGATTGTATCTGCTCTTAGCTTATAATGAGGCAGCTGCTCTTCCAGTAGACTGATGATTTCAACTTCAGGAAGGTTGGTACTATTGCACACATCTGGTAAGAGAAGAGGACAATTTCTGTTAGCTACTATACATACAAGCTAGCAAAGATGTCAGTTTGTTTTGGCATCAGCAAAATTTTTCTGCACGTAGAAAACAGTTAGATACTGGTTGGTTTAGAAGATATGACTAGCATAAATGATCCCGAAATAGCATATTTACTAGCAGAAAACACAAGGGCATGCTTTGGGGACAAAAAGCCCAACTTCTAGAAGCAGTGACTCATCTATTAAAGAATAAGGTAGGGGTGGGGTGTGGGGGAATAGAGAACAAGCAAGCATTGACCAAGAGAGGGTACTCATAACCTGGATATGGAGAAAGGATTAGTGCATACAGGAACTTACATTTTTGATGTTCTACTTGACAGATTATTTTTAGCTTGCAAGCTTTACGTATCTCCTTAGTTTGGTCTTTGACCACAGTTCAGTACCACTACATTTTTTTGCCTTTGCTGCTGGCAGATTTTTCTCAAGAAAAAGAAATCCAGGATTGCAATAGGAAACAGTGTCAGAGTTCACACCTAAGATGCACTGGTAAAGTTGGCTGAAAGAACTTTTAGGGAACCTTTTGACACTATCTCGACCTGCATTCTGTGTTATCAGTCCCTCATGTTCACAAATATATCAAGTTTGCACACAGTTTTAAAATGGATGCTGACAGCCATCAACAACTGCAAAAATGTTGCAATTTAAATTGGAGATTTAAATTTAGGACAAGAGGGAGCTGAGAAGTTTTAACACAGAAAATTCCAATTCGACATAAAAACTTTTTCACCATAAGGATGGTCAAACATGGGAACAGGGGCACAGAGAGCCTGGGAAATCTCCCATCTTTGGAAACATTGACAACTTGACTAAACAAGGCCATGAGCACTCACTTCAAAAGACCTGCTTTGGGTAGAAGTCATAACAGATGACTTCCAGCAGTACCTTCAAACCTACATTATTCTATAATGAAGAATTTTCTGTGCGTGTGAATACCCAAAACAGGCATGAACATTTCAAATATATACATCTTAATTACCATATAAAATTAACTACAATGTCTTGCTAAATAATTACTAAGAAAGAGAGCAACGCCTGGTATGTTTCCTGTAAATACTTAGTGCATCAACCTGCATTCCCATTTCCGTGCCAGGACCAAAAGAAAAGAATACCACAGCCCACCACCATCACCCCCACCCCCACACATACAGAATAAGAAAGAGCTATTTAAACCTATTTTGGAAGAGCAAGCACTAGGGAAGGTTGCTCCCATGCTGTGCAATGCAGCTCCATCTTTAACCAGTGCCCTAACTCTTGCAACTGTTGCTCAGAACCACTCCACAGTAAATAATGAAGACAGTCAAGGCCCTGAGTCCACCCATAGGCCTTTATTGCCCTGACCAAGCTCATCAAGGACCAGCACCCTCTGCCCAGTGGCCCAGGAGCTCCATTTAAAGACAAGTCCCCCTGGGTAGTTCTGTAGGGTAAGTCTGTGCCCAGTTCTGTCCCCTGCTGACACCGACTCATTGCCTGAGCTTCCTGGATTGACTACAGGCCCACTCAGTGTCTGGTGTTTGTCTGATGATCACTGAAGAGTCAATTTTAAGCGTTACTGCCAGTACCTTTGCCCTGCTCAGGAACAAAGGGACTGGGCTCTGTCAACAGGGATCCTGCCCTTCCCATCCTGTGGTCACACTCAGCTGCTGGCAGAGCTGCTCTTGCTGCTGCTCCCTGACAAAGACTCCTATTTTCATAAGGTGCAGGACTGATGCAGACCTGCAATTCCACTGCAAGCTAGTGGAATTCACCTCTGTCAGAGGAGGGGAGGGGGGAATGGTGAGTAACACATACTTTTCTATAGGCCATCAGTTACCTTTTGGTTTTTTTTAAAAATCTTTCTAATCCAGAAATTGCATTGTCATAAGCATCACCCCGAGCACTAAGGATGGCAAGAATGTTACTATTCTATCAGACAACAGGGCAGAGGATACAAAGATGAACTCAGAGTGCTAATCTCCTGCCTATATCCTTTACGGGATCCTATTGATTAAAACTAAAATCCATTTGGCAAAGTCACGTTATACCTTATGGTTCAAGGAGCCTGCTATTATCGACCAGGAGGTATTCTCCTCTGTGTTCATCCAGGCTGTTCTGCTAACTGTTGTACATACGTAAGCGTTCTCCAAACCTCACTGCAGAAGCGTATGTGCAAATGTTGGTAGGATTAGGTACCCACATATGTAGCAATGCTATTTTTGTGGAGTTCCATGCAATGTGAGAGTCAGCCTGCACACGTCACTTTAAGAGGTCCTTGCAGCCCTCTTGGAGGACTAGTAACTTGCACAGAGAAACAAGACCTGTTTCCCATGTTTCCAAAGCTGAGAGGTAACCTGTAACTACAAATCTTTCGTCTTCCCTGACTGCCTTTGTAATTGCTGACAACATCCATCTTAGTGCCTGCAGCCATTTGAGTTCAGAAAAACCTTCTAAAAAACACATTGATCTCAACTAAACATTCAAAGACGTGTGTACATGCATACACATAGGGATTTTTTAATATCTGAATAACTACATATAGGTATGTAGATATACTATACATATAAGTAGATATACATATAGATATACATCATTGGATTATCTAATTGCTCTCACTGTCAAAAATATGGGATTAATTTTTTTTTTTGTTAGTGTTCTTTAGGGAGGCGGGGTTTGGCTGAAAAGTTAGTTTGCCTCTTGTGAAGAATGTAAGAGTCTGCACAGCCTGATTGAAGTGGTGGTCTTGGGAACAAGGAAATAAAAATGTTTAAAAAATTCAAACCTTTTAACTAGTATTTCAAAAGAAATTGGCTGACTTTATAGGTAGAAAAAGAAAGCTTCAGGCAAATAATTCAGTGCAGAGAAGTAAAATGGTTTGCTGTGTCATAAAAACTAGCAGAAAATGGAATGCAACAGAAGTTACCTATAAAATTTAGGAGGTAACAAACACACAAAAAAACAGACCCCACACATGAACACACACAAGAAACTCATAGTTTTATTGTGGAAATTAAATCCACCAGAATGTGAAGGACACACAGTAAATAAGTAAGAATTATAGTGGAATACAAGTCAACCAAGACAATTTCTCTGCTCTATCATATATCAAATCTTGAGTGTTTCTAAGCAATTCAAAAGGCCTAACAACTGGAAAATATATTAATAAGTAACTGGAAAGGCAACTTATTATGATGCTATTGTCATTAACTTCTATTGCGATTTTAAAATCTGTATACCAGCAGGAAATAGAGGCAGGCTCTGATGTAATTGCCTAATTAGAAAAACAGGACACTGTAATTACACTTGTGGATGACTAAATATTAGTTCACCATTTAAATCAGAGCAATATTGTCACTGCTACAATTACAGTCTTCCCCTTCACTTTTTCCTCCCCTCCCTTTTCTGAGGTGCAGGCACTTGTTATGAGAAGGTATGCTGACTAACACCATCCACTATCCTGAAACATCAGCTACATTTTACAGAAGACCCTGACTGTGCTTCCAGATAGTTGTTATGAATATTTCTGATTAAACTGCAAAGATACTATAAGTTAAATAAGTCCTCTACTCAGAATACCCAAGACATCATTCATGTTTTATGATCAAGTTAACTGAAGTCCAGCAGACATAAAGCTATTGCACTTCCTCTTGTCCTAAAAGGTACGTTCTTTTTACTGAGTTAAATATAACACCATAAGCCTAAGACAATTAGCTGATAACTAATAAAAGTGATATAACAAAATACAGTTGAACTATATCCTCAGAAGTTGCTCTGTTACAGATTTTGTCTAAGCCATTTTAAACTTGTAGTTTTCTGGACATCCTTGGCAAATAAAAACTTCTACAAGCAAATTACAAAAACTTAAATAGCTAAACGAATTATGAGCTCATGGTTCTTACTAAAGTGTGGGTCATTCCAGGCTCTGCTTTTGAAATAAAAGAGTTAAGAAAGATTTTCTAAGGCTCTTGCATACTGTAGAAGTCTGCAGCTTCCAGCACTTTCTAGAAATAGTTAGATATAACCAAAGAAAATTTGTTCATTCTTTTCCACACTATTTTTGCAAGTAACGCATTCCAGTGCTTTGCATTTCCAGTGCATGTACAAACACCCTCACCTCTTTTTGCTGCAAAATATATTCTTCCACACCCTATTACTCAGATGATTAAGTTCCTCAGTCTGCTTTACAGGAGTTTTTGACATTATTCCTCTGTATGTTTTCTAAATGAGATTAAACCAAATTCTTTCAGAGACTTTTTTTTTTTTCCTCTGATGATTTTTTTTGCCTCATTTTCTAATCCACTCTTTCAACAAAGAAGATGCAAAACTGGGAAGAACACTCCCATTGAGTTCTCTTCAGCATTTTTTTCTTCCTATTTCGGTACCTCTTGGGTAATTATTAATTGATTACTTGTTAGCTCGTTCCATATCTTTTCGTACATTGGCATTTGACTCACTGGTGTATTTCCCCTTCTCTGAGCATCTTAAAACTCTCCACCACCTCCCTCCCATCTTAAAACAGCCACTAAAAGATCACCTGGTTGTTTCAAATTGTTTACATTTCCTCAGAGGAATTTTTATTAGACTTGCTGATCTGGATATCTTTGATTATTTCATCCATTCCCTCTCATGTAGCCAACACCCCTATCTATTTGAAAAGCACAGTAAGTTAACTTTTCTTTGTAAAGATTGAATTGAAGGTGGGTTTGGGCGTTTTTTTGGTAAATTACCTGGGAAAGAAAGAGGCACAATTTTTAGGGCAGCCAAGTGAGGGTAAGAGTACACTTGGTTAATTTGGGATGCACACTTACACCCCTCCTCTGCTGACAGTGGGTATGAGGTCTAAAACAATGGGAGCTGACTGTATCGAAGAGGCACAGCACCTCAGGGACTGACACTCCCCCTCTGTGCACATAACATCACCCAGATCACGAGACATTGTGCAGGGTGCTATCACCCACTGCCATTTTCATCTTGCACTCACTCAGCCATGCAATACATTAGGTCACTTTCCATACAGCGATAAACATATATTTAGCTGTCAGTGTTATGTGGATCGGAGGAACTATGCCAACACCTCATGACCAAGCAATTCAACCTCAGTTGAGCTAACTTCAACCCAAGCTAAGTTGAACATGAACCACACGTAGACAGATTTTAAGATCTCATTCTGAACATGGTCACCTAAAGCAGCTCACCTGTCAAACTCCATTTCCTACCAGGCTTTTGGGTTTTACTTGTTTACAGCCATGACTGAATAGTCATATCTTACTGTAGAAATGGAACTGAGCTTGACTGATAAACAAGGAGCACCTATTTCAGCAGCAACTTCACATAAAAGTAGTGATAAAAATCAGAGAAAAGAACCCAAAACAAAAAGAAGGGAAAAGGGGTTGAGGGGGAAAATGGGGATGGGGGGTACAGGGCGCAGATGGACACAGGACAAGACACACGATGGGGGACACAGGACCAACCAAAAAAAAAACCCCAAACATATACAAAACACATGCACAGAGAAGACAAACCCTACAAATCTCAAAATCTGTCATTTGCAGGAGTTTTTAGAAACACAATACAACATAGCTAATAAGTAGAGTCACTGCATGGAACACAAAATATTTAGTTTGGATCTGTCTGAATTCTTTTGCAAACCAGCCACAATATTTATGGTTTTATTGGTTTGTTTTCAAGCAGAGGCTCTCTTTTCAAGGTTAAAAGGACTTCCAGGTCTCTACAGAACCTGCTGGCAGGAGATGCTGCCACCTGGTGTTAACAAGTGCCTTAATACCCAAACCCCCAAACCACCAATGACATTTTGTCAGCCAGTTTCTCATTTACAGCCCATTGCTGTAAATGAAGTAAAACAATCTCTCATAAACACAACCTTGCCATGAACCATGCTAAGGTCAGGGTGTGCTCAAGAAGGGAGAAGCCAGAACACACAAGTCAAGACAAGAAAGACCACAACAAAACTACGCAGAGACAGCATCATCCCCAGAGCACTGTGCTCCAGAGTTGTGGGCTTGATGGAGGCTAACACCTTGCAAACAGCTCAAAGCAGCTGTGCTACCCTGAAGTACTTCCTCCGAAACAATTGCTGTACAGAAGCGGTGTGTCCAGCAGAACAACTACACTCCAGGTGTGACCTAGGGGAAGTGCTGATCTGGCTTGGCACCTTTCAAAACACAAGCTCTGGTCATCAGGTTGTATCCCTGATGATACACCCTCCCTGAACATCTTCCAGGGGACTCTGCTGCATTGCCACCCAGCAGCTTGTACTCATCCCACAGCCAGAAAGGGACAGCCTAAAGTCCCTAAAGTCTGGGACTGTCAGAAGGGACAGTTCTAACTGGGGTCCAGAATTACAAGTATTTCTTCAACATTATTTAACAATTACTCTACACATATACCTGTAATAGGCAAAACCCCAGAACTCACCATACTCCCATTCAATTTCAGTTCTAGGATGTCCAAAATATGGCTAATTATCTCCTTCTTAAACAAAAGAACAAACTAAACAGACCTCAGTAGCCACTCTCAGGCATATTCTTTCACTGCCCATAACAGAATTAAAACATGGTAACTTGTCACAAGCTTTTGAGGCAGGTGAGGAAAGGGAAGTACAGAAGAGAACAGTAACAAAATTAGATGAGAGAAACAGGGAAACTCCCTGGAGAAAGCAGGAAGAATGAAGAAGTCTACTACTTTAATTCACAGAGCCACCTACTCCTCTCCCTAGTTTTCAGTTCTGTCCCATTTCCCACACACGTATTACGCTCCCCCTTGATACTTAGCTCTCTAAAGTTTAAAACAGAGAAACTTAAAAAAAAAAAATCTTTGAAAATGGCCGGTCAATAAATAGTTTTTGAAAAAAGCACACAATACCTGAAAAGGGTCAGTTCCAGTGCTGGCTCCTTACTAGTTAAGTAAAAGGTAGGTTCTCTGGAGGACAGGCCTACCACATGGAGGCTAAAGTCCAGCCACATGTAACACAAGAAATTAAAGTTCATCAACTTGGGGCTATTTCATGCTAAATACAAGCGAATCTAGAGTGCTGATTTTGCTTCATGTGACGCATATACACACAAAGAACACAAATTGAAAGTCTGCATCCCTTCTCAGAAACCAAGGATCAGTAAGCACTCGGCAAATTTTCTATCCCTGTATGTAAAATGGCATAAAATTCTATAGTACATGTACCACCACACAAGAGAGCATTACATTTTCTACTATTTAAGTAGGAAGTGCCCTGTTTAAAATTCTCAGATTATTCAGTACCTCCCCCATTTTTAAAATTAAGAAATGTGCAACTCCATAATGCAAAAAGTCATCCCATTCCATTGAGCTGAGAAAATTCTGGAAACTCCTTCTGAGAAAAGTCACATAATCTAGCTTGACAACCAACCAAGAGAGGCCAAAACTACATCAGGATTCTCCTTTCTCAGCAGACCACAAGCCTAAAGCCTAATCATATTCCAGGGATGGTAGCAAGAAAGATGGGTCTTTCTCTAAATGCTTTTCCAGCAGATATTTCCTGGCTGCTTGTGGCAGCCCGATAGCCTCATTTGCCCAATGCTTTCTGTCCATTTAGACAATCATGGAATGGAGTAAAATAGTCATTACCATTGTGAACAGATTTACACAAAACTGAAAAGCAGAACAGTAGATAAGAAAATTCAACCCTGCAATTTGGCTGCTAGCTAGTCTACTGAAAAGGGAAACATAGCCTGTAGTTATTCATTATTTGAGCTCCACAGACACATGCATTAAGTTCTAACTGGGGTCCAGAATTACAAGTATTTCTTCAACATTATTTAACAATTACTCTACACATATACCTGTAGTAGGCAAAACCCCAGAACTTGCCATATTCCTATTCAATTTCAGTTCTAGGATGACCAAAATATGGCTAATTATACTGAAGTCTTACAAGTACTACTGCTGAACTCAGGACTGCACACACACAATACATGTGTATTTATGTAAAGTGTGTGATTAGCTTCTAGGGCAAAGAAAACTACTTCTAATAAAAAGAAAATTCCCCGTCCTCCCAACTCACTGACTTGCCCAAAGGGAAAGACAGCCTTAGCATCCTGCACATCAGAAGTTTCACTGCTGGCTGCAAAGTCAAACTGCTGGAAGAAAACCTCTTCAACAAGAAAGCTGTCCCATACCTTTAAAACTCAAGACTCCTCAAACAGCCATGGCAGCTTCTGTGACTTGACTGGCATGACAGGATTTTGGAATTGCAGGTCCTGCCACACCTCTAACCAAACCTATATTTAAGCAGTGGTTCTTCTGCCTCTAAACACAGAAAATACTGCACAAAATCCAGTCTTCCATGGGAACATAAAAGACCCCTGCCAACCTCGGATATTCCCATTCTGGGCTGTCACAGTAAGGCTTCAGCTGACCTGTAACTCAGTACCGCCCACAGCACTTATTCTCTCCCACACATAGATCTCAACTGGGCTTCACACCTTGTGTAGGTAGGGCACCACAGGAAAGGCAAGGCAGTATTTATAGTAGCCAAGTGGGCACATTCAATCATGGCAAAGGAATTCTGGATGAGAAGTCCAGCCCATGGAGAAGAATGAAGCACCCAAACAGGGATTCTCATCATCATCTCTATATAATATCATGTGTTAACTTCAGTTATCTGTCGTTTCATATTTTAATTCATATAAACATCTGCTTATAAGAGCAAGGATAGGAGCTGAAAGGAGAAAGACTTCCAAGAGTTTGCTTTTCTTCCCCTCTCACACCCTCTTTCCCCTAAACAAATCCAGCTTCATAACTGGAAAAGAAAGTTTCCCTTCTCCCCAAAAATTTTAAAGGATTTGTGCAAGGGTGGAGAATCTGCACAGAATGTAATCACAATTCTTCCTTTGCTACAAAGGAGGACTGGTACGAAGGATCAGATTGTTCAATATTATCCAAAAGAATAACGTTGTGCAGGAAAAATCATTACATTGACCAGGCTGCCAGCTGAAGTGGAAGAAAAAATGCTGTTCCTTCAGTTCTGCCACAGCAGACACTGGCCAAGCCTGTCTGTGGAGTGGACAAGCCACGGAACTGTCTTCTCAGATAGGTCACTGGGCTCAGCCTACAGCTGTATTTTTGGGTACAGAGAGCACTAGTATTTCCAGCACATTACCTTCCTTGGTAGGAAATTCTACTTAAATTTGGCAATTGAAAGCATATTGAAGAAGTAAGCTGGGAGAAAACCTGGCTTAGCCAAACACGTCAAATAAAGATCCTGACAAAGCCGGGAATGTCTAAATTAACAAAGATAAAACCACTAGAAACTGCAGTTCCAATGTGAGGAATGTCCTTGTTTATTAGGTTAAAGTCTCCTTGCTTTGGTTTTATCCTACATACACATTCCTGCTGAGTATAAAAAGGTGAGACAGATCTTGGTGATAAGAGGCCATTAAACTATTAGGTCCCTACTGTACATTATGCCATAAATTTAAATGAATTTTGCTTCAGTATGGAAATGTTTCTCCCTGTAGATAAGTGTAGCCATATTCATGCTTTTATTTTTACATTAAACAGAAAATAAAAGGAAACTCCACCACCACAGCTATTCTTTTAGAGCAAGAACAAAAGCTATTCTTGTATCAAATGCATGCTGGCAACGCTCTGTTCAACAGCAGTAAGAATAAACACATTCATTAATGACTAGAATCTTCCAGCTGCCAAGACAGACTGAGAATGTCTCAAAAATCCATTGATAGATCACTGAGTACGGAAAAGCCTGAAAAGCAATTGTCCTGCTTTTGCTTGTTGTTCAGCCCAACTACAAAATGTGCCAGCCCCTAAACAATGGCTGTCAATGAAGCTTTAGAATCACAAGCAAAACATAATTCTCATGTAGCTTGCTCTTTACAGATGTTGACTTTAAAAGGGAAAATTTGTTGATTCGTGATGGACACATACACATACATTGAGGGAGAAAGGTAAAGCTGCACTCATTTAGCATGTTATGGAGGTGAATTATGGAATAAAAGTATTTGTACGTATTTAAATACATCAATAATCAAGCGTAGCTTTTTAGTCTTCCAGTACTAAAGTGCACCGCAACAGGAAAACAAAAAACATAAAATGAAAAAACACCCTGAAAAATTCACCAGCCATCTGCCTTCAGGAGTTCCTTCTCCAAAGAACAAACCCACAACACTGATGAATACTTGCTGCTCTCATTCTGTCCTACCCCAAATAAAGTAGACATTTAGGAATGACAAGTGTTTCCCTAGACAAGGGAAATCTAGAAACAAATTTAAAAGATGTCCCACTGAACTTCAGCAATTCCCGCAGTTGATTTTACAGTGATTCTAGAATTGACAGTTTACACTAAAAACCATACATTCCTCTTCCTAGTATGATATAAGTAAGCAAGAGGGCTGGATAAGGAGCATAGCAGCAGCAGCAGAATTCTGCTTAGAGAAATAAAAAATAAAAAAATAAAAAAAAAATCACAAAAACACCCCACCAAACAAAAAAAAATCCACCAAAACACAAAAATATATTATTTGAAAGAAAAAAAAAAAGTATGCCTGGGATACAGACTAAGAGGTAGCATTAACAACCTGTCATAGGAGAGGAATCAGGAAAAACACTAAGTTATTGGCAAAGGGTAAGAACTGGAAAATAATGGATGGGAAGCAGCGGGGGGAAGAAGCAGCTGTGTGAAGTTGACTGAGAATCCACCAAAGCCATCCAGAAAATTCAGAGGCAACGATGCAGCAGGCATAGACAATAAGATCATTTTGTTAGAGTATGCTGTACAGAACTAAAGTCAGACTCATAGAATAGTTCCAGTCATGCTGTGGGAGCTATCTCATTTTAATAGGACTAGCATTTCTGGCATACTTTAAAGAAAGAAAGAGTGCTCAGAATTTAGCAATAGCTGCTTATTGGAAGTGGCAGGAAAGAAGAGCGAGAAGAGACCACAGTTAGATCAAGCTTACTGGATGAAACTGGTGACAGTAATAGCAAAGTAAATGGACTGAGGTAAGAGCCCATGTTTTCAAACTTTTAAAGAAAAGACTGCAAAAGCTTGGAGAGGAGAAGGCTGGGATGTGAAAATGACGGAGGTTTTTCAAAATGGGAATGAAGAACAGTTTCACCAAACCCTGCATAACTATAAAAACAAATACTGGCAGAAACCAGTGGGAGACTGGTTTAAGTACCGCTGCACACAGCCAGCAAAAACCATGAACTTGCATGGTAACACAATCAGCAGATTCAGAAAGGTTTTCAACAAAGTCACGGACAAGGTCCAACACTAAGTAGACACTAAAAGAACAAGGCAGGGACGTACCCTCTATATCCCTGCATTACGGGGGTACTTCTGCTAAGAATAAACTACTGAGAGTGGCTGTGCACGTGCTCTCCATATCCAGCCTCTGCTGTTGCTGGAGTCAGAAACACAATCCTGAGCCAGCTGGTCCAACCCAGGAGATCATTTCTCATGTTCTTCATTTGAGTTCCAGCTCCACCAAGCAGTATCTTACACCTCTTCTCTCATACCAACAAAACTGAGAAAAACATGGAAGTACCACCCCAAAAAAGGAACTGAAAAAGAAGTAAGTGCTAGAGCAAGTTTATGCCATGTAGGGAACAACCACTAAAAGAGAAAGGTAACCACAACAGAACTCAGAGAGGTTCCAATAGAGGGAAGCCATTCAAAGCTGTTATTACTTTATCAATACTTTTGTAACCATTTAGTGCTTAGAGGACAACCACCCAGCCTGTAACAGGTATCAGGCACAACCAGAGCAATCTGTTCAATATTCTCAGAATACCAAGCACGCAAGATGTGGCGGTATCTCATGCACCCAAAGCAGGACAGCCGCAACTACAGTGTTTTCTACTGTAAAGCATTCTAGCAAAAACCTGTATTACCAAAATCCTTAAGGAGTTACCTTGGGACAGTCACGTTTCATCAGACTTGGAACAGAAAGAAAAGAAATTCAGCCTTTCAAACAAAAACATGAACTTAGAAGGGGATGGTGGAACTGGAATGGAAATTCTATAGGCCATAGGCACACCCTTTAAAATTGACTGCAGGAAAAAATAGTCAGAATTACACTGGTTATCTGTGGGATCAGTCAGCCATCAAAATTGGCTGAGGTTGGCACAAAGAGTGGTAACATTTGATGGTAGAAAACAGTAGTTCTGGTTCATATAAGAACATAATTAAAGCCTGAATAAAGATAGAGGTGGGATAAAAAAAAAAACAGAGAAAACTTTCTGCACCTGAATATCTTTGTTTCTAGGAGATTATGTGAGGCTTGAGAGCAAGAAAAAGTTGTTTTTTCTGGATGTTATGACTACCCATCATTGCAGTAAGGTAGAAGTTACACTATCTGCAAGGTCAAAAAATACCAATTCCTCTCAGAGATACCTCCCAGCTGAGAGAAAAAAAAATTCCATGGTTTGACCCATCCAGTGATGTAACTTTGTGTTTTCTTTAAAAAAAAAAAAAAAAAAAAAAAACACAAAACGTAAAACAAAAAAAATACAAAACAAAAGAAAACCTTTGTGTTAATTACAAACAAAATAAGACACAAAACACGTTATCACCACAAAGATTTCCCAAAAACCCTCAGGGCTGCCCAGAACAGGACAGCCAGAAAACACATTCCTACATGCATTCAGAAAGAGTAATTGGTACAGTGAACAAGTGAATCATGCAAACTAATGAAGGAGCTAGGCAATTTAAATCACAGTCCATTCATTCTCTCATTTTTCAGAGAAGCATGAAGGAAACCTACGTGGCATATTAAGCAGTTAGCTCTTGAATTACAAAATATATCATGCCAAAATGATTGCAAATAGCAAGTCTTCAGACATGAGAAAACAGACTGAAAGCTAACTTACTGAAGATGGCTAACGATACTGTGTTGCACATGTTTTGAGAGAAACAAAGGGAAAAAAGAAAGAAACCAAACCCCAAAACCTCTGGCAGGCAGACATCCGTCACAAGAGTAAATCTAAACTTCAGTGGTATTTCAGACTTCCATCCCCACTGTACTCTCCATTTCCAGAAGGACAGGATTTGTCTGACAGCAGTTGATGGACAAGGAAAAAAGGCAATCAGACTAAGAGGCTTTTATAATTCACAAAATTGGACTATTGAGCAACTTAGTAATGCTACGCTTCATCATGTCAAGATGACAGCCCTTCCTGCTCTACAAAAAAATGAGATGGTGGGTGTTCGACAGAGAAGGAAGCCCCCAGACCCCAGTTGCCATTTCCATCAACGCCTGACTGGAAGTAGCCAGGTCTGCACTGCAATTAACAGGAAAGACATGGACACCTTGAAAAGCCCTTCGATTCCCTTTCTAGCAAGGGGGACACTAGATGGTGCTACATCCGTATTCCTATCTTCCTCAGATGAATGGTTGCAGAAAGAAAAGTTCAAAGGAAAAAACAACCGGGACAAAATGGTGCCCCACACATGTAGTGGCAGCTTGACACTCCATGTCACACAGTGCTGCCCCACTCTCCACCAACCTCAGGACCCAAGTCTCCTCCTGCCCATTTACCTGCAGGAGCTCCACAAGTGACAGCTGTAGAAACTCTGTTAAGTCAGGCTACATTGAATTTGTCTATTAAATCTTACTAATAAAAGCCAAAATTAAGTAATAATTACAAAAAAAAAATCTACTACAGCAGTTACTGAACCCATTTTCAGGTTTACTACTATTAGTTTTTAGAAAATACATGCTCTACCAGTAACTTTTTTTTTTAATTACATCTCTTAAAACACTCACAAATAACTTTTTTTTCTTTTTTTAAATAAATTGATTGTCCTATTTCATTTGCCCTTCTATCCTCAAATTAGCACCGATTCAGAAGCATCTACTTGCACAGGTGTTGCACTTCAGTTGTGGCAACTATGAGTTTTGGATTGCTTTACTATTAAATTCAATGGGAAAGTAGTTGTCTTTTAAGGTGCTGTCCCCCACTCAGAGATAACACTGGCTTAAAGAAACTTTTCATCTCACTGGTTTTTGTCACCCAGGCCCACTTCTGCAATGTTCATTCCCTTGGTTATGCCAACGTAACTGCTTTTAGGCCACACTGTAGAACAGATCAGAGGTGCGACTTAGCTAAAAAAATAACCCTCATCTCCCCTCTGCCACAAAAGCCAGGGAGGGATTCTATCCAGACCAGTTGCTTAAAATACCTCCAGTTGCACTCCCACAGAAATCTGCACAAGCACAATTCTGGGGTGGTTTGGGGACAGGAAATGTTTAAGCCAACCCTGTATCCAGGAAAACATGCTCAGCACAATCAGAATGTGCAATCCACCCTCGTCTACATTACATCTGCTCTCAGGTCCCAGACAGGAAAAACTGTGCTGCTGACAGAACACCAGAGTGCCTCTACTTCCAGCAAATAGAAAGGGGGGGGGAAGAAAACAGTAAGAATTTTAAATTCTCTGAGCACAAATGTCCCTCTTGAAAGTTAAAAAGCAAAATGTGCACATCATATAATTTGTTCTTAGGCTTAAGTTGTATCAGAGTCAACTCCAATTACATTACCATTAGGTGGTTACGTTTCAGAAGGCATCGCCACACAGCACTGTGACTCAGTTTCCCAGTTTTTTCTTAACTGTTCAAACCCTTATTTGCAAGAATTTTTGCAGATGACTTACAATAAGCCCTAGGTGTTAGTCTTAGACTAAATGAAAATAGATTACTCTGATTGATGAATTTGAACATGCCTGCCTTAGGATGAGTCAAGGCTTGGCATCAGAAGAAGAATTATGGTATATGCAGACTTGATAAGAGCAATTTCTTTCCCACTAAATAGCTTACAAGTGTAAATAGTGCTAACCTGTCAGTCAGACCTACACAAAGGCTTCATGTTAAAGCCTCCTACAACCCTTATTCCTCTGCTTGTTTCAAGAGTATACACTGCATACCAGCAAGTACCACTCACAAAGCAGAGATTTTACAAAGGAAGTACGAGACCAATTCCTAACTCCCCGTCTATGCCCTTTGACACCTTTAAAAAGCACAGCAAAGAGAGCCACCACTATTTCTACTGCAAGTCTTACCATGTTGTCTCTAGGCTACAAACAGCACAGATTTCCTGCACCAGAACAGATAATTCATAAAAAAGCATTATAGAAGCAATCAGTAAACCACGCTTGGCTGACAACTAAGCAAGAAGAAAGAGATTTGGAAACTACATCAAGCTTGAAAGAATGTAAGGTAGAAAGACATGCACTGGCCTCCATTTAACAAAAACTACTTTTAAAAATCAAAAAAGTAAGACAGAGTTTGTCTTGCCTTTTAAGGAACCAAAATCAAGAAGGCATTTTGATTCACGGAAGCTGGTTGTCTGGCCTTGGAGTCAGACACAGAAAACTATAATATCTTCCTGTTAACAGGGGAGGGAGGGGTGGGGAGAAAGGACACCGACAACAGAACAACTTGCAAGAAAGATCCTTCTACAAGGGGCCTGGAAAACAGTTATGCTACCAGGAATGCACCTAGATAACAGAGTTTCCAGTCTACCTACCAAGCAAACACCTAGAGGGCAGTCAGAAGAGCAACCCATTGATAAACAAGTTCTAAACCCATGAATACAAGGGAGGAGGGATGGGGGGTTAGTTTCTGTTAACAAAAAATTTATTTTATGTAGAAGCATACCCGACTGAAACTGACTTCAGTGTTAATCCTGCTGCTTGTCTTCTCAAGGGCATAGGGATAGACATGCAGACCATCTCTTCCCTTCTTTCTATCTTGTTTTTTCAGAATACCAACCCTTAGTAACTACACAGCAGTTGGGCTGAGCTAAGTTAAGGCATACTACAAAAGTATCTGTTGACGGTCACCATTAACTAATTCTCTGACCTACAGACAATTCTAGAAATGGTTGGAAGTAACTGAGGATAAAAGGTGTCTGGCAGTCAATTAGAAGGGCTCCAGTCTTATTCCTATTTTTCTCAGCCCTCTCATTTGTCCCTCCCAAAAACTCAGCTGACTTCTCAAACATTCCCAAAAGACCTTGGAACTGGCAAGGTCACTTTAAGCTAAAAGAAGCTTCACAGCTCAGCCAACAAACCATGCATTTGAAATGGAAACTAACTGTCATTTCATAACCATATCCATGACTAAACTGAGTTACAGTGATTATTCAAACACAAAAAAATTGGGCCAGCTGACCACATCACTAAAAATCTAATTCTATTTAAAATACCACACTTAAACACATATTCCATTTATTTGTATGAACTCTATGATAAAAAGTCATTTAACCTTTCATGCAAGAATGCAGAAGAAGCTGTTCCTTACACATTAGTTCTGGAACTATAAAAGTTGATGTGACAAAAATGGAATGGTTTTAAGAAGCAAAAAGATGTACAGTCAAAACTTGTTATGTACTGTTTCTCCCATCCCCTTCTTCCACAAAGCACTTCTTGTATCAACATAAAAATCTAAGTTATGTTGAACATGAGGACAACCATTCCATAATTTTAAGCTGCAATATTTCCATCCCCTCGTTCCTGACTTTCAGTTGGTTTATTTTCCAAACAACCTTCAAATGGTTCAATTTCCCAGTCATAAAAGTATAGTATCCTTGTTTAGTCAAGCCTATTTGCAAGAGCCTTAAACCTTACAAAGTGCTTTCATTGAAAAACGCAGATGCTTGTGAAATCACTTCTTAAACAAGAAAAATTGCACAGAACAGCAGTAGCATTGTCCGTGAACCAGGTATCTCCACCAACAGCTTAAGAACAGAAGTTTAACTATACATTTCCATATCCTTCCCAAGATAAAAGATTTGACTGCTTACCAGTAATGGTGCAGGCATCTCTGTACTCTCTGCAGTCTGGCACATCATCTTCCACTGCTTCACTTACATAGTGCTCTTCATGAATGCCTGTGTCACAGGCTAGGACTGCATGATTCGACAGCTCCGAAGGAGGCACAGTGGCGGCCAAAGTGCAGTCGTGCAAAGCTGTGGCGTCCAGCTTGGCAGGTTTCACAGGGTTGTACAAACTGCCATCAGGGGGACCAGCACTGGAGACTGGGTCTGGCTGGCAGAAACAGAACTCTTTCTCTTTGCTAAAGTTGGCTTCAGGAAGTCTGCAACACACAAAAGAAACAAACTTTCAATTCAAGCCATTCCAAACGGCTTAAGTCAGAATAGGTAATCTTCTTTTCCTTAAAGGTTAGTTTAAACGTGACGAATTCAGCAAATACTAAGAACCAGTCTTCACAAAGCAGTTGCCTATCTTTGCACCGTCACGTAGGAAACTGGTATTCCTTGTACAGTGTTATTAACTAATGGCTGATTAAACATCCAGATTTTTGCCTAACCCAACTTGATGTAAGCATAGTCCACCCACCTTGGCTCATTTAGACCTTCTCAACCTTCTGGGAGTAAACTTCAGAGAAATCTTGCAAAGTTGTAACACTGTACCGGCACCATCTTTTCTTAGCCTGTTTTTCCCTTTCACCACAGGCATAAGACAGCAAAGAAATTATCTCCCCCTCTCAGAGGAGGACTTGTTTACACAGAAATCAGAACACCACAACTGGAAAACGGATGGGCAATATTAACTCTGGGGAAATAAAAGCCTCCTGATATGCAGAATGACATTTCATCAAGTCTACCTCAATTCCATACACTTGAATTTGTGCATGGTATCACCTAACCTGGAAATTGTTCTCATACTGAGAGGCTCAAAATCTGTATTTTGTAATAGTCATAATAGCTAAAGGAACAGATCAAATGATAAATTTATGACACCCATACTCTCATACAAATTGTACTCTACTGTGGCAGCTGCAGAAAGTTTCACTCGAGTGCTTTAACAGAAAATCTTATGGTTACCCCCAAAAGAGCATCCATTATTCCTGTGCTATCACAGTACATACTGAAAAGAACAATGGGGTCACTTGTAATGATTATTTTTAAAATGGTCCCCTTTCAAGTGGATCTTTAGAAATAAGAGAGGGAGATTACTGATATTAGAAATTAGTTGTTCAAATGAAGTTGGAATCAAAATGCAAATCATCGCTTTCCCCTCTGCATTGAGGATAGAAACACCTTAAGTTATAAACAACAAAATATACTGGAAACGCATAGACTGGCTGATTAAAAGGCTCCATTTTTTCCTAGTTGCTACCGCGCATCTGTGAATCACATTTGTTTTGGGAAACTGTTAGATAAGTCTGTTGTTATGAACAAGGGCACGTCTGGGAGTAAGTAACTGAAAGTATTAACAGGACTCCTCGTCTCTTCTTGCCCTCCTCCCCATGCCCTGCCTTAGCAACTACAGGAAACCAGCGACATAACAACACTGCCAAATGAAACAGCACTGATAACCAAAGTGTGATTTGTGTGTAAAAAAACTTCAAGTGAGTTTTGGGAATCAGAGATCTGGTAACCTTTCTGGACACACTGACATTCAACATCTGACATACCTGATCACCTTTACTCATTTACCACTTTATCTCCCAGACGCTTCTCACCAAAAACACTTTTGGCCATAACATTGCAAGTTGCATTACAAGTTTGTGTTGAATGAGTTTCACCTCTCCCCCTTCACCCAGTTCAACATGCACCCCAGTGAGGTACCATGGAACAAGTTCTCCCCCTCATAAACTACCCTGGATCCAACAGCTTCTGCCTTGTCACTGTTAAGAACAAGTAAATACAGAGACACATTCAGAAACAAAAAGTCATTCCCACTCTTCTTTCACACAAGCTGTTTTACGGTTGGCACTTACAGAAACCATAAACAAGCGGAGCTTGAAAAAGCAAACAAGCAACAAAAACCACTTCCCTCAAAACCCACAGTAGTCAGTTTGCCTGGCCTGCTGCAGAAACTCATGTAAGATCTGCATGAGAAAATAAAGTTCTGGATAAGGGAAGAGAATTTGCCTTAATCTTAAAACCTTGTATCAAGAAGGGAACAAAGCAGGCATAAATGTGTATGCCCTCTCCCTTTGACTTATTTAATATCCTCAATTTCAACACAGTGGAAAAATGCTGTTCAGACTCTATCAAACCCATAGAGGCACTGTTTGCACAGCAAATATTATCACCTAATCCAGGGGCACATACTTCTCCTTTAAACTTTCATCTCAATCTTCCTATTGCAGAAAAGAAAAACAAATTACAGTTGAGCAATATTTACCAGATCACCAAAACAGCCATGAAGAGAAACAGACGTTGTAGCTACTATGCCCATGAAATATGAAACATTAATATTATTCTTCAGTCAGTCACACCTATAGATACAGTATTCATAACAAGAAAATGATACAAATTGTTATTGCAGTGTTTCATGTTTACTCCTTCTGACATCCAAATAAATACACAATGTGTAAGTCAGATTATGACTTTTCTTAATGAAAATTCAATGCATTTCATTCTTTGTACTGTGCATGTCAACAGCAGCCTGTGCACAGGATTTAAATAACTCTTCTACCTAATATGACATAACTCAGATTTTGTCACAGTGAGCTGTATTGCATCATTACTACCACTCTAAATACAATGACAGTTTGGGGCCAATAAATATTTTTTTTTAGGCCCAGGTCTGTTTAATTTGGAATGTCTGAACTTAATTTTTTAGTGTAAAACTCTTTGCAGAAAAAGCACAATTCCCTTATCATCTAAGGGAATGTTTTTCAACCAGGCCATTTTCTTCTCAAAAAAAAAAAAAAACCCACCCTTATTTGCACACTGTTTGTTAAAGGCACTCATTCAAAACTTTCACTGTATAAGAGCAATGACACAAGTACAAAGACTTGCTCCTGCACTCTTCCTCTGTACAAAACCCAGATTTTGGTCTAACCCAATAAATGCTTAAAATATGGCGCCTGCACGATTACTATCCGAAGAGCTTAAATTCTATATACACACCAAACACCATTGTCATCTAATAGTACATCTACACAATTGTTCAGACTATGTGGTGTAACTAAGACTTAACTAAGAAGTACAATGGGTATTAATTGCAGGGTACCTGTGGCAGCCCACATTCCAAAAGCCAAATTATAATTGAGCTGTGGTTAGCCAGCACTGCACTCCACTTTAAAAAAAAAAGTTATCCAGCTGTTAAGTACCTAGGCAAAGCAGTTCAAGGCTAACACATATTTACATCAGACGACAGCCAAGATTTGAGGGGTTTGAGGTAAAGAAAAAAAAATCTCCACATCAGCCAGCCATTTCCGGGTTCTGGCCATTAAAAAATGACTTCATTGTTTGTTTGCAGTGTGTTTTGGAGGAAGGGGGTTGAGTTTCATACACCGCATATTTCATACAAATGCAAATAAAATAAACCACTTGCTGCTTCACAACCATTTGAGACAAAGTTCTTCTGCATTCAGGATTAAACACAGTTTAACTCTCAATCTAAAGACACGAATGAGTTAAAGTAATCCTCGCTTCCGCAAAAGCGGCAAGAGACATGGAGCTATTCAGCCATGTGCCTTCCCAGAGCCCAGCAATGACAATAAATACATTTGTAACCTTGTAACATTATTCCCATCACCATCTTGGATTGCAGCAACAGCAATTCACTGTAGTCTCAAAAGGGCTGGGACTCCTACAAATAACTTGCCACCCCAGAGTCACAGGCTGCACACTATGGTGATTACTAACCTTCGAACAATTTTTAGTTATTTATCTAGCTCAGATTTTGTGCTTCAAATAACACTTTTATTCAGCAGTCAAAAGTGGCGGCTTGACTGCTGCAAACACCTGCAAGTTTAAAGAAATATTTCCTTAAAAGAGGAGAAAAATATCTTTCTAGTGCTTCCAACTAAAATCTTCCCCTTTCTTCCACGTCATCCTCTTGCTAGGCATAGTCTCAATTTAACTATTTGGTTTAGACCAGCAGCACAGTTCTGAAGCAAAACCATTTACTGTGAGACAGCTGGTTTTTCAGAACAACTTTGGTGCCCATGAACAATCAATTCCCCTTTGAGTAAGAGAACCTGAAAACTCTTCTCCAAGATGCACTTCAAATGCAACCTGCTGCCAAACAGGGACATGAGACCTCAAATAACCCTGTGGGCTTCATCACTGCAAGGTCATCTGGCACATACCTATGACATTTTCTCCTTCAGAAAGCTTCAAACTGCACAGGTAAGTGGGACATTCAGCCTAAGGTGACAAGCTAAATCTAACCTAAAGTAACCCACCCAAACCAGTAATGAAGATTTAAGTAGCTTCAGTGCCAACAACTTTGATCTACTCATCCATCCCTACTGACCAAATTATTTGCTAATTTAGACAGAACCTCAGGGTACCAAGGGACAGAGAGCACTTTCCACTCTTAGCATCTGCCTGGAGCTACAGAGCTCTGATCCTGTATTCTCATTTACTGATTTACTAATTCTCATTTACTAACTGATGGTTAAATACTTCAGAGGGTTTCAGGGTGCGCAAATTCCCTCCTTTAATGTACTTGCAAGAGTCCCACCAAACATGTTCTTCCCTGATTTGTACATTACTTGGTAGGTCCACTAACCTCTGTTTTACTAAGTCTGCTAAGTTTTACTAAGCTCTTTAAGAAGAGCCCTCAAGCTTTGATATTGACATGAAAAAACATTTTTCAGATGCAAAATGCCCCATGTAGACACTGGAGCAAATCAAAGCCAGTTTATATGTCTGTCTAATCTGTGAAACAGATTAACATGCTGGCCTACCCTCTGTAATTCAGGTACTTCAGCCTTCAGTCTGTGTTTTGCAAAACCATCACTGAATTGACCAAAGCAACTTACAAGCATTCAACTTGCTTATTTCTTTACTAATTCACATTTTGCATCTACAAACGTTTGCATTTTTTTTAAATTTAAAACCAATTTGTTCACTGAGCAGGCGGGCTCAAAAGCCAGTCAAAATGCCTACATAGATTTAAACACTTTGTCAGACCATAAAAAAAAACAACCATTTGCAACAGGTCTGGCTTTTACTCACACACACATATATACTATCACTCAACTGTATAAAGACTTCAGTATAAAGACTGAATTTGATCCCAAATAATTTACTGAGTTGTTTTAATCTTGTCTTGTATTGTATACCCTCTTATAAACCATAGGGTTCTGGCTTTTAAATACGCAGAATGCTAGCTGCTTAGTTAAATCTCTAGCTAGGGAGACATAAACAGTCAAAGTGTAATAGATGAACGACAGAATGTGACAAGCCGTTTATTTACCTTCAAACACTTTACATATAACATGAGAAATGCTGTACTTGTTTTTAAGAGATCCATTATTTTAACAGCAAATTAAAGGGACAGGCATCTTGGACCCTTATCCAAAGTTTTAATTACCCTGGAGGAAACACTGCCTCACCTTCTTAACAGTGCGTTTGTATCCCGTGACCCAGGCAGTCACACCAAAGCCATCTGCTATCTCAACATCACACAGACCCTTTTACTCAAGCCTTATGTTACATTTAAACTACATTCCATGTTTTGTTTTGGTTTTTTTTCCTTCATAGTGGGGTTAAGAACTCTTTGGCCAAATGCAATCTTCAGAGAAATATCAACACCCAGTGGTTACTTCACGTGCTATGAAGGACCTTCTCAGGTATGCCTCTCAAAAAAGGGGCTTTTCTGCCTATGAAACCATTAAAGAATATTTTCAAGCTAATGATTTGAAGGGTTTCTAGAATCACTTTTTACAAAGCCTCATAACCAACAAGTATTAAGCAGATGAAAGCATCCAAAACCAGAACAATACCTGGCTAGTTGCCCATGGCATGGCAAAGTCATTTAGACTAAAAAATTCACCACCAGAGAACAAAAGCCAGAATAGCAGCAGCAATAACCAAAAAAATGCTTAAATGAGAGTATAAACATGTAAAGCATAAAACCTTACTCTCAAGGTCCCCAAAGCTGCTGCTGTGACCTTGTTTGGCCTTGTTTGACCATTAACTCATCAATCAAGCCAGAGTCATGTTTTCTCAAAAAGCAATGCAAATCAAAACATCACAAATAGAAAGCACAATAAAAGAAAAAAAAAAGAAAATAAAAGAAAAGAAAGAAAAACACCCCACTGTTCTCCACAAACCAGTTTCTCACCCACTAGGATTTGGCCTTCAAAAGGAGCCCATCAGCCTCTTCTCCCCTCAGGCCAAGGGAGAGTGGAAGCATACTGTAAGACAAGCCCTGGCTTTGACCTTCGCAGCTGTGAGCGCCTTTATGTAATGCTGCCCCTCTCCCCTCTGAAGTTCCTTCAGGCAAATATTGCAAGGTTCTATAAATAGTTCTTCCTTGTGTAAGCCTCACATTACACCGGCAGCTTTTTACAGCTCCTTCTCCTTTTATTTAATGTAAGCCACCGAATTTGCCCTCCCCCATGAACAAATAAAACTGAAAACAGTTAAAAAATTAGCACATTCCGTTTCCTGCAATACATCACACTACAGGCTGGGAGATCTACGTTAGACATGCTGCGTACCTGTCTTGGAAAGGGAAGGCTGTTTGACCACCATCACTAGTCCAGAGCGTATGAGAAACTGTACATGCAGTCAAAGGAGGAATGCATCAGGTAACAAAACAAAGCTCAGAGGTAGAGCAATGCAAACTATAAACACCTCAGACATGTACTTCTCTTCACACCCATGCACGTGCAAGGTGCTCACTGAGGTAGATCAATACAAGACTGGCATGGTTCAATACTTGCTGAAGAGAAGGAAAGGATCTAATGACTTAACAAAACAACCCAAAAAGACCCAAGAAAATCCATCAAATCATTTGTGATTAGACTGCTGTTGTATTTAGCATGTGTGAACTCCTGCCTCATACACAGCCAATACACAAGCTAAACTACACAAACATCAGGTTAAGTACATTAGCACGTATGCTGCCTACCAGCGTATCTCCCCATACCACTAAACAAAAAGGCAAGTATCAAAGACTTGTCAAACAGTTCAGGTATGGGGGAAACTATTACACTAGCAGCAAACCAGGACATCAAATAGCACGGATGGGAACAGTTATAATAGAAACTTGAAAAGTGTTGCTTGTTTATAGACCAAAAAAGCATGAAACTCCCCACTTTTTTACTTCTCCATAAGCCTCAAAGACTTTCAAAAGATAATTAAGTGCCCAATACTGCTTTTCCACTAGTTGGACCACAATTTCTCTGAAATGCAGCAGAGAAGGTAACACCACTGCGTCTGCTCGAGTCCTGAGCTCATTTCCTATAAGAAGAACCAGTGAGAGCACTTGACCAGAAGCAGGACAGAGAAAAGGGGCACAAATGCAATAAACACACATGAACTAACTATAAGTAAAGTGAAAAGCAAAACAAAACACCCCAACAACCTACTGAACAGTGCCTGGGCCTAAGACAGCATGCAACAGGCAAAGATATTTAAATTAAAACACGTTACCATTCCAAGCCAAATCCCTGATCAGCCAGCCAAGATATACCTTCTTCCTCAGTAGACAACAGTAAAGAGTAAGGGAAAGCAGTGAAAATAGCTGAAAGACCATGCTAGAATGGTGGTTCCCCCCACCACTACTACTGTTTAAACAAAGATACAATTAACCTAATTGCCATCAAATTAGGGCCAAGAGTTTTAGTTAAGTAACCATAAACAAAAGAAGAGACTGACTAAAACCAGATATTTATCATGATTTAAAACCGGGGGGGGGGCGTGGGATTTTAATCTTGTTTTGCATTAGTATTGGTTTTCTCCTATTACAGGAGGATTTTTTAAATTTCTCGCCCTCCACAATGACTTTTAAGAGTCTACATAGAGTTGGTATAATTTAAATTTTTAAAAATGCTGTTTTATGGGATTGAAGAAGTGTCATTTCAAATTTTAATAGCTGTCCTTCTGAAAGGATTTACACAAAATATCACATAAGAGAACTAAGACTGCTGCTTTCCTTTACTATTTCTTATTGCACAGAGACAGCGAGAGCAGGGGTGAGAGGACCAGCTGATAGAAAAAAGGAGTAAGATTCTTTGCAAACTGCCCTAAAAAAACCCCCACGCACCGTACCTGCTGTGTCCTGATACACTTACTTTCAGACTGAGTTTATTGCTTTGGACTAAGTTGAATAATCATATAAGAAGATGATAAAGAAAAAAAAAGAAAATAAAACAAAATATAAAAAAAATCTGTTGAGTAAGAACTTCCCATTTTTTGCAGAAAATAACACCTCAAAGTTTCCTACTATTGCTAGAAGCAATTTTAAAGATGACTATTAGGAAGCTTACCTCAAAGGACAGTCAGACCACCAATTCCTGCTCCAAGTAAGATGCTAAGATCTGCTTTGGCACACTAGCATCATTGGTCCTCACTCCCTGGCAGTAAGCCTCCCCAGGAGCTCCAGCAACTAGCACAACCCAGTGAGAACCTCCCTCACTCTTCAAGGTTGTCTTACAACCCAAAACGTGCACAGAGTTCCTCAGAATCTATCCCACAATTTCTTAACTGGCTGTTAATATCCCTGGGCCTCACATCCATTTTCTTTTGTCATTTTTAAGTAGTTACGTATGGGAAAAATGCCTTCAACCATACACTATTATGTTGGAGAGGAGATGAGAGGACTGAACCCAGCTCTGTCACATACTAACTATAGCCCCTCTCTAAAGCTTTGGGCTAGGGGAATACAGATCACAGCCCTTTTCAGCAAAAAGAAAGCCAGACCTCCAACACTTTTGGATGCCTGGGCGTTACAAGTCACTTTAGGTACCAGTGTTGAGCGACATAACAAGACAACGAATTCCTAAACAACCAGCAATTCTGGGCCTCATACCAAAGCCTTGGTCACATGGACTTCTCAGCAGCTGAGACACGAGCTGCTGACTAACGAGGGTGCACCTCAACACATACCATTCCAACACAGGACTGCTTCCCTTTGGCTTCCATAGAAGTTAATGGCTACAACAGAAGAGAGAAATCCCACAGCCCTTCTCAAAGTGCTACAATGTAGTTTAAAAAAATGGCACAATTATTCTGTCATGTCATTTTTCTGTTTCTGAAGTTTGTGTGTATACATCGAGAATGAAAAAGGAAAATAAGAATTTGCTGTTTAAAGGTTACTCTGTATACCCAGTATATTACCATATACATGCATCTGTGTTCTTGGGAACCTAGAAATGTTTATCTTAACAACAGACTGTGGAATTCTAGGAAACTGAGCCAAATATCCATGGCTTAGTGCCATTAAAGTCAAAGTCACACTAGCAAAGATTTTGGAACAGAGTTTTTAGAAAATTCCAGGGGCATTAGCATGAACATGGCAAGAGCAACGCTGTGATACAGTCTTTAAACAAAAATGAAACAAAACAAAAAGTCTCCTTACAAGGAAGAACTACATAAGAGCACAAGCTAAGGGGTAAAAATGCAAATTAAATGTAAGACATGCTATGTTTTTGCTTCATTTGCAGACTAAACTATCTTACTTAATTACTCAATGAAACTGAAATCCAGCATTGTGGCTTTTCCCAGAGGGCCACAAAAATAAAAATCTGAAGTCACTCAATACAGATGGATCAAATGGTTCCAAGCAATTCAGAAAATTATTTTGGAAAAGAATTGCAATAGTGCTTAAACATGGTGCTTCTTGAAGTTGTCCTCAAATAAATTCCTGTATGCGTGTATGTACTCTCCAAAATGCACAACAGATAGTACTGGACATCAAACTTCACTTACTCAGAGTCACAGCGCAGGCAGTAAGAAAGCACTTGACCAAACTTCCTCCTCCCAGCTCCCACTCTATTGTAAATCTCTGTTGATGGAGTACTGTAAGTGGATTGGGCAAGCTGACCCGCTTAGCGATCAGTCAATTCAGTTTCCCACTTATCGGCATGCCTTATGACTTATTCATATCTTAGCACCCAGTCAGAAAGCATTCTGAGTATACCAACAGCCTCAGGCAAGCAACCAAGCCAGCTTTCAGTGAGGGGAAACAGTTCTTCGACAAACCTTATTCCTGTATGTCAAGGATTTTTTTCCTGTGTGTACTCTACAACTTAATTGGTAGACTGAAATTTCTCTGAAAACTTTCTCTGGAAGTGAAATTTTTTACTACAGTATCAAAAGCAACCCTGGCTCGGGCAATAAGAGGAACTGGACAAATTCAGTAAAATATTAGACACACATGGTAAAGGTGAAAGTACACAGAACGACATGTAGGTTTACAACCTTGGAAAACACCGCATTTGAAGCGCTTCTCCATTTAACTGGAAAAAAAAAAAAATCACTTAATGTTCCCCACCCCCAGCTTAAAAGAAAGCATCTCTCCATACAAGTATATTACGATGCTTAGAAATCTCTTCCTTCAAACTGTTTTTTCATGATCTAAATTTGGCAGAGCAAAGGTCCTGTCAGCCTCAGAACCACAATTAGGATTCATTTTCCTCAACTCATGCATATACTCTATCACAAGCAACACTATCATTCCCAGTACTCAGTTTCCTTAAAATAACGATAACATTGACTCAGATTTAAGACCAGAACATCTTCTGGACTTTCAGTACCCACAGTTACATTGGAAGATAACCAACTTTGGCACCATAGTAAAGTATCACTAAACCAAAGTATCTGACTATTTTAAAGACTTTCACGTGTTTTGCTTAAGCATGAAGAAGCAAGCTGCTGTCATAGGAGCTGTGGAAGACTGGGATTTCTAGATCAATAAGGAAAATGGAAAGCAAGGCCTACAAGTACAATCCTGAATATAAACACAGGATTTCCTGAAAGGAACAGACCTCTTTACCTACTCTGTAAATTCCCTGTGTAGATTGCTTATTTGATATACAAACTCCTATTTGAGCCAGAAAAGGTAAAAAGATGCCAAGATTTGACAGCTGAAGCCATTAACATTAAAAAGTGCTTTGAGACTGCTCACCCTCAATTTCATTATTTAACCTTCATTAATTTCAGGTTCTCCATCCAATATATTCTAGCATCAGACCTTAAAGCTTCATCACATCTCTTTCACTGTCAAGACAGACTATGAAACTCTCCTTGCTATTAAGGAAGGTCTGGGGAACACTTCCTTGCAACTTCGTGTGGCAGACAGTGAAAAATGAACTTGCCTGGAAAGGGCTGCACATCGTATCATTAAAAGAGAGAATTTTTAGAAAAATACTTCTATATTCCACATAGACACTGACTTCCCTGAAATGAAGCCAGCCTGTTTAATGCCTTCTGTGGTTCGTGTAGAAAAGCTTTTGATGTAAATTTAGTCATGCTTTAAGCACAAGCAAGGTGACATATTATAGTGTATCTGACTGAGGTTTTAGGGTCCAACAGAATTTTCAGGAAGAAGTGGTGAAATAACATTAAAAGGCATGCCCAATAGCAGCAGAGATCTCCAGGCCATCACTTGCCCCATACAAATAACAGTTGTGGCTTTGTTTAACAAACTCTTGGTCCATCCTTTTGGTAGGAAGAACAGACCAATGCAAACAGTTCACGCAGCAGTTCAAGTAAAAGACAAGACTGTACCCCAAAGAAAAAATTGCAGTATTTCCCCTACCAAGATTCAGGGAATTAAACATGGTAGTTATTCCTACTGCAGAGTAGAGACCTGGGGGCACTAGTTCACCTTTATTTCCCTTGCTGTTCTGGATCCAGACTCAGTTTTATTCTACTGTACCAACTGCAGGGTTCAGCAAAGACACGACTCCCAGTTTCTACTAAGAACCATTTTCTGTTCTGCTCAGTAAGGTATTCTACCATCATTTTGAAACTGTGAAATTCAAAATATTCCATTCTTCTCCGTGTGCTCTTATGTCTCTGCAAGATCCCATGGCCCACGGCAGGGAAGCTCGGTTTTCACACATCTGTCCCTCACCATGGAAACAGAAAAGGAAGAAAAAACAGTGTGTCCATACCTCATTTATACTATTAAATAAAAATATCATCATCAAAATATCCTACTGATACTCATCATTAGGCTGAAATCTCCATGGCCAAAACAGGAAGCAGAGTTTCCCATGACTCAGGCCCAGCAATTAATTCCCTTGTAAAGTTCCATCATCATCATCAACACCAGCAACTGACATACCAAGGCCAAAATAAGTAACCATCCTTTAGTTAAAAAAGACAGCCAGCTTTTAAGCAGCACTAAGTCTAGTACAGTCCCTCTGGGGTGAATGTCTTGGTAAGTGATAAGCTGCACCAGAATCTTCCTAGAGCTCTCTTTCTTTTAATAGATCACAGGTTTTCTTGTGGGTCTGCAGTTCCACCACTCACGCCCTTGCTCCAAAGCTGCTGTTCAGTCTGGACTCCACAGCCACACACCTGCACAGCCCCTGCCCACAGCCCAAACGATCTCTGTGCAATTTGAGCAGGCACTCTGCCAATTTCTCAGGGGGATGAGCCTGTGCCAAAATGCCCTCTTCCTCAGTCTCACTCTACATACTCTGACTGCAGTAGAAACACAAAGGTTTATTAATAAGCAGGAGGAACAGGTCAGCAACTTGACTTGGATCCACAACTTTCTAGGCTAAGATCAATTACACAGACGGGCCAGCTAAGAGACCGTTTTTCCCAGAACGTACCATGAAACTGCATAGAAACAACACAGCATACACCTATATGGTCTCCCATAGAATCCTACTGCCAAACGAGTGCTCATACAGCCACGTTGATACGGAACAAAACAGTGTTTTATAACTCCCACTGATTTCAGATAATCCGTGCTAAATCTAGGTAGGGAAAAAAGCAACGCAGAAGTCCTGCAACAGACAACAGATCACTTAACAACTGGCACTACATTTTGCAAATTTTCCTCCTTCAAACTTTTGCATAACAGTATCATTTCATAGATTTCTTGTCTTCCTTAATCTTTACATTGTGTTCAGACCTGAAGACACTGAACAAAGAACAGAGCTGTTCATTAGCCTTTCTAAGGCCTCTACATAGAGATACCAATTAATAATGCAATTAAGAAGCCATACAAAACCCAAATGTACAGCTAGCACAAAGAATATTTTCTTGCTACTAGAGTGCATATATGATTTACTGGCATGATGTGTAGCTGCAAGTTTCTGAATTCAGCCAGATTTTTCATTTTTCCCCTTGCACAAGTTTATTCTTACCTAACAAGAAGCTTGTTTATGCAGTCATGCATCAAAACTATGTCACTGAAGATATATGAATCTGTTCCGTTCAGTTCTTAGATTTTTTTCATTTTATTTTTTTAACACAATTCTGGTTAAATAATGTGTATGCACATTAGTCCATAATGGTAGAGTATTTTCCTACAGATGAAGGCAGGAAGCGAATTTGAGCATGCTCTATCCTCCAAACAAACCTGCAGACATTAGAGCCGCACAGGTCATCCACTGTGCAAAAAGGCAACTAGAGAGAACACTAGCTACATCATTTTTATGTTCCTCAGTGCAGCCACCAGGATCAGTGACCTGACTATGCCATCAAGTCTTTAAAACCAAACATTTAATAGTTAGCTATCATAGTACAGCTTGCATTCACCATCAGCTCCCCTTGCTGCAAGACAAGGGGTATCACCATAGACATCAGGTTTTAACCATTATGGTCTGTGTTTTTCAGACAAATTACAAACAGCTGTAAAAATAAAACTGAACTTCAGTTTAGCAAATTTGCAAGTTACCCAGAGCACATCACATGTTCTACACGAAGATGGGCAGAAAACACCTGACCCAACAAAGCTGAAGAGCTATATGCAGAATTTTCCTACAAACATCCTACATAGGCAAAGTTGCACAACCAGATTAAGCCCAAAAAAATCTGCAGGACTGCACATGTAGCACAAAAGTTAGTCACCATACAATAGTCTCAGCAGGACCAACACCCACCAGTCAAAATGAAGAAAGATTAACACTCAGCATGAGCCCATTCTGACTGGCCAGAGGAACGAAAGACAAGAGTTTTCAAAGTTATTTTCAACTGAGAGAAAAGGAAAAAAAGAAAGTTTTTCCATATCAGGTAGACAACACTACTCCTGTATGAAAAGACAGTGTGATGGAACATATAAAACCTACCAATAAATAGTAAGAGGAGAGATGGTTGATCTTTCACTTCAGCATGTCTGCAAACCTTCGATTGCATGGAACTTTGTTTTATGAAACACTGTAGCACCTAACACCATAGCAGCCTACCTTACTTTATCTTTGGTGTCCCCACAGCAATGAAATACACATCACTGAAATGTTTCTGCTATGTGGCAGCATTCCCAGGTATGTCATTTAGAGAAGTCTCAAACAGCTTTGAATTCCATTTTAAATTCTCTACCTGCAAATTTTACTTAGAAAGATAAACATGAAAGTGAGGAAAAGCACGTTCACTCAGCCATTCACATGGAGACTGAAATGCTGGGGGTGACCTTTGACTTTAGTACTAAAACAAAACACACATTAAAAATAAAAAAAAAGTTGGAAGGGAGGAGGAGAGAAAGCACTGCAATGTATTCAGGGGAGTCTCACTAGCTATTCTGCCACCTGGAAAAAACAGTACCTTTCCTGCCCCAAGTTCATAATGTAACATGTAATCATACAAAATCGTGGCCCCTTTTGTGCATTGTGCTATTTTTCTACCTCAGCTGTCTTTTTGAACAATCATTCTGTGATTAAAATAGATCAAATTGAAGCTCACAAGAGGTTTTTTAAAATATCAAGTTTTAAATATTAAAAAGCTGCCTGTAGCTGAGTATCATGGTCAAATTAAAGGTTTCACAATTTATAATAATTCCTTTTTCAGTGGCATTGTTGTCTGCATCACCCTTCCCTGGTTACTGTGCATTCATGAAAAAGTCTTGCACACAAGCAAATGCAGTAGTGTACAACTTAACTCCCATTCCATCCAAACTGTCTCAGGTCAGAGCCTTTCCACTAACGCAAAGCGAAGAGCAGCAGTTCTCAGATTCGCTTTAGTTAAAAGGTGTCAGTTTGCTGAGATCCAGGCAGCCTTTGAACACCATCACAGTAAAAAAGTAAGTTTCCCCTCACGCAGGCCTACCGATTTTCCCCTCAATAACACAGAGATTATTCCTAACAAACCTGAGAAACCTCCTTTTTCTTTGCAAGTTACCAGGAAATAACAACATAGTCAAAAATAGACAACATAGTTGGGAATGAAAGGTACCTTTTTCCCCCCTTCCCATTCCAAACCATTAGTTGCTCCCTTCCACAGCTCTCCGCCAGGACTCTGTCCCTCAGCGACTCTCAAAGTCTAACCAGACTGCTAAAAATAGCTTCTCATCTACAAGACATGTACATTATCTGCGGAAAACATTTCTGCAGACCTAGTAACAGCCCCACAGCTCAGTCTGGTGACATGAGAGACTAAAGAGGCAGGCTAAAGAACGGTTTGTCAAGTTAGGGAATCCTTTACTGCATGCCCATCGCATACAGAACGTGTATTTTTTTCCCCAGGCAATAAACACTTTACAGGCAATCTCAAAAAATTGTATTGAAAATGCCTTTTTTGCATTATAAACAACACTGACTGTAAAATCTGAATATGTTAGAAACACATTGATAATAGTATACATTAGTTCACAATTCAGCAGTCTTCCATGGTTGTTTCTCTGGAGGTCTTTATAAGTAACATAATAAAGTCCGTGACATTTTGTAGGCAAGTGCAACGCTCTAAGTTATTTTTCTCACTATAAAACAGTAATAAAACAGAGGGATTAAAAGGCTTGTCCAGGTCACTTTTGTATGGGTACCTGTGTTCTGGTGCTTCAGTGCACGCTATGATCACTACAGTAAAAATGCACTCAAGATGCTCCAGTACCCGAAGTTTGGAGCTACAGAATTAAAGGCCAGTTAGAGTCTCAAAAAAGGCATGTGAGGCATGTTTCCATCAAACTGTGAGAAGGGACAAAAATTTTGATAGCACTTCACAGAACGAGAAGAGTGTTTTAACACTAAAAATACCCAGTTCCTTATTCCTTTCTATCTCTAGAACCAAGTTCTCTAGTTTAACAGCAAGAATTTAATGGAATATGGGATTGGTCTGATGTTCAAAAGGGTTGCACATAAAAACATTTGGTTTGCATTTTGAGAGACAGCCATAACAAAACCTACTTCTAATACAAATGAATCATAGAGATTGAGGCTGTCCTTCACACAGATGTTCACTCAAAAACTTGAGATGGTCTTTTCTTGTCAGTAGCAAAGCAATGAAATGCTGTTCAATAAAGACAAAATACAAATATTTGCCTCTTTCTCCCTTCAAAAAGTTAGTTTTAGACAAACTGATAGATTCTAATTACTTTTAAATTACGGTAAAGGCAAATGTAACAGACGTGACAAGAAGTAGGTCAGCTTCAGACACTGCATAAAATGGCATTCTGCACTGTATAACTAAGTGCCATCCAAACAAGTGCCATCCAAAATTTTCAAGACATCTTATAAAAAAAAGAAATCTTGACTCACAGCATCTGTATTTGAGATTGTTTTTTAACTACGAAGGAACCTGACATCTCTCAGAAAGACAAAGAAAAAGTTATCAAGACTTTGAAACTCCATGCACAAAAAACTGTCCTCCCGGTACAGCCCATAAACTTCTGCAACTTCCACCACTCACTGCTGCCAGAGGACAGTACTGTGACTTGCTCAAAATGGATGGAACAACAAAGCTCTTGTGTCATTATAGGAAACGTTCTGCAACCCACCACAAAGAACCTTGGTTTGACTCTTATTCTATATGGTTTATAGAAGTTAACTTTGTTCACAGAGAATTTAAGTAGTGAAACATTCACCATCAACTTAAAAGTTTTTAAACATGAAGATGTCCTATTTACTCTGTCTCTGTTTTTGTAAGGATGTTGAGGTATTTTAATTCTTCACTTGGAAGACAACACTAGCTTTCATAATGATACCTCCCAAACTGAATCTGTTATGAAGTTATAGATCCGTAAAGTACAGTTACATGTCATAAACTCTGATTGCATTAAGGGCTGTAATTTTAAGAAACCGGGAGTGATATCAACACCACCTACTCCAGACTTTGAATACACGCTTCAGAAGCATTTTTTCCTTGTACAGTTAAAATCCCCAGCTGCTTCCAGACCAACAGTATGATTTTACCCCAAATAAATTCCTGTGAAAAGTTGAAGTAATACTGGAAAGCAGCAGATTTTTTAAAGTAAAGATTTAAAGTGTGGGTGGGGGTTTTTCCTAAGCTTAATGTAGATTTTAGCAAAGCAGAACTTTCCATGGCTACTGCAAACATACAGGGAATCCATTCGTCCATTTGTTTTTCCCATGACACTTTCATCAGAGGGCAAGTCACAGCAGTTACACTATGACCCTCCTGCTGATGTTATGTTAATGACCACACCAGAAACAAGTTTTCTGAACAGAGTTAAAAATTACTGTGCTGTTGATGTAACAGCTATAATTTGAAGTTACAGTATTGGGAAACAGACAAGTAAACTAGTGCTTAGGCATAACTTACAAAAAAGAAAAAAGGAAAAAGAGTAGAAATCCCAGTGAACTTGCTTCTTTCTTTAAGAGGCAGAGAAGAGCAAAGAATTTGTCTGATCTAAGACGACTGCCATTTCAAGATAAATAAGCTCAAGTTTGTTTTCTTTGGTTTTGCTTTACATTGGATGGAGGGCACTGAGAGGATGATGCATGTGAAGTAACTTACCTGCTTTCCTCTCAACTTCGAGAGACGAGCATTTTCCCTACAACATTTGTTGTCTCTCTCACCACTTCAAGAACTTTACTCATGGGAAGAAAAGGAAAAGCCAGGTTCAAAACTCACCAACCCTTCTCAGCAAGAGGAAGGATATCCTGACCAGAACCACTACTTGTTTCACCTTCCCAGTCAGAGCTACCAGGAGCAGCACCAAACAAGTTTACTGAAGACTCCACTGAAAACTGGCTAAACCAGAACAAGTGCCAGTATTGGAAAGTTGATTTTTCTTCACTCTCCCTGGTACAGTTAGGTGTAGTTGTGCAGTAACAGTACTGCATTTCCTGAGAATGAAGAGTGGGGTTAAGGGAGGCAAGCAAACAAACAGTCTGGCCAGGCACAAATAAAAATAAGCTCAAGGTCTCTTATATCAATACATGTCTAAATTAGAGTTTCCACATGATATCTGAGCTATCTATATTAAGCCTCTCAGGCCAGTCTTCCACTAAATTAAGCTCTTGAGTGGCTTAAAGTTCACATGATTTTTAGAGCCTAACTAGGCAGCTATTCTTTCTGCATCTCCTGTATTGAAATTTTTTTTTTTGTCAGCTACATTTTTCAACTTCAGTTCCAGGTCTCTAATGAAACCTTATATGTGTGAAGTCAAATGACATCAGGAAGCACATTTCATCTCTTTTAGACCAAAAGGATTTCGGAATGAGGTGGGATCAAAGGGAACAGTACCAAAGTTGTTGATGAGGAAATCGTTTCAGTATTTAAAAAGCTAACAACATGGAAACCACAAGGTGAAACACGCTCCTATCGCTTCTAATCCTCAGGTTTTCCCAGTAATTGCTGTATGGCCCCACAATGACTAGTCATGATTTGAAGGCAAGCTGTACTGCTCTAAAAGGCCACATATCCACCTCAGTCTTTTAATTTCATATTTGAAAGGAGTTGTCTTAGAATAATTCCAACTAAAATCCTAATTAGGAAGGCTAATAAACGTATTTTAAATTAGTCCCAATACTTCCGGTTCTGTTTAAAGACTTAACTAAGATGAAGTTATTCTGTTTTCTGGCTAGTCTGCAAAGACGGCAAGTTTTAGTACACTTTGCTTTTATCCAAGCTCCCTTCACACATTTAGAACCCGACTGCTCACAGAACAAGATCTTTTGACTACAGGGTAGTTTCTAACAACACCTTCCACATAAATTCCCTCCACCTCCACTTTTTCTTTTTAGTATCTGTGTTACTGCCAAGTTTTGGGACACAGTTCACCGGAAAGAAACAAAACTGATTTCCATTGTAGTCCATGCCATAGCAGTACATACGTTGAACGGCAACACCTGGGATACACAAGGGGGAGGGCAAATTGAGAAGAAATAAAAGTCTGTTGAAAATATTTCTGATTTTAATATGTTCCTCCAAAAATACTTTCTCCACAAGAACTGAAAAACTGCTCAACACCTGTGCAAGGCAGGTGTTCCTCTGCATTTTAGAGATAAATAAAGAACGTGGGGACAAATTCTGAGCCACTCTGTGATGAATATAAGCACCTCACTGGAAGCAGACTTAATGGAAAGAAGCAGCATGGGAAGTTAAGTGAACAGGGGGAATACAAAGTCTTTGTACTCACTGTACCTTTATGTTCTTTATCAGGGGCTGAAACAGGAATTTACAAGAGGAAAAACTGATCCGTATGAAAATGAGCGAGAAAAATCCATCAGACTTATTTCACTCAAGAGCACATTAGATTTGTCAGTCTAATCCCTACAGACAAGGGCTCCTACTAGAATTTAAGTGCCCTTTGGTTGCAATGTAATCCTACCTGAACTAGTGGGGACAGAGAAGGAGGGGAGTAAAAAGAGCTAACAAGAAGGGTATTCTTTCTGACTGATATGAACTCCATTTCTGTCCAGCTACAATTACACTCCCATAATTTGCAAAGTCATGTTACAGATGCTAACAACTCTACAAAAAGGTCTCCTTTCCTTCCCTTTGCCTTCCTACAACAGACTAAAACCAGCTGTAGCACTGAGATTTTTGAGCATGCTAAGGATTTTAGGTATTGCAGGTACAGTCCAAAGCATTTTTATAAAGTTTTAAGATGTAAAGCTTTCGATTAAGAAACGTCAGTTTCCTTCAAGTCAGTCAATCACAGAACAAGGAACAGTTATTGTGGGCATTGTTCCAAAGCTAAAAAGCTCCCAACCACAAAAAGACCTTTTAAACTATTTTGGCTCTGAGATGAAATGGGTTTTATAACAAAGAGCATGTGAAAAATAGAGTTGAACTTGATTTCTTGCTTTAACTTGATTAGAAGCAATTGCAAATATTTATTTATTTTAAACAAATTCACTAGATGTAGTCATTCTTCTCACAGAGTTCAGACACAGACAAGATGTGGAGTAGTAAAAAGAATTAGTAAATTATAAGGAGTTGTCCCTCATTTGACTATAGCAGAGAAGATTACATTAAAATTAATTGGTAAGCAAACAAATTCACAGTAACAAAGCTGGAGCAGGGGGGAGGAGAGACCGGGAATCTAAGTAGTTTTACCACCTTCCTTCCAGCCACCAGCACACAAATACATAACTCTCCAACAGCAATCTAATATTTCAGAATGACCAAGGCTTAAAAAATTCTTTTAAAAAAATTCTATGAAGAAAATAGTTCACACTGTCCAAAATTCATGCATTAATTTTTAACCATTTTCCTTTTTTTCTGGTTTAAAGTTCTGGTTTCAAATTTAAACATGGATAAGAAAAGCAAACTCCAACCATATCAAGAAAATGAGCTTCATAAAAGATGACATCTCCAGCACAAGTCAGTTATCTTGTGTTTCAAAGGAAACACTCATATCTAAGCTCCTTATGTCGCAGAAATTTCCATTTAACAACAGAATGAAGTCCAGGATACCAGTTAGACAGGCATCATTAATAGTATACTCCAATAAATAAGCATAAAGTTACCAAAGTATCTATCAGCATATAAGAAGATTAATACACACAGCATATAAATGTTAATGTATTTCCTGCTTCTTACACTCCAGGATCACCAATAGAAATCAGTGACGAATTGTCCTATGAACATAGAACAATACATGTATCCCAAATAACTGCAATTACTTTGCAGTCGAAAGCCTGCAAGACTTTTCAAGTAATTCAGTTTGCACTGATTTGCCAGCTCCCACTACAACACTCGTTTAATAATTATATGATGACACCTGATGCCCAAAGCAGTTTCATCTGTAGCCTTAAAAACATTAGCTCTCTCAGATTCCTTCTGGTTTCTTCTCAAAAAAAGCCCATATGGTGGCAGCATTTTAAATAGCGTGTCAGTTTACTAGGACTAACTTCAGACCTTGACGTAGTGAGAGAGAAAGCAGCCACAGTAAACAGGGATCCTTGACCCATTCAGGCACAGCAAACTGTCGATGTCCTACTTTTGCGCACCAAAGAATAAGTCTTTCCCCACTGCCACACCAGAATAAAATCTGCATCTGACAACACAAGAGCAGCTCAGCTCAGCATTATTTGAGAAAGAGGCCAGGCAGCGTTATGCAGTGCAATAGCTGAAAAACAGCATTCAACTAAACTGCAGAGTAAGGGAATCTGAAAAGTACTAAAGCAGCATTTGCCATGTTCCCTTTTTTTGTCTGCATTAATTTAAAACATGGCTAGCAATGCCTCTGCGCACACACTACATACATACTACGTTCACAGCTAAGCTCCGAGAGAGACAAACAGTATCAGGGGATTACAGCTCCGGAGCAGCCATTGCTGTACCTGGTTTTCAACTCTTCTTGCTCTTGATCATCTGCATAGCATTCTTCCTTTCTTGAGCCTCCTTTTCCCCTCCAGAATTTCACCATTTGGCTAGCAGGCTCACTTTAAGTGTCGCTTCTATTTGCGTTTCCCCCACATGAACAGTTCTTGATGCTGTAAGGTCATTTGAATGCAATTGTAACTTTGGCTCACGCACAAGTTTCCTCGCCCTCTCTTGGCGGAGCAGTTACACAAACTACCAAACTGAGTCTAAGAGAAGGGGTTAGACTACTCTCCTCTACAGTCTGCTGCGTTAAAACCTTGATCTTTCAACTGCTTTTTACAGTATCTACATTCTTAACCATGTCCAAAATTTTTAGTTTGAGCACAGAGCAGTATAGACAACTGTATGCAAACATCCTCTGGACAGAATAGATGTTAGCAAATCTTTTTCTTTTAAACATCACATAGAAAATATAAACAGGGAAGCAGATACCATCATGAAAACACTACAAGATGTTTCCAGAGTCTTCACGGTAATAGTAAGATGTATCTATAGAACAAAATACAGTAGTTCTTTAAAACTGCATGCATTTCGAAAGACTAAGGCTTTCTGCTGCAAGTCCTGAAACACCGATGAAGGAACAGAGCTGTGAGCTCATCTGGCAATCACACAAGTCCTCCCGCAAATTAAGCCCCATTTTGCAGAAATTATCCTCCAAAGGAAAGCCAGTCACAAACTCTGCCCTCCTTCAAAATGGCATTTTTATATAGTGCACCTATAGTCACCTCAGCAAAGTTTGAGTTTTAAGAATTTGGAAATAATTTGTCATTCCTCAAGAAATCTTTTAAGCAATTTCCTTTCTTAATTTCTTCTCCAAGACAGATCACAACAGTTCTTCTCAGACCGCCTCCTGCCCCCTCACACATTCTGGGTAAGTTTGCAGTCGCAGCCACCTCTTCTCCCAGAAGCAACTCTCTTTGTGGTCTGATTCAACTCTCAGTGTCAAAACAAAGGATGTGTAAACATCGTCTTCCAAGGGTAAGTTCGCACCAATGACAAACTTTAGAATCTCTGTGGATATGAAATGCAACTCACTCCCAGCAAAACCTCTCCAAAAGCAGGTGGTCCTTCAGACAAAATAAGAGATAATGCAATTTTAAACATTTCTCATTTTATCTTGCTTATTAGAAGTTACCTTCCCACTTGTGTCTATCTAGATTTTTTTATAAAGTTCAATTGTAATTATTCACAAGGCTTACACCTACATCAATGGCTATTTACAGTGCTTCCTACTGCATCAAGCTTTTGGATGCTGACAACTCAACTCTGATCAAGAGAGGATTCCTCATTCTGGACTGACTTCTTATTATATGAATCCTTTACACTCATGCATGTTTTCAGATTGATTTACATTCAATCATCCAGTTATTCTTCAGTTCAAGACTGAGCATAACTCTATGCCTGGATAATGTTCAGCCTTTAAGATACATAAACCATCATTTACTTTATCAGTGGAGCTGCAGATATTCCCAGTATCTTTTCACAGCGCAGTTTTCCTGCTTCACAACAGTCCTGACTCGTGCAGCTTTAACATATTGAAGTGCAAGAACTGTTATGAGTATCAGGCTGTGATTACAGAAGATTGAAATCCACCATATGGTGAACAGTGGATTTGATGAGGTGATTTACATTTGCAAATGTAATTCTATTCCCATGTGCACTTCTATACTTCATATTAAGCTTGAACACAAAGACCTGCAATAGGAGAAATTAAATTTGAGCCTGATAGCAAAGTAACAAGATTTAAAGTAATAATAAATGAAAATATTTCACATTGAACTTTTCACTGAGAAAAACATTGTACCTGTCCTATTTCAAAGACGACATCTTTCTAGTCCTCAAGTTACTTATACCATTAGTTCCACTGTTAGGGAGATAAATTTTTCTACCAGTACCATGGAACTTTAAAAGGCAGAGATACAGAAAAATAATTTTTAAATAAAAAGTTTCCCTTTCTTCCCCAAGAGTGGAAAAGGGGAAAAAAAAAAAAAAAGAAAAGAGAAGGAAAGGAAAGAAATACAGCAGTATTTCTTCAGCGGTCAGTATCTATTCGAGACAATCCAGAACTAACATTCACAGCAATATGAGAATACAGCACTTTAGTGGTCAGGAAATGGAATAAAATACTCCTTTAAGGCTGAAATTTCAGAGAAAAATGTTTCTTTTCACCAACATGCAGAACTAAGAAAGATTTCCTGTTCATCCCCTTTGTATACAAGTTGGGATTTCCACGGATGTTTCCCTGAAAATCACAGCAGATAAAATATCTTGTGAAAATCCATTTTTTGCTTTCATTCATTTCTCAGTTACAAAATTCACTTTTTCTGAGAATCAAGAATTTTTTCAGCCAACATTTTTCTTTTAGATTTCCCAACGGGTCAATGTAAATTGCCATCTTCCACCTGTCTTGTCTGCATCTTCAGCAGTAGGAAGATTTGCTGACGCGATAATCAAGAATGAAACTAACAGTAAGATTACTGATCCTTTGCCAGACTGTGTCACTGTTAAATATTCAGTGAGATAAATTAGGATTTAACCCTACAGCTGACTGGCTACTAAAGCTTGTATAGGTTTATTATTTGGCAAAGTTTATTCTGAAACACAAGTCATTGCTTTGTATGCAACTGGATGTGAATTGCCAGATCAGCGTACCTCAGACCTTCAAAGCATTCTACTCCATTCCAATTTAAATAATTGATTTGTTGTTAAATGAAGGAACCATCAACTATTCATCTGACTTTCACAGGGGAAAGTAGTTTCCGTCAAGACACTGTTGAGCAGTACATGGGTAAACCGTTACCAAATAATCATCCCTTTTTTTTTTTAATTTAGAAAAAACAAAAAGCGTCTATAAATCCCAAAGCACATTTTACTCAAGATACTTGCAGTACATGCACTAAGATTAAATTGTCACAGAAGTGCAATCAGCTCTGCTCCTGAAGGATGGGAAGACAAAAATCGAACAACAAAAGGGAGAACAAGTGACAGATTTGGACACTTGAGCCTTACCCCAGATTTTGCTAAATATAAACATAGGACTTTTATAAGCAACAAGAAAACAGTTATTTGGTGCTAGTTACACACATATTTTTATGAAGAGCCACCTTGCTGATACTATGAGACCTCCAAAGCCTCAAGGCATTAACTAGATGTCTCCTGCCTATCCATAAAACGTTATGCCACGACAATAGGAAAAATCCAGCACTGCATGAGCTACATCATCCATCTACTCACACTGCATATCCTCAAGATTCTCTGCTTCATAGTGCTACTACAGAAGCAGTAGAAGTAACTCAAGTCTACAGCCTGGCACATCTGTTCTTTGATAGTCCATTTGCTATGGGGGGAAAAAAAGCCTAACCAACCAAATAAATAAATAAATAAATAAAGACCATAAAAAAAAAATCCCAATAAGCCTGCATCAAAGCACAAAATTTTTTTATTTCCTTCACCTGCATCGTATTTCAATTTGTTTCTAAACTATTTTATTTGATAAGTTTGTAGTGTAACTTTCATTACCATCTTAACTTGGTGGTGAGGAAGGAAAAGGTCATTGTGTTCTAAAAAATAATCTAAAGAGAGGTTGGAAGAAGGGAGTAGCTTGTCTGTGCTATTAACTAGTTGTGTTTTACTAATGCAAGGTAACAAAAGTTCGTCCTTTGTAGTAACTGCTATTAGACATGGTCGGTGTAAAGATCCAAACTGAAGTGATGGGCCAAGAAAGTTTTCAGAGAAAACTGTGGATCATTTTTCCAGTGAAGAATATCCCCTACACCGCCCTTTCACACCCACACAAGCAAATATGTGTTCAATACAAAATCCCTTCCCTGCATCTTCTCCGAGAACACTACGTAGGCAGGATAAATTATTATTCAGAACTAGAACATTTGGAATGTATCTCAGCTTTTCAGATACCCAGGCACACTCAGTAAACAGCAGATTATTCTCTGAACAAGTGGGCAGAGTAGTAGAGTGTCTTAATATTAGAAGTATGAACTAAGTTATGCGGCTACTATAAGAAAGCTATAAGCCACAATACAGACAAAGTTTAGAACTAATCTAGAAAGATTTAAGATCTTGCAAAAATAGGATTAAGCATTGTAACAGAGGAAGTGTTTCTACTTTCCTCCTCATCTAATGCACGTTTGTGGTCTAGTATTAAAAAAAAAAAAAAAAGAAAGTTAAAAGCAATTCAACCGCAAAAATAAGAATAAAATAAAAGCATCTTGTTCCCCAAATAGTCCTTCTCTGCCTTGGCAATCCTACAACACGAAAAAACAAAATACAAAACAACAACTATACCTCCAAACACACATACACTGGAGAAAAGCACGCAGGCCTTTTACGAATCTGCATAATACAGACAGAAAAAAAAATCCTGAAGACAGAAGTAGAAAGCAACAGATTATAAAACACCACTCTGTGCCTCAGTTGTGTATGGTATCCCTATAGCAGTACCCATCACATCTCCATCAACAAGTTACACAAAAAGGTCACACAGCTCAATTCACCTGTTCCAGGCACCAGCAGGGAAAGTTTTACTGAGGACTGAAACAAACCAAAGAAACTCTGAAGTCTCCTCCCCACCTCTGTCCTCTTTCTCTACGCACAGTGCACACATCCCCCACACTACACAAGACATCAGTGGCTGAAAGTGTCTCTCCACATGATGCCTCAAGTAAAAACAAGTGCTTTCGAGTTTGAATCAACCGCTGTGGCTCATTCTTCATATTTAAAGATGGAAAGAACAAGTTCTTCCCAACTCTGGATTGTGCAAGTTTTCTTCCTTTGAATTACATCAAATAATTCATGCTTAGGTTTCACAACATACACCAGCAGGAACAAAGCAGTAAGCTTACATTTGAAAGGAACCTTACCATTCAGTATTAATGTGAAAGGACAAATGTGGAAGACAAGCAATGATGCTTACTCAGTGTATCTGAATGAAAATGGCTTCTGAGGAAAAGCGGAAAGAAGGAAACTTTAATGAGTATTAGAGAATTCAGCATACGTTTCATAGACTTACACAGGCACTGATGCCAGGGACCTGCAGGGACTGGCCACGGAACAGCAATCAGAGCCAGGTAGAGCCAGCCTGTGGTACAGGCAGCAGCTGCAGAAGCTGCATCAGACATTTGGTACATCTGCCTCTATCCCCACGGGAACCTGCTGCTCCAGATGGCAAACAGGTACTAAGCACTATATGGGTTTTTTTCTAAAATCAGTTTAAGGACAGACAGACAGCACAAACTGAATAGATTGTCAGCTGCTTTTAAAAAAGAATTGGCTTGGTGTCATCCCAATTATGCTAAAAGCCCCCAAAACAGCGTCAGGAGGTTGCCGGCAGAAAAGCAGAGTACATGTGCTATTACTCCCTCAGGTCCAAATTCCCTCTGCCTCCAAATCTGTTATTAACTACTGCTTGTAATTATTAAAACCAAAACACTTCAGAATAGACATCAGATTAAAAGCAAAGATAAGTATTCAATACTTATGCTTTCACCCGTAATTCCATGAAAAGTTAAGGTAAATGTGTTTTTGAGGGCAGATAACTTACACTAGCACTCAGTTGCTACTTGTATTTTAACATTACTGCAGACAATTCCAACAAGCTCCTGGATGCCTCTGAGCAGCGTAACTCTTTGTTCAGCTTGCATCTGCGAATCCAAAACACAAAGCTGGTCCATTCATTTTTCAAATGTTACCACCTAAACATCAGGACTGTCAGACTGAGTTTATGTGGCAGTAAGTCAAGCAAGGGTCCAGTTCTGCCCTCAGTTACACCCTCGTAACTCCAGTTAGTACAGCTGTGCTACTTTGGATACAATACTGTAGAATATAACAAAAACTACAAATTAAAAGACAATTTAAATTAACGTTTTGGTTAACTGCTCAGGTTTAAACTTTTTGGTTGGTTGGGACTTGTAAGCACAAAGCCCCCACCAAGAAAAATAGCCTTATCAGTGAGGCAAGCTAAGCTAAATTACTTATACTCCAACAATCCTACCTAACCACGCACACTCACAGACCATCTATCCTCTCCATTTGACAGCCCAGTGTTGTATTCAGATATGGCACCATTTAATTATGAATTGGATTGCTAGAAGAGAATAGGACAGTTAACTTACTGGTGTTTAATGAGTACGCTCTTGTTAGTTGTGAATACATTCACTGTACTCATTAAATCAGGAGGCACTGGAGTTCTGAATACATCATTAAATGGATCCAGGAATGCTGCTGCTTTGTTCAGCATGACTACATGCTCTGCTTGACAGTTGGAAAATGAGCAAGAAATGTAAGACCCTTCCTGTTGGGCCAGCAGATCTAATTTTAATCTAGGAGGAGGGAGAGAAAGTGGGAGATCTGCTTCTTCAGAGTTTCACTTATTTAGAGCACAACTAAGTTTCTCTTTTTATTGCTGACTTGAAGTAATAACATGCTCAGTACTGTAAGATATCAACAAAAAAAAAGTGTCCCAAGGAGCAGGAGTGTGCATTAATCTACCAACCTGTCAATTAACAAAATGAACCTTCAGAAAATAAACAAACACATGCCCCTAACATGGCAGTTCCCACGCTATTTACAATATATTGATTAAGGCTGAAGAGGGAATGAAATTGGCTAGTAGGCTCCCGTATATCCTCACAGGAGAGATTTAGAACATATGTTCAGTGAGAGGATGAGATTTTCATCTGTCAAGGGCTGATCCATCTATCCACAAAGATACACACCCACATATGAATCTGCATGTCTAAAGCATTCTAGAGTTACAGAGAAATTAAAACCTAACTGGCAACTGTTTAACTTGAACCCATTGCATGGAAGTGTTTTCTGCCAAAAGAGGTGTGTGAACCAGCATCACTGATGCATCACTGGAGTTGCAGAGAATCTTGGAAGATTTAACAAGCACAACTGCTTCCTCTAGCACATTCTCGAGAGAGGAAAACGCATTTCTGAAACGTGTTTATAACAAATCCTCTTCTCCTCTCCTCCCACCTCACGCATAGGAAATTGGACAGGTTGCTAAAAAACAGAACTGGAAAGGAACTGACTGGGGCTTAATACTCTCAGTACAAGACTCAACCACTTTAATCCAAGCAATTATTTTCTAGTCAAAAGGCTGTTGATACTGTAAGAAGCTATATAAATACTGGATTCTACTCAAACAAGAACTGCCACCTATCAAGGAAAGCATATCACCAGAAGCACATTTACCACCTCCCATCATGCAAGCACAACAGTTCATCTCTTACCCGGGAAAAACACGTTCTAACCAGTCACGTTAGCATGTTAGGCCTTTGCTTGCTCCAAGCCTTCAGAGCAAGCCCTTGGATCTCATCAAGATCCCGATTTTCTCAGTTTCACCAACAAAATAATCTTTGGGAAAAAATCCTTCTGATTAAGCAGTCAGGCTTAATGCAACATGCTGCGACTAATCCTCTTAAATTTTCTCTGGGTCCTGCACTGTAATCTCAGTAACACAGAAGACATTGTTCTTTTCATAGGAACTATGTGACTGTGTGGACTGTCACAATCTTATTCAAGTAACAATTGATTCCTAGCTGCTGTCAACCTGACTAATAGACATCCGGGTTTCAGTGTACAGACCAGCTTATTTACTTGGGGTACAATCATACAAGCAGTACTCTCAAATGACTGGGTATAAGCCGTAAGACGGTACTCATCCACACGAGCCACCAAAGACTTCTGGGGTCACACCCCACAGCGCTCTGCACTGCACTAAGTGGAGGCACTTAGTTCTTTTACATCATATTGTAGGAACAGCCTGAAGAAATATCTGGGTCTCCGGTGGTTTAAAACAACACCATTACTGAAAAGTATAAAGGTTAACAGTTTGGGGTTGGGTACATCAAAAGAGGGAATCACATTCAGACTAGATCTAGAGATGTATCTCTTGCCAGAAATATGCACCTAAAAGTGGGTCCTAGCACTTGACTAAAATCTCAGTTCACTGACTTAACAAGAAAAAGAAACCCTTTAGGTCAACAGCATTGGTTTTTCGGTGTCAGATAAAATAATGACAGAAAACGAGTATTCAGATTTCTGATCGATTTTATGGTCTGTACCTGTAACATCCAGAAAGAAACATGCACAGAGAGAATGCATGGGGAAAGCATGAGAACCACAATAAGAATTGCATAACAGATTATTTATTTTGGGTACTGTTCTCTTTAATCATACTAAAAAGCTCTGTATGATAGAGCTGTCTGATTTAAGTTAGGAAGCTGAGAGATGGACATATGAAAACTTATCAAGTGTTACATTTTCTACCCTTTGTACTTAGCACAGGGCAACTCATGCAGCGTCTCAGCTGGTTTAGCTCAAAAAACACCACAAACTTTAATGAGAGAAAGGAAAAGATGATGCACCGGGAATTGTTTAAACATTCGTTGTTCTGCTTAGCAACAACATGCTTACATGGTTAAAAAAAACATAGCACAAGAAATACAGAGACATAGTTGTTACTTATTATAAATAGTTCACAGTCTTCAGCTCTTCATGTACCTCTGGTTTGCCATTTAGTCAGTTTTGCATCTTCCTGGTAGATACCTCCCTTTTGCATTTTGTACAACTCGGAGCCTATTAGAAGTCCACAGAATACTAAGCAGCTTGTGATTTATATTTCAAGGCTATTTAAACTGGTTAACTGACTTCCAGAGGGGACATATTACATATTCAAAACAAGACATACCTACTCTTTTCCTACTATGACAAAAAGAAAGAAAAAACATGCTTTTCTTTGTGCTATATGCTATATCACCATAATAGAATGAGCAGTAGTTCTGTTTACAGATTTTAATCACCACATTATTAATACCTCTTCGCTCTGTGTGCATTACATCTCATGATATGTCGCATTACATCTCATGATATGTCTCATCACATACACTTAAAATCTTGCAGGAGCAGCTTTACATTATATATTTTTATATATATATATACACAAAAATTAATATAACAAGGGCCCTGTCTAAATAGCAGTGTCAAAGAAAATAGAAAACAAATACATGAATGTCAGAACATGTGCACCTACAGACTTGAGTCCTAGCTAGCACTCGAATTCATACTTTCCAAACAAAGCACTTGTATTTATTCTTATATGATCACTTTTTTCATTCTTCAATTTCAAGTAGTCCAAATTGGGTTTTGATACATGCAAGTTAACATAAAATATCTTGCCCAGTTGCATGGGGGGAGAGGGGGAGGGAAATCTGTTGCATGGAAAAACAATTTGTCGGACGTTTCTTTTTCCATGTACTCCACTGCACCATATGTGGGGGCTGGAAGAGAGCCTAAGAACATCTGCCACAGACTTTAAAACCCCTAATAATAGCACAGCTGGTGTCCCCAGTCTAATGATCTCAGCACAGGCTCATGTGACCACTCCTGACACTTGCCCCCAACCCAGGCAAAGCACAGAAACACTCAAAGGTTGGCCACATTCATTCATTCTCAACTCGATTTGCATTTCACAAAAGAACCAACACAGAAAGCAAGTTTCATTTCAAGCAGTTCAGCAGTCACTGTTTCCATAGGATTTCCCCATGCTACTTTTCATTAAATTCCAGTTTAGCAGAGCGCTCCCTATTCCACAAAATGAAGCTACTCAAGAAAATAACCACAAGTCTCAGTGATCCAGGGTTAGATTTAACTGCACTTAACTGTATTGCAGAGGTGTTCGTTTTTTTGGTTTTTTCCCCCCATGCTAAACTCGTGGACAATCTTCTATTCCTGACCATTTAGTATACTGACAAATAACTGTTTCTACCCACTTTCTTTTAAAACATGTTTAAAAGCTGGTTTGTAGAGGAGAAAATCTTTATTTCAAAGAGGAAAAAAAAAAAAAAAAAAAAGGAAGGCAGAAGAACAATTCGGGAAATGGAACTATGTTTTAATTCACACAGAGTCAGCATTGGGCATTAATAGAGATTTCCCAAGCCCAAAGGATGTGACTAACAAAACAATATGATGGACCCTGTGAAGGTGGGAACAAAGAAAACAATGTTTAGGTGGGGTGAGGTGCCTGAGCCTCTCATTACATTTCAGTCCACTCTCTGTCTTCTTTACTCTTTCATCTACACAAGAACGTAGGTAGCTTCCAGCAGTCAACAGGCATGAGTTCAGTTTATTATTTAATATAATGTGTGCAGGTGCACTCATGAAAGGCTAGACCTGACCGTCACTAGCACAGGCAGGAGAGGCAAGCATTCCACAGCCAAGTTTAGTCTCTGGCAAAGCACGACGGGTAGCTACTTTAGCAAATTACTGTATCCACAGTAACAACAGACTGAATACTGAGCTCCAAATCCCAAGAACAGACCATTATAATCAGTCTACTATAAAACACCAATATGTGACACTAACATCCTCATCAAAGAATGTTTTCCTTCTCATTGCCCATGAGGGAGAGAGGGGACAAAAACCCAAAAGCAGATAAAAGACAACACTTTGTAAATTCCCACACTGTCCAACAATGTTGGCCCACTTTAAAATAAGAGCCATTTAGCAGATAATCTTTCTTAATTTGCACCACATCATTGAACAACAAAGGGAAAGAGAAGAGAAAATACAGAACAAGTTACTTTTTAGTTTTATACAAAAGCACTGAAGTCTGAGAAAGGCTAATACACAAGATCAGCCCAGTTACAGTAATCAGTCTGGCTATGACAAACATACTTACAGTCATGCATCAGTTATGTGCCTTAATCCTCTGCTAGCCCTCTATCTGATCTGTAACTTTTCTCAGAGCTATCAAGATACATTTTAGGTAGCATTTTTTCCTTGAGTCTCACGATTGGGCTATTAAACTACACACATGCTCTTATTTCTAACTTCGCTATGAAAAAAGTATATTTTAAGAAACTAGGCAAACTCTCACACTTTTTCAACCAAAATTGCAACATCAGCAAGAACTAGGTCAAAGGAGAAACAAACCTGCAGCAGAAGAGCATCTATAGAAAGAAAAGATAGGGCCTCAAACAATCCCAGTTTGATCATGAATTCTTAACAATACCAAAAATTGTACAAGACAGCTGCCTACAGAAGGCTGTATGTACATGGTCATGCAGCAGACTTCTGACAGTGCAAATAAAGCAAAACCACTTAATTCCCACCTTAAACTGCAACTGGGGAGCTAACTATGCAATGGCAGCAACAGCTGTGTCACAAGTGTTGACCATGGCAAAGATCTGGGCTGGCACCAATAATAAATTACACTGCTTTTTAAAAATAAATTTTACATCAGACACATTAAAGAAGTCTTCTGTTGCTGTGCTGTTGGTTGTGTAACAGATACAGTAACTACAAATAAGACACATGATGCCCTTCAACTTGGCAGAAGAGACCATCGTTCACAAAGCAAGCATAATCTCTCAAAGGCACAAACAATATGCAGAACTAACAAAGTTCTCCTGCACAAGTCAGCTCACAACTGCTGGCTCAGAGTGGGCGCATAACTACTCATGTCTCCAGATTTTGTTTCCTTACTTGCTACAGGCCCAAACTCCTTTTCCCCTTCTCTCTGGTGCCACATGCTGTAGCTCCAAGTCTCATGAGACAGAAAGCAGAGAAGGCATCCTTCTAAGTGGGTTGATACTTCCACACTTCAAAGAGACGGACCTTAGCTGTCTATGACGCAGTTACCTAGTGCTGCAGTTGCACTATTTAATTCAATACAATAATATCTGCCTACAATATACAAGTACTCAGCCTTACTCTGCTTACAAGATCAAGCTATTGATTGGGAAAAGGCCAGGAATCTTAACCCACATGCTTTCTAGCCCATGCTATGTCCTTCCTCTCAGCGATTTGTAATTTATCCAGAAAACAGTTTTCCCTTCCTGAGTGTTTCAACATGTGCCTTATTAAGCAGCTGTCCTGACAGAACTTGTATTTTGCTATTGAGGAAACTACAGGCTGGAGTGCAAGACAAATGAATACATTAGACAACAGAGGCAGACACAATGCAAACATTGTATAACTGCAAAGTACAGTCATTGATAGACACAGTTACCACAACCTGTAATAATTCCTGCTTGGCCCGATTCCCATATGTCTCTGACAGTACTGCTGCAACACAGCCTGCAGAAGATTGGGGGTGAATGGGGGAGCTGTTTTAACATTATAAACTTATCACAAAGCTCATAAATAACATCAAATCACTGACATATGCAGCCACAGAGTAGCCTAGAGGCCTTCAAAACCACAATTAAGCTTGGTTAGCAAGACAGTCCCCTTACACAGCCTTAATATTGAGAGTTACAGTTTGATTCACACCATCTGAGCACTTTATATAAAGAAGTGATAGATTCCAGTGAAAGTCACTTGGCTAAACTTAGCTTAAAGAGTAACAAACCCCAGAAGCACGCACCATGGAATAATCAGCTATTTCACTATGTCTGATTCTTGTGCCAGTTGATATCCCTCTGTCTTGAGGAAATATCAAAGCGATAGTTAACAGAAGTGGATAGCATGCTTGTGTTATTGCAACTTGGTACTGATTTTTGAGTTGGGCATGCTCTTTTGATAAGAGGGAAAAGGGAAAACTTGGACAAAATACCCAAGACAGCATCACTATGCTCAGTTGCATTTACAAACACTGAGCTGAGACAAGTTAACAGACTAACCTTGCCCTACTGTTTGCACTATTTCCCAAGCAAACTCCCCCATTTGCAAAGCTACCCTTCCAGGTGCAAATGCGAACTGCTCCAAAGATAGTGTCAGTGCTGCCAAGAAACACATTTGCTCCTTTTCGTGCCTTCTTCTCATTAAGCTGCACACGTACTTTAGCACAAAGTATTATCCCCCAGGGTACAATGAAAAAGTGGAGAGCCTTTTGCAAGTGCAGAAGAAAGAGTTGTTTCATGCTCTCATTTGCTTCCTGGTCTTTTGGAAGTATGCAGCTACAAAAGCTCCATACAGTGTAAAACACACACACACTGGGCAGAACTCATGTCAGTGGAGATCTCTTAACCTGAAGGTCATATTGTCAGCATTGCAAGCGTGGAAGCAGCTGCTGACATTTTGACATGGTCTACATACTGCAGCAGCACACAAGATCCAAGAGACTGTAATTCAGAGACACGTTTGAGGTGTCAAGGATTCCAGACTCTTCTACCTCCACAGCTGGGGTACTGTATACAGTAACTATATTCAGTCAGATGCACTACTGTATCCAACAATAGTAATTTGGGATTTTTGTTTTTTTTAATTAAAAAGCAGAGAAGCCCAGAGGTCAATACGGGCCCACAATACAAAATATTAGCCATTTGGACCAAACACCATGTCTTGTAATGCAATGGATCCTTCCAAATTCTACTCCTCCCCCCTCAAAACACACCTACCCTATTACTATAATCCTTTCTCCTGCTCCACCTTTTTCACTTCAGGCACACTAAGGGTGATCTTCACACAAAAAGAAATAAATAACAACCTGTTCCACCATTGTGATTCAAGTCTTGTTTGCTGTTCTAGAGTGTAAATTGACCATTTGACCTTGTTTGTTAATTTCTCTCTTTCAAATGCCTCTGTGTAACTATTTGCTACCAAGAACTTTACAAACCATTAACCGATTCCCTGTAAAGAAAAGCAGATTGCCAATTTCCCTCTTTGAGCCCTTGCCCTTAACTGAGGGGATAAAGGAAAATCTGTAACACTTGTCATACAAAACAAAGCCAGAGAAACAGTATGGTTAAAAAAAAAAGAAAGAAAAAAGAAAAAAAAAAGCAGGGTGAAAAAGTAGAGAAGATAAGCCAAAATGTCAGAATTCATAAAAGATGCTTGCAACTGTTTCCCTAAGACGTTCAATGACTTAATGTTCTGAGATCCCAAGAGTTCAATCCTTTCACTCCTCCAGTGGTAACTGACAATATTATTGAACAATGCAGCGTTCAAACCAGTCCCCCCCAAAGTCTATGCTTTAGCTTCATGTATACTCAACTCCAAGTTGCCACACAACTGTCCTATAAATTCTCTATCACAAAACAACAGTTGCCAGTTAGAAATCAGGGCAATCAGAACCACTAATTCCCATTCAGAAGAGAAATTAATTACCCATTTCGGATTCAAATCAGAGCCAGAACAGGCTGAAACCCTGAATTTCATGCCTTACTGACTTCTGGAATTTAAAGTATTCTTTAGTTATTCAATCTAAAAGTTTGCTAAATAAAAAAAAAAAGTTATTGCCCACGTTATAACGACTCCTTGCTTATCTTATCTTTTCCAGAGAAAGGTCTGACAAACAAACAGGAGAACACAGCATTACATCTGCTATAACAAGTTATGTTATAAGCTGATCATTTTCCTGGCTATACAGCCCCTCCTATTTCCTCTTACTCATTTCTCCTGCTACAATATTATATCGTGTCTTAATCTTCAAGTTATCCCCGCTGGTCATAGGATCAAAACAATAGGCTTGCTGCTAGGTGCATTTAGGAATTTCCTCTCAGCCTTCTTGATGAGGTAATTAGTGCTCATTTACCATTTCAGATAACAGAAACAGGACAGGGTATTCAGTCTTCCCCATGCAATCTTGCTAACCAAGATTACTAAAATGAGGTTTGCTACTTTCTTTTATTAAAAAAAACAAACAAACCCACACAACTAGCAAATAATCCAATTTTGATAACATTAACTCTCATTTTTAAAGAGAGCTATATAACTTAACATGTTAAATACAAGGTGGGGCATTATACACCTAAAGCAAACTAAACACAAATTGGCCTTGCCTGCGCACTCCTGCCTTGTCTTTGTGCCATCTCTAACATTCATCTAACTCCCTGAGAAATACAAACTGTCAAAAAACTAAAACCAAAGTAGTAAAAATAATTTTTCAAAATGTCCTTCTCCAATTTGCCTCCCTGGCTCATTTCCCCGTTGGGCAACATTCAGCATGAGATCTGTGGACAAAGCAGTACAACACATAGCTGGTGACAAGGTAGACCGTTCCCATCAGAGATGGTCACCTGTGAGACCAGGCTAATCTGGCTGCAAAAGCACGGCCTTCAGGCACAGGCTTTCCCGGTCACCTCTAGCTAATATTAGTGTAGGCTGCCCTGAAAGCACACCCTCACCCTACCACCCACCTACCCTGAAGCCATATATTCTCATCATTCCTTTTTCCTCATACAGACATCAGTGCTTGTACCACTCCACGTCAACGTGACCAGGAATGCAATCGAGTTGAAAGGCTAAGCCAAGGGGATGGAGGATACGAGAGAGCACACAGAGGGTGGTAAAAGGTAGTTTTCAGCTAGATCAGCTCTCTGAGCTGGGCACAGCATGCCCATACAAGAAGCAGTGCATGAGGGAGGGGTGAGGATGGGGAAGGAAGACTGCCCTCTTCTGCAGCTTCAGTTACTTGCCAGGAAACCACATTTTTAAGAGTCAAACCGCTAAACCAAGGCACTCTGTTGGCTTTACTTGTCACCCAGTTTTAGGCAGCCACTTCCCATCTTTTATCTGCAGCTTTGAGGATATTCAAATATTCATTGCCATGAGAACAGCAATCCCTGATGGGACTCAAATCATCAATATTTCCATTAACAGCTGCGTGTGCTTACCCATGGCACCACAGCAGTGAGGGAAACCACTACATGAATGCTCAGAGACAGAATTTACAGAACCTACACTAGTATTAACCAAAGGCTTGACAGCAATGGCCTCTTCTGGACATACAAAGAGATGATGTTTCAGTTGCAATTTACCCAGGTCAATTCAATACTCATATGAAACTGAAGTTGAGAAATTGACTGGCAACTGAAGACCCAAGAGACTTTTTTTATTCTTGTTGAATTCATACCTGCTGGAAGAGCAGCTGTGCTAGATCTACAAATTCAAGGAGCAATCTATTTAGTCAGTCGGTAGAAAGGCCACACTTCATAGAATCGCAGTGGTTTAGGTTGGACTGGACCTTTACAGATCAACTAGTTCAACACCCTGATATGGGCAGGGACATCTTTGACTAGATCAGGTTGCTCAAAGACCTGTCCAACCTGACCTTGAACACTGCCAATGATGGCCTATCCACAACTTCTCTGTGTATATCATTTAAGGTCATATCATTAACATATATTTCCTGCCATCAGGTATCATCAGCAATAATTTGGGAACAGGAATAAGATGCAAAATATCCCTCAATGAATGAAATAAGATCATAATAAAATCATGAATGGCAAATTTTAGAAAACCACACTGCTTTTAGGAGATATATTCAGCATCCATACCCAAAGTGCAGTGGCATCAATCTGCCTGCTCCACCAGGGCTGAGAAGCTTTTCATTAGTTAGGTATCTACTATGAATTGTTATTTCTATGTTTATTCCCTTTGAACTACACTTGCCTTTACATACAAAAGCTTTTGTACATACATCCCTAGCTTTTAATACATTACTCACTCCACAAAAAGTTATCTAAATTTCTTTTTTTTTAAAAAAGACAGCAATATCCATGTGAACAAACAAAAAAAAAGATTCCTATCCAGGCATTTCAAGTGAAAAAAATCTTATTTCCCGCCTCTCTTTCCTCCCATGCAGTATAACAGTACAGTAGGACGTTAATAACAAAACTTTCCATTTTTCTTCCTTTATGTTAACATACAGCAGGTATCCTCTGAAAGTTGATAAATGCTACAAAACAGGTACAGTGTTTACTCTTGGAGGGGGGAAGTTAGTAAGTCAGGCTCAAGAAGCTCCAAGACTGACTTTTCTAGGTAAGTCATCAATGAGCAAAGCGAGATGGCACTGTGTCTTGGGTGTGCTGTGTTCCCAGCGTGTGAAAATCCCAGACTCCCATTTTGAACACTAATCTTTTTCAAAGCAGTACACCATGGTTAGCTTAATAGTCCATCAGTTTTACTGAAGTCAAAAAGAATATAGAAATTTCACTAAAATCACTACTGTAATACTAGCACCACTTTACCCTGAACAACCTGTCTGCCAGACATGCATTTAATTAATTTAAATGCACTCAAAATTACTTGAGCAAATCATACACTCTTCAGAGAAAGGAGAGTCTTCTGGCCCACCTGGAATTTTTCGGTTGTAGGAGAATTAGTAGTGTACACTACCAACCTTAGTACTGTAAGTAAAAAAACTGCAGGTGCACCACTCATGTCTATTGAGGAGGCTGCCTCATTCAGATACTCTACCCTATCAGGTCCTAAACAGCTAATACCACAGAGTGTGCCAATCCACTGATCCTAAGAGACTGATAGGCTTTTAACAGAGATTCACAAGAACCAGATGTAATTCTAGTATTGGCACCAATACCTGAATTTCCTCGGTCAAATGTTTTGATCTTGCTGACCGCCTCCATCCTTTGCAAAGTAAGAGAAGACTGATTTTAGTTTCTCCTGAATGCTTAAACAAAATCAGTTCGTTACAAGTTTACGTTGTAGGTTTTACAATGTAAAAGGGCAAAGTGTTTAAGAAAGTTGTATTTGCCTGAGGTACAACAGTTCTTAAATGAAATCTCATCTAGTAGATAAAAGCACTACTAGTCACTGTCATGGAGAACTCAATGTTCACTACAGAAAAATGATAGGATAACACACATCCAATAGCATGACAGTAGACATCACTTTGGACTTCAGGACAAGATCGTATTCTCCCAGATAAGCGCAGTATCTAATGCTTCTCAGTCTTTTAATTCTAACGGCTTTGGATGTCTTGCAAAAGCAGTTTTTTGAGAAAGCCATTATGGAGTAAAACTCTAGAGAACAAATACAAGAGTAATCAAAGGTTATAAACATTTCAGACAATCAGAAGCAGCACTTTCAGTTCAGATTGCTTTATACTGGAGATTTATGGCTCTCAGATCAGCCCCAAGTCCCTGGGTCAAACCATAATATGCTTACCTACCGCCTGACAAGATGACATAACCCTCAGGAAACAGAGCCATGAAGGGCTGATCTTGCTATGACCTTCACACATGCAGGTTTGCAGAATTCATTACAGGACCAAAGCCTCAAAGAAGGTAATGTTTTTAGTAAACACTAATCTTCACCCCCACCATAAATTCCTGGAAGTGATCATTACCGTAGTATTACCACAACAAAACAGAAGTCTACCATTCCTTTCTGAAGGCAGTGTAATTTGTGACTACAGGAGAAGATCTATAGTAAGAAACCATAATACCAGAAAGATTGATTTCCTCATCATCACTTTACATCAACATTGCCTACCTCCTCGAGAAACACAGCTAGTATGATCAGTCACAGCAGCAGAGAAAGAAATTCGGATCGAGACGGGTTTAAAGGACAGTCTAAGGACTTTGACATTGCTCCAATATCTTTCGGTTTGGCTCATTTTATAGGTACCACTTGGGCAATAGGTTAGCATGAATTTGAACCGCAAGGTTTCTGCTTACTGCAGAGGAGTGGACGGTGCCCCCTTGCAAAGCATGCAAATGCGTAGGTGAAGCCAGGCTTTCTGGGACAGGCAATGTTGTTAGTAATACAGGCTCCACTTATGCAAACATTACAGAGGACAGTTAAGTGTCGAAGTGTCCATTTCCCACAAACAGCAGATATCGACATAATATTTTAAAAATACTGCTCTCTTCAAACAAAACTGCACTTCAGTATTCTCCAGGACCCCAAATTGTGGCTGCTGTCAGACCATAATTCATGCAGAGTCCTGACTTGTATGAAATGAAAGTCCAATATGACATTACCAGCATCTGCCTTTAAAAAGGAGAATTTATGTGAACATACAATACAGGGTGCACTGATTGGTTTCAATTTACAGTAATCAACTAATGTCCTCAAAGAGGTGCATGTAACTATTACAATGTATCTTTCCTCTCTAGGCTATAAATGTTTCCACTGTATGAACATTTTCCTAAACTTTGGTTTCTATTAAAAGATGGGACAAGCCAACTCAGCATTATTTTAAACTTCATTGAAAACTAACGATAAGCAGTTTTTCCATGTTTTGTTTGAAGCACTGGAATTGTTGCATGGGGGCAGGGGGAGTGCGGTTCTTATGTTTTTCCTTTAACAGCTCTAAGACAGGTGGGAAACGAGAGAGGTGATCCTCCCCCTCTACTCAGCACTGGTGAGGCCACACCCGGGGTACTGTGTCCAGTTCTGGGTTTCCCAGTGTAAGAGAGACATGGACACACTGGAGAGAGTCCAGCAAAGGGCCATGAAGATGATCAGGGGACCAGAGCATCTCTCCTATGAGGAAAGGCTGAGAGAGTTGGGACTGTTCAGCCTGGAGAAGAGAAGGCTCAGGGGATCTCATCAATCTGTATAAATACCTGAAGGGAGGCCACACAGGGGATGGAGCCAGGCTCTTCCCAATGGGGCCCAGCGACAGGACCCGAGGCAATGGGCACCAATTGAAACACAGGAGGTTCCCCCTTTTTCACTGTGACGGTGACCGAGCACTGGCGCAGGTTGCCAGCTGTGGTGGTTGTGGAGTCTCCATCCTTGGAGATATTCAGAAGATGTCTGGACACCATGCTGGGCAACCAGCTGTAGGTGGCCCTGCTTGAGCATATGACCTCCAGAAATCACTTCCAACCTCAACCATGCTGCGATCCAGCAAATGCAAAGTGGCACACCTTCCACAGACCTCCTACCTTCACACAGGACCATAAAGTTGACTTTGTTCTTTTACAACACATTGCCTATAAAATCCCAGAAAAGTAACTCTTAATCACTTTATATTTCTCTTCTTTGCACTTTCTCTCTACACCAGTCATTTTCATCTTGCTGTTCACTGATTTCCTTAAAGTGTCTGCAAAAAGAAACCAAGGAAATATTTTTTACATGCTTTACTACACAAAAGACTTAAAGGTACTTACAGACCTCCTGCAAAGTTGTAGGAGATTCACAAATTAAAAGCAGTGGGGTAAAAAAAAGTGACTGTCTTAATAAAACCTCTCGCTTCTACTTTCCAAATCCTTCAGAACACAACCTATAAGAAAAGATAAAAAAAAAAAAAAAAGAAAAAGAAAAACCCCCAACATAAATACCTAGATGATTACAAACACATATAGGAGCCTTAACTTGGATCAAAACACTTCAGGATGGAGCCGTAAGCTCATAGTTTCAATAATAAAACTAGATCATTCAGTTGTTCTTTCTGGTCTTATGATCTATAAAGAAAAACATTTACCTACTGATTTTACAAAACCTAAAGAAAAAAAAGCACTGCTGATTTTCTGCGAGTTTTTAAACGGGAAAGCCTTTCCAAAGAAGTCTGCTAAGAACAAATAGTGAAGAAGGGAGAAGGAAAACAGTCTTTTTTTAATTTTCCCCCTAAGGTTAGTTCACATTACTTTATAAATCTAAAGTCATACCGTTTTACCCATTAAGTTTTTAGGATTACATTATTCACAATAGAGACTGTAATTTGTGGACATCTTGCTCAGGAAAGAGCACGCAAATGCAGACTGAACGGAAATTTAGCGTAATGAAAATATTCAAATTTATTCTTAAGTATATTCTCATTTTGCATCATAAAGGACAATGTCTACGTATATCCTAAGAACATCAACTACTCAGTATTTCTCTTCTGTTCATACAGGTGCTGGGAGTCAAGAATATTCCCTAAGCACACAAGTGCATAGCAGGTTATTGTCTGCCTCAGCATTAGCATCTCATCGACCAACACACAACTGGTGTTGGTTATATCAGAGCTTAGAGTGTAGCAGTTTCAAAATCAGCTTATGCACATTGAAGACTTTCCCCCGACACCAAAACCTCAGCCTCTTACTCCTATTGCTTCCTTTGCCTCACGGCTAACAGCTGCTCAGCTGCCCAGAGGACGGACAATGTGATTGAAAATTAACCTTAAAAACAGCTCTTGGCTAAGTCACAGAGTTGATTCCCAGCACCATAATATGGAAGAGGATAAAAAAGACAATCCACAGGCAGAGGACAAGCCAATAACGAAACTTTGCAAGAGCTTTTAAACCAGACTCTCATCGCATTTCCTTCCTTCTTTTCTATTTCTCTGATTGCTACAGTGTTCTGAACTTCTGCTATAAATGAAAGCAAAGGCAACAGGGCTCTAATATACATTAATCCATTAGCATACTTAAAAACAAACAAACTAACAAAAAAAACCAAACCCACAAGGAAATATGACAGTTAAAGAACAGCAGCATCGTTTGGGTTTACAACATCTAATGGACTGCAAGGTTAGACAATCCTGTTCAGAGAAGCTATAAGATAAGGCAAAGAATCGACTCCAGTACAGTCACTAACGGATTTAACTAAAGCAAATCTGCCAACATAATTGAATCTAAGAATTATCTCTGAGCTAATCTGTTTGTGCTATCAATAAGCCTCTTAGCTGGACAGCCATAAGTAGGATGACTATATAGCATGACTTTTTGCACTGTAATCAATGGCTCAAATAAAAAGAGAAGTATTGATGAATCAAAGTTCAAATAAAGGACAGTTTCAGACCCAGAATGTTAGCAGTGAACTCCTGAAATTTATTTAGGAAAAGAGCACATTATTCACTACGAAGTAAAATAAGAGTGCTTGTACGCTCACACAGCTACCTTAGTCAAACCACAAAGTAAGCAGGAAGGCTTTGAATCGGACACCAACTGGTATCTTGGAAAGTCTACATTAACAGGAAGTTAATTCTCAAGATTTTTATCTCTCCCAGTAGCCTGATCCCACAACAAACTGAGTCCACAAAACTGAGGCCTCCATACAAGTGCAGCATTCCAAGGAGGCAATGGCATTGCTCATGGAGTTTTAACGATACAAATGTAACTCTGAAACATACCTTTACAGCACAGGCACAGTAGATCACAAACCAGTTTTACAGTTCCAACATTACACAGCTTCGTACATTAAGTGAGCTGCCTACAACTGAGATGCAATAGCTGTTATTTAGTGAGTAGAGAGCATTTCTCCTATTTACTACATTTTTGTGATAACTCTGAAAGCCACTTGGTGTGCAGTAGCTACTGGAATCTATTCCTTTTAATAGCCCTTATGCAACACACGAGTGACAATCTCATTCACAGCAGAAACAAGGAACAATATGATCATCACACAGGAAGATGCCAGTATGCCTTTGGTCATTTTACATGCAATTTAAATGTATTTATTCCTTAAATCTTGGTGGCATCACTAAGCTTCCTACAGAGGCAGAACTGCAGTGCATATCTGCAGACATGGATAGTTCAAATGACAACAGAACCAGTTCTAACGGCCTACCTATCAACAATAGTTCTCTGACCAACAGGCTAAAACACAGCTCCTAATTCCATATTCTAGTTATCGAGACTTCTCACGTCATTCTGGCCTGTCTGTTCTTGCATTGGTATGGGAGTATTGTGAAATAGGCAGCGCACGAAATCAATTGACAGTTTTGTAAGAGTTAAAATGGGGTTATTCAAAAAGTTACACCAGTGAAGTACCTGGCCTAATATTGGAGGCTTATTAGAGGAGGCACCCATTTTTGCAAACAGAACAGTCATTACTGGGGCAGGGGGAAACATATCTGTTTCAAAATTTGAAACAAAGAACACACCAGTTTGTTGGAAACTAACAAGAAACACTTCACTAACCTTGACCTGAATATCACCCATAAGGTACAACATCCAGACAACACAAAACAAATGATATCCCAACAAACATTACTTCTGATCCTAGCAGCAGGAGCACTAAACCACCCCAAAATCTGGAAATCAAAGAAAGTTGTTTTAAAGACTTTGAAAAGAAACAAATTTCAAACAAACGTAACTCATACATTGCCTTCCCCCTTATGATCTCCCCTCTCCCGAGGATAAGTAACATAGGAAATTGTTAAGAATAAAAACATGTACAGCTTTTAGAAACGGTTCTAGGCTCCCCGGTTCAAGAAGGACAGGGAACTGCTGGATAGGGTGCAGCAAAGGGCTACCAAGATGATTAGGGGACTGGAACACCTCTCTTATGAAGAAAGGCTGAGGAACTTGGGTCTCTTCAGTCTGGAAAAAAGACAGCTAAGGGGGGATCTTATCAATGCTTATAAATACTTAAAGGGTGGGTGTCAGGAGGATGGGGCCAGGCTCTTTTCAGTGGTGCCTGGCAACAGGACAAGAGGTAACGGGCACAAATTTGAGCATAGGAGGTTCCACTTAAACATGAGGAAGAACTTCTTTACTTTGAGGGTGGCAGAGCACTGGAACAGGCTGCCCAGAGAGGTGGTGGAGTCTCCATCTCTGGAGACATTCAAAACCCACCTGGACGCGTTCCTGTGTAACCTGCTCTGGCAGGGGCTTGGACTAGGTGATCTCCAGAGGTCCCGTCCAGCCCCTACCATTCTGTGATTCTGTGAAAGGTTTGTTTCACTTCTTGCCTTTTGATATTGCAGATGCTGCCTCAATAACACTCATTCTAAGAATTCGTTCTACTGAACTACCAGAAAAAAAAAATATCTTGCATTCAGCTTACTGGCTATCCTAGCAGATACAGGGGGAAACAGCATTTTTCCTAGTACTAATTTCATATTTATACAGTGACAACAGTAAGAAACAACAGTATTGATCAAGTACACATTTAGAAGAAAAAATATTTAACCTGCACTCATTTCTATAATACTAATCACATTCTTCTATCCCAAAGTAGATTGGCTAGAATATTTCAAAACTCAAAAGAAAATCCTCAGAGGACACGGAAAGGTTAGGATCAAATTACTTCTACAAAAGCAGCTGGTAATCTGTTACAGGAGACAGAATGTGTGAAGCAGCAAGGAGCTCAGATATGAGCTGCAGCAGAGAGGAACAACGGGAGTTCCAAACACTTCCAGTCAAGTCTTTTCCATCTGATCTTGCTCTCTGGAACATGCAAGTTCACTTACTCCCACCAGCTCTCACCTGCATTCCACAAACTGATACAGTGCCAAGTTAACATCCATTAATATACATGGCAAAACTTGCAGGTCACATGCTGATACTGCTTCATTAGTCAGGACTCTGGCTTAAATGAGTCAGGTGCTCAAAAGTTGCAGCAACAGCCTCAGATTTCACTGAGATCTTATGTATACACATATCGAATGTGGAACATACATATAAATGTATGTGCCTAATCACATTAATGCTTCCTCAGCATACTGGTGTGCTTCCCAGTGCTCTACAACAGGCACCAAGCTCAGTTATGAACTACCAGATTTTTGTTTGGTATGGGTCTTTTTTTTTTGCATTAGATCCAGGGAGACTACTTGTTTCCACTACTGTCGTGTACCATGCAGTTAAATCCACTGGCAAGTGGGAGTTCATTCATGCAACTGACAGAAACTTTTGTTTTACTTCAACAGACGTTTAAATTCTATCCACATGTACAGCTGTCTGGTCTTCGCTTAACTCCCTAGCTCACATTAAAGGCTGAAAACTCTTGCCTTCCATTAGGATTTTTACCCCTATCTATTTCCTCCCTTATAATGATGCTCATTGAAAAACAGAAGTAACAGCTATAATCATGGCTTAATATAATTGTCTTACGTGCTTCTGAAATAATTTTCTTATCTGTTATCATCATAGGTTGCTCTGGCTCAATTAGAACAGGTTACAGTGCCTCAAACAAGGCACAGCTTTATGAATATGTCTCCTGGGCTGGGGGGACAACGCTCCTTCCTCCAGGTTTCTTCCAGAAACTCCAGAAGAGCCCTACTAGGAGCAACCACATTTAAACACGGTTCAGTTCCAGCATAGTCAGAAGCCAGGGTGTTACTTACGGTACATGAAACTGTATAATTCACAGCAGTAAAGCATGCACATATGGCAAACCGGTCATCATAACTGTTGTTTGTTTTGGTTTTTGTTTTAGGTTGGCTTTTTTTTTTTTTTTGCTGTTGCTCTCCCGATTGCAAAAACCATTACACTCATGATTTAATCTCGCTGGACTGAAAGGTTCAAATAAGGTTATGGATTGCAAGGCAGAGAAAAGTGTCCACAGGGAGACTTCTCCCAAAGTCCAAGCAAGGGAGAAAAAGAAGGCTGGACTCCCACCCTTTAAGAGATGTTCTATATTTTGGACATTTCCTACTTTTCCCCAATTTTACATGAAAATAAGCTCATCCAAACATGAAGTTCAAAACCGTCAGCTGCAAACCAAAGCAGACACTAAGATTTCAAATTTGCAGAAAAAACCACGATGGAATATTTTAGTCACTTTTAAACAGAGGTATACTGCCAAAAGCTATCCATAACCCCTGACACTGAAGAAACCAAGTTAATACCTGCATGTGCCCCCGAACGGCTAGGAAAAATATCTCTATAAGCAGGGGAGGTCCTTCCAACTGACAACATCAGCAGTTTACCTGTAAATAATTCACAGGCCAAATTCTGCAAGCGATTCTTGACCTTCGGTAAACAATGACACCAAACTGCCTGCTTCCTTTGGGGGGGGGGCAGAAGGGACAAAAGAGCAGGGGCACCAAGGCCCGGGCGCTCCGCCCGCCCCGGACCAAGCGGGCTGTGAAGGTCGCCCCGCTGCCACCGGCCTGCGGGGGCCGGAGGAGGAGGAGCCGCTGCCCCCGTTTCTCTCCCCGGCGAACGAAGCAGGCCTCGCCCCCCCCGCTCCCAACACCACGCTGCGGCGCCCGGACCCCTCGCCTCCCGCATCCGCTCGCTCACCTGAGGGCATGCGGAGCCGAAGGCCGCCGCGCTGGTGTCCCCCGTGTCGTGTGTGTCCCTCCCGCCCCCGGTCGTTCAGTTACCCGCACCTCTACCCGCCCCGCCGCGCACTCACCCGGCTCCGGGCTCCCCAGGCAGCGGGGCGCGGGCGGCGGCGCCGCTCCCCCCGCAGGCCGGGGGAGCCTCGCTGCCGGCGGCGGCCACCTCCGGGCTGCTTCTCCCCTCACGGCTCACCCTCGGCCCACGCCGCTGAGGGGCCGCGGCGTGCGGGGTGCTGCGGCCGGAGAGCTGCTGCTGCTGCGGCGGCTTCTCTCTCCTCCTGCCCGCGCCTCATGTGCCCTCCGTTCCCGGTCTCTCCGCCCGGGCCGCCGCTGTAGCTCCCCGCTCTCCAACGGCGCCCGCGGACGCCTGCAAGCCCCTCCCGCCGGGCGGGCGGCGGCGGCGCACGTGCGGCGGCTACCGGTTGCTCTCCCTGGGGTTCCTCCACTCGCCTTTACCCGGGCTACGGGACCTCCTCGGCAGGCGGGGCGGCGGGGACACCTAAGGGAATGCGGCACCGCCCGCCGCCACCGCCGCTGGGGGGACAGCGGGAAGGGGACTGCCAGCGGCGCCCCCACGGAGGCCACTGACTCGCTCGTCGCAGCGCTCCCCCCGCCCCCCGGCGGCCATTACCTCATGGCCCAGCCCTGCCGCGGGGGAGGGGCCGCTTCGTCGCCCGGCAACCGGCCCCCTGCCGCGGCCCGGACAGCGGGACCGGGCGAGGGGGGTCTCTCCACAGCGGGAGGCGCTTGTCGCTGGGCGGACCAGCCCGAAGGCGGCCGCGGGAAGCGGTGCCACCACTCGCCCCCGTCCCGGGCGGCGGCGGACGGCCCGCCTTAGAAGCAACTTACCGCTGCTTCGGTCAGAGTCGGACGGGCTGCCCGCGGCTGAACGCTCCCGGCTTTCAGCTCTGTGGCTGCGTGGGGCCCTCTCCGTGGAGCAGCCGGGGCGAGGGGTGCCGGGCTCCCGCCGCCCCGACACGGCCGCCTCCTGAGCGGGCGGCTCCCCTGGCTTGGGTCGGTAGCGGCCAGGCGAAGAGACCCGGGTCCGTTTGGGAGGCGCAGAGGCACCCGCCGCGGTGCCGGGAGGGCCTGGCCGGGCGGCGGGGGCCGGTCTGCCCGGCGCTGCCTCCCCCCCCACCCCCGCCTACCGCTGCTCCCCGCTGGCGGGGAGGGCTGGGGTGGCGCAGAGCCCCTCAGCTCCCCACCATGTGCCGGCCAAAGGGGGCTGCGTTTTTGCCAAGTGTTGGGATTTCTTAGGGCCACCTTGTCCGTCTCGCTTTTGAATGACCTGGGCTGTTCCAGCCGGCGGGGCGCCGCGGCGACCTGTTCCTGGAATTGTCCCGGTGCATGCCAGAGCTCTGCCTGCCTGAGCTGGGCAAAAAGGCTTGGACAAAAACCCTGGCCAAGCACCCAGCTGGGCTGCAGGGACCCTGGTGGACAAAAGAACCGGCATGGGAATAGGAGAGAGAGGGTCACGGTGAAAGTTAGACGTCCAAAATACATGTTTCTTGAAGTGTAGTAGAGGAATGAAGGAGAGGAATCTTGCCCGTGCCCTCCTGGAGAGGAAAGTTACGGTATTGAGGTATTAGACACCAAAAAATCCTCAAAGGAAGGCTTGTTATTCATGTCCCACCAACAGAGAAAAGCTTTACTCCGGGTCTTAATAAGTCTAATTTAAAAAAGAAAAAGAATAAAGAAACCCAGAGGAAATCACAACTTATTTCTGCAGCTCACAGAACTATTTGTTGAAGGAGTGTTTGATTGTTTTTGTTTACCGTCAAGGGAAGAACAGAATTGTGTCCAAGGTTACAGCTGGTAAGACAAAAAAGTTGAAGTCCTGCTGGTGACAGGATTCCGGAAGCGTGGGATGTGTGTTAACCTCCAGCGAGTGCGAATGGATTCGGGGTTTGACCCTGAATAACCCACAAGAAGAAACGATCCAACGCTTTTCAGATGCAAACAAAGAGAATCACAGATGGGGATGTGCCTGGGTGACAGAAAAGAGAGGAGAAATGTCACAAGGACAAGAAAGGATTCACAGGCGCCTGCCGAGCAGGCGTGTCTTTAGAGCAGATCCCCTGGAAGTGACTAAGGGTGCAGTTCGATGGGGCGTGTGAGTCAACCTAAAAGCTTGCTGCTCCCCAAAGGAGCAGGCTGCTCTCCCTGCTTCTCCTATGGAGGAGCCAGACTACTGGGGTTTTCCTCAGTGAGTGACTCAGTTCACTAACCCAACATGGAACTAATTCTATTGTTTTCCTTGACAGTTTTCTGCCAGAATAGTGAACTGAATAGATTCACCCTAAGGTCATAAAAGTATCAGGAGTGAGCACAAAGGAAGAGTTGAAACCATTCGTCTGGGAGGAACAGGACCATCCCTTTGGTGACACTGCACTCTTAAATCATCTCGGTGGTCTGATCTCACTCCCCCCTGAAATAGAAACTTCATGTTACTACTAGGAAGTCTTAACATGTAGGTGTCATTGAAAAGGTTGGTCCCTTCCACCTCTCACCCTCAGCTGATTTGTGCCCAGTCTTGTATACATGTGACCCTGGGTGTTAGCCAGTGAGCAAGCTAAATCAGGAGGCTTTTAAAAAAAGATAGTTTTCTGATTAATTCCTGAAACAGTTAACAATGGAGTCAGATGAGTGACAGAGGTTGCAGAAGAGAAGGAACAAGACCATGCACTTGCAAACAATGGATCGAGCCTTTCAGCAGCAGCTGGGCACTCATGAGGTGTAACGTAAGCTGAAGACAGCAGTGAGGAGGAATGGTCTGTACAGTGAAGAAGTTCTTTTGAGGAACAGAGTTTGCTCTGTGCCTTTCAGAACAGCAGTGAGAAGGAAAAAAGAAAAAAAAAAGCAACAGTAGGGTGGATTAAAAAAAAAAAAAAAGCTTTCAGTTCCGCACAACCAGAAGAAGATGCACAACGGAGGCATCTTGGAATCAGAGGCCAGAAAGTAAATCCAATGTTGAAAAAACAGAAGGCAGAAATGATCTGCAGGCAGAAATGATCTGCAGGCAGAAGGAAAACCAAGAAGTAGGAAAGTGAAGATTCACGCCAAAAATAGAGACAAAGAAGTCTGCATGATTACAAACTTCTTGTTGAGAAGAAACATTGACCTGTCACATCTATAAGGAGAAAAGATTTGAGATGTATTGCTGAGACTGAAAAGCGTCTTGATAGAGTCAGCAGAAGTCCTTCACAGTGGGACAAATGTCAATGACATGCACTATTTATACACAAACACAATGTGTGGGAGTACATCAGGGAGGAGAATTTGCGACTATGGGATTGCCAGCCTCTCGCATGCAAGGTGCACATCTGTATGCTGGTCATGGGGTATGGTAGCAGTTGTTTAGTTGCTGCACCAAATCCTCCTCCTGATTTTTTGTGGCATGGTGCTATATTGCATACAAGCATACTCTGTTGCGTTCTTACGGCTATCTCAATTCATCCACCTAGCAATTCTGAAGCTAGCAACTGACACAGTAACCAGATACTTTAAAAAAGTTTCCTAGATTTCTCTGCTCTCTTTCTGTTTTCATTATCATCATTATTGCCACTTCCTCTCTCTTCTTATCACATTATATTTATGAATTTATTCTCAATTTTGCTTCCTTGATAACATCTCTAGAATAGATTTTATTTCTGCCTTGCTAAAATAGAAGACTTCTCAAATACACTTTTCAGTGAGGATGCTGTTATTTTTCTTTGCACGTTCCTCGCTTGCTGTCTCTAGAACTTCCTTTATAGTCCCTGTAAAACAATCACAGAATACAATATTGCTTTACAAGCATTTGAAAACTCAGTTTCAGAAATCTCTGGTTAGTTTGCCAGCTGAAAATCCCAATTGCAGCTATCATTGTAGAGTAGATAGTTTTAATCTCAGAGAATAAGCTATTTCCAACAGGCAAGAACAAATGATCTGAGGAAAAAAAATCACTATAACATATCCCACTAATGTGTTTCTGAATAGCTGTGTTGCGGGTTTAAGCAGAAAGGAGTTGTGGTGCTTCCCCTTTTTGTTCTTCCTGCTGATACCTGGTGTTACTGGCCCCATTTCTCACACTTTTATATCAGCATGGACTAAGAAATGCTGTAAACCTTCTAAAAGGGTCTATGAAGTGTCTGCATAATGCTGCCTGTACCACATCTTTTCTTGTTTAAATGTTTTCTGTAAAGCTATTGTTGCTTTTACTTGAGTATCAAAACATAGATTCTTCCAAGTTGTCTGACTGAACATGTTAAAATAAAAATGTGAGTACTTTTGATGGATTTTTCTGGTTGTTTTTTGGTTTTTAGTTTGCTTGGGGTTTTTTTGCTTGCTTGTTTTATAACAAGGTATGCAACGTTGCTTTTCTTGTTCAGAACTCTGCTTCCTTCAGGAACAATTAGCCAGCACCAATGCTTTCTCCTTCTTCAACTGCTTCTCCACTGGAAATTTCTTTCCTGTAAAGGGGATGCATCTTTCAGGAGCAATACCAGCACACGGCATTGGTCTGAAGTGTTATTGCAACTGTGACCTAAGGAGAGCAGACACATGTCATTTGAAAAAGAACACAAGGAAAATGAGAGACTAAATCAAAAAAGTAAAAGTTTAGTCACAAGCTAAAGCATAAACAAGCAGAAGAGACAAATAAAATGAAGATAAAAGGTCTTAAGGAGAAAACTCATTTAAAACGTCCTGCATAGAGGATCATATATAATAATTATGGCCAAAAAAAATTATTATTCCAGAGCTTACAGTCTGAAAAAAACATGAATAAAGCAAACGGTGACTGAGAGGATGGGGGTTTGCATGTATTTGACATTCATGAGATGCAAGTTGGAATAAATAGTTTGTAAAGCTCAAATTCGCATTAGAAGTGAAGACAAGTACACAAAAAAAAAGAGGAAATTAAATGCAAGATAGTGGAATAATGATAAATGTGCCAGGCACGCGTTTTGCAAGAAAAGGAAAAAAACCAGTGCAATCAAGCAAAGCCAAATGAAAATTACACTGTGTAATGATGATAATACCTTCAAGACATTGTCAATTCTAATCAGGATGCAAAGGATATCCTGAGTATACAGGCTGAATCTTCAGAATACGCAACATAAAAGCCATTGCTTTCTGCTGAAACAGTGAATCTGTATACTTGATAACAAAGCATTTGACTCTCGTGTGAGTCCAAACTGCTGAATGTATTTGAAGAAAATGGGATGTCCGTCCAATATATTATATCTAGAACAGATGAAAGTAATTCAACCAGTACAGCATCTGCTTTACACACTACCTATTGCATTAGAATAAGGAATAATATGGACACTAAAATATACAGAAAAAGAAAGCATCACTAATAATTTTACGTACTCTCAAAATTACATAAGCAGCATGATAGTCACTGAAAAAGCAAGATTTTGACAAGGCCGATTCAGCCTTCCCACATAAGCAAGGTGGTCATCTCATCACATTTTGAAAGCCAGCAGGTAGGCTTAGGTGTTGAGAATGCTGTTAGTACTGAATCTTGCAGCAGAAAAGTATCAGCCCTGCCAGACAGCCTCCCAAATCAGTATCAGAGATGATGATACTCAGGAATGTGATATGAGGAATGCCTGGCAGAAACTGTGGTAGTCCATAACAATTAACCCCATCTCATTAGCAGATAAAACCAAATACAAACACAAACACACCAAAAAAAAAAAAATAATGAGAAGAGGAAGTTTTTTTTTTACTTCAGTATCATATACAGAGCAGTTGTTGACTTCCCAAGGAAACCGAATGATTTTGGGAAGAAAAAAGTAGCTTGAAATATGCCAACCTTTAAAGGTATTCAACTCAGAGAGTATTAAAATTTGCTGAGTATCTTACCATATCTTTTCCAAATCTTAGATATATGCAAAGCATTGAGACCATAAAGGAGGAAGAGGCAACACAAGCATGCTATACATGCAGTATTGGTGACCTTACAAGTTGATCTAGTGAGGTGAGATTTGGAGCCCTGTTCTTAGAAAAGAAACCACTAGTAGTTTTTGCCTCACCAGTAAAACAAACACATTGGCAAGGACTGTTTCACAATAATGTTTCCGCAGTAGAAAGGTCAACTCTATGATTGAGAAAACAAATTTCCAAATAGAAAAATCCCAGAAGCTACCAAAAGAATTTGAAAAACCATTGCTACAACCAAATATCACCAGCATACGGTACTGAAACTGTAACATTTGAATTTATTTAATGACTTTGAGAAAGACCAAAGAATACCTTGTACTAGAAAAACAAGGTGACTAAATCATGAGAACCTTAATATTACCACAGAAATACAGCAATAAAGAAAAACACACGAAGTTTCACTCAAACAATGAAAGTACGTGCTAATTTCAAGAGGATGTTGGCAAAGAATCTGAGAATAAAAATTGCAAGATAAAGATGTGCTTGTGTTCATGTCCGTTGTTCTGCTAAAATGGTCAAAGACCAGAAAAGTGGCCCCATGTACCTACCAGGAATGACAGAACTGTCAAGGCAAATGGAACATAAAAATATTATATATGAGCACTGAATCATCATACCCAGGACACTGAGAATAGAAACTCTCTTGAGAATAGGGTCAGTCTGGAATAGAAAGAGACAACATGTACTAGCAAGATGGGATAGAGCATGAGTAATCATGATAGCTGGGAGAAAATCTAGTACCTGCAGCAAAATAAACAAGAAGTGTATAGCATCTTCAAGGGGCACTAGAGTAAACTAAAGAACAGATCTTCTCACTAAAGGAAAACAAAACATTGAAACATAGTATCACACTCAGACTTTTGGGAACCAGACAAAATGTCAGAGGCTTCCACAGTACCCATTGAGGGCAGGGCAGCAAAGTGTTTAAGCATTCCTAAACTGTGTGGTTTCAATCACAAGATCTCAGTTTACCTTAAATTAGATCATATATTTATTTGAGAACAAGAATTTGATTACATCTGACTGTCCCATATAATAGCCAGGCAAATAGCAAGGCTGAGTTTGCTGTACAGATTGCTAAGAGTATTGAAATGGTGCAAACAGCAGAGAGAATATTTTGCATTCCATTCTTGAATGTTGAAAATATTCCCACAGAAAAGTTTACTGCATCTGAGTACAATGCTTGAAGTCATGTTCGGTAACAGACTAAAGGAATAACAGACTGAAACAGTAAGAGAAAGACCAAAGATAAGAGTCTTACAATTACAGTCCTGATTTGTATTTGTATTTAGAATTTTTCTTCAAGAGAACTCTTGTACTGCAAGCAAGCGACATGTTTGAAGAGAGAATTCCTGATTCTTATACCAAATCAAAGGGAAAATTCCCCATCTGGAGTATATTGAAATTGTGTATCCAGGTGGTGAGAAAGATACAGACATGTAATGAAGTGTGTATCGATAACCAAAAAGTGCCATAGTTCCCAACTAAGAGGTACTAGAAAAAGAGGGCTATGAGTCAAGATGACACCCCATGACACACTGAAAATTCTTCATCATGAAAATGTTCAATTTGAAAGGCTACAAATCTCTGACTTATTTGTTATTAAAGCATCCTTTTGTGTTTCTCTCAGTACTTTGTAATGCCATATGAAGATCTCTAAAGACTTTGTTAATGTTAAGGTTCACACCATTTCACTCCCCCAAAATGGGGTATTTACCCCCTTTGTATAAAAAAAAATAATCCTAACCTGGACTAATTTAACAGAAAGCTGTACATAGGACAAAACACTAGAAGTTTGGAAGCAAAGGCAGTGACTTAATAGTTATTGTGACTTAGTTTTGTCCTCTTGGGCAGGGAAAATGAAGTTAAATTACTTTTCTAAGATCTGCCATCAAACAGAACTGCTGTCAGGACTGGTCTGTAATTGAGCTAATGTTCTATTCCTTCTTTATATTGGCCACCTTCATCAAAGATAAAATACACAGTTTTCTAAAATCTAAATAAATCCCTCTTCAAAGCATACTTTTCTTGTGCTTACTAAAATAAACTAGGTGATGTCTACTTACGCATTCAGTTTATTTATATCTAGTCAACTACTCATTTACATTAAAAAAAGAAATGAAAACTTTATTTTGCTTGTGCAGTTTCAAAGCTGTAGCTTCATTGGTAATTACAGATCAACTCTGTAATTGATAAAAACATATGCTGCAAAATGGGACAGGACCTGAAACTGTTAAGCAGTGAGCAATTTTGCCATGCATATGCACATGATATTTTTCAATGCTCACGAGTCTGGCCAATTCTATGTGGATATCCAATAAACCAGCAATAATTATACCTGTGTGCAGCAGTGATCTCTTGCCAGTTCTGTCAACTCTCTAACAAATCCCTCAACAGCTGAACTGCGACAGAACATTTGGTGAGCTGTGTAGCTAATGGAGCTTGATTTCCTCCAGACCTGTGTTTTGTTGTCTACAGCCTCTGCTATCTAAGAAGGTATGAAACAAAACTAAAGCCCTTCTTGCAGCTGACACCTCTCCCAGAGTGGTTTGGATTTTTTTCCCCCCTTTTTCAGGATTGGGGGGGATGGTGTTAAATTTGTACCGAAATCTTTCCTACAGTGGGAGTGAAAAAAATCTGACCATCTGTTATCATACAGCCTAAAGAAACATTGATTCCTTCCTGTTAAATATACAATTTCTTTTATCAAATCTGGTTGACTCTGGGTTCAAACCTGCTAGAAGGTCAAGGTGAAGGTGGAACAAGACAAAACATAATTCTTTACAACTTGCCTAAGGAAGACATACTAAATGTTGTTAAATGTTTTGTCACATAAACGGATACTTACTTGACTTGTACAGGGGCCTCAAACCCACCCAATATCAGACCACCCGAGGATGAAAAAATAGTGTCAAAACTCCGCTTTGCTGCTAAAAATAACACTTGCTTCAAGGGCTAAAAGTTGTCACAACAAAGCGCTTCCCAGTGAAGAGCTTACAGGTCGCCATGACGGGACCGACGACCCTATGCGTTGCCTTGACCGACGCTAGACCTATGCAGGTTTAACAAAAAAGCCCTAGGCGCCCAGGTACTGAGAGCGGCAGGGCACCGCCGGAGTCCCTTCCCCCAACGAGGGACGCCCCCGTCCCCTGGGTTTGCCGTCCCCGTCCCGCCGCGCCGCCTCAGCCCCCCGACCGTTAGCCCGCCAGTTAACTGCCGGTTGCCTGGCAACAGTGCGGCTGCGCCCCCGACGCCCCGCCCACTCAGCCACGTGCTCCACCCCCCCGCCCCCCCCCCCCCCCCCCCCCCAGCGAGGCACCGCCCCCTCTCGTTCGCATCCGGGAACTCCCCTCTGGCCCCGGGCCCAGTGGATCCGGCTCTGCGCAGGCGCCTTCTGGCCCAATGGCGGCTCCGCTCTGCTTCCGGCGTCTGGCCCCGTCTCCTGGATACGGGAGCGGGACGGAGACCATCAAGGCCGTGCGCGGGTGGGGGCGAGAGTACGGACCCGCTGGCGATTTGTTCTTGAGAGAGCTGGGGAAACAAAGCCCGTTCCCGGAGTCGTGCTGCCCGCTGTGCCGGTGCCCCTTCCCGCTGGCTGTATTTTGTGGCGTGTAAGGACGGGTTTCCCTCCGGGACGCATCCAAACCCCACCTCTGGGGCACGGGAGGCTCCGCCGCGGGCGGGCGGGGCTCCGCCGATTTCGGTTGATGGCGGCGGCGCGGCGATAGTAACGCTGTCTCCTTGCCCATCACCACCCCCCGCCTCACAGGTAGGGCTGTTGCTTCCCGCGGGCGGCTAACGGCCGTTAACTGGCAGGGCTCCCGCGTGCCTAACGGCCTTCCGTCCGCGCGCGAGGCGGGGCCCGCCGTCACCCCCCACCCCGTCTACCCCCCCGCTTCGCTCCCTCAGTGGCCATAGTGCCTAGGTCTGAGTGCGGGGTCAGACCTGATACCCCTGGCCAAAGGCCTCCTTGAGGGGCAGGAGACCTGCCGGTGTATGTCCGGCCTAATGGTGCCCTCACCTCTGCAGCAGGTGAGCTGTTGTGTCCCGAGGCTGTGGCCCACACCTCAGGCCTGCCCAGATGGTGGCTCTTGGCAGAGCTTTGACTGCAGATCTCCGGCCTGGCATCTGCTGCTTTCTTCAGAATGTTTTGGCCATTCTCTCACCAAGAGAAGGAAGAAACACTTCTGGAACCGGGTTTCCTTGGTGTTGTGGTCCTGTATCCTGCCCAGAGCAAGTGAGGCTCACTTGGCAGCTTTGGGTGCTTCTGTGGAGGTTCAGACCTGTTTCATTGCGGGTGGTGGTGGGGTAGGCCTCCACAGTAGCCGTCTCACCTTGAAGTGCTTCTTTTCACTGCTTTGCATAGCTTTATTTGATCTCTACATTTTATGTCCACAGTGGTGAATGTGCTGCAGCTGTTGAAATTCTGCCTCATGAGTCGTGCTCCATTGGTTTGTGTACTGAAATGAATGGTATAGCCATTACTGTTGAGATTCAGGGAGACAAGACTAGATCGTAGAATGGTTTAGGTTGGAAAGGACCTTAAAGATCATCTAGTTCCAACGCCCTGCCATGGGCAGGGACACCTTCCACTGGACCAGGTTACTCAAAGCCCCATCCAGGTTGGTCTGTAACGTTTCCAGGGATGTTTCTCTTTTTCCTGTAGCTTCTTGCAGAGCAGCTCATGGAGACCATATTTACAATAATGCCAGTCATGAGGCAGCAACAAAGGCTTCCCTGTCCCATGACTGTTCTGTCCCAATGTGCGTTTGCATGTCATTGCTCATGCTTTTGTCAGATAACCAGATATTTCTGTACATCATTGAACCTGGCGTTCATTTGCCTGGTTTATTGCATGAGTGGATGATCATGTCTTTCTTATGACCAACATGAACATATCTTCCATCTGTCTAACAAGTATATGCTTTGGTCGTATCATGAGGTGCACATGTCAGGTTTGAAGAATTCTTGCAAAAGAAGTTCAAGGAAGGGGCTGCGGTCATGTAAATTTTGGGGATAAGCTGTGGGTTGGCAATCTCCTTTGCTGGATACATTTCTAGGGCAGTGCTATTCTGGAATCTTTGTGTACTAGGGGATGACATTTGGGGTTATTGTTTTGGGTTTTTTAAGCTGTCCAGAAAAAGATCATAAAGAATGATATAATGATCTGCATGAATTGGAAAAGAGAGGTAGGAAAATGGAGGCCCCTGTCTGTTCTGATGCTGTATCTTTGTGACTTATTTTGGTATGTTTGGCAAACTGATTTTTGTATAATTACCTTGTTCTCATAGATAGCTGTACAAAAAAAGTCTTCCTATGTTATACTGGCTGTACCCAGTTGTTTACTTAGTGCTAGGTAAAATTATACTAAGGCTTTTTAATAGTAATGGTGAGATTTTTTCTTCTTATGGGAAGAAAGCTTTTGTCTTCAATAACTACCTTTGATAAAGGAAATCCTGGAATCATGATGTTCCTATGTGTGTTGTAAATTCTGGATCATCCGAATTGTACTGTGGCACCTGGCTGATATTCTGGCAAGAACCAGTATTGTAGTGACAGACACTTTGTTGTCTGCTGCTGCCCAATCCTTTGTTGTATTTTCAATTGAAGTCCTGTCTGAAAACTTGGGAATTCTCTAGTCTTCATTTTCGTCTTTCATTTGTCACTCTGGGAGCTTTGTGTCTTATGAAAGAGGTAAACTGCAATTGGGTTTGTGGTTTGTGATTAGGCATTTGGCAGCTGTATTGCTTAAGCAGCCCTTCCTCTCCATCCTTGCTGATCATTCCTGTTGCTGCGCTGCCCTCTCTAATATGCTGTTTTTCTATGGTTTTAGGATAACTACATTGAGAACTGGTCTTGTTGAAGAGAAAACAACAGTTTTACAAACAAAATGGAAGAAGTCATGTAGAGATGAGAGACAGCAACTCCAAATGGCTTGTAACTAATTAAATTGGTAGTTGGAAGAACTGGTCATTGGATGTGAAGTTGGCCTGGAGCTGGAAGAACTTACTACAAGGTGGTCACTGGGGACCTATAGAAATATATCCTATTTCTGGAATATGCTGACATTGGGATTCTGTATTCCATGCTCTTACCCCTGTGGAATAACCAAGGAGCATGATGGAAAGCTGACACAGAACTTTTCTTGTGTATTACAGTTACTTCAATACTTTGCTGTCAGTTCTCCCATTGCTTCAAGTATTCTCTGAGAAAATAATTGTGGAACAAAAGAATTGACTAGGTTTTTATGATAAACATCTAACTATTTAACTATACAAATGCCACTCCCTGGGTTTGCAACAAATGGCAATTGTTTCATTTGATTCAGTATGTAAATTAAAGCATATACAATTCTTGACAAAAATGATAGTTACAAATATAAATTAAATTTCTGTTGAGCTTCCTGATTCCCACAATATAACATTGGCCAACAATTTTACACAGCTTCTACTTGCAAGGAATTCTTTCTATCCATGAAAAGTCATTAATGCTGAGTCCTATAACTGGTAAAGCTACATTCAGCTTTGCATTGGTAGGAACACTAATAGTCACAAAGTCCAGTGTTTTTTCAGTTATGCTGATGACATTAGTTATTTGGCAGGTTTAAATTACATTGTGAAAAGTTGCAGGGGCATGTTTGCCTCAAGTGCCCTTGGGCAGAAGTGTCTTATTTGGCAAGGCTTTCAGCATAGACTATTTTCATTTGGATGGCAGTTTTATGTAGGGCATGCAATTTTAAGTTTGGTAGTATGATTTTTATTTACAGATAAAATATTTATAATTTGTGGCTACTGGCCCTCTGTAACTTTTTGAATGTGTTAAAAGCTTTGGAAGTGTAAAATACTATCGTCTGTTCAAAATTTCCTGAGAGGAGGCTTTCTGTCAAGTTTGATCTTGCTGAAAGTATATAATCCCTATTTTTAAGAATTGGGAGGGTAAATCCTGTATATCAATGGCTATTAAATTTGAATGCTTTCCCCCTCCCCCTTTCTTTAAAGGTTTATTTATTTATGAGACTAATTCCATGTTTGCAATCCATTTCCTGTACAGCATCCTTACATATGGAGAACTTCATTCTGTATGAGGAGATTGGAAGAGGAAATAAGACAGTTGTTTATAAAGGAAGAAGAAAGGGGACAATTAATTTTGTTGCTGTTCTTTGCACTGATAAATGCAAAAGAGCTGAAATAACAAACTGGGTAAGTGATGTTTTTTTCCTGCTAAATATGGGAAAAGATACAAAATCCTTGTAGCACAGGTAATATAAAGGAAAAAAAACCCATGTGCTTCTTTACATGGAGTTTGTCACCATTTAGATCAGCTTCTTAAGATTTTAAATTCTTATACTTTAAACAGTCTTATTTTAATGTATTTATTTCTTCATCTAATTTTATTGTTTAAGTCACATGCATAAACCCATGCTTACAGGCTTACTGTTTCTATGGAATGTCAGAGAACTTGTAAAAATGGTTACTTGCGTATAGTTGTTTGCTTTATTTTGTTATCAGTTGTTCAAATCCAGTGGTAGTAATACCTTCCAGTAAACAATAAATTTTTTACTTACTAATAAAAAAATATTTTTGATGAAGGAATAGCATTTAAGATAAATGGATTCTGTTTTGTAAAAGCTTGGCAGTTTTAAACGTACAATACTTTCTGAAAAAGAAACTGTAATTGGTACAGTTAGACATTTCAAATATTTTATTTTTCCATTAAATAGATTCTGTTTCTGTGGTGCGTTGCCCCTAGCTGGATGCCAGGTGCCTACCAAGCTTCTCTATCACTCCCCCTCCTCAGCTGGACAGGGAAGAGAAAATATTTTGAAAGACTTGTGGGTCGAGATAAGCACAGGGAGACCACTCAGCAATTATTGTCACAGGCAAAACAGGCTTGACTTGGGGAAATTCGTTTAATTTATTGCCAATCAAATCAGAGTAGGGTAATGAGAAATAAAACCAAATCTTAAAACACCTTTCCTCCACCCTTCCCTTCTTCCCGAGTGTAACTTCACTCCTGAATTCTCTACCTCATCCCACTGAGTGTCGCAGGGAAACGGGGAATGGGGATTGCAGTCAGTTCATCACACGTTGTCTCTGCTGCTCCTCCCTCATCAGGGGAAGGACTCCTCACAGTCTTCCCCTGCTCCAGCACGGGGTCCCTCCCATGGTAGACAGTCCTCCGTGAACTTTTCTGTTGTGGACCCTTTCTATGGGCTGCAGTTCTTCACGAACTGCTCCAGCATGGGTCCTTTCCACAGGAAACAGTCAGGGACAGACTGCTCCAAATGTGGGTCCTCCACAAGGTCACAAGTCCTGCCAGCAAACCTGCTCCAGCATGGGCTCCTCTCTCCATGGGGCCACAGGTCCTGCCAGGAGCCTGCTCCAGCACAGGCTATCCTCGGGGTCACAAGCCTCCTTCAGGTGTATCCACCTGCTGCAGCATGGGGTCCTCCACGGGCTGCAGGTGGATATCTGCTCCACTATCACCCTCCATGAGCTGCAGGGTGACAGCCTGCCTCATTATGGTCTTCGCCATGGGCTGCAGGGAAATCTCTGCTCTGGCACCTGGAGCACCTCCTCCCCCTCCTTCTTCACTAAGGTTGGTCTCTGCAGTGCTATTTTTCTCAAATATTCTCACTCCTCTCTCTGCCTGCTCTTCCCCAGCAGTTTCCACCCCCCCAGCTTCTTAAATAGGTTGTCCCAGATGCACTCCCTCTGTCTCTGATGGGCTCAGCCTTTGCCAGCAGCGGGTCCATCTTGGAGCTGGGTGGCATTGGCTCTATTGGACATGGTGGAAGTTTCTAGTATCTTCTCACAGAAGCCACCCCTATAGTCCCCCTGCTACCAAAACCTTGCCACACAAATCTGGTACAGTTTCATATTCCATCTCATTGTTTCTATGATAATTTGTTGGGCAATTAATGAATATGCATTTAAACATTTTGTTCTTAGAAGCATATTCGTCTTAGAAATCCCTTACATACCACGCTAAGATACAGAAGCTTCTGTAGATATTAGGCCATGTAGGTTTGATAGTAATACAGATTTCCAGGGACCCTCGAATGATTGCTCTTGCTTGATAAGATTAAGAATGATGGAAGAATTTCTTTTTACTTCCTCTTACTGTGCTCACCATATTGTCTCACACTTTTGTTCTCATTGAAGAAGAAAGTAGGAATGCAAGTTTGACTCCAAATTCTGATTGCCAGTTTGTTCTTGTTTAAGTGATGCAAGAAGGTTAAATAGTGCTTATAATTTTGGGTTGGGGAACTTCCTTCTTTTTTCTTTTTTTTTCCCTATATTTTTAAAACAGGTGAGTTGGGCAGGGTCTATGAGAAAAGTTATCTTTCCTCAACACACATGTAAAACTAAAATATTTGACTTGGAGAATAATTTTAGTGCACTGGAAAAGGTAAGAGAACAAGTAGTTGATCTAGAGTAGATTTGTATTGTCTTCCCCCTCTCCTGCCCCATAAATCCAAATATATTGCTTTTTTTTTTCCCCAGTTAAGTATGTTAAAAACTTTGTTCTAGGTTCGTCTGACTCATGAAATCAGACACAAGAATATAGTGACATTTCATGAATGGTATGAAACAAGCAACCATCTCTGGCTTGTAGTGGAATTATGCACAGGTAAGATAAGCTCATAAGATAATAATTTATAGAGTGAGTATTTGTAAGAGATTTCTTATAAAACAGTTACTCTACAACAAATACTTAGATCTTTGAAAAAGCTTAATAATTATCTGATTATTAAATTGAGAATCCTATTTATATCTAAAAATGTTTTTGCTTCTGGAAACATTTTCAGAAATCAATTGAAGTCATATTTCTCTTCTGCTTCACTGTGTATGTGTGTTAAATGTTAATTGATGTGACATAATGTTGGTTTTGAATAGCTGAAGAGATAGGGCTAGTCAGGGAAGCTTAAAAACAAATTGTGAATAGTTGGAGGGTAATTAAGTAAAAATTACTTGAGAAAAGTTTGCTAAGGACTGACAGCTTTGGCATTCTCTTTTCATTTTATAGCACACAATAATAGAGAGAGCAAGGAGCAAATCAGTTTATAATGTACAATGACTTAATATTGTTCAAATTATGTTCAAGTTAATTTTTTAATCAAAGGGTAGTTCTACAGCTAATAGTAAATTATGTAAGTTTTCTTCCTGTTCAGTAGAAGTATTTTGACTTTTATGTTAAGACTTTCATTTGGGAGCTCTGAGGACTTGAAACTGCATGAAGTGATTCATTGAGTTTTGATAGGTTCTCATCAATCTTAATAAAAGATCATAAAAGAAATCTTTTAAAGCTTTCTCTAATTGTGGTGACTGCATGTTTTAAACTCCAGATAGTGTGCTTTACTCCACATGGAAGGAAAAGAAGGCCAATTGTGCAAGTGATGCGTGTTAAAACTTTGGTATCTGGAATTTGTTTCATAGTAAAAGTCCATATTACACACAGCCTTTTTTTCTATCCAGAATTCTGTTTCAAAAATTACTGAAGAAGAGAAGCTACAAGTTCCGGGGTGGGGGGGGGGAAAGAGGTGATTCTTTCAATGATTAAAAGCTCACATGGAGGCTTTGGTCTATTTGCTCAGTCTAACTTACTATTAGACTAACTTAATATTTAAGTTATTAGACAGACAGCCTTTTATTAAGTACAGTTTGAACAATTATAATGTATTTTTACCTTGCAGTATTGCAGTTTGCTGCAAGGAGAGTGTCTTGAAGCTAACTTAGTTATAAATAGAATAAGACATGATTTTCTTATTAATTTTGTAGAGCCTTGAAAATAGCTTTTGAAATATGGAAGATCTTTCTCACTTGTCTCAAGGTGATAAAGTGAGTTTCTGTTATCAGATGCAGCATGCTTCTGTGTTGCTGGTTTCACGATTTTTCTTTTCTTTCTATATTTGGTCATATTATGGAATTATTATATGTATGGTCCTGTAAAATATGTCATAAAACCCAGTAATTAAACATGATGGAAAATTCTTTACTATAGCTTTGTAATAAGGGCTTAGTTTTAAAGGAATGGCTGATTTATTAAACAGTATTAAAAAGGCTTAGAAATAAAATGATTTTAATATTCATCAGTGTTGAATAATTTGAAGAATACTGTGATGACAGACCTTTTAGTGTTGCTATTCTCTGAAAGAAATTACTGAGCAAAGGAATAAAAGATCTAGTATCCTTTTCTATCAAAAACTCTCTTAATCCCTTTTTTCATTCAGGGACTTTTTTTATGTGCATGATTTGGCTAAGGTATAAATAATAGGAATATAAATAACCCAGGAAGTCCATAGATAATTCACAAAATACAAGCTGTAGTCTTAGGAGAACAGGTTTGGTGGTGCAGGAGTAGTAAAGGGCAAAATGACGTGGAGGAAAGGGATTTTGAGGAAGATGGGAATGTGGAGATTGGGATAGGAGACTGGGACAGGAAGGAGGAAAAAGACTGAGCAATGAGTTTGTGGGAAATAAACTTAGGATAAGTCCAAGTCCTGTGAACAGTTAGGACAGGAATGACTCAAATGGTATGAGTGTGATGACATACCTGAGAATCGGTGGGATGTGAGGAAGTAGGTGATGGGGGAAGACGAGGGATTTTTGCAAGGATGGAGAAACAGTAACAATCAGTGGGAAAAAGCATAGAGTGTGATTGTGAAGTCCAGGGAAAGACATGGGTGATAGAGGATATATGTGAGGGTTATTTGGAAGGCTTTGTTAGGTGTAATTTGATCAAAAAACAGAGGAAGGGTTGGGGTTGGTTGGAGCTTAGTGGAGAAGGACCGTGGTGATTTTGGAAAGACAGAGAAGGGTCTTTTGTTAGGATGAGAAGTCCAGAGAGATACAAGTAGGACTTGCTGGGCCAGGAAGCTGGGATTTGTATGAGAAACCTGGAAAGTGAAAGTTTAGTCCTGGGTATTTTTGTTTTGTTTTTTTTAATTTTATTTTTTTTTTAAAAAAAAAGAAAATGAAGAGAGAGGAAAGGATGAAAATGAAAGAGCTGGGGCACGTGAGTCAAGAATAAGTACTGTACTATGTGTGAAGAACAAACAAACAAAAATTATTTCTTGGATGATGCTGACCTCAGGATACCAGAATGTAACCCAGTTTTACTATTTCTGTTGCCTGTGAATTCAGTGGAAAATTGCATGTCATTAGCTTTAGTACTTGTTCACAGAAGTACTGTGACAGTCACACCAAGCCTGCTCTTGGTACTGTTTATTCTTTTAACTTATGCAGCAGGGTTCCAGTTAAGGAATTTGAATTAACCCACTGGGGGCTATTACATTGTGATGTGACAGAGTTTCTGGATTTCTTTTTTCCCTTCAGTTTCCTTTGTAAAATAAATCAATATTAAAGTAATTTGGAAGTCATGCACTCAATTATGGTAAAAACTAAGATTTTTGTCACAGTATTGGAAATAGATTATTTTTTTTCTCTACATCTTGGATTTCGTAACTATTGGATAATCTCAAGAAATATTTTTAATATCTACTGGTAATGATTTTTGCTTGATAGCTTTTGAAGAAGCTTGTGTAATGTACTTGGGAATTATTTGTATGGCATTTTGTTTATATGCACTTGCTACATGTGTAAACATATTTCAGGTGGTTCTCTAGAATCTGTTATTGCTCAAGATGAACACCTACCTGAAGATGTAGTGAGAGAATTTGGTGTTGATTTGATTACTGGTTTACACCATATTCATAAGCTTGGAATCATCTTTTGTGAACTGACACCTGGAAAGGTAAGAAGGATATTATTTATTAGGGGACAACTGCATGTTACTTTGTATGCCACCAGCATTTAATTCATTATTTCTGTTTTGACTCTTTGGAAGACGCTTACCTCAGATTGGAGGCCAGTTGAGCTTTATAATATATGTGAAGACAATGAGAGACAAGTCTATAGCTTGAATATTTTATGATCTAATTGATTTATTTCCCTGTTGTATATTTGATACAATTTGATAGATTGTCTTTGGTTTGGTGTACTAGTTTGAGTTAATGAAGTATTTTGGTTCTCTCTCCTCAGACATATAACTTCATTATTATGCCTGTTTTGTCATGCTGCAGAATATTTTGAATTCATAGAAAATGCTAATGAGAGAGTAAAGTTACTTAAACTTTATTTTTTAATAACCTTCTCTATTGTTTCCAAGTGCCCTTTAAGTTATCGTCTCACTTTTGCATAAAAATACAAATCTTTATGTAGTTCCTGATTTTGTGTGTGTGAAATTTATGTATAGTTTTTTCAAAGTCCATGTTTGGTTTTAGTTTATGTAGCAACCAGAATATAACTGTAAACAAAAATTCTTGCTTAACACTAATTAGTTTTGATCTTGATCTGTAAAATCTTGCACAATTATACTCAGTGTCTGTCATTCATCGGTCTAAAGGCAGTAAAAAAAAAAAATATTAATAAAGCATAATGGATAAATAAAGCCTCTGTGTTGGGCCAAAGAAGAATGTTGATGTAAAGTACTCCTTCGAACACAAAATACAGAGTACTAAAGTAAGACTGCTTCCCCCAGCCCCTCATCTGACTGAACGGGCTATTTCTCCAAACAATATTTTTGGGATTATGAAGCTTTTAATTGCGAGAATAAGCAGTGACTGCATAGAGAAAAATCTCATGGTCATTGGACAAAATCTTTGGCATTTTCTGCTAAATAAAATTAGAAAGATTGTTTTTTCCTCTGTTTGTTTTTACTACACTTGTGTTTTCCTATAGAGTTTTACTCTACTTCTACTTTCTTTTCTATAGTAGCATCGTTGTTCAATTAGATTTAATAATGAGTTAACAAAAGTGCATATTAAACCTCCTAAGGGTTCTGTTGTGAGATTCTGTAATTTTTTGGTTATAAGAAAAAAGGTGGTGTTGACTTAAAAACTTTCAAGTTTTGAGTTGTAAATTTCAGCAGTCATCAGTTTTAGTATATGATGCTTATATGTTGGATTATGTTTATTCTTCTAGATTCTGCTGGAAGGGCCTGGCACGTTGAAATTCAGTAATTTTTGCTTGGCTAAAGTGGATGGTGAAAACTTGGAAGATTTTTTTGCTTTAGTTGGATCTGAAGAAGGTGAAGGAGATGTCAGTGAAAGCACTCCACAAAGATACCCGAAAAATAGATTTCGAGGTATGATATTTTTATATCCAAAACTAACTTGCACCAAAGGAACATAATTAAAGTTGTAAAAAGCTTTTGTTTGCAGTAATTTGGAGAGAAGACCTTGAAATAAAATAGTTGTTCATTGTTCTCTTGGGGCTAACTAAATTTCTAGAGAAATGGAATAATTAATTCTGTTGTGTTATCATTTGTAAAGATTAATGTATTTGACTGTGTCTTTGCAACAGAAAGCATGGTCTGTACATTTTCTGTAAGGAGGTCTCACATATCCTGCATATGAGGAATTTTTTAAGTAAGCTCAAAACCAAAATTTTGCTCTTAAGGAAGATTGTTCAGAGAGATCATAACATACAGAGGGAACAACCTGGAAGTGAGTAGAAAGAAAAGAAACTGTATTTACAAGTATATGGTCGTAATTCTAATTTTCACAGAGCCAGTTTAACTGAGCTGGAAAAAATATACTTCTGTCTGCCATAAAATATATTCTTTTCCTGCTTTTTGTAAATAGTTTTCAGGTTATTTTTGGATTGAAGCTCATATGTAGGTGACAAACATTTGAAATCCTAACAAATTGAGTATATGGATGAGATCTGAAATTAATTAAAAATATTAATTCTTGGTTTGGGTTTGCTGAGTAGGCTTGATTATTAATTGCTGTTTGATGAAAACTATGGCGGGAAGAAAAATGCTCTGAAATACCTTTGGTCCTTGATGCATTTCACCTATCATTAACTAAGTACAGGTAGTAGAATTAGAATAACGAGAAGATCAGTAAAACTTTTGAAGTTCAGAGTTCAAACTGTAACTAGCTTTCCTAACTGATAAAATTGTATTTCTGACATTTAGTTGATATAGGACAGTGTATTTAAAATAATAATTAAAAAAAATTTAAAGGAAGTAGCAAAAGAATTACTGCATTACAACCTTTTTGGTTCCAGTTATAAAGTGGTAATTGTAGAATGAAGAAGTAACTGATATTGGAAGTATGATAAAGAAAAGAAGGGATTTAAAATTAATCCTGTTTTGTCTCAGAAAAACTTGAGGTATGGAATTATTTATGCACTTTTAAAACATCTGTGCTACAGATGCTCTCTGTAAGGTCTAGGACTAAATTCCTTTAACTTCCTGTTAAATGTATACACAAAATTCAGTAAGTACTACACAGAACTGCTGCTTCTTCCATTCGAGACTTTGCACTGCTGCTAGGTATCCATTTAACAATGGTTAAGATATTTGTTTTCATGATTTTATTGACATAGTACTTTCATGGTCATTTTTGCTGCAAATGGTCCAAGTGATTTCTAATTTGAGACTCCACTATTTCAGTACCTTTTACCTAAGAATGATGACTTCTTTTTAAAATATGAGAAAGTTATCGTGCTTTAGTTTCAACAGGCAGATCCATCCAAATGCAGTAGTCTGCAAAATGCTGTTATTTTTTCATTGAATAAGAAAAAGTCAGAAACTTGATTTTAATCTTCAGAATCTTTTGTCAGCATCTCAGAGCACCTCACAGACCTCTATTTCCAACATAATGGTGTGTTATAGCAGTTACTGTTATTAGGAACAATGGAATTCTTGGCAATATTTTATGGGAACAAAAAGAGCTTTCTTAATACTTTGCTGTCTCCTGCAGAAAGTCCATACTGGAAATATTAAGACCAAGAACAGATCTTTGTTCAGGAAGAAATACAAATCTAATCTCTTTCCTGTTGTCTTTTGGAACAGCTGTGTTCATGTGTATGTTTAATGACCTTTTGTCACTTAAAAAAATAAAACCCAAGAACAAAAGAATCCAAAATAAGCTTTTTTAAAGGACTACGGAATCGACATTTTTGCTGAGTTTGTGTAATTTTTTTTTAGGGATTTTTGAGAAATGAGTTAGTGGTTAGATGGGAACTACTGTAGAAATAGGAACTTCACAAAAAGGGTTTGTGAATAAACTGCTATAATTTGATATGGGAGATTTTCATAGTGTGTTAGTGTGAAAATAGCTATAATTAATTTAGATCAGTCATCCAGTCGGCTACCTTTGTAGAGTTTTCTGATTTCATGGAAGTTTATGTCTTGGGATAGCTTTTTAAAAAAATAATAAAATAATAAAACCTGATATAACATAATGATCTCTGTTACTCACATGAGAATTATGTTGGTTTATCATTCTGCTCAATTTGCTTTGCTCTGGAAGCTGTCAAGGTGTATCAAAACATTCTTTGCATTAGCACTGTGTTAGAAAAGTATAGCACAAGCCAGCTTGGTTAATTGAAGTGAAACAAACAAAAATAGCATATATAATCCTACATAATTCAGTAAAGATATAGGTGAGAAGCTCCTTTGAGACAATTTACATTTGGTATCTCAGTTTTCATTTACTAAGTGAAGATAATACCTAACCCACTGAAGTGTGGAGACAAAGTTTGAAGTGTTGAACAGGATGAATGCTGAATGAATAATCAAAGTGCGTTATACATGCTGTATTTTGTAGGCTCTCCATTATACACAGCTCCAGAAGCAATAAAGGGAGAAGACTTCTCCAAAGCCAGTGATCTGTGGTCCTTGGGATGTTTACTTTATGAAATGTTCGCAGGTTGTATGTTTATGTACCTATTTAACATCTGTGATAATGGAAACATAGGTTGTGGTCGCAGAATAAATTCTTGTTAACTTTCTAGCAAAGTTAAGACATAGAAAAACTTAAGACAAGTTTTAAAGATTTCTTGAAGAATATACTAACTGTACTTTTTTTTTTTTAAAAAAAGGGACTTCATCAAATAATTAAGTGAAGTAGTACTGTTAAGTTGTCCTTTTGACTGTGTTCTAAATACTATGATACTAACCAACCTGTATTGCTTAAATACTATGATTTAAAGTTTGAGCAGTCCTCAAATTCTGACAATGTAATGTTTTTAATCTCCTCGGTATTAAACTCTGGGTGTATTAATTTGACCTTTGAAAGAGAAAACTGTTTCACTAGTGTAAAACTGGAGTCATTGGGTTTCCTGCAGATAAAGTGGCTGCTAGCATTGGCTGCATCTGGAAGGAAAATTTAATCACAAAAGATAATTACAGTGTAACCTTCTGAAGACTTAATAAGCTGATCTGTAGGATCAACGTAGTTACATGATGTTGTGGTTTAACCCTAGTTGGCAACTAGGGCCACGTAGCCATTCACTCACTCTCCCCCCACTCTGCCACCCCCAGTTGCATAGGGAGAAGAGGGACAAAAAGGGACAAAAGCTTGTGGGTTGAGATAAAGACAGTTTAATAGAACAGTAACATAAAATAAAAATAATGGTAAGAGAATATACAAAATAAGTCATACAATACAATTATTCACCACCCAGTGATTAGTTGTCCAGCCCATCCTGAGCAGCGTTTGTGGATTCCCACGCTCCAGCCAACCGTCATTTATATACTGAGCATGACTTCTGTGGTATGGAAGCCTTTGGACAGATTGTCCTGTCTATGTTCCCTCTCAGCTTCTGTGGGAAACTGAAAAAAGTCCTTGACTTAATATAAGCATTACTGAGCAACAAGTTAGACAATGTGTATTATCAACATCTCCTACTAAATCCAAAACACAGCAGCTACTAGGATGAAAGTTAGCTCTATCCCAGCTGAAACCAGGACACAGACACTGAGATTTCTGCTTAGACCTTCTCCTTTTGTTGTCTCGTTGCTGATTCATACCAGGCTATCATGGTGACTTCCATCAAGCCATCTTTAGTGCCTGTTCTGTCCTTGGTCTCTTTTGCTCTTCATGCTAGAAGAATTTAATCCTAGGTTTTGTATTTAAATTGATAATAGAACTTGATAAATAGAATTCACGCTGAGGGTGTTTATTTCTTTGGATGTTTCCTTAGGACAATGAGCTCATCGTATATCATTGCATCTGACAGCTGTTTTGAAGTTTGCCTAATCTGTGAAATACACTTCTGTTTGTAGGAAGACCACCATTCTTCTCAGACAGCCTTTCAGAATTAATTGAAAAGATTTTCTATGAAGATCCATTGCCACCTAGACCAGCGGGTACTGTTCTGTTACTGTTTAATGAATCAAAACAGAGTAATGCTTACAAAGTTAAATTTTTGTTTTGCAGTATTTCTTCTGAGGCTGACTGCAAGAATCAGTTAGCTGTCAAGTGAATGTTAGCATTGCCTTCCTTTGATAGGAACATTTTCCCCATTACTGATGAATGCTTGTTTATCTGTTGACAAACAGGCATATAATTTAGTGTTAAGAATTAAAAGTAAATCTACCATCTGGGACTTTTTGATCTCAGACGTTCTGGGCATCGGTAGTATTGATCAGCCTCTTATATTATTGGCTCTTTTCAGTTCCTAGTGATGTAGTGGAAACAGTGACCTGTAGAATTAAAACTGTTCTTACTTGCTTCAGTTCTGTGAGGGATTTTGTTTTCAAAGTGTATAAAGTGCATTTCATAGTTCTGAGCTCTCGGAATTGGAGTCTTTCTCAGTTAAATGAGAATTTTGGAAACCTCTGTTGTATAATAGGGCGCAACAATGGTCCTTTTTAAAATTATCATGGTTAGGGGAAATTTAATTTCGATTAAAGCAGATTTCAACTCCACTTTATTTCTTGCCAATAGCTGTATGATAACTGGAGGGTGCTTTTTTAACATATAAACAATTTTAATTAGTTTGAGCATTGGTGGTTTTATTGGGGGGGTTGAGAATCCTTTGACATGCAAAGAGTGTATATTTAGGATTCTCCATACATTCAGATTTTTTCAGATGAAATTACTATTAAATAAAACTTTTTAAACATCATCTGTAGGTAATGATTTGATCTACATTGTGTGATGGCTGATTTTGCTGCCTAATACTTATATTCTCAAGTGCTTCTATTTACAGGTTCTGTTTTTCACAAACCTTCTGCTGAGTTTGTTAGTTTGCTTGATGGCTTGCTTCAAAAGGATCCTCAGAAAAGGTAAACTGTCCAATCCATGATAGTTGTTTACATTGTCTTTTTTCACCTCTGGAAAAAAATAATTATCATGATACTATATGTATAGTAATTTGTAGATTATAAAGAATGAAAAAAATCATTTAATCTCTCATACAAAAGAACAAATTGTGCATTTTCTTATATGAAGATATACACAGTTAATGTTTTGATTAAGTATGTCTTTGTATTTTTGTACCCGGTGATAAATACATAACTTTGTAACAGAAATGATGGGCAGTTTTAAAATTGGATGGCTTTTGCTTTTTCAGAGCAATGAGCACATCTATTTTATGAGGCTTTGATTTATAGCTGATATGGTTATATTGTTAAATAACATAAGATTGTAATTTATAGGGTAGCTCCGCTAATTTACATGTTGGGATTGGCTATGCGGTTTCCTTCATTCTTAGCCTCATACCTCTGAGTTGCATGAATTACCCATTCTGATTTGAGGCAAAATGTTTGTCCTGTAAGAAAACTTTTGTTGACGAAATAAAAGCGAAAAAGAGGATTAATTGCTCTGTAGTATCACTACAGACTAAGTGCTTTGTAGTGTTGAAGACCTAGTCTGATATCTCTCTGTAGAGGTGTACTTTGACACTGTTTTTTCAGTTAGTTTGTTTGTTGCTTTTCAAAAGGCTGAACTGGACAGACCTATTGCAGCATCCATTCTGGAAAGGATCCCTTAGCCATTGTGGTGGTGATTCTGCAGACAGCCAGGGCACAAGCTCAAGGTAGTGAGTGTTCAAGGAAGGCTTCTTTTATAGTAAATCTAAGCAAACCAATATTTATATATTTTTATACTGGTTTTCTGTAAATTTTCCTGCTTTTGAATTTTGCTTAGGATTTTCATGTTGTTAACTAGTTGGTGAATGGAGTTTTACATCATTCAGTGATCCAATGTGGACGCTTAGAAATTATCCTATTAGTGTATTACACTGTCTGTTTGCTTTCAACAGAATGTGTTAAAATTTACTTCTGAACTAACCGCTGTCATTTTTTCTAATTTGTTTATATAACAATAATGCACAATAATTTGACTTATAATTTTTTTCTGAAAGCTTTTGTAGAATCTTATAAATGTGGGTCAATTTTATCTCTACTGATTTTTTTTTTGTTTGTTTTTATGCATTAGGCTTAGAGCATCACAAAGCCTATCAGTATAGCATCTTAGATTTGTGGTTCAGCCTTATATCCTTGCAAATGCAGATGACCCATATTCTTTGCTTATGACATAAAGCATTAATCTAATGGTTTTTTTTCTGAATTTGTAATATTCTATACTGCTACATATGCAGAAGAACCCAAACCTTTTGTGAATAATACGTTCTATGTATTAAAAAGTTAGGCTTCTTCAAAACATGTTACCTTGCTGTTTTTTGTTTTTAATTTTGAATTAGGGTATTTAGTGTTGATTTTTTTATATTCTTTTGTCCTAAATATTTGAAAGATACTTTAGGTTCCAATCTAGGGAACTAACGTAAAAATAGGTTTTTGGTTTTTTTAGATTGCTAAATGTTTTTGTGTTGTATCTGTTTTAAAACTTTGTGTTGTGTTGCTTAATACCTATTTCTGGTACCAGTGCTGCAATATTTTTGTTATTAATGTTTGTTCTAGTTTGAGAGCCAGCTCTTTGTCTTTTATTACTACTTTCACCACAAAGGCAGATAAGAAGTCATGATTTAAAGTTTATAACGCAAAGTAAGAATTTATTCAAGGTTTTAGCAAGACTTATGTCAGCCTCTGCCACAGCGCTCATCATTGAGGAATTCTCAGATAATTAGTAGAATCTTAATCTCCCACATTTGACCTTACTCTTGAGGGTTTTCTGAAATATCCACTGAGGTATGCACTAATTAACAAATATGACAAATGTAAGACATGGGCTTGACATGCAAAAGAAGCTCAGTACTTTTCTAGCTGTGAGGCCTGTGTATCTATTTTCTTCACAATGTGGGTTTGATTAATATTTGATATCCTGTAGATCCTTCAGGAAGGTTATAGGACCCAGTTCCTTGTGAATAAGAAAGGGGTATGTTTAAAAAATCCAAACAACCAAAATCAATAAACTTGCAATTAAGCATGATATGTAAATCATTAAGCAAAAAAAAAAAAAGTTTTTATTAATCTATATCTAGGCTACAAACTTCATTATCAGAAGTATGTTTGTTGTGACTTTTTCCAGTGAAGATTAATTGGTCTCTAAAGCTTTTAATATTTCTTTATTGCTCTGGTACTATGGGGTAATAATTTAGCTTTTCTAGTTTCTTTCATTCAAGTTGTATGGAGGGAGACAGAGAATTTTTAGTATTCTCCAAGTAACTTGCTGTAAACTTATTTTTCATCATCGCTGTTACTAATATAAAAAAAAGGTGTAGCACATCTTACAATAGTATGCTGATCTAGAGAATGACCGCTAAATTCTATGCTAATAATTGTAACAAATAATGCATATGATCCCTCCTTTTTTTTTTTTTAATCTGTGTAATTAATATCTTTTATTAAACAGCAGTGAAGACACAGAGTCATCTGTGGCTTGGAGTGCCAAAGAGCCAGTGGATACTCATAAAAATCTAGATAACCTGTCATCTTCAAGAGCAAATAACAAGCTACCAAGCAATTCTTTCAAAATAGGTAATACTATTCATTACATTATTTTCAATTATTTTGTTCCCATGAATTTTGTCGATCTTGATACCATGTTTATTCTCTGTTTTATTTATTTTTAATTTCTGAATGCGAGTTCATGTTCTCTTTTCAGTAGAAACTCAGACTGAATTGCGCCCAAAGAGTGCAGTTGATGGTGAATCAAATGAATCAATATTTCTTCTCAGGTATGAAAACCTAAAGAACAATTAGAAAACCCTTGATACCCTTTATGTTGTTGTTTTGTTTTTTTTTTTCCTGTCTCTTCAGACATTTTATTGTGATGTTTGTAACATTTTGTGTTTCCTTTTGAATTTTCTATCACCAGTTTCATTATTATTAAGATACCTTTGAAGAGCTACTAAAGCAGTGCATGCAAATAAAGCTACGCTTTTATGGCTTTGTTACATTGGTTTTTGGAAGTAGGGTTTTGATTTCTTAGCTATTTGTCTAAAGAGAATAATTTATTTAGAACTTTCTTTCCTTCTTACTATATATGAGAATATGCTTTAAATATGCTTACTTTAAATACACAAGAATAAGCACTCAGTTTATAATCCACTAATAAATTCTGCCCTCAGCTTTTCATCACAAGCTATTGGTAACAATCTACTAAGTACTACATAGGTATTAAATAAAAAATAGTGATTGGTTTAACAGTGATTTGTTTTAGTTGAGGCCTGATTCTGACACTTTGTACTAGCTTTCAAGCCAGGAAGATTATCTAGTAAAATAGGTTTTGTTCTTGTATTCATCAAGCAGAAATATTCCAGTTTAAAATTAAATAGTCTTTCAAACTTCTTGTGTAACCTGAAATAGGGTTATTGTGCATGATAGCGTATGTACTTTTCCAGTTATTTCAGTCGGTTTTAATAAAGTATTACTTCTCAGCATAGATTTTTCATGAGTATCTTTAATTTTGTTTGGTGTTTATGTTTTTAATTTAGTTGCTTTTTCTAGTAAATAAAACTGATTTGCAGCTAAATGTGTATATTACTTTCTGCTAATCAAGAGAACACATTAATTTGAAGTTGTTGATTAAATTAGCTTCTTGGCCTGCCACTTCTAATAATTCTAAAGTTGATTTTAAATACTTTGATTTAAATTAATATATACTACAAAAAATATATTCGCTAGCAGCTTTATGAAAATTGCAAATCTGCAGTCTTTTTGTCTCTCATTTCTTCATTTTCTAATTAGAAAACAAGATTTTTTAAAAAAGAAAAACTGAAAAATAAATCCAGTTCACATTCATACACGAGAATCAGGCAGTTTTTAATTCCCATTACCTAACCAAGAATTGGCAGTCAGAAGAGAATAACATGAAATAAATTGCAGTTTTTTGTCAAGTTAATTCCCTTTGTATGTTGTTTGTCATTAGGAATTAAGATAATCATGTTTTACCATCCAGCTTGGAGAACTGACTATGGGTGAGAAAGTAATCAAATTACATTCCTTTAACATAGGAAAAAACAAACAAACAAAAACCAAACCACATAGTCCTTCCCATTTCTGACAAACAAATCCTGACCTTGTCAGGACATATTAAAGACAGGAACTTCATGTTTAGTTGATGGAGCAGGAATAGCATCATTTGTGTTGGTGAGCTTTGAAAGTTTACTGTATGGCATGAAAGCTTCAAAAGAACAACAAAAAAAGTAGCTTGCAGTAAAACTTAATCTGTGTTCTTTGTCTTTTTTCTTTTTTTCTTTCTTCAAGTTCTCGTCCCACTCCTAGAACTAGCACTGCAGTAGAAGTAAGTGATGCTACTAATGCCCCAATCCAAAATTCTCCACAAAGAGACTCATGCTTGGAAAAGGTGAGTAGATAAATAATATTAAGGGACGGTGGTATCTTTATAGTTAGAATTTTGGCCTGTGTCTTTGGCAAAATCAACTTTCTTCTCCATCCTTCCACAATTATAACAGGAAAGCAGTTCCTTAAGTGTGTAATTTATTTAAAAAAAAATAAAAAATTGCAGAACTTCAGATGTAAGAATTAAGCAAGATGCTAAGTCTCCTTTTTCCAGTGTATAAAAGGGATAATGTTATCGTCTTTCTTCTCAGTCTACTTTTTTAAACTTAGGTTGCAAGCTTTTTGGACCCAGTATTTTTTCTTCCAACATGTTTTTTTAATCATAATTTTTAATTGATCCTATCTGATACAACATATATAAAAAGTAATGTAGAATATGTTGTTAATATGGTGAAGCTGTTTGGTATAATGTTGAAACGAAATACTTGGGAAATAAACATAAACTTTCTTTTTTTGGTGCAAAATAATTTTTTAAAAAACTTTGTTCTTGTTCTAGGCTAAAAATATGTGCTCAAGTCAGCAGGATATGGAGTCAACATTGAAAGAGCTCATTTACACTGAATCTGATCTTATCGTAACACCGATCATTGACAATCCAAAGGTATAGCAAAATAAAATATAATATTCAGGAACTTGTGGGTGAGGCTATTTTTACAGATAAATCTTTAATCAGGGTGAAACTCCTTTCCTGTATTTTGTAATTTTAAAGCAGTTCCACCCAGTCATCTGGCAAGCTCTCATGAAATTTTTTGGCAGTCTTTTATAATCCTATTGTGTTGCTAATTTGGAGAACTGAGTTATTTTGGGGTTGAATACTAGTATTAAATAATGTCTTACAACAAATAGAAACTACTAAGTGCTGTGTTCAGTTCTTTTGTAGATTTGTTTTCTGATAACTTGCTTTGATATCTATTACTTAAATGAACACAAAACTGAGTGTGTTTTGGGTATACCCAAAACAAGGGCATTTATGAAGCCTTCTAGATTAGGAGTTATACCTTTATGAAATAACTAAACTTTAGATGTGATAATGTTTCTAATAAATATGAACTTATTTTCTCTGGAAAAGAAGACCTGAAGTTACAAGAAATGTCCATCCAGTTTCTGTCACATGGATTCTAATGTGATAATGGTTTGTGATGAGTCTCTTAAGCAGAGACTGACACTTGATTGGCAGCAAAGGGAAGACCAAAAAAGAATTAGACCTCGGCACTGTAATGACACTGTAACTTGTTTGTATGGGCATATGTGTAGTATTGGTAGAAGGAATAATAGGCAAAAGCTCATTTAGTCTTCCTTTTATTTCTGTGAAAAAAAAAAAAATGAAGTAATTTTAGCAACTTTACTCAGTAAGTGGCAGATGCAGGAAATGCAAGATATTTCATCAGAAGCGAGCATCTAGCTCATTAGGAAAGTCTTACAGCCTTTAGTTGCTGTATTGCTTTAGTATAACAATCTTTTTGTGGGTTTGTTTTAATGGAATTCCTAACACTCTCAAAAATTAAAAATCTTACGCAGTGAAGTAAAGTAACTGCCTAACAATACCGTTTTAATGTGTTTGGGGTGGGGGATGCTGTTGCCAGTGGAGAATTTCAAAGGTAATGATACATTTGAACGCCACCTCGGTAAATTCTCAGTTCTGTCTCAGGACTCTGACACGAAGCTTGAGCCTTTCACTGCTTCTCTTCTTACTACAAGTATAAGAGATGAGATTAGGGGTAAGTGTACGTACTAGTGCGCACATGGAGACTAATCTTACCATGCAATGCCAGACTCAGAAGCAACGCAAAATAGCCCACTAAATTCCAGGGACATGTAATCAGAGTCATTGCATACTTGGCGATCTTCAGACTAAAGGATGATACTGATACCTGGTAAAGCTGAAGAGCTTGCAGTTTAATCTCCTGGAAAGGGATTTACTCAATGCTGGCAGAATTTTAAAATTGAAATGTCATCTTATATTGTAAAATTTCCCTGTGTTCTGCAGATCTGTGGAATTGAAGACCTTGTTTAGAAAATAGCTCTTTAGTTATGCTGAGGTTACATCTGTCAAAGGCTAAATTCCAGTATACAGTTATCTTTTTTGTATGCTTTAGTTACTGAAAAATCACACTCAAATGCTCAGTCATTGAGCAGTCATCCACTTTCATGATGTAGCAGAAAATGGTGTGTTGTGGGGGAAAACCCCCATACCTTACAAATGATTAGTTGGTGATAATATGACTTCTTATGTTCTACAAAGATCCGTAGAAAGATATTTACTGTATGGCAATGAATTGCTAAAACATTTCATGAGCTCTCAGCTGTATAGTTCCTTTCTGTGTCTTTTTAAATCCAAATGCAAGTATTTTTCTGCATACAAGCAAGACAAATATGCAAACTGAAAAAATCCTATCATTTTATATTCCCATTTAAAAAAACTACTTAAATGGAAATACTAACAATTTAATTAAAAGCATAGAGTTAAATCTCAAATACCTGCTTGAAATACATACCAGAGAACACTGGAAAATGCTTCAGTAAAGAGCAGTGGTTTGTACACCCATCCTGTATAATTTTTGCATCTTTGTGTTCTCATGTTCAACTACTCAAACACTTCCAGAAATGTATTAAAACTATTTGTAATGTGTTTGTTTATTTTTCCAGATAATGAAGCAAGTGCCAGTTAGATTTGACTTCAAAACTTTACATATACCAACATACTCAGGTATGGATCTGCTGAGGTTGTTAAAACTTAAGTTCTGCATATGATGGTGTAACTCGCTATCACAAAACTTATACCCTCCCTTTGTAGATGATGAACTGTCATAGTTGGAGAACTCGTTAACTGTTCTGAAACTGAAATTGCATACGTAACGTTTTTAGCTAGACCAACTCTGAGTAGACTTTTCAAGTGCTAACAGTTATATGCTCTTTCTCTTCTGCCTTCTCCAGTTACAAGCCCATGTTCAAAAGCTTTTAAGATAAGACAATCAACAATTTTTTAGTGTGGGAAAAGCAGCGTATTTTTTTCCTGTGTTATTTTTTGTAAACAACTGAGATACTTTAAGTAAAATATTCAACCAAATAGATTAAAATTTGACAAAGGTAGAGAAACAAATGAAAACAGGATCTTAAAGTGTGCAGTGTTGATATAATACTAGGCAGCCTTGCCAGTGACATTTTTAATAATGAAATGTTACGGGAATCATATCCCAAAAGGTACTGTGGAGTTGTTTTCGATTTGTTGTTGTTTTTAATGTCTAGAAAGGCTGCTGTTATTTCTGAAAACAAAAGGCTGCTCATTGTCATGAGTGTAACATGGCTTCCCCTGGAAAACTTCCTCTGGTCCAGTTAAGGAAGTACTATTACACTTTACTGTGCTTGAAGAGGGATATCAGACAGATATGCAGTCCTTCTAGAATTCATATTGCACCTCTCCCTAGACATAAAAGTTCCTTTTTTCTATCTATAAAGTATGTACTTTGGAGAGTTAATTTGTTGAAGAGATTTTATAGTTGAAAAGGAACACAACATCCCCCAGTCTCCCAATCAAGATTGTAGTAACGGAATATATTTTTAATTTGGCTAACATCCCAGGCAAAAATGATCAGAGTCAAGTGCCTAAGGGGGTGGTATTTTATTTCATATTGCATTTAAGTAGCTAAATTATCAGACTGATGTTCTGATATGTTTAACTATTGTTGTCTGTATTTGTTTAATATGGGACAGTGTTTTTTATGGTTGTAACAATTCCAGGGTTGTGGCGTTTTTTTGGAAAACTTTCTGATTGTTTTTGAAGAATTTGGTGCTGCTTGTCAATAACTATTAAAGACAGTGTGGAAAAATTAAGATACATACCTGAAATCCAAACCTCTTTTCAACTTTACTAATGTAAATTATAATTGCCTTCATTAGTAGGTGTTGTTACTTAAGTGTAAAATTGGAGTGAAAACCAGAAGACATGCTCTTAAATATTCTGTACTGGGGTATATCAGGATGGCAGATAAGTTGTTAATGAATAAATAACCAAAACTGAGGGAATGTATGGCTGCTAGAGTGAAGTTATTCATTGAGACTAATTAGGATGTCTTTCAAAATTCTCTGTTTATGTACAGTGGTCAGTGAATTGAACCACAGGATTTATGTTAATTATCCTAGTGACTTGACTTCTTTGTGTTCCTCCTGAAGTCATCTATGTTCTGATACTACTAAGGCTGAACTAGATGGATACCTACAATATGAATAACTATTTACATGTTCAGTTTATTGATTCTGAGGAGATTTGACTGACTTTCATTAGTTTTTGCCTCAAATTTACTCTAATGAAATTGCATATTCTTAAGAGTTAGTAATGATTAAGGACACTACTACCTTTCCTAAATATAGTGCCAATAAATGTTTACTTAAGTGAAGTCCAAGGATTTAACAGGGTTGCACTTTCAAAAATGTTTTGAGGCTTTTATTGTTACCTTTTTATGCTTTGTTTCTCTTCTTACTTCTTTTTTTCATTTCTATAATCTTCAGATGTGAATTATCACATTTGTTTAATACTTTAAGTACTAAAATTGTAATTAGATTCAAACTTTGGAACTACTTATTCACGTTGATGTTACTTTCTGGTGTGTTAAAGCAACATCAAAGATCCATTGTCTTTAATTACTTGTTTGCTTCTTATGGTTAGCTGAGAAGTTATCATCTCTGAAAGACATGGACTGGAATGACTTCTTACAACGAGTATGTTCACTGCTTGATTCCATCGAGAAGAATACAGGAGCAGCACGTTCTAAACTGAACTTACTGTATTATCTGTGTACTGTGGCTGTCCACAAGGAAGTTGCAAGCAGGCTAATCAGCTCTCAGCTGGTAAATAACAAAGCTTTGAAGGAATCAGCATGATTTACACACTTGCCATTTTAGCAAAAATCAGGCACTTTTAGTTATATTCCAAGAAATCATTGGTGTACTGACAAAAATAACGTGGCAAATTTAGTATAAAGTAATGAAAAAAACCCCAAACCCTAAATTCCACGTCATGTTTTTTAAAGGAACTGAGGGGAAACTAATTCTTTCTCTTAGATTTCAGATGGATTTACGTGTAGATTTGTTGTGTTAGTAAAAAGGTTAGGGTAAAAACTAGCCTTGATGAGAGTGTGAAATAACATATGATGAAATGTTAGTCTTTGTAAATCATTAAATGCCAGAGAAGACTGAAAAAAGGTCACATTTCAAGTGTTAAATCAATTTTATTTGGCCATATGTCTGTAAAGAAGAGCAAGAAAAACTTTCTAAAACACAAACAGTAAAACTTTCAGTTTTCAGCAGTTTTCAGCACAGCTTCAAAGAGGGAGCATTCTCTCTAAACAGTCTGTTTTAGTGTATACTTAAACAGTGACTTCACCTTTAAAGAACCATTTTCTGTTAGATAAAGAGTTTTACTAGTATCCTCTGTAGCGGTTTAACATATTTCTGAGTGTTGCGTGTGCAGAAGGGAAATAGGCTTATTTTTCCCACTATGTAAAAACTTTGCAGAGGCTATTCTGAGATGTGTACTTTTCAATTTATTTAATAAAAAGTAAACTACCTCGTTCTCCTACGTTTACACTAAAGCACCTAAGTCATACTCTGACACATGTCATCATTGGATATAGAGATATTAAGGGCAAAATTGCACTGCCAGGAAAAATTCAATGAGGAACATTCAGGTTGCCATAGAATTCATGTGAAAATGGGAAACAGAATTGCTGGAAGGTGTATTCCGTTATCATTGGAGAATTTTTTCTGGGGAAAATAATCTGATAACTGAATTGCCAATTAACAGAACAGTTTAGAAATGAGTTAGTTATTATGTAGTTTGGTTCTTAAGTGGCTAATTATGTGTGTTATCACTCCATTCATTATTCTAGTATGTGCCAACTGTTTTTGTCCATTCTCACATAATAAATTTAATTTGTTAAGTACTTGTTGGGTAATAGTATATGATGATCTTTGTGTTTGTAGATTGAAAGTATCAGAGATTCTTTTCCTCTGCATTGTGTTTTTTCTTTTTTTAATTCACTGATATATGTTTAGCAGTTTAGTTTAAAGCAAGAATATAGAAAGAAATTATATTTTTTACTCTCAGCCTTTTTTTTATCATTTGGATAGTATCAACAGTATTTGTCTATTATAATACTTTTTGCAATTGTTACCCAAATACATTTTTATGAAATTACTGATATTTCGATTTTTTTTTTTTATCATTGGGATGTATCTGGTCACTGAAAATCACTAATGTATATTTATCTTGTTTAAATTATAGTTTCCTATACTGATACAGCAGCTGCGTGCAGCCGCCAACTGGGATATGTAAGTAAAAATTATTTTAAATTGATTTTTTTCAAATACTGAATTATCCCTGAATTTTATTAAGGATATTCTTTCACAGAGTATTTGAGGAGTGTTTTAGCCTGTCAGACTGCTGTGGTACCTGACTGGCAGCGTGGTGGTGTATATAACTTTGAATCCTTTCAGCATTTGAATTAATAATATATTGCTATTTCACGGGACTGAAGATTATAGAAAATATCTGAAATTTTATCTAGAAGTTATATAACTTAGTGTATCAAATAATGTTGCTTAAAATCATTGAATAAACCAACCCATACCATAATAGTAGTAAAAGATCTAGAATGGTAGCTTTAAAAAAAAAAAAAGGCATTTTTTTTTTTTTAAATGCATCAGAAATAGTTCAATGTCATAGTGCCCTCTGCTGTTTGTTTCATAAATGTTGTTTTTATTATTCCAGTGTTTTCTTTAATGAAACATTTAAAACTGATTTGCTGATACAGTTTTAACTTCTGTTTTCTCAGCTATATGAAGAAGTTTAAAATGATCTATAGGGGTTTTCTGTGTTATAAGAAAAGTGAGCATGAGCATGACTGATTAGTAAGACTATAACAAACTAAAGAGTCTTCATTCTTCAGTGCTAAAGGAAAGAAACATATTTATGCATGAATTTATGACTAAATGGAGCTAAAATAATGAAATAATTTGATGATACAAAGAAAATAGAAATAAGAGGAAAATCTGAGCTGTAAATAGCACTTCAAATATTTCCTGCCCTTAGCAATCTGTGTAAAATATAAACAAGATGTAATTGTTTTTGAAATAGTTTTTTGTGCATCTACAAAAAATTTATTTGATATGCAGACGTGCCAAAGTTGCTCGAGTGATTGGTTTACTGGCATTACACACATCTGAACTTGGAGAAAATGTACCTGTTTCTGAGGTAATGTTCCTTTTTTTTTTTTTAATTTTTTTTTGGTTTTTTTGGCAGGGGGAGTTTTGTTAATGCTTTTACTATTTATGTCAGAAACTTCACAGCTTTTTTTCTTTGTGAACGATGCTTTATTTTTTCTCATATGTGTAAATGTGAGTGTAACTAATTCAATTAATTAAATTCATAAACTTCTGAGTCTATTCTACGTAGTTGTCGTTCTGATCTTCACTAACCTGTGGCAGAACTACCCACCAATGATAAAACGAGCTTTTTTTCTCTCCTTTTCAGAAAATTAAGTAGCCACTGTCAAACTTATTTTGAGTGTGTGTGTAACAAGAAGGAAGTGTTGACGTATTTGGTTAACCTGATATGTAATTATTATAATTAGTATAAAAATAGTACAATTGATTCTTAGAAATCCTTTTTTCAAAAACATTTGAGATTCCTCACAGTTCCTAAGGAATGTATGTAATGAAGGGCAAGTCATTTTCTTTGGAGAAGAAAAGTTGGGTTTTTTTTTTTAATTCTTTTTTCATTTTGCATGTTTAGCAGTTGACTTAAACAGAAGACTGATTAGACGAAGTGATCTTACTGTCTTTTCTTTTGCATGTGACACATGCACACAAACTGTGTAACTGTTATGGTTGAGAAACCTACAACAATTTATTTTCTTAGACAATTATTCTATCACCCGATGACCCCTCCGCACCTGGGAAAGGGAATCCGGAAAAAAACAAGGAAAGCTGAGGGTTGAAATATAAACAGATTTAATAGAATAAGACTAGATAATTGACACTAATAACACTAAAGAACCAATAATGATCCCAATAGCAGTATAAAATATACCAGGCTTATACTCAGCCCATTCTGTCAGCAGGAGCTGTGCACTCCCAGCCGTGGACAGCAAATGTTGGACACTACGAGTGCTGCGGCTTCGGGAGGAAGGGAAAGGCTCAGGGGTCCAGTGCTAGGGCAAGAAGTTCTCAGGATCGCAGCCATCAAGGAAGAGAAGAGAGCTTCTCAGCAAACTTTCTAATTTATGTTGAATGAGATGTTCATGGTATGAAATAATCCTGTTGGCCAGCTTGGGTCAAGCGCCCGGGCCTCACTTGTCATCCCCGCACCTGGCTAACTCAAAAACCACAAGATCTTGAAATCCACATACCATGGCTGGCTATAAAGTAAATATTTTCACAAATTCAGACACTGGAGTCTTCTAAAAGTGCAGTTTTCCCAGGCATTAGAAGAGAAATTAGTCCTGTGTCACTCCACCAGGACAGTAACCTCGACAGAATCTGCTATTTAATATCTGTTTAAAGTGTGAATGTGACATTATTTCTAGTTCATGAGGTGAAGTCAGGATTTGAATGTGATGGGTGTTTGAGTGTGAGAAGCAACTGCTAAACGCACATAGTAAATATGCCTCCATACTGTGCAGATCTGGTGTTTAGGAACATGTAGTTATTGGTTAATAGCTGACTTTTTTGGCAATGCAGCTAAAGATTTTTTTTGTTGTTCTAGGTCCCTCTGGTTTCTTCTTAAGGAATATTAAGAATGGTTATGATTATCTTGCTATATTGCTTAACATTTCAGTTCTGTAGTGAAAGCTGAACTCAAAACATTATTGTTATTACCTAGGGTTTTTTATTTCTTTCATAAAGTTACAAAGTGGGGAAAGAGTCCTTATGGTTACTGTCACTGAAGTTTAGTTAGTCTTCCAATATTGACAGTTGCATGCCAGTTGAATTCCAGGTTGCAATTTAAGTGCAGTCTTGTATGTGGTCTCAAAAGTAGTTTTGAGATGTCCATATAACTTTTGGCTTTAGGTGTTTGTTTAGGACTAATATATTCAGTGATAGTTTCCCTAGCTTCCCGGTTTCCATCATAGAAAATATATATCCTAGTCTGGTTTGTGTATGTAAAAAGCAATAGATTGAAGTAATTTTACAGTGAGCTGTACTTTTATTTTGTTCAAAACGTTTCCAGTTTTTTGTTTGTTTGTATGAACATAAAAATTATTCACAAATGGAATTTAGCATTTTTAGAAATACGCATGTACTTCAAAAAACAAATTAAGTCTGAGACCAGTGACATTTAAACGGAAGGACTAGAAAGGAAAATTAATTTTGATTACAATTTTCTGGCCCCATTTTTATGTGAATTAAAATTAATTTTTATATAAATTCATTGGGAAAATAGGGACTTATTTTTTAAATTAACGAATCTGAATTACAATACTTTACAGCAAGCACAGTGGATGCCTTTTGAAATGACATTCATTTCAAGTTTTTTCACTGAATCTTAAAAGTATTTTAGAGTGCTTACACAAAATTAGAATGAGAAAAAAATTGAATCCCAATATTTTCATGCCTTCAAATTTATTTTTGTATATGTAAACTAAAATAAGATAACTGTAGGCAGTACACAAAACTTGATAGTTCATTTATAGGAAAAGTAGCAAGGATTCATTTAGGAATTTCAGATCTACAGAGTTCCCCTCTGCTCCCCCCCCCCAAAGGAAGAAGATGAACCTGTGAGTTTGAACATTGTTGTAGACTGTCAGCTATTACATGTTGTGTGATGCTTTTAAAAAAACAAACCAAGCAACAAACCCCAAAACTTTAAACCAGCATCAGATATTGTATTAAAATATAATGCTGTAATTTATCCTCTTATATGAGCCAGCTGATGCTTCAGATGAAGTTTCTTGGTGGCTGCTGAGAGTTAGGAAATGTCAAAACCAAGCTGTAGCTAGTCAGAACAGCATAATCTAAAATGACTCTGTGTGTTCCAGGTCTTACAGACTTAAGATACATGACTGATCTATGCATTGGTAGCTGGTTCTGTATTTTGTTTCCTCTTCCTTTCCTAGTAATTTCTAATATTGTTTGCTTTTTTGACCCTTGTTAGCCAGAGGTGATCTCTCTGTAGAGCTATCTCCTATAGCCCCAAAATTTTGTTCCCAAGTGTGAAAAGTCAGTTCAGAACCCATGGAGGTGTGATTCTAAAATTATTTTTGCTCACTGTGTACCATGCTATGTATACCAAGTTTTTTTTCCAATTTTTATCACTCAGCCACAGCCCCTTTACAGTTCTTTCTTACCTTATTATGCACTCATCCAGTTATTTGTGATTTCTTTTGTACTTTTAAAGTAGCACAGAACCTAACAGAGACTTGTGCAGGACACCACTGCTGGCTCTTAGATGTTAAAATCTGGCTCTTCATTTCTACCCCCTACTGTCTTTTACCCAGTTATACACTTATTTAAGGATAGTTCCTCTATCTTTGAGGTTGAATCTGCATCATTAACCTTTCCGTTGCTGCTGTTTAAATTACTTGTTAAATAGCAGTAACATTAAGGCCTGAAGAAGCAGAAAAACTTTAGGAAAGAAAAGAAGCCTCATCCTCATTTTACAGGATAAACTTTCACATAATGCATGCCAGAAGTCTTTGATTTGTTCTTTTTTTGAGAATTAATCGTTTCCCCCCCCCCCCTTTTTTTTTAAAGTTCCTATCGAGGTAATCGGTGAACAGCAGTTTGTTTTGAATGTAACCACCAGAGGTCACTAAAATGCAAAAATAAAATGCAAGTAAACTGTTTCACAGACTAGACAAAGCTATAACTGTGGAACTGTGCACTACTTTATTCTGCTGATGTATTCTAATATGTAGGTCAAGTTAGAAAAAAATCATAATAAATGAATATTTATACCTGTGTATTCTCTTGCAGTTGATCTACTTTTTTTTTTTTTAGGAATACTGCATTGATTAGAAAAAATGAGACTGATCTTAGACTACTATGGGGAAATTGATATCTTGTATATTTTTCTTCAAATCACATTTTTATATTGAAGATGAAGACATTTTACACATTTTATGTGTAATTTCTTCTATCGGTCAGTTGCAGTAAAAGTTGTTGATAGGTCACGTTTTTTTCTGACTTAGTAATGTATTTTTTTCAATGGAATTGCCCTTTACAAATCTGAAACAACATTTCCTCTTATTTATTCCTAGTTATCTTAGTAAAACACCTAAATGTTAAAGTTTTATCTTTGTATTTAGGTTTTGAAACTGGTTCTTAAGAAACTAGATTCTACAAAAAGAAGATTCTTTCTTTCCAGGATTTTTGGAAAGAAAAGTCTGCTTATTCTTCATCTTGCAGAACGAAAAATTGTTCCCACATTAGGGAGGCTTGCTTCCATGTATGTCTAATGTGTCGTATTTATTAAAAGAAGCTACTGTTCTTTCTCTCTGTGAATACATCAGGCCTTCTGCCATTTTCTGACACAGCCACTCTTACGTGGAATTTCAGACTCAGTCTTTTATTTTAGTAAGAGATGATAGAACAGCCTCACAGAATGCCTCCATGCTGGGGATCAGTGTCCTTCTCTGTCTGGTAGGATACCAGCCTCCTCCACCTATTGAGTCGCTCTATGCCTGTCCTTTTGGAGGCAAAAATCTAGTCCTTTTCCTTTCGTCTTTTAAATTTGTAATTGGGAATATCAGTCTCACATTATGACCTAAGCTGCTGTGCCTGGTTTTTTACAGACCTGGATCCACTGCTCTACTGAGTATTTAAAGGGCTCAGAGAACCTGCTACAGCCTTCACACTGCAACTTTCTTTGCAAAGCCTTTGGCTTATGGAATTCCATGTCCAAATTAAGAAACTGAATATCCCATGGAGAAGGACAGCATATTAGAATATCTCTGTAATACTGAGCTTAGAATGTGATTCCTTTGTCAAAGCAGTAGAATATCTTATTTTCTGTTTTTATCCAAATTGAAACTCCATATAATTTGAGACTTTTTTATTTCTGGGTTTTTTTGAAGTACAATTTGGTTATTGTTTTCTACAGTTGCAAAAGAGCTGCATTGTTACAGGTGCAGTTATATGACCTGTAAATTTATATGTAGACTCTAGCTAGTCTGATTTTATCTGCTTTGCACTAGGTCTATAGTTTGTTGTCATTCAAATTCTTAGAGAATGCCACTTTTAAGTCATGTGCTTAGCTTATTTCTCTAGCTCCTGTTTTTAGGTTTATCCATGTCTGCCTATATTGTAAGGAAATTCAAATAAAAATGGCTTCATTTGGCCATTTATTTCCAACCTATTTCTTTTTAATGTTTTTATTATAAAATAATTTGTCGAGTCTGCTCACAAATTATCATAGTTTCAGTGTATCTTTATTTCCTCCAAGGGCACTTTCCTTATTTTGCCCTGATACCTTTTATGTGAAAAACAACAACAACAAACACCTCCCCCACCCCCGCCCAATTAAAAAAAAATAAATCTGTATGCAGGAGACAGAAGCTGTAGCAGAGCGTGTGCGTGAATACTTACATGTGTGCACACACACAGATGTCTACTGTTTTGTAAAATGATTATTTGAAAACCTTAAGCTTATCTTTCTGTCATAATCAGGTTTATCACTTAAAACTTTGGTAACAGCGAGAGGAGATTCCATTTAAGTTTTTTGAGTGAATTTTGTCAAACTTTCAACCTCTGTAACAAATCTCTTCAATTTATTTTTAACACTCTGGTCCCCTGCATATAACTTACATACTTGCAGGGAGTACACGGGAGGAAAACAAATGAAACATCAACATTTCTCGAGTAAATTAGCCTCTGCTGGCAGAAGCTCATGATGTGTTTGAGGAAAGTTCTTACAAGTTAATAAACACAAAATGTAAATATAATTAAATTAACAATAATGAATCTATCAAGCACGGCATATCTGGATTGTTGGAGAAAATATTCAGAACTTCTATCATAATTGTAGGAAGATTTGGTTTTTCCCACTTCAAAAAATTAATTTTATCAATCCAATTCATTGGGCTTTTTGTGTTTGCAGTCCAAACCAAGTTGGTAGTAGAAAACAAGGACATTCTCAGCTAGGGAACCGAAAACTTACATTACTGATTGCAGGTTTAAATAACTTCTTTGCAGTTTTCTCAGATTAGTTGCCTGACCAAAGCAAAAACTGTACCCTTTTAAAAGACATTTAATTGGCACTTTTTTCATAGTCCATTAAACTTACTCTGTTTTCTTTGAGAGATGAAATAGTACATTTTTCCATTAAAATGACATTAGTGGTGCTGCCAGTGCATCTCTTTGCAATAATCTTCAATTTAGTTAGTTTTTGTGATAGTAAAAATGTGGTGGGTTTTTTTTTCTACAAGTCTGTTATTTTTGGGGTAATGAAGAGCTATGCCCCTAGGATCCTTTTCTTCAGTGGATAAATATCTACATCTCAGGAAAGTAAAAAGTTATCTCAGACTTTTGTCTGTGTTTTCAATATTTCGTTCAGGATTCTAAGCATAATTTATGTTCCTCCTTAAATCGGTGTTATGAAACGCTGAGTTGATGTCCTCCTTCAGCTACTTCTATCATAAATATAATAGACTATTGTAAGCTTCAATACAATGGACTATTGTAAGCTTCAGAGAGAAGCTTGTTAAGGAAGAATTAAGGGTAACATACGTTAAGGGAAAAGACAGATCCTAAATTCACATTCATGTAAAGACTTTAGGAAATCAATGGGCATCCAGATACTGTATCAGAGTTAAGAGGGAAAACATCTTGCCGTCAAATGTTTTGATATTTAAGTTCCCCACACTACTTCTGGGACCTTTTTGATAAAGACAGAGGGAAGCGAACACATATGTTCTATATGGATAGTCAGTAGGTGTCTAGATGCGGTGCTTGCTTGAGTTTTGGGAGACTTGGTGTGATCCTCTGATCTGCCGGTCTTTCTGCATCCTATATGCATGTCTGAAAGTCACACACTATTATGTAATGGAGTGAAAAGGTATTTTAACCTATGTGCTTACAGCTTTAGAGCAAGAACATGTAATTGGGCTTCTCGTGTTGTGTCTGAGTATTCTAAACACTGAGCTTTGGGATATTTGGGGTTTGCATTTCTTTGTTTTGATGAGATTGGTTTTTTTGTGTGGCAGGAATAGGTGTCTCAAAAAAAGTCCACATTGATGAATCATTGCTATGAGCTGTGATCTTAAAATGAATAATCAATAGACAACTGATTTTGATTAGAAGGAGCTTTTCTTTTTAGATCGGGCTCATTTTAACTTGCATCTGTTCTGTCATCCAGCTCAATGTGCAAATGCTTGTGCCAACCCAAAAGAGGAGATACAGCGAGGTTCAGTCTGTTTTTATTGATGGTAGCACTAGTTATATTGACTTAAAATGACCAAAACTATGGTATCAAGCTCAGAGTGAATACCTTTGTGTAGTAAATAAGAATATGGCATGGACTACTGAAGTGTGCATCCTCATCTTTTTCTTACTCCTCTTCCATAGAAGGCATCTTATAAATATTGTCAGTGTTGTCAATGTTAAAAAATTCTACAGCCAATAAATCTTTCTGTGTGCATTCCTTTTCTCTGTCATTCGTTCACCTGTCTTGCATTCAATTCAGTTAATAGGACTAGATGGAGAAGTGAGAGCTCATTGTTCTTTAAAAAATAAATTTGTATGCCTATTAGTTTAATCAGACATATTAAAAATCAGAGTGGTCTTAGATTTACACCCTACTTTTGAAGTTTTAGTGTATTAAAAATAATTTTTTTTTAATAAAAAAGAATTGTGTTCTTATTTTTGGAAATGCTGATGTCTTGTTTCCTGCTTGGGCAATCAGGTAACATTAAAGGTACGAAAGCATCAAACTGAGTATTTTGAATGAAATACTTCTGCAGTTACTGTGTATGACTTTCCATTTCCAATTATAACTTAAAAGTATTTTCTGATTTTCCCATCTTTTCAATAGCTGTTTCATGGGGTTTCTGTTAGATATTGTGGAGTTTGTGGCTCAGTGTCTAGTTTTGTTCAAATTCACCCCCTTGCAATATTCCGTCAGCTTGCGTTTTAAAGTAGAGGAGGGACATCCCCACCATCAACTTTTACTAGAATACTATGTCCAGTCTTAGTCTACCTATCTCAAAAAAGGTACTGTAGGAGTTAAAGATGATTTTGAGGAAAAACAAAAAGAAGGATTAAGTAAAAGAACTCTGAGGGTACTGAAGAGTGTCAGATTCTTTAGTAAAAATATATCTTTGAATTATCCTCAAATGCTGAGGGATACAGGGAAATATATATTGGAATGTTTTTCCTATATTGTAGTTAAAGAATAGAGCCACTTCATGAAGTTGAAAAGTGGCAAATTAAGATCCAGTGAGAGGATGCATAATGAGATGAAGCAGCTCCTTTCCACATGAGAACATGAAAGTGGAAAAATTGGCAAATTTCAGAGGAGTTCCAAGTGTTGGTTTGGCTAATGGGAGTATCAGACTTACAACAGCAAGGACTAGCAAAACATTTGTGAAAGCCTCTAAAGTTGCATGCTTCAGGTTTAATGTCAGTACCTAATTGTTTGGAGTTAGGAGATAATTTTAACTAGGGTGTTCCAAGCTCACTTTGTGGTTTTTTTGTACCTTTTTAAACAAAGCATCTGGAGCTGACCACTCACAAAGCCAAAAAGCAGCCTTGATCCAGTTGACAGCAGTTTATCATCTTGTGTTTTTATTGACAAAGATTTGTTTTATGAGATCAGGATTTCTTTCCATATATCTTGATTTTAAACACTTAAAGTGTTTAAAAAGTAACACTTTTAAGGATAAAAATATAGTCATACAAAAAAATTAATTTACTGTCACATTTAGTTTACAATGGATACGCTCATTGACTTATGTCAAGTTCTTTCTTATGTTTATTAAATGTATTATTTATAGCTGGTGGAACTCATTTACCTTTAATATTGCTGTGTAACTTTATGTTGGATATTTCAGAAGTAAACTTATTTGTATGAAGAAAGTAGAACACTAAAATCCACTTCCATTTTGGAGTGAGACACTGGGGGGGGGGAAAAAAGTTACCTTCATTCTTCTGTGTACACATGCTGTGAAACTGATGTGTAATTCGGATGCAAGATTGCCGTATTTAAGTTGCTTATGCATGGAATAACACATCTTACATCAGAGAACACTTTAAAAGGATTCTTCATAATAGGTTATAATGATTGAAGTGTTTCATGTCTCACCAGGCAGCTTGTAGGACTATTTTCAACATATACACTTTCCTGTAATCACAGATTTTTGTTGATTCTAACCATTGGATATATTTGCCCATCTCTGCTGTAATATTTTTGCAACACAAGCTGTGAGATTTCTGTTTAAAGGATAGTGTGACTTTGTTTTCAGGATTCGTGGCCCTTCCCACTGTATTTCTTTTTAAAGTGGGAAATGTTAGCTTTAGGCTTTTCATTTTTTTAACATTGCATAGTCATTTGCTGTCATCCAGTTAGTTATTTGCATATTACCACAGCTAAAGAAACATAATTATCTCACAAAAATGATGTTAAATAATGACTTCTTTGACAATACAAGTAGTATTCGAAGCTTAAGATGTCAGTATTTTACCTGTTAGCATAAACCAATCATCCTACACCATTTAAAATGCAGCTCTTTAAATCGTATTGTATGACATTCTATAATTCCATTTTTCTTCCATTCTATCCATTATAATGTAAATGTACAGCGAGGAATATAGTTTTAAATCCTACTTAATTAAAATACTTTAAATTTGAAGTTAAAAGTAATATTTTTTTCACTATAAAATAATCACTTTCTAAATTACTATTTGTTATACTTCTTTTACTTAAATTCTGTCATAGTTAAATTTGCCGTGATTTAAGCTGGTTATTCCTCTGTCCTAGATTATTCCCAGGTTGCATTTACCGATGAGTAAAGGGAGTTTACATGCATGACAACTGTAGAATTGATAATTTCTTTTAATGATAATGGGAATTATGTCTAGTGAGGACTAAATGTGCTCAAAAAACCTGAGATATGTCATCTCTTATTTTCCATTTCAGAACTGGAAGTATGCAAAGAAATTTCTACTGTGCAAAATCTACTAAGAAACAGATCTTGACCTGATAGTTCTTACTGTTAAAAAAGAAAATCATAAGTGTTAGGCTAATAAATAATGCTTATAGTATCAACATTGAGTTATGTTTTCCTTCAGTTCAGCTGCATAGAAAACATATAATTATATATGCTTCAACTTTTCTGTCCCTAAGTCTACCAATTGCATGCTTGCCTGAGAGCAGAGGTTGTTCTTAAGCAGGAATGTAAGAGAATAAAGTAGTACTTCATGGATTAGTGTGTGCAAACCATCCTTTCCTAGGGCTGCAAAGAAGAAAACCTGGAAGCTGCTTTGATTTGGAAGGCAGCTGGAGGATTCTTGAATAGGATTTGCCTTTTTGTATTGATCCTAGGGTGATAAGCAGTTTCAGGTTAACCTACTTCCAGAGGAAAATGATCATTATGTGAAGCATACCATGTATCTGACAGCTCCCTTTATTATGTATGTACCGTGCAGTGGGAAGCTTAGTTTTCTGACTGTTGTACTATGTGGGCTTTTGCTGAACTAATTTCAGTTTGTTCCTCCTCTGGTATCGCTTTCCTGAGGCTTTAGAATATACTTGTGTCCTGTTCTGTGTACGTGTGGAATAATTTTGCCTTTATTGGTTGTATTTGGGAATTTAAACTGAAAATGTTCTGTGATATCTTCGAGTTTTTTGGCTTTATTCATACACACATAGAGCAAGATGAATTGAATACGCATTTTAATTTTTTTCTTAAATTAAAGCCAAAAAAATGAAGACAAGTAAAATCAAATCCCATATGGGAAATTTAAGGTATCTTGCTATTATTTTCACAAAAGCATAAGGGTGGCTATCCCGCAGCATTAAAAATGGAAAGATTCAGCCTATCAGCAGTACTAAATGAATGTGATGTTAACAAATAAACTGTCAGCCCCTTTACCAGTTACCTTTGGAAATACACCCTTAGCTTTCTTGGTAAAGCCCGTATTCTTCAGAGCACTGTTTCACGGAGAGGAAAAAATTCCAAATTTTCTAAAGCCCCAAGAGCAGTTACTGTCTCCAATTCCCTCTCTCTACTTAAAATTAGGCAGCTAAATCCGTATGTAGAAAATGCAGGAGGGATACTTGAACAATCCTTACTTTTACAGGTAACAAGCAGATCTGTCAGCGAACGGTGCCTGCTTTCTCATGAATTGCATTGCAGCCATCTGACTTTTAAACTTAATTATATAAAGGCCACCATTTAGTATATTCACGTCTTCCTTTGTTAGCTATCACAAAGTTTAAACAGAAAATCCTTGGTTTAGGCGGGTGTGTTCTGATACTTAATAGTCTCTGAGCTTTTTCTGTGTAGTGTGTTCAAAATATTTTCTTATGTGTATACTCTGTTTAAAAAGAAATGAGTTGGCACTACAGCCTTTCTGTCACTTTTATGCTTCTATTTTGCTTCTAGAGGTTTCAAAAAAAAACCCCATCTATTTATTTATTAATTTTTTACTCTTGCTTATTTTGGTAGAAATTGTGTAAGAGATAGCAAATGATTGCAGGGAAGGAGACAATGCTAAAATGATTGCCTCTTCTTTTTATGCTACCCCAGTTTTCATGAAAACAACACATCAGAGTACAGAAATTTGTATGGTTGTGCATCACAGGACAGAAAGAGAGATTAATTTGTCACGTGTTTTAAATTTAAATTATATGTGTTCTTTCACTAGTATTTTTTGGCATCATGGATGGGCTTTGGTCTTTCCTTGTAGCATCAATTTTCACTAGCATACTGTGGGTAAATTTTGTAGAATAGAAAATGAAGGTAAATATCAAAATGAATAGTTTGAAAATAGCATGTTTCTCTTGTTTCTTAGGTTGACAAAAGGTCTTGGACTTGCAAATTAATCAAATCATAGACTAGTAACAGGAGAAAAAAAATCCAGCCTTTTCCTCCAAACCACACACTTGGTTGATTGACACAATTAGGCCTCAACATGTTTTTGTGATAGAAATTGCACACTGGTGGTAGCTGAAAAGCCTAATTTCCTGCTGCTTTCTGAGTACAGCAATGAAACACACTCAGTGTTAGGCAAGATCAGTTGTATATTTGTTGTAGTCCTAGCTTTTCCTCTGAATACCAGCTCTTTCATCTATTATCTGGAAGAAAAATGTGATTTTAGTCTGAAACATGTTTAAAAAAGAAGTCTGCAGAAAAGAAGGAAATTTCTATCCAGATGTTTACATCTTCAATGAGCAGAATGAAGGAATTTGCAATAATCAATAAAGGGGACTAATTTCAAAGGAAATTTATGGAAAATCCTCAGAGTCGATAGATTTTTTTTTTTTTTTTTTTTTTTTTTTATTAAAACTGTGATAAATTCTATGTAGAATTAAAATATCCATGTAGGATATTTTTAGATTGATTATTGATGGACATTGGTCTTCAAGAGTGTCATCAGCATGGCTTCCAAATTAAGTGGATAACAGGATCACTGCCTGCAAGCAGAAGATGATTTAGAGTAACTTCACATAGAGTTATGAAAAGAAAAGCCAAGGATGAATGGTAGAAACCTGCATATAATGATGATAGTTAAATATAGGGAAACAAAAAGGAGAAGAAAAAAAAAAAGATCTTTCTTTTCTTTTGGATGCTCCTGCCACTGACTTCAGTTTTGAAGGCAGAAATCTTTCTAATTCATTCCTGCACTTGACAAAAACAAAAACAGGATCTCTCTGCTGTTTGAAGCAAATATTTTTACCTGGTCCTTCCTGTCATTAAAAAGCTTCACATTTAAGGGCTAGGGTGGAAATCTGCAACTGAAGTCATATAATAATACATCTGCCATAACAGACAAGAAGAAATGACAATTTTTTCTTAAAAATAAAAAAAACCAAACAAACAAACCCCAAATCTTGTAGACAGTTCTTCTAGGTGCATTTTTGATTTGTTAGTAAACGTAGCGAATTTGTAAGTTAATTCCTGTTATTTGTGACTGACTGTATGCCTTTGGGATCTTGAGTTGATTCTAAGGCAAGTTGATGGAGCCTCCATGTTATGGTTTGAGAAATCCACAACAATTTATTGTTGTTTAGACAATTTTCCTATCACCCAATGACCCCTTCCCACCCTGGAAAGGGAATTGGGGAAAAAACAAGGAAACCTGAGGGCTGAACTATAAACAGATTTAATAGAATAAGACTAGATAATTCATGTTAATAATACTAAAGAACTGATATTGATCCTGATACCAATATAAAATATACAAGGATTATACTCAGCCAATTCTATCAGCAGAAAGCTGTGCACTCCCAGCAGCGGCCAGTAAATGTCAGACACTGTGAGCGCAACGGCTTCGGGAGGAAGGGAAGGGCTCAGGGGTCTGGCACTGGTGAGAAGTTTTCAGGATAGCAGCCAGTAAGGGGAGAGAGCACTTCTCATCAGACTTCCTAATTTATATTCATGGCATGAAATAATCCTGTTGGCCAACTTGGGTCGAGTGCCTGGGTCTTGCTCCTCCTCATCCCCCAACCTGGTGAGCTTGAAACACTGAGACCTTGAAACCCGCTTGCCACAGCTGACTATAAAGTAAATATTTTCACAATTTCAGACACTAGAGTCTTCTAAAAGTGTAGTTTTCCCAGGCAGTAGAAGATAAATTAGTCCTGTGTCACTCAAACCAGGACACTCCATTTGAGTTTGTGACATTTGGTTGGCAACTCTACTTGTCTCCTAAGACCTCTTCCTACAGCAGTTATGTAAAAGTTGAAAAGATAAAGAGTTTTCGTGATGAATCAATCTTGCATTGTATTCCACCTGGAAAAATGTCATACATCCATCTTATGTTGCTCCCTAAAGGAGTTCTAGAGGAGTTATATTTCCACATAAATTGTGTGATAGATTGTATACTTGCTTATCTTTTTTTCTACATTCTGGACAGCATTAATACCATGTCCGTAGTGTGATGGTCAGACTTCCCTTCAGTCCTCCTCATTCCATGACATAGTTTATTGTACTAAGCATAACATTTGTAAAACCTGAATATTTCACTGACTCAGACCCTTTCTTGTACCTGCACCCCATAGGAGAGTTTGACAAAAGTATGTTTCCCTCTTGCCACCTGATTCTTCAGTCGAGCCACTTGTTTATTCCAGGATATTTAACCAGCTTTCACTGAGGTGCTGTAGATCACGGGTACATGTGGATTCAACTCCTGATTAAGGACAGTTATTCCTTGTAATGTTTTAACTATTCATATTCTACTGAGAAAGGACGTTGGCAACATGCTCAAGATGTTCAGAGAAGGCTGGTCATATTTTTTTTTCATGCACCATTTTAAAGATGAGTACTTGGTGTAAGTATTACTGTAGTTTCTTTTCTGGTTAGTGGCAATATAACCACAACGTACTTTCTCAGCCTAGCGAGAGCATTTTTCTCCAAGGAAAGTGAGATTGCTTTGGCATTACTTGCTCACAGTATGTGATGTGTGTCTACTCACACAAAAATGAACTGAAAAGTAATTTCTGTTCTGCTCGAGGCAGACAGTTTGCAGAATTACCAATATGTTTTAATTTCTGATAATACTTGCTGACAGTCATACTAATAGATCAAAAATGGAGTAATATTGTAAATCTGTCCATTGCCACTTTACATCTTAAGATATAAAATACCTTCCCTTCTTGAATATGCTGCAGTTTTCACTTCTGGTCTCCTAAAACTGCAGGGAAACTTCTAGATATAGCTTGAAATGGGTTGAGAATTTGCTACAGGTAATATATCAACTCTACACGCTATGGTTGTAAATGAAGGTAATGATTGTCTATCCAGATATGAATCTATCTTCTTTCTTCTCTTGCTATAACTATACTATATCCATCCAGTTTGACAGACAGTGTAAAAGGTGTAGGTAATTTATTAAATTTAAGATGCTTTTACCAGACAGCGTAGGACTTGTAGTTCATTACTGTTTACTTCCCTGAAAGGGAAAATGTATGCAGGTTGAAAAGAAAAAAAAAGTGTTATAGGTAAAAAGGAGACTTTGTCAGACTACGGAATTAAAATAAAAAATTGATTTTTCTGTTGTGCATTTTTCCAGTTAATGAACTTTTTTTACCTAAAATTTATACCACCCTTTAACATTGAATCAAAGTCTTTGGGCAGATTTTTTTCAAGTCTTATATTTTTCTTTATGAAAGGATGAAAAAATATTTTTAAATCTTGGGCAAATCACTATTGTCAAGATTAGAAGTAATCTGTGCACATGACAGAGCAGGAAACACCTTGCCTTTCTCCTTTTAGGTCATTTAAAATATGTTCTTAAAATTATGTATTTATAAATACTTTGTCGTACATAGCATTAAATCTGTTTTATAAAAATATTTGTATATATATAATTGTACTTATAATATATGATGAATCACAACTTCCTGTTTCATACCTTCTGTTGCAGAGGACAAGTGAGAGTCTTCTTAAGTTTGGTTAACGGCATAGACATTCTGCCTGTTCAGTATGTGATGTGTTCTGTGAGCTCCCGTTCCCTGCACCTATATAATATTTGATTACTTAAATGTGCTCAGTGAACAGTGGGAAGTCATAGGGTAAATGGTAGACTGTACGTTCTCTAAAGAAAAAGAGGCCATTATCTGATTATGGTAAATACGGGCTTGTGTTTGAGAGACCATAAGCATTTAAGAATAGTAAGTATGCGCTATAATGTGTGCTAATGATTTAATCTTCAGAGCCTTCTGCCATAGTACCCCCGTACGGTTCTATTGGTCTTTGGATTCTGGTAATTTAATTGTGATATTCTTGTTATGAATCTACTTACAGTTACTAAAAATAACCTTTGATGCACAAATTTGTCCTAATATATGAAGATAATAAGTAGAAAAATTCATGAACTCATTCTTTTTCTCTTTTAAGAATTTTATTGCAATTCAGTTACTGAACTTATGTCTCTGATTTCTTCAGACAAATCTCTCGTTTAATAAACTAGCTCTTTTTTAAATGAAAACTTAAATTTATTGCAGCGTTGACTAGCTTTTTGGCAGTTTTTGTTGGTGCGTAAGAAAGAAAATAACTTTCAGTTTCAATTTTGTTAATTCAGTTTTACCACTTTTTCATTCAAATATGAGAAAAGAGTAGGAATTGGAATATCAGGAAAACAACTTCCTCTTCTTATCACTTCTGAATAAAAATAATAACTAGGTTTGCTAGTCCTAAAATTTCAAAGGAGAGTGAGAAACAGTAATTTCTGTTCACCAATATCAAATTGTTCTTTGATTTAATTTTTGTTAATTTTAAATCTTAAATTCTTAATTTTAATGAGCAAACGAAAACCCATAGAAAATGGATAATCTACATGGTATATTTAATGTTAATGATAGTTTTTAAAAATTACAATTGAGTAGTAAGGCAGACAAATGGATCTTAGTACAAGTGAGTAAAGAAATAGTTTACTAAATACAAAGTTTAATTCGCTATTTTATTTAATAGCACATAGGATTCTGAGGATTTTAGGACTGCATACATAAATATATTTAGATAATAAATTGGTAAATTTTAATGACACAATAACTGTGCTTTGGGAAAATAACTATTACAGGTGCAAAACAAGATTAGTGTTGATATTAAATAAGGGTTTTCTGCTGTTTGAAATACATTATTAAAGCTGATTCTTTTGAACAGCCTGCCTCGATTCTCTACAGCAGATGTACAATTTGATTTGTATTTTCTTCCTGCCTGCAAACAAACAAGCAATCTTAACTTAGGCATCACGATGATTTAATGTCTCTAGCTAGTCTGCTGGGACTATTTTCTGCAGCTTCTGTTGTCCCACGGCTCATCAATTTTGTGTAATTTAAACACTATTTCATGGTGTGTTCACCCTCAGTCTAAAGAGGCAAAGTTGAGAGGTGTTAACAGAATTTGGATAATGTCTGTTAATGCCACAGTGCTGAGGTACTTTTAGTGGTATTGATTCCACAGTGAAAATAGTTCTCAAAATACGTATTTCATCACAAAAGCAAGAGTAATTCTATACAGCTACAGAAAGCAAATCTCGTAAAGGAGAAAATGCTATCATTATGTGTTCATCATTTAATGCAAAATTGCACTTGAACCAACTTGACTACTAATACTACTTGACTACTTACTACTACTTCTCAAGCTGATATATTAGAAGATTTAAAACTTACTGATACATTTATTTCTTCGCTTAAATATGAGAGTGAAGGCAGACTATTTGAAGTTCCTTAATAACATCTGAAGAAATGTTCTGAAAGTAGTTAAAGAAAACAGTTAATGAACATAGCATTACATGAAAAAGGGGAGAAGGTTAAAGTTTGTTTAGTAGGTCTTTTTGCTTTGATTTGAAGGCTACATTTCCAGTTTTTATGTGATTTCTCTGTGCAAAGATTGCAGTTATGTTATGAAGCTGTTAAGGTCAGAAGGTAAGGATAATCAAGGAAAGTTGAGGATAAAAACTCTTCAGTGCTCTAAGGAAGAAAAAGTGCTGTACTGCCAAGTATATCTGTAAACTATAAAAAAAGGGGGGGAGTACATTTTATAAATTTTAGGACTGGAAGTGATTGTTTCCTGGGATAATTGTTAAACTCTGTAAACTCCTGATTTATTTATTTATTTATTTATTTATTTAACTACTTGATTCACCTTTCAGTTCCCTACGTACTTTTGTGAACGTCTGTGATGGGATTTTCGGAGAATATTTTCTTGCAAAGTCTGTTAAAAAGAGACAAATTTTCACAGATTATTTTCTTTGAGCTTTTGAGGCCTTTGTGTCAATATCGTGTCTCTTTCTATATAGATGCCAATGACAGTAAAGTTGGAGACTGGAATATAGCCTTTACTTGCAAAAATATTATGACTTGCAAAAACATAAATTGCATTTAATATTAGCAAAGGATCTAGGAAACAAGAATATTTGCTAACTCAGCAACTGATCTTATGCATCTATGAATTTGTGATTGTAAAAATATTTAAACCTTGTAATGAAAGCAGTTCAGAATCCAGCAACATCTACGAGTAGTTTTCCAATGAAGACCTCTAGAAGATGATGTCTTGCAATAAATGTGAAGTGACTTATAATTTCTTATGTGTCTTATAAAATGCTGATAAGAATTGAGGCAGTTTCTTGTATCAGGATAATACCAGGATTCTGATATTCTGTACTGCAAATCACTTCTTTTCTGTGCTACCCAAAGTAAAGAGTGTGTGTCTCTGTAACTCTGAAAAACTTTTGTGTTACATCCTTCAGTTACCACACGTCTCTTCAAAGGCATGTCACAGTAAATCCCTTTTGGAGGAAGGACTGTAGATTGTTTTGCTCTCTCCGTCAGGAGTAAGCACTGAAGTGGCTTTAGCCCCCAGTTTTCTAACCAGAGAAACTGGAATTCCTTAGGAGCTTTATTGTGAATCGTTCATATGGATGACAGTATCATCTTTCTATCACTCTAGAGCAAGCTCCTAACCTTATATACTTCCCTTGGTCTCCTTCTGCATCCCTGTTGTCCTTTCATCTATATCTGTTCCCTCAACTTCAAGCTTCACGTTTCCCAAGCTTTTCCTGCTCCTACATTTGTAACACACAAGCTACACCGCCACCGCTTCCTTGGTTATGTGTGTTTATCTATTCTTTGCTCTGAGCTGCATCAATCCTTTGTCTAGCTAGTAGCTACAGCACCAGAAGAAACTTTGGAAGCAAGATCTGCTGCTGTAGCTACAATGCAGGTGTATGAATGTGGCTATATTTTGTCTTACGTCTTTATGTTGGTCCTTTCTTTTACTTCAGGAAAATGTGCGATGTGGCATTACAGTCAGCAATAGCACATGGTCCCTCTCTGTGGTCTCATATTCAACCCAGGCGACAGTCTGTCTCCATAACTCCATCCCCCTCCCATAATCTCCTGTGCCTGAAGTGTGTTGGTTAAAAACGTGAAAGAGTTAGAGAGCACATAATGGCAAACAAATCACAGATTAACCACCACAATTTAACCAGATTTTGTGAACTGCTTGACTTTTCCGGATCACCAGCTGAGGTGATTCCAGATTTTAAATGTACTGAAATATTAGTCTCTGCTGTACACTGGGCTATATGAGTGTTTCAGCTATGTTGAAAACCAGTTACCTGTGCCATCTCTCATGGTTCACCTGAAAGGTTCTGTTTTCTGTGAGTATTTTTTTCTGTTTAGGGAAAGCTGCTTAACAGAGGCAAAACGATGAAGCATGTGAATGTTAGGGTGGTGGGACTTAGTCAGATGAAGTGAATGCAATGAAGCTGATGCTCAAGAGAGTTAAACTTGTATCCTCCACAGAAGGAGAAAGGAGCCCACGCTGGTGGGCCTGTAATCAGAACTGAAGAATTCATATCTTTTTGTTGGGTTGAGACCAGTGTGCAAGAATAGCTATCAGGTTCTCTATTTAAACCCTCTGCAAAGTCTTAGAATATTTTGGGAAACTGACTGCACAAAGTAAGTGGTTTCCTAGAACAGCTGCTGTTTAGACCCCTTGTGCCTGAGTTGAAGTTCTACTTGTTTGTATTCAAATAGGACCATAAATGTTGACTTCCCTGTGATCAGTGATAGAAGTCTGTGCTCCATATGCTCTGTACACAAATAATCCTTGCTCAACTGGGAAAAACGTCCAGTTCTCATGCAGTGAGTTGCCAGTTAATTCAGAGATAAGGAGACAAAACTTTTAGAGTTCCTATATCCTGCTTTAATATTTACACAAAAGACAGCATTGTTTGTTCTTTTTGTAACTTGATGGTGAGGAGAACTTTTAGATCCGATAGAAACATAGGAACAGCAAGTAGACTTTTTTTCCTGGCAGATCTACTTCTGTTGTCCTGAGGGAAAGGGAAGAAGGGATAGCTAACAGTTTGTCACCTAGGCTATTTCCTTATTGCATTTTTCTCCACGTTGCATATTGCCGTGGTTTAGCCTCAGACGGCAACAAAGAACCACGTGTCGCTCGCTCGTGCCTTCCAAACACAGGAAGAATCGTAAGAAAAGGCAAGACTCTTGGGTTGAGACAAAGGCAGTTTAATAGAACAGCAAAGGGAACAGGCAAACAACAACAACAACAACACGGATAGGGGAATATACAAACGCGATTACGGAACCGCCGCTCCCCCAGCCGCTCGCCGCTCGCCGGCCGGACCCGGGCGCCCCAGCCCGCTTTTAAGCAGCAACTTCCTGCCCCCTCCCCCGGCAGCTCAGGGTGGGCGTGGCTCACATGGCATGGAATACCAGGAAAAGTTAACCCTATCCCCACCGGAACCAGGACATTATCCACCCCTTATTCCATACCATCTATGCCATGCCCAGCAGGTTCCAATGAATTGCCACCACTTTCCCCTGTTTTATATATATATATACACACATATAATACCCTTAGTTTATGGGTCATCCCTCCAAAGTGTCCGTTGAGTTCTTTTAATCCACGGCTTTGGGCTCCATCTGTTAGAACAGTCTCTCAGGGCAGGTGAGATGCTGGGTGGTGCTGGTCTGTTGCATGCTGTATTTTTCGGAGCTTGTGACTGGTGCACCTGGTGTGGCTCATGCACGCAGTCTGTAGGCTGAAGATGTAGATCTTGAGGAAACTGCTGGGCGCCGGCTGCTGAGATCAGTTCTTATCCCATCACCCCTGTGCCTTACTTGTAGTACAACTGATAGCAATGAGGACATACAGTGACAGTGTTACTTAGCAATTAACAGCACACAATCTGATTCATTGGCTATTCTCGCCCAAAATCAGATCTCCATGAGGTACACATCGGACTTCCCCATCCTTCCGCATCACCCACCAAGTGCACCCAGGTCCTTGGGCAAAAGCAATCCCACGGATGGGTTTGCCTTTGCCTGAGGCA